>NW_024543083.1:0-2400000 GCF_018167655.1 Microtus oregoni
CGAGTTATGTAAACATATTTGGTGCCAAGAGAAAACACTGGAGAATGGTTTAAACAACTCTGAAACAGAGGGTCTGAGGAAGTGTCTATGGGGAGTCAAGGAAAGCGGTCCCTTTCTCCCAGGGTAGAGAATGGTGAAGACACCAACCTTTGCTTTAATGTTTCCAAACTCTCCTTTTCGATCCCCTACTCATCTTACACGAATTTGTAATTTTTTTTGTACGTAATAATTATTTTTATCTCTCTCAATAAAACACAACGAAAACAAACAGTTAATTTGAACGTCTGTTTTTCCAGACAGGATTTCTCTGTGTAGTCCTGGCTGTCCTGGAACTTACTCTGTAGACCAGGCTGACCTCAAACTCACAGAAATCTGGCTGGCACTGTCTCCCGAGTGTGCACAGCCGCCACCACCACCACCACCACTGTCTGGCCTTCTCTACAGAAAGTTTTGACTCAGCCTTCTTCCATCCCTATAGTGATTAAGGATGCCAAAGTCCTCCATCTCTAACCAAGAATGGGACCTAGAGAAAATCATGCATGCTGGCTTCTTATGATTTTTATAAGATATAGTTTTAGTTTGAATAAGACTGATGTAGATTAGAAGACTAAGTGGTAGGGGTTGCAGTGGTAATGGCTCAGTGGTTAAGCGTGTGTTCTAGCCAGTTGTGGTGGCACATGCCAGTAGAATTTGCTGAAGGAAGCAGGGGTGAAAAAAAATGTGTACTGTTCTTTTGCGGAATTCAAGTTGGGTTCCCAGCACACTCAATTGCCTGTAATTTCAGCTCCAGGGTGACCCAAGGACCTCATCTGAGTTTGACAGACACTTGCCCTTACCTGAATATATGCACATAAATATCCATAATTAAATATTTAAAATTTTAAGAAAAAGAAGGAGTAACAACGCATCATGGTGACAAGTATAGCCACCGAGTCAGGCCATCTCATTCCATTTTTAAGGTTCAGACATCCAAGATCAGCTAGAGGGGGCTGTCATCAAAGTGTTTGCCAAGTCTGCAAGTGTCTGAAGCTTGACTGGGCTGTAGAGTCTGCTTCCAAGATGGTGTACACAGGCAGGTGAGGTGGTTTGGATAAGAATGTAACCCCCATGGGTGTATATGTTTGAATGCTTACTCAATAATACTATTTGGCAGATGTTAGGAGGTATGGTCTTGTTGGACTAGGTATGGCCTTGTTAAAGAGGGATTATGTTACTCAACGTGGGGGCTTTGGGGTTTCAGAAGCCCAAGCCAGCCCAGTTACTCGCTCTCTCTTTCCTGCTGCCTGCAGAACCAGATGTACAACTCTCACCTTCTCCAGCGCCATGTCTTCCCGGGTGCCATCATGCTCCCCATCATGAGGATAATGGGCTAAAACTCTGAAACTGTAAGAAAGCCCTAATTAAATGCTTTTATTAAGAGGAGTTGCCATGGTCTCGTGGCATCCCCTCACAGCAGTAGAACACTGACTAAGACAACAGGGTATAAGAAAAAGGCTGCCACCTCTCACAGGAGGACAGAGGACCTCGGTTCTGATCTGAGCCACTACAGGGACTGTGTTTCTTCATGATGTGATTTTGCTGGCTTCCTCCAGAGAGGGCAAACCATCTTAGAAACATGGTGTGGAAGAACAGAGTCCTACTCAATCAAACCGCTGGGGTCACTAGTAGGACTTGTGAAGAATTCCATTGTTCACACTGACCAGACCCAAAATGATCTGGGAAGGACAAGCATAGGCCAGAGATGCAGGTGCCATTGTAGAGGCAGGCCACCAGGGGTTCCCCATATAAAGAACTATTGATGGGAGTCTCTGTGTTCGTCTCTGCTTGCTTTAAGTGATTCCTTTACCCCAGTATATCCTACTTCATATTATACCTTTTTATTGAAAATAATTTTTTCATACAATTTATTCCAACCATGGTTCCCTCTTTCTTTTAATTACCTTTTGTAATTAAAAAATCAAGGAATCAAACATTACAATTTAAAGGTAGGGCACGGAACTAAGCAGAGAATTAAAAGATGAGGCTCAACTATTATTATTCTGCTAAAAATATAGCAACAAAATGACTTCTAATAACACATTGCTATACCCATAGATCATTTCCTTGTTCAGCGATCAGTCATCAGCCATCAGAGAAGTTTCTTTTCTCTTCTCTTCTCTTCTCTTCTCTTCTCTTTTCCTTCTTCTTCTTCTTCTTCTTCTTCTTCTTCTTCTTCTTCTTCTTCTTCTTCTTCTTCTTCTTCTTCTTTTGGTAGTAGATGGGAATTAACATAGAACTCTACACCTGGACAAAATATGGCAAGCAAGAAACTTTAAAGCACTCATCTCTAAATGGGATGACTTCATCAAACCTTTCTCTGCAAGGTTCAGAGATCTATGTGGAAAAGGTGACCGAAATATTGTAAGAGCCAAACGGTATAGATGACACGAGGGAAAGAAGGTCTTCTAGATGTTACAGAACCAACACATACATGAGCTCACACGGTGGCAGCACACAAAAGACCAGCCAGGTTCAAGCCAGATGTCCCAGCACCGAGAGGGGGAAGGGAACATGCTACCCACAACCAAGAAGTTATTTTCAACTGATACTCATGGGCAAAGAGAAAGACAGGTTTTCTTCCAAGGAGTGTCCCTGGGTATTTCAATCACACTCCAGGGTAGGCCCTATGCCCAAGAGTAGTCGGCTAACACAAAACAGACTTCACAATTTTTTGTGTGTAGACTTTTTGCTTTGTTTGGGCAATTTTTGTTTTTTTGTTTTGATTTTTCGTTTTTCTATTTCTCTCTGTCCCCCACCTTCTCTGCATGTGTGTGAGTATGCATGTTTTGAGAGCAAGAGAGAACACAGAATTGGGTAGGTAGGGAGGAGGGAAGGATCTGGAAGGAGTTGGGGAGAGGAAATATGATTAAAATATAGTGTATGAAATGAAATTTTTATTTATAAAGGGGGACAAGCTTAAAAATGCTTTGCATCGGTAAAAATCCCTCTGAGAACAAATAAATATTAGTATTAGATTTATGAATTGCCCTCCAGAAGTATATTCACTTGAAATGAGATGGGGTGATGAAAATATTTGGAATTTGTGATTATGCTTGTACGATATTGTAAATATACTAAGCTCGTGGAATTATAGACTTTAAATATGTAAAATATGTAATGTGAATTTTGCCTCAATAAAAATGATTGAAAAAGAGGAAACCTGAGCAGGATTGATGTCACTCACCAGCACCAGAAGATGCACAGTTACCCTTTGCCTTTTATAATCTACTTGTTCTCTCAGCTCAAAATTTGAATCACAATTAAACCAGACAGTGTTGGCTCCTGGGAGAATTGGTTTATGGCACTAAAGTTCATATTGGTCTGGGGTCTACTGCAATTCGAGTGAGTCCTGGCACACTTTCATGACAGCTCTTTGGAACACCATTGACATGCATTCTTCTGCCAAAAACTATGCATAGCTTATTTGATTCCATTCTAGCAAATGCCGCCAGCGTCACCAATAGATTTAGGCATTCTTAGAGCCGTTTCTCCAAGATCGCTTTTGCGACGGTGGTTCTTTCCCCTGCCTGATTTGTGATTTCATTTGGCACTTGTTTTCCATTTCATTGGATCAGATTGTCAGTTACTTGGATAGATTCCATTTTTTTTTTATGGCGTTTAACAACATTTGTGGCTATGAGACCCGAGTCCACCAAAGTTTGCACAGTTTTATTGTTGCCGAATACAAAGCAACTTTATCAGAATCAGGAAATACAGTCTCCATCAGCTAACACTGTTTGATATCTGCTAGAAGCCACATGCCCAGCATCATTTAATAACCATATCAATTAGCCATTGTGAATAGTTGCTAGTCTTGGGATTAGACCTCAGTTATTTTTTTAATAAATTCCCCAAAGGTCATACAACCGTTAAAAATCTTCCTTTCCCTGCCCTTCCCCACAAACACACCACACACACACACACACACACACACACACACACACACACACACGAGGGGGGGACGGGGTGGAGAGGAGATTCCCAAATACAAGTATTACTGTTGCAAGGCAGTTTAGTATTTTACAATCAAATTGAGCTGAAATTAATAAAATTGAACTCATCCTACTGGACGTGTGCACAAAGACTATACAAGAAGTCATCAGAATTTAGGGGAAGGAGAGAAATATACATATTGAAACACCTTAAACCACATTTTGGAATTATTTAGCCTAGCAACAGAGCTCCAAGAAACAGCAGCTATAGATGGCATTAGTTGTTGGAATAAAGCTAACAAGAAAACACCTGCACCTAAGATGGACATTTCACAGCAAGTAGAACATTTAATTTGTTAAAATTTGATCTTGGAAAGTAACTGGAGAAATCATAAATGAGCTTATTTTATCTTCAACAGAAGTTGGATGTCATTGCACATAAATATTAATTCACCGGAATAAGCAAAATATGGCATTTGTTAGAGGTTGGGGAGCCATAAATTATGTTTATCAATCACTGAGTGCTCATGTCTTGGAAAGAATCAGAGAAATGTGTCCAGGGATTTCAGGGATGCCTAGCTAGGCTGGAAGATTAAGGGCTCTTGCATCAACATCTGTCAAAAGGAGACAGACAAATGGAGCCGCAGACTTCAGAACACGAAGCTAACAGCAGGGAGGATTACTGTGCAAATTTGCAGAGATGACTACAAAGACATTCCACAGGGAGAGGGTCAGAGGGCTCTTAGAACATCAGTCTTCTAGAAAGGGAAGAAGAAGCTGTCAGGACACAAATGCCTCTACCAAGACTTGAGGTCACAGCCTCTGATAATCTCAGAATTACTCATCAGGCGGGAGAAGGCTCTGACACTTCCTCCAATTAACAGCCCTGGGACCCAGTACAGCCAGGACACAGCACCACTCAGGAACCACGGCCTAGTGTTCACTGGTGAAGCCTACGCTTCTCAGGAGTGCCTTTTCATGGGCCTGAAGGTGGAGGGCAAAGGACAAAGAAAAGAAAAAGCCACTTCATTTTCATAACTACACAGAAGAAAGAAGCCCCTGCTATGCATGCTAGACACCAAGAATATTTTGTTTGATTGATTTCCCAGCATTTGGGGAAGCTTAAAAATCTTCTTATACACCAGAAACAAAATATTTTTCTTGGCAACTAAGATCTTCAGTTAAAGATGGTTTTCATAATATTTAGTGTACCAGTAGGATACTATAAATTGATAAGCAGACTTAAGGAAGTCGAAGAGCAAATCCAGAGTCTTGCACTATGCCTGCTACACTTCCAAGTTTGGTTTGATTTTCTGAGATGGAGTCTAATCATTTGGCTTAGATAGATCTTGAGGTCACAGCATAGCCCAGTGGAGTCGTGAAGAGACCTTCCCATCTTGGCCTTTCAAGTACTGAGATTATAGACACATACCCTAATTAAAAATGTGTAAGTAGGCTTTGCTACCTTCTTTGTTAAAACTGAAAAAGCCCATGAATTTTATAAATGACTTTGCCAAGTGTTGAAATTGAGTGTTAGTTCATTATCTCATTCAAGTATCTGGTAAGTCGTTTGTTAATTGCTACGGTTGCTTTGTCTGAGGTTTCTGCGCCTGTGCTATGGGATCACTGTTGAGACACAGGATCCCCCAAATCCATCAAATCCATTCTGACAAGTTGACTTGAGATTGTCAAAAGTGCCTCAGTTGACTGTCTCTCAGCTCAGCTCCAAAAACCATCCACTACCCCACCGCACCCCTACCCAGTACTCTTTAGACCTTTCTTCCATTGCTTACCCAAAGTTCTCATCATCCAGGAGAGCATGCTGGGTCTGGTTGCCCATTGTCCCTGCCCTGGACTTCATAAGCATAGAGAAGGACGGAAGCCAAAGAAGAGCTGAGGTTACGTGTTGCTCATCTTAGACTCCAGAAGCTCATATGTCTAGTCCAGAGCACCTCAGCTGTCCAGACAGCAACTACAGGTCCCTTCAGGGTTGATTGGGGCTCAATGGGTAACCGTGAAGCTCAGCTGCTCAGCGTGATAAAACGGGAGGAGGGGAGAGAAAAGATGACTGGAAGACTGGCTGGCAGGTGAGCCAAGTGCCTCTGGTCGTCAGAGATAGAAGAGCTGCCTGAGAGAGTCTATTTGCTCCTAGAAGAAATCAGTAGAAGGTCAAGAGAATAGGGGCCTCTGCACAGCAACACAGAGCACATAGTGGCCTGTTCCTGTCACGGGGAGGCTCATGTGCCTGTGTATTGATGCACTGGCCTGCCTTTAAAAGATGGTCTAGCTGGGCACCTGAGTGCCATACACAATTTCCTCAGTTCAAACCTCAGTACTTGGGGAAGAGAAGAGGTCTTGAGTAGATCTCCTTCCATTTTTTCTCATGGTGCTTAAGTGGGGCCGCTTATATCCATGGGCAAGGTGTGCAAGGAGCCCCCAGCCCTCTTAGACAAGATTGAGGGAGGGCCAGACACTTGCCATTGCCACAGGGCTCTTCTTATTATCACTGTATGGTTCACTTTGGTTAGCAACTTGACCGAATGCAGAAACACTTAGATTAGTAAGGTACACCTCTAGTTGTTTCTGGTACTTCCAGAGAGAATTAACTAGAAGAAGTGGGGTGCACTGTCCTGTGTATGGGGAGCCCACCCCACAGAGAAAGGCCTAGATGGAGAAAAAGGTGTGGGGAGGAGAAGTCCAATAGCACAGCTTCTCTCCCTCCCCTCTCCCTTTCCCTTCCTCTTTCCATCCCTCTCTCTCTCTTCCTCTCTCCCTCTCTCTCCTCCTCCCCACCACCTTCTGGCAACAGGATTGGAGCTACTCTGCCCATCCAGACACTTTCCTCCAGGGCTGAGCCTCTAAAAGAGTCATGTACCACCTGAGTTTGCCTCATCTTTCTTTAGCAAGAAAGGTATCGTTCTTGAGTATTAACAGAAAAGACCCTTAAGTAAGTGTACTCTGTGCCCATGTGCCACACCTGGAGACTGTTTCGGAAGGTGACCAGTGCTAGTCCCCAGTGTGCAAACCAGAGAAGTGAATTTGCCCCGCAGTGTGTTTAAGCTCTAAAACATGCTGTTTGTGCTGAACTCATTAATCAGTTTTTATATTCTAATTTAAAAAATATTTTCACTGATAGCAAAGCCATTATATAATTATATGTATCTCTGAGGGGCATGTGATATGCTAGTCATATTTATCATTACTCGTTGGCACAATTACTGCTATATTGCTAACCAACAGAAGTGTTCTTAGGGCCTCCAACTATGCCGGTTGGCTCTATTTGAATTGATTCTGGCTGGAGCAATTCAACACAGAACAAACACCGGCTGGCCATTTCCCTAAGAACATTTTGTGGACTTAGCAAATGTGTGCAAGGGATTGAGGAATAGTAGGAGGCCAGTGAGGCCATCTATCCCCAGCCACTCCACAGTCCTCAGATCAAGTGTCACTTCTGGCTGACTCAGACCCTAAGTTTGTTTCTGTAGTGTAGATGGTTAGCCTGAACAAACTAAATAAAGTATGACTTCAGCCATTTCTGCAAAAGACAATAGTTTGCAAATTCTTATTCTACTGCCCGTGCTTCTAGGGTCAAGTCACTGGCTTCAAACCATGATTCTGCAATTTCCTTACCGCTACACTAAAGACACTAATGGGACAGCAGTAGCCTCTGGACAACTGATGGTGAGCAATATTGGATAACCTAACTAATATTTAATCTTTTAAAACTCTTCTACCAATGTCTTTTGGCCCCTTATACTCAGATAAACAGAATTGTTGTTCAAGCAAAATGGGTGTTTACTCATCACTCAGAGTTTCATTGTGAGCTGGACATCATCCAGCAATGGCAGCAGCAACTGACAAGTCTTATCCTTGCCTAACTGAGAAGAATGAGGGTCAGGAAAAAGCCAATGACTAAAGTAAAGTAGGAAATGATATGCCAAGATCCAATTGGCCAACCTACCCACATTTCTCTCAGAAAACCAACTCTTTTGTCAGCATTGAAAGGACACAAAGCTTTGTTATAAATTACCAGGGAGTCAAGGACATTGTTGCCCTTGTCTGTGGGGGGACTTGTGATGGCTCCTTCTCATTGTCATCTTGATCAAGCCAAGGACCACCTGAACTGTGAAAGCACACCTCTGGGTGTGTCGGTGAGGCTGTGTCAAAGATGCTGAGATAATAATTAATGTCTTTGATCTAAAGAATATTAATCCATTGATTGAAGTTTAATAGACCATTGGCAGGAAGGAGACTGTTGTAGGAAGTGGAGGCTGGTTGGAGGAAGTAGGTAACTGATGATGCGTTCGTGACGGCGGGAAGATCTCTCCCCAGTGCAGATAGTACAGATGGTGGGCTGGGATCCTGACCTGAGTGATTGATCGTAACAGCAGCTGATCACAGCTTTCTTCATTCTCCTTCCTGACTGTCAGTGTAGTATTACCAGCGAGGACAAGCTCCTGTACCACGCCTACCCCGTAATCATGAACTCTGTCTTCTTGTACTGTGAACAAAAATAGTTTATTCCATAAATAGCTTTTGCTAGGTATTGTGTTGCAATAAGACAATTAATTACTAAGATTCCGCCTCAAGCCTTGGAATCGTCTCAGGCAAAGGTCAGTCTCTGTTGTTAACTCATTATCTTTATGAAAGATAGATTTTTGTTTATGATGTGGCCGGTGGCATAAAATATAATAGAAACTCGGGTTAACAATGGCATAAACAGGATGGAACTGTTTGCCTCTTGTGCAATCGTCCCAGAGATAAACACACTAGAGCCAAGAAGTTCTAGGTTGTTTTCCTGTCTTCCTTAGGGCATGCCTCTGCCATTAAGGAGGTCTCTTGTTGAGGCAGCAGGACCAAGGAAGGATGGCAAGACTTCCCATACCCCAAGCTTCAGGGACATGTTCTGCATAGTGCACCTGCAGCAGCCTCCATGCCATGCCATGTTACTGGGGAACTTAAGAAAGGTTGCTGCTACTCCAAGTGGCCAGATGTCACGAGGGAATGCCAGTGGGTTTCATTGTTGTAGAAGAAAATCAGCATTGTGGCTGCTGGTATTTTCTGCAAGTGATTACCTGGACCACTGCCTCCTCCTTTTCCTCCTCTTTTCCCTCTCTCCTTTCTTTTCCTCCCTTTCATCCTCTCTCCATCCCCTTTTCTGTCCTCCTTCATGTTTCTCAGCTTTTCAGGGTACAAACTCAGAGCTTTATTCTGTAGCATTAATGTTTCTGAGAGTGTGGGTGCATGTGTGTGTTGTGTGTGTATGTATGTGTGTGTGTTGTGTGTGTATGTATGTGTGTTTTGCTTACATGTACCTGTGCAAGTGCAAGCAAGTTCTGCCCTGGGATGCCAGAGCAGGAAGAGGGATATCTTCCTCTACAGTTCTCCACCTCGAGACACGATCTCTCACTGAATTGCAAGCTTGGGAATCCACCAGGCTGTCTAGTAAGCTCTTGGGGTCAGGATCTCAATCCCCCAATGCTGGAGTGACGGACACCCACAGCCAGACCTAGCGTTTAGCATTAATTAGTACACCTATGTCCTTTAAACCATCACAATGGGCATAGATTAGATACGCTTTCGGGAAACAGAAAATTGTTTAGAGGGAAGCAAAACTGGAATGCTTCATAGAGCGCAGGGTCTCCCACATGCCTGCCTACAGCATGTAGATTGTACATCTCCTAGTGAGGCCTCAAAGACACGACTGAACCAGAGGTAGGACGATATACCAGACGCCTCTGCCTACAATCCCAAAGAACTGGCTGCGGCCATAGTCCACTAATTCGATCCACTTCCTTAAGGCACCTCCAAGCTTTAGGTTTAATCAGTAAAGAATGGGCAGAAAGCAAACACTGTTGGGAGTATTTCCGAAGAAAGCCTGAAATGGGGTTGTTCAGGAGAGAGGAAGCAGTAGAATACCAGCTGAGAAGCATGAGTGAGCTGACTTCTGACTAACTCAGCTGTGGACTCTTATTAACAGTCTGGTCTTTCTGCTCCGGAGCCTGTCAGCACTCTCGCCGGGAGCTGAAGGTTGCCGGCAACCATCTTCGGTGGTTGGCAGCCTGGCCCGGGGCCAGTGTGTGTGTGTGTCTTGGGCCTGCTGGGTTTGGAAACACTCTTGGGAAAGTACACTCCTGGAACAAAGCCTCTGTGTGTCTCTTCCACATTCTGAAAGTCTCCCTTTTTGTGGATCTGCCTGAAGCTCATGGGAAGTAAGCTGCCTACTCACAGGGTTGGGGTTGACGGTGGCAGTGGGGAGGAGCTTGCTGGTGTGACTGTCGTTTGTAATTTTGAATTTAGGGAGAGAGAAAAAAAAAAACTGTGGTGCCCGAGATCAGACTGAAGCCAGTGCTAGGCCACACTCCACACCCTCCACCATTTGATGTTGCTTCAAATGGAGTTTTTAAAGTGTGAGTTTGAAATGAACACACACTTACAAAACGAGTCTGTCTGTGAGCCAGCCATGAACCTGCCCTTGGTCAAGCAAAAAGTCACCGGCTGATTAGAATCTTTCATGACCTTCCATTATCAATGACATTTTAATGAACTTCACTAGTATGTTGATTCTATGAAGCTGTATCAGCACATGGACTGGCAAGATTAAGCCAGTCAACACTCCAGCATGGAAGGGGAAGAGAGGCTCAAGAAGGCTCCGTCCCTGGTAGAGGAGCTAATGGCAGTTAATGGCTGCTGTGGCAGGGAGAGCCAATTTTCTGTAGGGCTGTTGCCCTGGTCGGTTACACATACTCCAGTGGATGGCCCCTTATCCGTGTGCATACCGGCAACACTAACTGGACTCAGCGAAAAAGAAGGAGACACGGAGTTGGGAGGGAGATAGAGCATGGTTGGCGAAGAGTTGGAGGGAATGGTAGGGGATGGATATGATCTAACTGCATTGTATTCATAGAAGGAGAGACCAAAGGCTGAAAACAGAGTGTGGAATCCTGGAGTGCTGACTGTTTAAGGTGCTTGCAGCACGAGTCTGAGAACCTGGGTTCAGATTCCCTAGAATTCATGTAAAAGCTAAGATTACAGACTATGATACCCTAGCACTGGAAGGAAGATGTAGGCAGGTTCTCGGGGCTCCCTGGCCAGCTAGAGTAGCAGAAAGAGCGACCTCCAAGTTCATTGAGAGATCTTGTCTCAAAGGTATAAGCTAGAGAGCAATAGAAGAAGACTCATGACATTGACCTCTGGAGTCTGCTTGTTTAGACAAATGCACACATGCACACTTATACATATAAGAAGCATGCTACAATAATCATATTAAACTAAACCTCTTCCCATTTCTAGTAATTGAAGCCAGGCTCTTACATGTGATGAATATGTGTGTTTTACTACTCATCTATAGTCTCAGTTCTTTTTAAAAGTTTTATTTTAAGACGGGGGTCTCATTAAGTTATCTGGGCTGGATTTGAACTTATTCTGTAGCCAGGAAAGTCCTTGACTTTGTAATCCTTCTGTATCAGCTTCCCATGTAGGATTACAGAGTTTTGGCTGAGTGAAATTAATTATTAACTAGGCAGAAAAGAATTTTTGACAAGGTCTGGACTTCTGGAAAATGATAAGAAAAAGTTAAGACAAGTGAATAACAGATACTAGTACTTCATTCAAGTGAACTTTTGTCCTTACAATCTTGCCCTTAAAAAATTGTTTGATCCATAAATACAGCAAGATAATCTAATATTTTAAATAAACAATTGCATAGGATGCTCTACAGAACTGACTAATTTATAAGATTCCTGGTTTAGGGTAAACAGACATTAAAGTTTCTGTATAATTTTTTCACCTGATACAGTTGAGTCTATTTTGGCTCATTTCGGTCTGTTCATGGATCAAATGGATTTCAGTTATGTGCATCACACAAGGTACCTCGATGGTGATGAAAGAGAAACAGTAGTGTATAGCCAGCTATTGTTACCATATCCCTAAGAGAAAAAAAATTCCATGGGAGGGAGTAAATCAGGCCTATGTCCTGCTTAGGGTTATGTTACTATTGCTATGATGAAACACCATGACCAAAAGCAAGTTGGAGAGTAAAGGTTTTATTTGGCTTACACTTAAATATCATTGTTCACCATCAAAATAAATCCAGGCAGGAACTCAGGCATGGCAAGGACCCTGAGGCAGGCGCTGATGCAGAGTCTATGGAAGATTGTTGATTAGTGGTTTGCCCTCACAGCTTGCTCAGCCTTCTTATAGATCCCAAGACAGTCAACCCAGGGATGGCACTACCCTCAGTGAGCTGAGCCCTCCTTCATCGGGTACTAATTAGGAAAACACTTTACAGGTTTGCCCACAACCTAATCTTATGGAGACATTTTCTTAATTGAGAAATTTATCTCAATCACCTCCTCTCAAATGGCTATAGCTTGTATTGAGTTGACATCAAACCAACCAACCAGTCTACAAATGAATGTAGTTCACCAAATCTTATAATCTGCACTAAAATAAATCCTCAAACAGTAACAGGCTCTATATCTTGTGGTCTATGTTTCTCTGGAATTGGCAATGATGTCCATTAATATGTCATAACAATGGGGGAGGGGGAGAGGAGTGGGGGGAGGAGGAGAAGAGTGGGAGGAGGGGGGAGGGAAATGGGAGGCTGGGAGGAGGCGGGAATTTCTTTTTTTTTTTTCAATAAAAAAAAAATGAAACCAGCTTCTCCCAAACTGCTGCTTCTTTCTGAAAAAATACGCATTAAACTCCAAAACAAAAACATGAAAAAAAAAAAAAACAAGAAAGGTAAATGACCGGCTCAGAGTAAGAACTAGAAAGGTGAAGACCATGGCCACATTTCAGACTGTCATTCAAGATCCTTGCTCTCCCCACTGCCACACACACTTGGGGCTTGGCTGTCTCTGGTTGGCACTGAAGATTTTCCCACGGAAGCAGTGTCTCCACTGAATCCTGCAGAATGTGTACATTTACAGGGGGTTAATGAAGACATAATCTATGGGGACTGCTTAAGGACATAAGACGCAGCCTAATGTGATGGCAGCAAAACAGGGGTCATGAGAACAGGTGACATGGGGAGCGTGCAGATGGTAAGTCCTCTGATAATTGTGAGGGGATTCGGGGCAAAATCATAGCTCTGTGTCTAGGTCCCTTTTGCCGAACAGACAAAACAGCACCCTAAACTAACTGTACAACTATGTACCAACTCTCTATCCTGGACTGTTTAATTCCCTGTTTCCATGTTCCATTCAAAAGGAAGGCTAATGCTTCCATCCTTCTGCCCATCCCTTCAAGTTTCATCCACAGTGTAATATATGAGAAACAAAGGCAGCTTGCCTTGTTTGTCGGCTGCTGAGAACAGGACACCAACAAGCTTGGTCAGAATCCCTCTGTGTTGAAGGACAAGCCCATGGGACTTACTCTACTTTGTTTCTTGTGTCCATGTGGGCAGATCTTGAAGGTTGGCTTGGATTTAAGAAGAAAAACAAGGTGTGTCTTCTTGTTTAGTTTCCCAAGAAAGTAGAGAACCTTGGGAATGTCTGCCATCTTGCTGTAAGATCTTTCTGTATATCTTTCTGAGGCACTTTGGAGCACAGACTCCGCAGTAAGCTTGCGGGCTTTACCTCCCTTACTTACATCCAGTGTCTCCAAGAACTGCCTCGCTAGAAGCCTAGAGCTGGGAATCTTGAGCATTTGCTCAACTATGAATAAAGTGGCACTCTGTTCGCCCATTGGCTGCGTTCTTTATGCATATAGACTCCTTGGCAGTGAATGCTAATGGATGAAAAGGAGAAGGGGCAAGATGTGTAAAAAGAAACAAGTGTAGGAAGAACAGGAAAAGGGGAGGAGACGTCTAGTTAGGTTCCTATTGCTGTGATTAACACCCTGACCAAAAGCAACTTGGGAAGGAAAGGGTTTATTTCATCATAACTGTTCATAGTTCATCATCCAGGAAAGTTGGGCAGGAACTGAAGTGGAGGTCATGGAGAAATGAGTACTGCCTACATGGTTTGTTCAGTCTGCTTTCTGATAGCACCCAGGACAACAACCCAATGGTTGACACCACCCATAGTGAGCAGGGCTCTCCCACAAGATGACACATCACGGGTTTGCCCACAAGCCAGTCTGGTGGGGCTATTTTCTCAACTGAGATTCCCTCTTCTGAAAGGCCTCTAGCTCCTCTCTTGTCATGTTGGCATAAAATTATCCAGCACAAGGAGAGCTGGGTTGGGGTAGGGGGCAGGAAGGCAAGGGAGAGCTAATCAACCCCAGCTGTTTGGATAACCAACGTCTTCCCAGGTTAGGAAGACCAAACTTCCTGGCTTTGCGTGTTTCAGTTTCATATACCAAAAGAAGAAAATCTTTGAAACTTCAATTTAACCCTTCAAAGAATTCCTGTACACTTGCTCCTCTGGGAAGACATCGCTCTAACTGTTGAAAGTAGGTGGGCCTGAAAAAGAAAGATAAAGTAGTTTCTTTCTGGTTCATTTCCCAAATAAGTAAAGTGCAGTGTAGTTCGTCAGTGGAGTTTAGTGAAATTCACCAACTTCCAGTTTACTGCAAACGCTACAAAATATCAAATGACAAATTGACTCATAGGAGCTCTTACAAGAGAGAACTGGGTGTCTTCCAGCGGGTTATATAAGACAATAGCATTTATAAAAATGAGCTTCTTTGGTAGTTTTCCTTGGTTCCCGAAGCTTTAGACACCCTTCTCACCTCTGGTAACTTCAAAGCTCATGCCAAGGCGTCACAAGCCCACCGCCTGCCCGTTGAAGCAAAGGCTGATTTCCTTACAGCCTCCATCCCACAGAGCCCTGCTCTTTTCAGGTGTCTTTAGAGAAAACAAAAGGCAAATTCTCCAAAGAATCACAAGCAAAGAAACAAGTAAGGGATTTCCAGAAGTCCAGAGCTTTAGTGTTAGATCTGAGAAAACACGATTTCGGTTGCTTGATTTATGTCCGTCTGAGAACATAATCCGTGAAAACAGCAGGATGCAGGCAGCGCCTTGACAATGTTCTTACTCGGTGCTCAATAGCATCTTTGCTGCCTTCTGGGCATACAATGCTGCGAGACAGAATGAACTCTCAGTGCTTTATTACAGAAAATAGCTATAAACTCCTGTAAGCTCTCTTATGCGATGTTAGCTGGAGTGGTTTTGACCGTGACTAGTAGATTGTATATTTTTCCCCAGTACCTCTGGTGGTCTGTTGACTGGAGCCCAGTCGAGCTTTCAAAAGACACGGACAGAAGGTTTACAAAGGCTATAAGAGAGTCAACCACAGGTAAGGGGGTGACAGCGAACTGACTACTGAGCTTGGAAAATGCGCCCCAAAGATACAACCCACCACCTATTTCTTCCCCACCCTTAATGCTCCCCAGAATTCAAGGCTATTGGGAAAATAAAGAAAGAAGATAGGAACGTTTATATGCAATTGCCGTGACTTTTACATTTGTAGGTTAGGATTAGGTTTATACATCTAGGAAGCAAGACAGTAACCTAGTAAAAGCTAGGTTACTGTCTATTCAGCCAGCACTGCCTAGCTTTGTGAGCAAGTAAGGACCTGGTACCTCTGACCCTTTTCATCCGGCTCTGGGAAGGGCTATGTTTAGTGCTGGTTCCCACAGAACCACCCTTTCTTCTTGGACACCAGGGGCCTCATCATCTTTAAGGTCTGAAATGAGTCTTTTCTTGTCCATCTGGTTCCTCAGCCATTTCACCCGATTCTTCATTGTCCCCGATTAGAAGGGAACAGTACGCTTACTCAGCAATGACTCAGTCTTGCCCGTAGCTCGCTCAGAGCTGTGTGTTTAGGCCCATAATTGGCTTTCTTTTCTTTGGCCCTCCCGCTTTTCATGACTAGGCTCTCAGACTGTCCTCTGAGAGGTACTTTTCTCTTGTTCCTCCCCTGGTTGTATTTTTCTGTTATTGACTGTATTTATTTTTCCCTTTTCCTTGCACGCATGTGTCCTCTATACTTTGTGTGCCAATTGCCCACCCACTCCAAACTTCCTATGTAGCTGAGGGTGGCTATGAACTCACGATTGTTCTATTTCTGCCTCCCACGTTCTGGGATTACAGGTGTGCATCATCATGCCCAACTGTTGGATTTTATGTCTTTTTTTCTTTTTAGAATGTGAGCGTGTGTGCGTGTACGTCTCTCTGTGTATGTATGTGTATACACACATATGTCTCTGTGTGTCTGTACGTTTGTGCAGATGTACTTAAATGCACATGCGGGCACAGCTGCCAAATGTGTGTAGAGGTCAGGGGACAGCCTCAGGTGTCATTCTCAGGAACAACATCTCGTTCCTTTGAGACCCCGTCTCTTATTAGTTCATAGTGCAACAATTGGGCTACAGTGCACACCACACCATGTCCGTCAGTTTTTACATGGATTTGGGGCTACTCATGTTTGACAAGCCTTTATCAGCTGAGGCTTCCCTCACCACAACTCTACCGTCCCTAGAGCCAGGGTGCCAGGGACTTTCTGCTTTGTATGTTGTCCTGTCTTTGTTAGAGCTTGTCTATCTGTGTATCATTGATTTCTGGAAAAGTTGATCCTTAGCCTGGCTTGCATATTCGGAGACCTGGCTGGCCTCAACCTGACACTGCGGGTCGAATTGAATATTCCATGCTTCATTTCCCACTCCAGTTCATCTGAATGCTATGGGAACTCTGGTTCCAGAAAGCTGAGGCTGACAATTGGAAAGATGGCTTGAAAATTCATCAGTTGGCGATCTTTTTACAGATGTGCGGCAAATGCATGTCTGCTTCCTCAGAAATTAATAATGCTTCTCATGAGTTTATTAGACTATATGAGTATGTGCTTGACGTTCATAAATCTTATGTTGTCCTCTTTTGCATGACACTGGTAGATAAATCCTGAGACCTCTCATGAACTGAGACATCCCTGGTTTACTGTGTGTATTTCTGGTTCTCTAATTTTCTAATAGCCTATGCTAAGAACATGGGATTTTAATTCAGTCATAACAGGATTAATCCATCTTAGTGCTTAGCTATGAATAGTTACCTCTAACAGTATATAGTGAGAACATGCAACTGTCCTTAGCAAGCTATAAAAATAACCAGAGTGCTAGTCGCAATTTATGTCCCCATTAGTTACAAATCTGTCCGTGTCTTTTATGAGTCCATTTGTGTTTCCCAAGAGAACTTTGCTGCTGTACGTGACAGTCACTCTCTGTGCACCAAAATGGCAGAGGAAGCCAGCTACAGAGAGTGAAGTAGCAAGAGAAAGTTATATTCTTTATGCCAATAAAACATAACAAAGGTGTACTTTGGACTACAAAATCAGACATAGATACAGTTCGAAACATGGTTATATGTTATAGATGTGGTGGGAGGCGTATGTAAATTTCAAAGAGGACAGATCTAGGTTTAAATTGCAGCTCTGCAATTAAAGTCTTAAGGACTCCCTTCACTTCAAGACAATTCAGCCCTTTCATTGATGAAAAAAAATGATAATATTTGCCCTTAATATCAGAATTAAAAGTAATATTAAAGAGTCTTTGATACCTAATACATGCTCAGTATACGGAAGAAGGGATAGTGATGATGTTCATTTGGTGTTTCTCATTTCAATTAGGATGACCTGACCCCGCCTTGACATAAGGAGAGGAACTCAGTCCTGCCTCACCTTGATGTGCTAAGCTTGGTGTAAGCCCATGGGAGACCTGAATGGAGATGTGGGGGAAAGGATGGGATGGGGAGGTGGGGGCTTGATGGGATGAGAGGAAGGAGGGAAAGTGGTTGGTATGTAAAATAAATGAAAAAACGTTATTTAAATTTTTTAAAAAAGAAAGGAAAACCTTGAAAGAAGGAACGAATGAATGTCGAGTTTTGTTTTGTCTCAGTCATCTGTAGCATATCTCTCACAGGGGACATGGTCTCAACCTCTGCTGTCTAATTCACTAGCCACATAAGGCTGTTTATAATTAAAACTTTAAATTAAAAAAAAACCCTGTTACTCGCTTGCACTACCCACAGTTTGAATGCCATTAGGTACACTGGATAAAGCAGATTTTCCACAATTACAGAAATTTCTGCTGGACTTTATAGACTTGTCCCGGACACTGTCCTCCAGCTTGGTTACTACGTCATAAAGCGCTGGTCAGGGATCTGGCAGCCATCTATAGGACTGGGGACCAAAGTGTTCCTGCGACCCTTCTACACCAGTCCCTGGACCCTGATTCCAATTCTCAAAGCACCAAGGCACATTTTCGTTCTTGTCCTCTCTCCCAGATGCCTACCTTAGTTCCAGATAGCTGATCACGAACTTGAGTGTAGAGTCCAACCTTTGAAGGTATTATATAAACCTCGTTCTGGGGAGAACTGAGTTTTCATTTCAAAGTAATGTCCCAAAGTCTCCCCCTGTAGAATTCCAGGAGGAAAGCCTGGGGTAGAAGATTGATAAGACATGATATTGATATAACATGAACACCTGGGTACTTTCAGGATTCAGATGTCCTATGCTAAAACTGAGAGCGGGAACCTTTGAAAGGTAACAGGTCATGGGGTCTCTGCCCTTGGGAATTAGTTTAGTGCCCTGTCGAAGTTCGGGGGACTTCAAAAGAAAAAAAAAAACCCTTCTACCATGGGAGGACAATAGAAGATACCATCTTTCAGGGCTGACTTCACCAAACACAAAATCGGCTGGTGCCATGATTTTGGAGTTCCCAGCCTCCAGAAGTGACATATAATGGTGTCTGGTTCTCAGAAGTTTCTCTGTTCCAGATAATTTTTTTCCCGTAGCATCCTGGATTAAGATAGGAATCTATTTGATATGTGGGTGACCAACTGGTCTCTTCTGTCCATACCTAATTCTGTTCTCTCTGCACTAATTGAGTAAATTGAAATATGAAACATCTCTCAGGAGGGTCATATTTGGGGGAGATGGACAAGTGGGGCAGGCATGCAGAAGACTGTTGAAGTCTTTTATTTATCCAGCACAAAGTGTGCATCACACAGTGCTAGTGCGGCTTATACAATAGGAGTATGGAATGGTTAAACAATGTAACTCTGAGGCTTTCCTGATAAGCAGACCACTAAGTAACATTTGACTGAGAGTATCCTGGTGTTGATTGACGTAAAACAATAGAAGGGACATAGATGTGCCAAGTCCAATCAGGAAATTACTTTCCTGGCTGAAGTTGCCAAGCTCCCAGTGTTTCTATTGCCGAGAGAAAGCAGATTGCAGGCGTTGAAGCCCAGATAAACACTAGGTCATATAATAAAGAGAGGAGAGACTTCCACCATGGTGCGGGTATTTAGCAGGGATCTATGGGGAAAGCGGCCTCTTTGAATGCAGCCGATGAAGACTGTATCAAAACACATACTATAAAAAGGACCACATTGCTTGTCATTTAATACATGAGAGTGGCATCATTATATAAAACAACATGGGACTATAACCATACAGAAGATACATAAAAAAGATCAACAGTGCCTGAAGACTCGAGCCAAGAGGAAAGTTCTGACCTGAGTGATTTAGAACAGAAAGAGTTCTAAGTCACACCAAAGAAAGCCAGCTGGCAAGGCAACAGTCACCAGGACAGAAAGGTTATGAACTGATACCAGAATTCTCTCTGTGTGTAAAAGATTAAGCCATTAAATTATTAATTGAACCCAAGGACTAAATGTATTTCATTCATTATTTGTAATGTGAATTAGTACTTTTGAAGTGTTTAATATTTTTTAAATCCTGATTAAAATTCATTTCCCACAGATAGATGAATTAATCTTGTTTGTATCAGTCTTAACCATAGGTATTTGAGTTGGCTGGACTTGGGTTTGTGTGCCCTAACATATAACAGAAGGACACCGTACCAAACACCTCCAAGCTGGGCCTGCAGGCAGGTGAAGGATGCAGAGTTGCAAGACAACACCGACTGCCATGAAGGATGGAGACACAGGAAGTCTCACCTGTACATGTGTGCTCCTCTTTCCCACCAGGGAGGTTGCTACAGTTCTGAAGTAAGCCCCTACGTGAGAAGTCACGGTAACCAAGCTGCAGACCCCAAAAAGGCCACCCCACCAAAAACCAACTCACTGTGATCCAGTGTTCTGCTGCTATATTCTTTTATTTTTTAATTTCAGTTTCTCCACCGAGTCACAGCAGGCATCTCCCCAGGAACCTCGAGACACTTAAGTACATTGCGCACTTCAGATGCAAAGTCTTGGGGAAGGGAGGAGCTTTGCCCAGTGCATCCTGCCATCTCTCCTCTGCCAGAATGTTCCTACTTCTTTGCTATGTCTGTGTGCTGCATCTGTCTCTCACACCAAACACCAAAATGTCTGGTTGAAGCTGTTGGTCTCCCAATATTATTCTAAGAGTTGCTTTTAGCAAACAGGTCATCCATTGAAGTGGTTGCAAGTTAAACTGGTCACTTGAGGGACCGAATTAATGGGGTCATTTGACCTAAAACTGATAGCTTCTTGAGAACCACCACCAAGAATTCCAGAGACAGCCCAAGCCCTGCTCACACCTGCATTTTGTCTTGTTCCATACTTTAAAAGTGACATTTGCAGTCATTCTTCATGTAGCCTGATTCCTGCCATATTCTTGCGGAGCTCGTATTATTGTTTATTTAATATTAGGAATGAACCTGACTCATGGTTCTATTTTTAATTCCTGCCATCAAAGGTAACTTTTTCAGAGTGTGGTGCAAAAAGGTGAGAGAATATGCCACCCTAAAATATATCACCATGGTGTAAGGATTAATTTCAGCTCCAGGCACTTCAACAAGCAGGCACAATGACAAAGGCATTGCCACCTTTTCTTCCTAAAAGTAGAACGGAACCCCTCCCTCGCCCCACACCATGGAAGGAATTTTCTCTATGCCAGAAAGGATTCTTCCTACCAAAGAGGGGAGCCAAGGCTGAGAAAAACCATCTAAAGAAGCCTGGATAAGCACTCCACTCCCTGGTTGCCTCTCTACTTTGAACTGTCTGACCCTTGTCTGGTCATAGCCTCATAATTCCCTGCTCTTTGCCCAGTCCGGACAATGAATGTTCAACTCTTGTGCCCTGGGGAAGGGGCATCTTTTTTTTTCTTTCTTGGTTTTCTCAGGTTGTGGAATTTTAAAATAAATAAATGCATGCATTTTGCTCTTTTTGTTGGTTTAACTCCTAGGTCCTATCAAACACAATGAAGGGAGAAACAAAATGTTGCCTCCCAAGGAGTACTGAGCAAGAAAGTACCTATGAGTTTGCAAGTTGACCCTGGCAGGTTTTTTTAAAGATTTATTTATTTATTATGTATACAACATTCTGCCTCCATGTGTGCCCACACGCCAGAGGAGGGTGCCAAACCTCATTACAGATGGTTGTGAGCCACCATGTGGTTGCTGGGAATTGAACTCAGGACCTCTGGAAGAGCAGCCAGTGCTCTTAACCACAGAGTCATCTCTCCAGCCCAACCCTGGCAGTTTTTTGAGTATATACAGAAAATAATCAAAATTTGAATGTAAATAAGTGGGTTCATCACTGGATTGCTTAATTTCATGTCACACATGAAACAATTAAATTTTTTTAATTTAATTAATTAAATAATTAATGGGAGAACAATTAAAATCAAGGAAATCATGGCTACCTGCCCAGGGAACTACCACTTGACTAGGACTTCTATAATGGGCAGCACCCTGGCTTCACCCTAAGTGTCTCTGGGGCAGTGGGCCATAGGCATAACAGTTTATAGCACCTTTCCAGTGGTTCTAATTACATCCAGCGTGGAGAAGGACAGCTCTAAGCCATGCTATCCCAGTGACTCAGGAAGGCAGGAGCCAAGCCAAAGTTGCTGCTCACTGCTTTGTCCCTGCCTTTAGAACAATGGCTGTCCTGAATCAATGTTGAGTCCTTCAGTATCCCAAGAGAAGTAGCTGAAAGGAACTGGTAGGATCAGTTGATGCTGCATTTAGGATGGGTAATCCCAAAAGACAGAGGCTAGTTAGTGAATGAGTTGGCTCAAGCCTAGATACCTGAGTTTACTAGCCAGGACCCATGGTGGGAGGAGAGAAACGACTCCAGCAAGTGGTCCTCTGAAAAAACGTACATGATGGCCCGTGTGAACATGTGTGTGTGTGCACACACGCATGCACAGAGGGAGGGAGAGAGAGAGAGAGAGGAAGAAATCTAGGCAGGTGATTCCAGAGGGGGCCCTGGAATGAAGGCTTAGAAATTTTCTTGATTTGTATCTTTAGAGTTTTTCATTGACACTCTTAGGGGCCAAATGAATTCAAGTTCCCTGGTCCCTCATCCGTCTGCGGGCACACTTCCTCTTTCTTCTTGAGCAGAGTGCCTAACCTCTCAGCTACCTTGTTTTCTTTGCTTCAGATGAGAAAAATCAAGTTCCAGCATTGGTGAATAAGGCTGATGAACAGCTCTCTGCAGCAGCGCGATGTCCTTCCTGCAAAAGGCCCCGAGGGAGAACAGCTTGTCTTCAGACTGTATCCAGCGAATGTGTGTTTCTAGGAAGGATTAAAGTGGTATTATCAATTATGCCAAACCTTTCTCTGCTCTGGCCTTCGCATGCCTTAGCTAAGCACCCTTGAACACACACAATGTGATCTTTTATTGTGTTGGCCGGGGTGCTTATAAATGTGAGTATATGTGTTCATCCAAGTAATTTAAAAATAACCTAAGAGAACGGAGTAAATGAGTGTGTGTCACATTTACCAGGAATATTAGGAAGCAACGGCCTTTAGATGTCTGACTTAGCTCTGGCATTGTGTCAGGAAAGAACTGGCTCACGTCGCTTGCATAAGTCTTATGTAAGAGATTAGATATGGGGCCCGAGCTGTCCTACTTATTAAAGCACCAGAAAAGCAACGCTTGCTATGTTGTTGACACTTGCTTGGCCCCCTCCTTGCAAGCGTCTTTATTTCTAGACCTAAGCACTTCCTGTTGCAAAAGTTATTCTAAAAAAGAAAAGAAAAAAAACAGCCTTGCTTTTCTAGGGCTTTCCATAAGAATGTATCTGGAAGGGAAGAAGCCTACAGACTGGATAGGTATTTACGTCTGTTCCCATGGGCAGTACTTGAGAGCTGTAGAAAACAACTTAAAGCTGCACATTCTACACATGGATAGTGTAGATTTCCGTGCATCTCATAAACTGGCTCTTCAAAACTTAAAGCACAACACATTACCCTGTTTGCTTTGCTTTCTGAAAGGGATCTTCAAATCTTAATTTTCAGAAAACTGACGCAAAGACCACATATGACTCAGTCTTGCCTCTTCTATAAGGTCATGCTTGACTCTTCTGAGATGTAAATACGCGCGCGTGTGTGTGTGTGTGTGTGTGTATCCGAGCTTGAACAGAGGAAATACCTTGAATTTTACAGTAGTTATTTTAACCACCAGAACCATAAGTTAGTTGACGTAGGAACTGAGAAAATCTCTTAATTTCTCTGAGGTTGTGTTTTAGGGGTATAATAACTTAGGATAGATCTATGACTTTTTAAATTATGTTTTGATGCAGGACCAGCTTTCAATAACATTTTATGTTTCAAGTTCTTAAGTGTAGTAGGCATTACCCTAGTCCTTTATTTAGAGAATTTAATTCATTTAATCTTTATGGTAACTTCTATGCTGCTATGGATAGTATCCATCCTCTCTAGGTGACTCAGACCCAGGTCACCAAAGCTGTAAGTTAGGCAAGAAGACGTGAGCTGAGATTGTGCATGGTAAGCCTCCAAAGCCTGTAAATGCATGCAGCGTTAAGCATGTATCATTCACAAAACCTTAGGGCCTGTATCGTGTCACCGCATGAACCTCTGCTCTCTCCGGAAAGGAAATCATGTCCTGAAACCACGAATTTCGACCTCTGCCGATGGCAGTGTCGCCATTGATGTCATTTACCACTTGATTTGCAATTGTTAGCAGCTTGAGGTAGACGGGAATCAAGAGCAGATTTAGTGAGCTATTAAAAGCCGGAATATAGCCATTTATTCCTTTAATATTTCACCTTCTAACATTTCCAATTTGCCTCTGTGAAGGGACTCTAAACATTAACAAAAGTACACTTGGAAGAAAAAAACAAGTAAGGCATGGATTTATTAAAATTTAACAACTTTCAGTGATAACTATTTTCTAATGTTATAAAAACAATTATCAACAAAAAAATCATACAGTTACCAAATTCCCTGACAAATTCCCACAGTCAACCATGTGAGTACAAAGGAACTGTTTCATTCACTGATGTAAAATGTAACCACAAAGCAAGCAATAGCCACAAAGCTTGTAACACATGTTCTTTAGAGAAAACTGATTTCTTTTCACTTGATTTGATGAAATTGGATCTGAAAGAATTGGAGCTTGTTTGTTTAAACTCAGTAACTTGCAAGGCTCAGTGACTTTAAAAATATCTACCTAATGTTCCATTTACATCCTATTCACACTTCAAATATATTTCCCAATATCTTATTTGTGTTTACCCATAACTAGAAGTACAGTCTCTGTGAACTGAATATTATAAAAATTATCGTATATATCAAGCTACATTCTATACATATTATACATAGCATATATGTATTACATGATACTTGATATGTAATGTTCATCTTTAACCATAATGGATTAATGCTTTAATACTGTTGTCAAAATCATCATCATCACCATTATTACTGTCATTATAAAGTTGACAACTCATTCTTGGCCATTGTGGATGGTAGACAAGCACTCTGATACTAAGATACATGTCCCATGCTCACTCTTCACCTTTTAGAACAAAGGTCCGGAGACCCATCCTAATAGTTGCTCTAATGATACTACAGACTGCATGGATCATATCCTTTCATAATCTAGTTTACAAATACTACCTTGCATTGTAAAAACCAAGAATAGTTCTCTGATTGTGTGCATTATTATACTTACCAATAAGAAATTGTACAAATATAGGCAAGTTCTAACAGAAAAATAAAAAGCCGGAATAATTAAAACCAGCCTGAAATATCTGCCTAGACAAAAACCATGTTCTAGTATAGTTATCCGTGGAAAGAAACTCTGCAAATGGAATTGGCTTGTATGAATTAAGGCATTGAGTCCTCGTGGTTTTCTGGTGAGACTTGGCTAGAGCCATGAAGCTAGCCTAGAAGTATCCTGTGCATAGAACACACCTGGAATCCCAGCACTCAGCAACCTGAGCCAAGAGGATCGTGGGGTCAAGGATGGCCTGCTCTTCACAAAGAAATTCTGTCTTAACAGATACTTTTTAAAGGCATTTTTCATGACATCAGTGATGTATGAGGACTGCCAGACACAGAGAAATACCAAGTGACATGTCAAGATTTTTGTATAGTACTCCAACTTGTCCATTAACTTTCAAAAGTCTATGGTTAGAATGTGAAATGCCTCAGAAATACCAGGAGAAGAGGGAAGTTTAAGGTAAGCTGCCCTGAGGGGTTTTATGTAAAGTCAAAAGGCTGAGCAGGGGTCTGTAGTGATGGCTCAATAGTTGAGAGCACTTGCTGCTCCGGGACTTTGTCTCCAGAACCCAAGTGGCTTTTTCTAAACCTCTATAACTCCAGTTCCAGAGATGCAGCCCCCTCCTCTAGTGCCACGTGCCCCAGACATACACATGGGGCACCTACATAAATATACAGCACTCATACACATAAAATAAACCCGATGGAAGTTTAGTTACAAAGGTTGCTGACCCAGCCCCATGCTGTTCCCATGGTGATAGGATTTCCCTGCAGCCTTTACAATGAGAAAGAACCAAGATTTCCTGAATCTGCTGTTTTATGGATAGTTTATGAGGGAGAACTAACTCACTTGGTCCTTGTGATTAGTCATCGTGGCTCGGTACCTCCAACATAGACATAAACCTAAGTATAACAAGCCATGTATAATTCAGCACTATTGTTATTCTGAATGTAGATTAGGAACATAAATGCTACATAAAAGTCCCCCTAAAAAGTAAGTCAGCCAACGTTAGTGTCTGGATAGCTAAATACCTTGAAAGAAGTATCTTCAGAAGGAGTCGTGGATTAGGGTGGATAAACATTTTTGCAACTATTTGAGTGTTAACGCTTTCAGAATGCTGAAGCACACCCACCAGGGTGTCAAGATGATTAGGCCAGGGTGCCCAGAACTTTAGGATGAAACACAGCTATAGTATTTTACCACATCCTCGAGAGAAAAAGCAGCATTTTATTTGTGCATCATTTACGTTTACCCCAAGCTTCCAAGTTGGATCTCATCAAGCGTCTTTGATAAGTGCATCAGTAAGGAAACTCTGTTCTGGGACCACTAAGGTGGAAATGCTGTTTAGATGGGTGTTCACACACGGGCTACTTGACTCATTTGTCCAGAAGTTCCTTAACTCTTCCAGAAGGTTTTAAAGGACCAGATTAAATGTTGTATGAATAAGCTTTCCTGAAATAAATTACAAAACACATCTTTGTGCTTCTGGCAGTGACTTTTTACATTTTTCTGACCTTAAATGTGTCATCTTATCAAGCAAATTTTCAAGACAAAAGGTGCTCCGGGGAGGTTTATTGTTTCTGAAATTGTACATACGTCCTTATTTCAGAAGTCTGGCAATCTTTACTGTTCAGCATCCTTATAATTTCTCAGAGTTTGAAATCGTTATCAGTTTAACTACACAATATGGTCTTAGAAGATCTATTTGGGGCAGAAATGTCCAATTTGACTTTGCCCTCTTACTTTCCTAGGCTCACGTGGTTTTGTCATCAAACAGGCGTTCGTTCAGGTTTTGAGTTAACCCTGATCAGTTTTGTTTTATAGAAGTCTAGTACATTTGCTTAGGGCTAGAATATGTACTTCACAAGCTATTAATTGGGTCGCATAAGATTATAACCAAATTGCCTGGAAGAGCAAGAGGGCAGGCATGCATGTGGCAAAGCCCACATGCTCCCCTGAGTTCTTTAAATCTAGCAGGCCATGTGTGCCTGGACACAGCTTAAGGGAGGGTGTGACACTTAGTATTTTACTGTCAATTCGACTGGGCTAGGAAATACCAAGGTAGCTCATGAAATGTTAATTAGGAAAGCCAGATATGGTGCCCAGAGTTCAAGGCCAACCTGGGATACTGCAAGACCTCATCTTAAACAAAATAATTCAAACAAAAAAACTGAAGTGTTTCTGGGTTGGTATTGCTGAGAAAGACAAGCATTTCACTCAGCAAACTGGGTAGGGAAGATTTACTTTCACCAGTGGGCATCCCCCAGTAGGATCCCAACAGAACAAATAGGAGGACGAAAGAGAATTTTTTCCTGGCGGCTGAGGTAGCATCTTCTCCAGCCCTTCAACATCAGATCTTTCCAGCCCATCCCTTGAAGTCTTGGTCTTAGACTGTGCTCACATCATCATCATCCCCCCATCTTCCCAGCCATCAGACTTGGATGGAAGTTCAGCTGCTACTCCAGTTTTCCTGATTCTCAGCTTGCACATGGCAGACCAAGGGACTCTTTTTTTTTTAATTTTATGTATATATTAATGTTCTGTCAGCATGGACACCTTTAGAGCAGAAGGGGGCATCAGATCCCTCTACAGATGGTTGTGAGCCAGCATGAGGTTGCCAGGAATTGAACTCAGACCTCTGGAAGAGCAGCCAATGAGTGTTCTTAACCACTGAGCCATCCTTCCAGCCCGATCATGCACGGGACTCTAGCTTACAAAATTCTGAAGCCAACTCCCATAATATGTTTTCTTAGATGTCTCTACATGTCCCCTTGGGTCTGTTTCTTCAGAGTATCCTCACATATGGAGGGCACCATGGTCAACCTGTATTTAAATATTTATAATGCTCATGGAAATTCTCCAGGGGATCCTCTCATGCACACTCAGAGGTCTGTACATACCCACCTTCAGGCATAGTTAACCTTAGAGAACCCTAAAACTAAGGTTCTTCCCAGCCCTCTGCTAGGATAATTGTCAATGCATTTAATTTACAATTCTCCTTGACTTTTTTCACTGCATTTCCTCCCTGCCACCTCAACATACTCTCCCTGGAAGTCTAAATTTGATGCAACATTGGTTTTCAGCAACTTCTCTTCTATACCACCGCATTGGTTCGCTGTGCAAGATTGCAGAGCTGGCTTATTCTGTCTGAAGTTTCTGGCATGTCCGTGACAGATGGACCTATTCTAGCATACACTAGTAACGCATCTCAGTTTGGTGAGTGCCATCACTGAAGTAGACACTAGATCCCCAGAGAGGATGTGCAGCCATAAAGATAAGTGCAGTTTTAGGTCACACATAGACTATGCTTTATTTTTCTTTGATACTAAGGATTGACCCTATAGCTTCATTCCTGCTAGGCAAATGCTATATCTTAGCATTTGTATCCTGTATCTTAGCCACTTTTTACTCTCTGTGCGTGTGTGTGTGTGTGTGTGTTCATATATATGTACTATTTTGTGTGCATGCTGAGATCAGAGATGCATGCATGGTGAGTTTCTCAATTCTTTATCACTTTACTTTTTGAGAAAGAATCTTCCATTAATTCTGGTGTTCATCTACTCAGCTAAGACTAGCTGGCCAGTAGGACACATGGATCTACCTGCCTCCACCTCTCTGGAGAGTGCTGCTCTACAAAGATTTTTATGTTGGGTGCTAGGGATCCAAACCTAGGATCTCATGCTATAAGGCATGAGCTATTTCCCAGTCCCAATCTTTTATTTTGAGATAATATCTCATTAAGTTACCTGGGGAGGCCTTGAATTTAAACTCCTGCTTCAAGTTCCCCATAAACTAGGATTATAAGCCCACTCCACCAGGCCCAGACAAACCTGAGTTTATATAACAAAAGTAGTTAGCTCATATCGTCTTTGGGGATGGTATAATCTAGATATTTGCTGATTACAATAATTTTGAAGGTATTTAACAATGAACAAAGAATTAAAAAAAGATTTTGTAGGAGGATAGGAAAAAATCTATCCTCCTACACTAATAAATATTAAGTAAATATTAAAAACTTAAGATTGCCCATAAAACTTTTGACAAAGATAATTTTATTAATCGTAAGAGGCTGTCGTTGTATAATTGCTTGAGATATTTATATTTCTTTGAAAATGAAGTACGATAAGGTTTTTTGATTTGAGAACTGTGCTTAGTTTCTCTTAAAATCGATGAGCCTTCTCTTTGGCCCTGAATGCAATGGACATGTGGCTCAAGTTGAAAGGGCTTGCGGTTGAAAGTGTGACTGTTAGTGAAGACGACACAATCTCCTGCGGTCTGTGTCCTCAGGTTTATCTTGAGCTTAATATTGTGTTTTAAATCCAGTAAAGGGGAGTGTGGCAGTCCTTTAGTAAGCAAACAATGGTCTCCTAAGTCACAAGTGTAGCTGGTGTCAGAGTATCAGTCAACCTGCTTCTTCACTTTGTGGGAAGCAGTTCCGATGTCTAAGGACTGGAGGGCAGAGCTATAGGCTCTGTTTCTCTTATCTCAGGAGCCTCTCTCTTCACAGCAAACCATATCGTTTCCCTTAAGAAGAAGGAACACAGTCCCATCCTCAGTGTATATATTTGTGGTTGAAGAAACTGTGAAACCACAAATATGTCTAGGGTTGTTGAACAAATGATACGATGGCTTATCTCCTTACTGAGACTGACCCACTTTCCAGCTTGAGCACCTGTCTCTAGAATGGGCCCATTGTCTGAGTCCCCTTTGGATAACTCTAATTGAGAAAGATCCTTTAGGAAAATCAGCCCTAAATCCAGTTCATTATTTTGAATTTCCTCTGCCAATATGCTTTTCTTTTCCATATAATAGTGCAAAGAACCACAGAGCATTAAAGAGATTTCCTTACGCCCTAAAATTATAAAAGAAGATGCCTGAGCATATACAGGAACCTGGTGACTTCCAAATTGCTTTGCCTGTACTTGCTCATCTTGTGGCTGCTGTAGGAGGGCTCCAGGCCTGGGTTATGAGGAACACAGCTGCCTCCACACAATGCTATAAGCTGTAGTATTCAAACTTTTCAGATAACCATGTAGATCTCACGGTCCCATAGAAACACGGCTTGCTTCCCCCTTTTCTTAAATGAAAACGTTGTTTTGTTTCTCTTGTTGTTTGCACATGCTAACAACAAGTGTAAGGCTTTTAAATCTCATGTTTTTGGAAATAGTTTTCTGTTTGTTTGCTTGTTTTTGCAGTATTGGGGGTCAAACACCGGGCCTTGCACTCACTAGGAAATTGTCCTTTTAGTGAGCTCCATCCCTGGCTCTTTTGAAGCACACAGCCTGAAGTACCTGTGGTTTAATGACTTCCTAGCATACGCCTGTGACAGTGTTAAGTTTTTGACTAATGGGCATAGTTAGAATATATAGGCAACATCATAGCGATCATTTTCAGATTAAAATCTTCACTCGTGGATAAAATAGCTGTATTCCACAGATTCGAGAACTACTCCACGTAAAACATTTCGGTAATTATGTAGCATGTGGGACAGAGCCACAGGCCACACTAGTTGTGGCTGAAAGAAGTTTTGCCTCCTGTTTTTATTTGTCACGAGTACCAGACTATCTTTTTGAACTATCTTTTTCTGTGTATCGCTCTTCCCTTTCTGTCCTCCCACACATCCCAAACACAAAGAAATCCACCTCGGTCCTCATCATTCAAGAGGAAACCGGTGTGTTGGCAGTCCTCGTTGGCAGCCCTCATTGGCTGCAGGTGTCCTGGCGAGTTTAGCTTTCCATGAATAATTGAGACCCAAAACCTCCAGTCCCCTCCACTCCAGAGAGGGCTGAGAGAGAGAAGGTACTCGTGGATGGTTTGATGGCTGGGCTACACTTAACGTGTTGCCCTGAGCTTTCTCCCTTGGGCCCATCAATCATTCTGTACTTCCTGATGTTTCCTCGGTCTCAAACCAGCACTCAGCTTTTCCTGGACACACACATAGAAGGCAAACCAATTATTCTTTATGTATACTTTATTGTTTGCATTTGTCTTTGAGACAGGGTTTCTTTGTGTAGCCTTGGCTGTCCCAGAACCAGCTCTGTAGATCAGGCTGGTCTACTCAGAGAGCTCTGCCTGCCCCTGCTTCCCATGTGCTGGGATTAGAAGTTTGTGCTACCACCACCCGGCTCTTCATTTATGCTTTTAATACATAATTTTAAGCATAGAAAATGTAGCAAGCAGTGCAGAGTGCAAACATTTCCTCAACCTATGTGTCCATACACTAACTCAACAATCTAATTTATTCCAACTCCAAATGGGAGGAAACCAGTTGAGGACTGTGTAAAAACACTAGTTCATTTTACTTCCCCCATGAGTCTTACTAACTGGAGTAGATGAGATGTAGAGGCCCTTTAAGAAAACATTCTATATCTATACTTAAATTATCTCAAGTTACAGCTTGCATCTCGAGAGGCGTGTTTGTTTTGATAGTAAACTCGTAGGATCACATGCTGTCTATGACCCTTTGGAGGCCCCAGAACAGGATGATATACAGACAGCATGACTCACGTGGACACAAAGAGGAATCAGTCTGTCACCCTCTGCACTCCTATGGCCCGGGCATGCTTTTCTGCACGTCCATCTTGCCTGTACTTCTGCACTTCCTGGATGAAGCAGTGATTGTTTGTACTTATTTATAACAGCGTATCTCCAAAATGGACTTTAAGCAGCTTGCAAAATTGATTAATAGCCATTGGGAAAATAGAATCCAGAGCCAAAGTCAGGTTTTATCTGGAAGAAACCTTCACCGCAGAGAGCAAAACAGTTGATGGATGCCAGGAATGAACTAAAAATTGACTGGGAGGACTTGTTAATGCTCGCTGTATGCTTTCTAAGCCTGCAAATGCAAGGGGGCTTTAAAAGCTACATAACACAGCAGGTTACAGCAACCTAGACCACTGTGACCGTGAAACGCTGGCAGCTTCGAAGATAAAGGACATCCTTGTCTTAAAATGCACAAAGCTTCTCTCTCCATAGGAGTCCCTCCCTGCCCAAGTAACTCAGTACATCTACAAAGTTTTCCTATGGTGGAAAATGTGAGGCCAGCTGATCGCTTCTTTCTGCCAGCCTAAAGAATGACCGTGCCAGATTTTTTTTTTTTAATGACATCCTAGAATAAGACCATGTACTTTAAGAGAATTTTGTACATCTCAGCTTGGAAGCCTTTATCGTAGACCTTTATCATGGAGGGGTATCGAGTTCTTAAAGCAGTGTGCTTTAAGCTATATAAAGGATCTCTAAACTAAGAACGAGTCCATTTGTAGTTGAACCATTGCAGTAGTCTTCTGGAGATCCCCTGTTCCATCGCGCAGCCGCTATCCTGGCAGTGATGGCTCACTGTTGAATGAAGCCGTTTTCCTGTAATCTGAGAGTTGACATTTATTGACTGAAATTCCAACTCAGCGTGGCTACACTGGAAAGCTCACGTAGCTCTGTTTAGAAGTCGCCTCCGTGAGACTATCGTTTCCTTTCTCCTGGCATTTTCAAGAGTCTCTTTAGATGCTTCTCCTAACGACCCGATGATGGTTTTGTATCTTAGCTATCCTATCTGTTCCATTAGGTTCTTCATGGAAGTGTGTGCTCTAAGTAAAAAACAGCAGCTGAGTCAGACAGCGGTAGCACACGCCCTTAATTTCAGTATTTAGGAAGCAGAGGTTAGTGGGTCTCTGTGAGTTCGAGGGCAGCCTGGTCTACAGAGGGAGTGCCGGGTTAGCCAGGGCCGTTACACAGAGAAACCCCAAACAAAACAAACAAATAACAACAACAAAAACCCAGCAGCTGTTCTCATCAGTTCCACGAAGACCAACTTTTGCTCCCATCAAGAATTCCAGACTTGGAAACCAATGTGTTACTTAGTTCAGTTAATGGGGCACAGAAACCTTTCCTACATATGGCAGAAAAAGCAAGGTTCTGGGTGAATCAAAAAAAAAAAATCCCAGAGCCAAATGAGTAGCCACTAACTCTGCCACCTTCCTAGGCTGTCTCCCTTCTTTTGAAGTGACTGAGGTCGTGTCGCTTTGGCCTGACTCTATTTTGTGATTGCTTAGACCCTTCTCAGCCTTCGACCCCATCCCATCAAGTCACATCTGCCTTGGCAATGCCTTTAAGATCTCCATGACCCTGACAGTGGTCCAGATGTTTTAACCAAAATAATTAATGTTTATGTAACCTTAACTGCAGACGGTATGAGTCCCAGTCAACTGTCATGCTGTGTCTCAGACAACGGTGTTCGGCCCGAACTGACTCTGACCCTCATCTCTCATTGATGTAATCGTAGGTTTTGCTTTTGCAAACGCTGCTGTATCTCTGAGCTTTGGCGCCAAGAGACTTTGGGTCATGAGCCCATTCTTGGTGCCTGACCAGAATTAAGGAACTTTTATATTTTTAATTGGCTTAATAGGCATTGCCATTTGTATCTTTCTCATGTGGACTTAGTACACCTTGACATAGCTAGCAAAGGGGGGATTATGGACACATACAGTCCTCAGGGTGCCTAGTTCCGGCTTTCTGACTACTGCATTGACTAGATCACTTTTAATTATATGCCTTCCTTCTGTGCACTCAAGATAATCCATACCATCCACAATTTATCATTTCTTCTGTCCAAGGAAGATTTTAAGAAAATCAAAATCAAATCATAAACCAACACAAAATGAAATTACAAGGACTTCCAGGGTATTATAAATCAAGAGTCAGCCCTTAGTCACGAATTTTCAAAGCATATTCTGAGGAACCCAGAGAGGTGCCCCAGGGGCTCCTAGGGGAAAAAAAGCAGGGCAGGGCTTTGTGCCAAGGGGAGGCTGACCAATAAGTTTTAAGTTCCCCCACCATTGCTGTTTAACCTCAGCCAGAGTGCTTCATTTATACGCATTTGTTTTAGGGTTTCCATTTTGCATGTTGTGCTTAAAGTACTACGTAATGATACAATTCATTCTGGGACAATCTTTTTGGTCGAATCTGGAAGAATTACTTACAAAGGTATCATTTTTAATATTAGCACAGTGAATATACAGCTATGCAATCAGAAGGTCTCAAATGTCAGAATCAACTACTGTGGTGACAACCCGAGCATCATCTCAGAGCTCCCAAGGGTATTCACTCCGAGTTCAGCAGACTCGCTTGGAATGTTTTCTCAAGGAATTCTGATATGCACTTTGGGGCTGGGCTCCCTGTACTGGGTAGTAGGCTGGTACCCATATAACTAAAAGGGGCTTAAATCACTAAAAAGCAACCCAAAAGCCAGTTCAGAAGTGCACACAAATGCCCTGTTTGATTAGTTCTATCCTTCCTGTTCAATTCCCTCCTAGCTACTAAAATTCGAATGCGGATGTCACATAGGCACCCATAACTGGAAACTTACTTTGAGTTTGTCGGTCTCCAATTGGGGGTAATTCTTGATAAGAGTTAAGGGGTCACAAGGACCCAGGGGAGCCAAGAATGTTTTATTTCAGCCACTTCTCTGCAGAAATTTAAAAAGCAGAGCTTCAGCATGGTGCAAGGCAGGCCTCTCGCCCTTGTTTTTCAGCCTGCTTCCCTTTTCTTCGTGCCACCATTTGAAGTGTCCACTGTGTATTTCCACTCATTTGGCGTCTCTCCTTTTGTCTAAAGCATCAGCTCCAAGAAGGAAGAGACATGTTTGCTTGCTGCTCTATTTCAAAAGCACAGGACAATGCTTGGCATTTGGTATGCGCCCTACAAATATTTGTTAGAACACATGATGGATGGTGTCATTTCTTTGCCTGGCTTGCCCTTTTTATCAATTAGAAAACATTGCCTTTAAATAAATAACACTTAGCATGGGTTTTCTCAAACACAGAATTAGTTGTGTCAGATATGATAAAATGCACAGTGAAGCGTGTGGCTTAGTGTGCTGTCTCAGACTTTTTCTTTAAAGAAACAAATAGGCTCAGAAGTGGACAATAATAAAGGCTGTGATCATTTATTATCCCATTGTAATTTCGTTCTGATTTCCAATGTGCTTTCTCTTTCCCTCTTTCTCCTCCCTCCCTCCTTTCCTCCATTTCTTCCCTTCCCTCATTCCTTCCCTCCTACTTTTGTGCTCTCTGTGTATGTTTTATTGTTGACAATATTTGTTCCCTTTTTTTTATTTTGGACAGGGTCTCACTATGTAGCCCTGACTGACCCAGAACTCGATATGCTGAGCAGCCTGGCCTTGAACTTACAGAGCTCTTCCTCCTTCCAATTATAAACACAGGTTTAGTCTATAATCCTACTATATAGAGCTAAATTTAGAAATATCTATAGTCATATATAATCTGTGTGTACAGGTTGTACATGCACAGCATACTTATATTATTTTATGACATTTTTGCCAATACAATCCTAAAGATGCTTTTAAAAATCTTTTAGATTTATTTAGTGTGTGTGTGTTGTCTACATGTATATCTATGCATCACATGCATGGCTCATTCCCACAAAAGTCAGAACGTGATATTCTATCCCCTGGAATTGGCGTTACAGACAGTTGTAAGGGACCATGTGTAATGAGTAAATAAAACACAATTTTCATGGAGGGCTCAGTGTTGCACCAGAGTGAGAGGATGGTTATAGTTTGGAAAACAAAGAGAAAATCAGCTGCTTCACCAGTCCCCAAATCAACATGATTAACACCCTAAAAAAACTTCTACAATGGGGCCTAAAAACTCTATCAGAGTAGAGTTGCTTCTAGGATGGCAATCAACGCTGTTTTACTGTAGGCAACTGGGGTAAAAGATGGACCAGGAAATCCATACAAGTGGTGCCAGGGGGGATTTCAAAGGAGAGGTGCCAGTGGCTGTTGCCAGGGTCACCATCAGTGCCCAAAGAAAAGGGAAAGAGAAAGCTGCAAGAAGAAGCATGAGCTCTGACCAATCCTAGCACTAGTGTCCCAGCCACCAGCCGCTCTTAAAAGATGTGACTGCCACAGTCCACAGAACAGTCAAAAACTCCACAAACACAGAGGGAGCTGAGAGCCTCAAGAGGAGGACCTGACCCGTCCTTCTACAGACCAGAACCAACAAGACAAGAGAGGATCCTCCAAGAAGATGAAAACAGCATTCAGGCCAGTGATCCATTTTCTTAGGTCTTTGCCCAGTGCTTCTTCACAGTACAGCTGTTCTTCATCTGCCTGTGATTTTGGTCTTCTCTTCTCTTCTCTTCTCTTCTATCTATCCATTGTCTCCACATCTACACCCAGATCTCCTCCCTCCTCTGCAGCTGTTTCTATATGCGAGTCATTGGAGCAAGTCAACACTGTCCCCTACTGTTCACCCCTTTACTCTTTTATGAGAGCACTCCTCTCTCTCTCTCTCTCTCTCTCTCTCTCTCTCTCCTTCCCTCCTTCCTTTCCCCGTCTCTCTTCCAGTACCCATACCTTTTACTGCTCCATCTCCTAAAGCCCAGAAGCTGACTTCAATTACAATATCTGGGTGTACATCTTTACTTCTTCTTTTTAGTCCTACTATTAACCCAAACCTACACATATCCATACTACTACTATATTATTTCTATTTGCCTGAATTATTATCTTTCCCATGTATGTCCCTCTCAGCAACTTCTCTACTAACAAACTCATACTTATCTCTAGATTCACCGTGACTCTTCATATTCACGCATACATGTTAGTGTACACACAGTAGTACATAAGACAATTCGTAGTCAACACATATCTGTTTTGTATCCCCCTGTTTCTCTATTATCAGAATGGGTGAACTGTTAAAAGTGGCTGCTACTGAGGACAGTATGCAAGCTATAGGGCAGTGTTTCTCAACCTGTGGGTCGTGATTCCTTTGAGGTTTGGCCTACCCTTTCACAGTGGTCACTTAAGACCCCTGGAAAACTTAATTCATAACAGTAGCAACAATAGGGTTATGAAGTAACAATGAAAATGTTTTTATGGTTGGGGGTCGCCACAACATGAGGGACTGTATTAAATGATCACAGCATTAGGAAAGATGATTATCACTGCTATAAGGGTCCAGAATACCAAACTTACCAAGAAAAACATCACTCCAACTCCAGAACAATGAAAATATGGCCACTGAGAGAAGAATGGTAACCTGAACTAAAGAATAACAATAAAAATATTGACCAGTGATCTAACCCCAGATGGCACATCCAAGTGCAGAGACACAAGTAACATGAATAATTAAAACAATCTCTCACCTCCAAAAATTACTAACCCCACACTAATGATCCTCGACCAAACTGACTTATACAAAATTCCAGATGTAGATTTCAAAAGGATTAGTATAAATGTGGTAAAAGAAAAAAAAAGAACAACTCTAAATGACTCCAATATTTTCCAGGAGAACATAACAACTGAGTGAAGGGAAATAAAGAAGTCAATTCACAATAAGAAAATAGAAGTTAATAAAGAGATAGAAATAATGGAGAAATTCCAAACTGAATGATGATGAGACACAATGGGTCAAACAAAAAGTACAGTGGAAAGCATCATCCATAGAATGGTTCATGTGGAAGAAGAATATCAAGATATAAAGGCAAAATAGGAATCAAATCAAGATCAATGATAATTTTTTAACTGAATAAAAATAACATACAAGAACTTTGGAATTACCTGAAAAGGCAGATCCTATGAATTCTAGTCATAAAAGAAGAATTTTATGTAAAAGTCACTGAAAATGTTTTTAATAAAATCATAGAGCAAATCCCCCAAATCTAGGGGAAGAGAAGCCTATACAGATACAAGAGGCACACAGAAAACAGGACCAGAAAAGAAACTCCTATACCATATCATACTTAAAACACTAAATGAAACAAAGAAAGTACATTGAAAGCTGAGCGGGAAATAAAAAGACCAAGAAACAAAGATAAGTTCCATAGAAACACTGCTGACTTTTTAACCTAAGCCTTGAACGTAAGAAGGGCATAGACTGATGTCTCTGAAATTCCGAAATTCCAAAAGACGACAATTACAACCTACTGTGATGGAGGAAGGTCATTGGTTAAATAAAAAGAAACTGCTTGGCTCTCATTGGTTAGAGATAGGTGGGAGGAGTAAACAGAACAGAACGCTGGGAGGAAGAGGAAGTGAGCTCAGACTCCACAGCTCTCCTCTCGGAAGCAGACGCCTCAGAGAGAGAGACGCCATGCTCCCAGCTCCCAGGCAGAGGCACGCGATGAAGCTCCGACCCAGGATGGACATAGGCTAGAATCTTCCCGGTAAGCGCACGTAAGGGCGCTACACAGATGATTAGAAATGGGCTAAATTAATATGTGAGAATAAGCCTAGAAGAGGCTAGATAGAAATGGGCCAAGCAGTGATTAAATGAATATAGTTTGTGTATTGTTATTTCGGGCATAAGCTAGCCAGGCAGCTGGGGTGCTGGGGACGCAGCCCCGCCGCTCCTATTACTACACTACTGTAATATACCCTGCAAAACTATCCATCATAGTTGGCAGTGTAAGAAAATGTTTCCATGATAAAAACAGATTAAAGGCATTTGTGAACACCAAGCCAACTCTACAGAAGATACTGGAAAGAATACAGCCTGAAGAGAAAAATAAACATACTCATGAAACTAAGGGAGGGAAAAATGACACAATGACACTCATAAAAGAACAGAGGGCTAAGAAGCCCCAAACGCTGAATGACAGTGAGCAACACATACCATTCAATAGTAACTTTGAGTAACAATGGTCTTAATTCATACATCAAAAGACATAGATTAGTAGAAACAATTCTTTTTTTCTGCCTTCAAGAAACAAAGCTTACACTCAAAGAAAGATAAATACTGTCTTAGAGTGACAGGATAGAAAAAAAAAAAAGCAAACTGAACCAGGAAACAAGTGGGCATTGTTATTCTATCACTGACAAAAAAGAGCTCGAACCAGATCTTATCAGAAGCAATGAAGAGGGTTGCTTCATACTGATCAAGGGATAATCCTCCAAGAAGAAATTTTAATTCTAAATATGTACACACAGATCCATCCAATTTTATAAAGCAAGTGCTACTAAATTTAAAATCACAGATTTACTCCAACACTGTAATATTGGATAACTCAATACCCCACTCTCAACATTTGACAGATTGTACAAAAACAGTAAATAAACACTAGAATTACTACATAGATCAAATGGACCTATCAGAAATCTACAGAGCATTCCACCCACACACCAAAATTTGAACTGATCACAATGGGATAAATCTGAAATCAACAGCAAGAGAAACCACAGAAAATCCACAAATTCATGAAGATTAAACAGCATACTTTTGAATAATACTTGGCTCATTGAAGAAGTCAGGAAGGAGGAAATTTTAATTCATATAATTAAAAGAAAATGTAATCTTTAGATCTATGAGACTCAATGAAGGCAGTCCTAAGAGTGACAATTACAGCTCTAAATACTCATATTAAAAAATCAGAGCAACCTCAAAGAAACAACCTAATAAGGAACATGAAGGCACTTGAAAAACAAGAACAAACCAATCCCAAAGTGCTAGGCAGATAGAAATAGAGTTCAAGGCAGAAATTAATGAAATGGAATTGAAAAATAATAATTAAAAGAATCCATGAAACAACAGTTGGTTATTGAAAAGATACACAGACTTGACAAACTCTTAGTCAAAGTAACCAAGAGGGAAATAAAAACTTAATTAATAAAATTAGAGAAGAATAGGAAGACATTGTGATAAACATGGAGGAAATTCAAAGATTCATAAGAACATTCTTAAATTTTTATATTTCACTGAACTGGAAAGTCTAAAAGAAATGGGTGAATTGTTAGATGTATATGACTCACCAAAGTTAAACCTAGGGGAAGCAAATAATTTAAACAGACACATAACAACTAATGGTTTAGAAGCAGCAATTTAAAAACCTCTCAGATAAAGCAAAGCCCAAGGCTGGAGAGAGTCCACACACACTTCTATTAGACCTTCAAAGAAGAAAGAACACCAATACTGGTTAAATTATCCCATAAAATAGAGAAGGAGAAATAGTCCAAAGCTGTTTTTATGAACCAGTATTACTCTGATATCAAACAAACAAAGACACAACAGCAAAAGAGAGGGACATGGGGGAAGTTATTTACCTGATCTCTCTAATAGGCACAGACATAAAAATTTTCAACAAAATATTTGCAAACTGTACTCAAGAAGACACCAAAAAGATTATTCACACAGCCAAGTGAGGCTCATTCCAAGGATGTAGGATTGACTCAAAGTTTATAAAATAATAAAAGTAATTAAGGACAAAATGGGATCAAGGATAAATCACACGAGCAGTTAAACAGATGCAGAAAAAACCTTTGGCGAAATGCATCCTGTTAGAACCCCTGAAGAAACTAGGATGGAGGGAATATCTCAGCATGATTATATGCTTGGCAAATAGAGGCGCCATCAGGTTAAGCTGGACGCATGCCCTCTAAGAGGAGGAAAAGACAAGTGTGCCTATTTGAAATAGTGCTTACAACTCAAGCTAGAACAACCAGACAAGAACAAGGAGTAAAGGGGATACAAACAGGACAAGAATAAGTCAAACTATCTATTTGCAGATGACCTGTGTCTATATATCAGAGACCCCAATGACACTATCAGGAAAATCTTAGAGTTGATAAACACTTTCAGCAACGTGGTAGGTTTATAAAATTAGCATGCCGAAATTAGTAGCCTTCCTGCATATTAACAACATATACTCGGGAAAAAATCAGGTAAAAGAAATATCCCAATCATTAGAATAAATACTCTTGGACTAACTCAAACAAAGGAAGTTAAAGGCATGGATGACGAAAATTCTCAGACACTGAAGAAATTGAAGAAGACATCAGGATATGGAGAGACCTCCCATGCATGTGGATTGGCTGGATTAATATATAAAAAGATCATCCTACCAAAAGCCATGTGTGGATTCAATGAAATCCTTATCAAAATCCATTGTAACTCAAAGTGTCAAAGAATTAGTAAAATATGTTTTCAATAAGGACAACTACCATTAATCAGCTTCTCCCCTCCAGATCATGACATCTTGACCTTGATCTTAATATAGAAGGACCACAGCATCTCAGGATGGACCGAAATGACTAAGTGATCCTTAAGATTGTTTCTCCTTCCTGCTCCCCCCCCCCCAATCATATCAAAGGGGTATATCAAAGGGCAGGGGATAGATCAAAGGGGAGAGACATAATTCTCCAGCACCCAGAGAAATCCTAAACCTTTAAGGAGTTTGGTTAGGGGCAGAGATTCTTGGCTTTGATAAATGGAATTGGAATTTATTCATGATATTTTAATAGGGTTTTAAGTACTAGTGTTAAAAGAGACAGGAGATTGGATAACATGGGTGTGGGTTTTTATAAAGGCACATCATTTATTAAAGGACATTTTAAATACAGATTTTTAAGTATGGAGATCGAGAGAAAGAGAGATACCAATAATAATAATAATAATAAGAAGAAGAAGAAGAAGAAGAAGAAGAAGAAGAAACGTTCAGGTGTGGAACTAAATGTCTCAAAAGAGACCCTGCTTCATTGTCTTTACATTATACAAAGAATTGTGCACTTGTGTGTTCAAGGGATTGATAAGGAATATATACAATATCACAGAGCAGTTGGGAGGTGGGCTCCTGCAGGAGGATAAAAGATCTTTACTGCAAACAAAGAATGGTCTTGTTTGAGATTTCCAGAGACTGTCTGGTGAAATGAGTGAGGCCTTTCCCATTGTCAAATACACTTAGATCTTAAGCCTGGCCCATTTCTACTTTAACATAAAAATCTGTCTAAAAAATGCCATTAGCATCTCTATGCCAACAACCTTCACGACAAATATTAATTATGCTGCGATTCTTGCTTCTCAGCTGTTCAGAGGCTTTAACCAGACTCCAGGAGAAGGCCCTCCTTTCTCTTGTCCCCATAAATCTTCCTGTATTTGTATCCTGCTTCTGTCAGACTACATGTCCTAGCTCCTAGGGCTGTATTTGAAGGAATATGTGTGTGTGTATATGTGTGTGTGTGTGTGTGTGTGTGTGTGTGTGTGTGTGAAAGAGAGAGAGAGAGAGAGAGAGAGAGAGAGAGAGAGAGAGAGAGAATGGAGAGAGAGGGGGAGAGAGGGGGGAGAGAGGGAGAGGGAAAGAGAGAGAGAGAGAGACTAGGGCACAGTGAAACCACCAAACTAGACTGCTCTGTGGGTAGAAAGAAAGGTTTCTTGGGATCAAACTGCCAAAGCTATCTCAGGAGCTGGGGAGGGGGAGGGTAGAGAGAAAAGCAAAATGGCGAAAAAGGAAGCAGGTTTTCTATGTCAGCAGGATTGGAGTTTTAAACTGACACAGCCTGTCCTCCTCATTGACAGGAACTAGGTGCCCTTGCCCAGAGCTGACCTTCAGAGAAGATTAAGGGTGATTCTTGGTAAACAGAAACCAGTCTTAAGATCCCTTTTTCTGGTAAACCAAGAACCGCGTTTAGGCTTCTGTTGACCCAGCCAAAGTCCTTCTGTTTTGTTTTCCCCAGCCCTGCTGTCTGAGGGAGCTCTGCTTTGAAACTAACAGTAGGTACAGCACTTTTAGACTGGACCAAGCAAAGCTACCTGTCCTCCTACATCTGTTCACTGTGCAGATGCACAAGGTAACTGGATGCTACCTTCTCAACACAGCAGAGCCTGGCTCCCCGGACCTCTTTCAGGTTGTGCAACAGTTCTAAAATATTCTTCCAATGTACAGTTGATGGCCTTTGCTTCGTGAAATGGATCTGGAAACTGGAATAAGTCCAAAAAAAATTTTTTTAAAAAAATGGTCTTGGTTTGCCACTGCAACCTGATCTTGTGGTTAGCAGTGGGATCCCTGCCATGGTACTATGTGTGTCTTGGCCCTGTCCTTACTTTGGGGTGCTGCATGTTTTTATTTTTGTTTCAGAGCAGGCTCTTTCTGGGGTACGTGACCCACTTTGAGAAATGTGTCTCTTCTCCAGGAAGACCCTTCTTGATCCCAGAGTTGATCGGAATGGCTCAAATAATATGAAAGATAATATCGATCTTTGGTGTCAAGAAAATAATAACTTAGAATCATCTGTTCAGCCAATGAGACATTATTTGGAATATTCCTATCATCCACTACTCAATTCAGAGCAAGAGCAATATTCTGCAAATGAGTCATGTTGGAAAGTTTATGAATAATATTTTCATAAATTATATTAGTCAGAAAATCCACTATGTACTGAATAAAATGCAAATGAAAGAAAGTAAAAATGAAAAAAATTCTATAAAGAAACAAATAGCATAAATTTTTAGTTATTTTCCCTTAAATTAGTACATTAAAAATTATGTTTTGAAGTCAAACTAAATAGTTACAGTAAAGGAAAGGGCTCAAGCACTTTTTAATTTATTCTTCCTATTTCTACTCTTTGTCTTTCATCCATTCTCTATAGTGAGGCCACCATGATCCTTTGAAAGTAAATGCTGACATAGTCATGTCCCATTTAAAATTTCACAGTGACTTACATCTTCCTGAGAGTAAGATCAAGACTTGCTTACCTAAGAGGCTGGAGAGATGGCTTGGTGGTTAAGAGCTGCTCTTCCACAGGACTCTGGTTTGATTCCCAGCCCCCCTATGGCAGCTCACACCTGTCTGTGAGTCTTGTTCCAGGGGATCTGATACCTTCTTTTGGATTCTGCCAGGACGGCACGCACATGCCCCAAAGACATACATTTAGGCAAAACACCCATACACATAAAATAATAAAATAAAATTTTAAAAGATTTGTTTACCTGAATTATCTCCAGCATCTTTTCTCTTCGTTCTGGGTTCTTTTTTTTCTTTTTCTTTTTTTTTTTAGCAACAATAGACCTGTCTCAGTTGGGGTAAAATACCCGGAACATAACCAAGCCATACCTCCCTTACCGTTTGAATGGGTAGATTGGGAGCAATGAAGATGTGCCCATTGTGCTAGCGTTAGCCGCTGTTTGGATCGGTATGGCTGAGTTTCAATGAAACTTTTACACTTCATGGCAAGGAGGGCACTGTTGCAGGGAAGTCGAGTCTGTGGTCTCGGGATCTTGCTGCAGTTTATTCTTACACAAGAACAGCTCTTCACTCAGAACCAAATGTGGGCTAACTTTCAAAGCCCCGCAGCCCAAAGGCTCTATGACCTTCACAATAGCACCACAAGGTAGACACTTGACACTCAAGTATGAGCCCATGAGGGACATTTGGATTCAAACTGCAATGACAGCCATCATCACTGTGTACCTGAGAACTCTCCTCACCACTGAGATGAATCAGTGTTCTGCTACCACAAGGAAATGAGTTCAAATCCCCAGTACCCAAATAAAATGCCAGGCATGGGTGATTGTGCCTGTAACCTCAGCATTCGGGGGTAGGAACAAATAAATCTCAAGAGCTTGCTAGCCGTCCATCCTAGCTCTCAAACAGCTTCACGTTCAGAGGGAGAGCCTGTCTCTAGGCAATAGGGTGGAGAGCAACAGAGGGAAACATCCTTCACCCTGTGTGTTTATACACAGACATGGGTACTGTGTGCCTGTCACACATACATACATCACACACACAACATACCACATACATGCACTTAACTCATTTCATCTTCCAGATGTGCTCTATAATATTTATAGAACGACAAGAGTAGTCCTGTAAAGTAAAGAGCCATTTGTAGTGTAGAATAACACATCTCCCAGTGTACCCACTGGGGAAGCACGGACTTCCTTGAGTCTAGTTTTCTTAAATAAGAATCACCTGTCTATGGAAACACTTGCACTCATGGGCTGATCAGACATGGGTGGTAACAGTAGAAAATTTAGATAAATTGGCCTCACCTAGAAACAGAATGCACATTTAAAGTCTCTTTAGCCTTTGAGTGTGGTGGGGTTTTCTTTTCTTTCTCTGTAAGACTTTTGCAAATGGATACTTTGCTAAGACGTTGCTTCCTTTTAACGTGGCCTCCCAGAGTGCCTGGCCACTGAATTATCATAAACAAGCCATTGGCGGTCCTTTACTGAAGCTTTTTCTGTTACTCCAGAAATGGCCTGTGCTAGGGAACACCATTGCTGTGTGATTCCTGCAAACGCTATGCTGAACCACATGTAATATTGTCAATGGACTTGAAAGCCATGATCGGACAAGATCCTATAACCTGTGTATATGTACACAGAATGTACTGAGGGCTCTGCAGGCAGTGTTGAGGCCTGTGACCTCAGTGTGTGTGTGTATACACATATATGTGTGTGCATATATGTATATGTATATATGTAAATACTTATAGTTTCCACATATGTCTCATATATATCATATATGTCTCATATGTACATATATGTATGTATTGTATATATACATATATAGAGACTCCATCCCTCACCTCAGAGTTTCAAAATAATAAAACGGAGTCGCCATAATTAGAGGCCACACAGCAGGTGTGGACACAATTATATACCTAGAGAGTGACTGACACACTACTTATATCAAGTCCTGCTGTGGCGAGAAATCCTAACGAAATGCAGTCTCGTAAGCGGGGAGAAAATGCAGTCTCGTAAGTGGGGAGACTACGAGAAAGACACTGTGGTGTAATGTTAGTATAAACATTTGCTCCAACGTTTGCTGACACGTTAGGCTATGTAGCACTCAAAGCTACATGACTTGCAATGACTCAGACCTCAGTTAAGCTCCTTCAAAGCCGTAAGTCACTGTGTCTGAAACCTCCATACAGGGGAGTCTTGCAAGAAAACTTCACACAGGTCAGCAAGTCATCAGCAAGTGGCTTTCTGTTATTGTTTGTTTTTATTTTAACTATGAAGAATTTTAAATATACTTCCTTAAATCAACGTATATATGGAAGCAATGGGAATTCAAGTCAGGCTTTCATTGAAAAGCACAATAGGAGTAGAGAAACCTACTACAGACCTGCAGGAGACGCACTGCCAAGGTGAGCCCCTTCTCACTAAGAGATACCATCGGAAGGAAGCTGTTGGGAAGTGCTGAGCTTTGCAGTACTTCTCTGGTCCCATCACTTAGCATAACATCATTTGGTGCTCTGGGTATTGATGTTACATAACATAAAAATGCTTATGTAAGGGACTCGAGCTGGGTGCTGATCAAGGCCTTCAAAGCATATATGTTTATGACTGTGCTTTCTACAGAGGATGCTATGTCTAATGGCAAGGTATTCAGAATGACATCACAGCACACTGTGTATATCTATCTATTTCATGCCCTCTCCTGACACTGTCCCTTCTTAGTGCATGGGTCTATCTGTATTACAACCAGTCCCGAACTCTGTGTATCTATGGGTCAAGCAGTTGGTTTGTTTTCTCTGTGCAAAACAAAATTGTCTATACTTGTCTTGCAGGTAGATGGAAAAGGACAGAGATGATGATTGTCCATCTTTTGACCCTTTATGTCAGTTAAGAAGTTCCTGACATGGGTATTCAGATTGAAGCCAACAAGGACATAGGGCTGTGGGAATACAGAGTATGGCCTGAGATCTGGCACACCCCTGTCTTTGCTTTTCCATGCTCAACCTGGGCCTCAACTTACCCCACAGTTCTTTTCCTGTGGGGTTTCCCCTATCTATCTATCTATCTATCTATCTATCTATCTATCTATCTATCATCTATCTATCATCTATCTATCTATCTATCTATCTATCTATCTATCCCTTGTCCATTGTGGTCTAAAGCCGTTGTTCTGTCCTTTGCGGACTTTGACCTCCTAGTAGCCTCAGGGAAAGGATAGTAGTGCCCCACTCAGCATCTCTCCCCCTACTTAAGAGGAAGTGTGTTTAGTCTACTGACACAGATATTAGCTCACCCCTCTGGGGCCCATGGGTGATTTCGCCACCATCTTTCTTAAATAAAAAAATAAATAATTAAAACAAAAGATATTATGTGTGGACAAGCATAGTTTCATTTTCCTCTAGGAGTTTATCTCTAGACCAGGACGCTCATCCAGAGTACAGTCTCTGTGATGTTTTAGAAATGGTTTTAGAAATGATCTCGAAACCCCCACACCACACGGCCTTCCAACAGCTTCTTTCCTGGGTATACAGAATCTAAGTGGTTTACTGTCATGATTTTCAGTCTTACGTCGTGAACAGTGTCAGATTCACACCAGAGTGGCTGTTGCCGACTTTCCCTGTGCACGTGAGGGCTCTCTATTCTTTTGCATAGATGCGTCCCGCAGGTGGGATTTGAGAATCATAACAAAGCATCCTCCTAGCAGGTTGTTTAGGTAAACAGACACCACAGGTCACTTAGTAAACTCATCTATTTCTGGTCTTATTTGAGCTATCTAGCTATATTTGGAGCCAGATAACTTGGCTAGATCAAATTGAGGGGAAAACAAACACGCAGCTGTTTGGTTACCTCGAATGTACCAAGCTGCCCAGAGAGGCTCTGTCTAAATCTGGAAAGCATCTTCTGTGGATTATGCTCATGTTGATGGAATAGTGAACAACGATAAAACAGGGGTACGTGAACTTCATAACTCTGCTAAGAGCCAAAGGCACTTGAGTCAAAGTTAGCCTGGGACTGACTCTGCTCCCAGAAGGCCTCACTCTCCCACAACTGGATTAGAAGTGTTGTCTTCTAAGAAATAAGGCTCTGGCTCACTGGTCTGAAACTTTCACAAAGATTAGTGAGCAGAATTCTGGGAGCTCACATGCACTAGTCATGTGAGAGCGGGAAGGTTCTTTACAAGTTGACACACGAGCTGGGATGCATTCCTGTCTTTCATATTGCCATCAGACTTCTCTGGTCAAAGCCATTCTGGCTGTAAGACATTTTATTCATTTAATGTGTGTGCTTCTGTTTGGTTTCATAGGAGATGATGAGGTTAATTTGAGGCATAAGAATATAGAAACCACAGATGACATCAATCAGTGCACCATTTCATTTAGTGTGTTGTGTGCTCACTGAGAGAAAGGCTGAAGAATTCATGACAGAAATTCACCATTGTCTTCTTGTCTAGCTTTAGTGTTATTATAGCTTTGTTTTCCTTTGCAGTGTTTTATTGTATCCATCATTCTTAGGCTGGTTCAAAACCAAATAGTACATCTTATTCATTTTTGGGATATGTGCCCCACTTAGCTTCAATATCCACTCAACACAATCTAAAGTCAACTGGGAAGGTGAAGCTATAATTGAAGGGTTACCTAGATCAGTCTGTGGTCCTCTCTGTCATCTTAATTGATGATTGACCTGGGAGGGCCCAGCCCAGCCCACAGTGAACAGCACCATCCCTAGGCTGGCGGGTCTGGGCTGTATAAAAAACCTAAAACCTAGCTTGGCATAGACCCGGGAACCAGCCAGTAAGCAATATATATATATATATATATTTGGAGAGAGAGAGAGAGAGAGAGAGAGAGAGAGAGACTCTGCTTTAGTTCTGCCTCCAGAATCTGTCTTGAGATTACAACTTCCCTCATGGATAGAGTATTATTTGGAAGCATAAGATGAAATAAACCCTTTCCTCCCCAAGTTACTTTTGTTGGTGCTTGTTACAGCATCAGCAAGCAACCTCGGCCACTATGGTATGAGTGTCAGCACTTTCTCCACGCACCTTACTCGCGTGACACGATGAGAGGGCAGGGCTCTTAGGAGGAACTTCTACCGTGGCAGTCTGAGTGTTCCAAGGTCATGCACTCTCTGCGCGCCCTCCTGTGGTGGGTCTCTCTTTTAGTTCTCACCTCCTGCAGGAGGGAACTCCTCTGATAATGACTGAGTGGGATACCGATCTATGGGTATAGCAGAATCAGACATCAAATCTCTAGGTGCTTTGATTTCAGATTTCCCAGCTCCTATAATATGAGCAAGGTATTTATGGTTTTTTAAAAAATATTTTGGTTATAGCAGCAGGAGCAGACTGAGACATTTGGTTTCCACGCTAGAAGAAAGAGCTCTTTGTGTTCCTTAATGCCATTTATATTTAAGAGGATTCTCTTTAACTACTTCTGAATAGAAAAAGAGACACAACTTTTTTTTGTCCAAGGCTCTTGAAACGGCGGCATGACCTAAAGCATACACTGACGTGAGTTATCTGATATGTTCCTCTACTGGCTGTAGCCCTTATCTTGATTCTTGTCTCTTCTGATTTTCTCAACTACTGTTTTAGCTGCTTGTTCTAGCATTAAATTCTTGTCCTGACTCTGATCTGTACATTTTTATCTCCTGGCTATGAACTGCTATAATTTAGTCTTGAATGTACTTAGAAAAGACCATGGAAAACCTTGCTCCCAAGATTGGTAGGTAGATGAACATTCAAAAGGTAGGGCCTAATAGAATACCTTCAGGTTGTTGAGGTCTTTGAAGGAAATTCCAGGTTCCTTGCTCCACCTCCTTCATCTTGCTTTTTGGGCATGAGGTGAGCCATTGCTCTGCCCTATCCCCCACCATGATAGCTTCCTAACCTATGATGGGCTGGAATATCCAACTGTTGTAACGATGAAAACTGACTAACACATGGACTCTTCTACCTTGTGAAGTCATCAATCACCTCTCCCATTTGAGCAGTGAATTTGTGGACTGTCTTGGGATGCAGACCACTTGGGCTAACTGGGTCACCGGGGCCTTCATACTTTGTATGCGTGATCTTCTCCCCCATCAAAGTCCCCCAAGCCCTGTTGACCTACTCCATCTAATCTTTCAGGCAAAACATATAACCAGGCACTCTCTCCACGTCACTCAGTAGTTTATAAATTGCAACCCTAAATATTTCATGATGTATCCAATAGGCCAGGTTTTTAAAAAGTAATTGTGAAGAAACTGAGAATATGCAAGCAAAAAACGTCCCATGTGCTTAGTCGCCCAAGGGAGGCAGCCCAGCCAGGCTGTGCAATCTTGGGAATGTGTGCATGAAACAAGACCGTGTGGAATGAAGGCAACACCAAGGGCATCTCCCAGGACATTCGGGAACTTTCCAGAGGACGTTTACTCAGTGACTATCACCAAGGGTAATGTCCTTTTCAAGCAGGCTGATATGGAAACTTTAATTCTACGTGTGTCTCTTGAAAACAGTTACTATCTCGTGAGTCCCGGCACATCCTTGCCTCCATTCGCATCCATCTTCTTTCTCGTCGTGACCATGGCCTCAGCTTCCATGAGAAAAAAACTGAATGGCCAAGCAAACACGTTTCTATATGTAGTCCTGGAGTTCTTTTCTCAATTTTTCAATTTAAAAGAAAAATCTGGACAGATCTGAAGATGTAGTCCAGGCTGTCCTCAGACTCATGATCCTCTTGACTCGGCCTCATGAGCAATTGGATTGCAAGTACACACCATCTTATTCATCTTGTTATCAATACCCTGTTCTGTGTTTTAGGCACCCAATAGAGAGTAGAGAGGGATGCAGATAAAATCCTCAGTAGAGTGTGTGTTCGTTGGGTGACACAAATAGAATAAAAGTATAGAGTAACTTGGGAGAGTTATCAAAGATAAAATATGGGAATTAATGGGGCAAGGAAGTTACCAGAGGAGGTGGCATCTGTGCAAAAGCCAATAAAAAGAGAGTGGTGTAACTTTGAGGGTGTCTACAGAATATCCCAGGCGAGGGAGACCGAAGGGGAAAAAAAAAACCCTATACAGGCCTGGAGAGTTATGAAAAATGGGGAGACCAGCAGCAGAAGAGGCTAGAGACATCAGGAGCGGGGAGCAGATCAAGGGCTGACTTTGGGGCACGGTCATGGCTTGGCGTTTTCTACTGAGCAGGAAGCAGAGGCTGTGTTCTAAGGAATGTGATCTTGGTTCAGACACTTTCAGCTGTCTTGCTAGCAGAGAAGGAAGCGGTAGAAGGCCAGAGGCTGGGGCTGGGTGGAAGGTTCTTGCAGTAGTCTGGGTGAGAGGTACTGGTGACTGGAGACAGGGAAGAGATAGGGGAAGATGAAAAGTAATGACATTCTGGATGCAGCTTGAGGGAGAATGGAAAGGAATCTCTGGAAAACCAATAGATAGTAATAGAAAGGAAGGAGTTTGGGATACTCTGAGCAATTGTGAACCCTATAGGTACCCCAACAAATCTCAAATCTTCAAGTTTATGCCAATATTCTTAGGAATGTAGAAAGTATTTCAATATAACGATGCCATTAATAACGTGAAAGCCTTTGCCCAAATTATTAAGGCTTACTTTATATTTTTTCTGAATATAACTTTCTTTATATATGTTTCTACTGGGGATGAAAAATGTCTTGTACCTAAACAATGACAAAATAGTTGTTTTGAGTTTAAGACAAAAGACGCTATTGTGGTGGGCCAGGATCTTTATTGGAGTTCTAGGGCAGGGCTAAGAGGGAAGACTTGACTCAGGATTTATTCTGAAGGTAGAGTCTAGGGATTGTCAGGCTGGCCAGATGGAGGGAGAGAAAGAGATAGAGGGGAAACACTGAGATGGGGTCTGACTCAGCTGCTATGACCAAGTATCAGGGATGAATTAGCTTGTGAACCATGGTTCTGGATGCCAGGAGTCTGCGGTTGGGATGCCTGAACAATTGAGTCTCTTCCAGGTTACAGATGGCCAGTTTCTTCCAATATCCCCGCATAACAGTGTCAATGAAAGAAGTACAGCTTTTGCCTCAAAGGGAATAAAAAGGCTGATTCTGTGATGGAGGAAGGTCATTGTCTAATAAAGGAACTGCCTTGGCCCATTTTATTGGTTAGAAGACAGGTGGGAGGAGTAAACAGAACAGAACGCTGGGAGGAAGAGGAAGTGAGCTCAGACTCCACAGCTCTCCTCTCGGGAGCAGATGCCTGAGAGAGACGCCATGCCCCACTCCCAGGCAGACACATGCTATGAAGCTCCGACCCAGGATGGACATAGGCTAGAATCTTCCCGGTAAGACCGGTGCTACAGTTTATTAGAAATGGGTTGATCGGGATATCAGAATTAGCCAGTAAGGGCTAGATAGAAATGGGCCAAGCAGTGATTAAATGAATACAGTTTGTGTGTTGTTATTTCGGGCATAAGCTAGCCAGGCAGCCGGGGTACTGGGGACGCAGCCCCGCCGCTCTTACTACTACAGTTACCAAATATGAGTGGCCATGGTCTGAAAACACATCCTCAGGTTGCCTCAGATCCTAGGTTCTAACATGGTAAGAGTTTCATGAAACAGTTACCATACCAGAACAAAGGAAGCTATGAATCAGAAAAACCTTTTATACACATAGCTGGACACACTTTGTAGACAGATTACAGGAAACAGGAGATCTCAACTATAGGACTCAGATGCTATCTGGTAATATTTTTAGCTTTTATGTTGGTGAAAGCTAGGGGTCTGTACATTCCAAAAGGATTTATCTAACAGTTCTAAGGATTTCACATTGCATACAGGAGTGGCAATAAATGGCTACTCGGGTTTAAGGTAGCCCATGATAATTCGGATTTAAATTTGCAACATTTAAACTGTCCACTGAAATTTTAGTCACTCAATAAGACTTGTAGGCTAGTTAATGGAGGTGTCCTTCTATCTCCAGCACTGGAGCAATAACAACAACAATAGTAATACTAGCAGTTAACACTAGAAAGAGACCGAGCAAGCCCTTGGGCCGCCTATAAAAGTTCTGTCACTTATGAAGGCTCTACTGTCACGTCCTAGTGACTTCCCAAACTCTCCACACCATCACACAGAAGGCTATACTCCTCCTGAATTTTAAGAAGATGCTTTCAAGACACATCTGGAAGAAAGGGGAAAAATAGGTGTTCCAGTATGTTAGTGCCAAAAAATAGGTTCTTAGTGTTAACAGAGGTGCAGACCATTAGATGGCGTCTCCCATTTGTGTGTGGGCTCGTTCAAAAGTTACCTATGGATGCCTTACTCATTGCCAGAGACTCATCAGTGAAAAAAAAAGGGCAGAAATTCCAGATCCCAAGGGGCTTGTGTTCTAGGGGGCAGTGTGTGTGTGTGTGTGTGTGTGTGTGCGCATATGTGTATGAAAGTGTGTGTTGTGTTCATATAATAGAAAGTGTGTGTGTTCAGATGATGATGGTACTGAGGTGTGTGTGTGTGTGTGTGTGTGTGTGTGTGTGTATGTGTGTGTTCAGGTGATAATGGTACTAAGGAGGCAGAGAATTACCCCGGGGACTCATGGGTAGTAGTTCTTAGAATTTAACTAGCATATGAGGTTCATCACTGAGCTGATTTCTTTTGAAGAGCCCAACACACCCATTTGAATATAATGAAATAGAGTAGCGATTACTTGCTCAGTGCTCCCGGAGTCTTTGGAAGAGTTAGGGCAAGTACTCCTCACAGGGATAGCAAGCATTTTAGTTTGTGTGGTAAAGTGGTCCAGGACCACTTTCCGCCTGAGTGGTAAAACGGTCCTCAGACAGTTGCCTCCACGAGTCACCGGGTTTAGACGTGTGCGCAGGATCACCTCTATTTAACCTGCTCAGGTTGTCCTCATTAGGGCTTTTGCTTAGAACATCATCGCAGCGATCATATACTGTATTTTTAGCATCTTATATAAACTTCCTTACAAATGCCTGTTACATAACAGGCCCCCCTCCCCCCAGGCTTGTCTCCAGCCTCTCCCAAATTTATGGTGGGGCAAGCAGCTGTGTTGGGGTTAGGGGATCCCTGGCCAGTGGCTGCATAATGCTCATGTCCCCGAGGCTCATCCCACCTGCTCTGAGCAGAGCTGCGGGTGCAGCAATAACATACAGCTCTCAAAATACGGTCCCCTCCCTTCCAGCCATTTCCTTCTGTTCCGTTTGCATCAGGTGTCATCTGCTGTGTTCCTGAGCTTGGGAAACTCTCTTCCCCCTGCCGTTGCTTTCATATGAGCCTCTCCAGCAAGGCTCCAGGGGTAGAAGGCAACCCAGAGCCACTTTTAGTTTGTCCTCTGTGCAGATGGCAAATAGGAGGCCAGTGAAGCCCATGACCTCCCCCCACAACCCAGGGAACACAGTCAGCACTAAGGTGTCTGGATTCCCTTCCCTAGAGGACTTCGGTCAAGCCAGAGGTCTCTCAGTTCTGCTAACATATATAATGAATGAGACTTAGAAGAAGTTGGGCTTTGAATGGGTGCTTCACCTATAGAACCACTATGGGATATGGGCTGATTATATGAAACTTTATGGTTGAGTTTTCAGTGAATTAGCTAGATTCTAACTGCTAGAATGTCATTAACCTGAACCAGGAGATGGACTTGTGTGTGTGTGTGTGTGTGTGTGTGTGTGTGTGTGTGTGTATGAATGTATTTACATATGTAGTTAGGGTAGGTATGTATATATGATGCATTTATATGTGTGTAAAATTGAACCCAGGACTGCCTTAGTATATATTCTACCTTTGTGTTATAACCCCCCAGCCCATATTCTTTCAAGTTTAAACTCAACTGTCTTCCTTTTTTAACGACAATGTGAAAAACAAATGGTAAATTCATTGACTGAGCACACAGGAGGTTCAAATGCCCTTCTGCTGAATTGTGTGCAAGAAAACCATTGTGTCAATGTTATTCTTAACATTCTAACTATATCAGGAAAAGTCTTGGGGTGCGGCAGTGGGCAGGAGGGATAAGTATGGAATGACGGTGATAAGCATTTTCCAAATTAGGAAACAGATACGCTTTTCTTCTGACTCTCTTACATAACTGGTCTATTTTAGAAGACAACACTAAAAAAAAAAACTGAAATGAAATACAAATCTCCTGACTTTACTACTTCGTTAGCAAAGAATGAGAAAAGTCAGTAGTGCTCAAGGGAAGAAAGGAACGAGCTCTCGAAGCCCTCTGACGCCTCCTGCCCAGACGCTGGCTTGCAGGGCTCCTTCCTCCTTTCTCATCACAGCCTGCTGGATGAGTCAGAGACCAAAGGCTAGGTTTTAGAAAATGAATGAAGCCACTGATTTCTCTCTTCTTTGCATTTAAGAGGCAGTTGCCTCAAGGGGCATACCCCTTGTGGTGGTACAGAAAGACAGAAGAATGACCTGTTACAAAACCAGTGGTTACTGTGTTCAGGCTTCCTGATTCACCGGGAAGCCATGCTGCATACAAAGGCCACAGTGGAAGCACAGCCTCTTACATAAATAAGTTACATAAATGAGAGAGAACAGGTTATGTAAATGTATAAACCAGCAAACATGAATTATAACCATTCACAAATGCCACGGAGAACAGGATGTGGTTCCTCCTACGGTCCCCTCCCCCCAGCCTTATCACAATTGTGCCTCTTCATGTCATGCCAGCATCAGGTGTATCTGTCACATTCGTTAAGGACAGAGGGACTCATCTTATTTTCCGAAGCACCCATTTTCCTTCTGAGAGAAATCTCGTAACAAACCTGACTTAAACTGTATCTGGAAAGAAATACATGTTTATCAGTTTATCATACTTTGTCTAGTCATGAATGCACTAATGAAATGTTTGCTGGGGCACATTTTGAAAACTACCGGGGACAAGAATGAAGCCTAAAAGTGAATTGTGTGTGTGTGTGTGTGTTTGCTATACTGGTTAGATTTTTTAACTCTTAAGTGAATATCTAGGCATCTAACTAAAGTCATTGTTCTGCCTGGGCTGTGGTTCCATCCTAGGGGGCTTCCCTAGCAGGCAGGAGGTCCTGGGCTCCATTCCAGAGCTACACAGATAAGGTAAACACGATTGCTCTGCCTGTTGTAACTTAGATTTAAGGCTCTGCTCATGAATGATTCCCCTGTGCTCCCACCACAGATGATGAGGATGAGCTCCTTGCCTGACTGCAGCTTCCTTCTGAGCAATAGGAAAGTCTTTGCATTACAGAGAGAGCAGAAGCCTGAGACGTTCTTAACCCTTCTTTCCCTGCTTCTTTCTTCCTGTCCCTGCTATCGTTTCTGAAGACGGGGTTTGTTTATTGTGGAGTGGGAAGACACTTGGGGACCTTCATTACCGGTTCTGTGGAAACTAGCGGCTTTCATTAATTGTTAGCTAATTTCAGACAGCATGATCATCGACTTGCTTTATTTTGAAAATCGCAAGTAAAAATTGCGGAAGGGAGGCAACAGTTTATTAAACATTGTGTATGATACTGGCACAGCGAGAAGATCTTAAAATCTCTTTATAAATCTGACCGCGTGGGATTTTTGTACAAATGTTTCTCTTCCTGTTACCAAGTATCTGAAAGAGAACCAAAAGCCTCAAATCCCTTCCTACATTAACAATCCAGTACCCTGTAATCAAATCTATAAATATTTCCATTGAGAGTATTAAACTGGCCGCTGTCACATTTAAAGGAACTAACCCATTATATAGGAGCCAAACCATCTTCTGTCGACAAAGCTGCAGACTGCTTGCATTGTAGTGACCTGGTCTCTGTCATTGGGAAAGCATTTTTCCTCCGTTTTCTCATTAGAAAGAACATTAAGCCACTGTGAATTAGTGTGTATATGTAGGATTTGGAACGCACCTGAGGAACTTGGGGACTTTGACTCTCTAAGTGCATCTGTTGGTCTGTCTTACAGTTTAATGGGTTTATGCACTTTTTTATTGCACTTTTTAATGCACTTTTTAAATTTAAAGGTCGTACACCAAGTCCCGGGCTTCGTTTAGGACAGTTCACTTCTGTCGTTCGTATTCTTAAAGAACTTCCAACACAAGTCAGCACTAACCTAGCAACAGGAGAAACTCTGCATGCTGGGAGGAAGAGGCCTCAGGACGTGGAGTGTGTGTGTGTCTTAAGTTGTCCGATTTCAGATGTGAGTCTCAAAGTCATCACACCGTGCATTCGTTGTCCCTCTGCTCATTCTTGTCACCTTTAACCCCGAGCATCCAGAGTCACCTAAGGCTTCCTACTACCTCCTGGAGGGACCGAGGTCCCTACTCAGGTGCAGCAGGTTTGTGCCCACAGAACTGCGGGTGCGCAGACGCCCACCATATAGGCATGGGGACTGGCCGCGACTACAGGACGTGTCAACCGGGCAGGCCGCCCGGCAAACTACGGGCTTTGTTCAGTCACGAGCCTTGCCCTCCTTGTCAGAGAAGCCAATTAGGATCCCGCTGGGGATCATCTGATCTCTCGTCCCACTCCAGGAGGGGCTCAGAAAGGGCGGGACCGGTGGGCCCGCTCCCGGGAACTGGGCGGCCAGCCGCGCGTCGGGAGGCCGGGCTCGGCAGCCAAGGCCCGCCCCGCTCGGCCTCGTCAGGCCCAGCCCCGCATGCCCAAACCCCGCCCCCCCGGGGCTCCCCGGGCGCGCGCCGCCCCGCCATGTCCGCGCGCCACGCCCCCCTGCTCGCCGGCCGCGTGCGGAGCCGCGCGCCCCGGAGGTTCCCGGACCGTGGCGGCGGGCGGCGGTGGCGGAGCAGCCCTGCGCGGGCCATGTCTTCTCCGGCCGTGGCGAGGGCGTCCCCGGGCGGGAATCGGGAGGCGGCTGGAGGACCGCGGAGCCGGAACGGGCCGTGGGAAGTGGGCGGCGGCGGCGAGCGGCTGGAGCGCGCGGGCGCGGAGCCGGGACGCTGGGAGCTGCTGCTCCGCCGGGGCGAGCTGCTGGCGCTGGGCGGCCACCTGAAGGGAGCGCTGGAGGCGTTCGCGGCCGCGCTCCGCCGCGGGGCCCCGGCCAGGCCCGAGCGCCTCGGGTCGCTAGTGGACTGCTTGGTGTTCAGCTACCGGCTCCGCCACGGGCTGCGCTGGAGCGCGACTCCCGCGGCGGGCGCGGCCGGGCTGCTCAGCTGCCTGGGCTGCCGGGGCTTCCTGAGCGAGCCGGTGACCGTGCCGTGTGGCCACAGCTACTGCCGCCGTTGCCTGCGAAGGGAACTGCGTGCCCGCTGCCGCCTGTGCCGGGACCGCCTGCCGCCCGCCGCCGCCGCCGAGGGGACCCCGCGGCCGCCGCCCCTGGCCGCCGCCATCGCCGACTTCCGAACCAGCGTCGTGCTCAACCACCTGGCGGAGAAGTGGTTCCCGGGCCAGCGCGAACGCGCGCGGGCGGCCGGCCGCCTTGGGGAGCTGCTCCATCAAGGGCGCTACCGAGAGGCCCTGGCGGCCGCCTGCGACGCCCTGCGAGCAGGTGACGCGGGGCTGCGGTGCGGGGCCGTGCGAGCGGGGATCGCGGGTGTGGGAGGGGGCGGCGCCCCGGGGTGCTTCGGTCACGGTGGGGATCGCCTGGGAGCCGCAAGTGACGCGGCGCGGGGAGGGGCGCGGACGCGAGTTTCTTTCGTGCGCGCGCGCCGAGTGGGGACCCGGGCCGCGGAGCCTGGGCGCGGGGTGGACGGGTGGGTAGGGGCCGCGGGCTTCCCGCTGCGCGGTGTCCGGGAACCCCAGCCGGGGTGGGGCAGGCATCGCCCGGACGAGGCGGGGCTCAGGGGTACCGCGTTTACCTTGGTCTAACACTGAAGTCACTGGGGCAATTGGAAGCCGCGGGAGGGCAGAATTGCATAAGCTGGGTGGGGGGGCGTTGTGTAACGGGTGACGTTCGGTGGGCGTGGCAGGAGCTCGGCCCGGGCACCGGCACCCAGAGGCCCAGCGGAGGCCGGGCCCGGAGTTAGTGGCCGGCTACCCCTGAGGTGGTCAGTCAACTTTTACCTGAAAGCGTCTGCACGATCACTTGCTCCTGGAACTGCCGCCACCTGCCTATCTCAGATCCAGCTTCCATAGACTGTGGGTGTGCTCCCACGTACCCCTGGTGTTGGTGGAGAGGTAGCCTCCCATCAAAAGTTTGCCTTACTCACAAGTAGACCTGTGAAGGGAAGCTTTGTCGGTCTTTTGTTTATATTTTCGTCTCTAAGAAGCAGTAGCTTTGTCCTGTCTCCTGGTTAACGTTTTTCTTAAGATGGTTTTAGGCTGCGAAAAAGGGTCATGCAAACTTAGTAAAACCAAAAGTTCCCCTTTAAATATTTGAATTCGTTTATTCTCTACCGGACCGGGGTGGGAGGGGGGCGGTTGTGGAGACTTAACTCCTGGGTTTTTTACATCAGGGGACCTTATCTAGAAAAGCACACAGAGATAAACATCCAGAGACACCTTTGAGTGGGCACCCCTTGTGGGAGTCGTGTCAGTAAAGACATCTAGTAGCCCTTCCAAGGATGTTGTTAAACAGTTCCTAGACTCACAGCCTCCTGCATGAAAGACCGATCAGGCCTAAATGTTAACAGTGCCATCGTTGGTCACCTGCTGTTGGGCATGCTTTGTGTCTGTTGCCCGATAGGAGAAATTACTTATGGGAATAGTCACCAGGAAATCAGTGACACTGGAAATAGGAACTGATTTTAGGTTTTAGGTAAGTTATAAACCTTGTAACAGAAAGTATAATTTTGTGAGTCTTTTATTCCTATGGAGCAGGTGACAGTAGTTTCAGTCATACCCCTGGAGCTCAGAGCACAAATGGGGCACGGTTTCATTTTCTTCCAGTATCTTCATGAGGAGTAGGCGCTAATAAACTAGAATGATAAACCCAGAACAAAAGAAAGCTTTGGAAGCTACAGTCTGGTGGGGATGACTCTAGCCAGCTGGGTGAATAAAGCCGAATGGGAAAGCTGGCCTCACCTGGCCCAATCATCAGTAACAGGCTGTGGTCTGACCTTAATGAGGAGGCAGAACTAGGACAGGTGACTTGTCCAGTCATCTTGGTGGTGGGTCTGAGCCGCCTATACAAGCCACCACCCATCTCTTTAGTTCCTCTAAAAGAAATTTTAATGTATATTTCCAGTGACGGGTTTTTGTTATCTGTATGTAATTGAGAATGAAACTTGAAGCAATATTTGCCTCCAGCATCTGAGGTAGTTATTGATCTAAGTTAATTCAGGTCCTAATATGGGAGAATAGTAAGTACATTTCCTAAGTAGGGACTCACTTAACATCCTGTGCCCAGTATTGATTCTAGGGCTTAGACCAGGATGTTATCTTTAATAGAAAAAGCTGTGAAGGCCGAACTCTTGTTCCCAAATTTCACAGACTGCATGTAAGATTGCCCACAAGCTACGTAACCACACTTTTGCAGGACTAGAACTCAGGTCTCTTGCCTTTTGCTTTCTTAGCTTATTGGCTTATTAATTTTTTTCTTATTTGTAGCTTGTCAAAAATCAGTAATTCTACACCTGCATATGTATCTCAATAGTACTAAGGAGAATAGTAACTTGTATCTTTTGAATTCTTTGTGTGAGATAAAGGGAAAACAGACAAAATGTATTTTAGTTGGTAGATGGCAAATTTGTAGGTTTCATAATTTATGGGCATTAATAAGAGTGGGCGTATAGCTTGAGGTAGCTGCTTGCCTGGCATGTGGAATACATTGCTGTGCATTCCTGCCCTGCAAAGCAAACAGCACACCACAGTTTGTAAGCTACTAGCGTCGCAAATCTGCCCGGGCAGTTTGTCAGAGTTGACTTTTTTGGAGTTGGTGAGGTAGCTAGGTAAACATTTGAAGTGCATTTATAATTGTCCAACTGTAGTTATTAATGGTACTGTCAACATTGATAATAAAAAATCCCTTGCTGTAATTTTTCATGTTTCTTAAAATGACACAGATACTATTAGGGAAAAAAAAAATCCAGTCTGCAGTTGGCCCACACACTACCAAACTTCTCCCCGTCGACAGAAAAAGAAAGCTTGGAAACCCTTGCCAAAATCAGAAGTCCCATTGAGATTACATAAGGTTCTGTTGCATTGAAATATATTTAGATAACATTTAATCCATTGATCTTTTGGTATTAACTCTCAGATGTTTCATAACTTTCTTCTTAGTATTCAGGGAGCTTATGTAAAAGTCTTTCCTGCACTGAATCTTTATCCTCAAGTCTTTTGATCCCACTTGGAGCGCTGCTGCCTTTTATACTGGGTTTTTACACTGGCCTCCCCCTGTCCTGTGTTCCCCACTCTCCAAAAGAAAGTAACAGAGTAGTGTAATGACGATTTGAACTGGCTTTTAAAAAGGTGTGTGTGTGTGTGTGTGTGTGTATTTAGCTTGTTTAAGGAAAAGGGACTTTTTGAGCTTTTTGGTGTTGTCATCCATTTACCTTATTGCATGTGCACACATGGATGCTGTGGTGTGCCTGTGGAAGTCAGAGGACAACTGTGGGACTCGCCTCTCTTCTTCCGTGCTGAACCTGGGACTGGCTTGTCAGCAAAGCTTTTACAAGATGAGCTGTTTCACCTGCCCAGACTTCTGTCTTTAGTATTAATTATATAGTTCTTGACTGTCGGTAGCTTTATCTGTATAAGTGGGTCCTACAGAGAACTTTCTGAAGGAAGTTGAGGCCTCTAAAGCTAATGATGTTTTATGGCTCGCGACCAAGTTCTGCACGCTGGAAGCAGGCTACCTGACAGAGTCCCCATACAGCCTCTACGTGCTGTGTGACCTAGGTGTGTGGCCTGACCTCTCTGTGCTCTGGTTTCCTTGTCTAAAGCGTGAGCCGCTGTGAGAATTAACTGAGTGGAAACACGTGAGCTGCTTCAAAAAGTGCCGCAGACAGTAAATTCCCAGAAAACCATAGATAGTTTGACAACGTGAATGCTTTGTTATGCTTGGGTGAACTAGCTGAAACTGAAACCTAAGCCTGTGGTTTCAAGCTCAATTCCAGTTTCTATATACATTATTACCAAGGAAAGGTTAGATCCTGATTGTAGATTGTATGTGTCAGTTAGTAGCAGCTGCACTATCAGTTTGAGGGGAAGATACTACAGAGATTCAGTTATAAAAAGATTGGTCAAATCAAATACATTCCGAATATGTTTAAAGAGAATGTAAAGGGGTTTTGCAGTCTTGACAATTCAGCTAGTTTAAAATGTATTTATATCCTCACCGCACAAAGAACTTATCACGGTCAGATATGTGCATCTCATAACTCACAGAATATCTTCATTTCCATCATCTTAGCTGAACCCCACAAAATCCATGCCACTGGGAAGGCGAGCATCTAGCTAACGGGCTGGGGAACCAGAGCCCAAGTTTTAGATGACTTACAGTCAGGTAAGAACTGAACAGAAAGGAGGAATATTAACTCTTCCTGTTGTTCCTTCAACAAGTGTTGACTGAGCGTCTTTGATGTGTCAGCAACATATACTATATGTTTTAGGTTCTGCAAATAAGGTAAAGAACAAAATAAAGCCCCTGTCATTATTGTTTTTAATTGTAGCAAAGTAATATGTATTCAAAATATTCAAAAATTGAACTTATTAATTATTAAATTCTAATGAACTGATACTCCAGTAATTCAGTTAATGGAGGGCTTGAAAGGTCTTTACAGTGTAGTATCACTAAAAAGCCTGGTTATAGTAGCAGTCTTTTCGTTGAAGAAGATGGAAAACCCTGGTCCTATAAATATCTTTAAAGTGTTCTGTTTTAAATAGTACTCTCCATATTTTGCCTGTCTTTTATTCATGAAACAACGCAGAGTATACCAAAACGTTGTTGCCTTGGATTGAGAGTTATTTGTACTGTAACTTTTTGTCAAAATTGTTTCTATTTCATTTAAAATAGCATTATTTTAGAGATTGGTTATTTTTTAAATTGTCTATGTGTGTTTGTGCACGCACACAGAGGCATGTATCTGTTATATGCATCAGTGTGTACCAGTGCCTTCTGAAGAGATGTCGGAGGTTCTAGAACCGGAGCTACAGGCAATTATGAGCTGCCCGGTATGGGTGCTGGACTCGAACCTGGATCCTCTGCAAAAGCAGCAAAGTGCGCTTCTTAACTGCTGAGCCGTCTTTCCATCCTCCTCAAGTAACGTTTCAGATAACATTGTATGACCATATCCCATTTCTTTTATTGCGAGGTATTTTCAGAATTGGAATTGAGTTGTCGCCGATTAATTCCCTCAGAGCACTCGACTCTCGCAGGACAGCTGTAGGTCCAGTCTACATTACTGATCCCTAGAGACGTTTCTCATCTAGTCCAGGATTTACGTGGGTAAATGACAAGGTGGAACATCCTTTTCTAAACACTCATGGAGAGTTGATCCACTGCTTTTGTGACGTTCTGAAATTGTTGCAGTGTCGTTACTGCTTGAGTACTTGTGCACCAGCCCCATCTAGGCTATTTTTCTTTCCTTCATATGTTATTTTATTCAGATTTTGAGATATGATTTAAGTTTTGGGGATTTTGTTTTGTTTGAGACAAGCTTTCTCTGTGTAACAGTCCTGGCTGTCCTGAAACTCACATATATATATATATATATATATATATATATATATATACTATGCTGGCCTTGAACTCCCAGAGATCCTCCTGCCTCTGCCTCCTGAGTGCTGCCCCCACCATACCCTCCAGTGTAACTATTTGATAGAGAAGCACTTTCTAGGTGGGGAAACGCAGAATCCAAGAAATAAGCTGTCTGACGGCAATCTGACCCCTCATCTTGGGATCCACACTCAGTTGGGATCTTTCTCCTGTGACTACTCAAAGAGTGATAGAAAAGTTTATATTTTTTGTTAATCATTGGCTATTTTGATAGTTTGATATATCAATAAGAAAGAGAAATATTAAGGCCATCATTGAGGACATGTTGTGCATACATAGAATGTAGAAACTTAACGGTGGGTGTCCTGTATCATATACGGGTGTGTCTTTAGCCTGTTACGTTGTATTTTGTGTACATGCCTAAGTGGAATAGCCTACACAGCTAGGTGATATTTAAATTCTACTGGATCGCCATCAGAATGCAGATCTCTTTTTTATTGAAATATCCAATTTAATGTGGCATAAGATGTTGAGGGTAGGGCATTATCTTCCCATTATATGACTTCATGGATCTTTACCTCAAAATAAATATGATGGGTAAAACTGACTCAGAGTTTTATCTGACTGTGCCTAACACTTTGTTCTCCTTGAAAAATAATCTCAACACTTGTAGTAATAGGGGCGGCGGGGCTGTGTTCCCAGCACCCCGGCAGCCTGGCTAGCTTATGCTCCGAAATAACAACACACAAACTGTATTCATTTAAACACTGCTTGGCCCTTTAGCTCTAGCCCTTACAGGCTAATTCTCACATCCTGATCAACCCATCTCTAATAATCTGTGAGCACCGGTCTTACTGGGAAAGGTTCAGCATGTCTAACCTGGCAGCTTGCTTTATCGTGTGCGTCTGCCCGGGAGAGCGGAGCATGGCATCTCTCTAAGGCGTCTGCTCCCGAGAGGAGAGCTGTGGAGTCTGAGCTCACTTCCTTTTCCTCCCAGCGTTCTGTTCTGTTTACTCCTCCCACCTATCTTCTAACCAATGAGGGCCAAGCAGTTTCTTTTTATTTAACCAATGACCTTCCTCCATCAAACACTAGTTTAATCCACAGGTGAAAATGTATAGATAGGGACTGGCCAGTGGGCCCAGCTGTGATTTATTGGAAAATTTCAGAAATCTTAGGACAAAGTAGCATGCTTAGATTTTGAACTGTGTGTTTAATTAGAGTTTTAAAAATCATTGAAACCTTTTATAGACTATATACTTTGGAGGTAAATAGTTTGATCTATCTAGGGATAGATGTAACCAGTAAGTTTTCTCAAAATGCTAATAAAATGAATCACTGCTAAGCATATTTTCTGATTATCAGAATGTGCATAACCTTTCCAACTTGAATGCTTTCTATCAAGCACTCCGAAATGATACATTCACGAGAGATTTCTTTATAATAGATAATATATTTAAAATACTTATTCCATAATACAGCTAATCTGTACAATTCACCCATTCCAAGCCGTCTGAAATTGTTAAGAATAGTGGCACTTTCTATAAAACCCGCAGATGGGGCTGGGAAAATGAATCGATATGTACGGTGCTTGCTGCACAAGGATGGAGGCCTGAGTTCTGTGCCCGTCTCCCGTGGAGAAAGCTGAGCAGATTAGTTTAAACCTGTAGTCCCAAGGCTGGGGAGGAAGAAGGAAACTCCTTAGTTCTTGCTGACTAGCCAGTTTAGCTGATTTGGTAAACTCCAGGTTCAGTGAGAGATTGTTAAAACTCAAGACACGTGGATGGATGGGTTGGTGGGGGTGAGGGGTGGATGGATGGGTGTATGAGTGGAGGGTTGGTGGATGGGTGGTGGATGGGTGGGTGGGTGGTTGATGGGTGGTTGGCTAGATGGACGGATGATGGGTGGATGGATGGATGGACAGATTTCAGTATTGAGAGGTTATCGGTGTAATCAAACTGGAATCACAGTTTTCGTTTCTGTATGAAACTAGATGTGGGTTTTAAAATTTGTATAAAGAAACACGGCAGTTTGTAAAGCTATTCTTTATAGATTTTCAAAATAATTCAGACCAGTTTAGTCACGGGGGCTGAAATGGCTATTTAATAACATTGCTGGTTTTTGACACACACCCTGAGGTGGCAGGCACTCTCTGTCTTTACTAGTCTTTATATATGGTTTTCATCCTCATGACTCCTATCTTCATTGAAGAAACCTTCTCTGCCTCCGTATAGACTCATGCTTATTATAATACATGATTGGGTCACAGCTGACTGGGCTATATCCTAGGAAGGGTGAGAATTCTCCCTGGCCATGCTGCGACGGTGGTGTACCTGGCAGTGCGGTGATGGTGGTATATTTGGCACCATGGGGAATTTGAAGACTGATTAACCTGAAAACCATGTGACTGAGCTGGTGAGAATCCTGGCCGGTGCACAAGTGGATTCCCAAATTCATACCATGTGACTGCTTAGAACCCTTCATCCATTTCCTGGAGGAGAGAATAGCTGAGTTATGGGTGATGATGGAGACATGTGATCCTCAGCCCATCAGTGCTGCTGGAACAGCTGGAACAGGAGCTTGTCTGTCACTAGGTCACGAGTTTCCTGGTTGCCCAGAGTACCACCTGTCCCCACTGCCGCCTCCACCCTATCTTGATCTCCTTTCTTGGGATGAAGGTTGCAGCCAGTGCACCTCAGTTTTGTTTTTTGATGGTTATTTAGAGGTGATGTGGAGTGAAATGATTGTGTGTGTGTGTGTGTGTGTGTGTGTGTGTGTGTGTGTTTTGAGGTAGTTTCTTTCTGTGTCATGTAGGCTAACCTTGAACTCATTTAGTATAGGCTGACCTCAAGTTCCCCATTCTGCCTCAACCTCCCCACATGCTGCAGTTAATAACATGCACTGCCTTCCCCAGCTATTTCCTAATTTTCTTTATTTTTCAATTTCTCAGTATGCATTTTAGAACTTTTGCAGTATGGCAAAAAAAAAAAATCTTTAAGATGGGTTAAAGAAACAACTCTAAGATTCCTGCTAATGTTGTGGGTCCCTGAAGACAGACACAACGATGAGGAACCATGGCTAGAGAACTCCTTCAGCCCATGTCGTGCTTGGGCAGCTCGCCTAGTTTCTTTTTTTTTTTTTTTAATTATTTATTTATTTATTATGTATGCAGTGTTGTACCAGCGTGTATCCCTGCAGCCCAGAAGAGGGCACCAGATCTCCTTACGGATGGTTGTGAGCCACCATGTGGTTGCTGGGAATTGAACTCAGGACCTCTGGAAGAGCAACCAGTGCTCTTAACCTCTGAGCCATCTCTCCAGCCCCCCTCGCCTAGTTTCTTTAGCTGTGCACAGAGTTTAGCTGTCTGATCATGATAGTACCAACTGCAAGAGGAAATGAGAACTCGACCGAGGAGTTCAGATGGTTCGGGTCTTGGTGTTTCCCATAGGTCACAACGCACTGTCGGAGCTGGATCCACAGAGTAAAAGTGATGGAGAGGGCACTTATCTCCAGATGGAGCCGCTTTCAAATGCTGTGCGCATACAGTGAAGGACTGCAAACAGTGTAGCACGCCACGTCTTCCACGCGTCAGTCCTGTGCTAATTTCTCATTACTAGCAGCGTAGAGGTAAATGGCAAGAACGCTGGGTTGAGAATCTTGAGTCTGTCATTCCCAGCCTGGGCAAATGACATTTATTACAACTAGGGTCTTGTGCGTGCTGGAAAAAGTCCTACAGCACCAAGCTTTGTCCCTAGCCCTCTTCACTTTTTATTTTAACAGGCCTCAATAAGTTACCTAGGCAGGCCTTGAATTTGAGATGGTCGTGGTTCTGTTTCCCTAGTAGCTGATATTACAGGCCTAAGCCCCAGGTCCTGTCTCATAAAAGTGCATTTCAGTGGTGGTGCGATGTCTCGCTAGGTGCAGTGCAAGCCTGAGGGCTTGAGTTGGAATCTCTAGTAGAAGACTCAGGTAGGAATGGATGCAGCACCGTGTGTCTGTAATCCTAGCATTTCTATAGTGGGAACAAGAGAAGCCGTCTCTTTAGGAAAAAGCTGAGAACTTGATGTTTGAGCTTGTCCTCTGACCTTCACGTGGTGCTGTGATGTGTATACACCTGTTCTGATGCACACAATTTTCTTTTTAAGTTTTAAAAGCTCAGTCATAGGTAATGAAGTAAAGGATATTTGTCATTTGCCCCAGATGACAGCGAGCAGGGGCCAATCCTAATGGTATTCTATAGCAAGGCAGACTCCAGTGGGAAACATCCTGGGAGGAGGTTGGAGCTGAGTCATGTTGGATGGAAAAGTCATCCGAAGAAGAGGGCTCCGTAAGGGATAGAATGACGAGGAAGGAAGACTGAGCAAAGGGAGGAGTCAGGACAGAGAATGTCATCCACAGAGCAGTCCTCTCTAGTTGGAAATTGAAATGGGGGAGGGGTGATAAGAAGAAAGGCCGCAAGAGGCAGGGCCCTCGGCAACACCTGTGTCTTGTGGATGGTGAAGGCAGCGTGAAGCCAGTGGCAGGAGAACGCTGACTTTTGTAGTAACCCTGAAGAGAGTCTAGAAGCCTAACTTAGGTCTACGGGCAGAACTGGAAGAGAGAAGAGAGACTTGGCAACACGAGGATAGCTTTGATTTGGGGAGTCGGTATCAGCTGTATCACTAATAGAACAGTGAGAGTACTTCTTGATGGTGAGCAAGCTGATTTGAGGATAGCTATAGCAGGTGGACGGAAATACGATTGTGAAGTTAGGCTGGAAATTTAAGACTGGGGGCACAGACCCTAGAGGTAGATAATGGCAAAGACTAGCTCCGTGCCTGGTCCTGGTGGCAGGAAGCAGCTAGGTTATGTCAGAGTTCAAGACCACCACACCTTTTTATTTATTTATTTTTTGCCAGGTCTCACTATGTAGCCCTAGAATTTAGCAGGTAGACCAGGCTAGCCTCTAATTCAGGGTCTTCCAGACGCCCAAATGTTGAGGCAACAGGTGTGCAACACCATGCCAGGCTGTAAGAGCCACAGCAGTTGTCCACAGTGTGGTTAGCCTGAACCGTGCCATCCCAATGCCTCACTGTTGAATAGAGTGTATACATAGCATGCCAGGCATGTGCTCGGTGCCGTGGGCCCTGCAGTAGTGGACTACGCTGCCTCCGTGATGTCACAGGTGATAAAGCCCTTTGTTTACTCTGGTGTGTTCAAGCGCAGAGAGCAGGTGCTTCATCATGGTTGACTTTCAGACTTGGGTTGATGGCACAGCCGGTGCAGATTGCTGGTTTTGGTTGGCTTTCTTGAAAGTTTATCTGGAGAGTAAAGATTCTGTGTCTTGAGTATACTAAGGGCCTGAAGTGGTGTGCTTGGCTCCCTTGTAGAATTGAGTATGGGACGTGATCAAGTGGGGTGGGCCTGCTCTCTTCAGAAGTGATGGGTGTAAACTCACTGGCCCCACTGCTCGAGTCACTTAGAGTAATTATTAGGTAACATTTGACCTACAAGGAGCTGGGCAGTGTTTTAAATTCTGTGCTCCTCTCTTAGAGTACACCCACTTTTTAGGGCTGGGTTTGGGGGCTTAAGCAACTGAGTGTTTCTAGAGAAGATTTGGCCCCTTTTCCATTTTTGTCAGAGTGAGGACAGCTTCTGCTCTTGTTTTATAATGGCGTTTGTTTATGCATCGTGACTAGGAGGGCCTGGCACTGGGTGGCTTCATGGTGGTGGCAAACTAGGGCTGACTGCACTATACATGACTCCAACCAGAACCATGTCTGGCTGGAAAAAGGCTAGCTTATACCCCTCTAGCCCCACCACCGTGTTCCAGTAGTATCTATCATCTGGACCCCATGTGCAAAAACCTCACCAACTTCCCCAAACTGCCAGCAGCTGGAGACCAAGTGCTCATGGGAGCAGAAGGAAGCCGCTTCACATTCCAGTCCTAGCAGGTGGATGGGAAGATCTGAGTGTGTACCATGTGCCAAGTGTGTGATAACTTGCTGTAAACATGTGGAAGTAGAAGAAGCCCACCAAGGGGTCCAAAGACAGAGTAGGCTGTGCGTCCGCTGTGAACCCCTCTAGATGGGTCTCTGCCCGCTGAGACAGCTGGAAGCCCCTGAGCTGTGATAAACATCCCACTTCCTGGATGCTGAGACTTTGCTACTCGCTCTCTGGGCAGTGATGGCCACACAGTCTGTTCCCCAGCCAGTGCTGCTGGTGAGCTTCCTCTTTAGGTTGTAAGGTGCCCAGAGGCAGGTGGAGTGTAACAGATGGAGCTTGAGCACTCACAGATTCAAACTGTGTGCTAGGACCTCTCTAGCTCTTGGTTAATTCATCACCGGGCTTTTAAAATTTCTGCACAGTTTTGTTCAGAGATCTGTTTTTAAGTTGTTGCTCTAAGAAGAAACATGGAATTTTTGTCATGTCTTTTTCAAAGTACTTTTCTCAGGTCTTTCAGAATTGCACGCCCCAAGTTTGGGTCATAGTTGCCCTTTCTTCCAACTCCTCCCAGATCCTTTTCTCCTCCCTCTTTTGTGTCCTTTTTTTCTTCTTCCACCCACCAAATGCCATTGTATGGCACATGGAATCGTGGATGTGTGACCTTACACTGGAACATGGTTGACCTACCCATTGGCAGCAGTCTTAAAGAAAATGGGTTCTTGTCTGCCAGCAGCCGGCAGTTGCCAAGCTCATCCTCCGCTGGGGAGGGACTTCATGGCCACCTCCTCTCTCCGTGCTGGCTTTGCTCTGGCTTGAGGATATATGGGGCTTGTGCATGCTGTTACCACCATTGTGAGCTCATATGCGCAGCTACCATTTCTTATTATTTAGGAAGTATTTCTCATGAAATATTAATTCAAAGTTTTTCACTGATGTAGAATTGAGGGAACAATATCATTCCAGTTCTCAAGCCTGCTGCAGAAACTTAAAAGTGCCTAATTGAGTTGTTAAAATGGGGGCTATCTGTAGAAAACATTGACTTAAAAACTAGAGTAAACCAGGAGCGGGTTTTATTAAATGTATTTTTGGAGGCATTAAGAGACATTGTGTCCTTTTTGCAACAAATGATTTATTTTATTAACAAGGTTTTGAAGGCTCAACATGAATAGTTTTAAAAGAAGGCTCAGCTGAACCTCATCAATAATTTATTAAATTTTTGCTTAGATTTCAGCTGACAGTTTGTCTGCCTATAATACTTAATTACAGTATTAGAAGAAGACAGCTAAGTGCTGATTGGATAAGTTTGGTTTCCGAGGCATACGCATAGAGGACAGTGAAGGAAACAGGGTGACTTCCCAGAGCTCTTGAAACTAGATGTGTGTATTTAGGTACGAGTCCTCTGGCTGGGAATGAAAGATTTGACCACAACATAATTTTTTCAGCCCATTCCCTTTAGAATCAGGACACTTACACCCTCATAAGACAAACCTTGGTCACTTCCCCATGCCTTGTGGAACTTTCATCTGAAGTGGTTTTGTTTGTTTGTTTCTTTCTTTGTTTTTAAAAACAGTAATTTATAAATTAAAATTTTGGGGGCGAGGAATATAATTCTATTTTCATTTATAAAGTCTCAAAAAAGGCAAGTGTTCTAAACAGGCAAAACATGACTTGAAAATCTTTAGAGGGTACTTTTTTAGGGGAAAAAGTAGGTTTCTTTCTTTTTGGTTTTTCAAGACAAGATTTCCTTGTGTAAAATCCCTGGCTATCTTGGATTCACTTTGTAGACCAGACTGGCCTTGAACTCACAGATCACCGCCCGCCTCTGCCTCCCAAGTGCTGGGATTAAAGATGTGCCAGCTAAGAGAAGTCTTCATACAAGTAATTTTTGTTCACAAAAACATTTTCAGTATTCCTAATTATAATTCTCACCACTAAAATAATCTTATAATAAGACTTCTGTTCAACTTTTGACGTAAGAAGTTATTGCAAGAATGCTATATTGGCTTAGGAATCACAAATCATTTCTTTTTTTTTCTTTTTATTGAGCTCTACATATTTCTCTGCTCCCTTCCTTGCCTCTCCCTTCCCCTTCAACCCTCTCCTAAGGTCCCCATGCTTCCAATTTACTCAGGAGATCTTGTCTTTTTCTACTTCTTATGTAGATTATATCTATGTATGTCTTTCTTAGGGTCCTCATTGTTGTCTAGGTTTTCTGGGATTGTGACTTGTAGGCTGTTTTTCTTTGCTTTATGTTTAAAAACCACTTATGAGTGAGTACATGTGATAATTGTCTTTCTGGGTCTGGGTTACCTCACTCACAATGATGTTTTCTAGCTCCATCCATTTGCCTCCAAAATTCAAGATATCTTTTTTTTCTGCTGTGTAGTACTCCATTGTGTAAATGTACCACATTTTCCTTATCCATTCTTCAGTTGAGGGGCATTTAGGTTGTTTCCAGGTTCTGGCTATGACAAACAATGCTGCTATGAACATAGTTGAGCACATGTCCTTGTGGCACGATTGAGCATCCTTTGGATATATACCCAAAAGTGGTATTCCTGGGCCTTGAGGAAGGTTGTTTCCTTATTTTCTGAGAAATCGACACACTAACATCCAAAGGAGCTGCACCAGCTTGCATTCCCACCAGCAATGCAGGAGTGTTCCCTTTACCTCAACCTCTCCAGCATAAGTTGTCATCAGTGTTTTTTATCTTGGTCATTCTTATAATAATATTTTGAAGATTAGCATAGTAATCTTTCTAAAATAACCAGATCCTTGTGAACTATTTCTTTCAGAGCCTAGCGACCTGACTCTCAAGATCTACAGAGCAGAGTCCTATGCTGGCCTCCAGGAGTTCAAAGCGGCCATCGAGGATCTAAACGCGGTTCTCTTTCAGCTTCCCAACTGGCCCGAGGTAAAGTGACTTCACATCTGCATGGGTTTCAAAGTGCAGCTCTGAGGAACTTCAGTTAGAGTGACGAGTCTTAACACAATGTGTGGTTGGCCTCAGATGGAATACATAGTTTGGAGCTAAGTCAATGATGTGTTTGCCAAACAAGCTTAAAGGCCTGAGTTCAAGAAGCCTCAGAACCCGTATGTAAATCCAGGTGTCTTGGCACAGATTAATAATCCAAGTGCCAGGGAGGCAGAGACAGGCAGAGCCCTGGGGCTCACAAGGTGGCACCTGAGGGTGGCATTGATTGGCCTTTGGCCTCTGTGCATACCTGCCTACACAAGACCACATATACACAAAAGAAAATCATTTCTGAAAAGAAATATATAGCCTCCTAGAAATTTAGTTAAGATAAGTATGTTAAGCCAATTTTCTTATCAGGAAAAAAATTAATTGTTAAAAAAAAAAAACCCAAAAAGTCCAACACCTTTCTTTCTCAAGTAAATTACAAGCGATTCATGACACAGAAAAATATTATGCATATTTTTAAATAAAAATTTCAACTTGCTGTTTTGTAAGATGGATTCAAGCTTGACTCCCCGAAAGAGTTTGTGATGGAAAGAGCATGGCCCTTGAAGCTGGGAGATTCTGTGAGATGATAGGGTTGCCGTGGGGTAACTGGACAGTGAATTTATACAAGTTGGCCGTGCCTGGGAGGATTTTAGAAGGACTGAGGGATGTGTATAAGATGTGATCCATTTACCATTCTCCTGATTTGCTCTCCTAGTCATTGGCACAAGACAAATAGCGTTAAGACTTAAAAAGGAACAATTTCTCTGGTATTTTCATTGAAACAGTGTAATAAGAAGTATAGTTTTTATACTGGAGAGATGGCTCAGTGATTAAGAGCACTGGCAGCTCTTCCAGAGGACCTGGATTTAATTCCCAACATCAATGTGGCAGCTCAGAATTTTCTGTAACTTCAGTTCTGGCTTCCATAGGCACCAGGCATGCGTCTGCTACACACACATACTGTAAGCCGAATTCCATATGCATGAAATAACCCAAAATTATTTTTTGAAAAGAAGTGTGATTTTCTTCACCAATTGAAATGATAGCTAAGAATGGATATGGACAGTATTTAGCTCCTTTAAAACGCTGTTTAGTTCTCATGATCCTGGGGCTCATAAGATCACTTCCCTCTGACCACATAAGATGTTTCCAAGCTGCCTGCTGTGGAAGAACCCGCACACTGAATCTTTGCAGAATTCATGTGGTTCCTAGGATTCACCTATTGTAATAGGACTTGAATTCATATAATGGAGAAAAGTAAGACAACAAGGATTCTGATGAGTCTGTGTCTATAAGTACTTTCTTAAGACAGACTTAAAGAGAAAGATACATTCCGTAGTTTCCAGCACCCATGGAAGGCTGTTCACACCACCTGTTAACTCTAGTTCTTGGAGGGATTCAGATGCCCTCTTCTGGCCTCCTCGAGCACCTGCGTACACACACACACACACACACACACACACACACACACACACTCACGCATGCACAAATAAAAGATGAATAAGTCTTTGCATCAGTAATCTCTCAAGTGAAGATGTATCTCTGTTCTTGAGAGACACTAACTGCTATGAACATCAGTTCATTCACTTTGAGGCCTCAGTTTCCCCACTAGCATTTCTTCGGAGTAGCACATATGCTTTGTCCTTCTCGGTTTGCAGAATCCACATATCTGAGAATCCTTTGTTTTTTTTCCTGGGTGGTTTTGGCCAAGAGTTCCGTGCATAAAGTTTGGTGTGTGTGCTTTGTTGAAGGTCTACTTCAGGAAGGGGAAGGTTCTGCAGGACGCAGGGTTCCTGGGCGATGCTTTACAGCTCTTCCTCCAGTGCTTAGCCCTTGATGAAGACTTTGCACCCGCAAAGCTACAGGTAGAAAAGGTAATGCAGTATGTTTGCCAATCGTCTGTCGTCTAAGCCAGGCTGACACCCACAAAGCTCCTTATAAAACGGAGACAAGGGATGCAGGGAGGAATTTTATCTGAGGAGCAGTGGGACAAGCATGGTTTTATCTTCAGATACTGAGTTCTTGATGAAATCAATGAATTTCATTCGCAGATATTTCAGTGTGGTAGCTTAGCTTACTAATACAGATGCTTCCAAATGTAAGTTCAACATCCCTAATTTGAAATCAAACACCTGAAGCATTGGGGATGGAATGCCGTGCCTTGTGTGAAAAAGTTCGTATGTGACTGATTAGTCACAGTCAAACACAAAGCACAAGAGCACTGAAAACATGATACAGAGTTACCGCCAATGCGTACAAGGTGCTGACGGACAAGTTTTGTATTTAGACTTATGTACCACCCCCAAGCTATCTCTCCGTAAATACTCCAAAATTGTCCAGTCAGAACAAAGCTGGTAGTCTCTGTTGGGAGGTATTTCCATTCTCCCTCACTCAGGAATCTCAGGACCTGCCTGTGCCTTTCACTCAGGCCCTTTTCCTCCCGTGGTTGACCGTCATGTTGCCCCGTCAGCTTGTTCTGCCTTGTTTATCTCAGCGCTCCACACATCTCTGCATAGACTGCCCTGTAAAGGTTGACATGGCTATTATTTTAGTAGACAGTGGGGACTGGAAGGAGTGGAGAGTGAGAGACAAGAGTTCTGTGATCAAATGACTTGGAAGACTGGATCAAACCAAGTTAGACAGACAATGTCATCAAAAAAAGAAAAAGGCAATTAGCTCTAGTTGAACTGACACAGCATATGAGAAGAGAGGGTCTTTGGAAAATTCTTTGAGAAAATCCTCTGATTTAGAGTCTAGCCATGTGACCTCAGTGCTCACAAAACATGCCACGTCATTTGTCCTTTATGGTGTTAAGAGTGTGGCCTTTCATAAGGATCCCCTGGGTCTATGTCAACTACAAGGTGTCCTGAGCCCCATCTCACAGAATCAGCACCCCTGGAACTGGGGAAATAAATTTAACAGGCTGGTTTGGGGAGCTTTGTGCGCCCTGAACTAGGAGAATTTTGAGATTTTTTTCTCAATCTTCTCCTCCCTTAAGAATCCAGCAGCGACTTCTCAGCTTGATCCTACTGCGCGTACTGGCTTTGTGGGAGCCTAGGCTGTTTGGATGTTCACCTTACTAGACCTGGAAGGAGGTGGGAGGTCCTTGGACTCCCCACAGGGCAGGGAACCCTGACTGCTCTTTGGGCTGATGAGGGAGGGGGAGTGGATTGGGGGAGGGGCAGGGAAATGGGAGGCGGTGAAGAGAGGAGACAGAAATCTTTAATAAATAAATAAATAATAATAAGAATAAAGAATCCAGCAGCGAGGTGTGCACATACCTTCTAGCCCAGCATCTTCACAAACCTTGTCCTCTGACCCCGTGTCTGTTGCCATTAGCTCTTGGTGAGACTACAGACACTTAAGGAGCTCGAACCTTGCACCTTCCATGCTGGTGGGTATCCTCCTCATTGACAACGATAGTCTATAAACCGTGGAGTATTGTGCATACAAAGTAGGTAATGTCCAGTTCAGTGAGAGTTTAGGAGCAGACAAGCAGTGTGACAGTGCCCACCCCGTCCAGGCTTTTCCCAGCATCCCAGAGCAGTCAGTCGCCACCTCATGCTCCCAAGGAAACTGCCATTGGGATTTCTGTCCCCGCAGGAGAACTCTGCTTATTCTAGAATTTTGTGTGAGGCATGCGATGTGTACTCTGGGTTTCCATTTGCTTACATACTCTATGTGGGAAGTTTTTGGTTTTGACCCACGTGTCCCACTACATGAACACACCAGAGTTTGTGGTTTTCAGTTGGTAGCGATCTTCATTTGCTTTGTTTCCGTGGTACTCTTTTGGAGGTGGTGGTGGTCGCAGTGTTTGTTTTACTGTTGTTTCAAAGCATTTCATTGCAAATACCTGGGAGAGGAGTTGCTGAGTTCTAGGGTAGAGATGTGTTTAGTGTTTTCTTTTTTTTTAATTAGAGGAACTATAAATGTGTATGTGCATAGATTTTTTTGATGTTTTAGTTTTTCGGTATTAGGGCTCACACTGAGCCTGTGAGAGTGTCACGTGAGAGCTCTTTACCCGTGAGCTTCATCTCCAGGCCCTAGGTGGCTTTCTAGTAAGTGGATATTGTTTGAGCATCTACAGACTTGCTCTATTCACACTGTGTTTATTTCCTTACACTGATTTGTGGATAACCAAATTCTGTGTGTTTGAGCGATGGTACACTCAAGAAACCTAACTCTGCTGCACATAGAAATATGACAGTTTATAAAACGCCTTTTTCTTTCAGCCAGGCATTCCCTCCATCTTAATAAACCTGTTTATTTATGTGAGTGACTGGCATGTATTGCTCACCAGACCACCCTGAAGTGTCTGTCGTGCAGCCAGCTCCATTTGAACTCCTAGCTGTCGCAGGGCAGCTCTTTGCTCCCAAGCAAGTGCCCAGCAGTACAGGCCACCATATGGGTAGCTGGTCAGTGACAGGCTAAGTTCAGTGTAAACACGGGCACCTTTAGCGTTTTGTGCTTGAGTCCAGGTTCCTTGGTTCACACAACACCACAGTAGTCAAGCTCCAACCTTCAAACACACTAGTGTGTACACCTCAGTCTGTCTGATAGCATCAGGCTCACTGATAGACTAGTTTCTGCTTCTCATAAAATCCCTTCCCTTTATCATCCTTATGTAAAAAGCCAGCCTTTCCCTTGAGTGCCTTCTGGGCCACTTTATGTCTTCCTTTCTTGCAAAGGTTTGACTCCCCCTCATTTTTTTCTTGAAGTGCTATGATCCCTGCTGAGACATACCTTGGTTTGAGAAACTTTAAAATATGTTTATTTTTCCCCCTGATCACTAAAAATAATGCCTGTTGCTGCAAACACCTCCCAGAATTTGAATAGGTAATTATGTTGCCATTCTTCACAGATAGCATATGTCTTCTGTTATACTTTTATATTATTTCTTACAGACAGTATATGTCTTCTGTTATACCTTTATATTATTTCTTACAGATCTTGTGTGACTTGTTGTCACCTGACAACTTAAAGGAAGGCCTGAAGGAGTCTTCCTGGAGTTCCCTACCATGTAGTAAAAACAAACCTTTTGGTTTTCCTTCAGTAGTGGAAGAGCCTCACTCTCCTGGTGAGCTCAGCCTGAAGCAGGTAAGGGGTGGAAAAGATGACCGTTTGCTCTGTACCCCAGCCTCCTTACAGCTAAGACCCCACTTTCTCGTGGTCAAGCACTAAGACATGCTTAAGCGTGTGTTGCCTATCTAGTTATAGTTACAGGATCCTGTCTGCAGCTGTTGACTTATACTAAAGCTTGGTATGTAAAATGTTTTCTCTTTGACGACCATTTTAGGTCACTTAACTGTCAGAGAACGGACAGTGTTTTAGAAGACGCAGGTGGCTGTAAATATTTTATTCTCGTCTCAGAGCGTTTGTCTCCGTTAGCACCACTGCCTTCCACCTCATTGTGACATCAGCAGCTGATGTCTAAGGCCGTGTAAACACTGACAGAAGTCATTTCACTGCCCAGTATTAGAGCTAAAAAGTTTTATTAAATGAGTTAAGATCTTGCTTCCACGTTTCTTTTGGGCAAGAAGAATAAACGGTGAAGAAGAGAGTTACCTTTGTTTATTGTGTTCTGTAGACGGAAGAACAGCCAGAGGATGCCCCAGAGCCTGTCAAAGGGAGTTTAAATCGTGCTCGGTCAGCACAAGCCATCAATACTGCAGCAGTGCCTGCCAGAGAAGATGGTTTAAAACGCGTGTCCTCGGAACCTTTACTGTCCGCTCAGGGAAGAGGTGTTCTGCTGAAAAGGAAGTTGTCTCTCTTAGAGCAGGACATGCTTATTAATGAAGATGGGAGGAACAAGCTGAAGAAGCAAGGTGGTAAGGCTCTCCTCCCCGACAGGTACTGATTTAGGATGGCCTTTGAACCTTTTCCCTAAGTAGTAAAACCCTGTCTGTTTCTTCAATAGAATCTCCCCGTGAAGACTGTGTGTTTTCGTTAGCTTATGGTGACATCCCAGAAGAATTAATAGATGTCTCAGATTTTGAATGTTCTCTCTGTATGAGGTAAGTGTATCACATTTTTTTAAGATGACTATATTGATAGAAATGTCATATAGCTAAAGGTAATGTTGGGTAAGATAAAGTCGTGATATTGGTTAAAGATCAGAAGGTAGAATTTTACTCCTAGGTTTAGCTTTTTACACCTTTGAGGAAAGAGATCTCTGAATCTCAGATTTCAGTAAGGCAGTGTTTGCACAGCCTGTACCTCAGTGTAGGGTGAACCTGGTTGGTCAACTAGGAAAAGAATGTGGGAAATTGTAATGTATTGCATAAGAATACAAATTATGCATTTTATGTATTGTCCTTCTCATAGTAACCATCAAGTCCTCTTAAAATAGCATGTAATAAGATTTCCATTATGTAAATATTTATAATTCTGACCATTAGAATCATTTGAAAGGACTTCTCTCATTTCCATGAATTATGGTAGACTCGCGGGTTCACAACCTATCCAAGGCCTGGGACTGGCCATACTAGGCTGAGCATAAGCATCTGTGAGCTCCTCTGCAGGTCTTTTCATTCTGAAGCTCAGTTTCCTTATCCAAGGATGACACCGTATGATTTCTAAAGCATATACAAATCTGGCAGTATGCTGGGAAAGCCAGAGGTTTATCTTTATGAAATAATTATAGAATAAATACAGTTTTCTGTACTGAGAGTCATATCTGATATTACATTCTAGTGCTTCCTCAGTCATATTTATTATGTTTTCCTTTTGTGAAGCAGAATCTCACTGTGTAGCCTGTGCTGGCTTTGAACTCATAATTGCTCTTCCTCATCTTCTAGAGTGCTAGGTTAAAATATTGGGATTATGGCTGGAGACATGCTCAGAGGTTAAGAAAGAGCACTGCTCTTCCAGAGGTCCTGAGTTCAATTCCCAGCACCCACATGGTGACTCACAACCATCTGTAATGAGATCTGGGACCTTTTTCAGGCAAACAGGCATATAGGCCGGAGGGAGAACACTGTATTTTAAATGAATGAATGAATAAATAAATAAATCTTTAAAAAAAAAGATTGGGCTTAAATACCTGCTCCTCCATGCCAAGCTAAGTCCTTCTTTCCCTAAATTAAATTTGAAGTTACTATGCAAAATGAATTCATCATGGCATCTTCATACTTGTGTCTGTACAGTTTGCTCAGAATGTACTTTTTTTAGTTTATTTTATGAAGCGAGACTTTTATCAAACTATGAAGGACCATTTTTAATGAGTCTATATAAAAATCTGATGACCATCATTGGCATACTTTATTTTATTTTGTTTTTTTGAACTGTCTTTGACATCTACATTTACTTTGAGTTTGCTTTCAAGGCTCAGTTTGGATTGGCCACACTCAAGTGTTTGGTGACACCAGTGCTTTCAAGGCTCAGTTTGGATTGGCCACGCTCAAGTGTTTGGTGGCCACTGGTGTCCGTCCAGTGGTCGTTGCAGTAGTCAGCACAGTTCTAGGCCCCTGGAGCATGCTTCTGTTGATGACGATTTGTCAGAAGGTTAAGGAGAGCACAGTTTACTTAGCATTGCCCTCTTCCTCCTCCCCTGCACCCTAGCTTGGCCTCCCTCCTCCTCTAAGTAGAGACGTGTGTTATGGTCCATTATTAACAGACGCTTATGGCGTGAAAGCTAACTTGTACTTTTTTCGATTTCAGGTTGTTTTTTGAGCCAGTAACAACCCCTTGTGGACATTCATTCTGTAAGAATTGTCTTGAGCGCTGTTTAGACCACACGCCATATTGTCCGCTCTGCAAAGAGAGCTTAAAAGAGGTTCGTGTGCGTTTGTATCTGTTTATTGGCCTTAAGTTTGACAGCATGGTTTGGTTTCTGTTCAGCCACAAAAAGTGATTTTACTTTCAAAGTGACTCACATTATACATTCTGTCTGACCAAGTACACACTGCTTATTACCCATTGTACTAACTGGTTTTGTGTGTCCGTTTGACACAAGCTAGAGTCATCAGAGAGGAAGGAGCCTCAGTTGAGGAAATGCCTCAACTGAAATGACATCCAGCTGTAAGGCCTTTTCTCATTTAGTGATCAATGGGGGAGGCTCCAGCCCATGTTGGGTGGTTCCATCCCTGGGCTGCTGGTCCTGGGTTCTGTAAGAAAGCAGACTGAGCAAGCCATAGGGAGCAAGCCAGTAGGCAGATCCTCTTCATGGCTTCTGCATCAGCTCCTGCCTCCAGGATCTTGCCCTGTTTGAGTTCCTGTCCTGACTTCCTTCAGTATGAACAGCAATGTGGAAGTTTAAGCCAAATAAATCCTTGCCTCCCCAACTTGGTTTATGGTCATGGTGTTTGGTCACAGCAATGGAAACCCTGACTAGGACACCATGTTGTTCAGGAAAAGAGAAATTGAGAGCTGGGAAGAGACTAAAGTTCAGTTGCCTGGTCAGGGGAAGGTTCGGTTTTAATGATGACATTATTAGGGGAAATTCTGCTGGCCTGCATCTCACCCAGACTGGACGCCTGTTCCAGAGCCCTTATCACCTGGAGCAACTGACCTGTAGAGTCTTCTGCATGTAGAAATGGTCCAGCTCTGCTATCCAGTTTGGTGGCTGCCGGCCACATGTGGCTGCTTAACTGGTGGCTCGGGTGGCTGAGGGTTGAGTAGTAGTGGTTAGTTGATTAGTAGCTTCTAATCCCAGCACTTGGGTAGCTGAGGCAGGAGAACCTCAAGTTTGAGGCCAGCCTGTACTACACAGTGAGACCTTATCTCACAGAAGCAAGCAGCACTCCCAACAACAAAAGTGATGTAGAGACTTCATCTTTGAAAGCAGACAAAACAAGAATTGTTTTGAGTCTCCGAGATAAGACAGTGCATTATTTTCTTCATCCACATCTTCCTTTTACTTCTTAGAAATTGGCGTGTGCTGTGGAGATGGCAGGCCCAGGCTGGCTGCTGCCAGTAAAACTCCTAGCAGGGCAGTTTCTACACAGGAGCTTGGTTCCAGCTGTGTCTCCAGTCTTCCGCACTGGAGCAGAGGCCCAGGCAGGTTTCTTGTGTTGCTGCACAAACTGCAGGGCTCCCCTCACTGATTAAATGCAGTCAGAGTCGAGTGTGTCAGTTCATACCAGAGGCTTTGATCTCCGTTAAACTCTTACCTGCTTTATACAGTAGACAAGCATCTGCTGGAGTGTGCAGTAATTCTGTCTTTCAGTATCTAGCGGACAGGAGGTACTGTGTCACACAGCTGTTGGAAGAGTTAATAGTGAAGTATCTTCCGGATGAGCTGTCAGAGAGGAAGAAAATCTACGATGAAGAAACGGCCGAGCTCTCACAGTAAGTGTCTTATTAAATTAGCTGAGATTATGAAAACAGCACGAGAGCCCTTCCTGAGTGAGCAGGATTCAGCCAGTCAGTCTTGCACAGAGGTGTATCGTAACCAACTATTGACCAGGGTTCCTGCCCTGAGGAGACGGGATCCAGGAAGCGATCAGGAGAGTCCGGGTGTTCTGTGGAGAGCCAGTGCTGCAGCTCTGGACTGAAGCAAAGTTGGAGGTCATGGAGGGATTTCCTGCCCTGACAGCAGGTGGTGGAGTAGGTAGAGGCGAACTAGGTAAGGAACTGGTTTCCCTCATCCCAGAGCAGGAGGAACATCTGCCCACATTAGCAGGCATGTTAACAGGCTAGAGCCGTGGTTCTCACCCTTTCTAATGCTGTAACCCTTTAATACAGTTCCTTGTGTGGTGGCGGCCCCCAATTATACAATTGCTTTCGTTGATATTTCTTAACTGTAACTTTGCTACTGTTATGAATCATAATGTAGCTACCCGTGTTTTACAGTGGTCTTAGGTGACCCCTGTAAGGGGGTCATGTGACCCTCAAAGGAATCATAACCCACAGGCTGAGAACCATTGGGCTAGAGACTTGGAATGGGATGGGAATGAAACGTGACGGGAAGCCTCAGGGATCAAACCCTCAGTAAAGATAGCAGCAGGCAGAGCATGCAGGTTGGCAGGAGGACGAGGAAACATCCAGAGGCGACTCTGGGGTGCTCGCAGCTGTCCCCACTGCCATGGACTGACGTGAGCTGGGTACTTTTGAACGCTCTGCTGCCATGCACTCCTTCTTTCTTGTTCTCTTTCCCCCTTTCCCTGAATATTTTTGCTGTTTTGATCTTGGATCTTTGAATTTCTTTGCTGGGTTTTTAATTTCTTAACTGTTTCCATCACTTCTTGCAACTGAATACTGAAGAACACTGCTAATTTTGTGTGTTGTTATTCCTGAGGAACTGCTTGCTTCTATTGTTTTCAAAACACAAGTAGAACGTGCTGGATTTCTCAGTCTTAAAGCAGAAGGAATTAGGCGTGTGCCCTGTATTCTCCCAAGTGTGCCCACGGAAGGCTTCCCAGGCTAGTGGTTCTCAGCACAAAAGCTCCTGGCTCTTTTTTACAGCCCGGCAGTGGTTTGTCCTCCCACGAAGCTGATGTTTTATTGTGTAGTTTTATGATAGAAGATATTGAGTTGAAAACTCTGCCTCCTTTTGATACTCAGCGAGAAGCCTAGATTAGAGAGTGGAGGTAACGCTACAGATCTGGAGCAGAGTAGGGCAGCCAGCCCGTCCTTAGGAGAGAGTCAGCAAGTGGCAGGGGCAGCAAGTGGAAAGCCGAGAGCAGTGGCCAGAAGCTGGGGACATCTGTGCTTGCTAGCAGGGCTGTTTTTTTTAACTGGGCTTTCCTGTTGAGCATCGCGTGTCCTTAGGTCATTAGTGGTCATGTGGCAGCAATATGTAAAGGGAGTGGAAGGAAGCAGAGCTGTAGCTGTGGAATGCGCCCTCCATGACCTTACCAGAGCAGACACTTACTCCAGTAGACATGTACCATGCTGGCTGCCTTATCCCTCCCTCCTCTTCACAGTGCTGGCACACTGTAAGTCAGTGCAGCCCTGGGCCTCCTGGTGGGCAGCCTGGCCCTCCATCTTCGGCCACCCCATGCTTTGCCCATGCTCTACGGTCTCCTCCTACAGTTGCCAGCTTCCAGCCACTCCCCACAGTGCTGCTGTGAATATCCCTTTCTGCATCTAAAGGGTTTCTAAAAGGAAAATCCCTGATCCAAAGAAAAATAAACATTTCCTACCTTAAAACCCTGTGGGGTTTCTGCTGTGGAGCCAGGCGCTAGGATGTTCATCTCTTCTTCCGCTGCCCCCACAAGGCCAGGCTTTCTCATCCTTGCCACCCGGGCATTGCCCTTTGCCCTCTCACTGTTCACAGTCTGGGAGAAGAAAGGTGACGTCATCTAAGTTACCTGACAGAGCATTATTTTATCTAGTTATCTCTGTTGATAGCTTTAAAACACCATGCTTAAGAATTTGTGTCCATTTTAGGAGCCCATTTTCTTCTCAGTGTTCTGTGATAAGAGCTGTAACTCTGTCCTGTGTTGGAAGTATTTTGAAACAAGTTCTCAATGTACAATGTTAGTTATGATAAACTTCCTTTTGATTCTTAAAATAGTTAGTTCTATATGATCCCCACTGTTTTAGCATTCAGGCTTATGAATAAGAGGAACAGAAATACAGCAGTGTGAACTTGAGGAAGGGGAGCTGCCTCCTGTTCTAGCCAGGAATGGAGAGCACATGCTTAAAATAGACCTTGCTGTTGTTTTTGCATCCGTTTTTTTTTTACTGTTGTAAGCCTGATATATTTTTGCCATTTGATTTGGCCTATAACAATGAAACTTCTTTCAGCTTAACCCGTTTTTTTTTTACTGTTGTAAGCCTGATATATTTTTGCCATTTGATTTGGCCTATAACAATGAAACTTCTTTTCTTTCAGCTTAACCAAGAATGTCCCAATATTTGTTTGCACTATGGCCTATCCCACTGTGCCTTGCCCTCTCCACGTATTTGAGCCCAGATACAGGCTCATGATTCGAAGAAGTATACAGACTGGAACCAAGCAGTTCGGGATGTGTGTCAGTGATACACAAAACAGGTAGGCAGACTCTTTGTGACCTTTGACGTCTTTGTTTACACTGAATCTTTCTTTGTGTCTGGATGAGACTTCACACACGTTTGCTCAAACACTGGTTTTCTTTTAGTTTTGCAGATTACGGTTGTATGTTACAAATTCGAAATGTGCATTTCTTACCTGACGGAAGGTCTGTGGTCGACACGGTTGGAGGAAAGCGGTTCCGAGTCTTAAAGAGAGGAATGAAAGATGGATACTGCACCGCAGACATTGAGTATCTGGAAGATGTTAAGGTATTGAAAATGTTCTTTCTCAGGTGTGTTCTGGGCTCTCGCATCCTAGGGCTCAGTACCTACATGTAGGGGAGCTTTTCTGGACACAGGAACCAGTTCTAGTCATCATTGCCACTTTTAAGGATTAGCTCCCGTTGCTTTTCCTTACCTCGATCTTGAGTCATCTGCTCATTCAGGAGAACATGGGGATGAGAATCCGCAGTCTCCTCATGTCCCAGGCATCCCAGGCAGTACTGTGTTCACAGGAACCACTTAACAGTAGCAACTGACTAAATTGAACTTCTGGGTCATCGAAGTTTTAAGTTTGTCTTTACCTTATTTTATTTGATTCATTAATAATTAAAATTATTATCATTCATAGATTAAAATTTAATGTGAAAATAAACACAAAATTCTTTCCTGGTTGCACTGTGTGTTGGGATTTTTCCTATGTCAAAAACAATCTTAATTATAAAAATAAATACAACTGTATGCTACTTTAAAATGGTAGGATGTCCTAGATAAGACATTGCCAGTGTATATGTGCTGCTGATAGCTTTCCAAAGGAAGGTTATAGTGACCAACATCTTTCTACCGGGTCGATGTGGCTTCTCAATGTTGTCAGGACCTAGTTTACCAAATTGGAATTGTATCAAATTGAAGTGGTTTCTATGGGAAAGGCAGGATAAAACATAGGTCTTACGTTGTCACTATTCACTGATCTGTTTTGGCCTTCATTTCAGTCGATGTTTCTTGAGTGGTGGGCTTAGGCACCCTCACAGAGAGTCCATGGAGTTCTCACAGTTAGCAGCCAGAGAGAGGAAGCAAGAGCGCTTCGTTTGCCAGGGATCTAGGATGTGTAACAAAAGTGATTGACAGCTGACTGACTCCAAGTGCTGTGTCTTGCCCTTGCACCATGCTGACGGCCTCTGTGGTGATAGACTTGACTGACCTGGTGTTGCCCGTTCTCTCTTAGAACGATGTCATGCAGGAGGAGGCAGAGGCAGGCAGGTCTCTGAGTCTGAGGCCAGCCTGGTCTACAGCGTGAGCTTCAGGACAGATGGGGCTATGTAGACCCTGACTCAAACAAATAAAAATAGATGTTATGGGGGATACTTTGTCAGTTAGGGAAGAATATTGAATGCATTGAAAATTGATTGATAATGCTTGGCTGATGGAATTGTTTGCAAAAGACAGTGTTCTTTGTAAAACTTTTGAGCCTACTTTAATTTTAGGTAAATTTGTATAATGATATATCACATTTTATGAAAAAGTCCCTTGTGTGTATAACTGAATATATATGGCTGAAAGCTCATATCTAGGAGAGTAATGTATTGGAAGTGTGTTTAGAAACTGCTGCCATGTTTTGGAGACAGGGCTCATCTTTGGCCATAACAATGTCTAGGGATTCTTTCATATGTTTTGGCTTTTTGCTTTTGTTTTTCTCTGTTCTGTTCTGGAAGATCTCGATTTTATTATTTACCTTTTCTTTTTGTGGTAGTAATTCTACTTTCTGTAATGTCTAATGAAATTTTAAGCTCCATTTAATTGTAGCAGTGTCCTTAACCTTAAAAAAGCTTGCTTTTGAAATTTGTTTGCCTCTTGGCTGGTTTTGTTTTTGTCTAACACAAAGCTCTCTCTCATTCTGCTTTTTAGAAAATATTACATTCATTCATTCGTTCATTCATTCATTCGGTGTGGGGACAGGGCACTCAAGTGCCATGGTGCTCATGTGTGGTTCAGAGGTCGACTTTTAGAAGTCCGTTTTCCTTTTCACCATGTGGGTCCCCAGCCAGGTTGTCAGTTTCTGTAGCATGTCCCTTTACCCAGCAAACTGTCTTGCAGGCACCTGCTTGCTGTTTGTTCTGATGAATTAATGTGCCATAACAGAGCCCATCCAGGCACATGGCCAGTGGGACAGGAGCGCGGTAGAGCCTATAAAAATGCATGAGTTCCTTGACTGTCCACCTGTGTTCTGTGCGTCTCCTGGCTGGAAGACGCCTTTCATCTCACACTCACCATCTGGGCTCTAAAGGGTTCATGGAGTAGTTCATGGAGGGGCTACAGCTTTTATGGCGGAAGCTGAAAATTGTATACTCTGTTCTCTGCCTTTTGGTTTGCCAATTTTGGGGCAAGTATTTTTGCTGCTTTTTGTTTCTGTGTTTTGACCCAGTTCTCTGGTAAAAGATGTGTTTATGGCTGCCCTTTTAATACTGCTTTCTGCCATGTGGTTTGCACCCTAGACAACCCATTTTTCTTCTTATTGAAGTAACTGTTTTATTCCAAATCTGTGCAGCCCTTCACACCAGAGCTCATTGTCCACCATAATTTGGTTCTTCTCAGGCTGTCGGTTAGACTGCTGCCTGCTCTCAGTGGAGATCAGGCCATGCTCTTCCCGGTGACTCCCAATAGGACTCTGTAGGGCGGAAACACCAGCTGATATTGCATAAGGCTATCACGCTGACAGTCCAGCGCTGGTGTGGACATTCCTCCGTTCAGCGGCGCTTTTTTGTGTTCTATGTGGTTGATGATAAGGGCTGGGAAACTGGACCCAGAGATCTTACCAGCCATTCTTTCTAGATTGAGAATGGAGATGAAATCCAGAGTCTGAGAGAGCTTCATGACTTGGTGTACTCGCAAGCCTGTAGCTGGTTTCAGAATTTAAGAGACAGATTTCGAAGCCAAATCCTTCAACACTTTGGATCAATGCCTGAGAGGGAGGAAAACCTCCAGGTAAGATGTTGCTACCGACGGTCTTACTTTTTCATAAACCCAGTAACTTTACACATTTCCTTGTGTTATATTCTTTGATCCCATCTTTTGAATTACAAGTACATTCTCTAGAGCACCGATACCTACTGCATGCAAGGATGCCTCAAGGAAAGAGGGCCTCAGGGGGAGGAAGGGCTTGTGTACGGATTTCCAGAGGGGTGAGGGCTTTCAGATGGAACACTGGCTGCCATTAAACTGTGACTGTGAGGCCACTGTACTTCCAAGCCATCAACTGCCACTTTGACCATTGAGAAATGTATGTTTTTTCCATCTTTTAGAAACTGCTCACCTCTCCTTTTATCCCTATGTCCTATTCACCGCTTCAAGTCCCTCTTGTCTGTCTGTGTTTGACATTTCTGTTATAACTATCATTCTTGGGGTCCACTCAAGTACTGGGGTTGATGTAAAGCTGAACCTAACTAGTGATGTGATTAAGGTACCCTCCGTGCATGGAGCTCTGTAGGAGCAATTGCAGACACCATGAGGAGTTCTCTACCCTGGGGAATCCAATCACAGACCCACGAGGAACCAGGGTTAGGCACAGCATTTTGAATTGAATCAGCATATTATGGTTAGAAGATAACCATAGTAGAATAGATGTAAACATCCGAAGATCAAACAATAATAGATCCCCTTGTGAGGCACCATCTCTCCTTCCATCCTTCAAAGGTTGGTCTGAGCCTGTCAAATCCCAGTGATTCTCTTTTCATCTGAGGACAGAACCCATGCTGTGTTTAGTGTTATGCCATGTCTTTGCCCATTTTGGTGTTGAATCTGGCCAAACAGTATAGAAATGGCTTTCATAAGACAAAGTAGAAAAGTACATTTAAAATCTTTAGAAAGTAACTTTTTTAAAGATCCGATGGTATTTCCCCATTGCCCTCACTTCTGTCCTGTAGTTCAGTCGCTGCCACTGGTTTCCATTAATGATACCTTAGGAGTCAGGGAAACAAGGCCACCACTGAGTGGAGTCCAGGAACGAGTGCGCTGTATGATGGACAGTTAATACCGCCACTGGAGACTGGAGGAGAGGTCAGTGGGAACCACTCCAGAGGTCAAACAGCATGTCACAATGATGCATCTGGAATGGCAGAACACCGGGCTTCACACAAACTTGTGAGGAAAGTGCTACAGTTTGAGGACCCCAGGGAGTGCCCATTGTCCGTCAGCATCAGCCGAGTGGAGGTTTCCTAGAATCCTCTGGAATGCCGCCCCTACACACACACTTTGGAAGAGTTTCTAGAGAATAATGACCTCTCTTTCCAGTTTTGGCCTGTGCTACGAGTGCCATTGGCCTGGCTGAGTCTGACCTGGAGATATGTGGAGGAGAGGGTTCTGGGAAATGTTGTCTGGGACACAGAAGGACATAGACATAGAGCAGCCAGTGAATGGAGCCATCCCGTCTGCACTGTCACGGCTCCTTTGTTGTTCTGAAAGTTGGTGTCTCGTGCTTTGTGAACACCAGCACAGTGAACATTAGGCAGGCTCTCAAATTCTTTTGCTTAAATTTGTTGTCTTGGTGGCTGCTCCTGAAATGTACAGGAACTGCCTTGCCAGAGACATGTTAATCTTTCAAATTGGGAAGCCAAGTTTTTTCTTCTTTTTCAGGATTCTAATTTTTGAATAAAAATTTCAAGTATCAATTAACTTCCTGCAGTGCTTTAAATACCAAGGTTTGGCCCCGTGAGGCACTTGGCAGGACTGGGGACATTTGACTGTTGGAAGGAGAGCTGCTGTTGATGTCTATAGTGGGTGGAAGTCACAGGCACCTGCCGAAGGGCTGCAGTCAGGACTGGAGTAAAATCCTAACTCCATAGCATGGGAGCCGAGAGACCATGGGTGATTACATACAGTTCCCAGCTTCAGTTCCTCAGTGTCTGTCAGCTTAATAATCCCCTGCCTTATATGATGAAGAGACTTGGTAGCACCTAGCATGGTTATTTTGTAGTGTTTACTATTATATTTTCTTAACACTCTGAACTGTTTGGTTGGTTTTAGGCGACCCCCAATGGGCCTGCGTGGTGTTGGTGGCTGCTGGCAGTCCTTCCTGTAGACCCTCGGTATCAGCTCTCTGTACTGTCAATGAAGTCTCTGGAAGAGCGGCTAACAAAGATACAGCATATCCTGACTTACTTCTCTAGAGACCAATCTAAGTAGTGAACTGCTTGGATCTTCCTTAGCTTGCTCTTAGCCCCAAGGCTGAGAGCGGTTGGATCTCATTTTAAAGTCACCCTAATCTGGCTCCGTCGATGGCCAGATTGTCCGCTGCCTTTGCACACCCAGTGCTGGTGTAGGAATTAAGGAAACTCTTTTTCTTCAACCTCCTGAATCTCGTGGATCTGCAAATGAATACCTTCCACTGGGTCCTAGACCACTAAGAACTTGCACAGAAAACACACACTAAATGTGTGTTAAACCTCTACGTTGTGATGAAGTTGCACTATGTACCCTACTCTAATTGAACTAAGTACTCTGTGTGGATGCTGCGTGCGTGCGTGCGTGTGCCTGTGTGAATGCAAGCGTGCGTGCATATGTGTGTTTGTATGGGTAGTGTGTGTGCTTTTACTCTGGCTTTAAATTTTAAAAGACAAAAAAAAAAAAAAAGCCATAGAGAGTGAACTTGCTGAGGGTCCTCTATTGCCCACGTTTACAGCGGTAGTCCTAGGCGTTTTCGCAGATCGAATTTGCCTCAGATTTCTTTGTCCTGATGCTTCTATTTGCACAAGTGTATCAACAATGGTACAGAGTATCATTCTTTGTTGTTGGAAATCCTGCTCTTGCTCAACTGTCTTGGCCATTGACTCTGACAGTTTCCTATTTATGTAAATCCTTGCATCCCCACGGCCGGCAGGCAGGGATGCCGTCTAGAGCCAGTCTCCAGGAACAACTGCAGACCTGACATGGTACTGTGCATCCATTCATAAAACACTTAAAACTGTGAAAATATGGTTTACATTACAATGTACATAAAGGTAGATGGAGAACTCGGTTCACCCAGTTAGCTTGTACATTCTAGGGGGCTTTTCACATTAACTGCCCGTCTCTGTCATTTAGAGTTTGACATGATAGCTTGTATTAAGGAATTAGGTAGCGTATAAATCCGTCGAGGATCTGGGGGAGGAGGAGCTTAACGTAGAACTAAGCTTGTAAGGTTTGTTTTGTTTTTCCTCTGGTCTCGGTGCCAATGTTAGTTATGCCTTATTCATATCCCAGTTAGAGTACCGTGCTGTGACATGGTTATATCCATGCTGCCCTACCTACCCTTTGGTAATTATTTGTTGCAGATTTGTGACTGTCTCTATTATCTTTCTTTTATGTAAGTAATTTGTACAAGTTTCTTAAAATTTTTGCTTTTGCTTATTTAATTTTGAATAAAAGCTAAATTCATAATACTTTTTCCCTTAAATTGTAAAGTGATGTAAAAAATCAATACAGGGACCAAGATATATATATGAACATACATGTTTGGTTTCCTGTTTTGTGGCATGAGGCTTAAGTTGTAGGTTTTTTTGGTTGGGATGGGGGTAGTGGGTTTTTTTTGTTTTTTGGGGGGGAGTGGTTTTCGAGACAGGGTTTCTCTGTGGCTTTGGAGCCTGTCCTGGAACTAGCTCTGTAGACCAGGCTGGTCTCGAACTCACAGAGATCTGCCTGCCTCTGCCTCCCGAGTGCTGGGATTAAAGGCGTGCACCACCACCGCCCGGCCAAGGGGGGGGGGGGTAGTGTTTTTTGAGACAGGGTGTCTCTACATAGCTCTGGCTGTCTTGGAGCTCACTGTGTAGACCACATTGGCCTAGAACTCACAAAGATCCAATTGCCTCTGTCTCCTGAGTGTTGGGATTAAAGGCATCTGCCACTGCCTCCAGCAAGTTGTGGTTTTAAAACACTTTATAAACAAAGAATGTGATGTCTTGAGGCTTCAGGTCCAACAGCCTTTGTTTAAAGTATTGTTTTTTAACCTTAAAAAAAAGTCCCTATAGGATAAAGATAATTCTTTTTAAATATGCAAAAAAAACATGTACGCAAAAAAAAAAAAACATGTCACTAATGAATTTAAAATTTTAAAGATAAAATTCTGTCTACATTCTTGCCCATCAAGACTCCTTGTACACGCATGGTCATTGTTGTCCCCAGGTCCTTAAGATTTCCCCGATACTGCTTTGGTTTTGTTTGCAGATGAGATTTCACCGTGGCCCAGGCAGATCTCAGACCTGCCACTCTCCTGGCCCAAACTCCAGCTGCTGGAATTACAGGTTCACATCCCCATGCCTGTAAACCACACCTTTGGCTGCACCTGTGCAGGAAAGACTCAGAAGACCCCACTCAGACCCACAGTTAACCTGGGCACAAACATCCCCAGCATCTGTTGGCACAGGTCTATAACTCAGCTGCTATGGAGGCTGAAGCAGGAAGATTGTGAGTTTAGGCTAGTGTGGGCAACTTAGTCTCTGTTGGAAAATTAGCTTGAGCCAGGCCCTGGCTTTGATCCCTGGCACCATTAACAAAGAAGAACGTTCACAGAAAGCAGCCAATGAATGGATAATAGATTACCCAGTGCTCCCTTATTAATAGTTCTTTTATCATCACTAGTACTTTATCAATAGTTTTGGATTGTTAAACTTTCTTGTAATTAAAAATACTGCTAAGTGCCTACTAAAATGGGAATGTGTGTAAATGGTTTACTGCTATGTTTCTCAAAACACCAGACAGTGAAAGTAGTCCCGTGGTGTTAAATCCACATGTTTAATGTGTACGTGTGTGCTACACACGAAGGTGGGCTTTGAATGGTTTCTATATATGGATGCATACATACACCAATGGGAGTGTGTGGGCCTTGTCTATTATTTATTCTGGTTTTGTGGCAGATGCTCTATGGCAGTCTATAGACTTTTTTAAGTCTAACTTTGTTTTTTTTTCTCATCATATATTCTATATATCTTATCAAAAAGGAAAGCAAAGAAACAAATTTGTCTGCCTTATCACCTTAGGTGCTTATGTAACATCATAGGTATAATATTTTTAGCTAAAGTGTCTAGGTTGCTGCTTTTTACCCCTGCCTGCGGTTTAATTCTTCTAGGTCTGACTGAGATGCTTCAGGCCAGGGGACTGTGAATGCCACAGCATTTTCCTTGTATTTTGCTCCCGAGACTTGTGGGAGTAACGAGGATTTGTTCACAAACCCCACTGGGGGCTCTCCAACTGCTCCTGCAATTCAGACAGCTTTAGGGGTCAAAAACTGACCTCCGAACAGAGCTGAAATAAGTGCTTACACACTGATTGTGGGGACAGTCATCTGCAATCTCATCACTCAAGATCACAACTTCAAGGATGACCTGGGCTACATAGGAGACTCTGTTTTAGAAGGGAAGAAAAAAGGTTCCAGTTGAGGAAGGAGATTATGGAGGAGCAAATCTCTTCCTTCTTCCCAGATTTCAATAATAATGCAAAGGAAAGCAATGAAGATGGCATATGATATTAGAGCCTCAAGAACTGGCATGTGCTTTTGAGAATATCTAGGTCTAAGAGAAAGCTGGCGTGTTTGGCCAGAGGAAGTCATGGCTTTGAAGAAGTGGAGAACTAACTGTAGGCCAAGTACACATAGCTCAGCCCCCTCCCACGCACACATTCTCAGAGGTGATCTTAGCAAACATACTTAGGGAATGTTGGTGTGAATTTGAACTTGTCTCCCACCCCGGCTGTGCTGTAGACAGAAACAGCAGTTGGGCCGGAGAATATTCACCATACCTTGCATAGCTACTGATCTGTGGAATCAAGAACCGTGACGCAGAGATAAGTTACTAGACTACTTCACATTGAGCAGTATGTTCCCAAATGTCCCATGGTCAGCATAGCTGGACTACCTCCACGGGACCAGTAACCCCAGATGTTTTGTCTCCAGCAACAATGATGAGTGACAGGCCAGTCCTCGACGTTTAAAGATAAGACAGCAGTGTGCTGCGATCAGGGCATGTCACAAACCTCCCAAATATGAGAGAACCAAGAAAGTTTCTCAATCTCCGCCACCGTTAGGGACTTCAGTAACATTCAACCAATGAATTAATCAAAGTGAAGTCTGTCGCTGAGCCAAATAGAAGCCCGAAGGCAGATAATGAATCTAGTGGAGGATGGGGCAAAAGCCTTTGCCGTTAAGAGACGTAGAGTTCAAGAGGATGAGAATAGGAGTGTGAAGGACCACGGACACGAATAATCGTTAGAGGAAATTTAATGCCTGGCTGGCTAAGAGAAATTTCTTACTAGCAGAAGGAAAGAGAGAAGTAACTTTCCATGAGTCTTGTTGAGCAACATTCTATATGCATTCTTAGGGACCAGATCCATCCACGTAATCAACTGAAGACAACAGCCATAGCCATATGCCATCTAGCATTGACCAGTGATGAAGGACACAAATTTAAGAACGTGAGTTTTCTGCATAAGCCAATGTTACCATGACAGTCTTAAAAAAATTGTTAGGGTTGGTAAGACAGCTCAGCAAAGGCACTAGCCACCAAGTTTGCTAACCTGACTTCAATCCCCAGAACCCATGTGGCAGGGAGAGAGAACTGACTGCCACAAGTTATCCTGTGACTGCCACATACATGCTTTGGCACACGCACACTCATACACAAACACACAATTATAAATCAGTAAACATTTAAAAATTGTGTTTCATCGCAGCAATAGTAACCCTAAGATGTGGGCATCACAACTGCCCTCAGAAAAATCCTGTAAGGAAGGTGTTTGAATACAAGCGAGAAGCCAAAGTGTTGAGCATGGTGATTATCTAACTGCCTGAGGATTGTAGGGCTGCCACGTGGTCACGGAAGCTTTGAGTCCAGGTAGCTTTGATCTGCCTTGCTGCCACATCAGGTAATCAGATCGGAATGAGCATTCCAAAGTGATTGGTGGCATAGGCTTTACATGTGAAGGGTGCATTCTGCAGTTATGGAATTAGGATATGTTTGGGAAAGGCTTGAGAGAGATGCGGCCCTGTATTTTGGGAAGCAGGGTAAATTGATACGCTCTTTAGACAGCGATAGTTCATAATGTATCAAGATCATTACAATGTCCATACTTTGGAGCCAATAGAATTTGGGTGGGGTTGGAGTAATTTAAAAGTAAATAAGCTACATGCATGATAGGTGGAATATTTTTCAAAGGCTCTAGAACAGCAAAGACAGAAATAATCAACAATTTAAACAGCAAAGAGAAACTTAAGTATTCAGTCGGGACTAATGAACAAAAATGTGTGATTCAATTTTGTTGTTATACCATGGTTACCCTGCAGCATGTAACACAGTGATTAGAAGATGGGATGCAAACCAAAATGTAAGGATGTATTCTTGTGTAATTTGGCTTCTCTGTGGGAAACCTAGCCTTATGAAGGTAACTGGGAGCTAAGATCGAGACTGTCGTGTCTGAGTGTACATTGCGGTCACTGATAAGTTCACTGTCTTTGAGGTACGTCAGAACTAGATGGCTAAGAACTGAATGCCCATATGCCAGTAACAGTGACTTTGGTGTCTTCTTGCTATGGCTCAGTAATAGGATATATGAAGAGAAGTCAGTCTGAAGACATTATAACAATGAGGATGCTGAACTGTGGAGACCAGGACATTCTTACAGTTAAAATGTAGATGATGGACAGAATATTAAAAATAAAATGAACTGACTTTGAAGTATGACATTTTTATGACCTAATTTTCATCAGACCTGTAGACTTTTCATAAGATTATAAAGACTTTTTTGTAGCCCTAGCTGTCTTGGAACTCACTCTGTAGACCAGGCTGGCCTTGAACTCAGAGATCTACCTGCCTCTACCTCCCAAGTGCTGTAGCTCTTAAGTGGCTGTATGTCAGAGGATGTCACTTCCTGTGACAGGAAAGGTAGTGAGAATCAAGTTCCACTCCCAGATTCCCCCCCCCCTTTTTTTCAGATTTCCCCTTTTCAAAATAAGAGTTGAAGACAAACACAATGTAAATCTGCAAAAGGACCTTGTATCTGAAACAAGAGGCAACCTTTGAACATTAAACAGCTGTGTACTATAGGGCAGGAATACAGAGAAACCGGACATGGAGAAAGTGGCTCATATAATCTGGGATTTAAGAGGGGGAATCTTGGCTTTGGTCTGCAGCACTTTACTCTTAGGAATCACTGGGGAAGTCTAGGATTTACCCTCACAGGTAAATGACAGCAGGACAGAAGAGCATGCTGGGAAGGTTTCAGTAGTTACTATGCAGCAACACCCTCAGCTTTGGTTTTCCTGACATTCAAGACACTGGCGCTGCTCTGGACTTATCTGTGGGGACATTAGTAACTGCTGCAGGCTGAGTGAGCTCTGTCTAGAGTTGGATAAGAAGTGGAGAGATTTGAGTTGCAATTTGAGTTTTGCTTTTTGTTTACATGTCTCAGAAACAACTCTTGCTGTCTTAGGAATCTGTAGTCAGGATGCAAAGTAGTGCTCTTTCACACTGCCATCTTAGAGCATCGTGCTGAGATGATGGTTTTGTCCACATGAGAGGCTATATGTAGGATAGGCCCTGTTTGTGTGTAGATCTATAATCAAATTTTCCATTCTGTGCATAGGTGACAGGGTAGTTAATTGAAATGTTCATATTCCTCACTACTGAGTGGCTGCATGCCCATAATTTATATAGCCACTGAAAGTAGATATCTTAGTTTTACATTTCTGGCCTCTGGAAGTAGCCTGGTATGATACAGGGAGACGGTAATGGTAGCTGTTCTATTTCTTGTTAAAACTGAGCCAGGTGGTGATGGAACACGACTTTAATCCCAGCACTAGGGCAGAGGCAGGTGGGTCTCTGAGTTCAAATCTAGCCTGGTCTACAAAATGAGTTCCAGAACAGCCAGGGCTACACAGAGAAGTCCTGTCTCAAAAAACAACAGTCATCACCACCATCATCATCATTATCACCATCATCATCACCACCATCATCATCACCATCACCATCATCACCACCATCACCATCATCATCACCACCATCATCATCATTATCACCATCATCATCACCATCACCATCATCATCATCACCATCATCACCACCACCATCATCATCATCACCATCACCATCATCACCACCATCATTATCACCATCACCATCATCATCATCATCACCATCATCTAAGCAATTGAAAGATTTTGGGCAAGGTTTGAAATGATGAGAGAAACAAAGCCTATGCATTAGTGATGAATAAAACATTTCCGAGATCTGGGATCTTAGGAGAAAACGGGACCCCTTTGTGTCACGCGGGAGAATATCTTGATTAGCAAGGCATTAGAGAGTGGTGGCTGGGAGTATAACTAAGTAGATAGAGACCATAGGTTGCAGTATTCCATTTTGTTTCCTGTGCCTCACACCCCAAGAATAGTGGAGAAGCAGCAGCCTCCCCAGACCTGTAATGAACTTGTTTATTTTGATGTGAATAGTTATTACATTTGAGCCCCCCCCCCAACCTTGGATGGGGTGGAGGAGAATCAGCACAAGTAATATGTGTGGAGGTCAAAAATCAGCTTCCATGAATCTGTTCTCTTCCTCCGCCATGTGGAACTCCGAGGTTAAACTCAGGTCTCAAGACTTGGCAAATGCCTTTACCTGCTTGCCCATCACACCACCCCCAAAGTTTTGTGGTTTGTCTTTGTCTTTTGAAGGAAAGAAGTCTTTGTTTCCTTTGGCTCACAGCTCAAATGAACACAGTCTCTCGTGGTGGGGTAGGCATAGCAGCAGAGTTTGGTCTGTATCACCAAGCAGAAAACAGAGGCATACCAAAGACTTGTTTTATTTGTATTAAGTGTTAAGGACGGAACCTAGGACTTTATTGGCTAAATATACTCTCTACTACTGAGATCTGTCTTTTCTCCCAATGACCTGGATGTTAGAAACCTAACAACTGTGTGGTGGGAGAAGGCAAACTTTTATAAAATGATAGGAGTTGATCTCCCCCCCCCCTCCAACAATCCCACCACGGTGTAAATTCAGAGTCAGCGTTTGATGTTTTGTTAAGATGAAACGACGGGAATGTTTGGTTCACACCTGAGTTTGGGTCCCTAGGCTCAGATCCTCTGTACTTATTTATGTTCAGGAGCCAAGGGAAGAGGAACAAAGGAGCTGGGTTGGAGTGGTAGGGGGTGGGGTGGTGGGCACCTCAAGAGAGTATTAGGCAGTAGGAACCAGGAGGTCTCCTGGCTGGCGGAGCAACAGAGGATCAACGGAATCAAGGATTCTAGCATAAGCTGAGATCTCAAACCTGGGAGAGAAAACCAAAACAGTGTTGGCTTGCAGAAGATAGCAGATATGTGATTCTAGTAATTTTCTAGCCTAAAAGATTGTTTTTCAAAGCTAAAAATATTTTTGTGATAGATAAGATACACCCTGGAACTTGTCATCACGTGGAAGAGGCAGGAGGTCAGGAGGGAAGGTTGCTTGGGAGATTTTGCTTATTTCCTCCTCAGGGAACCAGAGATAATGAGGAACGCTAGGACACAAATCCCTCCCGGAGGCCTTAGGGATCCACCACTCTGTACCTTCCATTCTGATTAGACAAGGGAGTTATTTGGTTTCTGTCCTAAAAACAAACACAAATAACTGAGAAAAAAATCAAGGTCTCCTATGCTTCTCATGCTGGAAGTTCTTTGTGCTGTCTGGAATCCACTCAGGGTTCTATGGGTGCTGAGGAGGAAGCTGGAATCATGTGCTTTCTTGCCCATAATCCTCTCCCCCATCATTGGCTATGCATGGCTGCTTAGGCATTCGCACTTCCCAAATTCTGTGCTGGGACCTCAGAGAAGAAAGCAAAGGTGGAAATCGGGAATTCAAAGTGTTAACATCCTATGGTCGGGGAAGAGGATGTTTGCAAAAATTCTTCCCGCTTACACAGTTGTTCTGAGAACTCTCACATCTGTGACCCCACTGAATTGAATGACAGGGTCTTTCAAGTCTCCCAGCCAGTTGTCTCATGAAGATGGGGGTACAACTTTATCTTCTGGGAAGCCCAGTTGAGTGCTCCACAAATTGTATCTACTAAAAACATGTGGGGTCAAGTCCTCAGACATAAAGACTCTCCTGGATTGAAGATATCCCCATTGGCCTAGAAAGTTTGAAGCTTTTCTGTTTCCTGATGGCTTAATTACATTTGTTATTGTTGTAATAAAACACCTGAAGGGCAAACCCTGTGTTCTTTAATACTTTATCTGGGATGAAAATCTATTTCATGAGTAGACACATTATCAAAATCTACAGTGTGCATCTAGAATTCTGATCACTTCTAAGTTATCACTACTTACACTTCCATGTGTACACTCAAGCCGGAAGAAACGCAACCCAGAAGGAAATATTCCTTCTTTTAGAGCTTCGTTGCCAAGGAGATAAACATTTATAATATGTAAATAAAATATCCACACTTCCTGTTGCAAAGAAATGTATCATGGGACTGGAGAGATGGCTCAGTGGTTAGGAACATTAGCAGCTCTTCCAGAGGTCCTGAGTTCAATTCCCAGCACCCACATGGTGGCTCACAGCCATCTGTAATGGTATCCAATGCCCTCTTCTGACATTTAGGTGTACAAGAAGATAGAACACCATATACATAAAATTTTTTAAAATGCCAAAAAATAATAGACTTTCAAGTATTAGACATATGCCCATAACATTCTTGAAGGAAAGTGGAGTTGAAATTTATTCTGCTAGGTACATGGAAGTGAGATGGTTCAGTGGTTAAGAGCATTGACTGTTCTTTCAGAGGACCCAAGTTCAATTCCCAGCAACCACATGGAGGCTCACAACCATCTGCAATGAGATCTGGCGCCCTCTTCTGGCCTGCAGGCATACAGGGAGGAAGAATGTTGTATACATAATAAATAAATAAATACATAAATAAATAAATAAAATCTTTAAAAAATATATGCTGAAAAGTGTGTTTTGTCATTTAAATTTATAATAAAAAATGTATACTCAACCTAAAAGTAGACAAGAGCATGGTCTTAGTTTTGCTTTAGAGAAGTCGCAAGCAAATGTGTTGGCACAAGAGACTGACTATTTCAACTGTTCCCTCAGCCCTGAGTTATTCTGGAAGCCCCTCCCCGACATCCTCTGTCCTCTCCTTTCCCAGGATGATCTTTCCTCGCACTGCTTCTTTCCTCTCTCCTTGCTTCTCTCATCTCGCTTGCCCTAGTCAAGGGCAGGAGAAAGTCCGACTCCTCGGCTCTGACCTCAGCCTGCCGCGTTTCCCACCTATCCTGAAACAGACTAAGGGTCTTTTTCTTCGCCCTGGTTCTGTGGCCCAAAAGCCATGTTCCTTTGCCCTAAGTTGTAAAATTCTGGTTATCCTCTAATGCTGAGCCAAAAACACCAGTTCCCCTGTCACACACACGTCTCTGCCCTCAAGCAATGTGAAATCCTCTTATCCACTTTCCTCTGCAGCTCTTAACTACCTGGTCTGATTATAGAGTTCATCCCACTTCCTAGTGGGCATGTCCCTCAAGCCCCTGAGCTCTGCCACCGGCTTGTGGTGACATCAGCAGAGGGTGGAACGTGTGGAATGTGGGACTTACTGGGAAGAAGTTAGGACAGGGAGGCCTGCTCTTGAGGGAGATATCGCGACCCAGCCTCTTCCTTCTGCACATTTTATTTCCCGGGCACCATAAGTGAGCCATTTCCCTCACTCACGCCCTTCTGCAATGGCATGTCGCCTGGCCACACAGCAATAGGACCGAGTGCTTATGAACTGAAAACTATGAGCCAAACAAACTTTTCCTCCTTGCAAGGTGATTTGTCTCAAGTAGTTTTACCCCCGTGATGAGAGGCGAGCCCCAACAGGTATGATAATTACCTCGACATATATTTAAATGATTCCATCAAATTTCAAGGTGGGTATTCTCATCTCTGTGGAATTTCACTTGGCAGAAGTCAAAACTCGATAACAAAACCACAAACGGAGCCTTTGTCTATAATAATTACACCAGAAAAAAAAATCTACGATCTGTGCATAATCAAAATGTCTTCTTCACTCCTCAAGATTATTAAGGAGAGCTAAATGAATGTGTCCCTATCTTAATTCACCTGGCCTCGATGTAAGGCAGAGCCTCATGAGTCAGTTACTCCAGGAAGCTAAGTCAGACTCTTCCAAGGGAAGACAGGAAGGCTGGAAGGAGGGAGGAGAATGGGAGGGAGGAGGGAGGACATACACACCTAGGAACAAATAGAGCATGAAGATAAATAAGAAACAGCAACATACAGACGTATCCTTGGCAAGCAGTGTAATTGTTAAAACACTCCAAAGGAAGAGAACAAGATGGCATAACAAAGGGCATTTTGTTTGTCTTTTAAAGGCTTTAAGAAATCCTGTGCAAGACAGGAGAGTGAAAGGAAAGTGTGCCTTTGGTCTCAAGAACTCTTCCATGTCAGTGAGGCGAGAACACAGCCACGTATTACCCTTAGTCTCTCGCCATCAACCCCGGCTGCCACCAACAAGAGCTCCATGGGAAACCAGAAGTGGTGCTCCGAATGTGGAAAATTAAAACCCTGATAGTCTATTAATTTAGGAAATGCAAAACGGTGAGATCACTTTGGAAAATTCTAGAAGTTCCTTAATCAGGTTAAACAGGATTCTCATGGGACCCAGGAGTCACAACCCTCCAGAGAGGTAGCCATCTCTGCATAAATATGTTTTCATAGACCTGAAAATTAGGCAAATATTAATTGTTTGTTTGGGAGTCGCCAAGATGCCTCAGCAGGCAAAGATACTTGCAGCACAAGCCTGATAACCGAGTTTACTACCTGGAGCCCACAATAGAAGGAGGGGTTCAAAGGCTGTGCCCTGGCCTCCACAAGCATTCCATGGTACATGCATGCCCCCTCCTGTTTCAAACACACATAAACACTAATAATAATAAGAAGATAATAATAATATTTAAATGCATGTCTAACCTTGTAAAAACCTGACAATTAGTTGTCTAAAGTGGCAATACCATTTGTACTCCCTTTAGTAATGCAGTGCTTGGCTCTTTCCATCAACTGCTCCAAGTGCTTGCCAACACTTGTTTTGTCTGTTTTATTTTAGCTGTTCTAAAGTGTTCTCCGCATGGTTGTTGGATCGCCATCTACAGCGCCTTGGCGTCTGGTTACGGTGGGCATCTTTTATGCTTATCCACTTTCAAAAATACTTACCCGAATCTTGCTCCTTGACATCATTTGTTTTCTTACTGAACTCTGAGAATTCTTTAAATATCCCAGAGAGGACTCCTTTGTAAAGCATACATATTTAAAATGTTGGTGAAGTTCTATTTTCTTGTCTGTCATCTGTCGTCTGTCTGTCTCCCTCTCTTTATATAAACTCTGCTTTTCATATCACATCTAAGAAGACTTTACTTTCTCCTGGGTTGTGAGGACTTTTCTGTTTTCTTCTAGAAGTTTGGTAGTTTTGACTTTCACCTTGAAGTTAGTGATCAATTTTAAGCTAATGCTTGTGTGTGAGGGTGTTTTAGGGTTTCTTTTGCTGGGAAGAGACACCATATCCACAGCAACTCTTATAAAGGAAAGCATTTAATTGGGACTGGCTTGCAGTTCAGACGTTTAGTCCATAATCATCATGGCAGGAAACAAGGCAGTGTGCAGGCAGACATGGTGCTGGAGAAGGAGCTGAGAGTTCTCCATCTGGATCCACAGTCAACAGGAAGTGACTGAGACATACTTTTTCCAGCAAAGCCACACCTACTCCAACAAGGCCACACCTCCTAATAGTGCCACTCCCTGTGGGCCTATGGGGGACATTTTCTTTCAAACCACTACAGTCAGGGAAGTGTGTGTGTATGTGTGTATTTCATATGTGGCTGTCTTCTCCAGTTTTTACAGCTAAGAATACAATACCATAATATAGGTAAAGCCTATTTTTTATTGTTATTGTTGTTTTTGTGTGTATATGGTGTGTGTACGTGTGTGTGTGTGTGTGTGTATCTATGTGTATGTATGCGCATGCCCCATGGGGTCCACATGGGGATTCTGACTCAGTTCCTCCGGGTTGCAAGGCAAGGGCTCTCCCCCACTGAGCCATTTTCCCAGTCCCTGGGTAAGCTTATTTAGACTCAACACTCTGGTCCATGGTTGAGGGCCTACATTCAAGATGGCATCAGACATGCATGGCAAGAGGTGGGGAACATATACGAGATGGAGCCAGACTGGCTTCCACAATAGATAGTCCATTGTGCTACCATTCTATCGATCACATGACCAGACTCACCTATGGATGAAGGCAGAACCCCAATCACCTCTTCAATGTCCCACCCTGCCCCCTGGTCCTATTTCTGCATGTCCTGATGAGAATTCAATTTCAACAAACTTTTGGGGGAAACAAAAGTTATATTCATCCCATAGCCATTGATATCCGGTTTTCCATATACCATTGTGGGGGGATTGGCCAAGCATCCTATGTGTAAGTTGCATATGTTCAATTCTCCCTTTTGGGGTGTGGTTCTATGGGTTTTTACAAACATGTACAGTCATAGAGCCAGCTTCATGCCAAGATGCTGCTGCTGATAATTATCAGTCCCAAGTCTCTCTTGAAACGTTTTCCCCATCTTCCCTATACCTGGAAATAGCGATCTGTTTTCTGTCCTGTGAGTTTCCCTCATACACAGTGTTGTAAGCAGCAGCTTTTGCACCAATGCTGAATGTGGTCCCCATTTAGCATGAGGCCCTTGAGTGCCATCCAAGGCTCTGTACTTATCCGTAAATCATTTGCTTGTGTTTCTGAGTAATATCCTGTTGTACAAAAATACCATGTTTGTTCATTCATTCCCAGGTTGAAGGGCATTTGGGCTATTTTTAGTGTTTAGCTTTGCTGACTAAAGCTGCTTGCTGTAGGCTGAGCTGCTTGTCACCCAAAATTTCTATGTTGCAGTCTTAACCCTGAACATCTGAGAGTCATCTCTATATAGAAATGGGATCTGTGCAGTTGTGGTTATGTTAAAACATCTTCAGAGGTCCCTCTGAAGAAGGTGTCTTTAATCCAGTATGATGGTTGCCACCCCATGGAGAAGAGAGGCCACTGAAAGGCAAGAGCAGACAAAGACCAGCAAGCCCTGTGACCATAGAAGCAGAAGGGCAGAATCCACAAGCCTAAGAATGTTAGGGTGGAAGATTCTCAAAAGGATCAATCCCGGGGGCGGTGGTTATTTCCTAAATAGAGAATAAGAGACATGAGAGAGATGAGAGGGATGGAGGGGCGGGGGGGGGGGGAATCATTTCTGAGGGGGGGGGACAGGGATGGGGGAAGACGAGGAGGGAGCCAGAGAGTGAGAGAGGAAGGGAAAGAGTGGGGGAGGGGGGAGACAGACTTTGGACTTGTAACCTCATCCTATGAAGGAATGATTCTGTTCTTTGCGGTGTTTTCTTATGGAAGCCCTAGAAAGCTCGGTTATAATTTCAGACTGGTCACAAAGATGTCAACACAGCTGTGAGGAGGAAAGCAGCGAGACCATGCACTGTAGCTGATGGTAGGGACCCAGCACTGGGAGATTTTCAGGAGTCCAGGATGAGCGGCACCGCAGACTCTGAGCCATCATGACTTTGGCTCCAGAGATGTTTCCACAAGTCTACTGAGAGGAGTTGTGAACTGTGAGACAAGCAAGGGTAGCCTGTGCTCCTGCCCCATGTCAGAGTATCCTAAGGGCTCCCGTAACCAAGGCACACAGGAGTCGGTCAACCAATGCCTGGAAAGGCACCAACCGCGTGGCTTTCTCACTATCGGGAACCTCCTCATTGTGTCAAGATAGAAAGATGAACGGGTGAAAGAATGCAAAAATAAATAAAGAGAAAGTTAAAAAAGATGAACAGATTTTACAGGAGCATGGAATTTTGGAGGCCAACATGTACCCGTGTCTTTATTAGTATAATGCAATCTGGTCATTAAGTTATTTGGATTCTTACGCAAGCTTTGCAAGTGACTTTTGGCAATATCTCAAGGTTGGCATTTGGCAACAGGGAGAAAACTTAGATCCTTTAGATAAGCTAACAGCATTTTAAAATTCAGGTCTGTGGTCCTTAAAATTACTTGTTAGAGTCTGCCCTGTGCCCGGCCCTCACACAGCTGCTTGGGTGTTAATGCCACTCCTTCGAAACTTAGTTTAGTAGGAAAATAGATATATCACGCAAACGTGACCAAAATTCCATGAGAGCTGGGAAGCAGTGGGGGCTATGATCCAAGAGGCAGGGCTAAACAAAGGCTTCATAAATGATAAATTATGCAAACATAAGTTCAGGAGGGTTCTGCATCTGCATTACAGCACTCAGAACGATTATGTCCAGATCTGCTTATTCGCCTTGAATTTCACTTTTCTTAATAGCTGACTAATATTCCATTATGTAAATATACCACATCTTATTATGGACATCTGGGCTGCTTCCCTTTGCCGGCTACTGCAAACAGAGCAACCATGAATATGGATGAGCAAGTTTCTCCGTAGTAGAACACGCCGTCCTTTGGGGAGATGCCCTCAAGCGCTATAGCTGGATCCTATAGTAGATCTATTTCTAGCTCCTGGAGGAAGCTTCACACTGATGTTCCATGAGCCTTAGGGACATCTTACCATGCTGGCCATCGTTGTGGTTCATGGATGGCACAACAGTGCAGGCAAGAGGCTTTCGGGTCCGATCCAGCTCAGAGCCTCCAAGTCCTGCGGCCGAAGTGGACACCATGCACAATTTCCTTACAGGAATTACGTGTCTGTGATCTTAAATATAAATTTAGAGTTCAAACGTGAGATGTTTAGACAGAAATCAGGCATCATGTTTTCCTGCAAAGAAAGGGGAATTTGTGGAGTTCCCTTTTGGGATCACATAAAGTTTTGTCAAGAAATACCTATTCTTATCTTCTCTGTTGAGTTAGGTTGGAGATTCATTTAACTCCCAGATTTCCAAGATTCTCTTAGAACCAAGGCTGCGCAGAATTGTTTCCCTTGTAGAGTCACGAGCACCACCTAGTGGCGCTGATGATCAACTGCAGAGTACAGTACTGAACTGAAAACCTTATTCAAGCCTGTGTAGCTTGAACGGAGAGAAAGATGTGAAAGACACAGGCGGATTCAGGGTATGGTGGCTCACACATTGAATACCAGCACTTGGGATACAGAGGCAGAAAGATTTCTGACAGTTCGAGGCCTGCCTTGACTCCATGGTGACTTTTCAGCTGGGGAGAGCTACATGGTGACAGCCTGTCTCAAAAACAAACAAACAAAAACAAGATTTACTTTTCTATGTCTAGATTTGGGTTTTCTTTCTTGACTCCAACTGCTAGCAAAAGGGGTGGGGGATTTAAATGCAATGACAAACTGTAGACAAATTTTTCTTTGGGCGGCCAGCTTGCAAAAATGACACGAAGACTTATTATTAATTATGAAAGCTCAGCCTTAGCTCAGGCTTGTTGCTAACTAGCTCTTACAACTTAAATTAACCCATATCTTTTAATCTATGTTCTTTTATGTGGCTCAGTTACCTTTACTCTGTTTTGCCCAACCTGATTCCTCTTCATCTGGCTAGAAACTCCACCTTTCTCCTTCCCGGAGCTCCTCTGTCCAGAAGCCCCTGCTATGCCTCTTACCTGACTATTGGCCACTGAGCTTTTTGTTAAACCAATCACAGCGGCACATCTTCACAGAATGTAGAGGAAAGTTCTACATCAACAAACACCAAAAAGCTGGGTCCTAGAGATGTGAGGCGGGGCGGGCCATGCTGCTCTCAGGGCCCAGATGCACTGAGATTAAATGGTTATTTTTGTTACATTGTTTCTTTCAACATAGCTTCGAATAACAATGTATCCTTTAAAACCGATACAGATTAGCAAAAAGCACAAAGCACATAGATTTCCCATTCATCCTTACTGTTCCTGTGATCCAGTCCCATTAGTGGTAAACAGCTATTCACTTAGACAAGTTTTTAGATCTATGTGGCTTGCTGGAAGATTATCAATTAGCTAAATTGATAGAAAATTGGAAAAACACAAACGCAGCAGGAAGTGCCAGTCATACGTCCCACTTTCTCATTTGTATAAAATGTCTATATTGATAAAGCCAAAAATGCTCCTACATGCATTAAAGATCCCAAATGCATAGCAATTGATGATAACATCTGAATAAAAACCAAACGGTCAACCCCACCCATACGGGATCCTGGATGAATGAGTCGCTTGTCTAAAAGAACCTTTCATGGGTCTCTGGTCTTAAAAGACTTATGCTTGTCTATCAAGTAGGCAAATGCCAACAATTCTTTCTTTTTGCTAAGGCAATACTGTTGACTAGGTACTAATTTTAGGCTGACCAAGGTTATCCATTCAGTGGTCTATTGTCAGATTTTCATTCACTTGTACCTCTTAACAAGTGTAAGTTCAGATTATCCTCCTCCTTTATTACCTCATGATATCTGTTCATTTAAATTTAAGTCATCCTCCCGCAAGCTTCTCCAGTGCCTTTAGTTTTGCAAAGCACACCAGGACTGCTCTGGTTGGCGCAATCTGGGAGTTATCCCTTTCAGGGCTGTTGTAAAACTCCAGTTGCTTCCCTGAGTTCCTCCATGCAATCAACATCTGGTACAGTTGACCCTCCCTTTCCACAGACCCAGCCAAAGAGGGATTGCAGGGCCAGCCCACTGCATTTAGTGTTTCTAGTCATTTAAAGATTTGAAGCATATGGCAAGGTGTGTGTAGGTTATATGCAAATAAATGACATTTTTCTAGAAGATGCTTGGGTCATATTGTGTGTGTATGGGTAAGCAGTAGCCGATTGCTTAGAGTACCACGAAGAAGGAAGAAACAGAAAACCAAACTGGCCCCTCCCCAGCCTTAACAACAGTGATGTAAATTACAGGAAGAACAGGAAATGTAGGTGAGAAAATTAAATACAAGGTTATTCTTCAACCTACTAGGTTGTAAAGAAACCAAGAGGGTCATTCACATTCAGTATTGGCTGAGGTGTGCACACATGTTCCCTAAGTTCTGCTGTTGTGTATCACGAGGAGGGGGCCGTTTTTTAAAAACGTTTTAATTTAACTGTTTCATGTTTCCTGATATAGAAATCTTGCTCTATAGTAAATTCCTTAGAAATATTCAGGCACCAACAAAGAGAGGGATTTCGTGATATGAACTGCAGCATGGCGGGTGTCACACACACACGCAAATATCAGGAGAGCGCCAAATCTGCTGCCGGTGGAAGGATGGGTATGAAGGGCACTGTTGAGCTCTAGGCACGACGACTAAAATAAACGGAGTCTGGTGAACTCTGCTAGCTGGGAGGCGCTTCAAGGATGTCTCTGGGAAGGGATGGACCCAAGGCTTCACTGGAAGGCCAGGTAACCATCATAGCACACAGGAAATACTCCCAGGGAAGTCAGGAAATGAAGTTGTTTCCCTCCTCTTTTCCTTCGCTGAAAAATTCTGTCAGACTATCAGTCAGTATTCTCACTTAGGTTTGTTCTCAGCTTCCAATTTTTATCTGTTTCATATAATTTCTTTTCTGTTGAGTGTTCATTGAATTTCCTCAGCTTCAGCCTTTGAAACATAATAAATTGTTACTTCATTTAGTTACTGTAGGAGCCAACCACGATAAGCTAAATCGAAACAGACCTCATCCCAAGGAAGTTCTTTACTTCCAACCATTATCACTTGCCAGAGTAGGACTCAGCCATGGGTAAGTTTAATGGAGGCCTGAGTCTCAGTAGTTTACCCTGAAGCAATACCTGGTTGCAGGAAGAACCACACACTGAGATTAATCGAGCACCATCTGAGAACAGACCATCCAAAGGAAATGCCTAACATTCCAACCGCTGTAGATAGGACCACCTGCCAGCACCCATTCACTAGGATACCCCTAGACAAATGTCAGCCAATTAGGGGTCCTGAACCTCAGAAACCCCTCACCCCCACCTTTACTACTTTAAAAACCAAACTCTAAGTTCGGGGCTCTCTGTTTATTTCAATACATTGGACATGTGGAGAGACTGAGTTTGCAAAATTGCATAAAATAAAAGCTCTTTGCTTTTACATACAGGACTCTGTCTCCTTGTTGGCTATTGGGGGACTTCGCAGATCTGGGCATAACAGTTACCATTTTTATATGAATTTCAGTTACTTTTTTAAAATAAATTTTATAAATTTCAAAGAACTCTCTTTTTTTCTAATTTGTTTGGTTTTGTATAACATTCTCTTTTGGTCACAAACAATAAAGGTCATTTTTCTCCCTCCTCCCCAGTATTCTGTTCTGTCTCCATTTCCCATGTGTTAGTTTGGGTCTTCATTTTTCCTGTTGGCGATAGTCCTGGAATGAGAACCTTTGGTCCCCGACTTCTCCCTCCCAGGAAGTGAAACAGAAAGCACAGAGAGAAATTGCTTTCTGGCTTCCTCCCAGGCTCAGTTAGCCACCTTTCTTTTTTTTTTTTTTTAATTTATTTATTTATTAAGAATTTCTGCCTCGTCCCCACAACCGCTTCCCATTTCCCTCCCCCTCCCCCGATCAAGTCCCCCCCCCCCTCATCTGCTCGAAGAGCAATCAGGGTTCCCTGCCACCTTTCTTAAACAACCCTGGCCTACCTGCCTAAGGATGGAACCACCCACAGTGGGCTGAGCCTGTATATCAATTAGCAATCAAAAAATGCCCACAGGCATCCCCACAGGCCAATCTGATGGAAGCGATTCCTCAACAGGGGTCTCTCCTAAAGGTGTGCAAAACTGACAACCAAGACTGGACACCAACCCCTGCCATCTTTTTCTCCCGTGGAGAGTGTACAAGCAGAGGATGGGAAGGAGGTGGAGAATTACTCTTTGTCCTGCTGGAAATGCCAGCTGGCTGTGGGATCAGATGCTCCCAGCATACCCCCCCCCCCCACTCTCAGCTTTTCTTTCATTATCTCTGTTAAGGAATTTTCCTAGATGGAAGAGATAGTAAGTGTGCATCATCATTCTATTTTAGTTAAAACCTAAAATGTGTCTCTGTCACTCGTTTTTGGTTGTTTGTTTTTATTTAATGAGACAGGGACTTTGGGATCTTTGGAAACCTAAACCTCACTCTGTGGCCCAGACTGATCTCATAGTTAGAGCAATCCTCCTGCTTCAGCCTCTGGGCTTAAAGAACTGAGTCATCATATCTAGCCTTTATCACTCTTAAGAAAATGGGACTAACTGTTAAATGAAGAAAATCACTCCATGATGGTCTATATCTGTTAGCCACCAGGTGGTGGTGAGAGGTGACAGGCATAGCCCATCAGTGGCAAAAGAGACGGGTCTGTGTTTAAAATGACTAAACTACTTTGCTCTCCCTTGGACAAAAACATGATCTTAGAGATGACTGGTCTGTTTCAGAGAACACTGTTTTCCTTATTACATTAGGGAGAGGACACTTTTTGCATGTCTTTGGAGTCTCAAGCATGAAGGATAATCCTTCCTAATACAGTCATGCCTCTTGCTTAAAGGTCAAGACTCATTCTGAAAATGCATGGTTAGGAGGTTTTGACACATCATCGAGCATGCTCACATAAACATAAATTGGGTTGTCTGCCTGTATGTAGTCTCTAGAGCAGACCTTGATACCCTGGGGCCAAGGTGAACAGAACACCATGAAATTATTTCAAGCCCAGAGGATGCGATGCAGTCAAGGGAGACTGTTGTCAGGGTGACACAGCATCCTCCTTCGCACTAAACCTGTTTCAGTAAGTAGACAGGATACATGGAAATAGAAATACAGTGAACGCATAAACCTGTCACATAACCGTCTGTCATTGTCAAGTGTTCTGCTCTGGAGATTTGTATTACTTGAGTCGTAGTAGTTGAGGCTTCCACTGGCATCCCTACAGACATGTGAGGAGCACACTGTGCTTCCTGACACCTATCAACATCAGTGTGTGATATTGATTCATCAACTCCATAATGATCTTCTGTAACCGCACTGTAGACATAGTTTGCAACTGGCTGAAATGTCGCTAAGTAGTGGTGTGTGACTGCTTGTAGATATGATTGGATTCGATTATGGCTTAGACATACAGAATTCCCACAAAAAGCTCATGTGTTGAAGATTTGACACCCCATCTGGCAGCACTCTTTGAGAAGTTTGGGAAACTTGTTGGAGGAAATAGGTCACTGGGGACGTGTCTTCGTAAACTACATCTCATCTCAGCCTCCTTCCTCCCTCTCTGTGACCTCCACTGTCACTTCTCTTCCTCTTTCTCTAGATTCCTGGCTACCACGAGATGACAAGCCTTCTCAGCCACAAGTGGCCTCGACCATGATGCTCTGCAGACTTTCACGGTGCTAAGGAACCACAGACTGAGCCTTCTGAAACCATGAACGGAAACAAAATATTCCTTAAGTTACTTACACAAAGCATGAAGTCAAACAAATGAAATGCCCACATAAAATAAGTTCCCTAGTCTATAGGATGATAATGTAAGTATATTTCATGGTTTGTAACATGTATCTTGCAGGGACATAGAGTGGATGCATAAAACATTGTTAAGACTGACAGCATTCCTGGAACAAACGTTATGTTTTCAAGGTGATAGCTTCAATTGTCAATATAATTTGGGGTGCGAGTAGTTTAACAATCATTTCTTCCCTCAAATCCTGCAAAGCACCATAAAAGAATCTGAAGAAGGGCATGAGAAGAGCTGGAAGAGCAGCAGCAACACAGGATGGCGTGTGTGGATGCTCTGAGGTGGGAATTAGTGCAGATATCTGGGAGTCGAAAGGAAGCCCCAGAAACAGTTTTTGAGAATCTGAGAGCATGATCTAAGAAGGAGGTGGGAAAGGAATCCCTTGAGAAAAAAAAAATCCATTTAGTGAGCAATTTGATTTCTCTTGCAGACACGGCGGTAAATGTATTTACAATCTTTACCACATGCTTTTTACCAGTCCTAACATAGACTTTACCTCCCCTACCCCACCCCAGGTTTCCTATATCACAGAGCACAATGGAAAGAATTGACATCATACAGAATTTGATACCTATCCTCTATACCCCATAGGCTCTTCCTGGCCCTTCTGTAAAGCCCTTAAGAAAGCTGTTGTCCATGAAACTGTAGGCACCACTGTACTGAATTACAAGAGGAAAGGCTATATTGTTCCTTTCCTTTCAGAGGCCACGTGAGTAAAATGACATCATTGTCTCCTAGACGCACTCCTGGTAGTGCTAAGCATAAGAATAATAAGACTGGGCAACTCCCATGAAGCTTGGGAGTTTTAAAACCGTGTTGCTCTCCCAAGTTAGTCTCAACCTTCCTCCTTCTTGGGGAAAGGACATTCTCCTTCAAGGCTTTCACTATGGTTTGAATGTGAAATATCCCAAGTGTTTCCACAGTCCACCCTCGCCAATGACACTGGAGTGGTTGTAGGACCCATGGGGCACAAGGCATAGCCAGAAGAAACAGGTTGCTGCCAGCAGGCATTGGGCATTGTAGCCTGGCCCCATTTCTGCCATAGCCTCTATTTCCGATGCTACTCTGGGGAGGAGCTCCCTCCTGGAAGGTGCTCCCATCATGGCAGCCTCCCTACCATGATAGTGTATGTATCCCTGAACCAGTAATACATAAATTTCCTCCTGTCCTGAGTTATTCTGTCACCAGCAAGGATTAAATGGATAGTGCAACCTTCTCAGAGTTTCTACTGGACACACGGAGGAGAGGGCTTTTATGTTGTAGTTACAATCTGAGGCCACCCTGGGAAAAATCATTCTTTCTGAAGCCACTAATCTGCAGGCCTTCAATGAAAGGCTTGGATTGGACTTTTTCTGATTTTTCACTCTGGCTGTAAATTCAATGCTTGGATGGGCAAGCAGGGTGAGGTATAAAATACTTGAAGACTGAGTTTGGTAAAGTATTGCAGGAGTTTGAGCTTTTCTAGTTTACTAGTCAATTGAGGGACAATCCTTAACCTTTCTGTCCCGTCTCCTCATTTCTGAGAAACAATAATACATAATTTAACTCCTTCCAGTTGAGACACACGAGACAATAGATTTATTTACTTAGAAATTGTAAATTGTACGAAGGTTATTGTGAGTTGTATTGCAGGTAACTGTGAGATGCCAGAAGGGTGTTGAGAATTAACCTGAATCCTCTGGAAGAGTGATGTGGGATTCCTTTCTGTATGCTGTGAATATCATTGGTTAATAAAAGAACTGCTTTGGGCCTATAGCAAGGGAACAGAGCTAGGTCGGGAAAACCAAACTGAATATGGGGAGAAAGGAGGCAGAATCAGAGAGAAGCCATGTAGCCCCGCCGGAGACAGATGCCAGAACTTTAGCCAGTAAGCCACAGCCACATGGCCATACACAGATTAATAGAAATGGGTTAAATTTATATGTAAGTGTTAGTTAATAAGAAGCTAAAGCTAATGGGCCAAGCAGTAATATAATTAAAACAGTTCCTGTGAGATTATTTCGGGTATAAGCATCCGGGAACCAACAAGTGGCTCTTCCTTCAACAGAAGAGCAGTCGCTGCTCTTAATCATGAGCCATCTCTGACCCTTCTCATAGCTTCCTGAGTCATAGCCCAAATGGAAAAGCTTACCCTTTTGTGTGAAGTTATCCCTCGTGACATATATTCACATCTCTGCAGCAAAATACCTTCTTTAAAATTGTCAGCAGAAGTTATATGCTAAAAGAAATCAGGAGGGCTGCCAAATGGAGCCTCTACTAACAAGACATTCCCAGTCAAACACACAGTTCCAAAATCTGAGGAACCCTAAAAATATTTCAGAATGAAAAGGATGAAAAATCAAAAACTTTTTTAAAACCCTCACATTGACATTTCTGTGTGCATGTCCTTTATATACATCAAGTTGCCCCTTTACGGCCACCCCTTTCCCAGTACTGCCCAAGGCGAGCACTTCCTCTAAAATGTCCTTGTTACAGTTCAACCACAGCATCCAACTGAAAGTCTCTGCTAATGACAGCAAGGATTCTCTGGCAGAATTTCAAAAGCAGCAGGCAACAATTTAATTAGCTCTGAGTCAATAACTCTCCATGAACCCCAGCTGGTCAGTAAACCGTAAGCCTTGTAGCAATTATCTGCAATAGATTATCATGAGGAGCTATGGTGTTGAATTCTTGGCAATACCCAGCACAGGACAGTCACAGGGTTTAGTTTTGTTTTAGAGTTGACCAGTGATGAAGAACGACATTAAAAAGACTCAAGGATTCTGTTGGAGCTCTCGATTCAGGAAGAACTCACAGAAATACATAGCATGCAGGCAAATCCCAAATAGTCAACGGGAGAGAACAAATAATTGTAATAATGATGATGATGATGATGATGATGATGATGATGATGATGATGATGATGATAATTTCACAGGCACTTTGTAAAGTTTGGGAATTTTGATATCTCTAAAATGACAACATGGGGAGTTCAGACAGCAACAGTGTTGATCCTAGCTGTGGTCCACACCTGTTTCTCCTATATGCTTTATATAGATTCACCATATAATTCCTTCACTTGATTCATTCCTTATGTTAAGCAGCCCTTGGAATGTGTCCCTCCTCCCAAACTCATCAATTGATTCTAAAACTTACTGTGGGTGATTTTTCAGCTTTGATAGTAGTGTTCAGATTTGAGAAGCTGTGAGTTTTGCTCAAAGAATATAATAGTATAATAAAAATGTAATAAGATGAGTATTGGAACTTGGTTCCCAGATGCACCTCCTTCACGACACACCCACTTTGTTGTGGAACATTAGCTGAAGATGTGTTATATTCATTGATGCAATGAAATACTTGTTTAATGATGCAAAGATGTGCTGCATTCTTTTATGCTGCATTTAACTCTGTAAAGCTGGGTTACTGTGCCTGTCTAAAACACATGGTTGGTCAGAGCTGAAAGGCCGATAGCGAGGCAGGAGAAAGGGATAGGCGAGGCTGGTAGGCAGAGAATAAATAGGAGGAGAAATCTGGGAAGAGAAGATAGAGAAGAGAGAAAAGGAGGAGAGGAGGACATCAGGGGCCAGCCACCCAGCCACCCACCTACACAGCCAACCACCAAGTAAGAAGGAAAGAAAGGTACATAGAATAGAAAAGTAAAAGCCCAAAGGCAAAAGGTAAACGGGATAATTTAAATTAAGAAAAGCTGGCTAGAAACAAGGCAAACTCAGGCCAGGCACTGATAAGTGAGAATAAGTCTCCGTGTATTTATTTGGCCGCTGGTGAGACCTCAAAGAGTAATGAGTAAAAAGAAAGCCAACTGCACCATTAGGAGCCACACAGTGTCAGTCCTACAGAATTACTCATTATTTTAGGGTTTCTCTCTGACTACACATAGCAAGTCAAGTTCAAGACTTCGTCCTACAAAGATTAATAAGTCACACTTATTAGAGGTTGGTGAGGTGTTTTTCTTATACTATTGTAGGATACTCTTGTAAATACCAGCTGCCTATGATCCCCGCACCTGGAGTTGGAAGAAGAAAGGGAAGCAGCTCGCTGCCACCATTTGTCTACATAGTGAGTTTGAGGTCAGCTTGGGTGATTTGGGACCATGTTACCAATAAATAAATAATGTGTGTACACGGTAAACAAACCATACCATATATTGTAAGTACAACTTTATACTGGATACAAATTTACAAGCTAAATAGAACTATATACAAATATATATTATACGCTGTAAATATGGACTTACTTTTTCATATTAAAATAAATTTGGAACATCTTTCCTTAAAATTAGGTATTCATAAACTTATTGGTATACAAATTACACACATTTAAATTGTAGTATTCCATCAATATAATTTTACCTATCAATAGTTAATTTTATTTTTGCTACATTGTATGTGAAGATAGATAAATAGAAAGAAAGATAGATGGATAGATAGAGCGAGCTATATAACACCATTCCTAGAGACACATGCAGAAATGTCTATATACCTATATAATTTCTATCCTCTATATAGAAATAAATTAGTGTGACAGATCAAAGTAATCATATCACTAGTCCAACTTTGTGAACTAATATGTTTATTGGGGTTACTTACAGGCACACAGATGAGGGGCTACCTAAAAGAGCACTGATGACTCAGAAACAATTGTGTCACCAAAAGCCCACCCCAGCATGGCAACTGAAGCCCTCCAACAATCTGGAAGGCAACTCTGCAGGTCAGAAAGTCTCTCCTCTACAGTCCTTACCCCTTATATAACCTCAGGAGGGAGAGGTCCTGCGAATCCCAGTGCCGGGATTAAAAGTGTACACCACCACCTCCTGGTTTAATAACATTGCTAATAAAAACAAAAAGCAAAACTAATGAAACATTACTTCCAAAATTTAGGCCACAAAACAATACCCTTTCTTTTTTTCTCCATCCTTCTTCCCTATTCCCTCTGTGCTCCCATCACCCCTTTTCCCTCCCCTTTTCTCCTCCTTCATCTGTCCTATTCTCTGACTATTTTAGGAGCTTTCTCCATAAAGCAAAGAAAAATGCCAAGGCAGTCAGGGTGTCTTCCTGTTAATTCCACTAAGAAAGCAAAGTCTGAAGGCCTGTGAGGAACTGCCTCCTCCCAACAACTAGCAGAGTGTTTGGGAGTGGACCCTCACTGCGAGGATTGCTCAGATTAGCTAAATACCTAGGTTACAATCTGGGAGAAATGCCAAAACAGTGGGCCTGACAAAGTCATACCCAAACTCTTGGCCAGTGTAAACTGTAAAATAAGAAATGGGTGTTATTTTAAGGTAATATAATGTAATAACTAATATATAGTATAAAATTGGGCCATATAATTCCATACCTTACTTTCAGGCCTTTGTACTATTGATTTTGTAGTTTGAGCTTATTTATGTGGATATTTATATTGACAAAGCCACTGGCTTCCAGAAGGGGAAAATTACCAGCCCTTTAGTTCCTAGCCTTGCAAATCTCAGAATGTCACTTCTGTTCACAACTGCATCCTCCAAAGTTATTAACCAGAGAATTCTAATGGCTAAAAGGCACTTCGGAGTTGAGATTTTTTTCCAATGCTTCATCATGCAATAGAAGAGCAAAGGGTTTTTCTGAAAGCTTTAATGTCATATAAGCTCTTTCCCTGCTTGCTAAGACCAGCTCTATTCAGCTAGCTTTCCAAATCAGATCGGGCTCAGCTGCAATAGGAAGTCTACACTGCATGAATGCCCTCCCTAGCCTAAGTGTGGTAAAGGTTTGTTTATATGGCTGGTTTGCTTCTACAGGTCAGTCATGGCCACCTAGATGGTCCAGTAAGCAGGACCAGCCTTTATCTTCCACTGTTCTCTCTCTCTCTCTATCTATCTATCTATCTATCTATCTATCTATCTATCTATCTCTTGTGTGTAGATCAGAGGGCAGTTTCTGGGAGATGTTTTGTGAAATGGAGTAGTAAGTATCTCTTTGAATGCTTCTGTGTATAGCTATCCAATTTGCTGAAGGTTTATTGTTGGGGGAGGCTGCTTGTTCATTTCCCGGCCACCCAGACTCACGAAATAACTACTCAGAAACTATATTATTGTAATATTGTTTGGTCAATAGTTTAAGCGTATTGCCAGCTAGCTCTTATGTCCCAAACTAACCCATCTCCATTAATCTGTACATTACCACTGGCAAAGTTTCGGCGGGCTCTGGCAGCAGCATCTTTCCTAGGTGGCAGCTACATGGCTTCTTCCTTGACCCTGCCTTCTTTTTCCCAGCATTCGGTTTAGTTTTACCACCTAGCTCTACTCTGCCCCATCACAGGCCAAAGCAGCTTCTTTACTCTTTAACCAATAAAACCAACACATATACAGAAGGATTTCCCACACCAGTTTATTTTCTCTAAATTGAGAAATTCCTAAATACAAATGACAAACATACCGAGAAAGAAATCAGGGAAACAATCCAATTCACAATAGCCTCAAAAATAGATAATCAATAAATAAATAATCTTAGAATAAATCTAGCCAGGGGAGTGAAAGACTTGTAGAATGAAAACTTTAAAATAATGAAGAAAAGGAATTAAGGAAGATATCAGGAGATGGCAGGGCCTCTCACGGCCACGATTTGTAAAGATTAATACTGTGAAAAAAGACCACCCTACACTTTAGTGATTCAATATAATTATCACCAAAATTCTAACACAATCTTTAAAGAAATTGAAAAAAATATCTTAAATTTCATATGGAAATACCAAAGACATCAGATGACCTAAGCAAGCCAGAACAGTAAAAAAGTTTCTGGAAGACTCAAAACACCAAATTTCAAGTCATGCTACAGAGCTATCTTGCTGAAAACATTAGGTTCCTGGCATAGGAACAGACACATGGACCCTTGGCTTAGAATTGAGGACCCAGACATAAGCCTAGAGAGTATTCTTCCTGATCCATTTTCCCAGTGCGAGGTGAGAAAAATCAAAAGTGAAATTCCCAAGGGAATTGGTAGGCTCTGCTTGGCTAAGCAGTCAATATCTAAAGCAAATCTTAAGGTCATAGTTGGCACTTTATGCTTACAGCCGCTAAGAAGAAATATACACACTTTGAAAGATGAAGCAGACTTATCTCATTGGCTCAGCCTAGTTCCCAGAGTAATCATTTGTGACCTGACCATTTTCTTTCCACATTATTTTAGAAGGGTGTATATGGTAAGAATATTTTTATTTTTTGTGTGTTCCATTTCCACCACGCCATGGGCTGGTAAGAACAGCTGTCTTTTACACATTGCCTGTTGTAATGTGTTGTTCCTATGAGCCAGTGACTGGTGGCTTCGTGTAGTTGTCATTGCTGGCTACTTAGATGTAGCGCTTTAGACAGCTTTATTGTTCTGGCATTTACTGAAGACAACAGAGTAAACGATGCCCAGAAAGTACCTTGCACTAAGTACAAAGCACACAGTCGACAAACAGCTAAGTCCTTGTCAATCCGCATTCCGCGTGGAACATTGCTGTAGAACTTTTACTGCCTTCTGTGGGGAGCAAAGCTAATACGTTTCTGTTCTGGGAGATAGCTAGGCTCCGTAATAACTTGTAAACAATGAGTTTTGGAAGCACAAGAGCGTCTGGATATAACGACCCAGCTTGGGAGAGCAGTCAGTTTTAGGAGACACTGTGGTGAGATGAGTCACTGTTTGCATGAGCAGCAATTGTCTGCGTTTGGTCATGCTTATGGCTGATTTGGAAGTAATTGTGTTTTTGTAAAAATAACATTTCAGGAGTTGAATGAGTCTTGGGAACTTGGCTTACCACAATGAGACAATCTCAGACAGATGGCAATCCATTTTCTTAGAGGAAGGATGATGTTCACCCTGTTTGTAGCAAATAATTCCGGCATGAACTTTCATCCTGATGATATCTTTGCTCATCATTATCCGTGCTCTCTGCTACTATAAGTGAGTCTGAAATTGCTCTAGAAAGTTCCCTCCTTAACAGCATACTTTTCTGATTTAGTAATTCCTCCCTGTGAGCTCATCTCTCTTGGGAGGCTATGTCCTTCCTCTTCCCTCTGCCCCCACTGGGGCTCCAGCAGCTTCCTGTCCTACTTGTGTTATGTTAATGTATTTGTTACTTCTCCTCTTACAAAGCTGTAAGGCAGAAGTGGGATGGTGTATCACTTCTCCACATCTCCTACCCCAGGGCCTTACCATACACATTTAATCAATAAACTGGAGACAATTGAAGAACCAGCCTGCCTCCATCTTAAGCTTAAAAGCTATCTTATAGTAAAGACAAGCTAGGTTTATTCCTGTTTGTGATTAAACCTCTGTTTCTCAAGGATTGGGCTATGTCCCACCTGAAACCTTAACTACAGATGGTTCTGCACTGCCTGTTCCAGGAATGGCAATAATGGCTTTATTTCAGAAAGTTAATAACCATCCTGCAACCCTACTTTTGTTTCAAAAGCTTTGTTGTGGCTACCTTGTTATGACTACTCGTTGTCATGACCACCTTGCAATCATATCCTTGTTTCAGGAGGTTGTTATGACTAAATTGTTACGTTTATATTCTGCTCCTGTAACTCCACCTATTTTGTTCACCAAATTCCCCATCTGGAAACCCCCTACTTCTTTAGCTATAAAAGCCTTGCCTTCTTCGCACTCAGGGCTGACCTCTCAAACCCCACCTTAGGGGGAGGAAGTCCATGCACATCAATTAAAAAGCTTGCTTTAATAAATTTGGCCATGATGATTTGGGTCTGTAGTCTTTCTCCTCCCATCTTTGAGGTTAACACAATAAGTGTCATAGCTTGTTTTCCAAGCTTTCAATCCCACCACAGCCTCCTCTGTTCCCTGGCTCTCATTCTGTCTCTAGCAAAGCAATTTGACAGCTTTTCAATAAGTAATAAATTTGCTTATTCCGATGGCAACAGTAATTCCTACATTTTACTTATTTATTCTTATGTGTATGGCTGTTTTGCCTGCATGCATAGGTCTATGCACCATATTTGCACAATGTCTACAGAGGTCAGAAGAAGGCAGCCTGTCACTTGTGCCTGGAATCCTGGATGGTTGGGAGCTTCTATGTGGGTGCTAGGAATTGAACCTAGGTCCTCTGCAAGACCAGCCTGTTTTCTTCACCACTGAGCCATCTCTCCAGCCCTGACAGCTATTTCTAGTTTAACTGCTATTGAGAATAAACAGTGACTGTTCCTGTTTTAAAAAAAATGCTTTTATAAAATGCATATGTAAAGCTTTATTCATAAATAGCATCCTGTTTGTTTTTTCCTGATAATCTCATTACATAGCCAAGTTTGGAAGGCAGCTCATTGGGTTCTCCCTTTTCCTTCACTTTCCCTTTTTATCTTCCTCTCACTCTTTCCCCCTCTCCACCCTTCTCTGTTCCTCCTTCTCTCGACCCTCCTTGGTTTGTGGTGTGTGTGTGTGTGTGTGTGTGTGTGTGTGTGTAGCAGGGTCCTTTTATTTATTATCTCAAATTCCTTGTCTTTAGATGAGAACTTTGCCTTGAATGTTCTATAAGCTTTCCCACAGTCTAAGTGATCTCTTCTACAGAGATTAGACTTATGAAGATGTGGAACTTGCCCTTTTTTTTGGGGGGGGGGGTCTCAGATAGCAGCATTGGGGATGTTTTCACAGCACCAAGCAATTCCTCCTTCTTGCTCGCTTGACAGTGTTTCCACAGCCAGAAATGAGCTGGTTTCCAGCACATGTCACAGAGATGCTGACACAGGGACATTGCTCCTTGGAGCTCCATTTTCTCTTCCTTGTTTGATAGCTCTGTTTGCTGATAGCCAATGCCTTCTCCAATCTTAAGTTCCTCCGAGCCCCTTTCTGCAGTCAGCTGGTTTTCCTTTCATTTAATCAAATTGTATTTTTACTGTTTTCCTAATTCTCAGCTTCCCTCTAGTTAAGAGCTTAAGAATTGAATATTTCCTGCCAATTCAACAAAACAAACAAATTGCAGACTATGTGATCCTCCAAGTCACTGGTGAAGATGCAATAATAAGATACCAGCGGAAGGGAAATAAAACCCCCTGGGACTCCTTCCATGTTGTCTTCTCCTGCAAAACGGCTCACCTGTCCCACAATGCCTCTGAGGACACAGATGGGAAGAGTGTGTGTGGTGGTGGTGGTGGTTGGGGGGGGGGGGGGGAATGCTGCATTCAGGAGTCCTGTTGCCCGGAAAGGTGAGGAAAGCGGACCATGAATTTGCTAGTGTTTTCTTTTTTCTCCCAAGCCTGCCTGCAGAGGATTCTATGTGTAACTGCATCCTCAGGAACATGCATTTGTGCAAATGATTCTAGGACTAGAACTCATGGTCTTGCCCATGCCGAGGAAGTGCTGTGCAGCTGAACTACAGTTCCAGACACACAGTCTTTACTGAAGAAAGCGCATGTCCAACACAATTTGTCTCAATACAAAGCAATCGTTATACTTTATGAAGTCTGTATGCAGACTTTTAGGGCACCCTTAAAATACTTTTCCCAAGGGAACTAAATTTCAAGTGACAACATTTTCAAACCAGTCTAAAAAGTCTTATGTAACCTAATAATTCTTTGTTGTTGTTTTGAGGCAGGGTTTCTCTGTGTAGCCCTGACTTTCCTAGATCTGGACCAGTCTCTCCTCTAACTCACAGAGATCCACCTGCCTCTGCCTCCTGTGTGCTGAAATTAAATTTGTGCCACCAGGCCCAGCCCCTGACAATTCCTTTGTAGCTCTCTCAACAAAAGAATTAAGCTCGTGTAAGTGTGTGTGTGTTGTGTGTAGTTGTGTATGCATATGTGAGTGTATCTTGATGATGAAGATGTAATGCAATGTTTTTCTGTCTTTTCCATGTGTGGGAATTTCTATCAGTACGTTGAAACAAATGAAATTTCTCTTTGGGGTCCTCCTACTTCCTGTCTACTCTCTGTTGTTGCAGCATGATCTTACTAGCCGCCAGGGAAAAGCCAGCCTTTTCAATGCCTGGCCTTAGACTCTCATTCCCCTGCTCCACAGAATTCTCCACTAAGGACTACCCATTCCTCATAGATATCCCCTTTGTTTCAATCAATACACTCATCACATGCAACTTAATAAATGGGTGGAGGGCATTTGCAGCTTCGGGGGAAGATAGAAGCTAAGTCATTGGTTAATTGTAACCAGAATGTATAGAAGAATGGTAGATGCTAGAGAGTGTATGATGCAGGATCAGTCCTATCTTGGACCTACGAGGAGATCCATACTAAGCAAAAGACATTTACGATGACTCGTGAAGGATGAGCAAGTCTCTGTGACATGGAGAGATTCCTTTGCATGCATGTGTATTTGAGAGTTCCTGCTTGCTTGCTGCAGTCCTAGGTCTACAGAAGGTCCATCCTGGTTTAGGATACGCATCTTAACAAGGGCTGACTGTCCTGGGTTGGGAGCCATCAGGGTAACCAGAACCCTGTACATTCACTTCCATAAACCTATGTATATGATCTTGTGACTAAGAGGTAGCTTAATGACGTTGCCCAGGGGTGATATTTTGAGTGGGACACTAAAAAATAGGTTTTAAGAACCTGAGAGTTGGTGCAGAGGTTAAGAGCACTTACAGCTCTTGCAGAGGACCCGGGTTTGGATCCCAGCATCCACACAGAAGTCCACAACTCCCAGAAACTCCAATTCTAAGGATTCTATGATCTCTTCTAACTGTCATGGGCTTCGGCATGCATGTGGTACACATAGAAACACATAAAACAAACATTTTAAGAAGAAAACAGGCTCAGGGCGCTTCAAATCCCAACTTACTCACATGTGGTTTTTCCTGGGGAGACATAAGCAAATGTCTATTCAACCTAAATAGGTCATAGGTCATGAACAACAGACTCAAGAGACAATTAACCCACACCTGGCTTAGTGAACTAATGAATTTACTGAGTTTACTGCCAGGGACATGGTTGAGGGGTTACTCATGGGAGCAGAGGTGACTGCAGGGTAGCTGAAGGCTAGAAAGTCCCATACCGGCCTTAACAGCTGTAGACAGTGTTCCTTCTTCAGCTAACCTCCCACCTTCTCCAGACTCTACCGTCTCCAAAGATGGCAAGCAGCCAGGGCAGAACTTTACTGAGCCGGGGTGAAGGGTGGGGTGAGGCCCAAGAAGAAGGGAGTGGGTGGGCTCCCAGGCGAAGGTCTAATGACCCTTCTTGTAAGGGAACATCAACAGGCCTGATCTTGTGAGATTTCAAGGTGATCTGATTAAGACGGTGATGGGTATACGGTGTTGCCAGTGCCCCACAGCTTGAAGAAGTTGGTATGGGCTGGGAAACATTGTCCAACGTCCCTAAGCCTCCATTTCCTCATTTCTAGAACAGGGAGAAACGCCGACTGTAATAAACAGAAACCCTTGTTTAAACTGGCTTAAGTGAAAAAAGATGTGTTAACTCAGAGGAACCAAACCTGCTCCGGGACAGTGTGTCTAAACTCTGGCTCGTGGCCATGCCCTACTCAACTTGCCTGCTATCCTCTCCCTCTCAAACTTAACGTTATTGGCATGTGTGTGTGTGTGTGTGTAAGTGTGCGTGCACAGAGGCCAGAAGAATCAGATGCCCCTGGATCTGGAGTTAAAGACAGTTGTGAGCTCCCAGGAGGATGCTAGGAACTGAACTTGGGTCCTCAACAAGAGCAGTACACATTCTTAACCACTGAGCCAGGTCTCCAGCCCTGGTTACTAATCCTGATTCTCCTGGCCCATGCTGTCCCCTGAGCAGGTTTCTACTCCAGGCATGTTGCAAGTCAGCAGCTCCGAAACAATCTCCTACTTCTCATGTTTCTCTTGGGGATGATGGAACACCCCAGACCTCTGGAGTGTGTCCCCTCCTTAGCTAAAATTGGGTCCGGTGCCCATTTCTGAAAAATGCTGAAGGGGAATGGGTAGACAAATCAGGTCCACCCTGGAGCAGAGTGTTGGGGGCAGTGGGAAGTGAGAAGAGGGAGTGAGTGGACTCTGGAGACAGGGAGCAGGGCATCCTTGGTGCTGGGCGAGGGCTGCTCACGGGTATAGGATGCCTCAGTGAGAACGACATGCCCAGTGCCAACGACTGCAGAGCACTTGGACAGCCAACTCAGCGACATTGCTGCAATACAAGGACAATTCAGGAGACTTCTGAGGCTCAGTGGGGATCAAAATACCTACTGTGTTCCCTTCAGCTCCAGCCACTACACCGCACTGGACACTTTTCCCAAAGACACTTTTCCCATTTCCTAATAGACCTGCAGTCAAGTGTCAAAATAAATCATTGGGCAGTGGCTGTCAGTCCCGCAAGGGGGACATCTCAGTGAAAGATACTGGGTGTCCCCAGTTTTGAAAACCTGAACTTTAAGAAATCAGATTTCTTAAAGGACCACCTGAGTCCTTTATGCAGCTTCTGTACATTTCTTCTTCCATGTACCTCCTTCTGGAACTATCTAGACCATGCTCCTCAGACTGCCATTCCCGTTAGTTCTTTCTCCAGTGACTGTCTGACCTGGGACACTGATCCCAGCCACAGCTGTGGTGACTTTTATCCACTGTGACAATGGGAGATTCAACTACCTTAGAAATGTAAGCTCCGGTCCCCCTGGGAACATTCTAGGAGACAGATGTAGGGAGAAGCCATGGGTAAGAACCTGGAGGTACTGGAGGGGCTGGCATTACTTTGGGTCTCTATTAGTTCTAAACATGGCCCGCTGACCTCAGAGAGTGGTCTCTGGCTCCTTCTGGGAGACAGCACCAAGCCCTTCTTTCTGTTGTTTTGCTAACCCATTTGGCATCTTTACCTTAGAGCTCGCTCTCTATTCTGCCCTTGAGATGGCTGACCCAGTTTTACAATGTTTATTCTGGCTCCGACTTTGCATTCCTTGGGGACCTGACTTTCAGTATGTGCCTGTCTGTACATTGCCCAACTCCCAACAATTACTGCCTCACTTCTCGGCCCCACCCAAGCCACAGTCTGAGTATGCACCTGGGCCAGGGCCCAGAGATGATCCTAGAATCCATAGTCACATCTCCTTCCCTGCTACCGTGGGAAAACCGCTGTTCCTCCTGAGCTCCGAGGAGGCAGGCAATTAGATTAAACTGATTCCAGGTCATATGGGAAGGACTAGAACCCACTCTGTGCACAAGGGTGCATCTTAAACATATCTCTGGCTTTTTAGACGTCAGTGCGCATAAGGAAGTGCAGTGTTTAAAATGCCGTGAGTCGATCCCTTCAGAGAGAAGGACTTTCCCCACCCCAGTCTCAGCTGGGCCTTTGTGGATGTCCCTGTCCTTACTTTAAAATTCATGGACTTCCAAAATGTTTAGAAATTTCAAATGGTTTCGGTGTGTGTGTGTGCGCGCGCGTGTGTGTGCATGTGCGTGCATGCATGTGTGTGTGTGTATGGGAGTGGCTCACACATGGGCATTCAGAGGCCTGTCTGAATGGCATGTTTGGGTCGTGAACAACATATTTAATTTACTTTAACCAATACTGGATCTTTTCTGTGTGTCTAAGTAAGCTGTTGCAAAGGGCACGAGTGTACATGCCTTTGCTTTTAATTCTGTCTAGAACATTCATTTGGATAATTACTTTTGTGTTTGCGGCTTCACTCAGTGGAACTCCACAGGATGAAAGACGTGGGGGAGGGGATTAGACTTAGTAAAGGAAGAATTATCTCTTTCTCCTCTGTTTTCAATGCCAGGGACCAAACACGGGGCTTTAGTGTACGCCAGGCAACCACTTAACTCTTCTTGCTGTTACCGTCAGCCTGAAGTGAAATTTTAATATGGGGATCTGTCTAGTGCTCTGTGTTTGCAAAGGTATAGGTGAGGTTCTGTTCTTCCTTATAACCTGTTGTATTGAAAAGTCGGAGATTGCAGATAAGCAAAACCTGCCTCTAGGCAGGGGAACCTGTCCTGCAGATATTTAGCAATACAGTGAAAGGATTAAAGTAAGCAGACTGGTGGCTAGGGGCTCTTCCCAGGTGAGGTCTGGTTAAATCCATGAACCACAGGCTGATCACTGAGTCACCAATGCAAAGGAACGTGTGAATTTATAGACTCTAAGGATGTAGAAATTGCTAGACTAAGCATTTATTATGTATCTCACCAAGCCTGTGTGAAGAAAACCTTCCCTACTGCTGAGTCCAAGCCTTTGAACTCACCTGCACAGACAGTTCTCATAAGTGCCAGGTTATTTTTATGAGGCTGGAAAAGAAAACATTTGCATAAGCATATAAAACTCCTTTTAATGCATGTCTCGGATCGTAGTAACATCCACGCCTATAAGGAGACCATGGGAAGTCAGCAAAGAACACAAATGTGAGTCCCACGCAAGAACACGGGACATTTCTCCACGCAAGGAAGTTTCCGTAAGCAAATGCACCGTGGCCCAGCGTCTGTGTGGAACTGCATTCTGCTGAGTCAGCTTATGCGTAAAAACGGTTGGTCTGTGTCAAAGTCAAGTTGATAGTGATGTTAACTGACAAGGTTTTCAGTTGGGACGCCTTGGGGTTAGAGAGTGTGCACAGTCTCGAGGCGAGGTGCGCCCACGTAGTGATAATAATTCCGTGGTTATTTGGAAAAACTGGCTTGGCCTCCGGAACATTTATCTATATACATGGCAAGACCAGAAAATATGTCCGCTGACATTCGAGATGAAAACAAAACAAACAAAATGCTTGCAGCTAGAAGAAAACCAGGAAAAAAAAAAAAACGCAGCATTCCTAAAACTGAGCATTTCTCAGATGCTGACAGACTCTGTTTCCTCTGAGCCGCTGAGAACACTGAGGCAGATGCTTGACCCTCCCTTTCTGCACTCCGCTTCAGAAGCACAGCTGGAGAGGAGCCAAAAGAACGAGAAATTTAAGATTACTATAAAACTGCCCTCGCTTTTCGTAATTAAAGAGCAGGCTAGTCTGATTCACGGAAGGGCTAAATGTGAGAACGCCTCATAAGAAAGACAATTTATGGCAGCCCCTGACAGGAGAAGGAGAACCAACTTAAAAGATTGAGATTTTTAAAAAGTACCAATAAAGACGGAACTCTTGTAAATCATTCATTTCTGCACACAAAGGATACACTAGACTGGTTTCTTGTATTCTATTGGGAAAAGCACATTCACGTCAATATTTATGAGACTAAATATGCCCTTTCTTTAATGATCACTGTCCAGCTGTGTGGTTCGTCTGGAGGGACACCAAAACCTAAATCAAGAGTCTAAACTAATGAATTACGTTGGTTTTTCCACTATTGGGCCAGTGAGAGTTTACATCAGTAAACACTTAGGCTTTGCCAATAACACGGCTTGTAGAACTCTGCGTTTAGGGAGATACAACTTTTAATATTTTCAGGAAAAAAAAATTTGAGTGTGTGACGACAAAAATGCACATTTCCAATGTGGCCACCAGAGGTCTACTGGAACTGCAGAAGTGGCCTGCTGCCGCCGGAACTCTTCTGAGCATGCGCACTCTGCCTGGTGAGAGCTGCAGACTCTCCAGCCCTCCCCAGGCCTGCTGACTCAGAGATGTTCTGTAACCCCCACAGGTGACTCACATTTGCGAGGAAGAGCGAGAAAGACTGCTGCAACGGATGAAAAGGAAATTTGGTATGTTCTATGTGTGAGGGAGATCAAGATATTTAAAAGTTCAAGCAAAGGCACATGCCTTCAATCCCAGCACTCAGGAGACAGAGGCAAGTGAATTTCTTAGTTCAAAGCCAGCCTGGTCTACTAGTGAGTTCCTGGGCAGCCAGGGCTTCACAATGGCACCTTTCTCTGTCTGTCTGTCTATGTGTGTCTGTCTCTCTCTCTGTCTGTCTCTCTCTCTCTCTCTTTGTCTGTCTGTCTGTCTATGTGTGTCTGTCTCTCTCTCTGTCTGTCTGTCTGTCTCTCTCTCTCTTTGTCTGTCTGTCTGTCTATGTGTGTCTGTCTCTCTCTGTCTGTCTGTCTCTCTCCCTCTCCCCTCTCCTCCCCCCTCTCCGTGACACACATATTCAGAGGAAGATGTCAACCACCCCCCCCCACACACACACACACTTAACACATTTTTCCTAACAGTGTTACAACTCAGATGCTACTTTCTTCTCAAAACCACCCTACCTGGACCTGATGTCACAGGCCTGGGACACCACAGCTCTTGATATAGAGACAGGGGGATGACAAGTTCAAGGCCTACCTGGGCTACAGAGTGACTGAAACAAGATTGTCTCAAAATAAAGGGTTAAAATGAGCTTGGGGATACAGATCAGTGGTAAATAAAAGTAAATGTTGTTATTTACCCGGCTTGCATAAACTTCCATAGCTTCAACCTCCAGCACAAAAACAGTTTAAAACAAGAAGAAAAACACTACTCGGAGGTATTCCTTGTAGGGTACAATTTAACTCCGTAAATGACCAAAGCTGTATTTTTAATTTACTATTTGGCTTCCAGATACTTGAAAGGGGAAGAAGCCTTACATCTCCCCCAATGCTAGTCTACATTTTCTTATTTTACAGAAGAAACACATGACCAGGGATTGGTGTGGGATTCCACGCTTGATATGAGATAGTTATCTCTTACTAGAACCCAAACCTCCAGAGGGGGCGTCACTGAGGCTGTGGGTTCCTACTCTGTTAATCAAGATGCTCAGAGCCCTGAGGTTCAGGGCTTCTCTCACCCCGAGTCTGTTGGGATTCTATGAAGGACATCCCTGAACGATTATTAGACTGTTTTTATTCAGGGACAGGATTTCCTGTTGCCTTGTTTCTCTGTGTCTTGCCAATTCTCTTTTTAAAGAACGTATTATTTATTATCCAGTTATTGAGGCTCCAATTTCAATTTTTTTTTTCATTTGGTTCCTCCTCCTCCTCCTCTCTCTCTTCTCTGACAGTGTCTCACTACATAGACCTGGCTGTCTTGGCACTCACTATGTAGATCAGGCTGGCCCCAAACTCACCGAGATCTGCCTGCTTCTCACTGTAAAGTCATGCAGCACCGTACCTGGCTCTCACTTGGTTTTTCTTCAAGTCGATCCATCAGTTCTCACAAGCTCTGACTCCACTGTCATTCTCTCAATTCACCAAATACCACTTCAATATCCATTGTCTCTAGACACCATTCTTTCCCCATGGCTCTGCTGAACTGCTCTCAATACCCTGTCTTCTTTCTTCCTTCTTAACTGAGTTGGGCTTACAGGCCCCGGGGGCAATTTCCAGGTGGGCTGGGAACACAATCACCCAAAGGACCGTGTCAGCTAACGGTTACTTTAAGCTTCAAGCTGTGGTTTTTAAGCCACACAGACAGCCAGCATTCTAGTTTTGAACACTTGTAGTTAGAAATTTTCATGAACTCACTTCTGCTTCTCCCTTCGTCCCACCACAACCACAGGTAATACAGGCAGACCCACTCCTTGCCTTTTCCTCCAGGACAAGGTCTTTCTTAATTCAAACTAAGCTTGTCACCCAGGAGTAACAGCCTGTGGCAAGGTTCTCAGGTGGGGTTCTCCACGTTCAGGTTCTAGGCTCTGTCTCAGCAAGATATACATAAGGAAGTTTAGATCTTGTCTATGTTATTACTGGAAATGTGTCTGGTTGGTTATTTGTGTGCACACAAAACTTGTTGGTTTGCCCAAGAAAATCTTTTATGAGCCTCTGTGATGGTTTGAATGAAAATGACCCTCATAGGCTCTATTAGGAGGTGTGGCCTTGCTGGAGTACGTGTGATCTTGTTAAAGGAAATTTGTCACTAGGGGTAGGCTTTGAGGTTTCAGATGTTCAAGTCAGGCCCAGTGTAGCTCTTTGTTCCTGCTGACTGAGGATCCGGATATAGAACTCTCAGCTACTTCTCTAGCACCATGACTGCCTGCCGCCATGCTTCCTGCCATGATGGACAATGGACTAAACATCTGAACTACAGCCAGCCCCCAATTAAATGTTTCCCTTTAAAGGCTGGAGAGATGGCTCAGTGGTTAAGAGCACTGGCTGCTCTTCCAAAGGACCTGGATTCCATTCTCAGCACTCACCTGGCATCTCATAACTGTCTGTAACTCCAGTTCTAGGGGATCCTACATCCTCACATAGACAAACATGCAGGCAAAAAAAAAAATACCAGTGCACATAAAAAACAACAACAACAATGTTTTCCTGTATAAGAGTTGTCGTGGTCATAGTGTCTCTTCACAGCTATAGAAACAGCTAAACATCTCAAGGGGGTGATAAGGATGGGAGCATTAGAATGGTGGAAGTCAAGAGAACAGAGTCAGACTGATGGAGGCTTGAAGATTGTAAAGGGCCACAAGAAAGTCTTGGCCATTAGAAGAGTACCAGAGAGGCCTCAGGCTCAGACCAAGGGTCTCGGATACCCTAGATCTGTAAACTGTAGTGCTTACCATGGTCAAGGCTGATGCCTAGATCTAATGCCCACTGGTCATGCTCCTCTCTAGGCCCACATGGGAAAGGTAACAATTGAAACCTAAGGGTCCTAGGCTGAGTTTTATTCAGCAGTGTTTTGAAGATCCAGCTGGCTTCCTGCCCTCCCGTTACGCACCTTCCATAATTAATATGCAACTGTTGGAAATTAAGGAAAGGACATTCAGGAATTCAATCATCTTAGAGCAAAGGAATCTGTGTGTGTAGCTTATGGATTTCTAGCTGGTGTGCTAAGTGTATATCTGTACACTCCCCTGCAACCTCGGAAAGTGTTCTCAGTCCCCCCTGAAACCTCAGAAATTGTTCTCAGTCCCCGCTGATCTTCAGAGCTGCCGGGGCTAATTACTTATCCCAGGTATTTCTGGTAGGACCGAAAGGTGGTACACTGTTGAGTAACTTCTCTACTTCTCGTTTTCTAGTGCTGGAGTTCATGGAAGATAATATTCTTAGGGCGGGAAATGGTTGGCTTCTGTTCTGTCTGTCTTTCCCTCTGTCTCTCTCCCTTTCTGTGGGAAGATCATGCAGTCCATTGACCTGGGAACCCGCATCCTGTCTTCAGTAGGGAGACTATTGAAACTGGACATGAAGGACCCTTGGCAAAGGTAGTAGTGGCTGGCTTTTTCCTGGGCTTGTGTTTCAGAGAAAGGATACAACCAGTTGCAATGATTTTACAGAATTTTCTGCTCGTCCCATCAGGAGGGGAATCATAAGTCACTGAGGTTTTGTGTTAAAAAGAAATAGTTCTTTTAAAAGAGTTTCTTCTACACACAGATGTAGGTTTACGAGTGTGTCCCCTCCCCCCTCAGGTATCTGTGACCGACAGCACTGTCCGTTCTCAGGCTGGCTGCACACGTACCGGCCCCACTTCCACAGGAAGCTGTGGGAGTTTTGAGACAGAGATACCTGCAAACCACAGTGATTCCACCCACTGCTGAGCAACCCTGGGTGCAGATATTTACCCAGTTCGTATGGCTGAAAGGGATTGTTTTTCAAAAAAATACGTATCAGATACTGCTTAAAGGGCTAGGAGTAAGACACCTGTGGAAGTGCTGAGTGTCCCCAAATCAAATTGCTTTCGAGATTTGTGTAACTAAGCTTGTTATAAGTTTTTAAATCAATTTAAAGTTACCTAGAATAATTCTGAATCTCAAGGGCTGGAGAGATGACTCAGAGGTTAAGAGCATTGCCTGCTCTTCCAAAGGTCCTGAGTTTAATTCCCAGCAACCACATGGTGGCTCACAACCATCTGTAATGAGGTCTGGTGCCCTCTTCTGGCCTGCAGGCATACACACAGACAGAATATTGTATACATAATAAATAAATAAATAAATATTAAAAAAAATTCTGAATCTCAGATTTGTTGATTTCCTTGGACTCAATCATTCTTTCCTTTATATATTTATTATTTGTTATTTTTAGGATAGGGTCTTACCTACTCTGTAGCCCCAGATGGATTAAAGGCCTGTGCTGCCATACCCAGTGCCCAGCTGAAATCTATTATTCTTAATTTGCTTGAGCAAACGCAGTTATCATCTTGTGGAACAAGTATTTGTGCAGTATCAAGGATTTCATATGGTTCACCTATATACATGAGAGGAATTCTGTTTTCTGGTGAATATGTAAAGATCTTGAGACAGGTCACTCTTGTCTTTCTAAGCAGGAAAACAACTGGACAAAGTAGAAATCAACCCGTTCTAAAAACTGCTGGAGGATTGAGGTTCCTGGGCTGAATGAAGAATTCATTCCCTGGCAGCAATGAGGAGGTTCTTAAGGGAGCTACCTGTGCCCTTCCCTTTGGCTATCAGACAATTGATCCAATGGCTCGAAAGGAATTCCAAGTCTCCCAGGAATCTCTGGGGGTGGTGGAATGAAGGGTAATGGGCCTTAAGCCTTGGTGTCAGGATGGGCCAGGACTGTTTAGTAATGTTTTCCTCTTGCTCTCCATCCGTGCTCCGAAGATAAAGGTGTAAGGAGCCAGGGGACCCCTTCATTTGTCCCTCCTCCAGGTGTGGTCACACTGAATGGACCACCTCTCTTTGCTCTTCTTGTCTATTTAATTGGCCCATTGAAGATGAGTGGCCAATCCTAGCTTGTTAGGGCTGAGAGCTTTGGGTCTTGACCTTTAACACTCTGATAACACCTCCCAACCCCACCTCACCCCACCCCCCAGGCAACAAGAAATGACAGGCAGAGGCGAAGAACCTCAGCTGACTAGGAGCTGAGCAGGAGGCAGCTGCCTGCACTGCCGCCCAAACCAGCAACCGTACTTTCGTAGTAGTTATGGTCATTGTTGGAGCTCTGTGAATTAGCCTGAGAATTCCTCAGGAGGAATTCTTAAGACAATCTTAAGTTAGAGACCCTTCGATTTCCCAGGAGACCTAGCAGGTACTCATTTGGAAGAGCAAAGAAAGATTATCTTTCATTTCCCGCAGAGAAACGCGTGCATATATTTTCTTGAAATATCTCCACAGACTTTTTGTTCAGAGAAGACCTATCCATGGGGTGGGGGGAGGGGGGTACCGTATTGCCAGAACCTGACCAGGGTTTTGTTTTGACCAAAGCCTGATCAACAGGCTGAAATGAAAAGACAGAACCGAGGCTCCCTGAAAGCCTGAGCCCTAAGCCATGGTCTCTAAATGCCTCTTCTTTACCAGCTGCATTAATTAATCCAGATAAAAAAATTGCCAGCTGCACATCCTACTTAGGGAATCTCTGGGGAAGCTCATCTACAATAGAAACAACAAAGCAAAGACCCTACCGATTGTTTCGGCCATAGGATCCTTGAGCCTTGAGGTTTCTCAGGCCGGAGTCAACAAGCTCTCCAACATGGTACTGGATTTTTGTTTTAGTGAGGCCAACACGAGAGAAAAATACAGACCACATACAATAGTGCATGAATATTCACAATCCCTTTGTACATTATAAATATCAGAGAGCAGCTGGAAGATGAGGAGTGGACTGTTTTGAGACCATGATGGAGACAAAACAAAGAATATTTGTGAAGGAACTATGGAGAGGAAGACAGAAGGAAGGTGGTGTGGGAGGTCCTTCTGTCTATGTGTTGCTTTTATTGGTTAATGAATAAAGAACTGCTTTGAGCCCATGACAGGGAAGAACAGAACTAGGCAGGGAAAGCTAGTCTGTATGCTGGGAGGAAGAAGGGTGGAATCAGAGAGACACCATGGATCTGCCGCTGGAGATAGACATGCTGAAACTTTGCTGGTAGGCCACGACCTCGTGATGATGCACAGATTAATGGAGATGGGCTAAATTAAAATGTGGGAGTTAGCCAATAAGAAGCTAGAGCTAACGGCCAACCAGTGATTTAAATAATATGGTTTCTGTGTGATTATTTTGGTTCTGGGCGGCCGGGACCAACAAGCGGCTTCTGCAACAGTAAGGAACTACTAGCAGGGAAAATGAGACAGAGGAAGAGGGGGAAAGGAATTGGAGGTACCCAGCTATACAGATGATGCACCCATTGAAACACTCAGTTCTCCTTTCCAGGAAACTCTTTTGCATCTGCTCCACCCCTCCACAGATTTCCAGAACAGTCGGCATTTTATTCCTCTTTATTCTCATGCTGGCAGGAAAGGTTAGCACCATAGGGCAGAGGTTGGCTTCAAGACGGTCCAGCTACATTTGGGCTGCAGTCCACATTGTTGTAAAAGTAAAGAGTTGCCATGTAATTTCAAAGTGCCTGTGATACCAATAACAAACCACCTTTGGCTGGTTATGCGCCTCTGTGTTAGAGCGGTTGCCTGGAACGCACAGGGCTGTTGGTTTAATCCTCAGTCCTAGCCAAGAATAAGAAGAAAACCTTGGGGGCTGGAGAGGTGGCTCAGTGATTAAGAGCATATATTATTGCAGAGGACTGGGATCCAATTCCCAGCACCCACATGGTGGCTTTCAGCCATCCATAATTGCAGTTCTAGGGGCTCCACTGCCCTCCCGGGGCACCAGGCACACTCAAACATGCAGCAAAAACACCCAGATCCAGCAAATAAATCTAAGATCATTTTTAAAAAGAAGGTTGCCTTTTGTGGTTTCCCCATTTACTCAGAGTAAGCTTGATTATTGTCCGTTTTTCCAGCCTAATAAATAATGATAATCCCTTTCCACTCTCAAAATATCCATATTTGAATAATAGATTCTGCATCTCGCTTTCTGTGACATTTAACTGTAATGTAGCATCTCTCACTGCTCGGATGGCCTTAGACTATACCCTGCTTTATACTGTCAAAAGCAGAAGTGGAAAGTTATGCCTACTGACGACAGCAATTCATAACTTGGGGGGAAAGTCCTGTTCCAAGCATCAGCCATTTAGCTAGACTCTCTTGCAAAGGGGCTGACTGAGGTGTGGCCTAAATGAAGCCCAAATGCTACTAGCCAGCCTGGCATCTGAACACCAGAAACCAGAGGAGCGCATTTCACCAATGGTGCCACACACAGGCATGTCTAGACACAAAACATCACATCCCCTCCTCCCAAGCGGAATATTTTTGAGAATTTTCAAATATTCACATGTGTTTCCATCCCAGACTAAACACACTAGTGTCCCCAATCTGCTCCGTTCCTCATTTCCTGCTTGCCTCTTCCTTTGCCATGTCTGTTGCCTACAAAGACACTTGGAGGAGTCCCATTCTCAGGGCATCCTCAAAGAAGGATGAGAATTTATGCAAAGCCCTTGCCCAATAGCCCCAAAGCCACCCACATTAAATGGCATTGCCAGTGTTGGATTCCAGAGACCTTGAAAGGAATGCCCCCGTCTCTTACTACCACAGATGGTCACTGGGTTCGTCAGAAGCACGCCTGTGCTCCGTGTTTCATTGTCTGGCCTTAGTTCCTATTTCCACAAGAGACTGAATCAGAACAAAGAGCAAGAAGAAATCCTGAACACTTACATTCTGTCCCTTCCTCTGTTCTGTAAGGAGCCCCTGCCCTTGACATGGTGTCCTTTTGAGCACATAGTTACTCAGCGACAGACATGCCAACCTCCATTGGAATCCAGTCCTAGCCCCAAATTATCCCCCAAGGACTTGGTGATAAATAGGCATGCTTGCAGCTACAATGACATGTCTAGTTGGGCCATGATGTCTTCAAAATACTAGTGATGTCACGGAAATAGCTGCTCTGTGTCACTATCCACAGAGGGAGTCTCTGCCATCCATGAGACTTCAGCTGTGAGGCCAGTGGTCTACCTGCAGAGTCTGTCACTCTAAAGGGAGGCTGCTGCCTCATGACATACTTAGGGAGATGAAAAATAGACCCGTAGTGAGCTGGGCATGTAGGTCAGCATCAGAATGTATGCTTAACGTGAGCAAGGGATTGGATTTAATCCCTGGCAACCAAAACAAAAACAAAAGAAAAAAACAAAAGAATAATTAAACGCATAATATATTAATTAAGTCATGTTACTTCTGAGCTTGGAAAGGGTAAATGAACAAAGATGCATTTCTTAAGAAAGCTTTATCCCCGGTTCCCGCGTTTCTTGCCTCATGTGCCCTAGACACACAGTTTGAGACCTGACGTTCTTTGGCAGTTTGCCGGCCATCACTGTTCAGAGCTGAATCTCAGAACTGTTTCAGCAGGCCATGGGGTGAGCGGACCTCTCTCCCTTCCCTCCTCCGTGTGTGTGAAATCACTTAGTTGTTCCTCCTTCTCCTGCCAGGAGATGTGGCCACGCCAGACTGTTTATCACTTCCTTGTTTCCGGTCACATACTATTCATCAGGGCAGGACGGCTGACAGGATGTGTGTGGAGCTCTGAGTAATAGCTCTTCCCTGAGAGCACCTACTTTTTCATTGGGATGCTGTTTCTGTTTCACCATCCTCTTTACCCAGGCAAGAGGTCGGCTTAGCAGAAGAGCTGACGCAGCGGGTGATAAGGAGGTCACACCAATGCCTACTACTATGGCTCCATTTGTAGAAAACTTAGAACCTTGGAGAATCAAAGACATCTAAGAGCCTAACTAGCCTGAGTACTTACAGCACTGCATCTAAAAAATGTAGCTTTACGTACATGGTACGTATGGTATGCATTTAGCATGGTATGCATAAGCTAAGCATATGTAAAGTTCTATTTTTAGAAGCAATGATGTAAGTATTCAGGCTATTTAGATTATAAATAAATAAATATAGTAGAGGAAGAAAGTATGTGCATACCATATATATGGTGTATAAAAATATACACACGGTCTGGATATATAGGGTGTACATATACCACATGTGTGGAATATATACATCATACATATCACACACATGGCATATGTGTGTGGTAGATATCATACACCCATTTGGTACTATTATACATATATGTGTAGTATATATTTTATATATCTCATGTACATACAAATACATATATATACATACATGATATATGCCACATATGGTCTCTTTAAAACTGTTAAGATGACATTTAACACATGTGAAAAAAATGGTGTACAGAGGCTCACTAAGCAAAAAAATACCTGCATTACTGGAAATACTACCCTCCATTTTCCTCTTCTCTTCCCTGCATGTTTCTATTATAATTTGATTGCAGAACGGAGCCACACACTGCCGCTTCTGTTTGGTGCATTGAGTTGGGTGTCGGATGATCAAAGTCTGAATGCTTTTCAAGGCTTAAGTAAAGCCTGGGACAACTCACTTCAACTGCTGCGAAGTCTCTTCGTGTTTACCTATTCCACCGTGCTGCCTGCATTTAGGAGAGAGACAAACGTACCTACGGGAGCACAGACACTCAAAACACACCCGAGCAGGACAGCCACATGCATTCGATGAGAAGTTTCTCTGAGCTTCCTTTGCTTTGATTTTATTCAGTGTAAGCTAAGACAGGCGATTCTGGCTCAACCATTTCCACAACTGGCCTAGGTCAGTTTGATGGATGGTGATTTTTTTTCCCAGTTTGCTTTTGATAAACAGTCAACATTCGGCAAAAGATTAGTTTTGTGTATAAACACGTATTCCCTGTGCCCGGGATGTCAGGTGTGCACTAACCCCCTTTGTGTAAAGAGATCATGCTTAAATCCCTTGAGTGGCTGTTCAGCTAAAGTTTAGTCTCTTAATCTAGGATTTGATGCTAAACCAAATAGGCCCTTAGGGAAGAATTAAGAACAAGCCAGACAGTATAAAATTCTTGTTTTGTTCAAGTTGAACAGTTTCTGTTGTATGGGGTGGAACCAGCACAGTCGCTGTGGGGGATAGTTAAGAACACTGTCTGTACACAAACCCTCCAACATAAAGGGGTGTGGGAATACACATGGGCTAAAGAGATGAATATTTTATCCTAGATTTTGCTACTCAGAGTCTTGCCCTTTTCAGTGAATGAAATGTCACTCAGATGAATAGATAAGGTCAAGCTGAAAACAGTAACAACTAAATGAGGCCAGTATTGAAAATCTTGACCCAAATGCCATTGAACGTCCTCTGTATCTTCTTCCCCCCAAGACAGAGTTTCTCTGTGTGGCCCTGACTGCCTAGAACTTGCTTTGTAGACCAGGCTGCCCTCCAACTCAGAGATCTGCCTGCCTCTGCCTCCCGAGTTCTGGGATTAAAGGAGTGCACCACCACCACCCAGCAACTTCTGTATTCTTAAACCTCGGATCCTGTCTACAGAAACACTCTAGGATTATCCAAACACTAGGGAAAGACTCAGTGACCAATAGAAAAAGAAAATCCAAGGGAAAAATGAAAAAGGACATGAACTCTATGGAACACTTAACACTTAGACCTGTAATGACTAAGTCTCTTTCAAAGCCAATAGTTTTTTTTTTCTTCCAAGGAAAATAATTGTGCATGAACACATTTTTCTGAAAATCTCTTTACTATTTCCACAAGGTTGACTGGGTTTCCTTCTCATTGGGGGTTAGTAACATTTACGGTCCTCACTTGTTTATTGGCCCTGCCTCGTATTTTGTTTTCAGGGACTTTTTGGAGGTTGTTCTTTGATCTATTTGTTAATAATATGTTTTTCTGTTTCTTCCTGGCTTTCAGTTTAGCCATCACTTCGCTACATGTTTCTGTGAGTGGCAGGTCCCACCATTGCTTCTAGACACTGTGGCAGCTTCTATATGAATCCATATTTCCATTGGCTCTTGCAAGGCATTCTGCCTTTCCTGGATGCTAGGCATGAGGCTGAGCAATACAAGTTGCTGGGTGCCTACCACATGCCTCTGCCACCCTACTACCACTGCCTCTCACAGCCTGGCACCCGTATAGCAAATCCTGAGACATTGAACTTGTAGGCTGGTGAAAACCTGGACAACAGATGATCCACTTTTAGTGGGTTCCACTAACTTCTATACAGCTTGCACATGAATGTTTTGAGAAACCATCCTTTTCATTTTTGCTTACTCTACTTTGAGAACATTCCTGTAAGATTGAGGTCCTAACCCTACATGAGTCCATGGTCTGGACCAGGAGACAAATCTGAGGGGACAAACACGCCCATCCCTTTCTTGGCTCTCTGAATCTTTAGGTTTTACAAGACTTTACAGACACCAGTCTGGCCCCCCTTCTCTTAGGCCCACTTGTACATATATGTGTGCTCTCCTTTCTCAAGGGCCCTTGGGTCTTCATGGAGAGAAACAGCTAGTTAGTTACCCATGCTGCGTGTCAGTGCCAGAGGAGGACACAGCTGAGGTCTGAACTGCCATGACAATGGATAATGGTATTACTGGCATGCAGTCTTGCTTGGTGAGGACCAGGAAACATGTTACATGAGAAGAGAAGGAGGGACACTGATCTCAAACTTCAAGACTGAATTTATTCCTTGTATACTTACATGATGCTATACTCAGGTGACAGAGTCTCTCTCTCTCTCTCTCTCTCTCTCTCTCTCTCTCTCTCTCTCTCTCAGTACTGCCGTCTAATAGATGCTAGGCAAGCACTAGATCACAAAACCACTTCTCCCTCCAGCATCCATTCTTACCCACGGTCTACAACCACATATTTCAATGCCTCAGTCATCTCAGCCAGGAGAGTTAAATCAATCAATCAATATTTCATGCCTCTAAAAACGCTTATGCAGGCACTGCTATTTAAATCTCAGCTATTATTATAATTTCCCTTTCTATCGATGTCATCACCTCCTGTGTCTCAGAAGCTCACGCAGCGGTTTCCACAGGTGACTTAAGTTGTTTTTCTCTTTCTCACTTTTATTTTTGCCTTCTTACTTCCTGTGTGAGGATTTTTCCTTTGAAACATCCTTCCTGCCTTTGTGTAGTCCTTTTTTCCCCCAGACACTCGCACTACATCGCCCCAGGCTGGCCTCAAACTCTCCATACCCCTTCCTCTGCCTCCCCGGATGTGGGAATTAGACAGGTGCTGTTCGTTACACGGGGCTTGCGTGTCATCTTTGCTGGGAGTCCTGTCATGGTTGGTTTCTCTGTTCCTTTACTTGTTAGATTCATGATGTTTTCTCCCCTTCTATGCACCAAGTAAATAATACATTATTGATAGGGAAAGTGTCGGATCTAGGTGACAGTCATCTAGCAACAAATGATCCAGAAGGAGGCATGTTTTCACTACTCCCCTCAGATGTCTAAATTCAGACACTGCTTGAGTTTTTCATAGTGACAGGGATTAGAAGTCCAGCCCTGCCTCTGCCTAACTTTCCCTGTGCATACAGGTTTATTATTGTTCATTCAAAATGCCTGAAACAGGAAGGGAGAGACTAGGAGTCAGACAGGTTTCCTGGGAGGCAGACAGATGGGGAGAAGGGCCTTGACTGGGTGGTAAAGGTGGCAAACTCGAAGATGGCTGACTTCTGCCTCACCCTCCCAACCTGAGACAAACACCTGGTGGCCTAAAACAAAGACCTGGCTAGTCTGTGACAATCCAGCCCATGTCTGCCAACCCCCCTCCCAGTAGGGTCCTCTGATGATGGACGTGCTCTAACAAGTTCAAGGCCAGATCAGGATCTGTTTATACCAAAGTTGTGGGCCAATTGCCACCCTGTTTCTTTGATGAATTAACCAATCCTAAATTAGGGGAGGAAGACCCCTCCATCCTCTCAAACCTTCAACCTGTGATAAAACTGGCTCTTCAGGTTTCTGAATCCCCTGTCCGCTTTGCAGAGCATCTTTTTCTCTTTGCATGCATGCTGTGTGTGTGTGTGTATGTGCGTGTGTGTATGTGAGTGTGTATGTGCGTGTGTGTGTGTATGTGCGTGTGTGTGTGTGAGTGTGTATGTGCGTGTGTGTGTGTGAGTGTGTATGTGTGTGTGTATGTGCATGTGTGAGTGTGTATGTGCGTGTGTGTATGTGCGTGTGTGTGTGTGAGTGTGTATGTGCGTGTGTGTGTGTATGTGCGTGTGTGTAGGTGAGTGTGTATGTGCGTGTGTGTATGTGAGTATGCGTGTGTGTGTATGTGCGTGTGTGTGTATGTGCGTGTGTGTGTGAGTGTGTATGTGCGTGTGTGTATGTGTGTGTGTGTGTGTGAGTGTGTATGTGCGTGTATGTATGTGCGTGTGTGTATGTGAGTGTGTATGTGCGTGTGTGTATGTGAGTGTGTATGTGCGTGTGTGTATGTGAGTGTGTATGTGAGTGTGTATGTGCGTGTGTGTATGTGAGTGTGTATGTGCGTGTGTATGTGCGTGTGTGTGTATTGCGTGTGCGTGTGTGTGTTTGTATGCATGTGCTTTCTCACACCTAATAAAATCTTTTCTTCATCAGCTGATTCTGTTTTCTGTGTCTGAGATTTTTCTTGCTCCTAACTGTCACTCAAGGGTTTTTCTGCCTTTTGATTCTTTAAGTGTCAGAGAAAACAAACCCTATCAAGAACTCTAGATAGTAACAGTGTTTTTGGACTGGGCATCTTTTTAAAGTTAAGACTATTTTTATACTGTATTAGTCAGGGTTCTCTAGAGGAATAGAACTAATGGAATGAATACATACATAAACACACACACACACACACACACACACATGATTTATTAGACTGTCTTACAGGTACTCCAACAATGGCTGTGTACCAAAGGAAAGCTCAAGAAACCAGTAGTAGTTCAGTCCCATGAGACTGGATATGATAATTGGTCTTCAGTATATGCTGGAATATGAAGAGTGAGAGGAGACAATTATAAGGAAGAATATGGGGTTTTCTCTCCTGTAAACGAGGTACTTGATTAAGTTTTACCCTGTCTGCCTGGCTGCTCCAGCTGAAGGTCTGTGCCCAGTCACCACTGACTGACTGGAGATGAGGTCAAGTTCACTACCTTCCGTTCACTCCTTGATTGTGCAAAAGGCTGCTCCCGGCGTAATGAGAGATGCTGGGACCAGATCCAGCTCTAAAACACATCAAGCGTGTACTGAGCATCAAAGCCCAGCTCACTACCCCATCCGCCACAGAGCTTTTTGCTACCATGAAGCATTGTCTTTTATGCTCAGACCTACCACAACTGTGACTTTCAGAGAACTTCAGAACCTAGAACACCAAACCCAAACTCCAAGTAACATACCTACCCAACTGCAGTGTGGAGCCTCACCAGACTCCTGGTTTGATCCGGGTAAGTAGTCCTTTCAGGAAGATCCATGATACATTTAGAAATGCGTTGTCACTTGGAATCCTCAGGAAATGGGATCCAGTCATAACCCCTGCCCTAATGGATATCCAAATCCACAGAGGCTCACGTCCTCTGTATGAAACAATGTAGTATTTACACATAGCCTCTGTGAATCTGCTGCACACTTGAAACCTTCTAACACTTAGAAAACACAGCACAGCCTAAATCCCAGGCTATACTCTATTGTTTAAGGGATGATGGAAGGAAAAGTCTGCACATGCTCCGTGTAGACATAATTCTTTTCTCCCCGCTGTATGCTTAATCCAAAGTTGAATAAATCTAGAAATACCGAACCCATATAATGGTGTGGGGGAGGGCTGTATCTGGGGAGTGACCATAGGCCATATCTCACGACCAGGGCCACTGCAGTCTTGTCTCAAGCTCTCAGCTGCCAATTTTTCACCTTTCCAAGTGCTGCACCCACTGGTGCTGATTCTGGGGCAGTGAATTTTCCCCTTCGATCTTTCCTTCGAGAAAAAATGACTCAGTGAGGGCTTAGGGAGGGAGTTCTGGGACTCGGAGTAAACGCAGACCTTCCTATGTTCAACTCAGTGAGTCAAACGGGTGTAGGTTCCTTACCGTGTGTAAGGACAGCGCACACCACCTTGTCCTCTGCACAGGTTAAGATTTCCCTTCTTCCTTATGGCAGCAGCTGGTGGAGACTGGTTGCTTCCAAGTCATCAAGAGAAGACCCAAGCCATTCAGGAAGGAGTAGAGAGTTTCAGGTCGTTAGACGAGAATGCGCCAGTCTAGCTGGATGGGACTTGAGTTGAGCCCAACCCTGGGTTCTAGCAACAGCCAAGTACTCCTCTGTTGGGGACAGCACATACTTCCTCCTTTTGTTTTTTCTTTGCCCATGGCGTGCAGCTTTGCATATGTCTACCAGGGCTCCTCTCTTGCTTCTGACTCACAGACCTCATCTTCAACCTTGACTGGAAGGAGCGACACCCAGAACATTCCATTGAGTTGACTACAGCAGTCACCACCGCCTCACCCACAGGGCACTTCGGCCATGACCACTGTCGGCTTGCCACCTCCCCTTTTACAGACAGGTCCTGGGAGAAAGCAGTTTTACTGGGAACTCTGCAAATGACACCATCTCGGAGGCCTGAGCATTTCCATATGGGGGCAAGATAGCTACAGAGCAGTGAGCAACCTAAAGCAGAGGCATCTGGATGGGAGAAAGAGAGCTCACCCAAATAGGACTCTAGGGCTTCTGGATCACAGAACATAGAACATTTCCTCCATCACAGCCATGTACGGAGTGGAAAGGGGCTGCTAAGGGGCCTTGAAGAGCTCCAGGAAGGCTTGCTAGCTGTGGGAAAGGAATGATTAATATTGCCTCTTCTCCATATTCATGAGTCCATCTCATAAATCCCTATACATTTTTGGAAACATCCCTCCAAGGAACAGAAAAAGACTGGATCAAGTCAAAGGCCACATTGAGTTCTGCTGATTCAGATGATAATTCAAATAAGATGATGAGAATCTGGGTCATCGTTGGCCTCTGAGTCATGGTGGAAGCCAGTGATGCAGTCTTTGGCTTTGGTCCCATCCTCCCCTGATTTTAAACAGAGTTAATGGTATCTATCTCCAGCCATATCCAAAGCACATGGGATCAACAAACACTCAAACAGTAGTGGCAGTGTGGTCAGAAAAAAAAAAAAATCAACAATCTCTACTCTGCCAGAAGAAGACTGGGAAAGACGAAGTGTGGGAAGAAATTCCCCCTCCCACTGCTAGCAGATAGGTTAATATCTTGGATCTGCAGCTCTGCTTTGGGAGGTGGGTAGACTCAGAAAGGAAATGTACTACTTCAGGAAGCGCTGGCCACCTGGACAGGGCTGAGGACTTCGCTGGGAAATCCCCCTGGGTGGGGGAATTCTCTGGGAGCCTTTCAATTCATGGAAATGCTTTCCCACAGGCCCAAGGTGGGAGAGAACCCAGGGAAGCCAGAGAGAGCAAGAGAAGGGTAGCATGGGGAAGTCAGGGGCAAAGTCCTGCTAAAAGGCAACTTGAGCATCTCCGAATGGTCTTGACTTTGTACAGAAAAAAAAAAAAACATGAGCTGGACGCAGCAACTCTCAGGAGACATTTCTGATGAACGACGGTAAGAAAAACGTGGTGGGAAGACATTCTTCTTCAATGACCTCCACTATTAGTGGACACAGAACAGGGAGCTGAAAATGATCATATTATGTCTATGATCGTCTCTTACAGGAATCACCAGAAATTACCCCTTTCAACACACCCCCGATGCAGACACAGATGGATAAGTTAAAATGAAAAAGACTACCCTTGCCAGCTTATACGGAGGAACTAGAACTTCAATATGCTGCGTGCGAGTATGTATTACTTTAGAAAACCTGAAAAATACTTGGTTAACACCCACTCTGGAAGCCTCTTACTCTTCAGTTTTTACTGGGATAAAAGAAAGCGTATGTCCAAAGTGTGTGTATGCGAGTGCTCCCTATGAGTGCTCATGGCCGTCTTACCTGTTGTAACACCACACTGGAAGCAATACAGTCTCATCAAAAGATGACAATGACTGTACCTGTTACTATCAATAACAGTCATATACCATATATTATTAAAAAATAAAACTACAAGAAATTATTTTGAATGTTTTTCCATAGGGAAATATCAAGTGCTTAACAAGATAAGCATTTCTTTAACCTTACTTGAACACTGCCCAATAACATGTGTCAGATAATCCATGGTACCCTAGTAATGGGCACAATTTTGATGCCTTTTGTCTACCAGCTTAAAAAAGAAAAAGTTAAGGAACACTGCAAACTGTTTTGTATTCATACAATGGAGATGTGACTCAACAACAGAAAGGAATAAGATATGAACACACTCAGTCATGTGGCTCCATCTCAGAATGTTTAATACAAGATGGAGGACCAGAAGATTCACATTCTATGAATCTACTGCATGAAACTCTCAAAAAACACAGATAACCTGTATTCAGTGGGAGCAACAGCAAAGGGGTGGGTTATAGGAACCCATAGGAAATATTTCTAAGGGGATACATTTATTATTTCAATCATGGCATTAATCTCATGGGTATATGTATGTTTATATTCAGATATATGTGGAAAAGTCTACTGCATTATATATATATACATATAAATATGTATATATATGTAATACCCCAAAATATGTTAAAAATAAAGCTTCCATCCCATCCTTGCCCAAATGATAGATTGCTAAGTATACTCAGCATATGCTTCCAGTATCACTTTATCTGTGGTGCTTCTCATGCTTCTCTTCGCCCACCACATAAGGCAACATCTTTTTGCTCTTATACATTTTCCGTGCACACAGAAGCATCTCCATATAGCGTACATGTATGTTCATGTTTGTAGCTCTTCTTCATGTCACCATTTCTATTGTTATTTCCATCACCATTAAGGTTCTAACAAAGGTTTGTGATATAAAGAGCACCTTGAAGATTGCCTGGCCAGCACCTTAAGGTGACTATGAAGTCAGCATACAAATGCTTCTAAAATGTAACAGATAACTTGGCAAACTCAGTCTTATAGAGAGAGAGATGAAAAGGGTCATATGGAAACCTGTTACTATAGAAGCTTCTTAAAACACATACATAGATGAAAGAAATATAAATGAAATCACCAAATAATGGAGAAGACAATGCCCCAACTGGACATCTTATGTTAATAAATGAAACTTCTGGTGCCAGGAATGGGTTACATCTAATTGAGTTGTTGGCCTAAGGAGCCCAATGGAACCCCCCCCACACACACACACATACACACACTTCCAAACAACTCAGGCTATTGCCAAGGCTCACTGTCCTTTTTGGAGCTGTCCTCCAAAACCTGATAGTAAGGTCATAATGCTGAAGACAATACTAACATACCTCATTGAGCACAGAGAAGTCATGCTGGTGCTTGACTGGAGGCTTCACCCCTGCTGACTAACATTCATGCTCTTGAAAGGCACTCCTCATGCTACCAGAAGGGAAAGGTTAACACCAAGCCATCTACAAACCTTTTGATCTACAATGGTGTCCTGTCTGTGTGATACACTGGTGCCATAGTGGTACAAACCCTGCAGGAGTAACCAACCACTATCGGATTAGATTTAAGGCCCACTCCATGAGATGAAACCTTTGTCTGATACTACTCAGACAGCTGGGAATCTGGATCTAATTAGGACATAAACCCAGGGGAAAATCAAATACTATTGTTCTGCTAAAGAAATGCAGCGGTATAATGACTCCTAATGACATCCTGCTATATCCATGATTCATGTATTGTTCAGGCATCATCAGAGAGGCTTCTGCTTGCAGTCACAAATACAAAGGCCCACACTGGACAACGCACAGAGAGTAAGAGATCTTGGAACACCTAATCCTAAAGAGAATGTCCTCACCAAAATGTTCCCCTCGAAGATTAGAGAGATATGGGAAAGAAGAGGCAGAAAGACTGAGATAAGAGACAGAGAGGATGGCAAGAAGCAGTGTCTTCCAGACATGAGCTCACAGAGGCTGTGGCAGCTTGCATAGGGCCTGCACAGGATCAAGCCAGATGAAGGGGGGGCGGGGGGCGGAATCCAATGCTAACAGGGAAAAATGAACATGATCTCCTACCCTTAACCAAGAAGCTATCTCTAATTGAGAAAAGCTTGGAAAGGAAAAATTATTTTTCTTTAGTGACATCTCATTGGATATATAAATCACACTTAGAGACAGGTTCTCCCACGCCCAGCAGTTCTTGGCCAACACACACATACACAATCACAATGGCGTTTTTCAAATTTTTGTTTCATATTGCTTTGTAAGAACGTCTTTTATCTTAGTGATCTTTTGCCTAAATATTAAGTTTTTCAATTTTGTATTTTCATGGGTTCCGTTTTTATGTGTGTTTTCTGTGCTCTTTCATTGTCTTCCTCCCTCCCTCCCTCCCTTCCTTCCTTCCTTCCTTCCTTCCGTCTGTCTTTTTTTTGGTTCGTTTGTTTGTTTATTTACCTGTTTGTTTTCTAAAAAGAGAGAGAAAGAGAAGATATGGAGTAAATGGTTGGAGAGATGGGGAGGATTTAGGAGGAGATGGGAAAAGGAAACCATGATCAGACATACTGTATGGATTTTCAATAAAAATAATAAAATATGTCACGTAAATGTGCACAGCAATTGTAATCATTTTGCCAAATCCAAATATTCATCAGCTGGTGGGTGGCCAATGCATTTTCTACTAAAAAATGTTGAAGTCATACGGTATACAACTGAAAGTATCTTAGAGGTGTCAAAGGGATTTGAGATAACTTACCAAAATTATTATAAAGTAACATAGCTCCAATTTCTATCCACCAAAAAAGCGGTGGCTGCTAAGACCTCAGAGAATATCAAACAATGATTTCATCACAGTGCTTGGATTGATAAAAGATGATTTTATCACAGTGCTTGGATTGACAAAGGAAAGACATGACATACTCCTGGATTTCAATTTATGACATGTTCCACAAATGTTTGAGTGGAGACAAATTTCCTTGGGAGTCTTCTGATGCAAGAACTAGTTAAATTGTTAAGATTTGCATTTTTTATCTCTTGAGTGTCTTTTTTTCTTTTGAAATAATTTCAGGGTTGGGGAGATGGCCTATATACCAGAGTTCAGTCCTTACAACCTACCTAAAAGGTTGGCTAATCCCATCCCTCCTACATCCATAAGGGAGATGCAAACAAAAGACTCACCCAGAGGCTTTGAACCAGCCAGGAGTACCCTGCTGCTTGGCAGACACAAGACCTTGCCTTGGAAATGTAGGCAGGCATGGGCTCCTCACAAATTGGCCTCTGACCTCCAGCTGTGTACCCTGGAACAAATGCACCTGTGTGCACACACATTGATATGTCTATTCTAATTAAAAGATAATGTAGATCTCTATCAAGACCTCAGAGTTTGCCAAGCTTTGGGTGTTGCTAGTTACACTCCAGAGATAAGGTCTGAGGCCTTCTCACTCAGCAGGTTCTGATTGCTGGTCTCCAGTTCCTGGTGGTATATGCGTGTCTCTCTCTCTGTCTCTCTCTCTGCATGTCTCTGCGTCTCTGTCTGTCTCTCTCTCTCTCCCTTGTGTGTGTGTGTGTATGAGCTGGGGAAGCCTGCCTTTTATTGTCTTCAGTTCCTCTGGCCTTTCTGGATGATGGCAGCTGGGAGGAGCCAGTAGCTGCAAGCTTACTCTGCTACAGCCAGCAAGAGTCATTGCAGCCAGCTTCCACCCCCAGTCCCCACCCCCAGCCCCCACTCCGGATGCAGAGAATATTGTCATTCTCAGCCAAAACAAACACTTTCCCATCTGGGAAGCCCACTGAGTGACAAGTCGCTTTTGATGTAGACATCACTGCCCCAGAGAGCTATTTATTTGGAAGCAGGAAAAGGAGGAAGGAGCTTGTGTGCAGGGACCTGAGCTATCATATCCGCACTTCTGACAGCATGATCTTCAGGACCCAGGACTGGAGGAGATTAATTCCTCTGGCACCTGCAAAAGTAGTTTCTGAAGCCACGTTCTTCCTGCCATAGCTCTGACATGGCTTCAGGAGGACACGTGAAATTATTTGCTTGGGGTTTAGTTTATTTTGACAGACCTTCAGACCAGAAATGGGAGCAGAATCAGGCAAAGTCTGAATCCACCAAGTGCAGTGCAAGGGTACTGGGGCAGCTTCATCAGACTCCTGAGTCCCAGGAGGCCAGGGAAATTACTTAGGAAAACCAAATTTTTGTTGTAAAAACAGAACAGTGGGAGGCAGCTCCGAATACAAGCACCACGAGCCACTGCCAAGAAATAGAAGTGTATGTTTTAATGCAAATCCACATTTGGGGAAATTCATCAATGAATTTTTTTTTCCTTTCTGGAATTGGGACAGTATTCCTTTATAATGACAATATTTAAAGGTTTTATCTCTGTGACTCTAAGCATAGAGTTGTGTATTCTGAGCCAGCTTAAGGCTTAGTGGCACCAGAATAGTTTTATTTAGGAGTGCCTGGGACAGTCTTAGTTAACATAAAATGATCATCAAACATGTTGGCCTTGTAATAACACAAATATTTCTAAACAGATCACAACAACACAAAGGTTTCTAGAGCACAAAGGAAGCAGCTAAGGAAACCCAGAGACTCTTGTTCCCTCTCTGTCCAGGTAGCCCATTTGGTAGGCAGGAAAACTGGGGATTTCATACATGCCTGGCAAAGACACCACATGGTCTCTCATCAAGTTGGAGTTGAACACTGAGAAATCTAATGGGCAGATACCTCGGGAACTTGACAATAACATCCCAGTAGTTCGAATGCAGGTTTGCTGCCAGGGGTGTGAGAAATATAGAAGCCAGGTGCAGCAGGTTGGTATGGGCTGAACTAGGTAGGTACCTCACCCATCTCACAAGGACATACAAGGTCTCAGGACAAGAAGCTGGCATTTGGAGCAGAGCATGGGCTTAGATGGAGGAGTTGATCCAAGAGAGAATTGCCATCCTTCAAGATACGAGAGGGAACATCACCAATGCAATTAGGAACATTCAACGGAAAATGGTTCTAATAACAGTAGCGTGTGGACTGGACATGGTAGAACATTTCTGTGTTCTCATTGTGTAGAAGCCGAGGCAGGAGATGATGGGTCCCAGGCTAGCCTGGGCTATATAGTAAGACTTTGTCCTTCAAAAAGAAGCTTTTTCTGATATGTTATCTCTCTCTTTGTTTCGTTGCTACCCGTTCTAGAAGGCAGACAGTATTGCATGGCATGCCTAACGAAGCACAAAATGCTCCTTGAGCTTAATAGTTTGTTGTCGCTTTGAGATAGGGCCTTCTTTTATTGTCTAGACTGGCTTTGAACTCATGGTAACCCTCCTGCCTCAACTCTCCAAATGCCATCACACCTGGCTGACTTTAATGCTAATGGCGTACTATGCTGTCACCCTTGTGGTGGAAGCTGCCTAAGACAAGAAAAAAGAATTATCAGCTTTAGCATGACGGGCAGAGGTCTGTGGGGTTTTGGGCAGTGGCCTGTCTGCCTTTTCCAGAAACAAAGATGACACTATACTGTGAGGAAAAGAACCCTGGCTCTGACTATAGAGGACCTCCACCTGGCTGCGCCCTGCCTCTTCTGAGGCCTAGGACCCTCCGGCAACTCAATCTCTCTGAGGCTCATAGGGATGCTGTGTGACCCTAGAGAGCTGTAGGGAGAAAGAGCAGGTGAAAGCATTCTCCCCACTTTGAACCTGGCGCAGCTCGTGGGGAATCATTGGTTTGTCAATCATCACCTGTAGCCAAGCAACCATCAGAGATGTCATAACGCATTTGTTACGGTTTGAATCTGAATCTCCTTCTCGGGCTCAAGTTTTGAGTTCTTAGTCCTCAACTGTTGTTACACTTTTACAGACTGTGGAGTACAACCAGGCTGGTGGAAGTGAGTTACTAGCGGGTCTTTGAAGGTTGTACCTGACGTTGTTTCTGGGGCTGGTGGATTCTGCAGCTATGGCAGGAGCGGCTGCAGCCCCCATGCCTCTCTCTTTCATGACACGCTGAAACTTCTAGGAAACAGTGAACCAAGTCTTTTCCCCCCTCTAAATCGTTTCTGTCACAGTAGTGAAAAAAGTGACATTGGCTTAATACTTACTGTATACAATACAAGAGACTGGGGAGATGAGAAGGTGTCTGGGACATTGTCGGTGCTGTCAAATGGCTTACGAGGTCTACTTAATGAAAAAGAATGTGCTTATGATGAAACAAAAGGATAGATCTCCCAGATCAAGAATGATCTGGAAGTGAAATGGGTTCAGAGAGAAAAAGAAGCATTACTGTGTTGAGCCAGGATGACTTGAACTGAATGTTGAAGGAATGCCAAAATGCTGAAGACTCTCCCCCCCCCTCTCTCTTTCTCTGAATTAGACATTTAATAACCCATAAGGTACATAGGTGCTTAGCTTAGCAGAGAGAGCAAGGCACCTTGGTCAGACTCTAGTCATAGATACACCCTTCTTTCATGTATATAAATATTAAGCTTCTGTTAAACTCTGGCTCACCTGTCCAGATCTCCCCATAAAGCCGAGAAATGTTGTAAGGAGGTAGACTAATATTTCAAATATTAAGACTCGCTTAAGTCTTCTCGAATAATGAAGGCAGGTATACAAAGAGACCATTATTACACCATTCATAATTTTCCAGTATTTACAATAGACACCACACTAAGCCCTCTTCTCATGGAACCATAATAGGTTACTGGTATTAACGAATAACTCTCTTGCCCCACAGACCACAGCAGTACTTGAGTGAAAGTTAGACAGAAGACCTGAATGTCCGGCCAGTTTCTCGTCACCAAAGGGACGCAGAGACACCACACAGAGCCCAGTAGTAGCATTCTTTCCCGGGGCTCCCTGCATGCTCTCAGCAACATCACTCTCTCGGAATATTAAGTGTCTTTCTCTAACTCCTTTTTTCCCCCCTTCAGAGAATTGTCCACAAAAGAGAAATTCCAGACCTCACAAGGCCTGTCCCCTGGAATGTGATAATACCCCCCCCCCAGTGGAGCAACACCCACCCCCAGGCCTGAGCCCCAGTATAAAGCTTCTTTGTAGGGACACTTATGAGCTGGGTGTTGCTTAGAAATGGTTATCCTACCAAAAGGACACAAATGGCCTCCGTCTCCACGGAACAATGCCCTTGGTTTTTGTCATTCCAATGCTGTCCCCAGTGGGCTATTATTGCCTTTTCAGGATTGAAACAAAAGGGACTGTGGGGTGATAAGCCAGAACCCAGCAGCTGGCCTGGGTCTTGGCTGCTATCAAATGTGTGATTCATAGCTGGGAGGAGCCTGCCAAGCCCAGCTGCAGGGGCTCAGAGAATGCCACTGCCGCAGCTCTGTGCCCTTTGCTGTGGGTACCCTCACGTCCCTCTCTGAAGCTTGTCCCCACAGGGAACGGTTCCCATTGGTTCACACCCAGCCAGCTTCCTTCTGCCCATGTTCCATCAGGTGCTCGAAACAGTCAGTGACTCACAGACGGAGTCAGCCAAAACTAATGACACCAGGCTTATTTTTTGGTCCAAGTTCCATAAATGATTCCGATGAGTGGAGCCCTTATTGCTGCGTACATTGAAATGCTCTAAAGTCATGGAAAGAGATGACCACAGTGGAGTCACCAAAAAGCCAGGGCACAGACAGGGTCACACAGCCTCATTCTTCCTTAGACACCCGTCTGGAATTTTAGGCTCAAGTGCTTTCCCCTGGGTTTTTCCTGGGTTTGCTGCGAAAGATCAAAGCCATGTTTTTGGAGTCGAGGTTCAAACGCAAACACTAGCAGTGTTGCTCCGGGCACTAACATGGACGTCCGGTTGAATTTTGTCATTGAATTTAGGAGTCCGCTGCCAATGCCGGCTGTGGGTTAGGGTACACTGGAAGATTTCCGTATGGGAAGAAATCAATCTTTACTTTCCCAAGGGAACTGAACCCAAGAGGCAAGACCAGATGACATACTTAAATTTGCTGAGTTGGGACTGTCCAAGCCTGCAAAGGATGGTGGCAGACGGGACTTATTCTGACAGAATGGTGAGATGGCGAGGCTTGCTTTTTCAGGACTATTCCTATTGAGGTACTGTGATGGGAGGAAAGTCAAATGCTTTCACCTGCCTACTGTGTTAATTCAGCCTAAGAAAGAAGCATACGATTATCCCTCCATGGTCCTGAGGACCCCACCCCCACCCCACCCCGGCCTATGAACACCCAGCACTTTGGATACTCAAGCACTTTTTATAATAAAGCAGAATCATATTTGCATATAGCTTATGCAATCCTCCTTTATACTTTAAATAGTATTAGACTGCTTATGATGCCTAATACAATGTTGTTACACAGTACTGCTTAGGGAATAATGAGAAGAAAAAATGTCTTTGTGTGTTCAGTACAGGTGCAAGTTTTTTCATGAATATTCTTAATCTCTGGTTGGGTGATTCTCCATGCACAGAAGCCATTGGTGTCTGGCTTGGCTGTGCAAATGAAACACAGGGAAGCTAAGGCAGGGACTGGGGCAGTTTGGCTACTCTAGAAAGTGGCTAAGGAGCAGAAGGAAGAAGGGAAGAATAAGAACAGGCTGAAAACATGGGGGAAAGTTATTTCTCTGGGTTTACTGTTTGGAAAATCTTTAACTTTTTATTGCTCTCTATTATTTAGGTAACAAACAAACAAAAACCCAATGAGGTGAGGGGAGAGAATTCCATTGCTCATTTAGGAGAGCAGTCTTGTTTCCATCATCACGGTGACAGGAAGTGTCAGTTGTGGACACAATACAAGTGACACCACCTCTAGGCTGAGAGGTAGCGCAGGGCTAGCTGAGCATGCCCAATCCTGAATTTTAGTTTCTGTGCCACAGAGGGGCAGATTCTTAGTCTTTTAATCTTTAAGGAATCTAGGACTGCCAGTTTGGAAACTGAACTCCCCACAATCTAGAAAAGGGAAATCAGGCACAGCTTCCTCCTTCCTGCAGATGTGTAAGAAGAACACAGACAAACAAGTGTCTTTGTGATCCCAGTAAATGGCAGGCAGACACAAATGGCCCTCTAGGGTTGCTGAGTTGGAGATAAGCATGTGGGAATGCGGGCGGCCTGTCTTGTCATCTTGGGCTCTCATTTTATTCTTTCTCCTCCACGTTCAACTTTCCCACCTATCTCTATCCCTGGTTATCATTGAGAAGGCAGAATAGTGTCTAGGAAGGGCCTTTTTAAGAAATGACCATAGGGTTGGCAGTGGTGGTGCACACCTTTAATCCTAGCACTTGGGAGGCAGAGGCAGGCAGATCTCTGTGAGTTCAACGTCAGCCTGGTCTACAGAGCAAGTTCCAGGATAGCCAGGGCTTCACAGAGTAATCCTGGTGATATGGATGTCCTTCTGTATATGTGTTGCTCTTATTGGTTAATGAATAAAGCTTCTTTGGCCTATGGCAGGGCAGAATATAACCAAGCTAGAAGAGATATGGTGAGAGAGTAGGCAGAGTCAGGGAGATGTCATGTAGTTACAGAAGGAAACAGACACCCAGAACCTTACCTGGTAAGCCATAGCCTCATGTCAATACACAAATTAAAAGAAATGGGTTAAGATATAAGAGCTAGCTAGAAATATGCTTGAGCCATTGACCAAACAGTGTTTGTAACATTAGGGCCTGCTTTGTTGAGGGTTTCTGTCCTCCCACCAGGTCCCACAGCTGACAAACCCCAAAGAAATCACACAGAGAATCTGCATTAGATATAAACTGATTGGCCCATTAGTTCAGGTTTCTTGTTAGCTCTTATAGCTTATATTAACCCATTATTCTTACCTATGTTAGCCACATGGCTCAGTACCTCTTTCAGCGAGGCAGGTCACGTCCTGTCCTGCTTCTGCGGTGATCTGGGCAGGAGTTGGGGGAATGAGCTTCCTCCTTCCTAGAATTCTCCTGTTCTCATTGCTCTGCCTCTACTTCCTGTCTGGTTGACCCGCCTATACTTCCTGCCTGGCCAATCAGCGTTTATTTAAAACATGATTGACAGAATACAGACAATTCTCCCACACCAGGTGTTGAAATTGATATAGTTTTTGTGTGATTTGTTGGGTCAAGGTGACTGGGAAATGAACCAGCAGTCTCCACTTACATAATGGGGGCAACAATAACCACATAAAACCTGAGAGAGCTTGGGAAGGAATTTTAGACACAAAAGAGCAAAGTTAAGTACAGCTTCTTGGTAGCAGCATTTCCTTGGGTAGTCTCTGTTTGTTAGAGGCAAGCAGAGGTACAATTCCTTTAAGAGAAGGCTTCCTGACTCAGCTTTAGCAGCAAAAACTGTGTGGCTCCTTTAAGATCCAGCTTCCTGGTTTGTACTGATCCTGTTCCCGAGCCCTTAAATGAGGTCTGTGAGCAGCATTTTATATATTGCTTAATGGCAACATAGACCCTGCTGCATCCCTGCAGCCAGGGCAGCGAGCATGTCTTTCAGAGTCAGTGAATATGTTTCCACCACGTTGGACAAAGCCGAGCCAACAGACACGGCTGCAGAGTTGGCCCTAGCCATGGCTGCTTAACATTTTAAAAGAAAAAAAAGGTGCTTTTAGTCAGAAATGATTATAGATATTCAATAAAGACAGATTCAGACAAAAATAAACCTCTGAATGGGTCACAGTGTGTTTTAAAAATGTACATAGGCTTAGGTGAGAGAAGAAAAAGAGTTTAGACAGTTATAAAAAAAGATAGTTTTAAAAAATAAAAGTCTTTATAAAAAACAGAAAGAGTAATATAAAAGAGTAAAGAGTCATAGATGAAAGGAGTAAAGAAAAATAAGCCATATAACGATGAAATATACACAGGGAGTCTGGATTATGTATATTATTGTGTTTTCTTTGATTTTTTTTGGCTGCAAAGAGACATTTGATTCTGAGGGGTGCTAAGTTAAAGCAACATAAAGATATCTTGACTTCAAAATTTGGGTCTAAGTTACACCCTGGTTCCAAAAGCAAAACTAATAAAGAAACCAGAAAAGAAATGACCATAATTATTTTCCGGGGTAAAGAGCTGGTGACTTCATGACTTCACACCAGCATTAAGATATGCAACCAGTGTGTATGCTCAAGTTCTCATTGTGATAAAATGGAACGAACCAAAGTTGATTTGACTTTGGTCCCCTGAATCCTTCAAGTTGGGATAAATAAGGTCCTGGGAATTGGGGACAGAGAAGGCTGAATCCCCCAGATCTGGTAAGGATTCATTGAGTAATGGCCCAATCTCATCTTTACCTGACTTGATGAGATTATTTATAATTTAATGTGGACATGGTTTCCCGGGACCATGAAACCCAGCAAGCTACCTCCCCTTTTCTGGGATATAAGTTCTGTTTCTAGGACAATCATCTGTTACACACTAGCTGCCCCTTTCCTATATTAATTTGTACTGGAACAAAGGAGAGAAGCTTGGCTTGGCATTCATCCTCAGCACCTGAAATAAATATTTTATTTTTTTAAAGCAATAACATAAACTAGGTTGCAATTTAAGTTTTTATGAGTGTGTGCATGTGCATGTGAGCATGTGAGTGTGAGTATGTGTACCTGTTAGAGTAAGTAGAAGCCAGAGGTCAACTTAAGTCGTCATTCCTCTATGCTACCCACCTTGTAAACTTGAGACACAGCTTCTCGTTAACCTGTAATTTATCAAGTTGTGCAGAAAGCTTCAGGGATCTGCATGTCTTCATAGCTCTTGCACTGAGAATATATAGTGTGTCATCATGTCTGACTTTTAGTTTTTTTGCAATAATATTAATTGAGAATCTCCTGCAATGTATTTTATCATATTTATTCTCCTCCCCTAACTCCTTGGGATCGGCTTATTTCGCCCCACCAAACACTGGGGTTAGCAATGTGTACTGGCCTGGCTGGCTTTTACTCTGTTGGTAGAGACCCAAATTCAGGTTTTAATGTTCTCATAGTGAGTACTTCATCCACTGAGTCACTCCCCCGCCCCATTGGCAAAGCTGATACTGCACAGATTTCAGAGAAGTCATTGGAGTAACATGTATGTGCGCTCTTCCAAATGTTCACAATATTTTGTGTGCATGTGTACATCGCACGGGCTTTCTCCAATCCTTGGCTCTTGGAAACCAGTAAGTGTTATATAAAGTGGTAACTGGAGCTCTCTACAGAGCTGGGCTTTTTAGAGCTGAGCCATGTGTTATGATAAACAAACAACCCCCCAAGTGCCTGTCTTGCTTTTGGCAGGGGTGTTCGGGATTCAGCTGTGAGGCGGCAGAACTCCTACAGAAAGAATTTGGGTAAAGAGAAAACGATTCCACGCCTTAGCACAAAACCAGGAAAGGCCCACAAACAACAAAAATTGCATATGTGCAAAGGATATGGGGGCGACCTGACTCAGAACTCGAGAAGAAAAATACCAGTAGTTAAGTTCTCAAGCCAAGAGGAACGAGGGAGGTGAGCTCACAGTAGAAGTGTTTTTTAAAATCTTTGGTTCACTGTATTGAAAAAAAAAATTTTTTTTCATGATGGTGAGTAAACCAAGGGCCCCATAATACTTACGCTTGTCCTCTTGCACCAAGAACCAAGCTCCACCCTCAGCCCCAGAGGAAGTGTTAACCAGCCAGGTGCTGTACCAAGTCCTCATACCCTGGGTATTTCTGTTCTATAGCCCTACGACAAAAAACTGTTGCTTCTGGTTGGGTTTAGAGCGGGAGCTTCAGGCAGGACGAAGCAGCACACCCAGGTGAATTCAGAATGAACAAGACCATTTTTTATTTTTATTTATCGACCCTCTGAATGTAGCATGCCTGAAGCTATTTGCCAAACTGCTCTTTGTAGCTGGATGTCATAGTGACTCCAGGGACTTGCCTTGATGGAAAGAGGCTTGAACCCCACACACTTAGCCTTTGTTCATGGTGGTTATAAGAAATTGCCCTGTTTTAGAAAAATGCCTTTTCTTTCTTTTTTTCTTTCTTTTTTTCTTTCTTTCTTTCTTTCTTTCCCTTTCAAAACAGCTACTAGGATATTAATTATTCCATGTCTTCAAATGAAGGATCCTAGACAAATTCCCTCTAGAACTAAGGGCTGGGCAAAGGTTCACTCCCCCTGGTGAATAGTTCCTTAAAATTACATGAGACAGAATTCTGCCAGAGGGGGCTTTCTTCTAGGCGAGGCTGGTGAGCGTTCCAAAAGTAAGTTTAATTGGTCTCATTCCTCTCAACTAGAATTTGTTGCCACTGTTTCTTCTTTCACACCCTCCCCTTCCCTCTTTATTTGGTTACTAAAATCATTTTCACAAATTCAACTCTTTTCTTTGCCTAAGGTGGGTGGCACATTAAAAAGTTCCAATTAACTCAGAGATTTGAAACATGCCTCCAGAAACATTTGTGCTTCCAGCCGACCCTATAGCTCCCAGGGCAGAATGCTCCTTTCTTCCCTCTCCATTGTTTACTTATGTCAGGAGAGAAAGGACCAGAAAACAAAAGACAGCATCAAGGACCTAGGTTTTGCCTGAAAAATTCCCAGCAATGAACCAGAGCAGGCAAACAGGGCTCCATCCATTTAGACAGATCCTGCTGAGAATCACGATTTCCGTGTCCTAAGTTCCAAGACCTTCCATGGACATAGTGAGAGCTAGTTTGAGCCAGTTCTTTCCTCAATGAAAAAATATAAAGATGCCCCCGGTGCTTCTTCCATCGCTGGTGGGAGGGGAAAATGGATGTGTTTACCTGGTGTCAGAGGGTGGAGCTGCCAAGGCAGCGAAATAAAAGTGTAAAAAGGGACAGGCTGCTGGGCTGCTAATCACACCCCCAGATCTCCCAGACATCTATACTATTACGGTCTTTATGTGTACTTAAAAACTGTCAGAGTCATTAACAAGAAATGGGAAACGAGTGGGTTTGGTAGCTGGAAGATGATCCTCAGGCAGAAACACAAGCCTGGGAGATACTTCTCCTGAAGTCATCAGTGTGTGCATCTGGTTTTAGGAAAGACCTAACTCTCCTAATTAGATTCCAATTCTCTTAATTAGATCTACTGCCTCTTAACTCTGTGCATTAAAAAAAAAAGACATACCAATAATATTAGCTTCAGTACATAACAAGCACTGATGCACGTTAAATGAGCTTGATGAGTTTTGTTTCTATAGACAGGCCTTCACTAGGTAGCCCAGGCTTACCTGGAATTTGCTATGTAGATCAGGCTGGCCTCCTGCTCAAGAAGATCCAACTACCTCTGCCTTTCAAGTTCTGGGATTACTGTGGTCAACTGTTCAATGATTTTTTTTTCTTCTAAAGCAAAATATTCACAAGTGGGTTTAGAATGGAGATCTCCCACTGGCAGCTAGACCCCAGATTACATCCTTGCACTGGCCTTGTCTGGCCAGTATGCTGCTTGCTACTTGGCACCCTTTTCCTTCTTCCTGCCTGGGCAGACGGGCGCTGTTAGTGGCATCATCCAAGCTCCCTGGCAGTCAGATGAGCCTGGGGATGGCAGGAAGGAAACAGATGCACTAGGAAATTCTACCCTTCCATCTTTGCTTGCAGAAGCCCCACAGCAAACACCTCCCGTGCACGTCCTGTGTCCTGTGCTTGCTTTTGTTTGTTCTTTTCTAAGAAAGAACACTTTCTAAGAAGACTGTAAGGGTCTTTCCTTTGAAGTTGCCTGGTGGATTTTGTTTGCAGCCAGGTCTCTCAGAGATACAATGTTGATGGATTGGCAAACGGCAGATGGGTTTGGAGCAGCAGTAGGGTTAAATTTCAAACACCTGGGATCCCACCCAAATTTTCTTCCTCACAGCCTGCTGGGTGGGAAGAGAAACAAGGAACACTGACCCACACCAACACACCCAGATTTCTATGGATTGCTGAATGCTATACCTGGTGAGAGATGCCAGACAAGGGCGATGCCAGCCAGTTCACTCCTCTGCCGCCTCTGCAGTGAATAAGAGATTCTACTCATCAACGAGTATAGTGCACTCAGCCATTCGGAGGTAAATGGGCTTTGCTTGTGACTCAATCTAAAATACTACTACTACTATTACTACTAATAATAATTCATGTAAGACTTTTTCTTTCTTTTTTATTGTGGAGGTTGTTTTTTAAATAACAATTTGCAAAAGAGAGAGGAGACTCTGTAATGGGGTATTGAGGCAGGAATCTAAGCTTCATTCTGTCAGTGGAACTGTCCTCAAGACCTTGCACAAAGCTAGAACTGTACATGATTACAGAGGTGGTGGTGGAGGAGGGATAGAGACTCTGTGAGGAGAGGGGGCTGGCGTTAAGTGAAATGACATCCTCGATCTTTCATATTTATATTATATATGTATACGTATATAAAAATATTACATCCAAGGGCGACAGTCACTTGTACCATTTCCCAGGGTAACCCGGACGCAGGCAAGGAAAGGGCATGGGGCGGCCGTGGAAGGCGGCCGTGGAAGCCCCTGACTGGAAGCTCAGAGAAGCTGCAGGAGCTTCAGGGACTGTAGGAGGGCCCCCGGCTCTGCCGAGGCCAGGTACTGGCAGCAGAGCCAGTCCTCCAGCTCCACACCCCGCCTCCGGTCCACCGCCTTCTCTGCAAACTTCATCATCATCAAGGCTCGCTTCATGTCGATCCAGTTGTGCAGAGTGCTACACAACACCTCCTCCGAGGTGCACGGCTGCTCCACCAGCTCCCGCCGGGGCCCCCACAGCAGACATTGCAGCACCCGTTTAGCCTCACCTATGCGGATGCGCTTGATGGGGTCGGCCTCTAGCAGCAGGTGAGCCAGCTGCTGCAGGCCGGGAGAGTAGAGGGACAGTGTGGGTAGCGGGGGTAGGTCCTCCCGCCGGTAATCGCGCTCCCGCAGCTGGGCCCGCACCTCGAATGGGTTGGGCTGGTGGAGCAGCTCATAGATGAGGATGCCCGTCTGGAACTCATCAAACTTGCGATACTGGGAGGCAGACACGATCTCGGGGGCCAGGCGGGCCTGGCTCTTCTTCTGTTGCAGGTTGGTGGTGCCGCCTGGCTTCTGCTTGGCCTTCAGGAAGTTGCTGATGATGAGTCGGGGCAGGTGCTTCTCACCAGGTCCTCCCTGGCATGCAGTGGTGGCTGTTGGCGTGGCTGAGGAGCACCGGGATGTGGTGGTGGTGGTGGTGGTGGTGGTGGTGGTGGTGGTGGTGGGAGCAGTGGGAGTGGCAGATGGTCCCGGGGAACCCTGCGGGCTGCAATGTGCCAGCAGCAGGTTCTCCAAACATAGATCCCGGTGGATGATCCCGTGCTCCTTCAGATGCTCCAGCCCATTGCAGAGCTGCAGAAGCAGGAAGCACACCCGCCGCTCGTAAACCTCAGGCTCTGCCCGATGGCTAGCCGTAGAGTCCCGCACGAAGTCGGAGGCCGTCTGGTGCGGCACCTCCCGGGTGATGACAACCACGCAGTCCTGTTCCTGGGCAGGGGAATGCGAGGGTGCAGCAGGCACAGCAGGGTCCTTGATGGATGTGTCGGGGGAAGCGAGCATGCTGGAAGGTACAGAGGCCACAAAGTGGCCGCAGTCTTGTTGGATGTTGAAGTGCACGGGCACAGACGGGCTACAGTATAATGCTGATTTGGGTTCTGGGGTTTTGCAGATCTGTGGAGAGATGGAAAAGATGAGATGAGGAATGGGATCCGTGGTTCTCTGAAACAAATGCCAGGCTATTCAGTATCGTACCAAGAGGCGGACAACTCCTTACATCATATCATACATTAAAAAAATCACTCAAAGGGCTCACCAAGACTTAAGAGTTAGTTCGAAAGCATTCAAATTTTAGAAAAATATGGAAGAAATATATGACAGCATTTCTGAGACTTCAATTTAAGCAGCATTTTCTTTCCTTCTCTCTCTCTCTTTCTCCCCTCCTTTTCTCCCTCCCCCTCCCTTCCTCTTTCTTCTATTTCTTTCTGCCACACTGGAAGTGTGGTCTACAGACGAAAATAATCCAACCCCGTGTTGCTTCAGCAGCACTGTGGAACAAGAGAAAGATGGCTCTCGTCCACCGAGATGGAGCCTCAACAAAGCAGAGCAGTTTCCACAGAACTCAGGCTGACTCCCCATCCTTTCCTGTGAAAGCAGGGTGGGGCCATGAGGGGATTTCAGCAACCAGGGTATTCCCATACCTTTAGGACTTGGCCTTGTTCTCCAAGTCGCCTTGCTTCCTAGATCTAGGTAGATATGCAAAGCCTGCTCTCTGAAAGGACTCAAGGGCTGACTGGGTTGCTGCTGTGCAAGAAGCTTTACTCTGCCCCAAGCCATAGCCAGCAGGCGAGGGCTGATCACAATGGTATTTATGAACTGACACAGGACTTCCTGAAGTTCCGCTGCACAGACCTCTCATGCCATTTATTTCTATTGCAGCCACATAAACCATACAGCATGGAACTCTGAATCAAAGAGTTCATTCAGTCTCTGAATAAAGTTTTTTTTTTTTCTTTTACAAAGCTACCCAGGGAGTGGGTACCACATTAATGCACGAATCTCTTCATTGTGGAGGAAGACTTGCAATAAAAGGGAAGTATGTCTACCCAGACATTGTTCCCTATTATACTAATAAAACCGATTTGGAATCCACATAAAGGAGTTTGCCTCGGGATCTTATTGCAACATACCCAGCCATACCGCTTTTAAATGACATTCCCCTGGAATCCTTTTATTTATTAAGTGCAACGCTATTTATCATTTTTATTATGAAGATGATATGTGTGTGCAAGGAGAGGGGGACGATGTATGCGATTGTTAGCCGTGGAGTGTGGGAGAGGTGGAGGGTATCAAGGGACAACGTCCCCTGATTGGTTCCCTCCTACCACAGTGGGTTCTAGGGCTCAGACTCATGTTGAGGCTTGCACGGCAAATGGTTCCACTGGCTGAGTCAGCTCTTTGGCCTTGGAAGGCTTTTAAATGAACAGAAATTGGTGGGGACAGGTCCCTGAGAAAGCCTTGCCTATAACACTCAGTGACTGCCCAGCCACTGTCTGTCAAGCTCTCGGAGGACAGGTAGAGGATGTCACTCTGCGTCCACAGCAGATACACACTGGACCCTTGCATGTGCTGGGCACCGCGTCACCCATGCGGCTCTCAAGAGATGTCTCCTTAAATCCCGCAAAGCTCAGAGCAGTAGGTGCTCGAACAGAAGGGAAACCGCGGCTTTGGGAGTTGAAACTACCTGACCAGGCCCCTGGGAAGCGTTCTCTAAGTCAAATGCCCAAGCTTTGGGAAGAAGGAGAGGTGGGTTTAAGTGTCAACTCGGCAAGCTTCGACAAGTCACAGGCGATTCTTTTCTGAAGCAGTTGTGGCCTATCGAGAAGCTTCAAATACGGAATTGAAAAATATGGAACAACGCAGGCTCCAATAAATACAGGGCAAGGTTTCAGTGATTCTTGTCACTGATGGCTATGTGATTGTCTTGTGCACATTTCTGTTTAGAGTGGCCCTATTTAATCTATGTTGTCAACAGTGAATGCGCAGCTAACACACTACGTAACTCCTATATTCTCAGTAAGTCCCATCATGGGCTCCCTGTGTAGGAACACTAACAATCCCTTAGCATTACACTCGAGGGGGAGGGGGTTAAATATCAAACTCATGAACAACACCAGCAATGCAAAGTATAAAAATAGTGAAAAAGGGAGGCGCGGAGTATACTCAAAAAAGAACACATGCTTTTGGTTGGAGCAGCGAGCAGATGCTGAGTGTGTTCTAAAGCCCCATCAGCTGGAAACACGCACACTGGGCCATCCCCCATTTTCTTCTGCCCTGCACATGTCCGCAAAGGATGGGAAAATGCTTTGAGTATTGATCTGTGGGTTACAAAATGAATTTCAACGGGCAGATTATGCTACATATATGGAAGCGACAATGCTGAGAATCGGCGACATTTATCTCTCATTCTGTTTTCTTTGTGCTTTTAACTGGGACAGTGGAGGCTCCTGAGGATTAGCTTAAATGATACAGGTATGGCTTTGGGCACCAAGCCTGGCCCATGGTGAGCCTGCAATGAAAGGGTTGCTATGGTGACCGCTCCTGCCATTATGTCTGTAGCCATGTGGTGGAGCAGAGCTATCCAGAGCTGGTTTGCAAGTTCTCTACAACCCTTAACTGAGCAGCTGCCAGGGCCTGGGACAGGCTTCCAAAGCCCTCTTTCCTTCAGGGTATAAAAGGCTCCAGCCCAGCACATGCAGGGGCCTGGAGCCCCAGCTGAGCCACTGATATTTTGCACAGAGATGTAAAAGAAGGAGCAGGGTAAATAGTAACTGGCTGGATGCCTTACAAAATCAGCGAGCAGGGCCTCAAGAAAAGCCCACACCACAACTACCCCCTCCATTGGAGTTAGTAGCTTTAGGAAGAGCTAAACAGCGCGCCCTCCCAGCCCTGGGTGGGGCATCCTACAGCGTGAGATGAAGACTGAAGAATGGAGAAGTAATGGCGATCTTCATCCCTTCCTCCTCTGCCACCCAACTCATCCAGGGGACCCTGTCCTTGGCTTTAGCTCTGGAACTTTCCAAAGACCTTGGGATCGGCTCAGGTTGCAAACTTTGTTGTGCCTTAAGCTTTGGGCCTCATTGATGGGTGAAAATCCGGACTAGTTCAGGTCTGTTAAACAATATATAAATAAATAAAAAGAAATAAAAGAAAAAAAGATCCAAAGCCTCATTGGTCCCTAATGTTGAACAGTATCTCTACATGGCTGAGAAACAGCTTCAACCCCCAACTCCAAAGAACTTGTGATTTTTCTTCTTCTCTCTGCCACATATTCAGGGAGTCAGGCTCGAAGAGCCGGTTTATGTCTTGATGTTGCAGGTCAATGAGCCTGTGATTGGAGGTTCCAGAGTCAGGTGCAAGCAGCAGGTGCCTGTCTGCCATTGTTCACCGGGATTCAGGAGCGATGCTGCATTTGATTTTGGTGTCAGCTCCCTGCTTGACATGCATAGATGAACTGAGCTCAGGGACGTGCGCACGCACGCACACACACACAGGCGGCGGCTGGGAAGGAGCCCAGCTCCCCCTCCCCTGGGCTCTCAGATGACTGTATTCCGTCTAGACTGCAGAGCTAATGAAGTGGAACAGCTGCACGTGCCAAATGATGCTTGCAGCTCCCTGCCTCCCACCGCCACACCAGGCACACTTACAAAGTCATAATGCCTTTCCCAATTACAGGATCCCAAATACAGGATGCGTATGTGATACTGTTCTCCGAACTTTGTTTTACAGGTGGTTCAATGAACAACCACTTCTCCAGGACAGTCAAAATAGGAACCCTCTGGGACCCTATCCCCATTGGAGATGAAGGCTAATCTTCAAGATTCCTCCAGGTTTAAACTCCTAATACAATAGGGATAACACTTGCTTCTGCCATCCTCTGGGGAGGCTGAACTTTTTGCTATGTATTGGAGAACATTGGCTGTAGATTTCAAGCTACTTGGCACAATCACTCATAGGTAGGGAAAAAGTTTCTGCCCAAGGTTTGAACTTGGTGCTAGCCCCTCCCTTGGTTTTTGCCCGTGTAATCCCATCAACTTTCTTTGAATTAAAGACTTTCTTCAAGACTGCATGAGACTGATGTGGGATGCCCTTCTGTATGCTATGAATATGTTTTATTACCATTGGTTAATAAAGAATCTGCTTTGGCCTATGACAGGGCAGAATATAGCTAGGCAGAAAACTAAACTGAATGAAGGGAGAAAGAAGGCAGAGTCAGGCAGATGCCATGTAGCTGCCAAAGGAGAAGGACACCAGAACCTTACTGGTAAGCCACAGCCTCCTGGAGATTCACAGATGAATAGAAATGGGTTGATTTAAGAAGCAAGAGCTAGCTAGGAATATGCCTGAGCCACTGGCCAAACAGTATTGTAATTAATATCGTTTCTATGTGATTATTCAGGTCTAGGCAGCCAGGAAACCAATGCACAGTCTTCATTTACATGACACCTCCAGGTTCAGCATGAGGAAGCAAGGTAACAATAACCAAAGCTCATGAGCACAAGACAGAGTCACGGTCTGGAAGACAAGTCACATACCAAGTTCTCATATTCATGGACCTTTAAACGTCTGTCCAACCTCTCCACTCAGGGAGCCCTCATGGCAACATAGGGGCATTCAGTTCATCTTGCTCAGATCCCTTCCCAGTCACCCTCTGCCCTTCATATGCTCCCCAATTGCAAACAGTTACAAATATGACTGTCTGTTCTACTTTGCGATAGTGCCAAAGCAGAAAGACAAATTCAGTAGCAATTGTACTTCGCAGTTGTGAATTGTGCTTTCCCTCGGCTGGCAAGATGCGGGGAGACTCTTCCTTGGGCTGGGGCAGGGGCAGTAAGGAACATTTCTCGTCACAGTGGGAAACAATGGTGACACCATGCTGGCTGAGCTGCTGAGCCATCCGGACATCAGATTGCATTTTCAACTTCCCACATCTTGCAACTTATAATGAGTACTTGGGGACAAAGCTTCAGCATAAGTCAAGAAGTAAATTTACTGGATATAGCTATCCTAACAGAAAAAGAAACTATGGGCCCTTTTCTTTTAACTTCAGTGTGGGGGTGGAACATGAAGTTTAGTTTACCAAGAAGGCAGCTTCTAGGTTCAGACATGAAGTGCCAACGAAGTCCAAGAACTAATACCATAAAAGCTCCCTTGGGACAGTCACCCTCTACCTCCCCTTCCCTCCCTCTTCTCTCTTCATTTCCTGTGGACTCGGTGATTAAAGCAGTGTCCTCACATACACGAAGCAAGCACTTTACTACTGAGTTACACCCTCAAACTCCTTTTTTTATTGTAAGACAGTCTGGTTGACTTATGCAGATTGGCCTTGAGCCCAGGCTGTGGGCTCTGTGTAGCCCAGGCAGGCTGTGAACTTTAAATCCTCCTACTTCAGCCTCCTGAGTAGATAGGATCACCAGGCCTGGCAGTATTTTCTCGCTACCAGTGCCTACTCTCTTAGCCATGATCTAATCCATGTCTTCTGTGACCCTGGTATCTATATAACTACGCGGAGCTTCCTAGTAACTGTCCCTGTACCCTCTTTATAGAAGGGTGGCTTCTAAGTGTGCAGAACTCCCTTGAACTCACTCGCCCAGGGCTCTCGATCTGTCTTTTCTGGTGGTATCACAAGTTTCTCCAAAGAAAAAATCTTAAGATTCACTCCAGTGGCATTGGTAACTAATCTACCAGCCAGGAATCTAACTGTAACAGTAAATACTGAATGAATGTTACCATCACTTACACGGTTCAGGACAATGTCTAAGTCTAATGCTCCTGCCTCCAACACTTGAGAGCAGGCACCTTAATGATCCATTTCTTTTACCGGATTATAAACTCCACAAGGAATCTCACGTCCACACCTCTCAGATCTTTGGGAAATATCCAGCAGAGAATAAAAACCCGCAGAATATTTGACTGAACTCTGCTGCACTAAAAGCTCTTTTCCCATTGCAACTGGACCACAACCCTAAGAGCATTGTCCACATCTTATACTCATGCTAAGAATCTAACGGCGCTGCTTCCCAGGGCCAGGCAGACAGCAAGAGCACCAAGTACAAAAGGCAGCTTGCTTATCTATACCTCCAGAACCTTGGAGAGGTGGAATGACGGGCCAGGACCGGCTAGTCAGAGCACAGAATGGGAGCGGTGGGGGTGGTACCTACTTTCACAGCATAGGTGCTGCCAGGGTCCTCGGAGCAGGTGGCACAGTAGTAAATGGCATCCCCCGAGTCGCAACAAGGCTTGTTGCACGTCAGCTTGAAGAGCGACCAGTTATTCTCATTGAAGCGCAGTTCTTTCTTCTGGCCACCCATGAAGAGGTCTTCACACTTGGTCACTAAGCGGGCCAGCGACTGTGTGTAGAGGCCACCTAGCTTGGCGTAGGTGCCCTCCTTGCTGCTGATGCTACTCAGAAGGCTGTGCAGCTGGAGCTGGGTGCTGCCCGAGGAGGCCTGGCTGGACACGCTGAGCTGGGAAGATGAAGTGGAGGTGGCTGCTCGGCACGGGAGACTGGGGCTCCCACAGCTCCCTTTGCTGCCTGCCAGCCCCAGAGCTGGACCCCAGGGGGCACTGCCCTTGAAAGCTTTCTCCAGAGGCTCAGAAGAGGAGAAGACAGGGTGGGGATGGTCTCCAGAGTTTAAGGAATAGCTAAAAGGAGGTTCATCGTGGACACAAACATTGGTATCCGAGTGGCTTAGGTTCAGCTTGGGGCTTGCCGTTCGTGGCTTAGGGGAGCCTTGGGTCCAGAAGAAGCCATCAGGGGATGAGGCTGCACGGCTCACTATCTTTTTCTGGGGCAGAGGAGGAGGCTCTGCAGGACCGCTGGGGGACACATCCTCGGTGGAGCCTGACGGAAAAGGGACAGGAGCAAAGAGTTTTTTCCCACTGATGGTGGGTGAGTGGGCGGGCTCATATGATGGACCTAAAAAAAAAGAAGAAGAAGAATCATCAGGTTAGAGACCAATGCCACTGACCCAGGTGTTGTAGGATTTTTTTCTTAATTGGTCAAAGCAATCATTTTATTATATTCCTTTTCTATTTCTTCGAATGGTGGATGCACAATGGACAAAATGCAAACTACACGAATGCTACAGACTGACAGTTAAGTCTCCCTCGTGCTTTTTCCCTTAGCACCAAGTACCTTTGATCAGAGGCCTTCTCTGTCAGCAGTTTCTCACGCATTGTTCTAATAATTCAAATAAATCTGCATGCGTGGGCGCAAACAGCATCCGTTCTTTGGAATACTGCTTTTCTTTCATGCCTTGGGTAGAGTTCATCTACTTCATTCTTCTGAATAGTGGTGTCATAATACATTATTGGCAGTAAGTATCACGATCTAAATAGCAGTCTCTTGACAGACACTCAGGTGATTGTAAAGCTTTGCCCACCACGCTGCTACAGCAACAGTAAACTTGAACGCACATGACTTTCGTGACTTGGGTCCACTTCCTGACAAGTCAGGTTTAAGGAAGTGTTATCTACTAGAGTGAATGTGGTTCTCTTCCCCATCTTTGATGTATGTGTTTCTGTGATGTGTGCATGTGTGTTTATACATGTATGCACAAATACACGTGTGTATATGAATGTGGAACCCAGAGGTCAACCTTGGATGTCATTTCTCAGGTGCCATCCAACCTGTTTTTTGAGAAAGGGTCTCTGATTGGCAGGAGGCTTACCCATGAGGCCAGCAAGCTGGGCAACAAGCCTCAGGTATGAAACTATATCTCTTTCCCCCAGTACTAGAATCATAGATGATGTTGTCACACCTGATACACACACACACACACACACACACACACACACACACACACACACAGTCTCCAGGCTTGCACAGCATAGCAAACACTTAATGACGGTGCCATCTCTATAGCACAGATCTCTGTGTTTACTGTGTAGTTCTTTGGGATTTCACAAATACCTTTCTGGTATCAGAGAATGGCAAGTCTGAAGAAAGTTTAGAAATCAGAAAGGTTAGAAATTCAAAATCATCTTTAATTGTGTATTGAGTTCAATCAAGGCTATCCAGGGCTACACAAGACCCTATCTCAAGACAAAAAAAGAAAGCCAAAGTAAGACATGGGGGTGGCACACGGGCCTCCTTGCCCTCTTCCAGCCTGAAGTGGCATTTGCTCTTGGTTCCTGGTTGATCATACACACACAGCTTATCAGGGTCACAGCAGCTGTTCTTCCCACCTGGCCCTGCTCAGTTAATGACGGGCAGGTTCAGTTAGGGAGGGAGCGTTGGGTGTTCCTCCCAGCAAGGCTAAGTGAATGATTTATGTTTCTTCCAGGAGTCTCAGGTTAATAACAAGTGAGAGAGGCACAGTGAGGGCCAGCAGGCCTTTCGTGTCTGGGATTTCTCCCTTTGTAGCTCAGCAGACAGTGATCCAGAACCAGCCAGCGTGCGGCAGGGAGACCACACTGGACTCTGCAAACCTGAAGTCCTCGGGTCTCCTGTCCCAGGCTCCCCAGGAAAGTGCCTCTGCTCCCATGGACTGGGTCAGGAACGGGGACAAAGTTTACAGATGATTCATTTCCTCTCAGCGCTAGCAGAAGTGGAGAGGGGAGGAGGGTTGTTTCCTCATCCCCTGGATTAAAAAAAGCCAGGGACATGATACCTGCCTATGAGGCTCCCTGAGCCCAGAAAGCCTCTGCTAGTGAGTGGATCCTTGGGCTCAGGAGCAAGAAGGCAAGTGTTTTTAGATACATCTATGTCCTCATCTATTTGCCTTCTGGGTACCCAAAAACAGCCAGTGTATTACCACCGGGGCAAGGGCTGGAAGTGAAGGTTGGGAGTGGAGTGAAATTTGAACATTCAGTTAGAGCTCGAATCAGTGCCTCCAAGGTCAGAGGCCCAGAGACAGGGTTCCTTTCTATCCCAAGTTCAAGATGCCAGCGGGGCTGCCACCAAGTCATTGTCTACGGCCGTCTGCTCCTTAAGCTCTGTTCTAATTTCCCAAGCTTGACTGCTTTTGTCCTCATCTTTAACCTCAACTGTCTGGATGTCACCAACATGTCCCTTTACTTTGCTTCTACTTGGGATTGAGGGCAAATGACAGGAATAAACTAGTCATATCCAGCTGAGTCACCCCCAGTTAAAAAGAAGGAGGAGGAGGAAGAGAAGGAAAAGAAGGATGAAGAAGAAGGAAGATACAGAGAGAGAGAGAGAGAGAGAGAGAGAGAGAGAGAGAAGATTGTGCCATTTGGAATTCTACCAGTAATGATCTGTAATTTCAACCTTCCTGAGCGTGCATTTTGTCTGAAAGTCACCCCAGAAACCCCCAAACAATCTCTAGGCAGATGGCGTTCATGTTTCTGTCATTCCCCTCTCCATCTCTAGTCCCTACACTGGAGGCTGGTCACCTTTCCAATGAGGAACAATGGGGGCACCCTAGTTTATCCCACATTCCTTCCCTAGATGGCCAAGGAGAATCAAAATGTCAAATACAGGCCCCATGCACCATGTTCAGGCCACCGAGAGGAAGAATGCCCGACCCTCTTCTGTGTTCCCATGGCAATCCTGTAGGAACTGCGTTGGTGGGAAGTTTTGATGGGATCCAAAGTCTATAGTTGCTTGGGGAACCCTGGTAAGGAGTTTAGGTATTCAGAAGCAGGTGCAGCTCCAAGGATTAGCATATAGACTGGTCAAATACCTTTAATTCCTTAGATGCTGTGAATGTTTGCCATGATGTTCCCGCTAATGGAGGGAGGCAATGCAGAAGTGCTCCTGCATCAGACACCTGCCCAGCAGAGGGAAAAGCATGAAGAGGGAAAGATAATCCCACAACGTTTATCAGTGATGGTTGACTCACTTGAAGTGTACACTTCGTGTATCCAACTGGGACATCATATACACAGGTAAAGATTTTCATTTTTTTTAAATACAAATGCATCTGGAGAGACAGTGTAGGTGGTAAAGCTGCCTTTGAGCTCCCAAACCCGTGCATAAAAAAAAAAAAGGCACGGCTGTACACGTTTGAAATTCCACCACTAGTCTTGAGGAGGAGACAGGCAGACTCCCCAGGGCTTGTCCATCTAGACTACTTGGTCAGTTTCAGGTCAATGAGACTATGCCTTACACCTTAAAACAACAACAACAACGAAATGTGGATGACACTTGAGTCTGTCCTCTGATCTTTACACATATGCACAGACATATGCACATGCCTGTACAGGTGCAACGAGGCATACAAACCACAGGCCAGTGAGAAGGCAGCTGTAGACACCCCAAGCTCCTATCGTATCTCCAGTGTGGATAGACTTGAGCTACCTGGAAACGGGTGCCAAACTGTGACCTTCTATGACTTTTCCAGCATATGACAGAGCTGTCACTCTGGGGTGATTCTGGCATTTTCCTGATTCTTTCTTAGAGAACCATTCTTCAGCACTGCTCTGGAGCAAACAGCCTTCGAATGCTGTGTTGGACTAAGTTTCTATTTACAGCAGCCGCTACAGGCTGCACTTAGAAAAGCCTGAAGAAGACATGCCTTTCCTGACATCCAAAATGCTTTCATAATTCACAGGTAGGCCATTGGTCCAGGCCTAAAAAGACAACCTGAGTGACTTTGGCCAATGGCCAGAAAGACTCAAATTCAATGGCAAACGAAACTTAATCCTACTACAGCCTGGTTATATGCTGGCATTGGCCAGCTGTCTCCAAATTCTGACTACAGTGAACAGCAGGAAAGGCGAAGAAAGATTTCTGGGAACTAGGCAAACGCTCTAATGTTGAGCTAAATTCCCAGCTGAGTAACTTTGCATATGAACTAAGACTAAGGGTTCCGAACACCATTTCCCAAGTTTTCCATCCAGTCTCCAGTGTCACACACAGCATACCCAGTTAGAGAGGAACACCCAGTACCCCTTTAGTGCGCATGCTTCTGATGAGAGAAGGCTCCAGCATCACCTGTGGCATGCTGGGTGGGTCTCCCAAAGGCGGAGGGAGGATGTATACGGGTTTGATATCTTTATATTTAGAAGCAAAGAAGGAGTCAGGATTTCAATGGTTGGGAAAAACAGGTTAGTCCCCACTCAGAAGGCAGGGCAAAAGTTCAAATGTGGCAGCGTGAGGGCTACCTTATGATAGTCTTCTCTTTTTGCTGGGTTTAATAGGTACTTCCACTGTCTCTACAGCCAAAACAGAGCTGGGCTTACGGAGGAAGTGGTCAGTCCTGTTTGAAGCCACAAGTGAGCATCATTCAGCTCTTCTCTGCTGCATTCTCTGCCTACAGCCAGGCTGGAGCAAGCATTGAGGCAGAAGGCACAGTCCCTCCTAAGATCTCCAAGCTCTGCACATGTATGTTAGTCTCTACCCTAAACATGGGTGAAAAAAAAAAAAAAACAACTGAATGTGTGTGTGTGTGTGGGGGGGGTGCGTGGGTGCGCATGCGCATGCTTGCGTGCAAAACTTGGAATATTCTACCGACTGACACTTGACAAGCAAGTATAGCCAGGCAAACAGCCGTAGAAATGTCTCACTCATCAGTTAATGTGTTGGGAGCAGTGAGACCCCAGATCCTGAATTTCTTGTAATTCCCTGATCTGAGTGCCTACAGCTGCTCTGAGCATGAGCCCTTCAGGAGTTCCTGATGGCAGGAGAGTGGTTTCTGGTGGGTTTGGCTGGGGCGTGGCTATCTCTATATAATCTGCCCCTGAACACAATAAAGGGAGCATTCTTGGGGAATTCAAGGATGACCCGTGTCACTGTCCCTCTGTCTGTGTGTGTCTATGTATTTTAACCTCCAGCCCCCTTGCCCGAAGCTCGCGAACTGGGTGCCAGCGCACAGAGCGCAGATGCGGGGGCGCGGTGCGCGGCAAATGTTTCTTAAGCATCATTAAAAACTAATTCAAGTGGGAAAAACTCTGCCCAGACCCTGGGGCAGTTTGATCCCTCGTTAGAGATGAGGAAGGTACAGCCAAACCACCTGTGTTGGCACCTTGGCAGGCACGAAGAAGCAGTCAGGGAGGTTTCTGCCAACCAATGGGTAAGGTAGGGGCTCAGGGGTTCTCAAGCCTCGCGATTTTCCAAAGGGAAGCTGTGCAACTTCTCATTTGGTTCCAGAATCTGAAGAGGCTCCTCATCACATGTCCAAAGGGACAAAGCAGAGCAGTCCTTTCAGAGGAACGCCTGGCTTTTCCAGGAAGATAAACGTGGCTAGAGTTGAAAGCATGTTATTAGCATTTTGCAGCTGGATGGAAAATGTGGCATTTGGGAGGAATCTCTCCGGACCGTCCCTGCAAGCGACAATATGATTTGCAGGGGGCGAAAGGTCTCAGTTTGGAAGACAGTTCCCAAGTCTCCAAGGCCGGCCAGCGCCACGCTGGGGCTCTGGAGTCGGGGCCTTTTGCTTCTTGCTGTGACACAGCCAATGAGGCTTTCTCCTTGGGTAGTTAAACTGAAATTTCATTCAAATCACTTTTCATTGTTGGGAGAAAGGTAAGCTGACATTTTCAGAGGACACACTGAGGATGACGACTTGAAGGACAGCCATATGTTAACACACCAACTCCATTTCTTCTAAGAATCTCAGACATTCTAACCAAATCTCCCCACGATCCCAATTTAGTTTTCCAACAGAACAGCTTGAACAAGTATTGGTAAGTGAGGGGTTTAAATGAAGGTCACAATGAAAAAAATATATATATATGCAGCGACTTTAAAAACTGAGTTACACTAAAGGTTCTGACTGAAAGACTTCAAGTACAAAAGCGTATACAAGTGAATTTTAGGGCACCTGAGAGATTCATAATGAAGTCGAGAACAAGATGGGGTGTCGGGAGAGAGACCTTTCACCGCTTATCTCTCTGCCCTGGTTGATATTTAATCATAGACACATACGAGCTTATTGAAGTAATAGTTTAAGACTCAATTTAAAGAAAGCCATTTAAGATAAAGCCTCTTTGCTGACAGGGTAGCTCAGGATACTGAAAGAGAGTATTTAAACAGAATATATTTTCCTCTGCAACAAACCCCTGTCCTTCAGTAACATCTCTGAGGGCAGAATGCCCGATTCAGTTCCTGATGGGCTGGGGGTATATACGGTGTTAGGACAGTTACTTATATAATATATTGGACTGAATCTATGGATTTAAGATCAAGCGATCTAATAAGCCCATCTAATCTAATAGAGCATACCATCCATTCAATTTAGGTAGACAGTTGCCGGAGGATCTTTTTGGAAAAAAAAACGTGACCTCTTCTGCAGAGCTGGAGGAGACTGTCCCGGAGTGGGACAAGGGCCTGCTGAAGGTCACGCTGTCACTCAGTCTAACTACAGTCTAATCTTTGTGGACTTCCTGTCTCTAGCCTTGACAGGCATTCCTACCCCTCCCCGCCCCCTTCCTGGCTTGTTCTCTCTCCACGCCTGTGTGTAACTAGCCACGTGCCCTCTGAAGAAAGGGGCTGGCAGTCATTTCTGGGTCTTCGGCATCTGGAGTCATACCCAGCCCATAGCTGGTGACAAACAGCTGCCAAACGAACGACAGAGCGTGTACACAAACACCCCCACCCCCACCCCACACATATGTATGCATTATTTTAAAACCTATCGGCATTGCTGAGGAGGAAAACAAGTGGATTGATGCCACAGTGTTTAGTTACGTTGCTCTAGTCCTGGCTTGCTAGCTATAAAATAGGAATCAGCAGGGCATCTGGATCTTGTATCGGGTGAGGTTCTACTGTCCCCTGCAGGGGTAGAGCCCTCTGCCCTGTTCCGTTGCTGGCTGCCTTTTTTTCAACAGCAAATTCTAACCTCCGTCTGTTGAATCACTGAGTTAAAAAGAGGGAAGTCATCGTAATATGACAGTAAGTCTGTGTTTATCTGGGGTTTTGTTGTTTTGAGTCAGCCTCTCTTTACAGGAGGCTTGCCTGGATTCCGATCACATTGCTGAGGATGACCTGGCACGCCCAGTGTTCTTGCCTCCCCCAAGCCACGTACTAGGACCGCAGGTCCGAACCACCACCCTCGACTTTAGGTTTGGACAGCTCAAGGTGGCCACTTTGAGCATATGCTGTCCATTTAGCTGATGATGTCCCCCTTACAGTCACCCATCAGCTCTCCACAACAGACCCCACTACAACTGCGTTTGTCCTTCCAGCTGCTGAGACCACTCTGTCCTACTCAGGCGACTGTCTGCTTAGCACACTGCCCGCACAGACAACGTGTCCTAACAGATGTACTAGCAGGGATACAAGATCTGATAAAGGTAGAAAGTGGAAAATTTTACAATAATATAAAAATACCATTTTGTCACTTTAGAATTTTGACAAACGCCTACTTAAAAAATTTATCGGGTTTAAAAAAAAATATATATATATATATGGGGAGAGGTTGTTTTTTTTCTAGACAGGGTTTCTCTGCGTGTCCCTGACTGCTTGGAACTCACTCTGTAGACCAGGCTGGCCTTCAACTCAAAGATCCACCTGCCTCTGCCTTCAAACGCTGAGATTAGAGGTGTGTGCCACCACCAGGCACATTTACATTCTTATAAAATTTAAATTAAAATATTTCTTTTGCTATGAAACCTGGACAGAAGATCTCTAATTTTGGTCACCAACCGTGATAAATTCCTAACAACTATCCATAAGCTACTGCTGTGATGGAATAGTCTGGAATGACTTTTTCTTTAATACAGGCCACATCATGGATGCAAAAGCCCAGCGAGATGCATTGCTTCGCCAGCGAGTTCTTGCTGCAGAGAAAAGCAGAACCCAATGATTTCTTTTGACTGTCCTCGAGACTCCAGAGAGGCTGACACTAATTCTCATTTCACACAGCTTCAGCTTGAACAGATGCCACGTCCCTTCTGATTCGCTGCCTCGCTGTCTGTCCTAAATGTCAAAACGTTACAACGCGCTAGTGTTCCCGTTGTAAGATAAAGGCAGATAAGAACCTGAGGGCAAGCTGGCAGTGTTGGCCTATTCCTTCAATCCCAGCAGTGGGGAGGTAGAGGCAGGTGGATCTCTGGGTATGAGGCCAACCTGATCTACAGGAAAGCCAGGAAAGCCAGGGCTACAGAAAGAAATCTTATCTCAAAAACAGAACGAACAACCAAAACAAAAGGATCCGAAAGCGAGTGGACCTGAGCTGAGGTGAGAGGCAGAAGGAAGGGTTTCTCTTGTCAGCTTGAAAACTCAGCCCTGCTCCAGACCCATATGAAAGAGCAGAAGCGGGTGTGCGAAGGGTCAGCATGCCTGGCTGGGGAGGAACCTACGTTTGAAGGGTCTTGCACACTGAATATCTCACTTGTGCTAAAGCAATGACTATGGGAATAAATTCATTTTGACTCCTGCTATTCAGAAATTAACGTGAGAAAAATGCCTTTACTGGGTGCCACCCCTGTCCTCACAAGATGCAGGTGGCTCTCTGTGCCCTACTCTCCACAGCTTCTGAATGCGCTGCACCCAGCTCCCAGCAGCACAGCTCCCCTTACCTGCACCCAGAATAGCACATCAAGCTGTTCTGCTGTCCCAGCATGCTCAGAATAGCACATCAAGTTGCTCTCCTTTTCCCAGGATGCAACACTCCCCTGCACCTTTGGCCCCTCTTGACCGGTTTAGCACCCTGGAAAATCCTTGTTCCTCCTCTCCTACATCCTCTTGTCTAACCATACCCGTCTTCTCAAAAAAAGGGCTTTCTAGAACCCTCCCTCCATTTTCATTCTAGAAGCTCTAGTGTTCAGGAGCAAGCTGATTTCCCGTCTAAGCCCATCCACCCATGTGTCATGCATGTTTTCATCTTATCGTTCCCAGCACTGAGAACAGACATCAGGGTTTAGGATGAAGCACCTCAGTCCAGTCCTCATGGACCAATCTTGTGGTGGCTGAGGGCGGGGTGCATTGTGGATAACCCTGTTAGAACTCATCAGGGTTCTCAAGAGAGTGAAGGGGAACTGGCTGGCATGGGAGCAGGGCTCAGACACCCAGGCCTTTAGGAGATAATCTGCCTCTTTGAAATTTTGCACAATGGGATGGGAAAAGGAAGGAGATATGAGTCCCGAACAGCTACAGAAAAAAAAAAAAAAAGACAATCTTGCTTCTGCTACATTTCCCCCAAATCCAGAAGAATACATTTCCTATTTGTGAGTGAGAGCTAGCAGAACTTTTTCATTAGAAAAGTAATAATACACAGTTGCTGACAGAAATGTGCCTTGGGGTTCTCTACCCCAAGAAGAGGTACTTCCATAGAATGAGGACTTCACACCAGCTGAGGTGTAACCCTAACATGCTAAGGCAGCCTAGGAGAAGAGCAGGAGAAGATGCACACAGAGCATGCCCAAGGGGTGAAAGGTCATAAACACCACCATGACATCCACAAGGGAAGAAAACCTCAAGCTCCTTTTTGGGAACATGCCTAACAGGACACATCCACATATTATACTTCAACGGTTAATACGGAATAGGGGCGGGCAATCCTTCATGTTTTAATTAGTAAACATTTGCGCAAACATCTACTGTGTACGTGTATGCATATATGTGTAGGCATGTAAATGAGACACCAAGATATCTGACATTCCAGGGTCCTCAGTGGACAGGAAGGATATAAATATCTAACTTGTGACTCATTACTCAGAGAATCAGAAGCCTTTCAACATACTTTGTGTGTGTGTGTGTGTGTTTGTGTGTCTGTCTGTGTTCACACACATGTGTTAGCTGCATCAGCTGCACCAGCTAGCTAGTAAGCCTCAAAGATCCTCTGATCTTTGCCTCCTTAGTGACCAGGATTGAAACTCAAGCCTTTATGTTTGTCCAGCAAGTACTACATGAGAGAGCCATCTGGTCAACCCTCAACATATGTTTGAATGTAGCCTCCTTCTACCCTGTCACCAAGCCAGTGCACTTCTAACTGCGGAGGGTGACACAAGGAGGTAGCTTGTCATGTTCATAAAGGACAAACTTCCCCCGCCCCTGGGAAGGGTCTACTTCTAACACAAAGCAGCACCAGGACTAAAGGCCTTGCTTGAGCCTTTCAAATCCTGGCAACTGACTCGGGTCTGCTTTGCAGACTCTGCAGATCGGAAGCCCGTCTGTTGAGGACTGCTTTGTTACCTCCATCGCTGCAAGTCCTGGAGTCAGAGGCGAGGCTGTCCGTGGAGCCCGTGGTGAAGCTGACGTGGGCCCCCCTGAAGGACGGGCTGAGGCTTTCTGCAGAACTCTGGCTCACTTTTTCCAAGTCAGAGCTGCTCTTGTTCATTTTTAACAGGTGCCTAGAGAGGGAACAAACAATGGGCGTGAGGACCTGAGGTTCAGCTGGTTTCCAATGAGAGACCTGCTGATGGGTCACAGGTCTCCCATGCTCTCAAAAACTGCCCAGCACCAGGAAGTTATACACAAAATAATCCGGGGGGAGCAGGAACAGGGGTTCTTAAGAAATATTATGCACAGGAATACTGTTTGCTGAGACCGTCTGGGAGAAGAGTAAATGAATTCAGACAAGCTCCAATGCCCCATCTTGGGAGGAGATGGCTTTCCATCTGATCCCGTCTGCCATCAATGCCATCTAATATATCTGGGAAATGTGGCTTTAAAAAGAAAAACTGGGAACAGCGGCACCCAGTCCACTTCAGACGCATGGAGAGTGTATAGAGAGTTACAGAAACTGGATGCTTTTGCAAGCCCTGGACTGAATCGCCAACTAGGCCTAAAACCGTGGGCAGCCTTTGTGCTCCTCTGCCGCAGCTTTGGTGGTCTGCTCCTTGGACCCAAGGAAAAGCTTCTTTAAATTTTAACCAGACTTCCCATGAAACGCTTAAGCAGAATCAAACTACCCCTTAAGCCCAAACTGCCCTTTGGCTTCCTATGAGACGGTTTGTTCTATGACTTAGATAGCATTACCAACATATAAGAAACGGAAATTCCAACTGTAGGAACAAAGCCCTTGCCTCAAAACAAGCAGCACCAGGTCGAGTGTTCAGGTCACTGAGCCCTCCTTCCTTCCCTAAGAGCCACATGACAAGTTACTTGTCACCTGACAGTTGCACTGTGAAGTGAGACAAACCCACCATCAGTCCAGTTCTTCCCCATTTGCCTGAATGGAGGATACGCCTTGACAGCCTCTCTGTCTTACTATGGTGGACCACACTGCAGTATCTGCTGCAGGAAACCTTCAGTGCGGTATTGATTAGGCAGCAGAACTAACTGCCCTACTTAATAGCCACGACCTTATAGTCAGGCATTGAGAGATGCTTTTTTTTTTTTTTTTTTTTTTTGTGGCGGGATTGTCTTGCTTTTATTCGAAAGGTTTAGAGAAAGCTTGTGCGCGATCATAGCAAATGCTCAATGGAAATCATGTAGCTCCCAACCTCGAGACCTGTATTAACATTTATTTTAAAGCCTTCAAATATTGTTACCATGACGGTAATGGGAAGAATAGTCTTAACATTTTAGAACCATGTCAAGATCTGGAAAACAAGACAAGACTAACCAAGAAATAAAAGAAAACAAAAACAGCAAAATAACAATGACGTCTTCATGCTATGGGAGTAATGGTCTTTATTTAAGCTTCAGCAACATTACTAATATATTTTCCTCATCAGATATTTCAGCAGCAACATCATGGTTTATAGAGCATAAGCAGCCTCCAAAGCTTGTCTGTTTGAAGGCTTTGGCCCTTTGTGTAGCAGAGTGTGAAAGTGGAGACTTTGGGAGGTGACTGTTGGCTTTGGATATCTGACATCATGGATGGATTTAATATAAATTCAGATCCTAATGGGGTTTGGCGAGGCACTGGAGCACTTGGGAGATGAAGCCTGGCTGAAGGAAGCAGGCCATAGGGGACATGTCCTTGAAAGGTATGCTTTATACCCAGCCCTTTCTCCTTCTAGCTTTCTGTTCCCAGGCTGCCATGAAGTGAAGCATCACTCTGCCTCCCCTCCTGGTACCAATCAAAACATACTGCCTTGCCCCGGACCCGGAAACAATGGATCCAAGTCATCAGGGACTAAAGCCTTTCCTCCTTCAAGTTAATTTTCTCAAGTATTTAGTCACTGTGATGGGATGAGAACAGAAATGGTTTTCTCAGAAGTCACAAGACGAAGCTTTGACAAGGACGGCTCCATGAAGGAGAGAGGCTGACTCCAAAGTGTTCTCTAGATTTGCCCAGTCCCCAGACCTAGACAATCAGGGACAAGGGAGATGGCTCAGTGGATAAGAGTAATTGATCTGCAAGGACGAGGACTTGAGTTTGAATTCTTATCACCTCCATACAAGGCAGGTGTCGCTGTGGAAGGCAGAGAAGGGGGATCCTGCAAGCTTGCTGGTTATATAGCCCAGTGAAAGTGGGAGCTTCTGTTTTAGTGAGAGACTCTGTTGGTGTAGGAGGTCCTTCTGTTTGTGTGTTGCTTTCATTGGTTAATGAATAAAGAAACTGCCTTGGCCTAGTCGATAGGGCGGAACTTAGGTAGGTTAGGAGAAAACAGAACTGAATGCTGGGAGGAAGAAGGGCAGTGTCAGAGAAACCATGGATCCTCTGCCAGAGATGGATGCTGGTTAGGTTAGCATCTCCAGTAAGCCACTGCTACATGGTGATACACAGATTAATGAAGATGGGTTAAACTAACAATTAGCCAATAAGAAGTTAGAGCTAATGGCCAAGCAGTGTTTTAATTAATACAGTTTCTGTGTGGTTATTTTGGGTATAAGCTAGCTGGGCAGACAGGACTAACAAGCGGTCCTTCCCCTTACAACACTCTGTCTTGGGGAGTAAGGCAGAAAGCAATAGAAGAAGAAACCTGGCTTCCTCAGGCCTCTGCATGACTAAGTGGGCATTTGTACCTACACACACACACACACACACACACACACACACACACACACACATGCACAGATATTAAGAAACAGTGAGAGAGCAGGGTGGTGGTGGTGCAAATCTTTAATCCCAGCACTTGGGAGACAGAGGCAGGTGAATCTCTGTGACCTTGAGACCAGCCTGGTCCACAAAGCAAGTTCCAGGACAGTCAGGGCTACACAGAGAGATCCTGTCTTGCAAAAGCAAAAAAGAGAGGTGGGGGAGAGAGAGAAGGAAAAAGGGAGAGAGAGAATCACTAAGGCAGAAACTAGAGCACCCTGATTCCTGAGCTGGCACTGTGCCTACTCCACACACAGAGGAAACACTTGAAGACTTGTGTATAAATAAACAAATTTAAGAGACTCACAAATTCACCTATGTGTGAACACACACACATGCAGGTGTGCCAAATTTGAAAGAAAAGGGAGCACTTAGGTACTGGATGCCAATCTTCTTACGAAAGCAGGACCAAGAATGATGCTTCTACACAAAGTAGGACAAAGGATGCTTCTATACAAAGCAGGACTAATGATGCTTATTAGAAATCGGGACCAAGAATGCTTCAATACGAAACATGAGCTTGTTGTGGGCTCTGGCAGACACGTTTCATTTACAATTTATCACCCATTGCTGAATTTTATTGACATGTAATTTAGGGGTTTCATATTTATATTCATTTAGAGGCCAGCCCACAATTTCTCTTTTTTCTTGTCTTTTTTGTAAAGGTTAAATCAGAAGTACAGAATGAACCGAATCGTTTTTCTTCTTTTTCAATTATCTGGTGTCATTTTTATAAGGCTTAAGCGATTCTCGAAAGGTCACTGGAACTTCCCATCCAGTCACCGAGGCCATGCAGTGTAAACGACATCTGTAAAGAGTCCGCTCTGGTGATCACGGGACCAAGATATGACGTGAGTCTCACAGGTGTCAGAACTTGCCGTGTGTGACACACTGCCCTGGAGAGACGGGAGGAGGACAAGTGAGTCTGAAACATCGAACAACCGGCTGTGACGGGCAGACAGTAAAGCGGTATCTCACACTGTGTTTAGGCGTGATTTTTTGAGTGGTTAAAGATAAAACGGGGTCTCTTTAAATCTATAAGCGGAAGCGATCAAGGAAAACGTTTCTGACCTTAGGTAAGAAAGTATGACTTAAATAGGAAAAGAAAGAAAAAGAAATGTAGATGAATGGCTTAGATCATTGCCAGGGCTTTGAAATTTCAAACTTCTGGGTGATGGAAGGCGCTGTACAGAAAGTGAAAAGCCGAGCCTTGGGGTGAACAAGCTACAAATCTGCCCCCCCCCCCATATGCCGTAAGTTGATTCTGGAATATCCAAAGAAGGCCTAAAGAAAATGGCCAATGACTCCCTTGTAGTAGAGGGCAGCAGGATGGCTCAGAGGGTAGGGGTGAGGGCAACCAAACCTTCCTGGAACTCACAAGGAAGAAGCAGAAAACTGGCTCCCCAAAGCTGTCCTGTGACTTCCACATGCACGTCACGGCAGGCACAGGCCCATACACATGTACTCAGTAAGTTTCAATTTTTTTTTGAGACAATAGAAATGAACAAATAATTCATCAAACAAGACCCAAGAAGTCAGCCAATGCACAGAAAGATGGTCAGCCTCACTAAGTCAAAAGTTTGTAAGCCAAAGAAACTCTCACTTCATCCAGTAGGATTAGCAATCAACAAGCATTGTTTGAAGATGGAGGAGAAGGTGGGACCATAGATATACAGACATACACACACATATATACATATGTACATATATACAGACATATATACACCACCACCGTCACCGCCACTGCCACCACCAGTTTAATGAATCCTGAAAATTAATCCAATGTAACCCTGTGTCCACTTTGAGGTCTACATAAGAATAACCTTAAGTGAAGTTATTAAAATCGCTAGCAGAGAATCGGTGACCAAATCATTCTAGTGGTCACAATAATTATTACCAATAGTTCATTTCAACTAAGTAGAAATAACCAGAAAATATCTACAGGGAGCTTTTGTGAAAATCTGTTTTGTGAAACTTTTGTTTCAGGTGCATGTTTATGTGTGTTGGATAAAATACTAAATGGTCCCTATGCGGTCCTTATCTTTTACAAAAGCTACTCTAGACTTCAGATCAACAGTTTTCCTTGGACAGTCACGCAGTGAGTGCTAGAGGCTCGAGGACCATGGGGACGGGAACTGCTCAACTCTGCTGGCATCTGACATGGCAGGAAAATGGCCTCAGCCACTGAAGACGAGTGGGGATGCTTTCTAATAAAACTTTCTTTCCAGGAGGCTGTAGATATGCAAGTCACCAACTCCTGTTCTAGAGGAGCCTTCTCCAGAAGAAATAGAATGCGAATTATTATACACGTGACTTAAAATTTTCAAGTAGTCACATTTAAAAATATAAAAGATCAGTGAGACTGATTTCAGGACTGTCATTTCAATAGGTAATCCATTTTTTTTCTTCTTTTTCTTTTGACAAGGTTTTTATATAATAGCTTGGCCTGCCCTGGCACTTGCTATACGGCACACACTGGCATCAAACTTTTGGCAATCCTCCTAACCTCAGCCTCCCAAGTGTTGAAATTACAAGTATGCAACCACCATACCCAGAGAATACCAAAAGAGAAAATTAATGAGTCACTTTAAGTTCTTTTTTCATTGTAAGTCTTCAAAATCCTCCATGTATTTATAACCCAGTGAAAGCGCTAACGACACTTCAAGCTAGGAGCCACCGTGCTACTGAGTGAACACTTAGAGACACTCTCATTTACATACAAGAATGTTGAGGACAGACAGAACTCTCCATCAGGAAAGGAACACAAAACTGTGGTCCAGTCTTCTAGTGGAATAAAATACGGCTGTCGAAAACAAGTGAACAGGATTATGTGCAAACATATACAACTCTCACAACGCTGAAAGACGGAGAGCAGTTTGGACAAAGGCGCAAGGGCAGTGTGATACCCTCGGCTCGGCAGACTTTCAAAACAGTTAACGATGGGCTTATTCTTTAAACCATCTAATAAAATGTAAATGATGTTTGTCAGCTTTAAGGCAGTAACTGTGCTCCGTGGGAAGAGTTGAAGTGGGAACTGGATGGGGAGGACTCTTCCATGGTAGAGTTTAGTCAAGTTTTACTAAAATAAACCTAGGACGGAAGGAGCAGGTCAGTGGTGTCGTGTGTGCTTCATGCACTCCCAACACCACACAAGTAAACAAAACAAACGAAAAACAGTTACTATTTGAAAAATCCTAGGGGAAGAACCTGAATATCAGTTAAATTGCTACTTGAATTTCACTGTATGCTTCCTTTGGGTGTGTATGGGGGACAGGACCCACTGGAGCCTGAAAGGAAGGCAAGGACCTGGTATGACCTGGAGAAGCATCATCCATCCAACCCCCTGAGGAAACCGCAGGCTCAGAGATTGTTGGTTCCCCCTCAAGGGAGTCTGTGGATAGAAAGTGGTGTTTCTCAGATTTTAGTCCTTGTGAATCTGTGCCATATGATGGGGAAGCCATCTCTGTAGAGTCTCACCCAGTTGACACAGAGCACATCTTTTCTTGTCTGTGGTTTCGGGATAAACTCTCAGTGTATGTGTGTCTGCACACTTCGGAAAGGACAGAGGTACCCAACCGGAGACTGGGTAGTATTCACATCTGAGGCACAAGCAGAATTCGTGACTTCTGAAGATCAGAATATTGCTTCCTACTGGTAAATCTCATCTCATGCAGTTAGATTCCCATAAATAATTCAGGAAGCCTTGGGAGTGCTTGGATATACATAAGGACATACTTTCTGATATACACTGGGGCGGGGTGGGGATCCATTAAAAAAAACAGTAAAATGGTAGGCTGGCCTCGAACTCGTGATCCTCCTGCCTCTGCCTCCTTCAGCAAATCCTACCGGCGTGCGCCACCACAACCGGCCAGTAAAATGTTAGGAAGGGTCAGGAATGCACAGGTAAAGCACTTGCCTATGTGCACGAGGCCCTGAGCTTCATCCTCACTGCTGCCAATCACAAAACCAGCAGCCGAATCCCAAAGTGAAGACTCTCAGGGAACAGCATCCACAACTTCCACCCTGGAAACCTGGGCCATCTGCCCTCTTTGAGGATTGCCACTTTAATCAGGGAACAAGCCAAAACCACATCAAATTTTAAAATGAAAGGCAAGCTTGCCATCAAAGCCCAGACTTATAATCAAGATGGTTTTGATTCTCCAGCCTGTGTGTGCAACAGACTTCTTAAGACTCTCTGAGAAGGGCTTAGAGTCCCAAAGGCGGCCTCTGAACCTCAGTGGAGTGCTCTGTCAGATGTAAGGCCAAGTGACAACAGGAGAGATCTAACGATGTATCACAAGGCTATACTTATAACAACAAGTCAATTTGTTTTGTTTCTCACGGAGCCGGTGCAAACCTTCTATAAAATGAAATCTGACATCCTATGCCTTAAGGAAGTAATTTCAATGGACAAAACCCTCATACATTTAGCCTTTTCTCTTCGGTGGGTAAACAGATCCCATGATGTCTGCTCCGTCCTGTGACACATGACCTATTCTTGCTTAGACTTCCTTTCCTGTCACCCACTGTTGATTGTGTGCAGGGTCACAGGAGATCTGTGTGCAACACACAACTCGGTGACACAGCGTCTTTCCACACCTCGCTCTGCAGCTGCTACCAGGTGCTTTTAGAATGGCTTTTCCCTCCATTGTCCTGAGAGAGTGAAGTTTCGCAAGAGTGGTCTCTATGCTACACTGGAAGAAGGCTAGGGGGTGGGGTGGAGGGGAGGATCAGTAGGAAGTGCCATCTGCCAGACTTCCTCATTCATAGGAAGAAGCCTCATCTAAAAATAACCCCCCCCCCCCCCGAACCTCCAGAATGAGAGCTTTCCAAATGGCTGCATGCTTCATGGAGGCCATGTGCCCGTGTGCAGCTTGAGGCCACGTCTCCCGTTATACACAGCTGCAGGAACCGGCTGGTGACGGCGCAGTTAAAAGGGTGACGGAAGCACACTGTCATTCTCTCGGCTGGATTTAGTTCAGCTCCGAGACACTTACAGAAGAGCTTCCTGCCTCTGCAGCTAAAGATCCGAAAATACAAAAACACCTGCATCGGAGTTTGAAGCGAACTCTTTCAATTTTGATAAACACACCACCAAGTGTCGGAACCCATCACATCTAATAATAAGTTTAGTGATAACATGGAGACGACCGAACGTAAAAACTTCAGAACGAACATTCACGCTCCAGAAGTGGAAACCCACTGAACACTTCTACACACCTTTTGAGATCACTAAGCCGAGGTCAAGCACTGCTTTCAGATTCAAACAGTCAGCCCCTAGGAACAACAAACAGCTCTTACCATCCTAGCCTCCTGCTTGAGGGGCCGTCCTCATCACGGTGGCCTCTTGAGCCTCTTGACTGGCCAGCCAGTGATTTCGGGGTTGCATGGAGCAAACCGAGGTGAAGGGCCAGCTCCAGAGGCAGTCCAGCGTGCTTCCTTACACAGCAGTGGGTCCCCAGCTCTGGGCTCTGTGCCTCCCTCAGTTCCTCTCTGCCTTTTCTATAAAATGCACTTCCTGCAGGAGCACAGGAAAGCAGGGACGGCACTGCCTCTGACTCGCGCCTTTAATCACCAATTGTCTCATTCGGGCCGGCTCTAAAAATACATTACTTTTCTCTCCTTACTTTCTAGTACCGAGCCTCTCTCTGAAAGTTCATTAAGAGATTCATATTGGCTTGATGACTAGGGCAAACACCCCTCTTTGAATTTTCCCCCACACGTCCGTATTCATTGCAACCTGTCCTCCTTGCTGTCTAGCTGCAGTAGCTGTCCTAGGATCCCCAACACTACATACACATTGTCTGCTCTGGGCTGAACATTGTGTTAGGGGCTAGAGGATGTAATGGTGAGAGGAACTGACACAATCCCTGGGCTTCAAACCTGCAAATGGGTAGGGAAATATTTAAGCTCTTTTAGGGAGAACGCAAGCCACGTCTTCAGAAAGTCTTGCAATCCTGGCTCAAACTCCTTTTATGGATTGATGCTATCTTCGCGACAGCTGAACGTAGGATCCGACACAGAGTGCCCACAGGGCTCCTTTATCTTCTTTGCCATATTTTTGTCACTTGTTTGTGACAGAAAAACAAATCACACACTTTCTTTGATCATCTCATTTTGAAATATTCTCCACTGGTATCTACATACACATTAAAAAAAACCCACTAGGAGGGAGAACTGGGTAGGCTGGAACATATCTGCAACCACAGTGCTGGGCAGTGGGTGGAAAGTGGATCCCAGAGCTGAAGGCATCTAGACCAGTGGTCCTCAACCTTCCTAACACTGTGACCCTTTAATATATAGCTCCTCACGTTGTGGTCACCCTCAACCATAAACTTGTCTCACTGTTAACTTCATAACTGTAATTTTGCTACTGTTATGAACTGTAATGTAAATATCTGACATGCAGAATATCTGATATGGGACTCAGTTGAGAACCGGTGATCTAGCTGAAGGGATAAGGTGGTTTGAACTCAAAATGTCCCCTGACCTGCTCATCCTCTTAAACACTTGATCCTCGGGCGGCAAAGATGTTGGGGAAGGTTTAGAAGGTGTGGGCTGGTTTGAAGAAGTACATCACCGGAAGCAGGCTTTGAGAGTTTAAAGACTCAAACCCTTTCCAGTTAGCTTTCTCCGCTACATGCTTGTGGTTCACAATGAGAGCCCTCGACTGTCTGTTCCTGCCACCAAGCCTGCTGCCCCTGCTTCCACCCCTGCCGTGAGAGACTCTAACCCTCTGGAAACATAAGCTAAAAGAAACTTTTCTTTTTCTTTTTTTTAACTCTTTTTTGTTTTCCTATAAGTTGCCTTGGTCATGGTGTTTTAACATGGCAGCAGAAAAGTACCAAATATAGTAAGTTCAAGGTTCAGGGATAAACTGTCTCAAAATATAATAATAATAATAATAATAATAATAATAATAATAATAATAATAATAATGTGGAGAGTGGAAGAAGACTCCTAGTATTAACCCCTGGCTTCCTGCACACATATACATATACACATTCTCCCTACACACACACACACACACACACACACACACACACACACCCAACACACACACAAATGTTGTGGAATATTTGTAACTCCTAACTAGCTATTGGTCATTCAGCTTTTTATTACACTAAGGCGGGAGGGATGGGTAGGATTTCCAGGGAGAAAAAGGAAGAAGAGGAGGAATCTAGGCGTGCCAGGGAAGCCAGGAGACCTGGAGAGGACATAGGAGGTGCAAGATGGAAGAGACATAAAGGAATAGAACAAAGATGAATAGAAACGGGTTAATTTAAGTTATAAAAACTGCTTAAGAACAAGCCTAAGCTATAGGCTGAATTTTCATTATTAATAAGTCTCCATGTCATTACTTGTGAGCTGGTGGCGCAAAGAAATAGCCAACTACATTTGACACTCTTGCATGTGGCACAGCCACAAGGACAAAGAGGTGCCAGCAGGCTCCAAACACAGCAGTTGCACTCACAAGAGTTGGCTGCTGTTCATGGGGACTCTGCAAACCAGACTCAGCAACTTCCCAGGACTGGGGTGGTAAACATGGCTCCCACTCATACCCACCAGAATAAAATAATAGAGTGAAGTCTTAAAAGACAGAGTAAAACAATTTTTTAAAAAGCCACATAAACACGGGAAATGCACAGGGAGTCTGGATCATGTAGGCTGCTCTGTTGACTTTGAACTTTTTGAGTGCTGGTAAGTGACCAACAGCTGCTGAAAGACGCTGGATTAGGGAAGGGACTGCTGAATTAAACCAGCCTAGATACTTTAGAAATATCTTGGCTTCAAAATGGAAGTCGAAGCATGTGTTTCCCTGGAGGAGAGATTATGCCTTGACTTCCCTAGGAAACAAACAGCTTTGGATTCCTTCAAAGTTAATAGAGATCAGATTTGACCAGTAGAGACTATCTGAGAATCTTGGCAGCAGACACGAGAGAGGAAGTTAGAAAAAAAACTACCAAACAGGAGATGTGTATGCTGATCTTTCTGCATGGGAACAGCTCTGAGACTGGACTCGACAGAGTCCTCATGACTTACTATTACCTACCATCTTTTCATGACATGGATGGAAATTTATGATTTGGTTATACAATCCAAAATGATTTATAAAATTAACAGATGCCCTTTATTTGCTCAAACACACAACAACAACAACAACAAAAATCTTTAGCCGACTTGTGTACACTGTATATTCCATACTTATGTTAATGCAGATAAATGCTACCTTTAAAAGTTTATGCATTTTCAGAACAAAAGAACCAGACACCAATGAAGACAAGTTGCCTCTCAGAGTGTCTCTGTTGCAGTTTCCTCAAAGTTCTGCATCTAGAACAACTTCAAAGCTGCTAGCTGAGATGGTCCTGCCCCACAGACTACCCAGCCCATGCTTCAGATAAGCCCTATACTTTCCTATTACATAGAGACTAAACAACCATTGTGGAGGGAGCGGGCCCTTTGGTCCTCCAGGCTAGCTTAATCCCCGAAATAACCACACAGAAATTGTATTAATTAAATTACTGCTTGGCCCATAACCTCTAGCCTCTTATTGGCTAACTCTCACATCTTGATTCAACCCATTTCTAATAATCTGTATGTCACCACAAGGTTGTGGCTTACCAGGAAAGATTCAGCATGTCTGACTTGGCAGCTTCATGGGGGCCTGGCTCGATCTGCTGCTTTCTCCTCCCAGAATACAGTTCTGTCTTCTCTGCCTATCTAAGTTCTGCCCTATCAGGCCAAGCAGTTTCTTTATTGATGAACCAACGAAAGCAACACAAATACTGAAAGACCTCCTAGACCAAACAACAACAACAACAAAAATAATACAACCAGCTCTTCTAGTATTTGGCCATTATCCCAATTTTCTCAGGGTTACCTAAAGATGCCATCACCCCCAGGAAACAGGAAGCAGTCTAGAGAACACAATGTCCACACTGGATGTTTTGGGGTGGATGTGTTTTAGTTGTTCAATGTATTTTGGATGTTTACCACTGTTTAGGAGTTGGTTGCAAGTTGTTGTTCATGGTCAGGGAAAATAACTAAACGAAGAAGATTAGATTTAGGGATCTCTTTCTGAAGTGAAAAGGGGGGCTATATTATTAAAAATGATAGGATAAAAGGGTAGATTATTGAATCTACTTTTAGACTAAAAAGGAATCAAAAAGTCTCAAATATTTAATACAGGCATGGTTGCAGAGCTGTGCCGTCGGCAGGGCATGCTGGAACAGAGTGATTAGGAAGCACTTCTTGACTCAGTTTTTCTGCCTCTGTTTTAATATCTCCCCAACATCCGGGAGAAGAATGCTTTCCTTAAGAAAGAATTACCCTTGCTTAGCAAAACATGAACGGGGCAGGAATGCTGAGCAACTTTTGTTTGAATGAAACTGTTATCTACAAAATACAATGGTCTCAAAATAACTTACATTTCAATACATTGTATAGTCTTTTTGGAGAATATGGGATTAGGCTGATAACAAACCTAACAAGAATTTATTATTATTATTATTACTGTCTTTGTTGATTGTTTAAAAAAATTTTCTTGTTTGTTTGCTTTGTTTTTTTTGAGACAGGGTTTCTCTGTGTAGCCTTGGCTGTCTTAAAACAGGTCTCTGTAGACCAGGCTGGCCTAGAACTCAGAGATCCACCTGCTCTCCATTTGCTTCTGGGATGAAAGGCACGAGGCATTAATCCCAGGCTTCTTTATTTATTTATTGTTTAAAGACAGGGTCTGGTGTGTTCCTAGCTGACTTTCAGGTTGTGATGACCCTAAACTTGCCCTATTGGCGTTGTTTGGTGAAGATGTTCTAAGAGCTATTTTGCAAGGTCCCCAGTGCCAGCTGAACAGACTAAAAGGAACAGACTGCTCTGTGGTACTTTCCCCACTCGTTTGTTTGCACGAATAAGTATAGAAAAACCAGTTTCCTCTGCGGTCAGATGACCTCTCTGGTTCCCACCATGCTGGCTTATTCATTTGCATGTACAACCAATGCCTCTCCATTCTGATCAGATTTTACAGCCTTAAAAGGCCCTTTGGGCTCAATTTTGCATTTAGTGCAAACCATTTAAAAGTAAGAATACATCTTTTAAATAAAATAAAAATTGAAACAAAGCCATAATTAATTCAAGAGAAACTGTGGTAATGTTAAATGTCTATTTAATCTTTGCCCTAGTTTCTTTGACACACAACTCCTGACGTTCTTAGACTCTCTAAAACTCTAAGGATATTTTTATATATCAATAAGTTTTTTAATAGCTGATAGTATCTAGAGGAGTCTTAGGGCGGAAGATGGTCACAGGAAGGAAGACCATGGCAGGATCAGAGGGTTGGGACTTTTAGCCCCATTTCCCAAGCTCTCAGGAATGGAGAGGGCTGAAGGTTAAATTGATCACTAGTAGGGCATGCTTTAATCAATCATGGCTGCGTCACAAATCCAAGGGCTGGGGGCTTAAGGAGCTTCCGGGGAACTGAACACATCTGTTTCCTGAGAATGGTGACCAGAAAGGACACGGAAGCTCCACACCCTGGCCAAGCACCTTGACCTATTATCACTCCACCTGGTATTCATCAGAAGCCTTTGGGAGATCTTTACAATAAATCTGCAAATGGAACTATTTCTTGAGTTGTTTTAGCAAATCAATCAAGCCTAGGGAAGGAATTATGGGAGCCTGATGCACAGCTCAGTCAGAAGCACAGGTCAAAAACAACCCCGGGGCTTGTCATCAGGATCTGAAAGAGGGCAGACGCAACCAGGGACCAAAACCTTAAACCACAGAAGCTGATACTGTCTCCAGGCAAGAAAGTGACAGGACAGGGCTGAATCAGAAGATGTCTTGCTCCAGTTCTCTGCATAACTAACTGCTTGGTGTGTGCAAAAAGGCCCATGTAATTGATTATAGAAGCCTTCTGAGTGCAACGCTGACTGAGTGTATCAGACCAAGCGAGACTGGTTTTTCCTGCTGCTATACTTTGCATCTGGAATCTCACCCACAGACTCAATGTCCCCCGTAAACTCAACGCTGAGTCTCCAGCACAACCATGCCCAGAGATGGCACCTAAAAGAAGAGACTGGCTTGTAGTGCTAACCCACTCGTGTGGGGGAGGGGTGGGGGGCTTCACCTGAGTTATTACTGTAAGACAATGGAAAGTTTAGCAGTTGTAGCAAAAGGGTATGGTTGTTCACAACCCCTTCCTTACTATCACCCTTCTTCCTGGCTGACGGGGGGGCGGGGGGGGGGAGGTGAGCAGGCTACTCTGCCAGGACATTCTGAATTACCTCAGGCCCAAAGCAAAGAAGCTAGCTGACCATCTTCGAAATCTTCTGAAGCATGAGCCAAAATGAATCCTCCTACCCTCCCTCTACTGAGTTCTTTCCTGAGCTATTTTATCATTGACTAGCATACTGATAGTCTCCGAGGAACACACACACACACACACACACACACACACACACACACACAGTGTTCTGGTTACTAGTTGCGTTCAGCCAATGATCAAAATGCTGAAATTGGTCAACAGAAATTCGCAGGTATTTACCCTGACTCTACATTCCGCCGCTAAAAGACACAACATTAGTTAAAGATGGATCATTAGGGTTTCTAAGAGGCAGTTTTGTGTTTACGCCACAAGTGTGTGCTTTCTCATAGATGTGTTGGGCTGCCAGGTACCTGGAGCCTCCTGGGATGCGATTTCAGGGAAGACAGAAGATGGAGACGAGGAGTTGAGGTCCAAGCCGTGAGTGCTGAAGAATTCGATTCCGCTAAGAACACGTGTTCCAGCCCACAGTCTGGAAAGTTTGTAAGAAACAAGGAGGCTTCACCCTTCTGTTCACACAAGAGGGGTGGTTGGGGAGAGGAGATGAAGGCCGTTAAAAACAAGCAACTGCCGGTCACAGAGGGTACTCCCAGGGCTGCCCTGTACATAGGCTGGGCCTTCAGGAGCCTGTGGAGAACAGCAGCCATGCAAGCAATTGATTAACCTCCTGAATGAGTTTCCGGGTCACCTCAGAGGCCACCCGTTTGGTAGCTTAGCCCGAACATGGGGATTTCCCAACATTACTAGCTATGGTTTCGGGGAAAAAATGTACTTAGTTTCTTTGCTTTATCTTCCCATTTATAATGTAAAAAATGAACATTTGTCTTTAAGGATGCTGGGAAGGTCCTAGGGTTAGTATTTACAAAGTTCTACGAATAATCCGTGCATACAGAAAGTGCTAGTTGGACGGATGGACAGACAGAGAAATAGAAGACAGGATGGACAAATGGAGAGATAACCAAGCGATGACACCAGCGACCTCCAGTAAATCAAGCCGTGTCTTTGCCACTATAAAATCAGAAGGGTGAGTGGCTTCACTCCACCTTCCTGCTATTTTTCTCCCTTATGGCATTTCAGGGAGTCTAGAGGGGAAAGGATAACCAAGTCGACACATTTAAATTTTAAATAAACCACAAAGAGCTAATTTGTTCAGACCTCGTTTTGAATCTATGTGTTAAACATTTGGATCATTTAGAGCATAGCTCCAGATGGAGACATCAAGACAGCTCCCAGCCAATCAAGTTACTCAACTCATTGTCCCCAGCCAATCAAGTTACACAACTCATTGTCCCCAGCCAATCAAGTTACTCAACTCATTGTCCCCCCCACCCCCGCCAGTCAAATTACTCAACTCATTGCCCTCAGCCAACCAGATTACTTAACTCATTGTCCCCAGCCAATCAGGTTACTCGACTCATTGCCTGGCTTTCAGCATAGGAATCTGTAGGAAAAGAGCAGCCCTTATTGTATTATCCTATTGTTTGCAGACGAGAAGCTCCTTAGAATACCTCAGGCTCCCTAGGACAAAAATCATCCTCTGCACATCCCGTCCTCATGAGCCAGCAAATCCTTCTAGTGGCTGACTCAACCTCCTGTCACCATGTGAGTCACTTTGGTTGGTGCATTAATCATCTACCCACCTGCGAAGATTCCCAAGGCCTGGTGGTAATATTTTTCTTCCTAAGCTATTGGCTTTGGTGAGTCTGGTTTCAGAACTCTCACACTCTTGTCTTTGGATGACAAATAGTTCACGTCCACTCTCCTGATAATGCACCTGTACCCAACTATCGGTCTTAAGAAACCAGTGTCTCTTTATAGCAGACCCCGTTTCTACTGCCCTCGCTTGGAAGGCTGCTTGGAGCAATGCTGATAGGATGAACTCTTCCCCTTCTTCATGCTGCTCCAGGCTGCTATCCAAGAAGGGTCAGAACCACTCTTTTGACACCCCCTGGTCAGTTCCTCAATAGCTCCATTTCCCTACCGTCAGCCTTGGCTACAACCGCTATCAGTCTGGATTACTCCAAACACCTGCCATCTTTGCTCCTGCCAAGTGCTTTTCTAGAAAAATGCAGCAATTATCTAGGGCCACAATTGATTCAGGATAGGTCCCCCCAGGAACTGAGATTTCACCCTAAGGTTGATATGAATTCTTGAGCCACAACAAATAGATGAAATAGTGTTGTCAAGACTGAAAATCTCAGGTTTTTTAATTAAAAAAGTTATTAGAAAACGGTGGTGATTGAGACTATGGAACTTATTTGAACACATATGTTCAGACAATATTCACCAAGGCGGCAAGACAATTTGATGGAAAAAGACAGTCATTCCAGTAAGTGGTGTTAGATTAGAATATTGAATAGATTTGGATTCTAATCAATGAAAACTAACCCAATATGGATCAATGACCCAAATATAAAACCCAAAGCCATCACATTGCTAGAAGGAAATGGGACCAAAGCTTCATGACATTGCATTTGGCACTGACTTCTGGGAATCGAACCAAGAGATGCACAGGGGAAAACAGTAAGTTTGACTGCACCAAAATGAAAAGCTTTCATACATCGGTGGGCACACTCAACATAGGGAGAGTGCAAACACTACGTCTAATAAGGATTCAACACACAGTGCACATGGGCTTCCACAACTCAGTAATTGTGACAATAGTAACAACAAGGGAAGTTTAAGATGGGGAAAGATCTCAAACAGACGTTCCTCCAAAGTTTAGAATAGCCAGAAAACACATGGAAAGATTTTTAAAAAAAACATCAGTAATCATGAATCATGAAAGAAATGGCAATCAAAATCACGATGAAGGGCTACTTCATGCTCATAAGAAGAGCATACATATATATATCAAACAATCCCCAGGAAGTAACACGTTTTAGAGAGAATATGGGGAAACCCGAGCCCTTGTTTACCACCGGTGAAAATAATGACGGCACAACAGTTGTAAAACAACACTGGGTGGCAGCTACTCCAAAAAGATTTTTTCTTAATCAGATATAAAATGATTCAGCTATTCTAACTCCTGGCTATATACTCTCTCCCACCCAACCCCCAAAATCAAAGGCAGGGCACAGGAGGCTATGAACGAAGGAACATTATTCACAACCGCTATAAAAGTGGAAGCCATCCAAGTGTCCACTAACAGATGAATGGACAAGTTACAGGACACAGCAGAATATTAAGCCTTAAGAGGAAATTCTGTCCAAGCATGACATGGACGAAACTTGAAGACGTTGTGCCAAGGGCAACAGCCTGTCACAAAAAGACATCTAGCACGTGACCCCACTTACATGAAATATCTAACGCAAAATCAGAAGCAGGAAATTGAATGGTTGCTGTAAGGGCCAGGGGTAAGGGAAAGTGGTGGGTTATTGTTTGATGTGCAGTTTCGGCTTTGCAAGATGAAAAGAATTCTGGAGATCAACTGTACAGCTATGTGAATGTGTAGTCAATTCTCAACCCACGGGTTCCGTTTCTGCAGGCCTAGCCAGCTATGGGGAGACGGTATTTAAGAAACCATGGTTTCTGTTGAGAATATTCACAACTTTGTTTCCTACCATTGTTTTCCACACACTCTAGTACAACAACTATTGACAAACCATTTACACTGTGTGGGTTGTTCAGATAAGTCTACTGATGATTTAGGGTAACTGGGGGTGAGGGTGAGATAGGTCATATGTAAATGCTAAGGTGTGTGACAAGAGGCCTGAGCATCCAGGGAGGTTGGGATCCTTGGGTAGAATCCATTTCCTACAGATATGGAGACGTATTGACTACTCACCTTTACATGTAAAATTGGTTTAGGACTGCAAACTCTGAGCTAGGTGTAATTCACCCCAGCTTTAAAAAAAATCACCTAAAAAGGTAAGAAAATTTTGGGAAGGGAAGCTGGGCCTGGAGGTGCAGACCTGTAATCCCAGCAAGCTTTCAGATAGGCCTGGGCATGTGGTTCAGTGGTAGAGCACTGGCTTAGTAGGTGCCAGGCTCTGGGTTCCCTTGCTGGAAACCTTCTCACAGCCCAGAGAGATACGGCCCGTTGCACTGCTACTTTGTGCCTACATTAATGCATATTAACTGCATTCTGCAATGTGTCCTCGGTCCTTCGATAGGTCCATCTAAGAGTCTGGACACATTTTTCCTTCACTGTTTTGGGCTTTCATTAAGCAGTTCTATGTTATACTCCATGACATTTCACTTACCTGTTTCTCGAGAGATGACTATCTGAGATTGTTCAAACTTCCTGCTATTATAAACAATACTGCAACGGTTTTCCTTGTATATGTCCCTTTACTGACCCCTGCGTGTACTTCTCAGGAATGAAGATTGTGTGGATATGGTATACTCTAATAGTTAACTTTATGAGATAACATCATACTACATTTTATGAAACATTTTATGAAAATAAAAGTCACTTCAGTCTCAACTTTTACCACCAGGACACAGACAGCTTTATTCCCTTTTACTAAAATTTGGTAATACCGGATGTATAAATCTGGTGTGTGGCAAGCTTGTTGTTTCTTAATTTCGCTTCTCTTTATTGCTATTGCCATACTTTTCCATCTTTGTGTGTACGTGTGTCTGCGTGCATGCACACGTGTTCACCTGTGGAACAGGTGTGCTGTGATGTGCAAGTTGAGGTTTGGGAACAACCTCAGGTCTCAGTCCTGGCCTTCTATTTTCACCGAGACAGAGTCTTCTGTCCATGGCACACAGCAGGCTAGCCATCCCCCATAGACATAGAGATTTTCCTATGTCTGCCTCCCATCTCACCATAGGAATGCTGGGATTACATACGCATACTATAGCATCTGACTTTCCGTGGTTTTAAGGATCTGAGCTCAAGACCTCATACCTGTGCAGCAAACGCTTTACCGACTGAGCCATCTCCCCACCGTCCTTTGAGTATTAGTAAGATGAAAGAACTCCCCCGCCCCGTACAGTTTGTTTCCCCGCCATGGTCTACCCACATCTCTTGGCCCCTTAGCTGCTGATTTCCTCATTTGTCCCAGGTGCACTGTGACCATCTGACACCCTCTGTTTCTGTCTTTTGTCACCTTTCCATCTCCTACGCAGTAGCTCCCTACGTGTGGTACCCTCATTCAACAGAAACCTCCCAATTGTTATACAGCTTGTATGTTAGGGCGAAGATTTTCCAGTCCTCCTTTTGGTTTTCTCTCTCACACCGTCATTATCCCTGTGCAATCCATCTTTATATATGATGATATAAAGCAGGCTTTCAGTATGGTTTTAGTTTCATGCTTTTTCCTTATGATAAACTAGTTTGCTAAAATCGTCTAAGAAACGATCCATAGTTTCCCCCACTAGTAAATGGTCCAGGCTCTACTCAGACCTGGTCCTCACTATATAGGGATGAAATAAACATCGACATAAAAGAAGCCACCGACCCTGAACTACAAGGGCCTGGTCTACTACTCATAGAAAACACACAAGAACTTTCTTTACACTTTTGGAGGAAACGAGGACAAGCTTTGAGAGCAGTATTAGCAGAGAATGGAGGGTGTATGTCTAGAATTTACATAAAATTTCTCTATTGTAAAATTTGGGGGTAATGTACATAGAAAAAGGACATTTTTAAACAGTAATAACTGAGGCCGAGGGAATAGCTCAGTTAGTGCTTCTGTGCAAACATGGAGGCCTGGGCTTGATCCCTAACATCCACACCAAAAGTTAGGACTAGAGGCAATTAATAACCCCAGAACTGGGGAGATGGGGGCAAGGGGCTTAGTGGTCAGCTGGCCTAGACCAATTGGCAAGCCATAGGTACTGGTGGGAGATTCTGTCTCTGTGGCAGCAGAAGCATGAGGCAGCTGGTTACATCCATGGTCCGCTAGGAGCAGAGGAGACAGGAAAATGAATGGGTCTATAAATCTCAAGGCTCAGTCCCTAGTTGCAATGAGATAATGCTCTTGTTCATTGTAAAGATTTGTTACTGATATTGGTTAAATAAAACTCTGATTGGTCAGTGGACAGGCAGGAAGTATAGGCGGGGCAACCAGAATAGGAGATTTCTGGGAAGAGGAAAGGCAGAGAGACAGTCACAAGTCAGACACAGAGGAAGCAAGATAAAGATGCCTTACCTTACTGAGAAAAGGTACCAAGCCATGTGGCTAAACATAAATGAGAATTATGTGTTAATTTAAGTTGTAAGAGCTAGTTAATAATAGGCTTGACATAATAGGCCAAACAGTTCATAATTAATATGAACTTCTGTGTATTTATTTGGAAGTGAATGGCTGTGGAAACAGATGGGACAGAAACTTTTGTCTACACTTAGTGATCCACTTCTTTCAGCTAGACATCTCCCTCCTCCTAAATGTTGCCCCTACAGAAATGACTGGGGACAAAGTATTCAAATACATGGGGACATTCTAGACCCAAGCCGTAACACCAAGTAAACGTAACACATGGGCACATCGACTCTCAGAGATGGGCCCTGTCCCCAGAAACCATCTTTATATAAAAGATGATCTTTTATCAGCATGTGTTAGGAAATCAGTTTTGTTCTGTTTGTCTAATTCAAATTCAGAACATTTCATTTCCACATCCAGATTCACCGTACTCAGGATTCTGACACATTTCCCATATCCGCCCAAGGGACAAGCCAAAAAGGAAAGGGTTGAACACACTCTGTTTCACAGGTTTAAAGACTGAAAAAATTAGTGTAAGGTTAATAAAAATAAGTACCCCCTTAAGGGACAGGTAGTCACTTAATGATGATTCATGGATCATCTGAATCACTCATTGAAACGGAACAAGACTTTTTGGCTTGCCAGCCAGAAATCAAAGGTTACACTTTCTACTAATACTCAATTTAGGAACTCTAGGCTAGACAGAATAAAGATCCCCATCCCCAAAATAAAGGCACTACTGAATTACTAAGTTACTATAGAGAATGGCTATGGAGCACCAGCCTTTTTTTTTTTTTCATCTTAGATGGCAAATTTTAGGTTTTTATGCTGATTCTACAAATAGCTACCACACGTGTCAGGACTTCCATCTCTGCACACCCTGCAGACAGCACTAATCAATTGCGGCAAACTTTCTCACAAGCTAGGTTCTCACGTAAAGCTCCAGGGCAGTATTCTAATGGATCTAAGCTGGCAGAGATAGATGATTCAAGGACACTGGGCTACAAAGGCTTACTTGTGCTCTGATCTACACATTTGAGGAAGAATTATAGTAAATGATGACTTATTTTAAAATTTCAGACTCTGCTCTCTGACCTGTCTTCAAGTTTAAGTTACTTACTGCTATGTCCACTGATCTCAATGATTCTTGTATTTATGCAGCATGTTTTCATTCCCGTTCATCTTGACTACTGACATGGAACTCCCAAAGCGCAGCAGCCCTCCTGATGAGGTTCCAACAGTTTGAGAGCATACTGTGACATCGATGGCCTAGCTTGGTTCTAGACTTTTGGAGAGGTTTTGAAAACACGTCGGTGAACGAGTATGAGATGGCTGTGAGCCAAACTCCAGGTAAGTCGGGGTCATCTGATAGTGTCAGAAAAAACACCTGAGTAACAAGAAAGCCCACTGGACTGAGGCAATGGCTCGCTGGGTAACGTTTGTGGACCAAGAATGAAGTCCTGGGTTGGGATCCCCAGCACCCACCTAAAACACTAGACAATGGTGACGCAGGGCTGTGACTCTAATGCTGGGGGAAGGATGGTGTATGTGGGGGCAGAGGAGCTTGCTGGCCAATCTAGTAGAAATGGTGGGCTTCAGGTTCAGTGAGAGAGTTTGTCTCCAAAACCGAGGTGCACCCTCACAGAGCTACATACCTGCATACATGTGCATGCATTTCTCTCTCTCTCTCTCTCTCTCTCTCTCTCTCTCTCTCTCTCTCTCTCACACACACACACACACACACACACACACACACAGAGAGAGAGAGAGAGAGAGAGAGAGAGAGAGAATAATCTAGGACACTGGGCATAAACTAGCTGAAGCAGGGAATTTGACAACTGCATGGGAAGAGTATGAACATGCTGAACACCTAACATTTCCTGGGATCGGCCCGCAGTCCTTAGAATGATTTCTAACACAGAGACGGATGATGTTTAACATCAGAAACGCGCTTGCTACCTGCACGAAGGGCAGACAGGCCTTTCTGCCGTGCATCTACCAATCACGAAAGAAGGACTTAGCGCTCATCAAATCCGTACTCAGGATTTGATTATCCCCATGTAACTAAAAAGCTTTGGGGCACCAACGAGAAAACTATCTACCAGTTGATTACTTCCATGTCTCCCAAGCCGTCAGGTCACCCCAGCAATCAAGTCCCTTTGGTTACTAGACGTAGACAGAGAGGTCCCTGTCACACAGAAATCTTAATCTGTGTTTTCTAACCAACCTCACTCAGAAAGGACGGCAAAGTCATGCTCAGAGAAGCAACGTCACCCTAGAATTCTTATAATTCGCTGCTGGGGAAAGAAGATTCTAGGTGATTACTACTTGAAAGGAACATTCTCGTGGCAAGAGGGGACTGGCTCCACACACCTGTTCGGCTTAAAAAAAAAAATACAAAAAATCCCAGCAACAACAAAAAAAAACAAAGCTAAGTAGCAGAGGCCACTTGCAAGATTAAAATGGACAATCGCTGGAGAGTGATTAATCCTTGAAAGAATGCTTTATTCCCCACCGTGTTTGCCCACCTTGAAGCACGGACAATGATTAACCCCGGCTTATTTAACCCGAGGTGGCAACCTTCTATTGAGCAGAGACAGCCACGGAATTGCAATGGGCGTCCGTTGAAAAGTCAAATGAAATGTTGTTGAATCCACAGTGTGCTATGGCCTCCTTAAAAATTAAAAGTTCTGGGCGGGCGAGATGCCTCAGTAGGTAAGGGCATCTGAGCAGGCCTGGTGCCCTGAGTTCGAGCCCCAGAACCCTCACAAAGGTGCAGCAGGCTCCACAATGTTGTTCTCTGACCTTTATACACATCGCATGGCACCCATGCCCCCACACACCACACACAACAATAACTGTTTAATGTCTACTTATGGAATCTTATGTGTATCTATGTGCACCTGCATGGATTATGTACAGTATGTGCATGGAGGTCAGAGGAGGCGTTGGATCAAAGCAGGGTGGGCCTTCGGTGGTCAGACTGCAGGCCTGCTCATTTAATGCTCACCGATGAATCCTCAGACCCTACGAGAAGAATATCCCTATAGCTCTTCACACTGATGAAATCCTGAGAACCTAAGAGGAAAAACCCTTATGCCTGGACTCTAAGGATCTTGCACACAGTCCAATAAAAAAGCAGGTCATTAGTAGATGTCCAATGATTTAAAGATTATCTAACTTCTAGGCAGTCAAGGACATGCTCAAAATTGCATAGAAGTTCCTTAAAGATTATATATATACATACATATATATCTCCAATGATGGATGGATATATATATATATATATATATCTCCAGCAAGTCAAAAATTGTTTAAAAAATTATAGAACAAGAGAACAAGAAGACAGAAATTAACTTTAATACTTCCTGCTTATGAATGAGATGCCCTGTTTCCAGATTCTGCCTACAAGCTCATGGGAAGGGGCCAACTGCTGGCTTGCCTGTGGCATAGCGGGGTATAAACTTCATTGTTGACACACGTACCTTGCTCCATTTGCTAAACTGTGTGCGGAGGGCATGGAGTTTCTCCCACGGACTGTGCCTAGTATGCATTCTCCCTCACTCCATTCCACCTCTTACTTAAACATGATCAAAAAGGCTACACACAGTCAGAAAAGGTTCTCTATACACAGTGCTCCCTAATAAAAACTGGTTTTTCAAATCGCCACCCAGGTGAGCCCATGAAGTCTCGAGACTTCCTAGGCATTGGTGTCACCCCTCTAATTCACTACAGTACGAAATGGGGCTGAAATCAAGCGTTAGAACCTTTAATCAGATTGGGTATGGAGGCGGAGGACAAATGGCCATTTTACTCAAGCCGCCCTTCCTGTCCTTGGGGCCATACTGTGTGACCACGTTTCGGGGGAGACCACACAATGAAGATGTGTCACTTCCTCCTGCTAGCAAAGTGGCTGCCTTTGCAGACAGAAAAGAACTCTACCGGGGACGCTGTCCCTCTGACACAGGAGGGAACTGAACAAGGAAGAGCGTTGCCTCCCAGTATCCTCCAAACAGAAAGAAGAACACAGCATGGAATGGATTAAATAGAAAACTGGTAACACTGAAACAAAAAAAAAAAAAAAAATCTCCCCCTTCCATGGGAAACTTTTCTCTGAATTAGCCTGACCTGAACCCACCCGGACTGTAGAGAAACACGAACACCCCACCTGTGTTCTTGTTCCACTATCAAGGCCACCTCGGAGCCCAGACCCACCCTTCTAACCTGGGTCCCTCTGTGAACTGCTCGCCTGCCGGTCCTAATCAGAAGAATCGCCTCCCGCTGACCTTGTCTCCCAAAAGCTGTAAGTCAAGTCACACTAGATTTGCGTCTGCCCAGAAACAAAAGGCAGAAAGAAACTTCGTGTGCATCTTAATTGTTTTCCCAGGTGCTGCTCCTCTCCTTGAAATGCCTGGAGACTTGAAGGGGAAGCGTGCATGCACAGCCCACACTTCTTGCCTGCAGTTTTCTGTTTCCTAGCCAACAACCAACCGTACTTGTCAATCCTTATCTTATACTCCTGCCCTGAACTGGGACAAGGTGACCCAGAAACGGTCCGTCATCCTAAGCCATAGCCGTGTGAGTTTGTAGGCAGTTGTGAGGATGTAGGCAGTTGCCTTGGCAGCGGTAAGAAAGAGTCCAGACTCAGCCAAAAGAGGCACATTAAATAGGCTCGCAGAGTTGTCTTGCAAAACATTACAGCAAGAGGTTAAGTATCTCAAAGACAGATAAGCAACTCCACATTCACCATAGGACCAGAGAAAGCCAAGCCACTCCCTTCAAGATAGGGGTCAGGAAGCAGGTGAATCTGTTTCTGTTTCTCCACACTATGTAAGTAGAACAGAACTCAGCCCTTGCAAGAAGCAACCTATGTCCGGGTCCATATACATAACACACCTAACGAAGCTGATCTTAGAAACAAAGCCTAGCCCTCTGCATGGAAATCAGATTAACCGTCCACGTTGCCTGAAGACGCTCCACAATTTCCATCTTGGAAAACTGATATCATCTTCCCTAATTACCGACGTGCCCCATGACTGGTATTGGCTGTGTGGCTCCTAATGGTCTCATTTGCCTACACCTTGGTTTTTGAGATCAGAATACTTTGGAATACTTTGCTGTCTTCCTGAAAAGAATTCAATGCTTACTGAGTACCAGATTTCAAAGACAGCTTATAGTCCTAAACCTGCTGTCCACCTGCTCACAGGAGAGAGGCAAAGACTCCAAAGGCAGCACAGGAAAATGAGAATGCTTTGCAGACGAGCTAGTTTGACTTACTCTAAACAAAATGCCATGGTTTCGAGGTTTTTGTTTCTTTGTTCTTGAAAAAATGGAACCTCTTAGGTTCCTACCTTATTTGAGCTACATATAATACAAAGGTTTCATCATAGCATATTGGACCTAGAGTTTCTTAACTCATCCTAGATGATAATTAAAACCCTTCCTGAGTCATGTTGCTATGGTGACCAGGACTTCTTCAAGTCCTGTGACTCTTAAGCGAGAAGTCTGAGTTACTTTTCTAAGACTTGGCTGCTATTTCCAAGACTGGGTCGGGCTGATTCCTACAAGATAGGAATGCCACTGCCACACCTGAAACCCTGTGGCACCTTTTACCGGAGTAATAACTACCGTTCTCAGTGAACTCTGTCCATTTCATTTCAAAAACGGGGTTAGAGTCCGAGCTGGTTCAGCTGGAAACGGAGTTCAGTGCAGAGCCCGACCCCACAGGAAGGGATACGGTAGAAGAAGAGAACTGACGTATGCAAAATGTCCTCTGGCCACAACACATGTCACGTGGGCATGGGCACATACACAGAAATCAGTGTAGAAAACGATTGAGAGAAAGTGTGTCAGGCAAGTACAGCATCCCATTTTGGAGACTCTGGGAGACAGCGTGTGGCTTGCTCAACCGATACACGTGACGTGAGACAGCATTGGTTGGCATTGTGATGTTGAATCTGGTCCTTCTCCGGCCCCCAGGACTGTTCTGCTCCCACACCCTGCTCTGGTTCTATATGCTTGGATGTGTACTGTAAGGTTAGGAGCTGAGCTACAAGTTGTGGTGAGGCTGCCAGGGACTGATTTCTTCAGCTCTCAATCCATTTTGTGATCTGTAGACTGTGACTGGTAATTCATGTCTTGGGGGTCTAATCCAAGAATTAAATGAGTTATTATGTCTCGCATCTGAAAAACAAAATCTATGCTACCCCCACAGTAAGTGGCCTATAATGCGAACTCAGCTACTGAACCATTCATTCCTTGAGGGAGTTAAAAGTGTAGCTGAGGGACTCGACTGAGTCTACAATCACCTCAGACTCTAGAGGGTGTCAATACAGTGTGGTGGGTAGCCAATGGAATACCGGCACAGAGCAGCGGCCATGAGGGCAAGCCCATGTTAGATCACATCACAGGCTAAAACGCCTTGATGTTCAAAGCCAAATGTCACAGCGGCTTCTGTCTGTGCTCAAACCTAGAGGTCGCTGCTCAAACGGAACCCCGGCAGCCACAGATCTTGAGGGACTGTTTGGAAAGCCTGGCTTTTGTAACAGCAGGTTGTTCCTTCCGCCATCAAAATCAGTCTTGCTTGCTTTCACTAAAAGGGGAGAAAAATTCCCCAGAATTTAAATTCCATTCACAGTTCAATAGCTTTGAGAAGACATTTATCTCCCCGGAGCTTTTGAAAGGCGCGTTAAACTAGCAGAGGAAGAGCAAGGAGATGGAGAGAGCTGTGGGTTGCAGCATGCCGACCCCAAACTGTACTTTTTTTCCCCTTTGAAAAACACACATCAGGGGTGTTTAACCATGTGCAAAGCTTCCTTTAAAAAAAAAAAAAAAAAAAAAAAAAAAGGTCCCCGAGGCTCAATATAGCTATAATGGTTTACTGACCACATTCTTGACTTTACCTACCTAATTCCTATAGTGCGAGCCCTGTATTAGCTGGCTTTTCTATGTTGCAACCGATGAAGTTTCTGAGGTTTTCAAGAAAACACTATGGAAGATACTTAGAGATTGGCGGAGGGGGCAGGCTTTTTAAAAAGTAGCAAAAGGAGCAACAACTTAGTAGCGTTATTTTGTTTGGTTTTGTGATGTTGGTGAGCCAACCCTAGGCCTCACTGGGCTAAGCATGGGCTCTGTCATTGAGCTTGCCCACACTGCAGCCCCAAGCATTTTTTTTTTACAGTGCTAAAGATTAAACGCGCACAGTCTCGCATCTGCTACAAGTGCTCTGCCACCGAACTATATCCCCAGCCCCCTGGTGCTTCTTTGCTCTGTAAGATTCTTTATAAATAGCCAGTCCACAGAAGGCTTCTTGGCTTGTTTGCCGAGCACACACACCAAGCAAGAGTTCCTGCTTTCTTGAGGCTGAGCTGGGGCTCTAGGAAATTTACATAATGTACAATGGCCTTTGGGCAGACACTGGCGCTGGCAGGCAGCACTCCAGAATGGACCCTAGGCTTTCCAGACAGGCGGCAAAAGCAAAGCCTTCTGGGAAAGGCCCTACAGACCTATGCTTTTTCTTAGGACTGTTACTACACAGGCAGTGGTACTCACCTTGACTTTGGAGGCGGGGGAGGTGGCGAGAAGGCCTCCATCCTGTTTCTGTCTTTGGGGAACTCAAAGGCAAAGGAAGCCGATTTGCTCATCCCAGTGCTAGCTTTGTTGTAATGGCTAGAGGAGCCGTCCGTGGGATGGAGCCGGTGCCAGGTAGAGGAGTTTGAATGGTCCGTGGTACCATTTCCCACTTCTTTCCCCCAACTTTGACTCAACAGTTCCTGCCCGACCTCCTTCTCTTCCTCTATCCGACACTGGCGGCTCCAAGCACCAGTCTGGTATCTTGGCCGTCTCTGGTCCAAGGCTGACGAGGAGGTGGCTGGTGGGGGACACTTGGCCGGGTCCCCAGTGGCAACGCCATTGGTCTGGCAGGAAGAAGTTCGGTTAGTAGGAACTCTAGACAAAAGCTGGGGTCCAACGCTATTGCAACCAGTGTTCCCCTCACTGTGGTCAGTCAGAGGGGAGGATGCCGGTGACACGGGGGACCCTCCCGGGCTGCTTTTGGACAGCTTGGGAGGAATGGCGGGCTTCTCTTTGGGCATGTTCTCAGTCACATTATGTGGATGGCTCTCCCTTGAGCTTAGCCCCTGCACAACCGAGGGTTCCTCTTTGCCAGCCTGTATGTCCTGGGTCAAAGACCCATGTGGCCACTGCACCCCCACGGCAGAATCAGGACTGCTCAGGTAGATCGTCCTGTGGTCTTCTGAGTGAGCAGCAATGACAGTGATGGTGGTTGCCACCTGAGGAGCCATGCTTGTCCCTTCCTTGTCCTGGCTCCAGCCAGAGGATGTCTTCTGAGCCCAGGTGTCGCCTGTCCATACTTGGCCCTGGCTGTGGTCAGTGGCGACCTGCTCCTCCTTGGTCTCGGACCTCGAGGGCACCGGCACTGCCTTCTTCCTCTTCGTACTTTCCGCATAGATGGGTTCAGGTTGCACAGCCTCCCGAGGCAGGGCTGGCGGCTGGAGCTCCCCAGCTTGTCCCACACATCTGCCAGAGGTGATAACATGGCAGCCAAAGTCCTGCTGCTTCCCCGGGCCTGGTTCCTTCACAAGGGAGCAGTAGTCATTCTCAGGGTGGGGAGCAAAGGGGCTACTGGCCCCGCTGCTGCGGCTGCCACAGGACAGGCCGTCTGAAGAGCTGGCAGCCTCAGAGTTAAGGGATGGCTTCTTGGGGCCCAGACGGGGTGGGTTCGCTGTGGATCCCTGGCCACAACACTCTCTGGGCGAGTTCAGAACCCGCTTTTCCTCTTCTGTCCCTCTTGCACATGTCCTCTGCTCCCAGCACACGGGTGAGCGGTCCCCTCCCCGTCTGCCAGGGCTCTCAGTGCTATGCACAGCATTCTTGGCTTCTGGACAACAGTCCAGGATGGAGCAGTACTCTCCACCTTCACTGTCTCCAGAGGGAGAGCACCTCTGGTCGCTGTCATCCTCTGAGGGCAGGGATTCCTGCAGGGGCTGTGGAGAAAGGCAGGGCCTGGGGCCCTTGGGGCAGCTGGATGTCAGCCCTGCAAAGGCAGCTAGCTTCTGGCGGAAGCTCTCCTGAGCCGAGGGCAGCTCTTCCCTCCCAGCCTTCTCTTCCTGGATGTTTACTGGATGGAAAGCCGTGTTCTTCTCCACTCGGGCCTCTAGGCTGTGCAGGCCGACCACGGCGTAGGCCGGGGGACAACAAGAGTTGCCATCTGTGCAGGCCAGGCCGCCTGCAGGCTTCTGCATTCCTCGGAAGCTGCCTAGGTAAACTATTGGCCCATCTTCCTGTTTCTGGAGTGGGAGCTTTCCTGGGGACCTTCTCCAGTTGACCTGCACAGCCCCCGGGGTTAAAAAAGAAAAAAAAGAAACTCGTTACCCTTTATCAGAGAAGAGAAAAAGTTAAAAGCAAGTAATATCGTTGTCACCTGCCCATGTTTGACCTTTGACCTCCCCAGTGGAATGATCATGATTAGGGTACCCAGTGAGCCATCTGTCTTTCTAGATACTGAGCTATGCGTCCCACCCAGGAATTATAATGTTTTCGCCTCATGTCTGCTAGGTAAGAAAGATCAAAACCCGGAAACCGAAAAAGAGGGAAAATTCACAATGACTAGGGGAAAGAATTTCACCGGATTGGAAATGGTTTGAAATTTCGTTTAGTATTTCCTTCTGCTGACTGGTCACTGGATAAGCCCGGCTATGGAACATTCCTGAAGAAAGAAGCCATAGTGGTTGTTTTCCTTTCTCTTCTTTAAAAAAAAAAATGATTCTATTATTCTGGGTGTATGGGTGTTTTGACTGCATGTATGTCTGAGCACCACATGTGAGTGCCCGGTGCCAAAGGAGGACAGAAGAGGGCACTGGATTTGGAATTGGAGTCAAAGACTATGGTAAGCACACATGTGAGCGCTGGAATTAATCTGGGTCCTCCGGAAGAACAGTCATCTCTCCAGGTTCCTGTATGATTTTTGTTTGTTTTGTTTTTTAAGACAAGGGATTCTCTGTGTAATAGCTCTGGCTACCTGGAACTCACTTTGTAGACCAGGCTGGCCTTGAACTCAGGGATCTGCCTGTGTCTGCTTCCCAAGTACTGGGATTAAGTGCATAGCACCACTGTCCGGCTCCTGAATGATTTTTAAACACACCACATATGAGAAGTAGGTGCAGACTGGGAGGCAAAGAGATGGCTTCTGAGCTGGGTCCAGGCTTCCCTTTGGGCCATGCCACACGGCTGCCCTTTCTGCCAGCATACAGCCATGTAAGCTCCCTCCCACCGGCTTAAGCGGCTGGACGAGTTGGACAACAAGACAGAGATGTCTTGCCCATCAATGAAGTTACTGTCCCTTTTCCTTCCCTTCTTCACCACTCCCATTTGTACAGATAGCCTCAAAACAGGGCTTGTCTGGGGCTCCTCACGCACGGTATTCGGACTCCAGAGTCACTGGCTTATGTAGGTGAAAGTTGAAGGTGTCAAGACTGGCTGGGTGAATGGGTAGAGCCAGCTCCCAGAAAACGGAACAGCTCTAAAAGGGACATGGGGCTGGCTGCCACCACAGGAAATGCCTCTCTTCACAGAAACCACTCTAGATCTAAAACTGACCTTTGCTTTCACAGACACTCACACACCCTTCCTGATCTGCGCACTGCACGGGCTGAAGGAACCCGGACACTAGAAGAGGTCACTGTGGAACAGGAGTTCTTAGACTGTCTTAAGCATACCGTAGTCTCAGAGACACGTCCACAGACAGCAGCCTCCAGAGCCCTGGCTCACACACCCTTTCCATAATTATACCTTTCGAAAGGTTCCTTTCAGGAGATGAAGAAAGGTCTAACCTCTAGCGATATAAATGTTTAGTGGTCCTAAATAGAGCTGACTAAGCCTATACTTCCAAACTGGAAGTATGAAGGTCAGGGAGAAGGCTCGATGGGTAAAGAAAGCACTTGCTATGCGAAGATGCATCCCTGATACAGATGCCCAGAGCTCTCCTAAGAGGCTGGGTGTGGTGTTATAAACCGCTAACACCAGGGCTGGGGGAGTGGACAGAGACAGACAGATGCTGGGGTGGGGGGGACTTAGTGGCCAGCCAATTCAGCCGAGAAATGTAGAGGGGGCAGGAGGGACAGCCCAGAGGTTAAGAGTACTCGCTGCTCTTCCAGAGAACCTAGGTTTTGATGGTTCCCAGCACTCACAGAGCAGCCAACAGCCATCTGCAATTCCAGTTTCAGGAGATCTGAAAGCTTTTTTTGGCCTCTGCAGGCACCAGGCATGTACATGGTGTAATACATATGCAAGCAAAATATTCATACACATAAGACAAACAAACACACAAATAAAATCTTTAAAACTAAACAAACAAATAAGAAGGGAAAGAGAAACCGAGGAAGAAACCTTAGTGGACCTCTGGCACACACACAGGTACATACATACGCACACCCCACATACATGTGCCTACACGTACACATACAATTTCAATAGAAAAAATATAAGCATGAACGAACAATGGCTGAATAGCAAATGATTCTAAGGAATTAATTTGCTATTTTAGAGGTGATTGTGTACATTGTGGTTGTATCTTTGAAGGCTTAATTTTTTAAATATATGTAGCGATGATTCCTCTGCAATGCACGGGGAAGGGAAGTGGGTGGAGACAGTGCTGACAACGACACTGGTCATGGGCAGAAGCTCACTGGGAAAGGGTGCTGGGTGCATGGCAGGCACTGAGCAATGGCTGCAGCAGCTTCTGTAATACCTAAAGTTACACTCAGTAATGTCAGGCTTTTGTTTTTCTTTGTTTTGTTTTTTTATTTATAAGTCTCCAAATCGACAGATAATCCTACAGTACTGGACTAACAGATATTAGCCTAAAGGAAGAACTAGAAAGGCAGATGGGAATAGCCAAAGAGCAGCTGTAAGGAGGCGGTAACCTCAGGGCAAGCTAGTAGGCAACTATCCTGCAGAATTCTTGCTCCAACAGCCCTCCCTGGCTAGCAGCCAGCCACCATGTGTTAGACGAGGAACAGCCCCTGTAAAAATACCAGCGGGGTTAGTCAGCCTCACCTTGGGGACTTCAGCGCTTAGGCTAGCCTCAGTCCACAAGTCGGAGGTCTCAGAACTCATCATGGTGGGCTTGACAGCAATGGTGGGCTTTGAGTAGGCCAAGCCATTCACACCTTCATCTTCCAGGCGGCAGTTCTCAGGCCTGGCAGGCAGGCGACTTACAGCGGGGAGGCTGCTTGCTCTAGCCTTGGGAAGGTCAGTTGCTAGCTGGTGGTCGCTCCGCAGGCAGAAGCAGTTCTTGCAAGATCCAGGTTTCCAGATGTGCTCCACAAAGTCGCTGCACGCAGACATCTTTGGGCTCTCGGGGGTTCAGTCGAATGGTCTGGAGCACTGTGAGCCGAGAGGATGCGGGTTCATCTTGGGCCCGGCTCTCTGATGTAGTCTTGTTGGAGGCACAGATGGGCTCCAGATCAGCTCCCTGGAAGGCAGATCATTGCCTGATTAGGAGCCTACCCCACCAGAAGACGCGTGGAGTAGTAAGAGACTACTATGAAACTGGAGATGAGGAAGGAGAAAGTAAGGAGTAATGATGACCAAAGGGGAATCGACCTGGTTTTCTGGGGCCTGGGCTCAGCTGTCACAAGCTCTTCAATATTCCTTAGTCAGGCAGATTTATCTGAAACTATACAAATTATCATTGCCCCTTTTCTCAAATAGACAACGCAGAAGACATTCCAGGCTCTGTGAAGAGGGCTCAGTAGGTAAAAAAAATGCTTGCTGGTCAAGCGTGAGGATCTGGGTTCAGATTCCCGGCACCCACTGAAAAGCTGGGCATGACGGCACACTGCACATGTGTAATTGCAGAACTGGGCAGTAGCAACAGGAAGACCCCAGGCTCTTGATGGCCAAGCTGTCTAGGCAATCAGCGAGCCCCAGGTTTAATGAGTAATCCTGTCTCAAAATAAAAAGTGTACAACCATAGATGAAGACACCAAATGTCAATGTCTGGCCTCCACATACGGATGTGTGGGTATACGTGCATGCGCGCATATACACGTATACACACATGCATGCAGACACGCACACAGTGTAACAATTCATTTCCTCAAACACTGGGTGTTTTAGGGTTTGATATAAGAAGCCTGTACCTAGTCCCTATATTTTTTTTCCAGAAATTGAGGTGTCCAAAGTCTGAGGCACAGCCCAAGAACAAAACCACAAAGTAGTACCACATATAAAATCTAGGGTTTATAGGGTAATAATGAAGGTTTTGAACAAGAGCTAAACGGGAACAGAACAGACGCAGACAGGGACTCTGAAATGGAAGCGGTGTTATCCACACTTCTGACAAGTTGTAAAAAGGGAGAGCCACAGTGTGGTGCTAGCCTGTCCCTAGGGGCACCTTGTCAGGATGTTTGGCATCACGGGAGTTCTGCCTCCCCTCCTCCCCCCGCCTTGCTTACTCTACATCACTGTATTCTGTGCTGAGGAAAACAAAACAGGGTGCTACATGCCAAGTTGGAAAGAGAAGACAGAAATGCCTAACTCCGCAGTCTTGGCCTAACAGAGACTGGACAGAGAATATGGGAGAAGGAGTTATTATTCAATAGGTTTTCCCTATCGTATCCATGGGGAGAGGTGGTCACCTTGTCAGAACAGTTTGTTGGTTCTGAAAATAAATAAAACAGCTCAATATGCTCCCATAGTCCTCAGGAAATTCACTCCTCAAGAAGAGCTCAAAGGGCTGTGGTCTTTTGGATGATGATCTAAAACCATCACCCAGATGATCCAAATAGCATCCTATAAGGAAGCTGTGAATCCTATTCTACAGGTGCAGATCTTACAGCAATGACATAGCCTGGAACCTGGCCATCGGAGCTAAGTGTGCTGGTCTAGGAAGATAAAGCAACTGCCTGGACCGCCCCACCTCACCTTCACCTGGTTCAGGATGCCAAATAGCTTGCCAACAGCCCGTGGCTCATTTTCTTTACTAAGGATAAACTGGCATCCTTGAGGGAACTGCTCCCAACGGAAGATCTTGTGGCCATTCCCAAGATGAACAGATTCTCCTTAAACAGGGAAAGCACTGCCCTTGGGGGTTAGACTCCACTTCAACTGGTGAGAATTTGCCTGAGGTTAATTCTCTCTAAACAATCAACAGTCAGACTAGCCAGATAGAATCACCGGGGAGCTCCAAAGATCATTCCAGATTCCTTGTGGGAAGAACTCCTTCTCTCCTCTCCCACACTCATGGACAAGGTGCTTATCCAAGGAGTATAGGAGCCAGATGTACCCCGATTCCAGCCAATTAATGAGGAAACAGCTTCATCATTGAGCTAAATGGACACTCTGAAATTTGAATGTTTCTGCTGTCACTGTAGGGGCTTTAACGAAGCAGGCTAGGCTCTTCTCCTCCCAATACACTCAAAACAACAGGTTCTTTTCTTATCAAATCTCCCAGAAGAGGTCACAGGCTTTCAGCAAAGCAGAGGAATCATGACCACATTGTGTCTCTCCCCTACAGTCACTAGCCCCAGAGAGCTGCAGGCTTGCTGCTAAATTTTCTAAGGGGTGGAGGAGGAAATTTTTTGGTCTTCAGAGAAGCTGAGTTTGATATTCTAGGGACTCTGATGCCGACCAGACCTGCCAAGTCACAGGAAAGCCATGTCCAGGCCCGTGTCCACTGTAGACAAGATTCTAGTGCCCCTCAGAGGACTTTGGGAAGAGAGCATGAAACTTAACTCCACGGGGCTCCTCTGCTTCCTGATCAGGCTGGGGGAGCTAAGGAGGTTGGCATCCAACCACTTCCTCAGAGGCTGCTACACATTCAGACAGAAGCAGTTTGGGTGACCACGGCTCATTTCCTCTTCAACAGTCAATCCAGAACACCGACACCCCACTTTCTAAGGTCCCCCCTCCTTTTCTTGGTAGCCATTAGCCTCTGATAGCCCAGAGAGTTCAGTGGGCTCCTGATTACCATAATCTTGCCAGAAGCTACCTTGAGACCCTTCACTAAATTCTGAGTACTCCTTTGCTGTCTTCTGCAACTCTGACTTTTTCTGCAGGCTGATCACAGCATGGACCATACAACCGCCCAGAAACACAGAGGATTTTAAGGGGACATCACGGAATAAAATAAACAAAGGAAACTCTGGGCTCCCCACCATCACTGACTCACTATGAGGGGCTGGTTTTTTAGTCTCTGCACACAGAATTCCCACCTTGTCTATGAAGCTAGCTAGAAGAGCCTCTTCCAGCTGCACTTTTGCGCCTGGAACTGCCTCCAGTAAAATGATGGTGAAACATGCAGGCGACACTCACAGAGCAGGGAAGAGTGCCCTGGGTAGTGCCAGTTCTCCAAAGCCTGGGAATGGTACCTTTCTGGCTCACATTCCTACCTCAGAGGGTAGGCGGGCCCCCAGAATTATGCAAATTCTCCCATTTCTCAGTGGGAGGCTGCCGGTGTAAGATTAGAAGAAGGTCTCAGCATTCTTTGTGATCCAAGTCATGATAAAATTGCTTTGCCTCTGCAAACTTCGGCACTAGCTTTGCGGCTACAGTTTACAAGGCTGAGCTGTCAGATACACCCCCACTCCATCTCTAAAAGAATCTGAGGAATCAGGGTGGCCAAACCCCATTAAACTAAGTATTTTCGTTCCAAATACCCCTCATATTTGCATCCAAATTTGCTTATGTCTTACCCTGATAGAATCCCAGAAAATTCTCACCTTAATAATTCTATTTTTGCAAAGGAATGAACATTAATTAATGTAAATTTTAAGAATTAAATGAATGCAACACCCAAAAAGGTATGCATGAAAAGTATATAGATTGCATTATGTTCCATTGGCCAGAGTGGTTCAGGCAGAAAGCAGAAGGTGACCACTCTAACACCCCACCCCCAGGCACTGAGGGTAAATTATGATATTTACATAACTTTATTTTTTTGCTTTCTCCACTGCTAAGCAATCTAACTCAGCAGGAGGAATATGGACTTGCAGCCTCTACAGTCTGAACCAATAAGGGAAGCAAAATTTTGAAGGACCCCACGAAAGCCAATTTGCTTTCCTCGGGTCTTCCTGTCAAATGTTTTCAGAAAGAGCTATAAGAGATAGTTGAGAGCTGCAGATCGGTTAAACCTTCGCAGCCTGACTCTGGACTGAAGCCATGGCAAAACTCCTCACCCTTAGACCTTTCGGCTCTGCAATCGGGCTTTTCAAACCATTGTAGAGCTTCACCTGGGAGAACTGACACAGTGAAAGAGCGCTGTGGACTGGGAATGCTCAACCTCCTCCATTCCCGTCCCCAGGACTCACAAGTGGAGATTCTCTTTTCCAAGTGCAAGCGTGCATGCGTGTGCATGTGGGTTCATGTGGGTGTGTGCGCCCGGCTGGAGAGGGGGCAGTACAAGCAAAGGTTGCGAGCCAGTTCCAGGTATGGAATGCTCACCGAGGTTCGGCAAAAGGGTATCATCACCTTCCTTTGGAGATCCGCTGCTGCCTAGAGGTGAGAGGTGGTTTCTCTGAACCCCTAAATCGTCACCTGGGTCTGGTTGGAGCAGCCCGGATGGCCTCTGTCCCTCTGCTCCTTTGACAATACTCACGGCGAAAAGCAGCCCCAAAGAAACAAAACAGCGTGGCCAGACCAGCAAGACCAGTAAAACCATCACAGCAGTCGATTCCCACCCCCCCTGCCCGAACTCCAAGGAAAAGTTTCCCGGCTTCAAAAAAGCGAGCGTTTCTCGAATGAATTGAAAACACCCCTCCGAGTCCCCAGCCTTCCCGGCTCGGCGCCTGCACCGAAGGCACAACCCAGCGCACGCGGTCCGGACTCTCCACGCGCTCAGATCCGTCGCCTGTCACCCCGGGGGACGCCAGCAGGGGCTGGCCCGCCTGGCCACCGCAGCGACCCCGCGAAAGCCCCTGGGCCGCCACGTTCGCCAGACAAAAAGCAAGGGGATCTGGAGAGAGCGTGGAGGGCTCACCTCGGGGCTGCACTCCCGAAGCCTTGCCGTCGGTGGCCCAGTCGTCCGCTGCCCCTCCGGGCGCCTCTGAGCATTGTCTGTAGCGTGTCTGGGCGCAGAGCTTGCCCGGCCGCGGGCGGCTGTCTTCTGCCTGGGCCCGGCGGCCGGGTGGCAGCTGCGTTCGCGGCTCCGCCCCCTCCGCCTCGGGTGACGCCGCCCGCCCGGCTCCCGCCGCACCCCGGGAGTCCTCGGCCGTGCCCGGCGTTCCCACCGGGCCTGCGCGTCCCGCCACTCCACTCGTTCCCAGACCAGCCAGGAGGGCGGCCGTCCCTGCCCGGGTCCCTTGGAACTCCGCACCGCGCCCCGCCCTCTCGCTCGCCACCCCGAGGCTCCGCCCCCAGCCCGAGCCCTGGCGCCCCTCGACCGGGTGCTGAGCTCCCGAGAGCGTCCCCAGCTCAATTCCTGCTCAGCGCAGTTCGGCTTGAATGAGCTCTCGTGCTCCCAACCGTCCTTAACCCAAGTGCACACCATTGGTGTGTCGGGGTAAATGCATTCCACATCTCTCCAACCAGCCGACCCTGGAAGACCCTGGCGGGGAGCGAGAAAACGCGGAAGCGAGGGGTCGGAGTGCGACACGAGATCAAGGGCGGTGGGTTGTGAAAGGGGCGTGAGCATCGTCACCGCCACTTACTGTTAGCCTGGAGAACCTTAAGTTGACTGGTGCAGGGCTAGCAATACTGATCTTCCAAGTCACGCTTAGCCCCTCGTGTTCAGGCCTTCAGCAAATGGCTCAGCACACCTCTTTGAACTTTAGCGTTTAGCAGTGGAATGCAAGAGCTGGCCTAGGGGACTGGCCTTCAGTCATGCTGGGGCACCCGTCCTACACCTGTGTTTACACCGTTTTCAGTTGCGTGAGTCACTCGCCGAGATACAACGAGTTCGAGATATTGTTCCTCAGGCGAAAAATCTCTTAACTTCCAGGAGGAGGACAGCCTATGAACCAGCCAGTCCCCTCCCTTCCTCCAGCTGCCTGAGTAGGACAGACTTGCACCTTGACCTGGGTGTTCCCTAAGCACCCAGACACAGAAGTTGCGTCAAGTGCCAGGCTCTAGTGTAAGCGGAAAGGCCCCCACAAACACACCTGGGTGCCTTCCTCTGCCCCTTTGCTTCACCAAGAAGCAGCTCCTACTTGAGTCCTTAATCAGGGTGACTCGGCTGAGAGAAGGAAGGTACCACCCCAGAACTCCATGTCCTCGTCCTCTTTATCTGGTATTAACACAGCAGAACTATATAAAAGATGAAGGACGGAGATATGGGTAGCGTCTGTGTGGAAAGGGACCATAAGGAATATTTTTACTCACCGCTCAATGCCCCTCCTCCCATTAGTCCTAAGAATACTGGTGGAGTGGAAGGAAGGTATAGATGGATGGGAGTAGTCCTAGCATTCAGAAAGAACCTACTTCGTGCTAGGCAACCTCACAGGACCTGGTTAGCCCATTTTCCACAGCATGGGACGGGCCTGGAAGGTCATATAATTTGCCGGGTTCCTTGGGTGGAAAGTGGCAGGATTGAGATTGGAACCAAGAACTTCTTGACTCCGCTCATCGTCTGCCATGTTAGCCTACCAGACACAGGCAGTTCTGCCCTATTACTCTTAACGGGAGGGGAAATCATTTCCACAAACACATAGGAAAACCAGCGGCATTCGGTTCTAATGGAGGATCCTGCCCACTTACAAAGACGCCAGAGAGAAAGGTGCCAACAACAGGCGGGTATACAATGGTCTGTACTGGAGACACACAATCCAGATAGCAGGTGCTGGCAGTCCAGAGACACTGGGTCCTCGTGGGAGACGGGGGTGAGACATTCATGGTTCTTGGGATTCAGGCTCCACAAACCATTCAGTTCTTTCTCTGTAAAGCCCTCTCCAAGGGGCACACCCACATAGAGGGATAAATAAAGGTCATGCCAAATGCACAGGGGATACCTTCACACTTCTTACTGTCTCTACCTAATTTATCCTTAATGCACATATAACCTAAGGGACACAATTAAAAAAAAAAAAAACGCGAAGTTTGCAACATAGCAAGACTGCTGGCTCCATAGCATGCCACAGTAAGTGAGGGGTTAATTTGGAGTTTCTGCTCGATAAACTGTTCTCAGATGGTTGGCGGTACCCACAGGAGATGAATGCACAATGCTGTTTCTGCTGATCCATAACGTGGCTTCTTCTTTTTATGCCAGCAACATGGCCGCAAGAGGGCTATAGCCTGACTAATGAAAAGACCAAAGAAAACAAACAACAACAACAAAATGAAACTTCAAAAGAGTGCCTGAGATGCGCATGACATACCTTCCTGCACAGTGTTCCTCCTGCAGCTGGTCAGTGTGTCGTAGCTGCTATGACGCTGGTGAGCCCATGCATGTGGGGGACATTCTGCTTGGACTTGTACCCTGCCCTCTGCAATGCAATACAATTTGTGTATGTGCGGCATTTTGTATCTGGCGACTTACTGGTTGATTTTCATGATGCTTTCTACCCAGGGCTTGAGGGCTCTGATACAGATGAGCTCTTTCCTAAGAGCAGTTCTCTGGGGTGTTTTAGTCCCGAGGTGCCATTCTGTACAAGGGAACAGCTAAATTTTAGGAGCCTGAGAGACAAGATTGGGGCAGGGGAGGGTAAAATAGTTTATATCTAGAAAGTCAATGGGGCCCAATCAGGAAGTGTGTGCCATTCATTAAATTATCCTGGGAAAAATGCAAGCTGGGATGGTTGAGAGGGTTCAGACAGCATGAGGACTGCACCAAAGAGTTCTCATGCACCGTGTTTCTCCATCTGGATGAAACAGAAATGTCTCTCACCTTAACATCAAAAAGGTATTCAATTCCAGTCAGTGAATATTTATTGAGTAGCTTCTGCTTAGGAAGCGCTGGATGAGATTTTATAGGAAAAGCAGTAAAAGACAAATAGAAACTCTCAGCAAGGGATAGATGTGAGTTGGGGCAGTTCAGAAAAAGGGACACAGGCAGTCCTTTCATGGAGGAAGGGGCCTTTGCACAACAAGGAAGGCTGCTATTTGAGGACAATGGGGACTTTCCAGGAAGAAGGAATGGTATCTACAAAGGAATGGATGTGGGAGTGGCCCAAGACTTCTCTGGCAGTTCGTCCTGAGTGTGACGACACGGGACACACTAGAACTGCAAGGTGGCGCTGGATTGAAAGGGTTGGTTTCCAGGATAAGGACTCTTCTGAGTAGCAGGGTCTTCTGGGTTAGTTTCTCATCAGTGCTTCTTGGATCTTGCATTCCAGATGGAGCAGGAAGTAGGTAAAGAGATGAGAAACATGAGACATGACAGAGAGTTTCCGTCCCGGGGCCAGATGAGAGACAGTGGGCTTTGATAAGGACAAGGCAAGGAAGAGAACAAAGGTGGGTATCGGTGGCTTTTGAGAGGGGCAGACTTGGAGACCACTACAGACTGATCAGATGCCGTGTTTACATAGTGAAAGGTTACATAAGGAAGCATTGACTGTGTCGAGCCGAACGTGCCCAGTGACCTACTTGCCTTCTCTCATTCAAACCTCACAGAAACGACCTTGTGGAGGGCATTAAGAAGGAAGACAAAAGAATTAAAGATGCCCAACAGAACTCTAATCTCTAAGGGCTCACAGGATAATAGATAGTACCCTCAACACAGATAAGAAAGTCAGTGGGAATGTAACTCTGTGGTAGAAAGCTTACCTGGCAGGCAGGAGACCCTACGTGCAATCCCTGGCAGCCATCTAGCAGAGAAGAGGATGGCACTGCAATCCCGAGAGTCAATATTGTCAACAGGAAGCACAAACGACATGAAGAAGTGGAGGGTTGGAGGACATGGTAGTCTAGAAGAGACCACGGAAACGAATGCCAGCCCATTTCCTCCTGACTTTGAAAATCCTGATTGAAGAGAATCCTGGCTGAAGAGAAGTCTTTGAAGTCTAGGGAGACATGGAAGAGGAGTTGTCTGTTACAGGAGTTCCAGGCTTAGTCTCTAGCCTGAGGAAGGGGAGAGGTTGAGATAAGTTTCAACTCTTAAATTACTTTGTGGCTAAGAGGAGAAGGCTGCGAATGACACCCCAGAAGAAAGAACCCAAGTGGACAGGTGGACTGGATAGGGTTCCACGGGGAGAACAAGAGCATCTCATTGGGCAGGTGGCAGCAGCTTGTGACCAGGAAATTTACCATCAGCACGCCATCAGCAAGGTACACCCTGAGAATTGGGTTTGATATCAGGCCCAGACTGGTGACATTCAGGGTACCAAAACCGCCACAGAAGAGACTGAGAGTGAGTAAGGCAGGGAGGGAAAGTTTCTCCTCAACGTTATTTGTGAAGAACTCTCAGGGGTGGGTGGGGATGGCATCAAGATCTCATAGCATGTACGTTTGCTGAATACCCTGAATGACCTGAGTTTGACCCCTGGAACTAACTGACTCCTCAAAGTGGTCCTCTGATCTGCCTAATTGTACACACACACATACACACACATACACACACACACACACACGCCACAAACATACTACTACTACTACTACTAATAATAATAATAATAATACTGTCTGAGCTCCTCTGTCCCACTAGTGAGCGACATTCCTTACAAACTGGAGAAAGAGTGGCTTGCCAGCCGTTCACGGCCTGACTCTTCCACATCTTTCCTCCCTGTCTTAGCCACCAACCCAGAGCTGTTTCTAACTCATCTGAGGAAGTCTTACCAGTTCATCCTTGTCCTATAATAATTATATTGTCACATCCTTGTGGGTCAAAATATTTTTTTTAATTTAATCAGTGTGGACAAGGGTGTATATTGACCCCTTATTGACCCAATTCTATTCAAGAAGCTGAGGCAGGAGCGTTACTTGGGTCCAGGGTTTTGACACCAGACTTTGTGATGCAGTATGTAGGACACCCATCTCGAACCACAAAACAAACAAAACTGAGCTAAATTAAACTTCTAGGTTGTGCTGGGGTAAAGTCAGTGGAAGAGGGTTTGTCTCGCATGTGCAAGGTGCAAGAGTTGATCTCCAGAATCCATCTCCACCTCAAAATAAAGAACATGTTTTGTTTTATGTTGTTGTTGTTATTTATTTATTTTTTTTTACAAGACAGGGTTTTTCTATGTAGCCTTGGCTATCCTGGAACTCTTTCTGTAGCCCCAAGCTGGCCTCACACTCAGAGATCCACTTGCCTCTCCCTCTGCCTCCTGAGTGCTGGGATTAAAGGTATGCACCACCACACCTGGCCCAAATTAAATTTATAAGCAAAACTTGCCCAACACCTTGCCCAAAACTTGCCTAACTTTGGTCCTAGGCTTCTCTATTCAGTATCAAACATTTGGAGTAATTTGTTATATACTAAACACTGAATAGTTGTTTTATCTTTTTCTACCCAAACTGGAAGGCATTTAAATATCAGTGCAAGATGCCTGAAACACAAGCCGCATGGAACTGAGAGCTGAACGTTTATTTCCAAGTCTCTATGGGTTTTCTTCCTGCCCACACACTGTATGATCCAGATGTCAGTACTGGGGGGAAGCCATCCCATTTTCTCTTTCACATATAATAATTTTCATTAAATGTACATTTAATGACAGATCAAAAATATTAATGTTTTAATAAGAAGCAATTTTTAAAATGTTGCTGCTATTGTTTGAGTTGTGCTCCCCCCCATCCCCCGCCACCAAGATATGTTATAACCCTAACCTCTAGAACTCAGAACATGATCTCATTCGGCAGAAAGTTCTTTATGGCATAACTAAGGTAAAATAAGGTCATTAGGGTGGGTCCTCATCTAATGTAGCTGATGCCCTTCTCAAGAGCTTGGACAGAAGCAGGCACACAAAGGACGGCAGAGTGACGACACTCAGGAAGAAGACGTTATGGGTAGTGCCATGGGGCCACAGAATGCCAAGGATAGTCTGCGAGCCTCAGTCACCATTTGAGAAAGAGGGCATCATGAATCCATGAAACAAAATGCCAAGGACCACCTGCACATATCAGATACCAGGGGAGACAACAGAGAACTCTCCTGGGACCAAAAGACAGAGCCTCGCCCTGTTGACACTCAGATTTTAGATTTCAGAACTGTGAGAATAAAATCTGTATGATTTTGTTACCCAGTTTTAGATGCTTTTTAGAGTAGCCAGTAAGAAACTAACATATTTCTTAAAATAAAAAAAACATTCCACTGAGTGGCAGGCCCTCCCAAGTGAGAAGATAAATGGTTTTCTAAGACCAACTTTGTAAGAGTCTGTAATTTCGGAGCCAAGTTCCTAAAAGCCACCTTGTAATAGGAAGCTCACAATCCCTTCATTCTGTCTACATCCCTTTCCCTGACTGGCAAAGAGGGTGCCCGTTTTTGATTGACAGTTCCTCCCCTCTCCAGTTTTAGGGTGTCTGCTTGGGAGCATGGCCTGGTTCCAAAATTGAGCTTTCACGAGTCTGGGTGAAAAAGTGCATGGCTTCCCTCAGACAATGTGAAGTGACGTGTACAAGGGGACAACCTGGGAATGAATTCACAACTCCCAGTGCTTGATTTACTGTCTACACTGTAGTCCAAGCTAGGTGAAGCGGAGCCTGTCACATAAGAAGGGATTGCCGAGGAAAGCATCCCCCCACCCACTTTGAATGGTCTATTAGGTTGCTCGAAGGAAGCCTCCTTCATGGACAGACTCTCTAGGAAACCGTTTCACGGTTTCTTTACAGGTTATACATAAGCTTGTCACATGAGCCAGCATCCCATTCTGACCATCTGCCCAGGAGACAGGGAAATATGTCCACCCAAAGGCTTCCACACACAGTCATACAGCATAACCGATAACAGCCGGAGTGGGAAGAGTTCACATGTCCGTCGGTCCGGGAATGAGTAAATAATATGGGATATACTTGGTACAATGGAATTACTATTCAGGAATTGAAAAAAAAAAGAAAAAGAAAGAAGAAACTATTGGTTCACATTAAAACACTCGATGCTTCTCTAGAAGCTTCCCGGCCCTATGCTAAGTGAAACAGAACGAACATGGACAACTGCTTGTGGTATCATGCATTTGTATGGAATAGCCAGAAAAGGCAAGCCTGGGGGTGGAACAGAGCAAAGAGAGGGAGAGGGACAGAGGACCTGCCATCATCAGACACCAGGGATCTTGGCGAGATACTACACATGTTCTCAAATGAGATTTCCGACCGTGGTTGAACAACACGACCAATTTGCTATAATTTATCACTGATCTTAATTTGATGGGAATTGTGCACCAACCAAATTGCTCACTGGGGGAAAGGCTGTGGACTGATGTTCAGGTTGGAAGGAGAGCAAAATTCTGATGCCTGCTCCAACTCTCATGAATGCAGAGGGAATGGTGCTTAGTAAAAACTAGTTATAAGATGACACTCACAGTTTTGTTTATTTGAGATACGCAGAGCAGTCAATTTTAAACAGGAAGGACAGATAACAGGGGTGGCCAGAGCTGGGGTGGGGAAGTGGAGACTTCCGGTTTAATGGGCACAAGCTGCAGATTTAGGAGATGAGAAGTTCTGAAGATGGGTGGTCCTGATGGGTGCAGAACAGCAAGAAAACATACTCGGTGCCATTGGATTTGTGTATTTAAAATAAATAAAATAGTAAACCTTATGTTTATCAATCCATACAGATACACACACACACACACACACACACACACACACACACACACACACGGTTTGAGCCAGAGACAGGGAATCTGTTTCCATAACTGTTTTTGAAAGTTGAAATAGGTCAGAGAAACCTCATTGCCTTAGTCACTGAAAAGACTATTATTTATAACGCTTATGAAGGAAATAAATCCACCTGTGATCCTATGAAATTAGGAAAACCCTGGATAGTTTGCTGCTCACTAACTCTTCATCAGAAAACAGTATATACTTTGCTGAGGTTCAGTGGTCCCATCCCTAGGGTCTCTTCTCTGTCTTCCCACAGTGTGGGCCTCAGCCATCTCCGGCATTTTGCTCATAACTAGGGCCGGAGAAATCCCATTGGGGAAAATCTTGTATTTCTCTGCATGGCACATCACAAGGTAAAACCAGTCCAAATAAAAACGGACGTTAACAAGTCTCTTTTCAGGTTTCTGATGGCATAAAATTCGACTCAGAGACGTATGTTATCTGACTTCTGTGAGGGACAGAGGAGGTGGCAACAGGGAGGAAGTGAAACCTTTAGCCTAGGATCTATGGGTGTGTGAAGACTTTGTTTTTGTTTCGGGCCCACAGTTGCCAAGGTCCTCTCTAAGCCCCTTAGACCATTTGCAGAGACATCCGCAAACACAACCGCATTTTCTGAAGTCATAACCCGTGTGATTAATAGTCTTCCCATTTGGATCTCATTGAAGTGAGGTGTGGGATACTCTCACAGCCAGACCAGTCAATAATCTACCATCAAAAGTTGTAGAAAATAGATTTTTCTTTCCAGGCTCCTATCTCAGGGTTTCTGTTGCTGTGAAGAAACACCGTGACCGCAGCAGCTCTTAGAAAGGAAAGCATTTCACTGTAGCTGGCTGTAGTTCAGAGGTTCAGCCATTATCAGCACAGCAGGAAGCATGAGATCACGCACGCAAACATGGTGCCGGAGAGGGAGCGTAAAGTTCAACATCCAGATCCTCAGACAGTAGGAAGAGAGAGTGACACTGGACCTGACTTGAGCATCTGAAACCTCAAAGCCCACCCCCCAGTGACACACTTCCTCCAGCAAGGTCACTCGTACTCCAACAAGACCACACCTCCTAATACAGCCTATGAACTCCCTATGAACATTTGGGGGGGGGGGACATTTCATTCAAGCTACCACATCACCAATTTAAATAAACCAATGGCTGTGCACAGTATCTCTGCTATTGCCTTTCATAGAGAGTCAGAGGGTGGCAAACCTGTGGTCCGACATTCCCAGCTATGACTGGAGGGGAGGCCACAGCAATGGCAGCTGAGAGGCTTCCTAGAATGTCCAGTGGCTACAGAACATAGACAGCAAGCTTTGCTGTGACCCGGGAATGGGAGAAGGTTTGGGGGACAGGGGTCAGCTGGTCTAGGAGGGGGAGGGGAAGAGCAGCATGGACTCATTTACTGGAAAGCTCTAGGCCTTGCTAAGGACTCTTTAGGATAATAGCTCTTTTGACTGGCTGTTCGGCTTCTCGTCCTTTAGAAGGGGTAGCAGTGGTTGGCTGGAAGGGATGTGAAGAAAGCAGGGTAGGAAGGGGGTCAAAAGTCACGTGAGGGACTCTTTAACAAGTAAGCTTTGTGAGCCAAGGCCGAGGGGACACCCACAGAGCTGCCAGACAGGCTTGCCCGGGTGTGTGTGTATGGGGGGGGGGGGGTGTTTAGGGTTGGGAGGGCTGGAGTGGGGTGAAGGGTGGGGGCATAGGGGGGTGGATGAAAAAGCAGGTTCCAGAAAGACACAGCACAGAGGCATAAAAGCAGAGGAAAATGTACATCTGACATGGGGAAACTGAAGGGTGTTATCTCTAATGCCCCTTTAAATAAATCTTCCATTATCTAACATTCTCAAGCCTGCTTCACGAGAGAGGACTGAGAGAGGACTCATAGCCATGGCACAAAGCTAGGGGTTTTGATAACAAAGGAATCCGTCTTCAAACAGAAATAGATCCTCACAAAAATAATAAAACAAACACAAAAATCTCTTGCAGCTCAGCTGACTGAGCCCGGGATGACGGCAGCCTTCACTCGCAGGGTCTATGGAGCTCATGCCCAGAGGGAAAGAAAAGTGACTTTCAGATCAGGGCACAGATGAGCTTTGTTTATTGACCAGTGGCACACACCATAATGCTATTGTATTGCAGAGAACGGCCTGAGAGTCACATCTCTCAACAGCGCAACCTGTGCCCAGCAAACTGGCCTCCATAACTCATGGGGAGATAGAAGGACCCCAGTCCTTGTTTCCCAAGAAGCTACATTTGGGTGGCATGAAGGAGGGAGAATAGAAAAACAAAAATTCTATGCCTTCTATAACCAGTCATTTCAGCCAAGATTTATTTCAGATGGCCTTGTCTTGGTAGGTAACAATTTGTGTATATTGTGTCTCTACAGAAATGGTTAGGATACCAGATAAGTCAACTTTTTTGTTGTTTTGTTTTGATTTTTGTTTTTCAAGACAGGGCTTCTTTGTGTAGGTCTGGCTGTCCTGGAACTTGCTCTGTAGACCAGGCTGACCTCAAACTCACAGAGATCCACCTGCCTCTTCCTCCCAAGTGCTGGGATTAAAGGAGTGTGCCACCACCATCTGGGGGTATGGGGGCCTGGATAAGTCAACTCTTAAATTCAGTTCCTGCAAGACTGTGGAGGATTTAACAAGGATGCCATCACTGTTATCTTTTTGACTCTGGGATGGCCCTTCTTGGTGCTTCTATTGACTTCCATTTCCTACCAAATGGGATATATGTACATCTTCAGGGGGATTACTTTAATTTTTAATTTTTTTTTATTTTATTGTATGTGTATGGGTGCTTTGCCTGTAGGTATGTCTGTTTGCCACATGCATGCCTGGTACCTGTAGAGGCTAGGAAAGGGTATCAGATCCCTTGAGTCTAGAGTTACAGGCTGTTATGAACTGCCATAAAGGTGCTGGAAGATAAACGCAAGTCCTCTGGAAGAATAATACGTGTTTCTAATCACTGAGTCATTTCTCTTGCCCTCAAAGCAAGTACTTTATAAATTAAGGACACTACATTTCCTACTGTATAAAGTTTGGAGTTTGGTATTTATTACATATTCAATAAATGCGGATATTTTTAAAGCATCTATCAAATGGTGAAGGTCATTTTCATTGTTATTGCTTTTTTTTTTTTTTTTTTTTTTTTGAGATAGAGTTTTTGTGTGAATCCCTGGCTGTTCTGGAACTCACTCTGTAGACCAGGCCGTCTCAAACTCAGAGATCCGCTGCCTCTGCCTCCCAACTGTTGGGTTCAAAGGTGTGTGCCACCACCACCTTACAATGAAGGCCATTTTTTATATAGAAGTGTCCCATAACTGAGGACCCTTCCAGGCTTTCCTTAAAGTCCCAATGGTGTGATGATGAAGCAGCTAGGTGCTTCTGGACCCTCTTAATGGGATAGAGCCAGTGGGATCCCAATTTTATTTTTTGGAGGGATGCCACACTCCAAGACTACAAACTGGGAACTCTGAGGTTCAGAGAGCCACACAGGACTTCCCTACCTACCTAGGGATATGGGAATCGGAGAGCTCACGGATCCAAGAGCCAGGATGTGGGAAAGGTTCTCTGGTCTGTTATTTAATTTCATGTTCTTGCAGAATCAGAGTATCTACTCCTGTGGACTAGAAAGAACTAGATTTCATGTTCTTTTGGGGAGGTGGGTTCTACCCTTTGCATCATAGAGCCCAGCTGAGGCCAGGGAGAACAGCTGTGGGGAACTATATGGATGTCACCGAGGTGAAGGTGACTGTAGGGTAATACAGCACTGTACCAGGAGGTTGGAGGGTCCAATTCCATCTCTGGTCATGAGAAAGTTGAAGTCCCAAAGGATGGTAAGATTCAGGCTAAAATTCAGGTCTTTGAATTTCAGGTCTCTGGACTAGGCCACTTTTCTGAGTTGGGAAACAGAAGTTGAAAACACGGCTGCTAAGCCCTCTTCTGGGTCCAAAGAACAATATTAATGAGGGATGCATGTGAAGTTTTCTTAACATTAAAAGGGGAAGAAGACAGGAATGATGAAACACAGTAAGAGAGGAAGAAAAAATAGGAAAGACAGAGCAAAAGAAAAAAAAAGTATCTTAAATTTTCAACTTTGGACCACCCAAATCTGATGACTGGCTGAGCCGATGAAAATCCATCCCAGCCGCCATCACCAAATAAAACTTCTGCCTCTATCCTACCAAACAAGCAAGCCTAGAGACTCCAGGTGTTTCCATGTTACTCTAATGGAGCAGTTTTCAACCTGTGGATCACAACCCTGCGGGGAAGGGCAGTCAAATGACCCTTTCACAGGGGTCACCTGAGACCATCGGAGATACCAGATGTTTACATTACGATTCATAACAGTAGTAAAACTACAGTCATGAAGTAGCAACAAAAATAATTTTATGGGTGGGGTCACCACAGAATGAGGAACTGTATCAAAGGGTCGCAGGGTTAGGAAGGTTGAGAGCCGCTCTTCTAAGGCTGTAGCAGGGGTCCTTGTGCCAAGCTCAAGGCAAGCCACAGAGACACAAACCCCTCTGAGAATTCAAACAGTTCGTCATTATCTCCAGCATCCTCAGAGATGCAAAAGTTGGCATGCTGGAGGCTTCTGCTGGGCTCATTCCCTTAATCACCTCCCTGGTCCTCCTACAGGTCACAACAGGAAGTTATCTCAACCTGGTGAAGCAACTTGGTCTTTGTTGTCTGGATTTTCTTTTCCAATTTTTAATTATTTATTTTTATTTTATCCTCATTGGTATTTTGCCTGCATGTATGTCTCTGTGAGGGTGTCAGAACCTCCGGAACTGCCACATGGATGCTGAGAATTGAACCCGGGTCCTCTGGAAAAGCAGCCAGTACTCTTAACCTCTGAGCCTACCTTTGTTTCTTTGCTTTTTGTCTTCCTGCCATAGACAGCATGACTTCAGGATATTTATTGGACTTAAGTCCTCTGCGTGCGTGCATGTGCACGCACGCGCACACACACACACACACACATGCACACACATGCACGCATGCACACACACACGCGCACACACATGCCAAGGTCTTATGACTGCTGTTCTGACGGAGGGGCATCATCTTTACCTACGCAATCCTTATTATCATAGGTTAATGTTAAAGCCAACACCAAGCTGATAAGTTGCCAAAAACAAGTCAGTGTTCTACCAAGCAAAGCTGAAAGTCCAGCTCAACTCAGAGTCTCCAGGTTGTTGAGAAATAGTAAAATGTGAGATGCTCCATCATCCAGAAAAGAGGACTTTTGCCTTAAAGGATGGAAAAAAAGCATATGGAGTTGCTAAGGTAAAGTTATCACATTTCATGGCAGCGATGTGCCTCCTGCAGAGCCAGCCAGCCTTTCATTTGAACTCGGGGTGCTCTTTCAGTGCAGGGGAGTGCAGCACGTGAGAGGTGTGGAAGAATGCAATCACCAAGAAGGCTGGGCTCCATTGTGCATCGCCAACACTTGGCTGAGCGGGTTAGTTAGCATGATGCTAACGACGCCTTTTTCTGCAGCTCTCACAGGAAGGGAGGGACAGCAGTGCCCATTCAAGTCAGCAGCATGCCAGGCAGCAGTGCGTGCATTAATGCTCCTGGGTAGCCAAGAAGTAAACAAGTTTAGACCCAGCTGAATCCGCGGGAGACAAGAAGATATGCAAATTATGCTCTGGGGATGGTTCATGGTTCAAGTCACTGTTGGGTGCCATTTGAGAATCCTCACTTCTGATTTGGCATATCTTTCATCTGTCTCTTCGCATCCCTGTGAAACCTCCTCTTTCTCTACCCCTCCTCCTCTTCAGTCAATTAGGATTCAATTATACTGTTTCTCGGGCTGACAGCCCATGGCCCAGAGTTCAAATGAAATGCTGGCTGGTACTGTAGGTGGCTCGTCACTGCCCTAAAATGGGATCGCTTTACCTTAGCAACCACGTATACTTTGTTTCCATCCTTCAAGGCAAATAAAAATCCTGTCTCTTAGTCATCTTGTCATAACATCTAAAGGTACTATGTTAGTCTGTTTTCTGTTTCTAGAGCATGATGCAAAAGACTGAGGAAGTTGTAAAGAGTCTATGATTGGCTCAGAGTTTAGGTTCAAGACTAGGGGCCCACCCATGTCGGCGATGGTTTGCTTGCTGGTGAAGTCAGGAAGTGATGCTTGTGTGTCTAGTTTCTCTCTTTTACAAACAGGAGGACTCTGTAAAAGACTTTGCTCCAAGGCCCTTATCTAACAGTCATCACCTCCCAGAGGCCCTATCTCTAAGCATCAGGATTAGGTTACATTTCCATCCCTGACTCTCTCACCATGTGGGTTAAATTCCAACAGGCCACACTCACAGGCAAGTACCCAGAAGGTTTACGTTGACTTGTATGTTTCCAGTCTTCCAAGACATAAGGAAAGAGCGGGAGAAACAGCCCAGGTGCTGGCAAAGCTCACCTGGAGGAAATGCACAGGAAGAGCGGTTTGTGTCCTGCTCTTTCTAGTCTCCCCAAAAGGCAGTGGCTTGGGTGCTTAGGGATGACTGGCGCTCTGGGAGAGTAAGCAGGGAAGAAAGGCCAGCAGGATTCTCCCAGTTGCCTGCCTTCCTCTTTCCTCAGCGACTGGTTTCCAGGAATGACCATCCCTTGAGATTCTGGAGCTGCCACGCATGCCATTTCAAGGTCATGTGTGCTAAGATACACTATGAACACCAAATTAGCCATCTTTAGGTGCTATAGTTTTATGATCTACTTTAAAGCGCAATCGCCCTTCTTAGATAGTATTTTTTGAAAATTTACATAAAACAAGAGTCATGGGCCCACCAAAGTCAAGATATCCCCAGATTTCTCTCCTTCATTGTCTTCCCCCTCCTGTCTCCCCACACCTGTGAACACTCTCTTCTGTTTCTGTCCCGATAGTTTTGCCTTTTCCTAGACGTCTTACAAATAGGAATATACGGTATATAGCAAATTCAAGCTAGGCTTCTTACATTAAACACGACACCTCTGACACTAACTCACAGTGCTCCACATGGCAGTGCTTTCCCTTTCTTCTTGCTAAGTAGTATTCTACAGAAGAACCTACTAAAATTCATTTATCCATTTGTAAATGGATGGATATTTAGGCTATTTCTCAAGTTTGGTACTATTCTATAAAGTCCATTAAAAATCCTTCTATTTTCTTTTTTAACTTGGCTTAACTCATCCCCCCACCCCTCAGCGGCTTATAATTTATTTATACAGCAATTAGACTTTTAGTTTGGTGTGAACTAAAAGAACTGTCCTTTGCTTTTCATTTGAAGCCTATACCTTGAAATATGATTCTAACCAGTGCAGGCTGGTCACGGCGATTTGTCACAGACATTCCAACAGGCACATTGTCTCTGCCCTTGTCCTCCTGGGTCTGAGTTTCTCCACGTGGGGAAGAGCACACCACTTCCTGTCCACATCTGTACCAGCGGTAGGTCCACTCCCGGGCTGCCTTTTGCAATAGAGTTTACATAAATTATTGCACACGAAAGGTTTTAAAACTTTTCCCAGAGGAAATTGGGAGGCAGGGCTTTAAACTTGTTTCATTTTGAAAACTACCTACCGAAATAAAACAAAAAATACATATAGAGACATCAAAGGGCAAAGAGCAGTAAGTGCTGAGTTACCTAAAAGAGGAATTTGTCTCACACACATTTGCCTCGGGCATAAGAGTGTTGCAACATGCCGTGGTATCACCCTGTAAAAGCACTGCAGTTAAGCTGACTTTTTATTATTTTTTTTTCTCCAGCATCTTTCTCCTCTAAGAAAAACAAAAAAGGGGGAGCCCGGAAGACCTGAAAGACCACAGAAGATGAGAAATGGGAGAAGGGGATGGAGAAAAAAAAGAAGTGGAAAACAAGGTCAGTTCTACAGGCCCTCATATCATAGAACATCAAAAGGTGTTTGCAAAATCAGACCCATTTGGTATTACCTGATTGTCAGGACGTGGGAAATGCACCAGAAACTGGAATTAGTTATTATGAACCATGGCGTGGTGGTTAATTGTATGTGCCAACTTGGCTGAATCCTAGAGTGCCTAGGTATGTGGACAGTCATTGTTTTGGGTGTTTCTGTGAAGGTGTTTTTTGGAGAAGATGGAATAAAGATTAACCTTCTAATGTGGGTGGGTCCTGTCCAGGCACTTGAGGCCTTAGCAGATCAAAGAGTCGGCTTCGCTGAGCAAGGGGGGTTTCTGCTCGCAGATGACCTCTGAAGTTCCCTGGGTTTCCATTCTGCTGGTCTACCCTGAAGATCTTGATTTATCAATCCTCCAAATCTCCAAAACTCCATGTGCTGGTTGTCTACTGAGCCTCCTATTTCCCTTTTCCTTCTCTTCCTCTCCCCTTCCCTCCCCTTCCTTTCCCTTCCCTTCCCTTCCTTTCCCTTTTCCCTTCTCTTCTTTCTTCTCCTTCTCTCCCCTCCCTCATCTTCCATCCCCCCTCTCTCTCCATTTCTATCTCTGTCTTTCCTTCCCTTCCCTGTGTTCTTTGTGAATACACAGACACTCAGACACACAGATACACACTCCTTCCCAAAGAGTCCCACTCCAGATGATATTAAAGAGCATCATCTAGCCCTTCCTCATGCATCTCTTCTGTAGTATCTAAGCAAGCATCAGATCCTCACCTGAGCATTTCCTGTCCAGGAACGTGCTGGTCCTGAAGCAGCTACTATCAATTTTGGACAGCACTGATCGTTTCAATTTTGTTGTCCTTGTTTGTTTCAAATAGCAAGCTTGTTCTACTTCCCAGTGTCTTCTGTACTTTCGAACAGCTTCTTTCCCAAGGACTTCACAGGCTATTTGTACACAGGTGCACATTCCCTTGACTCAATTCATCTTAATTTGAATGATCTATTTGGCAGGGGGATTCTGAACCATTAACCAGATCCTCCCCCCCACCCCGTATGTGTCTGCTTGTGTCCATTTCATTTCCTCGTACCCTTTACCCTCCTTTCATAAATCACCTAGGACATTAATGCCTCTTGCCCCGGGGGCGTGAAGGAATCAGGATGGAGAGGACAGGGTCAACTGTGTGTGCCTGATGGATCAGGGACAGGCAGAAAAGGCACTACGATGGCAGGAACTGCCAGGATGGCAGGTAACAACAACACACTGGCTCCCGTGTACCTGATGCCCAGGGCTAGGCAGTGTGGTGGGTCCTTGGGCTGCAGACAGGGATTGTTCCAGGACTAGATAAGGCCCAGATCCCACCACAGTTCAAGAATAAAAGAAGTTGCATGAACCAGACTAAGTAGGCCTCTTCCACTGAGAGAACAGAGGAACACAATTCTAGTTGAGTTTACAGAAAAATCTCCTAATAGCGCTTGTTCAACTGGGTATACAGATTGAATGCCGTTATCAGCCTGCTCCTCCCTGGAATGAAGCTATCGAAACGAGTCTTCTCTTTGAGAATGGCCCTGTCCCGGGAAGAAGCTCCATCCAAGGTAGGAAATCAGAGTCCCAAGAAAACAGCCTGTGAGTCTCAGACTGCCACTTTGATCTTATATTAGTTCCTTGTCTCCATTCCATCCTGCAGCCAACATTCCTTCAAAAGACATCTATGGACTACGTGCTATGCGATCATTACTGTGCTAATTATTGGAAAAATCAAAGACAAAAGAAGCCTTGTGTCTGGAGGAGAGGGACGGGAACACAAAAATGTGATCTCACGCAATTAAATTAAATGATGCCATTAAACGGATTTAAAAATGCATGGAAAAGAACTCAGATCCTTTCCCTAGGTGGACCTGCTTAAAGGCAATGAGTGAATATTTATCCTTAATGATGGGTCACTAGGTGAGACCCTGAAGGAACCTCAGTCAGGATTTGGAACTTCTAGGGAGACAAGCTTCATCGTGGTTGGAACCAGTTTACAGAGCTTAGAGTTTACAAATACAGTTTACAGGAAGGGGAAGCAATGCTTGACTTCCTTGTTGACGAATGCAGACATTTGAGGACACCGTGTGCAGGTGACAGTGCCGACACTTAACAGTTATCATGCTTGACAACTATTATTTTCCCCAATCTTCAGCACGGTTCAAAAACGATTATTGGCAAAATTGATATGGAAATCAAGGCTTAGAAAGTCAAATGCCATGCCTGATGCTACATAGCTTGTTAGGGGCAGAGCAAGCATTCAGATCCAGAATCCTTTTTCTATTATGTGTGATTGCACCCTAAAAAAATATACAGAACGGATGCTAGAAACACAGAGAACCTGCAAAGTGCTTGATTCTTCTTGGGAAGCCATGCCTTTCCACAGCTGGGCTGCTGTGACCAAGACCATACAAAGCTTGCTTGCAAAATTGAACATATTTACTACTTGCTGCTTTCTATAAAGTTTGCTGATCTCTGAAAGTAAACTCTCCTAAGTGATTTGACCAGGTGGTGGTCTCGATCCTTAACTGTGATCTTCCATGCTCATTTTGAGACTGGTGCCTTGTGTCAGATTTCAGGAAATTTACAGACACCAGACAATTGTGCTGTGTCTCTGTGACCAAAGTGGTCATGTTGGAATGGAGATTAGTCCCCGTGTGTAGTGATATTTTGTTTGTTTCTGACAAATAAGGCTTACCTGAAGATCAGAGGACGGAGCTAGCCACTAGTTACTACACAGGCCAAGGAGTGGTGGGCACAAACCTTTAATCCCAGTACTTGGGCTGGTGAAGCAGAACAATCAGGAGTTCAAGGCCACTCTGGGCTGTTCGAGATTGATCCGGTCTCAAAGAGAAACAGAGTCAGGTAGTGGAGGTTCAGGCCTTTAATCCCAGCACTAGGGAGGTGGAGACAGGAATATAAAACAGGTGGAGACAGGATCTCTGGTGTATTCAGTCTGAGGACTTGTAGAGAGAGGGGGGATCTTGCCCCATTCGGGTTGAGGATTCGACAGAGGTAAGAAGTCTCTAGTGGCTGCTGTGCTTCTCTGATCTTCCGGCCTTCACCCCCAATATCTGACTCTGGGTTTTTATTAATGAGACTAAATATGATTGCGCTCCACTCATGTTTTCTTCAGTAGGATCTGAAAGCGCCAATATCATGAGTGGCAAACTTCAACCACCTGATTTCTGGGAATTAGTGGAACGGCCTAATCACCTTTGAGAGAAGGACAGAAATAATTACTTTAAAACAAAATGTTATCTGGGCTTTGGAACGGCAAGGTGAGTGATTCTGCTGGGATTATCTCATCTGAATTGGTGCCAGTCATGGCAAGGCAAGGAATTTTTTCCTCAGGAGCAAAGGAAAACGCACCCCAGGTGGCTGGCGTGTTCTTTTACAAAGCAGTGTATATGCTGTGCATATGCCTTTACTCACATGTATGTACAGACACACACTTGAGGCAAAACCTTTTCCCTGTTGGGAATGATTTTTGATATAGCTCTCCTGCACTGCTGCCAAGATGCACAGTCATCTCAATTTTCATCTGAGGGTGACAACATTAATTGGGGCCTTCTTTTGTGTGCTGAAATCTGTGCTGGTGATTTCAGAGTAGGCAGTATCGACTTTGCAAGCTACTCTCCTCCCCAACACAGACTCATCACACTTTCTTATCACTACTCTTACTTTATAGTATCTGCGCGGGCAAACGTCCAAGCCACGATCAGGCCACCATCAAGGGGATTCAGGGAGGGTTTACCCACTGGAGGGTGGTCCTGCCACAGATGTGATGGAAACACATGCTGTCTAAGCTACCCTGGTGCAAGAGCTGTTTCCTGGCAGAACATGATTAGGCTCTTAAGGGTCAGGGTAAAGTAATGGTTGGTCCCAAGAAGTAAAGGAGAAAAGCGGGGAAGAGATTGGGAGAGATCCAGAAAGCAGGCAGCAGGCAGGTCTTGAGCAGGCTCTCAGTAGCTAGTTCAGGATAGCCTTTTTCCAAATGGGATAACTGTCTCACCCTGTGGTCCACCTCCAGAGTGCAGATGGTGTAGAGGTAGATGTATGAAGCCTGAAGCCCAACCTTGTTCTTCAGGCAGCGCTCTGTGCATCCCAGATGCCTGGAAGAGTTGGCTTACTCAGGCAGCGCCAGCTACAGCTCACTGAGTGAGAGTGGAATTGAGCATCCTCTTCTGGCAGGGAGGGCGTTCAGATAAGGTTCCACTGTTAGGTCTTTCCATCTTTAAAGGAACAATTGTTAAAGCACCACAGCTCTATCCAGGCTCTCAACCACAGCCCATCAAAGCCGGGTGGTGTCCTGAGTACCTCGTGACTTTTCCTTCCCGTCCAGACATCGCCACCTTTCCTGCAGGAGAGGTCAGCTGTCATGCCGGTATCTCATTAGCATTTCTGGTTAACATTCAGCATTAATGAACCTTTTTGTGGGTTACAGCTTTACAATATAAAGCAGAGTGAGCGTATTGAGTGTCTGTGTGCCCAAAACTTTCGCTCCCACTAATGTTCATACTTAAAGAGTCTCTTTCCTGTGTAAAATAAGAATTTTAATGAAATTCACCCTTAATAAAAAAAATCCTTAGAGTGTACACTGACAAGTGTTCATAGACCGAGCTGAGGGGACTAATGCTGAGCCCAGTGTCACTGCTGATACTTGCAGGGGACTCCTGTCTACTCTAGAAAATAGTTCTGTGTATTGATGCTGGCACTGCCTCCCACAGCAACATGGCACAAGCTCCTGGCAATCAGCACATTTTGGAGCAGAAGCAGGACACTAAGACCCTCTGACAAGACCCCACTTTGACTCCTTGTAGGTGACCAAGAGGACATTCTTCCAAGACAGTCATAGAGATCAGCGTATTTGGTCTCAGATTATGACTCGTTAGCTATTTGTCACTTGGAGTTGATGTAAAAACCAGACAACCAGACACCCTCAATCAAGTCCCCTAGGACCAAATGTTTAAGATAAAACCAGGTTAAAACCACTAAAAACGATCTCAGTAGCTTTCTTAACCCTTAAAATATCTGACTTTCCATTGAGGTATTTGACTAAATTTTGTAAAAAGTGTTGTGTCATTTTTGTCAGATTTTACAAATCCTTTCTGCTCTATGGGGTTTGATCAGGAGAGGCCCGTTCAAGGCCTCATCACAAATACCTCATTTTGTCTTTGTAGAAGGTGTTGCTAAAAGAAGGCCAGGTCGTTATAAGTAGTTTGGTTGATTCCATTATTATCTGATGTGTTTTAAAGTTGATTGAAGGAATCAACTTTCAGATATATTCCAAAGCACAGAGGAAATCTTCTGGAAATGATAATAAAGTTTTGAGCATGGGAAGGAAGCATAAAGAGGTACCTGCACCTCAGAAGCAGCCGAGGCCCCGTGTTTCCTCAGAAGCATTCTCAGAAGCAGCCGTGGTCCAGCATTTCCTCATAAGCATTCTCAGAAGTAGCTATGGTCCAGTGTTTCCTCATGAGCATCCTCAGAATCAGCTGTGGTCCAGCGTTTCCTCATGAGCATCCTTAGGAGCAGCCGTGGTCCAGTGTTTCCTCATAAGCATTCTCAGAAGTAGCTATGGTCCAGTGTTTCCTCATGAGCATTTTCAGGAGCAGCTGTGGTCCAGCATTTCCTCATGAGCATCCTTAGGAGCAGCCATAGTCCAGCGTTTCCTCATGAGCATCCTCAGGAGCAGCTGTGGTCCAGAATTTCCTCATGAGCATCCTTAGGAGCAGCCGTGGTCCAGTGTTTCCTCATAAGCATTCTCAGAAGTAGCTATGGTCCAGTGTTTCCTCATGAGCATTTTCAGGAGCAGCTGTGGTCCAGCATTTCCTCATGAGCATCCTTAGGAGCAGCCATAGTCCAGCGTTTCCTCATGAGCATCCTCAGAATCAGCTGTGGTCCAGCGTTTCCTCATGAGCATCCTTAGGAGCAGCCGTGGTCCAGTGTTTCCTCATAAGCATTCTCAGAAGTAGCTATGGTCCAGTGTTTCCTCATGAGCATTTTCAGGAGCAGCTGTGATCCAGCATTTCCTCATGAGCATCCTTAGGAGCAGCCATAGTCCAGCGTTTCCTCATGAGCATCCTCAGGAGCAGCTGTGGTCCAGAATTTCCTCATGAGCATCCTTAGAAGCAGCTGTGGTCCATTGCTTCCTCATGAGCATTCTAAGAATCAGTGGTCGGCCAGTGTTTGCTCACGAGCATCTTCAAGAGCAGCCGTGGTCCAGTATTTCTTTGTGAGCATCCTCAGAAGCAGCCAGGGTTCAGCGTTTGCTCATGAGAACACTCTGCAGTCTCTAGCCTCATCCTCACACAGTGGCATTGATTAAACTATACTCCCACCTGCTTCTCCTACGCATCCATGAGCTGCTGGTATCTGTTGTCTGTCATTTATGTTGCTCTCCCTGAATCCTCACCAAAGGACATGCTCAATAGGAAGGGAAGAAAAATAGAGAATGAAAGTATAAGCTCACTGATAAATATGAAGGCATTGGGTAAAATAGAGTGTGTGCTTAGTCTGATAAGACAAAACATTAACATTTAATAGGAGAATAAAATATTTATATCCAAGAAAGATTTCCTGAGGATTAATATGAATTTATAATTTATCAGGCACCAGGGGCCTTATGCAATGAAAAATGAGTGCAATACCAAGGGCTTTTAAGTCATAAATATAAACTAAACAGGTGAGAATTTTCATCCCCAAGAATGACCTAGGATATTAACTATACAGAGAAGAAAACATAAAAGTAAGGTGTCACTAGTATGAGCTTCTGGAGTGACTACATAGTCACTGTAGACTTCTAAAGGATTTCAAAAGTCAACAAAGAAATATAATCAAAATAAGCGCTCTGTACTTATGTTTATACGTCATGTAAACAAAATATTTCAGTAAGCCTTACTGATAAGTGGTTGATTGAATTCTTTGGAAATGAAGGACTTTCCTTTTTCTTTTTTGTATCTTGAACAAGGCAAACATGTGGGTTAATCATTAGCGGACTCTCCAAGCCTTCCTTGTTGCTCCAATCCTCAAACGACAAGCTCATAAATCCTTGAGCTTCTTTGGAGTTACCGTGGCCAAGGTTCAGAGTTTAAGGTGGCATTCCATAAGCCACCAGCCTTGCCACTTAAGAGCCCCTGATTGCAGCCGAGCACCCAGCCCTTTCTCACCCTGACTTCAAACCCATTTCTCTGAGGATTTGGTTGTTTACACTGTGGAAGGGGCGGGGGAAGCTTTCCATTTTAGACCAGCTTTAAATTTCACTGCTGCTGTGATATTCTTGACAAAAGTAACTGAAAGACTTATTTGGCTCATAGTTCCAAACTCCAGTCCGTCGTTGTATAGTGGTGGAAGCTTGAGAGAGCTCATCACATTCTGCCCTCCCAGGGAATTAACGCTTGCTGGTGCTGGCTTACTTCCTCCAATCATACACAGTCCAGGGTCCTCTGAGTAAGGAATGGCGCCCCCACAATTAAAATGGTCTTCCTGCATTAATTAATGATATCAAGACAGCTTTTCACAGGCATTTTCAGAAGCTAACCTTAAGGTCAATGATACCACACAGGTGTGCCTGGAGCCTTGTCTCCTAGATGTCAAGTTAATGGATTTATGAAGGGAAAAATGTATGGGTAGTACAGAGAATCTCCATGAAGCTTGAACCTAGTTTCCCATATTATTATGGTCTGTTGGCTGTAATTATTGGATCAATATGAATTTAAGCCCAGCAGTCAGGAGGCAGAGGCAGGAGAATCTCTGAGTTCAAGGCCAGCCTAGTCTTCAAAGAGACTTCTAGGACAGCCCTGACTGTACAGAGAAACCCTGTCTCAAAACAAACAACAACAACAAAAACCCCATAAATCCTCTGGCCACTTTCTACATTCTCATTCTACCCCAAATTCTTCAATGACCTAACTGATTGACATATATTTAAGAATTTTGAATGGAAATACGGCAGTTGAGTACACTTATGAGGTATCGTGTGATATTTCAATACTTGTCAATATACAATGGACAGGGACAGATCACAGTGATTGGCACATCAATCACTTCAGATATTTATCACTTCTCGATGTTAGCAACATTTAAAATCCATTCTAGTAGCTACTTTAAAGTAGGCAATTAATTGTTGCTCACCGGGGGCTGGGGTTTAGCTCAGGTGATAGAGCACTTGCCTAGAATGGTCAAAGCTCTAGGTTCCATTTTCAGCACTGCCTACACTAGGCCCTGTAGCCAACACACCCATAATCCCAGAACCCGTAATCCCAGAACCCAAGAGGTAGAGGAAGAAGGATCAGAGGTTCAAGATCATCTTCAGCTTAATATAGTGTTTAAGGCCAGCCTCAGCTAACGAGGCCCTGACGCTAATCAAATTTGGTCAGCCATAGTTATCCTGCTATTCCTCCTACCCAGCTGCTCCCCTGAACTCCTCAACCACCGTCTCCCTCTCTTTCCCTCTCCCGCCCCTTCCCAAACTCTGTAGTAACCACTATTCTACTCTATATTTTTGAGGTCAGATTTTTATCTTCCACGTATAAGTGAGAACATGTATGTCTTTCTGTGCCTGACTCATTTCATATAACACACACTGCCCTGGTTCCATCCATGTTGCCATAGATAACCGACATGTATTCTTCTTTTCATCTGAATAGCCTTCCACTGGAATATCCCCCACGTTTCCTCAATCCACATCCATAACCTCACATCCCAGCTATAATGAATGCAGTGCCATACATATGGGAGGGCGGCCGTCGGACAAAATGACTTCATTGCCTTTGCTTATACTCCACAGTGGGATTGCTGGACCATAGAGTAGTTCTGTTTCTGATATCCTGAGGAACTTCTCTTCATATACATATATATGTGTGTGTGTATGATATATGTGTATATGAGATACATATGATATATATATGAATATATATATATCATATTGTGTCTATGCTAATTAAAAATCCCCCTGGCTGTTTTTCCCACATTACCTGGTAGTGTCTAAGAGTTCCCCCTTCCCCATGTCCACTCTAGGATTTGTTGCTTGGGGTTTTAAAATTGTATTATTATAGACAATATTACTGAAGTCAGATGAGATCTCACTGTAGGTTTATTTTATCTGCCTCCCCACAATGATTAATCACATTGAATGTTTTCTTTTCATCCACTCATTGGCTATTTGCGTCTTGGGAAACATCAACCGAAGTCATTGTCCACTTTTGACCAACAGTTTATTTTTCTTTTGCTGCTGAGTCAAACACTGTTGAGTTTGTATCAGCTTGGTGTTACTTGTCACTTTGACAAGCACCTCAGAGGAAATTCTGAGATGTACACTTTCAGAGGGTCAGGCCCATGGTCGCATGACTTCATGGCTCCTTGGTCATGGTGAGGTCTCACTTCACTCATGGGAGAATGTGGCAGAAGTTATCTGCTCTCTTTGCAGTGACTAGGAAGGGGGTGGGAGCGAGAGGGAAAGAGAGAAGGAGAGGGAACTTGCTCATGCTGGAATAAGATATGGTCCCCAGAGACAAGGACATTGGAGTGACTTGAGTTTTCCACCTCTGGAATCTCCCACAACCTCCTGCCAACTCCATCAAACTGTGACTCCTTTACAAGCACAAGTCAGAGCCCCACAATCCATTCTCCACGGCGAGATCCAACAGCGGAGGACCAAGCCTTTCGAGGGGACACTTCATATCTAAAATATGACATTGGCAGGAGCTCCTTGCCTCTTCAGCATACTTCCGTGTTGGCTGAGTACTTCACAAACACTCCCTCCCATTTTGTAGGTTTTCTTTTCATCCTGTGGATTATTCTCTTTGATGCTCAAAAGGCTTTTGCTTTGATTTCATCTCATCACATGCAATTCTTGCTTTCATTGCCTGTGCTTTTAGGATTGTGTCCAGAAACATTGTCTGGACCATTAAATGGTTTGAAAATATTGTAGTTTCAATTTATTCTTTGTAAGGATTTATTCTAATAGGAAAGTAATGTTTTAAATCACTCACCCCCCAGTAAAACTGATAAGCCGTGGCCCTTTACTAGTTCAACTACCATTTCCCAAGTGTCTACTTTACATTGTGACATAAAACTCTGTGACAGTGTCACCTGGGGGATGGGACTCTCACACTTTCCAGATTCTTTATGCCCTTGGGTAATCTAGACTTAGGCATCTCCATTTTAAAAGCTCCGGAAACTGAACCGTGGCAACCACAGCCACCTTTCAGAAATTCTTTTAGTCCTTGGACATGTAAAACCCCTCCCAGTGGTTCCGGAGTCTGCAAAACTAATCTATTTGGAAGCTGGTATTTACATAAGGTTAGGATCATTTTTCTTCTACTGCTCTTTCACTTTTAGTTTTTTTTTAAAGCAATTTAAATTTCAGGAGAGAATAATAACTATCAAAGGCTCTGTAGCTTTTGTCTAATATGTACTCCGCCAGCACAATTTAAATTAGAACCCTAATTGTCAATCTGGGAAGGCTGAAAACAACAGCTAAGCTCCTCTATCCTTCCTTGCAGGAGACTGATGATGAGCTTGCTTTCCCCTGAACTGTATTTGTTGCACCAACCACTTTATCTAAAATGCTAATAAAATTGCATGTGCAAAATTATGTCACTAAAGAAGGAAAAGGCAGCTGTCTGCTGCTCTTTGGGAGTGGAGGTGGAGCAACTGGGCTGCTCGCCTTCGGCAAATTAACAAGGACCCGTGGTATGGATGTTGATGCTTCCTTTGCAAATCTCCACCTTGCCTCACTCCGAGGATGGCCACATCTGCAATGGTGGTATGAGAAACATCTGTTTCTACACATGCTATAACAGAAGGTGTGACTGGAGACTAGATGAGAGCAATCAATATTCTGAGAGTACGGGACTGAACCGAAAAGCTCTAAGAAAGGCCTACTTAAAGTCAGCCCTTGGAAACAGGATGCTCTGTGGACAGAGGGCTGGATCTTTGGGTGTGTGAGCAGGCCAGGTTGAGGGCATAGGCAGTATTTTTTGGGCAGAGCCTCCCCTTGGGGTAGGAGGGGCTTCTGGGAAGGACATTTTAGCATAATTAATTGTAAGGCACACAACGGTCTTCTGCCTATAGGGACTTGGAAGCCAGAGGAAGTATGTAACAATATGATTAGTTAGAATGCTCTATTAGTTGAGCTAGAAAAAGCATTACTCCTTTATGTATACAAAAAGATATCACCACACGCCACGGGGAGAACATTACTTCTGAAGCGATTAGTGCTCTCTCTCTATCTGCACTTTCAAAACCTAAGTGGTTCATCCTGTGTAGTGTCTCTTCCGAGGTCATCAGAAACCTCAGGAAGACTTGCTGCATGTTTCAGTGGAGCTAGCTGAGCAAAGGGCGGGGGGAATCTAAACAGCTCCTCTACTAAATGACAGTCAACCACGGTTGCTGCCATTTTGCCATTGTCTTCCTCATCATCATCACCATCATCATCATCACCCTCACCATCATCACCATCATCATGACCCCAGGTGGCAGCCCAGACCCCTGGCCTCAGCATGGTCTTAGCTGCTATCATGAGTCACAGATGTCACAGACTTAGACATGGCCCTCAGCTGCAGGCAGCCAGGGTCCAGATGTCACTATGGCACCTTGTGGCAGTGCAGGCCACTTGGATTTGTATGGACCCAGCTGCCGCATGACCCTCAAATCCCACCTGTTCTTAGGTAATGGCGCAGACCCCAGGTATTTGTATAGCCTTCAGGGGGTATCAGGAGTCATGGATAGCAGCCCAGACCCTGGCTGTGGCAGGGCCATGGACCCAGACATGCACCCTTGCTGCAGCCAGGGCATGGATGTCAACACGACCCTGGTGGCATCATAAACCTTGGGCATCAAAATGGCAACAGGTGGTGGCCGACACTCCAGGCATCCCTGTGGCCTTGGAGGCAACATGGGTTACAGGCATCAACATAAACCCCAGTTGTCACGGGCTCAGATGTGGCCAGGCCTAGATGTTTCTCTGGTCCCAGGTGGCAAGTATACCACCAACATCATCCCATTCCTCTCAGCTCTTGTTTCTTCAGAACTGCCTTTTATCACAGCACACGAACCATTCTGCCTCTTGTTCTCTCCGATTTCACCACTATATACTTGCTGATCATATTGGCACATGGCCACTGGCACCTGCATATGGGTGCTTCAGGCAAGCTGAACTGTGAGGACCCAGGCTGCCCCAAGGGTGTCTTTTGTCTGCCTGAGTCGCATGACATCAGGAGGCCTGTGGATACTTCAGGCAACCCAGACAATGACACGTTTTATTAATTTTTAAAAATATATTTTTAACCTCTCTCCTTAAATAGCTCACACATTTCCCTTTCTCATAGGTGCGGGGCTACTTATGAGAACATGGCCAAGCTACCAAGCACAGGTCATATACTAAAGAAAACTCACTCTCCCTTCCCCAGAGACAATAAACTGTTGATAGCTCCTTAGCTGGTATGGCACCTCTTGAGCTCTTATACCTTCTGTTCTAATTAGAGTTTCTATTGCTGGGAAGAGACACCATGACTTTGTCAACTCTTATAAAGAAGAACATTTAATTGGTTGGCTTACGGTTCAGAGGTTCAGTCCATTATCATCATAGTGGGACATGTCAGCATGCAGACAGACAGACAGGGTGCTGAAGAAGGAGCTGAAAGTTCTACATCTTGATCCAGAGGCAGCAGAAGGAGCCTGTGTTCACACTGGGTGTCGCTTGAGTGTAGGTGACCTCAAAACCCACCCCCACAGTGACATACTTCCCTCAACAAAGCCACATTTCCTAATAGTGCCACTCCCTATTAGCTTGTTGGGGCCAATTACATTCAAAGTATCACACCTTCCATGCTCGAATTATGACTGGCTTGACATTGTGCAAGTCTTGAGTATGCAACCACAGTTGCTAGAAGTTCCTGAGTGCAGTGGTCCCATCATGTCCAGAAGACACTGTTGTGGACTATTAGTTGAATATGTGTTACATTCATTTATGCTTGGGAATATTTGCTTAATGATGCAAAGATATGTTGGATTTTTTTATGCTGCATCTTTTTATAACACTGTAAAGCTGTGTTAGTTTGCCTGTCTAAAACACCTGATTCGACCAATAAAGAACTGAACAGCTAATGCTTAGGTAGGAGAGAGAGAGATAAGTGGGGCTGCCAGGCCGAAGGTATAAATAGAAGAAGAAACCGAGGCTTGAGAGAAGAGCTAGGAGCAAGGAAAGGAGGATGCCCGGGGTCAGTCATCCAGCCACACAACCAGTCACGGAGTAAGAAGGGATGAAAGAGATGCAGAATAAAAAAAGGTAAAAAGCCCAGGTGAAAAATGTAGAAGAAGAGAAACAGGATAGTTTAAGTTAGAAAAGTTGGCTAGAAACAAGCTGAGCTAAGGTCAGGTATTCATAAGTCTCTGTGCATTTATTTGGGAGCTGGGTAGCAGGCACCCAAAAGAGTAAAGAAAAACAGCAACAGCAAACAAAAGAAAACAAAACCCAACAACTACAAGACACTGCTTCACTTTGGAACTTCCAGGTCTCTGACTATGATCACCTTCATGCCCTTTTTCCTTGATGGTAACTGAGCCTTGCTGGGAGTGGAACACACACTTGTTTCATTTCTGTTGAGGAATTCAAGTTACATACATAGAAACAGCTTTTCTCCAGTATCAGTCTCTTTTTCTTTTTTTTTCTTTCTTTCTTTCTTTCTTTCTTTTTTTTTTTTTTTTTTTTGCTGGCAATATTGAAGATTGAACTTGGGCCCTTATTCATGCTGGGCAATGGTTCACTACTGAGCTACAACCCCAGCCCCAACCCCGGCCTTAATCCCAGCACCAACATCAGCCCCAGCCCCAGGCCCAGATCTTTTTTCCTAAATTCTATGACTACTCGTCTGAGGTCAGACATTTTACACATTGAGTCTGTTCTGCAATGACCTGTATTATAGAACAACCCATATGATGAATAACTATAACTAATACCTGAAACCATTACATGGAGTTTTCTTGTTCAACTGTTTAAATTCTGATCACACAGATATTCTCATTTCTAAATATTAATATAAGGAGCCTTAAATAATCTGTCTGAAATTGTCCTCAAAGTCTGGGTAATCTCTTCTTTTAGGGTGGCATATTCTTCCTGCCCAACCTGGATTTGTTCACCTTCAGAGGCAGGGTCAGCCTATTTAAGAAAGTGGATAATCAGGGTGACTTTTTATTTTTTGTCAAAAGTAGATTAACTAAAACATAATCTATGGTTTTCAATGAATAAGTGAAAATTGTCTTGATCTATTCTATCTGTGATATGTTTTGAAAATGTATAAAGAGCTGAAAAATGAAAAAAACAAAGTCTTGTGATCAGTAGATGAAGAGCAAATGTAAATTTCAACTTCTGACTTAAACTTTAGGTCAGAATTTAAGCATGAAACTTAAACATGTTTGATTTGTATGTACTTATGTGTCTGTATGTCTGCCTATATATGTGCCTATTTGTGTGCTAGTACTATGTGTATTTATATGCTATGGTGTGTGTGGTCAGATGACAACCCTGGGTGTTTGTTAGCCTTTACCTTCCACCTTGTTTGAGACAGGTTCTCTTTGGTGTCACCGCTGTGGTTGTATATCAGGCTAGTTGTCTCAAAAGCTTCTGGGGATTCTTCAGTTTTTGCCTCCTTTCTTAACAAACCTGAACTCAGGTCCTCAAAATGCTGGAGCAAGTGCCTTAGTCAGAGAACCATATCCCCAGCCCAAGATATTTTAACCAAGGTAAAAAACCAATATGAAGGTATCTGGGTAAATGAAGCCATAACTCCTAATTCTTGATATTCTAAGGACAGGGTGGACACTGAAGTGTAATGCATGATCACATCTAAGAAAATGGTCCATGCATTTTCCACTCTGTCTTTCCCCTGCTTCACTGTAGACATAGAGCGTGTTGTCCATTGGTGCCCAATTTCTTAGACAAGAGAACAGCAAGTCAAGAGCTGTGTCACCAGCCAGCAGTTTTTCCAACATGTAAGGTTCCTGTTGCCTTGCCGTGAAGCAGTTTTGCATGGTCCAAGCAGCTGTGCATTCACGGAAATCCAACCATGCCAAATGTCAGGAAGAAATGCCCTGATGGAGCCTGGGGGGTGATGCATCTATTTTGGGGCTTCAGCTGGTGTCGCACCCCGTTCTACACCATCAAGAAGCCTCTGTGCTTCCTTTCATTCAGATAATTTGGGAAGAGTGGAATTTAGGCTCGACATCATTGCCAACGCTGCTTCACAGTCAACAAGTTCTTAGAATTCTTTCCACCAACCTGATAAGATCTGGGGCTCCCTCCTCCTGTGTGGAGTGTAGAGGAAATTGCAGTTGAGCCCAGTGAGCTAAGAGTCTCGGACTCTATGATGTTGTTAGCGCGAGGTGGGGCCCCCTTCCATAGTAATTGGCCTTCCCGCCTCTGTAGACTTGCACCACATACCTAGGGGTGCCTGATACATTTATATTCATAAACCCTCAAAGGCCTTCCAAGTCCCCGAATTTGCATTTTCCAAGGGTTTCCAGGTGGTTCTCTTAGGCATGAAAGTTTGAGAACATTACCGACTAAGAGACACTAAACAGAATCAGCGTTAGTGTCCTCCATTGCCCCCAGCGGTTTTCCACTCACACCCTCCACAAAGGGTCCCTCTCTGTGCTTCCGTTCAAAGAAATGCTTCTGCGGCAAACAAATAAAATGCTAGCGTATTGCTTTTTTCACTGCTGTCAACACACCTGACAAATGTTTTAAGGGAAGAGGACTCATTCTGGCTCCTGTTTTGAGACCGTCTAGCACAATAATAGCAGGGGAGGTGTGGCGGGGTTTGTGTCAGCTGGTGTCTGATGATACACCTCATATGTTGACAATTTGGGGACCTAATAGCAGGGCAATGGTGGCACTTAGTTGGATTTCTCTTCTTTTCCTTTTTCATTTGGTCTAGGACCCCATGGAAAGACACCATCCACACTCAGTGTGAGTCTTCTTCCCTGAGTTAGACCACTCTGGAAAAAAATCTCACAGACTTTGAAGGCGTAAGTCACAAACAATGCCACACCAGTTTGGAATTATGATTAATAGGGTGGTATTTATTTAAAGGGGAAAAAACTTACAGATCACCGTCCCAGACAACAGCCCTCTGCGCAACCAGGAAGGGAGTCTAGTCGCCAGCAGAGCAGGAAGTGAAGAGAGAGAGGAGAGGGAAGTGGCCGCTTTTTTAAAGGGAGAGAAACCACACCCCAATGGGCTGGTATCTCAGTGCTATAGGCTGGAGGAGCGGAAGGACCTCCCGCAACAAGACTTGTCCCAGTATGCCTTGTCAATGCCCATTGTAGTTTCACTGTGTTGCTTTAATGAAATATATTAGCAACGACCAAGTCTTAGGAAGAATGTGTATTGTTTAGCTTACAACTCCAGGTAACAATTTACTATTGTCAAGGAGTCAAGGCAGAAACCTAAGCATCACATTGACAGTCAAGGGCAGAAAAATAGGAATGCACAAGCCCTTGTTGGTTGCCTGCTCTCAGCTAGCTTTCTCCTCTCTTATATTGTTCAGAAATCCCTTCCTAGGGAATGGTACCACCCATAACCGGCTGGGTCTTCCTAGGTCAACTAATAATTAAGAGACTTTATCGGCATGCTCTGATCTACATAAATCTTCATCATTAAGATTCTTTTCCCCAGTAATTCTTGATTGTGTTGAGTTGAGAGATAAAACTAACCAGCACAGTGCCCTAGGTATCTCTTAATCCAGTTGGTCGACAATGAAGATTAACCATCACTATTAGCAGAAATCTCTCCAGTACACACATTTGTAAGGACCTTTCTTATTCCTACCTTCAATAATGGTATCTGGCTAGTGAATATGAAAATGAATGTACAAGAAAGTGATTTTGTCCATGTTGACTTCAGAACAGTGTTTCTCAACTTTCCTAATGCTGCGACCATTTAACACAGTTCCTTATGTTGTGGTGACTTGCAACCATAAAATTATTTCATTGTCACTTCACAACTGTAATCTTGCTGCTGTGATGAGTTGTAATGTAAATATCTGCTATCTGACTCCAAAGGGGTCAGGACCCACAGGATGAGAACTACTGCTCCAGGGAGTCATTTGCTTCCCCAATGCCTAGAATATAGTTTGGCTTCTCTAGCTTCAACTCTTAGTTCCCTAAAGACCCTCATGAGTACTGGCCAGGGAATCTGAAATCAATGCTTCCTCCTCAGTGGCATGCTCACGACTCTGCCTCCATCCAACACTCTATCCTGGCCTTCACCTAAGTGCTTAGTTTCAAATAAAGTCTGACATATACAAACATGGTCGCAGAATACATTCCGTATGCTGGCTTTTAAGCCACACAGAATAAAAACACTAAAAACGTGTTGGTATGGTTGCTTGTAGGACACATTTGTATTTTGCGAGCCTGTGCACATGTGTGATTTCTGCTTTCCTAAATGCCTGAAATAAGCTGTCTTTAATATACTCAGTTTAGCAAGTAGTTTAGAAGATGGAGGGAAACAAATTCAGATAAAAAGAAACAGCAGTCCTTCAGAGTTTTAAACCCATCCCAAACCCACAGACATGACATTCAGTTTTATGCGTTAGACTATATTAATGATTCCAATGAATCAATAGGTTACAGTTCTAAAACCACAAAAATTATAGTCCATAATAGCTCATATATGTCAATGATTAATTAAGCATCGGATACATACAATGCTCAGTACTGCCCGTTTATGGGATCTAGAAAGAAAATCATAGACTTGAGTCAGGTCCTCAAGAAATGTGCAATTGGCTAAGTTGCAGAGGCTGGCAAGAACTAATATTCACACTAGTAATTACAGCAAATAAGAGGATTAGACGGTCCTGTTATTACCCAGGAGGGGAGGGAGAAACAGGGGACTTCTCTGTCTGCTTTCTCCCCATAGAGAGACACAGCTCCAAGAGAACAAGCTTTGTCCTGTGCATGCATGCAAATCTCTTGTTGCATGTGTATTATTTTAATGACTGCCTTGGACATTTTTTTTATGTGACTACAAACTTAGAGCTCTAAAAGTAATCCATATATTTACCATTGTCTAAATAATACATGCTATAGACACTTTGTCTGCAATTGCTTCATTTGTACAGCTATCCCAGCATACCTTTTAGTTTTATCTTTTTTTGTTGTTGGCACAAAAAGACGATATGATCATTCTCACTCATATTATGATTTGATTACATTACCCAGAACTTCTATTAATTTCTTTACTCACATTTTTTTCTTTAATCTCAGAATTTGTGACTGGGGTTTACATTTTTCATCAGGGAATGCTTATTCAGAAATTGTTACAGACACGGTCTATTTGATGCATTACTATTTGTTATTCGTTTTAGAATATATGTCATTTTATTTTAGAATAATAAATTCACAGAGATTAAATTCTAGTTAGTTTTCTTAGGTTATGGAAAAATCTCATTTCGATGTTTTCTGACTTCCATTGTTGGGACAAGAAGTCAGCTATGAGGCTAATTGTCACTCCCGTGTGAATTTTACACATACACACATCCACACACAACATATTTTTTCTTTTTTGCTTACTTCTAAGTAAATCTCATTATTTTCTGTTATATAATGCTGTTGAGTATAGTTGTAGATTCCTAGAAATTTAATCTTTGAATTTGTTAGTCTTTGAAACACGAAAATTAAATTTTTCACAGCAACCCAAAATCCTTAGCCATTTGCAGTGCGGCTATTACCTCATCCCAACTCTCTTTATTATATTCTTCTGTGACTTTTTGATTCTGAAACTAATGCACTAATACTACAAGGTTCTTAATGTTTTTAAAAGTGATTTCTTTTATTATTTATTTGCATGTGTGTTTGTATATAGGTGAGTATGTGTGTGTTTGTATGTGCATGAGATGTGTGTTTGTATATATGTGTGTATATGTATGTGTGTGTTTGTGTACATATGTGTGTGTACTCAAGTAGTCTAGAAGAGATTTTTAGCTCTCTTGGAGCTGGAGAACAGATGCTGGGAACTTATCTCCAGTTCTCTGAGAGAGCAATGAACATTCTTAACCACTGAGCCAGCTCTTCAGGCCCCTTAAAATTCAACTGTTTTTCTGCCCAGTTGTTTTCTTTGCTGGATTGTCATTCCTCCAGCACTGTCTTCATTTTCTTTGTTTTCCTGGTCATCTGGATTGGCTGAGTTTACTGTTTTTTTTTTTAATCTTAAAGACTTTTTTGGACCATTTGTAATCTTTTTAATTGATTTTAAAATCTTCCATCAATAATACCTTGTGCTTGTATCCTTAGTGTGACTGTTTCTGTGAATGCGTGCTTGTTGGAGCATTTACCTTTATTCGTTTTGAGGTCTTAGTTGGAGGCAAGTTTCTTCAGTGAGAAGATGACACAAGGAAGGCACCCCCTCCCGATCAATGAATATTTTCAAATCAGTTGTACACTGTTTGTTTGCTTTTTGAGTCAGTTGTACTTTCTAAAGACAAATCTGGGATGGACATTATTTTGAAAGTGGATACTGGGTACTATTTGGAATCTTTATTGGAGGTACTTCCCCTTTGACCTATCTCCAAGTCTGAGAGAGGCACTCTTTGTTGTTTGTTTGTTTGTTGTTGTTGTTTTTGAAACAGGATCTTTCTACACCGTCCTTGCTGTCCTAAAACTCACTATGTAGACTAAGCTGTCCTCTGACTCATAGAGATCCATCTGTCCTTGCTTCTCAAAAACTAAGATTAAAGAAAGGTGTCCACCACCGTGTCCAGCTAGACCTGCTTTGAAAACACTCCCTTCTGTGGGTTCTTTCCCTTCTTCATCTGTATTCCTTGGTTTCCTTGGAGTTTTCCTCCTTGAATGCAAACATTTGTCTCAGGCCTTTCACATTTTGCACAGTTGTTTCAAACAAAAGCTCAACGTCATCTCGGCTTTGGCTATTCCCAGTATAGGACATAAATTCAGGGCTTTGCTGCCAGTATACTTTTTCTCCTTTGATCAGCTTTCACTGTCCGGTGATTTATTTATTTTTTTTCCCTTATGAGTTAATTTGGAAGAAGCTTTAATTTTGAAAAGTTAAATAAACAAACAGAGCATCTTCCTCTGTCAATCCCAGTCGGAGAACAGATTAGGTAATGCTACCAAAAGCATGTCAAAAAAAAAAAAAATAGCAGCTCATGGAAAGTCTAAGGGCTGAGCTTCACTTTTTAATCGCTTCTCCAAACCCCATCAGTTTCTGACTCAGAAGAATGGGTTAAAATATAATCTCTAAGGCTTGGCCTGCACTTACAGTTTTATAGGGATGTAATTTATATAGTCATAGATGTGCTCATAATGGAGGTTATAGCACAGGGTCGGGGGATACAGCTCAGTAGTAGAGTACTTGGCTAAGACGCGAGAAGCTCCAGATTGGATCCCCAACATCGCAAAAGAAAAAAAAAACCCAAAAGTTACTGAAAGATGGGTTGCCGCACTAAGACTCAAGAACACAGTAAGGAAGGAACCAGGATGTCCTTTCCCGTGGTACATGTAGAAGCCCATGAACAGTTAAGATCCCAAAACATGATAATAGGACTAGATCATGGGAGCAAAACCATCAGCTGTAGAGCGCGTTGATAGAAACGAAGAAGGTTCAGCTTGTTACCACAAGAGGAACAGAAAGGGGAAGCGAAAATGAAGACGGTCCTCCTGCTCTTTCCCAACACCATCAGGGTGTCTCTGCTTGGCTTGCCCTACTTATTTTTAATAATCACCCTGGTGGCACGAACCCAACTAACAACAAATGATAATCTAGGCAGTATTCGCACTTGCTGGTACAATGATTTCTTGTAGAGGCCTCTGCACTGCTTACAGAGTTTATCCTGAGCCATCTCTGTGTTTCCTTCAAAGAGCAAGTAATGGCTGGCCTTGACCCAAGCCTTCCCTCTGCTCCCTGTTTGGAGAAGTGGGACACTGAGGTAATTGCTGTCCCGAGGTATTCTGCTGCAAGGGTTCTCACCTTTCCTACTGCAGCAAACATTTAATGCAACTTCCCATGCTGTGCTGACCCCAACCATAAATTTATTTCATTGCCACGTCACAACTGTAATTTTACTACTGTTGTGCACTGCAATATAAATATCTGGTATGCAGGATGTCTGATATGAGACCTCCAAAGGGTCATGACCCACATGGACCTCCACAGGGGTGGTGATCTACATGTTAAGAGCTTCTGTTCTAGAGGTGCAGGGAACCTCATTTTTTGCTTTGAGCTCTTTTAAAACCTGAGAAGTGAAATTCCCTTCTCAAAGGGGAAAAGTCCCATAGAGGGCTGCCCATGTTGCAGGCATAGGGTGAAGCGTTCTGAAAGTTACACAGAGGATAAGAGCTTTGAGCTTTCTTGCCTGAATCCCACGAGACATATAGAGGCATCTTTTTAAACCCCAAGTTGTCCCCAGAACCAGATGAGTTCACCTCTAAACAGCTCTTAGGGACTTTCTGCTTGGCTCTCAGAGGCAAATGCATATTGTGTAATAAATGCGCAAGCAACAGAGTCCTTTGTTAGGGCCAAACATTTTCCGCTAATTTTGTCTCTTAACTTTATTATAGAGAGACATCACTGAGGGCCCATGGCTGAGTCAGGGTGAAATAAGCTGAACTCAGTTAGTTTCTTCTTTGCTGGGTATTGAAGGCAAAGAAATGAGAAGAACAACTTCCCTTCTCGATTCTCCCAGTCCAGCCCGGAGAAATGTGTTTAATGAAACTGTATGTATACTTGGATCTATACAGTATGTTTCCCATAGACGGTAAAAAGTTCTGAGAACAGAACAACAACAAAAACAAACAGTAAGAACACGACAAAACCAATGGTGGCTGCTCTGGAGACAAATAGTCTTGAACACCTTTATGCTCAAAAGTAATTCTCATACTGGGAAGAGCTACTAAAGGCCTGCAGAGTCAGACATGTGGAACTGGCAGACCTCTTCAGAGGTCTAGCACTGTTACCCACTGCTGCAAGGTCAAAGGAAAAAATCCAGGTCAATGACGGCAGTGGCAGCTGTGCTGGTGATGGCAGCCATCGATTTGAAATATTTCTAGGATTTTTTTCTTTTTCTTGATTTCTTTCGACATGCCAAGAGATAACTGACAGGTGTCTCTTAGACATCAAAACTAAATCCCAACATAAGCACTTTTAGCAGAAATGAGAAGGCTCCATCATAATATTTTAAACACTCCTTCTTCTGCATATCCTGAAGGATGGGTGAGAGCATTGGTTCATGAAAAGCCGCCCTTAGAGGGTGCACAGTCTAGAGCAGAGGTTCTCAACCTTCCTAGCGCTGTGACCCTTTAATACACTTCCTCATGTGGTGGCCCCCAACCATAAAATTTTTGTTGCCACTTCACAATTGTAATTTTCCTATTGTTACGAATCATAATGTAAATATCTGTGTTTTCCAACAGTCTTAGGGATTTCAGCTAACAGGTTGAGAACCAGGCTTCCTGTATCTGGAAGTCTCAGCTCCTGTACTTGGTCTTTGCTTAGCCTCTGCTTCCTTGCTCTCGAATGTGATGATCACAGTTCAAGCTGAAAAGGTGCCTCTCCACCAACACGATAACCCACATTAGACTAAATCAAACCAAATTAGAAAGAGCCCAGGTGTAATGGATACAACACTCCTGGATGGTTTTCCAGCCCCCACAGAGAGGAGATAGGAAAACCACATGTCTATTTTCTATTGGAAAGTTTAAATGCCCTGTGTTATTTAAACATCTTGAGCATCTCTGGGCATCTCTGAGGTTTTGAGCATCTCTGGGGAAGGGATCATCATTTGATGGGCATGCAACAGGGTTTGGAGAGAGATGGCGAGGGGTCTTGGAGTGCAGCTTCCACCCAAACATTCCAGACTCTTTGGATATATGGATGCCAGGGGTGGGGGTAAAGCTTCCACCCAAACACCTGCCTCATTGGACGGCTGAGGCTTAGCAGTTTAGGTTTGCAAATCTTCAGGACAGTGCTAACTCCCCTGCTCACATTTATGTTCTTCACTGTGTTCCCCTCATCAAGTTCCCTTTTCCAGGCCCTGTCCCCTCTCTCTGGTCAATGACTAGACTGTGATCATTGGCCAGAGAAGAGACATGAGTGCAAAGATCAAAAGAAGGGAAGAAAAGTCTTCTGAAGCTTTTGATTTTCCAAAGATAAGTTCTTAGGAAATGGAAACAGGCCAGAAGTAATAGATTGATACACTTCAGATGGGTAGAGGAAGTCATTCTGTCCTTTATCCCAATGGCACACCAGCTAGGACAGGATGCTGTCAACTGGAGGAGAGCGAATGGGATGGAGATGCTGTGGAATCCCAGATATCGGTAGGTTTCTGAGACACAGACCTCCCAGTCTTGGTTCCTGTACCCAGTGTTAGGGATACTGGAGCCAAAACCAAAGCAACTCCAAACCCTGTGTATCCGAGCTCAGACAATCAAAAGACAGAGTGGCCCCATGTCTCATCACTGCAGAGGTGGCAAGGGCTGGTGTGACTTGGTGGGTGTGGCTTCTGTGGGCCCACAGCGTTCTTTGGCCTGGCACTTGCATGGCCTTCTGGCCCCCACTAGCAATAAGTGGCGGATGGGAGTGAGGCCTTCTCAGCAGTCACCTGGGTGGACAGTGCTGTAGGTCAAGATGGTATACCTAGTAAGAGCTATAATAGCAAATGGCAGGGAGAAAAAAAGATGAGAACAGATTTTCCTCCAACCTGTAAGCCTCTCCTGCGGTTCAGCTGGCTGGAGAAGGGAAAGGAATCAAGAAAGGTTGGCTCCCAAAATAAACACAAGACCAAAATAGACATTAAAATGAGTAGAGAAAAAGATCTAGATACAGATCCATCATCTCTATCCCCCTTAGCCCCAGCACCTTTGAATTTGCATATGGAAAGTCACACCTGTTCTACCTGCTTCCTCCTGACTCACACGTGGCCCTATTTCAGGGACAATGACCTAAGCTTTGGCTTGAAGGATTCATTTCACCAACATGGGAGTCATCAGGGTGTGTCTCCACAGCCTGTTGTGACCTAACCAGGACCAGAAGAGCCTGGGGACTTGGGAGCAACTGATTCCCTGTGATCACAAATAAGAATGGAGGAGGGTGGGTGCTGGGAGCTCTCCATGGGGAGGAACAGAGAAGGGGAGCATTGGTCACCTGCTAGACTGTACAGTGCATTGGCTATGGTTGTCTGTATGCTGGTAAGATTGGGATGCTATTATCCTGGAGCCCCCCTTCCTTCCCAGGCAGGGTTCATCCAACAAACAAATCACTGTCTACCGTATTTTGGGCATTTTTTTTTTTTTTTTGCCTTCATTAAGTGTCTGTTTCAGGCTAAACAAGCCTGGTGACAAGTAGGTATTATGGGGTCACAAAGGGAAGTCCAATCCAGAGGCTCCAGAAGAATTCCTAAGCTAAGTCTTGGGGGTTAAATGGGAACTCATTATACCAGACACAGCAGTGGGAAAGACACCTCTGGCTAAAGAGATACCCTGAGCAAAGGAATGCAGAATGCTATTGCATGTGTGAGAAGCTCAAGGCGTTCAGCATCGCTGGATGATCCATAGAGGTGAGCCTGAAGATAGAAGGTTGAGCCAAGGAAGGCCGTGACGAAGACTTTGACCTCGGTTCTGTAGTTGACGGAAAAACTAGTGGCCGGTTTGTGACAGTAGAGTAGTAGGTGGTTTTATGTTTTCTAAGGCTTAGCAACATGTCCAGGGATGAAAGCAAGGGAGTGAGGGGCAGAAAGAAGGGAAAGGGGAAAAAAATAGAAAGGGTTTGTTTTTAGTGTTCTTCCTCTCAAACCAGATCTAGCAGGACTCCAGGTTAACCTAAGAGTGTCCCAGACCCGCTGCTTGCTTATAGAAGGTCTAGAGGACTTTTCAGACTAGATACAAACAATCTAGAATCAGGTGTATCTGAACTGAGGTCTGGTACCTAGGCTGGTTCCAGCTGACCGAGAAGAGCCACGAGATTACTCCTTGGAGTCTAAGCCCCTGGCTTAGTTCCCTCCTGGCAGTGGAGGCTGTGGATTCCTCTCTCCTGCCTCCTGACCTGGCTGCTATGTGGAATTTCCAGTTCCAGCCCCTCTAACAATCCCCTTCCAGCTGCTCCCTGCCCCCACCCGAAACCGAGCAGTGATATTCCTGGAATGAAAGAGCCAGCGGGTCATCCAGCCGATCAACTGGTCAGCCTGAGGAGAGCAGGTGGCTGTCTTCTGGCTTCAGCTTGCTTGAAGCCGGGCCGAATTCGGCCCTCGGCCCAAATCTGAAGACTGGATTCCTACTTAGAGTGGGGGTTTTCGTAATTAGTAGTGTGTCTGGGGCTTCCGGGATTGTAGTAACATGATACCGCCTGGTTCAAGGACTTGGCTGCATCTCTGAAAGCACGGTTTTTCAGTTCTGCAGGCTTCAGTCTGCCTTCTCCGACTTATTATTCATGCCGGTTTCTCAGATTTTCATATCTCACACCCATCCGTGGCCTAGAAATATTGTCTTGGAAATGGCAGGACAGGAGAATGGGGACAAGACTTAACGATGGAGAGAGAGGCAGGTTGTAAAAGAGGCGCCTGTGGAGGACATTGGGATCGGAGCAAAGGGGCAGATTTAGGGACAATTTGATGACCATGTAGGACTGGGTTAGGCTGAGAAATAAGAGCATAAAGAGCTCCGAGAGGAGGATGGGGCAGAGCGAAGTGTGTCTGTGACTGCCCTAGAAAAGGAAATTGTGTGACATGCTTACAAGATGACAGTGCTGCTTTTGCTATTGATTCAATTAGTTTATCTGCTCAGCCCTGCTCTGAGAGGCAAAGGCGAAGTATCTCAGTGTGTAAGCGGCAAAGAGCTTGCTGCTTGAAGGTCCTAGAGAGAAAAGAGCTGGCTCTGTTGCCCTCCTGCTCTTCTCGTAGGGGCCCTGGTGATTCCTTTGAATAATACAGTGTCCACTCCCTGCTGCCAGTTTTCAACCATCCTTTAGGTTGGGCAGTCCAGCTGCCTGCAGGTGTTTCAGTACACTGTGCGGAGCTGTGGACTTAAGGACTGAGGCTCAGGGGCTTTTCCATTAGAGAACAGCTGGGCAGGGTGGTCAGCCAAGTAGTCGGAGCAGAGCTGAGAGGGCACCTAATGGAGGCAGGAACCAACTCTACAGTGTCAATGTAGTGAGCCCTCAGAGGCGCTTGACCCTGGCTGCACAGCATCTCATGTGGGGACTTTGAAGAGCGCACCGTCTCCAAGCTCTGTCCCCGTGGGATGAATTTGGTCTTTAGGTAAGACTCTTGGAGGCCTGATTTTTCCCCCTTGAAATTAAGTGAGTCTAATAAGTATCAGTGTGGAGATATCCTGATTTAAAACATTTCATTTTTCCGGCTAGGAGAAATGCAGCCCCTAGAGTCATGTGATGTTTCCCCGTGACACATAGGATGATGTCTTCCAGCACCAGTGCAGACATGCAGGCATGTACATACATGCACAAATACCACAAAGACAGCCCTGTCACTCGTGTGCGATAGCAGGTGGCTTTGTTTATGAAATGCAGTCATTGTATTGTAGAAGGACACAATGAGCTAAGGGACCTGCCCAACAGAAGCCAGCAGAGCGAGGTACTTCTTAGAGAGCTCTCTGGTTTTCTCGTCTAGCAGGTTGGGCTTGGTAAATAGGAACAGTGAAGTGGACAAATCCAAAGAGAGAATGCCCTATCTCAAAGGAAGGAGCTTGGAGGATTTCAAATGCATAAAACACCGTGTGTTTTTCCTCTTTTCTAATCTTCCATTTGAATGCCTTTTCCTTCTCCCCTTTTCAAATAGATAGACTATCTCCACAGCCTTTTCTGTTTTCTCTTAGATAACCAGAATAGCTTTCCAACCTTCCGACATGCAGGATACACCCTCTCTGTTGCAATACAAATAAGAGATTAATTTAATTTCATACCAGGCTGCACTCCATTTTGGAAGATCTCTGGATCACATGTAGTGAGAGGGAAAGCGTGAGTGGGAACGAAAACAGATGAAATGGCTTCAATATGGAGACAGCATTCCTGAACCCTGGTTCCTACTCCAGAGTCCAGCAGAGCGCGATGCAGAATAATGATTCTTCCAATAGTGAGTCCTGGAGGCAGCCCTCCTCTTCCAGAGCGCACACGCTACACCAAGGCAGAAAGACAGCATCTCATGCCACACCTGGCAGTGGCAGTGGGAGAGCGCTCTCCCCTCGCAACACGGCTGGATGCTTGCTTCTTAAATGCTGTGGGGTTCCCAGTCATGCATGTTCTATTTAGTCTTTGTGATGTTTATAGGTTTTTCTGCTCAGGAGGGAGATTGTCCAAGAGAAGGACTATAGCTGGAAGACCGGAAGGAAGCCAAAGTGCACTGGCCAGTGGGTACAGTGCTGTGGAGCCAAAAATAGAGCTACAAACCAAATTTGCCCATGAGGTCATCTAAAGGTATCATTCTTTGCAACTGTTCATTTAAAAACAGCGACATGCGTGCCTGGGGAGACAGCTCAGCGGGTCAAGTGCTTGGTTAAGGTACAAGAATGAGGGCCGAAGTTTTCATCGCCAGGATCTATGTACAGCTGGGCACTGTAGAACACCTGCAGTTCCAGGGCTTCAGCTTCCAGGTGGACGACAGGAGAATTGCAGGAAGCTTGCAGGTACACAGAGAGGCACAGGATCCCTTCTCAAACAAGGGGAAACGAGAAGACTGAGACCTGAGGCTGTCCTCTGACCTCCGAGTGTGTGCTATGACACATGTTCACCTGCATTCACGCACATGAATATGCCTGTGTACACCACACACACACACAAAGTAGTGGGGTGCTGGCAAATTAAACTGAGTAAAACTGGGTATCCTAAAGGTACGTGGTTGAGATGATTGAGATTTTTTTGTGGCTTCTGGGAGTAATTTTGGGACTATCTGTGTTTTCCTCGTGGAAATCCTCCTAATTTCTGTGAGAAAACAAAACTGAATTTCCATGGCTGCAGCCATCCCTGGGACCTCAGAGCTGACATAAAAGACTTACAATACAGCCAATACAACCATACCTTTATACAACCGTGTGCTTCCCTTTCTTAGCATTGCACAGATACAGCCAGTCATTTAGAGTTTGAAACAGATTATTATTATTATTATTATTATTATTATTGATTTGTCTGAAAGCTGATCTTGCTGGTACATGCTTATAATCCCAAACTTTGAGAGACTGAGGCAGGAGGATCACCATGAATTCAAGTCCAGCCTGGGCTACATAATGAGTTTGAGACCAGCCTGGGCTACCTAGTGAGACAAGAAGTGTTGATAAAGGACATAGCCTCAGAGAGAAGAGAAAATAGTCCCTAATTTCAGACGAGAGGGCAGGTGAAGGATGAGCACAATGATGACCGAAGGCAAGGGAGAAGAGTGGCGGCTGGCTGGAACCTCCAGCTGATTTCAGTATCTGAAGAGGAGGCGGTAAGTCACTGGTGCATGGGGACGATCTGGAGGTGCTATGAAAACAAAGGGAGGGGCTGCAATCATCTTAGAGCCATGTTCTGGTTAAAACGCACAAACCAGCCAGTTCATGGCTCCTAACATTGCAAGGGGGAGGAATGGCTAAACAAAACCCTAGTTCCCTGACCTCCAGCTGGAGAACTAAGAGACAAAGGGACCCATGGTGTTTGCCAGCCTCCCCAGCCTGGGGGTGTGGGGGTGAGGGGGTAAGACACACTCGTCACATTCATTAACTTGATGCCTGGAGCTCCATGCACAGTGGTTAGCACAGAAGGCCCAGGTGATAAAGATTTATCTCTTGGCCTAAAAAGACATTTTTTTGTTGTTTCATCTCTGAAACACAGAAGTCCCCTTCATACCCACCACACATTTTTTTATGGCAAACTGGTTGAAAAGAACAAGATGTTTGGGACTCATAGGGTGGTGCTGGTCACAAGAATGCACACACACACACACACACTCCTATGCATTTGTGTTAGTATCATGAGAGAGAGGTTAATGGCGTTGGTGCACGTGTGTGTTCACACACTCCCCTAGACGTAAGCGCTGATGTGAGAAGAGGCCTTGAGTGACTCACAGACAAGAGGATTTATAAGGAAAGAGAGATGTTATAAAAGTTGGGAAGATGGCTCAGTGGGCGAAACTGTTGACTGTGTGAGCCAGTGGACCTGAATTCAGATCACCATAGCCCATGTAGAACCCAGATGAGTGCGGCAAGTGTCTGTAATCCTAGGACTCCTATGGGAAGGTGGGAGGTGGAGACAGGCTCTCAGGCCAGCCGATCAAAACTATGCAGCAGAAAAACAAGGGACATTGCCTCAAACAAGGTAGAAGCCAAGACGACATAGGAATGCGTGCACTCACAGGCGCTATAGGCAGCGTGCGTGTGTGTGTGTGTGTGTGTGTGTGTGTGTGTGTGTGTGATAATTAGGTCTAGAGAGAATGTAGAAGTAACCAAGCGTTCCTGAGTTCCCAGTCGCAATGGCTTCTTGGCATGTGCGACATTCAAAACTGAAGCAGGAAAGTTCTAAGGAGATCAGGTTGCTTGGACACCACACCATGAACAGAAACGTTGCATGGTAATATTCAATATCCATTGTATCCATTTCCGCCTGTAGTGTGGCTTCAGAACTCTTGGAGACTCCGAAGGGAAAGTCTCCCAGGGGACGGACATTAGATAGGCATCAGCAGGCTGAACTTGTTAAGAGTACAAATGGCACAGATTTCTAAATTGGACTTTTGGGAAGCTTTCTAAAACTAAGTAATCTATCAGAAGGGCAAAGCATTCCATCTAGCCTCTGGTGATGTCTCCGCTGCACTGATGCACCAGTTGAGAGCATGGCATTTTAATCAGGTGCCTTGGTCCTAAGTCTACCGACTAGCCTCCTCATAGTGCAACGATCTACAAACTATGGGGAAAGAGCTTCTCTCGTTCCCCCCCACGCCCATAACTTACCCCTCCCCAGGGATGACATCCTGTGGTGTGGATGCCACCCTCCCCCTCCCCTGCCTCCAACTTTCTGATGTTAATTAAGTACCAGGTGAAACACAAAGGTCAAACAAACAGTAAGGCAGATGGGTACTTATTAGCTTGCTCTGGTTAAATAAATGTTCTAGTACAGAATCCAGAATCTTTTAATATTCCTCCAAAAAGCAATATGATCAAGTTGTGAACAATGACACCCCACTCCTGGTTTGAAATTCTTTATTAGTTTCTTTTCTGTGCTGTGGTAAAACACTGTGACCAAGGCCACTATAGAAGAAGCAGTTTGTTTGGACTTACACATGCAGAGTATAACAAGAACGCTGTAGACAAAATCAGCAATATATACACGACAGTATATACACAACAGAATTCTAATTGTCTTTAATTAATCAATGTATGGTCTGTCAACAAAGCCACCTCCTGTGGCGTCTTCCTTAGACCAGGCCCATGGCCCATCAACCAACTGCATCATTCAACAGTGATCGCAGTGGGAGGAGGGGTAGGGAATAGGTGTACTCAGAACTGGTCATGAGGGCATAGAACCGCACAGAACAGTCCAGAAAGTATAGTGGGAAGAACAAACCCACACCAAATTCCCCTGGTGAAGGGAAGGCTGCTGGTCCAGCATTCTGTCCTTTGACAGTGCCGTGTTGAGCACGCACAGCAAGGCTGTGGATGACTGCTGCCCTCCGAGTCGGTGGGTACTCAGCCTGGCTGATGTTGAAATCATCTAGGCGAAGAAGCTTTTAAAATGCTGGTACTGAGTACAGTCTTTGAGGTTGTCCTTCAAGGGGTCTGGCTTGCAGCTTTCGCTCTGGGTTTTCTAGGTGCAACCAAGATGAGATGCTGCCTGGGGAAAATGCACAGGTCAGTGGTTTCCAAGCTCACTGAATCTCAGCATCGCCCGAGGGCTTGGTAACCAGTTTTCTGGAGATCAGTCTCAGAGTTCCGGACTCAGTAGGGCAGGGTGGGGCAGGATGGGGCAGGACAGGGTGAAGCAAGGCAGACTGGCGTAGAACGGCTACTTTTCTGTAGTTTTGACACGCTCCTGGGTAACACTGGGCTTCTGGGCAAAGAGTCATCGTTTGACGGCTGGTGTGCTGGCTGATTTGAATTATCAGCCTGATTGGATTAAGAAATATCCAGGGCAGCAGCTGAGGAACAACTTCAGACACATCTGTGTAGGTGTTTCCTGAGAAGAATGGCCCTAAATGTGGGTGGTGCCATCCCACGGGCTGAATTAAAATGGGGAAGGAGAAAGCTGGTGAACGCTACTGTTTCCCAATTCTTTGCTTCTTGAAGTCTTACCAGCAGTGAGAAAGCTATTGTGTCCTCTCCCTGCCTGTCATGTCTTCCCCATTCATCAGCTGTTGTATCCTCAACTCTTTAGCCAAAACAAGCACTTATTCCTAAAGTTGCTTCTTAGCAGGTATTTGGTTATAGCAAAATAAAAAAAAATGATTAGTGATGACCTAGATGGTGGATTACCTGTTACTGTGTCCTGAGATGGCTCAATCTGCCGAGGATCTCAGGTACAAATACCTGAGGGCCAAGTCCTCCTGCCTCTTGGCCATCTAGTTCCTTCACAACAGGCCTAGTAGGTAGACTTTATTTTCCCAGCTTCCAAAGGAGGGGCTTTATTTTTTGCCTCCCCTCACCCAATAGCCTTCTGAACACTACTGTGGGGAGGTGGCAGTCCCAGAGAATATAGTGTCTTGGCATAGCCAGCCAGCCTTGCTAAGTCCTTTATGCCTCTTGGCCCTCCGCTAGCCTAGAAACTTCTCAGTTCTACTTCATTCCATCCTGGAACCCATCCTCTACACTCTGGGCGACCCTCACCTTATCAGGTAGACCCACAGTGCCCTAGCTTCCTTCCTTGGATACGGATTAGTACATACAGGTGACTTAGTGGTCAAAGTCATTGCAGTAATCAAAGCTGCCATTCATGGAGACTTGTGTTGGAACTCCCACACACATTGCTCAGTGTTATCCTGATGCCAGTCTGAGGAGACAAGAATGAAGCCCAGGCAGGAAATGAGAAAATTAAGGCCCAGAGAGTGACACATCTTGGAGCTAGTTAGGGATGGTGAGAGAATGTGAAACCGGGTTTGCAACTACCACAGCTTTCTGCCTGCCTGGCCGCAGGCGGACCGCGCTTGGGAAAGAGTCCTGGACTTAGTCGTCTGGTACATGGCATGGTTTCCATTTCAGATACAGCTGAATGGGCTGCGACTTTGGACAGACCATTTGCCAGACCCCAGCCTCAGACCCTCATCTCTAACATGAGAGGTTAAGCTAACCAGATGGCAAATGCCTGCTCAGGCACTAACATCCCACAGGTCTCCATGATTGATGAAACCATAACTCTTTTTCCCAGGACGCGGCCCCGCCCTGCACCAACAAGACACAACCAGAAACCCTTTTCCGCGGAGTGTGCTCTCCAGAGAAGGCCAGCTACAGCTCCGGTGGCGCCACTCAGCCAAGTGGCAGGAGGTTATGTCAACCTTCTGGAGAACACCCTTATTATAATTTATGACCCAGTTGTCAAATATTCCCCTGGAGACCATTGGCATTCTGTTCTCTGGGATAACAGAGGATTGGGAAATGGTCACTTTGAAAGCAGAAGGGGAAGAAGATGGAAAACAGGTTCACTTGCCTGTCCGTCCTGGAGCAGCAGTCCTGGATGTGTGGTCTGAGGAGGAGCCCGTGAAGGCCAGTGATGAAGCCAAGTTGGGCTCTGCTCTCTGCAGCTTTTCCAGGCCAGCAGGGAGTGGGTGTGCTGTCTGCGGCTGTTCTTGCAGAACTTTGTTACGACGGCTACTGATATTACTGGTAAAGAAGATTTCCTGCTGTTTTCTTCCAAGGTTGATTGCATTTGACCTTGGATTAAGAACTTTACATTGAAATTGCTTCTTTGATTGAAAATGCTCCCCTCTTCCATCCCTTCTCCCCCTCTCCTTATCACCTTGCTTCCGGGCCATCATGAGAGGGTCCCCTGCCATACATTTACACTGCCATGATGTTCTGATTCAGACAAAGCAAAAGAGACAGCCAACAACAGACACGTCTGAAAACCTGTCCTTCAAACTTGCTTCCTCTTTAAGATGACTTCCTCAGGTTTTTGTTACAGTGATGCAGAGCAGACTGGTACAGGATCATGCTCTACACCAAGAGCAGCAACCACATACAGAACTTTTAACTGTGTTATCATTGTTATCATAGTGCTAGGGACAGCATCTTTTCTTTTTTGTTTTTGTTTTTGTTGTTTTGTTTTGTTTTGTTTTGTTTTGAGACAGGGTTTCTCTTTAGCTTTGGGGCCTGACTGAGAACTAGCTCTTGTAGGTCAGGCTGGCCTTGAACTCATAGAGTTCCCCTACCTCTGCCTCCGAGTGCTGGGATTAAAGACCTGCGCTGCCACCCCCCTCCCCCGTGATGAGATAGCATCTTAAATTCAGGAGTGGTTTGAACTCATATGCTTCCTTGGTAGGGATCCAAGGTATTTTATAGACATTATCTTGTCTGTGTTCACAGTGACCTTCTGTAAAAACAGGGAGAATGAGAAAAAGAGACCAAGAAAAAGGAGAAAATGCATGTGGTGGTTTGAAAGAAAATATGATGTACCATTATATGTTGGAAAGAAGTGATCTCTATATATTTTTTTATTTTATAGTGGATTATATTTAAGAGATATATTTAAGTTCAAAATCTCAGAAGAGACTTTGAACTTCGGACTTTTAAACATTGTTGAGACAGTGATAGACTATGGGGACTTTGGAAGTTGGACTGGATGCATTTTTGCATTATGATGTGGCTACAAGCCTTTGGGGGCCAGGGAGTGGAATGCGGTAGTTTGGGGGAAAAAATGACTCCCAAAGGGATTAGCACTATAAAGAGGTAAGGCCTTGCTGAAGTAGGTATGGACTTGTTGAGGAAGTTATCACCTATCACCTTGGGGCAGACTCTGAGGTATCTTTTGCTCAAGCTTCATTCGGTGTAACACTCAGTCCCCTTCCTGTTGTCTGCAAGATGCAGAACTCTCAGCTCCCTCTCCAGCACCATGTCCCACGATAATGATAATGGACTGAACCTCTGAAGCTGTAAGCTGCCACTCCAATTAAATGTCTTTCTTTTATGAGAGTTGCCATGGTTACAGTGTCTCTTCACAGCAACAGGAATCCTAACTAAGACTATTCATGTTTACCCAAAGTCTAAAGGATCCTGAGAGACCTAGTGAGTCACCTGCAGCCTCCCAGGTGCTGGTGACCTTTGGATTAGCTTAATTGACTCACAGTTCAGTTATTTGCTAGGTAAGATTGTGGTGCCTCTGGGGGGGTTATAGCTTCAGCCAGAGGGGAAAGAATGTGATTATTTTTTCAAGATGTGTTTTTTATTTTTAATTGCTAGAGCAAGCATGCACATGAGCGTACATGCATCTCTCCGTTTGTGTGTGTCTGTTTCTCTCTCTCTCTCTCTCTCTCTCTCTCTCTGTGTGTGTGTGTGTGTGTGTGTGTGTGTGTATGCACATGAATTTTGGTGCCCACAGACATCAGAGTCTCCTGAAGCTGGAGTTATAGGTGGTTGTGAGCTGCCCAACGTGGGTGCTAGGAACTGAACTTTGGTCTTAGCATTGGGTGCTCTTAAATACTAGGGCATTTCTCCAGCCCTCACAGAATTTATTTTTAAACACCCAGGAGGCATGGAGTTATGTTTGTAAGGGGATTTTTCTCTGTGACTACATGGCTGAAACAGGCGTGTGGGCCTGAGACTGAGGACGAGAGGAAAATGCACCCTGACAGGACTTTGTTCTGGGTACAATGACACTCCCTACACTTTCTGGGTGACCTTTAATAAGCTTTGGTTAATAATATCTGATTCGCTTGTAAGTCAGAGAGTTGCGTGTGCATGTGTGTGTGCGCGCGCGTGTGTGTCTGTGTATGTGTGTGTGTGTGCACCATGAGTGGTAGAGGATGTGGAAAGATAACAGGGGTAAAACGGAAAGGAGAGAGTATCTGTATTTTAGGCAAAAAAGAAAAATAGGCTTTTTCCCCCCCTGGTTGAGAATATGAGGTCAGGTGGAGACATTAGTAATCAAAGTCAGTAAATTATATAATTAGATAAATAATTTTTAAAAAGTGACTCCCGAAGGGCTCTATGATAGAACACTTTGTATAGCACATGCAAAGCCTTAAGACCCTTTCAGCAACCAAAATAAACAAAAAAGTGATTGGCCTTCATGGGGAGGACCAGAGAAGAGAACTACCTTTATGTATAGTCACATTTTAATCATTTTAATTAGTGTTGGTTGGTGAGTACTGGCAGATTTCCAGCGACTGTGTTCCTACCCAGGAACAAATCAGAGTTCCTGGAGCAAAGTCTGTCCCCAAGATGCAGAGACAATCTTGGGTGAGCTTTGATTAAGAAACAATCTTAAGAAACAATCCCCCAATTAGAACCAAGCCAGCGGGAGATGTCGTTTACCTGGACCAGACATGACTGACTCACAGTTTGGGGAGACGGAGGCCCCTTCTTAGCTGAACAAGGTGTGTAATTAATTGGTCTGCTGGTCTCTGCTCAACCAGTTATCAGCCTTAATTGGTTTCTCACTGAAAACAGGAGGCTCACAATGGCCCGAGCTCTGCTGCTGTTGCCATTGTTGCTAGCGCTGAAATTATCCCTCATTCCGTGAATTGACAGAACTGTGCAAAGACGCTTGGCTTCAGGTCTCCTTCCTTCCTTCACTCAGTGGATTAAAAATGTATGTTCATACCAGTTGTGGAGAAGTGTTTTCAACCTCGGTTTTGGATGGTTTGTGCTACAGTGGAGGGATAGAGACATGACAATATACGGGTGCCATGTCCATGAGCTGCTAGAAACCGCATCGAACAGCTGCTGTGAATGGAGTCGGGGGTTTGTTTGTATGATGCGTAAGGAACCAGGAGAGGCAAAAGTGACACCTAAACTCAAGGTTGTAGTGTGTGTGTATGTGTGTGTTTGTGTGTGTGTTGGTAGTATTTCTGTGCAGGAAGAGTTTGGAAAGATTAAATTGTAGGTACTGAAAGGAGCAGGAGCAAGGCGAGAGAAGGTAGAGGCGCCCATAGGTTTTTCCATATAGATGGACAAATGCATTATGGTCACTGAAACTTGTACTGCCCAGGGTGATGAAGGGGCAAGCTGTCAGTATCCTCCGATTCCAGGGAGAAGCTGAAAACAAGAAGAGTGGAAAGAGAGAAAGGAGGAAGGGAGATATTGAAGGAGAAAGGATGAAGCCAGAGCGAAAGGTTAAGCAAACTCTTCTACTCAGCCTTGCAAGGATGAGGTTGTGAGCCAAGTAGCCAACACTCACCCTTCTCTAGTTTGGAGGCTGTCAATGGTTCAGGCCATTTTAGAGAAAAAGCCTAAGCCAACCTAGGATAACATCTATCTAAGCTGCCTCATATAGAAAGACTAGAAGCCGTAATGTTCCTTTCACCGGTGTCAGCCTAGTTGTTGGAGCCCACAGCCTCCTCCATCAAACCAAGAGCTGGTTATCATCTGGTTCATTTTAGGAGGGTGGAGAGATCCAGAGTCCCAGCCAGAAAAACAAAACAAAACAAAAAACAACCAAACAACAAACAAAACGCTATTTCCACTCCTTCTTTAGCAGGTCTATATGGGCAGCATTTGTCCCAGAATGTAAAGATGCACACCCCTGGAGTTTCAGGATGAGACGATACTGTCCATACCTTCTAAATTAATGCTCTTCAAATTTTTCCTGCAGGTTGTTCCTAGCCATAAACATATTTTGAGCACGTAGCTTTAATATCAATGCACCCTTTCATTTAATTGATATTACAGATTTATCTCTGTGTGTCTTGGTACGAGGAACTGAGCCCATTGAGAGAGACCCTTTGCCAACTATTTATTCCTATCTAAATGACACCGTTATACTTCTGTATTGATGTTGATTTTCAAATACATTCCAACATAAACTTTTTAAACTTATTTTAAAGTTTTAAAATGAAAAAACTTTTATTATTTTTTTCTTGTACGTTCATTGACAATCCTAGCTCTCTCAGGACTAATGCACTTCTGTTTTGGGGACAGTTCTTCTACTTCAGCCTGATGCGTTAATCTCCCCTGAGTAGGAATCGAACACAATCTTGAACACCAAGAGTCACACATGCCCCATTTATGGCCACTTCTAGGAGCTCACTGCTTATCATCCTTCCATCTAGGCTCACAATGAGGATTTGAGTTATAATTGCACACTTCTGTGTCAAGGAGGCCTGCTTCTGACTCTGCACGGGCAACTAGCTGCAACCGTAAACAACACTACCGTTGCCTGGCACTGCAGAACAAGAGAAGCCATGTCTGCTGTGGCCAGGTGATGGAAGAATAGAAATGGGGGCGTAGTATGAGACGGGAGGGGCTGCTGGAGGGTGTCTGGAAGTCCATAAAGCCTGCCTAATTCACAGTGTTTACTTATCAACATAAGAATGATCAGTGTTGCCGGGCGGTGGTGGCGCACACCTTTAATCCCAGCACTTGGGAGGCAGAGGCAGGCGGATCTCTGTGAGTTCGAGACCAGCCTGGTCTACAGAGCTAGTTCCAGGACAGGAACCAAAAGTTACAGAGAAACCCTGTCTCGAAAAACCAAAAAAAAAAAAAAAAAAAAAAAAAAAACCAAAAAAAACAGCCCTAGGGGGTTTGGCGATGGGGAAACTGTCAACAGGGAATGGCTTTCCTTAGGGACTTGGGTGCAGGTGTTCTAGATAGGAGGCTAAAGATGGCAGCCCCAGTGGTACCAGGTATGGGATCTGATGGCAAGCGTTAACCTAGAGCACCCGTCTGCCTTAGCTCCCAGGGACTCCCACTTGTTCCTAAACATATCCTGACGTCCTCTATTGCCAGAATGTATAGATGCCTTGAGACCAGAAACTCTGCAATTTTGCAGAGAGAAACGTTTTCTAAAATACACAAATGCTAGGGGTGTGGCTAGTTTGGGGCTGAGAATCCTTAAATTGGCAAGAATATAGGAAGTCTCAGGAAAGATAAAACACTCAAAATGCCTTAAATGGGGGGATGTCTTGGTCTGTTCTATGAAGCAACTGGAGATGTTTATGTAGCAAACCCTGGAGACAGATTCTCACTAGGTGGTCTCAGAAAGACCCTCTCCAGCAACCCAGGGGACCTTTGCCTTCTCCCCCTCCTTCACTCTACTCATGCCTGAATGACAGGCAAATCTGGATCTTGAAGCCAGATTGAACATTGTGGTGGCTTATGACTGGATCTTTTAATTTTTGATGCAGAGAAATAAATCTTCATTTGGGATGAGGCTCCAGAGCAGAAACTGCTCTAGGCGTGGGGAGGGGGACAGACTCTTCATGACCTGGGAAGAGAATTGACCCCAAAGGGAAAGCAATTTAGGTAGCAATTCATGGGTTAAAATGTGACAATCGCTATTTTTTTTTCCCCTCCTTTTCCAACCTCTTTTGAATTCCCCAGCTCTAGAAACATGTTCTGCTGTCCCTGGACACAAGGCATGTGGTCCAGGTCTGAATGATCATTTCATTTCACCCTCCCAATAACAGTGATTAATCCAAATACTGAGCCTATGACCCAAGCCAGGCCTTGCCAAGGTCTGCTGTATCCGTTGGAAGCAAGCCTCCATGGAGGCTAAATAGGAGGTTGTGAGTATGGGACTCTTGGGTACCATGTTATTACCTACCATGTGGAGGGAGACTTGAAGTGAAGCCAAGAGACAGCGGCTTAGATGAAAGAGGGGTGTGTAGTCAAGGTCTCACAGGGCAAAAGTCAAACCACAAGGCTGTTCTTTCTCCACAACCACGGGGAAGCCACCAGGGAGCCCCTTTATCTTCACCTCTGAGAAACAACTGCATTCCCATGACATGATTATGTCACCAAGCTCCACTGTCAAAAACAGAGCAGGGTGTCTGTCCAGGAAGATCACCAGAGTGTCTCACCTGATTTGCCCAGCACAGCAGATTTTCTCTACAGCAAAGAGGTCATTTAGCTGTTGTTCACTTGGAAGGGTTTCGAAATGTTTGTTCTATCCTGGAACTTCATGGCTCAGATGTCTGAAGAATTCCTGTCTTACTCAGAGGCAAAACCTCTCTCCCAACATGTGGTGAGTTCCTGCAACCTGCTGTCCATCTGAGCTGCGCAGTTCCTGGTCCTCCTGGATGTTCATGAAACAGGACATGCGCATTTCCAGTGCAAGGTCTTCATACTGGTGGCTCTGTGTGTCTGGACTGTGATCCAGTTTGTCCCTTTCTTCCTACAAGGTGTCATTCAGCATGACCTTGGGATCCTGCCAAACCTCAAGCCTGGGTCCATCCCTTGATTTTCATCTCCACCAATCTTTTTTTTTTTTACATCTTTTTTTTTATTGAGAAAATGAGAAAAAAAAACAAGTTTCCACCTCCTCCCAGCCTCCCATTTCCCTCCCCCTCCTCCCACCCTTCTCCCCCTCCTCCCACCCTTCTCCCCCCACTCCTTTCCCCCTCCCTCTCCAGTCCAAAGAGCAGTCAGGGTTCCCTGCCCTGTGGTAAGTCCTAGGTCCTCCCCACTCTGTCTATATCTAGGAAGGTGAACATCCAAACTGGCTAGGCTCCCGCAAAGCCAGCACATTACGTAGGATCAAAACCCCTTGCCATTGTCCTTGGCGTCTCATCAGCTCTCATTGTTCGCCATGTTCAGAGAGTCCAGTTTTATCCCATGCTTTTTCAGTCACAGTCCAGCTGGCCTTGGTGAGCTCCCAATAGATCAGCTCCACTGTCTCAGTGGGTGGGTGCACCCCTCGTGGTCCCGACTTCTTTGCTCATGTTCTCCCTCCTTCTGCTCCTCATTAGGACCTTGGGAGCTCAGTCCAGTGCTCCAGTGTGGATCTCTGTCTCTATCTCCGTCCATCACCAGGTGAAAAGTCCACCCTTTGAGCAGATTATATTTGTATTCTTTCACACTTCCTACACACCTCTACCTTTGTGATCATTGTTGATGCTTCCTTTGATAAGCCTGCACACAGAAGAACACAGGGATATAAATGAGCTCCACCAGTTCCTATCTGGCCTCTTCAGGTGGGTCCTGGGCTCTTTCAACCTTGCAAATCTGCAATTCCTTTTTTCAGCCTTAGGCTACTTTGAGATGAATAGGATGATGCCATTCCTGAAACCCAGTAATGTAAGGCAGAATTCCCTTACCCTAAAATTAAACTACACTGCTTTTCCTTACAAGATTTTTATATTGATCAAACTAGATATTCTGAAAATGTTAGTATTTGAATCCAACAACACTTTAGAGAATATTTATAGGTTTTTTCCCCCCATAATCTTATTTAGCCTTAAATTTTGCATTGTGAAATTTTTTTTTCCCCTAGTGTTCTAAAGACTGGGTTTCAATACATCTCAGCATTGGAATTGCTTATGGGACTCTACACAAGAAGTCAAATCTAATTTGCAGACCAAGTGGGTTTTGATTGAGAATATCTTTGTTTATGTTAGCTTTTCAGATGGGCAGATTAGTTTTTTGTTCCTATGATGCTTTGAATAAACATGGCTCCTGTAGCCCTATTAATGGATGCTTAGTCACCAGGGAGTAGAACTGTTTAAAAAGATTAGAAGGATTAAGATGTGTGACCTTGTTCAAGGAGGTGTGGCACTGGGAGGGGGGGAGGGGAGCTTTGAGGTTTCAAAAGCCCACACCAGGCCCAGGGGCTATTTTTGATTATCAGAATATAAAGCTCCCAACTACTCTCTGCATGCTGCCATGCTCCCAGCCATGATGATAATGAACTAAACCTCTGAAACTGTAAGCAAATTTCTGTAGAGGTCAGAGAGGGATAGTTGACCCCTTATCACTTATCCAACTGTCAGAGATGGGAAGGCATTTTAGCATCTCACTGCTTTGTAAATAGGGCTTTGCCTATTTGGTTTTTAAACAAGGTCTACCTATGCACCCTCAGCTGTCTTCCTGTCTGCTGCCAGTTTCCAACTGCTCCATCCACACTCAGATCTCTAAACAAACCTTTATAGCTGTCTCCAGTGAAGCCTACAGTTTACCTTCTTCTTCGAGGGCACCTGCGCTATGCATTCTTGAAGCTTCTTGCAGTTCTGAATGGAAATCGAGTTGTTCCTCGGCTTTCCTTCCTGTTTACTTAGAACACATCTGTCTATAGTGTGCTGACACTTATCAAATGCCTTGATTTTTAAAAATCACTACACAACCCATATTTTACCATATTACCCAGTGTCCTATTCTTGGTGCCACCAACTCTGTGTCCTGGGGGTAGGGAAAGAAGTGTAGCTAAAGGGGAGTGCTGCATCCACCATCCCTGATGGAAGAGACTGAGAACTCCATCGCTACCTGCACCGAGGCCACTGCAGACCAACTCTGTGCCACCCAGAATGCCTGCAAGCACCTTCACTCTTCATGATGCAGTTGCTTTTCATGATCTTGTTAGACAAGTCCTAATGCCTTCATACGTCTGCAGGGCAGATGGTGAATGACTGGAAACCAAAGATACTTAGCCACAAGCACAGCACAGGTCCCCTGACTTCTTGTCATGGGAACTCCTTCAGTCAATAGACTTTAAGATACTGGCCCATTTTGGGCATGATCTCATGTACCATAAGTGCAGATGAAAAGCATGTGCAGCCCTCTTAACCGCTGGATTCCATTCCAGTTCCCAGCATAAACAGAGGACTGTGGATCACTACTCTTACTGTGAGTTTATCCCCAAATAAATAAACCTTTGTTATAGTCCATTCTGGGCTATCGTGGAACTTTTTGGTACAACTACAAATTGGCGCTCAATGTGGGGCCCAAACCCTCAACCCTGAGATTAAGAGTCTCACGCTCTATTGACTGAGCTAGGTGGGTCCCATGACTTCTCACCCAGTGCTATTTCAACGTGTTCATACTGTGCCCTGGGCCACCTTGAGGACAACTGAAACTGAAAGGGTTACATGCCCAAGAAGATAAGACTGTGTTTATTGATTCCCACTTTGAGTTCACTACCTCGGTCTACAAAGATGAGGCTAACTCTTCTATACAATTCTTGCCTTTCTTTGTTTTCTCCAACTGTTAAGGTTAGACTTCAGGAGCAGATAAGTGCAGAGACAAGACCACATTTGAAGCACCTACTAAGGGTAATAAAAGGCAGGGAATTCCCAGTGCTGGGAGGATGAGGAAAAGAGTGAACCTCATACCTAGGCCAGAGAAACGCCATATTGAAACTGATGTTGGGTGTATAGGCAGCATTTGGAAGCCAACTAAACTGTGGCAAGTGAGGTCAGTGGCCCAGATGACTGTTGGGACATGGGCACTCCCTGATGACACACACTGAGAAGGCAGTCTCTGCTATTCACTTTTGAAACTAAAAGTTCCCGAGAAATTATGACTGGTACACCCACCCGAGGTTGATTTTCCATGTACTTTAAAGATAGCAAAATCCATCTTTCAGGACAAAATAATTAACCGAGACTACATGATAAAAAGGAATGCAAGTGTTACTGTTAGCAGACTAAGCTTGATAAAATGTGCACAGGATATTATATATTCTCCCCCCCTCCACACACACACACTTTGGTGCCTTATAATCCTCTGGGCTGGTTCATGTACCATGATTGGATGAAAGCCCAGGCAGGTCTAAGCCTTTGTCAGTCTTAGTTATTAAAAGATCTTCCAGGCATAGATGAATACCACTGCAGGAATGCAATATTTCAAGAACAGAAATGGCCCAAACTAAACATTTCAATCATTCAAATGGCCCATTCACTCCCTATAGGTATCCACTTTGAAAACTTCATCTTAACATTTTTTTCTCTTCTGGTCTGAGCTTGCCTTCAGTTCCAGATTTGCCATAGTGATCTCCCTCTCCTTCTTCTTTCAAGGCATCAATTCTGGCTTTTTCTAGACTGGATTTAAGGAAAAGGCACGATGGCAAGACAACAGAAGGTCTGTGCTGATGGGCACAAATGTAATCGGAGTGAAGGAGACAAAGGTGTGAATGACCCATTTGGGGTCCCTCCCTGTGGGCCACATTCTGACTGCAGACCCTCGAATGGGAGTAGTGTTGTCTCTCTGGCCACCAGGGGACAATGATTAGTCTTGGGGCCTCTGAGTATGGTCTCTCCTCTGGATCTCAGTGTCCTAGCCTTATGAGGCCATCTGTGTTTTCTGGGTCTTCATACCTACTCACTGTCACCCCACTGCTCTCTCTTGGTCCCTATACTCAGGCCCTTATTTTTCTCCAGGAGGGAGCAAAGACAAGTGTCTGAGTTCCCGTGAAAGACAGAGCTTAAGTTAAAACATGGTGCACTCTGTTTTTGTGGCACTCTCTATGACCTAACTTGGGGCCAGATTCTGTCCTCCTCCACAGAGGAGGAAGTAGATTCAGATGACTCCACAAATTCCCTTGTCTCTGCTTTCTTCAATTTTCTCTGCTATACATGTGGGAAGGTGATGATAGATGATCAAGTTCCTTGTCATTGCTTTGGAGCCTTGCATTGGCCTAGCACCAAGGGCTTTAGGCTTTAGGAAGCTGTATATTGGATGAACCTCATTCCCAATGTGTAAATAGTATCTATTTGTCAAAGTATCATTAAACTGAAGATCTGAAGATGAAATGATCTTGGATTATGAAGATAGGCTTTTAGTTCAGTCATAAGTGTCCCTACCAGAGGAAGGTAGATAGAGAACTGACACACAGACAATACATAGGTGTTATAGACTAGATTTAGAATGGTCCCCAAAGACTCATTTATTTATCAGTTGTTCCTCAGTGATACTATGTGGAGGTGATAGAGGCTTTAGAAAGCAGTATAAAGTTTAGAAGATGGTTGATGTGAGAGGAAGTAATTGGAGAAAGTAGGTCACTGGTGGGAGTGCCTTTGAAGGTTGCATCGGGATCTCACCTCTGTGACCTTCTTTCTGCTCAGTGGCCACCATAACATACATGGCTTTGCACCATCAGGCACTCCTTACCACCATGTTCTGCCTTGTACAGGCCCTAGAGTCTTGGGGACAAGTGACCATTATGACCTGAAACATCTCAAACCATGAGCCCCAAATAAATCATTCTTTCTTTGAAATTGGTTACACCAGACTTTTTTTTTTTCCCACAATGATGAAATACAAGATGCTAAGTAGCTCTAGAGGTAGATATGAGAGGGACACTGAAGGATGACTCAGAAGACAGAGAACAGATTGCAGTGATATTCTGTTTGTGTTTTAACAAATAAAGCTTGTCTGAAGTTGAGTGCAGAACTAAACCATTAGCAGCCAGGGAGTGGTGGCACACACCTTGAATCCCAGGACTAGGGAGACAGAAGCAGAAGGATCTCTGTTAGTTCAAGGCTGCCCTGGGCTACATAAGATTAAATCTGTTGAAAAGAGAAACAGAACTCACACAAAGGTGATCCCAGCATTTGGAATAACATGCCTTTCATCCCAGCAATAGGGAAGTGGAGACAGGAGTGACAGGACTGGTCAGGGAGGAATATAAGGCAGGAGGAGAGAGGAGCTCGGTGCAGCCTCAGGAGCAGCGCAGTCTAGACAGTAAGTCTAAGGACTCAGTTTGAGGACATAGTCTGAGGACACAGTCTGAGGACAGGATTACCCTTCCAGCCTGACCATTGGTAGAGGTGAGAACTCTCTAGTGGCTGGCCGCTCTGCCTCTCTGATTTTCACCCTCATAGCTAACTACAAATTTGGTTTTTGTTTTGTTTTTGTTTGTTTTTTATTAAGATCAGCTAGAATTTGTGCCACATCAGATTCCCCCTTGGTTCTCCCTAAAGACACTGCTACTTTCACCCAGAGCTTTTCATCTGAGACTGCTCACGTCCAAAATCCGGAGAGCATAAATTCCTATCATTTTTAGCAGCCCAATTTGTGGTATTTAATTGTAACAACCTCAGGAAAATTATACACGAGCTTCAAAAGAGGTAAGGTAGCAATCTATTTTAAATATTATGCTTAAAAGAAGTAAATTCTAAAGCGATCTCAGTGCCACCACGAAGGGTTTGTTCTCTCTGACTAAGGTTGTTTATATGGTCAAGTTTTCAGGCACAAAGATCAGTTCAAGGGGGATGACTCGGCTGGTGACGTGGTGATGATTAATTTTGTCCACTTGATTGAACTGAGAGATCCCTAGACCATCAGTGAAGCACACCTGTGGGTGTGCCTGGGAGAGCATTCCCAGACCCGATTAGATCCCACGGACTCTGACCACGCGGTGGCGAGTTCCTTCCCTGCTGAGTTCATGACCTGATGGTATCATCGTGATGGAGGAAGTGGGTCACTGGGGGGCGTGTCCTCCAGAACTTTGTCTTGTACTGCCCTCTTCCTGTATTCCTGTCCACTTCGTTTCCTGTCAGCCATGATGTGAAGGTGTCTGCCCCATCATACCCTACTTACCATGAAGTGCAAACCATGAGTAAAGTCAGCTTCTTCCCTTAAGTTGGCTCTGTCAGTGCCTGGTCATGTCAGTGATAAAACTGGCTAACAGGTGGGTGTACTGCATTGTGATGTCCTCTGGCTAACAGTACATCTTAGTGTAAGGGACCTTGAAACTTCGTGGCTTCTGTAATTCTTTGATATCTCTAGAGATAGAATGTTCACAACAATCTCATTTGCATGTGGCATTCTTGAGCTTGTGTGATGTGGGAGTGTCATATATCAATCTGTTGATTTCATTGGTTAAGTAATAAACAAACTGCTTGGGCTCATAGCTTAGAACATAGGTGGGTGGAGTAAACAGAACAGAATGCTGGGAGGAAGAGGAAGTGAGGTAAGACGCCTCAGACAAAGACGCCATGCCCCGCTCCCGGGCAGACACATGCGATGAAGCTCCGACCCAGGATGGACGTAGGCTAGAATCTTCCTGGTAAGACCGGTGCTCACAGATTATTAGAGATGGGTTGATCGGGATATCAGAATTAGCCAGTAAGGGCTAGAGCTAAAGGGACAAGCAATATTTAAATGAATACAATTTGTGTGTTGCTATTTCAGGGCATAAGCTAGTGAGGCGGCCGGGGAGCTGGGGACGCAGCCCCGCCACTCTTATCACTACACTTGTGTTTCCAAATAACTGTCTCTACATGTTAGTTTCTTTCCCTGGGAAATTAAATATCATTATTTCCCCAGGGGCACCCTCAGAGAGATCAGGGAGCAGACTGCCCCGGGTACTCCAGCAGAAAGAGAGCTCCCTGCACAGATGGACGATGAGAGATGTGATTAGCGCCTTTAATATTGAACTGGCTCCGGGTCCGCGCATCCTGGCTTGTGACTCCTGGGAACTTAGAGCTGGGTTAGAACTTGAGGTTTTGTTCCCCAGTCCCTAGGATTTACAAAGACCTCAAGAAGCTAATGAGTTCACCGGGTGAGGGACATGGTCAGTGTTGGGTCACTTCTAGGGCCATACTTCTGCTTCCAGCACTCTGTTACATCCTTCCCTTCCCTGTTCCTCTCATAGCCTCATCTATGGGGAAAAAGCACAGGAAAGAAAAGGGGTAGGAACATTATCTGCTTATCCAACAAACAGATATTAGGCCACAGCCATATGTCAGACCGTCTGCTCAGAGCCGGGGTTCCGAACACTAAGCAATAGTCCCCGTATAACGGAACGCTGTCTGCCAAGGTTACATCTTCTCCCTTTCAAGTCAAAACTTCCACAGATGTCCTCTGTCCACTAGACATGCAAGCAGTGGCGAGAGCTGTTTCAGGTTCCCAGAGAAATGGGTAGCCACTGGGTAACTGTTTTCCTTGATCTTCTAACCATCCCGAGAGTATTGAGGTCATACAATCAAATGATTTCTTGGCTTGAAAAATACTGTTTTTGAACCTAGCATAGCAGGAAACTGCAAATCCCAGCTCTGAGGAACACTACTTGATTTCTGATCCTAATACTATTGTTACCAAACTTTGGGCTGTTGTTCAAACCACTTAATCAATAAAACAACAATATCCTCACCAATAAAAATAAAGATAACACTCATTCTAATACTGTTGAACTCCTTGGTTTATCATTTAAACCCAGCAGTGCCTGACGGAGACTAGACGCCAAAGAAATGACAAATAAGCGGATACATGTCTCTGGGAATTGCCTTCCACTCTCCACAATCCAACTGAGCTGTCTCCATCTCCGGCCACTGTAGAAGATGACAATGGGGGCAACCTTGAAAGTTTGGGAAAATTCCACTGGACTTCAAAGCACTTTGACGAGCGACCATACAATGAACGTCCATCTTCTCGTGTCTTCTTGTGGTCAGAATTGAAGTTCAACAGACCCTGGACACTGATTAAAGCAAAAACGCGGTTAAGAGGAGCAGAAGGGAAGCCATCATCACACGCTGCCAGAGAGCTGACATCTCTTTGCAAGTTAATGACCAAAGAGTCGGAGGGGAATTGTAGAAGTTATCCGGAGAGTATGGCTCCGCCAGTAGAAATGAGGTTTTCCTATTCACTGAGCCTCTAGCAAAGGCCCAGCAATGACAAGGATCCTGGGAAAGGCCCAAAGCAAACCAGAATGAAACTTGAGCTTTAGATATTGAGCAGGAGTTGGAGTAGAGAATGGCCATGGTCAGGAAAGGAGGCAGACCCAGGTCAGACCCAGGTTTGGGAGAGGAGGCGAGGAGAACAGGGAGCTGGGGCTCTATGTCCTGTGCAGTGACAAATGAATGGAGCCTTACTTAACAGCCTGCAGGTGGCTCTGGGAAGCCGCAGTTGGTGGCAGCTGCAGCTCAGAAGGTGGTGGCCACCTGTGCTCTGTGCCTCCACTCCCTCCCCACCTGGTCTCTGATAACATCTGCAGTGCCCCAGAGGCTCCAGGTTAAGTTCCCTGGGAAGGCTGATGTCAGACCCAGGGCTTGCTTTCAGAGGCCCGTTGTAAGCCAGCCTTGCGGCTTTCCCCCAGCAGTGGACGACTAGTTCTTTATGTCCTCTAACCAGACGCGGGAAGCCAGTCAGCCAGTGGGAGGAAGAGGAAAATGGCAATCAGATTGGCTCAAGTCTTCCATCTTGCTGGAAAGCAACAGAACAACTCCCGGGAGAGAGGGGGCACATAATCAGAACAGAGGAAGTGGGACCAGCAGACAGAGATAACCAAGCAAAAAGGTCAGCTGCCTGCGAAGCCTCAGACGTGGGATCTCTTGGGTCAGAGATAGAGCCCCAAGGTCAGGGCGTCTTCTCTTGCATTACAAGTGAAGAAGTCCACGCTCGTTGGGTTTCAGGTACCCACCCATGGCCATGCAGATGGATTTGAACACAGACTCGCACTAGTGCGAAGCACCTCTGTCTCCCCGTGCCATGGCGTGGGGAGTGGCTAGCAGTGTGGTTTGGGCTGTGTGGTTCTGACTCTAAGAAAACGTGAATCAAAAGTTCTCAGATGGGCCCAGTGACTCCTCGGCAGCAGTTTTCTTGACCGCCCTGGACAAGAGACAAGAATGTGATCCCTATTTGTCCCCCTCCTTGGACAAGAGGTTACTGTAACATCGCTGACTGGAAGAGCCCAGAGATATCTGGGGATGGCAGTCATCGAATTTTCCAAGATCTCTACTGGTTCTCATTGTTTTGGACTGTCTTTCCTGGAAAGACCGTGGAGATGTCTGTCCCATCCTACCTGTCCTGTCCATGGCTGCCCCACCCTGGCTTCCTACCCTGCTCCTTGCAGAGACTCCTTCAAGCAGGACCTCTCTCATTTCTACCAAGAGAACTCCATTTAGCACAGGATTCTGTAGGATTATCCGTCCTGGAAGGACTTTAAGTGCTTTCTATACACAGACAGCTCTCACTATTTGCTGTAGTTTTGTCTGTAAAGTCACAGCAAACACCGAATTAGCAAATCCCAAACTATTTACTCCCTGAGCAGCCGCCGAGTGATGTTCCCAAGAAACTCTGGCTCAAGTGTTTTTGTTGGCTGATCTTTGTTTTTAATATATCACGTGAAACATATAATTATGATAATGTGTTATAACTATAACAGCATGTAATATATAATTACAACAAAATGAAACAAAAATATCAAATCAGTTATATGTTGAATAAATATTATACATCAAAAATAAAATTACTTGTGAAAAACCTTCAGATCTCTTCAGTGATGTTTGGAGTTTGAATTTTTAAAAAAATTGATTGGGGGTAGGGGGTGAATCCAATAAAAACTATTAGCAATTCCATAGAAATTAAAACTCATTTAAAAGATGATATGCATCAAGATTTTCATAATACTAAAAATGAAAGAGAATTTTTCCTCCTCAGAAATCTTAATTCTTCCAAAAAAATAGATCTATATCCTCATGAATAACAATGAACATAACTCTTTAGCCAAGGAATGATCAGATTTTCCCTCCTCTGGTGAGCAGTTTCCCCAAGACCTGATCTTTCAAAAGGAGAGAAAGAAAAGAAGAAAAAGAAAGAAAGGAAGAAAGAAAAGTACAGGTTCTTTTGAAAAGAATGGATAAACTAAATTAACCTGTTAGCTCTTCCGCTAGACATCCGAGAACTTAAAAGTAATGACTAGCTCAAGCCGGTTCTACAGTGTACACACTTGTCAAGACTGACTTAAGACTCACGATTTGTGTACTGTACAATTAACAGATTATAGTTCAAAAAAAAAAGGGAAAAGGCTGCTTTTGAATAATTCTGCGCCTTAATTTCGCTTCCTTCTGGCTTATCACAGAAGGTATAAAAATCAATGTGGGCACCGACATTTTATTTTCTTATTTCATTCTTGTTTTGTCCCGTGCTGAAGCCCAAGGAGCAAAAACTACAGGGGTGTTGAAATCTCTGCCAGCTTAACCTCACCCGCGCTGGGAAAGGGATGGGTATGGACTTGCTGTGCTGTCTGCTGTGCACCTCTTACATTGTGGAATGCGCTGTGATTGTTTCAAAGAAACAGTTATGTACCACATCAAAGGCTCAAGCTGAAAAGTCAACTACTATGCAGGGTTCCAGGCATCTCAGTGTAACCGAATTCAAGCAACATGTGTGGTTCTGTGTGATGCTCTGTCCGGGCAGCAGTTCCCCAACCCTCATCTTCCTCTGCATCATTTCATGGTCTAGAGAAACGGGTGGAGATGGGAACTGAGGTTGGAGACTTGGAAATATAATCTGAAGTGGACTTTCTCCCTCACATGCTCCTTCCTGTAGTCAGATAAGCGTTGGAGATTGACAGAAGGAACCAATGCTCTTTAGAGAACTAAAGGAGGGCCACTGACCTCTGACTGTCTTACTCACAGGGCAGTTAGACCACTGCTTACCCTTCCTTTCTTGCCTTCCTGGACCTACTTCAGTAGGGCAGGGGATGCTGATGCAAGGGCGGGGTGCTGCCAGTCAGGTTCAGGAACATGAGTAGTGTGGGCTTTGTAACAGGCGCACATGCATCCCAACCAACTGCTCCTGCTTTTAATGTTTTTCTCGGCTGAAGAGCGGTTCTGCGGCATTCAGAGTGACATTGTGTAACAAGGACTGCCAGATGGTAGTCATAAGCCTAATTTCCATCTGAAGTTTGCGTTGCCCCATGCCTCTGTCGATTTATGTTCTCAGCAACTGGTAAGAGGTCTCTGGCAGCAGCAGACACAGTCAGCCTTTCGGAATCAAGCACCAAGGACCATGAATGATGTTAAGTTTTCTTCTCCTTTGTTTCCTGATGCTTGGTAAGCACCAGTATTGTGGACTTTTTCTTCAAGAATGAGAACTTGTTTACTTGTTTGCTTATGTGAGAATGGCGGCTTCCATTTGAACTCAGGGATTCTACACACCACTGCAGAACATGACCTCTTAGGTTCTAAGAGAGGCTGCATGATCTGATAGCTTTGAGGGGATTAGAAAGGACCCAAAGGAAAGGAAGCAATTAGTAATTGTAGTGATAGATGTCAAAATACCCCAAAGATTGTTTCAATGGTGTGACATGTGTTTGTTTAATCCTAGCACATGGGAAGCAGAGAGCAAAGTCTCCGTGAGTTCTAAACCAGCCTGGGTTACCCTTACCCTTGAGACAATGCGACTCTAGGACAACACACACAAACACACACACCAAAACAAACAATGACATTGTCTTAGTTAGAGTTTCTATTGCTGTGACTGAACACCGTGACAAAAAGGCAAGCTGGGGAGGAAAGGGTTTATTTGACTTAAACTTCAGCACCGATGTTCATCACTAAAGGAAGTCAGGGCAGGAACTCAAACAGGGCTGGACCCTGGAGGCAGGAGCTGATGCAAAGGCCATGGAGGGGAGCTGCTTACTGACTTGCTTCCCATGGTTTACTTAGTCCACCTTCTTCTAGAACCCAGAATCAGCAGCCCAGGGGTCGCACCCCCACCACGGTGACTAAATGAGAAAAGGCCTTGCAGCTGGATCTCGAGGAGGCATTTCCTCAGCTGAGACTCCTTCCTCTCATGACTCTATAGCACATGTCAAGTTGACACCCAAAGCCACCCAGTACAAACATCAGCAACAAGAGCCGCATGAAACCCCCAAGAGGTCTTGTTTGTCTTTGGATGTCAAAGGAGGACACTGATTGAGACCAAGTCTTTCTTCCATTTGAATGCAGCGTACAGCCTGCAGCTGTGCCTATACTTCTTTTATGTAACTGTTCCACAGCCGTCGGGCCTGAAGGGATTATGTTCCAAATAGTTTCCAAATAGTTTGGAAAAAAGAAGTCTTTCCATGCAGGATGGCTGTTCCCGCAGCTTCAAGGACTATACCAGAGATGGCATTAAATGACGCCTAGATGCAGCAAGTAAGAAACAAAGCTGCAGAGCATCCATGCCAGGGCTGTCCCGCCTGGCCTTGGCAACCTTGACCCAGATCCTTGTCTCCAGAAAACCACTCCCTCCCTTCTGAGAGCAGCAAAGGTTGACAAATCTTCAGTCTCCAGAGACTTCCTGTTAAGGAAGGAGACAAATGCCCCAGAGTACCAGTCTTAGTCTGGGCACAGGAATCAACTACACACATGCCCAGCTAGCCAGTCTAAAGCAGGCATAAACCAGCCACATTTTACCCAACCTCCAGGGACTTAGGATCTAGACTTCCTCATACAAAAGAGATACACACGTAGTATTTCTTTATTCCTCTGAGATTAGATAGCAAATGCTAAAGAGAAAACGCAGATGATGGGAAAAGTTGGCTTGGACCATAGGAATACCAGTTTTCTTCTTAAGATTGGACTTGGTTAATTACGGGTCCTGTAAGTTTCCCTTCATTTTTCTTTTTTTTCTTTCCCTCCCATGTTTACGTAAATCAACAGATTGAAAATGTCCCGATAAACTGAACATAATAACCCTTGTCATAAACAAAACGTAGCTAAGAAAAGGTTAAAACTTTAGTGCTATGGAGATCTGATTCCCAGTTGCTGTGAGCCCCCATTCTGCTCCTGGCCTGGGTGTCAGCTCACATTCTGAGGAAATCATAACTCTGGCACCACACTGAACCTTTCTTACACTGGGCTTGTGTTTCTTAACACACTCCCTAAAAACATCCCAGGATATTTCTATACAACCAGCGTATCCACCTGGTGCTTCAGCAATGCTGGTCTAGAGACCCCTGTTGTCTCCTGGGCAACACTGCAAGGAACCCATACCTATGGCCCTGTCTCTGACCACACCTTCCAGATGTCCCCAGCTCCCTCCCCATGCATGCCCTCACTCTCACATCAAGGCCCAGGCCGGCCCACTCGATAGGCCCACCCTTATAAGTCCCTCATCCAACTCCCAGGTCAATGTTGAGTTGGGTAAGATAACAGGTAGACCAGGCCGACAGGATCAATGATATCCACCAGGAGGAGGTCAGGAATCCTCAGCATCATGAACAGGAATCAGAATGGAGGTGTTTGGCTTGGTGGCATGGCCGGCAAGAGGGTATTGTGGGGAGCCCATGTTCACCAGCTGCAGTTTAAGGCCATTGGCCTCGATGGGTCCCCCAGTGTTTCTCTGGTGACTCCTACCAGCTTACAGCAACCCACAGTTCTATTGTCACTGCTTTCCTATGCTATTGAGAGAACTCGGGAGAATAGAGATGGTTAGGTCAATGGCATCAAATACATCTATTTCATCCTGGAGCGATGACTCTGCAGTTAGGAGGCAGAATCTTGGTATCCATGTTGGGCAGTTCACAATAGCCTATAACTCCAGCTTCAGGGAGCTGGAGATCCAGATCCAACTCTCTCTCTTCTGGCTTCCAAGGGCACCCTTGCACACATAAAAGTGCATACAGACACACATACACAGACACATAACAAATGAAAAAAAAATAAACTTAAAAAATCCATCTCATGAAACAAGAAGGCACCCATAACAGAATCTTGCACAATCATGTTAGAAAAATATCTGCAAGGACTCAAGACTATTAGAGCTGTGTAGTTGCTGATTTCTTCATTCATCTTCATCACTTTAGCAAAGGACAAGATAAGTGGGGGTGCTCTCACCCTTTTGACTGGAATTTTAGAACGTGTGATACCTACAGTTACTTGGCATACCTCCTTGCCCTTCATCCCTCTATTCCAGGAAGCTGATGCAAATGTCTAGACTTGGAAAGCAAGCACCTAGCCAGTGAAGCAAGAACTATCACGGGCCGACCGACAAATGCTTCCTGAACACCCATTAAGTGCTAGTCACATGTTCCGAGATAGAAGGACAGGTAGCCACATTCCTAAAGAAGGAGAGAAGGAGTCTTGTCAAGGCAAGATCTCATACAAGGTCTTACAGGCTTCATGAAGTAAAGGTCTCTCTCATTCTAGTAGGGCACTTCCTTGTTAAGTACAGCTGGGACTCAACTCTGTGGGCTCCTTCACGGTCCTAATGGACTGTTTTAGCCAACTCCTATAAGGATTGGATGCTCTAGCTTATATGTCGCAAATTGTTAATATGCAATGTCTTAGCCAATAATTATTAGCCAATGAAATTAGCCAGTTTCCAAATAAACTTTCTTCATCTCATCATTTTAGTATATTTGCAAATGAAACTATGAGTTGAAATAAAATGAGAGAGACAGAGATAGATAGATAGATAGATAGATAGATAGATAGATAGATAGAGAATGGGTATCATCTAGAATATGGCGTTTGCACTGGAATATCACTGCTGAAGTCTTTCCTGGCTCTTAGCTCCAAGCAGTACTTTGGTTATGGTATTTGTAACAACTTCATAGTAAGTTTTTCAGTCAACTTTATTGTTTTGAGATGAATGCAGATACATATTGCAGAGCTTTAAAAAAAATTAAACAAAGGGATCTCATGTACCAGTTTTCTCCAAAGTTAACATAGTCCAATGTCCGAGCTAGACATTGGTTGGCATTTTCACGGTTAAGATACAGGACACGTCCATCACTGCAAATGTCCCTTGAAGCCAGCTCACTCAGCTCCCACCCCTACCACCTCTTTAGTCTCTGAAAAGCTCTAATTTCTTTTCCAATTCTATAATTTTTCTCATTTTATGAGCATTGTATAAATGCAGCCATGCAATCAGCACATTTTGGCCACTTTTATACTCCGTAATTTCTACTTTCAAGGCTCCTCTAACAAAAATATGCCAGTGTTTGATCATCGTTTAGGAATCCACTTTGATTGCTCTAGGTGAAGCCTGTTTGTTATTCTTCCATGACATTTCCCTGATTGCTATTTTTCCTAATTGCGCACATCTCTCTGTACTGCTGTTTTAGCGGGGTGCTCTGTCACATTGGAAACCCGTGTATATAATAAGCGCGGGCTGACATTTCCTCTGATTATTGTTTTCCTAATTGTGCACATCTCTCTGTACTGCTGTTTTGCCGGTGAGCTCTGTGATGCTCTAAGCCCGTGTATATAATAAACACAGGCAGTCTGCTGGTGTCCCTACTTCGCCGATGCCAGTGAGGCAAAACCTGCGCTCCTTGCTTTCTCTCTCTTGGGTACTGTCCGAAATATTTCCTCTATGCTCGTTTAGAACCAGTCTTAAGCTCTAAGCCCCGATCATCACACATGATTTACGACACCGCAATGGAGAGGGAAATCTCTTACATCCACCCTTGATTTTTCTTGCCATTTTGTCTCTGACTTTATGCTCTAGGGGGTCTTTATTTCAGTGAGTCTCCTGTTAAGAGACTTCTTGCAATTATTCTTTTAGGAGATTCTCTGGTGACCAGTTGTGTTAGCTGTGCTTCACCTGAAAATACTCCAATTTCTTCCTCGACCCTCCAAGGCAGCGGTCCTCAACACTGCTATTGCTGCGATGACCCTTCAATACAGTTCCTTGCGTTGTGGTGATCCCCAACCATAACATTGTTTTGTTGTATTTTGTTATCTAGTTTTGCTACTGTTGTGACTTCTAAGGTAAATATCTGATATGCGGGATGTCAGAAATTTGACCCCTGTAAAAACGTATTCAACCCCCAAAGGTATTGAGCTCCACAGGTTGAGAATCACTGCTCCAATGTGTATTTGCTTAATATATCATTTTATGCGGACAGTTTTTTCTTTAAAGACTTAAAAACAAACAAGCAAACATGGCACGGCTTCTGTCTTGATCTCGGGTACAGTGAAGACATCCTTTGCCTGTTGCTGCTTCCGCTGTTTCCAGAAGCTCCAGACGAATGCACCTTACCTGGTTTTCCTTTTCTCTGAGCATCTTTTAGCTTCTTAGGGTAACAGGTTACATCTCTTGCCCAGTTTGGAAAGCTTTTTAAGTCCATTTCCCAACACCACCCCCTTCTCTACCTTCTTGAAACACGGGTTTGATGTGCGTCATGTTGAAGGTGACATGTTTCTGGGTGTTAGTTTAATTTTAGCTTATCCCCCACCCCTTTTCAGAGCAGAGAGTGTCTTTTATATTATAATAATTTTCTGTTGACAGCTTTCTCCCTCCTCCTCCTCCTCTGCTGGTAAATCCGGTCAGGGAGATTTTCATTTCAATTACCTCGTTTTTCAGCTCTAGAATCTCTGTCTTCCGCTCCTCTGCTGAGCCTTTCTCCTTTTCCAAGTGCTGCAGGTGTGCTCTTATTTACTCTCTGAACCCCATTAGTGAGAGTCGCTGTGAAGCGGTGGTCCAGGGAAGCCAGCACACTGTCATTCCAAGGTTGTCACCCACTGGCCACATTCATTTCATTCTTAGGATGCTCTTCCTGGACGGTGGTGGGACGCCTTTTTAATTAAAATCTGAACTCTTTTTGGGTTACATTTTAAGACTGTGGGTCTTATTCAAACACCTATTTTTAGCTATTACTGTGTTTTCCCCTCTGACGCTATTCTAACCGCTTACAACCAGGTGGAGGGAGATTCTCCACCCAACTGTCTTCCATGGACAGCCCAGGTTGGGCAATCCTATTAGATAGAAATGAGGTTCCATCACTGTGTATGCTTGAGTGTCTAAAGACCAGACAGACTCGAACATCTGAGTCTCCTCTGGGCTTCCGCTCTTACTACTCCAGACAGTAGTGATAGTCGTCACCTTATTATTACTGGTGAGGGGAAACTCAAGATTTCTCACTTGCCTTCTACCCGTATAACAAGGGAAATGAAATACTAGCTTCCTATTTGGTTTCCTAAAGGGGTTGGAATACCCTGTGGCTGTGTCATAGAGTCTCCGGCCCCCTACTTGGATACGGTATGCATCTGGTTTCTGGCTGCTGGAACAAATCACCGCAGACTTGTCGACAGAGATGTGTTCATTACAGTCCTGAGCATTAGAAGTCTAAATTCTGAGCACCAACATGGATGGTCTCTGGTACAGTTCTCCTCTGGTTATAGATCACTAACCCCTCTTTTGTCCTCACATATTAGTAGAGAGATAGACAAGTCCCCTTGGGCCTCCTAGAATGGCTCTGCTCTCACTTATGAAGGTGCTGTCTTCACAGCCTCATATGGTCTAATCACCTCCTGTGTCCTCCACTGTTGACACCATCTCATTGGAGAGCATAGTTTCTACATGAAGTTGGGAGAGACACAACGACTTAGTCCCTCCTATGGGTGGGGTGGGGCATGTCTTTCTGCAGTGTTTGTCTGGAGGAGTGTGGTGATGGTCTATAGGTTTCCTGCCTTGCGAGCCTTCCCATCTCCTGTCTTTTGGCTGCAGAGAGCAGACTTTCCAAGTAAAGCGGGTTATTTACTCATTCATTCATTCATTCATTCATTCATTTCTCCTGAATCTGTTTGCATTTGGGGGGGTCGCTGACCTTTTCAGCCCAGAGTCTAGGGTATGATTCTGAAGGAAAACCCCAGGAACTCAGCTCAGGCTTCCTCCCATGACTCTGTGGTTTGTAGTTTACCTGTCTCTCTTTCCACTTTGCAGGAAGGTTGCTCTTCCATGGAGTTCATCCTCTAGTGATGGAGATAAGTGGGCAGCCATTGGCCTCAAGAATGACTCTCATATGACTGAGAGGAAAAGAATCCTCTTGCCCTCCTCCGTGACCAGCTTTGCTATGGTGCAAGTGTATTTATTCATGGAGTGCCTCTTTGCACCCAAAACTGCAAGAAAGAAAGAAAGAAAGAACCAGAACTTACCAAATGTTACTTCCTAGTTATTTAAGAAGAAGGTTTAGTCTTGGTTATGCTCAGAAGATGCTGTCGTAAAGGTGACTAATTTTCTTTACACATCTAAATATAATGTCAACGAGAGAAGCTGCTACCCACTGTGTGCCCGAGTTAACTATGTTTAGCTGCTTAGTATTAACAGTATGTAGGACAGGCAGATGATTTCCACTCCTACTCCTCCCACCCACTCAAACACCAAAAGAAGGTCTGGTGTCACCATTTCTGAAAACGCATCTCCATCCACCTTGTGCTTCAAGTTCCAAATGGAAATCTTCTGTCACTGCTCCCCTGCCTCTCCCCAGGCCACGGGGGAAAATGTGAGCTACACACCCAGCAAACACTCGAGAACTTGTCTCACTCCCTCACCGCAGTAGCCTAGGCTCCAATCACTACCTTCCACGGAGTCCATAAGAGTCTATAAGAGCTGCCTGCATCAGCTGCTGCCCTATGTTCTCTGGAAGCTCCAGCTCTTTCTATGTCTGAAGTCAAATCACGTTACTCTCCAGCTGCTTACACCACACTTCACAGGGAAGTCCGCCATTTCCCCCTGATCTCAATGCCTGCCTGGCTTGTCTTTGGCATCTCCCTTCCCCCACATTCATCATGAGCCCTTGCCCTCGTAATGTGGACAACTCCAGTCAAGGTCGCCATCTTTCTTTTCTTTGAACTTGGCCCTTTGTAGGGCATTTGCACTTCCGGGTGAATGGAAGTGTAGGTATGGTGGGCTACTGTAGATAGATATTTTTGTAGACGATCTACTAGAAGCTCCTCATACTGAGTGCAGCCATCGATCAGGATTTATGGGAACTTCTGATGCAGTAAGTCATTTGGTTGCTTGGTTACATTTGTAAGCAGTGACCTGTTAGGCTATGGCATGAGTGGAAAGGAGACTCTAAAATTCCCTAGCCAGGCAGGGTGGTGCATCTCTGTGATTTTAGCACTTGGGAGATAGAAGCAGGAGATCCAGCGTTCGAAGCTCGTCTTCTGCTGCACGATGAGTTTGGAGCCAACCTGAGACCTTACCTCCATCACTATTACAAACCAATGAGCACAAAACCCCTCTGACCATAATTCCTTGTAGTCCACAGTGAGATCAGAAACAGACTGTATGTGAGGTTTCTGAAATCTTGCTTGGGCTCAAGTAAACAGGCCTTGGTTACTAAACAGTGTTGGCTACAGAAAGAGAAGGGCCGTCATGGCCACTTCTGCCTCAGAGTATTGCTGGCTGCTTGAAGTTACGTCCTTTGCCCACTCCCTAGGAAGGAGGGAATAAAATCCATGCTGACAAGAACGAAGTGTGTAATCTGTTTCTAACATTAGAACAGGCCTCACAGAACAAAGATTTTTGTGTGTATGTTCCGGTCATCATCTGAAACGCTCCCATACAGTGGCCCCATTGTTCAAAACCAACTTTATTACCCCCAGTCCTGGCCACAACTTGCTATTTTAGAACCATCCTTGTTTCTGATCTGCTGAATTAATTCAGACTGTCAAAAAGCAGAGGGTATATCAGGGCCCTAAATCAAGTCATCTGTCTAGAAATTGCCTTCGAGGAAAGTTCCTTTTCTCATTCTTCCCCTGCCCCCACTTATCCCTTCTGCCTCCCCCTTTTAATGAAAAGACTTCAAAGGGGATGGGCTATATATTTTTTCCTAATGGTACCCAGGAAAGAGAGGGGAGCTTCTTGAAATATACACTTCTCTGTGAATGCCACGAGAAGAAAAAAAGGGGTGAGTAGTTATCAGGCCCTGGCATCAAAATTCCTTCATTTAAAGAAGCGTTCAGTTGTCTTCATTAGGAAACAGACCTGAGTTCTGTATCTTGCAGTTGGTGGTCCCTGGAGATGCACAGTAGACAGTATTTAAGAGAATGACGTTGACTGCGCTAAGGTTGGTTGAAGAGGAGGAGTACATGACTCAGGATGGGAACATGCAGAGGAAGAAGACTAGAAGAGGCTGTCCTGGAAGAGGGGGAAAGAAACATGCCGCAGAGGGTGGGAGAACAGGGAGAGGTTTCCCCTGAGCAACCGTCTGTAGACTCACTTTCTCTCAAGTCAGCAAGCTGACGTTTCTCTTCATGGATTTTGGCAAAGGCACCTAGGAGTAGGTGTGTTTTATATTTGCTTCCACAGCCAAGAGACCAGCTTCCGGAAACACAGACTTCTACCCAGGCCTCCTCTCCAGGATTTCCTCCGGTCTCACGCTTTAAGAGTCATGCTGTCATCTAACACAGGGTGCTCGACCATGACACTGTAGAGCATTTGGGGCTTTTGCTGAGGAAACTGTTGTGTGCTTTCTCACAGGGGACAAAGGAGCTCCAGCAGCACTGTCTCCTCCTGCCTTTGCTCTCACAACCAACACTGCCTCCAGGCCAAGTGGCTTCTGGGGGGATGACATCACCTTGACACAGACCCTCTTCTTTAATGCACTGATCCCCAAACTATTTAAAAACACAAATGCCTGAGACAAATAAATGAATAAATCACTATTGTTGGCTCATCCAAGAAAGAACAATGACATCCACTTTCTAACCACAAATAGTTAATTCCTTCAATTAGAAACAGTAACAACAACAACACCCAACAAAGTAGGGCATGGCTCCAACACTGTGAGCTTCCTGTGTGACTTTGAAAAGAAATAGGAAAAAAAATGTCAGTTACATCTGGGTCACATTCGGGAACAGATACAGCTAGGTGCTGAAACGAAGAACAGTAGCTAGAGCCCAGTGATCTGACTGCTGAGTCCTGGCACCAACACTAAACAGCTCTGGTGAGGACGGAGAAAAAGGAGAATGCCACACATCACTGGTAGAAGTGTAAATTAGTACAGTCACTATGACAAACAGTGTGAGGATTCCTTTGAGAGACAGAATATACATATACAAAGAGAGAGCAGAGATTCATTCTATAAGTTCTGTGTCTGACCACTTCCAAATAAGTGAATATTTTCTCACCCTTGGGCCACCAAACCAGCACAAAAGTCCCTCAAGACCTAAGATTAGTGTCTAGGAAGCACAATGCCTAGAGGACCTGACTAAGTAATAATCCCTTTCAGTCTCACACGAGGTAAATTCAAATGACCAGCATTTCTAGTACTGTATGGCTGCTTCCCACAGCACATGAATGCAAAGCTGAGGCTAGCTTTTTAACAGGTTAGAAACTGGGGCTGGAGAGATGGCTGAGCACCCACAAGCACTTACTGCCCTTGGAAGGGACCAGAGTCTATGTTAGGGGAGGGGGGGCTTACAACTGCTTCTAACTCCAGCTACAGGGCCTGATACACTCTTCTAGAATCTGACATCTTCACCTGGCTTCTGTGGGCAACTGGATGCACACACACACACACACACACACACACACACACACACACACCCTAAAAATTAAAATAAACCTTTTTAAGATGGTATAAATATACATTATATTATTATAGGAATAATAAACTATTCATCTAAGTATGCGTTGTAAATAGAAACCAATCAAGTAAATAACCCTCTAACCAACCACATATTCTTATATAACATAGCTATATAAAATGTAAACGGTTAATTAAAATGCACCTGCATTTATGGTATAGATGCCCAAATGATACAGTGAATATACTTAATAATTTTGGAGGGTGATTTGTGTTTGAGCATCATTTATTGTTTTCTGTTTGCTTGGTTGTGTTTGTTTGCTTGTTTGAGGCATGGCCTTGCTACGTAGCTCTGACTTGCGTACAGTTTGCAATTTGGACACTGGGCTGGCCTTCTAAATTAAAATCTGTTTCCCTATCTCAAGTTCTGGGATTACAGGCATTAGGCACCACATCTAGCCTAATCCATATGCTTTGCCATGACCTGCTTATGAATAAGGAGACATGCAGTACATGACTTCCTTTTTATTCAAAAGGAGACATTTTGGAGCATCAAATAACTGTTCTCTTGCAAAAATACACATTTTTTTCCCTATAAAACCTCACATCTTGCCTCTCCTGACACCTCAAATAAACCCAGGGAAATAAAGTAGCAGACTACTGGGAAATCCCTGTCACTTTGTTAGATCTCTCTGAGGGAAAGGCTGCGGAAAACCGTAAATATGACAGCTGATTTCTACACCGCTGTCAGCCAGTGTGCGTGTTTTATTAACACGGGAAACTGAGCTGGGAGTCGGAAGGCTGTCACGGAATTAATGAGCTCAGCTTCCTTTTTATGAGGCTAGCTCCTTCAGGGCATCTAATCACAGGCCTGCTTGTTCAGAGGGGGCGTGTCAGGCCAACAGGAAGGCCCAGGAAGGGATATGACTCTGGACCTCTGGAGTCTACAGCCTTCCTGGTCTTCTTTGAATCTAATTATTTCATCTGAGCATTTAATGGAGTATATGGTCCAAGTGACCCTCATATTTTTTTTTTTTTCAGTCTTGCGGGAGTGATCTACTCCCTATTTAAGCTTTTCCACCTTCTCTGCCTAAGAAGCCAGAGGAAGGGGAGTAAGCGTGCCCTCTGGAAGGAAATCATGTTTGAAAGCCTGTCCTCTGGAGAACACGTTTGAAATGGCCATAAGGACGGGCTAGGCATTTGCCTGGAACCCCAGGCTGTTCCCCATCCTTGTTTCCACAGATTAGGATTAGCAAACACGCGAGCGCTAATCCAGTCACAGAACAGTGGATCTTGTGCCCAGCAGGTGTGAAATTGTACCAAACCACTGGCCCTACTCAGTACAATGCAGAGTCCTGGCCCCAAATGCAAAGTACGCGAGAAATAGAGCTAAACCCGCACTGGAGAAAGGCCACCTCGGCGAATGATGAGTGTGGTACAGGAAAGAGCCTTGGATCCCATTTTACACTAAATTCATTACACTAAAAATTGAGCTAACAAATCAAGAGCCCATTAAAAAATAATTCATTTTATGTTTCTCTTAAGTTTCTTCCCTCCCTGGGGACATTTAAAGTGCAATTGATTAAGTACTGAAGGCTGTGCCTCAGCAGTGCTGGAAAAAAATCTTCCTTCCCTACACCCTGTCTTACTCACGTTTCTTTTCCTCTTGAAACAAACACACACGATTTGTTTAAAAAAAAAAAAAACAAAAAAACAAAAATTACTTCAAAAATACAGTGTAACTTGTAAAATTGGCATTTTTAAAACAAATCTTTTATACACCGCATATCCAATCTGCTGCCCGCTCCACTCGTCGGGGCAGGTTGTGTACTGTTTGGGACTGAATCTGCACCAGCATTTGGGGGCTAAGAAAACTGAGGTCCAGAGAGGGGGAGCGGGGTCCATAGGCTCAGCTGCTGTCTGGCACACATGGACTCAAAGCCTCACGCTGCTCCATAGAGAAGGGCTCTCTAAATGAAAGGGACAAGGAACATGAAGTCGAGGACAATTCTGGCTGTGCTTCACCTTCAGCTGATACGGTTAAGTCCCATAGACTGATGCAAGAGAAAGTTTTTTCCCTTGGTTCTGGAGGCTGGAAACGTGGGTCCGTTCTGGTGAGGGCTCCATTCTGGCCTTCCCACCGTCATCGTCTCATTTTCTCACTTAGATGCAGACACCTAGCTAGCCCTCCAGCCTCTTATAAAAACGTGGATCCTATCCATGGTGCAATCACCTTAAAGGGTCCGGTCTCTTTATACCATCACACAAAGGGTTAGGGCTGTCAACGTATGGACTATCTGGGGATAGAACGCGCAGAACTTTGTAGGCAGTGAACGTGGGTGTGTTGGATTCCTGGATTCTAGAATGTGTCTACTGTTATCAGATGTTATGGTACCCTATGTACGATTACCAAACATGTACAGGACTGGATGGCAAATAATAGCGCCAGGTAATAGTAGCTGCCATCTTCACCCATTCATTCGCAGGTACTGACTGCATCGAGTACCCGAGACAATTACAGTTTCATATTTCCTTGGGAAAAATTCCAACGCTGGGCTCAATTTTCTGCCTTATGAATTCCAAAGCCGAGTCTGCAGCAGTGTTGTATCGTACCAATTGATTCACTGGCGCCTCCAGTAGCAGTTTTTGTGGGGAGGAAAGCAATTAAGATTTAGAGCAGGTGCTGCTTTGACTATTAATTATAAACCCTGTGGAATGCAACGAGATGAGCGGGATGATTCCAAGAAACATCTCACTTTAAATTGGAAAATGTTTTCTTGCTTTTTAAAGGGACAGTCTCAAGCAAATTCAAAGTGTAAATTTTAAATATATGCAAAAATAGGAATATGAAAATTGAGGCTTTCTGGAACTTAGATATCACACACGCGCGCACACACACACACACATGCACGCACACACACACACAAAGTTCCAGTCAATTCTTCCTTCCTTCCTTCCTGCCTCCCTCCTCCTTCCTTCCTTTCTTTTTTTCTTTCTTTCTTTCTTTCTTTCTTTCTTCCTCCTCTTTCTTTTTTTTTCTTTTGTTTTTTTCGAGACAGGGTTTCTCTGTGTTGTTTTGGAGCCTGTTTTGAAACTCAAACTCACAGAGATGTGCTTCTGACTCCCAAGTGCAGTGCTAGGATTAAAGGTATGCGTTACTACCACCAGGCACCCAGTCAATTTTTAGTTCAATGACTCTAGGATTGAATCTGGTCTTTATAAACTATTCTGAACTATTGAAATTTTAAAAATGAAATTAAAAAAATGAAATGAAAAGCAACAAAATAGCCTAAAACGCAGTCCAAATACTGAGAGAAGTCTTTTGTCAGAGGAGGCAAGGAACAGCAGAATGGAGACTGAGTGCCATGAGATAATGGGTGTTACTGTTTCTCCACTGTGATAGGTACTCTAGCTCCCAGAGGCAGCGCACAGTTGGATGCCCTCAGCACACCAGTGGCTGGTAAGCTCAGCAGCATGTTGGCCACACATCCTGTCTCTGCCCTGCATCCCTGGGCCAAGCTATGTTAAAATACAGATTTCCCAAACAGGCAAGAGAAAGTCTCAAATGCAATCATGAATAGAAAATCCAAGTCACCGTCTGTCAGGAAAGCCTAACCTAACTTCCAACAAACTAGGGCAGATGACACCAGAGAGCGAGCGCACACAACGGAAGCACAGAAGGAAAGCGGCACTGTGTAGATTGTCCTCAGAGGGAACAGGAGACCACACACCCTTCAGTCAAAAACAGGTGGAAGGCATGGTGTTGGGGGAGACTGAAGAAATTAAAGTCACGGTCATTCAATAGGTGTGCTAATGGAACAGACAGATGTTAGACACAGCAAGCTGGAGAACAGAGCTCTAAAATTCTCTGAGTGGATAGTTCAAAGGGCACGAAGGTAGGCAGATGGAAAGGGAAGGAAACGTTTCGGCGAACAGATCCCCAAAGTGTAGCATCTATCAAAGAAAGAGACTGGACAGAGCAAAGAGAAGAAAATCTTAAAAGAGAATGGAACATTTCCCAAGCAGAATTATAGCATCAATTGATTAGATTTAATTTCTACTCTTAGAAATTAAACACAGCAGTAATTGTGGTAAGTGGAGTATATTTACCTGATAAATAATGATACCAAGGGAAAACCCCAAGAGGAGGGAGCTGCTGCATGCGGCTTGGGGAGACACAATCCCAGCAAAGCAGGCTTGGAGAGATGGAAAACCAGATGCTGACAAAACCCTCGAGTGTAGCATTAATTTCAGACCAAATAGAATCTAAGAGGATAAAAGAAAACAAGAAGCATATTTCACTGTGAGAAGGTGCAGTTGTCTAGGAAATTCTAACAGGAACCCACGTGTTGTCAACATGTCACCTGAGCTACGTAAACAAAGATGGCACGGCGCAAAGGAAAATACGCAGAGTTTATTGTCCACTAAGATAAATATATAATATGGGAAAGACACAATTAATATGCTTAGTCTGTTGTTCACAGTTATTTACCACAGAATATTCTTTAAGCACAAAAGTATGCAGACATACGCTCATAATTTTAAACACACAAAAAACTTTAAAATTCCCTGTTTCTTTTTTACAGAGAAAATCTAAATCAAGTCTGAAGTTTCCAGTTCAGCACAAATTAGACAGGTTGTATTCATGGGCCATAGTCACTGCTCATAGATGTATCAGAATTCATATTAAAGGGTGGGACACAAAACTTTAAAATTTACCTGAAATTCAAAAAACTCTAAAGCACTTCTCTCTAAAATGAAAATAAAAAATACCATTTAGATATCACATAAACTCCTTGCTGTGACAAAAGTCTCCAAGATACACATCAAGGGAGGAATAGGCTGGGGATGTCCCTCAGCTGGTATAGGCCTTGCGTTGTGTGTTTGTGGCTCTGGGGTTGGTTCTCAGCGCCATAAAAACAAACAAAGGAATAGACGGAAAGGCTGAATTTGGTTCCTGATTGCAGAGGTCTCAAACTGTGGTCTTTGGACCCCATTGATTTTAGACCTGGGGGAAGGCACCAGGGTAAGGTGTCCATGTAGAACAAAACTGATGTATTTGAGGAGGTGGGGATGGGGAGAGAGCAGAGCAGAAGACAGGTAGTGAAGGACCCAGATTCCAATAACCAGTAATCTTCCTCCACCCAGGTTCTGTCTCCTATGGGTTCTACTACTTGCCAGTAGTCCCAGGAAGCCTCTGGGGGGATGATTACCATCCTCCAACAGGCAAAGTGAGCCAAGCCCATAGGAAAAGCTGGCAATGTTTGAAGGAAAATGTCTAGACGTACAAAGTCATTTTTAAAGACAAGGCAGAATTCCTTTGTACTCATTATGATGGCTATTCTTGGTTGTCAACTTGACTGTATCTGGGATGAACTACAGTCCAGAAATGGGGGGCACACTTGTGATCCCAATCTTGAGGCAGGAAGACAGCTTGCCTTTGATCTGGACATTGAATCTGGAAGACAGGGGATTTTGATTCTGGTTGTGAGGAGGGATGACACACCTTTAATCCAGACCTTGAGGTAGAAAGACACACCTTTAACCTGGGTCCCACCTTCTGCCGGAAGCCTAAGTAAGGCCAATGGAAGAAGGGAGGGTCTGTTCTTCACCTGCCTTTGCCTTGAAGGCACATCCATCCCTTCTCTGGCACTGGAGCCTGCCTGTTCAGGACTCCAGCACACACAGAAGACCAGCGGAGACACCCAGCCTCATGGAATTGAGCAACTACTAGACTCTTGGACTTTCCATTGACAGATAGCCTTTGTTGAACTGCAGTCTGTAGGTCATTCCAATAAACTCTCATCTCCCCTGCCCCCGTGTGTGTGTTTGGGAGTTTATATGTATGGAGAGAGAGAGATTTATTCTATAAGTTCTATGACTCTAGAGAACCCCAATACACACAGGATATGAGACCTGATTCAAATGGTACACCCACATGGGGAAAATTCTGTAAAAAGTCCAGAGTAGACCAGATATTCTTGGAGCTCCTACCTCTCCATGGACTTGACAATTAACCAAAAAAAAATTTTTTTCCAGGATCCCCTAAAGATACTATCAGCCCCAGGTAGTAGGAAGTAAATTTAAGAATACAATGCCCACATTCCCAAGAGTTAGGGAGGGTGGTTTTTGGTAGTTCAATGGATTATGGATATTTGTCATTGTTTAGGGGGATTGGTTCCAAGTTACTATAGGTAATGGTCAGGAAAAAAAGCTAAACAAAGGAAATTAGATTCAAGGTTCTTTTGAAAAGAAAAAAAGGGGAAATAGATATGATAGAATAAAAAGGTAGACATTTAATCTACTCTGAAAAGAAAAAAAGGAGGTTAGATATTTATAGATGTGATAAGAAAAAGAGATAAATTATTGAATCTACTTTTTAAAAGTAATTACTAGTTTTAATTGCATTGGGCTTTTATATATTGCATATAAATTTTGTATATTGATATAAATTTGAGATAAATTTTGTTAAAACTTACTGTAGATACATTTCTAATCTTGTTCAAGGTATTGTACTTATACATCTCCTTCAACAATATAATGCAAATTTCTAGTCTTTGATAGTTATTATTACCAACTGTTCAGGATAACAAGGAAATACAGGGTTAGTAATTAGTCATCTATTATAATCAAACTTGTAATCACATTAGGTATGTGTTCAAGGTCAAACAAAGATATATTTTAGACAGGTCATCTTCAGACACTTCAGAGATCTACAGAATATAGCATTTAAGATGTTTTAATAACATAGGGTCTTTTTTTATGACAATGAGACATATCTGCTCCTGGGAGCAGCAATCTACTTCAGAGAAGGTAATGGGCACTGAAGAAACCTCCACATGGAGTTTAGTTTTTTTTGTGGCAAAAGTAAGCCAGTGGGTAAGAAAATGCCCTTGCCTTGACTGCTGATGGTATGCCGTCCTAATTGGACAGGCAGGACACAAAAGAAAGTGACTGCCAAACATTGTCAAGACAAGGAGGAACAGCCTTACAGAATATCCTGCTTCACAGAATAGTCTATTGCATATGCTAGGCCTGTAGGTCGAAGATGGATGCCCCATCACCGCAGAGGAACTTTGAGTGGCTGTCCAGGTAGCCAGCTGTTTCTGTCATTTTTCACATTTTTTTGGAAGTCACTTGCTTGCACTTCGTGCTTACTCAGTTAATATTTCCTTCTTGGGTCTCTGAGGGAGTTGAAGACTAGATAGTTATAGTTTTCCTTGTTTACCTGACACAGAAAGCAAGTTATGATACAAAGTAAATTAGGTACAAGACTTTGGACTCACCAAGATAGGATACATAATGGAGTATTTTCTCTGAATTTGACAAATGAAAATGGACTAGACATTGTTGATGTATTGATTGCTGTGTATATTGTATATAATCATTGTATTTATTGTATATAGTTTTTCTTATATTGTATATAGTTATATATTGTATATAGTTATAGCCTTTTTATTTCAGAAAAAAGGGAAAATATAGTGATATTTCGTTTGTATTTTAGTAAATTAAGTTTACCTAAAGATCAGAGAGTAAAACAGCTGCACTGATCATCCATATAGACCAGGAAGTGACACACACCCTTAATCCCAATAGCCGTATTATTTTGCCATAGAAGCTGGGTGGTGGAGGTGCACACCTTTAATTCCAGCACTAGAGAGGATTTTAAAACAGGAGAAGACAGGTTTCAGACACAGTCTCATTCTGAGGATTCCTGGAGGCAGGATCACCATTTTTGGACTGAGGTAACAGTAAGAGTCAGTGGCTGGCTGTCTTGCTTCTCTGGTCTTCAGGTTGAACCCAAATATCTGTCTCTGGGTTTTTATTAAACGTACTACACACACCCATACTGTCCTTTTAGGTATCAGGGAGTGTTCATTTATATATATTTTCACTCCTTGCCTGCATCACCAACAAACCAGTTCTGAACTGGTGCCAGCAGAGGTGTCTTCTTTGAAACATTTCCTCTCAGTTCCATTTAGCCTCCTCACAAGCCTGGTCTCTGTCATGCAGCATTTTCTGAGACCAAAGAGGCATCAGAAGAGAACTGGAGGGGAGGCCGGCCAGGGTAGCAAGCTTGATGCCCCCAGGGACCAGGCAGTTGACCCGAGCAAGTGAAGGGGACAGATGGTAAACTGGCAAGCGTGGGGTGCCACTGAACGGAGCAGCTGTTAAGCAGCGCTCCTGATTGGTGCCAGGTGGGAGTGCGGACTTACTGTTGCCAGAGCTCTTAATTTTTAAGGGGAAGCCAGAAATATCTCTGTTATCAGAAGCATAGCAGGCTGCCCAAATCCTGTAGAATTCGACAGCGAGCCTTGGAAAACTGCAGGAGCTAATTACTCACTGTGGCTTAAATCTTTGAGATTGCTATCGCCCAGAACGCAGCCCTCCCAAACAAAGCACAGAGCAGACAGGAGCTCAAGCAGCGGCTCCCTCAGCAACGCCCCCACTCACACCAAGCCCTCTCCTCTACCCACTGGCCTTCCGTCCTTGCATTACTCACCCCTCCACCTTCTTCCACCCTGTCCCGCTTTCTTTACCCTCTACATTCCCACTCGTTCATCGCCTCCCCTCCCCGCACGGCTTCCAGGATGGACTTTGTGGGATTAGCTGACAGCGTCCTGCAGGTGACTATGTGGCTGGCATCGTGTGGCGCCTTGACATGTGCTATCGCAGGGATCCCTCACACTGACCACGGAAGCTAGATGACACAATTGAGCAAGGAAACACATAAATGGCCAATTACATTTGATTGTTTGCTTGAGATTCGTTTATAAAAAAGTATTCTCCCCCGCCCCCTTTGGATGTGGGAGTATCATATATCAATCTGTTGACTTCATTGGTTAAGTAATAAACTGCTTGGCCCCATAGGTTAAAACATAGGTGGGAGGAGTAAACAGAACAGAATGCTGGGAGGAAGAGGAAGTGAGCTCAGAGAGGCCATGCTCCTCTCTCCCGGGCAGACGCACATGATGAAGCAAGCTGCCAGGTCAGACATGCTGAATCTATCCCCGTAAGACCAGAGCTACACAGTTTATTAGAGATGGGTTGATCAGGATACCAGAATTAGCCAGTAAGGGCTAGAGCTAATGGGCCAAGCAGAATGGGCCAAGCAGTGTTTAAAAGAATACAGTATCCGTGTAATTATTTCAGGGCATAAGCTAGCAGGTGGCCGGGGTGCTGAGGACGCAGCCCCACCGCTCTTATTACAACACCTTTTTTTTTTCTGAAATTAACTGAGCCTGTGGAGTTCTGTCAGGTAACTCTGCTCAGGACAGAAAAGTGGGTCCTTTGGCAGTGGGCCAAAGTTATTCAGCTAGGAAACAAGTGCCAGGAATGGAGAGTCAATTCCTCATGTGGTTTGACTTTTAAGTCCACCCTTTTCCTCCATATCAAAGTCTCTCCGACTTTAATCTACTGGTTTTGTGGGCCAAGGGTTTGTAGTAACCCCCCCAGTTGGGTTTGTTGGTTATTTGTTCTCGAGTGAGGGAGTCACATAGCCCAAGCTGGCCTCAGACTTGCCATGTACCTGAGGATTACCTTGAACTTGCGGTCTTCCTACTTCTACCTCCCTAGTGCTGCGATTACAGGCATGAACCTACCATGTCTGGTTTTATGTGGTATGGAAGTGGTCTCACTTTAACCAACTGAAGGTGTTCCAAGTTTCCCTAACTTGGTTTTCAAAAATCATGTTTTTGCACTAAATGAGAACCTGAAACACTTGTTTATTTACCAGGTATACAGAGAAATATCAGAAATTCTGAGGAATTTGAACTCAGAGTAGATAACTGATAACATTGGGGGGAAAGGATGAAGATGGAATTGTTGCTCTTTTTTTTAAAAAAAATTCGTATTTATTCATTAGAGATATGAATACATGGTTTAATATTTGCAAATAAGATCAAATGACCCGAGGGAGGTGCTTACTAAAAATACCACCCAGTGCGAGCAAAAGGGTCAAAGTAAGCCGGCTGAGAATCCATTTCTGTTGAGTCTGCATGGCGGGGAAGCATATCAATAGCTCATATTACCCCCACCTACACTTGTACGCAGATTTTTAAATACATAATGCAAAGCAGAAAAAATTGCATCTGTTACATAACGACAATTTACAGCTAAGGTATTTTCATGAAACAGATGACTTTCTTAAGTCTGCATTTGTCAAAGGCAGTTCTAAGCACTCTTTGGGGTGTGTGAGGATTGAATTTCCTTTGGATTGGGTACATGCAATTTTCAGGTCTGAGAAATGTCAAGTGCTTCTTATTGTCAAACACATTCAAGTGTAACCGAAATACCTTAACCATTCAGAGGGCACTGGAAAACTAGTTTTTGGTGTTAAAAAGGAATCAAGGTTGCCTGGCTCGGGAGTGTGTTTGAAATCCCAGCATTCAGGAGCATAGCAAGTTTGAGGCTAGTCTGGGCTATCTGACAAAATCTTACTTTTAAAAGGAAAAAAAAAGATGAGACATTTATGCTATTGTTGGTTTTAGATTTTTTTTTTTTAACTCTTGTAGGTTAAACAAAGTTTCCAGATTATATATCTGGATAGGCATACATATCTTTAATGGGAAAATCCCAAGGGTAAGCCCTGTTTTATAAAACATGTTTGTCCTGCAAGTATCTTGTGAAGTAACATGGCAAGGCCAAGAGAACATCTCATCACCTCATGCACGAGGCAAGGTGATGACAAAGCCGGGGGCTCCAACTTGTTCCACACACTCAGGAGAGCTTACAACTGCAAAAGCTCCTATTAATGGGATCCTCTCCTTGGCAGGAAGATGCTACATTGCATTTTCTTAGTCTTTAGGGGAAAGGTGGTAGGAGTGGTTATTAATGCTTAGTCTGACAGCCTTGGGGAGCAAGCAGTAGGGGCTCGGGGGAGGGAGCTGTCTGGGCACTGCCGGGAATGGATGCAAAATCATGGGATTAGCGAATCTCTGGAAAGGATACACAGCCCAGTGAGGTCAGCCTGACCGCTCGCCACTGCCAGTTTCTCTATCATGATTGAATTTGCAGATGGGCCAGACACTCCACATTCATTTCCGAGGTCTTTAGGGAAGCAGACAGGAATGAAGTCAAGTAGAAAGAAGGGCGTGTGGTGAGACCGTGAACAGAGAGGGTTTGCCCCATGGTGCTACCCTTGAGATCTGAATAGAGGGTAGTCATAGTCTACCCCACTCTCGGCTGGATGTAGGGAGCATGGGGTTAGCAGATGTATAGACTCTAAAGAGAGGCAGGGCTTGTGCAAAGCCTTAGGAGTCCTGGGGAGCTACCAGGCCAAGGGAGAGAGGACCCAGCAGACCTCAAGTTTAGCAGATAACAGGTAACAAGATAACAGCCCTTTAGCTGGATATTCAGAAGATTCAGCATGATCTTCCTTCTGCGAGTTGGAGAAAGGTTCTCCCATCGGCCTGGGTGTAGGTACCACCAGTAGCACTGCTTTTTAAATGATAATAAAAGCATTATTAAATGGATGAATCACCTGAAGGATGTCTAGAATCTACTGTAGTGACTCAGTAGTTGTGTCGGCTGGTCTTATGTCAACCGGACACACAAACTAGAGTTAGCTGAGAGGAGGGAAACTTAATTGAGAAAACGCCTCCATTACAGCTGTACCACATTTTTTAAATTCGTGGTTTATGGAAGAGGGTCCAGCCCATTGTAGGTGGTGCCATGCCTGGGCTGGAAGTCCTAGCTTCTATAAGAAAGCAGGCTGAGCAAGCCCCAAGGAGAAAGCCAGTAAGCAACACCCATGGCTTCTGCATCAGCTCCTGCCTTGAGGTTCCTGCTCTGTTTGAGTTACTGCCTAACTTTATTCAATGATAAACAGCAATATGGAAGTGTAAGTCAAATAAATCCTTTCCTCCCCAACTTACTTTTTGGTCATGGCATTTCATTTTAGCAATAGAGACCCCAACTTATAGACAGGAACTGCTCGTTTGTTTCCCAGCCGCCCAGACCCAGATAATTACACAGAAACTCTATTAATTACAACACGGCTTAGCCTATTAGCTCAGGCTTCCTATTAACTAACTTTTACATGTTAAATTAACCCATTCCTGGATAGAGGTGGGCAGTCCTTGGGCTTCCCACAGGTCAGGGAACCCTGATTGCTCTTCGAGCAGATGAGGGAGGGGGACTTGATCGGGGGAGGGGGAGGGAAATGGGAAGCGGTTGTGGGGACGAGGCAGAAATCCTTAATAAATAAATAAATTAAAAAAAATTAACCCATTCCTATTATTTTATATTTTGCCATGAGGCTCGTGGTGTACCGGTAAGTTTCCAGGGCATCTGTCTCCTTCGGCAGCTACATGACATCTCTCTGACTCTACTTTCTTTTCTCCTCTATCTCTGCTTGGAATTCCTACCTGGCTTTACTCACTGGCCCAAAGCAGCTTCTTTATTAACCAATGGTAATAAAACATATTCACAGCATACAGAGGGGAATCCCATATCACTAACTAAGACAGTACATAGCTCTGGGTTAGGTATCGGGTACTCTAGTTCTAACGAGACCCAGGTGGTGCTGGCATTGTTGAAGACTGTGTTCCAACCCAATTGCACAAACCTAAAATATCCCTAGGAAATATTTTTGAGCTACAGAGATAACGAGTATACTAGTTTATTCTTGGACTGGAGTATGACCAGCTTCGAGTTAAGCAAATCTTTATAACAGGTTGAGAGTTATCATAAAGATTACAAATTCTGTCTAGATGCTTGTGTTTCTCTGACATTTGCTCCGAAGGTGATCAGTCTGTAAGAAAGATGCTTTATGTCCATGTTTAGCTAAGTAGAGAGATTCGAATTCTTATTCAGTTACTGTTTATACTGACCGAGTGGATTGATGAAGGGATAGATAAACAGGTAAAAATCCATTGTATACCCTGACTTAACCTGCTAACGGGCAGTGCTTCCTTTCAAGTTCAAATGCCATCACCAAGACAGCCATTTGCACATGAGGACAGCAAAGGGAGTGTTTGCTGACTAGGAATGAAGCCCTGCAGGGTCTCAGTGACTTTTAAACACAGACACAGACACACACACACACACACACACACACACACAAATACACATTTCACTTAACAGAAAACTCCTCAGGGGAGCGATGGTGGCGGTCTTTCAGAAGTGCGACCTAAAATCCAGTGCCAACAGAAGCCAGACATTGGCGCTGAGGTGAGGAGTACGAGATGATAAACGGAGGAGATAAACGGAGAGGATGCCAACATCTGCATCTGCCAGCTGGAATGCATTCTCAGCTGATTAGACAGCTGTGCGGCACTGGGTGAGTGTGAGGGGGACTTCCTTTCTAGCAGTTTCTCAGTCCCCTTTCCAGCAGACCCCCCGCCTTTCCAAAATATTTCTCACTTAGGAATTTTGCAGATGCTTTATCCTGGTCTCCATGAGCTTGTGTTGAGTGAACATAATTCCTTCTCACAAATACACTAAAACGAAGAGTGAATTTTAAATCAGAAGGAACAAGTCCATCGTTAAAGAATGAGAATTGGATGCATTTGATTAGACGTCTCAATCCTTTATCCACAACATCCATTGGTATTGCCGGCATGGTCCCCTCCTGGATGGCTTTATGTAATGTCTTTGAATTAATAGACATGGGGAAGCTGGGCCTGAAAATGCTTCCCGGTGCAATTACCATTAAAGAAGTCAAGATGAGAGTCCCATCTTAATTTGCAATGGCTCTGATTTACAGCCCTATAAAAGCCGAGGTACTGGCTTCTCTGGCTCTTACTGTGCTGCCCACAGTACGAGTGGACCTTTCCACGAAGGCAAACAGCAACAGCAGCACCACAAGGAAGGAAGACATGCTGGAAAATGTGGTTTCGGTTCAGGGAAAGGAAAGAAAGGTTGCTACAGCAACCTCACGTCACTGATGAGGTTGGCCAAATAAGTACAAGAGCAAAGGGGTTTCATCCTGCATGATCAATGGAAAAGCACCAGCAACCTTGCCCCCCAAATCCAGGACAGTGACCAGAAAACGGGAAGGGAAGAAAGATGCAATGGGTTTTTATATTCCCTCTTCAGGATTCTGGATCTGCTTACTGTCAGGAACAAGGCCACCTACAAAGGATCTATCCTTATACAATGCTGGTCTTGATATCACAGTCTGCTGTTTTGCCCTTGACACCCTTCCTAGGGGTTTTGAACTAGTTCTCCTGTACTAGGTGGAGACTCCCAAAGGTCTTGGTCACCATGTTTCCTCCAGCTGAGGGAAGGTCAGCATAGAGGTGTGGCTACAGAGGGTCCGGACCACACTGAGTCAGCTTCATGTCTGTACTGCAGTTTGCTTGTTTCATTGTTGGACAACTCTGCGGGCCAAGTATGTCTTGATTTTTCTATAAATTTGACTTGTATTTCTCTCGATTGTAATAAAGGGATCGGGGACTCTAGGAGTGTAGACACTGGCATTGTCTTTGATCATGCCACCCTCAAGTCGAAAATGGCATCCCCCTCACCTGAATGCCACTCCCCACTGCCCACCTCTAAACTCCTGGCACTCCCGCCTTGCCCCCAAGAGCTCTAGGTTCGCATTCCCCGCTTTATCTCAGAAGCTCCTCCACATCTTCTTGCCCTAACCGCATCACTGCTCTGCCTGAGCGCTCTGCCGCCCTTCAACCTGCTGATGGAGAAGCTCTTGTCACCCCACGTCCCTCCCAACACTGCTCTGTGCCCTTGGGAGGGAAAGGCTCTGCTGCGTACTGATGTTCGGAAACCTTGAAATCCCCCTCCTCTTTCTTGATGTCTGAGCTCTGACTTTCACGCCACAGGCTAGGCAACCCATCCCCTCTCCTTGCCCCTTGAAGGTTTTAGTACAAGATTGTTGTCACTGTATCTGACATGGATCCTGTGGTTACTCTCGACGATGTCTGATCTAACTGATGGTGCTTGCAGCAACTGGTCTCTTTCTTGAACTTGGTTCCTTCAAGTTCTTCCCCTCCCCTCATTCCTGGTACTGTCCCCTCTGCTCATTTGTACTGGCCTAACCTAATTAAAAGTGTTACACCCTCTATGTATTGCCCTCTGTTTGGGACCTGAATAGTGCCCCCTGCCACCACCACCACCCCAACACAGATCTCTGTCCTACTGCCCAGAGCCTGTGAATATGACCTTATTTGGGGAAAGTATCTTTGTAATGTGACTTAAGGCTCTTCACAAGAGGTCACTCTGGATTGTGAGGCTGGACACCAAATATGCGTAAGAGAAAGAAGAAAATAGAAGAGAATGGGAGACTGTGGAGGTCAGTGCTGGAGAAACTGGAGTGAAGAGGTCACAAGTCCAGGACGCCTAGAGCCACCAAAAGACTAGTGAGACCAGGAAGCAAGCTTTCGTCTGGAGGGGAGCTAACAGGCACCCTGATTTTGTCTGGCCTCCATCACTGGGAGAGAAGGAATTTTGGTGGTCTTGAGCCAGGCAGCCTGTTGGGATTTGGTTTCTCAGGCATGGCAAGGCAATCCATCCCAGGCAGCCCACTGTCACTTCCTGTCTCTGCAAACCCCAAGTCTGACTCAACTTAGCTGCCCTGTTTCTCACCACCACTCCCACAGCTCAGGAGGGCTGGAGAAGAACTCTTCCTGGATCAACTGAGCTCACTCCTAAGTCCCTGCTTTGGCTTTTCCCATCATCCCCTACCTACAGCCACAGCCCGTCTTTCTCAACCTCGCCGCTGCAGTCTAGTCTCTGGAAAGGATGGATGTGACACTCTGTAACTCTTCCTTCCAAAGCCTTCAGGCTGCTTTCATCTCCCCCAGAGACCTTGCCAAATCCTCGTCCTGGCCCACCGGGCTCTCTGGCCTCAGCCCCAGCTTATTTCTGTCACTGTTCAACTTCCTGGCTCTAGTCATCTGGTCTCTTGCTCTTCACGTCCCTATGTGAAGCAGTCTGCCTCTCTGCTTCTGCCTGTAGTCCCCTTCCCTCTGGCTCCCACGCTTCGCTCTGGCCTCTGTCTATTTCCTCTCCCGCCAGTGTCCTTTTTCTCTTTTAACCGATATGGACCTGTCTACCTGCTTTGCATGACGATATGGCTTGCCACTGGTGATCCATGAGTCTCAGCTGGATGAATGAATGAACAAAAACGAATGAATGAATGAATGATAAATCAGAGGGAGTGAATCATGGTGTCTGACCATTAATATGAATGCCTAAAGAGACTTCTGAGTTTCTATTGCATAGACTCTAATGGGATTTCCCTGGTGAAATGATCGCTTTCATTTATCCAGATGCCTGTGGTAGATGTTGCCTTGGGACTGAATCGCTAGCTCTCTTGTGTCCCAAGTCTCCTCCCTTTTGGAGTTCATTGCCCTAGTGATGAGGCAAGACATCTTGCTATTTAACTCTGTATCTGCCTGCCTGAGAACAATAAATGGGTTTCTCGTTCCATTGCTGGTCAAGTCAAGGGGGAAAAATGAAATAGAAAGCAACAGGCGAGAATGATTAGGGGAAAACCCTTCATTATTTCCCACAAGAGTATACAGCACAGAAGGAAATGTAGCACTCACATTAAAAAAAGAAAGAAAGAAACACTGCTATTTTATTTCCAAGATCAATCGCTACCTTTTAAAAGATTGATTTTTATTATTTTATTTGTGAGTATTTGTATTGAGTATTGATCTGTGTGAATGAGGGGCACATGTATATGGAAGTTCTCAGAGGCTAGGGGAGATCATAAATTCCTTGGAGCTGGAGTTACAGGTGGTTGTGAACTGCCTATGTGTTGTGTGAGTTCTAATCAGTCTTAATAATAAAGATCCAGAGTCAGATATAGGCATTGATGCTGTAAGATCAGAGAAGAGCAGCCAGACATTAGTTCCTTACTTCTACTAAATCCTCAGACCAGAGTGGCGATCCTGTTCCTATGAATCCTCAGACTGAATGTTAAGACTGAGTGAGCTCCTTCTCCTCCACTTTATATTCCTCTTTCTGCCCTACTGCATCCGTTCTTGTCTCCACTTCCTAGTGCTGGAATTAAAGGTGTGCGACTCCCAAGTACTGGGATTAAAAATGTGAGCCACCACCACCTGGTTTCTTTTCCCAAGAAGAGCAAAAGGCCTGAGGAGCTTCCTTTAGCAGGATCTCCTGCCTTGCATGAAGCACCAGGCTTCAGGGATTAACATTAGAGATGGGGGGAGGGGAAAAGCAGGGAGGGAAGCAGAGAAAAATGTAGAGCTCAATAAATATCAATAAAAAATATTTTTTTAAAAAGAGACGGTGTCTGAGTGCTGGGAGGCATATCAGGAGATGGTGGGGGTCGGTGGGGGTTCAAGCAGAAATCAGCTCTATTCTCTTACCACTACTGTAAGATGATAGCTGACATCTGGCAGGCATTCTGCCCTGACGGCTACTTTCTAGGGAACTGTGCTGACCACTGTGGCTGCGAATTAACATGCTCTCTTTGTATATGCATCCCCTGAGTATGACATGGACCTTCACAGACTAATCAATTGCACAGCGCTGACACAGGTAAGCCGAGCCTCCCGCCCCCACAACTGTTTTCAAGAGATGTAAGCTAAGTAAATAGAAGACTTGTCTCCTCAGGAGTCAAGCAGACTGTTAAAGTCAAAAATAGAAAGACATTGTATAAATTGAACTAAGCCAAAGGAAAAATCCTCCTGCCAAAATATTTTTTAATCAGTAACACAAAAATTATATTTTAAGAAGGAAGAAAACATAAATACTTTATGAAAAGCATCTTTGGTTGGAGAGAGTGTTGTTTGTACCTTTCTATAATGTTGAAAATAGCCTAAGAGCTGTCTTTCACGGAGGAATGGCAACTTCCATGCTAGCATTTGATGCAGGCGGAAGTCGCATGTTCTGGACTCCCCTCAGAGATCCGGTACCTCCTGGGGCTCAGAATATAAGAATACAAGTTGAGCATCTTGTTATAGCTAGGGTTTCTGTTGTCGTGAAGAGACAGCACGACCACAGCAACTCTTATAAAGGAAAACGTTTCATTGGGACGGGCTTACAGCTCAGAGGGTCAGTCCATTGTCATCAGCATAACAGGAAGCATGGTGGCATGCGGGCAGATCTGGTGCAAGAGGGGTAGCTGTGAGTTCTACATCTTGATCTGCGGGCAACGGGAAGTGAATCGGCTTCATCTTCTGAGACTTCAATCCCACCTGTTAGTGACGCACTTCCTCGAAAGAAACCGCACCTCCTAATAGTGCCCCATGAAAAGGACCACATTTTCAAACACTTGAGTCTATGGGGACCATTCCTGTTGAAACCCCCACACGTCCCTTGTGCCACATGTTTGGGACCAGAAGTGTCTGACGAGGGAAAGGCAGGCAGATCTCTATGAGTTCGAGGCCAGCCTGGTCTACAGAACGAGTTCCAGGACAGGTTCCAAAGCTACAGAGAAACCCTGTCTCGAAAAACCAAAAAAAGAAAGAGAAAAAAGAGATGAGCTAAATCTGTCTTCCTTTCCAACTGTACACAATAACGCTGCCTTCTTCTTTCTCTGTAATGCTATAGACCCGCACCTTTTTGTTAAGCTGTAAGGAATAACCTTATCTATTTGTTCAACTGTGTATAATAAACACCCTGAGCTACTGAGGTGCTGAAGATTTTCTTCCTGAGAGCCCAGTCCACCCAATCCCAGTTTTTCTGTGTCTGTGTGCTCTTGTTTCTTCATTCCCTCATCACCACCAGTCAGGGTTCTGGGACTCAAGTCTTGGACCAGCGCATGGTGACTTATCCTGCTGCATTATCAATGCTTTCAGGATAGGATGACCCGACGTATTATTTTGGTTCCATGGCCTAGCACATTGTAGTCATTGAGTAGAAGTGGAAACTATTCCATTGCTGTCTTTCTAAACAGTAAAAGTGGCTCCCCGCCTTTGATGCTGGGCCATCCACTCCACCTTTCATGATCACCAAAGGACACGGGAATTTATAGTTTCCATATTCCGGATTACTCAGGCTCAGAAAATGAAACTGTATAAATAAGATAAAATTGGTGGATGTGTGAATCCCTCACTCAGGCTACTGTTTTCACCAGAGGACATTTGGGGAAGTGCGGGGTATCAGAGAAAGAAACAGAAGAGAGGAGGGGCAAAGACTCCCCCAGTTTAATTTATGCAGAAATGAATATTAAAGCATTCTCTCTCCAACCTCAGACCTAATATGTCATTAAGCACAGGCCTCTCATACAGAAGGGCCATCTGCAAAGACCCTTCCCACACACAACCTATAATAGAGCAAAACAAATCTCCTCGATGTTCACCCAGAGCAGCAACAACTACTCTGATCCAAGGCATTGTCGTGAGTTTCTAGTTTGTATGGGACACTGGAGGGGAGTTTATCCGTCAGTATAGATGCAGCAGCACGCGCCTACCCCAGCTTGTCCCAGAGTGCACTCCTTCTAATACTCCCTTTTCCTAGGGTTATACACCCACGTGAATAAAGATTTTCCTAACACAGTGACCAGCCTCACATCTGAACACTGTCAATACCAGAGGGGAGGGAGGGTCTGGCAGTTTCCAATTACTAAGCGACTCTTGGAGCCAAAATACCAATACTGAGTGACCACTTAACTCCTCAAATCGGTCCTCACATGCTAAGTGAACTAATGTATAGGGACCCCTCCAGGTCATTATCAACTCAATTCTTATTTTTTTTCATTTTAATGACTGTTTTTATTTTTTTGTGTTTTTTATTTATTTCATTTTAAATTTATTTTTTATTAAACTTTTACACACCAATCCCATTTCCCACTCCCCAATCTTCCCCCACCCCACCCCAATCCGCTCTTCAGAGAGGGTAAAGCTTCCCCTGGGAAGTCAACTAAGTCTGTCCCATCAACTTATTGAGGCAGGACCAAGTTTCCTGCCCACCCCCCCAAACCATGCCTAGGCTGAGCAAAGTATCTCTCCACAGAGAATGGACTCCACCAAGTCAGTTCATGCATTAGAGTTAGAGTTTGATCCCACTGCCAGTGGCCCCATATACTGCCCAAGCCACACCACTGTCACCTGTATTCAGGGACCTAGTTCAGTCCTATGCAGGTTCCCCAGCTGTCAGTCTGAAGTCAGTGATCTCCCACTAATTCAAGTAAGCTGATTGTTTGGGTTTCCCCATCATGGTCTTGACCCCTTTGTCCTCCCTCTCTTCACTTGTCTGGAAGCTCAGCCCAGTGGTTAGTTGTGAACCTCTGCATCTGTTTCCATCTGTTTCTGGAAGAGGGCTCTAGCTTCTCTGGGGTTGTGAACTATAGGCTGGTTATCCTTTGCTTTATGTCTGGTATCCACTTCTAAGTGAGTACATACTGTATTTGTCTTTCTGGATCTGGGTTACCTCACTCAGAATGGTTTTTTGTTTGTTTGTTTGTTGTTCTAGTTCTGTCCATTTGCCTGCAAATTTAAAGATGTAATTTATTTATTTTTTTTTTTTCCTGCGGAGTATTACTCCATTGTGTAAAGGTACCACATTTCTTTATCCAATCTTCAGTTGAGAGGTATCTAGGTTGTTTCCAGGTTCTGGCTATGATGAATAATGCTACTATAATGTCCTTAGTCATCAGGGAAATGCAAATCAAAACAACTCAGAGATACCATCTTACACTTATCAGAAAAGCTAAGATCAAAAACACTGATGACAGCTTATGCCAGAGAGGATGTCGAGTAAGGGGAACACTCCTTGATTGCTGGTGGGAGTGCAAAGTTGTACAACTACTGTGGAAATCAGTATAGCAATTTCTCAGAAAATTAGAAATCATTTTACCTCAAGACCCAGCAATACCACTTTGGGGCATATACCCAAAGGAGGCAAACTCACACCACAAGGACATTTGCTCAACTCAACTCCTATCTACACTTAATTCCCAATTCTAAACCAGAACTCCACCCCAGCTGACCCACATGTCCTCAGAAGTTCAGAAACCCCTCCTACCATGTTCACATTCATATCACTGGACTAACACCCCAGTTTGTGGTTTTCTCTAATTTCTACTTTGTGGACACCACATCCTCTGGTGGCCAATGGAAACAGAAGCTACCTCCCTCCCAAGCCTGCCTATGAAGAGCATGGAGGTAGGGCAGGGTGAGCTGTCTCTCTTCATTTAACTACTTCCAACCCCTGGCCTGGTTCCATAACAGCAGAAAGAAGTGGCATTGTCTACTTCTAATTCAGTAGAACCAGAGAATCTTCTAGAACAGTTGTTCTAAACCTTCCTAATGCTGCACCCTCTAATACAGTTCTTCATGTTGTAGCCACCCCCACCACAAAATTATTTTTATTAATACTTCATAACTGTAATTTTGCTACTGTTAGAAATCTTAATGTAAGTATCTGATATTTCTTATGGTCTGAGATGATCCCTGTGACAGAGAGGAAATGAAGTAAGCAAGAACGAGGGAGAAAGAGAGGGAGATGCCTGGGGCCAGGCAGCCACCAGCCCCTCTAGATAGAGTAGGATGTGTTACAAAAGGAAAGAAAGATAAAAAGTCCCAAGGCAAAACATAGACGAAGAGAAACAGATTAAGTTATAAGAGCTAGCAAGAACCAAGCCTAAGATAAGGCTTAGCATTCATAACTAATAATAAGTCTCTGTGTCATGATTTGGGAGCTGGTTGGTAGCCCAAAAGAAAGTCTGCTACATTAGGTGTGACTTTGTTGGAATAGGTGTGACCTTGTTGAAGGAAGTGTGTCACTGTGGGCATAGGCTTTGAGGTCTCCTTTGCTCAAGTTATACTCAGTGTGGCATGCACAGTTCACTTCCTGTTGCCTGTGTTTCAAGATGTAGAACTCGCAGCTCCTTCTCCAACACACGTCTGCCTGCATGCTGTCATGTCCTGCCACGAAGATAACAGACTAAACTTCTGAAACTGTAAGTCATCCCTAGTTAAATGTTTTTCTTTGTAAGAGTTTCCGTGGTCATGGTGTCTCTTTGCAGCAATAGAAACCCTAAGACAGTTCCTAAGCCAAAGAAAACAAGTTCCTTCTAACCTCAAGGACTCATCAGAGATTATTCCCTTTCCCCAGTAGTCTCTGGCAGCATGAATATTATAACTGATTCATCCAGATCTTACAATTTTAGTTTCGTTGTCTGTTGCCATGATAAAGTATGCTAACAAAAGCTACTTAGAGGAGGAAAGGTTTATTCTAGCTCCCGGTCCAGTGTGGAAGTACAGCGTGGGGATGGGGAAGTTAGAGCAGAGGGCTCTGGGGTGGGAGTAATTCAGTTCCCCTCCTCCTCTTTGTGATAATACAAAACCGGAAGGAAAACCAGCTGTCCATCAGTATGGATGCTGTGACTCTGCATAGACATTTATCTTTGTCTGGGGCCTGCAGGATTCCTTAGGGCTCTGAAAAAGAAGAAGGGCACATGTGACTTTGGTTGACTTTAGTGGAAAACCAAGAGCTTCACACTTCCGGTGAGCTGGTAAGCTTCCGGTCCACGTGGGTGTCTGTTTCCAGGTCCTGTCACATTTGAAAGTGCGGTTTCTTTGCGTTCTCCCCAGCCAGCATCCACTGCCGTTGTTGGCAGCCAGCAGAGAAATGGAGAGAGACTAGCATTCAGTTCACACATGCAGGAATCCATGGCTCCTGGGCTTGGCACCCCACCAGATAGAAACAGATGAAGGTGCAATTCTGTCAGAGGCAGTGCCCTAATGCAACCCCACGTAACTGTGAGAAAGCTCACCTCACCTGCATGTGCTAACTAAATGGCTCATATTTTTGCATAGTAATAGACTTTTTATAGCCTATTATATGGTGCATAAACTTAAAAAGGATCTTTAATGGGCATAGTTATCTATTTTATCATAAGTGATATAACGTACAAAACCCCTGGGATTGACAAAGATGAAAGCAAACAATATAAACGTGAGATATTATTATGTCTCTTATAATTACAGCCTGAGTATACAACAGTTCATTATAAGCTCTCATCCTACAAAATACCCAGTCATGCTGATCCAACAAAGGGCAATTGTTGAAAGGGTTCAGCAAGGCCACAGGAGGCCATCTTAAAAGGGTTTGGGTAGGCTCTCTGTTTATAGTAACACTTTGATGTGAGTCAGGTGCCTCAGATTCCATTAGTGGAGCCTGGAGCACACATTCATTTTTTAACAAGTTCAAAGAATAAAATATCTCTCTTCTCTGGAATAGATTTGTGGTATTTCTGGAGTTGGTGAGTACCCACAGCATGAGAAAGTTCTTTATCTTTCTTACAGGGAGCCTGACTTAGCCTCGAAGTAGCTAACAGGGCTAGAAGATGAGGGGATGGGGAGGCAATTGGTTCTTCATGTTGCTCACTGTTTTATGGACCCCAGTCTTACATTGACTCTTAAAATGCTTATCCAAGGATGCTAACCTGACCCCAACTGGAAAACTGTCTCCAACGAGTATAGCATTCACTTTTCCATTACTACGGCAAATACTCAGGGCAATCAACATAGACAGATACAAGGTTAGTTTTGGCTCACTCGTCCAGGGTTTCACTCTGGGAATGCTTGGCTCCTTTCTATTTGGGTCCACGCTGTGATAAGGCAACACATCATGGCGAGAATGTGCAGTAGAGCCAAACCCCTCAATTCACAGCCATGCGGCAGCAGAGCAGAAGAGGAAAAGGCAGAGTCCCAAATCCCCCTTCGAGGGTAACACCATCAAAAATCTACCATTCCTCTTCTGGGTCCCACCACCTCCTAGGAATACCACACTGGGGTCAAGCCTATCCCTAGATCCCCCAAGCATGTTCAAGGTCTAAACTGTATGAGAGGGAAGAAAACAAGTATGAGAACAAACCCAGCCTCTTACTGTGGAAAAAGCATAGGCACGGTACAGTCTAGGATAGCTTTGTTCCGTAGTACTCAAATCTCATGGGCAAGTACAAGGAGGAGAAACCCCTGCTGAGGTTTATAAAGGGGTGATAATGGAACAATGTTCGAGAACATTCTGCTTGCTCTCGAAGAAGCAGTCTAGTAAGCCATAGGTTCTCTGTTCTGAGGAGCTTCATGGCAACTATAGAAGCCCAGGAAGAAAAAAATCCTTTCAGGAAGCCACCATCCATCCTTTCATTGACTGGAAAGATAGCATTTCACTACAATACGTTTTTCCCCCTGACTTGACTCCTCCCCACCCCTTGTCTTAGTTAGAGCTTCTGTAGCTGTTATAAAGTACCATGGCCAAAGGCAACTTGGGGAAGAAAGGGTTTATTTCATCTCACACTCAGGTCACAATTGGTCCTTGGGGGAATTCAGGGCAGGAACTCAAGGCTGGAACCTGGAGGCAGGGATTGAAGCAGAATCCATGGACAAACACTGCTTATTGACTTGTTCCATCTTTTTTTCTTCTACACTCCAGGACCACCAGCCCAGGGTGACACCACCCATGATGGTCTGGGCCCTCCCACATCAATTGCTAGTTAAGAAAATGCCCACAGGGCTATCTTATGTCCTCATAAGGTATCTTCTTCTCTGTGTCTTCTTAAGTGACTGGATAAAGAAAATACAGTACTAATACAATGTTTTGTGTTTTGTTTTTTCTTAAGACAGGGTTTCGCTCTTAGTTTGGTTGGCCTGAGAAATCACGATGTAGCCCAGGATGGCCTTAAACTCAGGGTCCTCCTCCTGGCTACCCAAGAGCTGGGATTGTACACCTCTTCCATCATGCCAACATTTACCCTTACTCTTATTCCTGAACAGTCTAGATGAGGGGAGGGGACTTCATTTTGTTTATCTATAGATTTATTTATCTATGGGTTTCTAATCTCCATCAAAGTGCAGATATTTTGGGGGTGAAGTTATGTCAAACTGAATCATTATCCTTTCCCTTTCTGACATAAAATTTTAATAAGGGCAGAAATAAAAACAGGGTAACACTGGAAGGAGAGAAGTGGGCAGGACTGAGGGACTCCCCATAGGAAGGAAACTGAGCACAGCTGTAAAATCGGTGACCAAGAACTTTGCTCTTGTTCTAGAATGCCAGTGTTTTGAAGATTTTGTTCTTCTGAGGTGTCTTCAAAAAAAACAAACAAAAAAAAAAAACAAAAACAAAACTATTACAGACTCTTCAGAATTCTGTTTCCTGAAATTAGGTGAGATTTCCAAGGCAGTCATGCAAATTCAAGAGCCAGAGAAGATGAGGTGTACCTGTTGTTGGTCTAGAGAATTGGAGCATCACGTCAGTGCTGGCTCCACCTGCAAGCCGGGAGCTGGTGACACTCTGGTCCAATCTCTTAGGTGTATCATACTCATTAATTCCTGTACTGGCCTAGCCTTCTAGCCAGGACTAGTCATAGGTTCCTCTACTTCTGTTGACACCAGAACACCCAGCCAGGGTTCCCACTTCCATCACCACCCTACCTGCCTAGTTAGACATGGCACAACATATTACAGAATTTCTAGCACCTGAGTCCCCATGTCCTTTAGCCAGCATTTCTGTTTGTGTAGTCCCAGAAGGGTCTGGCTCTTTTCTAGGCTTCCATAGCGTGTATCCTTCCAAGGTCATTACCGTTCTACCCCTGGTCTATGGGCTCTCTCCAGGACTGGCCTGGTGAGAACCACAAGTCTAAACAGTTTCCAACTGTCTTGGCCTTATATCATCAAATCTTTCAGGAGGCAATGCTTGCAGAGTAGCCAGGCTGACAGGACAGGGCCAGGTAAAGTAAAGAAGGGCAGAAATCCGTTAATATTTTAAAGTATTCTACCAGACTAAAACAGATAGATTAATTTTATAATATACAGGTTGAAAATAGGTGTGATGATGCATTACTATAAACCCTAACACCCAGAAGCAGGAAGAAAAGGAGTTTGATATCAGTCTGAGTCACATGGAGAGATCCTGTCTCAAACAAACAAAATAACAACAACAACAACAACACACATATCTCAGAATGAAACAACAAATGAGATTGATCTGCTAACTAGCATTACTTGACAACTATTTTCAGAGAAACCCTGTTGCATTTTATCATACAAGAATATCCTTTGCATGCAAATCCAGTAAGGACTTTTCCTTTCTTTTCTTTTTTTCCCCTCAGATGCACTGTTGACTCTGTTATCCAAGTCCACAAAGACATTAATTAATAAAATTGTGAGTTTAGTTTCTGAGGTGACACACACGACTAACACATAATTTAAATGTTTATTTTGCTGCAGAATAAACATTGTCGAGTTAGTTCCGTTGCGATGTGAATAAGCTTATTTTAGATGCTGCTTCTTAGATCAAGAGTTTACAAACCCTTTGTGGTTGTCTCTTGATGACTGTGACGATGATGTCTGTGTGAGGTGAGCCGACAGGGCAGTCTGCACATGCAGTATCCACGAAGCCAACGTCTACAGTGGCAGACATTCAGCTCCATCTGGGTTTTCCTGTGCACACAGGACTGTTTGCTATCATGAGTTTCTGAAGACAAAAGGACAACAAATTTAATTATACTTTGGATTGGCTGGTATTTTGTCTTCTGTAAACCAAGCCTGTCCTCCGAGCCAGAACAGGTGCGGAGAGCCCGCTGCCTGCAGTGTGGTCAGACAGTTTGTACGGACAGAAGAATGAGTAGACGGTGAGGTAGGTTTAGAAAACAGATGTGTTCTGAGGAACTGGCCACCTGTGATTGCCCAGAACTCAGCTGCGTGACTGGCTGAGATTTAGCTACTTGGGACAGTTTCATTTTCCGTGTAGATACAGTTAGACTGCAGTTTGTCCCATTCTGACCAGAGCGTGCGTGTCTGCAGGCCAAACTTCGTCCTATGTGTATGATGTGCACATGGAGTGAATATGCCCTTCACATAGGTGGTTCTCGGTTCACTTGATAAACATGTGCTTTGTTAAAACCGACAAAAAAGAAGTACACACGCAGATACACAACACAACACAAGGCACAACTACACAGAAATACACACACACAGACAGACACACACACACGCAGATACACAACACAAGGCACAACTACACAGAAATACACACACACATACAGACACACACACGAAGATACACAACACAACAGAGGCACAACTACACAGAAATACACACACACATACAGACACACACACACACAGATACACAACACAACACAAGGCACAACTACACAGAAATACACACACACATACAGACACACACACGCAGATACACAACACAACACAACAGAGGCACATATACACAGAAATATGCACACACAGAGACACACATGCAGACACATACACACACAGATACATAACACAAGCACACATACACACACATTCATACACATACATACAGAGACACAAACATACATTCAGAAACACACACACACACACACAATACTTTATATCTGGGCTTCCTTTAGTCTGGTAGCTGATATGTTGGTCCCATAAGCGTGAGCTCCTGAGGAGGGCATTTCCCAACATATCATCATATTTTTATTCTTCCCTTTAGAGACTTTAGTAGGTAAAAGGGGAAACAGTAGACCATGAGGGAGATGAGCATTATATTTAAAGGGATAAACATTTAGGGACATTGAAGTGACCTTTCTGTAGACAGAGTGAGAATGAAAAAAGCGTTCTTGGTAAGTATTTCATTATTTGTATAAGTAAGTCCCACGGGCTGAACGAAATGAAGAAATGCTTTAGGTCTCTGGTATGGTACTGTGTTTTATGTCAACTTGACACAGCAAACTATAGTTACTTGGTGTCAGAGCCCTGACAACTTGGGAAGAGAGAGCCTCAACTGAGAAGTTTCTGCCTCCCACCAGGTTGTCCTATGGGCAAGACTGTGATGATTTTCTCCATTGATGATTGATGTGGAAGAGCCAAACTCATGGTAGGCGGTGCTACTTCTGGACTGGTGCTCCTGGGTGCTAGAAGAAGGCAGACTGAATACGCCTCCAGGAGCAAGGCAGTGAGCAGCATCCCTCCATAGCCTCTGTATCAGCTCCTGCCTCCAGGATCCTGCCCTGACCTCAGTGAGAGACTGTGGTATGGAAAGGTAAGATGGAATAAACCCACCCCCAACCCCAAGCTGCTTTCGGTCATGGTGTTTTATTACAGAAAAGAAAACCCTAACAAAGACAGTTATTATCTTAGAACTTAGCTGGTTACCAAACTAAAACCTAAACAAAGCCCCAGACCATTAAAAAAAAAGAATGCACAAAGAGACAAAACCAGCATTTTTATCTGACAACAACATAGTTTTCAAAGTTTGGATTTCAAAATATTGTCAAGCTCCCAGTTCTTCACCACCTAGATTGGATGACAACTCCGTGCTTAGGAAGGCTGCCTGGAGCAAGGATGTCATCCCGAGTCACAAAGAAATCAGCCTCCAGCCAAGCCTCACCAAGTCTGAACATGTGCACTGAAGCCATCCACAGCGAGGGGAAGGGAGCGAGGGGCAGTTCCCGTTGGGCAAACCAGTCCTGGGAACTCAGATAAGGACTTAGCTTCATAAATACTACAAATCCGTTTTCCATTTTCCTCAAAGTTCTGGCAGTGATTCAAAGCCGGCTCATGGGGCAGACAAGGGGGCCTGTTTGGAGCCAAAAGCTAACTGCGGAGTCTCTCTCCAGGCGGTGTGAACAATAAGCATTTCTTTCAGAGTGGCGACGGGTCTCCCACACAACCTCTGGCCGGTAGAGCCAGTTCCAAGATGATGCTGTTGAGCTGGTGAACTAAAGCTGAACATCTCATGAATGTTCTTTCTTTTGTTCAGGCATATGTGCACATGGGTGGACAGGTACACGTATGTACATGTACACGCATGTACGTGGAGGTCAGAGGTGGAGGTCAGCTATCTACTTCAATTGCTCCCCACACTATTTTTTCAGTACAGGATTTCTCCCTTAGCTCACCAATCTGGCTGATGAGCTGGCCGGCAATCTCTGGAGGTCCTCTTGCCTATGCTTTCCCAGCTCTGGAATTAGAGGCGCATGTGGGTGGGTTTTATTTGGGCAATCTAAGCTCAGTCCTTAATGCTTCAGTGACAAGCACTTCTCTGACTGAGACATCTCTCCAGTCTGAATGCACTCAACGTTATGGTAGACATTCCTTGAGATTTCCAACAACCTCCAAAGACGGGAGGATGACTGGTTTCGTTTTGTTGATGGATAAATGAGGCCCAGAGAGGTTGGGTACCTTGTATCCAAAGATCTGCAATTAAGTAACGCAGTTCCAGCGCCCATGTTCTTAATCATCACAGTGATCACATGGGCACCATTGTTACCTTCCTCTATGAGTGTTTACATCAGACACAGATAAGAAACAGTGAAGTTATCCGTACACCCCGTGATTATCACTAAGGGTTGGACTACATGTGACATTAAACTGTGGAAGAGACGACGCTCGACAGAATATCTTTAAATATTCTTGCGTCATCACTGAAGTATGGATGCTGGAATTCAAGGGGAAACCAAATAAACATCACTGAATTTTTGCTTGGAGAACAAAATAATCCCACCAAAGGGTAAGTTTCAAGGGGTTAAAAGTCAGAATTTCTATATGGCTAGAAAATGCACAGGTGCCCACGTTATTATTTGACTCATTTGCTAGTGCATGAGCTAGAAGGAAATTAAGATGAGTCTAAAGGGCTCGTGGAAAGCTACATGGGAGATTCAATAAATTCTTGAGTTAGATAGAAAGCTGGTTAATCTCCAATTTAATTTAAACTGTAACCTTTAGGGTTATCTCTTCTCAGGGAGAAACGGTTTGCATTTCTGCTGGACAGAAATTTATCAGCCGATTTCTTTCCCCACCAAGATATAAAACAGAGCAGTAAACAGAAAGTCCTGCTAGCAGCCATCTGAAAATCAAACAAATGATACAAATAACAGGAGCCCCCAGTGCAAGCAATTATCATCTGTCAGTGGCCAGGGTTCTACCCATAAGCCCTCGGCCCCTTCTGCAAACTTCCAGGTGCCTGTGATCACCATGGCAGCAGGGGACATGGTGAAGCTTGGCAGGGAACCTTTTTGGAGGACCTTTTGCTTGCCCATGGGCTGACAGGCTCTCTCCTGATTGGTCCTTGTTTCTTCCACCTAATTTGCCTACTGGCTCCTGCTAATCAGGTTCACCTGGCTCTGTATTGATGCCTTAGGTGCAGCTTTGGTAGGCATCCGGTTTGGGTGGATCTCTAGTTTGGGGCATAGGTTCTTCGTTGGAAAAATCATTCCTGCTCATCACAGGAAGACACCTCAGACCCGCCTCTTCCAATGAAGAGACTCCTCACATCTGACAACCTCACTCTTATCCTAATGCCTTCAGACAGCTCCTCTCGGTGGGCATCCCAGTTCTGCCTTCACTTTTCCTTCTGGAAAACTCCAGTATAAATAAAGTCCTTTCCTTTTGTTCTGCCTTTGGGGCCAACCTACGTTAATCCTTGCAGCCAGATGAGAAAAGAAAAAGCTATATCACAAACAAGAAAAATATACCCATTTTTTTTTAAACATTTTCAAGTTCAGATCCTTTTCCTGACAATTTCTATTAGCAAACTCAGAAGAAGCACATCTCATGCAGAAATTTTAAGTCACCAAAGCAACCAGGAAGGATTCTTTCAAACCCCTCTGTAAGCTAAACACCGCCCTGACTGTCCTGGAACTCACTCTATAGAACAGGCTGGCCTTGAACTCAGAGATCCACCTGCCTCTGCCTCCCAAGCGCTGGGATTAAAGGCGTGTGATATTATACCCAGACTTTAGCATTCTTAAAATGAGAAAATGTCAGTCATTTGGTATTTTTTAGCCTTTCTTTGTTTGAGATGGGGGCCTTCCTACATATAGACCAGGCTGCCCCTGGTCTGATTCTCCTTAGTCTTTCAGGCAGGGGCTAGGATTACAGGTGTGTACTTGCAGAGAGAAGCTTTTATCTTAACCATTAACTTCTCAGTATGGAAAACCTAAGTGTGTAGAGTTGGAGCAACTGTTAAAACATTGGCTGCTCCCCACCACATCCTCCCCGCGCCTCTCTTTCTTTGGTATGTATTGCTAATAGACACATGTCCTCAGGGGCTGAAGACACAGCTCAACTGAAGAGTACTTGCTCAGCTTACATTAAGCTCTGGCTATTGAACCCTAGAAGAAAAATGAGGAAGAGGAGGGGGAGGAGGAGGAAAAAAAGAAAGAGGAGGAAAAACAAGATTAGGAATTTAAAAAAAAAAAAGATAAAACCCTTGTCACCAACTCTCCTCCAATTAGCAGTAATTCCTTAGTATTTTCCTTTGGCCCGTTAGGTGTAACGCTGGGAGCCGCAGCTTGCCCCTGTGTTCACTGAAATCTTACACAGTGGTCCATTCTTTGTGCTGTCTGTGATGGTCAGTGGAAGGCAAATGCACTTGATTACCTGTTTGGTTACTGCACTAAACCAAAGGAATGCCCAATTCATCCCCAAGGGACTTAAACATGTTAGAAATTTTCTTTGGTTTATGGCAGTCATTCATTTGCTTGGCCAGTGTGGGCTTCCCTCTCCCAGTGAGCATCTAGCCTCTGTAAGCCCTCTTAGTGTTGGTCTGTTTGTGTTCTCATGAAACACTGGCCCATTTCTGTACAAGTGTTTTTTAAAGTCCCCATGAGCCCGTTTCCACAAAGCTTTCTATCGCTAGTCTTGGGGATGAACGAAGTGCTGGAAAGACAGATTCCTTGATGTTGGGGGCCACAACAGAGCTGTGTAGATCATTCAAGAGCTAACAGGACTATCATGCACTTTCTTTCGTAGAATTTCCATGAGTCAACTGAGGTCAGGTAGAAAGATGATGACGGTGAACTAATGAGGTAGGTAAACCAACCATTCTATGGTGAAGCCAAGATGGCAGATGAAGGCAAATGTTCCTCCTGCCTATTGAGAGTCTCAGGCAGGAAGCTGGTCTCAAGGACCATCGCTTGCTGTGTCTTTCTTCTTCATGCTCCATACCACCTTAAGGATAGTCCCACCTCCACACCTAACCCCTGAGTTCTGAAAGCACAAACAAGTTATGGACAATGCACTACCACCCCTCCTCCTTGGTTTCCCTGTTGTCTGAAAAGTCAATGTGCCTTCGTTCTGGATATCTGAAAGAGCGAGCTGTGCAGACTGAGTAGCATTTGGGCCGGCTCTGGTTTAGAATAGAGAAGAAGCCAGGAATGAGAACCTTCAGGCTTTTGGTGTCTGGTTCTGCTCAGTCGTTTAGAGAAAGCGGGGAAAAAAACCTTAGCCAGGAATAAACGCAGGTATCTGACGGGCAGTGACCTCCTTTGTCATAATTTCCCAAGAAGCTCACCCTGGTTGCAGATGGGCACATTCGTGATGAACTTCACCATCTGGCACACCTGGCAACATCTGGCTTAGCAGCGTTGAGGGTTCAAAGTAGAATGCATGAGCACCTGAGCCTCTCCAGTGCAGGAGACAAGTGACCTTTCTCTGGACATTGATCTCTGCATCATTAGCAGAGGACCTGGATCGATGGCTGACCTGTGACAGGCTTGGGGTTGCTACTGTACCTGGAGCTCCAGCCAATGACCTCAGCTACTTTGTCCTGTGACAGAACTATCGCTGTTGTCAATATGAATGTTATTAACTGTAGCATGATTTATTACTTATTATATGCAATATAATGTAATGATTATTTACAATATGTAATGAGCATATGTAATATGCAATAGATAATAAATATGTGTTCCTATAAGGAAGAGATCCATGAACATACTTTACACAGGGAGAAATGGAGGTATAGAGAAATTAAGCAAGCTTCTCAATGGTGCATAGCCTATTCTCAACAGGCTTGATTATCAGTGTGGACAGCAGAGGAAGCCCTGCACATGATCTAGTTTCAGAGATGAGACAGACTCCTGCAGCATGGGGGCTGATCGCCGAGTACGGTAAGGATCTGTGGCTAGAAAGCTCGCTCCGTCTCTCACAGAGGTGCCCTTGCAGGCAACTTTGCACTGGCCACTGGCCAATATCCTCCCAATGCAAAAAAGGCAGGCGGCCAAGGTCATGTATACTTGCATTGCTGGGTGCTTCCACATAGCACCGAAGACGGGAGAAAGCCAAGCATTCACCGAAATGCTGAAACCGTAACAGTCAGATACAATGCTTATCTACAGCTCTTTTGATTTTTAAAAAATCCCTCTGGTCTTTCCTCTCTCTCTTTCTTTCAAAATGCCTTATTCTTCTCTATCCTCCTTCTGCTTGTGTCCTTCCCCTCCACATTGTACAGAACAAATGCTCATTTACTTCCATAGTGAATAAGCAGCCATGTTAAAATATTCCCAGGACAGCTAGCTAGTCACCCCACTGGATCAGACGGAAAATGTCTGGAATCCAGATTAGCCTTGCAACTATAGACAAGAATTTCCAGAGAACCCTGACCCAGAGATTAAAAGTTAATGTATCTGGAAATTCCTCTGGACTAGGGAAATCAAACTGAAATGATTTTAGTCCTCTGGGATCAAAGATGACCCAGGACATTCTCACGAAACTACCATATTTTCTCAACAGATACAGTTTGTCATATGTTCTCACTGTATGTCCCAAGTGAAAGTTAAGAATGCAAAGATAGCACGTTCCCCATTTCCTTACACCGGAGAACAGTTTTTAAATGAATCATAGAAAGTCGAACTCCTTCTCAGCCTGGATGAGTTCTCATGGAAGTGATGAGCTTGGATTCCAGAAAGTGCTGGCAAGCCTGGCACAATGTGGGGCTGTGGCAGAGTGCTAAGTTCCAGCATCCGAGCCAGAGAGTGAGCTGGGTCAGGTGGAGAACCAGGTCAAGTTGGGAGATTAGAAGAGCACAAGCCACCAATGGAAAGGCAGGCTGGGGTTGGCAAGCCGCCCGCCTGGGCTTCAACACACAATGAACCCTAGATTTGGAGAGGTTTAAATAAACCCAGATCAACTAGAAAACAGAGAATGCAACATCAAAAAGCAGTCCCTTCTCATAGCAACAGCAGTTTCCAAGGGTTTTGGCGTTAGAAGTACTTCACACTCAAGAACTATGAAAGACTAGTACTGGAGAGATGGCCGTCTTCCAGAGGACCAAGGTTCAATTCCTACTATTCATATGACATATCACAGCTGCCTGGAACTCCCAGAGAACCTGACATACTCTTCTGGCCTCCTTTGGGCACTGCATGCACATGGTGAATAGACATACATGCAGGCAAACACACATGCACATAAAATTAAAACAAATATTAAGGAACCAAAAAATACTCTCTTCTTAGGTGGATTATCATAACCAGTGTTTACTGTGACAAACATAAAGCTTGAGAACTTTAAAATGTGTATTTATTCCACTAAAATAATACATCTATTAGATGTTAGCATAAATATTTTCATGGATTATTTTTTTTTTTTCGAGACAGGGTTTCTTCGTAGCTTTTTTGGTTTCTGTTCTGGAACCTCTTCTAGACCAGGCTGGCCTCGAACTCACAGAGAAACGCCTGCCTCTGCCTCCCGAGTGCTGGGATTAAAGGCATGCGCCACCACCACCCGGCAAGCATAAATGTTTTATGAATAAAAGCCGACTATGTTAGAACTGGATGAAAATTCCAAGCACCCCAAAAGGGCAGGCTCCCCATGACAGTCTTGACTCCAGCTAAGCTACAGGATTGCTGGCAAGTACTTTAAACATTCCTCAGAAACCTGTGAAGCTATTTCTGTCTGCCAGGAAGAGCCTCTTCCATATCGCCCCTTCCTGGGGCAGATGAGGCATCTGGCTCTATATTGGCATATACACGGGGACACAGGGTGCCCACCAAAGCCAGCGCTAGCCTGTAGATGCCTCTAGTCCCCATTCCCACGTGCTGGCTATGTATCACAAAGCTCACCGTGGTCCCACTCACCTTCTCTACTCTAAACTCCCAGGCCGCTGCAGCTCATGGGCTTCCCTTCCCTCTGCTACTCCTCCTTATAACCGCATGATTTTTCCTTGCCCGCGTTGCTAGTCTGGGTCATGTCCAGTCTGCTGCTTTTCCTTTCTGCTCTGGACTCTTCCAGACATTTCTGGATGTGTTCTCTCTCTCTCTCTCTCTCTCTCTCTCTCTCTCTCTCTCTCTCTCTCTCTGCAAGACAAAATATCTCCGTGTAGCTTTGGAGCCTATCCTGGAACTTGCTCTGTAGACCAGGCTGGCCTCGAACTCACAGAGATCCTCCTGCCCCTGCCTCACGAGTACAGGCGTGCGCCACCACACCTGGCTTTTCTCCCTTTCTTTTTTTAAACATTTTAAACTTCTATGTTGTGTGTGTGTGTGTGTGTGTGTGATGCATAGGTATAGGCACATATGTTTGCATGTGTGTGGGTGTACCTGTGTTTGTGTGTGCGTACATGCATGCATGCATGTGAAGACCCAAGGTTCACTTTTAGTATTTTCCTCAACTGTTCTCCACCTCATACACTAAAGCAGGGTCCTTCACATCAGCCCAGCGCTTGCTGGTCAGCTAGTCTAGCTAGTGAGCTTGAACTGGGGACTCCTATCTCTGGGTCTTGGGCACTGGAGTTCCTACAGGTGGTCCCCGTACCTCCCCAGCATGGAGAAGAATGCTGAGGATCTGACCTCTAGCCCTCATGCATGGCAAGTACTTGACTCACTGAACCATATAATCAGTCTCCCCCTCTTTTTTATTTTTAAGAGGGGGAAAAAAGACATTGCATGAAGAAGCCGCTAGATTAGTTAATAGTTTGACTGTGCAAATGATTTCCTCAAGACGACTCTTAAGGATGTAGTTCTAGGCAATGGGTTCCCATTGGTGTAAATGCAAAGCCAGAGAAGCAGTAGACATGGAGGATTTTATATATAATAGGCAGGCTCGTTCTCAGACATATTCTATTCGAGAGGTTCATTACTAAGTGCATTCAGTTGTTTAAGGTCATTGCACAAGACGAAAAGTAGCTGATGCATCCCTACGCTTAGTTCAAGGTCAACAAAACATGACCCAGAGAGGTTTTGGGTGCAGCCCATGAAAGGACACCCAGAAGCTTGCCTCTAAGGATACATGCCTCCCTTAGCTGTGCACTGATCTTAGACAGCACAGCACCATTGATAGCTTAGTGAGATAACGGTGGAATTCTGTTCAGGGAGATAGGACAGCAAATCTCCAAATGCGAGTCAAGTACCAGCCCCGGAAAACCTGGAGCTGTATGGCACAAGGGAAATCCTATGGGAAATCCTGAGTCAGGCCTTTGAGTAGATAGCCTTCCAAGTCTGGAACTCTTTTGCACTTGTTCTGTGGTGAGCGCTGGGGAAGGATGGCTCCGCTATAGTAGTTTAGGGCTTTAGAGTGGGGGAGAGAGGAGTGCACATTCCACGGGCAGGGAGAGCCTCTCACAGCCCAACCAGCTGGGTCAAGAGGTCACTCTGACTGAGGAGTAAACACAAATTCAAACACAGCCCACAGCCCACCCCAAAGAGAGAGAGAGAGAAAGAGAGAGAGAGAGAGAGAGAGAGAGAGAGAGAGAGAGAGAGCGTGAGAGAGGGCTGAGTCCTATGTCTGTGATCCAGAACTCCAGCAATATATCAGATGAAAGTTTAATGAATTTCTCTTCTGGGAATGTAGTTCAGAATGCAAAGTGCTAGCCTTGCTTTCATGAGTCCCTGGGTTTAGTCTGTGGCTTCTAAGGAAACAAGTCCTACAGTCTCCTTCCTGACGGGACTGTAACTACAGAAGCAAAGAAAACCGAGCAACTATAGACAGCAAGCTCTTTAACTCTAACACCCACGCAAAGAAGGCATTGGTGATATTTTACAGGTGAGGAAACTGAGGCCCGTATAGTCTACCTGCTCTACTTCTGACCCATGACATCCCACCAAAGCCAACAGTGTGCATGGGATCGACTCCCAAACAGGGCATTCATCTTGTCTATGTTCCGCCCCCAGGGCACCACATCTCATCGCTCTTTCTGCTCATGTCCTGCCTTCCTGTGTATTCAAGACTGGTCCTCTCCTTCTGGCTGAGTCTTGCATTCCTCAAGCGCTTGCTCACCTCTTACAAGTGACAACAGATTTTGTTCCTCTGATTGACCCCTCTGTGCTGATTGGCGGGCTTTTGTTGTGGCTCTCTCTGTTCCTGGTTACCTGGGACAAGTGTTTTCTCATGCAGAGACAAAGCCTGGGTCTTCTGGATCAGTCTTCATGTTCAGGATCTGGGTCACCAGTCTCTCCGAGGCTTGTATAAGTCCAGGGTAGACGACAGAGCAGCTTCCTCAAAACTTGTGCCCAGAGTCACTGTCTTACAACACCCTGTCCTGGCCTTATAAAAATGGAGTATTTAACATCAGAAGTCTCCTGGCCCCTCCTTGGAGAACTGACTATACTTCTGTGCAATAAGACGTAGCATTTCTGGGAAGAGTTTGGAATCGGTACAGTTTTCTCTAAATCACAAACCGGTCTTCTCATGCATTCACAGCTCATTCTTGGATTCTTTTCTGCTACTTCATGCTCCTCTTCAACAATCAAATTTTCAATTTTCTTTCTTTTTTTTTTTTTTGGTGACTCATGGAGGATAAATCATTGATTCATTAACTGAATAGATCAACATTTATCAGCACCTCCTATATGCCAAATGGTAGACAATTTCTGTTTTCTGATAGTCAGCAACTGGATGCTTAAGATTCATGAAGCCCAATGCCTGAAACAGGTTTCTGATGTCCCTTGGCTAACATGGATCTGTCCTGACCTTGGCTGCACATTTGAGCTGTTAAATCAATTTGAATCAGACTCAAGGCATAAAGTATGTACTCCAGTATGAGATGTATACGTCTACGTTCATTTCCAAGGGAAAGTTTGTCTTCCCCACACCCTAGTTAGAGTTTAGCTGGCTGCTGTGTGAGATTCCCTCAGAGCTGGAACAAAGGTAAGGGAGGGAGCTTCACCTGACTGCTCCAGTGAGGAGCTTTGTGCTCAGCACTCTTGAAGTCAACAATGCGGACTCCTTTTTCATTGCTAGCTTTTCTGTTGACACGCTCTCTTGGCCTGAGCGTGGCCTGCTTTCTGGATGGTCACTTCCAGCTCTCAGCTTCTGTCACTGCTATCAGCCCCTCTCTCTTTGTTGAGAGTTTTCTTTACCTGGGGTGTTGGCTTCATAATCCATATTCATTCCTTTCTTGTTGGAGTTGGTTGTCTTTAATGTCTTGATTGTCTATGGCACTGGTTCTCAGCCTTCCTAATGCTGTGACCCTTTAATACAGTTTCTCATGTGGTAGTGACCCCCAACCATAAAATTATTCTCATTGCTGCTTCATAACTGTAACATTGCTACTATTATGATTGTAATGTAATTATCTGATGCGCAAGATGTCTGACCTGTGTATCTGACCCCTGTGAAAGTTTCAGTGGACCCTAAAGGGGTCACAACCCACACGTTGAGAACCACTGGTCTAAGGAATGGTAAATATCTCTAAAGGAAACTATGTTTTATTATAATGCCTCTTGCAATGTCAAGGGTGTCAGGTCCAAAAGAAACCCAGGCAGATGGCTAACTGTGGTGCCTCTGAGCGAACCAAACTGCATGTTGGCCTCTAAACTCTTTTGGCAAGTACGTGTTACAGGGTTCAGTGCTGGCCTCCTGGGTCCTCTCAGCCCTTCTCAACCACACCCTACCCTAAACCACTCCAGTCTGGGCTTCCCTTCCTTTTCCTCTGCTTCTGATTCCTATATAACCTTGTCATTTGGCCATGTACCCTCTTTTCTATGTTGGTGCTCTTTGCTCTCTGGTCTACTTGTTCTCCCTCTCCCTCTCCCTCCCTCCCTCCCTCCCTCCCTCCCCCCCCTCTCTCCTCTTCACCTCTTCCTTCCTCACTCTTCCCCACACCTGTTTCCTCTAATGGCCTGGTTTAGTCTGCTGGTCATGTTTAGTTGACTGCTGTCTTCCCCTGCTCTGGACTCGTCCAGATGCTTCTGGCTGTATTCTCCCTCATGTCTACAATAAAAAGCGTCTCCTCGACTATACCTTGGAGCAGTCGTATCCACATTTCTTTCAAAGCGCAGTATCCCATCATGCACAATAGCAACCATTCCAACTTCAAGCTCTTTTAGTGTGAATCTCAGGCTTAGTCCTCCAGTTATAAGTTGCATTCTATCTAGGATAAGTGGTTTGGATCCTATTGAAGATACCCAAGGCACCAATGAGTTCATTGAATACGTTGTTCTGGAAGCTTTAGAAATCTTAGTGATGGTCATGCAGAAATCATCTATGTCACAAATCCTGCTTCCTGGTGGGAGCTGTTTGTAAGTAAGGTTGTTTCACTTGGCTCATTCATCCCAGCAGGACTAGACTTGGCTCCATTGCTCTGTGTGACTACGCACAAGCACAGTGATTAATTCTGAATTTCAACCTTTCCCTTAAGGAATAAATCTGGTTAGTTAGTGTGAAAAGAAAACATGGATGGGAGGGAGATGGCATGAGGACTATGGGATTGAAGAGATAAGAGCTGTCTGAGTCCCTGGGCTCAAGCCTTCAGGAAGTTTCCTCAGTGAGTTCTCTGGCTAATGAGTGTTCCTTTCCCTGGGTCCTCAGCACTGTGGCTCCCAGTCCCAACTCTCGTTTTCTTCTCTTCAGTTTGCTTCTTGTCCCTGGCAGTCTGGGAGGGGTTAGCTCATGATCTTTCCACAGAATATCCTATTGAGCCAAGTATTTATTGAAGAAGTGGTAAGCAAATAGTAAAGAAATGGTACGTGCCACCGACAGCTTTGATTTAGTTGGCAAGAAAGGCAAACAAACCACTAATTCTAGTACAAGGCAGAATTAAGCACACACCAAATAAAGGTGAAAGTCGGGGCTCAAACAACATGGTGAGGAGTTTGACTGATGATGAGAAGGAGTTGACGAGACTACTTCCCTTTGAAGCAGATGCAATTTCCAGAGGTAAACAAGCGAAAGGAAGAATTTCAATCGGGGAAAACAGTCCAAGGAGAGGCTATGGTAAATATACTAAGGAATGAGTATTTGAGGAACAGTGACTTAGGAGTGGGGACTTAGACACAGTTTAAGTGTAGACCCAAGTTGCCCAGTACTGTGGCCGTTAGTCACACGTTGCCTTTGAGCAAATGACATGTAAGTGCCAATAGACACCATGCTCTTGTGATGAGGTTAAAACAAGCATCATGCTACTCATTAACAAGTTTTATTGAGCAGATGCCGGAAGGATACTTTGAATATGCTAAGTCACACAAGACATCTTATTAAAACACGTTCCATCTGTTAACGCGTTTTGGTGCGGCTGCTAGAAAATATAATAGCACATATAAAAGTTTAAATACCTGGAATTTTAACATTCTTTTGTAAACCTTAGGAGACTTTGTGCAGGTAAGCTGGGTATCCTCACTTTAGTAAAACCATAACTTCCAGTTCTTGTCCACTCTGATTTCTATCGGCATTTCGTGTTTAACAAATGTCTCACTGAATCCATACCTTCCATCTAAGGGGGTAGTGATCAAAATTGCCTTAAAAGTTCTTATACTAGCCGGGCGGTGGTGGCTCACGCCTTTAATCCCAGCACTCGGGAGGCAGAGGCAGGCGGATCTCTGTGAGTTTGAGGCCAGCCTGGTCTACAAGAGCTAGTTCCAGGACAGGAACCAAAAAGCTAAGAAGAAACCCTGTCTCGAAAAATCAAAAAAAAAAAAAAAAAAAAAAAAGTTCTTATACTTTTTTCTTTAACTCACCCATTATAAGGTTATTAGAGTAAATCTGACTACTTGGTTCCTCCTGCTCCTGTTCTTCCTCCCCCCACACCCTCAGTGTTAACTACAGTCAGTAGTTACATCACTAGAGGTTGGGCCAGTGGGGTTGTTTGATTCTTGACTTTTAACTTCCAAAACTGAACTAAAGAAGCCCTTTTTTTTTTTCTCTAAACTCTCCTAGCCTCAAGTATTTTGTTATGCCAATGAACTACAAGTACTGGTATGATTAGCCCAACTCCTCTCCAGGGACAGAACTGTAGAATATACATATATACATGTATGCTGTCAACTTCAGGGCTCTGGGTCCTGGGATCCTGGCTTGCAGTGACAGGGGAACGAAGAGAAGACAGACACATAGATATGTGTACAGGGTCAGGTGAGGTCTGACTGCCACAACTTGGAACTTCAGCATGTTTATTGTGTACAGCATGGGATAGGGAGATGGGGGATTAGTTAGTCTCTGCAGAAAGCAGTGGCTGTAAACATCCTGCAAGACTTTGCAAACACTACATTCATTCATAAATACTCAGACTCCTGAGGAGACCTTTGCCATCTCTCTTGGAGCCTGGTCATATGGTCATGGCCGTGCTCATGTCAAAAACACATTTGCTCAGTACTTTTCTCACCCAGGGCTTCCTTGGCTCCCTACACATGTAGTTACTTCTTATACTCCTTCCCACACATATCTTATATTAAACATAATGATTATGTTGTTTCTAATTCTAATACAACCACAGGCGTCATTTCTCTTTTCTTCCTTTGTGTTTTTGCAATGCCTTCTCCAAAACTTAAGAAACTTGGAACCTGTTATTCCTACTTTACATACACATACTTGGTCATCCTCCATGTATGTGTTGTTAATTGCTGCTACATATTCTCTTCAACATAAACAGCTTCCTCCTCCTCCTCTTCCTCTTCCTCTTAGTCACTGATGTCCTCAGGATCCCTTTGCTTCCAGGGACATCTTTCTTACCAAAATGATTTCCTTTGGGGGCTGGGCTTTACAGCTCACTTTCTTCTAACCCTGTGTGTCTGCACTGCCACCAGCTCACCTCTGTATCTGAACTCTGATGCTCCCTCTACTTCAGGCTGCTGTGGCTCCTCATTCCCTTTGTAGGGCCATACCTACTTAGTAGCCATTAGGGTATTTTGATCAATAATAGAGGATAAGGGGGAAGAGGAAGATCCCAACTATATTTGATATAAAAATTTCCTTGTGGATGCTTACTCTCCAACCTGAGATAGCAAGAAAATATGTCTATTATCAATTGATAGATATAGTAAGGGCCCTTGAAGACACCCTTTGGGATCCTACATCTTATCTTCATTAGCCCTGCTGTGGATTATAATGTATTAGCCAAAGTCTGTGGGAGTAGAAATTGCCACATGACAGTGACAACCAAGAAGAGGAAATGCCAGTCTGGATGCATGGAAGACAGAGAATGGAGCAAACCCACTCTGGCATGCAGGATGGTGCAGCTGAATTTTCCATTTGGCTTTGGAGCAGCTGTAAAGGAAGACTGGGTGCTTAGCATCTCTGCATTTTCACTAAATGGGGGAAAAAGAAAGGTACCTCTCTGCAGGCTCTTAAGGATTCCCAAAGTTAGCCAGGAGGACCTTTCTACCACAGATTTTACAGGACACAGACTCCTTGCCCTGCCTCTGTTTTTGTACTTTGATACCAAAAGGCGTGGGCTTCCTGAGTCTTTTTGCCCACAGTTGGTAGCTCCATTTTCCCCTAGGCTGGATCTTCTCAGAGGAAGTAATTCTTGAAAATGTCAGTTATTAATGATCATTCTAAACTACCAATGAGGATGTGCAATCTACTTGGAGGGACTGACAGTCTCTCTCACATCTCCCACACTAGGCACGTCTTAACGCTGAATCCAGAGACCATGGCCCAGAGCTGCAGACCAATAGCTCCCCACTATGACCAGGGAAATGTCTACAAGGCCTTTGAAAATTAAATTTGGTCAAGTTCAGTCAACAATGGATGTCAGTGTGGGAACCTAAAAATAAACCAAGAGGCCGGAGCTTCAAAGACTTCCTGGAAGGTAGAGGGACCAGAGGTCACAGAGGGCAGAGGACATCTCCTCTGCTGCCTCATGGAAGTCATCAGGAATTCTCAAATTGCCAGAAATGTCATTGAGTTTCTACACTGCTCTGCTGAATAGCAGCAGAGCAAGCGCCGTGGATATAATAGGTCTTCAGTGTTCAGAGCAGAAGGGAGGGAGGAGGCGGCTGGGTCTTCTTTCTCTCAAGATCTGGGATAGGCAGATATCCCACCAAGAAACAACATATCAAGTATTTCATATCTTGAAAATATAGATGGTCAGATGTGGCTTGCAATTCTACTGGTCTGTGAGTCCCTTTTATGCTCTTATGTCAAATTCTTTATTTCCAAATCACTCCCAAATTTTTTTTTCTCTCACAAAACCTGCCTGGATTCCGGACTTTTCTTTTGGTAGGGACAGTCATAAAGACTTCAAGACCGGAGACTCTTCTTGGTGGCACATTTCCGTTCAGGAGATAGAAGGATACTTTTGGCACACTGCCAATAACATCCTACTGCTTCCTTCTCAGTTCAGGTGCTGCTTGTCTTGTGGGGCCCCTACTAGTTTAGTTTAGTTTTTGGTTTTAATGCACGTACATTTAAATCAACTTATCTGAGGAATTTTATGCATAGGTGATGGAATCCATAAGTCATTACACTGAATAATTAACATGTAGCTCTCCTCTCTGACACATTGTTGGAATTCAGGTGAAGGTGTACTCTATTGGCAACATGGCAATTTTTACAAATTTTTAAAAAGTCATAAGAAACACACGGACCTTGGATTTTCCAATCCAGCGACTTTCTTCCTCACCCGAGACCATTTACATGAACAAATTAAACCATAAGGGGATAGGAGCTGGGCTTCCAGAGACAGATTGCCTGGATGTTTGCCCAACAGTTAAATACTACTGCTGTCTACTATAGTTAAATAATAATGTTCTTGCTTGGGGTGTGGTAAAATTCATCACAAATTAGGCAAAAATCAGGACCTTTTTTCACTGTAAAGGACATCTTTTCTTAGAAAATCTGTCTTAGCATTTGAAGCTTAGTTGTAGACTCAGATGAACATACAAAGAATGGACTGATGGAAAAGAGTAAGGCTGCACAAAGCATGAAACAGCCAGCGCTGCAGGAGCAAGACTGTGCAAAGCATGCTGGGAAACAGCCTGAGCTGCAGGAGCAAGACTGTGCAAAGTATGCTGGGAAACAGGATGAACTGAAGGAGCAAGGCTGTGCAAAGCACCCTGGGAAAGAGCCAGCGCCGCAGGAGCAAGACTGTGCAAAGCATGCTGGGAAACAGGATGAACTGAAGGAGCAAGGCTGTGCAAAGCACCCTGGGAAACAGCCTGAGGTGCAGGAGCAAGGCTGTGCAAAGCACCCTGGGAAACAGTATGAACTGTTGCCATTTCACGCAGGCAGAGCTTTTGTCACTGTTAGGAAGTATTAACAGTAACCGTAAGACCCGCTGATGGCATTGACTGAGTGAGACATAGCTGTTTTTCTTATTACCATTTTCAGCAGGAAAAATAGCAGTAACAATAAACACAGATTTGCCTGGGAATCAAGATATCTGCATTTAAAACCTGGAAGAGTGGCTCACACCTTTAACCTCAGTATCTGGGAGGGAGAGGCAGGCAGATCTCTAAGTCCAAGAACAGTCTCGTTATTGTGTTTGCTTTTTTCTCTGATTGTTTGTGTAGGTTTGTTTGCTTTGTTTTGTTAGTCTTAGGGGGCCTGCCACCCAGCTCCCAAATAAATATACAGAGACTTATTTATTCTTACTTATGAATGCCCAGCTTTAGCTTGACATGTTTCTAGCCAGCTTTTCTAACTTAAATTATTATCCAGTTGATCTTTAACTACGTTTGCCTCTGGGCTTTTTATGTTTATTTTATGTATCTTTCTTTCTTTCTTTCTTTCTTACTCCATAACTGGCTGTGTAGCTGGATAACCGGCACTTAGCATCCTCCTCTCTGTCTCCTTTCCTCAATTCTTGTTCTTCCCTTGAGCATAGACGTCTACTTTTTTCTCTCTGCATGTCAGCCCCACCTATGTCTCTCTCCTGCCTAGCTATTGGCTGTTCAGCTCTTTATTAGACCAATCAGGTGTTTTAGGCAGGCAAAGTAACACAGCTGCACAGAGTTAAACAAATGCAACATAAAAGAAGGCAACACATCTTTGCATCATTAAACAAATATTTCATGGCATAAATGAATGGAACACATCTGAAACTAACATTCCACAATACTACACAGAGAAAGCCTGTCCTCCAAAAAACAAAAAAAAATGAACAGCAACAAAAACTAACACTTAAACTGTGTGATGGAAAGAAAGTTCAATGTTTCCAGTTCTGTTCTTACAGGCACTTTTGAAAAGGAAACTGACTGACTATTCCATTTGAAGATCAGACATGAATCAAGGCATAGTCATAGAAAATTCTCTTGTGACCCCTTTGAGGTCACAATAAATTAAATATGTTAGAATCCACTAACAGAATGCTTAAACTACAAAACAAAACAAAAATAGTAACTTGACACATTTTAAAAAATTAGTTATTGTATTTATTAACAAGTATAATAAACATTTGCGTGACGGTCACACTGGAGTTTTTTTGATAGGCATTTAATATTTTTAAAAGTACCTCTTAAATGTCATTTAAAATTAAATACCATGCAATGTGTAATGGAATTTTTAAATAACTACTTTCACTTTTAAAGCTGCCTTTTTATTTCAGCTAACTGCTTTTGAAGCTAGTCTTGAATAAAACTAGCTATTTTAAGACTTAAAAATAAGAATTGCTTTGACCTTCCAGGATATTGTTTTGAATTTTGTTATCAGGGTGAACTTTAGGGGTATGGTTTTTGTATTATCAAACACCTCCTTCCCCCAGACTCATAATAAAAACATCACAGTTCTTTACTTCAATACTAAATGGAAAAATAAAAAAATTAAAAGACTGCAATTTCCCACAAAGAATGAGCTTCAAGGTCAGATTTGAAAAGCTACAAGGAGAATGGATTGGCACAAATGAATGCATGTATATATTCTATTCAAGTGAACAGAGCTAAATTCTGTGGCGCATATGGAGTATCTAGATCAAGGCATACGTTAGGGAAACTCTCCTTTTAGTTGTGAATGAGCCACGGCTTCCAGAGCTCACAAAGTTATTAAATGAACACACAATCAGAACTCCACTTAACCCCAAATCGTTAAGGGATCAGATGCAGGGGTTAATGGCCGCGCTGGGGAAGGTCCATGTCGTGTTTCTCTGCACAAATACACCTGTGAATGCACAATGGTGCCCATTACATCTGAAAGTATTCTGCACAGAGGAGACAGGTATAGAAAATTACGGACGGGGTACTCCTTCTCTCTTCAAGGTACCCCCAATCACAGGGGCTGCCTCAAATCCTCCCTGCTGCTTAACAAGGGACAGGTCACTTCTTGAGATTCACTTTCTAGCAGATAGAGGTGCTGCACAGCTAAAGAAATTCACTGCTGAGGAAAACAGGGAAGGTGCTTGTTAATGCCTGAGAGATCTAATGAAGTCAGTTCTTTTCTCTTCCCCGGGAATAAAACGAAAATTCTTGTTGGAGATTCCTTTTGCCTGTGTTACCTTTAGGAGAGCCTGGTAGAGTAGGGCACTGGGTAACAGTTTACTACAAATTCTTAAAATCAGCCTTAGGGCAAATAACCATTGCCAGGTAGATCTCATGTCAGCGACTAACCAGGACCTGCCAGACCCTCCTCACAGAGGTAATGAACACAGTGACGTTAGAGCGGAAGATGAGTCTGTTCACTCCCAGGTCGGCGCCAACAGATTCTTATTCTGATTGGACAGCGTCAGTGGCTAGAGGAAATCTGCTCTGATTGATTGAGGTCCACCTTACAACGGTAATTCTTTTAGAAGTGATATGTGTTGGAATTCTTTTCAGTCCAAAATATAAGCTGTCTAGGGAGTTCACAAGACGCTCTCCCCTCTTAGACTCCAGAGGGATAAAGAGGGAGTTGGCCATGCATTTTGGATTCACAGATACAATTTAACCCCCTCCTTATCCCCAGTAGAAAAATGTTTTCCTCAAGATAGAGCCAAAGTGAGAGAGAACAGAGGAAAGAGTTGAGGAACCCCAGTTTAAGGTCCTAAAGCAGCTGGGCTCACTGTTTCTTACTCCCTCTTCCCTCTCACATAAAGTGCTTTTCTTTAGTTTACGTATCTTTAAACTTCATTATCTGCTTTGCACATGCAGTTTTACCAACTTTGATCATTGAAGGCAGACAGAAAGCACATTGTACTATGGTCTTTGTCGTGTTCTGTATTTTGCATAACATCTGTTTGGATGATCGATTCATACAAATAAAACCTTTTTTTTTTTTTGTTTGGTGGATTCAATTTTCTCCAGTTAAGCTACATTGGACACTAGAATGTCATGGAAGTTTCATCACAAGAAAAGCCCACCTGGCTACCCAATGTCTCATCCTTTCCTGTTTTCTGACTGAAGGATACACAGTTGGCCTCGGCCACAGAAGGGTGGTAGTGGCGGTAACATGGCTGCTCACCCATTGTTTCCCACAGAAAGGTTAATGCTCCCAAGTGGAGCAGGTGGGTGCTGTCATGTGCTTACCACCTTCAGGGAGAGAAAGACTGACAATCACCAGGGATCAAATACTCCCAAAACACTATACACCAACAATTCTTCTCAACAGCGACTGAAATCGCTTCTGCTACAAATGACATCAAACAATCCTCGATCCCTTCCTTCCAAAGAAGGGTTGGAGGTGAATATCATCACACATTCTGGTTATAGGTCACAAATCCAGCCAATGAGCAAATCATTCATACAATTTTTGTTAAGATCTACATACTGGAAATCACCCTGAACTCGATAAGATCCAGGCAGCGGGGAGAGGGACAGAGGGAACCATCATCTGGTTGGGAGAATGTGCTTTGTTCACAAGTATAAAAGGAAGATGTCAGAAATTAAAATTTGATTTCTACAAGGTCTTGAATGTCCTGTTTTGGGCTTTGAGAGTAGGTTGAGTGGGATACAGAATGGATTTGTGAAATTGGATTTTTTTTTTTAATTCTTCTCTCATACACAACATCCCAGCTACAGTTTCCCCTCCCTCTACTCCTTCCAGTTCCTCCCTTTTCCTCCTGTCTCCCACCAGATCTACTCCTCCTTCATTCCCCTTCAGAAAAGATCAGTTTCCCAGAGGATATTAACTAAATATGTCATAATAAGTTACAATAAGGCCAGGCACAAGCCCTCATATCAAGGCTGAACGAGATAACCCAGAAGGAGGAAAATGGTCCTCAAAACAGGCAAAATAGTCAGACACCGTCATTCCCATGGTTAGGAGTCCTGCAAGAAGACCAAGCTACAACCAGAACACATATGCAGAAGACCTAGCACAGACCCACGCAGGCTCCATGATTCTTCCTTCAGTTCTGTAAGCCCCTATGAGCCCTGCTTGATTGATTCTGTGGGCCACATTCTCCTGTTCTCCTGGACCCCCTCAGGATCCTACTAGTGCAGATAGATTCTTAAAATTCAATTTTTTCAGTGTTGCCTGTATGTGTGTGTGCACGCTCAGGTGTGTGTGTGTGTGTGTGTTCATGCCATCCCACACACGTGGATGTTGGAGGACAGAATGTGGAAATTACCTCTCTCCTTCCATCACGTGGGCTCTGGTAATGGAACTTGGGGTTTGGGGCATGACAACAAGCATCTTTAACTGCTGAACCATCTCTCTGGCTGTGTAGCTGGTTCCGAGCACCCAAAATCTGACCCCAAGTCTCCTACTCAAAGAGGAGCCGTGTGAAATATCTATGAGATTGTCACTGGTGTGAAGTGTGTGGAAAGTAGGTCACTCTTCCTATGGACCAATGCCAAGGCTGTGAAATAGCCGAGGCCCGGAGCCTTTGCTACAAAATTTTACTTATCGATGTTCCATAGAACTGAAGGAGGAGGGGGAAGTTGGGTGTTGTTCCCACTGTTTTTTTTTTTTTTTATTTAAATGTGGCTTCCCACATTTAATTTACCTTCCTGCTATTTCCTGTCACATCCTCCCACCTATTTAAAATTAGAAGGGAAATAGGGGAAGAGGAAAAGGAAGAGAAGGCTGGGACAGGCCTCAAGCTGAGAAGGCAGCTGTCTTCACAGAATGCTCTCAGCAGCTCCAAGATTCCCTGAGGCTCTTCTAAACACCCCTCCTTTGCTGACGATGGCTACAGCAAATTTCCCCTCCTTTTCTTTCCAGTGCTGTACTCTATGACAGATTTTCGTCTTTCATTTTGCTTGATCTTTGTGCTGTGGATTTAATTTCTTCCATTCTCATCCCCGTGTACAAAAGAAATGCTTTAATATAGTTTTGCTATTTTTATGGTAGCCCCAATTCACCTGCGGTGTAACTGAAGAGCTACAGCTAGGAAAGCAAGTGTTGTGTGGGCACATGACTGTTTTGATAGATCAATGCCCAATAGAAGTAACAGTAGTTTAGTTCCGAAGAGAGGCATTTAAGCCCCCTAATATTTGAGAACAATGAGGATGGAGATGAGGGAGAGATACACTGGCATACGCTCAGAAATGCCCAGTGTCCTGCCTACTTTTATGTCAGCTTGACACAAACTAGAGTCACCAGAAAGGGGAAAAACCCAATGGAGAAAATGCCTCCATAAGACCTGGTGGTAGTCAGGTCTGTGAGTCATTTTTCTAGTTAGTGATTGATGGGAGAGGGTACAGCCCATTTTGGGTGGCGCCATCCCTGGACTGGTGGTCCTGAGTTCTATAAGAAAACAGGCTAAGTAAACCATGAGCAGCAAGTCAATAAGCAGCACCCCTCCATGGCCTCTGCATCAGTGCCTGCCTCTGGATTCCTGCCCTGTTTGAACAATGATATGGAAATTAAGCTGAATAAACCCCCTTTCTTCCTCAAGTTTCTTTGGACATGTGTTTTCTGTGTTTCATAACAGCAGTAGTAACCTTAATTAAGATACTCAGTAACATTCAATCTCTTGACACCTGAAGAAAATTTAATTGAAGGGGCTTTACTCTGGAGGCCCAAGCACATAGGTAGCTGCTGTAATAGTCAAGGCAGCCTCCAACTTTTTAACCTGTCGAGTTTCACTGCCAAGATTTAAATATTGTGTGGCTTCTGTGGGCGGTTATAAATGTACTCAGGAAGTTCTACGCCATTTCAGGAAGGAAAGAGGAAGGCCATGTGTAGACCATACAGAGTGACGGTGGGAACAGTGTGCTACTGAGCAATGGAGAATGTCCACTCTTGTCCATCTGTACACCTGTTCGAGTCCTTCAGCACCCCCAACTCAACCAGGACACCTGGGCAGGTTCAGATACAGAATACTGATACCTACCCCCATCATCTGCTACTGTTGAGGTTTTCATAAATTACACGGGATTCTTCAGAGAGAACAGGTGATCAAGGAGGTGCCTGCTGCTAAGGGCTTATCACTCTAGAATTGTAATGACAATTTTTACCACCAACAATATTTAAAATTCAAATATTCCACTAGTTAAAAATGAAAAAAAAAACAGTTGGCAGGAGAAATGAATCATCAGGCTGAGTACACTGACTGCTCTTACAGAGGACCAGAGTTTGATTCTGTGTTTGAGTCCCAGCACTCACGTGGTGGCTCACAACTGTCTCTAACTCCAGTCCCGGAAGATCCAATATCAGTTAGGGGATATTTGTACTTTGTATGAAGACATAGTGCTGTGATTGGTGTGATAGAAAGCTTAATGGCCAATAGCTAGGAGGGGAGACAGGCAGCAAGAAGAAGGAGGAGGAGGAATTTAGGCACGCTAGAGAGATGCCAGGAGACACGGGAGAAGCAGGATGGGTGTAGCACGACAGAAGGTAGAGTGATAGAAATCGGTTTATTTAAGTTATGAGAGCTGGTTAGCAACAAACCTAAGCTAAGGCTGAACTTTCATAATTAATAAGTCTCTATGTTGGTATTTTTAAGTCTGAAAGAAAAAAAATTGTCTACAAATACCCCCTTCTGGCTTCTACAGGTACAAGGTACAGGGACAGTTTACACGCGCACGTGCGCGCGCGCGCGCGCACACACACACACACACACACACACACACACTCACTCACATACAGACACATAACTGTTCATACACATAAAATAAGTTTCAAAGCAAGAACAGTAATGGATATGCTAACATCTCAGCTACATTAATATAGAAAGTCGAATTGTGCTGGGCTTCCTTCACTTTTTAAAGGGTTCACATAGCTGAGAACCTAAACAAACCACTTGTTCGGTCAATTGAATTTTAACAAATGTTAATCCTGTTTCGTGGAATATCTTGTATTTTGGACATGGCTCTGGCTTAGTGTCACTGGTGTGGTGGTTTTAATGAGAATGCACCCTATAGGCACTTATATTTAAATGCTTGTTCCCCATTTGGTGAAACTATTTGAGAGGGACTAGGAGGTATGGCCCCGAGGAAGACATGGGTCACTGCAGGTGTCAGGCCACTTCCAGTTAATGTTCTCTCCCTTCCTCTCTCCCTCTCTTTCTCCCTCCCTCCAACTTGGACTTCTGAATCAGGATATAGGCTCCATGCCTGCCTGCCTACTGCTGCCATGATCACAACCACCCGCCGTGATGATCATAGACTCAAACCTTCTGAAACTGTGGGCCCCCCTTAAACTTTTTCTTCTATAAGTTGCCTTGGTCATGGAGTCTTATCACACAGCAATATAAAAGTAACTAAGAGAGATATTAAGGAACGTCTTAGTTAGGGTTTTATTGCTGTGAAGAGACACCGTAACCATGGCAACACTTAGAAAAAAAAAAGCATTTAACTGGGTCCAGAGGTTTAGTCGGTTATTGCCATGGTAGGAAGCATGGCAGTTTGCAGGTAGACATGGTTCCAAAGAAGTAGCAGAGAGTTCCACATCTGGATTGACAGGCAGCAGAAAGAAAGAGTGACACACTGGGCCTGGCTTGAGCTTCTGAAACCTCAAAGCCCGCCCCTTGTGATACACTTCCTTCAACTAGGCCACACCTACTTCAACAAGGTCAGACTTCCAATAGTGCGACTCTTATGGGGACCATTTTCATTCAAACCATCACAAGGAACAGCAATCAATTCAACCACCAATGCTAGATTTTTCTTATCCCCCACCCCACACACACATACCTGCTCCACCTCCCCTGCTCTCTTTTCTGACATGGTCATTACTTTTTAAGGAATTAATTTTTTTTCCAAGCATTCATACAATTTTTCATTGTTCTTGCTCTGTTCTTTTGACTGACTGATTTTCACAGCTTGAGTTGGCTCATTTACCTGTGATCAGGGATGTGATGGAATAAGGACACATGACACCAGTTTAGAGACCAGGACATTTGGGCACAAATCTTAATTAAGAAATTCAGTGGGGACAGCTAGTAAATCACCTTCCCATTAAATCTTAATTCTTATATCTGTGAACTAGGGTATTAGATTAGACAAACTATGTCGTTTGCTTCAGCTGAACACTCATTGTCTGAAATGACAAAAAAAAAAAAAGAAAGAAAAGAAAAAAAAAGAAAAAGAAACAGGAGAAGGGGAGAGAAACCCAAATATGTCATATCACACAGTCCGTGAGTTCTCCATCTGGTTTAACCAACCAAGGATGGAAAAAAATATTTGAATAAATAAAATTGAATCCGTGCAGAACACAGGCTGACTTTCCCTTGCATTATCCTCTAAACAATGGAGAATAATAGTTCCTTCCAACCCATTAGCATGATAATAAGCATCCTCACTACACTGGAGAAGACTTGAAGTAGAAGCCAGCAAATGCACCCATGATATGCAAATGCTGTTGCATCATTTTATGCAAGGGGCTGCAATCTGAGGATCTTGGTTACTGTAGGGGCAGGGGTCCTGGAATGGTGCCCCGTGCAGAGTCTGTTTCGAACGTGCAGAGCTGTCAATCAAACCCTTCCTGCCAGAATTATTTGAAATGAGAGGGACATCACTCATTTCTTTGTCAGAGCATGATCTTCCTTCTCATCAACTGTGATAATTCCCCGGAGAGCCCAACTTGAATTAGTCATGCTGTAAAAATTCTGAGCTCTCAGTGTGGTCAGATCACAAGCCAAGTTCAAAGTGAATCACTGTGTCTAACTTTTTCCAAGATAGATTTTTTTTTCTTAGCTTTGAATTCTTGTATCTTGAATTATCTCCTTTTCGGCTATCTTTTAAGTATTTTAAATAAACACGAGCAAACCTGCAATTATACACAGTAGCATGAGGTACAATTTAGCTAAGAGCATTTTTTTCTAATCATTTTGTGCTGTGGTAAGTATATATATAGTCAGTGTTTCTACATGGAGAAATCCACACTTAGCTCTTTCCCTGGGGGGGGTATCTCACAAAATCAACTTTCCACATTAGCTGTGTTTCTGGCAATCAAACCCAAAATAGATGGCTCTTTTCTAGGCTACACTTAGTGCAGGTGCCTCCTACTAGAGCTCCCAATCACAGCTGTTCTGTGAAGCTCAAGAAGGACCTTGCCTGTGACTCTCCGGGGAGAAAGAACTCAGGACACTTCTGTTGGTAGCCCGGGGATCTTTTATCTTGGATTCTACTGTGTTCCTCTTGAGAAAGCACACTGACTAAAACAAGAATCGAAAGGTGACTCACCTAACTCCCCTTCCTAAAATCCCTAGCATGGGATCTCAGTCAGGCCTGGAAAAGTTAATTTTGTTTGACAGCAGGTTATGGATGCTAAAACTCCAGGCTGTTTGCTGCTTAACACACAGTTAACCATGATGGTGTGCTATGCCGGTGACGGTAACATGATACAGCCGTGGACCTAGTGGACCGTTGGGGGATATTATTTTAAGGTGTGTTACTTTTATTTTTGCTGCATTTGATTAACTGTGAAGCTGTGTTACTGTGTCTGGGTAAAACACCCGATGGTCCTAATAAAGAGATAGACAGCCAGTAGCGAGGCAGGAGCAAGGATAGGCGGGCTGCCAGGCAGAGAGAATAAATAGAAGGAGACACTCTGGGAGGAGAGAGAACAAGGAGAGGAGGACATCAGGGGCTATCCACCCAGCTACACAGCAAGTCATGAAAAAGAAGTAAAGAAAGGTGTATGGAAATAGAGAAAGATAAAGGCCAAAAGGCAAAAAGTAGTCAGGGTAATATTACCTAAGAAAAGCTGGCAAGAAGCAAGCCAAGCTAAGGCCAGGCATTCATAACTAAGAATAAACCTCTGTGTTGATTTTTCTGGGAGCAGGATTGGGGGGGGGGGGCTCAAAAAGCCAAAAGAGTAAAACATCACACAACAGTGAACATCCTGCCCTGTTGTTCAGTAGTACCTGTTTTGTATTGTGCGATAGGTAGGCTCCAAAAATACTAGGGTAATCTGACCCATAGTCCTTAGCCCCTTATGGCTAGGTTTATAGCAATCTGACTGAAGCTAGAGTCATTTTGGAAAAGGTAACCTCTATTGAGAAAATGCACCATGATTGATATGGGAGAGCCCACTCTTGGTGGGCAGAGCCCCCCAAAGCTTTTGATCTTGAGTGCTCTAGGGGCAGGCCAGTAAGCCATGAGGAACAAGCCAGCCACACTCCTCCATAACTTCTGCTTCAGTTCCTGCCTCCAGATTCCTGTGCTCTTTAAACTACTCTGACTTCCCTCAGCAATGAGTGTGACCAGAGAGACATAATCTGAAATAAACCCTTTCCTCCCCCAATTTGTTTGTGGTAATGGTGGTTTATCACAATAATAGAAACTTTAAGATATCACCTAAGAGCATTCCAGGATCAAAAGAAAAAACCCCAAAGTCTTCCTGGAGCCTTTGATGCCTTCAGTGAGCCTGGGGACAAAGAAGTCTTTGCCACAGGGACAATACAGGGACCTAAGAGAGGATGAACCCTTGCAAGAGCTTGCTCTCCGCAGGGCCATGAAAGCAGGTTGGAGACAATAGATACAGTCAATGTTCCAAGGTCTGTGACCCAGAGGTGGCTCCCTTAGCATGAAAGCGACTGTATTGATTGGAATGTCCCAATAAGGCTGTATTTTCAAACCAACCAGTTGCTGTTGCTTTGGCCCCCAGGCCGTAATTCACTGGCCCGTGAGGAAGCATGGCAGTGGGCATAGATAACAAACATGGTGGCGAAGAAGGTCAAGGGCCAGATATTGGGGGATGAGGCAGGCTCTGGTAGGTCAGAGGCCTGGATATTAGAAAAGAAAGGAACAAGTGAAGGCCCTGATTGCCCATGTAAAGTCAAGGGCCAGACGGTCTTAAGACAGTGGTTCTCAACCTTCCTAATGCTGCAGCCCTTTAGCACAATTTCCCATGTTGTGGTGACCTCCAATCATAAAATTATTTTTGTTGTTACTTCATAACTGTAATCTTGCTACTCTTATGAATCATAATGTAAATATCTGTGACTTCTAATATTCTCAACCAAATCCTGTGGGAATCATTTGACCCCTCAAAGGGATTGTGACCCAGAGGTTGAGAATCACTGTCCTAATATCTCTTTGCTAAAATTACAAAGGAAAAGCTACCCCTGGCAAAGATACTGGTGACTTCGCTTCTTGCAGAATTCCCAGAGGTTTCTTTAAACCAGCAGGATCCAGCTGGGCCTAGCTCTTCTTGCCAGCTGTGTGTATCATAATCTCTTTCTTATGCTCTCTACTGGCTTCTAGAGATAAGGGCATTATGGGATTTTTCATGCCATGTGCTCGGGGGCAGGAGAAAGGAACAGGGGTTCCAGGCAGCACCGGGAAGCTTCTCCACAGGATATATGAGTTTGCTTCACTCCCAGGGATGTGTGGGAAATGGCGTGCACTCCTTCAAATGTGATTCTCAGTCATCCACATTTTCCTATCAATGTTTATCTCTTATGTTTCCAGATTTTCTTTTTTAAACTTCAATATTATTTCCTATGAACCCAACTGAGAAGCGTTCAGCCTGTTTCTCCCAGGGTTTTACAATTTGGCTGACTGCCACATATACAAAACGTGCCCTCCTCTTACGATTCTAGGTGAACCTGGGAACCCTGGGGTTGATTATGCCCAGAGAGTCTGTAAGATTAATCTCAAGCAGGCCCAGTGGAGGTGAACAGGGTCTTTGATTCAATCCTCTTTCTAAAGTGAGGGCTTCTATAGCAATGGGAAGGGAAGATGAGGGTACAGCTCCACCAACAGCTATGGGGTGTGTAGGGAGAAGCTGGTGGGTTTAAGAGAAGCCCCATGGGTAAGCAAGACTCCAAGTCAAGGTGGATACAATGCTCCTTCTAGTGAATGTGTTTATACTTTGATAGATTGACAGAGTTGGAAAGCTTATGAGTCAGTATGGAGACTGAGATAATATCGAAAAATTAATTGGCGTGTAGTTTGTACAGTATTACTAGAAGGTAGAACTGAATCATGGCTTCCCAGGATGGGAGAACATTCTAATGGTATGCAGGCTGAGGGTTTGGCAGTCACCCAAGTCCACCCATGGGTGGGCAAAGCTATGAGAAGGTGAACTTCTGGGCTGCTCTGCCATTGGAGGTGTTTAGAGGATGTAAGAGCTCTCCTGCTAGCGTGAACTAGACAAACACAGCTTAATAAAACCGCCACCTAAAGTGGTCTTTCTCTGCTGGGGACAGTGGTGGACACCAGACACATCAGCTACTTAGGAGGTGAGGCAGGCGGGCCCCTTGCGCCCAGGAGTTCCAGGTGGCCCAGGGAGAACTTGTCTCTCCAGTCAATAAAAAGGACACCTAGACTCTCCTTTTTTTTTTTCTTTTTTCCATATGGGATGTGTTTTCAACATACGGTGCTTGTGAATAACACTGAGAACATATCAGCCAAATGATGAACCTGAAATCCCTAAAAATTGTTAATCCTATAATTGTATTCTTCCTTTAAAACAGTCAACTTTATTATTGTAAGAAGCTATGTTGGTGACCCGAGTCTAAGGTGATTTCTATTCCTAAGAAAGGTCCAACTCTTCCACTAGAGCCGGAAGCTGTGGACAAAGAGAAAGGGGGCATATGTTCCCTAAGGGAACACCTCAGCATGAGTGTCTTCAAGGAGTGCAGGCCACTGGAAAGCCTATAGAATGTGTACATGGCTCCAGTGAAGGGCCATTTTCATATAACAGAGCGAGCTGCCCTCACGTTGAATCTATTGTGTGGTCTCTAAAAGCAGGACATTTCCCCAAACACATAGAGAGGGTACTCACAGCCAGTGAGCCAAGACAACGCCTCCCCAGATGCCGAGGGGACTCAGGCATTTGTCAATTCTAAAAGTATAATTGGAACACACAAGAATATAATTATGTTCAATAGTGATGACAGGGATAAATTTATAAGTTTCAACAAAACTCCACAGTGTAAGTCAACAGTCTCTTTTAATGAATTAAATCTTTATAGTACTATTTGTTGAACCCAGTATGGTTGTTAAGGAACTATTTAGTCCAAGAATATATGAAATATATAAAAATACCTATGGCAAATTCCAAATGTCAAGTCACTTGTGAACTTAGTTATAGTTCATCTTATTAATAGTGATTGGACACATTTTTAATGTAAAAAATGCGAGGCCTGTGGAATGTATGAGCAGGTAAAAGCTATTGCCGTCAGGCCCAACAATCACAGTGGATCCCTAGATCTTCCTCCTGAGAGCTGCCCTCTGTTCTACACACACACACACACACACACACACACACACACACACATAAACACACACATACACACACATACACACACATATATACACACACATACACATATACACACACATACACACACGTACACACACATATATACACACATACATACACACACATACACACACATATATACACACATACATATACACACATACACACACATACAAACACATACATACACACACATACACACACACACACACCACAATTTAAAATGGAAGTGATTGACAGAAGCACCCAATCCTCTGTTAAATTCTAGGTGGTTTTATCCAGTTTTATCACCTCTGAGTGCAAACAGGAAAAGTAAGCAAATGTCGTTTGCCATGGCCTTGAACAGTCAGCTATCACAGTGCTGGGATCCTTCCAGCTCTGCTCAGGGCTGTAGGGGAACTGTGAACTCTAGGACAGTCCTTTCTGCAAACTCAAGTGTGGATAGCTCAGTTTACCTTGTTACACTCATTCTTTGGGATCAACAGAAATATTAGAATACATATATATATATATATATATATAGAGAGAGAGAGAGAGAGAGAACTAACATGTATTAAGTATATATAAAATGTAATATATATATATAATGTTACGCACATATCTACAGATCAATATCTGTATCTATCTTATTTAAGGCAAGCAAATGATGTAGGAGAGAGGAATTTGAAACACAAGTTCGGTTTCACTCCCATTCCCCAGAACATTTAGCTCAGCTCCCCCAGTGGCAGGATAAAGGACAACTTATTATTTTTGTAACTGCTTTCCTACACTCAACAAATGTTTCTTTGAGTGAGAAAAATGCTTTCAGCATGCTGCTATCAGAAAAGTAAGAGAAAATAAAAGTGATAAGCATAAAAGGCACTTCAGCTTGCTGAGCAATTAGTGAATATACATTAAACTATTCTGGCATTACCCTGCCTAAAATAAACAATTCTCCCATGCAATTTTGGCATGGCGGCTTGGGCTCTAACACAGAGTCACACCTGTTTCTGATTGAATTGATAGAATACATTTAGAAATGAGTCAGACAGAAATAAAAAAAATTCATAATTAAAAATATAATTACCTGATAAATGTTATTGCCTTAATAGTTATCAAGTAATTTTAATGACAGTGACTTATCCTGAGGAAGTCACTTTTTAGAAACCCATACACAACATATTCTTATCAAGAAAAACAGCTTCCAAATATAAATTAGTTTACTAACTCATAATGTGCAACTTAGTAGAATTTTAAGTAGCCATTAGCCATTAAAATGTGAATAGTTAAGAAAATGTGAAAGTTATTTATGGTAACACTGTTCAAAAGGAAATTGTATATAAACTATGGCTAAGTCTATAAAATATGTCTACTATGGTAATAATGAATGCGTCTGAGTCATAGGACTTTAGTAGGAAGGAAGGTTGGTTAGAGGAATTCAAGTAAGCTTGTGAGAGAGACACATGATGACACATTGGGACACACAATGGACCCAGAGATAGAACAGAGAATACTGGAACTTTGGTCCTCAAAGCTCAGGGCAGAAGCAAAGAGGCCAAGCCAGCTGGGAGGAATCAATCTGGTTCTGTAGGTCACTGGTCCCAGTGCACAGGAGTCACCAGTACTGCCCCTTTCTAGTTCTCTTTCACCCAGCACCTCCAGTGAGGGCTGGGTGAAAGGAATCCAGTGTCCGGGTGGCAAATTCTCATCTTTGGCGCTTCCTAACCTGCACCTACTCCTGAGAGTTTCAAAGACAAAGATGGCAAGGCATTTCTCTTATGCATGTAGACTCAGGGGCAGTTTTGACCTGCTTGAGTTTTGGTGAAAAGTTTGTTGATTGACAAGGCCCATCTGTCAGAGAAATAAGCCAACTCAATTTGAGTTCTGATTGGGAGCTGGATTTCTAGTAGATTCCTACACAGAAAGACAAATGTTCCTGGGCTCTGCTGCTCTCAGAGGAATATTCTTGACCATGAGGAGCTTGGAACCAAGGCTCTAATCCATGACCAGCGCATACAGCTCCAACTTGTGTTTCTCCGGTGGACTCTAACCACAGCGCTGAGTGTCAGGTAAGAACAGACATACAGGGAAGCTCAATGCCTATGACTTCTACAGGATTCTTGTGCAGAGGAATGCACGGCGCAGATGCCTTTGAAGATGCATGATTCTTAATCTATAGCTGGACACAGCTGTTATGCCACAGCTCCATCGATGGCAGGCTTCCCTTCTGCAAAGCTAAGGTGGAGAAGAAAGTCAGAGGATGTTCTGTGTAGTGTCCTGATTTGCCTCCAGCAGAACATCCTCTGGGCCTTCCCTGCCCTTCAAGAGCACGCAAAACTGCCTGGGCAGTTTTGGATACATTCTCAATGTCTTTGACACAGAAGTATCCAAATACCGGAGCTTATGGGGAATGTTTTTTATCCAAACAAACAAACAAACAAAAGGTCACCTAATGCTTCAGTCAACCTCAGCAAGAGAACACGAGTGTCAAGTGCCTTAATTCTATCAGTGGCCCATGAATGTCTGCAGTTTCTCACAAAAGCACAAGTATTGGTTTGGGGTTATCAATACACTTATGAAGTTATCACATTGTTAGGATCAAATGGAACCTCGTCCCTAAGATGCGCGATGGTGACAACTCTTACAGAGCAGCTTTTCCGTTTCTGTGCCAGACCTGTGATTTCATTTGGAAAGTTGGTTCTGCTGTGTGAAGGTGATTTGGAAACCAGGGCCGTGGGAAATTTGGTCTCTGGCTCACTGGTGTAGTGAAGTCAGCCTTCTTCAGTGACGGGAAACTCATCCACTTCGTGGTCCACCAGGTTGAGCCTTTTACTAGAGAGAGCAGGTTTACCCACGTGTGCAGCCAAAGAAAGGCAAGAGTTGGGAGGGGGCACCTGAGGGCAATCCCAGCGGTTTAAGAAACCTCCACCGTTCTTAAGCATCCTCGGCATCTCTGGGACTTTTCAGCATTTCCAGGAATATTTATTATTCACGTTACTGGAAAGCTTAAGAACAATCAAATGACAGGAATGGCTGCAGAACAGTAAACTCAGGTGTCTGTGTGGACAGTTCTCATCAGTTCCCGGGGAAGGATTTACCCAGAGGCTCTTGGGTCTGTGGTTGCAAAAGGTAATAAGCTCAGACGGGAGGAAGGATTGCTGCTCCAGGTTTTATGTGTTTGGAAACACACCAAGATTTCCAGGGAAGGCTTCACCGACTGTTTTCACAGCTCCTCTCTTCTTTCAGCCCTAAGGTATAATTGATGGATAGACAGGTGGGGATGCCCCTGGAGATGTTATTTTTGTTTTAGTTATTTGAACAGTGTTTATGAGCCCCAGTCCTTTGTGGTCCACAGACCATGATTCTTGGCCAAGGAAACTTGACACTGGCTCTCCCTCCAGTCATGCGCGGGTCATGTTGACAGATGGCATCTCAATCATGCATCCTGCCCCTTCCCCCCACTGTCACCACTGTCCTCAGAGTAATGAGTTACTTGGCTCTGTGTTTCAGGAAGGCAAGAGCCTATAGTGGCTTGTCAAGTTTACAGTGGCTGAGGATGAGCGGCCTCGTGCTCGGGGGCAGACAGAATGCACATGCTAGTCAAAGGCTTTGTGAACTCGGAAATTACTGATACAATTGTTAGTTAGCTAAGAAAATGTATCTAATATTTACAAAAAAAAGCACAAGGGAAGCTAACCTTTAACTCTGCTCTCAAGCAGTTTTTGGAGTGGGGGTGCTCTACCTTAGAACTAAATTGATGTACGACAGATCGTCAGAAGCACATGAGCCTTACTGAAGGATACCATGGTCACCCAAAGATTGAGTGTTCTGAGCAGCGGCTGTCCAACTCTGTTTCATACTGGAAACATCTGGAGATGTCTGAGCACAGAATATCTGCCACCCACCTCCTTGGCCCACATATCCTGGTTTAACAGATGGGGTGCTGATATAAGGAAGAATCTAACTGAAGATGCCCGTGTTTTCTTCTCAGGATCTGTGTTCATGTGCCTTGAAGGGCAAGAGTTGTGAGGTCTTAAGATGGCAGGATGACCCTGGTTTATCTAGGTGGTTGCAGAGCAGCGGCTCTCAACTTTCCCAACCCTGCAGCCTATAAACACAGTTCCTCACATTCTGGCGGCCCCCAACCACAAAATTATTTTGTTGCTACATCATAACTATAATTTTGCTGCTGTTATGAGTTGTAATATAAATATATGATATTCAGGATATCTGATCTGCAACCCTAAAGGGGTCATGATCCCACAGGTTAAGAACCACTGTCTTAGAGGGATGTGATGTGATGTGCTAGGTTCTATAGAGGAACAGAATTGAGAGAGATGCAGGAGAGACGGGACAAGACAGAACAGACACTCAGGCAGCAGACAGACAGTTACATGTGTATATGTGCGCACATGCACACACACACACACAACGTGGGGAGTTAACTTACACAATTCACATGATATGGATTTGGTAGTCCACTCATGATCTTCTCCGTATAGCTGTTAAGTCCAAGAAGATGAACACCTTGGCTGAAGGGTTAGAAGTTCAGTAGAGAGGCACTGGTATTGAGTCCTCATAAAGGTTGAAGATGCTGAAGACTGGTGTCAGGGAAGGACCACAGCAGCAGGGACAAGCATTTAGGAAGGGAGAGCAGGTGCCTGCATGCTACTGTTTCCTTGGGATTCCTTATCCCCAGGCCACTGGTCGTCAGGTAGCCAGCATTAGTGTATCTTCTCTCAGTCACAGTTCCAGATGTCAGTGTGATTGATGCTGACAGAGGCTTTCTTGCCTTGGGTTGGCTTAGCTCATTAGTTAGGGTGTCAGAAGTTCATGGCCACTCAAAACTTCTGCTGAGACTGAAGCTCCAGGTTCTTGCCTTTGAAAACCTGAAGAAGGAATCTCAGGAACCCCAAGGAAAGTGCCTTTTAGAAAAGTGTTTCTTTCTTGTAGGTTCGTAGCCCAGAGTTTCAGAGAGGGGAAGTGTTGTTCCTTTGCAGAACTACAGCTCCCAGCGTTCCCCTGGACTACGGACACATTCCCAGAAGCCTTAGCATTCCTTGTTCAAAGGCGAGGGTCGTCATGACCCCCCTCCCTTTTCTCCCCCGCCTTTCCTGTTGTCTCTGCACACCTGTACCTACCTGCCGTTACCCCTCCCCCATTAAAGTGCACCCACGTGGGACCGCCGCGTGTCTGTGTCTCCTTTCCCCACGTAACGTCTTTACCCTTTAGCCCTGCAGACAAGAAAGCCCCTCAAATGTTAAGGAATATATGGTTAAAATCTATTTCTTTTAAGATACTTTCTTTAAGCTCCAGGATGCCAGCCCGACCCATCTAAACAAATCAAACATAAGCGGATCATTAACGGAATAAGTATCATTTAATTTTTTATCATTCTTAACCCCAGACCTCCTAAAACTTCCCCACCCCGGATCTCCCCTCTCCCCTCTAATCTCACCCCAGATCTATTTTTTTTCCTCTACTAATGCAACTTTTGTCTTCTAGCATCTTAACGATGACCCAGTTACTCAGAAAAGCCAGACAGATGCGATTTCTTCAATCAGCCACCTCAGACGCCAGCCAAGACTTCAAATGCCAGCGGACATCGGCCACCCCAAGACTTCAAATGCCAGCTGACATCGGCCACCCCAGACAAACGCCAGCGGACATTGGCCACCCCAGACGCCAGTGGACAGGACACCACGACCTCAAATGCCAGCGGGACATCTCCAGAATAATCGGACATTCCTTGGATCCCTCGACGCCCAAAGCCAGCAGGAAGCAGTCATGAGAGACCGGGCTATGCCCCCATTCCCTACCCTTTAAGGTCCCCCAATTTTTTAAATCAAACCAAAAGGGTGAAATGTTGTTCCTTTGCGGAACTACAGCTCCCAGCGTTCCCCTGGACTAAGGACACATTCCCAGAAGCCTTTGCATTCCTCATTAAAAGGCGAGGGTCGCCATGACCCTTCTCCCTTTTCCCCCCGCCTTTCCTGTTGTCTCTGCACACTTGTCTGCACACTTGTACCTACCTGCCGTTACCCCTCCCCCATTAAAGTGCACCCACGTGGGACCGCCGCGTGTCTGTGTCTCCTTTCCCCGCCTAACGTCTTTACCCTTTAACCCCGCAGACAAGAAAGCCAAAAATAAGAACAACAGGAAGCAAGCAGAGCCCCTGTATAGCTAGAGCAGGGCCCAGGCATGGGTATCGCTGAGGGCTCTTGTAGTGGTGTGAAAGAAAATGTCACTAATGAGAGGTGTGGCCTTGTTGGAGTAAGTGCATCCTTGCCAGAGGAAGTGTATATGGAGGAATAGTTGGTTAGCTATGTAAAAATGTGTTGCATTTGTTTAATTATGTAAAGATGTGTTGCTGTTTTACGTTGACTGCCTAAAGCACCTAATTGGTCTAATTAAAAGCTGAACAGCCAAGGGAGGAGTTACAGGCAAAACTTCTGGGCAAGAGAAGGAGGAATTTAGGCTGGGGGAGACGCCAAAGGGCAGCCAGTCAGATACATAGATAGCAGGAAAGTGGGACTCACAGAATGAAAGAAAGGTAAAAAGCTCTGAGGCAAAATGTACAGGACTAGAAACAGGTTAAATTAAGTTAAAAGAGCTAGTGGGACAAGCCTAAGCTAAACTGAGCTTTCATAATTAATAATAAATCTCCATGTCTTGATCTGAGAGTTGTTGGTGGCCCAAATAAAATTCCAACTACAAGTGTCTTAGAGGTCTCCTTTGCTCATACTTTACTCATTGTGACTCTCAGTTCACTTCCTGTTGCCTAGAAGATGTGGAACTCTCAGGTACCTCTCCAGCACCATGTCTGCCTGCACACCACCATGCTGATAATGGACTGAACCTCTGAAGCTATGAACCACCTAGTTAAATGTTTTTCCTTTATAAGAGTTGCCCTGGTCATGGCGTCTCTTCACAGCAAGAGAAACCCTAACTAAGACAGGGCTCATCTGGAGATTAGTAATGCCTTTCTAGGTTGAGGAAGAGGGGTGGGCCATCCGACTAGGACCCAGCCAATCCATCCAGCTGGCCCACCCTTGATGTCCAGGTGCCTCTCAGTCCCTGGTCACATGTCTAGCATCTAGGCAGTACTGCTAATGCAGGTTGCATAAAAGGAGAAAGATGACAAAAAATCCAAGTGGAACTAGAGCCTTCTGGCATTTATCCCTCCAGCCAGGGCAGAAGCAAGGGTATTTCTGGCTTCTAGCCAAAGACAGGAATCCTATCCCTGACCTGTCAGACCAGTTTCTGCCTCTTGCTCTCATTAAATCCTCTCTGGAAACTCTTCCCTGGACACAAGCACACATTTAACCCCCTGACGGCTCTTAATTCAGCCAACTTGACAACCAAAACCAGTCAAAGGGATGAGAGACAAGGACAGAGGCAGGGGTCAGAGAAAGTACCCACACTGCTGGTTTTGAGAAGCCCAACACGAGGAATGCCGGCAGCAGGGCAGGAAGCAGGTTCTCTCCTAGATCTTAGAGAGCAGTGGTTCTCAGCCTTCCCAACCCTTTAATATAGCCCTCATGTTGTAGTCAATCCAACCATGAAATTATTTTTTTGATGCTTCATAGCTATAATTTTGTTGCTGTTATGAATTATAATGTAAACACCTGATATGCAGGATGTCTGATATGTGACCTCCCCCCAAAGGGGTCAAGACCCACAGATTGAGAACCACTCTTCTAGAAGGAGTATGACCCCTCTTACACAGTTTAATCTCCCAACCTTCAGAACTATAACAAATAAAGTTAGATTGCTTTCAGCACTGCATCTGAAGTGGCTCATTGTAGTGGCCATAAGAAACTAATATAAGAACTCAGGGTTTCAAAACCTCAAGTGATTTTAATGTGAAATATGGTTAGGGAAGCCACATAGGAAATGTACCCCTGGTTGGCTTGTTAGCTGATTTTATTTTGGGTAGTGTTAGGAGTTGAACCCAGGACCTTGCAGATACCAGACAACTGCTCTCTTACATCTCTAACCCTTGTCGTTAACTTTGGTCAAGGCCTGACAGTCTGTGAGGTGTTTTTGTTTTTGTTTTTGTAGGTTTTTACTGGTAGAGACATTGTCCTCCCACCCTTAGGGTCATGGTATAATTGCCTCGCTGAAAACAGTCTTGCATTTAAAGAGGGACTCTTATTCTGGCATTTCTTTTCTTTCTGCTCAAATGACTCAAAATATTTTTGGAACCAACTTGACCATTCTTCTAGTGCCCTCGATTGACTGAATATGTTTTTGATATGCACTCCTGCAAGTTCATGTAAAAGCATGCTTTATTCTTCCAAAACACGCATTGGATGGAGGGGGAGAGAGTGCCTGTGATCACAGTGATGGGGAGATAGGGTGGAGGCAGGAGGATCAGGAGTTTAATGTCATCCTTGGCTCCCTGGTGAGTTTGAGGTCAGTCTAGACTACATGAAACCATTTCTACAAAAATAAATAAAATGAAAGCAAAAAGAAAAAAATGTTCTTTCACACATACAGTAGGTACTTACAAAAGAGGTAAAAGAAATACCCGAGGCTATCAGTTTTTCTCTGGAAAAGCTGAGAGTGAGATTTAAAACTTTTGCGAATGATGACGGTGAGACAGACCAGGCACTGTCACCAGGGCTGTGGAGGAGGCCAGTTAGAACAAACCCAGTGGGTGCCCACTGCTCTGTGTTTTGCCCTCCAGCTCCTCCATCAGCAGTCTGTCTTTAGACACTGGTTCTGCATCTTCAGAGCCCTGTTATCTTGAGAGCATCCTCTCAATGCCCCACTTTCTTCTTTTGAAAAATCCTAGCAATTGATGCTCAGAGCGGAGCCTGCACTGGGGCGTGCTCCATGGAGAGCATCACCCAGACACATTCACAGACTGTCGCTCTCCGGCACCAGCTCTCTTTCTTCACCTCTGGGAGGATACTAGTGACCATGGTGACAATGACAGTTGCCTGAGCAGGGAGGTTACTCTACAGGGCTTCTTGAGTGCATTCCCGAAGAGTGAACACTTGGATGGGTGAAAATGTCAGTCCCAGACAGACCTTCGGCTTGCTGACCAGGCTGTGGAGGTGGATAGTTTACTCTGCCCCTGGGGATCAGATGCCATTGTTGACCTGGTTCCCCTTTGACATTTTTGCCATTCAGGTATTTCCCTCTGCTGGGTTGCTGGGCCTTACTTCAAATTACAAGGCTGGGGCAGTTCAAGGGGAATTCACCGGCTTCCCATTCCTTCCCATTATTCTCCCAAAAGGCTTTCGAGATAGGCACTGGTTACAGATGACCATATCTTGGGGCAGCAGAAGGCACTTGTAATTTAATGCTGCCTTTTTTTTTTTTTCCTTTCTGTTTCCACAGGACACCAGGCTTACAAACAGAACCACAGAGGTCCTCCATAGAGCCGAGGACTCACTCACTCATGGTCCACACAGTCCTTGCCTTTAGAAAACCCTTTCCAGGGCTGAGACGGCAAGCTAACCTCCCTAACACTCACACACAAGTCAGAGTCACGAAGAGGAGAGACTAGGAGTCTAGAGACAGCGACTTGGGGATTAAGTACTTAGTCTGTCAATGGCCCCAACTGGGAGTCAAGATAGATAGGGATGATAACAACCAAAGGAATTTTGACAAGATAAAGTACCAGATAGGCAAGGTGAGCTAGAGTCACCCAGAAAGAGGTAGAGCCCAACTTATCCAGTACTGAATTTACAGAAACAGAAACAAAGGAGAAGGAGCTTCATCCCCCTCCTCAGCCCTCTCTGCGGATCAGACATTTTCATTTACCAGGACAAACAAATCCCGTTGCTCAATAAATACGTCCTGGTGCTCCACAAACACCCGACAGCTGCTACTCAGAGATAAGGGAGACTATGCCTTCCCCGCAGTTAGCATAATAGCTTCTGGGGATGGGTATTCCTACTAGAGCAATGCCACAGGAATGAGTGGCCTCGGAGGGGTGGCCAAAATTCGGATTTGCTCGTGTGATTTAACATCAACTCTATAGTTAGGTAGTGCTGGCTTCAGATGTTTAGAAATCAGCTCTGTGTTCTCATTTCAGGATGTGGGCGAACTCCAAGCGGAGAACAACAATCCTTCGAACTGCTCAGGAGAATTTGCTACAGGCAAAATGTCCCCTAGGGAAAATGTTCTCAAAAGGTCCCTTACCCCATCCAGGAAATGATGGGCCTGTGTTGGGGCTTCTCAGCTCCTCACCAGCTGCCATGTCCCAGCGGGCGGTGGAGTGAGAAGAGCCGCCAAGGGTGGTTCTAGATGGGCAGCAGGCTTGAGAGAAAAGTCTGGAAAACGGGTTTGAAACTTAGAGTGTCTGTATTTAAACTCAAGGGTGAAAATGTATACTGTTGCTACTATATTCCAGGTAGCTACTTAGTGACTACAATCCCATGGGTTTTAATTTTTATATCCCATATTTCACATGTTGTCTCAAATCATCTTTCATCGGAAACACCTCGAAGTTAGAACACTATCTTTGAGCCAGACGCTCTTGGCGGCTGCGTGCTAAGTTTAAGTACAGAGTCTAAAGCTATCCCAACTGTAGCTGGGGATGTCTGCAGGAGTTTTTGTCAGCTATCCCTGAGTGCAGGTGAGGAGCCTGCATATAGCTTCTAGATGAACGCATGCCCAAACATGCACACACTGACACTCACATCAACAGAGTGAGAGATTGACACCATGGAGGGTGAAGGAGCTGGCTCAGAAAGAGCCTTCCCTCACCTGTGAAGGAAGCCTGAGGAGATGGGCTCCTCCATTCCAGGAGTGGAATTCCTGAGTCATCCTGGGCCTGCCTGTGATAAGGGGTGGGTTACAAACGGAGCCAACAGTCTTTCATCTCTTCTGTGTGATCTTCCAGAGAGCGGGAAGTAAAAATGAGTGGGGGAGAAAACACGGCAGCCTGTGGCGAGAGGACCTTCTGCATGTCAACACAGCTCTGAGTGCAGGTTCCACTGTGAGGGGCCTGAATCTGAGTCCCACAGCCCTGGCTAAAGTGTCCAGGTTCTGTGTTCATGGCAAAGAATTCAATCAGAACACACAAGGCTAGGAGTTCTTAGAGGGACCTTACCAAGAAAGGGAGAGCCTGCCTGAGAGCAGAGCAGGCTCACAACCTGAAAAGCTTAGAAAGCATCGAGCCACGCTGTAACCCTCTGCAAGATGCTTCGGTTAACCAGACAGCCACACCACCACCGTCGGTGTAAGACACTTCCGTTAACCTGACATCCACCATCACCACCACCACCGTTGATGTAAGACACTTCCGCCAACCTGACACCCACCACCACCATAACCACCATCGGGGTAAGACACTTCCTCTAACCTGACACCAACCACCACCACCACCATCAGTGTAAGACACTTCCACTTACCTGACACCCAGTACCAACACCTTTGGTGTCGCCCAGGCTTGTCCCTCTCACATTCTGCCTGGGGATTAAAGGCAGCTAGCTCTCTGGAAAAGCAAAGCCCAGCTGGGGAAGGGTTCTCTTGTCAACAGCTTCTTTCCTATGTTAATCTTGATGCCAGGGTTTCCCCACTCACTGCTCTACCATGGTGGCATTGAAAGGAGCTCACATGTGGTTCCTCCTTCCTACCTATCTGTTTCTGGAAGTCTAGTTCCGTCTGCTGAGCCAGGCTGGGTTTACAGCACAGCACAAGATACAGTGTATTTGGTTGCTATAGTGATATACAGAAGCAGCCTTCCCTCACACTGTTGTGTTTTTGTTGTTGTTGTTCAGAATGTATAGATATATACAGATATGAGATTTATTTGTTAAATATAGAGTATATATATTTATTAAAATTGCTAATATGTTATATTTTGATTATATTATTTTCTCTCCCCCAACTCCCCCCAATTCCTCCCCACCTTTCTACCAATTCTATGTAATATTATTTCTGTCCCTCTCCAAATAACAATAATATGAAAAAATACCAAAGGGGAAAAAACAAGACTGCGCGCGCGCATACACACAAGACCCCATGGAGTCCATTTTGTGTTGGTCAATTACTCCTGACCATGGGGCCTGCCCTGGGGTGTGTTTGCTGTGCCTATTGAAGAAAACTGGCAGATATTCCCTTTCTCAGCAGGTACCAAGGGCTTCGTGGTTAGGGGATAGGACTTCCCTTTCTCAGTGCTGGGATTTTTGTCTGGCTCCAACCTGCTTGGGCCTTGTGCATGCTGCCACAGTCTCTGTGAGTTCATATGTGTATCTGCTCTGTTGTTTCTGGAAGACACCGTTTCCTTGGAGTCATCTGTCACCTCTGGCTCAAGAATGAAAAAAAAAGAAGGGAGGGAGGGAGGGAAGGAAAGGGAAAGGGAGGACACGACTGCCCCTAAGCATCTTAGAGGAGAAAGTTTGTTATAGACGTGTTGGAGAGCATAGCCAGAGACGGGGACATCTGGAAGAATCCAGAGTGGACATGACCAGGTTGAGCTGGGCCACGTGGGGAGAAAGGGGGTGGGAGAGAAAGGGAACCAGAGGCGCAGCCAGGAGGCCAAAGGTACAAAAGGGCAGGTATCCTGAATGTCTGGATTATATAGGGAAGAGCCTCTGGGGGAAGGGCTGGAAGTTCAGGGTAGAGGCAAGGTCTGCTATACCTGTACCACACCTGTAACAGGTAGAGGAAGAGGGATGCTGGGAGAGCATGGAGGCAGGGCTGTTTTGATATGCTACATTGGCACCTCTGCCATTTGTCCCGAGTTGGAAACTTAACAGCTCTTCCAGTCCTCCCACCTCTTCTTCCACATTTATCCCTGTGCCCTTTGGGAGGAGGGGTTTGAGACAGATTTAGGCTTGGTGCCCCCAAATCTCTCACCTTTGGCTCATTATCCAGCCAGGGGTCTCTGTGTTAATCACTGCCTACTGCAGAAAACATTTGTTTGTAGCTGAATCACATAGGCAAGCTCTCTGGCCGACGTGTCCCTGAACCAAACTAGACACAGAACCTGGCTAGTTAGGAGGAAGGAGATTTGCTTGCCTCAGCAGGGGAAGTAGGGGGATTGGGAGTGAGCAGGGCTTATCTCTTAAAGGGACAGGGTACCCAGGTGACAGGCCAGCAGATTACAACAAGCTTCAGTCCAGGCCAGACATATTTCTTCCCAGCATATTAGTCTCATAGTTTCTCAAAAGCCCTTTCCCCTGGATTCTGCCTCCATCTCTACGAATTCAACCTTTCTTCTCATTCTTTCTTCTCTGAATGGCAGGATGCAAATGAATCAAAACAAACTAGAACACCCCGAACATGAAATCACTTAGTCACCAACAAAATCTTCTAACTACAAAGATGGCACAACACTGCTGCTTTCCCAAGCAGGTCCTTTCACCATACCTGTAAGGGTTAGCGTCTGAGATGTCCGACGGTCACATTCTGAGCACCTGTTCCCCAGTGGGGGGGGCATGATTTTTGAGAGGCTATGGATCCTTGAGGAGGTGGGGAATCTAGCTGGCAGGGGCTTTAAAGGCCATAAGCTATCACTGCTTCCTGCCTTGCACACTGCTCTGTGGTCTATCATGAATTCCTGCTTCCCGCCTTGCACACTGCTCTGTGGTCTACCGTGAATTCACACTTCCTGCTTTGCACACTGCTCCGTGGTCTATCATGATATGCGTGGAGCCTCAACCGTGTGCTCCTGCTACCGTGAGCTCAGCTCCTCCATTGTGCCTTGCCTGTCTCGATGGTTTGAAACCATGAACCAAAAGAAATCCTTCCCCCACCCCATACTGTTTCTATCAGATAAAACCAAAACAACATGCTGCCCAATGTAGGGTTTGAACCCACAATCCTAAGACTAAGATTCTCATGCTCTGTCTACTTAGCTAGCTGGGTGTTCCATGGTTACTAACACAACACACATATCCCTTTTTCCTTTTTAATTGCTAAAAGTTTCCATAGACGGGATACATGTGGCAGGCTAGGGTGCAGAGCTACCCAGAGCAAGCGCGAAACATCAGCCAACCTTTCAAAATCCCCCTGATATCTTGAAGCCACTATTTGTCAAATGTGTCTAATTTAAATACTCCTCTCTGAAAGCAGGTCCAATTAGTCTGCTGATACTTTAAAGAAATCTTGTTAGAGATACCTTTTTAGAAAAAAGTATTAATTTATAATAGGAATTAAAATCGAGTATGAATTTATATTTTGTTTAATGAATAGGGGAAAAAAGGCTTCAGTTATGTCCGAAGTAATAAACGATCTGGGTGAAAATTCTTAGGAAAAGTGAAAAACCTTAGACAATGTAATAGCTGTTTACTGCTGCATACAAATTATGCCAAAAATTGCACCAGAAACAGGATTTCTGAGGGGCAGAGACCTTGGAGCAACTGAGGTTGTGACTGGAGTTTGGGATAACTCATTAAGTTGAAGTTAAGCTGCCAAGAGGCATAATAATATCTGCAAACTGAACTCAGGCTGGAGGCTGAACAGGGATGGGAAGATTCACTTCCAACTTCTCTCACAAGCTGCTGGTAAGAGATCTCTAGTTCTCTCTCACCAAGGTCTGTGAGGGGCGGCTCATAGCACCACTGTCCCAGAGCAAGGCATGCAGGAGAAAGAGAGCATGCAAAACAGAAGACAAGGCACTCTGTGACCTTCTCCCACAGGCGCACAGACCAACCCCACAATAGTGACATGCTTTGAGGCTGTGACACTGTGCAGGTTGAGGGTCCCTGGTGGCAGGGTCCATTCTGAAGGTTGGTTTCCTTACGAAGAGCAGGTTAAATATATGGATGGCTTCAAAGCCATGTTCTGTGGCTTTTCATGAATTCATATTGAGAAACTCGTTTCCCTGTGACTTGTTAATCAGCCATGGGATCAGAGCTACCAATTTGGGACAAAAAGTAATCAATTAGTATAAAAAGCATTCCCTTAAAACTCTCCTCTGGGGCGCCATGGAAGGTATCCGATCCTGAGGTCAGTTTGGAGACACATAATCAATAATCAGTCTTTCAAAGGAAATCACTGAAAAACTGGTTGCGCAAGTCTTCTGAGCTTTGTGCCTAATGGCAATTTCCACGAACAAGGTGTCCGAGAAGGTCAGAAAAGACAGAAGCCAGGAAGAGCAGGTGAGAATGATCTCGAAGGGAGCAGTTCACTGCTGAGTTCCAGCTGAAGGAATCTGACTAACGTAGCCCTGACAGGATTGTTTACAGAGCTTAAAACCTGTTCTTGGAGGCTAGGGAAGTAAAGTTGGTGGGAATATAACTTTGGCCCAGAAACCTAGAAGTCAAGAGAGAGATATTGGTAAACGGGCAGTCACACAGCTTGGAATAGCTTGGGAGCTCCAGGGTTCTGCAAAAAAAAAAAAAAAACAAAAAAAAAAAAACAAAAAAAAAAAACAAAAAAAAAAAAAACATTTTACCTTCTTAAAGAGAAGAAGAAGGTAGGAAGAAAAATCTCTTCCAGGTCCGGAGGCCAATCTGAAAATGTGACCAAGCACAGCCCCCAGCCCAATCCCTTGTGTGGAAAAGCCCCTTAATCATCCATATTTACTGGGTCATGATCTGCTGGCCAAAAGCTAATTGTTCTAACTTCCATCACTTGGAAATTTCCAATGCGCTTTCCAGGGTCCCGCTTGAGAGAGCTTCTCTTCTTGCTGTTGAATGCCTCCGAAATTCTCATCCCCATTCATTGTATGCAAAAAAAAAAAAAACAAAAAAAAAACAAAAAAACTCCATTGTTTTCTTCAGAAAACAAAAAAATCTCTTTCTGACAGCAAACCTTTTTTCTTATTTAATGTGTGGTCAGAATTATAGACAAGAGGGAACAGATGGCTGAGTTGGAAGGAGACGATTCCAGCCTGTCGGAGGTTTAGCAAAGCTAATGAATGGAAATTTACCAAAGACAGAGAAAGGCACGGCCATGTGAGATGTTTTAAAGCCCAGACCCCTGTGCCTGCCTGGCAGCTTCTCTCCACCGGCTCTCCCCCACCCTCCGACCCTCGGGAAGAACGTGAGGTTGTCAAGCTGAATCTGATGTAATACAGCTCTGTGGCTCTCCTGTGTACATGCACGGGACTGGCTGTCTGCGGGGCCATTGTCTTCCAGCAAATTTTCTTGGCATGGTTCAGCTGCCCAGGCTGAGCCTGGGTACACCTGGCTGTGGTCCCAGATTCCCTGATGTGACAGCTAAGCAGAAGTGGAATGCGGCATGGGGGGGGGGGGGGTTCATGTTGGGGGCAATGCTACTTCTGAAAGGCTATTTGATGATTCTCGCACCTGCTCCGTTCTCTTAGCATGTGCTTCCCAGGCCCCTTTCTCCTCTCTTTCTGATTTTCTTTTAATAGAGAGCTTGTAAAATGGACCCGGCAGTTTCTCTCAGTTTTTGTCTTCAAAAGAAGCCTGGCGTTCCACTAACCATGATCACCTTGGTCACCTCTTTGGGCTGTGGTGATTTCTATACTAGCCGGACACAGGGACATCAGATGCATTCCCCAAAGGAAATTCCAGTGTGTTTTGACTTTCTCTGAGACTGACCCCTAACTCCAGGCAATCCTCCTGTCTCTGCTTCCCAGTGTTGTGATTACAGGTATGCACCACTAAGGCCAGCTTGGGCTCTTTTCTCCTCATGTTCTGGAGTGAATGGCTGTGAAATAAAGGAGACTTCTTAAAGAGCATCAAGAGGCAAGCGTGTCTGGGGCCTGGGTCACCTGAAGAGATGCAGGGAACCAGGAGGGAGACTGAGAGGGTGGCTAGCTACCAGACTCATCAACCTCACCTGACATTCCAGTGTTAGTTGCTGCCGTAGGGAGACCTGAGGACCAGGGAGGGGGTCTGGCTTAATTTAGACTCAGGCAGACCCAGCCGAAGCTTTCAAATGGGAGCAGCCAACACTTACAGAACTCTGATTACTTTACCATCAGGTAATGCGTCAGGTACCTAAAGTGGGAGGGTGAAGTTGACACACATGGGCTGGCTCTGAGGAGGATTAGAACGCAGTGTGATGGAAAAGGTGAGCATGCCCAGAAAGCATTCACTTCACCTTCGAGAAGAGACTGAAGTCAGACTAGACATTGAGCCGATCAACAAAGAAGGCAGTATCAGAACACACAGGGTACCGTCCAAGCAGGCTAGGTAAACACAAACCAGTGTTATCTAAGACGCCTTGTCAGGATCTTGCAAGCACCTGAAGGCCATGGGAAGAAGAGCTAGGCAGGGCTACATCATAGAAAAAGAAAAAAAAAAGACTTCCTATACTAAATGAAAGGGCTGTAGCTAAAGAGGATGGGAGTGAAGAGTGAGCCAGGTGTGAAAACTCTTAGCAGAGAGTGACCGGCTCAAGCTTTCTCTTCAGGAACTTGGGTGCCCCTTCCTCCCTCTCTTCCTTCTTCCCTCCCTCTCTCCCTCCTCCCTCTCCTTCCCCTTCTCCCCCTGCTTTTTCTTGAATGCATCTGCAGACCTGCAACCTCGAACTTGTGATCCCCCTGCCTCAGCCTCCTGAGACCTGAAGTTATAGGTATATGCGCCTCTGTGATTGTTATCTCCTCAAAGAGGTATATCCCACTCACCCTGTTCAAAACCACAGTCCCTCCCAACATATAGGGCATATTTTAGATCAGTAATTGTCAATGATCATCAACCTGACTTCAGACTAAGCCTAGGAGCTTAGTGAAGCACTCCTCTGTGTGTGTGTGTGTGTGTGTGTGTGTGTGTGTGTGTGTGGTGACATTTCTAGACATCTCTATTAGATTAGAACCTGAGGACTCTGACCTAAAGGACCAATCAATGTTTATATGGATTTCATAATAAGATGGCACTATGGGGAGGTGGGGAAAGCAGAAGGCAACACCTGGCTACGGGAGCAGGGCTCTGCGAACATACCCTTACCTAAATCTTACTAAGAGCCCTTCCTCTGCCTCTTGGCCACTATTGTGTAAATTATTTGACTCTGTCAGGCCTTTCCCACAATAACAAGCTGATACTTTTGAGACAGTGAGCCAATATTAATGTTTCCGCACTGAAGTTCTGTTAGCAAATGTGGTCACAATTATACAGAAGTGACAAGTACAAGTTTATAATTTAGGCATCCGTTGTGTTTCCACTGTCAGCCTTGGAAGATAAACATAACTTCTGTAGACGGAGGCTTCTGTGTACCTTGTCTCTGTATCTCAAGGTCCTAGGCTAGTGCCTGACACACGATATAATGTGAGTAGTCACAGCACAGAAAAGAGATGATAAGGGGCAGTGATAGAAGTGGGGATAAGAGGAGGAGGAACAGCTTGTATATTTTATGACCTCCCAATTGTTTGAAAATGGCGTTTAAAAGAGAGGGAATGATCAGGCTTAAAGAACGAATTGAAATGAAGAGGTCAAAATGCAAAAAGCAGGAAGCAGAAGACAATAACGACCCCTGTTAGGATATTTCTAAATGGAACTTGTTGCAGAGTCTTGGGCTGGTTGGTTTTAATTTCATCTTGACACAACCTGGGAAGGGATTATCTAGACCAGCCTAGCTTATGCCTGTGTCTGAGGTTCTCTTGATTGCTTACTGATATAGGAGGACACAGATGGTTGTGGGTGGCATCATTCCCTAGGCAGAGTGTTCTGAACAATTTAATAGAAGAGAAAGCTAGCAGAGAATAAACTAGTAAGCAAACGTGGGTGTATTCTCTTTCTTGGCTCTTCATTGTGGCTGCGATGGGACTAGATGCTAGGGTTCCTGCCTTGAGTTCCCATTGATGGACAACTTGAGATTGTCAGTCAAAAGGAACCACTTTCTCCCCTAAGCTGGTTTTGGTCAGGATATTTTATCATATCAATGGAAATGAAACTAGAACAACTACTCAAGTGGAGATGTTGTTGGCAGGTTGAACCACTCAAAAAGCTTGCTGCAAGATCAAAATGGATACTCTAGGCTCAGAGGTCACTAGAAAATCGATGGATACAGATATCAGGAGTCAGAAAGAACTCCACATCATGCCATAAATATGCAGAAGAGAAAAGTTCTGGGCAGTTGAGAGAACAGAATTAAGTTTGTGGGTGGTTCCAAATTCCCTTTCCAAGGGCAATCTTCCTTACGAGATGTCATCAGCAACAGCCTAACAAGGAAGAAAGGGTTTCAGAAGTGCAGGGAAACACATTCTTAAAATACTTATGTCCTGTTTCACCAAAAACTACTAAGCACCCACTCAAGTGGGTTCAACAATGTTTATCTCAGCCAGTTATCTAAACATTGTTGAAGGGACAAAGCATGAATTTCCTCTCTAGACTAAAACATCCCTCCCTTCGGAGTGTCTCACAGCTTTTGCAGAAGTGCCGCATGAAGGCCAGTGATATTACCTCTCTTTACAGATGGGGCCAGGTCACAAGGAGGTTAAATGAATTCCCAAGGATTGTACAAAAGTCAGAGGGCAACTCCTGGAACAAATCTTTGAAATCTTGAATCTTAAAGATGCCCAAATTGAGGTCATCCTGGTCATAAAGGTTTAGTCTGATTTATGAGTCAATTGTAAGAAAAATTATACCAGTGATGTTGGGTTTCTAGTTCTGAAGAATAATATTAGCTATTTCCTCTGGCAAAGCACACACACACACACACACACACACACACACAATGAACGCATGCACACACACACACACACCACACACACATGCAAGCATGCATACATATACGCATGAAACAGATGAATTGTAGAGCAGAAAGATTATATTCCTTTTCTGCAGTAGGAAAAAGGTTTCTGAGTTTGTCTCATGATGTCAAGTGGTGAAGTTGTCATGGGCGGCTGGGCAGCACAGAGTTTTGGGAAAGGTCTGGCTGAGTTTCACAGTGCGGCTGAGATGTTCACTGCTAGTTTCGGTGGCTGACAAGGTATCTTAGCCACTGTTCTCTTGCTGTGAACAGATATCATGGTCAAGGTAACTTAGAGAAGAGTTTATTGAGGGCTTACAGTTTCGGACTGTAATGTAATCCACGGCGATTATGGTGAGCAGCATGGCGGTAGGCAGGTAGACACAGCAGTGGAGCAGTAGCCAAAAACCTACATGTTGAGAGACAGCAACCATGAAACAAGGAGGCAGAGGAAGCTAATTGTGAGTGACATGGGCTTTTGAAGCCTCAAAGCCCACTCCAAGGATATACCTCCTAGAACAAGACCACACCTCCTCATCCTTCCTACACAGTTCCGCCAGCTAGGGACCTGGGTAGGAAAACATTCAAATTTAGCAGCCTATGGAGGCCATTTCAATTTAAACCATCACACAAGGGAAGGGAGTGGATTTCTTCCTTAGAGGCCAATTCATCAAAATGTAGAGAATCCCATCCATACCAACCAAAATTAACAGATATTCATAGCTGTTCTATCTTTGCTCAGTAGCATTCTAGAAGCCTAACAACATGGAGTTGCTCCTTAACTAAAAGCCATGAGACCTGGGGGGGGGAGGTGTAGAATGTTGGGCGCCATGGCAGAGTCAACATGAAACAGGAAAGCTGTTTAACCAGAAATGGTCTGAGGTATTCGCAAAGAGACTTGTCTAAGGGTTAAGTCTGACATGATGAGATGTTCTCTTCACATCTCCGGGTGAGAACCAGAAAGTACAAGTAAAAATTACATTGCTGATGGAAAACAATGGCAGGGCTTCATTCCCGAAGTTCACTGCAAGTAAAAGCATCTATGGCATATTGCAGATGTTATGGTACCTTTGGGAGGCTGAAGCAGGAGTTCAAGGCTGGCCTTGGCTGTATAGGAAGACCCTGTTCCTAAAACAAATCAAAAAAGAAACTAAGAGTCCCCAAAATAGAAATTAATGAAAACAAAAGGAAGACGTGCACACTCCAACTTAGAATAACAGCCCGAGTCGAAGGTCATTGTTGGGGGCTGCAGACCCCTGGCTCTTTGACTTTCTTTGCCTGCCTCAACTGGGTAAAACAACTGTTTTCCTGTGTTTGCAGCTGCTCTGAGCAAGAGACCCTCATGAGTTCCTGATGGCAGGGGAGTGAATTCTGGTGGGTTTTACAGCTGGCAATCCCAAGAGCTGGAGAGTAACTATCAATTAAGGATCTCTATATAAGCTTCCCTGGAGCACAATAAAGTCAACATTCTTGTTTCAAGGATGACCTGTGTCCTGTGTCTCTGTCTGTGTGCATATGTTTTTAAAATTTTCAGCCTGGATCCTGGCTTGCGTACTGTTCCGTAGTGCAGGCGCTACAGGTCATGAGTGACAATATTACCAAGAATAATATATAGTGATATTTAGGTTACATTAAAAACACTTTGGGACTGGGAGACGATTCAGTTGATAAAGTGCTAAATGCTGAGTCATGAGGACCTGTGTGCAGCTCACGTTGTAAAAATGCAGGCATGATAACGCTCATCAAAAACGCTAGTGTTGGTGAAGATGGTAGAGATAGAAAAATCTCCAGGACTCACTGGCTAGCCAGTCTGGCCAATTGGTGAGCTTCAGGGCCACTGAGGGATCGGTCCCAAAAATTTAAATGGGGAGTGGTAAGAAACACCCAGATATCAACCTCCAGTCTCTCCATACACATGCCAACAGATATTCATAAACATATAAACACACATAAGTGCATATCCTCCCCCACACCTACTCAAACATATTTTTTAAAAATACTTTCGATCAAAATCTAGAAATAGTTGCCCAAACTATACATATAGTATTTGACTCAAGGAACCCTAATGAAATTATACAAAATAATCAGTGCTAATGACTACAGCTTTATTCAAACCCACCACAGAAAAATTGACATATACATCCTAGAAACATTAAAAACAAATGTATAAAGGTACTACAAATATATATAATATATACACACATTTATTGACAGCACATAAATATTTAAAAAAAAACAAGCACAGATGGCAGAGCAATTAGTGTTAGTAGAATATTTTCAAAGAACTAGTGCACTTACATCATATTTTTATGTGAAAACTGGAGGGAATTCTACAATATGAACATAACGGCGTCTATTTTTATGTGCTACAGTTTCAGATTTCATTTTTGAAATGTTTTCCATTATATTATTAGTGTTTAGTTTCAAAGAGTTCCAACCAGAATTTGAGGAGGTGGAAACCCAGGGGAAAGTCCTCATTAGCAGCGGGGAAAATTGTCTTAGAAGCAAGCTGGCCCAAAACCATTGTCCTCATCAGAACCCAGAAGAATCCTGACGCTTCTGAAGCATTGAGACAGAGGGACGGGAGGTGGCCTCTCTGGCACAGATTCTTCTCTTACTAGGACTATGGTTCTGGACCCAGGAGAAAGTTGAGAGTCTCCCATTTCTTGTGGCCTTCAGGGAATTTCTTGGTTTGTGTGCCCCTCCTCCAGCAGAATCTGTTTTCCACTGTGGAAGAGGAGGAAGATATAAGAGTGGGGAAACTGGATGAAGACCATGGATAAAATTAGTCTGTGTCCGTCAAGGCCTTTGGAAACAGAAAACATGACTTGAGGCCTTCATGAGACGCGGCATCTCCTCGTGTCCAAGTGAAGTATCTAATGAGCAGTCGAAGGGGCCAGGGCTCAGGCTTCAGAGATTTTGGAAGCTCATGGTTTGTCAAAACAAAAAGAGCAAATGAAATTCCAGGTCACTTCCAGGCAGCAGTGGGACCAATCGTCATCTTGGATGAAACTTTCCCTGTGGCTCTCGGGTCAGGCAGCACTAATCTATTTGGAAGAATCGAGGTCATCTACCAGCAGTCCCTTGGGGACTATTAATGGGGCATCTCACAGAGACTCAGCTTTCCCCTTTAAAACAGAAACAAAGCACTTGACAGTTTCATCGGACATGTCATGAGAAAATCTCCAGCCAAGGGACTTAGGGGAGCCGCTCCAACTCTCCCTGATTCCTCCTCTTGAAGACTCCCTTTCACGCAAGATGCCCCCTAGTCTTTTGATCAACCCAGTTCTTCCTCCTTTCTTGAAGAAACCATTTTGATCTGGGACAAAACTGTTCTCCCCTTCATTCCTTCAGCAAATTCTAGACGGTCTGACATTTGAAAGAACGCCTCACCTAAAATTAAGACGCAAAAACAATATTTTCTAAACTGGCAGAGAACATGCCTACTGTGTGAAAGACCCTGGGTTCTCTATCATTCATTAACAGGAGTTAAAACATGGTTTTAGGAAGTCCATCAGGAGAAAAGCTGGTTATGAATCCAAAATGAAGCCAATGTCACTCGGGTTGAGCTGCAGACAGCAGGCTGAGAGCCGCCACCCCTCCTTCAATCTCCCAGAAAATGGTTAACCAAGCCCTGGGACAAGTGTGAAATAGACTAAGGAGAATGGAAGGATATCAGCTTTGTCCCCTGTCCTTCCCCCTCCCTCCAGCTGTGTTATAAAAATTGAAGCCAGTGCTCCATTATTTAAAAGTGGAGAGATGATTCCCTACCCAGATCAGTCCAAGCACAACCTCACAGAATATAAATAGAATTTACACAATACAAGTTAGATAAAAGTCTACAGCATCCTTAAGAAATGACTATTATATGCTTAGTATCATAAGAATGTAGAGAGGCTCACAAAGACAAGAAAAATATCTTCGCGCTTCAGGGAACATGTGGTGAATGGGGAAGAAGGAAAGCCTGGGTCTCCCTATAGGGCAGAAAGGGAGCCCATGAGCCCCTTGTTCTCAGAGGACGAAGAGGTCCAACTGAAAGCAGGAGTCAGGGACTAGAAGAAGGGAAGCAGTTAAGCTGAACTGCAATACTCTGTGCGAGAAGAAAGAAGGCCCCAGACTGGGAAGTGTTTCTGGCATGGGAGTAGATTGATAGGGGAAGGCCTTCTGCAGGCTGTGGTAACCATCTCCATGAGTGGAAGGCTGGGAGATTCAGGAATTAAAATAAGCCTGAGATGCCTGCCAGGAGGCTTGGAGAGGAAAATGCAGTCATCACTCTTGTTGAGGAAATCAGGAGAGCCTGTTTGGAGAAACTGTGTATCTCTTATCCAAGATGCTTAGTACCAGAAGGACTTTTGGATTTTGGATGTTGTAGTATTTACATAGCCATAAAGAGCTACCTTGGGAGGTGGGATCCAAAGATAAAGTTGAAATTCAATTATGTCTCATACAGCTCACACCTGAGCCCAAAGTTAACCTTACATAGTAAGTTCAATGATGTTGTGATGTCACTTGTAAGCATTATGTTGGTTCTCCAAAGGTCTTAAATGTTTTAAGTAGCAATGCTCAACTTATGATTAAAACCATAGAAAATGAAGTAAGCTGATGCAGATCTTTAGAAAGAAATAGGAGTTTAACAGAATGGATCCTTCTGCATGTGTATTTCATTCTATGCAGGGCTGAATCCCCCAAAATCCTGATTATAGTTTATCCTTGATTAGAGGGAGGCCAGTGAAGGTACTAGCCTTTGGTAGTTCCCAGATATATCCCTCCCCAGCCCCAATTAGTGATGAGATTCGAAGGACCCCAGAGCCGGATTCTTTCTATTCAGTTCCAAGGCTCCTCTAATTAATGAAAAGGCGAAACGCAGCCTAGAGACTGGGTAATCAAAACACATCAAAGAAGCCATTATTGATTCAGAATCGCTTACAAAAACAAATCCACTGGCAGAATTCTAACTTGGTAAACAGTCCTGAAAATGGGAACCCAACCCGAAAGCAGGGCAGTGTGCAGAATGCATCAGATTATAAACAAACCCCTTTCAAAGTCTCTGAGCCAGAAAATCAGCCCCAGCACCAGCTGAAGAAGAAAACTGTCCTGCTGGTATCCCTGCCTCCAGTGACAAGCAGCGACCAGATGGCCGGGCATTTGGGGACCTCTTCTTTTAGCTGCATAGGAAGTAGTCTTCTGGAGAGACCTTTGGTTGGTGATGGCCTGCATCATCTTCTGCTTCTTGTCATGTCCCACCAGTATCCCTTTTCAATGGGCATCAGGAAAGGAGCTCAAAGGCCGGCCACCTGATTCTTTTTACTGTCTTCCTAAGAATTGAGGCCTCTCCTGTCACTGTTCGACGGACAAGCCAAAGCTTCCAAACTTAACATGACCATGTGTTCTGGTTTTGGAGAACCTTCCAGGTTTAGGGTTTGATCCTATACATGCTCTATTAAAAGTTATAGACAGTAAAATTTTTTAGTTTTTTCAAGTGGCCAATTCAATGGCTTGGAAAAAAAAATTTCATCTTGCAGTAAACACCTCTCTGATGTTGTCACTAATGGATATTGTCTTGATTAAGGTCTGTGTTGCTTTGATGGAACACCATGACCAAGAGATAACTTGGGGAGGAGAGGGTTTATTTGGCTTATACTCCCATATCACTGTTTTCACTGAAGGAAGTTAGGACAGGAATTCAAACAGGGCAGGAACCTTGATGCAGGAACCTGGAGGCAGGAACTGCTGTAGAGGCCAAAGAGGGGTGTTGCTTACTGATTTGCTCCTTAAGGCTTGCTCAGCCTGTTTTCTTATAGAACCCAGGACCACAATGAGCTGGGCCCTCCCCTACAACCACTAATTAAGCCCCACCTACAGAATCATTTTCTTAGTTGAGGCTCCCTCCTCTCAGATGACTTTAGCTTGTGCCAGGTTGACATAAAAACGTCTTGCCCAGGTGTTTTTTAAGAGTTCCTTGATCTATGACTTTTTTTATTCTGTTACTGTAAGAGCATCATAAAAGAGCTTCTGTGTTGGAACATGGAATTTTGGGGAAACCCAACTCTCTGTTTATGGGTCAGGTATCCATCAGGACAGTAATCAGACATCAGGGCCAGATGAGAGAGCAGAGCGAAGAACACATGCTGTGGCAAAACACTGCAGCTCAGAGCCGAGGGAGCAAGGAGAATGTGTCCAGGGTTCAGTGGAGAGGTGAGATACAAATGGAGTTCACGTCTTGAATTCAATCTCTATGGGTGGACAGTGCCACACGGCAGCTCATAACCAGGGCACAAGCAAGTGGGCATCTGAGCAAGGTTTTAACTGGCCAAAAAAACCTCTGTTTCCCTTGGAAGCAACAAAGGAAAGAGAAAATAAGATGCCTCCGTGTGCTCCGAGACCCAAAACTCTAGGGTTAGGACGTTAGCACCATTTTGCCCCTGACATAAATTCTATGATCTCATCATAGTGTGTTATAGATTCCAGGAGGTCCCTGGTAATGACCTGCAGAAACTATTAATGGAACACTAACCTAGAAGCGACCAGCTCTAGGCTTTGCCCCACTATTGGGGGATTCTCCAGACAGCAATGCTTACTTGCACAGGGTATCTCCCCAGAAGTGCTTGCCACCAGTCTGAACCGTCAGCATGGAGGAAGCATGCTCAAGGGGCCTAGGAGGTAAACTTTTGACCTGACCCTGTAATATCTGGGCAAAAGCCCATTCTTTCCCACAGTCCCCAGCCCCAGGCCTTTAGATCACAGCCAAGAATGTATCCCACAGTTGACTGTAGCCAAGATTCGGACGCAGACACTGCGCGGTGATTAATGAGAAGAAAGCTTAGTCACAATTACACTTAATTAGACCGGCGTGGCCGTTTCCTGCAGGCCTCTATTCCTCCAGGACATCTCCTTCCCTTGGAGCTGCTCAACTATGGCTGTTGGATTATGTATCTGCGACGCCATCTCTGATAATATGATAGATAACAGAAGACACAAAGTCGCTTGTATTCCCATCAGCACCCACATCTTATGGCTGCTACATTCATCTCTAGTAATTCCTAAAGGGTGACATTTGCTTCTGTTTATCTCATTGAAAAATGTCAAACGCAACAGGGGAAAAAATGGAAACATCAGAGGTTAATGTTTCGTCTTTCTTATGTCCCAGAGTCCAGGGCTCGGGTGCCTTGTTTCAGTGCTCTACTCAACTCCTGTTTTCTTTTTTATGTTTACAAGATTGAGTTCAAAATTTCAGTTAAGATCAATTCCTTAGCTGGGTGTTGGTTGCACACACCTTTGATCCCAGCACCTGGCAGGTAGAGGCAGCAGACCTCTGTGAGTTCAAGGTCAGCCTGGTCTACAGAAAGAGTGCCAGGACAGGCTCAAAAGCTACACAGAGAAACCCTGTCTCAAAAAACAAAACAAAACAAAACAAATCAACTCCTTATAATTGAACAATATAATGCTTATTTTGTGGTTTTGACACAGGGTCTATGTTTGTAGTCCAGGCTTCCTCTGACTCATTTCTGGTTCAGCTTCCTAGGTACTGGGATTACAGGTATGTACTGCTTAAATATAAGTTTTGATACCAAGTCTCTGGACTTGCTTTTTTTTCTTTAGGGGAAATGAAATTTCTAGAGATTTCCTGAGGAAGCTGGAAGCTTCCTAGTTTCAGTTTGTAGCAAGTAAACAAAACTGGGCAGTGATCCTTGGGGGAAAAGATGCTCTGCCAGGCCATCAGGGCTGGTGACTGAGATCCTGGGATCAGAGAGATGGCCCAAATTAACCGGGTCTATTGTCTACAGTTGTTTGTCAGCCTTCCGTAGCACAAGACGATTCTCAGGTGAGAAGCCAAGTTCAGCCCTCTCTCACATTCCGGAACAAAACAGGCTCTTTTTGTATTCATGTTGGTCAAAGGGGCACTTGGACGACACTTCCTCTCTGTGCCATAGTCTGATAGCGACCCCAGGAAGAACAGAGTCACAACGCTGCCTTTCTTCTGTGCCTGCAGGCTCACGCCATCACTGTATCCATTTACCATGATTTCATGCTAAACTGTAATTGATTTCTTTGTTTCCTTCTCCCTCGTGTTTGAGGTTAAACAACAATAACGACAAAATCTCCTGAAATCTCAATCAAATATGTTATTACTTCTTGATTCTAAGGCCTTCATGGAAAGCCTTCCAACACATGTACCGTTCTCTGGGGAGCAAGACCAAGTGTGTAGAAAGCAGAGTTTAAAAACAACCATGACTGATGGAACTGAGAAGTGGTAGTATTAAAGAGAGAACATCTGGATTAATTTAAATGTTACTTTTAGAGATACCCAGTGACTTAGAAAAAGTCATAGCCTCATCTAGAAACACAGGACGAGTCGTGATTGTCTCCTGACATTGGCATTTCTAGGCATGGAATCCAGGCTACCAGGGCCATGACTGAGTTTGCTAAGATATGTGGAGAACAGAGGACTGGGTGTTGCTTATTTGTGTGAACTTATAGCCTTGTAAAACATACTTGGGTTATTGAATTGCATCTCTGAGCCTTATTTACTCAGTTATAAAAAAGAAAAAAGAATAATTGAAGCTAACCATTGAGTTCTTGTGATGGCTAAATAAAATGATGCATGTTCTGAATACGTAGCAGAATATATATATATATTTATTATACAATAATATATAATATATATAATAATATATAATATATTGTAGTAATAAGGGCGGCGGGGCTGCGTCCCCAGCACCCCGGCTGCCTGGCTAGCTTATGCCCGAAATAACAACACACAAACTGTATTCATTTAATCACTGCTTGGCCCATTTCTATCTAGCCTCTTCTAGGCTAATTCTCACATATTAATTTAGCCCATTTCTAATCATCTGTGTAGCGCCCCTAGGTGCACTTACCGGGAAGATTCTAGCCTATGTCCATCCTGGGTCGGAGCTTCATCGCGTGTGTCTGCCTGGGAGCTGGGAGCATGGTGTCTCTCTGAGGCATCTGCTCCCGAGAGGAGAGCTGTGGAGTCTGAGCTCACTTCCTCTTCCTCCCAGAGTTCTGTTCTGTTTACTCCTCCCACCTATCTTCTAACCAATGAGGGCCAAGCAGTACCTTCCTGTCTCCGGTATATTCTGCTCCCAGAGGAGACACGGTGTTTACTCTTAGCCGACCGTACCTGCTTCCTCACAGCGTTGCCCCCACCTGACGTGTGTACATGGCTGGTCAATCCTATAATCTCTAGCTAGGCCTAATGTGTGATAAGTCTGATCCCCGACAGGCAGGCTACAACCAGCTACAAACACATTTGCAGCCACCCCTACAAGCTAAGATAAGATGGGGGAAGAAAAGGCCCCATATACAGGTACTTTCTAATCACTGAAGAATGACCAGGAGCCAAGGCTGTTATGAAGACATGCCAATTAGCATCAAAAGTCTTGTATGACTTGTAGCCTTTGCACGGCTCTCCTAACAGGCAAGCCTTTTCCGTTAGTTGTTCTGTTGCATCTGGACTCTGTCTGGGTCAGACTTCTCATGTTTCACTGTGAAAATGAGACACTTGATCTTGCAGGAAAGCAGACTGAGTTCATTTCCGAAGGTTTACCCTGAGTCAGTCAGTCGTTCTGACCCATTCCTCCGAGGTGCTCCCACGTCTTCCGGTCTAGAGGAAACTAGCAGCAATGATACAGAGATAACCAGCTTAGGGGATGTGGACCGTGCTTCACCTGATTTCATCCTGGGGTTCCTTTTCAACAGCAAAGACGAAGGCCACCTTCACTTCTTGTTACCCCTTTAGTGGTCATTCCGGGTTACTTGGAAATTCCTCCATGATGACTCTTAGGCTGGGCTCTGCTTTGTAATCCTCTGAGATGCTTCCGGTTACTCACCAGTAAAAGTAAACCAGAATCTGGGGTACCCCCGGCACGTACACTGCACCCCACATACCCAGGTTCCTTTAATATGCAGCCAAGGTTAAGAACCCTTCCCTGGGGGCAGGGAATGTGAAGTGTGGGAAAATCATCTTCCTGGCTCTACTCTATGCTGCTGATATTTTAAAGTCTGTGCCCACCCTTTGCCTTTAATTTTCACCCAACGGTTAACTGCAAATTCGTCCCCCGCAACCTGTTAACCTTGACCAATCAAATTCTGAAGACCCGCTGAATGAAGGTTACTTCAAGGAGAACTTCAGGGGGGAAGGGCCATAGAAGCTTGTTTTTCTTGGCTTTCTCTCATTTGGGAGAGTTCACTCAAGAGTTTGCCTTTCAGTACTTTGCCTCATGAAGCTATTAGTGAAAACATTTTTGAAGAAATTGTTTTTGCTTTTTAACAAACATCCAAGCGCTCTAAGACAAAAACCCAATGAATACGGTAATTAAACAATCTCAGCCCTTTACCTAGTACCCAGGTGGCTGCTAGCACTCGGGGGGGTTCAATAGAAAAATCGTTTAGAATTCATTTTCTCCTGAAAAACCGGCTCACTCAAGCAAACTGAATATCTGGGGTCATGTAATTTTAAGAAGCAAAATTGAGAAGCGAACGATATTAAAAAGTATGCAGCAATGATCTTTATCCCAGATTTCTGGCCGTTCTCCCATCCTAGAAATCTATCTACGATTCACTCATTACTAGAAGTAATGTTTTCAGGGGGGAAAATTTCCTTTCTACAAACCACTCCATATTTGGTAACATGTTTTTAAGTATATCTTATTTGTTTAAAATCTTTTGTTTTTTTTTAACTCCCCTGCAATTTTTTTTTACAATAAAGTCACAGTATAGGTGGCTAGTACATGTGTTTAGACTCAACAACAATAATAAAAAAAGACATTGTTAGGAAAATCGGCCTCATCTAAGTGGAAGAAAAGATACTTACCCCTTAAAAAACTGGGGCAAGTTTTGGATTTTGAGCCAATGTCTTGTTCAGTCAACTCATTGAGCTTTCTTTTCTCTTATTTTTCTGCTTTAAATTATTTACTTATTTTATGTGCATGAGAATTTTGCTGCATGAATGTCCCTGTGCTGCATGCCTGGTGCCTACAGAGGCTTGACAGGCTTTGGGTGTCCTGAGACTAGTGCTGCAGGCAGTTATGAGCTGCTACGTGGGTGCTGGGAATCAAACCCAGATCCTCTGAAAGAGGAGCTAAGGCAACTCTCCAGCCAATAGCTGTATTTTCTTGATATCTGGAAACTTTAGTTCTTACTCAGGCTCCTATATAGAATATAGTCAGTTATTTATCCATCCACCTATCACTGAGCAAGTTTTATTGTGCATCTACCATATTCCAGGCACTTTTCTCATATACGAAATACGGAAGTCTTGGCCCCTATCTTCAAGATTTTAGAAGCCAATGGGAGAGACCAGCTTACACACATAAAGGCCATGGGGTGCAGCGATGAAGAACTCGAGCCCAGTGTCACATAGTGAACTCAGCTCTACCAGTTTCTTAGACGTATGAGTTTAAGTTATTTACAGCCTCCATTTCCATGGTTCTAAAATCTGGATTACAGTGGTGTGTGCAACAGACTAAAGGAAATCTCCCATCTAAAGCCATTTAGCCAAGTATCAGAGGTACACTAAGTTAGCCAGAACTGTGACGAAGCACACGTGAGGCTTGGTGTTAATAGGGGTGATTTTTAAGGCAAGGAGTGATTCCTGAAGCTGGGGACAGTCACTACTGTTTCCGGTCTCTATAGACCCAACTCATCCTGTGCTAGAGTCAGCTAGCCAAGTAAGGCAGGGGAGGAGGCATCAGGTCTCTCTGATGCCAGAGAACATTCAATTTAGGAAAGACACCAATACCTGAAATAGGAGAAGATTGGCATTAGCCTTAGAGGAGCAGTTCTCAACCTGTGGGTCAAGACCTCTTCAGGGGTTAAATGACCCTTTCACAGGGATCACATATCAGATACCCTGATACAGAATGACCCTTTCACCGGGGTCAAATATCAGATAGTTACATTACGCTTCATAACAGTAGCAAAATTATAGTTATGAAGTCGCAATGAAAATAATGTTTTGGTTGGGGGCCATGGCAAAATGAGGAACTGTATAAAAGTATTGCAGCATTAGGAAGGTTGAGAACCACCACAATAGAGCATGACCAGTAAGAACTGGTTTGCCTCAGCTATGTTTGGACCCTGATAGCTCATGCTCTGTGCACAAGGGTCCCAGCACAGTGTTACCATCTAATCTAATAACAAATAGCAAGTCACGCAAATACAGTAGAGAAGTGTGCCAGGCAGTCCCGTGGTGGCAGCCAAAAGAGCTTTTGAGAGCCTAGCAGTTGACTTCCATTCTCCCGTGGCCCTAACCACCCACCTTGCTCCAATCTGAGTTGATAAACAAAATACAAACACAGGCCTTGCATTGAGAGAGCCTGGGCATGGCTGATAAAGGGTAGTTCTGAGAATAGTGAGGCAATTAGATAAGAAAGGAAATGTCAAGAAAAATCTCACAGGCTGGTCAGAAATCCCAAAGGGCCCAGGAGCCAAGGACACACCACCTGGGGTGAAAGGGCAGCAGGGAGTAACAAGAGCTACAATGGTTGGTTGTCAATTTGACAACATCGGTGAAAAACTAAAACCCATGCGTTTTCTTGTCTCGGTCGTTTGAAGTGGGAAGAATTAGCCCAAATCTGGGCCATACCTTCTGGTGGCAGCCCATATAAATGGTCAAAGAAGAAGAAAGCTTTTGGTTGTAGCCTGCTTGCCCTCCCTCCTGCTTATGAGTTCATTTGTCCTGTTTCCAAGGCATCCCTTCACCGATATTAGAACCTACTTTTTTGGGGATCCCAGGGTAGATTGCAGATCAACTGCTTTCTAGGAATCATATGGGATTCCAGCACCAGATTGGGACTACTGAGACATCCAGTCTTATGGACTGAACAACTACTAGATTCCTGGTCTTTCCATTGTTGGGTTACATGGACCACAGCCTGCAATTAAACCCCACCCTCATTACATACACACACACACAAACACACACACATACACACACATGCACACACACCACATACATTCTATCAGCTCTGTTCCATTACAGCACTCTGACAAGTACAAGTGCTGTCTTCATCTGTCTCATGAGGACAGGCCAAAGATGAGAAGACAAAAAGATGCAGTTTCCTGAAAAGGGGACGAATACTAAGTCAAGACAGAGAGCTAGGGCCGATGGGAGTGATAACCAATAACTGTGTAAGTTAGAGCCATGAGTGGAATGCTGACATTGCTCTACACTGTGTGCTTTGTCATTCACACCTCTGAGGGGTATGCACACAATGGGCCATGGTAGGGCGTGGGGTTCTAGGAACCAGAATAGTGGTCATTTGTTTCCTGTTGTAGGGCTACAAACCCAGTGACCCACATCTGCGACTTGGCCTTGATTGCCCACTGTTCTCGTATCTGAGCTCTGTCCTGCATGTAAACACATCTAAAACGCTGTCTACTTCTTCCACTGCATCTGGTTCTTAATTCCCACTCACCCCCAAATCCCTCCTTAAACGTCCTTTTCTCTCTGACAATTCTCATTTTCCCCACTCAGTGAAATTCTTTTTTGCATCTCTGTGTGGGCATGTGTAGTCTGTGCATATATGTATGATGTTCATGGGGGGGGGGGGCACAGATAATGGACATGAGAGTGTCTTCTTCACCTTATTTACCAAGACAAGGGTTTCTTGCTGAGCCCAGAGCTCACTGATTTCTGGCTAGTCTGGCTAGCTTGCCCTAGCGGTCTTTTGTTTCCACTTACCAAGAGATGGGATTATAGGTAGGTCACCACATCCCCCAAGCTTTATGTGGTCCTGGGATTTGAACTCTAGTTCTATGTTTGCAACAAACATGTCCTCTACCAAGCTATCTTCCCAGTCCCTGAGTGAAATTTTAACACTACAAACATTTTAAACATTTATTTACATACTATGGCCTTTCAGAAGGCCATAGACCATGATAATATCTAAGCTTTGCTTGTTGCACAGAAACTGTTTCTGCCTACTCTCAGGACAATGTCACTCATATTGAGAACGCACGTGTCTAAGCCCCCCACTGCTCATATGCTTCAGATTCTGTCTCTCGTTTTCAGGCATCAGTTTTGGTAGGTGTACCCCATCTCTTCCGCTAAAACAAAACCCGTAAAACTCATGTTTTGTTTATGTATTCAATAACACTTTAGGAGGGTTCTACGAATATTCAGAAATGTAGAGAAATTGCTTAAAAATTGCTAGCTAGAAATATGCTTAAGCTATTGGCCAAACAGTATTGCAATTAATACAGTTTCTGTGTGATTATTTCTTGTCTGAGCAGCTGGGAAACAAAAGAGCAGCCTCCGTCTACACAGGGGTGCAAGGCAACCAACCGCCCCAAGCTCCCGAGATGTTCCGAGATGTGTTTGAACTGTTATAAAATCGAAACCCCTTTTCCCTTAAGTTGCTCTGGTCTTCATCACAGCAACAGAAAAAGAAACCAAGACAGCATCTTCTCTCGTGGGATTGGTCAGGGAGCAGTGCTTGCTCTCTCTGGTTGATGCCGAATCAGAAGTGAGATCGGAAACTAAGTCACCTATCAGTCAGTAGCCAAGTCCGGCCCACTGGGCTGCTTGTTCCCAAGTTATAGTTTGGTTTCCAAAGTTGTTCGGGGTGGAGAAATGTGGTGGACAGTAAGATGCCCCCTGGGGCTGGTTACTGTGCCTTTCTGGGGTTTTCTGGGCAATCTACCATGGGCTGTGGGCCCGTGCTCTGCTTTTTGAAGTGGTTTGTCATTGTCTGCCTATACGTTCAGCAGTTTCAGCTGCAACCCAAAAGACCACACAGGAGCAAGTCATGTGCTTTGTTGGCCACACATTTGTATAAAACACACACACACCCCCGCCCAAGCCTGTCCCCAGCAGAGATGGTGAGAATTCAGTGCATATGGGGAATCAGAGAGTAAGCTCTTCAGCCAACACAGTGGGGGGATGTGTTTCCAGAATGGGAGCTGGAGAAGCTGTCACCTCTGCCTGCCACTTCCGGTCACAGAGACTTTGTGTGTGGAGTCACCTCTGCCTGCCACTTCCAGTCACGGAGACTTTCTGTGTGTGGTCACCTCTGCCTTCCAATTCAAGTCATGGAGACTGTGTGTGTAGTCGCCTCTGCTTCCTGCTTACTTCATTTAGCTCAAATTGACATACAAACTTCCCTTCCTATTTTTTTTTGTTTGCAGAATTGTATTTTTTATTGTTCAATGATTCATTTAATATAAAGGTTTCATCTAATGTTCTGGCCCTTGTAGAGTTCCTGAAACCACGAAGCCCAAGCAGCCATCAGACAGGATGAACTGAATTTATCTGTAAGAAACTGCCCATATCCAGTAGTTTTTGTTTTACAAAACAACAGTACAATGAGTTCAACCAAAAAATCCAAAACAAAACTAATTTTATGTCCCCGAACACCCTGAGTAACCAGAGTGATTTAAAGACACATGAAAGGCCATTTTCACACACTCGTTTTCATCTAGGGCAGCTGCTGGTGTGCTTTGGCACACCCGTATCTGAACACTCACACAAACATACATTTGTGAGCACACACATTACACATATATGAGCACAAATATATACACCTACCTGAGCACATATAACAAACATCCATGTACACACATTACACACACTACACACATCACACACATACATAAACACAAACATACACACATACATGAGCATATATAATACAGACATCCACATACATGAACACATATAATGCAGATATAAGCATACATAGCACATGCATACTTGAGCATACACCCATGCATATACATACATACACACAAATATACATACATAGTTACCAATCCCTCCCATTAATTTTTTAAGAACAAAATAAGAACCCGAAGGGTGTGCAATGCTGAATTGTCACAGACAACACTTGTTTTTAACCCTATTCACCTCTCACTCTCTCACTGACTTTTGAAAAGGGACATTTCTAGATCTCACAGAGATGCATGTGAATTTTCCTTTAAGATAAAACGGCAATGAATAAAATCAAATGTGATCTCTTTTGCAGAGAGCAGGCACAGGGAGGTGAGAAGCCATGGTGTTAGCCTGTAGAGATGCAGGTAAGGCAGCATCAGGAACACATGGGGTTGCGTGTTTCTCCCTGACTGTCAATTAAGAGGGGGCAGAAAGCAGAAGCAGTTGATTTTTTGTAGCCTGGTTCTAATCTGCTTAGCCACTATCAGTTTGAAGCCTCGTGTAATGACACTTCTTGAGAGAGACACTCATGTTTTCTGTCCCAAAGCCTTGTTCCCAAATATTGTAGCACGGGAAACCTGAAAGAGAGGCCCCAGCCACTGGTCACACAAGGAATTGGAGGGTTCCCTGAAGAACTCGCTTTAATGAATGAATTGGAAAGCACATCCCTCTGATGTAGGTCATTCAAGTCGCTTTTTCTCTTACCAGAGTGAAGCCAGCCATGTCTAGAAAAGCTCAGGGCTTGAAAGTTGTTAACAAGGTGAAGTTGTTCAAGTCTAGACAGAGCTGTCTGCCAAGTGTGTCACATCTTTGCGGGTAAAGATATAAAATTCTATTGGCATAACCATAAACTTTTGATTCCTTTCAGCTCAGATTACCTCATGCACTTCTCTGGCCCTTAGTCAAAGACAGACTAAAGATCTGTTCGTGTGCTGTCAGATTTTCTACTCTTTCTTATGCTGCAAATCCAGCGACATAAGCAACCACATGCTTCACTGTGACTGAACAGTTCGACGCCGGTCATAGATACATATCTGTACCAGGCAAGGGAAGCTGGGTTTCTCGTGAGTTTTGGGAATCTCTGCAAAGGATGTGGAAGTGTGCATTTGGCAGTAGCCCAATCAGCTCGTCCATAGACACACATTGGTTGAGAAGGAGGCAGACTTTCACCTACACAACAAAACCCCCCAGGCCATCCAAGAGCCCAGGTAGAGGGCAGTGCTCTTGCTACACAGTATTAATTTGAAGTCTAGGTTCAAGACTTCCCGTTCTTTGTTTGCCCTTCTTCCCCGCTGCCAAACTCTTGAAGGCCAGCGTTTGGCTCCTGGAGTGAGCTGAAGGGGAGGCGTTTCTGACTTTTCTTGGAACACCCTTGGTCTTAAATTTCTTTTGAATTACAGGAACACTGTAGTGACATTATTGGAAAACTTCTGAGATGCTGTCTTGCCAAGAAGTCAGAGTCTGTTTTATAGCAGGCGGGAGGCATTGGGGACTTCTATTTGAGAAGAACACAAGAGGCTGCCATATTCCTTATCTGATTCTCGTACATTCTTGAGTACCACGTGGCTAAAGTCCCTGTGTGCATCTACGTGATACATCTATGCCTTGAACAGTTCTCTTCCATCTATCCATCAGAATTCAATTCCTGCCTCTCCTTGTTCTTTCTTAGCTGGAGTAAAAACTTCACCGCCACAATCAGAAAAAATTGCCCTCCCCTGACAACATGACACCCTCTCTTCATTCTGCTTTTGGCATCCATGTTCTTTCCATTGCCCATCGCTCTGTTTGCCAGATAACCCGTTATGGGAGTGAAACCCAAACATGGACGCATACATCATTCTGAAAGCTAGGGATTCCCAAGGGTGACATCAGAGATTATCAGTCAAGCAGAAATGTTAGCATTCATTTTTTTCCTCTGTTGTAAGGTCCTTTGTTAGCACACATTTTCCTTCCCCCTCCCCCTTTTTTTCAGAAAAGGCACAATGCCCTACATTATGGGAGACATTCTATACTAATAGCAGTCAGTCTGTGTAAATGTGCTCTTCACTGGGCCCTGGAGTTCACACGAACACTCCTTACAGGGAGACTTCTGTCTCAGCGTACACCACCATCACAAGGCCTTGGATTTTGAATCTCAAGGAGAATGATGAGCTCTCTGTGATGGCCAAGGTTGGAGGAGACTGTTTATTAGCAGGGGAGGAACTCTTCTGTCTGGGTTTCTGAGACTGGAAAGAGAACAAGTCAGTCTGACACTGGGAATCAAGATTCCAGCGCTGGAAACACCATGTCGTTTTCTGGTTGTCTCCTTCTCAATGTCCTCTGGTTTGTTTGTTTTGCTTGTTGGTTTGTTTATGTCAAGAGAGGGTTTCTCTGTGCATCTTTGGAGCCTGTCCTGGAACTCGCTCTGTAGAACCATCCTGGCCTCAAACTCACAGAGATTTGCCTGCCTCTGCTTTCCAAGTGCTAAAATTAAAGTCATAAGCCACCACTACCTGGCCTCTTTTTGCTTTTTATTTATTTTTTTAACCTGCTTGATCGATCTACTTTGGGGGAAGAGATGCCAAAGACATCTTCTCATAGTTCCATCAATTTTGTCCCATTATTTTGGCATTTCACCGCTTGGCACATGTGTCAATGACTGTTACAGTTTGCTGGAGAATCGAGTCCATTATTACTATGTAATGATGCTTTCTATCCCTGATGACATTTCTTGATTTGAAGCTTGTGCTGTCTAAAGTTACTGCAGCTCCATCTCTCTCTTGTTAATGTTGGCATATTGTTAAATATGTTTCACCTACTCTGTATATGTCTTTTCGTCTTGTGTTATGTGTATATGTGTACATGCCGTAATTGTGTGTGTATAGACACACGTGTGCTTAGGTGCCCCATGAACATGCATGTGGAAGCCTGACTTTGATGTTGGGAAGTCCCTTTTCTTTCCTCTCCTCCTCATTCTTCTTGAGGCAGGGTCTCTCAGTCAAACCCAGAGCTTGCTGAGATAGTTATCCCTGCTAGCCAGGGATTCCTCCAGGGGTCTGAGGCTGGAATTACAGACAAACAGTCATGCCCACCTGGCATTTATCTGGCTTCTAGGGATCTGGATTCTCAGTCTTTGAGTTCGTGCAGAATCACGTTAATAGTTGAGCCATAACCGCACCGGATAGCATCAACCGGAGAGAGTCAACATTTGTGTCCACCTTATCCAACAATAGCAGAACGTCTGATCTTCTGAGCTCCTTGAAATCATTCACCAGGACAGTGTTTTGAAAATTCTGAGCCAACAGAAAGCATCGAGAACACACTTTCATCAGACAAGACCTTTGCCGTCGCATTTCTAGAATAGTTCCTAGAAGACATCTGAAAATAACTCCCCAAACATGCTGAACTAATAAAAATATAACCTGCCACATGTGCGACACATGGGAAACCCATCTTAGAAAACCCACAGGAGCAGATGCATATTCGAGAAAATAAGAGAGCTCCAAAGTCGATCACCTGGGCGGTCACCTTGGGAAGCTTGAACAGAAAGAGCAAATGGAATCTAAAGTAGAAGAAAAGAAATAAAAATAGAGCAGAAATCAATGAGATAAAAAGTCTTTAAAAATCAATAGAAAAAAATCAGTGGGACAAAAAAACATGATTAAATTTTAAAAATGGGCCAAAGACCTTAGCGGGTACCTCTCTAAAGAGGAAATACCAATGGCAAGACACAGGAAGATGCCCCACACTATAGACCACCAAGGGAAGTGAGTCAACTGTAAGATACATCTCAGAACTGTTTAAATGAACAGAACTCAGGACAAAGACGACACAGAATACTGGCAAGGGTGTGGAACAACAAGAGCCTTCATTTCCGACTGGACAGAGCAAGAAGTCTCCAGCCCCTCCAGAAGGCAGCAGTGTGATACTCTTTCCGTGCAAACAATTCACAATTCTTGGCCTTGACTCAACAATGTTGAAAACCCTCCACTCAAAAGCTTACACATGGAAGTTGTGACAGCTCTATTCTTAATTGCAAAAACTCTGTCCTCCGGTGAATGAATAGGCAAAGAAACTGTAGTCCATCCAGATAATTAAGAACTAAAAGTAATGAGATATCAAGCTGTGAAAAGGCACGGAGGAAAATTAAATGTCTATTACTAAGTAAATCTGAAGAGACCATCTGCTGTAGGATTCAACTCCGTGGCATTCTGGAAAAGGTAAAACAATGACGGCAGTGAAATGGTTCGTGTTTGCCAAGCTACAGGGGAGGGGAAAATGAACAGCAGAACACAGCAGATTTGAGAACAGTGAAGTATTGTGAGGAAAATCGTGATCCATTCTTCTAAACCGGAAAAATGTCCAACACCAGGAGCCAGCCAGATGCCAGCTGTGGCCTTCAGGTGACACTGTACACCGGCTTTGTCAGCCGCACAGATGGTCACTATGGTGGGAGAGAGGCTGTGTGGGGGAGGGGCAAGGGTGTCTGAGATGTCTCTGCACCTTCCTCTCCAGTTTTCTGTGAACCTGATGATGCTCTCAAGAAATCAAGTCTTATTTTACAAAGAAAAGACAAATGAAATCTACATTTCTCAAGTGAAAAATAAACCATTTTACTTTGGCGGGTGGTTATCATCCCTATCATTATATACTTTAGATTTTTGGTAACACACACATAAATGGTTAAGGGTTGAGCTCCCTCCCAGATTAAGAGTGTCTGGTGTTGTTTGGGATTCATTGCATTCATGTGGGGCGGTCGGCACCATCTTCCTTTGGAACCATGTGCTGCTGAGTCTATTCATTAAGCACCAAATAAATCCCTTTTCCCTAGCCCCCAGTCCTGAAAACCACTTTGGTTTCTTTACCCTGAAAATTTCTCTGTTCTATGAGCTTCAGAGTGAGATTGTACAGTGGCTGTGTCTTTGTGTCTGTCCTGTCTCACTTAGTGTCTTTAAGAGTTAACCATGTTATAGCACATGTCAGAACTTCCTTCTGTGAGGCTGAATGTTATCCTCACTCCATGTGTGTGTGTGTGAGAGAGAGTGTGTGCATGCATGTGAGTGTGTGCGTGCGCTTGAGTGTGCGAGTGTGTGAGTGTGTATTTCGTGTGTGTGCACGTGTGAGTGTGTGTGCATAGGAATGTGTATGTTTGTGCGTATGTGTGTGAGTGTGTATGTGTGCGAGTGTTTGTGTGTGTGTTTGCTCATCTCCTCACCCTGCATGGTTACCTGCTTCTATTTCTTGACCATCGTACATGGCGCTATTATGAACATAAAAGCACAAATATCTCTTCAGGTTTGGAAGAGTAGTTTTCTCACAGTTTCAAAGAGTGAAGTTCTTCGTGGTAGAGACCATACAGCGTAGAGTGGAGGGTGTGGCAAAACAGCTCGTTCTGTGCTGTAGCAGCAGAAGCACACAGTATAGCCTGTTCACACCTTGGAAGATTAAGAAGCAGAAAGTTTGAGCCAACACCGAAGCAAATGCCATCTTCAAGGCCCACCACAAGTGACCCACTTCTGCTCACTAAGTTCCACAACTTTCTAAATTTGTATCACTGGCTCGGCAGCAAGTATCAAACGCATAACCTGCCATTTTAAATTCAAACCATAACATTCTGGCCCTGGACCCCATAGGCTCTAGCTGTTTTGAAATTCAAAATTGAATTCAGTCCAACTTCGGAAATCTTAACAGTCCCAACCCTCAAAGCAAATTGAACTGTGAGACCCTATGCAATCAAAGCGCAAGTCACATGCTTCCAATATACAGCAACAGAGCAAATATCCCCATTTCTAAAGAAAGAAACAGAAGGGCTGGAGAGATGGCTCAGAGGTTAAGAGCATTGCCTGCTCTTCCAAAGGTCCTGAGTTCAATTCCCAGGAACCACATGGTGGCTCACAACCATCTGTAATGTAATCTGGCCTGCAGGCATACACACAGAGAGAATATTGTATACATAATAAATAAATAAATAAATAAATAAGAAAGAAAGAAAGAAAGAAAGAAAGAAAGAAAGAAACAGAAGACCACAAATACCCAGAGATGCTAAAGCAAGGCCAAACCCCATTGAGACAATATCAAATCCTGAAGCTGCATGTCCAGTTTCCAAGGCTTCTGGTGGGATCCTCTGAACTTGAACAGTTTGGAGAGGATCTGCTCCTATTATCCTACCATTTACAATGCAACTGCCCTTTCTCTTGGACCAGCTCCACTTGGTGCCTACAGTTATCTTTAATACAAGTTCAATGTTCCCGTTATATCCAGCATCCTACAGTGTCCGATAGTACCCATGAGCTTCCCTCAGTTTCCTTGCTAGGAATCTGACCCTGCAGCACATTTCCTGAAGTTATCCATTTGTTTGTTTGTTTGTTTGTTTTTCTAGAACCTTGGTGCAAGGCTCCCTGGCAGTATAATTCTTGCATTCTGCATGTGGCCAAAACTATCACCACAGGGGTGATGTCAAGTTCTTCTCCTAGCTCAAGATGGGGCCTGGTAGCCTAGTTCTGATGTACCATAGGTATATAGTCTCTGAGTGTCTTCCCAGCTGCCAATGTCCTAAATTACCCTGCTCAAACATCCTCCTTTTAGAGGCCATTCTCTCAAATTTGACATATCTAAACTCTGGGAACCTTTCATGTTTGGGTCCTACCTTCAAGTCTCTTAGGCAAAATATGAGGTTTCTTTTGAGTGGGATTAATCTCTAACACTAACAGCCACTTGTACACGCCTGCTTTGTCCGTAGCTTTAAATGATCTTGTGTCTCTCTGATGATACATTAGCAACTGTTAATAGGATGCAATCTAGAATCATCTAGTTGTTGAGAGTCTTAATAAGACACTGGCTAGGTCAGTTGGACTTGAGGGAATGACTCTTGCGGATTGTCTTGGTTGCATTCATTGAGGAGATTTGAGAAGACCCACGATGAATATGGGCAACAACTCTTTCATGAGCCAGGCCCTGGATGAATGGGGAGAGCAATAGCTAAGAAGCAAAAGTATGTTCATTCTTTATCTGCTCTTGACTGTGTGTGTGAGACCCTAACTGCTTCAATTTCTGCCTCCTCAACTTCCCCTCAATGGGGGAGGGTAACATGGAAGCATGAGTCAAAACTTCATTAGATATTTTATCAGGTCAACCAGAAATGGAACTAAGACAGCTCCTCCATGAGTGTTTTTCACATCTATGTACTCGACTTTGGTTTGTTCTTTCTCACACCATAAATCTGGCTGAAAAGCAGCAAACAGCAAACATGCCACAGTCTGAATGTTACGCTAACTTGAACCTTTCCCCACCAAATATATTCCCATGTTACTTTTTAATCAATCCTCATTCAACTTCTCAGAACATGGGGAGAAATAGCCAGCTTCTTTGCCAGGATACAACAAGAAGAACCTCTAGTCCAATCCCAGTAGAATCTTTTTCTCTTACAAAACTTCAGTATAATGGTCTTATTGCTGGTCTTATCTAACAGTGTGTGCTGGTCTTCTGGATCCCCATCAGAATGGCCTATTAAGCAGTGTGCACTGCCTCCTATCTAGGTCTCTTCTATTCCCTAGCTCCAAGTTTCTTTATTTAACTCCCACAGAACAGTTTTGAGGGTCTAAGAATCGGATGAATGATTTCATCATAGCAGCGACCCCACTTCTCGCTACCAATTTTCAGCGTTAGATCTTTTTCATATTGCCCTAACAAAGTATCTGACAGAGTGACTTAGGGAGGAGGAGCTTATCTTCTCACTGTTTCAGAGCATGCAATCCATTATGGAGGGAAGGCACAGCAAAGCAACTTCATCTCTGGAGGTAAGAGCTGTGGCACGGCTTGTTCACCCTGTGGTGGAGCTTATGGTTTCTCCTTTCAGCTCTTCCAGGTTTTATGTTCAGGAGTCATAAACAAGGTCATCTTGTAATTCTAAATCAAAGTTTCTGAGGCACCAGAGAGACTGTTCTTACCAGTGATATGCAGGAATTCCAACTGCCCCACATCCCTATCAATACTTGTTATTTTCTGGATTTAAAAAAAAATGGCAGCCACCTTGATGGGCACCAGATACACTCTTATAGGCTCTGCTTTGTGTTTCCTTTTCATTTGTAATATCAATTTGCATATTTTCCTTTGGAGTAATGGCAATTCAAGTCCTTTGCCAGTATCGTAACTGGGTTATTTTTTGAGGCACTGGGCTCCAGATGTTTCAAAGCTGTACCAACAGTTACTTTCAGTGATGTCATAGATCAAAGCCCTCTCACAAAATGGGCAAAAGCAGTTCTGCCCTCCTTGAGCTGTCCTCACACAGAAGGGGTGGAACTGTCACGAAGATTTCCAAAGGCTTCCTCCCCCAACAGTCTTTGCTTTTCCCTGTCTACACCTTACTCTCAGCAAAGGAAAATCTGTAGGGTACATACACAGAAGCCTTTTGTCTCCTGGATCTGAGAATTATTGAAAACTAATAGACCAGATGACCTCCACATCGTCTCCCAGATAACAGGCCAGGTGCATGTGAACTTGAACTGTGACTATGTAGAGGAGGAGGTATTTCAAGGGTAAAGAAATTCCATCAGTACTTATGTGTAGAAAGTGTACCATAACGCCATCATCTCCTCCCCCATCATGAAGACCCTCTGTTTAACATGCAAGTTTCGAGTTCTTCTAAAGCACTGTAAATAAAATTCTCGTAACAGATTAGTATAGTAAATCACAATGCTCAATTATTCCCTTTGCTGGACAGCATTGGGATAAGTCTATTTGTAAAATAGTTGTAAATTAAAAAAAAGTTAGACCTGCTCCTGTATGCAGCATACTGAGTAAAATTTCTGATTTATTCTTCCTTCGTATCTTTATTTTTTGTATCTAGAAACGTTACTGCCATATGATCATTCTCATACACACACCTCTGAGGAGATGGTGTCTAGTTTTCCATCCCCCAAGCCTAGGTTGGCCTTGTGATTTGCTTTCACCAGGAGAACAGGGTAGAAATGGTGTTGGCACAGCTCTCAGCATCCTCCGAGTCCTGTCCAGCCACAGTGAAGCCAAGCCTGGGCTAGCTGACTGGCCATGTGGAACAAGTGTTTCCATGATCTCATTGTTCTAGCCGACAGTCAGCCTACAGCCATCCCTTCCCCTAAAGCCATTCCAGTCATCCAGGCTACAGCCATCCCTTACCTCATGACTCTAGAGACATAAGACAGTGCAATGTATTTTCAAAGAACTACTCAGTGGGTATATACTCAGGAAGAAATCTTTACAGCTTTAGGTTGCTGCTATTTGGGAAGGTTTGTTATGTAGTGGTACTTAGATTATCAATGGCTTCTTAAGAAGAAATCAAAAAGAGGCAAATCAGAGATAGTAGTTCTGAGGACCAATTGAATCTCGCACAATAGAAAGCCTCCTTTCGATGTCTTATTCTTAAACAAGTACTTGATGTCATTATCAAAAGGTAAACACTCCAGTGAGAGTTGAGGATATTTGCATAAACCACAAAAGGGCCTAGGAAGAATGCCTCATTTCATAATCCTCCAAGATGAACATAAACAAGTATTTGTATTAACCAAAGAAATATTTCCCTTAGGGCTTTGATTCCCCTGACCCATGTACCATGCTGTACTTGGCATCCATATGCTCTACCAGTGGTATTTCAAAGAAACGTGAGAAACCATTTCAGGAGCAAACGCCTGTTTCCATCTGCCTGTAAGTTAGACTTAGGCACAAAAGGGAAAGGTAAATAGTCTATAGCACCAGAGCTGAAGGTCTTTCCTAATCAGAGGACAGAGGTCTTCAATTAATGGAGTGATCAGCATCCCCCAAAACGTGTTTCCTTTGTAAAAGTGTAGGAAGACGTGTTCCTCTGTGGAGGAACCAGGATAAGCCTCTTCTAGGCAGTCGGATATGAGGCCATTACCAGGCTTCGTTACAGCCAACAATCCCTCATTCTGATAGCCACCACGGTTCAGTTTTGACTCTAATTTCCCCAAAGGCTAAGTAGTTTTTCTTCCAAGAAACGTAAGAAAGAAGGAAAGGGAGACTAATTTATGCAAATACATGCGACACAAATCAGACCGTTTGTTGCCAGAAATCACAGTCTCTGGAGAGATTTAGTGTTTTCTCACTTTGCACAAGCTCCCCAACATGGTGGCAGTGTGCCCAGGCCACCATCTTGGCTTTGTGATAGCAATTTGTTCATTTATCTTTGAAAATAGACAGAGACAATTCAATCGATCTTCCAAGTTCAGTACGTGAATGGCAGGGAGATTCAGTGGCTGCAGTCAGTGAGCCAAGCCTGTCAAAAGCTCTGATCCCACAGCTGAAACCTGAGAGACTAGAGGAGAGTGGGAGGCTTGGTGGTGTCAAGAAGTATCACAGAGATAAAGAGGGCATCGGAACATCAGCGTGGAGGGGGAGTAGACTTTATATATTCAGTTCCAGCAGAATTAATTATCAAAGAAAAAATGATAATGACTTTAAGCATGAATGCAGGAACAGACTAGGTAGACACTGGGCATGCGTACACTCAAGGGATGTGTAGAGAAGAAGGGGAAAGGAATTTAGTGACAGCTAAGGGGCACAAGGAAAAGGAACAGATGGATATTTGGGGGTGGAGCAGAGGACTCTGATTAATAAGGCAGCAAGTGGGGAGCAGTGATTGAAGCCACTAGAGAGAAAGGGACAACGCAAGCAGAAGAGCTGGGATTAAGAATGTGGTTATGATATACCGGGCTTAAAAGGTCTAACTTGGGTGTTAAATATGTAATGTTATCTCTTTGGCTAGAATGAAAACTAATTTAGCGTTTCAGCTACTCAGTTGCTTATCTCTTTCCTTTGTGGTTTTAAGTAGGGTCAAGTCAGGATTTAAACTTGGACAATTGAATATTGCAAATTGTCCTCTTCTGTCTTTTCTCTTTCCCAGAAAAGCCTGGGTTTCCTAGAATTTCATCTATGGCTTGGGTATCCCAGCTTTTCTGATGATGAAGCCAGATCTTCCTAACTTTGAGCATCACTCCCTTTGGTATATCTGCTGCTGCCCTTGGTCACACTGTGGTTTGGGGTCTCCCATCCTCTTTTCCGTGGCTTTGTTACCCATAGCTTCAGTCACCTACTGTCAAGCCTGATCTGAGAATATAAGATGAAAAATTTCCAGATGTAAAGTTTTTCTTAACTACAACTCTACGTTGATCTGAGTAATGTGATGAAGTCTCATCCACTCTATTCCATACCCCATGGGAGGCAAATTATTCATTTGTCCAGTGTATCCTGACTGTATACACTACCCTCCCACTAGTCATTTAGTCTTGGCTGTCAGACAGAGGATCACAGCATCAGAGTACTTATGTCCAGATAATCCTACTTTACATAACAACCTCTAGGGTAAGATCCGTGGTGCTGGTGGTTCTGATACACCAGGAGAACCCATGACTCACTTCCTTTACGTGAAGAATTGAAAATCCCTCAAGAGGCACTGGAAACACTGTATACTGAGGCTGTTGAGATCTGTAGCAAGCATGTGTCTTCCACTCATGGAATTGCAAAGAAGAAAAGAAAATGAAGATGTTCACATATGATGTGGGAGGGTCTTCTGTTTTGTGTTGATTTCATTGGTTAATAAAGAAACTGCCTTGGCCATTTGATAGGCCAGCCCTTAGGTGGGTGGAGTAGACAGAACAGAATGCTGGGAGGAAGAGGGAAGTGAGGCAATCACCATGTCTCTCCTCTCTGAGACGGAGGCAGGCTAAGAATCTTCCTGGTAAGCCACCACCTCGTGGTGCTACACAGATTATTAAAAATGGGTTAATCAAGATGTGAGAATTGGCCAGTAAGAGGCTAGAGCTAATGGGCCAAGCAGTGTTTAAATGAATACTATTTGTGTGTTGTTATTTCGGGTGTAAAGCTAACCACATTGGGCACCACTCTGTAGATGGAGCGGCAGGCTGCTTCCCACTGCCTGGGAGGGCTCCCAGCCACTGGCTAGCTTTACCCAAAATAATTACACAGAAACTATATTTTCTGCAAGATCCATGAGCCTTCTTAGGCACTGAGGATGAGCTTTTATTTGTGTAGTGTGCTTTGATAAGTTATCATTGGAAATGAACTGTCTTTGTATGCATAAAAGTCCTGACACACAGACTTTCCTCCCGTTCTTATGATGGAATAACAGTGAATGACATGTCCTTACCCATTTATCTGGTCTTTTTAATGAAAATCTTATAAAAAATGAAAACATCACAGTGAAATCCATTTCTTTGTATGCTAACTCAAACCTTAATTTACCAGCTTTTGCCTCATGTTTCTTTCTCCCAGGGCCCATTTCATGGCTCTCTTCTTACACTGATGGAGGATAGTTTGGCTAAAGAACAAAGTGCAGTAATGATGTCCTTGCTGACTGAAACCGGATGTGTCTGAGGCAGTGGTGGGATGATAAATCTTTCTTCATATAAGAGGTAAGCTGAACATTCAGCCTTCCTAAGTGCATCCTGGGACACAGCAAGATCCTCTGGCATATGGTCTAATTCTTTTGCACAACCGAATTTCTGAGCTTTCTCCTCAGCTGTCACTCATGACGAGCAAGATCTTGAAATATCACTGAAATCGCTTAAATTTCTGAAATGTATAGATCATGCATCACACAGAGAAGACAGGAGGAATGTAACCAAAGGGGGCCATGCACACAGTGTCTGCATCTCCTTCCTGCGAAGCCTGTATCTGGTAGCTAAAATTACCCTCAGAAGGCACTCATCCCTTTGACCCGCTTGAGATATTCCTGGAATGTCACGGTCAAGAGTGAATCAATTCCCTGGTTAATTTCCTCCAAGACAATACAAGATTGTGTTACACCGTTTGCTCCAGTCTGGAGTTCTATAAAAATACAAAAAGCGGTCAGCGTGAAAGAAAGTCGAAGCCTTCGTTGGATGCTTCGTCTTCCCCGTAAAACGCGACTCCTGCGTGTACAGTCTGCTCTATTTGTGCTCACTTTGTCACGGAGTTATGCACACCGAGGCAAACTAAAGGGACATCCTGCTTAAATTAGTGCGGCTTGTTGCTTGTCAAAGCCACTGGATTAGGAACAAGGCGCCTGGACCAGACCCGTCGTCCTCCCCCCAAGCATGGTCATAACCTCTAGACTAGCTGGCAACACCGTGTGAATCTCAACTATGCGTCAGACTAAATCGGGGGGCACGCCACTTCACCACTTTTTATCACATGAGCCTTAATTTGGAGCCACATTCAAAACGATATTTTTTTTTTATTTTCTCTCTGTACAAACATGTTGCCGAATACTTTCACTACAGCCCCATAAATTAATGGATTTCCAGTCCAGTTCATTTGGATTGTGCTTTAGAAAGCAAAAAATTCAAAGTCTCAAATGGGTCATACATTTCCCTCCTATCTAAACAAATATCTTAAAGTTCCCAAACTAGCCTGGCACGGGTGGCAAACGCCCTTAATCTCAACTCTATACTATTTTAGATTCTAGTTTTAAACGTTTCAAAATATTTGGGAAGCTTTTTCAGGAAGCCTTCCACCAGCCATTTCTCTAACAGCGTTTGAAGTTTTAAGATAAGTAGAATTAATTAAAGTATGTGCTTTTGTTTTAGGGCATCCCTTTTCAGCCCATGCACGTTGGGGCCCACACAGTGCCTTTTGTATACCCCGTCTATCTGAACTAGGGGCTGTGATCTAAATTTGCATAGACTTTTTATTGGGGGGAGGGGAAATTTTTACATTTGGACTGGTCACTTGTCAAACTGTAGGACTTGTCTTATACTTCATATTGGGGTTTGAATTTTGACTTGAGATTTGCTTGGGACAAAACATATTTTTGCCAAAGCAAAAACAAAGTCTAATAAGTGCTAGAAGACACTTCTGGAGTGACAGTCATAGGAGATGCTAATGTTTGAACTGAAATAGTGAATTGAGAGCAAAGCTCTGTTTCTCACCCCAAGAGGAGGAAGGGAAGAAGTGCAATTCTGGGGACTCATCTTTGCCCTTAGAAACAGTTGCTCAGGAAATGAGTGGTCCCGTGTTTGCAGAATGCAAACATCTAGACACTTTCCATTGTCTAGTGTATATTAACTTGTATTTTCGCATGCCCATTTTGTCAACAATATGTTTTTCTTTTTTTGGTTTGTGTGTGATGGGGGCAAGAAGCACACATGTATATGCACAGATGTGGAGGTGTGTGATGAGGCAGGGAGTACACATGTGTATGCGCAGATGAGGAGGTGTGTGATGAGGTGGGGGTACACATGTGTATGCACAGATGTGGAGGTGTGTGATGGGCGGGGTGTACACACATGTGTGTGATGAGGTGGGGGTACACATGTGTATGCACAGATGTGGAGGTGTGTGATGAGGTGGGGGTACACACATGTGTATGCACAGATGTGGAGGTGTGTGATGGGGTGGGGGTACACACATGTGAATGCAGAGATGTGGAGGTGTGTGATGGGCGGGGAGTACACATGTGTATGCACAGATGTGGAGGTGTGTGATGGGCGGGGAGTACACATGTGTATGCACAGATGTGGAGGTGTGTGATGGGCGGGGAGTACACACATGTGTATGCAGAGATGTGGAGGTGTGTGATGAGGTGGGGGTACACATGTGTATGCACAGATGTGGAGGTGTGTGATGAGGTGGGGGTACACACATGTGTATGCACAGATGTGGAGGTGTGTGATGGGGTGGGGGTACACACATGTGAATGCAGAGATGTGGAGGTGTGTGATGAGGCAGGGAGTACACATGTGTATGCGCAGATGTGGAGGTGTGTGATGAGGTGGGGGTACACATGTGTATGCACAGATGTGGAGGTGTGTGATGGGCGGGGAGTACACATGTGTATGCACAGATGTGGAGGTGTGTGATGGGCGGGGAGTACACACATGTGTATGCAGAGATGTGGAGGTGTGTGATGGGGTGGGGGTACACATGTGTATGCACAGATGTGGAGGTGTGTGATGGGGTGGGGGTACACACATGTGAATGCAGAGATGTGGAGGTGTGTGATGGGCGGGGAGTACACATGTGTATGCACAGATGTGGAGGTGTGTGATGGGCGGGGAGTACACATGTGTATGCACAGATGTGGAGGTGTGTGATTGGCGGAGAATACACATGTGTATGCTCAGATGTGGAGGTGTGTGATTGGCGGAGAATACACATGTGTATGCTCAGATGTGGAGGTGTGTGATTGGCGGAGAATACACATGTGTATGCACAGATGTGGAGGTGTGTGATGGGTGGGGAGTACACATGTGTATACATAGATGTGGAGGTCAGAGAACAACTCTTAGGAATCATCCTTCTTTTATACACCTTGTTTGAGATAGAGCATCTATAGAGCCACATGAAGCTGCTGGGTGACCCTCTGACATCACAGGCGCTCACGCTACTGCATCTAGTACATCTAGTGCATCTAGTGCATCTACTGCATCTAGAGCATCTGGCTTTTACATTGGTTCTGGAGACCCGATCTCAGGCCAAGCCCACAGATCCCTCTCCCCAAACCCAGCACTTTGTTTAATTTTCTTCAGATTTTTCTTGAGTTCCAGCAGTCCTCTAAATGTTGTTGATTCTTAAGTCATTCTAAATATTAGTGTTTTAAAGAATGGAAATGACTCCAGAAAAGTGGCCTTTGTAGCAATAGGAACTTTGACTTTAGGTCTTGCTCACAGATCTGTTAGACTGGTACCCAGCACTGCCTTGAAAGAAGGAACCGAGGGAGGAAAAAAAAAATAGGAACCTAGAAAGAAAAGTGAGACCCAAGAGACTGTAACATGTTCTCACACTGGTCATCAGTTCAAGCCTGTTTACTATTTATTAGTGGTGATAATACCACCTCGGGTTTTCTCAGACCCATTTATATCCCACGCATTTTTCAAAGTTCTTTCTATAGATCATTTCCATTAACCACCATTCCACCCCTGCAACGCAGACTTTATGTTACTGATGGCTGATTGGGAACGGTCCATTCACGTTAACTGTTTCCATTACCTTTTCTCTACCTCCAGCAAACAATATGATTATCTTACAATGTGTGAAAAAAAAAAAACTCCTAAGAAGTGGTTTAGTTGCGAGTTAACTCAAATCTTGCATTTAAATATTGTGGATTCTCTTCAAGTTCTCAAAATTCATTAACTTAGTTAAGTTTGTATACATTGCAAATAGGCCTTAAGCTAGGAACAAACTGATTGCATCCTTTACGTATTTGCGAAACTAAACACCCTGCTTCCAAATTCTTTGCAACAAAAGTATTCTGACAATGGCCATATTTAATAAGAAGACTTGAAAGTCACTAGTAAGAGAGGTCAAGTTCCCCACTGCCACTCATCAGGGCTGGTTCAATGGATTCCTCCTGGGGACAGGCGATTATAGAAACTTCCAAGAACATGAAGTTCAGGGATCTCTTTCTATGAACGTGATTATAATTGTTTCCAGGGTAACGGAGTGAGGGCGTGGCCCAGGAAATAGTTATCACATTATAAATTATAATACCTACAGTTTACCATCTGAATAGGCACATGATGTTATCTAAGTCACATATTTTTTTTAATTTATTTATTTATTAAAGATTTCTGTCTCTTCCCCGCCACCGCCTCCCATTTCCCTCCCCTCCCCCAATCAAATCCCCCTCCCTCCTCAGCCCGAATAGCAATCAGGGTTCCCTGCCCTGTGGAAAGTCCAAGGAACCCCCACCTCCATCCAATTCTAGTAAGGTGAGCATCCAAACTGCCTAGGCTCCTACAAAGCCAGTGCGTGCAGTAGGATCAGAAACCCATTGCCATTGTTCTTGAGTTCTCAGTAAGTCACATATTTTTATGGGCTGGATTTTAATAGTTCTAGCAGGATGGAATGTTTAAGGGTCAGAGTCTCTTTGTCCTGGGGGAATATAAACTACTTAGACTTTTTCCATTATTCCCACAGTAGATGAGGAACTGGTACAGCTCTGAGGTGTTTAAATCCCACCTAGGGAAATTCAAGGTCTTCAGGAGGTGCATGGAGAAGTGAGACCCAGGACCGTAGAGTTCAGGCAGCTGTGGGGTCAGCTGCCAACCAACTTTCTTTCCTTCCTAGTTCTTTAAAATAAATGGTATATGAGAAAGGAGAATCCAGAATTTTTCAAGGAGATTTGTTTAAATTACATGTGTGTGTAACTATGTATGAACACAGGTGCCATAGAGACCAGAGTTGTTGTGTTGAACTCTAGCGTCCAAACACCGAGAAGGAGTCACCCCCAGAGACCATCTCACACACCACAGCCGATGCAAAAGCATGAGGATTTTATTAGTTCTGTCATGACAGGGTCCCCCAGCATTTGGGAAGCCGAGGGACCTCGAATAGCAGGTACAGTCTACTTTTAAAGGGGCCACAGAAGCAAGGGGGGTTGTTCTTTGACTATTCTGATTGGCTTATTTGAAAGGGCTATTACCAATAATTGACTGGAGAGCTGTTGCCAGATCAGATGAGGTAAGAGGTCATTTTGACCCCATTTCCCAGGGGACCGAACCAAAACATACGTATATGGGTAATTGTTCAGGAACTGAGTATGTGCGAGTGTAGCTGTTAGGTCCTTGGTTCCCAGGGGAGGAGGGGAAGCACTATGGCACAGAGGCTGAGAGGATTCAGAATTGTCAAAAATGGCTTCAGGATTGTCTTAAAGTCTTACAGTTGGATGCCCCTGAAGCTGGAGTTACAGGTGGTTGTTGGCCACCCAAGATGGGTACTAGGATCCTGCCAAAGCATTGGTCCTCTGTTCTTAACCAGTAAGCCAAATCTACAACTCTAGAGAACCAAGACTGTTTTCACTCCCAGAGCAAGGTTCACTGGGATGGTAGATGAAATGCCAAGAGACCAAGATGATTGCTAGGGAATAGAGACTCTAAGCTGATGTGTGTATGGTGGGAAGGTCACTGAGGAGACTCCAAAACAGTTTCCCACTTGGGATCAAACGATACTTTTGGTAGGCTATTGTCAAAAATAAACAAGATAAAATTGAGCTGGTGTTATAACTCATTTACAGTGTACATTCTCATATGAGTGAGAACCTGGGCTAAGTCTCCAGTGGGCCCCTCCCCGGCACAACAAAGTTGAGGGGGCAGCGTTCATTTTATTTGTGACTTGTTTATATTCTTAAGGAGGTGGAAGATAACAAAGCTGTATCTATGAGAGCTTCTCTACTTTGTCATATGCAGAAGAGTCGTTAGAAGTTTGCCTACCATGGCTTTGGTCACTAGGACCCAAATAATGCTACTTAGTAGACTCAGTTTTGCTAGCAGCAACCCATAAAGAAGACATGACATCAAGGACTCAAACAGACACTTAAAATAGGAGCTGTGCATTGTGTAAAAGCCCACGGCTATATCAGTTGTTTCAGTGACTTATTAAGAAAGTGTGGTTCTTCCCGTCTTACACTTTCATCATGAAATAAAAGTCAATTTAAAACTTAGAATTCTGTAGCTATTTTCTCACCTGTTTGCTTTGAAAAGGCTGTTTGGTAACTGCATGCTCCATCCAACAAAACATTCCTGGGATGGGTAAGATAAGAGGGCTTGAGGACCTAAGGATGCAAGTTCACAGCCTGAGGGGAGGAGGTGACCATTCCCATCACAGTGAGGAACAAACAGAAGGCGAAGGGTGGGGGCTCTAATCCACACTGAGCTATGGACCACTGGGCTTCAAACTTTGAAGAAGCTGTACCCCTACCATCAGGAAGCCGTGGGTGAGACTTTTGAGGTTCAGTCTATCTTTCTAACAATGCAGGAAAGAAAACAGTGAAATTAGTTCACTGTCATGTAACTGCTGTCACTTCCGAGACACCCACTAGTGGTTAATTTGACCAATGCGCAAGTGGAGATTGGTCACCTCTAGTGACTACAATAAGGAAAGGTTGCATAGCTAACCTTTGCAAAGCTCTTACTTTGAGGCCTATGTAATACTATGAACACACACACATACACACACAGACACATAGAGATTAATTTAATACCTTGTGGTGGTGAATCTTAAGTATCAACATAACAAAACTAAAAAAAAAAATGCCTAGGAGATTAGTAAAATGTAGCTCTAGGTGTGTCTGTGAGAGTGTTTCTAGAGGCTACTACATTATAGGGTCTTGGACCTAATTATTGAATAAACCCTTTGGATTCATGCACACAAATAATGACATTATTGGGAGGTGATAAGAGGAAGGAAATAAGTCCTAGTTGGAGGAAGTGGGTCCCTGGGAGAATGTCCTTGGAGGATAAATGTTGGCATTTTTCTTTGGGCTGCCAACCAGCTCCCAAATAAAGACAGGGAGATTTGTTATTAATCATGAAAGTTCAGCCTTAGCTTAGGCTTGTTCCGCTAGCTCTTTTAACTTAATTTATCCTGTTTCTATTCATCCACATTCTGCCTTGGGGCTTTTTTACCTTCCTTTCATTCTGTACGTCCTACTTTCTTACTTCCTCCCTGTCTGTCTGTCTGGCCCCTGGTATCTCCCTGTGGTCTCCTTTTCTTTCTTGCTTAATCCTAAATTCCTCCTCCTACTTACTCTCCCTGCCCAAAAGTTCCAGCTATACCTCCTCCCTCGCGAAAGGCCATTCAGCTTTTCATTAGACCAATCAGGTACCTTAGGCAGGCAAGGCAAACAGCAACACATCTTTACACAATTAAACAAATGAAACACATCCCTGCGTAGTTAAAACAAATATTCTGCAACAGATAGATCTTTCCCTAGCCCCTCTGGAAACCTTTCTTTCTGTGCTTTCTGGCTACTATGAGTTAAACAGACCTGTTCTACACGGTCCTGCTGCCAAGATGTTCTGCCAGGCCTTAGGCTCAAAATCAATGGATCCAGCCACGGCAGGCAAACGCCTCTGAAACAGGGAGTCAAAATAAATATATCCTCTTTGTGAACTGTTTCCGTCTGATATTTGCTGGCAGCAACAGAAAAACAGTGAGTAAATTCCACCTGCTTCCCAGTCACCCCATGAAGTGGTCGCTAATACTGCTGCCTCCCGCCATAGAGACAGGAACACGGAACTGCTGGGTGTTATTTTCACGCTGACAGTGGGAATGGTCCTCTGCATCTAGTCCCTTGACTCTCTACTGCTTTAAACATTATTAAGTACAATAAATTAATTTAATGCAATTAAAACAACTTATCTTAGCTGAAAGCCTTCCCAGCTTCTCCATGGCCCTTATTTTAAGTGATACTATGTAAAAAAGAGTGTTGGTCATAATCAGAAAAGTCATGTGAATTTCCAGTCATTTCTTATAATGAATCTAGTATGACCAATCTACTAATAGATGTGTCACAAAAAAAAAAATAGTTCAGGGTGGAGGGTTAAGGTAGTCTAACAGAAGTAGACTAAGCTACGAGTCAAGAAGTTGGCCAAGCTCTTCCTGGCATCTCCTAAGCTGTTTTGGCAGCTCCTTCTGACAGCATACCAATTCAAATATCTAAACAGAGAAACACAGATGAGCACCCAAGGGGACAACCTCGAACTCACACTTTTCCAATTCACGTCTAAAATAACCAGAAAAGCAGCGGCTATGCTGAAAATATTTGTGCTGGGAATTCTTAGTTTCTCTGGAAAAGCAACAGCAGGGACCCAACAGAGGTAGGAATCAGGAAGCCGTTACTAAGACAGGAGGTTAGCGTTCCTGTATACAGAGGAGGGCCAGGAGTAGGGAGGGACGGATGGACACTGGAGAAGTGTTTGTGTTAGCAAGAACTGTGTACTCAAGGCCTGGAGGCAAGAGATTTCACGGGAAGCTAAAACCTGTAATCATTCTTTGTAACTGGAAGGCGGGGCTTGAGACAGGGTGGGGGTGAGGGCTCGGGCAGCTATGGATATTCATTCCTTGGTTGGCAGGAAGCCTCTAAAGTGTGCTGGTAAATGCTAATTGTATCTCTTTCCTGGGCTTAGTTTAAGGATTCACGAAGCGAAGTTTGCAATGTGCATTTGAACTTTTTAAAAGAACTGGCTGCTAAGGAAATACTGAGGTGTTTATAGCTCCCCCCACCCATGACAAAGGCAAACACCATCAGGGCAGTTCAGCTAAGTCCCATGATCTTCTTTCAGCTCTGAAAGGCCTCGAGACGTTTCCTCCCGAGAAGTCTAAATCATCCACCAGTGACATGTCTTAAACACCCAGCGTTCACTTTCAAACAAGCTTTCACCCATACATGGTCTGTAAAACAACAAAACCACCGCTCAGTTGTCAACTTTCTGTAATGATCCAGTCCGTCCTGTAACAACTAGGAAAAGCGTGCCTCGCACCTTCTCCTAGCGATCTGCGGGCCGCACAGCAAACTGTGCCAGCAGCATCTGCGGAGTGGCCACAGGCAAGTCCACCTGTAAAGAAACCCTGGGGAAAGCACAGGAAAGCCCACTGTTGGAACAACAACAAACAAAACAAACAAACAAACAAAAACCCCAAATCCCTGTAATATGCTGGTGTAATCAAAGCTTTGCCAAAAAAGAAAAAGAAAAAGCACACAAAGAACAAAGAGGCTTTATGTCGCCTTACCCTTTTCTTAGCTGAAGGTTAGTGACGGATGGTTAAGATTGCCCCTCTCTAGATGTTACTGTTAGAAATGTCTAATCATCCAACAAATGTGACTGAGCATTTGTTTGATCTCACCATTGTGGTAGACACCCTGAAAAAAGAAATTAATAAGACCCAGTGTCTGTCTGCCTTTGACTTGCTACAATGAGATAGGAGAGGTAGACAGACTTTAAATTCCTGCGATACAGATAGCAGTAACCAACCTGGACACATAGACAAGACATTATTTGAAACTGTGAAATATATGTTGTCTTCAGGACTGGGGTCATAATTAAAAACAAACAAACAAACAAAATAATACACAGGAATTCCCAGCTGCAAATTCTCATAAACAATCCCTTTCACCCAGGACAACAGTCAGTCTTTAGTCTGAAAAACAGGAAGCATCCTATTCAAACTCCTGGTTGAAGGATGCAGGCTGAATATTCATCAGGGTGGGGGTTGATGGGAGCAGGAGAGGGAAAATGGCAGCCAGCCAGGAAGCCTCACGGCCTCCCATTTCTCAAACTACGGAGATGTGTGTTCCTTCTAGAGCCTCCGTGGAAGAGGCACCGCGCAACTGTCCTGTTGTGATATGAAATACGGTCACAATAACTAGGTTAGATAATAAACTGTTCTTTACTCGCTAATAATTGTCAGCTCGCAGGGTCTATATATGTTTTAACACTGAAGCACATAAAAATGAGAGAAACGTTTGCTTTCTGCACTGTTGCCTAAGGGGAACAAAAAGAATTCGGAGGCTGTATAAAACCATAATTATGATGCAAGGCAGCCAGGAGTGCTAACAAAGACTCCGCTTGCCTTTTGTGCTGTTAGTGAGTTCCTCCTGCCGCGCTGCTAATGAATAGCATCCCTGGGCTTGGCAGAATGGTTGGTGGACAGGTAAACCTAGGGACAGATTGTCAGAGAGCGGAACATATATATACCACAGTGCTAGAAACACGGGACAATAAGCCGGCGCTGCAAGGATGATGGTCCCTTATTTTCCTTTATTTCTCTGAAAGAAGGTGGAAAACATGTTTATGAGTGATATAAACATCCAGGTGTCTTGCTGAATTAAGACATTGCCACTGGATAAAGCTTTTTAAAGGGGCAGCTGGGAAACTCCAAAGGTGACCAAAAGAAGTGGGGTGGGCCTTTACCATAAGAACTGAAGAATACTGGCTGGCAATGCTGAAACAGAAATTAAATAAATTTGGCTGCACTTCATAAAGGAAACCAGTGTTCCCATTAGCTAAATCTGAGGTCATTCAAGTTTGTTTTCCAGCCCTTGACAATGTATAAGCTCCAACACCCCAATTCTTTCAAGGTGAGTCACAGCTGCCTCGCCCTCCTTCCACTCCTCAAGCCTCTAGCCAGCATCCTTCCAGCTCCCAGATGTGCACAGAGCCCTTTGTACTCGGGTCCTTCCTCCCACATCTTCCTGGGGGACTAGGCTAGGGTGCGGCTGCACTGGTCTGACTCCTTGTCCTTCCACCTCCAGTTTCTGATGGGTGGGGTCCTGAGAATGCTGGTTCCGGGGCAGTGATGAAAGTTCCATGAGGCAATGCCACTATACCTAATAATGTCACCTCCTCCCCAAATTACACTCAGGTGAAACTTCCCTCGCCCACCACCCCGACAATATACAGGTAAAACTGCCTTCCTCCTCCCTCCAAACACATAGGGAAAACTTTGAGGTGGGGAGGAGACATGGAAAAGCAGCCAGCTGGAAGGAGAGAAGAGGTGTGTATTAAGAAAACAGAGAGGTGAGATATATATTATACAGTTTGGACAGTGAGGAATAAAGCCTGGGGCCGTGCACAGGTTAGGCAAGTACTCCATCACTGAGCCACACTCCCACCCAGGCATTTTGACTTGATTTGTTTGGTGAGTGAAAAGATCAAGGGTTCGTATTTACACTTCTGCCCAAGTTCCCCAACTTCTTTCCTTTTACCTCGCTATCTTAGCCTTTCATAGTCCCTTTTTGTATGACAGTATCATCCCCAGTGAGGTAAGAGGGATTGGTCACAGAGCCCTATAATGAACCCCATGGATTCTCACTCCAAATAGTGAATATCCCTGCATCATGGAGGTGGGAGGTGGGGGAAACTTTTCAACAGCCGTGGTGGTTTAAATGAGAATAGCACCCCCAGAGGCTCTGATGTCTGGATGCTTCGTCATCAGGGAGTGACATTATTGGAGAAGGATTAAGAGGTGTGGCCTTGTTGGGGGAAGTATGTCACTAGGGGTAGGCTTTGAGGTTTCAAAAACCCATGCCCGGCCCAGGCTCTCTCTTTCTGTCATCACAGGTCCATATAAGCATCATCGATGCACAAGGGAGTTATTATTTACCCCCTGGAATATGGAACCTGAGTTCCTAATAGCTGGCTATTTAGATCTTTCCTATTTAAAATTTCCTATTTAAATTTCTTATTCAAAATTCCATATTTAAATACAAATATAGGGATGCCCTCTATGATCAGCAAGGGAGTCATTTATTGCCCAACTATATTCTTTTAAATTTCATAGACTGACGCTCAGTCCTCTGTATTGCAGAATGTGCCTTATTTGGAAATAGAATCACTGAAGTTATAATTTATTATAATGAGGTCACCCTGTAGTAGGATGGCCTTCTAAACAAATATGCTCATAAAACAGAATATTGTGTGATTGAGGAAGACGTTTGATGTCAAACTTGGCTTACACACACATACAAACGAACATGTACACACACACATGCACGCAAAAGAAGCAATCATGAACACATGGAAGACTCCATATAAAGACCGGGTTTCTGCTGACATTGGCACAAAGCTCAGAGACTTGATGTACAGTTTCAAGGGACTGAGGAGAGGTGACGTCATGCCTATGTGTGGCCTGCCCAAATCGCTGGCTTTGTTAGAGCTGGTCAGAGGGAAGGTGGTACACAAGTAGCAGCACCAAGTTCACAGGGGTACAACAAGAATGTGGAGGAGGCCACAAATGGGTACCAGGTGGCCCCTGGGTGCCTAGGCCACATTCAGACCCTGTCCTGAGCCCTACTGCCTTAGCTTCAAACTGTGAGGAACCTGACTCAACTAACATGGGAACATGTATACTCCATTGTCGATCTGTCCCTGTCTACTGAGAGATGGCACTTCCCAGCCAGAGACGTCCCATTACCTGTTCAACAGTCAGAGTCTCAGACTCTGAACACGGATTAGAAAGCCACACGATGAGGGTGCATGAAGCCGGGCCAGTGTGTTATCTTCACTTGACTCAGTGACCGCGGCCAACTTGAAGTTAACCAGGGTAGATGCCACCTGTGCCTCTGACTTCCTATTCCTGGATCCACGGCCAGTCCTTCCTTTGTGTTCCTGGGGTCTTTCTCCACAGGACCATGGAGAACTCTTACCGTCTTTCACTTAGATATTCCTGGGGAAGCCAGGAGGAGAGAGAGAAAAATGAACATTTACTCTTCTCCAAAGAACTAAGGAAACTCCCCCCCTAGGAATTTGAGGAAATGACAGAATCTTCAGCCTCCCTATGTCTACATCCCCCCTATAGCTCCAGGAGCTGTTGGCAAGCCAGCCCTCTCATGATAGGGACCCACTGCTCACCTGTGGGTGATCACAGCCACTGGGAAGATTGGTTCTAGGATCTAGATGATCAGAAACCAGAAATCCAAAATACAAGGGACTCCCTGAGACAAAGTCGTAGTGCTTTCTCCCTCCATATGACTCCATGCAGACAAACATAGACACCACAAATATAGAGATGCCATACATAAACATACAGATACAACACACAGAGACACATAGACACTACAAACATACCCAGACAACACAAATACCCAGATACCATACACAAACATAGAGGCACCCCACACAAACACACAGAGACACACAAACACGCAGGCACTGCCTGCACAAACAGAGAGACACCATACACTCATCCATAGACAGATACTGCAAACACATACAAAGATACCCAGCCACCCCATGGATGCTACAGCCTGCCCAGGGTGGTACTCTGCCTGCTAGGCTGTAGAAGACACTGAGAATGAATTTAGCAGCCCTGCTTGCACAGAGACTGCAAGCACTGGAGCTTTTCTTGTCTAGAATGGGAAAGAGGAAGCCACGCTGATCTAAATACCTAGAGTCAGGAAATGCTCAGACAGCTTACAGGTGATGCACGCTGCGGAATGTGACTCAGCTGCTTTTGGAAAGGGCAAGATTTTGCAGATGGTGCAATGTCCTTGGAAAATGCCCTCAAAATAACTGCTAGGAGGGAAAAAGCAGGATGTATAATAATTACAACTAAATGCTGAAATCCTCCAAAAGACTAACGCTTTTTATCTTTTAACCTTGTTGTTATTAGGATGCAAATCGCTCCATCAGATCCTTATGTGTATTCTACAATGACTATGTCTTAACCTGAAAATTAAATAAACAAATAAATTATGTACATATTTTTCTCATTCTGAACTTGGAGGTGCTTTTCAAGAGATATTAACTATTTGTAAATTGTGTTTTAATTAAGCTTTGGAATAGTTACTTTCAGTGTTCCAGAGACTGTATTAGGAAATAAAACTGAACCTGGGACTGTGGAAAAAACAAACAAATAAATAAATAAGAGCCGTGGGGGCAAGATAAAGCTCCCTCATATTCCCTCCCCTCGCCCTTCTTCAGGAGTTACCCACTCCTTCCCTATTCGACTTCAAAGGTAGACCGCTCTAGATATGAAAGCCAGCCCATGTCAAATTTGCTTTTCTTCAGTAGGGGAAGATGCCATGGTCTAAGTTCTCTCTGCTTTTCTCCTGCTCATAGCATGATCCTGTCTCCTACCCTAACAGGTACTGTAGGCAGCAGCCCAGCCTTTTGACTCCACAGAGACTCACCAAGGTTCAAACTGCCTTAGCCGGAGTTCAAGTCCAGCGAGGTTGATCTGGGACTAGGGCCTGCATGGAACTCTGCCCATTCAGGCAGGAATAACGGAAGCATGCAGATTCTTCCCACAGGCTTGGAACCCTGGCCCTGAGCTGGAAGCGGCACGTTCTACTTATCCTCTTGTCGAGCCAAGCAGAGGACAGGGCTTTAGCTGAAGGAAGTGGCACAAATGTTGCTATTTATGAGATTCGCAGGATGGATCCATCACTGTGAACTCTACATCAACCTGGCTTTTGAGACCAATACATACAGCAGCCGATGAAACAGCTGGGGTCTGCTCACACATCCAGGCCCTCAGGGTGGGCATCGCCTTCTTGATACACACGGGGGTATGTAGGCTGGCAGGCAAGCTGGCTGACAGGGGTGCAGCTTTCCTTTCTAATGGGTGGGTGATGGTTTAGAGACTGGCATGGCTAGAAAGACAAGGCTGGTTAGTAGGCCTTAAGTTTCCATCTCCAAGGCCTTTCTTCTCAGTAAGACAAGAATGTGAAAAGGGACCTCAGCTGAAGGCTGCTCCAGACTGTGCTTCCAGCAGGAGACTTGCTCAAATACTCGGTGCCTCTCCCTTCTGAAAGCCTCTGCCCCTCCTTGTCCATCCTCCACAGACAGTAAACCATTTAACAAGGAGAATGGCTTTGTTCCATCTCTCACCTCTTCTAATGTCTTGGGATGAAACACCACAGGGCCCATCTCTGATGAGCACTAAGTCTCTGTCACCCCTGGTGACATCATTCTCTCCTTTCACCCACAGGAATTGCCTTCCCCTGCCCTTCTTCCCTTTTCTCACACCCTCACAAGGGCTCCCCCACCCCTGCTTGCTTCCTTTCCCAGACACCAGCAAGATGTCCCCACCCGAGACAAAGAAAGCCTCCTTTGTTACACCTGCAAGAGCCTAAATATTATCATCATTTAATTATTGCCATCCTCCAGGCTAACTTCTTGGCAATGGCTCCTCTCCAGTTAAATAGGTTGAACGTTTTCCCAGGGAGGAAAATGCTTCCATCGGAGGTAATTTCTGAATGGAGACTAATTTAGGGTGTTGCCACTGGTACAGAGAGGTGACTTCAAGGTAGCTCAGCCTTAAAAGAAAAATGGTGTGTGGGGTGCAGGGCCCGTTGCATTTCCTGAAGGCACAGATCCTCTTTGGGAATAGACATCAATCTCAGATTCAATGTCTTTGGCACAAACCAGTGAGCTGCATTATTGACTGGCCAGGATTCAATTCTTCTTCTTTTCCTTTTCTCCAGTACAAGGAGAGCAGGGTGACATTCATGGTGTCAGGGATTGTTCTCTCCATGTGTGCTCAGGTCAAAGAGTGACATAAGCGTCCCAGCATGTGCCTCAGCCAGGACTGCCTCCTGAACCTACAGAGGCATCAGAACATCTTGACTTCTAAAATCTGTCCTGATCTAAAGACAAGAACAATGTGTTCGTTCTACACCTGGAGTGGTGGCCCGAAAGAGCTGTCCATTCCTAGGCTCTGAGGAAAGTTCCCACTGTGTTGGTTCTTTGGAGTAGTCTGTTTGGCCACTGAATTTGGAAGCTTGGGGGGGATCAACTCTTCTCGTTGATCATCTCCCATACTGCAGTGTGGCAGAAACACCAACCTGCTTGCCAGCTCTCTTCATTCTAGACCTGGTGAGAAGCTAAATGTTAATGTTTCTTGCAAGTTTCAACATTGGGAAGTATGCTTAGAAGATTAGCTGCTTTCTAGAAGAGCTAATGTAACCATAGCAACAACCAAGAAAGCCAACGACAGGGACATGGGAAGTGGAAAAACTAAAATTTGAAGTAAAGGCAAAAAAGCTGCAGACATAATGAATGATAACATCAAACAAGGAGGGGAGACAGACCAAGAAAGAATTCCTCACTGCAGTAAAGCTTTCTCTTAAAAAGATAAATGCCAGTTGGGCGCACATGCCTTTTATCACAGCAGGAGGCAGAGACAGGCAGATCTCTGTGATTTCCTGGCCAGCCTGGTCTACAAGAGCTAGTTCCAGGTCAGGCTCCAAAGCTACAGAGAAACTCGATCTCAAAAAGACAAATAAACAAAACAAGACAGAAAAAAAACAAAAGATAAATGCCAAGCTGGGTATGGTGGTGGTACCGGCAGAGGGCAGGGCTCTCAGGGAGGCAGAGGCAGGTGAATCTCTTCTAGGGCAGTCTGGGCTACACAGGGAAACCTTGTGTAAAAAAAAAAAATGTCACACCTATATCACAGTATTTTGTACCCTTAAATGCTGTGGACTGACATAAACATTATTTTCCCTGTGTGTTTTTCTACTGTCAGCTCCAATGTGACTATTATCTGTAAATATCTATGTTAAATATGAAAAATTCCTTGCCACACAGCCACCGTCTTTAAATCTATGTAGATGTGAGGAGAATAAAGTACAGAGGAGAAGAAAGATAGGGAAACTCTTAAGAAGGGAGTTTCTGTGTGTTTACAGCATTACTAGAAATTGTACCCAAGGGCCTTGATGAGGAAGGGAATGGGGATGTTCAGGCTGGGAATTTTTGTTTTGTTTTCTTACAGTGATCGTATCCATAACAATATCTTCCTCTTGGCCTTCCCGTTTGTTCTGGTGGGAGTTTGAGACTCTGAACACAGTGCCTTCTCACTTAAGGATGGGTATATCTTAACCATTACAGCATCAGCTGACTCCATCCTATGACCTTCACAGGAGCACACTGATGTAAACTTAGGTGACCCATGACCCAACTCCTGAAACTGTGAGTCACATGACTAGATGTGGGCGTTGGGAACTTTCTGGCAACAAAAAGGTTTCTGAACACCCAACAACTAAAAGTTCAAACTCAAGCCCATAATGAATCTGGAGTGCTTTTGGCTGGGCTCAGCACAGTTACTGCACACAGCTTCCCTGCAGTCCGGGTTCTGAACACACAACCTGCTACTCACATTACCCTAAATCATCTCATGCAACCCGGTGCCAACCAGTGCTGCCCGAATCCTTCAGCCCAGATTCTAGGATATCACGTGTGATGTCGTGAAGAGTTGTTGTTGTTGTTGTTTTACAGTACTTTAATGCTTGTTTTCTGCTCTTACAGAAACACAATGATTTAATTACAGAAAACCGAGACATTTAATATTTTCTTACCATCATTCCTCAGCAGGTGGGTATCACGTTAGTATATTTTGAGAATGCATTCTATTGGAATGTTTGACTTCAAAAATTGGCTGTTTAAGGGGCTCACTTGAGTTGCAATAAAAGTCCAAGGCTTAAATTTAGGGCAGAATTTCCAACCATTTCTGAAGTGGCTGGGAATATACAGCTGCCGTTCGTGCCATGGATTTATGCAAAGCAGCGTCGTCAGCGTATATGATTAGAAAATTGAAACATCAGTCAACTCTGAAAAATATTGAAAATGCTCTGCTTCCGGCAGCATCAAATGCTCAGCCAAAATTTAATTCCTTGTGCAAAAACATGTGCATGCCTCCGTCTCATTAGTAGGCTGTTTTGTTCCCGTTGTTAATGAATGGTAAAATTAGAAGTATGCTAAGTGTATTTCATTATCCATAAACCTTTGCTTTGAATATCTACTTTATACACTTAAATACTCAGAGTTACATAAAAAATTTCTCAGACAAAAGGGGATCACAAGAGGTAAAAATTTTTTAAAAATACAGCCTGTCTCATTCTTAGACTGCGTGGTATATGCCATTGCATATGAGCTTCTGAAACCAAATCACTAGTTTAGTATGTTAGACTTTTAGACATATTTGTAATTCAATGTATGTATTTACCAATTGCATATGTGTTTTGTTATAATTGATAGATATATCATGCATACCGTGAAGCTTAAAGAGCAAACAAGATGTGGGGAAAGCGGTATTCCCAAGCAGCAGCAACAGCCAAAGCTAAAGAAAATAAGAGAACCACAAAAGAATCATTAATAAGAGGGTTACAATTTCCTTCCCAGGCATGACTGTACCTCCCACCTGAACCCTATAGGCAGTCACAAGACAATTGACAAATTCCTTTATCTTCACTCGTAGATGAGCCAGGGGCTCCAGGCCTGAAGAAACAGGCCACTGACACCTGAGAGATCCATTAGCCTCCACTGTGAGCATCTTGATGAGCACCACAGGGTCTCTGGGAAGCTCAGGCCAGCATGAAGACCTGGACCCAGGAAGGCGGGAAGGTTGGGGCAAGAGAAACTTGATGAAAGCCAGGGCACTTCCGTGGTTTATTTTACTGCGACAATAAGGTAAACATTCGAATCCACCTCCATCTAGTTCTACATCCGTGTGAACTATTAGCGTTCTATGATTAACCAAATAAATTTCAAAAGTATAAAGAAATCTTGTAGATGCCCAAGTTCCTGTCCTGATGTCGTCCTCTTCTCATGTGGTCAGCTCTCTTATTTGCTGCCACATAGGATGTGAGCGAATCCTTTCAGAGTTCTGAGCCAGGCCTGGGGAGTTTCTTCCGAAAACATTCTCTGAAATCTTTTTTAGGGACGTCACAGAGGCCTGGTTATCTGGTAGATGGGTAAAACCAGACATGAGGCACATTTCCCTTTTTTTGTTCTGTCACAGAAAAATAGACACAAAAAAGCCTTCTGTAAGAATATATGTCTTATTGGACATTTTAAAAGTAAGTACCATAGGAAGTAGTGTTTCTAAAGCAGAGGTATGTGTAAGTAGCTACACTTACACATTAATAAATTCTAATTGCTCAAGTGCTCGCCACCCTGGGCAGTAAATACCGAAATTGGCATAATTGCAATTATAATTCCCATCAGAGCTTATAATACAATTACCCTCAAGCAATGCTCTATGCTGGAAAGATTCTATTAGAATCTCTTTTGTAATAGACGAGGACTGTGTGCCCTCTTCCAGGGTCCACAAAGACAGAGACAGGCTAGCTGTGGGCTCTTACCTTCAGCCTTCCAATGTCTCATTTGTCTGTCAGTCAGAAACAGTGGAGGCATCTGAAGTACACACGGAGAGGATATGTTGTTTGAAGAAGTCCGCATCTGCCCAGGATGGAGCACCAAGAAGATATCTTTTACTTTGCCTGATGCTAACACACATACACACACACACACGGCAAACTATATGAGACAAGAACCTTAATGAGTTGATTTTCAGGCCACGGATAACAGAGAGCCAGGCAAGATGAGAACCAAATGAAGTGAGACTCGCTTTTGTCCTGAAATGGAAACCCAGGCAGAGGCTGGTGGACTCCCTGGGGCAAGGGGATGGAGGTAAGAGTCAAAAAGACCAGGCAGCTAGAGTTTCCAGAAAAGAGAGCCAGAGAAGAGATGGGGGCACAGAGTGAAGCCTGGAGACGTGGAGGGGTTCCCTTGTATCAGCTGAGTCTTCATGTCACGCGTATGAAGATATACCACACAGTGCTGAAGGGGGAACTTTGAAAGGATTATATTAAATAATAGCAGCCATTGTTTATCAAAAGTCAAGAATATAGCCCCCTTCACCCAATTGGGGGAAAAAATCAAATTTGGGGCATAACAGAAAGAATATCTGTAGGGACCATTACTCGGTAGTGGGAAATAATCACCCCCCAGACCAAACATGGCTCCAGACAGATCCACTTCACAAGTCTGTACTCGAGAGCTTCGACCTGTTTCTCAATAACTCAATTGCCTCCAGAGAAAAGCCCAAGATAGAGAAACCAAACCACTCAACATCCAATCATCCAATGCCTGGCATCTAATGCTCCATTACCAGATATTCAAAGTATAAGGAAAACATGATCCTCTATGAGTCAGAACTGACTCAAGACTGAGAGGTGTTAGTGTTAACAGCAAGTACATTGGCATAGGCACTCTTCTTATCGCTGTGACAGCAAACACGACAGAGGTAGAAGAGGAGAGTTTCATTTTGGCTCACAGTCTCAGAGGTATTGACTGGGTCATGGTGGGGCATAGAAACTGTGGGGATGGTAGCTTGACATGTGGTGTCTTCATCTTAGTGGATCAGGAAGCAAAAAAAAAAAGACTAAAAACCAGATTAGGTCATAAACCTTAAAGTCCCACATCCCCCATGGACCAACAAGTACCAACTAGGCCTCATGTCCCTAAGGGCTCCATGCCATAATGCATCTATGCACCAGCTATCTCCCTCACTGAGTCTGCAGATCAACACCATAACAGTTATTACAACTGTTTTTGAAATATTTCAAATATTCAAAAAGGTGGGTATAGATCAGAGCACTTCAAAAACCATACTCAAATTGAACTTGTATGGATGCAAACTACAGTAGTCGAAAGGAAAACTAAACCATGGGAGTAATCATAGATTAAATATTGCATAAGCACTGGATTTGAATGTTTGGGGTTGTGGTTAGAAATACCATCCAGACATGAAACAGGATGCCAATAGCAGCATGCAAGATTCACTCTGGGAAAAAAAAATAGATGAAATACAAATGTTTTCAAATACATAAAAACTGGAAGACTTCACCAGTAAGCCTATAGTACGAAAGCTTGAAAGGAAATCATCTTAGCAGCAAGAAAATAATACAAGGTGGAATCTATACAAAGAAATTAAAATTACTTACATGGTAAATATGTGATTTTTTTCTTATTAGACACTTTATAAAACAATTCAATGTTTAAATAAAAGGAGTGTATTATAGAGCTTATAATTTATATATAAGTAAACTATATGATAATAGAGATGAAGTTTTCTAACTTTTACATCGGACATGAAGCAGTAGATTGCCCTAGCCTAGCAACAATAAATCTGAGGTATGTACTCCATAGTGTAGACTCTATAAAATATATTATGCCACAAAACACCCAGACAAAGGTTTATAGTTGAGAAACCAACAATAAAAAATAAACAAAATAAAAACAAAACACACACACACACATACACACACACACACAAAACCCTGAGTTAATCCAAAATGAAACAAAAACGAACAGGAAAAAGCTAGCAAGGAAGAGACTGGACATACAAACCACACAGGCCACTGTCCTCCCTTGTCCTTGGAAGATGCACTGCCCGGCCCCCAGGGGATGCTGAAGCCTGGGATTGTACTAAACTTTACTCATAGTTCTTTCTTCTGTATGTGTCTATACCGTGATGAAGATTAATTCATAGACTAGGCACAGTAAGAGATTACCAGTGCTGCCTTATAAGAATATAGAACAACTACACTGACCTCTGTAGCAAAGCACCAGCCCACTGCTCTCACGTGTTATTATGAAGTAGAAGAAGAAGGCTCCAGGCCAGCATTGTGTTAGCATGGGACCTAGGAACTGAAATAACCACTGAGGCAGTAACAGGGAGGTGGGAAGTTCAGTGGGGCATGAGCTTACCTCGTGCTTCTTAGAAGGGCATGGAATATGAAATTTAACAATGGTTTGGAGATAGCATCTCAACTAACCCAAGTCAGCTGGGTACTAGATGAGACCGAGGATAACCGTGCATTCTATGATTCCCCCAGGTTCTTCTCTGAGGAGCTGTGATTACAGACCCGGGGGTCATCACCCTGGTTTATGCTGAGGACTGAACTCAAGCGAGACCTCAGAGAAGGAGGTCCTACAAGATAACAGACTGAAATCGAATCGTGTCAGTTATCCCACTAACCGTGTATGATCTAATCTGTACAAACTTAAAACTGGATTTTAAAAAAGACTCTTAAGTGGGTGCTACTTGTGTGTGTTCTTTATTGTAACACAAAGAGGCCAGGATTTAAAAGATAAAATGGGATACTCAGCTAAAACGAATGAAAAAAGCTGTATCGACAATACCCATATAACCAAACAATGCGCGGCACAGCTTCGCACCACATGTCGGATTCTTAGGAAACCCAGAGCGAGCCAACCAATCACAAACTACACTTAGCAGCTGGCCGATTGTCTCACAGCAAATGCTAGAACAAGTTGAGAGGAAAGTCAGCAAGCGTATCAAAGGTTGAAAGTCACTATTAACCAATTAATCATAATTCCCATCTATAAAACACTTCGTTTAACAACAGGAAAACGCAGTTTTGACGTGGACACAGAGGATGTAGGAAAGTAGATCACATCCTGGGCTGTAAGATAGTTGACAGCTTGGAAATATTCAGGCCCATGCAGATACGCTTTCTAGCCAGCATGGACTCAGATCGAAACTCACCCTTAGCGACTGGTAGATGTTTTAATGGTGGGAACCAAACAACAAGCTTAGGAACAGCAAATGGGTCAAAGAAGGTATGGTGGTTTAAATGAAAATGTCCCCATGGGCTCACAGGGAGTGACAAAATTAGGAGATGTGACCTTGTTGGACTAGGTGCGGCCTTGTCGGAGGATGTGGGTCACTGGGTGTGGGCTTTGATGTTTCACACAGGTAAGCCAGGCCCAGTGCCACATTATATACCTGCCGATTTGGGTGCAGAACTCCCAGCTACCTCTCCAGCAACATGTCTGTCTGCCACCATCTTTTCTCCAACATTGACAATGGACTAAACCTGTGAAGCCAGCCCTAATTAAATGTTTTCCTTAAAAGAGTTGCTGTGGTCATTGTGTCTCTTCACAAGAATAGAAACACCAACTAAGACAGAAAAAAATCAAATGTGAAATTATAAAGCATTTTCAGCTGAAAGATCATAGAGAAGCCAAAACCATCAGGATGGCATAAACAACACTAAGAAAAATTTAAAAACACTATCTAGAAAGTTACTTTTTAAAAAAATTTTTAAAGTGTGTATGTGAGACCACATCACTCACTGGGTAAGGCACTTGCTGCAAAACCCCTGACCAGATTTTGATCACTAGAACCCTGTAGAAGGGAAAGGAGAGAGCAGAGTCTTCAAAGTTGTCCTCCAGCCAACACAAAACTAATGGCCACATACAATAATAATAAAAATGTAAACATCACGTGTGTATTATATGGCACATGCTTTTAGACATTAGGATGCATGTTCACGTATGTGCATGTGTGTGTGAAGGTCAGAGCTGATATCAGGTGTCTTTCCTAGTCTTTCCCAATCACTTTATGCCATATATATATATTTTTTTTTTTTTAGATAAAGTCTATCACTGAACCCATAGCTCTCCAATTGGCTAAGCTGGCAAAGCCAATAATCTCTAGGAATCAGTCTGTCTCAGTCATTTCAGTGCTGGGACAAACTGCCACGTCCAGCTCTTATGGGTAACTTGGGCATCCAAACCCAGGTCTTCATGCTTACATGGTATGCACATTAACCGCACCATCCCACCAGCTCCTAAATAGGATGATTGTTAAATGAATTATATTAACCTCTATAAAACCTTAAGATACTTCATGGAAAAATAGAAATGCAAATTAAATTCAAAGTTAAAAGTATAAAAGGATAAGCCATTCATTCAGAGTTCATACTCAGAAGTAGAGGAGGGAGGAAAAGGAGTCCAAGGCCAGCCTGGGCTACATGATACCCTGTCTCAAACATACACGTACATGAGCACATGGGACAGGAAGGAGAGAGAGAGAGAGAATGAACTTTTGAGTTTCCTCATTTATCATGGATGTTTCAGTATCTATGCTAACTACCACCATACACATTGATTGCTGTTCCCCATGGGAGTAGGCGTGTTTGTAGCATACTGTATGACATCCAGTTATGAGTTGTACTTTGGTATTTTGCTTATTGTTCTCTGAGCTTTCTTCTTGCTTTGAGCTGTTGGGTTTATTTTGGTGTCCTTCTCTGACATGCCTTCTGATAATTTACCTTGCAGAGATCTCAAATTGCTCGATGGATATAGATGTTCTACTTTATATAGCAGATAGAACTCTAACGTGGACCCCAAATGTTGCTTCTTATTTAGAGTCCTACATAGTCTTCACCCCTTGGGTATGAGCAAGATTGTGATTATGATGGGATGTCACGACATGATCTTTTATGGCAGAGGAGATTTTGAAGATGCCACTGAGATTCCTACCGAGTTGACTTTAAGTTAATGAATGGAAAAATTATTTGAGATTAGCCTGTCTTAATCAGATGAGTGTTTCAGTCATGTTGTAGAAATTTGAAGCCAGACTAATTACCTGGTCATCCTTGAATATGCAGCCTCCTGAGTTCTGAAGCTAAAGCTAGACGGAAGTGGTTCCTCTTGCAGGTTTCCAGAGATAAGTAAATGATAAGGACAGGGAGTTGCTCATCACCCTGATTAGATCGGCGCATAAGTTAAAATATCACACCGCATCTTAATGAGATGAACAATAATTATGCCAATCCCCCAAATTCTAAGCATCTATAAGAATGTTCAGCTATACCATTCTCTAAATTAAATATTTCTTTTGGAAAAGGCAATTAAACTGGACAGTGGAATGATGTTTGCCGGGGATAAAGGAAAAGGGAAATGAAGGTGCTACTATTAATAGGTTTTGGACGTCAGTTTATCAGATAAAAAACGTTACAAGGTGGATGGTGATGATGGTTACACCACATTATAAATATTTTTGCATCACTGAACTGTTCAGTTAAAAATGGTTTCAATAAATAAATGTTATCTGTGAACTTTAGAACAATAAAACAATTGGGGAAAAAAACCTGGAAACCGAAATGTTTCTATATGGAAAATATTTGGGGAGCTATGTAAGTGATTTAAATTCTTCCCATGTTTATTTATGTTGACTTCCCTTTCCAGTGATACTGTGCTCCGGGCCAGTGGTGAGAAAAATTCCTGATAAAACTAGTGGAATTGCCACTCCAGCTTCCCCTCCTCCAGCTGTGTTGAAGCACAGTGCAATTCAGTCCCCTGGAGCCAGGCATCCTCTCTCACTGGAGAATTCCGGGCATCACGGACCCGTGTGGCTTATCGCGGCAAAGCACTTTATCGACTTTCTGCCGGCAATCATTGCGTACCGGGCTCAGCGCATTACTAAAGTAACGAGCATCTCATGGCATCCCAGCAGGACACTTCGGTAGCTCCCAGAAGGCCCCGTCGTGCCAGGGAAGTATCCAGAGAGCAACATAACCCAGGGGCTTCTGAGGGAGCTGATAAGTGTCTTGGCTGAAAAGTGACAGGCAGCCTCAGGATGGAGAATCTCCAGCTAGTTCTTAGGTGAGCGCTGTCTCAACGACTCAGGCAGAAATCTGGATAGAGCAGAATGGGGCACATAATTCACTCCCCAAAAACCAAAGTCAATTAACCTCACCATCCAATCAGGGGTACAATCAGTCCCTGGAGAAAACGCTTCAAGTTGGGAAAGAAGCATGAGAAGCAGAAAGACGGAATGGCTTGGCTTTTAGCACCGATTCTAAGAGGCACGACCTTTTGCCTTGACTTCACATCTCTTCACTCTCTAAAATTGGAACCCATCTCTAATCTCAAGAATTCACAGTTGCTGTCCTGCAGGCGTGCATGTGACCCACAGACGTGCACGTGGCGCGCTTGTCACTGTCTGTGTGTGCAAGCTCGCCCATGGTTGCTCCTGGCGCTGCCATCCCTTCCCCAGCTCTGTATGTTTTGTTTCAACTCCGTGTGTGAGCCTAATTGCCTTGTAAAGTGGCTCCTGCAAGATCATCCTGGGGCTTCACACTGACAGGAGAACTTACAGGGTGTTCAGGGAGGCGAAGAACCAGAGCTGTACCTTACACGTTGTTATGTGTGGAGTGGATATTTATTATAAAAAAAATAAATTACGATTACATAATTCCTTGAAAAGCAAATGAGGGATTTACAGCTTTGCCAGCCCAAGTGTACCCAGGCAAGGGCACAACAGGATTGCCCGGCCATTCATTAGAATAACAGAATCTCAGGTTCCGTAGGCACCCACTGGCTCGGTTTGCTCAAGGTGACTTCTCCATCCTCCTCTGAATCACGCACGTTAGAGGACACAAAGTGGAGGCTGGCATGACTCATTAGTGAGATAAGTGGTGGAAATGGTCTTCAGAAGTCGACAGCACAGCTGAAAGCAAGGGAAACTGCCAAGGGTTTCAGAGGGAACAAGAAAAATCAGTGCTGGGAGATGCTTATGTGACCAATTCACTCACCACGGACAACTGTCCACAGGACCACCTCAGCCTCAATTGGAGCATCTTCTCCTCTCTGTTGTAGGTCAGCTCATGATGGGACTTAAATATAAAGGGCATTAGGGACTCAATTAAGTGTGGCAAGTGACATCCCTGCAGCATCAGTGTAAGACAATAAAACACAAACTTCCCCTTCAGTAAAGAGGGCTGGCAGCCAGCAGGAGTTGTAGTCTCAGGAGAACCAAGAACACTAGAACGTCATGAATTGCCTGAGACCTGGCCAGGGCAAAGGAAGGACTTCTAGGGTGCTCAGGGAACTGAGACACTGCTGGCTGGGAGATACCCCACCTGTGCACTGTTGTAATGGGGGTTTAGGAGTTGTATGGGATCTCTAACTGTTGACAGTGATCAGCTTCCTTTAAAATATTGCGGTGGTAATGGGCGTGGCCCCCAAGGTTTTGTGTATGCTGGGCGAGTACTGCATCACTGAGCTACAGTCTCAACCCTCCGTCAGCTTTACAGGCAACATTTTGTACTTTCTCCGTGGTAGCTCATTTTAATCCCTTCCTACTGAGCATCAGAGCAAAGCCTGTAGGGAAACAGCATGAACTGACCCCCAATAACCAGGCGGTAGTGCCCCTTCTCCTGTAGGGAAGAGATCACAGGACTAGCTTGACTGCAAGAAGCAGGGATGGGGATTGAACACTCCAGATTCTAGTTTCGCTTTGGGACTCCTAAGGAAGATCATATTGATGGCATTTCACACACACACACACACACACACACACACACACACACACACACACACCACCCGAGACTCCAAAATGATCGAAAGACTCAGAATCTGAGCTGTCCTGTAAACCAGTCACCTCTTCACCTGATTCAGCGGTCCTCAACCTTCCTAATGCTGCAACCTTTTAATACAGAGTATCACATGTATTATTCATGTCAATACATGAGGCTGATTAATATGCCACTACCCTCATGTTGTGATGACCCCAACGATAAAATTATTTTTGTTGCTCCTTCAATAACTGTCATTTTGCTACTCTTATGAATCGTACTGTAAATATATTTGGAGACAGAGGTTTGCCAAAGGGATGGCGACCCACAGGTTGAGAGCCGCTGATCTAATCCACCTCTTTCTTCTGCCTTCAGCTCCGAAGTAAAAACCTACTTGCTCTATGTTTATTATTTTAAGCACCTTCTGGCGTGGAATTTATTTGTTTCTATGGTGTATGCGCATGCTTGTTTGTGCGTGCAGCTGAGTGGATATGGAGTCAGCTCTGCCTTCCTTCCTTCCTTCCTTCCATCATTCCTTCCATCATTCCTTTCATCCTTCCTTCATCACCTCCATCTTATTTTTCAAGACAGGATTTCTCATAGAAGTTGGAGTTCCTCCATCCTTCTAGGCTTGTTGGTCAACGAGCCCCAGGAGGCTGCCCATCTCTGCTTTCCCCCAGTGTTGGGCACACGGCCCAAATCAAGTTCTGCATGGTTTCTGGAGCCCTGAATGCTGGTCCTCACCCCTGCAGGGCTGATCTCCCTGCAGGCCTTTTGACATGCTTTTAACTAAATGATTGGATAATTCTGTTAACTCTCCTAAAGAGCATGGCATCGCTGGAAGATGATGCTGAAATCCAGTACAGCCGGGGAACGGGCAACACCTGCCACACCTTTGACCCCCTGAGACTTGCATGCTGAGGTCATCTTTCCCCCAGTCTGAGAATGTGGGAGCCAGGCCTCTCACTCCTGCTCAGTGTGGGGCTTTGCAATGCTCTGAACATGCCCTGTTTGGCAGAGAAAGGGAGGTGCTGGCACAGTCTCTGCTCAGGTGATTTCTCTTCTTGTCTGCTAGGTTCCAAGTCTAGATATAAATCAGAGTCTCCGTTCTTCCTGCCATAGCTAAAATACAGTTCCCAAAGACACCCTGTCCTCTTCCGTGAAATATACAATGTTACTGGGGGAGAAAGTCTTTGTCGGCATCATATGCAAAGGATCTTGGGACACAAAGACCATACCGGATTACCTGGGTATGCCCTGAATGTTGCTGAGTGTCCTTAAAGAATGAGGAAGAGGGAACTCCAACAGGCTACAGGGCAGAGATTGGAATGATGCCTTCTAGCCAAAGAACGTTATTCAGCTCCAGTACAGAGGGCAGTGGGCAAACTCTGTGTTGGGTGACGGGGGGGGGGGGGGGAGTATGGGTGCAGGCCAGAACGTTATTCAGCTTCACTACAGAGGGCAGCGAGCAAACTCTGTGTTGGGTGAAGGGTGGGGAGTGGGATGCAGGCCCGATGATGGAGGAAGGTCATTGGTTAAATAAAAAGAAACTGCTTGGCCCTCATTGGTTAGAAGATAGGTGGGAGGAGTAAACAGAACAGAACACTGGGAGGAAGAGGAAGTGAGCTCAGATTCCACAGCTCTCCTCTCGGGAGCAGAAGCCTCAGAGAGATGCCATGCTCCGCTCTCACAGGCAGACGCACGCGATGAAGCAAGCCGCCAGGTTAGACATGCTGAACCTTTCCCGGTAAGACCGGTGCTCACAGATTATTAGAGATGGGTACCGGTGCTCACAGATTATTAGAGATGGGTTGATCGGGATGTGAGAATTAGCCTGTAAGGGCTAGAGCTAAAGGGCCAAGCAGTGTTTAAATGAATACAGTTTGTGTGTTGTTATTTCGGAGCATAAGCTAGCTAGGCTGCCGGGGTGCTGGGGATGCAGCCCCGCCGCTCTTATTACTACAGCCCGAAGCTTTGAAATCCCCTCTCCTGGGAGGCTACATCCCATTATCCCAACCCCAACGGACAGACACCTTTGGAGTGCTCCCTCCTCCCCTCCTTTCCTCATCCACCTCCTTTTCCCTTCCCAAGACATTTATTGTAGGGAACAAATCAAAAGAACTACTCGGTTCTCCCGCTTCTGTGTCCTGGTACCATTGTCGGGTATGAGCTGTGTCTCAGCTGATCTCAGTACAGGAAAGGTCCCAGGATGTTCCAAAAGAGTCTGTTCTCAGAGGCAGCAGAAAACTTTCTTTAACCCAGCACGCATTCCTTCTATGTGCCTTCTTTTACTCTAGGAGACAAATCCCATTAATGGCAGTCAATAAAAGCCTAATTACTAGGTGGCCAGCAGAAGCGCAGTGAAAGGTCGCATTCTGTGGCATCTCCAGCAGAGGGTAAAGTCACTGACGCTCTGCTCTTGAGAATACAGGACTAACTTTATAAAGAAAGGAAGCTTGCTTCCTTATACATCCTTCTGTGAGGTGGTTACACAACCATCCTCATTTTTGCCTATGGTCTTGAGCATCAATTATTTCAGTAGCCAAAATGACGGAGTTTTTGCAGGCTGTTCCCTGGTACATACATGCTGGAAGGATTTTGGGGCACGGAGCCGCTCAGGTACCCTGGTGTGAGCAGTGTTTTAAGAGGTAGCAATTTTCTTCATGATCTCTTGCCCCTTCCCACCCTAATTTAGTGACGAAAGAACAGGTGTCCAGGGCCAGTGTATTTTACTCCCTGAGATGTGCTGACCCCTAGTGGCAAATGGAGGAACACCACCAAAGGATTCTTCATAGAACTAACGGGAAGGAGCAGGCTGGCAGAAACTTTCCTGAAGACAAGGAGGACAGGACACAGAGCCCAAAAGAAAGCCAGGGAAGCTGAGCAGACCCTGAGTCTCGGGCTATGCTTCTAGACCCCTCTGGCTCTCTGAGCCATAATCTGAATCCTCTATTGCCCAGAGACCACATCTTGCTTCTGGTCTGATATCTGATAATCCGTTTCACCAAAGCAAGAAGCAAGTAGCAAGTAAGAGAACCACCACAGACACTCACTGGATGGCACTGAGTAATGCCTTACTCCTGCATTCGTCTGGGACACCATCATGACCCAGTTACTATGGATGTAAGATGTGTTTAGGTGGCATCTTAGCTACAGTCACTATGGCACCATGACAAAAAAAAAAAAAACCAAGTTGGGGAGGACAGGGTTTATTTGGCCTACACTTCCACATCACAGTCCATCACTGAGGGAAATCAGAACAGGAACTCAAGCAGGGCAAGAACCTGGAGGCAGGAGCTGATGCAGAGGCCATGGAGGGGAGCTGCTTACTGACTTATTCCCTATGGCTTGCTCAACCCGCTTTCTTAAAGAAACCAGGACCACCAGCCCAGGCATGACCCCACTCTCAATAGGCTGGGACCGCCCACGTCAATCACTAATTAAGAAAATGCCCTACAGGCTTGTCTACAGTCCAATCTTACGGAGGCATTTTCTCCTCTCAAATGACTCGCTCTAGCCCGTGACAAGCGGATGCAAAACTAGCCCGTACCATCAGCACCTTGTCAACCTGACGTACACCACTTTAAGATGTAGCCTCTCCTTTTTGCACTTCATCCTAAGATTGCAGATTAATAAATATCACAAATACAAAACATACTACACACTTAAAGGTCCCATGGTCTTTACCAATTCCAAAACTTTCAAATCCCGGTCTCTGTAAATACCCAAAGTCTCTTTAAAAAATTCAAAGACTCTCAACTGTGGGCTCCTAGGAAATCAACCGTAAGTCAAATATTTTCTTACTGCAAGAGGGAGGAACCAGGGTGCAGGCACAATCTGAACAAAGCAAAACCAAATGCCAACGGTGTAAATAATTCAGCGTTCAATATCTAGGATTTACTCACAATCTTCTGGGATCCTCCATGGGCCTGAACCACGTCTGTAGCTCTGCCCTCTGCAGTACACACAGTTTGTCTGCTGAGCTTGGGCCACCCCCACTCCATGGCTGCTGCTGTTCTTAGCCATAGTTCCATGGTTCTGCATCTCAAAACGCTGAGGTCTCTGCTGCAACTGAGCTGCACTACAACAGTAGCCTCTCCTGGCCTCTCCCAGTGCCAAGTCTCGGCTTTTCCCCATGACCCCTGCACGCCAGTACCATCTGGGTGACTCTTACTCACGGTCAAGCCTGACTACCAGCACAAGGTACAACCTTAACCACCTCCAAATACAACTGGCGTGTGTGCCTCTTCTTAACCAAAGCTGATCCTCAGCCCGAGCTGACCAGCACCCACTGTCCCGGGGGGGGGGGGGGGGGGGGGGAGGTTTGATTTTAGTGATTCTGGTCTCTTGTTAATCACAGCCAATTGTTCCGCTCCAGCTGACCAGACACACAGATTCTTGACAGAAATGGCCCAGTGGAGTCTTTGCTTCCCTCTGAAACATCACAAGCCAGACCTCTATTGTCTTCATTGCTTTCAACGTTCTTATCTTCTGAGATCCTACAGAACATCCCATAAAGTTCCAGAGTCGTCCTGCAATCCTCCCCAGAGCAATACGGTCAGGTCTGTCACAGCAATATCTTGATACCAACTTCTGTCTTAGGTTTGCTGTTGCTGCTATGAAATACCATGACCAAAAGCAAGGTGGGTTTATGTGGCTTACACTTCCACATTGTAGTCCATTACTAAAGGAAGTCAGAACAGGAACTCAAGCCAGGCAGGAATCTGATGCGGAGGCCATGGAGGGCTGCTACTTATTGGCTTGCCTCCTATGGCTTGCTCAGCCTGCTTTCATATTGAACTCAGGACCACCTGCCCAGGGATGGCACTGCCTCCCCCCACACACATACACACACAATTGCTAATCAAGAAAATGCCCCCCCCCCCCCCCACAGGCTTGCCTACCAAGTGATCTTATGGAGGCATTTTCTCAGTTGGGGTTCTCTCATCTCAGATGACTCTTGCCTGAGTTAAGTTGACTTAAACGAGCCAGCACAAGTGGATAAAAATCACAGATTAAAAGGCAAATCAGGCCACGCAAAACTATCCGAGCCTTTAAAATAAAGAAGCTCCACTTCAGTTCAGCAGGTGGAGCCAGAAAGATGGGGCAGGGATCATACTGCAGAGCTCCAGCTGAGAGGAGCTACCCCCTGCCTTTTCCATTCCTTAAGCTTGACTGGGAAATGTGGACCCTGAAGTAGGCAGTCCCAGGTCGTCCACTCCATTCCTACACGTCCCACGGTAGTCAATCCATTATAGGTCAGGCATCTTCTGTGTCTCTTAACTGTAGTGTGATATTTTGATTTCATTCTGAAAATAAAGCCTGCTTTGAGTTAGAAGGCAGAGCTAGCCACTTCCTGATCAAGATTAACCATAGAGGTTTGGAGGACTGCGGATAGATAGGAGACAGGAACTGGTAAGGCGGGGCTGAGAGAGGAGCTCAGCTTTTTTGAAAGAAGGAACAGAAGGGGAAGTCACTGGTAGCTGCTCCTTCTCTGATCTTTCAGATTCTTACCCTGATATTTGACTCTCGATTTTTTTATTGATAAAGAATAACTAGATAAATGCTTCACTTGATCCCAATATAATGGTAGTAATCTTGTTTATTGAGCACGTCTGTGAGCTGAAGGTCATATTGAGTGCTTGTGCTATGATTCTGTAAGATCACTGTGAAATGTGGCCTCCATTCTCTTCCCACGGCTTTTTTGAAGAGTATTCCTTTATACTGGCTGGAAGTGTGTGGCTGGAAGTGTGTCCCCAGGATTGGTTTACTACAGAGATGAATGGCCAATAGCTAGGCAGGAAGAGTTAGGTAGGACTTCTGGGGACAGAGAAGTCTTGGGGAAGAAGAAAGGCAGAGTCACCAGTGGGACACAGAGGGAGCAGGACATGCAACGGGAGAGGTGAAAGCCACAGGCCAGGCAGCAGCAGATAGATGAATAGACATGGGTTGATTGTGAGTTCTAAGAGCTTGTGAAATAAGCCTATGCTATAGGCAAGCTTTTATAATTAATAATAAGCCTTCATGTGGTTTGTTTGTGAGCTGATGGCCCAAAGGAACATCCATCTACACTGCCTTGGAATCTGAAATCCACAGAGGTCAGTTAGCTGAGACAGCACACCAAGAAAGCAAGGTCGGGATTCAGCAACCCTTCACGAGCGCCGGCATCTCTCCTCTGCTGCTGTTGTTGCCATGGTCACATCCAAGCCAGTGACCCACTTCCAGCATCACAGAAGCAAGATCCCAACCGTCACTTCTCTTAGAATGTGGGGGTAACATGCTGTAGCTCCTCCTCCCCTTAATACCTTCAGGGCATCTTGGTCCAGAACATGAAATGGTTTCCACAGAAGGCCTTTTTTTTTTTTTTTTTAAACTTTCCTTACTATCCTGCCAATACTACCTCATTGACCAAATCAACTTGGAGAAGGTAGGGTTTGTTTGGCTTACCGGTTACAGTTCAACGTAGAGGGCAGCCAAGGCAAGAACTCAAGACAGGAACTTTGAGGCAGGACCTGAAAACTGAAGCAGAGAGGAACACTGCTTACTCGCTTGGTCTCCATGGTTTGTTCAGCCTGTTTTATTGCACAAGCCAGGACCCCCCTGCCCTTATGCAACGAAGAGGTAGCACCTGCCCTCAGTGGGCTTGGGCTCTTTCACTTCAGCCATTAATCACAGGTGCACGCCCACGCACGCGCACGCACACGACCTCACAAGCTTTCCTACAGACCACTCTGGTGGGGGGGGGGGGCAAGTCCTCAACGAAAAATCTCCTTTTCCCAGGTGACTTTAATTTACATCAAGCAGACAACAACGAACCAGCAGAGCGAGGAAGGCAAACTCTCCGTCTTCAGTCTTCACTGTGTGTTCCTTCTCCAGGGGCGAGCTAATGGTATAGAAAAAATAACAATGCAGCGTCACGTGGTACTAGTTCCTACGGGACAACGGGAGACTGTTGGAACGAGGTGGCAACTCCTTTTGGCAAACACATTAGGGAAAGCCCCTGAGAACATCCAGGGAACACCTGAGACCTAACTGATAAGAAGGGGCCAGGGTTCAACCATTTTAAGGAGGCGATTCCTGGTGGAACAAAAGGCAAGTGCTTAGGTGCTGGCGTGGAAAGAGGCCTGCCTTTAAAAGCACGGGATGGTCACTGAGACTGCTCCTTGATGAACCAGGAGGGAGATGGTAGTGCCATACTGTGTTCCAAAGACGGGCAACCAATCACGGGATTTAAAGGATAAGGAAGTCGTTGTCTTCTGTGGGACACAAGAGAACTGATTGAAAAAGCAGCAAGGAGAGGGATGAGTGGGTGCGGACATAGGTCTGAGGGCCACCCTGCAGAAAACAGCACTGGGAGGAAGCTGAGCAATTAAGACAGAACAAGGGGTCAGAAGGCGAGTTCTACAGAGGGCACTGAGCACCGCGTTAGCTCGGCACTCACAACTACGCCACACTGCACGTTAGTCTTGGTTGTCCGCATTATTTGCCTCTGCTGCCTTCTACTGAAATACAGATGCAAGGTTAAGTGTTTTTGTCTTCCTGCTGGTAAAATGAATGGCACAGTGAAGAGCCTGGCAGAAATTGACCTTATTTTCATTGTTCTATTACTAAATGTCTTAGAAGCTTCCGTTGAATCCAGGAAGTTCTCGTCACCTTTCAAATACTATTCGGCGCTTGCTTCAGTGAACCCTGAATTTGAGTTTTAAGAAGCGACCTGCCTGCTAGCTCTGCCTCTCAACTCTTGCTGGGAAATGACCCAACGCATCTCTAAGTTCTCAGAGAGTATGCTGTTGTCATTCAGACTGTCTTGTTTAAACCTGGACTCCGACTACCACTCAAGACTCTAAGACTTGGCAAGGTTGGCATTGTTTATTCAAAAAAGAAAGTCAACTTTATCTTTGACCATGTAACAAATAGTCTAAGATATATTTATTAACATGATCTCTATGCCAGAAATGGTGCTAGAAGCAGGTTGGTGGAAAACACAACCTGCCCAGGGTTCCTGCAGGGGTGGGAAGGAGTTCCCATGGGAGAATCATAATACAACTGGTAAAAAATACTTTTTGAAAATTTTTATATTTTTGCATGTGAGTCTAGTCTTTAATCAAAACTTTACTTCTGTATTAAGTATTATGTATAACTGGTACATATTATCTATAACTAATACCCAAATATATACCTATATAAAACAAATGTCAATTTTCTTTAAATAAAATTATATAAAATACCATTTGTAAATATTTATATGCACACACATATAATGCATTAACCAGTTTTAATTTTAGATAATAAACCTAATCCACTGTTGTTGGGGAAAATTCACCATGCCACAAGCTACCTGCACTAGAATTTCCATGGATCGTGACTGCCGGGTTCCCCTGGCCTGGCTCCTAGATGAGAAGGGGTACTGTGTACCCCACATGACTCACCAGTGTCCATCAGAGCAAAGATCTGCGGAGCCTTTGAGCTGAAACTTTTATGTTATTAAAAAATAAAATAAGAGCCGGGCGGTGGTGGCGCACGCCTTTAATCCCAGCACTCGGGAGGCAGAGGCAGGCGGATCGCTGTGAGTTCGAGGCCAGGCCAGCCTGGTCTACAAGAGCTAGTTCCAGGACAGGCTCCAAAACCACAGAGAAACCCTGTCTCGAAAAACCAAAAAAATAAATAAATAAATAAATAAATAAATAAATAAATAAATAAAATAAAATAAGGCCACATGGACTCTAGGTGAGTACTTTTCAGTCTCTGGAGTTCTGAACAAAGTCTCATGATACCCCATGGTTCCCAGAGTCCTTTCTCCTTCTGTGAAAAAGGTGGAGGCCAGTTGTATTATGAACACTCATCTAAACTGAGAAGTACAAGGGTATTGTGAGCTAGAAGAAGGGCTGCGGCTTGGAAATCAAACGCACAGCTACGCAGGGCGCTGTGCACTCTGACCTTGAAGACTGGACGGGGCCATTTGCTAGTTCTGTAATTTGCTGTGCACTGAGAAGCTCTCCCCCCCTCCAAGACTGTGAGGGAACAGTTATATGTTGTTTTAAGTCACCTAGTTAGTGTTGGCCTAGGAAACCACTACATGTATCAACTGAAAACAAATGCTAAGCACCAACATCACACACAGGAGAGTCACGAGAAGAAAAGAGAAGCAGCACCCCTGAGTCTCACAATGCCCCTGTGTCTCTTCATTTTAGACGAGAGTTGACAATGGAGTTGATTTCACCTTTCTCATGGGCCCCGCTAGTCTACACAAAAAGGGAAAAAGGACTCTGGAAACCACGGGGTCTCCTGAGCCTTTGTTCGGAACTCCGGAGACCAGCAAGCATTCACCTGGACGCCAGGTGGCCTTGGTTTTTATAGCAGAAAAGGTCAAGCTCAATTTGGACCATGTGAGGGATTAGGCCTGGTGTGTTTGTGAAGCTGAGTTAAAGCAGGGTTTCCCTTTCCAGCAAATTCTGAAATGAGAACTATCCTTCCTCCCTGCCTCCCTCCTCCCTTCCTCTTCCTTCCTCCCTCCCTCTTCCTTCCTCTCCCTGCCTCCCTCCTCCCTCCCTCTTCCTTCCTCCCTCCCTCTTCCTTCCTCCCCTGCCTCCCTCCTCCCTCCCTCTTCCTTCCTCCCTCCCTCCTCCCTCCAAGCCTTTGAGAAATGATGGCATCTGTGGAATAACGAGAAGGCAATAAACCAAGTTCACTATGTCTTGGTCGAATAATCCTGCGTGAGCTCCTTTGTTGAAGAGGATTTGTTTACAGTGTAAAAGATGCGTCTCTGCCTGAGGCACCTTTGGATTGGTTTAATAAAGAGCTACATGGCCAATAGCTAAGCAGGATAGATAGGTGGGACTTCCAGGCAAAGAGAGGAAACTAAAGATGAATCTAGATGTCTGAGAGAGGCCAAGGAGACACGGAGGGAGTCAGACATACAGAAGAAAAGAAAGGTAAAAAGCCACATGGTAAAATGTAGATTAATAGAAGCAGGTTAATTTAGGTGACAAGAGCTAAGGGGACAAGCCTTAGCTAAGGGCCAAGCTTCATAATTAATAAGTCTCCATGTCATTATTGGTGAATTGCCTGCCCAAAGGAAAGCCTGACTACAAATTGCACCCAACATCCAGCCATGTATATCCACATAAGACCTGGTAACTTACACATTCAGAGTCAAAGTCACGGCTCCTTTAAGAGGCCCGACTGTGCAAAGCACTAGAGTAGCCGGCCAGCCACTTGCTACTCTGCACTAGGTTTGAGCATATGCCACAACACCAATCAGAGCTGGGACCTTTAGGTGCTGCTCTTCCCGCTGCCTGAGGACTTGAAGTGGGCGGAGCCAACCACAGGGGTCACGTGTTAAGCTGGCGGGGGGGGGGGGGGGGGGGGCAGCTGGTCTGACAGTTTAGGGTTTGGCTTGCAAGGTCAGAGAACGTTGCAGACGTGCATAAAATCAGGTCCAGGCTAAGAAAACCTCCAAATTGTCTAAAGTGTGCAAAAAAAAAAGTGCTTACATGCTGAAGAAAGGAAAGAAAATGGGTATAGATAGTCATAGAAAAATAAATAACTAGTTTAAAAATAATAAAGCGAAGTCTTTAGAGAGAAGTACTATAAAAGAAGTAGGACACAGAAAGGTGGAAAATACACAGGGTGTCTGATCCTGTACGGTGCTCTATTGACTTTGAATTTTTTAAATGCTAATGTACAAAAAAAAAAAAGACAGTAGCTGCTGAGAGACACCAGATTAGGAAAACTGCTAAATTATACTGACCTATATATTTTAAGAATGTACTAGCTTCAAATTGGAAGTCAGAAAATAGGGTGTATTGGGGGCAGAGGTTATGCCTTTGTTTCCACAGAAAACAAAAATTTGTGGTTCTCTTCAAAAATTAATGAAGATCCGATTTGATTGGGGTCGACCTCCTAAAAATCTACACACATGTCCACATACATGAAGAAAGAAACAAAGGAAGACTACAGGATAGGTGGCATATAAGTTGATCCCTCTACATGGGAACAGCTCTGAGACTGGATGAGCCATGATAAATCTTGTTGGCTACAGAGTCCTCATGATTTATTACATGCCTTTTTTCATAGGGCATGGATGGAGGCTCGGTTATGCAGTTGAAATGGACTTAAGTTGACAGATGAATTTTACCTGCTCAAACATAAAATAGAAAATCATCTTTAGCTGACTTATGCACATTGCACGTTTTATACTTGTGTTGGAGCAGATATGTATGTTACCTTTAAAAGTTTGTGTATTTTCAGAAAAAAAAAAAACAGGACCAGACATCAGTATCCTGGGTGGTCCAGCCTCTCAAAATACCCGTTATTATTTCCTCTTAATTCTTCATCCAGAACAACTTCAAAGCTCCTGAGATTGTCCAGTCTCACAGACGCTCCAGCCAAGACTTCAGATAAGCCCTACCCTTTCCCGTCACAGAGAGACTAAACAAAAAATAATGTAGCTAACTCTCCCAGGACTCAACAATTAACCCAATTTTCTCAGGGTCCTCCAAAGAAGCCATCTTCCCCAGACAATAGGAAGCAGTCCAAAGAAAATAATGCCCACATTCCCAAGAGGTGGGGTATATAGTTTTTGGTCATTCAGTGAGTTATGGATGTTCACCATAGCTTAGGGGAGGTGGGTACAAGTTGTTATTGGTCATGATCAGGGAAAAAGCTGAACAACAACAACAAAAAAGCTGAGATTAGATTCAGGGATCTATTTTTGAAAAGAAAAAAGGGAGATATGGGAATGATAGGATAAAAGGGTAGATTATTGAATCTAAACTAAAAGGCAACTATTCATCTCAAACATTTTACATTGGTATGGATTTTTATATAGTGATACAAATTTAAGGTCATTTTTGTTATACTATACGTATGTTTCTACTCTTGTTTAAGGTATTGTACTTTTGCAGGTCATTTAAAAATTTAAAGCATAATTAAGAAATACAGGTAGTAGTTACTCATCTATAATCAAACTTAGAGTCATGTTAGGTATGTTTTCAAGGTCAAAGAGATATATTTTAGATAGGTGATCTTCAACATGTCAGAGATCTACAGAATATGGCATTTGAGATGCTTTAATAACATAAGGCTTTCCAGGACTGTGAGACACACCTGCTCCTGGCAGTACTAATTAACTTTTGAAAAAGATGATGGGCATAGAAGAACCTCCAGGTGGAGTTAGCTTTTATTTCTGGCAAAGTTAGCCACTGAGCAATAAACTGCCCTTGCCTTGACTCCTGACAGTATGCTGTCCAAACTGGACAAGCAGGACACAAAAAACTGAACTTTGCCAAGACATGGTAGGACAGTCCTTCAAAATTCCTGCTTCACAGAAAAGTGTATCAGATATTCTAGACCACAGTCTGAGGATGGATGTCCCAACATTGCAGTGAAACCTTGGGGTGCCTGTTCAGGCAGCCAGCTGTCTCTGTCATTTCTTAGTTTTGGAAGTTGCTTGCTCTACGCTTCCTGTTTACTCAGGTAATATTATATCCTTCTCAGGTCTCTGATGGGGTTGAAGATTAGATAGTTATAGTTTTCCATAGTTTTGATAGAAAGTAAATCAGGTATAAAACTTGGGACTCACCAAGATAGGACAGATAATTGAATATTTTCTTTGAATTTTCCAATACTAATGGACTAGACATTGTACAGTTTACCCTTACTTGATAGTTGTTTTTATTGTATATAGTTTTACTGTGTCAGAGTTGAAAACCTTTACTTTTTAAATAGACAAAAGGGGGAAATATTCCAGAATATTTGTTTACACTGTAAAGATGTGTCTCTTCCTAAGGCGCTTTCTGATTAGTTTAATAACTACTAAATAGTCAATAGCTAAGCAGGAGAGATGGGCAGAACTTCCGGGCAGAGAGAGGAAACTCGAAATGAATCTAGGTACAGGAGAGACGTCAGCCAGACAGATTGAGTTGGACATACAGAATGGGAGAGAGGTTAAAGCCACGTGGTAAAATGTAGATGAATAAAAACATGGATTATTTTAAATTATAGGAGCTAGTTGAAAAGAAGCCTAACCTAAAGGCCAAGCTGTTATAACTAATAATAAGTCTCCGTGTCATTATTTGTGAACTGTCTGGCGAGACAGAAAAAGACTAATTACGCTGTTTAACTTTTCCGAGTCTTAGTTCTACCTCTTGTAAGAGGCTCTGACTCCAAACCCCCAGGTTCATTGAAACATAAGGAGAGCTTGGACCAATGGTCCCAAATGGACCATCAGAGAGGTATAAGTACCTCCATGTGCCCATCAGGCTGTTGGTGATTTCTGTAAAATTGGTTGAGTGATTTTCAAACCCACTCGCTACCCCAGAGCCTGCTACTCATCACTTTCCTCACGTGCAAAAGAGAAGAGATGGGCTTTACTATACAGGCTGGCAGTGAGATGTACCTGAAGATGTTAGGACTTTTATGGAGTTCTCCTCGGTGGAAATAGGAAAACAAAATAACAAAAAAAAAAAAAAACAAACAAACAAACAAAAAAACACCTGTATACCACTTGCCTACTTCAGACTAGATACGGAAAAAGGACATGGAATGGAAGAGAGAGGGAGACGATGAAATCACGCATTAGTGGAAGGCCTGCATGCAAAAGTCCCACCCATTCATGTTTTATAAAAAGATCTAAAGGGCCAGGCGGTGGTGGCGTACGCCTTTAATCCCAGCACTCGGGAGGCAGAGGCAGGCGGATCTCTGTGAGTTCGAGGCCAGCCTGGTCTACAAGAGCTAGTTCCAGGACAGGAACCAAAAGCTACGGAGAAACCCTGTTCGAAAATAAATAAAAAAATTAAAAAAAAAAAAAGATCTAAAGGGCTGTGATGAGCTTCACTGAAGGCATGGAATGTCAAGGGGGGAGGAGCTTCAGGGGGAGCCAGCGACGGGGCAGTGGAGGTTTACATTAGTCCTGGTCCCTATATGCCAGAGGAGTGCCCAGCGGAAGGACACTGGCCTTCACCTGGTCTGCAAAAAGAAAAACCTCCCAAAAGAGGAAAAGAGCCGCAGACCATCTACGGAATGGCCTGGGTTTGTGCCCAGTGGACGTGCTTCCAGATATCCACTAGAGGGCACACAACTACAAGGAATCAGCATTTGTCTACTTGGTCCACAGAACTTTTTTCTTCCTTTCTTCCTCTCTCCCTCTCTCTCTCCCTCCCTCCCTCTCTCTTTTTTTTTTTTTTTTGAGACCCTCCCCTCGTCTTCCCTCCTCCTTTGAATTCCAAAGGATCACATACACCAGGCGGGGAGGGGAGAGGGGGTTGGGAAGCAAGGCGAGTTAATTAAAAGAAAGTCCTGCTGGTACCTAAACAGATGTGGGCATTTTAGTATGAGACCACAGCGGACTTCATGATTACTAAAACAATGGAAGAATGGGGAAAGCCATAGAAACGCATCCGCTGGCAGAGAAAGCTCATGCTTTTAGAGCGAAGCGCTGGGAGGAAAAATAAACAAAAACAAACAAAATCTCCAGGTTAGGCTTTTGCTTCAGAGTTCCTTAAAGCCTACCTGCACATGGGCCCTTGGAGGGAAAGAGGAACTCCACCTACCAACCAAGCAACGAGGAAGTTTCTTTTACTTTTCTTTTTTTACTGCATCGTTTTCAGCATGGAGGTGCATTGGCTGATGGCGATCCTGGTAAAACTGGTTCTGCAGGATGGTCTGGCTCCTGCTGTCTTCAATATTTGAGCTTCTGCCAGGCAAAGTGAGCTTGGAAAAAGTCACGTGGCACATCCTGGTCTAAGGGAAGAGAAAGAGCAGGTGTGAGCAGAGTGTGGCACAGGCAGGGACACCTAGGAAATCCTAGCTGCTGCTGCTTCTTTCTAAACAAACAAGCAAAACCCAGGTCATCTCAGCTTATTGTGAACATTGCAGTTGCCCAAATTCGCCCAGATGTTTATGTCTGTAATCTGAAGTTCTACTCAGAATAATAAATGTGGTTTCAAGAAGGTGTTGATCATGGCAGGAACCAAAATACCGAATAATTAATCCCAGTGCCACCTCAGTCAAAGTGAGTCATCTCAAGCATCCCGTGCAGATGGCGTCACAGCAGGTTCCTGTCCCAGTGGCTCAGTTGTCTGGCAGAACCTTAATGCCCAAAGGAACACTTCTCATTGCCCACCTGGAGTCTTGAAAGTTCCTTAAGGAAAAATAACGCAGACAAGGTGCCAGTGAGGCTGTCTTTACAGAAAAGCCCAAGCCTTTGTGCCCAATTGACTTAAGTTTACCAACTAGAAGATGGAACCCTGATTGTCATGATAAGGCCATCCACTGCAACATGGGGAACCTACCAGTGAACATGCCCCAGAAAAAGAATGACTCTCCCTCTGCCAGAAACTCTCTGCACTTCAAGCAGCTCCTCAGCCAGGGCTGAGGCTGCGAGATCATTTACTCCAGGAATCCGGTCAGCTTGATCTTACAGAGGTCTTGCGTAGATAACCACAGCTGTCACGAGTTCATACTTGAAATAGCAGAAGACATTCATAGCACTTGTCCCTGTTGTTTGGCTCTTAGTCCCCTCTGCTTCCTCTTCCACTATGTTCTCTGTGCCTTGATGGTGTTGAGGTTAGTATAGACGTCCCAATAGGGACGAAGACCCGGTCTCTCAGTTCTTTGACCAGTTACGAATCTCTGCATTGACTTCTGCCCACTTCCTGCAAAGGGAAGATTCTCTGACCAAGGCTGAGCACAACACAGGTCTATACATAAATGTTCAGAAGACAATTTGACAGTATAATCATTTAACAAAACAATAGTAGCAGGTTCTACTCGACAACTTTTTTTTTTTAACCTGCCCAGCTGTTGGGGAATATGATTTTGAGGTGTGTTACATTTGTTTATACTGTGAACCATTTGTTTCATGATGTGAAGATGTGTTGCTTTTGTTTATGCTGCAGATGTTTAACTCTGTGAAGCTGTGATTCTTGGCCTCTCTAAAATACCCAACGGTCTAATAAAGAGCTGAGCAAACAATAGAGAGGCAGGAGCAAGGATAGGTGGGGCTGGCAGGCAGAGAGTATAGATAGAAGGAGAAAGAAGGAAGAGGAGGAGCAATGAGAAAAGAAGGGGAGGAGGATGGCAGGGGTCAGCCACCCAGCTACCTGGTCACCCAGCCACCCAGCCAGCCAGCCACAGAGTAAAAGTGAAAATAAGATACACAGAAGTAAGAAAAGGAAAAAGTCCAGAGGCAAAAGGTTTTCCGGGAAAATTTAAGAAAAGCTGGCAAGAAACAAGCCAAGCTAAGGCCTTATAAGTAAGACTAAGCCCCACATGAATGGTTTATTTGGAAGCTGGGTGGCAGCACCCCCAAAGAAAAAAAGAACAAAGAGCAAAAAGCCAAGAGAGCATAAGAGTAAAAAACCAAACACAACACCCAGTCATGGCTTTTGACCAGAATTACAGTACCAAGCATGGGATCCCCCTTTTTGGAGTAAGCCTCAAACCCCATCAGCTGCAGCTGCACCACTATTGCCCACCAGTAGGTGCCTGTTGCCTGGCAGGCTGGTGTTGAACCCAGCAAGGTCCGGTGCTGGGCAATACCTCTGATCTCTTTCCCCTTCCAGCCTGCCTAGCCCCTTCCAGCACTGCGAAAGTTTAGTCATAGGGAAGAAGCTTCCTCCAGCATTTTTCTTCTTATGGGAGGTGCTTTCTCACATCTCTGGCTGAGGATAGGCCCAGAATATTTACATGTGAATTTATGGCCATGGAGTTTTGGCTAATCTTGCTTCCTGAGGGTTTTAAGGTGACAATAAGGGAGCAGAGTTCATTTCCTCTTTCTCCTCGCACCCTACATCCATAGGTGATACCTATAGGTGATAGACAGTTATGCAAATGCAGATCTATTTGTCCGAAGATGGCCAGAGGAAAGGTTACATTGTCTGCTGCTTCTCACTAAGTGGATGATGGGAAAATGATGCTGGAAGAGAAAAGAAAAATGGATGAACTCTGAGATCTTAGCTATAAAGATTAAAGTGGAGTGGGAGACATGGAGGATGGCAGCCTTGCATCCTTTAGGAAAAAATATGCTGTGTGACAGATGGTCCTTTTTATTTTCAAGAGATTGACCTGACATTTGCTTTAAATACTAAAACAGCACTTTCGGGGGGGGGGGGGGGAGAAGCTGAAAAGTGGAGGGCAGTGTGAAATTCTACCACTGATCACGTGACACTAAAATCAGGTTGCAAGTAGAAGAAAGCTTCCAAACAGGTCTGCAGACCTAGGAAGCCACTAGAGAGAGGAGGACAGACAGTATGCACGGAGCTTTTAGCTGGTGGTTATACAGAAACTCTCCTTTTCACATTACCCAGCTTCTCAGAAAGGGCAGGGCAGAGAGACTGTTCTTGCAGAGGATTTGGTTCCCAGCACCCACACAGTGGGCTCACAGTCGCCTCTAACTCCAAAGCCAGAAGATGCTGGATTTTAAAAAATGCAGACTTGAGCCAGACAGTGGTGGCACATGCCTTTAGTCCCAGCTCTCTCAGGAGGCAGAGGCAGGAGGATCTCCATGAGTTCAAGGCCAACCTGGTCTACAAGAGCTAGTTCCAGGACAGGCTCCAAAACTGTAGAGAAACCCTGCCTCAAAAAAACAAAACAAAACAAAAAATGCAGAATTGAGAATATTTTTGAGTGTTTTTAAACTCCTTTGTAATGCGGATATGAGGAAACACTACATGCATATGCTGCCTTAGTCTTAGTCTAGTCTGCATTGCTATAACAGCATAGCTGACGAGAGGTACATTGCAAGAAGGGAAGGTGTGACTCGTTCTCAGCTTTAGAGGCCCAAGACCATGCGATTAGCGTCTGTTAATGCCAATGGGGGTTTCTTGGCTACATAACAACAAAGCAGACTCACATTGGGAGCATCCGTGAGAGAGAGATATTAAATAATGACATAGAAAGAAAGACACTAGGGGGAGCCAGACTCAGGATTTTTATAAGAACCCACTCTCAGGCTGTCTATGTTCTTGAGATATTGGTCTACAAGTATCTCACGTAAACATGCTGGCTGCAATTACGGCCATCTCAGTGATGACTCCAACTCGTTCTCAGCTCTATCCATACCCTGGATGATCACCCCAACCGTCAACCTACTCCAGATTGTCCATGCGACTCAGAAAATGGGAACCCATACTGAGGATGCCCGCTCCTTAGGGTTCCACTCTGAAACAGACAAGAGGGCACAAGACGAGAGGCCTTTCTACTTTCACATCCTGGCCCCACTGCTGGCTGGCCGCAGCATGACCCTCAGCCTAGGCAAGACCTGAGTCGAGCCACATGATTAAAAAGTAATAATAAAACACTGTCATTTAAGTCATGAAATGTTGATATGCATTTTAAGTAACAAGGGCTAATTAACCCAGTACGCATATGTATAAGAGAATTGGTCATGTCCCATTTAATTAGTAAAGCCTATTGCTATGGAGCTGGGAAAACACATGGCTAAAGTGCTTGCTGCATGAGTATGAGGACCTGAGTTCGATTCCCCACCTCCCATGGAAAAACCAGATGTGACTTTGTGCAGGAGGGATAGAGATAGGCAGATCTCTAGGGCTTGGTGGCCTAGTCAGGTCCCACTGAGACTCAGCTGGCTGAGACTCCTTGCTTGCTGCTGGGGAAGGAAGAGTCATCTTTCTTTATGCATGTGGCCATTGGTTGCCCACACTCCCACAGATGCCCCCATATCTATGCACGTATAAGATGCACGAACTGGACTCAGTGGGCTATAAAAATAAAAAGATGATGACATGGAATTGGAAGGGGGATATGCTGGAGGGGGGATCGGGGGGTGGATATGACCAAATACATTGTATACAGGTATGAAATTCTCAAACAATAAAACAATCATAGGAAAAATTATTAGAACATTTATTGAGAAAAGAACCCAAGTTAGTCATCCTGAAGAATGACACCATGGTTGACCTCAAGCCTCTCTGTGTACACACACATCCCACACACATGTATATGAACACATGTGTGAGCACACACACCCTCCCCCACCACTATCAATTACATAGCGTCTGTCACCACAGGACTTTAGGTCAATCACAGTGTGTCATTTCTTACCCATGCCCTCACCAAGACTTTTACCTGCTTTTCATGTAGTTCAATATTCACTCATTTCTCTCCAGAAATTTCTGCCCCTCCTAAGGACATACAGTGAGGGACTCGTGTCTCCACCAGGTGGGTTTTGTTGCCCTAAGAACATGTCGTTTTTCACGTCTCTGTGACTAATGAGTAACACAGTCAAGACTTCTGCATCCAAGGTCATTATTTCTCCCAAGAGTTTTCCAGACAGCATCCTCCCCATGGACCCAATCAGCAGGTATTCCCCAGGCCAAAAGGGTGGCAGCATCTGCCAATTCATAAACACACTCTCCTGAACAAGTCAGGCAACCTTATGAGCTGAACTGTCCATGGACTGCACTCCAAGAAAATTGTGTATTCAAGAGATTTAGGGTTCACAAAGCAGAAATCACACGCGGCTCAGAGCTGATAAAGGCTGAGACTCCCCACTACCCAGATGGCCATCCCTCTGGGTTTCCTAAAGAGAGACATCTACTTTGCAAGGTTTTCGTTCTCTTCCCTTCCTGTTTGTTTGTTTGTTTTAAGACAGTGCTGCCCTCAAAACCAAAAAATAATTGAATTCCTAATCTTTCTGGCTCTGCTCCACAGTGCTGGGATTGTGGTCATGCTCTACCTATGACTCAATTCTCCAGCGCAAACCCATAGCTTCCTGTAGCCCGAACAAGTGCTCCGCCAACTGAGCGACACCCCCAACCCTCATTTTCTTCAGATTTTCATTTCCGTTCTGTCATTTGAGCATTGTATCCACTTAACAGTGTCATGGATTATCTCAGCTTGGAATTTTATATCCAGGTTTTCCAATTAGACAAACTTGTTAGGTCTAGAAATGTTTGTTTCTATGTTGAATGATTGAGAAAAATATTTTAAATTAGCTTTGGTATTCTATATAAAAGTTGGCCAGAGCCAAATTCTAAGATTGGGGTAAGCCCTTCTGCAAAATTAGCTCAATTTTGTTTATTTATTTATTTTGCTAACTCAGTTTTAACAGTGGCTACGATTTGAACATATATTTGAACATTCCGTTTGACTAGTGGTAAGAATAACTTGGGACTAAACACAAATGGAGAGAGGGTGAAAGATCAGTTATTGATAATGTCCCTGCTTATATTGACTTGTGGCTGGACATACTGGTTTTGAAACTTACTGACTTATTGACTCTTGTTTTCTCTCCCAGACTTCCAGAACACCAGCTAGACACTGAGGCTACCTGTCACTCCAAGTCACTGGCCCCAGGGTCAATACCACCCTGTGCTCTTCAGAAATACATGACCCATCTTTAACCTACAGTTCATTCATTATAAACATTAGGTGAGTGTAAAGGTTGAAATCCAGTAACATCCAAATATGGACTTGATTAGCTTTTGCTAGTACTATAAAACACACTTTCTCTAAGTGCCTGCTCTGTCCTGTGTGTTTTATGTGGGCCATCTCACTTGCCCTTATAACTCTCCTATGGAATCTGAGCTGCGCCATCAGACAATGGTTTATGAGAACACCCCTGGCCCAGAAGCAAAAGACTGGGGGCAGAGTGTTGCCTGAGCTCACTCAGCTCTGCCCCAGGTCAGGTGTGCTGCTGCAAGACTTGCTGCAGCCCTGTGCAAGCCGCCTTTCCTTTCTGTATCTCAGATTAGGAAAAAAAGAAATGAGGCAGATGCATTTTTCTAAGCCTGCATGAGGGCCATCGTTGGCTTATTTCAACATTTCCAGGCTTGAGGGTGGGGGCGGGGGTGTCCAGGGCACTGGCAGAATGTTTCCCTAGCATACAGGGCAAGGCTCTGGGTTTGATTCTCTGGCACTAAAGGGAGGCATGGGTTGGGGAGAGGGGAGAGAAAAACAGAAGAAGGAAAGAAAGAAAGAAAGAAAGAAAGAAAGAAAGAAAGGAGAAAAGAAAGGAGAGAGGAAGGGAAGAAAGAAAGAAAGAAAGAAAGAAAGAAGAGAGGGAGGGAGGGAGAGAGAGAGAGAGAGAGAGAGAGAGAGAGAGAAGAGAGAGAAGACAGGCATGAAGACAAGGAACATTCTTTTGTCCCTATTAGAGCATTTGGGATTGTCCTAGCTTAACAGGGTCAGGGACCCAAATGTACTCCAGCACCTAGGAGATATTGTGTTACTGTTGATTTAAGTGAACCGAGAGTTGATAAAAGACTTCCCTGATGGCCTCGAGCTTCACAAACAGCTGACAAGTTTTGCGAGTTCGACAGGTTCCCTTCGGAGTGGCTCCCTGAGGTGGAGGAGGCAGCAGGAGCCGGACTGACTGGAGAATGACCCCTTTCAGAGGCTCCCACTTGTAAGCGGCTCTGTTTTACAGCATTCATCTCGCACAGCCCTGACACCTAGCCTAACAACGTTTGCAGCTTGCGGCTCAGCCTGTGTGGAGACAAGGCCCCGAGGAAGTCTGCACACATGCCGGTGGTGTATGGGGCTCCCCTGTTTCTCAGGTCATGGTTGTCTCTGTAAAATTCGCCCCAATTCTGTCGAGGGGAGGCGGTACCGAGGACAACAGAAAATCAGAACGGAACTCTCCAGGACAGCCGCACTCTGTCTTCTACTAAGGAATAACTCCAGTGAGAACATGCCCTGTCCCTTGAGGTACAACAGAGAATTACTGCCTAGGAAAAGAGGCTGTGGTGGCCTTCAAGTCTAGAGGACCTATCAGTCAAAACTTCTGATTCATTTTTATATTTTCAAAAATAACAAACCCTTGAAGGGTGGGGTAATAGTTTCTGCAAAGTGGCTTATCGTTCGTTTTATTTTTTTAAGGCTAAAATTTTCTCCTAAATCCAGTTTAATTCTCCTAGTAAAGCTTACAGTAAGCCACACATAATTGTTGTTTGCGTTTTTAGGCTCCGAGTAGTTCCACACATACCCAGAGTTCACATACCATGACCCTGTAAACATAACATTAGGTCAGAGAATTGTCTTAAGTGCCTAGCAGCCAGGAAAGGGTATGTGGAGCTCCAGGAAGGAAGAGAAATAAAAATGTGTTTCTCAATCCTTCTCAGCAGAGTTGATATGATATTAATAATAACCTACAGGAAAAGACACGGTAAACATTGAGGTCCAAAATAATGCCCGATATGAAGTTTGAGTGTTATGACTGATCCGCATGCTGAATTTTTCTCTTGCTGTATGTTCCTGTAGTGTCTCCATGCCCTGCATACAAATGAAGAACGTCTAGAAATAGAGTAAACACATTTACTGCGTGTGTTTCTATGACTTGCCCGTTGTCACATCAAAACAGACCTTTGCTCTTTTCCACATCAAATTGGGTGTAGCTGTGGCCATAATGACTGTATGCAGGCAATTATGAAAGCAAAGTGTTTGTCATAAGGTCGCAAGATTGGCAGGCGTGGCCGCTGGCTCACAACTTTGAGGCAGACGCAAGAGGGTCTTTGGGACCCTGTATGTGTAAACCAGCGTGGTTTACATTGAAGCTCCAGGCCACCCAGAGTGACAATAATGAGACCCTGTCAAAGTAAAAAAAAAAAAAAAAGTGAAAAAGGTTTTTCTTCAGTGGGAAAAAAAAATTAGAGCAACTTAATTCTTAAATCATTGTTTTGTTTTGAGAAAGGAACTACATCAAAGTTCAAAAGAAACAAATCACCTGTAATCCCATCCTGGCAGGGTGACCCAAGATGACATTTGGGGCATTCACTTTTAACATTTTCTATTTCACACTCTGGTGAATCTCCTCCTAGCAAATATTCCCATAATTGCTGTTCATTTTTTTTGAAAGAAAATGCTAATTTAAAGTAAAAGAACAGTCACACAATGAAGCTCCAAAAAACAGGCCTCACCCCATCACTGGAGTAAGGGCTCCTTTTTCTCTTCCTCCAGCAGAACTAAGGAGTTTTTGTTTTGTTTTGTTTTTTGAGACAGAGGTCTTACTTTGTTGCCATGGCTGTCCTGGAACTTTCCAGCAAGAAATTTATTCCAGTTCTAACCCAAACTGAGTGCTATTTTTCCCCTTTCACCATTCACTATGCTAATCTGTTTTGCATTTATGAAGAAAAGGTCACGTGACTTGTCGCCCTGAAGCTCGCTCTTCGTGGGTTTCTCTTCTCTGTGATTCCATGCGTTCTTTGTCCATGTTCACCACGGTACTGAGCTTTCTTATTGTTTCCTATATACGTACAAAACACTAGCTTCTTTCCTGATGCGTAAGTTAATTTTTCTTCTAATTTTGTTTGGAATTTCCTCTGTCTGACATCAAAACTCTTTGAACTTTCATCCACTAAGCTTTTTTCTCCACAGCTGTCGTCTCTCCATAGACTGTGCATAGCTCTTCACCTTACTGCCCTCAGGGTCTAAATGCATTTGTTTGACTATGTCATTACGTAGCGGGGTTAGGCAGTTTCTTGTTGCTACAGAACATCTGTGGTACCTAACTTCTAAGATGGAAAGGTTTAAGGATGGAAAGATGGCTTGGTGGGCAGGAGCCCAGTTATGGAGATCTGAGCTTGGATTCTAGTTTCCAGGCAAAATTGTGTGTGGCCACCTGTGCCTATAGCCACATCACTGTGGAGAGCAGAAACAGGAATATTATTGGGACTTTAGAGCTACCAGCCTAAGAAATCCTGTTTCAAAGAAATTGGGTGGAGGGTGGTAGAACAAATACCTTCTTCGGATCTCTGTAGGTACACACACACACACACACACACACAGCCACACACACAGAGTCACACATAATAGCACACACATACACAGTCACACAAATAGTCACACAGACATACAGAGTCACATAGCCATACACAGTCACACATACACACACCACAGTCGCACTATCTCACACACGCAGTCATACAATTATACATACAGGCACACACAGAGTTACACACTGTAACACACACAATCAATAAAACACACAGTCACACAGCCACACACACAGTATTGCACACATACAGTCCCACAGGCATACATATGCACAGACACACACACAGAGTCACACACACAGACACAGAGTCCTGCACACACACAGATACACACACATCAAAGTCAAACATACCAAAATCATACAACAGTTACACACTCAGAAACATACATGAAATCATGCCCACATACAGAGTAATATACTCATCCACACACAGATATACATACACACACCAAAGTTGCACACACAGTCTCGTCGCACACCCATGCAGTCAACACACAAAAGGAGAGATACTGTGGCCACAGTTTCGGGGGTTCTGATCTATGCTGGTTCATTCCCTTGGCTTTGACCTATGGTAAGACTACATCTTAGTGTGTGCTCATGACCTGGAGGAAACCTCATCTCATGGCCAGGAAGTTAAAACAAGAAAAACAAAGCTTTGGCAAACAAACACAATGATGTGTTACTGAGCTATTTGGTGGCTACTTCTAAGTCAAGGTTTTATTTGTAGTCTATGATATTAGGTACGTGTGGCAGCTAGGAAAGATGACCAGCAGGCTCTAGGTCCTCTGTCCTCTGTTGGGATGCCAACAGTCTCCGGCAGGGTCATTCATTCTGTTCAGGCTGCTTCCGTGTAACTAAACAGCAGAGGAAAAGCTGTAGTCTAACTCCTTTCCGGTTTAACTTGTGTTCTCAACCTTCCTGAACTGGATTTACCATAGGAAGGCAAGCAGTCGTGTTCAAAGGACTGTAAAATAGGAACCTGAAGACATCTGAGGGTGGCAAACTAATTGGTTGGTGACTTCTCTTTCCCCGCCACACTTGGAGGTGTGCCTTTCCACAATGAAATCGGTGCAGAAGGCCATGACTTTGTACGAGGCTGGGGTCCAGCCTGTGGAGGTTAACGGGGAGCTAGCTAGTGTGAGTTCGTAGAAACAGTGACTGGATGCTCACAATCCATCCCGAGCCCTGGGGCATCAACAGATCCTCACAGGACGGCAGGGCCCTCTCAGAAAGGAAACTCTAAGGCCAGGTGGAACAGGTCGTACTCTCATTAGGGATGCACTCTTGCAGTTCTGATTCCGGGTTTGGTTCTCAGCCTCAACTCTGAGCCTGTGGAACAAAGAGGCCAGCTCCGTGGTCTCCTGCTATGCTCAGTAAATCTCCTCTTTCCTATTTTGCAGCAGAAGCAAACTTCCCCACGCTTCCATAGGTTTTTGTGCCCTGATAATAGGTTTCTCTGCCAATGCAGTAAGCCAGATTAAGGTGAATTTAAAAAGACCAGGTTTATTGGACCAAACCCTCCAGGGTGATATTTCCAGCATCCCAGAGATGAAGGGTGAACAGAAGAAATCACACGGCTGGTCTAGAGGAGGGGACTTAAATACCCTGTAAGGCAAGGTCTCAGCAGCTAGCAGCATTGAAGAAGGAGCTTGGACTTTTGGCAGTTTTTCTGAGAGGGTGAGGTTTGAAGAGAGAAGGTTAGGGCCAAGCTGGTGGTTCCAATGGAACAGTCTTGAGTTCCTGGACCTAGCCTGTTGTTCCTTATTTACTATGCTAGAGTGAAACAAAACCTCAAATAAACAGACTTGCTTGTGGCTGTGTGTGCAAGCGTCTATTTGGACCAGGCAGCCATTCCTAAGAGGATTTTGTGGACACCATATGGAAGAACACATAGCAGGAAGAGACAGAATCAATTGGTTGAATGAGCCAGCATCTGAGAATGGTCTCAAGGAGGGAGCAGAGAGGATGAGCAGTCTCTAGCTCTCAGGACCACAGGCTGGGTAGAACTGAAGTTCAAAGGGGTGTGACCAGTGTGCTGACGGAAGTGGGGTGGCGGAAGTTCGACTGCCAGAGAAAATGAAAATCAGTCAAAGATCTGAACTGTGCCCCCTGGCTCAGCAGGAGCAGATGGGCTACTGGGGAAGAAAACAGTGTATGCAGAGCTTCAGAAGTGAAAGGGAACACGAGCCTTGGATTATAGTATAAGGAGGTAGAAATTGTGAGGACGGAAACAAGAAGCCAGGATGGAAGACAGAGCGAGGGCTGGCTTGTGCAAGGTCTCCCAAAGGATTAACACAGCACCGGATTCCACTAAAATCCCACCAGCAAGGTTCACAGACTGCTGGTCAGCTTAAAGAGCCCATCCAGAGGAAGTAAGGAGGAGAGAGAAGTAGAAAGAACCAGAGAGAAGACTTTGGAAGCATTGTAGACAGGGTTCCTTCCTTCCCTTGGCAAATGATACCCGGGGCTTGTTCACTCCACGAGGATAAGATGTTGGAAGATGATTCAAGTCATAAAATGTTCATGATGTCCCCATGCTCTTCTCACACACAATAAGTCTGATCCTAAGGTAGAAGAGAATTATGAAGTACATTCAAAAGCAGAAAATATGCCCCCTAGCTGGAGAACATTCTGGGGCCTCGTAAGCTAGTGGGGGGTTCACTGTTTCCATAGAGAGCCCCATTCAGTGGGTCTGGAATGCGGCTCAGGAACCTGTTTGCCCAAGCATCCCCCGTGGTCCCTGTGATCAATCAGGAAAGTTGCTGATTGCCCTGTGACAAGTCAAAATTCTATTCCAGGCTACATACATCACGTACCTCCAGGTACAAAATGCTAGACGTCACAAACCATTCCGTATCGATAGAAAGCAGGTAGGTGGCTCCCGAGGATTGCCTGGCAAGGGAGAGAGAAGATGGCTCACTAGAGGGAAACTTAGAGTGTCGTAGACATGCTTTCATCTTGGTTACCCTCGTGTCCCTCCTTACCACAGTTTCTTCCCTCTGCTACACCCTTTCACTGTCACACACTGCCTCACCAGAGCTGGGGAAACAGGAAGTTATCGTGAGCCCAAAAAGTATTTCCTCTTCAGCCAAGTCGTCATAGCAAGAACAGAAAAAGTGACGAACCTAATCTGAGTAGTTAAAATTATGTGACCTCATCCCAGGACTTGATCCTTTTCAGGAAATCATCTGCTGTCTCACCATTGAAAGATTTAAGGTGTGAATTGGGATCTTTGCAGGTTTCATGACATATGGGTGAGGTCCAAACTATGGCAGGAAAGGGACAAATAGATCACGTGGACAGAGAGTGAGTGTGAAGTTTTATTGAAAGGGGTGTATCACAGAAAGAGAGAGAGAAGAGGGAGAAGGAACCTCAGATCCTTCCAACTCAAATGCATCAGGGTCAGGTACAAAGAAAAATGACGCTGGGCAGTGGTGGCGCACGCCTTTAATTCCAGCACTAAGGAGGCAGAGGCAGGCAGAGTTCAAGACCACCCTGGCCTACAAGAGCTAGTTCCTTGGAGTTGTGGGAGGAGACCAGTTTACCTCAGCAGGGAGAGATTTTTGGGGGAGTGGGCGGAGCAATCAGAAGTCCCACGGCTGATGTAGGAAAGTAAACGGATGCTACTTTATTTCCCATATCATGCTGCAATTCCATTTGTGGCCATAACTCAGAAGAATTAAAAGTTGGGCTCAAAATGATGCCAAGACATCATCTTCACAGCACAGTGCACCAGAGCTAAAAGGTTGAACTTACCCAGCATCTACTGGGAGATGAAGAGCTAAACACAACGGCACAAACACCATAGGAAACACTTCCACTTAGAGAAAAGAAGAAAATTGTAACACACATTACTGTTGGGTCCAAAGGTAACTCCATTTCCCCAAATTCTGGCTGTTACCCAAAAGCCGGCATTCCTCAGGAAATTGTGAAGTTGGTCCCTCTACCAACAGGAGCCATTTTTCTCAGCACTGGCAGAAGGGATCCTATTAGCATACAAACTGGCAAGTTGGCCTCCAGGCTCCCTCAGCATCACAAATACTTCTTCCAAATGTCAGTGTCTATTAAAGCATCCCAGGTCTTCTCACCTCCTCCCTGACCCTAAACTTCTCCAGCTCATGACTTCCCTCCCTGCAGTTACTCATTCTCCTTTTAATCCTGCTGTTTCAGCTCTCTCTCTCTTTTCTTTTGCCCGCTCTCTTTTTGTCTTCCACTCTGCCCACTCTCTCTGTCTCCCCCACCCACCCCCACGCTGTGCAGCTTCTCTCATGCTCAGTTCTGTTCTACTGGCCCACGTTCAGTCTACAACTTTCTCTACCTGCTCTGGCCTCGTCCAGATGCCTCTGTTTAGCAGACAGTTTCAGTTTGAAACCATCCCGAAAGTTCTGGAGCAGGGTGGCGTCAATAGTTGAGCAATGGGAGTGTCCTCCACGCTGCAAACCTGTGCCGTTAACAAGGAGGAAAACAGTAAATTTTATGGCAGGTCCATGTGCTGATTGTTTTCCACCAGCTTGTTTCTGGTTTGCACCAACAAACCAGAGCTTCTATCGGATTGACCTGCCAGCCTATCCATGGGGTCATTTCTTGATTAGTGACCGATGTGGGAGGGCCCAGCCACTCCTGGGCAAGTGATCCTGGGTTGTATAAGAAAGCAAACTGCTCAAGACTGAGTGTCAAGCCAGCACTCCACGACCTCTGCTTCAGTTCCTGCCTGCAGGTTCTAGCTCCCAGGTCCTGCCCTGATTTACCTCAACAATGGGAGGTGAAGTCATATATGTGACATTCCCTTCCCAAATTGGTTTTGGTTGGTGTTTTATCGCACCAACAGAAAACAAACTAGGGCAGCACCCTTATTCACGATTTAATTTTTTATGGCTAAGCGACTAAGAACGAATATTGCTCTTGCATAGGGTAAGGTTTTGGTTCTTAGCACCCACTTCTAGTGGCTCACGACCACCTCAAGCTACGGTTCTGGGGATTCGGTGTCACCATCTCCCCTCTTGTGTGCACATATAAACACACCACACAGGGACATAGACACACTTATGCATTGTTTAAAAATAATTTTTAAAATTTTAATTAAAAATATGTGTTTTAAAAAAATTAACCCTGAAAGTAGTGCCTCGCCTCCCTGAGATTGTTCACTGTAGAATGTTCAAAATTACTACAGCACTAAGTTGACTGATTTTACCAAATAGTTTTATTATAACAAATTATATAAAAAAGTATTTCTGCTGGGCGATGGTGGCACACGCCTTTAATCCCAGCACTCGGGAGGCAGAGGCAGGCGGATCTCTGTGAGTTCGAGATCAGCCTGGTCTACAGAGCTAGTTCCAGGACAGGCTCCAAAGCTACAGAGAAACCCTGTCTCGAAAAACCAAAAAAAAAAAAAAAAAATACAGAAAAAATGTAAAAGAACATTTTAAAGTAAAAGCATGACTAGTCCAAATATAAAGAAAATACGTACTAAATACTTGATGGTATATAAGGAGGGAAACAGTTTAGTGTGAAGAGCAAAGGGGAAGGCAGATAGCTCACACACAGGCAAGCAAAAGCTCAGATGAATGCCAGTGTCAGCCCAAGTGGTGTTCAATGAGCAAAACATGTATTGATGCCATAATGAAACCCATGATTTGTGCAATTATGTAAACATTATACAAAACTTTAAGAAAGACCTAAACAGGTGCGTTGTAAACCCTATATTCTGTCAAATTGGATTATTAAAGGCTGTACACTAAATCGATGACATCAGGAGTTACTAGTTAGTGCCTACCTTTGCCAAGGCAGATTTTCAAACTTTCATTTTATCAATCAAGAAGAATAAAGTGCTTCTTCTAATTATATTTCTTTGATTACGAGTTTGTCTTTTTACGTGCAAAAAAGCTAGTTGGCATTCTTTGGGCAATAACCAATCATATTCCATCCCTTTGTGTTTATCTGAAGCCTTAATTTCAGAGTAAACAAAACTATGGATTTTTTGCAATACATTACAGGCTTGCTAAGTCCTGAACGGAACAATCATGCAGTTATCTTATTCACTTGAAGTTTTATTTTTACAAGCTCCTAAAGCCAGAAACACTCCCCCTTTCTTATGAGTTGAACTTCATGCGGAGTTTGGAGTCTTTGTCAAACATACCTAGCAAGGTTTCCATAGCGCAACTGTTTGGATACTCCCTGAGCCTGGGAACTGTGGTGCACACCGGTCCTGTGCATCCTGGGAGGATGCGAGCGGCAGCGCAAAACTTTCAGGGGACACTGATCACCATCTGGGAGTGGAGGAAGACTTAAGTCGGCAGGGCCCGTGGGCAGTCGGATGGCTAGGGGTCGGGGTGGGGAATAGGGTGAACAGAGATGGACCAGGAAGAGAGGAAGGTGCACAGCCAAGCGACAGGTGAGGCTACACCAACAGCCCGCCCCCTTCGTCCTGCCCATAAGAGTGTGGGCGGCGCCACGGAACCAGGGCGGGGCGACCTTTGCTCGAGCCCTAAGCCATTGGGGCGGGCGGGGCGAAGTGGCCAGGCCGGGTGGGGTGTCCGAGTCCTCAGAGTCCGAGGTCGCCTCTTGCCAGGTGGCCCTGCCGCTGCTGCCCCTCCCATAGGGTTGGGTTTGGCAGCGAGGACCGCACCTGGGTGTGCGGTTTCGGTGTGACCCGACTCGGAACCAGTTTCGATTAGAGACAGCGGCTGGGAGAGAGGGCGGAGCGTTCGGGACGAGTGAGAGGAGGGGACCTGGTGCGAGAGGCTCAGTGGGGACGGTCCGGCGCGGGAGACAAAGAGCGTCCAGAGAGCGCACGGAGCATCGCTGCTTTCCAGCCAGGCAGCGTCGCAGACTTGGGGACCTCGGGTCCGGGGTGCGTTACGGAGCAGGCACGGGTGCTGGGGACCCGCGAAGCTACGAGGGATGCGGACTCCGGTGGTGATGATTCTGGGCATGGTGTTCACGCCCTGTGGGCTGCTGCTCAATCTCATCAGTACACTGACACCGGGCTGGCGGCTGGTGAAGGGCTTTCTGGACCAGCCAGTGGACGTGGTGCTGTACCAGGGTCTGTGGGACATATGTCGCGAACAGAGCAGTCGGGAGCGCGAGTGCGGCCAGCGCGACGAGTTGAACTACTTCCAAACCCAGCCTGTACAGGCGGTCCGGGGACTCATGGTCACGTCACTGGCCATCACCGCCGTGGGGCTGCTGCTGGCGTCGCTCGGGGTGCGCTGCTGGCAAGAAGAGCCCCACTTCGGACTAGCTGGCCTCTCGGGCATCGTACTTTTCGTCGCGGGCCTCTTCAGTCTCGTCCCAGTCTCTTGGTACAACCACTTCTTGGGGGACCGCAACGTCCTACCCGCCCCGGACAGCCCGGTCACCGTGCAAGTCAGCTATAGCCTGGTGCTGGGCTACCTAGGCAGTTGCTTGCTGCTGCTGGGAGGCTTCTCGCTGGCGCTCAGCTTTGCGCCCTGGTGCGAAGAGCGCTGTCGCCGCTGTCGCAAGGCGCCCCCCGCAGGCCCGCGCCGCAGCAGCATCAGCACCGTCTATGTGGACTGGCCGGAGCCCGCGCTCACACCAGCCATCAAGTACTACAGCGAGGGCCAACATCGGCCCCCTCCTGCCGCCGAGCAACGGACCACCAGCAAACTTAAGGTCGGATTCCCGATGCCACGGCCGCCCCCCAAGTCCTACACCAATCCAATGGATGTGCTTGACGGAGAAGAGAAGACATCCACCTCCCAAGGCGGTTCCTCCTCTCTCAGTACTCGGCCCTGCCACAGTTCGCTGCCCTGCGACTCAGACCTATAGATGCAGCTCACCTACAGTCTACCTGAGCACCGCATGGGGTCTGAAGGTGACTTGAACTTGTGTGTTGCCATGATGTCTGCAACCAGAACCCTGAACACCTTTCTGTTTGGAGGGCAAACCTTCCTTTCTGAAGGCTGAACTCCTACCCAGATACTAGGCTGGGTTCACTTACTTTTAAGGAGTTTCGGTTTTCTCCAGAGGGAACAGGTCTTCTCAGGCAGAGACGAGAGAGGGTGACGTTTTGCATACTGTTTAATCGCAGTAGCAGCAACAACAAAATCGCAACCAGGCAACAGGTCTTAAAAAGTTGTAACATCTTGAAAGTACAGTGTTCTAAGTTACCCATGAGTCTTTATAAACATCGCTGTTGAGGTGGTTTGGGGATTTTGTTTGTTTGTTTGTTCCCCCTCCTTGCTTCAGTTTCTGGAGAACTCAAATTGCCAAAAACTGTAAATCTGTTTGGCTGTGTTCGAAGGATGTTCTGTAAAACCAGCAGCTTCAATGGCTTTTATGAAGTGAAGTAACTCGTTCAACTCATATTTATATGTCTTCGTGTATATGTACTATTTATCTTTTCTAACCACTTATTTCTATGTAGGAGGTTGAGCTTATTCAAGAAATTGTCTTCCAGAAGCCAGGAGAATAAAAAACTTGACACTAGCCGGGCGGTGGTGGCGCACGCCTTAATCCCAGCACTCGGGAGGCAGAGGCAGGCGGATCTCTGTGAGTTCGAGACCAGCCTGGTCTACAGAGCGAGTTCCAGGACAGGCTCCAAAGCCACAGAGAAACCCTGTCTCGAAAAACCAAAAAAAAAAAAAAAAAAAAAAAAAAAAAAAAAAACTTGACACTACACTGTACTGTTTGTTCCCTAGATACCTCACCCCTGAACAGAGATACATTTTATACAAAACCAAACTGTTAAGTTGCATTTGGCTCAAGTCCATATGTACATATCTTATTTATAAATAAAAATTTTAAACATCAGTCTCAGTATCCCTACAAAAGCTTGTCTCCAGTGTCACTGTTGGGACTTTCAGCATTTGGGACTAGCAGGTTCCTGGCGGCTTAGGCGCCCTGTCTACAATCAGGCATTCACATCTTGGCCCTTCTCCTCCTAAGATTACTGAAAGGAGCCAAGGGGCCCCACTCAAGTCCCGAATTGCTTTGTTTTCAGGCTCAGCTTGTTTTCAGTGCCAGCCAAGTCTATTGTTGGAAAAAAAAAAAAAAACCCGAGAGGCACCAGTTTCGGGATGAGGGTAGAAGTCCACTCCTCCTCTTGCCCAGGTACTTTATGTCCCAGGCGGGCAGCTGTGTTCCATGGCTTGCTAAGCAATGGAGTTCAAAGTGCCTGTAACTGAACCAAATCTGTTATTTAAAGTAATGAAGTGGGAACCAGGCATTCAGGCAGCCCTGACCACGGCAAGTGGCAGTCGAAGGGACTGACGCTTAGGGAGGACTGAGAAGGTGGGAATTTACCACCCTAGCCACTTAGGAGTGAAACCAACTTTTGCCCCCCCCCCCCCTTGAGGACCCCTATGTTAACATGCAGGCATATCACTTTCCAAACACAAATACCCAGGTGGCAGCCCCTGACACTGCTTCAAAAGTAGATCCCAGAAGACCCCAGTACAGTGATTCTCAACCTACAGCTAGCGGCCCCTTTGGGAATCACCTATCAGATATCCCGAATATCAGATACTTACAATTCATAACACTATGAAAATAATGAACTAATTTTATGGTGGGCATCATGTACAACATGAAGACCTGCATCACAGGGTCACAGCATTAGGGAGACTGAGAACCACTGTGGCAGGGTATATGGTCCTGGAGGCACTCCAGGTGGCAAAGCTCCAGCTGGGACTTTGCTTCATTTAATTGCAGTTGGAGGCAGGAGGCCATTCGTCAACAGACCTCTGAGCACCTGCTGATAGACACTTTAGAAGGTGGCAGCTTACTATCTGTCTGTATTAGTTAGGGTTTCTGTTGCTGTGGTGAGACACCATGACCACAGCAAGCTGGGGAGAAAAGGGGTTATTTGGCTTACACTTCCACATCATAGTCCATTGTTGGAGGGAGTCAGGACAGGAACTCAAACAGAGCAGGAACCTGGAAGCAGGAGTTGAGGCAGGAGCTGATACAGAGACTATGGAGGGTGCTGCTTACTGACTTGATCCTCATGGCTTGTCTGGTCTACTTTCTTATAGAACCTGGGACCACCAGTCCAGGGATGACCCCACCCACAATGGAATGGACTCTTTCCTTATCAATCACTAATAAAGATAATGCTCCACAGACAGATTTTATGGAGGCATTTTCTCAGTTGGAGTTCCCGCCTTTCAGATAATTCTAGCTTATGTCAAGTTACCATATTCCCAGCCAGTATACTTTGCTGCAGAGCTAGGATAGACAGTGTAGCCCAGGTGTATTTAGCTCCCACTTCGAAGACAGCAGTTGGAGGCTGAAGCCCAAAGGTAGCCAATAATGTGGAGGTCCTGGTTTCTTGAGTTTTACCTGCTCTTGGCTCCAAGTACTGCTGGTGTATGCTAATACTGAGCAAAGTTGGTCTCTTCTGCCTTTTACTCCCTCACAGTTATTCTCCCTGATTTATAGGCAAACACCTTTTCTGTGATGATTAATATTGGATCACTGAAAGCTAAAACTATTCCCCCTCCCTGCATCAGCAGAAGTGGATCCAAACCTCCCTTTTTAAATGATTTATCTTTTGGTCAAAACATGCTCAGGACAGCATGGAAAGAGATTCCTGAGTGTGCCTGGGATCCTTTCTTGTCCCAGTGGTCATTCTCTGCCGCAGAAGCACACACTGACCCTCGGCTTTAAACAAGATGTTGGAGGAGAGGAAGTCATCTTTGTTGTCCTGCAGTGAGTGAGTGTGATTCCTGGCCAGGGGAGTTGACATTGACCGATCAGACTCTGCACTGACGTTAGCTCACCCATGTAGGATGGCACAGCCACCTTGCACCAGACACCTATTATATGTCCCATCGGTCAGCACATAAACCATCACCACTTAACCCCTACAGTCTTTCCATGCCGCTCAAGCTTGCCTAGAGGCCATAGAGGCCAGGAAAGCAGAGAAGAGATCGCTTTACACAGTATTGGCTATGCCTGTTCTCCAGTCGGCCTTTCCCTGGGACACGAGCCTCACCAAGGACTTGAGGTGTGGTTTTGCAGAGCAGAAGCTGTTTATCTGCTTGGAGGCTGTGGGAAGGGCTGGCAGGCGGCTTCAGAAGCCACCTCTTCTTTATTGCACAGCGCATCCACCCAGAAAGTATTTTAAACATCTGACATTTTGCAAGCACACTTTGTGGACAGTGGAAAACAAAACAATTTGGCTCTGACAGACTCTAGTGGGAGATCCCATATGATAGGATGAAGAGCAGTGAGTCAGGGTCACACAATGGAGGCAAGGGGGTGATGCTTCAGAAAAACACGAGGAGAAAGGTCATGTTTGAGCAGAAAAGCGAAAGAAGAGAGATGGGAATATTACAGGCAGAGGGGATGACAGAGCCCACTCCCCTAAACGTGTTTTCTTTAAGACTAGGTACATCGTGACATTTGCTTTTTATTGGGTGAATAATAGTACCATTAGTAGGAAACACGCTGTGGAACAAACACAATCAGTGTTGTAGAACGCTTTCAAGAATAAAAAGCAATTTGACGTAAAGAGCTGGTGCTGAACATTTTATTCTGCTAAGCTACAAATCACCCCATAAACCATTAGGCAGGTAACACACTGGAGACTCAGAGCCCCGGATTCTCTGGATGTGATGGTGCATGCCTGCAAACCCAGAATTTGGAAAGTAGAGACAGGAGGATTAGGAACTCAAGGTCATACAATGCTATATAGTGAGTTTGAAGCCAGCCTAGGGACATTTGCTTTGTGCATGCATGCACGCACGCACGCACACACGTGCACACACACATTCACACTAAAAGCCTTTCCCTCTCCTCATACATAACTTGCCGTGTATACAGAGAGTTATATGTACCCGTGGCCACTGTTCCCAATTCCAGGGGGTGGATATCACTAAAGACGAGCTCCTTCTCCCTGTGCGGAAAGAATGACCAGGACTCAACTATCTATCACTTCAAATTTAAAAAACAGTATTTGAGATTCTTACTCTATCTTGCCCCCCGTATTCCTCTGTGAACTCACTGAGCTGCAAGCAGTAAAATGACCTCTTCCCTTGTCCTTCCATAATGAGAAGTAAGGTCATGAAAACAAAGATGGGCTTGTTCAAACCAAAGAAGCCTGGAGAAAGCTCAGCACAGGGGACAATGCTCACCAGGCGCTTGGTTCTTCAGTGGGGGATGAGGAAGGGTGCCTTCAGTGTGGGCTCATAGCTAGAATCTCAACACTTGGGAGGCTGACGTGGGAGTTCTGGGAGTCCAAGGCCAGCCTGGGCGGCATGGCAAGAGCCTGTATCGCACAGTAGAACGAAGAATGAAACAAAGGGCTTGATTTAAGCATTTCCCCAACTGACAAGGAGGTGAACCAGCTGTCCCGCTTGGAAAGCAACATGACTATTAGGGGGAGGGAGGACCCGAGAGAGTAGAAAGATTATTTCACAGATAGCAAGCATCTTTGCCACCTGCATGGCTAATGCCCCTGCCATCTCCTTCCGCACACTTCAATAGCCATTTATGCCATGGGGCCCCCAAATGGCTTCCTGGGCTGCCAGGGGCTAAGCAGTGTGGACAATTTTCGGGGCACATGAGTGGTCAGTCTCTGCTGCTGGTGTGAGCTTTGCCCTTGCCAGTCCAATGCCCTCATCTGTAATGCTGGAAAGACTGTTGGAAACGACAAGAGGGTCTCCTTCACCTTGGTATTACAGATGCTAACAGTTAAGTGTTGGACTGGAAACACAGAAATAAAATTTGAACAAGTTGGCCTAAATGCTAGAAGTGGATCCGAGAACCACAAAAATCTATTTCAGAGTTCTCAGTCTCTCTGAATCCTTTAAGCCTCCCAGAGTTAAAATAGTAGCACCCTCTCAGACTTCCTCCTTTCCTGGTTGTTTTCTATACCAAGTTCTAAGTGCTTAATTTAACTTTGAATTGCTAGCAGGCCTGAGAGGTCAAGGGCATGGTAGGACTTTGACCCTGATCCACAGGTCCATGCACATTTCTAAAGATCTTTTTTTTTTTTTTCCCCAGAAGACAACTCAAGAGATTTCACATAGGTTTATTGCTCTATCTATTCATGTAAAAAGAACCTGACTCCATAACCTGCCTCCTTAATTTCCATCTTTTAAAAGAGTTTAGGACACAGAGATTAGGAAGGAAATGGGTTGATTTAGTTGGCCAAGCTATGCTATTGTGCTGGCTAGTTTTATGTCAACTCAACACAAGCTAGGGTAATCTGAGAGCAGAGAACCTCAATTGAGAAAATGCCTCCATAAGACTGGGTTGTCTTTGACAGTTTTTCAAAGTGAATGGTTGATGTGGGTGGGCCCACTCCAGTGTAGGTGGGGCCAGCCCTGAACTGGTGGTCTTGAGTTCTATAAGAAAGCCGGCTGAGCAAGCTACAAGAAACAAGCCAGTAAGCAGCATCCTTCCAATGGCCTCTGCGTCAACTCCTGTCTCCAGGTTTCAGCCTGTTTTGAGTTCTTGCCTTGACTAACCTAACTGGGCTGTGATCAGGATTTGTCAACTAAACACTTGGCTTCTCCAGTTGTTTTAATCGTGGTGTTTCATCATAGCAGCCCTAGCTAAGAAGCCATAAACTAGAGGTTCTGATAGCATTACCTGTAAAGAAACTGGTAATTTTTTTTTTTTTGATTTTTCGAGACAGGGTTTCTCTGTAGCTTTTGGTTCCTGTCCTGGAAGCTCTTGTAGACCAGGCTGGCCTCAAACTCACAGAGATCCGCCTACCTCTGCCTCCCGAGTGCTGGGATTAAAGGCGTGCGCCACCACCGAAACTGGTAAATTAACACTTAACAGGGATATTGTCATACTAGGAGACTCTTGTAGTTTAAAATATATCATTTTAACCAGCTGATAAGATTGTGAAATTGACAAACCAGTTCAGGAGGTAGGAATAGTTTGAAATTCAATACAGTCTTGAGATTCAATTCTAAAAGCATGTCCTCTGATGAAATGGACACTCAGTATATTTTATAAATCCTTGAATAGAGAAGGCCCTAAAAGTTGTGTTAAAATAGATTCAGAATGAGAATACTTAAGCTTAGACTCATAGGAAAACATAGCCCGGTCAGACATGTGATAAGAAGAGGAGGGAAAATACACAACACACTGGTAGCTGTCTGACTATGGTCCACAACCTTATTGCTCTCGAAAGCAAAAGAAATGGCAGGAATTTCTGGGTTCTGCATTGGGATCCAGGACACAGGAGTGACTGATGCACTCAGTGACAGTCACATTCAAGCCCAGAGCCTGCAGAAGCTGACCGATCTAGCCAGAACGCAAGTCCTGGGGGGCTGCAAGAAGGTCCCCAGGGAAATAGGACAGCAACTCCAGGCTACCCACAGTGATAATAATACAGATGTTTATCATCCATACCCACTTTGGAGCCTGATTTTTTCATGTCCTTTTCATACATGTGTGGACAAGGGCAGAACGGTCAGTGATGTTAGTTTTTCAGAGGTAGAAAGATAAAGCCCTTTTGTGGGCAAAGGGACACAGGGTCCTGGAAGGCGGGGATGAGTTCTCACACACACCGCTGAACTCACGTACAACCTAATGATGCTCATCCTATCATCAAGACAGAAAGACCCAGCACGGCCTAATCAGGAAGGGAGGCTTCCCTGGCATTTGTTCTTCTGGTCAAGCTGATCTTTTCTTATCAGACTTCATACCTCATTGAAGAGCCCAGAACATTTTGTGCACTGCCCACAGAAATTATAGAGCTTCCCGTTAGCCTTAGTGAGCTGCACAAACTCATTCTGTGAGACAAAATGCAAAAGTCTAGAAAAGACCCAAACTAGAAAACTCTCCTAAGTGATATTGGGTTCATTACAGTTTAGTCATGTGACTGGATTCGGGTACCATGCCAAGCCATACACAGGCATTACACAAGACAAAGTGCTTTGTCCGAGGTTGCTCCTACTAAATTTTAGACCACACTACTGTTGTGACCCTATTTACATCTCAAATTCAGTGCCTTTGATTTCATGAAGCAGTAAGAATCTAGCAAGACAAACAGATACATTGGCAGGCCAAGCACTTGTGTGGTCCCCAGCAGGTAAGAGCTAGTTAGGATGAATCCTGGTGTAGCCTATATCCTATGCGGGTGACCACAATTCCCACTGACGTCATTTTACATATCATTAGACATAGCACGTGTCTGAGATTCTATACCTACAAAGTATATTTTTACCCATTCTGTTCATTTCTGACTGAAGTTATGATAAAGAAAACAGTTTTTACAAAGGAGTGCCAGCCTAGAGGTGAAATTTACCTATGATGCTGATGCTGGAGAACAAATACTTGAACACTTGCCACCCTGCAGGAACTTGGCTTCTACCCGAGAGGCAAGAAGATCTTTGATAAACTAGGAAACCGGTTCAGAGTATTAGCGGCCACGAAGTCAGTGTCAGAGTCAAGATTTAAATCTAGAACTTCCGACTGGCACTGGGTCAGGTGACCAGGGGTAAGGATCCCTCGTAGCTGAGTCTTGGCCTCAGCTATATGTAACTCAAACTGAATTCTCACCACATCTAAGAAGCTACAGTTTTACAAAATCCACTAGCAAAACCAGAAGACCGCCTCTAATTTCAGAAGGAATCACTTGAAGTAAATCAGCATTTACCACAAACGGTTCAGGAAGTGAGGACAGCAGACAAGGAACTGGACAGACAATATTTATTGAGAGGTGTCAGCTCTTTGTTAAGGAGGTCATTCAGTTTGTAAAGAGGTTAAGGATTCCTGTGGGAGTGAGAAAACATATGCTACATTCACACAGAACAAGGAGATAGAGTTGGTGGAACTTGGAGATGGGGAGACCACAGGGAAGGAGTAGCTAAGTTTCCGGAGGGACCTCTAATCCAGGAACAGCCCACCCCACTCCCAAAAGAACTAGCCCCGTGTGTGCATGCTACTGAAACATCTAGGCTACTACTTCATGCATGTTTCTTTGTAATTCTTCAAAGCAGAGCTAAAGACCAAAGCCTTAGTAAGCAGAAGTTTGGTATAAACAAGAGCCACGTTCACCCAGCTCTCATTGTACTTTCCACAGTTGTACTCTAAGCATGTCTCACCAAGCTTTTTCCTCAGAGTCTTCCCAGCCCCCTTGGCGTACCTGATCATCATAGACTTCGTTGACAAAAGTTTCGCTATTCATTAGATTTTCTTCTTCTTGGCTGTTTTCTTTATCATGGTCCAAATTTCTTGACGATGTTCTACAATCACAGAACAATATCACAAGAATAGCTTGCGTATAAACCAAGGTAGAGATGGCCCAGTGCTTAAGAGTATGCCCTGCTCTTGCAGAGGACCTGAATTCAGCTTCCAGTATCCACACAGATGCTCAAAACTGTCTGGAACTCCAGTTCCAGGGATTCAACCACCTCTTCTGGCCTCTGAAGGCACTGTGCACACAGTGGACATGCATGCATTCAGACGAACACACCCAATATGTAAAAATAAATAAATCTAAAAAGCATACAATCATTTATCCACTGTCATGGTTAGCTACATAGAAACTGTGTTTCATTTTAATAATCTCTTAAATAAGGCAAGTGATCTAGAGTGGATATAGCACTTGAGTAGATTATTATGTGTTATTATGCAAATATAGGATTGATTCTCTCCTGAAGGAAGGCCAGTGACCAGTCAATGAGAAATAACTTCAAGGACAGGTAAGGGGCAGTGGGACACAGTTAAGCAGGAAAGTGGATAAAAATAGCAGAAGTACCAAGAGTGAACTAGTTACATATTAATTAGCATTTGCTTGGACATGTTCATTTTCCTGCCTTTTCTTTGGTCTATGAATTGAAGGCAGAACAATGAGACAGCTTCTAAAGCGTTAGGCCCCTTTACAATTCTTCATCCGTAGGCTGCTCAATGTTCTTTCTCAGTCCATTCAATCACTTTCTTCAAACACACCTTCCTCCTCTGTCTCACAATGTCACAAGTACCATTTGGTTACTGTTTGTTCCTTTAATGGCTTTCTTGCCCTTGGATAAAACTTGGTATAAATTCTTTTCATTAGTCCTGAATTTCATCTCCAGGTGTGGGCTACATCATGCCCTGCAATACACCAAATCCACAAAATGTAGACTTTTTAAAGAGGCACTCAAGGAGGCCAACAGAAGGAACCCCACCACGACATGATTGTGTATCCCCGAGAAGAGGGGTGCAGATACACATAAAGGGGAAAGACCTTGTGAAGGGCAAAGGAAGACACCCCACCATCTACCAGCCACTGGGATAAACAAGAAAATGAAGCGCTGTGTTAACACTTCCATCTTAGGATTCCAGCCTTCGTGAGATATGAATTTATGTTTGTGATCCCCAGCCTGGTACCTTAGCAGATTCATAACCTCCCGGCCAACACCCCTTCAATTGCTGGTGCTCCCTCATGACTCCATCATTGGGAAAACCTCACTTTCATTCCTGTAGCTTCGTCACTGACAACCCTTTAGTCAGATTTTACCCTGGCAAGTGTCTCAGGCCCCACACTGAATGACACACCTCAGGTCTCACTCAAGGAGATTGACCCAATTACTACTTTCCCAGGTCATTTAACAGGTGCCTCGTCATCTCAACCCTTCCTCTGGAAATGAATTCCTAGAGTGGACTTAAATCTTCAACCCCACTCGTGTTATTTTATAAGATGCCCTTGAAAGGGAATTCTCCCATGAAGACACTACCAGTCACTCACCTTTTGGATTTACGTTTTCTTCTGGAATGCAGAAATAGCCCCAGAACAGCCAGAATAGCCGATAAAGCAACTGCGACACTCAGGGCTACATAGCCAGTAGCCGGGCCACGGGCTACTTCTTGGCAGAACTCTCCATTATATTCCGCCAGGCAGAGGCATCTCCTCAGCTTTCCTTCCATGGTGCAGACCCCTCTCCCATTGCAAAAGTCTTGGTTACAGGGCACATGATTTGCCTCTGGTAGAGTCCTGGACTCAACAGTTTCCTCTCTTCCCTTGGTTTGGGGGAACTTGCTCTCTGGGGCAGGCATTGGCGTGGTTAGTGTTTTCCTGGCAAGATGCCTCATCCCTTCTTGTCCTAGATGTTCACCTATGGTAGACTCAGTAGCCTGGAAAAGTTTGGAAGCTTCTGGTGTCAACCTTTTCTGAACTTCTGGCTTCTTAAGTATTGATGTGGAATGGCTTCTATCTGGATTCAGACCTACAAGAATCAAGGCAGATAGAACTGTTTGCCCAACCTCCTTCCTCTAGGTTATGGTTACTCAGTCATATTTAAATTGGTGGAATCGAGGATAGATATTTAAGGGATGGCATTGAATTGGATATTCCCCAAAGCCATGAACACTGATGTACGGCTGATGTGGGTAGGAGGTACTCACAGGCCACTTCATCAGATCCATCCAGACAGTCAACATGACCGTCGCAAACTTGCTCCGTGGAAATGCACTTCTGACCATCCTTACAACACCGTGATGGCGGAGAGCACTGGACAGCTTCCACGCACGAGTGACCATCAACCAAGCAGTACCCCACGGGACACCTGCAAGTCTTGCCCTCAGGATTTGGTAAACAGATGTGACTGCATCCTCCATTGTCTTTGGAGCAGCTGTTGTTACCTGTATAACACCCCGGCCCATTCCCAAACCAGAAAGCCAAGAATATATCAAAGATTTATAGGCTCCAAGAGAGTTTTCTATAAGCTTTTTATAAATACGTTATCATCAGAAGATGCAGATGTTTCCAACAAATTAGATAGCTCTTTTATTTGATTCCTTTCAGTTAATGAGGCTCTGAGTAATTGCTAATTCTTCATAGATCAATGTGGCTTTAAATGTTTAACAAGGGACCGCCTTAAGAAAAATTGAGGTGACGTCTTAATCAATCAAGACTACATTGTGGGCGTTTTCAGTCAAATCCATCCAATGACAGAACCAGAAAGACCTTGGAAATAAAACTATTGTTAGTTGAAAGCAGAGAAGCAGGGGGGGGTGGGGTGCGGGGGATCATCCTTTTCATAGTCTGATTAAGGGAGCCATTTCTCATTTGGAATCATTCCTCAAGGCTTAGTCTTAAACTTCTAATGGTCTTGTAGTATGGGACATTCCAGGCACTGTGGCACAGAGTTCTCTTTCTAAGAACTAAGCAACAGAAAACTTGAGTGATCATCTATCACTTGGAGGAAGTCTAAAATTTATCTCCTTATTGATCCAAGACTAGCAGCCCCCCACATGACTAGCCCTCTTTGAGGCTCACAAAAATAAACAAACAAACCCAAAACAATGGGGCCACATTCTCTTAAGACTAATGTGTCCAGATCTTGTCTGACTGTTCACAAGTTTAAGCTTTAAGGCTCAATCAACATCAAATATAGATAGAACTGATGGGCCATAGAATGAAGGCTAGCTTCGCTTCGGAAATTGTGTGTGTGTGTGTGTTGCTGAAGATTCGACCCAAAGTTTCATATGTAGTAGGCAAGAGCCATGCTGACCCTCCAGCCTCCTTTTCTTTAAAGACAGGATCTCACTATGTTCCACGGATAGCCTTGAACTCACTCTGCAAGCCAGACAGACCTTGAGCTTAAACTCATCCTGCCTCAGCCCCCACCAAATAAAACCACCAACCTGCACCAACCACCAGGTGTGTCTTGTCTCAAGTGGCATTTTGTTTATAATAATATTAGTATTGTTTAGTCTACAAGAACAAAGTGATATATTCTAGTTTCTGATTCTAATAGATTTCTGTGTATTTGAATGTTGTGTGTCTTAGTGTCTGTATGTGTTTCTTGTGTTTTTTCCTTGGCTCTGATCTTCCCTGTTTGTTAATTTTGTCCTACTATGGCTTTTCGCCTTTATTTTATCTTATTTTACTATTACTACTACTATTTTAGATGCCTGTTTGTATTCTAATGTGAGAGAGAAAGAGTGTGGATTTGGGTGTGAGGGAAGTGGGGAGTGTCTAGGAGAAATTGGAGGAGGGGAAAGAGTGATCAGAATATACAACTAATCTGTTTTCAATTTTAAAAAAGTTGTGAGTGGAGGAGGCAGGCTCATTGGTAACACTCAGGCCCTGTGTTCATAAAGGCTGGGTAGATCCCAAGCACAGCAAGTACACAAAACAACAACACAGAAAAGGAAACCAAACATCAGCCGCCCGAAAGCCAGAGTCTGGAAGGTCCATGAAGGAAAAAAAAATTATAAAATAAAACTTAAGAGAAGAAAGTCAAACAGAACTCAAGTTTTATAGTGTAGATCTTTGGCTTCCCCCAAAGGTCCCTATGGTAAAGGGTCTGATATCAGTACAACACTATTGAAAGGCACTGAAAATAGAAGAGATATGACTGTGTGTATGTGTGTGTGTGCGTGTATGCGTACGTGCGCACATGCATGTGTTGGGTACTTAGATACTGGAAGTACCCCTCTGAAGAGCATTCTATGATTCTAGTCTCTTCTTTTGAAAGCCAGCACACCGAATCCATCAACTCCCAGCCCAATGGATTTACCATGGCCATGCTTGGTACCCAGTTTAGAAGACAGTGGGGTCAACGGTGTACCTGACCCAGACAGTAGAGAACAGCATATACACACACGCATTGGGCAGACCAGTGAGAGTTTTAGACAGGAATATTTTTACATCATGGGAAACACAAAGGCACTCCAAGGAGATGGTAGGGCAGAGTGCCCCCTCCGTGGGATTGTCACAATCATGGGAGGTGTACTTACCCTGTTGACTAAGTGTACTATAAACTTTTAGGTCTACAACCTTCTGGTCTACTTGGAACCATTGATTTTCCGAGACTTGAGCTTTGCTGTACCAAACTTTGGTGATCTGGGCTGAAACAAAAGCCAGCGAGTAACTGTTAACAGAAAGAAAATCCATGGCAGAACCATTCCTAGGCAATGAAGTGGGTTTAGGAGAAACACTTTAACTCATCTGTGTGAGCCAGCGAAGCAAAAAGAATTTTTCAGAATAGGTGCGTATTTTTCTGTGTTTCATTGTGAGAAAGATATGCTGAGAAAACCTTTAAAAATGACAAATTTCCAACCAAAACCAGGTCACATGGCATGTCCTCCACAGCAGAGTCACCTGTTAGGCCTGCGTGGTGACAAACACTCCTAACAGTAGCACTTTGGAGGCTGAGACGGGAAGACTGAATTTGGGGCTACAGAGTGAGACGCTGTCTCAAAAAACGACACACAAAAATATCCAAGTTACATGTCAATAAATTAATTGAATGTTGAGCTAGAAAGAACAAGTGACACGTAAATGTGGGCTATGCAATGAGGGATTGTCTCAGAATTGATTGGAACACATGTCTGGAAATAGCTCTCTTGTAGGAGGCGATGTGCGGGATCCTAAAGAGGATGGGAAGTGGCTCATCCCACACCTCAGACGCTTGGAGGTAGGGAGGATCTGGGAAAAAGTTCTGCTGGGGATGATTGACACCTGGATATTGAAGGAGACAGGTTTATTTTAAATCTTTTCTGCAGTTTCATCAAGTCTAGATATTCACCCAGAGTTTATTCCCAGGACTCTAGCTAGCGTAGACATCATGATGTATTAGAATACTGGGATTTGGGGCAACCCCCTTAATATGCTAGAAATGGCCACACTCGAGTCCTGAAAAAAGCTATATGTGTGCCAGTAAAGCAGAAGCAGGGATAAGAGGGGGATGGAGGAGGGCAACAGCATAGGGAACAGGGCTTTGGGAAAGGCTGTCACAAACTATTAACAACCAACATGTGTGAAAATGTCACAGTGAAACCTATTTCTTTTATGTGAATTGGAAAAAGTAATTTAAAAATGAGAAGAGAAAGAGTGCTGCGTAGTCCACCTTGTGCCTCAGGTTTACTTTGTCAACTATGACACGTCCTGTCATTTGATGGGGAAGCTGGGATGGCTAGTAACTGAGAGCAGACATGCCCCTTGTTCTAACTCCGGGCCTACTTCTCTCTTGCATGAGCTTATCCAAAGGTCCATGTTTTGAGGGCTTGGTCTCCAGCTTAGGGCTAATGGGAAGGAAGTTAGGTTGCTAAGGGCATGCCATAGATGGGAATTTCAGGTCCCTGGCCTTCCTTGTTTTCTCTCTTTGCTTTTTGCATCCATGGGACAATTTGTTTCTCTGCCACATGACACATTGCGATATACTTCCTCACCAAAGAGCCAAATGCAACCAGACAAGTGCCCCGAAACCCATGGAGCTATGAATCCAAATCCTCTTCTCCTCGTGAGTCGGTTGTCAGGCGTGTTTCGTCACAGTGACAGATCGGTGGCATAGCAGTAAGAAGCATCAAATAAAATACAGACATTTCGAGACCTAAGCTTAGTCATAGAGAGCAGGGGTTCTCAACTTGTGGGTCGCAACTTCTATTGTATTCCCTATGTTTCAGATATTTACATTACGATTACGATTCAGAACAGCAGCAAAATTACAGTTATGAAGTACAAATGAAATAATGTTATGGTTGGGGGGGGTCACCACAACATGAGGAACTGTATTAAAGGGTCGCAGCCTTAGGAAGGTTGAGAAACGCTGATATAAAGAGTAATCAAGTAAGTGACAGGTCCTCCAAGTCTCAGATGCATTGTTACACATCCTCCTCTAGGTAAAGGAAGTTGGTCATTCTTCCGAGAGCAAGACACTGCTAGGGACAGGTGCTAAGAAGAAGCAGATGCTCTTTGGAGTGCAGGAGTAAATTCAGATCACAGTTCAATCCATACAACAAGACATACCATCATCAACTGTTGTCCACAGCATCATGTCTTGGCCACATGCAAAGAGGCGAAGACCCTTTACTCCTTGGTGCTCCACTCTGTATCCTGAGCCATCTAGCTGAATACTTTGGATAAGCCCCTGCCCTAGGAAGAGATGCTTAGTTAATTTTGTTTAGTCCCAAAAGCTGTACTTTATCCTGGAACTTGATATGTCTTGCCTCAGCTTCAGGATGATGCTGAATGTTTGCCATTCAGGCTCTGAAGCCGATTCTCCCTCATTCACCTCTTTGTAACAATGATGCATCGTGATTTGCATCTATATATGTGCACATATATGTATATATTTTATATATGTATAGTATATATATAGTATACGTGGTGTGTATGAGTCACAGTGATTTGCATATATATGCATAGTATATATGTACATACACTATACAGTCTATGTGGTATGTGTGTATGTGAATATGATAAGTGTGTAAGTCACGTATACGCACATGAGTGCAGGTGTGCTTGTGTCACAGCATGTTTTAAGGTCAGCTGACAAAATCAGGTTTTTTGTTTCAGGCAGAAGCTCTTTGGTTTATGCTATCACATATACCAGGCTAGCTGATCCATAAGGTCCCACCTCCAATGTCATCATAGGGCAACTGGGATTATCACCATGTGCTACGGTGTGCAGCTTTATGCAGTTCTTGGGCTCTAAACACAGGTCTTCGTGTTTGCAAGGTAGGTGCCCTTCCCATTGAACCATCTCCCCACTATTATTCAGACTTTCTGGGTTCTCAGTCCTATCTTTTACAAATGACTGTGTGGTCTCTACTCTGCTACTTAGGACAAGCTTTTCCTTGTCTTTATTGTGTGGGCAGATGTAGACTGAGTTGTGCAAGCTCATAGCTGAAGATCATTGGCCAGAACTTCGTTACCCAGTGCACGGTCTGACAGGGTCATATTTAGGGTGCAGATATTAATCACTTACCAGTATCAGCCCAGTATACTCGGGTCCCTGAATCCGAAAAGGCCAGGCCCACAGGTACCTGGGACTTCAGCCACACTGCCCTTCTCCTGCCGCCATCCATAGAGGCACATTCAATGCTGGCACCATGTCTCCTATCATCCTGAGAACCCAGGTCTGCCAAGCACATGACTGCCGTAGGTGGGTGGAGGACAATGGAGGTCGGGTGGTAAAGGTTTTTGCTGAGCAAGACTATGGGATGTTGGCCTTTGGAGGAAGCAACATTGACGTGGGGGTTCTCACTGGCAATCCAATATATGTTCCCACTCAGCCAGTCCAGAGCAAAGTCAACCACTGTCCCCTTCCCAGATATGATTCTCTGCCATGACAGGATCCCTGGTTCTTCCAGCCTCAGTAGCCTGATGTCACTGGTATTTAGCTCTGACAGGTAGAGGGCCTTTTCCTGGATGAGATAATCCACCGAGGCCAGCTGATTGACGCTGGTGAAGGGGAGCGTTCTGTGTTCCGGTAGAGTTGTTTGTTGTGTCTCAGTCTTAAGGTTTTTCAGATAGATCTATGAGGAAAAATCAGATGGGTAGTACTGGTCGAGTCTCCTCTCTTTTGTTTTAAATCTCAATATGACATTGGTGCTAGGATTCTTAAATGAGTATTTTCAGACCTTCCCCTGCCGAAAGCAGAAAGCAGTTAATGTGTTTCTTTCCTGGAGCCTCTACCATGGAGGATCCCTAAAACCCACATGTCTTAGTCAAGGTTACTATTGCTGTAACCATAACCAAAAGCAAGTTGGGCCGAAAGGGGTTTATTTGGCTTATGCGTTTATATCATAGTTCATCATCAAAAGAAGTCAAGACAGGAACTCAAACAGGACAGGTTCCTGGAGGCATGTGCTGATGTAGAGGCCATGGATGGGCGCTACTGACTGATTCGCTCGGCCTGCTTTGTTATAGAACCCAAGACCACCAGCCCAGGGATGGCACCACGAATTAAGCACAGGAATGTCAGGAAAGCACTGAAACAATACCTGGGTGAGAACAGTGGGCAATACCAGGAACACAAAGGCAGACTCTTGGAGAGAGACACAGGTGATTCCATCATCCGCCAGCAGGAGGCCAACCGGGCAACGACAGCTTCCTTTAGCCCGTGGGCTCAGAAGGCACAAGTGAGAACATCCCCTGTCCAGGCAAGGACTGGAAGACTTGGGCTGGAGGACTTCATGCATGATCTGAAAGAAAAGAGCTGGATGCTGGCAGTGCTAAATCCTTTCCAATAGCAAGTCAATGGATTCTCTTCCCCTTTTTTCCTTACCTTCTACCTCCTTCTCTTATCTCTTTCTTTATCTATGTGCAAGGATTGAAAACAGCCTCAAGTCTCCTTAGCAAGTACCACTCTACCATGGAGCTACAGACACAGCCCAGATCACTATGGGTGGATGCCACCTAACTTGGTGATTGGCTAGTTTGTAGACATATCTTTTTCCTGAAGGACCAGGAAGATATTTTAAGAGGACTCCACGTACCTTGAGTCCAAAGGGCTGTCCAGAACGCTTGATGAGGACAGTCCTGTCCTTGCCTGTCGTCTTCTCCACGTGCTGTATTGTTCTCGTCTTCAGGTCAGACCAGAAGATCTTATCTTCAAACACAGCGACTGAAAAGGGGTTCTTGATTTGTGTTAGCTGCAACATCTACAACGGTGAAGGTGAGCTTTCTGGGGTGAGGTTTACACAAGACACATGGTATCTGAACTGAGCCTAATGTCAAAAGGGCACTTACACTAACGCCACTGCCATCCAGGTTGGCAGAGCCAATGCAGTGAAATTTCTCATCAGACCAGAATATCTTCCAGCTTGACTGGTCAAGGGCGAGGCTAGTTGGCCGACCGAGACCTTGATTGACAAGCGTCTTTCTGCTGCTCCCATCCATGCCGGCTTGCTCTATTTGAGGTTCTCCTCCAATTTTGGACCAGTACATCAGTCTGTGTGAGTAAATGCCAGCTTTCAGGCAGTCTATTGCTTTGGAGAAAACATCTATCAATTCGTTTCTTAGAACGTTTACTTACAAAGATTACAAATGGACACAAAACGTAGTAGCTTTGAATTCAATGTCATCATAGCAAAAAGGAAACATGCTGACTGACGGCTCAATTAGTTTTTTCCTCAATTTTTAATTAGTTCCATTTCTTAAGTATAACTGTGAAATATTAGAAGGAAGCTTTTCTTGAAATTTTATGGTGATTGGTTGTCACAAGAAGCTAGGGAGTACAGTAGTTCTCAACCTGGAAAGGAACCAGGGAACTTGCCAATCTTTCCTCAGCTAGAAGGTGGGCTTACAAACATAGAAAATAAAAAATAGAAAAAAAGGGGAAAAAATAAAAATAGGTTGAAAAGTACGCTAAAAAATAGCTTTAAAAATTATCATGGAGGGGGCTGGAGAGATGGCTCAGAGGTTAAGACCTCTTCCAGAGGTCCTGAGTTCAATTCCCAGCAACCACATGGTGGCTCACAACCATCTATAATGAGATCTGGTGCCATCTTCTGGCATACAAACATACATGGAAGGAATGTTGTATACATAATAAATAAATAAATCTTTAAAAAAATTATCATGGATGGATGCGTAGGTGAGACTACATTATTCACTCTAACTGTTAAATCCACCAGAAACTACTGTTAGTATTTTGAAATTCATGCTGAAAATTTCTTCTGGAAAGCAAAGGACATGGTCAACAAGACAAAATAACAGCCTACAGAATGGGAAAAGATCTTCACAAACCCCACATCAGACAGAGGTCTGATCTCCAAAATATACAAAGAACTCAAGAAATTGGTCATCAAAAGAACAAATAATCCAATAAAAAATGGACCTAAACAGAGAATTCTCAACAGAGAAAATGTTCAACATCCTTAGTCATCAGAGCAATGCAAATCAAAACAACTCTGAGATTCCATCTTACACCTGTAAGAATGGCCAAGATCAAAAACACTGATAACAACTTATGCTGGAGATTGTGAGATAAAGGGAATACTTCTGCATTGCTGGTAGGAATGCAAGCTGGAACAGCCCCTTTGGATGTCAGTATGGCGATTTCTCTGAAAATTAAGAAACAACCTTCCTCAAGACCCAGTAATACCACTTTTGGATGCTCAATCGTGTCACAAGGACATGTGCTCAACTATGTTCATAGCAGCATTGTTTGTCATAGCCAGAACCTGGAAACAACCTAAATGCCCCTCAACCAAAGAATGGATAAGGAAAATGTGATACCCAGCACCACATTGGAGTACTACACAGCAGAAAAAAATAATAACATCTTGAATTTTTTGGAAAAATGGACGGAGATAGAAAACATTATTTTGAGTGAGATAATCCAGACACAGAAAAACAATTATCACATGTACTCACTCATAAGTGGTTTTTTTTTTAACATAAAGCAAAGAAAACCAGCCTACAAATCACAATCCTAGAGAACTTAGACAACAATGAGGACACTAAGAGAGTCCTTACATAGATCTAATCTACATGGGAAGTAGAAAGTAGAAAAAAACAAGATCTCCTGAGTAAATTGGAGCATGGGGACCTTGGGGGAGGGTTAAAGGGGAGAGTCAGGGAGGGGAGAAGAGAAAAATGTAGAGCTCAATAAAAATCAATCAAACAATCAATAAATAAAATACATATTACACAAGAAAAAAAGAAGAACGAGGATAAACGTGGGTTACCACTGGACCTTAGGTCCCCTCTATCTTTTTCTTGTATCGGTTACACCTATAGTTATCCCAGTGACAGACTGGGAATATTACCTGAACTTGTGTGCCTTTGGGCTGGAGAGATGGACCAATGGTAAAAGCTATTGCCTTGAAACCTGACCACTTGAGTTCAATTCTTGGAAACCATCTGATGGGAAGGGAGAACCAACTCCTTCAAATTGTCTTCTGACTTTCATATGTGTGCCATAGCACTGGAACACACACACACACATGTGCACACACACACGTGCATACACACACACGTGCGCACACACACACACACACACAAAGTTTTCTCAGAAAGAAAGGACTGTAAGTGGAATCACTCAAGCTTCACTCAAATCTAGATGACCCTGATTTAACCATCCTTACTAGCTCCCTTCTCTCCTCATCTGCCATTTAAAAATCAAAATGTGAAAAAAAAAATCAAAATGTGTTCTAAGAGTTCATTTGTTTGTCTTAGAAACCAGTGGTGGACCAGGACTAGAGTTGCACTTGGAATTTTCCCCAACGTTTCGAGACCTGTAATAACCATGCTTCTGGTTGACACAGATCAGCCCTAGTTCTAAACCCAGACACATTTTTGATTCACTCGTTCTGCATTGGATAGCACAAGCATCAGAGTAGAACTAGGCAGGGATAACCAGCTTAAGGTTCTTGACCAGGCATTTTGATCCCCAACTCACCCATTTAGGGGATCCAAAGCCAAAGACTGGGGCTGAATCATATCATCCAGGACAACTGTGTGCTCGGACTTTCCTCTCTCAACAGCAGTTAACTGAATCGCCAAAATCTGGCCAGCTCCCCTATCGGTCCAGTAGAGATTCCTTCCAATCCAGTCAACCACTATACAGTCTGGCTTTATCCCTAAAAAGAGCATTCAACAGGTATGCTTACACTGCATTGTAACTTCAGTCAGCTTAAGCCAAGAGATTCTAGACTTGCAAACCATATTCATTCATTTCCCAAGTGCTAACACATAAACAACAGAAAAAAACTATTAATATATCCCCAAATACTATTGTAGAGAAAGATAACCAGTAAAAGCAGTGGCCAATAGGTTGCAGCCTGGTCCCACTGAAATGAAAATGGTGGCATCTTTCTATTTCTTACTAACTAGCAAGACTTGGTCCCTTTCAATGGAGGAGGCAAATCCCATCCCAGGTTCACAGCAATTGCCCCTCATTGTGTTGTTTATGCTCTGTATGTTTACTAGGAGCTTTCCAGTAGGGCATACCTCTCACCACTATCCCATCCTTCTTCATGGCCATACTCATCCACCTTATACTTTCTGCATTGGGATCTGCCCAGAAGATTTTCTGATCCACTAAGTCATAGTCCACAGAGTAGATAGCCAGGGTCTTGTCAGTGGTTGCCAGGATATCTTCTTTTAAGCTTCGCAGTCCGGAAAGGAATAGGTTAAACTCAATTGCAACAAGCAGGATTGGCTCAGCACCTGCCAAGAAGAAAGGGCTTTCAACGTGACCACAAAGGAGTTTATACAGACAAGATCAGCACAGGCTCAACGTGACCACAAAGGAGTTTATACAGACAAGATCAGCACAGGCTAAAGAATAAAAGAATATGACACGATATGCGGCTTTTGGATTCTTGTTGCTGAGGCTGGGCTGTCAATTAGCTCAAATGGAAGGAGTGCTTATAACACAATGGTTACAATAATAACCGTGCCTTAAGGGTATATGGAATACAGTAATTATTAGCTTATATTAAAAGCAACAACTCCTTTATTTTCTTGGTGAGCAAAATAATGAGTTTCATTGTGACATTTGCATTATACACATCATTGTCCCTTGCCCATATCTACTCTCTCCATCCATTTCCATCCCCCATCAATGTTGATCTATTATTTCCCTTCTTCAAACAGTCCCCGTTCTGCTTTTCTGCCACAAAGACACACACACAAATACCACATATGAGAGAGAATATGTGCTATTTTATCTTTCTCCCCTCTATTATCCTCTCTTATCCCCCTTTAATCCTCTTTGTCCCCACCCATGATCCCTTTTTGACTTTTATATCCTGCATCTATTCATATAGAAATCCAGATTCCACAAAGAAAAGGACAACTGCAATATTTGCCTCTTGAGTCTGGCTTATTTCACTTAACATAATCTCCAGTTCTACTCCTTTTCCTGCCAGTGACATAATTTCATTTTTCTTTATGGCCAAATAAATTCCACATTTTCTTTATCCACACATTTGTTGGTAAGCATTAGGCTGGTCATGAATGAAATACTGGGGCAGAGAAACTGGAAAGAAAGGTTAGATGTGATAAGTTAGGTTGACACACAGACACAGCATTAGGGATTCAGCACTCATGACCCAAGACTTAGAAAACATTGCCAGCTCCAGGTTACCTGTTGCCTTACAAGTGTGGCCATCGGGGCCCAGCAAGTAGCCAGGGTGACAGGCACAGTTATATGAGCCCTCAGTATTGATACAGGTCTGACTGCAAGGTCGACCAGTTGGCCACTGGCACTCATTTACATCCTGACAAATTAGACCGCTGTTATCCAGTTCAAAACCTGGGGCACAAGCACACACCTGAAAGAGATAAGAAGTCATCAACTCATTCCAAAGGCAGAACAGCACTGATCAAAGAGCCTTGATCTTCCTATGAAATTCACATGGGGCTACATTTCATTTTGACAACAGAAGCAGCTTTGCTTCAAACAGTCACTTCTCTTTTCCTCATCCACTTCGCTGTACCTGTTACACCGTTCCAGCCTTCATGGGACCAGAGTAACAATGGTCAGGTTCAGCCCAGGACGCCAGAGCCTCCACTGCCTTCATGAGATGCGAGCATATGAAGCTAACTGAGTTGGTCATCTGCCAGTAGAGGGTGGCTGTTACCAAACAGCAGAACACTTTCTTTTACTGCACTAAGAGACTTGAGTTCACTGCTTGCAACTGAGTAAAGCTGCCTTAACCTAGCCAATTCTTGACTTAAGAGCACGGCAGATTCCATATATCCATAGGGAATCAACTTTCAGGTTGTCATTTTCCTGACCTGCCTGGATGTTTGGATCTTAGCACCATGTAACATTTCTCCTACGGCTCAAGAAGAGACGGGAAGGGCCACAGGTATACGTCTTTGAGATTAAGGTGCCATCGGGAACCACCTGAATGAGTGCCCCCTTGGCTTTTCTCAGCACGGATGCAGCTGATAGAGAACAAACCATATAACTTCAGCAACTCACTGGCCCAGCTGGGGTCTGGTAGCAGGCATGGTAACATTGCTCGGGGCTGCAGGCTGACGAAGAACACTCTCCACCCTCATCTGAACCATCCGCACAGTCCTCTCGCCCATCACACACCACACTGAAGCTGAGGCAGGCGCCAGTGGCACACTGGAACTCGGAATCCAGGCACTTCTGCGGAGCACCTGTTGGGGCAGGGGATTGCCTTCCTTTAGAGTTTTACAATGGAGCCCTAAACTTCCTACCCCTAAAAGACCCCTCCAATGAGAAAAGAGGGTGAACTTCAGCTTCTGTAGTGTTTGCAGGCAAACCTTTGGCTTCTGCCTCAGTGAGAATGCCCGGCACTCACACTCAGCCTCGTCACTGCTGTCTCTGCAGTCACTCTGTCCATCACAGTGCCAGAAATCAGGTACACATTGGTCTCCACTTCTACAGGCCCACTGCCTTGGGCCACATGGAAGCACCTCGGGGTCGCAGTCCTGGAATACAGTGATAGTCAGTGCCCACCCTCTCTAGCTAAGTCAGGGGGCTGCAGAGTTAGACAAGGCCCCAGCCAAGGAGACTACGCTCAAGTTTCTTCTGCAAGAATGCCAGAGGAAACCTAAGTGCCCAAAAGGGACAAAGTATGAGATCAGTCTCTTCAGTAGCTGGACATGCATTACACCCTTAAGAGTAGTTTGTTTCCCCAGAGAGACTCCCTTGGAGGAAAGTGGTTATCAGTTGGAGATGGCTTCCAGGTTGGGGATGAGGTATATATCTACTTCTCCTTCTAGATCTAAGACCCTATCTGGTGCAGACCCATGCAGGCCCTGTGCGTGCTGCCTCAGTCTCTGGTTTCATACGTGCTTCTGTTCTGTTGTGTTTCGAAGGCCTTATTTCATTGCTGTTTACAGCCTCGTCAGAAGAGTGACCGCCACAAATCCTTTGCGACTCATTCCTGGCACGTTTTCCTTGACTTGGGGTAATGGACTATGGCCATTATCTGGCCTCTAGGGAAGGAAGTAACCATGCCTACAGGGGACATGAGTGAGACTCAGCCTCCTCATTGGCCTTGGAGAAAGGGTGGCATTTGACCTTGAGAAGTGACATGACCGTGGCCTTGTCGAGGTCGCACCCGCTTAGACTGAGGAGGACAAGAACCTCAAATGGAATTGAGTCTGGGCTTCTGCTCAGGTTCTTGAGCTTAGAGCTACCCTGGACAGCATTCCCTCCTGTGGATAAGATTGACATCCGAGCAGAACACAACTATAGGTGCTCACAAGGAGTGGCCTGCCAGGTAAGGCAAGCAAATAAACTGTTCCGTGAATAATTGGAAAAAGAAATAAAAGTGTGGGGGAATGGATCAATTGGGACAGCTTCACTTCATCTGGATGAGAGAAGCAAAGGAACCCAATTGAGAAATGAACCCACAGCTCTTTCTGCCACAGCGAAACGTGCTCCAGTGAACTAAATTTGACAGCATTGTGGGGCAGTGGTACCGCCCCCCTTTAGTCTCAGCACTTGGTGGGGGGGGGCTTTGAGGGTCAGAGGCAGGTGGATCTATGAGTTTGAGGCCAGCCCGGTCTACAGAGTGAGTTCCAGGACTGCCAGGGCTACACAGAGAAACCCTGTCTCAAAATCAAGAACAACAAAAATAAAATAAAACCAAACAAAATTGACAGCGTCTTTAGCATCTTCTCTGACTTGGGAGGGGCCGTCTGTGTAGCTGATTAACCCCAGAGCTTTTAGACCCATTCCTAGCTTCTGAGCACTAAGGTCATGTGCAAGTAGGGGGCGTCTGGGACAGTCCTTGAGCTCCAGTAAGCTTCATGGTGACAATGCAAAGCAGCTAGGGGACAAGCCTGTCCCATCTCAGAGCTCAGCTTTGGATTGGCTGTTCAAGCCATGGGGATCATGTTCTAATCCTTGGAGTCCTCCTACAACACAAGTTCCTCTAAATTTGGTTTTCTGCAGTTTCCCGGCCACACTCCAATGCAGTCATGGGTGATTAATCTGCCTCCATGTTTTCCTGAATTTCCCAACAGAGAGTATGTGTCACTGTGGTGTTTGAGAGCTGCAGTCAGCAAGCCATTCTGCATAGACAATCAAAAATATTTCTGAAAAGTGATTCTTTAACATGCATTTAACAGATTGCTTCCTGTCTCTGCTCCCTAAACAATGTTGTGTGAAAACTACTCGGCATAAACATGGCACTAGTTGTTATAAGTAACCTAAAGAGGACTTAATGTATTGGAACATGTGGGTTCATTATAAGCAAATACTATGCTACACCCTATGAAAGACTTGGGCATCCACAGATTCTGGCATCCTTACTCCCTTTGGCTACTCAGGGGCAATAGTACCTCTGCATATGTCTGAAGGAGGGGTAGCTACCTTCTCATCGGTTCCATCTTTGCAGTCTGCATCATGGTCACATATCCACTCTGTCAACACACATTCTCCACTCTTCAGACATCTCATCTCCCCTTCTGGACATCGTAGGGCAACAGGGCATCCTTCCTCATCTGAGTGGTCCAGGCAGTCTCGGTTCCCATCACAATGCAGAGAAGACGGTATGCATTGGCCATTCCCACACTGAAATTCAGAGGAGCTGCATTCTTCACGAACTGAGAAAGGTAACGCTTTAGGTAAGAGCTCGGACAACTCTGAAGAAACCCAGTGACAAGGAAAACACTTTAGAGACTCTCTCAAGTTCTGCTGTCACCTTGGGAAGCAGCCCCACCAGGCAGGAAATCATCTCTAGGTAAGAGCTACACTAGGAAGGACCTACTGTTAATCTAATGCCCTGTCTTGGTCCTTAGGACTGAAGAACAGGGATGGGAGGACCTACAGCAGATCCTGAAATAAGCAAAGTGAGGAACCTCCTTTGCAAACTATTCATGCAAGAGAAATTCTCTCACAACCTCCAAAATGTTCTATAATTTGTTTTGTTGGACTCATTGTCTACAGACAAAAACTGCTTGATTGATCCCCAGAAAAAGACATAAATAAAATATCAAAGGTATATTCCATCCAGAGCACAGGCTCCTTCAAGTATCTCATTCTCCCTGATGAGTTCTTGGCCCCAGGTGCAATCACAGCTCCGGCTACATGGTCCATTCCACATCCAAACCTGCTGAGGTCCCACCCAGTTCTTCCCACTTCAATTCTTGACCCTCCTACAAGGTGATGCAGGTCTCTGAACCACATCATTAGAAAGACAAATAAAGACTCTTCAGTCCATAAAAATGAAAGGAGGGTTACAAGGCCTACAAATGATATGGCCCAGGGGGTGAAAAGACCAAATGCAAAGTGCTCAGGGAAGTAGATCTTTAACTTGACAAAAAAAATAATTTTGGAAACTAGACCTATTTTTCATTACTGGAAATATTCTTGTTATTCTTGTTATGTGTGTGGTAGGACTCTCTAGATGTCTCTAGTTCCAACTCTTTACCATCAAACTTCTACAGTAAGTATAGCGCCCAATGTGTGTGTGTGTGTGTGTGTGTGTGTGTGTGTGTGTGAGTGTGTGTGTGTGTGTGTTTCCAGGTGGGATATAGCACTATGCCTTTTGTGTCAGCTCTCACACTTTAAGCCAGCATCTTTAGTGCCATCTCCTTAGAACTATGCTTTCCACATTTCATACTCTGGTGATTTTACTATTCCAATAACCTCAGAGCCATGCAAGTGCTGTCATATGCTCCCGGCACAAGAAGATGTCACGGCAGGCATGATAGCACACACCTTTGATCCTGGTGCTTGGAGGCAGCGGCATGAGGATCTTGATGAGTGCAAAGCCATCCTGATCTATGTGGCAAGTTCCAGACCAGCCAGGGCTACATATTGAGAATCTGTCTCCAAAACAAACCACCCCATACACACACCAAGAAAAAAGCTGTGGTGGGTCTAATGAAGCAGATGATTATATTAAATGTGATTGTTAATGAAAATCAACAGCATAGAGGCATCTTTAAATAGCGCTACTTAAACAATGCAACAATATATTGGTTAAATGATAAAGGTGCTGTGGCCAGCGGTTTGAAGGAATCCAGCCTTAGATTCCCCCGCCCCCAGGAGCAAGGGCTCAATACCTGCTCAATGGGTCATGTTTAGGTTACCCTTCAGAGCAATGTTATAGAACATAATTTCCCAAAAGAAGAGGCGTCAACTATGAGACAGTTGGAAGTACTCCTGGAGGCCAGACATCCGGGGAGGGGCAGGCATGATGGTGCATTCCTTTAGTCCTATAGCTCCGGAGGCAGAGGGAGGTGGACCTCTGTGAATTCCAGGTCAGCCAGGGCTGCAAGGTGAAACCCAGCACCCCTCTTTACAGACACACACACACACACACATGCATGCACACACACACACCTTAAGTTCATGGAACTTACCGCACCCTTGCTCATCTCTTCTGTCCAAACAGTCTAGTTTCCCATCACACCGCCAGCTCTTAGGGATACAGCGGGTCTTGTTGTCACAGCGCAGTGAGCAGTCTTCAGCAGGCCGCCAGCAGCCCAGCTCATCAGACCCATCCGGGCACTGCTGAGCTCCATCGCAGTGGTCTTTCTCCTCTATGCACCGGCTTCCATCCAGACACTGGAAAGCCCCTAGCATGGAGAGAAAACCCCTAGCATAGAGAAGGTCCAAGACTCGCATTGGTCCAGAAGGAAGGTTTCAAACAAGATGGCCTCACTTTGTTCCAATGTCTAAAGGGTCTACAAACTGCATCTCCTTTGATGTGTGTTCTAGTGTGTGGCTGATATATAAGCCATCTTAATGTGCTCAGGTCAATTATGCTACCAACCTGAACTGAGTTATTTAAATAAGACAGCATGTGTTTGGTTTCTTTGATAATTTGTTAAATGACTACCAACTCTTAGAAGTGGGCCACTTAGGACATTCTGTGGACCAGCCTATAAAAAGGCAGATATTGAAATACTTAGCTAATTTAAGGAGGCAACCAGGCAACAAACACAGACGGATGAAGTGTGTCCTTGCGGAATCAGCGTTCCTACAGATGAGAACATGCAAACTGGTCCAGGGGAAGTTAGGATGTCACAAGTAATGACATACTCTGGCACCTCTCAGGTGCCTGAAGATGACCCTGGCACAAAGCACAGAGGACAGGGTGACCAACCTGGTTGATGGCAGACCCAGGAGCAGTTCTCTTCATCTGAGCCATCCTGACAGTCACGTGCACCATCACAGAGGGACTCCCTGGGAATGCATCCCTTCCCATCCTGACAGGGGACAGAGGACCGGGTGCAGAGAACGGGAGGAGAAGAGACAGTAGGCACTGTCTCCATAAGCCCAGGGTCTAGAGCAAACCATGTCACTTCAGCAAGTCAGTCCAGGAGGGGCCAGCATGAGCATGTTCCCACTGTCCCCTCCCTTGGACATTCACACCAGGGCTGAGGATCCACATGAGTTCTACCCTCACAAGAGTCAATGAAAACAAGCAATGTATGCACACTTAGGTAAGCATGCTACATGGACCCCTATCTACTGGCTTTGAATTTGTTCATGCTCTTTTCTCCTCTCCGGGCTACCTGATTCCCCACTGCATCTGAGAAATGAAAAGCAAAGTGTAACTGTGTTTTACATCATGTTCTGTCCATCACAGACTGCACGGAGGGTGGCACATAAGAGCAGAGCCAAACACTCGTTGTAGAGTTACTACAATCAACGGGTGTGAACAAACCCACTGCTGTTATTTGGAGTAGGTGTGTACGGTCAGTCTACATCTCAGTTTAGATAACATTCTATAATGGTGACACGTTACCAGGTGAGATCATGGTGTCCCTACCCCTAAGCAATGCACAACAGTCCTTCTGGTTCCCTGGCATAGCATGGCACGGCATGACAGCTAGCATAAGCAAGTCTCTCGTTGTCGAAATGCATAAGTTACAGTACCACATGTTACTAATTAGCATTTGTCGGCAACTACGGCAACAACATCCGGACAGATGTGTTAGAGATCAGAATAAGATCAAAGCAGGAAGGTTAACTATATCTGCTGTCACCTCAGGAATACATCCTTAGACCTGATGCTTTGTAACTTTTAAGATCAGGATAAAGCAACCAATGAGTCGAAAGGTCATATGGGTCACTGAGAAGATAGAGATGGGAAATTGTGAGACTGGATGCAGAGAGGAAATGGTGCTGTCTCTTTGGTTTCAATTCTTCCTTCATATACTCAGCTGCTTCTGCCAAAGAAGCCTCTAAAACCCAGGGTGGGAATTCCTCTTTTTCTGCTTCATAACCTAGGACTGGATGTCTTTTGCTCTGCTGAAGAATTATATGAAAAGATGATACATAAGCCTGCTTCACCTTGACATAACTTTAGCAAAAGGAAGAGCGATGCTTTCCTCTGGAACAGAATGAACATGCCAGTCCAAAAACTTGAAATCCAAAAAACTCCAAATTTTACAACTTTTTTAACCGAACATGGTTAGGTAAAGAAAACTCTACACCTGACTTCATGCGGCAGGTCACACTCAAAAGGCAGGCACTAAGACTGTTATAGAGAATGACCTTCAGCTTGTGTGCATAAAGTGTGCATGAATTGTAAATGAGTTTCATGCTTACACTTGGGTTTCATCCATAAGATATTTCATTAGGGAGCTGAAAATGACTCCAAAGCCTAAAACAGAGGACCAGAACTTGAAATATTCTTGGTCCTAAATATTTTGGGTAGAGGATATTCAACCTGTATCCACAGCCTTGGAGGCACATCACAGGGCGTTCCCTGCACAACATCACTGCTTCGTGTCTCATGAAAGAATGGGTTGTTTTGGTAAATCAGTTTGGAAGCAGTTTAGAACTATGTTCATACGCAGACTAAGATTTTTGAATACACTAACATGAAAGACCTTTACCCAGAGGGGGACATCAGGCAGACCTTGAGAACTGCTATGACTTTTATGGTCACAGTTAACTGGCTAAAACTCTCAGCAAGTTTGAAAAAGATGTTTAAACTCCCAGAATATGAACAAGTTATGCATGGGGGGATTCTGGAAGGAAGAGGAAACAAGTGCCAATATAGACAAATGGATACTCAAGAGTTCACCCTAGAAAACATGGGGGATGGCCCCACAAAGAAAGACTCGCCTGGAACTTTCTGGTTTTCTGCCAAGATGATCATTTTCTTTATGTGCAGCTCCTTCAGCGTGGAGAAGGGCTCCAGTGTCTTCCTGTTCCACAGCACAAGAGCTGCCTTGTCTGCCGTCACCAGGTAGGGCTCATGGGCCGCCATAACCACATGGCTCCAGGATGCGTTCAGGGAGCATGTTCGGTTCTTTAGTAGACTGAGACTGTGCAACCCTAGGGAAGAATAAGAATCAAGATTGATTGGCCTGTGACCCAGAGCAAGGTGGGAGGTATCAGTACCATGCGATGGGGTCCAAAGACCCAAAACTCCAAGGAAGCACATTGCCCTCTTTGAAAGTTTCATGGGTTTTAGTGTTATAAGTTTAAAGTAACTAGTGAATATTTTAAGCTCCAGGAAAGTGGGGATCTTAGGTCTGACACTCAGAGACACCAGCTGTGACCTCACTGCCTGAATGTGTCTTGTGTTGTTAGGTTTATGACAACCCGACCCAAGCCAGGGTCATCCGTGAAGAGGGAACTTTAATTGAAACGTGCCTTGTTAGACTGGCCCAGAGGCAAGCCTATGGGGTATTTTCTTGATTAATAACAGATGTGGGAGGTCCCAGCCCAAGGTGGGTGGTACCATCCCTGGCTAAGGTCCTGGGTTCTATAAGAAAGCAAATTTAGAAAGCCAGGAGGAGCAAGCTGGTAAGCAGTACTCCTTCATGGCCTCTGATGTAGTTCTTGCCTCCAGGTTTCTGCCCTGAGTTCCCTTCCTTCATAATGGACCAAAAGTTGGAAGGTTGGGCAAACCTATTCCTCTTCACGTTGCTTTTGGTCAGGGTCTTTAAACCCAGCAATAGAAAGCAGCGTGTACTAAAGAACATGGCTCTCAGCATGTCTCTACGGGCCCTACGGCAGCTGCTAGGTAAGAAGGTGGACAATCTCTGTGCAGCTACAGCTTACACAGTTTTACCAAGGTCCAAGCATAGCTCGGTGCCTCCTGAGCAGAGGATGTGTGCTTCTGCTATTTCTAGCTGTGGAAGAAAAGCAAATTCGGAACAAAATTTTGGAAAAACAACTAAGTATATATTTTGAAGCTTTCAAGTCTATTATTTCTGGTGTTATATTTTTTTTAATTCCTAAACCAGACTGATAGATAAGAGATGCCTTGCAGTAACTGTCAAAGTTTGAGTTAAAGTCTTTGTCAAAGCAGTGCTCAGAATAAGTAGGACAGCTAGAAGAAAGATTTTGAATACTCTTTATACAAAGTAACAGTACATGCTTGAGGAGATGAATATACTAATTTCTGTAATTTGATCTTTACACATTGTATACAGGTGTCAAAATATCTTATTTATCCCACCATAGCTCAAAACACAAAATTAACTTTAAAAAAATGACTTGAAGCATTGTAATGTAAAGAAGCTTTGGCATATGGCCTCAGATTCTACCCATGGTACTATTGTATAGTACTTACCCAACCCTTTGGTGGTCCAGAGGATACTAGCAGACCCAAGGTCCAAGGCCATCCGCGTGTCTGCCGCCCAGGTGCCTCTCCAGATTTCCTGTCTGGTTTTGCCGTCGAGGGTCATGCTTTGAAGGGGCCTCCCACTCTCCACCCAGTATAGCACCCGTCTAGGCCAGTCTAGAAGCAGCTGTAGTATAACATTGCCAGTGCTGTAGAGAGTGTAGGAGTCAGGGCCAGGAACTCTGGTCTTCTGAATCGTACTTCGGTCACAGGGTAGCCAGAACAGGTTCCCGGTGGAGATGTCCACATTTGCTGAGCAGACTGTGGGAGAGACAGAGGCTGCCTTAGAAAAGGCTTCTAGGTATATTTGCATACTAACTCAAATGTATCAAGGAGAGAAGAGAGACCCGGCCCCCTTGAGCAGACACTTCTCTGCAACATGAACCTCTTAATGGCTACTCTGAATCAGGCAGCTTGTGACTTGAGTCCCAGTGGTCCCCAGAGCCACCTGGCAAGATCCACTACATCTTGAAGGAGATGTCCACGTGTTCTGCATTTGAACACAGGCCTGACACTTCAGAGTGACATCCCTTCTTCTTGCGAGTCAATATGCAAATCAGTCATTTATACATTAAGGGGTTAGATTTGAAATTGCTTTAGGAAAATAGACTAAAACAAGAGACATCATTTCAGATAGAATGCAAGGTCACCAAGAGAGCACAGACAAGGAATAAAATCTACACTGAGAACATGCAGGTATAATAAGGACCAAGCACAGAAAAAATATGAGTATTGTGGTGATTTGAATGAAAATGCCCCCACTAGGCTCACAGGGAGCGGCACTATTAGGAGTTGGGACTTTGTTGAGGTAGATGTGGTCTTGCTGGAGGAAATGTGACACAGGGGGTGGGCTTTGAGGTTTCAGATGCTCAGGCCAGGCCCAGTGTCATTCTCTCTTCCTCCTGCTTGTAGATAAGGATGTAGAAATCTCAGCTACCTCTCCATCACCATGTCTGCCTGCAAGTCACCATGCTTCTCACCATGATGATAATGGACTAAATCTCTGAACTATAAGCCAGCCCCAATTAGATGTTTTCCTTTATTAAAGTTGCCGTGGTCATGGTGTTTCTTCACAGCAACAGACACCCTAACTAAGACAGGCATCCTTCATCAGATGTGAATAATTGAATCAGGCACTAACTTCCAACACTCTTCCCTTCCTGCTCACGCCCAGTACAACAGGCCTATGACAGAGCTAGGCTAGAGTTGATCTACCATGGTTTGTACCCAGTCGTTAAGATTAAGAGCAGAATCAAGCTGGAAGGTCAGAATGCCTCCCGCGAAATCCTGTTTCTATGCCTCGGTTTCCTCAAATCCATTATAAGAATGCTTCTCTCATGAGGCTATTACAAACAGAGCTAAAACAGAGAATCTTAGAATAGGGACTGCTATTTTATGGTAAGTTACTAAAGCTGACCACACAAGCTTACAACAGCCAAGTGCCAGGAAATCTGCAAGATGATGGTTCAATTAATTTAAAGTAATTAAACTAATCATATTGATTTACAGCGGCAATAAATATTTGACTAATATATTCTTAATTGTTTTATTGCAATTTACTATTACTGGCTTCGAATTCCTTATCATGAAACTGCATGTGGCTCTGGACTTGGTATTCTTTCTGAACTTTTTACAGGTTGGCTTCGAATGGGACATGAGTCTAAACATGATATTTGTTTTTGTTTCCTGTATACCTTATATATATAGCCTCAAAGCAGTCTTATAAAACACTGCCTGCACTTCACTGAGGACAGATGTGGAATTTCCCACCTATCGCATCATGGAGGACATTGAGATTTTATGGCAAACTCTGTCACGCTTTTGTTTTTATAGTCAATCATTCCTGAAGGGTGAACATACTGTGTAAAGTTTGCTTCCATGAATATTCTGAAACCCATTTTAACCGTGTCACATGGTAGCTTGGAAGCTGGCATTGTGGGGTGTTTACACCATGTTTACACCATGAAAACTGTCAGCACTGTGCGTCTGGGCGTACTTGTTTTGGAGTGGCTTGTTGGTTTTGTTTTGTTCTCCAGACTAGAGATGGATAAATAATTGACGTTGGGTGAAATTTGGTCCACTGCCTTTTGATATAGATAACTTTTCATGGGAATACAGCTAATAGTTCATACACTGTATAATGCTCTTTTCATGATATAATAACAAATATCCACCAAACATGGTGATTCTTACTGGCATTTCATGCAAAGTTTGTCAATCCTTAGTCTTTACTTAAGAAAAGAAATATGGGTAGAGGTGCTTGCCACCAAGTTTGATAACCTGAGTTTGATCCTTGGCACTCACGTGGTGGCAGGCAAGAACTAATTCCTGAAAGCTCTCCTCTGATCTACTCACACACATGTGTAAACATGCATACACACACACACACACACACACACACACACCACAAAATAAAAGAAATGTAAAGAAAGCAAATATGTTACCAATGCTGATTCCACCTACATGTGAGATCAATTCAACTCTAAGTAGCCAGCAAATCCAAGAATCATTTTCTAGCACTTATAATGTATTAATCAGGTCATCAAAGCCACTGTTTATGGCACTGGTGAATTAATTCCATTGTGTCTTCATCACTTCACCTTTGTTTCACTTGTTCATAGAAACAAAAGTATGAAATGGTATTCAAGTCAAAACTATACCTCCTCTATGACTTTACCAGATAAAGGGTTCAGTCTAGGGTTTTACATCAATCATGGACTGCGTATGATTTGTCAGTAAGTTTTATTATAAGCATATAGCAGGAAATGCGCATGCATGGTTCTTCCTCCTATTATGCTTTTGTTTCTGTTTCTTAGGCATTGCAACGAGATACCAGAGGTGGGGAAAAAAGTAAGGGAAAGAAGGGTTTATTCCGGCCCATGGTCTACTCTCCAGCTGTTTGTCTCCAGGGCTTCTGGGCCACTGTGTGGTAAAGCAGGACAAGGTGGCAGAGAGCACGCAGTGGAATGATGGGGTTTACAGCACCATGGACAGGAAGTTGGCAGGGAGAAGACCAGTTGTACTTTCCAAGGCCTAGCCCAGCAGCCTCCTTCCCCCAGGCACATTCTGGCTTCTCGCAGCCCATTCATTTCCGAACTCCTCGCTGGTTTAATCTACTGATGAGGTTAGCAACCTGACGATTCGATCTCAACAATACCACCTGAAAGTCCTCATAAAACATATGCCTGGGACGAGGGTGGCGTTCATTTGCTATCCAAACTGTAAGCCCCAGAGAGCCAGTTGTTCAACCCTCTACTGGGCACGATAGCGAGAACTCAATGTTAACTACTGAGGCGGTGGAGAAACACATGCGTGGTGACTCAGGGTGAGGGGGTGTGGTGTCGGGGGGAAGCCACTACACACAGCCTTAATATGCTACTTATTGTTCTTCCTTTCGGGTGATGTGTTTCTTTACTACATCACAACCTCCCGTGGGAGGAACCGCTGTCAGATTTGGTCAGAATCCTCTCCATATCCTCGAAGTCATTCTTGCCCAAGCTCAACGCTCTCTCCCTTGCCAGGCTCTGCAATGTACAGAGAGTGTTCATTCTTATACTGAATTATGGATTTCATCTTTGCCCTTTGCAGACTCAAGGTTGAAAACCTCCTTTCCAGGCTCACATAACGTTCTTTGAACAATGCCATATTTGTACTTAGAGACATACTACGAAGTCTTCTCATTTTTTCACTAAGAATTTTAACTGGATTTTTTTGTTTGTTTGTTTGTTTTTGGTCTCAATTTTCAACTTTAGTGTAAGAGTAATGTGCTCAAGAGAAAGCACTGACCTCAGTGTACTCAAATGGACTGATGGCTTTTAAAGAGGCCACATAATCTGTGGCCTTGTCTGGTTAGCAGGAATGAGACTGTTGTCTTTGCTCTGTTTGAACCGCTGTTGCAGTGTGTTTGGATCTCAAATACCCCACTAAGGTTCATGTGTTAGTGCCTTGACGCTCAGCCTGCTATTGGGATGCTGTGGGACTTTTAATGGATGAGGACCAATGGGAGACAATCAGGTAATTGGGAATATATGCCCTCAAATGGTCTACGGGTTTCCAGTCTCAGCCTTTTTGTTTCCTTTTTTATTTTTCTGTGGCCTTGGGCCCACAGTTCTCCTCCCAACATTGGCGACCAGCACCACCACCAAGGCCTAAAAATAATGAGTAACCCTAAATGGACTAAGAGCTAAAATCAACCTTTTCTTTAATTTACTTATGCATTCTTTGTTCAGTTAGGATTTTCTCTTTACAAATTGATCACCTTGGGCATTTATTATACTTATGGAGAACTATCATTGCTCTACAATAGAGCCAGCTCTGATTAAACCAACAGTCCTTTATATAACTGCAACACAGAAGCCAATTAGCATGGCCAGCCAGCGGGGAGAAGGTAACATTTTCATTAGGTAGGAAGACATTTTGCGATCAGGCATCTCACAGATAGCTGTTAGGTGCTGTCAGGGTTAGTTTGTCCTCTGACTGGGGCCTTAGAAATTGCTACTCACCTGCCATTGTACTTATCCAGCCCTCTGGGTCCTGCAGGACCCCAAGGAAAGTGTCAAAGGCACTTGTGTTCGCAAGTCAGAGCCTTAGCACTTGGCAGAGCACACAGGGACAGATGTTCAGAAATCTCATTACTCACCCTGAGCTCAAGGCTCTGTCCTTTACGATGGAGACGTTTGCTGCATTTAGGCAGAATCAGGAGAACTTAAGGGTGAGGTGCAGCGTTTAGGAGTGTGAGAAGGGAAAGTATATACTGCCATATTAAGAAAATATCTAGCTTTTTCTCTCTGAAATCTGCATTGCAAATGACTTTTAAATTAGAGTATGAAAAATCTGCAATGCAAAACTGAAGAACGAAAGGATCTTTTTTTCTATTCTTCCCTGACTTAAGGTCGGGAAAGCAAAAATTAAAAAAAAAAACAAAAACAAAAAAACCTTATCCCTCTATTTAACCTCATGACAGTGGTCACACCCAAGAACAACGGGTCAATAGCTGATATCACATTCAGTTAGTCACACCTAGTCTTAGGCATGAAAATACATTTAGATCAGGGATGGGTGCACTTTTATGGTCCTACACATTTTAGAGCCAGAAAATAAAGGAAGAAAACAAGGTGACTACCACAGCTCACCTGTATGCTGGGTCCAAATCTCTCGCTTTTGCCCTGAATATCCCTCTGAATAAATGAGACGACCCTGGGCATTTGACCAATAGATGAAGTTCCTTTTCCAGTCCACATCCAGTAAGTAGAGGTTCCCAGCATGCTCCTCCACTAGAGTTCTTTCTATAGCAGATCCCATAGAGCTGACTTTCAGCAAGTATAGACGCTTGCCAGAAGAAAACACAACTTTCAGCTCTGCAAAGGGAAGGGAGAGGTTTGCTGTTTGACCATTCAGACGAATGCCGGGTTCCCTACGGGGAATAGCCTCATCTCAAGCTCGGGCACCCACACAAATGTCTTACATCCCCGCCTGTGTAGCAGACACACATGACCCAATTACCACCATAACCTCTAAAGATGGGCTATTTGGGAAGATGGCCAGTGTTGGTGTCAGCTTTTCCGAGGCATGGGGTATTTCTGACGTTCAATGGAAGGATAAAACTGAATCACTGACATGTATCACTCCTTAGTAATGTCTTGCTCCTAGAGAACTTTTGTTTGCTTATTTTATTTATTTATAGACAATTTTTTTTTGCGGGGGGAGGTGGGGAAGTTCGAGACAGGGTTTCTCTGTAGCTTTGGTGCCTGTCCTGGAATTAGCTCTTGTAGACCAGGCTGGCCTCGAACTCACAGAGATCTGCCTGCCTCCTTCTCTCCGAGTGTTGGGATTAAAGGCGTGCGCCACCACCTCCTAGCACTTGTTTTGTTGTTTGATTTTAAATGTAGTCCTGATTGTTCTCACTCACTCAGCAAGCTGGCCTTGAACTCAGAGACCCTCCTGTCTCTGCTTCTCACCGCTACTAGAGAATTTTTAATGCTTTCTGTTATTTAAAGAAAAATTGGGCCAAGGCTGGAGAGATGGCTCAGAGGGTAAGACACTGACTGCTCTTCAAGAGGTTCTGAGTTCAATTCCCAGGAGCCACATGGTGGCTTACAGCCATCTGTCATGAGATCTGGTGCCTTCTTCCGGCCTGCAGTCATACATGCAGGCAGAATACTATATACATAATAAATATATATTTTTTTAAAAAAGAAAAATTGAGCATGTGGACTTAACAGCATACAATATATAACGCTCAAAATTAAACCTGAGCTGATTGCTTAGCAACTACAGCCTTTTCCACCATGGTTTCATCCAAAACCATCCCTGTGATCTGTGTTTTTAAAAATAAGTTGGTGCATAAACATATTTACATGATTTATTCTTCCCAAAACTTTCATATTCTAGTTTCAAAAGCACCAACGGTTGGGCAGAAAAAGTCAATAGATTGTGTAGCCTTCAATATTTTGGTGATAAAACAGCAACATGGGGAATTTGTGTTAACAATGCTGGACTAAAACAGCATTCAAGCAGAGACCACTTAAAAACTAAGACAGGATATGTAATAGGGATCATAGAAGGTAATTCTCCTATTAATTTACTTGTAAAATTTTCATGCAAACCTGAAGTATACATGCCATTTTATGCTTTAAAAATCAAATACAATTGTCCTAGCAATGGAGGAATTATATACCTAAAGTAGTATATCACTCAGCCTTCAGAAGGGATAAAAGGTGAGTGAGGTGTCCGAGCAGGTACAAGTGCCTGTGTGCAAGTTCACGAGCCTGAGTTCCATCCCTGGAGCCCACAAACAGTTAGGAGGACAGGACCAACTCCACACCACTCTCCCCTGATGGACACATGCACACAATGGTGCACATGAGCTCCTCTCGCAATGATAATCATCAAAATTGAAACATAAAACGGAAGGGAGTCAGGAGTTGTGGTACACTCTGCTGATCATGGGATTCGGGAAACTTTGAAGCCAGCACAGGCCACATAGTAAACCCAACGCCACCCAAGACTGTATGTCAAGGCCTGTTTCAAAAGTCAAAGGGGTGTATGTATGAGATTCTATGAGATGCTAGAATAGAGAGTAGTAACATTGGACTGACTGGTTTTGTGCCAGCTTGACACAAGCCAGAGTCATCAGAGAGGAAGGAACCTCAGTTGAGGAAATGACTCTATGAGATAGTGACCAACAGGGGGAGGGTCCAGCCCATGTTGAGTGGTGTCATCCCGGGGCTGCTGGTCCTGAGGTCAATAAGAAAGCAGTCTGAGCAAGTCAGGGGAAGCAAGCCAGTAAGCAGCATCCCTCCATGACCTCTGCATCAGCTGCTGGCTCCAAGTTCCTGCCCTGTTTTGTGTTCCTGTCCTGTCTTCCTTTGACAATGAACAGCAAAATAGAAGTGTAAGCCAAATAAACCCTTTTCTTCCCAAACTGCTTTTTATCACCATGTTTTATCACATCAATAGGAACCCTAATTAAGACAAACATCAAAGATATTATTCTAAGTGACATACACCAAAGACAAATATCATACACTTTCACCAAATATGGTATCTAGAATTAGCCAGTCCACATAGACAGAAAATAAAATGGTGATTGGCAGGAACTAGAGGGGAAGGGGAGTAGAACTGATACCTAAGGTGTAAAGAGATTCATTCTGGAAGATGAAGAATTTCTGGGAACGGATCGTAATGAAGGTTGCACAGCAACATGAATGCATCTTATGTCACCACACAATTAAAAATAATTAGATGTTAAGTTTTTGTTGAGTACTATTATTTAGCACTATTAAAAAACTAAATCAAGGGGACTGGACATGGAGGTACACACCTTTAATCCCAGCACTTGGGAGGCAGAGGCAGGAAGAACTCTGTGAATTTTGAGGGCAGTATGATTTACATAGTGAGTTCTTTGCCTTTCAGGGCTACACAGTGAGACCCGATCTCAAACCAATCAGAAAGCAATGGAATCAAGTTATTTTGACAACACACTGGTCGTCAACGGAACTTGTCAGAACAGAAGGGATGGATTCAGCAATGGAATCTGCTCTATTTCCGGGCTCACCTGCAGCAAGCCTTCTTGAACTGTACCCATTTTACTAGGGAACTTACCACTGCAAGTGCCAGAAGGTAAAAGAAACAGTCCCTCTGGGCAGACACACTTGTAGCCCTTAGGATGGATGGGGGACAGGAGGCACAGATGGCTGCAAGAACCCGGAACACATGCTGAGTGTCTACCTGTTCAAACAGAAACAGTAGATGTAGTTCAGACTCTCTGTCCAAACCATTCAAAACTCAGTACTGGAGAAGAGGGAAGATGGTCTGCCTTAAGAAGAATCCAAGTCTACTTGTTATCTTTCACGAGTGTGCTGACCTTTGAACTAAGCTTGTCTCCAGACTGACTGCCAGACAAGTGTCCAAGTGACTTACCAACAAACTTTAACCAGCTGCACCTTCTCCCTTCAAGTTAAGGCAGAATGAGTATTCCATTGGTTTACTGTGAGACTCCTTGAATGGATCTGTATTCTCCACCATGGTTAGTTGCTACAACACACTTAGCCTAGCGTACATGCCTTTGATTCCAGCACTCCGGAGGCAGAGGTGTGATTACAAGACCAGCCAGTCTACACATCCAGTTCCAGGACATTGGTGAGCATAATCTCCACCCTCTATGGATAGCTTATGTTTTCTTTTTCATAATTATTTTTTAAGATTGATTTATTACTTTTTGTTTATAAGCGTTTTGCCTGTATACACGCATGCACACCACATACATGCCTGGTATCTGAGAGGGTCAGAAAAGGACATTGGTTCTCCTGGTTTTGGAGTTACAGACAGTTGAGAGCCACACATCAGGTGATGAGGATTGAACCCAGGTTTTCTGGAAGAGCAGTTAGTGCTCTTAACTGCTGAGACGACTCTCCAGCCCAGAGCTTATATTTCCAATATCCCAGACCCTAAAAACCCAGCTGAGGCGTTAGCCAGACACAGAGCCCAGGACTTGGAAAGAGCTTCCCCGTGAAGCTTCTGTTCTGTTCACCATATCTAGAAGCCCTGTGTGCTGACTGGAAGGAGAAGGGGCTAAACACGTCCCTGCCTCCAAACAGCAAGTTCCAACAACAAACTGAGATCTCTTCTTGGGCGGTTTCCACCTCAGCAATTCAGAAGCAAGTGCATCACTTACTTTTGGGCTGCTGAGATCTGTGGAGGACTGAGAGAGCAGACACGGAGGCACCGGAGGCATGGAGCAACACCTCTCTCGCCTTCGGACTGCTGGGCGAGGTCCGGACCAGTTGAGTTTGATTTGCCCAGAAGAAAGCATTCTCAAACACAGTCAGACCAACGGGATCTTCATCTTCCAAAAATACCCCAGGAAAGGTGTGCCTCCCACTGCCGTCCACTTTCACGGTCTCTATGGACTGAAGGATTAGAGTCTCATGAGTTAGGGAGAGCGCCAGCAAGGGCTGCTGATGTTGCTGTCACCAGAGGTTTCTGGATGCTGACTGATCCATGCGACATCAAGTCGATTGGGAGGAATTCATCTAAGCCTGTGGAGTCTACCATCAAAGTCAGCACATCGAGTGGTCTTTGTCCAGATTTAACAACTATCCCACATGCTCTACATCCAGACATGGTACCAACACCATTCTCTCTATTCTGTAATTGGCCCACAATGTAGGTGTTTCATGTGTTCTCAGAGAGAGCCGTGAGTGTTCACAGAAACATCCTAATCAGCCAAAAATCACAACTAGGAAACAAGACTTGGAAACGTGACTCACCAGGCTGTGAGCTTCTGCTTTTAGTCACTATGTCGTAGTGACCTTTTAGTTTGTCATTTCCCAAATTGGGATGTTATAAACTGCAACATTAGGCCTTGGAAATCCGAGTGCAGCTCTTTAGTGCCTAAGGAAATGTATGCTTCTGTGGAAGCTCCCAGAAGTCTTCAAAGCATATTGTATCATGGGTACAACATAAATTATGACCTTTATAACTGCAAAAAATTAGCACTGTTGGGCTACAGAGTATGTAAAAAAGAAAAAAGCACACCACGTCTTCCAAGCTGTTGGTACAGTCTGCTCTGCTCGAAGACGTTGTGCAATTAAACCTTGCTTTTCTTGTTTTTGCAATGCAAATTACTTCATGGAGTTAATGCTAGTCATCAGAGAAGCATGTGCATACCTTAGACCCGTTCTCAGCTCCTAGCAAAAGAGAGTTCCCATTTCCTCTGGCTCTATCTATAGTACCTCTTTATAGCCACCGATCCAGTAGAGTCTGCCAGTCACGTAATCAAGTGTCAGCCCTAAAGGCTCCTCTGTGGTCACCACTGCTAGGGTCTTCCTGTCGGAGCCGTCCATTCCTGCAGTCTCAACCGTCTTCAATCCGTTCTCACTCCGATTTACCCAGTACAAATACCTGCAAGCAGCGGGAGTACGCAGTTTTCAAAAATGCCCTCGCTTGCGTACACACATTATTCTCAACAACTCCATTAGCCCTCTCCTATGAGCTTTGTCTCTGTCCTGCTCCCCAAAGCTGGAGCGTCCCCATACTCATCAGGCATGGGAAGGTTTGGCTACATGGAATTCAGTCTAAGATGTACAAAGAAGAATCTTGTGGAGCAAGTGAAACCTAAAGGCTGGCACTCTCTCTTCTTAAGCATGTAAAATGCCAAGAGATTTGAGGGTACATTCCAAGAGAAATACGACTTACTTCTTTGCAGGAAACACCACGAGCTCCTCCGGCACAAGATCCTTTTCCAAGATTTTGACGTAGCCTCTGCCATCACTTAAGCCAGCACAGATGACCCGCGCAGAGCTACTAGCCCAGTACAACTGTCCCGTAAACCAGTCCAGAGAAATACTGCTCACGGGTGGGAGTTCTGCCGACACGGGAGACAGAGTGACACCTGTAGCTTTTCATGGCTATGTTTGCCTTGAGAACGGTATTTGACAAGACTCCTCAACAACTCATTAGGATCTGTACGACGAGGCAGAGAGGACCCAAGAAATAATGGCCAGAGGTATTCCATGGAGTGGCTAAGGTGCATGCAGGACCCAAGGATAAGCACAGCTAATGAATATGGAGCATGTGGCCGTGGCTCAGACACTGGTCACCACAGGGGTCTCTGGGAATAGCTCTGTCTGCCACTAAACCTACTGGGCCATGCCCTTCTTCACTATGCTGCCTGGTTAATCCCCACCCTTACCTACTGAGACAAATTCTGGCTAGTGCCTTCATCTTAGAGAGGCAGGTCAAAGGAACGAAGAGCCAAGTTCAAATACCTAGTGATAGAGAAAGCTCTGGCTTAAGGCTAAATCCCAAGATTTCTATCCTTCTTAAAAACATTTTCATGGACCAAGCAAGGTTCTGTGATGTTCTTACAGAGCCAGCCTACCATGTACATGTCTCATATTGGTATTTTATATACTCTCATGCTTCATGACAGGCTAGTCATAAAAGCTTTCCCATCTAAAGATATAGATATAGATCAGCTAAAAATACAGATACTCCTTACAGTATGCTTAAGAAAAGCTATAAGTTGAATATGGATGTATCACAAGGAACCAATAGGTTAGAGGCTTGGTCCCCACCTTGTGGGCATTATTATTGGCAGGTAGTAGAAACCTTTAAATGAGGGGGCCTAGTAGGATGTTTTAGGTCATTGGGAGATCCCTTTGAAGGGAAATGTGGAATGATGTTCTTGTCCTCTCTCCCTTTCCTTCCCAGCTGTCACAAAGTGAGCAGCTTTCTCCTCCACACTTCTGCCATGATATGCTGCCAATTAACCACTCCAAAGCTTTAGGCTCAAAAATTTTAAGGTTGTTTAAGATTGTTGATCTCAGGAATCTCATATCAGTACCATAAGAAGCCTTAAGAAGTTAATGTTTAATGCCAAAAAAAAAAAACCCAAACAACAACAACAAAACCTTACCTGGGTAGAGGGGAACAGAGCTTGGCTTCCCAAGAATGAACACATTCAAGACTTTATCTACCCAGAAGTACATGTTTCTGTTCAGGTCATAAGCAACAGAACTGGGCCTTGACTTTACAGGGGTGAGCATCTCATAGATGCCTGTTCTTCGGTCCAGGATGCCTAGCTCTTTATCTGCTGCTATAAGAATTTTAACATCGTCATCTGCAGTAGAAGGAAGATGGTAACACATTACTCTGAAGCTTTCTTTTACATCTTCCCCTTTAACTAAAGATGCGATTCCTTCTTTTATACCGAAGTCTGCTTCTCCCTAAAGCAGAGACAAAGCACACTCGGGGAGATTTGTGGGCTGTCCTAGTCCCTCCTTCCCCTGATCCCAGCACTTTAAAGCTAATTTTTGGAATAGTATTGCCTTATTTGATTTCAGATTCAGCTGCTTCCCCTTAGACAGGACTCTGATACGGGCTTGTCACATAGCAGTCACATGTGAGAGTCCCCGAGGCAAAGAAGCTCAGGCCAAATTAAAACTCAACTGGTTGGTTCTCTGGAGCACCCAATTCTGTAGCTAAGGGAGTAACTATATCATCTTAAAGACACTCAGTGTAACTGACACTCTGGCTAGGCAATGCTTGCCACAGTAGCAGTTTCTTTGGAATGAAAAACATCGTGTCTAGCACTAAACCTTAAATTAAATAACCAGGGTCACGTTTCTCTATAATTACCATTAAGAGTAGAGCAGAAGCTGGGCTCATTTGGACTCCAGAACTCACCTGTAACCCGACAGTCCGTGCCATTGTAGAGCTGGTGACCTTGAATACAGCCACAGGAGTAAGAGCCTGGTGTGTTATGACACAGTTGGCTACAAGGACCATATGCCAGAGAGCACTCGTCCACATCTGCTGGCAGAGAGTCATAAGTCAGAGATGGCTCAGGAACTACGGCTTCCGTAGTTCAGTGCACAGGAGTTTCGGGCTCGCCACTGAGTTCCCATTCGTGGGAATGTAAGTTAGCAGAAGGTCCCAGACAGGGAGCCCTGCAGTTTGGCTGCCATGAAATGCAATCTGTGCTAATCCAGCAACATTCTTAGGCTATACTAGTTCCCAGTCACACCAGAATCTGATTCAGAATGACAAGTGTTAGGGCCTAGGGTTCACTATTCATGCCACAGAACACTTCATCTAAGAGGAACGAGAAGGTCACGTGCATGGATAGGACACCGAATTGAGCTTTTGTGCAACTGGTTTACACAGCCTGTGCTCCCAAACTAGGCTTGGTGAAACGCATCAAGTACTGGGGAGATGAAAACCAGAAAATCAGGAGTTCAAGTTCATCTTCAGCTACATTCTAAGTTCAGTTCTACCGTGCTCCACATGAGACCTTGTTTCAAACAAATAGCAAAAACCACACAGGACTCTCCAGTAGATAATCGACAAAACTATGAGATATTTATTTAGTTTTAATAGGCAGGAAAATGGTTCCTTGGGGAGATTTTAGGAAGATGTTATTCCTCCTAAATCACAAAGTCCTGGGACATAACAACACTTTCCAGTCCCAGGAGTACAACTGATGCATGGCCACAGTCAAGTCCATGGCCAGCCAAGCCTTGCTGTGAGTCAGAACCCCCAAAGTGTGCTACAACCCTACCTAGATGCTTCTGAGGGCCATGACCAGATTCTAATGAAGAATTCATAAATCTTATAACTTATAAGTATTGTTTCATTTAAACAATAAACTTAATTAAATTTAATTACTAAGATTTATTAAATTCTAATTATAAGTGATGAACTTAAAAGTAGGTTCCTAACATCTCTTAATGAAGTCTTAAGATTAAAGCCATTACAGAAGGCAATTTTAAAGTTCCTATATAGCCTTCCCTGGTGGGTAGACCTGCAGATCCATCATAAAGAGAACATTGAATACACAGACAGGGCTGAGAGCAGAGCTCAACCTGTCCTTAGGGTGAACATAGTTAACACAGCAGATCCTTTATTCTTGTGCTATACTTCAACCGAAATTATCATCCTGTATTGTTCTAGATAGATGCTGTAGGCTACTGGTCATATGTTTTTTACATTATTAAGAATAATGAAGACCAGTAAATCTTATGTCAGCCATCCCAGGTCTATAGCTCCATTTTACAAAAGAGAGAAACGAAACCCAAGGATTAAATGACCTGAAGAAGGTCAGCTGAAAGGGACATGCAGAACAAAGATACAATGTACTTTAGTTCACAGGCTCTCCATCCTTGGTGGCAGAGACCTGGGGACTGGCTGTGAAGGGACAAGGATATTTGTTCAATGGCAAAAGCTCTTTACACTCCATAAGGTAGGACACTAAACTTAAGTTTAGTGTCTAAGTCTTTGGTCTTTGGTCAATAATTGACTTGCAACTCCCACAAGCTAGAGTAATAATTAGAATCGACAAGGAAATTAGAATTTTGTTCCTGGTGGAAATACGTGTGCTCCACCATTCTACATGTGGAGTGTAGTCAGGTAACTGAAAAGGAGGATTCAAATTTATATTCCTACAGCAAAAGACATGCAAGTGTTGTTCGTGATATCTCTCTCTCTCTCTCTCTCTCTCTCTCTCTCTCTCTCTCTCACACACACACACACACACACACACACATAGCAGAAACAACCCAAATGCACCATTAATAGCTAAATAGAAAAATGTGCTACAAGCATAAGCAAGCATAAAATAGAATTATGTTCAGTCTTTAAAAGGAAGGGAATACTGACACATGGATGAATCCTAGAGACATGTGACACACGAAAGGACAAACACCGAGAGACTCCACTTACGTGGTGATGCATAGAATATACAAACTCACAGAAAGAGAAAGTCAGAAGTTACCAGAAGCTAAGGCATATGGGGCCTAGGAAGCTGTTGTTACATAGACAGAGAATTTCTGTTGGGAATGGTGAAAAGAGCTAGAAATGCATGGTGATGGGAATAGTACACTGTAAACATGAACACCAATACAATAGCAGCACATTGAAAACGCCTGAAACGCTGAAATTCATGCTGTGTACATGTCGCCACAATAAGAACGCTTCTAGAGGACGAGCCAGCTCTGACCTCCACAGCTCCATCCATCAGGCTGCAACTGCCACCCTGACGTGCAGGAACACTGGACACCCCAGCGGGTATCACTGCATGACCCCTCACAGCCACCATTCAGCAGGGAACAGTTTTTACCTGTGGGGATAAGGCAGCAGTCAAAACAATTGAGCTCGGTGGTTCATGCTTTACAAACCATGTTGTATTAGGCACCTTCTGGGCTGGGTGAGGAGCAGATGAGCACTCAGAGACAACCCTTGACCCTGCCCTCTCAGCTGGGAAAATGGGGCTAGGGGAAGACTACGTGGAACAGGAAAGGTACAAAGTCCAGGACCACAGCAGTGGCATTTCTTTCCAAGATATCATGTAGACAATCTCAAGGGTTGGTGTATTTGTATTTCCCTTCTGTAGAAAAGCGGAGACCCTCCTATGTGCTTTCTGTGGGGTCTGTGGGTAAGGGGGACACTTGGCCCTGTATATTCATTTATGAATGCAAATAATCAGACCCAAAGCTGTACTGAGGTTTGGCCATTAGTGCTTTAATAACTCTTACGTGTGTTCTTATAGTACAAAGTTTCTTCAGAAGCCTTTAGGGGAGTCTTAAGAAGCATGGGGGAAGGGCGATGGTGGCTCATGCCTTTAATCCCAGCACTCGGGAGGCAGAGGCAGGCGGATCTCTGTGAGTTCGAGGCCAGCCTGGTCTACAAGAGCTAGTTCCAGGACAGGCTCCAAAGCTACAGAAGCATGGGGGACAGGAGACAAATGACAGAATGACTTGAGGTGAGATGCCCACTCTCTCTTCTTGCACTGGCTGCTTTTGTATGTAAACTTCACACAAGCCAGAGTCATCAGAGAGGAAGGAGCCTTAGCTGAGGAAATGCCGCCATGAGATCCAGCTGTAAGGCATTTTTTCAATTAGTGACCAATGGAGAAGGACCACTGTGGGTCAGTGAGTGGTGCTATCCATAGAATGGTGGTCCTGTGCTCTATAAGAAAGGAGGCTGAGCAAGCCAGAGGAGACCATCCAGTGGGCAACTCCCCTCCCTGGCCCCTGCATCAGCTCCTGTCTCTAGGTCCCTATCCCGACTTCCCTTGGTGATAATCAGCAATGTAGAAGTGTAAACTGAATAAACCTTTTCCTCCTCAATTTGCTCTTTGGTCATGGTGTTTCATCACAGCAATAGCAACCCTAGCTAAGAAACTTCCCTAGTAGATCCTGCAGTGATTCTTCTAGTGCAAACCACAAAGTTAAAAAGTCAGTTACAGCAATGGTGGCAAACACCTTTAATCCCACCATTCAGGAGGCAGAGAAAGGCAGATCATTGTGAGTTCAAGACCAGCCTGCTCTACAGAGCGAGTTCCAAAACAGGCTCCAAAGCTACAGAGAAACCTTGTCTTGGAACAACAACAACAACAACAACAAAAATAGTTACAGCTGGGTGATGGTGGCACATGCCTTTAATCCCAGAGGCAGGTGGATCTCTGAGTTTGAGACCAGCCTGATCTACATATTAAGTTCCAGACAGTCAGGGCTACACAGAGAAATCCTGTCTCGAAAAAGGAAAAGAAGAAGAAAGAAGGGAAGGAAAGAAGGAAGGGAGGAAGGAAGGAAGGAAAAACAGATAGAAAGAAAAAATCAGAGTTATTTTTCAACAACCTTTCTCCTTACCAGAAAACATGCTTTCTGAGGTTTTTCTCAGTTAAGTCCTTGGAGAATTCTATTTTATTTTTTTTTCTTAAACAGATTGATTCATTCCTCCCCCAGACAGGTGCCAAATGGTTTCTATTGCTCCCATTGGTTTTGTGCGTTTTCTTGTACTGGATCTGCAAAGCTGTATTGAATCTCATAAAATCCCCAAGCTGAAAGCTGAACAAAAGCAGTGAGCACCAGGCTCAGCCAAGGCTTTCTGGAGAGGGATCCCTAGATTGGGTGAAGTCTGAGCATAGTGCTGCAGATGGCTGACCCTCAACGGAGGGCGTGGCCCTTGTTGTGACATGGATTTTACCAACATTAGTGGATACACTGCTGGCTTTATCGAAAACTTCAGAAGCAGTGTAGTATCTAGGTTTTTACCTAACCCATCTCCTTAAAGCTACAGAATGAAAATTGCTCTTGAAGTTTTGCAAGTTAGGGGATTTTCCTCATATTCACAAGAGCAAAGCTAGGAGCCTTAATGTAATAGATGAAATGTGATGTGATAAAATGTAAGGAACAAAGGCAATTGTCTGTGTGTGCATTTCACTTTAAGCATTCTTCCGAGGAGCCGGCCCCGATGATAACTGTTAGGGATGGATTCTGAAACGTCGCCTACCGACTCCTGAGTTTGAACGTGCACTCCCCTGATAATGGTGCTATTCTTGGAAGCGTGGGACCTCTGGGACCAGGGAACTCACTAGTTAGAAAGTGGGCCATTGGAGGCAGGTCTTTTACAGTTATAGCCTCAGCCCCGTTTCTCTGCTTCCCATTCTGCAGAAATGAGAAAAGCAGCAGCCACACATCCAGGATGCCCTTGCACAACCCACCCTCAACCCAGCCTGTGACTGCCAGCCACAATCAATCCTTGCTCCCCTTAATTGCTTCTGTCACAGCCAAGTGTGCAGTAATTAATCCAGTAACTAAGGCAGTAAGCTAGTTCATCTCGTTTTCCCACCTCCCGTCTTAAGCTGAGGAAGCGGTTTCTTACCGCATGTGCTGGGTTCATCAGTACCATCTGTACAGTCAGCTTTCCCATCACACATCCAAGAGTCTGGGATGCATTTCCCTCCGTCACAGCTAACAGCGCCTTCTGGACAGGTGGCTGGGGAGGAAGTTGAACGTTCTTCTTCACTATTGCTCATAGCCCAGGAGGGTAATCAGGGACTCTCCCTCCAGTAGGTTACTTGCCAATATTTCTGTAGCCCAAGCAATTGAGGATTGGAAAGGAAAAGCTTATCATTGGAAACTGATTTTTGTCTTTCAGGGAGTTAGGGCTTTAGACTCCATCGTAAAAATAGCGAGACATCTGGGCACTCATGCTAAACTTGATTGATCTAGCTTTAAATAGTTGGAATTAAAATTGTACTGGAGTCAGTCACTTGACCCAAACAGAGTATTCCTCTAAAAAATCCACCTAATTGTACAAAATGTTAGATGCTGAGCACATTTAATTTTGCAGCCTTAACTCCACAAAAGTTTGGATAGGATTTCAGTCCACCAGGAAACCAGAGGCTGCACTTTTCTGGGGTTGGGAGGACATCTAGGAGAGGAATGTGGTGCTCGCCACACTTTGGGGTTGGGTTTCGTGCTTTTTAGTGGGAGTTTTTTACTGACAGTGTTCACTATGTGAGAACAAGTATCAATGATTGCTAGGCTCCCTGCAGAGACTGGTGCTCAGGTGTTCTAGAGACTGCTAGCTCATCAGCACTGGGAACATTTCAGGTAGTGCTTATTTAGCATATACATTACAGGGGTTTTTATTTACCCAGCCCTTTGTGTTTCCATGGATAGCTACGCCTCAGCTCTTGCTAGGGAGCATCCTGTTTTTAGATAAAGGATGGTAGCCTCAGGGATAGGGATTAAATGTAGCCTGCACAAAGCAGTCCACGTCCTATACCTTGCCCTCGAAACTTAAGGGGATGCCAGACGTACCACAGCCCTCCTCATCCGAGGCATCACCGCAGTGGTCAATGCCATCACACCTCCAGCTGGCCATGACGCATGCCCGATTCTGGCATTGCCACTGCCCCGCCAAGCAATGGCTGTGGGGACAGTGTTCTTTTACAGAGTCATCGTCACAGTCCTGATGGCCATCACAGTGTTCCCAAGCATCCAGACACTGAGCCTTTCCCGGACACTGGATTTTGTAGTCCGGACACACTGTCAAGATCTCTGAAAGGCAGGAATTAGGTGGGCAGGGCAGAACTGCGGGACAATGACAGACATGCTTATCCAGGCTAGAACTATGGTTATGCCGTGAACTCCATCTATGAAACCAATAGCTAAGAGATGCTAGCTAGATGTCATTAGGGACATGGTTGTGACTTTCTGCACTGAAGTTTCTCCCCAAGATAAGTTTTCAAAAAGTCAATAATGCTAATAAATTTGAAGAAAAAAAATACAAAGAAATGGGTCTGAGAATCTTTTATAACATGAAAGACAATATAACATCTGGCTCAGCCCATACAACCTAAGGCTATTCCGTGGCTTACTTTCAGTTAGCACTACAGATGATGGGCTGTTGAAAATAGTGGTGCAGGGCTGATGGAATGGCCTGGGAGGTAACAGTCCTTGCCCTAAGCCTGTTGACATGAGCTCAATCACTGGGATCCATGCGCTGGAAAGAGAGCATCAACTCCCCAAGTTGTCCTCTGGGATGCTGCATGGGGTCCATGCATGCATGCATGCGTATACCACCTGCACAGGCGCATACATAAATAACAAATGGGTGCAATTTTTAAAGGAAGTCATACCTACCACAGTTAACCTCGTCGGAGCCGTCTAAGCAGTCCCTGGCACCGTCACAAAACCAGCTGGTAGGAATGCATTTCCCATCATCACACTGCCAGGCTTGCCGGTACCCAAGGCAAGTTTCCTCTGCAGGCCAGAGTTGGATTCAAGAGCAGGCAAGGAGGAAGACGAGTTTGTCAGAGTCTGTCCGTTTGCTGGATTTCAAGTCATATCATTCAAAATAGGAAAGCAATGAAGACTTCTGAGATCGACACTGGCCCCAACCGTGAACTTGCTGGTTCCCTTCACACTCCTGACAGCAACTCTACGGTATAGCTTACTTCTCCCATTACTGTGACAAAATATTCGACAGGAGCAACTTGAGAGAAGGAGAAATTATGTCGGTCCACATTGAATAAGGGATACAGTTCGTCATGGCAGAGACGGCATGGTGGCCAGAGTGTGAGGTGGCTGGTCATAGTACATCCTCAGTCAGGAATCAGAGAGATGAACACTCATACTTGGCTCTCCCCCCCCCCCCTTTTTTTTCTAACTCACACTGGGATACCAGTGCTTGGAAAAGCGCCACCTACGTTCAGGGCCAGTCTTCCCTCCTCTGTTAAACTCTGGAAACTGCATTGCAGTCATGCCCAGAAATGTGCCTACTGGATGGTTCTAGAGCTGGTCAAGCTGAGATTGACGATTAACCAATTAATTTACTTTAACAAGGAAGAAAGACCCAGGATCCTTCAAAGCTTAGCCTCTCTGCCATTGTTGAGAACACTGTAGCCTAGCAAAAGTTTTGGGGCAGAGATACTTTATAAGCGTTCTGTCTAAAGTGGCAGCTAGCCATGCACCACTAACAAACACAGGAAAGGTGGGTTTTGCACAACAGGCTTGAAGTTTATTTATATCTAACCATTCAGGTACATTCTGACCCCTACAGGTGGCTGGAAGCCAAGACAGTCCACCTCTTTGAATTCCTTTGATCGCCAAGACTATATTCAGATCAAAGACAACGCCGGGGGAACTAGTAGATTTCACAGCAAACCCACCTTCAAATAGTTCACCTTAAGAAGGAGACTTAGAGAGTCAGGGTAGCATGCCCGAGGACTACACAACAAAGCAAGCATGGAAGTGTATTCCAACCCACAAACATACGCCTGTTTCTGTTTGTTCATTTGCTTGTTTATTGGATTCTGAGACTTTAGCCCAGGATTTGCATGTGACCCTCAACCCTGGAGCTTCACCCTGAGTCCTGAGAATGTTTTCATACCAAATATTTCATGTGAAGTTAGAGACAGCAAGTGTCCACCCAAGAAGAAGAAAGTGGGATAAACAAAGAAAGGGCATACTCACTGATACATTGATGCTCTCGTTCTCTCTCTCTCTCTCTCTCTCTGTCTCTCTCTCTCTCTCTCTCTCTCTCTCTCTCTCTCTCTGAATAAGATGCATCGCTTAAGCTTTCTGTCTGTACTAGTGTTCAGGTGACCCACCTGGGGCTTCGAATACACTAAGCACTGAGAACTAGGGCCTTGGAGCAGCAAACTATTTGCCAAATATTTAACTTGGCTTCTAAAAGTTTTGTACTTTGTTTGCTCAATTTGCATACAAAAGAGCTTTGTGTATTAAGGTCTACAAGGCTTTCTGGAGAGCCTCTGGATTAGTCTAGTTAAATAAATATGGTCACCAATGCTTAAGCCTAAATTTAAGGTACAAACTCTGCTCTTACAGTGGTGCCACTAATACTTGAGGACGACTGGATTTCATCTTTGAGAGTCTGTGACACTCAGAACACTCCTCATGATTGACTATCCCCTCAGGGGACAAAAGCCACGAGGGTGGACACTGTCAGACAAAGACACATCAAATACCTTAGATCTGAAATGATGGGACCTTTCTGAAGTATTTCAGATTGAAGATTTTTCCATTTATTTTGCACACACACATACACACACATGCACACACACACACAAGCACACTAAAGTATCACATGGATGGGCCCAAATCTAAATAATTCTGGCTATTTTTTACATTGTTAAGGATCAGACTAGGGTCTTGCACATTGTATATACTATCCCCCCAGCTTTTCATTTTGAGACAGGCTCTTGATAATTCTTCCAGTTTGTCTTGAACTCAGCCTACAGCTTAGACCAGCCTTGGACTTACGATCCTCCTGTCTCAGCATCCCAAGCAGCTTGTGTTTCAAACATACTCCACACACACACACACACACACACACACACACACACACACACTGAAGGTGATTTTATATGCTATTTTAAGTGAACCTGTCTTCTGGCTGAGACCCATCACATGAAGTCAGATAGGGAAAGTCCTGTGGTGGTATCATGTTTGTATTAAACCACTTTGGGTTGTAGAGCCTTTCAGATTTTTACGTCGGGAATGCTCATCTTGGGCTTGGACGCCAGGGCTGGTGTACGACAGCATCTCGAGAAGTGCTTACCACACTGCTCATCTGTCCCATCCGGGCATTCTTGCTCGCCATTGCAGAGCCAGGCTACAGGAATGCACTTCTCACCACAAGCCACTTGCCGGGTCCTGTTACACTCGATTTCACCTGCAGTCAATAAACAAGAGGCAGAGTCCTGAGAGTTTCTGGCCCCCACAGCCTAAGACGGCATTTCTCCATGATAAGGAGCCATGGAGTGTTGTGTTGAGGAAGACTAAGTTCCTCCTCCCACTCCACTTGGGCTCACTAGGAAATTCCTTTAGAACCAGGTCCTCCTGGTGTCATAGAGTTGCTTCAGGGAGGCTTACTGTGTGCCTGTTCTCTGTAGGATTAGAGGAGACTCACACTTGGGCACCAGTAGATATAGGTGCAGTAATGCCAGATCTAATTCGCTCACAAAGCCATGGAAAGTGAGCACGTATAAGTTAAATGTCTAGGCTCGAAACCTTAGAGCCCAAGTACTTCCATTTAATCTTAGACATGTACAGACCCACGTTCGGGGTCCAACACAACATTCTTTTAACAATATCTCTCTCACGGCTATGCTATAAATACTTGGAAGCTTTCAAAGACTGAATTTATATTATTCCATTCAAGTCATGAACTTGTAGCTATTGTTTGGTGTTCAATGGTTACCAAAAGCCAGAAGTGGAGTAGCCTCGGAAGGAAGCTGCAGGAAGGTCTGAGTACTCATTTACAGCATTGAACTGACACTTAGAGAGGAAAAGACAATCGTTGGTTCCTAGAAAACATAAGCTACACGGCCTGTCCCTGCCGGAGTCGCTGCACCATGTGTGGAATACTCAGCAAGTTCTGTTCCTAGCAGCAGCCTGGGTCGCCAACTGATGGAAGCGGGCGTGAAAGCGGATGTGAGACAGCTCCTCCCAAGAAGCTAGATGCCAGTCTTACAGGTTTTCTTCTACAATTGTGTCACCATCTCGGCCGATTTTAAAGCAAATTCAGTTTTTAGAAAGCATTTAAAATAGACCCCCAGGAATAGAGTTTATTACTGGATTAGCTGCCACCTCTAGCATCTCCTCCTATTCCATCTAGGCTATCATGTGACTAAAGCTGGTGAGACCATTTAATGTCTGGCTACTGCTACTATGGGAACAAGCTCAGTTCACAAACCACCTGGGCTAGAGCATTTTGGTTGGACTACTTGCTGACTGACTGTTAGGTCTCAAGGTGTCTGAATATCCAGAAACGAGCTTAACCTGAACTACTACAGGGGGATTTCTGATGACCGACTCCAGTGCGTCCTAAGAAGTCGTTCCCCTTACCTCTGGCAGAGGGGACACATGGCTCCACCGACATAGATCTGTGGGTGCATAACAAAGTGCTGGCCTCCGGGCTCCCTCAGTCTCTATCCCCAAGTACTTGTTATACATTTCATAGCCCCCACACCAGCCTCATGGCCCTTCCCTCCTCCTAGCTATGCACCCTCTCTGTGCCTGGCTGGTCTCTACTCTTCCAGCACTTTCTCTCGCCCCTTCCCCTCTCTCACTATCTCTTGCTGTGCTGCCAGCTCCTCTGTTCTCTCCAACTTCAATCACCCTGACCAGGTCCATTCTGCGGGCCACGTTCTGCTACTTCTTTCTCTCTCTGCTCTAGACTCTTCCAGATGTCTCTGGCTGTTGTCTCTCTCTCATATCTACAAGAAAAACTTTAGTCATATCGTGGAGTGGCCAAGTCCTCTTCTCCCATGCATCCTCTGGCACACGGATAATGGGATCTCGGTTTTGTTGTGTATGCAATGAGGCTAGGCTATATGGGATCCTGAAAAGGAGATGGAAGGCTTAAGCGAACAGGAAGCGGCTTGGCTCAGAAGCTGCTAAATCAATGCTCATCAGCCATTAGCTCCTTTGCTACCTCTTGTAGCTGATCCTTCCAGGAGGATCTCAGGGCTGCCGTTCACCATCAAAAACTGAGACTATTAGGTGAACCACAACTGAAGAATACTTTGTCTCAGAGATGATCCGTTTAGGAACCCAAAATACATATGAAATCTGGGCATTACCTGCAGACTGTTTTTCAATACTTTCCCAATACAAGTAGGTGCTTACTATAAAGGCATTTATAAAGTACTTACTAACATCTATTGACATTAAATTTACAGTGGCTTGCTCATAATCATGGTATCAAGTACACGGATAAGTGTTGTCCTAAAGCACATGTACTTTATACTCAACGATGTAAAATCACTGCTTAGTTAAAAAAAAAATACAAGTGATTTTAAATCCTGTTTCAGAAGTGATGGGGAGACCAGTCACAGCCTAGATGCTGCAGCAGGTTAGGCACAAATTGTGAGGGTCAGAACCTTAGGTCGGCTTGGTCAAGACACAAAATGCAAACATAAAACGACTTCACTTGTGCATTCTTCCCTTTGTGCCCGGGGTAAGGTTGGGCACATCAGTGTGGTGGGATTGCCAGCCTCACTAGACAGGTGCTTCTCAAAAGCTGCATGCTTCCGACCTCTGTCGGCATCAGCAGCTAGCAACTTCATCCCCTGGGAACTGTACCTGTCTCAGTCAACCGGGGACACGTCGTCTCTCTTCCAGATGCCACCTTTGGATCTGTCTACAAAAGTAGCATCCACCAGTGCTGCAGGGAGTGCTCCTGTCCATTCTTTCCCAGCAGCTTTGGAGAGCGGGCTATTCTCAGTGCCTAGCAGCCATCCCATGGCGACTGGTGGGAAACTAGAGCTAGGAAGAGAGTCCCACCGGGTCTGGACTTAAAGGAAGGAAGAATCTAAGAGGTAAGGTGTTCTAAGTACTCAGGGGTGGAGAGAGCTCCTTTTGCACTTTTGCTGGGTGACTCCACGGAAGCAAAGAACATCTTTGTCCCTGATCTTACCTCTCCTCCTATTCACAGGTTTGCAAAGGGCCTGGCAATCTTGGGTGATCCAGGTCCCTTCCTGTAGGATGCTCAGCCTCACTATTCTACACCCTACACACAGCTGGGGACAGACAGCACACTTAGCGAGGCCGCCTGAAGTTCACCTTCTGTCTGCCTCTGCAGCGCGCTGCTAGGACACTACTGCTATCCTGCACCCTACCTTCTGCACCCCGCAAACCCGAGCTGCGACCCTTCCAAGGGCGCCCCTGCACACCGGCCCCACTCACCTGCCCCTGAGAGCCCGACGCTGCCCAGCGATACCAGCATCAACGAGAAAAGGAGCTGGAGCATCCGGCACCGCATGCCTGGGAAGGCTAGACTGTGGGATTTGTTCTCGCCTGCGCCTGAGTGAGGAAAGCCCGGGAGGGAGGAGCAAGGCAAGGAGTGCAGGACGCCGTGGGGGAGGGGGCGGGGGTGCAGTTCCCACGCCTCCTTGCAGGTTGCTGAATCCCAACCTGGGGTGTGCCGGTGCGCATCTTGTGCGCCCACTATCAGGGCAAGACCTGCCGCTGTCCTGGAAGGTCTCGTCGCATTGTGGGGACTTTGTGTCCCGATCGTCAGTGGAACTGGAAACAGCGCTAGGCTCACTGGGAGCTGGCTCTTGGGGGACATGGAAAGGGTTGGTCTGCTCACGAGTCACCTGAAGCAGGTCTGCCTCTCAGGTGATGCAGTGTGCCAGGTGCTCTTCCCTCACTTTACAAAGCATAGAATTCCCTGTCTCTCTGTCTCAGTCGGTCTCTCACCCTGGCGCTCTCTCTCTCCCTTTCTCTCTCTCTCTCTCTCTCTCTCTCTCTCTCTCTCTCTCTCTCTCTCCTCTCCACCTCAACCCCTGAGTGTTTGTGCACCCTGACGCTGCCTCTCCTCCAGCCCCACTTCCCCCCTCCTCCAACCCTCCTTTCTGTGTACCTAGGCAGAATAAATCCTTTCTATGACCCAGTCTCAAAGATGGTGATGAAGACTCTAAAGACATCCTTCTTTCACTGCTAAAGTCCGGAACAGCACTCCTGGTTCAGTCCATATGACTGACTGGGCAAGTTGAATTTGAACCGACCTAAGCATGACCCCAAAAGAGCCTGCAGAATTTAGCTAGTGGTCATCCTATCTCCCGCCGCTGTTCAGGAAGGGTGAAGGAATTTTCACAGACGCTTCCCACCTTGCACCTCCCACCTCGTTTTCTTAGCGAAGTCAACACTCTTTCTCTCCAGCAATCTGGGAGAGGTGGATGTCAGCTTCTTGGAAAGAACAGAATGAAGTTAGAATTTATTATGCTAAACTGGCAAGGAGCATTTTTAGTCTATAGGAATGAGAGACAGCAATAAAGCACTAGAAAAAAATAGAAACAGAAAAATGAATTGCAAAGTGCCTCCTTAGACCGTATTTGCAGTGCTGTAGGCCAACAGCCTCGCTTTAACTAGTACCTCCTCTTCATGTTCACTGTGGCCCCATCACACCGAATTGGAGACACCACAATGCCATATGCTCTGAAGTTTTCTTTGAATGTGTTGTGTGCTCTGATTGCATAAGCCAACTTTTTAAAAATTGCCTAGTTTTTTTAAACAAAAATCTTCTAAGATATTATATTGGTTTCTTTCTGAAGTATCCGTGTTCTGAATCATATTATTTTATATATTTAATAATATTCAATGTCAAAGAGAGGCAATCAGAGCCATGAGAATATAGACTTGTTCTCACAGAAGGCTAACGGGATAGGTATCAGAAACCCACACACCTGGGACCTTTCCTGAATTAAATGAGATTATATGCTGTCTCAGCCACATAGTTACCATAGATATATGACTTGGTCAACAGACATTTCATTTCTTACAATTATAGAGGTTGGAAGTCCATGAAGGTGCTGGCAAAATCATGGTTTGCTGAGGGGCTATTTCCTACTCTGTGGATGGCTTTGTTCGTGACAAATCCTCACATGGAGAAGAACACAGAAACAAAGCAAATTCTTTTGTATGCCTGTTGAAAGGGCACTAATCCCATGATGGGGGCTCCACCCTCACTGTCTAGTTACTAATCCAATGATGAGGCTCCACCCTCATTGTCTAGTTACTAATCCAATGATGGGGGCTCCACTCTCATTATCTAGTTACTAATCCCATGATGGGGTTTACCCTCATTATCTAGTTACTAATCCCATGATGAGGGTTCTACCCTTATTACCTAGTTACTAATCCCATGATGGGGGCTCCACTCTCATTATCTAGTTACTAATCCCATGATGGGGTCCTACCCTCATTGTCTAGTTACTAATCCCATGATGGGGTCCTACCCTCATTGTCTAGTTACTAATCCCATGATGGGGTCCTACCCTCATTGTCTAGTTACTAATCCCATGATGGGGGCTCCACTCTCATTATCTAGTTACTAATCCCATGATGGGGTCCTACCCTCATTGTCTAGTTACTAATCCCATGATGGGGTCCCACCCTCATTGTATAGTTACTAATCCCATGATGGGGTTTACCCTCATTGTCTAGTTACTAATCCCATGATGGGGGCTCCACCCTCATTACCTAGTTACTAATCCCATGATGGGGGCTCCACCCTCATTACCTAGTTACTAATCCCATGATGGGGCTCCACCCTCATTACCTAGTTACTAATCCCATGATGGGGGCTCCACCCTCATTACCTAGTTACTAATCCCATGATGGGGGCTCCACCCTCATTACCTAGTTACTAATCCCATGATGGGGCTCCACCCTCATTGTCTAGTTACTAATCCCATGATGGGGCTCCACCCTCATTGTCTAGTTACTAATCCCATGATGGGGGCTCCACCCTCATTGTCTAGTTACTAATCCCATGATGGGGGCTCCACCCTCATTTTCTAGTTACTAATCTCATGATGGGGCTCCACCCTCATTACCTAGTTACTAATCCCATGATGGGGTTTCACCCTTATTACCTAGTTACTAATCTCACAATGGGGGTCCCACATTCATTACTTAGTTAGCTCAAAAGTTTCCAGACCCTAATACTATGTCATCATCGTAGAATTTCACCTAGTGAACTGCAGGTGACACAAACATGTAGACTATAACATATGTACACCGGAATGGCTGCCTTATTGCTTTTATTATAAATAGCATCGGCTCTTAAAAGCTCTTAGCAGCAGAGAAACTGCAAACATAGGTGATATATTTTTGCATTTTTGGTTGTGAGCCTAGCCTTAACAGCTGAGCCATCTCTCCAGCCCAACATAGGTGATATAAATAAATAACATTTAATTTGTCTTTAAATCATTTTATTCTTGAATCTCATTCTCTTTAGTTATATCTGCTGTCCTTTTACTTTTTTTTTCCTCTTGCCAGGTGTGACATTTTGTCTCTTATTGTAAGTCTGTGGTAATCAGGACATTTCCCACCCAATAAAAATAGTCTACATCTTAATACTCAGAGCCGGCAATGGCTTATATGGCTATGGTAGTTTGGCAGTAATTGTCCCCCCAAAACTTACAGGGGGTGGCACTGTTAGGAGGTGTAGCTTTGTTGGAATAGGTATGGTCTTATTAAAGGAAGTGTGTTACTGCAGGGGTGGCCTTTGAGATCTCCTATGCTCAAGTCATGCCCAGTGTGCCAGTTCACTTCCTGTTGCTTTAGATTAAGATGTGGGACTCTCAGCTCCTTCTCCAACATCATATCTACCTGCATGCTATCATGACACACCATGATGACAGTGGACTAAACCTCTGAACTCTAAGTCACCCCAGTTAAATGTCTTACCTTATAAGAGTTGCCATGGTCATGGTGTCTCTTCACAGCAATAAAAACCCTGCAGAAGTTGGTTATCTCAGTCCACCATATAGTTCCTGGAGATTGACCTGACGTAGTCAGTCTGGGCGGCAGGTGCCTTTACTTGCTGAGCCATCTCCAGGGCCCTTAGCTTTTTGAGTTCAGAAACTATTTCTTATTTTGCTTATTTGTGTCTTTGCTTGTTTGTTGTTATGTTATCCTTTCTCAGTGTTTTAATCCAGACCTCCTGGTGCCAATCTAAGGAATGTCAACCAGCCTTAAGTTCCTTAGTTATTTCTGTTTTACTGTGACCCCCTTTGCCAGAAATCACTTAACGGAAGAAAGATTAACTTTGGCTCGCAGTTTCGAGGCTTTCAGCCCACCGTGGTGGTGGGGCATGGTAGAGATCATGGCAGCAGGAGTACGAAGCAGGAACTCCTGACAACATGGCAGACCAGGAAGCAGAGAGAACAGTGAGAGCAGAGCCTAGGCATCACCTTCAAAGGCCCACCCGGAGTGACCTACATCATTCAACTAGACCACAGCCCCTAAGTGTTCCACAGCCTCCCAAAACGTCATCAACAACTGAGAACAAAAGTTCAAAATGTGTGCATTTGGGGAATATTTCATTTCAAACTCTAAGATCACAGAGTATCATTGATCATAGTATTGATTAATATTCCAAGTACTGTTCTAGGCCCTGGGGTGCACTGATGAATAACACAGACAAAATATCTATCTACCTGTAGAGTTTCTAGTAAATGTGGCCGGCAACGGGGGTAAAGGAAAAGACATGTGATAAGTAAGATAAATTAGCACGTATCATAGTTTATTACAAAGCAACAATGCTTGTGGAGAAAATAAAGGAAGAGGAATACAGAGTGCTGGCGAAAGTAGAGGGTCATGTTTCAATGCTCAAGAACATTGCTGTGTGACCCTCTTGGAGAAGATGTCACCTGTATAAAAAGAGGACAGTGGAAAACTTCTCTTTGGGAGAATATAGAACTGGAAAGCACCGTCACACACCATAAGAAAACTGGATGGAATATAGGAAACAGCAGGTAGTTCAGAGTGGTGACCACTGAGAGAAAACAATTGGCCTACTATTCCCCTGGAGGTAACTTCCTGGCTGGATCCCAGAAAAAAAAAAAAACCCACAGATCCTGTGTGTAGCCTTGTTAAGAGCATACTGGTGAGAGTTCAGGGAGGCTGAGAATGCTAGAATTTCAGGACAGAGCCCCAAAGAGAAGGAATTCATATGAAGAAAGTTTTAGAAATCTCTACACAGCACCCTTCATGAGGATGCTGAACCAGTTCTTGTATAGATTGTGTAAAACGCCATGAAATTAGGCCAGGACAGGAGAGAGAAGAGAAAGAAAACCTTCAGGGGCTGAAAAAATGGCTTAGTGTTCAAGAGCACTTACTGGTCTTGCAAAAGATTTGGGTTCCGTCCAGGAGATCTGTGCTTCTTTCTGAACTTCAAGGTCCCTTACTCTCATGGTACACTTCCACCCATGCAGGCTCACACACACACATACATATTAAAAATGAATACATGAAAGTATATCTTATTGTAAGCAATTCCAAAATGTTCCTACAAGGAACTGGGTCTTCTCCAGCAAGTGTGAAAAGACTTCAATGAGCACTAAAGTATCTGGTAGAGTCTTCAGAGGTCCAAGATGGCTATAGGAAGCAGCAAGCATTCCTGGCTGAGGCATAGTAGTGATACATGGCTTTGCTCCAAGTCCTGGAGAAGCAGGGGTAGGCAGATTTCTGTGAGTTTAAGGAAGGCCAACCTGGTCTACAGAGTGAGTTTCTGGCATAAACAAACAAATAAATAAACACAAACCTCCCAGACTAAATGATACTCTGTCACCAGTGTCCACTTTGTAGGCAAGGATAACTGTGAAAGTGGCCTAACACAAAATTGTAAACTTACTTAAAGCATTAAAAAATGTTTGTGTGATCTTAAAAAAATAGTTCTCCAGTATGACTTTTGTAGTTGACAACATCATGTCACAATGTCACATACTCAGCTAAGATCAACAAGTACATTTGTCTCAATATGTGAATTTTCATATAGTAAAATCACATTTTATATCAAATAATTATTTTAAAATAAATTTTATTATGATTTATTGCCAATAAATATTAAATATGCTGTGTTTGTTTTGTGTACTTATATATCTGTGGCTACCTTAAAATTTTTGCTGAAGGCCTAAGAGCACCTCCTATAGGGTAGATGAGTTTATGACACACCCAGGAAACTCAACAACTCAAGCAGAGTGCATACAAAAGCCTAACCCAACAGTCTTCACAAACAGGTAAGTAAAAGTCATTGGTGTGTATGTGGGCGATGCTGGAGACATGGCTCAGCAATTTAGAGGAAGTGGTTCACAATCACCTGTAACTTCAGCTCCAAGGGATCGGACACCTGGCCTTTTCAGTCACTAACTCACTCGTGTGTGCAAGTACACACACACACAAACACACATACACACACAAATACACACACGTAAATACAAACACACACAAATACACAAACACATGCACACATGCACACACAAACATATACACATAAATGCACATACACACACAAATAAAATAAATCTCTTTTGAAAAATAAAAAAAATAAAACGTCAACCATGAAGAGAAAACATTAAAAGCCACAGAGCAAAATGATACATACGCAGTGAGACAAAGGCAAAGGCGGCAGCAGCATCCTTGGGAGAAACTCTGCCAGCCAGAAAACCACACAGCGATGTCTTTAAAGTACTAACAGGAAAAAAACAGAAAAGGAAGGTGCAGTGGGGGAGCAAACGTTGGCCTAAAATTCTGCACAAAAAATTGAAGAGGAAAAACAGAGTGCAAAACTTATCAGACGAGTGGAAGCCGAGTGGTGTTGTCAACTGCAGACTGATTTAATTAAAACACTAAAGGACGGGGCTGGAGAGATGGCTCCGTCGTTAAGAGCACTGAATGCTCTTCCAGAGGACCTGGGTTCACTTCCTCGAACCCATATGGCAGCTCACACCTGTCTGTAACTCCCATTTTGGGTGGGGGTCTGGGGGTGGTGGATCTGATGCTTTCTCCTGGCCTCCTGAGCACCAGGAACATACATGATGCAGGTACATACATGTAAGCAAAATACTGTTACAGTTAAAATAAAAATAAAGTAAACCTTAAAAAAAAAAGAAAGTAAGAGCTTTTAAAAGACTTTTTCTAGTGAAAGAGAAGTGACCCCAGATTGAGAACAAAAACTTGAATCTACATAAGGAAAAAAAGGACAACGGAAATATTAACATCACATTTTTTATTTTCTCTGAAAAGTAGATAACTATCTAAAGCAAAAATAATCGTGGCAAATTTTAGTATTCTTGACATAAACAGGAGAAAACTCTGGCAACGGTGATTCAACGGCCAGGAACACACACACACACACACACACATACACACACAAACACACACACACACACACACACACACACGCAGCGTGTCAATGAGAAGGTGACTGTCTGCTGCAGGGGGTTCAGTGTTGGGATGCTATCTGAAGCTAGAATGTGATCCATTTAAGGTGACGATTATAAACCCTCAACAACCACTGAGGATACAAAACAAAAAGGCCAACGAGACATGGGAGATACAAGGTCATCAAAGGAGAAAGTGTTAGCAAACTGAAGAAAAAAGCAGGAAAGAACAGGGGGCCAAAAAAGAAGCAAGGCGCAGATGGCAGAAATGAAAAACAAACAGTACATGGGAGGTGGCGATGCATAGATTTCAATCAATAAGCACACAGAATGTAAATGTTCTAAACTTCGTAATTAAAGCGAGGAAGCGAGCCATGCAGATATTTAGGGAAAGAACACTGGAAGCAGAGAATCCAAGGAGCGTGTGGGAGGAGCAAGACCGAGAAGGCGATGCTGTCCACAGAGAGAGTGACGGGCAAGGGGAGGCCAGAATTGGGGAAGAGGCCGTGGTAAAGACCGTCATCAAAAGCAGCTTGGGGAAAAGGATAAAGTCAAGGCAGGAACATGTAGATAGACAGGAAATAAAGCAGGCCAGGGTGGAATGCTACTTACTGGTTTGTCTGCCATGTCTTGTTCATTTTGCTTTCTTATTGAACCAGGGTGGGAGGGCCTGGACCACTGAGGTTCCCACATCACGCTATTCAAGAAAATGCCCCACAGACTTGCCTACGAGCCAATCAGGTGGAGAAATTTTCTCAAGTAAAGGTCCTTCTTCCCAAGGGGCCAACTGTGGCCAACTGGTAAAAGTCTAACGGGCAGAAGTGGTGATAGACATCGCAAAGGCTGCTTTTACACAGTGCTCCGGGAGGTCACTGCGAATGTGCCATCAGGTAGTCAGCCCACCCCTAACCATATGTTCTCAGGGTCCAAACTAATGTGCATCTGATGGCTGCCTAGTGGCTCCATGCTACACAGAGAAGCAGAGAAGGAATGGAAGGAATGTTTCCACCATTGCAGGAAGTTCTGCTGGACGTCACTGGAAGGTTTTTGAGATAAATGGAATGTTGTGACAGTGAATGATCACGCTGGCTTTACTGTTGAAGATGTCAACAGGATGAAAGGGGAGACAACACAGTTATATCTCTGATGTGTAACAGAAGAATGAAGAAGAACGTTCACTAAACTCCAAGATAAACGGTGATGTAGAGGGAAAGAATGTTTTTGTCATTAAAAGTAAATAATGCTTTAAACTTTTAAAGGTATGTGACATCCAAGGGCTTGACACACTCAGGTATTCCAACTCAAGTGTTCAAAGGGCAGTGCATGATACGCTGCCTTCCTCCTCCTCCTCTCCCTCCTCCTCCTCCTTTTCTTCTTTTTCCTTTTCTTTTACTTATCTACATTTTGCTTTTATGCCTATGGCATGTTTTACATTTTAATTATTGATGAACTTTGAGTTTATAGAGAGATGAAAAATTAATCATATTTTTTTAAAATTTTGGGGGGGGAACTTCATACTTGAACCCTGAATCTGTATAACTTCTGCCATGTTTCTTTCCAGATTCATGGTCTCCTTTATTATTATTATATAATATACACACTATATGTGTGCATGAATGTGTATACATGTGCATGTACATGTACACATAACCTATTGAGTCCATTTAGCTTTCTTGTCAGCACCGTTGCATGCTACTTAATGAAGGTATAAGACCCCCCTCAACTGAATTCCTATCTGTAGCAGAAGTTTTTGTCCCATCTGAGCCTCCGTACACATCACCGTTTCTTCACATACCTCCAGCTGCTGACCCCCATTCCCTGATTTCATATTCTCCTGCACCTCTCAGGTGAGATATAGGAACTCACACTCCCCAGAAACAGCCACCAGCCTGTGGCTAACAGACACCAGTAGCTGAGAACCCACACTGTGTAGTGGAATAACTGACGAGCATGTTTTCTGATGATCCTGCAGCTGGCCTCAGTAGCAGCCTGGTGACATTTGGGCTCCGTTTTCTTCTCTGTCATATTTTCTCACTCACCCCCACCCCATCTCTCCAGCAATCATGTTCCAAAATAAGCCGCTTCTACTAAAATCTTCACCTCCGAGTCTCCTTCAGGGAGACTGAAGGTAAGAAGCCATCCACTGTCTAACATTTTTACTGCATCACAAGGTACTTTCCTGGGGGTCAGGGGGACTTTGTTTACCACACAGAGCGAGTTCTGAAAAGTTCATCTGAAGCCCATTTGAGGAATATTTTCAGTACAACACAAACAAAGAAAATTGATTTTGATGTTGATAAGGGTGTTTAATATAACATACTTTTATATGAAAAGTATAATCTGAGCACAATTAAATGAAATCTTAAAGGTTGGAAATAGGACTTGATTACCCTGCTTTTCTAAACCACCAAGAAGCACCAGCCCAGGGCGTGGGGGGGGGCACTTTTCACAGTGAGCTGAACCTACCTATATCAATCATTAATCAAAAAATGCCTACCAAACCAGTTGGTGGGGGCATTTTCTCAATTGAGGTTCTTCTCCTCCAGTGAAACTAGATTGGGCCAAGTTGACAAAAACACTTGCCAGACTTTCCAGCTTATGTAACTAGAAACCTGAGGAAACCATGAGACATGTTTCCAGGAACCTGGCAGAGAGCGCACAAGAAGGTAATCCCTGTGAAGGGGGTGCAAAGGAGCCCCGTAGTGTCTAGACATTTCTCTGCAAAGTCCTCTCCTGATGCTGGAAGCAGATTGGGACGCGGAACTGAAGAGACAGCCTGGAGCAGCCAGAACGTGAAAACCAGAGAGCTAGAGAACAGGAAGCGACACAGCAGCATCTGAGTATGGGCCCCCTGGAGTCCTTTCCTGCATTCTAAACTGTCCGTTTACAGTCTGGGACTCTCCAGACAAAATACTGCCATTACAAAGCCATAAACTAGACAGTCCCTGGAGCTGACAGTTGCTAGTCTTCATTCCAACTGAACTGGATTTAGGCTCACTTCAGAGTTTAGGGCACATTTCCAGGTGTGTCTGAAAGGTCATGTCTAGAGGAAATTAATGGCATTGGGAAAGACGCACCCTGAGGGTTCGTGGGATCATCCCATGGATGAGAGGTCTGGATAGACCTTAAAGGGAAAACGGAAAACCCAGCGGTGTTGACACTCCCTTCTTCCTGCTTGCTGGCCCTTCCTGCTACCATGGGCTGGACCATCCGAAAGCACCAGCCAGCAGCCACGGCAAATCTTTCTCCCATTAAGTTGTTTCTGTCAGGTGTTCTGTCCTACGGCACAAGGAAAAATCACTAATACAATACAGCTCAGACACACTTGAGTTTCAGTGATGTTATTTAATAGCCATGTTACTATCCCTAAAGCAAAGGCTTAAAAGCTATTGAAGGCCTCTCCTCACTACGAAGCTTGATCAGGTTTTATCAGTATCGGTCAATATTTTTCATATCAAAAATTAAAATCGTAGTTAATAAAAATGATAAGCCTGCTGGCTGTCACATATTAATGTTATTAACATATTTATGGAAAATCATTGTTTTTCTTTCTAATATAAGCCAATGAGCACAACCACGGTGTTTTTAGATTTGTCAAAAATTTCTTTGCTGACCTTCGCAGAAGACAGCTGCATTCTCATATGTGCTCTTAAACTCAGACTGTTAGGAAATGGTATTTTGATTTCAGTCTATGAATAAAATCTGGTCAGACACAGAGATGTGGTTGGCCATTAAAAAAAGGTATTGCTTTTCCAGATATAGTAGATCTGCCTTTCTAATGGTGATGGCTCATACATGTCTGCACAAAATTATGTTGAAGTCCTACCTCCTGGTATTTCCAAACACGTCTTCTTTGACAACACAGTTATTACAGATTTAACCAGTTCAGACAAGGTGATGAGGTGGCCCACATCCTATAGGATTAATATCATAGAAGCAAGGCATCTGGGTATAAATGCATGGGAAGATATATGAAAGACCTGGGGAGAATGCTAGGGAAAGTTGGGGCAGAGTTAGGGAGTATGATGTCAGAAACCAAGGACAACCCAGGGCTATCATGAGCTGGCAGGAACAGGGGGATCCTCCCCCTAGAGATTCAAAGAAGCATGGTCCCACTCACACTTCTATTTCAGACTCCTGCCTCCAGAACTGTGAGGCAAGATGTTTCTGTCTCTCGGGGAAATGAGCACAGACACTAACATCAAAACTTAAGAAGTGATAGTTTCCTAACAGTTCGTTGCCATGTGGGATCTGGAGCTGTCAGCATTTCATACTGTCTGACTAACATCATTCCTAGACCTTGTGCTGGTGTAGATCTTTCCTCTGTGTAGGACTTTGCAATATTTGGGCTCTTGGGCTGTGCTGGTTCATTAGGATATGAGGACATTCCAAATAATAACAACTTTTTAAAAAGTGTGTGTGTGTGAACACGTGCATGTGCACACGCACCTGCTACAATCGTACAAGAACCCAAGGAGACCAGAAGGGGGCATTGGATTCCCTGGACCTAGAATTACAGAGAATTGTGAGCTACCAAACATGGGTACTGGGCACCAAACTCTGGTCCTTCACAAGAGCATCAAATGCTCCTAACTTCTGAGTCATCGCTCCAGGACTGTTCACACCTTCTTAATATGGTATTTTTACATTGCATTTGTTAATGTTTCTAACGATGTCATCAGGAAAGATGACGCCACTGTTGAGAAAGCAATGAGCTCAAGATATTAGATATAAGTTTTGGAAATTCTAATTTTCTCTTTGAAGCTCTAAACTTCAACACTGGCAGCAAATGCTGTGAATTTTTTGCTAAAGTGACAATGAGCATCACATGTGTTTGACAACCACGTCTTCCCAAGCCTTTGAGCATCAGACAGTTCTGAGATGCTCCCTTCAAAGCTCAGTGCTCCCTTCAAACCTCAGTGCTCCCTTCAAACCTCAGTGCTCCCTTTAAAGATTGCTGGGAATGCTTGCATAACTATCCTTGCTGAGGATGTAGAATCCAGGGACTGCACACAGTTACTAAGGACCTTACAGGCATTGAGGGAAACAGCAACAAAGTTCTTTAAAAAAATAAAAATAGAACTCACTGTATGACCCAACAATTCTACTTCTGAGTATCCTTTCTAAGGCACTGAAATCAGTATCTCAAAGAGATAACACCCATGTTTACGGCGGCAGTATACAGAAGAGAAAGGATAAGAACACAGCTTCAGCTCCCATCATTGAGCAAAAGGACAAAGAAATTGTGGAGTGTGTAGACACGGTGGAATATTAGTCAGCCTCACAGAAGAGGGAAGCTCTGCCACTAGCAATGGTGTGAGTGACAATAGACATTATGCCAAGTAGAATAACTCAGGTACATAAGGGCAAATACTACAGGAACCCAAAAAAGTCCAATTCATAAAAAAAGAGAACAGAGGTTCTCTCAGGAAAATGGGGGGATTCGTTTCAGTGGTTATGAAATTTTAGTTATAAGATTAATATGCTCAGGTAAAGTAAAGTACCATATTATATCTATGGTGCATGATAATGCCACTTTTCTTAAAATTTGCTGGTAGATAGATATTCAGTATTTATAGCATCAAAATAGGTGGGGTAAGAGAAATTACTAACAAGCTTCTTGGTTGTGGTAATCATTTCACTATGCATATAGTATTAAAACACCTTGAAAGCATTAAAATTAAGTGTTTCAAAAATTTGTAAAGTAAAATTATAAAATACTACTAGAATTAAAAGAAATATGTGATTGTGAGAGGTGGTGACAGGAAGGTCAGAAGTTCAAGGTCAGCCTCACCTACATAGTGAGTTCAAGGACAGCCTGCAATACATTAGACCCAGTCCTCAAACAATAAATAAATAAGAATTTAATAAAGAGAAAAGAAAAAATATATACTTGTTTCCCAACATAACAGCCCTAAGTATAATTCTTAAGAACACTGTACGCATAAACATTTAAAACATTTTTAATTATCTGAACAGCAATATATTAAAAATATTAACTTTGTTGGCAGTCTGAGGATCACCAATTATATAAGTTACTGCTTCTGTAGTGAAGCTCCTTAAGGGACAGAGGGTTTACTTTAGCTCCTAGCTTGAGGGTACAGTCTATCCCGGTGAGCTGGTCCTGGTGGCAAGTGCTTGAGGTTGCTGGTTACTGGCATTTGCAGTCAGTCCAGAACCGATATTTAGGATGGTCTCCCTGTCTCAGTTGACCTAATCTAGAAAAACACAATGCTAGTCACCATTCTGATACTATTGCACAAGTTTGAACTCTGTCTCTTGCAGATCTAGTATCCAGGGTCTTTGAAAGTTTTTATTATTTAAATTTGAAAGTATATGTGTGTTGTGTGGTTGTATGTATGTCCATGTGCATGTGTGTGGATATGAGTGGTCATGTACCTATGTGTGGAGGCCAGAGGTCAAAATGAGTCTCTTCCTCTGTCACTTTCCATTAGTGTTTCAGAAGGGTCTCACTCAACCTGGAACTCATCAATTTGGCATCAGCCTCCCACAGTGTTGGGGTTACAGAGTTGTGCCAATATCTTCTGTTTTTATGTGGGTGCTAGAATTCTGAATAAATGGGAACTTATCCATTGAGCATCTCCCCAACTCCCAGAGTTTTAATTCTTTCAAGCAATAATCTTGTCCTAACTACATTTGAACCCTGACATCTAACATATTAGGTGTGTGTGATCATATATGTGCACTCATGTAGGGGATATGCACATGTGTGGAGACCAGACATTTATCAGTCAAGTCCCTTCCTCTGTCACTATGCTGTAAATACTGTTGGTTAATAAAGAAACTGGCTTGGCCTGATAGGGTAGAGTAGAGCTAAGTAGGGAAAACTAAACTTAATGCTGGGAGAAAGGATGTGGAGTGAGAGAAGCCATGGAGCCACTGCCAGACACAGACATGCCGAAACTTTGCTGGTAAACCACTGTCACGTGGCGATACACAGATTAATAGAGATGGGTTAAATTAATATGTAAGAACTAGCCAATAAGAAGCTAGAGCTAATAGGCCAAGTAGTGTTTTAAATAACATGGTTTCTGTGTGATTATTTTAGGTTTGAGATGCTGGGCAGCCAGGAAACAAACAAGGGCCTCCCTACAATAACTCTCGATCCTGTTTTGAGGCGGAGTCTCCCACTGCACCTAGAGCTCCTTACTTGGCTAGCCAGGTAGTTCCAGAGATCCTTCTGTCCTTGCTTCTCTGACGCTTGACTATACAGGTACCTTGGCACACTAATTGTTTTTAGCTGGGGTTGTGAACTCATGTCATCATGCTTTTGTGGCAAGCGCTCTACTGACTTGAGTCATCTCTCCAACACTAGCATATTTATATATAATACATGATAAGAATACTTCAAAATTGTTGCATGAGTGAACCCATTGTTCTATAGCCTAAGGCCAGTTTCCTTCTGCCATTAGAGAAAGATGTTCCTGATGTGCAAATGCTTTATTGACATTTGCTGTGGCTCAACCAGGCACATCTTGACATTGTTTTTCTCCCATTCAAAGCTTATGGAGTCTGACCCGGCTTAGCTTCTGAGACTAGGTGAGGTCATATACACTCAGGGTCTGTGACCATTGACACTACTTGCAGTTTTCCATTGCAGCTATTGTAAATAGTATCATAAATAAATGGATTGCTACTGAATTTGAACCACATGGAAAATAAAATCTAGACTTCAAACCCTGGACATCTATAATTCTATTAAGTAATTTTTCATGCCTGATTAAGATTCTTCCTAGAAAATTCTTATTCTGGTTTTCCAATTTTTATACATATTCTAGTAGATTTGGCATTTATGATTGTAGCCTTAGAGTTAAGATCTATTTATGCAGAAAATTAAAATATTTTCATAATAAAAGTTTGTGCTTCCATAAAATTCAATATTTGGTTGAAAGTGAACCAACATCTTAGTAATCAGTATCTTAAATAGAGATAGGCAATAAATATTAAGCTGAACTGCTATTGAACATTCTACTTTGGGGTCTCCAGACATGGTTCAGCAGTTAAGAGTGCTTGCTGGTCTCCCAGAGGATCCAACTTCAGTTCCCAGCATCTATGGTATATGGCTCACAACCTCTTAGAACTCTAGCTCAAGGGGATTAGACACCTTCTTCTGGCCTCTTTGACCACATGTGTGGCATACATACATACATACATACATAGACACAAAAATATATAAAAGTATTATATTTTAGCTTAGCTTTTTTCTTGCCTTAGTTCTGATTTTTAAATTTTAGTCACTTAGCCTTTGATCAGCTCTAGGAAGAATTAACAGGAAACATATATGGTACTTTTTGATTTGAACCCAATATCAAAAGCATCACTATCATCAAGATTAATACAACTACAAGCATGCTCAGACCTAGTCAATTTAAATCATGAGATGTCTCACCCTCCACCCTCATGGGAGTCAATTTCTCTCATTCTCTTCTATCTATCTATCTATCTATCTATCTATCTACCCATCTGTCTATCTATCATCTATTTGTCAGTGTATTTATCTATCCATCTTTCTATACATATATACATATATCTATTTATTATCTATCTATCTACATATCTATCTATGTATCTATCCACCTGTCTATCTACCTGTCTACATATCTGTCCAGTTCTTTCTGTTTGTCAAAAGAACTCTAAATAATACATGTCCTAAGACTTTCCACAATGGGAACAGACTAGCAAAGCAGGGATTGCAGAACAGTGTGATAAGTGTGGTCCAGAAACATGCGTGGAGGATGTGCCATGGATGCAAACATAGGAAGACAAGGATTGGAGTGGGAGAGGCACAGTCTGGGAAAGCTTCAAGGAGTACATTAAACTGAGATGATATTGAATAGATAAGATATTTATATAAAGAACATTACAGTTGATAAGAATAGAAAATGTGAAGGCACAGATGAAGGTTCTAAAAAAGACTGTGCAGAATCACTTGAGTGAGGGATTTTTACAGGGTATTGGCAAAATACAAAGCTAGATAGACAGGCGGGACCAGAGCAAGAAGTACCTGGAGAGTTACATTGATTTCTGTAAATGGACATTGCACATTTGCTTCTTGTCCACCCAGACCTGAATAATCACATGGAAACTATATTAATTACAACACTATTTGGCTTATTAGCTCAGGATTCTTATTAACTAACTTTTACATCTTAAATTAATCTATTTGGTTTTTTTTAAATATATTTTACCACGAGGTTCATGGTTTACCGGTGAGGCTCTGGCACTTTCTCCTTCAGCAGCTACATGGCATCTGCCTGACTCTGCCTTCTTTCTCCCAGCATTCAGTTATTTTTTTCTGCCTAGCTCTATTCTGCCCTACCATAGGCCAAAGTAGCTTTTTTAGTAATTGATGGTGATAAAACATATTCACAGCACACAGAGGGGAATCCCACATCAAAGAAGGGACCTTATGGAATATACATTTTCCTCTATCTTTTCCTCCCTCCTCTCTCTCTCTCTCTCTCTCTCTCTCTCTCTCTCTCCCTCTCTCTCTCTTTCTAAACTTAGACAGGATCTCACTGGCAGGCCTGGAACTCAGTATGTAGACTATGTTGGCCTTGAATTCATAAAGATCTGCCTGCCTCTGTCTCCCAAGTACTGGAATTAAGGGTGTGCACTCCCAGTTTGAATGCACGTTTGCAACAACACTGACAGGATTCAAAGTACAATGATAAAGGAATGAAATTTCTCATCTGAAATCATTTGCTCTGCAGAAACTTATAAGATTAAAAAGATTATGATATGGAAATGACACTAAAATGAATTCACAGTCTGGCCAAAATGTCTACTTTAAGGGTTTCTGAAGACTTTCAAGGAGTAACTTAAAGATGGTGCCTTGCCCCTCCCTGTCCATGGTGTCCTGAGAAAGAAAGGCTGATTCAACACAGGGAAGCAATGAGGAAGGACAGAGTACCTCAACTGCAGCCTGGTTGGTGATGGCCCAGCGTTCGAATGCCTAGTATCTGAAGGTTCACAAAGAGAAACACTAGGTCTAGTCTGAGCATCATGAAAAAACCATCCAGCCCTGGGCAGAGAGCTGCAAGTATAGTATAGTCATCTTCACTGTTACTAGATTTTAAATCACCTAGGAGACACGCTTTGGGGTGTTTGTGTGAAGGGTGTTTTTTCCAGAGATTCCAAGGGAAAGACAGAAGACTCAGCCTGGGTGTAGGCAGCACTATACCATGGGCTGAGGTTCCAGGCTGACTTAGAGGCTGAAAGGCAGAAGGCAGTGGAGCATAGCATGCATTTCTCTGCTTCCTGAACAGGTGGAATGGGACCTCTTCCTCACATCCCTACCACTGTATCTTCTCCAACATAATGGACTCTACCCTCAAACTCTGAGTCAAAAAAAAACCCTTCATTTCTTAAATCACCTTGGCCAGTTACATTGTCAGAGCAAGAAAGGTAGCTAATACAGTAATTCTGTAAGTTCTAACTAGATGAGGCAGTAGTTTATCAACTAAAACTTAGAAACCTGACACACCCTGCTGGCTTTCTTCCTACTGTCCACAGAAGGGTAGAGTCACCTTACACATGATCTGCCAGGAAGGGGAGCATTGGGGAGTGAGTCCAGCCAACCAACTACCTCTATTTCAAAGTACACTAATCACACACAAAAGGAAAAAGATGTCGAAGGCTGAGAGCTAGGAGATAAGAGTCTAAAAGGATTTAAAGAAAGAAAAGAAACTTAAGAAGAGATTTTGTGAAAAGAAAAGAAGAAAAGAAAGCCAACAAAGGGGCTTATTTAGGACTCAAAAACACCAATGATAGCCTTTGTTGGAGAGGTTGTGGAGAAAGGGGTACACTCATCCATTGCTGGTGGGAATGCAAACTTGTGCAACCACTTTGGAAAGCAGTGTGGCGGTTTCTCAGGAAATTTGGGATCAACTTACCCCTGGACCCCGCAATACCACTCTTGGGAATATACCCAAGAGAGGCCTTATCATACAACAAAAGTATATGCTCTACTATGTTCATAGCAGCATTGTTTGTCATAGCCAGAACCTGGAAACAACCTAGATGCCCTTCAATGGAAGAATGGATGAAGAAAGTATGGGATATATACATATTAGAGTATTATTCAGCAGTAAGAAACAAGGACTTCTTGAATTTTGCATACAAATGGATGGAAATAGAAAACACTATCCTGAGTGAGGTAAGCCAGACACAAAAAGAGGAACATGGGATGTACTCACTCATATTTGGTTTCTAGCCATAAACCAAGGACATTGAGCCTATAATTAGTGATCCTAGAGAAGCTAAATAAGGAGAACCCAAAGAAAAACATAGGCATCCTCCTGAATATTAACCTTCAGCAAGTGATGAAAGGAGACAGAGACAGAGACCCACATTGGAGCACAGGACTGAAATCTCAAGGTCCAAATCAGGAGCAGAAGGAGAGAGAGCACGAGCAAGGAACTCAGGACCATGAGGGGTGCACCCACACACTGAGACAATGGGGATGTTCTACTGGGAACTCACCAAGACCAGCTGGCCTGGGTCTGGAAAAGCCTGGGATAAAACCGAACTCTCTGAACATAACGGACAATGAGGACTACTGAGAACTCAAGAACAATGGCATTGGGTTTCTGATCCTACTGCACGTACTGGCTTTGTGGGAGCCTAGGCAGTTTGGATGCTCAACTTACTAGACCTGGATGGAGGTGGGGGGTTCCTTGGACTTCCCACAGGACAGGGAACCCTGATTGCTTTTCGGGCTGAGGGGGGGGACTTAATTAGGGGAGGGGGAGGGAAATGGGAGGCGGTGGCTGGGAAGAGACAGAAATCTTTAAGAAATAAATAAATTAAAAAAAAACTATTTCATTAGGGGAGATATGAAAATCACATACGTTATATGTTTTCATAAGCACTCAATAAATGTTCATTTTCTTTTCCTCCAAAAAAAAAAAAAAAGAATTTGGTTTACTTAACTATTTTTTTTTTTTTTGGTTTTTTTCGAGACAAGGTTTCTCTGTGGTTTTGGAGCCTGTCCTGGAACTAGCTCTTGTAGACCAGGCTGGTCTCGAACTCACAGAGATCCGCCTGCCTCTGCCTCCCGAGTGCTGGGATTACAGGCGTGCGCCACCACCGCCCGGCCTGGTTTACTTAACTATTGTCCCTATCAGTACTACTAGATCATAATCTGTGTTGGTTAGCTTTTGTCATTGACACAAACTAGAGCCGCATGGGAAGAAGAAACATCAGTTGAAGAATTAGTTCCACCAGACTGATCTATTATTAGTTATGGGGAATTTTCATGATTAATAATTGAAATGGGAGGACCCATCTAACTGGGCAAGTGGTTTTGGGTTATGCAAGAAAGTCATGGAAAGAAAAAAAATAAGCGGCAATTCTACTTGGTCCCTGCTTCAGTTTCTGCCTCTGGGCTTCTGCCCCAACCTCCCATCATGATGGACTACAAACTGTAAAGTGAAATAAATCTTTTCTTCTCCAAGTTGCTTTTGGTCATGCTTTTGTTTCTTCACAGAAAAAAAATAAACTAAAGCACATTTTAAGTTTCTTTGTGACTATTATCATGAAAAAATGCTGTGCCTATTGAGATTATGGTATGGTATATCTTGAACCCATTTATATAATATATAACAGTTATTGTTTTACATATATTAAACCATCTAAGTATATCTAAATGAAGCTAACTTGAGCATAATAAATAATATTTTTGAATGTTCTTGAATTCAGTTTGTATTTTGTCTGAAATTTTTGTATCTGTTTATTAGGGAGGATGGTGTTTAATTTCTTTGTTGTTGCTGTTACGTGTTTATCTGCTTGGGTATTAGGACACTGTTAACTCCATCAAGAATTGGGCACTGTTCCTTCCTTTCCTATTTTCTGGACAAGTTTGAGGAACACAAGACTTAGTATTCCCTAAAGGTCTAGTGAATGTCACCAGTGAATCCATCTGGGCCTGTTCCTTTTTTAGTTGTGAGATTTTTAAAAATTACTTCTTCAATCTCACTTCTTGTTATAGATCTGCTTCATTTATCTCATCTTGGATTAATTTTGGTATGTCATATATATCTACCAAATTTCTTCAGAAGTTTTTAACTTAGTGGAATATTGTTTGTAAGGTGTGGTCTGGTGATTTTCTGAACTTCACTGATAGCTCTCACGATGGCTCCCTTTAATTCCCCCTTTACCAGTTTGTATCTTCTTGCCCTTTCTTTTGGTTAGCTTAGCTAAAGCTTATGGATCTTGTTTATCTTTTCAAGGAACCAACTCTTTAATTCATTGATTCCTTATATTTTATTGTTTGTGTTAGTCCCCATTTCATTAACTACTGTCCTCCCTAATCTTATATTTCTCTCTAACTGATGATTTGGGATTTGGCTTGCACTTTTTCCCCAGGACCTTATGGTACATCATTAAGTTATTTATTTGAGATCTCTCTGAGTTCTTCATATAGACACTTAGAGATATAAAATTTCCTTTTAGGACTACTCTCCTTGTATTCCAAATGTTTATCTGTGTTTTCATTTTCACTTAATGCTAGAAACTTTATTTTCTTCTTGATTTCCTCAAGAATGCATTCATTATTCAATAGCATTTGTTTAATCTACATTAGTTTCTTATGTTCTAGAGTTTTTTGTTGCTGTTGATTTGTAGTTTTATTTCATGGTGATCATATAAAATGCAAGGACTTATTTCAACTTTCTTGTATTGGTTGAAATTTGAGTTGTATCCTAATACATGCTATATTTTTGAGAATGTTTTATGGTCTTCTAAGACAAAAGTATATTCTGCAGATGCCTATTTAATTCATTTGATCTATGATGTCATTTCATTTAGATATTTATATTTATTCTTTGTTGGTCTAGCCTGTAAATTGGTGAGAGTGGAGTATTGAAGTCACCCACTACTGTAGTCCTGAAGGTAATCTGTGACATCTATGTATTATAAAAGTAATTTTATTCATGTTTGGAATATACATGTTTAGAATCATTATGTCCTGTTTATGGATTGCTCCCTTAATTGCTATGAAGTAGTCATTACTTATTCTCACTGGTTTTGGCTTGCAGACTATTTTACTAGAACAGAGTCATCTGCTTGAAATTCCTTCTACCATCCTTCTGTACTAAGAGAGTGTCTGTTTTCTGTGGTGAGGTATGTTCCCTGGAGGCAACAACAAGATTTACTACTGAATGTCCAATCTGCCAGCCTGTGTCTTTTGTTTGGGAAATTGAGATTACTAACATTCAGTTATTATTTAAAGGCATGTATTGATTCACACCATGATGATTTTGTAGTGTTTGATGTTTTGTTCTTCTGATACTTATTATTCTAGTGTGGCTTATTCTTTCCTGCATCTTCATGGGTGGATTTCTTTTTCTCTTCAGTCTGGAGGATTCTTCTAAGTACCTCTGTAAGCTTAGTAGATATTGATTTCTTTAGTCTATTTTTATCATGGAAAGTTTTTTTTAACTCCTTCTATTGTGAGTCATAGCTACTATATCATTCTAGTCCTGCTTCTATAGCTTTAAAGTTTCATTTGAGAAATCTGCTGTTATGGTGGACCTGCCTAAAGGTGACTTTGTCTTTATTTCTTACTACTTTAATACACTTTCTTTATTCCATATATTTAGTGTTTTAATTATAATATGACAAGTAAGTTCTTTTCTGGTTTTATCTATTTAATGCCCCAAATGCCCACAGATGCCGAGTCTTCTCATCACGCAATGTTACACTGGCTGATTAACAACACTGACCCTTTGGACTTACATGACTATCTAGCGATAAACAAACTGGGATAGTATGATGTATATCCAGACTTTAGTTCCTAGGATTGGGTGTGGAAAATAAGTAGAGTTAATGAGGTGATAAAAAGTATAGTAGGGAGAGCCTAATGGGAGGGTGGGTAGAGAAATACACTGAAAAATCCTAAGACTTCACCAAGCAATATACAGACAAAAGCAAAACTGTTATGTTTGGAGATTGACATGGAAAATATGAACTAAAGAGAGTACTTACGAATTTCTGTTACATTTGTATGACTTGGATATTGAAGTGCTCAGATCCCCCCATCTCCCACAGACTTCCCCTGTGCTGATTGGCAAAAAGAAGAGTGGAGATGTCCATCTCCATAGACTCCTTGTTTGTGCCTTTCTTGGTGGAGGGGAGGATGCAAGTCCTTTCCTGGTGGTTCTCTAAGACCCCTATGCCCCACCTTGTAACAGAGACTGTTCTTTCATTTCCCAGCCAGCCAGACCTGAATGATTACACAAAATTATATTAATTACAACACTGTTTGCCCAATGGCTCAGCTGTATTTCTAACTAGTTCTTACATCTTACATTAATCAGTTTCCTTTCTTTTAAGGCAGTTGTAGTGAAGCAAGCACTCTGCTGTCAAAAGAGAGCCACAAGATACTTTGCACCCAGGATTTCTTTCAATTCTGTTGCTGGGATGACATTCAGCTCATCTTTGTACCCAGAGATGCTGCTCTGAGCTCTCCCTAGAGCTGTCTCACTTCTATCCCAGCCAGCTCTGTTGGAGGATGGATTGTTGCTAGGGCGGCCAGATCTTTGATCATCATTATGGCTGTTGGATAGAGCCTGTTCCTGGCTCCGTTTGCAGACAAGTCTTGCTGCATCTGTGGGGCAAGAGTGGAGGTATAGAGGGTGTGTATGTGGGGGATGGGATCTTCCTTCTGTCCATCTAAGGTTCTCACAGTTCATTCCCAGCTGTTGTTTATGATGATCTATTTCTGTCACGTGTTGTATCCTAAAGTAGTTCCTAGGCTGGGAAGTTGCTTCTCGTGGGATGGTGCTGAGATGGGAGCTATTATGTCATAGGGTCGACTCTCCCATGCAGAGCCCAGTGCTATTTTGAGAGGGTCCAGCTCTCATAAGACTACATCAGCACTGTGTGCACAGGTTACTGTGAAGCAGTAGGCCCCATATGCTGGAGCCCGTCTCGTATTGGGCTGGTTTTCTGTGTTTTTCTACTGGATGATGATGATTTCAGAGGATGATTACTAGGACACCAGCACCATGCCATTTGACTGCTTCAGCCACCAAAATGGTGGCCCAATAAACCTTTTAGATGTATATATAACCCAGCATCAGGTGTTTTGCTAAGACAACACAAAATCGACTAAGACACGCCTCCACTCTAGTACCGCCAAGCAGGTGAGTGCAGCACGCTCTCAAGCATGCGCAGTGGCCAGGGCTTGAGTGCAGCACGTTCTCAAGCATGCGCAGTGGCCAGGGCTTGTTTTATGATGCTTGAAAGTGGGCATCTGGGATGTCGTCATTATATAGAGTCCTCCCCAGCAGATCTGAGCATACGATTCTGCATTTCTCAGCTGAAGATTTATTTCTGTTAGAAAGTGCTCGCCAATTCCCAGGCTGAATTAATGAGAACAGACACAGGCATACTTGGTGTTGTGGAGCATTTCCCTGAAAATCGAAACATTCCCTATATCAGTTCCCTCAAAACACGAGGAGAGAGGCTCGGATGACTCAGAGAGTAGACCAAACCCGGAAGTCTTAGTTCCCGAAATGCTGAAGATTCACAAGCCCCTTCTTGGTTTTTTTTTTTTTTTAATGAATTAAAATTTTCATTTATTTTACATCCCAATCGCAGTGTCCCCTCCCTCTTCTCCTGTTCCTTCCCCCACCTCCTCTCTACTCCCACCCCATCTACTCCTTCTCCCTCTCCATTCAGAAAGGAGCAGGCCTCCCATGGATATCCACAAAGCACAGCACATCAAGTTAAGGCAGGACCAAGTTCCTCCCCTGCATCAAGGCTGGATGAGGCCTCCCAGCAAGGGGAATAGATCACCAAAAGCCTAAGCCCCAGGGACAGGTTCTTATCACACTGCTGAGAGCCTTACAAACAGACCAAGCTCCAGAGACAGGTTCTTACCACACTGCTGGCAGCCTTACAAACAGACCAAGCTACAGAGACAGGTTCTTATCACACTGCTGGGAGCCTCACAAACAGACCAAGCTACATAGCCATTCACACTTGCAGAGGGCCTAGTCAGTCCCATGAAGACTCCCTCCCTAGCTGTTGGTCCAGAGTCTGTGAGCTCTCATGAGCTCAGGTCAGCCCTTGCACACGCCCCTTCTTAAGGTAATGTGAGTACCACCAATCGCTAGGAAAGGGAGTTCTACAAACAGCTTGGCTACCTGCAAGTCATGTAAACAGCCCTAAGATTGAACGTTTGTGCATCATCACCCACACTAGTGGAGGAGTTTGAACAATGCATCTGTCTTTGAGTTGTGTGCTTTCTTGTAAACAGGGCTTTATTCCTGCTCCTGTGAACAGAGTCAGGGAGAAACCATGGAGCCACCTCTGGAGAAAGACGTGCTGAAACCTTGCTGGTAGGCCACAACCTCGTGGTGATGCACAGATTAATGGAGATGGGTTAAATTAAGATGTAAGAGTTAGCCAATAAGAAGCTAGCGCTTAATGGGTCAAGCGGTGATTTAATTAATACAGTTTCTGTGTGGTTATTTCTGGTCTGAGCAGCCGGAACCAACAAGCGGCCTTCCCACAACATTCCCACATATCACAATAAAGGAAAACCTAAGGAAAAAAAAAAAAAACAGCTGTCCTTAAAGTTGGTTATAAAATGAACCAGGGTGGAAAGAGGTGACTAAGCCAAGAGGAACAGCACTCTCCCCAATGTGTGCCTTTTTCTCAAGTCTCTCTTTTGAAACCATGTTAACAGTTCATGGTCTAAATTTGCACAGGAAAAGGTCATCAGAAAGGACAAGAAGAACTTTCATCTCCCAGCGAGTAGGAATTCTGCCAAAGGCCACCATTTCAAAACTTACACCTGTGGGTTGGAGAATGGCTCAGTGATCAAGAGCATGGCCTGCTCTTCCAGAAGACCCAAGTTCAGTTCCCAGCACCCATATTTGGCAGTAATAACTGCAGTTCCTGTAACTCCCCTCCGGAGGATTCGATGCTCTCTTCTGTGGCTTCCCTGGACACCCGCCCACACAGGGCATACACATAAAAATAAGTAAATAAATTAACAGGTAGACAGACAGATAGCTAAATAAATATTACACCTAATAACTGGCTAGGGGTAGGGGTAGGGGGCAACATAGAAAACAAATTCTCTATAGTGATTAGGGGCTGAGTGTCTGAATTTCCTGCAGCCCTCAATTAAGGTATCATCTGGGCATTCTTCCTAGCATCCCAGAAGGGAAGAGGGAGCGGAAGAGACAAGGTTTAAAGCTGTCACTATCCAAACATGAAAAAGACGGAGTGAGTTGTACTACATCCCTTGAAGGCCAACTATCTTCCCAAGGCAGGGGACATGTGCCCTTTCATGTCCATTTGTTTATTTATTCATTTAAGCACGTACCTACCATAATTTAGACTCACTGATATGATTTTTTGCTGCTTGTTATACTACTGTGTTGCTTTCTTTGAAGCTTTTGTCGCTGGAATTACTCCACATTGCCTTCATTTAACATCTATGCTCTTGATGGCTCTCCGCCACCGTTGTCCTGCTGTATTGGAGCACCTCCTCACTTGCTAGACCCACAGGATGTTCCCATCTTAGCTATTTCCAACTGTGGCCCTGAGGTGAGCCTTCTCGAGGAGCCCAACCTAGCCCCCTGTCCCAGATGATGGTATTGGAAATCAAGAGCCAGGTACCAAGAGGAGAATTACAGTTTCTCGGCTCTCACTAACCAAACAAGAGAATACGTACAGGTACCAACCCTATCTGTGTGCATATCTATAAACACTTCCACCTAGAACCGTGCATGGAAATGAAACTGAAATTAGTTCCCACTGACGTCGTCACATCTCACACTCTAATGCATTGCCATATGGATCATCGAGCCCCTGCTTATCTGTAACTTCCCACTCCAACAGGGAAGAACCTGGCTGCCACCATCTGCCATGGGTTTATGTAGTTTCTGGATTCCAATGAATGTCTATAGTGGATTTACCATCTCTAACTTGCACCCCTGCCGTGTTGGATTTGGTGACTACAGAAAGTCCAAACTCTTAGCTCAGCCCCTAACCGCCATAAATATTTTAGTTTGCAAAGTCCCCCAGAGTTTTGTCCTGTGTGTCCTGGATCACCTAACTTATCAAGTTGACAAAGCCTAGAGTTATCTCAGAGAAGCCTCAGCTAAGAGAGTGCCCTGATCAGATATTGGCTTGTAAGAATGTCTGGGGCTGGAGCAGGGAGGGGAGGGGAGGACTGTCTTAATAATCAATTGGCCAGTCCCAGGCACAGCATGAAGAATACCATCCCTACCGTCTGGGTCCAGGCTATAAGAAAGCTAGCTTAGTACGAGCCTGTGTGCCAGGCAACAAACATAATCCCTCCACGGTTTCTGCCTCATGTGTCTGTGTGTGCCCCTGCCCTGACTTTGCCTTATGATGGACCATGTCTGGGGGGTGGGGGGGGTCAGCCAAGAAATTCCTTCCTTCCCTCGAGTTGCTTTTGTCTAGAGCGTTTCCTCACAGCAACAGGATGGAAGGTAGAGCCTGTGCCGTGCCAGAGCTGTTAGGTGTCGTCTGTGGAAATGACAGCCTGCAGCGGGCTTCCTTAATCTCATCTGCACTGGACCCCGCTTTCTATTCTTGCTGGCATTTTCTTACTGTTTGTATTGTTTGGACATGTCACCCACCAACACGCCTTCCAAAGGAAGGCCTCTAGGGAAAGTAGACTTACAGGAGCTCTGTGTCTACCCGAGCCCCCTTCTCACCATTTCTCAAGCCCCCTGGTCCTTATAGATGGATGACCAATCTTTTTTTTCCCTTCATCTTCAAAAGAATGTCTTCATTAACTCAAGCAGAAATCATGGAGAAATTCTGCTTACTGGTTCGCTCTCTCTCTTTCTCTGCATGATCCAGATAATTCCTCAAACGACGCTGTTTCCTTCCCAGGTTGCCCTAGACGCAATGAGTAGGAGCAAATGGTAAGAACGTCACACCTAACCTCGACCATGTAGACGCACTGACTTGCAATGATCTGCTGTTGTTGAAGCGCTGTGTCTGCCTTTAGGAGCAGTGGGGTCACAGGGGCATGGCTGACTGAGCCACTGGTGTTCCTATGAAGAGCTCACCTGTGGGAAATGCCTGTTGCTTCAGTGTAAGTCAGTTAGCCTCCCCTCTAACTCGGTGTTAGTACTGACTAACGCTCAGTCTACAGTACTGATTTCTAAGCCCCTAGCACTTCAAGGAATAATTTTTTTTTTTTTTATTATGTATACAATATTCTGTCTGTATGCCTGAAGGCCAGAAGAGGGCGCCAGACCTCTTTACAGATGGTTGTGAGCCACCATGTGGTTGCTGGGAATTGAACTCAGGACCTTTGGAAGAGCAGGCAATGTTCTTAACCACTGAGCCATCTCTCCAGCCCCTAAGGAATAATTTTCTATTCTTTAAGAACCACCTAGTTTATGACACTTTGCTACAGCATTCCCAACAGGCTTAGACATAATCTAAACATACTAAAAGAAAACAGTACTTAAGAAACTGGATTTTTAAAAGCCTACCCTATAGGCTGTCTATTAAAAAAAATCCACTTTAAATGTGATGACATCATCATTTCTGTCCTGATATCTGTCTTATTTAATACAAGTAAAGCTATTGCATCTTTAATTTCATTAGTATCTATATAGTAAATCATTTCTATACTTTTATTTTTAGCATGTTTGAATGTATATATACCCAGCACAACATCTTCAAAAACCAACAGAACTGTAAAGAGAGATAGAAATGTCTATATACTTGGATATCTCAATACTTGTGACTCTCTCAATGATTAATAGGTAGGTATACAGTTAATAAGCAGAAAATCTGAGTAATACTAGAGATCGCCTTGTAATAATTTATATGTGTAGAACATGCCACCCAACAGTAGCAGGACACAAATTCAATCAGTGTTCATGGGATATTTACAAAGGTAGAACCAAAACCCTGCAAGAAAAAAAAATCACAATACATTTGATAGAGTTCAGGTCATATGTAGTGTGTTCTCTTGCTACACTGAAATAAATTATGACTCTTGTAATAGACACATATTGGAAAGTGTGTGTGTGTGTGTGTGTGTGTGTGTGTGTGAATGAAACAATATCCAGTATAGTTTATTCCAGACTGTCTGTTGCACAGGAGGTAAATAAAGCCATAGCCATAGAGGAGGGAAATTAGACAAACACCCATATATGTGGTAAAGTTATGTCACCATGGAAGACAACTATCACCCGTCTCTAGGTGGCTTGGGAAGAACAAAAAGTTATTCCTTGAGGTTCTGGAGGTCTAGAAGTCTGAGGACAGCAGATTCAGTGTTATTGAGGGCCAATTCCCATGGAAGGAGCAAGGCACCATCGTAAGAGCTCTAGTCCACACATGAGGCATGGCTCTTAGAACTGACCACCTCCGAAAGACAGAGCACTCAAGACAGCAGCAGATGGTTGACAATAATGTGTCATTGAGGAAACACTGTCTACTGTAGAATGAGCCCAGAGTGAACAGCCTGTATCAAAATGACAATGTAGTAACAATAACAAATACCACAAAAGAAACTTCTGTGTTTCAAATATCAGGGAGATGGAACTCATCCGATTAAAGGATCCCAAAGAGACAAGACAGATAAGTGATGCTTAACCCCGCTCTGGACCCTGAACTGGAAAGGGATGGCCAGTGCTGAAGAGGGTGTTAGTGTGTCAGCTTCCAAATGGTGAACATGGGCCACGGGTGGGAAAAGGCCACCAGTATAAACTGATGAAATGGACAACTGTACTGTGTGTGTCACTGTCGTGGGGTGTTACTTTAGGCAACGATGTGTTACGTTTGTTATCTTGGGGAATATTGGAGAATATTACTTTAACTACGTAAAGATGAGTTAAATTTGTTTATGTGTATTCTTTTAATGAGGTAAAGATGTGTTACATTTTTTTGTGCCTCATTTGTTTAATTATGTAAAGATGTGTTGCTGTTTCACCTTGCCTGCCTAAGGCACCTGATTGGCCTAATAAGAAGCTGAATGGAGCTTGCGGGGACATGCCTTTAATCTCAGCACTCGGGAGGCAGAGACAGGTAGATCTTTGTGAGTTCGAGGCCAGCCTGGTCTACAGAGTGAGTTCCAGGACAGGCTCCAAAGCTACAGAGAAACCCTGTCTTGAAAAACAACAACAAAAAAGTTGACAGGCCAATAGCTAGGGAGTAGAGGGATAAGCAGGACTGGCAGGCAGAGACAATAAGTAGGAGGAGGAATCTAGGCTCAGGGAAGAAGAGAGGAGAAAACTAAGGAGAAAAAAGGAAGATACCCAGGGCCAGCCAGCCAGCCTCCAGACAGCTAGACACAGAATAGGACATATAGAAGGAATGAAGGGTTTAAAAGCGCAGAGGCAAAACATAGATGAAGAGAAACAGGTTAATATAACGTATAAGAGCTGGTGAGACAAGCATAAGATAAGGCCAAGTATTCATAACTAATATAAAGTCACTGTGTTGTGATCTGGGAACTGTAGGGTGGCACAAAAGAAAATCTGCTACATGTCACTCTTAGAAAAGTATTCGTTCAGGGGTAAAGATCATGATACCTTTAGATTACCTCCAAATGGCTCGGAAAATAATTCCTCTGTGTGTGTGTGTATGTGTGTGTGTGTGTGTGTGTGTGTGTGTGTGTGTGTGAGAGAGAGAGAGAGAGAGAGAGAGAGAGAGAGAGAGAGAGAGACTAAGGCAAGAGAACTGTGACTACAAAGCCAGCCCTGCCTACATAGCAAGCTCCAAGCCAGCCTGGGCTACAGCCAGACCATGTTCCCAGGTAACCACCATGTAACCACCTCTGTTTCTATCCACAGGCAGAAGCTCCTCTCAGACTTTGTTAGACACCTTTCTCTTTGCGGTATTTTTTTTATTTTCCTAATTATAACAGTACTTCCCAAAATGTTGCAGAGATTTTGAGTGGTGATGACTTCCCAGTTTTACCAACAAAATGTCCAAGTTAGGAATGGGAGAGGAAAGGAGGAAGCAGAAGCATTCAGAACCTGTGCTCCAGTGGGAGGAGCCCGGGAGTGACGCTGTGGCCCAGGGGAGGGGTTAACGAACTGTAGCACGCGCAGAGATGCTACACATTCGGGAGTGAGGTAAACTAAAGGATGCTTGAGAGGGAAGAGTTTTTACAGCTCCTGCCCTGTTTAAGCTTGAACAATAGCGGGCGTGATGAATGTAGCATATGAAGTAAGGAGGAAGGAAGGAAATCCAAACTCTTACACACAGCAAGAAGCATAAAGGTTCTAAACTCCAGTGTCAAGTGAGAAAGATTCCAGACAGGATGAAGAAAACATAAAACTAGATGGTGCTTTCAAGAGATCCGTTTGCATGTAACGATAAAGCAAGAGTATGCAGGCCAGATAATATTAAATAAAATGAAATTTAAAACCAAGAGCTTTGATGTCATCCCTAGGCAAACTGTAGGTTTACAAGTAGCAATGCTCTGATTCTTAAAAGAAAGATAGGATACTATGGGAACACAGCTACATTTTTAAGTTCCTATTTGTGATCTTAGAAATATCCAAATGGTGCTGTGAATCTAATAAAACACTGCCTTTAAAAAATAAAATAAAATAAATAGCATCCAGGTTTTCTTGAGGCCACCTAAAACTAGTCTTGAGGGACTGGATTTCCCATACCTGAGTTTGTACTGCCACCTACAGACACAATCTTGGCATAGCATATTGGCGTTAATGCTTACCGTTCTTAGTGGCCACTTTTCACCTGTGCCAAAGGGCCCCTTACATGCTATATACTGCACGTGAACCAAAGCAAGTGTTCAGGCTCCACGAGTACCGTTTGCACTATCACATCTGTTCCACAGTTGATGGACAGTATCTAAGACAATTAGTAATAACTTCAAAAACGCATGGGTTTGATTTTTGGTTTTTTGGGTTTTTTTTTTTTTTTGAAGTCAGCAGCTGGGTTTCATTAGGTTAAGTTAATAAGGAAAGGCAACTTGCAATGACAGCCTATAACAAACACCAATGAAGCTATCCACACTGGAACAAATTCCCCTTTTGAGTGGGTTGGAAGGGAACAGTGCAAACCCCTCTAGTATAAGGAAGAGGGTGGGGTTCCTTGATTTTTCCCCCACTGGCAAACCACTGTAGCTCACCTACAGACCACATCAGAGTGTGGAATCAGGAGTTCTGATTCCCACTCCTCGCTATGCTGAAATAGGGACCAGTTAAGAAAGAACGGGTTTAGCTCCATTTTCAAATGAAACAGTTTGTCATAGTGGTAAAGGCACGGCCGTGGGACCACTCCTGTCTCTGGTGGCAGAAGCATGAGACAGCTGCTATTTGACATGGTGCTGGCCAGAAAGCAGAGAACAAGACTGGAAACAGGGAGCCTTTAACACTCAGGCTCCACCCCGACAGCCCTGCGGCCACCAGCTAGGCCTCGTGACCGGGTGGTTCCAGACCCTCCCAAATCGGTTCCACCAGCTTTAGACCAAATGTTCAGACATGTGAACCCACAGGGGACCTCACAATCCAAATCTTAATCGTCTTCCCTAGCTGCTGCAAGCTCATGACCACCTCATAAGGGAAACCGCCTCGAGTTCGACTTCAAGAAGCCCAAGTATTTCTTCGTTTATTTTGTTTTTCAAGGCAGGGTTTCTTTGTGTAACAAGTCCTGGAACTCACTCCATAGACCAGGCTGGCCTCGAGCTCTTCCTGCCTCCGCCTCCCCCAGTACTGGGACTGGGCACCACCACTGCCTGGCCAAGAAATCCCAGTCTTAACTGCCCCAAGGTCATTCACAAAATCCAAATCAAGAGTCTCTTCTGAAACTTGGAGCTACGTCTTAGCCACAAGCTCAAGTCACATGCTTCCCAAATTTCATTTCCAATGGGGAAGAACCAGAGGATAGAAAGGAAATGTTAAGCAAAGAAAGGCAGCAGGGCAGACGCCAGTTCCTCAGCTGTGTGTCCGACCTGTGGGGCTCATGGAAGAGGCCTCTGAATAGTGCTGCGTCCGGATCCCCGTGACCTGAGCGTACATTGTCTTTCTCTTGGGTAGGCTCTGCTCCGTTCTGCTTTCCTTGGAGCGCACTCCACATTCCACGCACCACCCAGGGTGTCCCTTGCAACTTAGGCTCCAGTTTCGTAGATGCTGTCACCAGATAACCAGGGCCATGGCATTTTTTAATAACTCCTCCATTTTGGTTGAACTGTGACACGTTGCATAACTATGATAATTTGCTTCCTAAGGTAACTTGTTCCTCCACATTCTTGACTGTCCAGCCTTAGGGACCCCAAGTAAGAGCCAGCCTCCAGAGATACTTATCAATCGCCTGCCATGCTTTAACTGACTCACTGGCTACGCTTAGCCATCTGCAGGCCAGTAAAGGGGACCTTAACCTCCTTCCCCAACCCCCTCTTTCTACCCCATCACTACTTCAGCTTGTAAGCTCTGATCTTACTGAGACCCCGGCTCCCTTGCATGCTTTCCCCTCAAGATAAAGACCTGCACTTCTTCAGTCTGTTCCTTGTCTGTCTGTCTTTCTCACTAAACTTTCACTCCGTCACAGCCTTCCATCCTGTTCGATTATTTAAGGCACCTATATAAGACAGAGGGCAGAAAGAAAGAAAGAAAGAAAGAAAGAAGAGAGGCTTGGGCTGACCTTGGGAGAGGGGGTACTTTTGTCATCTACGTTTGCAGAGCGCAAAATATCTACCGAAGAAGGGATGCTTGTGGCTCCTTACAAGGGCGGCACCTGTGTCCTAGGTCCACAAAGGAAGCTGGGAAGTGTAGTCATCAGCAGAAAACCTCATATGCTCACACTTTGACCGAGCACTGAGTGGCTCTCTGTTAGAACCAGCCAAGGAAAGGGCCACTGGTGCTTCAGGCCATGGGACCGTCGCAGCCCTAAGGCACATCCATCTCGTTGTAAGGCCTTAGCTCTACTCAAAAGTCCTTTCCTTTTATGAGAGAAGCCTCTGAGAGTGGGGCATTTCCTTGGTTTCTGAGAATAGCTGACCATTTCCCAGGGTCACCTGCTAGGAGTGCTCGGCGCAGTTAAAGGACATTTCCCTTGGGATCGGCCTCAGTGCTTCTCTGTGGAACAGAAACAGAAAAACAAGATAGTGCGGGGTTGAGTCACAGCCCCCACCAGCAATGAACATAAGACAAAGAGAGAACACCGCCAAGATTCAACAGTGTTGCCAAACCAAAATTTCTCATAGGTGAATTATATAAGTGCATTATCAAATTATGATACTTCGGGTAGTTGTGTTTGCTATACTTGTATCTGGACATGGCAGTGTCCCTGTAAATTAGGAGGCGCCTGTAATACTATCAGTATGTACATATGTACACAATACATGCCTTATGTAAATATTGTATGATGATGTCATTTAATCTAGCAAATGGACAAATTAGATTTAAGGAACATGTCTGGGTACTGAAGAGTAACCAGAGGAACCTTAAGATGTACAAAGAATAGGTTAAAAATGGCTCTGAGCCCTGGACAGGTGGACGGTAAGAGGGCAGAATAGGTAGAGAGGAGAGCCCTCACTCAGGCAGAACTCACAACAGGATGCTCCACACTTAGCAGCACAGACTCCAAGACGGCCCTTCTGAGTGAACACCCAGGCGGCAGAATGAACTGGGAATGACCCATGGGACCTGGGGGACATGTGGGTGCTCCTGACTCCACTTGCAATCCTCGCTCCTTCTCCCCAGGCCTTCGAAATCTAAGAGCCTTGAAAACATTCAAATGCTGTCTATACAAGTCTCTCCTACACCTTTCTCGCTTAAGCACAGTGAGTTTCTCCCCAGGTCCTCACAAAATGGTTTCTGTCTGCTAGAAGATGAAGAGTAGGCCCCAGGCCGCTGGGACCCTTCTTCCTCTTTGGTTGTGCTGGCAAGTGATGCCTCTAAACACAGGAACTGAGAGAGAGAGAGAGAGAGAGAGAGTGTGTGTGTGTGTGTGTGTGTGTGTGTGTGTGTAAATTTATTTTTATTTTTTTGTGTGAATCTTGCACCACATGTGTGCCTGGTGCCCAGGAAGACCAGAAAAGAGAGTTGAATCCCCTGGCATCCCAAATGGTTGTGGGCTGCCATGTGGGTACAGAGGAATAAACTGAGGCCTCTGCAAGAGCAGCAAGTTCACTTAACCACTGAGACATTTCTCTAGCCCTGGAAACCTATTGAAATATTTAATGGAATGTAAATATTATAGAGATTTAGTAATTAACATAACTTACTGTAAAGAGACAAACATCAGCCTTTGTCCCGTGTAAGACAGTTTGTTAGAACACAGGCCCTCAGCAGCCACTCTCTCTCAGAATTCAGGCTCTGCTTGAACAGGGTTCTTTCCCCAGTGTAGTGCCAGCAAATTCGAAATAACCCTGAATAAAAATTAAAACTTGACTCATATTCTGTGCCCTCTGCCTTGCCTTCTGGAAGGAAGACTGGTCCAAGCTAGGTAATGTGGTTGGGGTTATCCCCCCAATATCTATACACATCAGAAACCCACTTTGTTGGAGGTTCCTTTTCCTGCAAGAACCATGGCTACGCCGGGCGGTGGTGGCTCACGCCTTTAATCCCAGCACTCGGGAGGCAGAGGCAGGAGGATCTCTGTGAGTTCGAGGCCAGCCTAGTCTACAAGAGCTAGTTCCAGGACAGGAACCAAAAGCTATGGAGAAACCCTGTCTCGAAAATCAAAAAAAAAAAAAAAAAAGAACCATGGCTACCCACGGGGTCCTGAGTATCTCTCCTAAAAAAGTTTAAAGTAATTTTGTGTTGGCTCCTTTTCACCAGCCAGCAATAATTGCTAAGATATTCCATTGTATTCTCTTTATATCATTTCTACCAAAATATTATCCTTTAATATAACACATCCCTTTAAACTTTAAAGTATTTTTTTTCAGTTATACCTCATATTTCTTGGCTACAAAAATCTATGTCTATGGATAGAGATTTTAAGACTTTATCTCCTAAGACTATAGGCTCCCAAATGTTAAATGGCTTTTTTATTAGTTACATATAATTTTAATCAAAAGAGCATAAACATGTCATTAGAAGTATAGCAAAGACAGAATGGGGACATGATGCTAAGTTCATGCAGCTACAATTAAGATAACAATAAAGTGTGATTCCACATTCATTATCCTTCAACTTGTCATTGTTAAAGAAATAAGTTCATTCGTATAAATAAGAGAACTCCCAAGTCTTGGAATTTGTTTGGAAGGGTAGACTGAAAACCATCCAGTTATAACCTGAAACAGAGTCAACTGTTAGGAGCTGGGACCAGCAGCTGCCTCCATCAGGGGAGTAGATCCCTCCTGGATGGAATTAGGCTGTACCTGTTTGTTTTTAATTCCCAGGCCTGGCTTGGAAACCAGGACCTTGCACAAGCTAGGCAGCCCTTGATCACTGATGACATCAGAAGCCCAGAGCTCAGAGCCTTTCAAAGAGGTTTGAGGACCTGAGCTCCTTTGTTCCAGTCTCCTGCACTAAATGGAATGTCTGCATCAAATTCCTCCCCTCAGAGCTCAGGGCACTCTGAGGCAGAAAGAATTTTGCAGCCAGAGGAAACGGAGGACACCAAGGGAACAAGGCCTTGTAAAAATTCCTATGGACACAAGAGACCAAAGCAGCATGCACAGGGCCTGTGCAGGTTGGCACACAGCCTTCTGGATTTATATTATGGCTCCTACTTTAGTGTTTTTATGGGATTCCTGAGTGTGTGAACGAGTGGGTCCCTGATTCTGGTGCCTTCTCGTGGGCTCTTTTCCTTCCACTGGTTTGTCCTGTCTAAATTCAGTTTGATAGTTTTTGTTTTAGCTTGTTAAATTTTGTTATTTTATTTTAATGAATGAATGAAAACCTAGCCACTAAGGTAAAAGGTAACAACTGAACCGTTGTTTCTAACTGGGAAAAGAAAAAACAGTTTTCTCCAATGAAATGACAAAGGGTATATCAACACTCCAGGGACAGTTTCATGTCCAGGAGCAGCTGGATAATAAATAATGGACTCCATAGGTGTGTGTGTGTGTGTGTGTGTGTGTGTGTGTGTGTGTGTGGTGTGTATGCACACACTTTTATTTGGATTTTTTTGTTTTGTTTCTTTTTGGATGTTATTGTATTTTACTGTATTTTGTTTTCTAGGTTTTGGGGTTTTTTTTAATAATTTAAAGTTGGGTGGGTGGGGATGAGGAGATGATCTGGAAGGATTTGGGGGTGAGGAAGAATGTGAATATATTTAAATTTAAAATTTTTTTTAAAATACAATTATAATAAAAAGTTATTTTCAGCCACCACATTGGTACTTCCTTTTTTTTAAATTTTAAACCTGACTTATGAGAAAACATTTTCTCCAAAGCATCAGAGTGCAGCTGGACAACAATATCAAATATCAAGTTTTGCTTGCTGGCTGGAAGGACAACAAATAGGCTGGGTGGGAGAGGAATAAAGGGGGACAAAGGATTTGTGGAAAACAGCAGCCCCTTCTGTGGAGGGTGTCAAGGTATCAGAAATAGCACACTAGGGAGTCCAGGCTCAATAAATGAAGGTCTTGAGAAAGAGGTGACAAGTAGCCCTTGTGAACCCTCTGTTCAACCTAAGGGATACACCCCAGCTTGGAAACTACCTGTTTGGAACCCCAGGACTGTTGGCGCTTCCCAATAGGATGAGTTGATGAGGAAACACTCTTGACATTGTTTAGCAAGATGCTGATGGCACCAGGCGACAATCTGTCTCCCTAAACCAGTGTCTCCTGGGCCACACGCACAAGTGGAACAACGCGGCTCACTTCACATTTTATTACACAGGCTTCTAGACTCTGCCCCGTCCCAGCTGACCTGGAACCACTATGGAGAAAAGCTAGGAAACCGTTCCTACAACGAGCAACACACACACACACACGTCTCTGAAGCACACGATGGCTTAAGACATCAGTGCTCTTCTTGGAAATACAGGTTCTATTTCTGGGTCTAGTTTGGGGCGTCTCACTATGTGAGGCACACTTAGTCGTATCCTCTGGCCACGGACATTTTCACTCGGCTCTCGTTTAATATCCTAAAGATGCTATAAGCAGTACCATAACAAAGAGAGTCATGTGCGGCATGATTATATAACTTCATTAAAATGACATAGTTCATATTGATATGAACTTTATAAGGCTCTCCAATCAAAGACCTGGCTAAGCAATGTTGCTCAGACTCTAAAACACTGAATATGTCCGTAAGTCTGCTGTGAGCCTCCATTACATAGTGTTATTAAAACTGTTTCGATGGAGCTGATCCTGGTATCCCATCATGCTCTCTCAGAAATTTAATAGAATTGATAATTGAATCAGAACTATTATGCTAGACCTTGTAATTAAAAGAAGTATAATCTCATTTTTATTAATCCTGACATTTTACTTCATGATAAAAATGTTTTCATTTACAATTTTATAATAAACTGTATTTAAATGTAAAGTTTTAGCCAGTTTTCTATAACTTAAGCCGAAGTGCTGTCATTTCCTTCTTTATCTTTTACTGCATTCATTTCTTTTTATTAGAACAATATAGATTAATTATATAAGATCACTGGAGTGCTTGATAAGGTCTAAGGGATAATAAACATATACCTTCACCCTTTGGAACGAGCTACAGTTAGTAATTTATACGTATTGCCTTAATTTCTATGTATGCGTCTGGAGATTTTTGTATAAAACTGGAATAATACGCTGTGAATCGTTGCATCTCTGCTTTGAATTTAACATAATTACAGCCATAAAAAGTGGTTAGCTGTGCCATTAAACATTCTTGGCAAGCGTGATAATTTATTTATTAATTCTTTCAGGTATAAGCAAAGCATCTCGTTCCTAGTTCATTTTCCACTGAACAATACTGAAGTGCACACACTGCACACAAATGAGGCTTATCTGGGATTGCGCAGTCAAGCCTGTCCGGGAGTGGACATATTGAGTCAGTGACTCGAACATTTGAGCCTTTCGTGATGTTTCACTAAATCACTTCTGGGGAATGCTCTCTGCTGGCTTCTGGGCATTTCGGCTGAGGTCAAGTGTAGCAAAGCTCTCTGGATCATTTTGAATTCTCTGGCTTCCCACAGGACATCAATGAACCTCATCAATTATCTTCCCACAGATCTCAATTTCCTGTTCCTGCTGACCTCATCCAAGGAAGACATGTGTCACCTGGGCTGTCCTTAGACCCTACTCACGCCTCAGATCTTATTCTGGCCTCCTCAAAGTTCCCCTCCCCCATCCTTCCCCTAGCCTTTCTCCTCTTCTTCCTCCTCTCCTTTTCCCTCTTACTCTTCCTCATTGGGCTTTTGGGGATGACATTTTCTTCTAATGACTTTTATTTCCTTATTTGGGGTTAATTTTCCCTGCCTTTTAACGAACGACAGAGCGTTGCAGAAGTGACTTCTGGAGCTGTAGCTCTTGTTTAAAATGTCCATGTCCTTGTTACCATTGTGTGAGAAACCTAATAGTTTGGCATACATCACAGAAAGCTACCCAGGTTTGGCACAGATACCTCGCAAAGCTGGATGGACAACTTCACACGGATCTGGCCTTCTGCCTCCTTGGCTTAAAAGGCTGTTCTTTTATTTCTAAATACATGAAGTCCACACTTCTTGTCAAGGTAATGGTATCTAAGATCTGGCCCCATGCTGGTTTCTGGTGTCATTTCTCTTTATAGCTGCTTCCGGACCTCACAGCCATGTGCTCTCCAGGTTCTGCAAAAATCCTCCATGACGTCATTTTTTTTCTCGGTCTTCGTTACTGCTTCCTTCTAACCAAATTTTCCACATGCCTTGGAGGTCAGCTAATGGCCTTCGCAAAGCCCTGCCAACCCTTCTGCTTAGAACCAGTTGCTCAGACCAGCAGCACTCACAGAATCCTGTTTCATCAGATGCTTCCAAAGGTGTTCCCTTCTGAGCCAGGATAGCTCAATCGACAGAGCTTTAGAAGTGTTCCCTACCCTCTCCGTGTACCCCACCAAGCCTTTCCAGTGCAGGTCCCTGATTCCGCCTTCATCTTCTGGCTACACCACCCAGCCAAGAAACCAGGTCACCGCTGAGATAGGCAGGTGTCTGTGGTACTAAAGGGTACCAAGTAGCAGACACAAGAATGCAGACGGGAAAATGATTGGCAGCCAGCCTCTGATAGAGGATTGCTTTTAAACGCATTAAAGAAGGGATCTGTGATATGGATCAGCAGAAGCAACATTGTCGCCCTAATCTTTTCCAACTGATAGTGTAGATGTGCGTTTTCATTGTCTTAAAAATAAGTCTAGACGGAAGTGTAGGATTGATGGATAGAAGCTGGGGTTACGGTTCTATTCGGTCCCGGAACTAGAGAATCTCAAGGTGAAGAGTTCAGAATCTTGACTCGCGAGGTGCCTGTAAACCTCTTAAACAGAAGCAAAGTGAGCTTTGCTACAATGCTGGAGACTATTGTTGAAAAAACTGCTCACGTGGCGCTCAAGTTCCTTCTTCCCCCAAGTGTGGGAATTTCTTTTAAAGATCTTAGGATATGGGATGATGAATTGAAAGAGTCCTAATTAGTAGCTGAAACTGATAGAATGCAAAGAAGGACCCCACGGCTCAACAAGAACCCCAAGCTTGAGTGGGGGAGCTTCAGCGAGATGGAACAGTTACCAATAACAACCACCAGGTGGCAGAGCAGAAAGCAAACCTCTGGGTAGTGGAAGTCAGGCCTCACTTTCCCTTAGGTTAGCAGTTTTGTGACCCTGGAAATTTGCTTATGGGAAGGCTCGGTAAGTGTTAGACGCCGTAGAGACTGTAATACAAAGCGTCTGTTTCACCCTTGATTTAATTTTACATTAAAAAAAAAACTTCCAGAAAAATGAATTACCTGATAGAGTGGTATCTTGAGATCAAATTGGTGAATTTCCAGAAATTTAACGTTTTAATTAATATTAAATTATAGCGATCACATTTACATAATGTATAATTAATCAAATTATATTTAAATTAAAGGGCTTGTCATTTCCTGGCTCTTATTTTATTTCCCATGCACTTGAAGCTGTGCCATTTATTGGGCTTGTGTGGAAAAAAAATAGCGTGCTAGGAGAGGTACTGGCGTGTGTCTCATCTCAGTTGGGGAACTTGAATTTGTGCATGGGAAGAAACTTTACAGTATGTTACAAATCCACTCCTTTGAGGCTGGTTGTCTGAGATGAGAGGGAGACCACCCAATGAGTTACAGTGGGGGACCGCGGAGTTTGTTGATAATAGCTCAAACATAGCCAAACACATCACTAGAGGTCTGGACTCTGGAGTCAGCGCTCAGGGTCTGGCTGTGAGTCCTGCTGTTCATCAGACACACACCGTGGGGCCCTGGTCCTTCACACCCATCCCTTCACTGCCAAATGGATGTGCTAGAACCTAGTTCATGTGCTTACTCCAGAGACTTAGTGATTTGATGCTTTGAAGTTGCCTGAACCGGCTGTAACTGCCAGCTATACTTACTGCCAGAGGACCGTGGAGTTTTTATCACTGTTAACATTGAAGTCGTGGTGATGCATACATACGACACATCTGAATCAGTCTAAAGCCTGTAAATCCATTTATAATCTTGTTAGATTTTTACATTTAATTTCTCACCATGGTTGACCTTCATTCTCTGCAGGTAAATAAAGACTAAACATAGTATCACATTCACTGTTTTGTAATGACAAAAATAATAAATTTTCACTGTCAGACATTTCCTTTTCGCTATTTGGGGAGAAGACTTGGAATCCCCAAGGTTTTGTTTCAAAGGCTTTTATTCGATTTCCTAAAGTGGTCTGTAAAGAGCAGGAAGTCTGTTGGGCTGTTTCCAAATGCACGTTATTTAATGTAGAAGCAGGCCTCAAAGTGCCCGAGTCATGGAAGTGGCTCAAAAATTAGGTTCATAGACCCTCAAAGTCTGACTTGACCAGTGAGGGATCAAGAATATGTCCCAGCATAGAATGCTGCCAGCCTCTGGGAATAAAGTCAAGAAGGTAACAGGAAGAAAGTTAAAAGTAAAAAGACATAGCATATTCACTCATGGGACTCTTCAAAAACACAGTTGTCTTAGGGCTTTTATGAGACACCATGACCGCTATAAAGAAAGCATCTACTTGGGGTGGCTGGTTTACAGTTTCAGAGGTTCAGTCCATTATCCTCATAATGGGGAACATGGCGGTGTAGAGGCAGACATGGCTACTGACTGTCACACTGCAGGAAGCTTAAGCAAAAGAGACCTCAAAAGTCGCTTCCATAGTGACACACTTCCTCCACCAAGGCCACGCCTCCTAATAGTGCCACTCCCTTTGGGGGACTGTTTTCTTCCAAACAACCACAAAAGTGACACAGAAAACACCTTTGGCACATGAAAAGCCTGATACACATTCGTTGCGGGTTTTGATTGATGAAAAATCCAAAATGCCTGCTGATATATCGGAAAAGCATTGTCTAGAAGCTTTGGAGAAAGTTAGGAAGCAGGATAGGAATGTAGCTCAGCTGGCAGGGTAGAGAGCTTTCCTGGCAAGTGTGGGACCCTGAGTTTGAGCGGCAGAGCAGCATAGACCAGACGTGGCAGTACAGGTTGATAATCTCCGCTTTCAGAGGCTAGCGTCAGCGGATCAGGAGCTCAAGGGCATCCTCGGCTGCCAGTGAGTTCGAGGCCAACCTGGGCTACCCGTGAACCTGGGGTGGGGTGGAAATAACCGCCTTCTGGAATCCTGTCATAAGTACTCTTCTGTCTGAGACCGAAAGAAACACCAGTGACGCTCTAATATCAGTTCCAAGTGGCAGACATTGCTGGGAATGAGCTGTGTCAGAGACCACCAGACCCGTCTCCTCATCCCAGCCTTCCAGCTCAGACTACAGCGCTCTCACTGCCCCTGCCACCCAAAGAGGACCCATTGCTCGCCGTTACCCCATCAGGTCAGAGCCATGTTGGCTGACTGTTTGCTATCTCGGGCCAACATTGGAAAAGTGCCCTTTGAGAATTTATTTTTAAAACTATAACCAAAGCTAGCGTGGTTGCACACACCTTTGAACTCAGTGTTCTGGAAGGCTGACGCAGAGCCACAAGTTCAAGGACAGCTTGGGCCTCCATATGCTGATTCTGCCTCTCGCTCTCAAAAACAAAACAATAAATAAATAAGTTGAAACGCACACGCATTTGCATTTGTGCGTACATACATACAAGCAAACCAGATTAGAGGAAAAAGAATTGTATCCCAAAGTACCCAAACATTAAGAGGGGTGTATTCTATCAATCTGTAATAACTACCAAGTTTAATTTATTTTTTTAATTCCAATGACAACTTTTGCAGACACACAAGTCCACACTCTGGCCTGGAGCTTTGGGGCTTCTATACCAAAGTGCAGACGCAGCCATTTTTAGAATTCCTCCTGTCACATGGTGTCCTCGGCACCTGGGAACAAGCCATGTGACATTCCAAGTCACTTGAGGCTACAGCTGCCTTACTGTCACTATCTCGTCGGGAACTATTTTAGCTCCACCGCAGCTGCTGGAGTCCAGCAGGGTATATCTGTGCATGGCGTTACGATGACAGCAGAGAGGCAGGGCAGGGACACAGGCAGAGCGAAACTCATGTGTATGGCTGAGTGGGTATAAAACATAAAAGCGTAAGGAAGTCTGACTTCGAATGAAGTTTTTATGTCGCATGCAGCCCAGTTTAGATGTAAACACGATGAACATCTTTGCTAACTTGTATCCAGGCATCTTTGTTTGAAAGTCTTTTTCTCCTCTTCTCACTATGGCTACCATTTACTTTGAAATGATTTCAAAGATACAGGAAAGTTGCAAAAATTGTTTTGATGATTAATTATAATGCTACTCACATGGACTTGAAATATCAGTAATGTATTTCATTTATATTGCCCCCACCCCCTCTCATGCACACACACACGCACACACACACACAAACGCACACACACACACTTCCTCTGATCCAATTGCCTATAAATTGCATACTCAATTCCTCTTCCTTCCTGAAAACAAGACCCAACTTATCCTCAGCTACGCTCAGTTTCTCAAAAATCAGAAACAATATTAATGCTATTGTATCATTGCCCTATAGGACATACTTAACGTAACCTGTCACACATATGGTACCTGTCTATTCATCTACATGCATCTCCACACACTCGCAGATTCTGGTCCTAACAGATAGTCAACTAGTATGCTTCATTCTGGGCTTGACGTTTTAAAGAGTTCCGATCAAACACTTGGTACCAGAGTTGAGCATTTTGAGTTTTCCTCGTGATCGGCTTGCTACGTTTCCGTGTGAGAATATCACGGGAGTGATGTCATGCTTTCTGTTAGGGCCTCCTGTTGAAGAACATGGGCGCATCTGGTGATGTAAATTTAATCCTTCAAGGTGGCGTCTGTTCTCCTCTAAAAATGGCAACTTCACCCTTGGTAGTTAAACACCGCAGCAGGGACGGACTAGACACAGGGGCCTTTTATGCTTCAAAAGTTCACCTGCTGTGGTTGCCAGCCCCAGCCCTGCTCGCCTGGTTATAATGGTGGTGATGCAGAAGAGAATTTCTAGTCCCACCATCCTCAGTTACTAGCTGGCAAGCCACTCCTCACCAACAATGCTTCTTCATTTGTTTCTATCAATATCGCCACTTGCGGATTCTGATTTTAGTCTGCGAGTTACATCTGTGACTCTCTTTACTTCAAAGCTCATGTTCCCAGAAATGGTCAGTGGCAGCATCTTTAGTCTGTTGTATCACTTTCTGTGCATGCACCCTCCTGTGTGTGTGTGTGTGTGTGTGTGTGTGTGTGTGTGTGTGTGTGCATATACATGTACATGTATGTGAACGGAAGCCAGAGGTCACCAACTCCTTGAGGAATGGGAATCTCTCACTGTACCTAGAACTTGCCTGTTTGATTAGACATTAGTTCTCAACCTATAGATCATGATCCTTTCGGCAAACCTCTGTCTCCCAAAATATTTACATTATGATTCGTAGCAGTAGCAACATTACAGTTATGAAGTGGCAAGGAAAATAACTTTGTGGTTGGGGGTCACCATATTTTTTGAAGAGGAGATTATGACTTATAGACCCTCATTATTATGGATTTATTAACTATTGTATTTATAACCCCTAACAACAAATAAAACAGAGTCTGCAGGCTATGGTGTAGCCCAGAGGCAGAATATCCATTTATCATATGCTAGGTCCTGGAGTTGATCCTCAGCACCACCAAAACAAAATGAAACTGCACAGTTATGTAAAAATGAAATTGCAGAGTGAATACATGTCCTGCCACAAAATGATCTGTCCTTTTGTTATTCAGTAGCAAAAGAGAAGGTTCATGGATGCAGGTCATGAAACATGCACTTTCTGTCTGGCTACATCCAGCTAGACTCACCTTAGGGAAACTGCCATCACTTTAGGAGCACTCATATAAAATCATCTCAAAACATGAATAAATAAATAAACAAAAATAGAAAGCATCTCATAAGTGCCTTACTATTTTAAGTAACAGGCACTCTTTCTTACTTATGATCGTTAGATGAATGCACCTTAAACAGAGTCACTAATGGGTCGCTGTACCTTGGCGAAGGTCAGTAGACTTTGTAGCTCTGGGTTCTTTTCTTCCCTCCCCTTCCCATGCATGCAGCATTCGAGGGGTCTCTACAGAAACTAGCTATGCTGATATTTTTAGTGAGGCCTCTTTTCTTAAAAGCATTGCATTCCAGAGGTCTGACTCAGCAGCAGTGAGGTCACATTCTGTGAAGCTAATGGTGTTATAACTGCACCGAGTCCTGCTGTTGTTAGCTGTCGTTGGGCAAAACTCCATGTGTTACTTCCCCAGAGAAATGCTGGGATGGAACTTGCCAGAGGTGGTGCCTGTTGAAGGCTCTTGAACGATGTGACTGCCTTCGCCTCTGGTCTTAAGTTGAATGGTTTAGCTCCACCGTGTGCTGCTACTGTCTGGTCCACCTCATACCAAAGCAGCCAAGCCAAATGGTCACACACGGAAAACTCCAAACTGTGATCCAAAACCAACATCTGTCCTTCTTGGATCCCACCGAGTGGGATCCATCTTTGTTAAAGAAGCAGGAAGTTAACTAACACAGACCTCGAGCGGGACCTGCCCGTTTTGGAAGGTGGAGCCCTCCTGATTGCTTTGAAGCCGGGAGAATTTGAGGGGAGGGGATGGAGTAGAAAACAGAATGGGGAAAATTCTATCTCAGAGAGCATCACTGTTGCTGGATTGGGAAAGAAGTGGTGCTGTGGCCCAGAGCTACTAGTAAGTGAACCTTCAAAGACTGCACGGACAGGTTTTAAATTCTGCCTCAAAGCTCCTATCCTGCCCGTCATCTCTGCTTCTGTAGCGTTCAGCCCTGACACTATCTGATGCAGACACATGACTGTGTGCCCACAGTGCACTGTACACCTCTCTTTTGAACGCTTATCGCGGAGCCTAGCAACCACGACTTAGGAAGCACTGCAGGCAATTTCTGATGTGTACTAAAATTTTAAGAACTGCTGAAGCTGTGGGTTCATTCGTCTTTGATCTCAGCAAGAAAGTTTGTTCAGGACAAACACACATGCATTTACCAATACTCTTACAGCTTAGCACTCGATGTCTGTTAATGGAGTGAATGAGGAACGTGAGGGAAGGCATGTGCACTTCTAAGTTTTAAACAAATGCTCTATAAACAATTGCAGCAGCAGCAGACCTGAGGTATGTGGGTCCCTGATGAGCCAGAGCCAAAGAAGCACTAACAAAATTCCCTTCCTCCCCCAGAAATGAAAGGAGAGCCAGCAGAGGCATGAACTGCGCTTTAGAATCTTTGTAGATTCACATATATTCAAATATGTGTGTCTATAAATAACATATGAAGATATGTTATTTATATTCAAATAAAAGACAACTGTATGCCTTTTATGGCAGAAATTGGAATTAGTTTTTTGCAAAGCAATTAGAAAATGCAAATTATATATATATATATATATATTTCCACTATCACCAAAGTCTTTAATACATGCAGTTTTGAAAAATCAGAAAATACAGAAAGATACCATAAGAAAATAACCTTACCAATAATTTCATTGTGATGTAATGTAAGTACCCTTGGGGAGTTCCCTCTAGATTCTGTTCCCTGTAGCTTCCTGATCTATATGTACTTAGGCCCACCCTCCTGGATAGTTTTTGTTTGTTAATTTTTTTCTTATTGTGAAACTTACAGAGCATACTCAGTTACTCCATAAGCCAAACTTCCAGAAACTTCCACACACCGGGCATGACTGTAAAGTTCAAGCCTCAACACCTGCTCTCCAATTTAAGGTGAATAAACTTAGGAGTGCTGAGAGTCTGGAGTTCTCACAGCATAAGAAAAACTGTGACATCATCACCTGCCCTTTCCCCCGACACACAGCCACAGGCAGTCCATCAGCTCCCCTCGACCCTAAGCCATGCTCAGGGCTGCACCCGACTCCTGCATGGCCAACCCTCTTGCTGTGTCTCTTCCTGTGTTCTCAAAACAGTCATTTGAAAATAGACACAGAAGGCTCCTGCACGCTCGCTTTGGGACTTTCCTCTAAACCTGTCTGCCCAGGCTGTGACATTCACAGACAGCGGCGAGGCGAATCTGTGACTCTGGCCCACTCCTCACTGCAGCTGTGGGAAGAAGTGGTGATGACGAGCAGGAGACAGCAGTTGGTTCACCCAAGGGACTGGACCGGTGTTTTGGTTTTGGTGTTTTGTTTTTAGAGAAAGCTCTCAGTGAGTGAGCTGGGAAACTGATGAAGCATGAAGAAGCAGAAGGTAAAGCCTGCGCTCCCTGATTGTACTGATCTCCAATCATCCCCGGGAGCATTCTGCCTTGCTTCATCTCGCCTATGTTTTGGTCTTCAGATGGTCAAGAATATCACATAGGAAGCTTCCGGCCTCATTTCCACTTGGGTCCACAGCAGAAAATGCTTGTGTGGCACTGGAACGTGTACCAGAAAAGCATCGTTTTAGTGACCTTTCCCATCACATGCTTAAATGATATGGAATTATTTCTCCATCATACTTTACATTATTGGGGGAACTATCTTTATACACAGGCTCGACTCTCTCCCTACTCTCCTGGGATAGGTTCTGTGAGTAGGATGACCTAATGAGAGAGCTAGACACGTGGGCCACCTTTGACAGCTATTCTTCCTGCCTGCATCCCAGAGTGCTACAACACGTGCTGTCCTGGCCTCAGACTGAGTCAAAAGAGAAAAAAACTCAAAGGGACCGTGTGGGAATGTCCAGAGGATCGCATAAGGTGTCAAGAGCATAGTCAATTGCTATTCTTTCTCAGTGTGTTTATTTTACAGTTCTGATAACAGACTACCAATATGCTTGGAAATCCATTCAGGAAGTTTGGGTTCAGAATCCCCTCTCGTGATAGCCTTTGCTTTTCCACACTATGGTTTCTGAGGACAGCATTGCAGAGGATTCCCAAGCCATGAGCATTTGGGGTGAGGTGGGATTTCTGGTTTTCCTTTGACTGTGTAAAATGTCTACATTCTCACAAGCCATCGTGTCTTAACAGAAAATATATCAAACATTTCTAAGAACTTAAACATTTACTTCTTTTTGCTTGAGGTTAAAAATAATACTCAAAAGCCGGGCATGGTAGTGCACGCCTTTAATCCCAGCACTCAGGAGGCAGGGGCAGGTGGATCTCTGAGTTCCAGGACAGCCAGGGCTACACAGAAAAACCTTGTCTCAAAAAATCAAAATAAATAAGTAATAATACTTTGCTAAAATCCTTGCAGATCACAGGGACTGGTCCATTAGCTGTCTGGCAGACTGTGAGGAGAAGGAGGCTGCCATCTTAGACGCTGTGCCCTGAATACTGCATGGACGAAAGAAAACATTGTGGTGGCCCCAGGCCACCACGCGACAGATGCAGGGTGAGTCATGAAGAGAGCCAGGCCAGGACATGGATGTGAGTCAGCATAATTAGAAAGTGACCTTCATGTTGATGGGTCAGTTCCAGTAATGTCATAGATTTGGGACAGCAGCCTAATGAACTGGCGTGGACTCAAGTTAAGCCTGTGAAAAGACAATCGCAGAGAACACACAAGCAAGCAAAAGCCCGAGGAGGTCCAGAGATGCACCCAGGATCCCAGGAGCCTGAGAGGCTCTCTTTAACCAGGTCCTCTGATTGCCAAGCTCAGCGTTCTTTCTAGTTACACATTATCTGTCTCTCTAGTCCATGTCCAAGGGGCTTTACGGGGCCCCGGAGACTTAGCAGAGCAGGCTGAAAGGGGGCCTTGGACACGCAGAAAACCTTTCATTTTGCTTTATACTGCTGACACCTGCACATCCTTAGTGGAAATTTCCAGGGCATTCTAAATGTCAAGGCTGTTTCTTTGCATATTCATCTCTCGGGAGGTTAGAAAACTCATTGAAGATTTGGTTCATTTCCCTAGCTCCTTACGAAAGGAGGGCTGACACCAAAGCAAGGTTTCTTTCCAATGAGACGTAAAGCAACCCTCGGCAAAATAGGTAGGAAGAGAACTGCTGTTTCCTGACCCCAGCACCCTCCCCCCTCGGCAATGCCATCACAGTAGCTTGTCTCAGCAGAGCTGTGTAAATAGTTTTGCACCTGGAGGATTTTATTATGTTTTCTTCCTCTCTGTTTAATTACTGGTTGGTCACGTGACAAAGCCCCCAAATAACTAGTTTGCCCACATGCTGGCGGTAGCTGAGATTGTAGGGGGAAGTTCAGCTAGTTTGAACTCCAGGTTAACCATCTCACCGTACCTCTTCTGGCATGTTATGGTTCCATATTATTTGTTGGAATAATATTTGTTATTGTCCCACGCTCTTGTTTCAGGCTATTTGGTATGCTAGTGTCCCAGAGCTATGACAAAATACTTGATAAAGTCAACTCAAAGGAAGGAAGTATCTCTTAGTATCCCATCCGGCCATAGCATCACTATGGCTTAGTCCCTTCTTCTCTAGTGACTTAATCACCTCTCAAGCAGCCACTTCCAAGTGTCAGGGTGTGGAAGAACAAACCTTTAATACGTGTGTGTGTGTGTGTGTGTGTGTGTGTGTGTGTGTGTGTATGAGTGTGCTTGTTTGTATGTGTGTGTGTGTGTATGAGTGTGCTTGTTTGTATGTGTGTGTGTACACGTGCACATGCATGGGTGTATCAAACTGAGGGGGGGCTCCCTTCCCTTTCGAGTTTCTTGCACTCATTTGTCAATGTTCATTTGCTTTTACATCACAAATGGATATTAACTGGTTTTTAAATTTGCGGTGATAATCATGTTTTTTGTTTTATCCCACTGTGGTGGTTTAAAAGAAAATGAGAGATCTACCTGCCTCTTTGTAGAGGGGAGTTTCTGTCCTGCCAAAATGGTCCCCATAGTGAGTTTATTAGGAGGTGTGGCTTTATAGGAGAATGTGTGTCACTGTGTGGGTAGGCTTTGAGTTCTCCTATGTTCAAGCTACAACCAGCGTGGACATAGACTGCTTCTGCTGTGTGCAATTCAAGATATAGAACTTCAGCTCCTTATCCAGCACCATGCCTGCCTGCATGCCCCTAACTATAATGATAATACATTGAACCTCTGAACTGTAAGATTGCCCCCAATTAAATGTTTTTTTTATAAGACTTGTCGTGGTCATGGTGTCTCTTCACAGCAACAGAAACCCTAACTAAGACATCTACTGATACATACGCTGATTTCTAGTCTTCTAAGAGGCTGTGTCATTCCAGGGGGGCTCGGGAGAACCAGATGAATGTGTGGAATGAACTGAGAAATTTCACTGTTCTGTTTCCCAAAGCTGTTTAATATGTTGTGCTGAGACTGGGCATGTCCCTGATCTTAAACCAGTAACAACGGATATTACACTTGATCTTTGCCAAGGGGCTGAGATGTGATAGGAACTAATTTCAAATGTAAACTGCCTGTGTGTATTCTGTGATAAACTTAGCTTGGTCAAATACAGACTACTTGTACATGTTGTTGAATTCAGTTTTCTAGTCACACCCAAATTCTTTAGGGATTTTGAGTTAGGGAGCTGTGGAAATGTGATGTTATATATGTCCAATATATTATGGTATATGGTACATAGACATACATACATATATTGCATATATAAATGTGTATGTGAGAGAGACAGATAGACAGAGAGAGAGAGAGACAGACAGACAGAGAACTTCTCTTCCCTACAATGAAAACTCTCAACCTCAACCTCTCTAGCTTTGTGTCTTGGTAAGAAACAAATTCAAATAGGAGGTTATAAAACTGTCCCCATTCCCAATGGATCCTGCTAGGCAATCTAGGCAGTACAAGACTGGGGCAAGCAACAGTTTCTCTTCTTTGATTCAGTTATTTAAGTTAAGAATGCAGAAGTAGACAGGCCTTTTCTGGGTCCCTTCATCCAAGCTATTGATTCTGGCTTATACAATGATTCCCATGCAATGAAGTCTTCATAGAACCCCCCCAAAGACAGAACAGGGCTCAGCAGATTTCCAGACAGGTAAATACATAAAGGTTCTAGAAAGCTGAGACTCTCAGAGAGCACATGGAAGTTCAGTACCCATTCCCCCTGTGTCGCTGCACCTGATCCTTTGTAGTATTCTTTAATACAAATGTAAACTGCCTGTGTATTCTGTGATAAACTCAGCTTGGTCAAATACAGACTACTTGTTGGAGCTAGAGAGATAGCTCAGTAGTTAAGAACCTAGTGCTCTAGGAGGGTACCCAGTTTAGTTCCCCCAAACCATGTTGCTTAGCTCATAATTACCTATAATTCCAGCTCCAGGGGTATACTGGCTAGTTTTATATCACCTTGACACAAGCTAGAGTCATCAGAGAGGAGGGAACCTCAGTTGAGAAAATGCCTCCATAACATCCAACTGTAAGCAAGCCTGTAGGACATTTTCTTTATCAGTGATTGATACAGGAGGGACCAACCGATTGTGTCACCCTTGGGCTGCTGTCATTGGTTCTATGAGAAAGAAGGCTGAGAAAGCTCTGAGGAGCAAGCCAGTAAACGGTTCCCCTCTATGGCCTCTGCATCACCTCCTGCCTCCAGGTTCCTGTCCTTTTTATGCTCCTCTTGTCCTGACTTCCTTTGATGATGAACTGTGATGCAGAAACACAAGCTGAATAAATCCTTTCCTTCCCAAGTTGAGTTGGCCATGGTGTTTCATCACAGTAATAGTAATATTAATTAAGAAAAGGAAGATCCTTCACCTCTGACCATGAACACCCACACACATGTGCATAAACACACATGCACATATACACACTAAAAAACAATAAAGTAATAAAAATAAATAACATTTTTAAAAGAAAATCAATCTGTGTTTTCCTAAACATGGGAAGCATCAATAAATTAACTGAACTCACAGTGATAGTAAAACTGAGTATGATAGATTCTCAATCAGTATAAAGCCAAAACAAGTATGGTTAAGGCATAAAAGGCAGAGAAAGCTGTTGTAATTTAGGAAAAGTGGTACGAGGGAGAACTATGCCAAGAGACAGAGCTCAGGTAGAGGTTTTTTTTTTTTAATTGGGGGAAAAGTGAATGAGGGAGAGAGAGGGGAGAGGGGAAACCAGCCTCTGGTGAAAAGAGTAGCAATAGGAGAGGGGGAGAGCGAGAGAGGGATGGGAGGTGGGCATGACCCTTTGAAAGGGGAACATAGTGAATGTGCACAGGAGATGCTCTTAGAGGCTCCAGCTGAGGATCATACTTCAAGGTCAGGCCAGTCCAGATACTTGAGCACTTTTTATTTATTATAAAAATGTGAGGAGGTGGAAAGGGGTGGCCTGTGAGGCAGGGATGAGGATGCCATGTTCTCAAGACTACTTCCTGCTGACTTGGGAAGGCATCGTTCTTCTTTGGGGAACCTGGGAAAGCTGGGGCGCTGGCCATATCCTGGAGTATCTGGCTCTTTCACTTCACCGTCCAGGCTCTGTAGAACTGTTAGTTGCAACTTGGATCAGGCAAAATGCTGTTCGAGGTGGACCCAAGTCGACTTCCTAGGGCTTAAAACACCTGATCCTTTGCTATCACCACAGCATTACCCAGACATGTTTAATGGTCTTGAACCTCTAGCTCTGTGGCCAACAGCTGGCAGTCCTGAAACAATAGCTGATCAGGACTGGTCAGTGGGTCTCCAGAAAAACATCCCAATGGGAGCAAGGAGGTGTAGACGATGACACAGTTCCCATGAGTGAGGCAGAGAAGGTCAAGGGTCTGGAATTCCTAGCATCCCAAGAAGTCAGCGAGGATCAGTTTCGAGACAGGTACAGGCTGTCCAGCGGGTCATCACACAAAGGGCAGAGGCCAAGGGCTCTGAGCCCTAGAGAGACACAGTCACCTGGTACCGGGACTTTGAGAGAAGCCAGAAGGGGAGGAGAGGACTGTGCTTGAGAAGGAAGCCTCACATCCAGGGAAATGGTCAGAGGCGAGTAGCCCCACCAAAGACCCAATTGACAATATTGAATGGAAGGCAAAGCCTCAAGTGAATCAGAAAGCAGATTCGTTGCCAATGGAGAGAGCGGCTCTGTTAAGAATGGAGCAGGTGGGTACGGTCCGGGAACCAAATGATTACCTTTCAGTGAGCTCTGCCACTGAGCAAGCACGCCGCATGCGACAGAGATCAGGATCACTGGCAGAATGTTGCAAAGGTCCCAGAAAATATCAGGGTACAAAGTGCCAGACAGCAGCTTTTGGTGGGCTTATTCTTATGAGTGAGGCAGAACAAGATCCAATGACTTTTTATCGAGAATCATGAGAAATGCATAAGCTGCCCGGTGATCTGTCAGTCAAGGGGCAGGGGCGGACGAACCCAAGGGTCCGAGAATGAGATCGGCACAGGGTGCCTAGTGCGTCCTCTCAAAGGGCAGAGGCCAAGGGCTCTGAGCGGAAAGAACCGTGGTTGCATGGCACCAGGGCTTAATGACGCCAAAAGGCAAAACACCACGCTGGAGAGACAAGTTGAATACTCACTCAGGAAATAGCCAGAGGTAGGGGAAAGGGAGGGGCTCACTAACGGTGCCGATTTGGGATAGAGGGACCCTCAAGAAGGGACCAGAAGAAGCAAGTCTATTGTACAAGGACTGGATTCCAGGATCTGGGCGTGCCTCAGACTGTCCTTGGGCAGGAGGAAGCACCAAAAGAGCCTTGCCGAGTCAGGGAACCAATGTTGTAATTTAGAAAAAGCAGTAGGCTAGAAAAGACACCATGGGACAAAGCGCAGGTGGAGGCTTTTTTTTTTTAATTGGGGGAAAGTGAATGGGAAAAAGGGGGAAGGGGAGAGGGGAGACAGGCCTCTGGGGAAAAGAGTAGCTGAAGAGAAGAGAAAAGAGGGGAAGGGAGGGGAGGGGAGGGGAGGGAAGGAGAGAGACACAAAGGGAGACAGAGAGAAAGAGGGAGGGATGGGAGGTGGGCAGGGCCCTTTTAAAGGGGAACACAATGAATGCACACTGGAGGTGCTCTTAGTGGCTAAAGCTGAGGATGTGTACCCCAAGGTCAGGCCGTCCAGATGCTTGAATACTAACAAAAGCTATGTCACTTGCTGCAATAAGGAAACTATTAAAGTCATTTCTAAAGCAATGTTCTTCCTTGAAATAAGGAAGCATGGGGGGAGGGGTAGTTAATCAGATAACCTATACATATTCATAGGGAGAAGTGATTTACTTGTGGGTTACCCTTCTGAGCATGCCCAGTTTATTTTAAGGTCTTTCTTCAGTTTAAATTAAGGTCTAACTTAAGAAGGAAAGATAGACAGGCATATTTATGGGCACACTTAGCTCAAGATCGTAGAATACATGTTTCAACTACTGTAAAGGATTCCTAAGAATATGTGCATATATAAAAGTAATTTAAAAGGAGTTATCATATTAATAGGGGAGAGAATAACCAACTAGACATTATATCCAATCAAATAGAAATCACCAGTAGCAGAAACGGGTTACATCTTGTTGAATCATTAGCTAAAGGGAGCCCACAGAAACTCCCAAACATTACAGCTATTTCCAATGCTCCTGGTTACCCTTTAAAACCTGATGGTGAGGCCCCATAACTGGTTACTTATGTCATCATGGAGAAATCGAGCTGGTGCCCAACTAGAGGCTTCGTCTCTACTGGTTAGCATTCGTAGTGCTTGAAAATGCATGCTAACAGAGACGAAAAGTTATCATTGATCTTACCCACTTCAAACTACAGAAGTGACTTACCCATAAGATATACCCACTGGTGAAACAGTGGCACAAACATTATGGGAGTAACCAATTTAAATTTGGATTTAAAGCTTGTTCCATGGGATGGAACCCATATCCAACACTGTTAATGAGGCCAAGAACCTGAGACTAGATAGGTCATGCACCCTAGGCGAAAACCCATTATTCTGCTAAATGAACATAGCAATAAAATGTTCCTAATGACATATTGCTATACCCATAGATCAGTGCCGTGCTCGACTCTGATTGGAGAAGCTTTTGCATGCAGTAGATAGTAATTAAAACAGAGACCACCAACTGATGGTGTACAGGGAGTGAGAAACTTGGAAGCGCTCAGCCCACCCCTAAATGAGATGTCTTTATCACAATCTTCCTCGCAAGGCTCATAGAATTATGTAGAAGAGGGGATGGAAAGATCATAAGTGCTACAGGCCATGGAAAACTCCAAGGAAACAGTGTCTTCCAGACCCAACAGGGTGGATGCACATACGAAACTCACAGGGGTTGTGGTGGCATGAACAAAACCTACATGATTCAAGCCAGGAAAATGTCCAGCACAGAGAAGAGGAAGTGGGTAGAGTCCCACCCTCTAACCAAAAACATATTTATAATTGATGGCTGTTGGAAGTGGAGAAAGGTGATACTGGTCTATCAACCACATTTGAAGGAAGACCTCATGCTCAGGACTTAGTCCACAAAAAGCGGATCTATAGATATATAGTTTTTTGTTTCTGTTTTTATTTTAAGAGAGAGAAAGAGCATGGAGTGGGTGGATAGGGAGTGGAGGGTTGATCTTGGAAAAGCTGGGGGAAGCGAAAGAATAGGCTAAAAATAGATTGCATGAAAAAAATGTAAGGTTAAAATGGTGGACAGGAATGCCACTGGGCATGCTCAGCTCATGCCATACAATTTTGGCTGAAAATAAAGGAAGGGACAGTTTGGCGGTCCATTAGTAGAGAAGTTGGCTCTCGGAGGCACCAGCACTTGGAACCCTAACTTAGAACTTATGGTGAGAAGCACAAGAAAAACTACCCGGGGCTGGTGATGGCATCTGAGGTGGTGCCAGTTTTGGAAAATGAGTCCTAATCTATGGGGTCTGGTGATGGCCAGGTTGAAAGTGGTGGAAGTGAACCGAATGGGCTGAGAGCTGGTAGATACTCCGCAGAAGTGACTGCAGCTTCTGGATGGGAAGAACGATCCTGCACACTTGGAGGCCGTGGAAATCTGTGCTGATCTTTGTGTAATGAGAAATAGTTTGTGGAGTCTTTGTTGTTTGTTTTGTTGTTGTTGTTTTCCAACATAGCAGTTTGGAAGAAATTAAGGGTTATAATAATTTGCTTTAGTTTAAAGACAAAAACACCATGACCAAAGCAACTTGGGAAGGAAAGGGTTTATTTGGCTTACACTTCCGCAACACTGTTCACCACTGAGGGAAGTCAGGACAAGAACTCAGATGGGGCAGGAACCTGGAGACAGAAGCTGATGCAGAGGCCAGGGGAAGGCCATGGGAAGTGTTGCTTCCTGGCATGCTCCTCATGGCTTGCTCAACCTGCTTTCTTACAGAACCCAGGGCTACCCTCCCAGAAATAGCACCACTCACAATGGACTGGACCCTCCCCCATCAATCACTAATTAAAAAAATGCGTTACAGCCCGAGCTAATGGAGGCATTTTCACAACGGAGGTTCCTTTTAGACAATTCTAGCTGTGTCAAGTTGCCATAAACAAGTCAGCACATAGTTCTTTTAATGTCTGATAGATATTAATGAAGCTACCTGTCCAGGTCTTTTCCTTGGAGAAAAATTAAAAACCATTAAATTAATCTATTTGTTACCAGTTCTTATCCCCAAACCGGGTCCTTTTCCTTCTCTCAGAGTGATGGGAACAAAACAAACAAAAGCAATGGGACATTGTAGAAGATTTTTCATTCTTGGCCCAAAGTAGGAGAAATGAGAGACAAAGTCACAAGTCAATTTCCCAACCTTCCAGAATCCCGTGATAAATGGGGTGGGAGCATGTGGTTCGGGAGCTTGGAGTTAAGGGACAAGCATGGTAACGGAGGTGACAGTATTCTCAAATGCTGTCAACACTGATCATTCTTCTTTTTTTTTATTTTTTTATTTTTGAGACAGGGTTTCTCTGTAGCTTTTTGGTTCCTGTCCTGGAACTAGCTCTTGTAGACCAGGCTGGCCTCGAACTCACAGAGATCCGCCTGCCTCTGCCTCCCAAGTGCTGGGATTAAAGGCGTGCGCCACCACCGCACGGCAACACTGATCATTCTTATCAATATTTAGTTCATAGATCCTTCAGTATCCTGGAGAAGAATTTCAGAGTTCCCCTTGTATATCAAATCCATGATTGCTTAAGCACGCTCACTTGGACAGGCCTTGGGTAAAACAGCTCAGTAGTTACGTATTAACCTGCCCGCCTCCTCCCACAGGCTTGAAATCGCCTCTAGATTACTCATACCTGATGCTATATGTACGCGCGGTATAAACAGCGGCTACACTGCATTGTTTAGTGGGGAATGATGAGAAATGAGCTTATGCAAATTCACTCTCCTCGATTTCTCTTACAGGCTTCACTGCTGAATCCACGGATGTAAACCAGGGGGCCAGGAAGGAGACCTAACCGACATTTTCCGGAACAAATGTTTCTCCAGATGCCCCATGTCCTTGGGAAAATTTTTTGAAGATTCCAAGTGGCTGTTTTCGCTGTTTGTCTTTGAAAACAGGTTTTCCTCATCACCCTAATGTGCTGGCAAGAATGTCCTCTGCCATCTGGGAAGTCCAGCTCAGCTGCCGGTGGGAGAGGCACAAGCCAATGCATTGTCAATTCCTAGGGCACCACACAGTCCGGGAACACGCGGGAATCTGCATCCAGGCATGCACGGAGGCCTGCATGCAGCGTAATTTCATCCTGTGATTTCTCAACCACTGAGCATAAAATAAAGCCAAGCAATTTGTGCTGTTCCATCTCACAAAATCAATTAGTAAGTTTTTTTTTCCTAATGAGTCTATTGTGTGAGTTCAGTTTCTTACTTCAGCAAAACTCTCAGAGACATGGGACATACGTAGGGCATCTTCCTTAAGAAATGTTAGCTTCCACAAATCAAACAAACGTCTCCCATTTTCAGAGTGGTGGTATCCTTGACTATACAAAAACAGGATGTCAAGATACTAAACACACCTTAAAACTTTAATTTAGGAAAGGAATTTTACAATGTACTTCTGGAATGTTCTTCTAGTGAATTTTTTTTCTTGGAAATCTTTTTTTCTGAGACAGGGTTTCTCTGTAGTTTTGGAGCCTGTCCTGGAACTAGCTCTTGTAGATCAGGCTGGCCTCGAACTCACAGAGATCTGCCTGCCTCTGCCTCCCAAGTGCTGGGATTAAAGGTGTGCACCACCACAGCCCGGCTATGTTGGAAATTTTAAGCTACAAGAAATATCTCTAAAAGCTTTTGGAGTCTTTTAGACACAAGGAGACAAACTGCTTGAACTTTCTGTGAGCTGGGCTAACCCAGGACAAATTTCTTAGCCCAGTGGTTCCCCCACTCTGTTCTTGTATTATCCACACGAGCACACAACAGTTACATAGCTTTGGAAATCGGTCCAAGTATTTTCCCAATTCCTGTGTATTACCTGCACTCATTCACATAACCTTTGCTTTCTGGTTTATACTAAAGTGTTTCCAGGTACAGTCCCGTGGTAGAACACTTGTTTAGCATGTATGAGGACCTAAGTTCTACCCTTGGCACCAACATAGAGTATATCTTTGAATGTACTATTTTGAAACAAAACTCTTTTATCATTGGCGCAAATAGCTAATTAGCCATTATAAAGGAAACAAATCTTGCCAAAAATTCTAGTTAGGTACTGTGAGGGGTGCTGCACTAGGGGCCTATTTCCTATGCAGCGATAGCAAACTCTGTGTGAGAGGGAATAAGCGTGAACATCCTTAACAAGCATTTACTGTAGTAAGTACTTTACATATAGCATCTCATTGCATAATCTCAATAACTATGTGGCATAGACAGTTCCTTTTGCTTTTTATACAAGGAAACTGGGGCACATCATAATAGATGGCAGAGGCAGGACTGAGCGGCATCTTGGAGGCCAACTTCCTAGCTGTCCCATCTCTTTCACACACACACATATGAGAGAGAGAAGTGACTTCATCCCAACCCATTCAGATTAAAGTCTGCCACACTTTAGACACACTGGTCTTGGGGATATGGGATGGTTCGTTTTGTCCACTTAATCAGATTCAGAATCAACAGAAACACACCTCTGGTTGGGTCTATGAGGCCATTTTGATGAGAAATTAATTGAGAGAATGCACACCCCCTCCCACAGTGGTTACCTTCCTTTGGCAGCACTGATGTCAAGAGGTTCCAACAAAGATCTGTGTCGCTGTGAAGGGACCGGTCCTGCAGCTCCAAAGCTGCAGGATCTCCGCAACATAGGGCAACAGCAGGATAACCAAGAGGAGGTCCATTGAGGGCCTAGCATCAAGAGTGTAGCAGAAACCAGAGGCCTCGAACCAGAGCAATGATTCTTTGCATGAACTCTTGCATGTAAAGAGAGATGAATAAAAGGGTTTACTGTGTGACTCACGGTGACACACCACAGCTTTCATGACAAGCTGTTTTCCTTCTCTTTCTTTTCCCTTTTTTCTCTTACGTTTTACTTGATTTTATTTTTGGGGGAAGGATGCAAGGGCAGAGGGTGGATCCAAAGGGATGGCGAAATAAATGGGATGGAGATGCATGATATGAAAGACACAAAGAACAAATAAATAAACAAAAGAATGCTGTGCCACTTACTTGCCTGCCTTGGCTTCAGCCTGGTGTGTTTATCCTTCTGAATGTGAAGCAGAGACCAGCAATTCTCCAGGAATCCAGCCTTCAGCGCCAGAGTGGGACTGTGAGCACATCAAACTCTGCAGGCTAGCCAGCAGCCTGGTTTTCTGTTATTCTAGTGTGCAGACAGACATTTGGACTGCCTAGATCCTGCTGTGTAAATTAATCTAATAAACCCCCTAACTGACATTCATTCTAGTAATTTCATTCCCCTAGATATCGTTGGCTGGTACGGGTCATGTCCACACACCATTTTAGAAGGCTTCCTCCCATACCCAAAAGCACACTCTGGTCTATAATGTATACTATTATGCTTTGTATTAGTATCTAGAAGGTTCTCAGAATCCCGCAGCAAAGACTCATTTACTTTACACAACATGTTTTAAAGTGTCTGGATCTTGGAGCCCATGATGAAGCATGTGTTAGCAATGAGGAAATCAGATGTTCCAAGGACCAGTTTGGAAAAGAAGGGTTCTGAAGGGTGGAGCAGCCTGAGCATGGCAAACATGGCTCTGATAGACATGGCCTTCACCCCCATTCCCTCTGCTTTGCCAAAAACCACTAGGTTATGTTTCTAAAGTTGTCAGCAAGGTGTTTTCCCTTATTTGGCCACTTCCTCCTCCTGAGGCTGATGACCAAGGTCCAGCTATCAAAGTACTGAAGTCTACTCAAAATTAAACACCTCGTCCTAACACGAGGCTTCCTTTTCCCCCTTTATAAACAGTTGGCTATGGACCACCTGTTTCCTCTCTTCCCAGAGGCAGTCCTTTGTCCCTGAGGGCAAATAGCCCTTTCTCCCCCCACTCCTGTTCCTTTTCCCTTCTTTCTCTTCCTCTGTCTCCAGTCTTTGTCCCTTATTCCTTGCCCTTTGTTCCTCTGGGTTAAATAAATGTTTGCGCCGAGAACTTGGTTTTGGGGTGTTCTCTGCCAACTCCAGGCTTTTCGGGCTCAGTGTTTAGAATGATCTTCATTTCACTAAAAACGAATGTTTGTATATACAAACAAATGCTATTTCCTTCCCGAAAGAGTTTACACGTGGTTAAATGAGGTTCTATTAGCAGGTGAAGTTTCTCATGCTAACCCAGATAATTTCATTTGCTTTCTAAAGGCCCCTTTTACCCCCACTTCCACTTCAGCCACACACACACACAGCCCCTTCCCACACAGCACAATAGATTCCCTCAGCCCTACCACACTGGGTGATAACACTAGGTGACATCAGCAGGAATGGGCACAGGGACCCTTGGCACTGGGATTCAGCAGACATTGTCTCCTTGCATGTTACAGGTAGTATGGATTTGGAGTTGTGTGAAGTTGGTGCCTACTCCAGAAAGCTCTGGCTGAGATGAGGAAACAGTCCCTGGAGGGACCGTCAGCTGCGAGGACTAATGCATTTCTCATTGTTACCACCGACACCTTCTTTGCTGTGTGACTTGCTGAGCAAGCTTAAAGAACTCAAAGTGTCTTGATAAAATCCAGGCGCAAGTGTTGACATATGTTCAAATTCTGCTCTCGCGGGCAGAAGCAGGCAGGCAGCGGTAGGGATGGCTGTCAGAACTTACCTGGGCTCAGCTGTAAGGGCGAGCCATTCTACCAGAAGCGGGCCTCTTGTTTCCACCGCAGGTGCTTTCAAACATTTCACTAGAGAGGTAATATTTAAACCAGGGCACCCAATAGCCTCACCTTCCTTTTCGGAGGTTTTTAGAAAAATCTCAGAACTTTTTTTTCCAGCATTCTGGTCTGAGCTGGTCCTGTGCCCTGCGTCTGTGCACACAGCTTGGGACTTGTCTAGTTTTCATGCATTTTTCTTTCCGTTATCTTTTATCTACTTTAAAACAAACAGGCAAACGGGGATGCTGCTTCTGGACAGGCCCTAAGGGGCCTGTAATTCCAACCTTTCAGGGTGATCCTAGACAGTATTTACAAGCTATGCCTCCTGTGATGAGCCTTAAAAAGGAAGATTGGGGGATGGGAACTTTCGAACCAATCTCACGTCAATATGTTTGGAAGCATAATGGTTCGTGACATAAAAGAATCTGACTTAACGGACAGATGGTGCTGGGTTTGGGATGTGGTTGAGGGGCAGAGCACTTGCCTGGTGGGTACAAGGTCCTGGAAGCAGGCGCCAGTCCCAAAAGACAGAACCAATGTTCCAGAGGCAGAGTTTTAAGGGACTCTTGGGCCAGAGGGAAGGCTCAGTGGGCAAAGGCACCTGGCACCAAGGCTGCCCACCTGAGTTTGATCTCCGTGACCTAGATGGTTGACGGAGTAAGCCGACCCTCCAGTTTCCTGTTGACTTCCACATGTATGCTGTGGCAAACACATGCCCACACACATTCCCAAATCAATAAACGGAACACAACAAATTTAAAATAGTGGCTCTTTCAGTTTTTTGCCTCTGGGAATCCAAGCCCCAAATAGACAAAAACAGCTAGCCCCGCTCCCCATCGCCCAAATTGGAGCTCACAATAGAAAGCTGTTATTCTCTTTAACCAATAAAACTGAAACACCAACCCAACCCAACCCAGAAATAAACTCTGGAGCTGCCATGGCTTTAACATTTCATTGTATTTTTATTGATTTTTTTTTTTTAATTTCTGCCCTGTCAGGACAATGAACAGGGAAACCACAACCACGATCCACAGACTTCAGCATGAAAAAGCACACTCCATTGGGATCACATCAAGCCCTTCCTCTTTATTCATTCAAGAGTCCAGTGCACATGTCAAATATGAGCACTGTCTGGTTTTTTGTTTGTTTGTTTGTTTGTTTTTTTCCTTAGAAGGGGGAAAACATTTATTCTGGCAGCACTTTTACAATCCCGGGAAGTGGTTTTGCTACCACTATAGTTGTAGGAATAGAAACCATAACAAACTTGGAGAGTATTTGACAGGCAAGGGGCTCCTCAGGTAGAACCATGCCTCTTGTGCTTAGTGAAAGGCCCCTCAGCTGCTGGCCGCTGAGTCTTCCCAGGTGTTGAAAAGAGGAAACAGAATTTCCTGGAATTCCTCTTAGTGGAGTGGTTTCTGTTTCTCCAACCCTCCCCCCACACACTGAGGCTAGTTCTCGGGCTTTGCTGGAGCTTTTTCAGGCACATGACCCTCTGATCATGTCCACCCCGGCCACACACACGTGACAACCAAGGTTCCCTCATCTACACCGCTTCTCAAGGGTTCAGATGACAACACAAAACATCATTTGTCGAAAGAAGTAGCAGATATTCAGAGCATGGGCATCTGTGTTTATGAAAACAACAACCAATTGCAGGGTGGGCTCCCCCAAGGAACCTTAGTTTTATTTAACGTGGCCCTCTGGGGAGTAAACCCAAAGTCATACGTGGCATTATAAGACTGGTCAAAGTTTCTTGATTTGATGGTGTCAGAACTGACTGGTGCCAATTAAAAAAACAAAAACAACCGAATCTATCGCCCAAATAATTCTGTGGTCCGTAAAGCAACAGAATGATAACCCTTCGGTTTACACACACACACACACACACACACACACACACACACGAGAACTGTGACAAAAAAAAAATCAACCAAATTCTGATTCGTCCTGCGACTGTGTTCAAAAAGGAAAAGGAAATCTTAAACTAGACTTGTCAAAGTCAAATATTCAAAACACAAAAAGAGGATTCCCATTCAATTCTGATTTCCAAGCAATTGCCTTTGTGGAACAGGCTCCGGGGGCGGGGAAGTCACCGGGACAGATTCTATACAAACCGGCTGGTAATCTCTCACAGTGTAGCCGCCTGCTTGCACTTCCCTTAAAGATTCGTGGTGACTGCATGTGCTGTGGCATTCCAAGAGGCGAAACTTTATAAACAAGGGAGAGAGTACACCCAGCTGACTTGCTTTTCTCGCCGGGAAGTTGGTTTTACATGCTTCCTGTCAACACACGGAGGCCGTAGATGTAAACAGAAACCTTTCCGTTATTCAGAGAATGTGGTATCACTACTGTAGCATATGCTGTTTGGCCCCAAGTAGGAGCACACGAGAGAGTGATTCGTGGGGTTTGTTTTTAAGTGTTTACCTCCCAGAGACTTCAAAACAAGGGCTTTACTAGATCTTGGCAGCGGATGTCCTCCACGAGACTCCGAATGAATAAACAGCCAATGAGAGACGGAGTTCTGTGGAAGCCTGCTCCTACCGGGAGGTCCACGGGCAGAGGTGGACTCACACAAGGCTCGGCTAAATCATGCACACTGTTCCGGTGGGGGTGAGAGGGTGGGAAGGTGGGGGCGGGGAAGGGTGCAGAACAGTAGAATAGTTGAGAGATTGAGAACTGACCTCAGATTATCTCAAATTGTTCCAAGAATCAGATTTTCATGGAGCCTCCACCTCATTTGGCCCCTAGGAATGCCTCCCTCTGCCCCAGCAGTGGGGATGTGTAGGGATCTTTACCACCACGCCCACTGACGAACAGGTATTGGCGCATGATGAAAAGATGGGAGGGGACTCTGTCTCCGTGGGCTGGATGTGCCTGGGGATCACTAGAGAGCTCTAGGAAGCAACACTGAATCCATCCATGAACTAACCGGAAGAGGGTAGCTTTCCCGTTCTGGCTAAAGGGTGATTGATGAGAGAACAAAAAGTCTAACACTAAAAGAAGACATCAGCCCCATCTTGGCACAGTTCTCATGCAGAATATTGCACCCAGTGTTAACTAATGCTAGAGGCGTCCAAACTGTATAAATTTAAATGCATTTGCATATTATAAAAATAAAGATTAACATATACATATTTTACACTAGTGACGGAACAACAATGAACGTCAGTCGATCCCTCCTTCACATTGAACAGAACTGAAATCTGAGTGCTTGAAATACTGCCACCAGGACTGGAGCTATGGCTTATGTGTGCACGGAAAACAAAATCCCTGAGAAGCCATTCAACATTTTGTTTTTCTTTCCTTCAAGTAGCGCTGTCCTTGGAGGGTCACAGTTCTGAGGTTCAGGTTGTGAAACATTTGCTCCATGTTCGCCCCCATCTTCCCAGCCCCCTCCAGCCCCTCCAAGGGTCCTCTGCAAGCACCCAGTGCATGGATTCACCCTGGGTCCCAAAGGCGCTTGGGAGCTCGGCGGGCTCGCCAGGGGCAAGAGATGTCCCAGTCAGTTCCCATGCTCTGCTTGCTCCATGGAAATTCCACAGCCACGAATGTCACTGGTTTCTGTGCTTTTCACCAACGTTCTTCCTAGATGGGATGAGAAGGCAAAGAGACAAGAGAGAGAACAGCGGTCTCGATTATAAGGAAAGAGAGAGACAACTTAAACGAGTCTGTACAGGTTCCCAGCTCTGCTTCTAGAACTCTCTGTGATCACGAAGATGTCCTGATGACCCACCAAGCAAGCAATCCCTGTAGCAGTTAGATGAGTCGAATGTTGTCCGTGATGCTAAGTGTGGTTTTTGTCAGCCATAAAGGGGGATGGACGTTAATGGCTACGACCACTTACCTGAGTGGAACATCAGAGATGAACTAGCTTCCTAATGAACAAGCACAGCCTCTCAGTAAACACACACGGAAGCATAAACAATCCCTCCAGGCTCAGAAATGCATGCCTCAACCTGAGCATAGCTGTCTACCACCATTAAGCACGCTTTTATTTAGAGTGTTACAAGCAAGGGTGTCAGTAGAAATCTGGGGTGGTTGAGCCTGGGATGAAAACTCTGCTGCATTCTCAGCCAACTGAACAGTGGCATTTGATTGAAACGGGGGGGGGGGGGAGTGGGGTCAGAGAGCTGCAGCTTTTATTCTCGCTTTCTACAGTGCTGTGCCATGGATTTTCCAAGTGTTTTAATGACACTTAATGGCATACAAAGACAATGGAAGCAAAGGGGCTCTGGTCTGCTCCGGGCCTCCATCTCTCTCAATGCTGCTTTATTTCAGAGGCTAGTAACTTGCTATCTGTCTAATGTGCCCTTGCAGCCAAACAAGAATAAGCTTAATCAATCTTCATATCAAAAGCACCAAAACCAGAAGCCTCTGCTTATTACTCACCTACCAGGAATGTACTTTTCCTTGTAGTATAGCGTGGCTCAGTTTCTCAATATTTTACCAATCCCACCAGGTCCTGGGTGAGATGCCCAAGGGTAATGGTATAGCTAAGCTTTGTTATAGGACAAGCAAGATTCCAATGTGTGCTTGATGGATACAAGAGAGGTTGGCACTCTGGGGCCCTGAAGAGTTTCATGTTTCTTTGGCTCTCAGTCATAAGAAAGTGTACAAAAACCTAGTAATATAATAAACTCCTGGCAGGGAAGGTTCTGAAACTGTCTCAAATTCCAGTAAGAATATGATACATCTAACTGGAAGAGGATGGCCATGTAAAAACCCACGTCTCACTCAGGCAGTTAAGGGAGTGGTGTGGCTACCAGCTCTCGGTTCACGGGGTAGTAATTATTTTTCCTCGGTGAACACAATGAACTTCCAGAAATGCAGACAGTTGTGTCTGCCCTCTGCTCCCCAGAGCCACGTGGAAGTCTGAGAAACACAAGATCACCTAACCGAGGCTGCTCCAGGGAACATTCCACCGTTAGCATGAGCGGTATTTCCCACATTCTGATGGTTAACTGTGTTAATGTCAACTTGGCAGAATCTAGAATCACCAGAGAGAAGGGCCTGGAGGTGATTATCTTGCTTACAGTGACTGGAGGGGGCGGGGGCGGGGGCGGGGGGTGAGAAGACCCGCCCACTGTGGGTGGGACCATTCCCTGGCTGGATTCTGGTCAAGGTAAGCAGAGAACTGAGTAGCTCTCGCTGCCTTGCTGCCTTTCTTTCTTTTCCTTCCTTCCTTCCTTCCTTCCTTCCTCCCTCTGTCCCTCCCTCTCTCCCTTCCCTTCTTTCTTTTCTTTTTCTTTTTTCTTTTTCTTTTTTTTTTGAGACAGGGTTTATCTGTGTAGCTATGGTTGTCCTGGAACTCACTCTAATAGACCTGGCTGGCCTCAAACTCAGATGCTCCTGCTTCTGCCTCCCAAGTGATGGGATGAGGGGATTAAAGGCATGAGCCACCCCTGCCTGGCCAAGCTTTCTGTTTCTTGACTGTGGATGCTGTTGACTGTCAGCTTTAAGATCCTGCTGCATTCACTTCCCCTTCATGATGAACTGTCTCTTGAACCGTGAGTCACAATAAACCATTTCTCCCTTAAGATGCTTTGGTCAGGGTATTGTATCATGGTAACGGGAAAAGAACCCAGGACACAGCAATCACACTTTTCATCCATCAAATTCCCAACCTTCTCTACGTTACTGCTTTCTCATCTCAATGAGCCACCTCAGTCCTTCAAGGTCCACCCCAAATGTCACTTTCTGGACCTTTACCTGTTTTGTTTTTTTCTGCTATGGTTCCTGCTGTTTAGAACCTTCCATCAGATAGATTTCTCTTTCAATCTGGCACTGGCATGCCTTTGTCTGGCTACTTCTTTGATTCCGACTCTGTGATTCTGAGGGGCAGGTTATTTCCCCTACACTTGCCACAATGCCCACTAGGGTGCAAACACTCAACAGAGCTACACAAATAAAGAATAAGATGGGAGAACGGCTACAGGAAAAAAAAGTAGTTAAGATACTGTGAGCTCCTTCCTATGATAGTATAGTATTAAATAGCATAAAAACATCAAGGAAGTGTGCAGGACAAAATACTTGATTAAGAGTTAGAAATGTTGAGAATGGCCTCCCTGGAAAGAAGATACACACCCTTGGCTCACGGGCAATGGACTCTCATTGGTAAGGTAGCAAGGTGACAGCTAGCTGAGGGCTGAGAGCTAGCCAGGGTCCACCATGATCAACTGCCCCTCAAGTAAGGTGCTACCTCTTAAGTAAGCAAAGAGATCGACAGTGAAGAGCCTTGTGAGCCATGCCTGGCACTTTGAACTTGAGCCTAAAATCACCGGGAGTTACTTCAGACTTTTAAAAAGGGAGATATGTGGTAGGCACTGACATTAAAAGATAAACATTGGAGAGGGACCTGAAAAGAGATGTCTCAGTGGATAAGAGCTCCAGCTGCTCTTCCAGACAGAACACCCTGGTTCAATTAACTGTCACCTACATGGCGGCTCACAGCTGTCTGTAACTCCAGTTCTAGGGAATCCAAGACCTTCTGGCCCTCAAGGGAACCAGACACACATGTGGTATATAGACATACATGTAGGCAAAACACACACATGCATAAAAGAAAAGAAATAAATCTTTTTAAAAAGTACCAGTTTGAAGGACATGAAGATTTGATAGGTTGAGTCTCATTGACAGGAATCTTGGCGGATATGGAGTAAGAGGAAATCACAGAGCTAACAAAAAGACTCACACATGTCAAGACACACTGATATGGTCACAGGTGACAGATTATATAGGTCCTAGCATGAATAGACAGGTACAAAACTCTACCATCACCAGGGACAGAAATGAAGAGATGGAGCATTCTGGGAGAAGAAGGGAGTGGATTCGGTTCCCCATGAAGCCCACAGGTCACTCAAGGGGCTGCCAGAGAGGATGCTGGTCCATGAAGTGAAAAGTCGAGAAGGCTCTACTGGGGCTTAGAACTAGACTCCTAGACTGGAGCACCTGTCCCAACTCTGGATGCAAAAAGAAATGATGGTTTGAAATCTTTGGTTTTCTAGGTTGAAAGTGAAGCTATAGTATGAATTATTGTGTCTTTATTTTCTGTGTTTCGAGATATGTGTACAGGGCCTTGATCTTGGTGGAACTGGTTCCCCCCTGGAGGAATCTATTTCCTAGAGACCATAATGAACTTGCCTTCTAGGGTTGTCTTCCACGCCTAAACTAGCCAGGTCACAATTCAGAGCCCACCCACTTCTGTTATTGGCTTTCCCCGTCTGGTTCACTGTCCTGCCCTCATCATTCCAGGGCCTGACAACAGACACTAGCAACAGCCTCTGTATCCACACCAGCCAAACCTATACTTACATGCCCACCTTGCCTGGGAAATCAAGGCCGTTGCCTATAGTTCCTCCTATGTCTGTCCCACGAGCAAGCCCATGCTTCCCTGTGTGGCTTGCCCCCTTCTCTGCTGGTCCGTGGCCTTATTATCCTTCAGAATGCGAACACACTGCATCTTAAAATAGACACAGAAATGAGAGCATCCGGCACTGTGAAAATAGCACTGAAGCCTTGGGTGGCCTGGAGGCGCATGGAATGCCCATGCACTCAGTAACTGGGGTTGGGGGGAAGCACTGTTGGGTGGGACACAGCATTCTCTGCTTTATATGCCTTACAGGATCATTAAATGGACCAGTGTTATGGGTGTTAGTGACTACAATATGAAAAGACAGCACAACACACCAGCACCTCCATTTTATGAGATCAGGGGTAGGCACCGGAGACACCCTATAAACAAATCTTCATTTGTTCTCCCTTGGCAATGGGGAAGGGAAGCCAATATTCTCACTTACCTCACCAGCATACACATTAACCTTTTCCAGGCAGACCTTTTAATTAATAAGTGTAATATATAATATGGTAATAATAAATTTTTACCATAATACCCACATTATAGAAACATTTGGTTTATTGTTTTTACTGTCTAAGTCATCCAGTATATACTACATATACAACAGGAGGTGTATTTATTGAGCATATATTTGCTCTCTATAATTATATCAAATGCTGTGTTTAAAATTGCCTGTCTCACGAGACACCCTCATGAAATAAGTACCTACGCAATCTACATTTTACAGATGTCTAACATCGCAGTACTTAAAAAACAGCAAAGACTCAGTAGCCAGGCTGGGTGGTCCATGTGGGTAATCCAAGCACTCAGGAGGCATAGGCAGGAGAAGGCAAATTATAGACTAATCTGGACTATATATACAGCAAGACTGCCTAAAGTTAACAGAAAGGAAGGAAGGGAGGGAGGAAGGAAAGAAGGAAGGAAAGGGAGAGAGAGAGAAAGAAAGAGAGAGAGGAATGAGAGAAATGAGGGAGGGAGAGAAAGGGAGGGAAGGAGAAAGGGAGGAGGAGAGAGAGACAGAGGGAGGAATGGAGATTCAAGATAGTGCAGTGGAACCCCAAAGCTCAAACTTGAGAAAAATAAATATTGTTTTTACAAAGTTACATGAGGTGTTAACCAACTTGCTCTCTTCCTGGTGTTACTGTAGACTGTACAATAAGGAAATTACACACACACACACACACACACACACACACACACACATTTTTCCCCAACATAGATCTAAGATTCCTGACTCATCATAATATTTGAAGTCAAGCAAGACTGAAGCATTTTGCTACTTCTCTGTCCCAAGCATGAGTGAGGCTATACACGAGTGTCTTGGACTCTCTGCCCTACGGATGCTCCTTCAACCCCAACCACCCCATTTCCTCCCTACGTGCTCCAGGTTCTTATGGCCGTACCCATTCCAGAGACTCTGTGATTCCCAGAGACTTACCCTTAAAACTTGGTGCTCCTAAAGCCACAGATTGGGTACAGTAAAAATGGTGGCAGAGGGAAAGAAGCACTATCCTTTCCACTTAATTGTCCAACAAAGTGTGGAGATACCTAAGCAGAGAGGGAGAATTCCAGGATCAATGTGGCTGACGGGAGACTACAGAATTCAAGAAATACAGTTCCTCCCAGCCAGGAAAGGCAGCCAGGCCATGAGCTTGTCCCTCCTTGCCAAGGACAAAATAAATAAATCAAATCATCAGAGAGCCTCCAGACAGGCAACCTCCACACGTAACTGTAAATACCAGAACCCCCCACCCCCACTTTCTGTTTAAAATTCTGTGGTCAATGAATATGGTCCATTGTGATAAAGCCAAATTCAGATCATTCCATTTCTCCTTAAAATGTTTGCAGATCCATATTAACTAAACGAGGGAGACTTTAAAATTCTTGCCTAATTATTTGATGAGCTAAAGGCCACAGTCTTCGCCCGATTGTATATATAAAAGGGTATTTCAGTGGCTCTTAAATATCCTTATGTCATAACAATGTCACTGCAGAATTTCCTGTAATGAAGCAATCACTGCTTTTCAGAATATTTAGAATAGCAAGAAACTGGCATCTACTGGACTCTCGCTGAGATGTGAACTCTACTGTACACAGGCAATCAGCAAGGTTTGTCAGAACAACTGAAGTTTGCAATGCATACCTCAGCTCTGCCCTCTATTGTTAATCCACTCTGGAAAGTGCAAATGCTTAGCTAAACACTTTTAAGCCACAAAGAACATTCTTGTTAATTCCATTAACACACCATCTGCCTAAGTCAGAACTTTCTTTTTTTAAATAAAGATTTATTTATTATGCATACAGTTTTGCCGGCATGTATGCCTGCAGGCCAGAAGAGGGCACCAGATCTCATTACAGATGGTTGTGAGCCAACATGTGGTTGCTGGGAATTGAACTCAGGACCTCTACAAGAGCAGTCAGTGCTCTTTACCACTGAGCCATCTCTCCAGCCCCTTAGAACTAACTTCTTTATTTTCTATGAACTTCCACCTCTTCCCAGGTGATGGAGCACACAGACACGATACCACCACAAGAGAAAGGTCAACTATTAAGAAATAAAAAACAGACATTCATACATCCTGCATGTTCCAGGATCAGCCCACTGAAGGAACCACACAAAAGAACATGTGTGGTATGCCAGTATACTGGGAGGTAAATGGTTTGGGTTTTGTTGGTTTTTTTTTGGCTAGCCTGTTAAATTCTTTCTGGTTTTCACAGGAAAATTAGGGTTTGTTTATAACAGAGTACACACAGTTAGTTTGGTTAGTGGAGGAGGACACTGGTCAGAATTTCCTCGGAAAGAAAACAAGAAGAATATTCAGGCGCAGGACACCTGAAAACGAAGACTGGCTGGGTATCTACAGTTTGCCCAGAAGCTCACACACCCGCAGGCTACATTAAGGGTTTCAATCAGAAAAGAGACTGCAAAAATTCACAAACAAAAGTGCAACAGATTCTGGAATGTTGACCAGCTTGTGCAGGTGACTGCAGAAGTTGGGAGATCACAGAGTATAGGAGTCTTTCTTGTCCAGAAGGTGACAAAAGAGGGCAGAGCTGAGATATGCATTTCAAAACTCTCTCTCTGGAACACCTTGTTTTGTTCTGGTTACCCCAATCTCTGGCTCTTACAATCATTGGGACCCCTTCCTACAACAGTCCCTAAGCATGGCGGGCAGGAATTTGACATAGAAGTCCCATTTGTATCAGATCACTCAGAAGACATTTATTCTCTGCATCTTGACCAGATGTGAGTTTCGGCACTAGCTGCCATCTACCACACCGAGATACTTCTCCGATGAGGTCTGAGAGCCATACCAATCTACAGGTATAGAAGTAAGAATTTAGAGTGCAGCGTGCTACTAGGTCCCTTTACAAAACAGTAGTAGTAGGCTTACCCTTAGGTTCTTGGCTAGATTTATAGTAGCAGGCATGTGTTTCTTCCTGTGGAGTGGGCTTTAAATCTAATCAGAAAAGAGTTGGTTACCCACTAAACAGTCATGCCTCTAGGGCATCCATGAGCCTACTCTGCTGTGCTGGCCGTTCACAGTAGCTCACAGAGTTTATTGGTGGGTAAGATAGTTGATGAAAGCCAATCAGCAGGAAGAAGCTTCCTGAATAGTACCAACTTGAGTTTTCCACATCCTGTGATCAAAGGACATGGTATTTTCAGCAGTAGGGTCATAATGTCAAGTTCAGGTGAGTAACCAAGAGACAATGGCAATAGCCTGCATTCTTCTGGGGTATCACCATGACACTTCAGCCAACAACTCCATGGAGGTATCCTTCATCTGGCACTGGGCTTTTTCTTTGGCATCCTATGGCTTCTAGGAAGAACATTATCCCCTGTGTAGGGTAATTCCGAATAAATTCTCAATCCTCCACCCGTTAAGGTGAGAAGGTACTGACAGCTGATGGCTTTTGGGGGAGAGTCGGTTTTCTGTGAGGCTGTAATCCTAGCAGATGGCCTCCCAACCTACGATTACATGGGCAGCACAGAGTGGACTTAGTGGATTATTTCAAACAAACAACAAACACGAGGACATGAGGTTGGGAGGAACTGGTGAATGGATCTGAGCAACTAGGGGAAGGAGTGGTGGATCATTAAAATATATGTCCATATGAAATCGTCCAAAGTAAATAGCTTTCAGAGTATGAAGCAATCAACCTTCTATTTTCTCTCTACTGTTCCCACCGCAAGTCCACTCAGCCTCCTCCTGCCAGGCCATCTTGAGACTGCATCCTCAGATGAAACAAATGGCAGACTGTAAACACTGGTGCATGGAGCCATACACTTTCCATTGCCATTAGTCTCTGCATTATCTGATGGAACAATTACAGCACTTCTAGTGTATCAACGTCATCTAGGGGTGATATAAAGTATACAGGAGGGTATGCAGAAAGTACATACAAGTTTTACGTCATTTTATTTAATTAATAAGGTATTTTTTTTTTCAAAGACAGGGTCTTACCATGTAGCTCAGGCTGGTCTAGAACTCAACATCCTCCCGAGTGTCAGGATTATAGGCAAGCACCACAGCCCAGCTTGTGCCACGTTATACGAGGACTTGAGTACCTTCTGATTCTGGTGTCTAAGAGAGGTGGGGCTTTGTTACAATCCCCAAGTGGTCACCAATTCCTCACACCCATGGGATAGCATGCTTGGGTGTTGAACTGTCAAGAGGCTACAACTAGGAAGTTCTGAAGGAAGTTCCTCACCTCTGTCCAAGCCACTCAACCTCTCCTTCATCACCCAGGAAACAAGAGGCTGGGAGAGATACATGGTGCTAGTCAATTACTGCATTCTGTTAGGACTGAGATGTGCCAGTCACAAAGGGATTGTGAGAACTTATTGCAGATTTAAGAATTTGCTTAACACCAACACATCAGCCACCAACACCATTCTGGAAAATGATACTAAAGATGCTGGCTGCACAAACAAGGTGCCACATTAGATCAGACACAAGTTATGGCAGTTAGCATGCCATTCTTAGGGTGACGGGGATGCTTTAAAATAAGACAGCGGTGATGAGGGGAGCAGTCACACCACTTAAAACACACCAGTGTAAGTTAGACATCAACAGGGCTTTCGAACTGTCTGACACACTTCATGTCGAGGACGGTTATTGTTTGTTTGTGTCTTTGAGCACTTCTGCTATCAGATTCCTGGCCATCCCATGTGACCACAATCATGACTCCATGACTGTAAAGGGATCCTTCACCAGCATACTTCCAAAGTGTGGAAATAATTCACATTTGAGCAGACTAGCAAAGTGCACAAGACGTCTCCAGGTACCTATTTCTCCCCCAGAGCAAGAAGGGCACGGGGAGCAATAGCATCTCCTCCATTCCTGAAACCTCTTCTCAATGGAATGCTGGGAGAGGTCTCAATCACCCACTACCAAAACAAGTCACAGCGGTAAGCCTCGTGGAGAATGAGCCCTCAAGCGAAGACCTACTCTGAGTCCTCAACCCCCAAACCTACTATTTACTCCTTACTTTCCACCTCTCTTTCATAGGAGAAAATGCCTGGAAATTTTTGTTGTTTTTTTAATTGTTGTGTGTGTGTGTGTGTGTGTGTGTGTGTGTGTGTCTGAGTGTGGGTACGTGGGTGCGGGTGCAGAGGCTAGAGGAGACCTGGGAGCTGGAGTTACGTGCTGGCATAAGCCATGCCATGTGGGTGCTGGGAATCAATCTTGGCTCCTCTCCAAGAGCAGTTAGCACTCTTAACGCAACGGCACTGCAGAGTCCTCTCTACACACACACCCGGCTTTGTTGTTGTTTTTAAAAGTTTACACCTGGAAAGTTTCCTAAGAAACAGATAAGATGGGATTCATAAGGCGGCACTAAATAGCCACCATTGATTCTTTTCTGTTTGTAAACTCTACTCTATCACAATTTCACATATGGCTGAAGGCCATTAAATCCCAAGTCTCTGATACCCTAGGAGCAAGGAAATTGGACAAATAAAGGCTTGGAGAGACTTCCTTCAAAGCATTAAAAGACCAAAGTCAAGGACAGAGAGCAGGGGTTTATTCTGGTATCCGGGATTGTTCTGGTTAGCACCTGTTGTCCCAACATATCAAGGAACATACTTTCCAGGACTCTTTATCCTTTATTGACAGGAAGAGAATATCACCTCAGCCAAGAGTGGCTGACAACACTGTTGCATATACCAGGTTCTTCTTTGGGGTTGACTGTACAAAGGTTCAATGGGGAAAGCAAAGGTCTCTTGGCTGAAAGGCCATCCTTAGAGGGGCAGAGAACCAAGGAGACAAAGTCCAACAAACATACTTTAGAACCGACCCAGTGACTCCAGTGTCTCTTCAGAGAGGCACACCTGACTACTGTCTCTGGACATTCTGATGCATGTGCCTGCTGAGGACAGTCCGGTCTTGCCCATCTGCCTATATTTTATGGGCTGCTATAGAGGAAGGGATCACTTATTGTGTGAGCTACTTCACTGCCTGGAGCTGCAAGGGCAGGGCTCAGTCTTGGGTTGATGGTCGTGCTGGGACACCAAGCCTCAGGCTTAGGTCAAAACCACATGACTCAGTGGCTGCCCCTCTGATTGCTATCTGTGGTTTAGGACACACTGCCAGTTATCATGCTTCCGACATTCCGGTGGGCGTGGCCTAGCCTGCATATTCGCTCTTGTTTTGTGCTCACGGCTGGGGTGTGTGGATGCTTCAAACTTCATCCCATAGGCACAGGCTCTTATCCAGAGTCATGAGAATGAGCATTTATCCTGGTCTCTGTACTAAAAAAAATTAGTCTTGCCAAAGATGCAAAACTTTCATAGTTAGGGAATAGCCCTTCACCTGGAGCTGAGAATTATACCAGCAAGCCAGCTAATATTTGCTACATCAACAGGTTTTCAGACCCCAGGAGTGTTTCTCTCCAGCAACTAGAGAGGTCTGAACCATAGGCATTCCGGTGATGTCCAAATCTAAAGCTGGTTGTTCATTTAGATTCAATAAACTGTTAAGGAGAGGCTGATAGCATGGTTTTGTTCCCAGGTTGGTAACGGGGTCTTTCTGTGGTAGATTACAAAGCCGCCCATGGGACTGGCCTGATAACTCCGGCTCTGTGCCACCAGGGAGTCTGGCACAAGCCGATATTCAACTGCTGTATCTATCTTGTCTATTAAATAGCAAGGATCCACGTGAAAACAAGAGATTAGTGTCTCTGGTGGCTCAGGCACATTTACATCAATACGAAATATATTGTGTCCTAAACCCTGCTGCTTCTATCATACCCCTTTATCCCTGCCCTGGTGGATCTGAAAGGCAAGGAGCAGAAGACACAGACCCAAAGAAACTGCAAGGCTGGCGAATGCCTGGGTTGTGATATGTTTAGGGCAGGGGAGATGCAAGTTAATAGGGCTCCCTGTGTGATTCCACTGTGGTCCCTGAGAAGTACCTCAAAACCCCATCAGGGATGGATGATGCCAGGTGCATTCTAGTTAAAAGAGCACCCTGAAACTAGTATTAGAGAGGAAATTCCCTTAGGTGCTTGGGGTAGTTTCCAGCACAGCTCTATTGTAAAGGCTTTGCCTAGTGGGCTGTCCAGTTTGGAGGAAATGGGGGCTTTGCCTTCTACTGCTGATGTATTACAACATCACAGAGACCTGGCTGTACAGGAAGCACACGACAGGAGGAAACCTGCCCTGCCTGGGTGACACCCCTAACCACAGAGCTCTGGCATATGACCAGACAGCAGGTTCCTGGTGAAGAAAGCCTGGTTTTGTCCTTCTACCTACATTGACTGGATAGATGATAGAGAGGTCACGGTCCTCAAGGGCAAACTTCCGAACGCCTTATAAAACCTTGTCCATTGTGTGCATGTGTAGAGAGGGCAGGCACACTCTATGACCAGCAAACCAGGATGCTGCCCGACTGTGGCCACCGGGCCAATCAGTGACTGGCGCTGTCACCAAGACAGCGAGCTTCAATCCAGGAAGGTCTGTGGTTGCTGATTTACCAAGTTCGAGTCGTTTCACCTCGGTTTAGGAGCAGCCCCTTTGCTTTCTAGTATGACAGAAACATACAAGTAAAAGCCTCGAGCCAACAGGATGTGTCTTCTGTAGACTGTGTAGCATATATCCTGTGTGAATATTTATCTGCACACGTGCATTCCCCATCAGTCCATTTGGGGAAAAGGTTGTCGCCAGTCCACAGTCTTTGCTTTTCTGGGACTGATTAAAGAATGAGAGACCCCTGCAAAAATCAGATCATTATAGATTTTCTGCAGGCTTTTCTGATTTAATGGCCCCTTGCCATTCTTTGAAGTGAAAGCCATTTAATTCTGCAATGACAGTTAAGAGCGCTCACTTGGGACAAGAATGAGGCTCACGTGGACCCTAACAGCTTCTCAACAAAGCTCTGCATTAATGCTATTGGGGGGGGGGCATATATTTTTTTGGTTGTACATACCAGAAAATAGACTACAAGCCAATGAACTATATGTACATTTTAAATGAGTAAACTCTGTGGTTTATGAATTATACATCTGAGAAGCTTTTTTAAAAAAATGTTGACCTCATCAGCAAAGTAAAATATCACACAAAGGCAGGAAAAATAAGTTTCTATTTTGCCACTTGAGATGCGCCTGCCCTCTGGATTTTTCAAGGTTTATGCACTCATGGTTGAATTTGGCTTTGGGCTATCGCAACTACAGAGCCAGAATCTGCAACAAGGAGCAGGGGCTGGTGGGACTCGGGGACTCACTTGGAACAGGGGCTGATCACAGTCGGTGTAGGTGGGTAAACCAAGGCCACATTCACTCGCTCACTGCCATTCTTGGGACAGATGATCTCTGCCACCCCTTCTGGCCTGGGCTGGCTCAGCAACTCCCCTGCAAAGAAGAGAGAGAGAGAAAAAAATCATCAGGAAACAAAAAAGAATGGAACTCGTTTACACAGAGAAACACAGCCCTTTCAAGGTGGGGAAGGGTGGCAGAAAGCCAGTAGTGAGGAAGTAAATGGTCTATAGACAGGGAGACAGAGAACCAGCATGTAGCCAGCATGGCTCGACTGCAGGGTTCCAGTGCCAGCTGCCCAGATGCTCAGCACATCACCATGGAGAGCGCTCTTATACGTGACGAAGGCAGTCAGGAGAAGGTGTGACCTCCAGACGAAGGAAGCACCTGCCACGATCACCTTTCTTTTCCGACTGACTCCTGAGATCTTCATGCCAGCCAGGCAGGGCTGCCAGGGAGGGGCTCGTAACTGAGATTTGGGCATATGGGGTTTCGGCAGTGCTAGCAGGCTCGCAGCGAAGTTCTGTGTAAATGATCTGGGCAGGCGGCAGGCTCAAGGTGTTAACACGGGAAACAGCAGAACCACAGTCCCACCTCCCGGACAAGAGGATTTCCTGAGTGCTGAGTCGAAAGCACACGGTATTATCACATGACTAACAGGGCCTGCCTAGTAGAAACATGTGATTAACTTAATGGATTAACTCAATACCTACGAGAAATCAGACACTGGGCACACCTGTATGTCATCTTTCTGCCACGAAATCATTAGCTTTTCAGGAGGAGCAGCAACTTCCACTTCTGAGCTTCCCCCTGGCAGATCCCTCATCCGGGTACCTTGTCCTTCCTCCCCCAATCCTCAGGTCCAGTCTTCCAGGCTTCTCTGCTTAGAATACTCAGTCAACAGTGTCTAGCTCCTGATAGTCCTTATTTTTGCCTGATGGCCCTGCTTAAGCCTAGAAGCAAGTAACTCAAACCAAGGACACAAGAGGCATGCCAAATTGGGGAAAGATCCTACTGAGATTCATCAGTTTGGATGACCATTTGAAGTTCTAGAGACTCCAGGGTATATGCTGATATACAAGGACAGAAAGCACTTTTGCTTCAAATCCTGTAGTTAAATCAGCAAGGTGGCTCAGTGCGTTATCTACCTGCAGCAAAAGTCTGATGACCTGAATTCAATCCTCAGAACCCACATGGGAAGTAGAAGGAAAGAACTGACTCCACACAGTTGTCCTCGTCTTCATATATCCACATGGCATGCGCAGCCACACACACACACTCAAACACACACATTTCAGCTGAGCTCACAATGATGGAGCACATCCCGTATGGAATCAGAACCCTGGAGTCTATGAACATCATGTAAGTCTTTACCACATCCCACTGAGGGCTCATCTGCATTTTACAAATGAAGAAGCTGCCACCTCACTTAGGGCTTCCTTCGTTGTGATAAAACCCATGACCATAAAGAAGTCCGGAGAAAGGGGCTAAGTACAGCTTACAAGTTTCAGGTAACCGTCCATTGCTACTGGGAAGTCAGGGTAGGAACTTAAACAGGGAAGAAACCTGGAGGCAGGAGATGAAGCAGAGACCATGGAGAAATGCTGCTTATTGGCTTGTTCAGCTCAGGGCCTCCAGGCCAGAGGTAGGCCTGCCCACAGTGAGCTGGGCCCTCCACATTTATCATCAGTCAAGAAAAGGTACCACAGGTTTACCCAAAGGCCAATCTGGTTAGGGGCATTTTCCCCAGTTGAAGTTCTTGTGAGACCAAAGCAGGAAAAATATACCTTGAAGGCTAAGGGTTCTGTTTGCACTTGAGACAGTTAAGAATACGTTTCTGTTTGTCCTCTGTTTGTTTGAACCATCTGTACTGGATGCGCTGGATCACATGTGGGTAGGAAGTAAGTGAGCAGGAAATAAATCAGGATGTATGTATGCTTGCCTCTGATTTGTCATAAGCAGGAGGTACATAGTCAGGAAATACGTCAGGATGTATGCTTGCCCCTGATTGGACCGGATGGGAAATGCAATAAATTATAAGTTTTGAAGCTTCTGCAAAATGTGACTCATGGCTATTTTACGGGAACCCAGAGGTGGACCTAGCTAGAGCCCATCCACCTGGCCAGTATTTATTAAAGCCTTCTTGAATTTTGACTCAAAATTGTGGGACTGGAACTTGGAATTAACAGTTCTCTCCTCTGGAATGATTATGGCTTGTGTTATATTCCCCAAATGGACCATTTTTCTGTGGCTTTGCACACTAAGAACGGCCACTAGTCCATTCACCAAATCCCCGCACATATAAGAAGTAATGCAAATGTCAATCTAGTATCATCAGCTGGTTTTGGGGACACCGATGTGTCAGAACCGTGTGTCCTCCGACATCAGCCAGGGAACGATTAGAAACAAAGATGCCAGCTACAAATGGCAACAGTAAGTGGTGTCAAAGCAATACAAGGGATGGAGTAAGAGCAAGTCAGAGCTCGTTGACACCTGGAAGCCATCCAGTCTAGCATCCGTGGCTAAGCCAGATGTCTGAGTTCTAACAGAGTTGCTAAGAGCTGTGCATCTGGGCAATCCAGGCAGCCTACAGTGACTCACAGAACCACCAGGGCCTCCAGCACACAGCGCTTTCAGCTGGTCCTGGCCATCCCTCTCCTGGCTCCTCTTTGGTATTTTTAATTAGAATCCTAAGATCACCCAGGAGCCCGAGTACAGCTCGGGATTCTCCATTTTCCCCTTGGGAATCCTCCGCTGATTGATTGCCATGCCGCACGGGCCCCAGCTCCATCTGCTCTGGACTGCCTGCATACCCAGATAGCAACTGCAGGTGCCAAGCCCTATCCCCTGCACGGATCCCTGGCACCAGCCACACACAGCTGTTTTATTGTTGAAGATGCTGTAGTCTTTGGTGAGCACGAGGCCAGTTTTTTTTTTTTTTTTTTTTTGCAAGACAGAACTGGATATAAACTGCGGATTTTTAAGCCTTGGTTACCAACTTCTAAAAAACCAGCAGCCTCTCTGCCCTCTTGACAGAGTCAGGTAGATGGTTTGGTTTAGGCCACGTCTGGTCGTGTTGTGGGTGTGGTTTATCCCTCAAGGGCCATGTGTCGAAGGTTTGCCCTACATGTTAAGATTCTGAGAGGAGATGGAGACAAGAGGAAAATCTTAGGTTAATCACCACCATGTGCTTAGAAAATGGAAGGACTCCTTTCCCCATCCCCTGGCTCCTAATGTTTGGTGCGATCTGTCTTTCCACACAGGCTTCTGCTGTGGTCATCTGCCGTGAGACAAGGCGACCAAAGAGGGCCCTTGCCAGAACCAGTGTCATGGGGTTTGAACTTTCTGCCTCCAAAACCATGAACTAAAGAAACGCATTTCTCTATACAGGTAGCTTGCCTCAGGTGTTCCGTCATAGTAAAGGATAGTGGATGGATACACGTGGAAGACGGTACGTGTGAAAAATCGGCTTGATGAAAAAAGATAACATATGAACACGCAAATAGATCATCATTTCAAGTACACCCATACCAGCAATAATCTATTGTACAGTGCCAGTATTCTGAGGAGTGATCTATTCTAAGAAAACTTGCCTTAGCAGAAATTCGAAGAATGGTCAGAAATACATACGTTATTGAGGAAAACAACGGATCTAAATGTCCTTAGCTTGAACACAAGCTAGAGCTTAAGATGTGCACCATTTGGCTGGGCGGTGGTGGCACACGCCTTTAATCCCAGCACTCGGGAGGCAGAGACAGGCGGATCTCTGTGAGTTCGAGGCCAGCCTGGTCTACAAGAGCTAGTTCCAGGCTCCAAAGCTACAGAGAAACCCTGTCTCGAAAAACTAAAAAAAAAAGATGTGTGCCATTTGGTGGAGCAGCCACCTGATGGGTGTAAGGACTGCAGAAGATAGGGGTCCCCGCCTCAAGGCAGGCTTGTGAGAGCAGAAGCCTGGCACCCAAAGGAAGATAGAGGCACAAATCTGTAGTGGCATTTCAACTGTATTTTAATAAATAAAGCTTGCCTGAAGATCTGAGAGTAAAACAGTCCCACTGGTTAGCCTTACAGACCAGACTATGGTAACACACACCTTTAAACCCAGCAGCCACAATGATACAAACCTTTACTCTCAGTAGCCACAATGACATGCATCTTTAATCCCAGTAGCCACACTAGTTGCCATAAAAATCAGGTGGTGCACGCTTTTAATGACGGTGGTGCACACCCTTAATCCCAGCCCTAGAGAGGAATATAAGACAGGGAAGACAGGTCTCAGATGCAGTCTCCTCCTGAGATTCAGGGAGGCAGGATCGCCATTTCAGACTGAGGTCCAGGTAAGAGCCAGTGACTGGCTGTTTTACTTTTCGGATCTTCAGGTTGACCCCCAATTTCTAACCCTGAGTTTTCATTTCATCGTGAATCACGAAGCACTCAGTCCTGCTCCTGGGTGGCAAGAGAGTTCACAAGAGATACTAGCAGACTGTGGAGGAAAAGAAGTCAAAAGGCCCCAGGCTACAGGCTAGGGGCTCCTCGGAGGTCGAAACGTGATCCCTGGGTGGCAGGTCTGCTGGTCAGCTGCTGCAGACTTCAAGCTGAGGTCTTGAGTTGGCCCTTGGGTCAATGGACGCATGCCAGTGGAACCGTGGACCCTGAATCTTCTCCTTTCTCCCTGCTCCCTGGCTAGAGATGTGAGTGCTTGCTCTGCCATGATGTGCTGTCCTTGTGCAAGCTCACGAGCTGCCCGGCCTTGGGTTTAATTCCAAAATTATAAGCCTGAGCAAAGCTCTACTTCAAAAAGAGCCTACTGCTCTTTTCCATGGTACCCACTCAGGGCAGTGGTTCTCAATCATCCTAATGCTGTGACCCTTTAAGACATGTTGCAGTGACTCCCAAACCATAAGATAATTTTCGTTGCTACTTCATAACTGTAATTTTGATACTACAATGTTGTCATAAATATTGAACTGAAAACAAACCTGATCTAACCCAGGGAAGAAAAACAACAACAATGCCCACTGGATCAATGGACATTAAATGAGCGTGTGCTAGGTGCTGGATGTCGTGTATATGTCTTATCTCAGTCCTCACAACCATGTAAGATAGGGAAAGTTATTCTCAATACATAGAAAGAAGAACTAGGCTGACAAGATGGCTCAGACAGCAAAGGCACTTGCCAAGCTAATGTCCTGAGTTCAAACACTAGAACCTAGAGACTCCAAGTCTTCCTCTGACCTCTACACGCTGAGAGATACACATACAAACACAAACTCATACAGACATATATACATAATCCACATATACATACTTACACATACATCCATATACATGGGGGTGGGGACAGCTAGTCAGCCAGTCACAAAATAAAAACATAATACAAGGGAAGGCTTACAGGGTATATAATGTTCACCAATGATCACAAGAGGAATTAGTGGAATTTGAACCAAGAACTGCCGAATTCAACTCTTAAACACCATATCAGAATGTCCCGTGACAGGGATAATGTGATAATTAAATTAGATAACACATGGAAACCACCAAACACTATATCTGGCATCTGATAAGTTTGAGACAGGATTCTACAGAAGCTTAGTCTTCCAAATCTATAAAGAATTCACATACGCACACGGTCAGCACCAGATGGCCAGCGGTGAGACAATCCAATAGACCTTCAGTTATCACATGCAAAACTTTGCCTCGCCAGAAACTAAAAAAACTCAAATGAAAACATTTGATTTTATTATGCGTCTGCCATCCACAGCGAAGTAAGCGAAAACAATAATTCCCAGAGAGGGCAGGCACTATGACAAAGGTAAGTTGACGGAGGACACTATAGCAACAAATTAAGGAGAAATCACATGAGTCGGGTATAATTGCATTTCTGAAACTTCCTTATGGGGCTGCAGAGATGACCCAGCTGTTTGCTAAGAAATCTTCCTGCTCTGTCAGAGGACCAGATTCTGTGTCCCAGCACCCACCCAGGCAGCTCTACAAGGCTGGAACTCCAGATCCAGGAGATCTGACGCATCCCTTTTGATATCTGTAGGTATCTACACACACACACACACACACACACACACACACACACACATGCACGCACGCACACACACATGCGCACATACACACACACTCTGTAACTCCAGATCCAGGGGACCTGACACATCCTTTTTGATATCTGTAGGTATCTTCACACACACACAGGCACCCCACATGCATATACTACACACACTTGACAAACAAATAAATACAGCCTGCCTTTATTTCTGACAAAAACAATAGGATTGCTCTATTTATAATATGAAGAAGTGTGTTCACACCCTCAAATATCCTACAAAAGGGAAATGCTACTGTAAGACATGACAACAAGGGACACTTTATAGAGCATAAAGGTTATGAGGATGGCATTTCCATGTAAACATTGAAGCTTTGTCTAACATGAATTCAGAGTAAATAGGTCCTTGGGGACTAGATGGTCTTAATCGTTCACTTCTTTGACACTTGGCTTTAAGTGATGGTCTTTCCTTTTGGGGGAAGTGCGCACTTGTGGTCATCAGCGAGGATGTGGAAGAGAAGCCTCCTGAGCACATCCTGGTGTCTACTGAGGCCACTATGCAGCCTCCTGTGTGCCTCAAGGCTGTGGAGAACTGCCTCATTACTCAGGCTCAAGATTTGTGCCAGGAGAATGACAGGCGACTCTTAACTGTGTTTCCCTCAGTTAAAGAACAGAACACCACGTCCTACTAGGACATTAAGAAAAAAAATCAACAGCTGATCATTGAAATGAGCCCCACCCCCACCCCATCAGAGCACTCCACAATTGGGCATATTATGTAAAAACACTAAAAAGTTATCATACCAACAATGTAAGCCATTGTGTTGCAAGTCAAAGTGTTTGTTCAGGACAAATAACCGGATCTAGGCTAAAGATGCCAGGTATAAATATCATGCATAACAAAGAACTTATAAAATTCACACAGATGAGATCCAGGGAGAAAACAAACACCCAGACCATAAAAGAAGAGATTGAGTGAAGGAATGAAAAAATAGGAGACAGACTCCACAGAGTCCAGCTCAGTAGAAACAAACATCATCTGCACACAGGTCTTAACAGCCAAGGCGAGGATCACAAGAGAACATTAAAGACTGAAGAGGAATACTCAGGGGGAAGAAACTTGGCAGTGACGGTGGCCCTCGAGGAGGCTGAGATGCTGACCTCACTGGACAGTATGAAATTCAGGTCCCCGGACTGTGAATGTTGGCCCCTGCATCAACTGGTCAGAACAGTCCACGTTCAGTTAACCAACTAGCAGGCTGGAATTGACCACTGGTGCCGATAAAATCACAGGTAAGTTGTCTTTGATAGATAGATAGACAGACAGACAGACAGACAGATGATAGACAGACAGACAGGTAGATAGAGATAGATGCAAATGCCAATCAACACACAACAGCAGCAACAACAAAACAAAATCATCCTCTTCTAAAATGATGACTTGATTTCATCATGAATCCCTAAGCTCTAGTCGACTTTACAAGGGGGAAGAAGTTGTTACCTCTGTTTGTTCGCCGCTCGTGTCTGCTTTGATTCTGAATGGTCCTATCTTCAGTGAGTGTTTATGCTCTGAGTGGTTTTATCTCCAGTGAGTGTTTATGGTCTGATCATCAGGAAGCAACATACTTCCAACTGCTTCCAAACGTGCTCCAAAGTGCTGACAGGTGACAGTTACAGGAGGATCAGCGACCATAATCATGACTCTTGGGTGACTCACACAGCATCCCCACCCCGTCAGTCTTGTTGTGCAATGTCCTCGGGTACAAGTGACAATCTCCACCTTTCAGAGGCCCTCGGTGGCAGGTGTACTATCCAGGCAAACAAGCTCCGTGTTCCCTAACATGTGCCTGCTAATTACACAAGGCTGTCTCCCTTTTGAGAGAAAGGAGAAAGGGACACTAAATATCTCAGGTACATCAATCAAAGAAGAATTTCATTTGGTCCATGGGAGTCCCTGGGGGGTCATCACCCCGGACTCTTCTAGACTAACAAGGGGTGACTTCCACTGCAAAGGGGTCTCTTTACAGACTTTTATCTGGGACGACAGTGTGAAGGAAGCCAAGGCAAACAGGAAAAGAGTTGGCAGGAGGCAGAATGCAGATCTGTAGGCAGGGCTAGTCTGGGCTCAAGGAACGCTTCATTCAGGTGTGAGAGAATGTACTCTACCCTCACACACAAGGCACACATGTGACCCTAACTCCATGTTCCTGAGTGAAAACAGAACAGTAGTGGTAACCTTGTGGTCAGGTGGATTTGTGACTGGCTGTGCCACTGTCTACATGACATTTTCTGCATCACCGTACTGTGATAGCGTATCAGGAGTCAAAGCCCCTCCCTAGCTCGGTGGCAGGGATATCAACTACTGACTGTTTGGTGCTAGGTGTTCTCCAAACCACCTGGGCTATAGAAATGACTCTATTTAAAAAAAAAGAAGGAAATAAATAAAGAAAGAAAGAAAGAAAGAAAGAAAGAAGGGAGAAAGGGGAGAAAGGGAGGGAGAAAGGAAGGAAAAAGAAAACCTTTCTTTCATAATTAAAGAAAAAAGAAAAAAGATTCTTTTGAGGCACAGCCTTACACCATCACCCAGGCTGAAGGAAAAGCCCTAAGTAGCCAAACCCGGCCTAGATTCACAGTGGTCCTCTTAGCTCAGCCTTTCAAGTGCTAGTGTTGGCGTAAGCCATGATGCCTGGCTACAAATCTGTTTTCTATCTCTGACGATAATAAAACATAGCAGGTGAAGTTAAAGATCTAATCTAAGACCACTCCTAATTCTGCCAGCCTTAACTTATAACCCTTTAGAGAGGTACTAATAATACTATACATATAATTATGAGGATTTGGGGTAAATATTCTAATATTAATGTTCTGTGCAATATTCTGAAGGATCAAAATGGGGGAGCTCTGGCCTTGGATCACAGAGCCATTCCCTAAAACATGCAGCAAGACGCTCACCCAGGAGAACTGAGGGGCAAAGGTACCAGCAGTGTCTTTCCAAACTCCACCTGAGGTTAGCCCCCTCTCACAGCACAAACTTAGCCCTTTTCATAAAGCCAGCCCCCTTTGCCATTTGTGATCTTTCCTTCCCAGTCCTCATGGCTTAGGCTTCCCTGTGCTGTCGACATGAACTTCCCTTTCCTCTGGCACTTGTGCCTAGAGTGAAGCGCCACATCTGAGCATCCTCAGGCTTCCTAGAGATAAGACCCAGGTGGGGACTTCAGGAAGATTCCACTTGGACGTGTGGGGCTCTGACACTTACAAAACAATATTGCTGGGGCCAGAATGAACATCTCAGGAGACATTTTGACATGGCTCATTCCAAGCTTATGAATGAGCCAGAGAAAGAAAGGACTCCAGGGAGGCTTTGGGAAGCTGTGTCACCCAAGTGGAAGGGCTTTGCTTTGGGTTCAAAAGAGAAACCAGCCAGAAAGTAAAAGGTCATTTTCTGTCCAAATTCTTTTAACAACTATCCTCAGCATCTCCCCCAGTCCCAGACAAGCTCAGACACTATACAAATAATGAAGGTTGGTAAGGAACAAGACCTTTGCTTTAGATTCCACAAGAGAATTCTATAAAGTAGTGATTCTCTGTGGACCATGACCCTTTGGGGGGGGGGGTGGAAATACCTTTTCACAGGGGTCACATATTAGATATCCTACATATCAGATATTTACAATGATTCATAACAGCAGCAAATTCACAGTTATGAAGCAGCAATGAGAATAATTTTATGGTTGAGAAATCATTACAACATGAGGAACTGTATTAAAGGGTCGCAGCATTAGGACGGTTGAGAACCACTGCTCCAGAGGGGCTAAAAGTAAGTCACCTTATGTCCTAGAGAAAGCAGAGCCAGGGAACTATGAAGCTGAGTGGAAGGGATAAAAGAAGAAATCTTAAACAATCAAGAGCAAACATAAGCGACAAACCCCCTCTACCTGAGAAAGAGAAGAGCTGTTCAAAACAAAACAACAAAACAAAACAAAACTCAGGCGAGTAAATCAACAGGGGACTGACATCGGAGGCCACCTAAGGCTTCTCCAACATGCTTTCCACGGTGTAGAGGGGGCTGCTCATTCATGTATGTATTTAACTATCCACAGCAGGAAGCATGCACACACAGTAGCAATGTATCAAAGCTGACTGACCAAGTTGCTAGCTCCTCCTCTGCTGTCTGCAGAAGCCCTGCCCCTAGGCGTCCTTAGAACATGCAGAGGACACACCACGCTGTCCTCCTTCTTGGCCCCTGAAAGCACCAGACACAGTCTGACCCCGGTTCGCCCTGGGGCAGAGGAGCAGAGAGAGAACCCTTGCCTTCCCCACCATCCCACTGGATCCCATGCACCTTCCCTCTGAGCATGTGCCTACCACTTGGCTCGTTTTCAGGACTAAGGGTTTATATAAATACAAACCCACCCAAGAAAGGAAAACTATTTCTCCTTTTCCTGCTCTGGCTAAAGTTCCAGCGCACTTGGCTGAGGATTAGACAAACAGTGCAGATCAAAGTGTGCTGAGGGGCTGGGGAGGAGGAAGGGGGAACAGATCCTACTCCCTCCCCCTCCCCAGCCCTCTCCACCTCACACTCAACAAGATCATAAAAAGCCTGCTCAGCTGGGCTGAAGAGCTTTCGAAGGTGACTCTTCATTTGCATGGCCTGTCCCCTACTTCTGGGCAAAGGTTCCAAGCTCTGAGACTTTGATGCAGCCAGCACAGAGGAGTCCACACTGGAAGGTTCCCTCTCCAGCGTCAGTTTCCAGAGGAAAGTAAAAGGAGGTTTTATGGCTTGCAATCTGAACCGCTGGTCTGTAGGCCTTATCAGCATCCTCTGGTTTTGCAACATGAAGGTGGGGGGAGGACTGGGAGCTCTCCAGAAATGTGCATTCACGTCTCTGTCTCCTAACAAGGAAGCAGAAGGATTTCTGCAGCTTCATTCCCCTCTCCCCCCAGAGAGAAACTGAAAGAAGAGAAATGAAAACTGGGGCTGGGAGAGAAAGGGTGGGGGTGTTTCTTAAGAGGTTGGAAGACAGAAAAACCACAGGCCTGGAGTGAGACACAGTGCTTAGAGGCCAGATGGAGCCTTGACCCAGCTCTGCTTCACAACGTTGTACAGGAATGCCACCCACACGTGTGAACAGGCTGAGAAGGGACATATCCCCACGCTCCTTAGGCTCCTTAGCCTCGACAGCTGAGAGCTGCAACTCCAAACAAGAGTTCTCTTTCTAGGTGGTTCACCATGGAGCCCAGGCTGGCCTCGAACTAGTGATTCTCCTGCTTTGGTCTCGTGAGTGCTGGCAATGTAGGTGTGTATCCATGGCTCTTTATTTCTCAGGTGTGTCTCAAGCAGCAAACAGAGGCAGTGGGCATCCAAACTGAAGCCCAAACCCACAGGGATCAAACTAAAAGACTGCCATGAAAGCACCCAGGTCTGGAGAGAGGTATGGAGGCCGTCAGAGAGATTAGGATGCCGTCCTGAGAGGCCACCTCTCGGCCAGGACCCCATCAGGTGAAAGCTCTCTATCCTCCCATGACTGAAGGGGCGGCGGTGGGGGTGGGGAGGGTAGGGGTGCGGAGGGTGGGGAGGGGTGGTGGTGGAAGGGTGGTGTAGCTTGCTCAAGCTTTTTAATAAGCAATCTCATTCCAACCATGAGGGTGGAGCTGTATGTGACTTAACCATTTCTGAATGACTCTGCTTTTCAATATCATAGCAGTGGTTCCGAGATCCAGACATAGAGACTTGGGAGGACACCCATATTCAGAATAAGGCAGCCATCCGTCTTCAAGACCAGCAAACTGCTTGACAGCAGGAAGAACGCATTGTGTCCGTTCTTCTCGACACGTTCCACACTGTGGAGCTGGGGCGTCTCCTAAACTGCATTTGTGAGAAGGCAGCAATGCCGCTTCTGCTGGAATCTATTTATGGCTATGGCACTTAGGAGCCACCATGATGGTTATAAAAGGATGCCCGGCTGGACCAAGTCAGAACTGTACAGTCACCGAAGTGGATCTAATATTAACAACCTAGCGTCTAACAACTGAAGGACACCACCATTTGCCAATGGCTGTTAAATACTGTAAGCCCAAAGCTAGCTAATGGCTCTAAGTTATAGAGGGGAAGCAGCAATATGGGCATATGACTGCTGCTAAAGGCAAACATGGAAGCGCTGGTGTTGAGGGTAAACAGCTCGAATCAGCTGGACACAGGAAGGCTGACTGCTCCCTCCTCTCCTTTCTGCTTGACACCCTGCTTTTTATCAGGTAGTAGAACTTGAACATGAACCACAACTGAAGCTGACCCAACACTATTCTACCAAACATCCAGGAGACCGGGCTGGTGGTGTGTGGGAGGACAGTAGCTCCGTTCAGATCAAAGCCCCACGAGGCGTTAGTGGCAGATGTGCAGAATTAGTTCAAATGGGCACTGTTTTCTCCTCCATCGGCTCTAATTTTTAAGAAACTGAACTGAAAAAAATGAATATTTGCCATAATACTTTCTATGGTCTATGGGGAGATTTTTCTTAGCTCGAAAGCAACAATAATAATAAAACAAAAGCACTTGGTTTCTTAAGCTGAAAAACTGTACCAAATTCCATCTAAGCTCTGTAAGGAGAGCTTGGCTGTATTCGTCTAATGCTACCAAATACTCTAACGAGGCTGCTTGGGATGGTAACGCACAGGCCTTCACCCATACACACTTGATCATCAAAATAGCAGCTGGTCCTGTTCTCTCAGTCCCACTCCCTTCTCTCGGACCTCTAGTAATGCCACTGAAGTAGGGCATCGACTGCCTGGTACCTTAAGTCCCAGCTTTGGCACCCACAAGCTCCTGTGCACAGACAGGAGAGTGCATCTGTCCTGTTTACCCTGGCTGCAGTTCTAGCCTGCATGTCTCCACTCCCAGCCCTGCATTCTGCTGGGGACTGAGGGAATGAAGGAATTATGGCCACCAGCATCTTTCAGAATACTGTGGACTTTGTGGACTAGTCTGGAAGCCCAGCCAGAGCCAAGGCTGTCTCAGGACTATATACTCTGCTTTACAGACAGTTGGAGAAGAATTTTTAAGAATGTAGCCCCTTTATGGCTAAAAGTATTTCATATCATCTAACAGCAAGCCTCTTCTGCATACCGCACAAACCTACTAAGAGGGACTTCTGAGATACCAAGCCACAGAGAGTCACGTGACAACTTTAGTGGAAATTGATCTTACACCTACTTCAATGCTCAATGAATCTTCAGATTTTTTTCATAATGCAAAATGTACAGAAATTTCTCATTTGGTCTCTCTGTCTGTGTGTGTGTGTGTTTGTCTGTCTGTCTGTTGAAAAGCTGACTGAGTTCCCAGAACCTCACTTTTCTTAACGGTTAACTGTTTATAGAAATATCTAATATATATCTTATAGGAATACTAAAGGAATTTTAAATGATGACAATTCGCGCCGACCTAATCCTAGACCAGGCACAGAACAGTGGCTTGATAAATGTTTCCTTCCTTCCTTCCTTCCTTCCTTCCTTCCTTCCATTCTTGTTCAACTAAAATGTAAAAACCCAAATTTCAGTAAAGGTAACTTCTGGAAACACAGTCATCATTGCAAGGACTTCATTCAAGGTTCCCACTTAACTTCTCTAAAAATCTCTGTGTCTACCAATCGATCCCGTTCTACCTCAAAAGCAGCCCCATTCTCTGATGGTCTCCCTCTTTCCTACGTTCCGGAGGGAAGCATATGTGTACTTCCTCCATAGAAGGCCTTCGGCAATTCTACTTCAGAATATTGGCTTGGGGGGGGGGGTCTACCCACAAAAGTTGGAGGCAAAGTCCAGAGGGTTCACTGAAGGACTGAGTTCTGAGCCAACAACTGAGGACCCATAGCTGGATCAAGAGCAGAAGGCTGGTTAGATAAAACCATTTGTCATAGGCAACATCAGGCAGCCAACTGGGAAAGGACTGGAGAGTTCTCCCTGAAACTTCCAAATAGGATACAAGACACTGTTTATACTATGCCACCATTTGACACTCTATCCTCCCCCTCCCCCGTGCAAATGAGCACACACGTGTGTGTAAGTGCGCACTTGTGTGTGTGTGTGTGTGTGTGTGTGTGTGTGTGTGTGTATGCACGTGTGTACCCATATACTCATGCCCAGAGCCAGTCAGTTCCAGGAGGAGGAATGATGAGAGGCATGGAGAGATGCAGTAATGGTGTTCATTTTCTCATCAGGCCTTTTGTACTTTTTATAGCTTTGTACTGCTAAAAATAAAACAAAATAATCTCGCTGGGCATCGTATCACACGCCTTTAATCCCAAGAGGAGAGGTAGGCAGACCTCTGTGAGTTCAAGGCCAGCTTAGTCTACAGAATGAGTTCCAGGACAGCAAAACTACACAGTGAGACCCCTGTCTCAAAATCACCAAACAAACAAGAAAGAAATTTGTTTAAATCAACAACTGAATGAGTTTCATAGACTTCTGGGTCCTCCCTAGAACAGTGTTATGGTTGGATTCTGATATGTCCCCCGACCCCTCACATTTTCAATGTTTGTTCTCTAGCAAGAGGCTCCAAGGGAGGTTGAGGAACCTTTAGTAGGTAAGCCTGGCTGCAGAAGTAGGTCATCGAGGAGTGGACCTTTGAAACTTACACCTGGCCCGGTTCCTGCCTTATGCTTGGCTTCCTGGTTGACTGTGGCACAAATAGCTCTCCCTTGTGTTCCGGCATCATAAACCGGGCTGCTACATCATGCCTGTCCCAGGATAACAGGGTGAACTCTCTAATACTGGAGCATTTCGTTGATTTCTTCTTTTCCTCATAAATTCTTACCAGGGGTATAGCTGCAACTGTTGTTCGTTTCCTTGACACACACTGCCATCAGAGAAGTATACTTGTGATTGAGAGCCTCCATCACCTAATCTCAATGCACACCCCAGCCATTCACACAAACAACTGGACATACATGAGTCTCCCCATTTCCTAAACATCAGCCTCCCATCTCCATGGAGCTGAATCCTCATGTCGTCAGGACAACCCTATGGTTCGCCACAGGCTCTCCTTGGGTTCTGCCCCTTCTCTTAGGATAGGACTACATCTGTGGTCCCTTGGTCATCCCTTAGCCTCTGGCTGGACTCGTAAATGATGGTTCTGGCCAAGCATGGATGTGATTCCAGGCAAAAGATGCAGAGCTGTTTGTAGCATGGAATTGAACAGCCCAAATGACTCTGGATGACTTTGCCAACCCAAACCACACATTTGATTAAGACAAGATAGCACTAGTGTTAAAGAAAAACTCAGAAGCTTTCAGTTTCATTGTCCTTCCCTTCCCCCTCCTACCTCTCGAAGCTGGCAGAGTCAGTCAGGGCATCAGAGCAGGGACAGTAGCTGGCCACTGTAACAGGGACACACTCTCCACCTGCCAGGGGTCTGCAGGCCCAGCAGCCACTCCCTGCCCATCCCTTGGGTGTGCAGAAGCAGATGCCAGATGGATACAGAATGATCTTGGGGTGGGGGTGGAGGGGATTAGCGGCCTCTGTGGAAGCTTACAGATGCCTCTCAGGCCTCCTGGCAGCAGATCCCAGAATCTTAATAAGGAGGGGTAGGGGAAATGGAAGGGTGCTTGCGCTAAGCCTATTTCCACCCTGCATTTTTTGGTTCTTAGTTTTCAGCGGGGCAGATTCGCAGAATACAAGTATATCTAGGCAAGAAGGCTGGCGTAGAAATGCTCACCTCCCAGACAGAATTTCGGGCTTCAGGGCAGTTTTAAGTCTCTCTGGAGACTAGGGCTTTGGGGAATACAAATGAGTCACCCACTGTTCAATTATGTCAGAGCCCCACATTTATTTGTTTAATGAGAGGGACACAGCTTTTAAAAACCTCACTAGACAGCAGCAATGGTTTAAAACTTCCTCAGATGTGTCTATGGGGTACTGAACTTCAGCATAGAAGCCCCTCCCCACACCTAAGCCCAAGAAGTCCATTAGTGAGCGGGAGGCAATTTCCCGACCCAAATTTCTTAGAAATCACCTAGATGCCAAAGACACTCGGTTCTCACAGTATTGTCGCACTTGGCTTCAGGCCCTTCCCATTTCCCTTCCTTTTACTTGCAGTCCAAAATGTCAAATGGGAAATTCCACAAAGAAGCAGTTGCTAAGTTTTATACTGTGCACTGTTTGAATATCATTTAAAAAAAAAAAAGCCACTGTCTTTCTGTTCTTCCTGGGATAGGAATTACCCCTCCATCAGGGAATCCCCGCTGTGTTACTGACCATTAGTCGTTAGCAGCGAGTCCTGTTATCATATTGACTGTTGAAAGGCCACAGTTCCTTTCAAGAGGCCTGCGCCGACTCTACAGGGAGCCCAAGGCACAAGAATATGGATGCAAAGCAGGCACCCAAGCATAGGCAGCACAGATGAACTCCGGCTTCTCAGGCTTCTTGTAGTCACACTGCCAAGTGGCACCCTCAGAGAAGTATTAGGGGCACCGGAGGTCTTGGAAGGACAGCTGAAATGGGACAAGTGGCCTACAGATAAGGGTAACTGCTGGAATAGGAGCTGACGAGCCTCAGATAACCCTTGCATCAACAGACAGGGCACTACTATCAGCAGAGAGCGGCTCCCAGATCTACCATGTTCTTTCAGTGAGTCCCTGGCAATGAGTTTCACGGCTCTACCCTGAGTTCTGCATCTCCACCGCAGGGCTCATGGGGCTGTTGCAAGGACAGGATAGGATTAGCACAGGCAAGTGTCTAATAGGGGTTCCCAGTAACCCTGGCTGTGGAACTCTAACAGACCACAGTGGCAGCCACAGGCAGGATGGGAGAAAAGCTGCAGCAGAGCAAGAAACTGGAGTGAGAGGCAGAATTAATCTGGGGGTGGGTGGGGTGACCGAAATGAAGAGGCAGGAGGAGGTGTTCCTATCCAGTATGGCTACAGAGAGCTGTCTGGGGAGAAGGCAGAAAGAGAACACTTCCTTGGGGAGCGACAGAGATGGTGCTGCAATTCGGCCATGCTCGCAGCAGGAGACTCAGAAGCATGGCACAGGGGCAGAGGACACAGCAAGTCTGGTGACTTAGATGGAGACCGTGCACTCATCTGTGGGTAGGGGACAGGAGACTGAAATAGAGAAGGGCCACTGCTCAGATGGAGTGTGTGTGTGTGTGTGTGTGTGTGTGTGTGTGTGTGTGTGTCAGGGCTGAGATAAGGACACACTGGGCTCAGCCAGAAACAGTGGACCAGAGTGGGAGTCATTGAACCAAGGCGGGGGCTGAGGACCAAGATGGGAACAGTGGCCAATCTTAAAATGGGACAAGTGGCCCAGATGAAGCCAGAGAAGTAAGCTGGGGACAGGATCTCCAACACAGTGAGAGGCCAGAGATGGAGGAAGGGAGACCGAGCCAGGCTGTGCCCACAACCTGAGGGCACTGGAGACAGATGCTGGACCTGGGATGAAGTACACAGGGGAGAGGAGCTGGACAGAAGCATGGGACATGGGACAGCCCCCACGAAAAGCTGTGTGTTTTCCTGTCCCTAGACTCTGGAGATCGCCCTCCCCTCACCAGAACCCTGGTTACCCACCTCAGGCTAGCCCATCTGCTCTGACTAGACCACACTAGTTAAAGGCAGCTTTTATGGAGAGTGTGCCTTTCTTGACAGCTGTTATTATTTGCAAATTATTATTGGCTCTAATAAATTATTACAAAAAAAACTCTTGAAACCTTGGCTTTAGGCTGAACTTTTTTTCTTTTCTACCCAGGGAACCCTGGTGAGTAAGCCTGGTAGGCATTCGAGCCAAAGAAAGGACAGAAGTTGGGTTTCAGCACTGGGCTCTGGTACTGGTTTGCAACTAACTCCTCTCTGGCAAACCATGCACCCTGGGGCCTCAGTGTTAGCTCTAAAGGAAGAGACTGAACTGATTTATCTCGAGGGCCATTCAACTTTAGTAGTCAGTGATGGCTTAAAATACCATGCATATACATTTACTACTTGATTTTCTAGGTGTCTCAAGTTCAAATCCTGGCAAACTCACCTGAAGTAGAGCAACCTCTGAAACTGAGCACACAAACGTATCCTTGGCTCCCCTGAGTCACCCCCCTGCCATTCACGGTCTCCACCAGCACCCTTTGCCTTTCAGCTTCCCAAGTAGGGCGACCTGTGACATTTCAAGCAGACCCACAGTGGCTATGGCCAGGTGAAAAAGAAAAAGAAAAGGAACAGCTGAGAAGTCTACCACCTTAGCATATGAGCTCAACCCCATGGTGCTTATCGTGTACGCTGAGTGCTCACACAGAAGGCAGGTCATTGCTCTCCATCACAGTCAAGGTCCCCAGAGGGACACAAACAACAGCAAGTCATACCTATTCCCTCCAGGAAAAGGTGACATTTAAGTTTTCACTTGAATGAAATTACTGTGTTTGTTTGTTTGCTCCCACACTGCCTCGACCTCCTCAGTGTTGGGATCACGGGTATAAGCTCTTCTGTATAAGGACCTTCCTTCCATTCCCCACTGAGCAGAACAGGAGCTCACCGCTCCATACCTCTGAGCCAGACCTAAACATTTACAGAAGTGACGTGGGAGTGATTTCTTTCTAATCTGTTGCTTTCGTTGGTTAATTAATAAAGAAACTGCCTAGGCCCATTTGATAGGCCAACCCTTAGGTGGGTGGAGTAAACAGAACCGAAGGCTGGGAAAAAGAAGCTGAGTCAAGGAGTCGCCATGATTCTTCTACTGGACACAGACGCAGGTTAAGATCTTCCCTGGTAAGACACCTCGTGGTGTTACAGGGATATTAGAAATGGGTTAGATTGATATGTAAGAGCTAGCCAATAAGAGGCTGGAACGAATGGGTCAAGCAGTGTTTAAAAGAATGCAGTTTCCGTGTAATTATTTCGGGTATAAAGCTAGCCGTGCGGGTGGCTGGGTGGCGGGACACAGCCCTGCCACTCCTATTACAACACAGAAGTTCTGTTCTGTTCTGACTCCTGACTAGCCAGGATGCCCCCATCCTCACTCCAGCCCCACTTCCTTGGGGGAAGTCAGGAAACAGCAGGCAAGCTGAAGAAGAAGGCTACCTCCTTGACGAAGCTAGCTGCTCAAATTCCACACTTTGTCCCTTTAGTTTTTCTTGCTGGGCATGCAATCCTGTCCAGCATCTTTAGTTATCCTCACCAGGCACGTGATCCTGGTTGACTACCCGCAGTACACAGGATGCCCCTACAAGGCCCATGCCCCTTATGAGTCTCCTTTAATTTAGAATACTGCAGGCAATGGCAGGGTCTTCTGGCCCTAACTGGGCACCAGCTCAAACCAGAGTGCTGGAATCAGGGTTTGAAGGGCTTTAGTACTTTGCAACACACACACACATTGACGCATGCACGCCACACTCACACGCGCACACACACCATACACATGCATGCACACACAAACACCTTTCTGCTTCATCAGCATACCCATGTACTCACAGCTACTTTGGGGGCTAAAGCAGGAGGACCACAAGTTTGAGACGAACATGGGACACATAGCGAGTCCGAGACTATACTGTGTAACTCTGTCATATACCCAGAGACAGAAAAGACCTGGGAATATAGCTTGGCGGTAGAGTACTTGGTAGCACGTGGAAAACCTTTGGGTTTGAGGGAAGGAGAACAGGTAGGGGAAAGCACAAGGTGCCTCCTGACAGTATGTGTTCTATGATGACTCTGGGGGACAGCTCAGTAGCTGATTACCTGCCTAACACACACCAAAGTCTAGTTAAGATCCAGGTAGCTCACCCACTGCAGAGATACGGACCATCTCTAACAGAAGCAGCATCTCTGATCAGAACAGACATAGCATCCAGAAGCCAGACAAGGACCCAGGAGAGGACCTGTGCTTTCTGAAGCTAGGAAAATGGATGGATCAGACCACAGGTGGGTAGGCTAGAGGAACCAGGGAGCCAGTACTCAGCATCAGACCACAGGTAGGCAGGTTAGAGGAATCAGAAAACCAGGACTTGGCTTCAAGGCCCTGGAGAAAGCTTGCTTGCTTTCCTGCTCCTCACCCACAAGTCAGTGTTACATAGGCTAGACTCCCTGTGTACACCAGGGAAGGGGGCAGAGGTGGCAGCCAGGGTTAGTGCGCATCCATGCTGTCCCAGAGAACCAGCAAAACATAGCGCTACCCTCCTGGATTAGAGATTAGAGATGGTCAGTGGTACAGCAGTGGTCAACCCCTGCTGGGCCATGTCCTATTCTCATGCCCATCCCCATTTTCCCAAACAACAGAACACAAAGCAGAAAAGAGCATGAAGAACCAACCACCCTCACTAATGCAGGAAGGGCGAAAGCCTGAGTTTCCGTGCCGGGCTGTTGGGGCAGTCCACAGGCTGCAGGACTTAACGGATGTTCAGTGTCTCATTGGAATGAATGCTTGGGATGTTCAGTGTCTCACTGAGACGGATGCTTGGCAGAGCTGAATTCTGCAAGCCTCTCTGGCTAGTTGGGAAACAGCATCTTGTCTGTCTTTCTCTGTGTCTAGGAGGCAGGGGAGGCGTCCTCTGTGTATAGCATAGCCCATCTCCGGCTTTATGGGGAGAGCGGCCTTGCTGGATGAAGGGAGATCCTAGCCTTCATTACTTCCTCAAAGATCTCCCCCACTGAAAACCAACCACAGTCTTCAAAACTGGGGCCATATCTTCAACACGGGCATCTGGAGGGGCCACAAAGGAACCCAGCACACAGTAAGGAACTGTTTGGGTTGCGGACATTCCCTGGGATTGTGCACTTAGCTGGAGGCAGATCTAGTATAGAGGGAACCACAGCGGCAATTAAGGCAACCTCTGATTGGACAGCTGAAGCTAAAACACACCATCCATGACCCAGCTTGGAATACCAGCTGCCCCCCACGGATTCTGGCCATGGACTGATATCAACTTCCTTCCTTTAAAGTTAACATACTCATTGTCTAAAAGAACAATCTCAGTGGAAAAGAACAATATAAAGTGAAAAATAATTGTCTGTCTTCCTCTTGACTGGCGGCCATTCTGCAGAGGTAACGGCTGATCCGTTTCTCAGGTACATTCCAGAGACAGCGTCAGTGGACACAGCCCAGCCGTGAGGCTGTTTGCATCCCGCACCTCTCCTGCCTGCCTAGCAACCCCTCTTATCCTCTTCCACCCTTGCTGAACCCTTGGGTTGTGTGTGAAGACAGAACACACACCTAATGAAAACCTTTACTTTCATAGAGCCCCTTACAGGTCTGGGAAGCCATGGGGGTAATTCTAGCCAATGCTTTATCGGTACAAGGAGGTTGGGGGTTTCTCAATACTTTTCTAGGCTACGAGACATGCCCACCTCACTAATTTTTCCCCCTTATGCCCCTGTCTTTCGTGGAAGCACAGATGTGAGGTCTGTTAGAGTGTAACCACCTTGTAGCCAGGAGGGCTAGACCCACAAAATCCATGCTGCAGAAGAGAAAAAACAGCAGGCAAGTCAGGGACAATATAGAAGAGACTCTATGGGTCGTGAGCCCCTGGGGTTGAACGACCCTTTCACAGGGGTAGCCTAAGACCATTGGAAAACACAGATATTTATGTTATGATTCACAACAGTAGCAAAATTATAGTTATAAAGTAGCGACAAAGTAATTTTATGCTTGGGGATCACCACAACACGAGGAACTGTATTAAAGGGTTGCAGCATTAGGAAGGCTGAGAACCACTGCTCCATGCTAACTCTGTTCAAAGGAGATCCCGTACCAACGCTGCACTGCAGATGTGGACATCCTACTCACAAGGAAAATAGACCTCTTTTAGGCTTTCTTTCTTTTTTAATTGTTCTGTTCTATTTTTTCATTGCACATAGTACCAGGTTACACAAGGACATTTTCATGCCAATATGATATTGACAGTACTTTTTCTTTTCATAGCTATTATCTTCTACACTGACATACCAGCTTCTAAATTCTGTTTTTTTAACATGCATGCTATAAAGCATGAGTCGGCTTTTTCATACAACATTGTGAGTCCGTCCCATGCAGCATGCAGGGAATGGCAGAGAATGGTGCTTTTTTCAGTGCTCCACAGTGTGGGGCTTTGTGCATACACGTGGTTCCATGCATTTATTACTGCTCTAACAACACGGGAGCAGATAGCTCATGGACCATCGGGCTTGCATGTGTACATGGACAGTGGCAGAGCACATGCTTAGCATGTGTGTGTATCTGGACAGTGGCAGAGCACATGCTTAGCACACATTTGTATCTGGACTCCAGCCCCAACAGCACACCGACAAGGGAAAGCAGTAACTAATGCGGGGCTACACTTACTGCTTTTTCTCATATGTAGGAATGAACTTCATCAAAGACAAATGCTCCACTCTGTCCTGAAGCAAGCACACCAAGCAGAAGAGGCCTTGGGAACTGGCAGTACCTGAAATGTCCTGGGAAGCAGATCTCATTTCACAGCCCCCCCCGAAATCCCATTCATGCCACAGCACCCTGGATTCCCTACCGTACCGAACAAGACAAAAGCCAGCCTCACCGCACTTACTCAGAGCAAGCCACTCCCTCTGCTACTTCATATTTTTATAAAATATGCCATCCTATTTTGGCAACTCCATGTGAGGTTTTATGCATTTTTTAAAAAGGATGTGTGTTCTGTACCAGTACTAGAAATAAACCTCGCCCCAGTCTCAGCAAGGCATAAGGCTAAAAATAACTAGGGTCTGCCTCTAGAGCAAAAACGTGGAGCAGAGTATAAAGAGGTTCTTCCTCTGCGATGACCCGGCCTGAGCCACAGGACTGCCTGGTGCAGGTCTTCAAGGGAAGCCCCCAAAGGGGAAGCACACCCCACCCTGGCTGCTGGAGTGGCTACAATTGCAGAACCTAATTTTAGATACTATCACTTCCTCTGTGAACAGTGAATCATAGCTTCAAAGTGATTTGGAGGCAGACATAAATCCCGCTAAATACTTACACCACAGGCAGAGAAGCTGTTTCACCTGGAGCTGCTCAGAAACACAGACCTTGGATGGCAGCCCTGGTCCTGACCCCTTGATTGGGGACCCCCACCTGAGGGCACTAGGTGAGCAGGGTAAAAGTTTTGAGAATATATTTTTTTTGCAATTTTTTTGTGTGTGTACATGTGTGTTTTTAGTGTATATGGGTAGTGCACACATGCACACTGAAGTGCAGGTATACATGCCTGCATACATGCAGAGACCAAAGAAGGATGCCAAGTGCCCTGCTCTGCCTCTCCCTGGGTCATCCCTTTGTGACAGGTCTCTCACTGAACGTGGAGCTAGGCTGGCGGCTAGCAAACTCCAGCAATACTTGCGGCTCCAGCCTCCACAAGCTGGGGTCACAGGTACATGCAACCACACCTAGCTGTTTTTATATATTTTCTTTAACATGATACAAACTCAGGTCCTCATGTGTGTGCTGCAAGCACTCTCATCCACTGAACCATCTGCCCAGCTTCCCTCCCTCTCCTAGCACAGTAAACATGGAGAAGCACTCACCAAGCTCAGTAACCACTTAACCACATAACCCATCCCTAAGCCATGTGAGGGCACTGCACGGCTGACTGTCCTTCTCACCCAGGGCTCTGGGGCATGCAGGTACACATGCCCACCTTCCCCATCATCTCTCCACTTCCTCACTTGTACCTCTGAGAACTTAGCAGCTTTGACTAATGAAAGAACAAACAAGAAAGCGGCGGTTTGATGTGCATCAAAGAACGAGAGAAGAAAGCAGAGGAGAGAGGTTCCCACTCCAGAGAGAGAACTGCACAGGGTGTGAATGAGTCTAGGGTTCCAGCAGGATGGAGGCAGGGGACGGGGCAGGGCAGAGGCTGCTCATCTATCACCGTTCCCCCTGTGCCCGCTCCTGAAGCATCAGCTCCCTCATGCAGACATTCCCGGCCTTAAATGAGATCTACTAAATCTAACTGTCACACTACGGTCAGGGAAAAAGAAGTCAGGAACTATCCGTTTTCATAATCTCTGAAGCAGAACTGCCTGCCTAAAGAGGTAAAAGGCAAAGAGCAGAAAGCTATTTCCGCCATTTCCTAGGCAGTGATAGGGTCTACTTAATTGAAGTAGTCTGTAGTCTGCTCTTCTCTGGGGTGCCAACTGCACGGGTGTCACTCATGCTGAATGACAGGGACACAGAGCTGCTACCCCTGCAGCATCTGTCCTTTTATAGACTTCTCTGGGAATGCTGACAGGGGACCTCAGTCTCTGTATTGGCATCCAAAGAGATGGAAGAAACCAGCCAGGAGAAGCCCCGGAATCTTGCCCCAAACTGTCTGACCCTAAGTCAAATAGCCACTGCTCCATTATCACTATTTCTCTTAAAATCAGAAGGAAAATTTTAAAAAAAGAAAAAAAAAACCTCACAGATGTTTCAGCAGACAGTTTCAATGTCGTTATAGGAAACAATGCGCTCTTCTTCAAAATACACTTCTGTTCACACTTCAGTGGTTTCCTTTACAAAAATGCAAATAAAATATGCACTGGCACAGACGCCACTCCCATCATTGTTTAAAATTAGCCCGACTTTGTGTTCACATCTTATCTGAGATCTGGAACAAGACAGTCTACGTGTGTGTATGTGTGTGTGTGTGTGTGTCTGAGGAGGCAGGACTACATCCAAAGCTGAGGTGTTTGTAAAAACACAGACGTACGCTTTGGGTGCCACCTTCTCTGGTCTTTTCCACACTGCCCACCCCCTCTATGCTCCGACTCTCTATCGCCTGCCCTCAAGTTCATACTACACTAGATGTTCATACTACACTAGATGTTCATACAACACTAGATGTTCATACTACACTTCATGCCTTACACTGGATCCTTCCATCCTTGAAGTCCCGGATTCTCCACTCCTGAGGTACAGGACCACTCCTCTCTATTCATCACTGAGGCTGCCTGAACCCCTTCCACTGCACCTGGCACTAAGGCTGCTGCTCAACAGCCATTGGCCAAGAAGCAAGTTTAGGTGCTAACGCCAGGCATTTAGGTTATTGGCATATTTTAAAGGGTGACTTAAATATGATATGCACAACAAAGCAATTTTGAGATGAAAACGTTAACAAGAGCAAGAAAATATATCAGGAAGAAAGAGAAGAATTCATTTTAATTACATCAAGAGAGAACCTAAAAGACCAGATAAAATGGACCAAGGTATACTTGAATACAAAGATGTTCATTCCCCTTAAGGGTGTGACTGGCCTGCTGTCAACTGAAAAGAAAAAGACCAAGTAGAGTTCTTAAAAAGTACTTTAAGGGGGAGGGTGGGGGCTCACGCCTTTAATCCCAGCATTCTCGGGAGGCAGAGGCAGGCAGAACTCTGAGTTTGAGGCCAGTCTATATATAGAGAGAGAGTTCCAGGACAGCTAGGGCTACACAGGGTGGCCTACACCTCACCTGGGCAGCACAACAGAGCTGGCCCTGTGGGCACGAGAGTGGGGGAGCTGGTCTTCTGCCAGCTCATCTGCCACGTGGTGGTGTGGGTTAGAGAAAGACGACCTCCCCTCCTCACCCCTAAACCCCTGCGGGAAGTGGGGAAGAGCTGACCCCACCCCTTGCCAGCTGCAGCACTCGGGAGAATGAGCCCTGCACATGACACCTCACCTGGGCAGCACAGAAGAGCTGGTAATGTTGACAGGGGCACAGGTGAGCCAGCCCTGAAGACATGAGAGTAGGGTCTCTGGCTCTGCCCCTCATCTGCTATACAGTAGCCTGAGCGAGAGACAGATGCCCACCCCCAGCCCCCGCCACACACACCTTGCCTCCTGCAGCAGGTTGGAGAGCTGTCCATGCCCCTTACCAGATGCAGCACTCAGGAGAGCAGGCCCTGCACCTTAACTGGGCAGCATGGTAGAGCTGGCCCTGATGGTGCAGGTGTGGAAGAGCCAGTCCTGAGGGTGTAGAAGCAGAAGAGCGAGCCCTGCCCCTTGCTCCTTGCTGCATAGGACAAACTAGCCGGGGCAACGCTGGAGAGCTCACCTTGCTGGTAAGGACTGGGGAGAGCTGGCAGACTGACCAACCCTGGAACCACCCAGGCCCAGAACCAGGGCTGTGAGTTGGTCTACCCCAAAATCCACCCCCTCTAAGATTTGTTGGAGCATACGAAGGGGCTGGTCCTGCAGAACCAAAGCTGTAGGACCTCCATAACACAAGGCAACAGCAGGATGTCCAAGAGGAGTCCCAGTGAGGGCTCAGTATTGATGGTAGAGCAGAGAACAGAGGCCTCAAACCAGACCATGGACTCTGCAATGAACACTTACAGGTAAAGATATATGGACTGTGTGACTCACCGTGTCACAGTATAGCTTCCACAATGAGACTTTCCTTCCTGTTTTTCTTTCTTTTCTCTTCTCTCTTAAATTTTATTTTATTTTATTTCCATGGGGAGGTGGTAAGGGAGGAGGGTGGATACAAAGAGACAGGGAGATGAATGAGATGCAGATGTATAATGTGAAAGCCACAAAGAATAAAAAGGGTTTTTTTTTTTTTACTTAACAAAACAAAAACAAACAACAACAAAACCAGGAACTAGGGAGATGTCTCAGTGGGTAGAAGTGTTGGCTGTACAAGCCACGAGGACCTGAGTTTGAATCCCTAACACCCACATAACAAGCTTGGCATGGCTACACACCTGCCTGTTGCCCCAGTCCTGTGCGGGTCAAAGATAAGAGGATTGCTGGAGCTGGCTGGCTGGCAGCCTGATTCCAGTTTCAGTAAGAGATTCTGTCATTTGAGAATAAAACAGGTAGTGACAGAATAGAAGACCCAACCTTGTTCCCTGCTTTCCCACTTGTGTGCTCCTACACAATACACACACACACAGACACATAGAGAGACATACACACTTGCACACACACATGCACATACAGAGACACACACACACACACACACACACACACACACACCTACACCTTCACAGGCATGTTTCACATAGACCTGGGCCATACTCATACTCGCTCATCATAAACACACTGTCAGAAATAGTTCCACAAAAAATTAAAGCTTAAAGGCTAGCATTTCAGACCAATCATAGACTTGTGTACTTACCATGCATGTGATTCTGGATTTAATTCCCAGAATGTAAAACAGAATTAGAAAGCTTTCAAACGAGCCCTCCAGTGAATAATCAATATTGATAAAATGATGGCTGATTGATCTATTAAGAAGAACAAAATCCAGACTCCTGTTTAGTGACCATCGATACTAGCACACAGTGCTCGGGTTAGCCACCTCTATACCAGGGAGCATGCTCAGTCGTTGCCCCATCCGTGAGCCTGTGTAGGAGTGAGCTCACGCAGGCACGCACAGGTTCTCGAAGGTGCCTTCCAGGCCTGTGTCAGGCTCTGGGAAAACATTCTCCTCACTGCCTCTTCTGGTCTCATCTCTGAGTTTTTCTTTCCTTGACTTAAAAATTCCATATCTTAAGCTTAGTGCCACCCCGGGAACTACAAACAGAAGCATGCTTATCTCCATGGAAACAGAGTAAGATGACTTAGAAAAGAGCAGCTTTTCATAGCTCCTACATGGAAAACCAAGCAGGTGTCACACTTAATTTTGGATGTTCTGCTCTTGGCCTGCTCCTCCCTAGAACACAGGCTGATAAATAAAGGCAATTTCATCATCCTGCTTGCTCAGGCCCCAAACCTTCAACTCTTTCTTTAGGGTTTGTCCTTTCATTTTCTTAATTTCTTGCCTGACCCAGAACCAATATAGCAACTGGTTCATTAACTTTGTCTTCAAAAATCAATCTATAAGATGGCTTCTCATCCACTCTGCTGCTGCTGCTCAGTCCACAAGTGCCATGGCACCAAAGGATCAGAGACTGCCACGTGTGCCCTACAGAAATGTCTACAACATTTACCGTAAGAGCGACCCCACGGGTCTTCAGAGAAAGGAGAGCGACCTTAATTCACACGCAGCTGACCCACGTTAGCCGTTTTGAAGGAGTGACTCCTTTCTTTTCTACAATGTGCAAGCCAATTAGGCTTCAAAATAAAGAAGATTTAAAGAAAAAAAAAGGTCCCCCAATCCAGTAAAAGGAAAAACCATTAATACAGGGGCCACTGTCTGACAGCGAAAGGGACTCATGGGGACATCAACATCACGTCACCATTTAACCTGAGCGGGACTATTAGAATGCCGCACAAGGTGAAGGGTAGCTTCCTGACGCGCCAAAGAGTAGGTCATATTTAAACAATCACTCAGTTATTCGACAGAGAAAGGACCCAACTTTTGGTCTTCACAGGAGTCCTTTCCTTTTCAAAGCAAACAAAAGCAGAGCGTGCCCATTGGGAAGGCACCAGCAGGCAGGAGGCTGCTGAGCAGCACAAAGGGAGGACTGTCCAGAACAGGGCTCTCCCCAAGCAGGGCCAAGCAGCTTCCTGTAATATTGGCTTAGAAGACCGCTGAATCAGATCATCAGCGTGCTCTCCGCACCCCCCAGACTGAAGGTGGGAGAGAGATTTACTTCCAACTCCAACCACTGTGATACTTATTTCCTCTTAATTACTAAGTGGCGAATTCACCCTTCCTCCCAACAGCATGGGGAAGGCACGGAGCTTTTTACAGTGATTAACCTTGTGGGTCCACAGTTCATTGACTCCCATTCCTTTGCCAGCACAGACGTGCAGGTGTGCGTGTGTGTGCATGTGTTTTCGTGCCTGTAAGGAAGGAGGAGGTAGGGTTATCTCATAAAGGTCTTTGCCTGGCCTCATTTACTTCTTCTTCGCAGTCTCCTTGTTATTCGGCTCAAGTCTGGCACCGACTGCAATCTAGGAATGAGCAGCCCAGGCGGCGACTTCACTGTACCCAAAGGAAGCTATGCTTCTGTGTCAAGTGAAGCCTTTTGCCGAAACAACAGACAGATAAGGGGAGATAGCTTTACTTTCTAGCAAGGGCAACCAAGTCTTGGGAGACCTCAGAGCTCAAAAGCCCTCGTGGCCTGGTGTGACCCAGGGAAAATTCCATTTTGAGAAAATGTACTTTTCCTTGAAATCCTCTGAGACAGAGAGTAACTAGTTCTTCAGAGAGGCTGCCGGCCTTTTCTCAGGATGGTTGAAACCTTGCAGAAAAATAAAGGAAATGAGCAACGTAAGCCTCCCCACTCTGAAATGTCATGGTGAGCAACACTGACACCTGATAGCACCCCTCTCCCAGGAAGACATTTTTCCTTGAACCATTTTTGTCTTGTTTAGATTTAAAGCAACCAAAGCTAAAAGTCAAAATGTAAACACTTAGCTGTAGTGAAAGATGCAGGCTCGGAAACTGGTTAGCATTTATAAACTATTAGCTCTATTGGTTGGTAAAGGTTAATTTAACAGTTACTGAAAGACAAGCATGGCTTTAGTTCCTGGTTCTCTGTGAGTTCTAGGCTAGCCAAGTCTATGTAGTAGGTTCCAGAATTCCGGGGCTACATAGTGAGATCTGGTCTCAAGGTAGAAGAAACATCAAAGCCCAGGAAGTATGCTTTGAGTTTATGTCCCCTAGAAATGACAGGGATGCTAACACCCATTAAAGATCAGTAATGTGGCTGCCTAAACAAGACTTGAGCAAGGACAATACAACTAAACATGCTAACTCTGAAGAGGGAAATCTCATGGGATCCTACCCTAAACATAGGCAATTAACAACCTGAGACAAGAAGGATTAACTGTCCTCAGGAATCAGCTCCTAATTTGTTATCCAGTTCCAAGTGGTCATCCTTAAAAACATATACATTCAAAAAATACTAAAGAGACTTGGCATATTATGTGTGTGTGTGTGTGTGTGTGTGTATACTCAATTTATATTTATATATGCATCTATATGTAACAGTAATACTTAAGAAAAAGAGACCATGATGACTTACTCTTGTAATCCCAGCATTCAGGAGGTTGAGGCAGGAGAATTGCCAGGGGGTAGAAGCAAGTTTGGGCTATCTTGTGAATTTCAAGACTACAAAGTAAGTCTCCTGTCTCAAAACAAAACAAAACAACAAGAACAAAAAAAAACCCAGCCAACTGAACAAACAAAAAAATGAGATTTAGGTACAATTAAACGCCTCTCCAAATCCAAATGTAGAGTTGCTACTTAAACATGAAAACCTATTTGGCTGTCTAGGCAAATTTATCAGACCATATTGTACTGCAAAGCAGTATTTTCAGGAGCTGGCAAACAATTGGAGAACAGGAAGTTAAAGGCTCACATGCTCCCCTGCAAAACAACTCGAAGCAAATCTCCATTCACTAACAACATCCTCTTGCCTTAATTTTCTTCTTCCATTCACCAACACTTTAGCGAGAGAATGTGTTTAAACAAACACTGCAAGTTCACCTCACCATAACATTCGTGCTATTATAGATAGATGGGAGAAACAGAATGCTTCAAACCTTCCATAAAACAAGACTTCTCCTGGCGTATGCAGAGCCGTCGTGTCTGCCATCCCCCATCCCCGTACTTGATGATGTAGTATCTTCTCTGACAGAGTGCAGCTTCAGCATGAAGTTCATTATCCGCAAACAGATCATTAATAAGAACTGAATGGTCCCTTAAAACAGCAACACACAGCCCAGTTTGGAAAGTTCAGGGTGGGGGCTTTAAAGTCAATGGCAACATTCATGTCTGTGCACATGGGTTCTCTAGCCTCTGTCCCACCCACCAAAGCCAAGATTCCAAGTTCTGAGGCCACTGATGCTTTTAATGACCACTGATTTGAGTTCTGAAGCTCAGAGAACAGATGTTTTGCTTCTATATTCCTTACTAGGGAACAGCCAACAGGGTACACCTTCACGTGAAGCTCTTTTGTGGGTGACAACAGAGCTGTCTTGATATGTTTTCTAAAACAAGGTTGTCATTGTGTTTTAGCCCTAACGAGTCAATTTTATGTGCCAGGAGAATGATTTGATTCTCCGACATGGGGAAGGTCAGGACTGTTTATAGTGCTATAAAAACATTTATACCCAGCACATTTCCAAGTCTTCCTCTGGTTGGGAAGGGGAGGGGAGGTGCATGGGAGGCGGAATACACATGCAGGGGACTGAGGTCCTGACTATCAGCAGCAGCAGTGACTGCCTCATTGTTACGTCAGCTCTGTCCCTGCTGTCCCCACTTGCCCTCTTTCCTATTATAAAAATGAGGCTACCATCATCCACTCAGGCTAGCTGAGCTACACAGAGCTTATGTGCACCAACACACACATCCACACATCTCCCCTGACACCCACACACATGCTCGTGCAACAGAGCCAGAGAGAACGTGAGGCTTAAAACACCCATGTTGCTATAGTGTGTTTCGAGGCTATATCCCTCTAGCTCAATTGATGATACCCTCTTGCTCTGCCTTGATCAGAAATTAAGGAATAACAGAGGACACTGTCAGGCAGGCAGGGGTGGCACAAGCTTTTAATCCAAGTACTCGGGAGGCAGAGGAAGATCTCTTGAGTTCAAGGCCAGCCTGGTCTACAGAGGCAGGCTACACAGAGAAAGTCTGTCTTGAAAAATCATGTGTGTGTGTATATATATATATATATAGTATAAATGTACGTATATATGTGTGTTTGTGTGTGTATATATGCATATATATGTGTGTGTATATATATATATATGTGTGTGTGCATATATATGACATTATCTTGAGAACCTCGGTTGCAGCAACAGAGGCAGAAGGGGGTTGAGGGGAGAACCTGACTCTAATCACAATTCCAGAATCCCACACACCTGCCTTGTTAGGTAATCAGCACTGTTGCCAGAGATGTCTTCTCATTATAAAACAACAAATCTCTGGTACTGCAAGTGCCTGAAAAGAGAAAGCTAGAAGCACCAAAAACTCAGGCCCTTGATACACATCCTGTGTCAGGGTCACATAGTTGCTGTAGGTCAAAGTCCATCCTCACTTCAGGGCTTGCTTAGTATGGCTATGATGCTATCTGCAGCGCCCACCCTGCCTTCCACAGGACAGCCTAAATCTCCAAACATCTTGATATGCCTTAGTTGGGATATGTTATAAATTCATGCCTTGTTTTAAATTTAAAAATTAGTTTCTAAGTAATGTACATTAGATAGAAGTGTGTAGTATAGCAAATAATAATGTAGGGCGACCAATCAAATCTGAGTATTTCATGACAACTTTAATACTAAAAAAAATGATCATTTATTAGAAATTCAAATTTAATAGTATAGGCAAGCAAGAGACATGCCTTCAATTAGTACCTTCAATTAGTAAAAAAAAACAGGTAATTACTAATTCCACACCTACTTCATGTACAATCCTTAAAACCCAAGTAACTGAAAATATCTATGAATGAGGCCCTTTGCCTGTATCCATGTCAGAAGGATGTTACTGCCAAGGTCATGTGAAGGGACCTAGAGCACATTGTCATTAAACATACTGAAAAACTTAAGGATGGGGCGGGACAGACGGTTCAGTAGTTGAAGGTATATCCTAACGACTCTTGCAGAGGAAATGAGTTCAGTTCCCCACATCCATGTTCAGTACCTTGGGGGTTCTGATGTCCTCTCCTAGTCTCCATGGCAACTGCACTCATGTTCACATAACCCACACAGACACACATCCATACAAACAGTTAAAATTTTTTAAAAAATCTAAAGGAACAACAACAAAAACAAACCCACTACACACACACACACACACACACACACACACACACACACACGCAAAATGAATCATTTTCTATTTTGAAAGCTAGTATTGACAGCCTGGATGGTCACCTGACTCAAAGACATTCTAGAAGCTAGTCGTCACCACTTATGCTGCTGAAAGTGAAGGATTTCCCACACACTTTTGCACGCAGGGAGATTTGGGCCCCACAGATGAAACCTCTTCAGCTATTTTTACTCCAGTGGCTATGAGAGATGGGCAAGGCACCAGAGGGGACTGTTCGGGTGAGGTCAAGGAAGAGTAGTGTTGCCGTGACCTACGCCAAGCTCGCATTAGTCCTTATCATGATGTCAGGGCAGGTGTGATGCGCACAGCCTGGCACAGAAATAGCTGACCTGGAAGGCACCCTGGGCCTCCCGAAGAGCTGCATCACACCACCTCATCTGGAGCTCACTCTCTATAACCTGTGTTTTCTCATAAGATGCCAGGGAAGAAAAGAAGCCAGAAGTGAGAGGTGGTGTACCCACTTCCTGCTGGAGTTTCCAAGAGAGCAGTTACAGCGGGATGACAGGTATGAGCAACAGGCAAGGCTCAAAGATGTACCAGCACTTCGAGTCTGGTAATTGAGTAATTAGTTTCATGCTATTTTACTTACAAGATCTTGATGGGGACATGTGAGTACTGACTCAGTTCCCCATATATAGCATCACTGCAAATGTCCCAACAGTTGTTGTCAATGAATGGTGTGCACAGATACTCGACTCTAGGAGTCAGGGTCCCCACCAACAAACAGTCGTTTCATTGCAACCACATAGTTCTGTTTATACCCCATCCCTCCAGCTATTCCGATACTCTAATAGATAAAGGAAAGTATATTTGAGTTCTCATTTTTCAGGGACCCAGCACTATAATTCACCCCAAACCAGATATTTTATTTAAAAAAAAAACTCACTATGTGTGCAAGTGTATGAGAACCTTTTTATAATTTTGTTTGAAAGCAATAAAAAAGAGAACATCTTAAATAGCAATAACAAATTCTAAAATGAACAAAAAAGGGCCCCAAACAAATTCAGCCCATTTTAAAGAATGCAAAGGGAATTTTTTTCACCATTTCCAAGGAGTAAAGTTTAAATAGAAATTTCATAAGAGATCAACAAATAAATTCCAGAGGTGGCCCTCTTCCCTTAGTGTACGATAGATAGTCAAGGGTGTTCACAGCTTACCAACACAGGCTAGGCATTAGAGTAACTTAAGTATCTGAGTCCAAAATGCGGTATCCTCCAGGCAATCATATGTCACCTTTTCTACTTTGAAACAAAGCCAATTTCCTGGGTCTAGGGACTTTCTCTTACTCAGCCCCTTCAATCACATTAATATGTATGGGTAAATGTGTGTGTTTGTGTGTGTGTGTGTGTGTGTGTGTGTGTGTACAGAGTGTGTGTGTATATATATACAAATATAAAACATTAGTATGTGTATAAAATTTTGTTAAATAGGTACAGACAACTACTAAGTGAAATGAACATTTTAATTAAAAGTAAGTTCAAGATTAGTCTTGGACTTTCTAAATTCACTTGATATCTGACTGCCTCTTAACTGCTTGTTTAACAGAAAGCAGCTTTTAGAAATTCATGTTTCAAGTAGCTACAGCTTAAAGTTTTACTTAAGTGCAAACTCCACCTGCTGACCCGCCCCTACTAGCTGACAGAGACACACAAGGCTATCCCCACCCACCAGTACTCCTTTCCCAGAAGTCACTGTGAGGAAGACCTGGGTAACCTGGCTACCCAAGAAACACACAAGAAAATGCTCCAACTCAAGAGCAAAAGGGTATGAGGGATCCGCAAATCTGGCGCCTGTGGTCTATTTCGAAGTGACAGCCATCCAGTGTTTGAACACAACTGAGGGATGGGAGGATGGAAAGTGGGGGCAGGCAGTGAAGTCACCAGGAAGGGTGGCTAGAGAGATGGCTCAGCAGTTAGGAGAACTGGTTGCTCTCCCAGAGGATCCAGGTTCAATCCCCAGCACTCACATGGACAGCTGTCCATCACTCCAGATGCAGGAGCATCTGCCCTCTTCGTGTCTCTGTGGGTACCAGACATACAAGAGGTGGACAGACATATGGGCAGACAAAATATTGCACACATAAAATAAAAAGAAAAGAAAAGAAAGAAACTGGAAATGGAAGGAAGGAAATGTTTTAAATGCTGTATGACAAACATTGTCTTAACGCATTTTCACATAAATGATTTTATTTAACCCTTTACTATAAGCACCATGAAATAGATTCTGGCTTTTTAAAACCAAGAAAATGAGCTTGGGAGTCCTTGCATTATTAAAATCTAAATATACAAAATTAATAATTATATACTTTTTATATAACCTTTCATCATTCTATTAAGTGAAAGAGCATCTAGATTTAATGTTTAAAATGCTATTAAATATAAGAAAATCTAATTAATTAAATAGCACATCCAATTATGAACGCTAACAGGGACAACCGTGACAGACTGACTTTACCAGAGTCTACAGTCACAAACTAGGTCTACCCAACAGAAAAGGATGCAACTATATCAAAAATAGTTTTTGCCTCAAAAGGCAAAACAAAACTGCACACAAATTTTACAATTCTGTAATATTTTGCATGTTTTCCAACATTCCTTGGGGCTGAAGATAAGTATGGCACTAAAGAGTGTGTGTTTTTGTTGTTACACTTGTTGTATTTTCCCACAAATCTGGATGTTGAACCCAGGAACCCAGAGCCTTGTGTATGCTAGGCAAGCACTGTCACTGAGCTACCAAGTCCCAGTCCCAAAATAGTTTTGCTGAATTTCATGACTCTCTGTGATTTTATGAGAAAAAAACTATATAACTATATAAAGGGGGAGAATAGAGCCAGACTTCCTGCAGCTTCACCTTCTTCAAGGAGGTATAGGATTGTGCCAGTTTCTCTGGGCAAAGGAGAGGAAAGAAAACCAAATGTACATAGTGCCATCTCCCTCCTGTCAGATATAGAAATATATATTCAGATATATTTGTATATTTTACATATTTTTATTTATAATATATGTGTTTTAATTTACTAAGAAATGTTTTGTGTAATATGTACTATAAACTAAGAATAATCTGTACCTTAAGCCTCTTGTTGAGTAAGTGTAAGACAGACAGGTCATAGGATGGCAGAGGGACAACAGGGAGAGATTTCTTTAATATAAAAGATCATTCTGTACTCCAAATGTGGTAATGGTTATAGGAATATAAACATGAGTTAAAATTCATAACTATATACCAAAAAGTCAATTTAATGAAGTGATAAGCTTTAAATAATATTCTGGTTTTAACTGACAATTGTTTTGGTTTGGGTTGGGCAGTGCTAGGATCAAACGGAGGGCTTCACAGTACCTCTGAGGTATACCACTAACCCTTACTTAATTTTGTTTCTTTTTGTGGTACAAGTGGTGAAACCCATTACACATTCTAACCAGTCTATCCCTATTTTCAAATAAAAAAGCAACAACTCAAAGAGATTAAATAATTTCCCCAATATTATATGCCTCAGCAGGTCTCAATCTGTAGGTCATGACCTCTTGGGGAGGTTCAAACAATCCTTTCAACCCTTTCACATGGGTTGCCTAAGACCATTGGAAAACACAGATATTTACATGAAAATTCCTAACAGTAATAAAATTACAGTTAAGAAGTAGCAAGAAAAAAATAACTTTATGGTTGTGGTCACTACAATAACATGAGGAACTGTATTAAAGGGGCACAACACTAGGAAGGTTGAGATCCACTGCCTTAGGTCAAGATTATAGGATCAGAAGCCACATTTAACTAGCACCAAAGTCTGCCTCAAAGTGGCCCCCTCTGAAAGAAAATGCCTCTCGAAATAACTAATTTAGGTACAGCTGCTCCCTCCCAGAGTACAAGGCACTGTCAGAGGGAACCCACAGGCAGACCCAGGAATCCTTGAAGCAGCCAGAGCAAGCATGGAAACCAATCTCATTGGCACAGCATCTTTCTTGGGCACACTCTCTTCTGTGGCCCATATTCAAAGACAACAGGCTGCTGAGTACCATGTGTGGACAGCATCACCTGACTGCTGGGCTCTGCTGTGACGTACACAGATAATAATCACCACCTGCGTCCTCAGTCCTATACATGGTTATTAAAAAAAGAGAAGAGCAAACACCACCGTTGGGGAGGCAAAGGGTACATTTCATGCATTTCCATTTTGCTGCATGGATCCCTATCAGCAATCTATGAAAACATGGCATCAAGCTGAACTCCCTAGAGTGTACTTCCCATCATTTCCGGGGCTCTTCGTGTGAAGTTGAGGGTGATCTGTGCCCTCACCATGGCAAATAAGGTTTTAGAATGAAGTGATAGCCAATTTCCCAAGGTCATTTTCCCTCCAAATGAAATACCGTGAAATCATCCCAAACCATCTAATTCTCAATGTGTTCAATCAGTAACTAAGGAGGAGCCAGGGTGAGGTCACCCTCTAAGTAATGACAAGCTACACAGACTTCTCTGGAAAGCTTAGAGCAAAGCTTGCTCTTGGCAGACTGTTTTAATTTTCATGCAAACTGAATCATCAATCTTCCTTCCATTTCTTCAGGCTCATGTGCATACATGTTTGTGCAGACGTATGCATGCAAATCCAGAACTGCTAATTGCTTCAGTCTGAAGCCCAAACAATTCTCGTAAGGATAACAAACACGCCATGACTAGAAAACTATATTTCGTAATAGCTTATTAATAATGACAAAACTCTACACATGTCTTTTAACTTAATCATATCTAAGTTTGGGAGTGGGACAACATCTAATTCATCTTTATGCCAATCAAGTGGATTCCAAGTAGAATGCCCTGAAAGATACCTGTGTGTGCATGCGCATGCATGTGCATCTTGTAAATATATTGAAGTCAATTAAAATGTAATGAAGCAAAATAAAATACATAAATTGAAACAAAAAACCCTAAGGCATTAAGAATGTCTTTTAAATACACATACATACATACATACACACACATACATTCCACTAAATTGGGCTAAAAAAGGACCTGAGTTTGGTCCCCAGGACTCACATTAAGCAGCTTACAACCACATATAACTCTAGCTCCAGGGGATTTAACACCCTCCCCTTTGTCTCTGTAGTACATGCAGACACTTGTACACACACACGCGTGTGCAAACACACACACACACAATTAAAAGTACCCTAAAATTTAACAATCACTACAGTCATGAGGTGTGATCATCTTGCCAAGTCATTGTAATGCATTAAATAGCAAACAAAAATCCTGGACTTTCTGCTTTTGTGGGTCAAATTGGCTGTATACTTGGTCAGCAGTCTGGGACCAGTGAGGTAGCTCAGGAGGCAATGAGGCTTTGCCCTGCATGGCTGACCATCTGAGATCAGTGAGGGCAAAAGGAGAGGAATGTCTGACCTCCACAGGGCCTCTGCAGTATGTGTGTCCCCAGGACACAATAATCATAAATAAAAGTCGAAAAAAAATTTGGAAGAGTAATGGGTGTCAGTGGTTCCATTTGCTTCAACCTAGGAGAACACAGTCACACAATCTCAGACATCAGTGTGGCTCTCATAACAATATTCCATTTGGAAAATCTTTTTTTTTTTTTTAAATATTTATTTATTTATTTATTATGTATACAATATTCTGTCTGTGTGTATGACCGCAGGCCAGAAGAGGGCACCAGACCTCATTACAGATGGTTGCGAGCCACCATGTGGTTGCTGGGAATTGAACTCAGGTCCTTTGGAAGAGCAGGCAATGCTCTTAACCTCTGAGCCATCTCTCCAGCCCATGGAAAATCTTTACATAGGAATCTTTACATATAGCCAGAGACATAGGTCAAGTGAATGTTGGGGGTGGGGGCACGTCAGAGTACCTAAGGAAATTATGTTAACCAGACCATAACTTTTAAATTAACTTTTAAATTAAGTTATAATGTATATGTAATAAAATTCAATAATTTTTAGCTGTTGAATTTGAGGAGTTTTGATAAACCCATTTCGTCTTGCAATTTCTAACACAATCATGATATGTAGTACATCCATGTACCCCCAAAGTTCCCTGTACCCCTGCACCCTCATCCCTGCTCCACTTATTCTTCCCTTTAACTACTCACCTTATAGTAAACAAAAAGGGAGGGATGTTAGCATTCAGGCATTATGCTGGACTGTCTCCTGGCAGGATGCGCTTGCCAGTACTCAGGCAGTACTCTGGCCTGCTCAGGGGCCTGGCTACTTGGTGTCTGTGCGCATGTGCTTCGCTAGCTTTAAGAAGTGGGCCCTGCCTGCTCCTCTCTGTCTCTCTGCCTCTCTTTCCTCAATTCTGTGGCTTCTGTCTCCAGAGGCCAGTCTCCCCCCTCCCCTTCAACTTTCCCATTCCCTCCCCCCACAAAAAAACCCTCCATGTGAGCCCAGTCACGTGATGCCGTCTCTGCCGTGTTTTAAATTGTGACACCTCCCTATGTCATCGGTCCCTGTAGTGCCTTCCGTCATTACGACAGCTTTGCATCGTCTAACTTTCCACATGAGAGAAAGCACACGGAATGTGCTTTTCCGTGTGTGCTTCTGCCATGGAGGATTATGGGTCTGAGATGCATCCGAGCTCTTTCTCAGCTTTTCACAGCTACACGGCCACAGTTTCTCACCATTCAACAAGGATGCCATTTCTGGTGTATGATTATTAAGCAACAACAACAAACTAACAATTCTTGTAGGAGTATCTATGTAAGTCGTCTTTAAACATAGGCTTTTATTTCCCTTGAGGAAACAATAAGGAATGAATTCCTGGGCTACGTGGTGAATGCAGTTTGTGTTGAATAACTTTGTGGGACACTAACAGATTTTCAAAGGGTGTCTACACTATTTTCCATTCCGAACATCATGAGGTAGAAGTCCCCTTTATACACCTTCCTGACATTTCATAATCATCTCAGCCAGGGCAAGGGTATGGAGTGGCACCTCCTAGGTTTACATTTCCCTAATGGCATCGTCTTACACAACCACTTCCCAACACCACATCAGGGTTAGGGCCGAGACTCTTCAAATCCATTTGGCTAATTTTTAAGGGTGGTAGTTCTCTCTTTCTCTCTCTCTCTCTCTTCTTCCTTCCTTTCTTCCTTTCTTTTTCTCTACCAGGTAAGTGTTTTGCAAGCATACTCCCTTTAGTTTGTATCTTGCCTGTTCATTTTCTTAACATTTTGTTTAAGAGTCAAAAGTTTTTAATTTTGATAACCACATTTTTTCTTAGATAGCCTCAACATTTAAAAACTAGCGTTGCTGTTAGGCAGGAAGGATGGACCGAGTACACAGGACTTCTAGGGCAGGAAAACCATCCTGTAAACAGGGTAGATCCATGGCACTGTACGTTTTTCCACTATATATAGGAAACACACCTAGAGGGATGCCTAGCATGAACTATGAAATCAAGGTGACAGTGACCTTTTTAATAGAGGTCTGTTATAGTAGCATGTTCACCCTGAAGGCTGCATGTTCGAGGACATTTGAGCATAAACAAAATCGCTGTACCTTTAAATACATTTTGCTGTGAACCCCAACAATTGTTAAAAACTGAGGTCTGTTTTGTAAAAAAAAAAAAAAAAAAAATCACAATAATAAGTTTTTGCCTGTACACAAATGTTTCTCATATATATTCTTAGGAAGGTTCATAATTTTGGATATTTTAAATTTGTAATCCATTTGAAATTAATACTATATATTTGCTATGGGACAAGATTTATTTTTTTTATGAATACAGTTGTCTGCTTTAGCCTCATTGATTGAAAATGCCCATTCTCATACAATACTCATAACTTTATCCAAAATCAACGGGCTACATATTTCAGGCCTATCTGTCTATATTTAGTATCATACTGTCTTGGTAACTATAGCTTCAAGTAAGTAGTAGAAACAGGTAGTGAGGTCTCCAACTTAGAGCTCTTGTTTTTAAATCACTTGCTGACTATAGACTGGTTTCTAGGTGCCAGTTCACTCTCAGTGAAGGTGTATTCAATATGGCTTCCATCTCTATCATCTCTTATTCTTTTTATGTTCCCAGAGGCTCTTTCTACACACACCAATCTCTTGCTTACATGAGGCACAAAGAATTCCTATCCAGCTGACATCACCTATATTTTTAGCACAAATTTCTTTTTTCTTATCCCACTCACCATGACTCATATGGCTGCCACAACTTTTCCCTTCTTGCTACCATCATGACCCCCCTCAATACTTAGTTTCTAGTTTTGGAATTTTTCTATACGATATCACTGAAAGGTTCTAATCTCTGTTTTGGACATAAGAGAAACATGTATTTATTTCTGACCTGCCTTAGAGAATCACTGCCCCAATATGCTGATCCTTAAGCTAGACCATGTTGGAGTAGTTCAGAGTCTAGACCTCACCTGAGCCACCTATGCCTGTAGGCAATGAAATGAATAATCAAAGTCTTTCCAACTCAAAACCAACCGAAACAGCTCATGGCCCAATACAGTGGCCCACTTCTCAGCTCACCAAGCAGTAAGATATCCTTCTCCCTGACTTCAACTCTTCATTGGCCACTGTCTTAGTCACTGTTCTATTGCTGTGAAGAGATGTCATGACCAAGACAATTCTTGTAAAAGAAAGTATTTAATTGGGGGCTTGCTTACAGTTTCAGAGATTTAGTCCATTGTCACCATGATGAAGAGCAGGGCAGCGCTCAGGCAGACATGGTGCTGGAGAAGAAGCTGAGAGTTCTACATCCTCATCCACAGATATATATATATATATATATATATATATATATATATATATATATCTCCATATATATCTCCATATATATCTCCATATATATCTCCATATATATATATATATATATATATATATATATATGGAGAGAGAGAGAGAGAGAGAGAGAGAGAGAGAAATGGGGGAGGAAGGAAACTGAGCCTGATGTGGACTTTTGAAACCTCAAAGCCTACCCCCCAGTAACAAACTTCCTCTAACAAGGTCACACCTACTCCAATAAGGCCACACCTCCTAATCCTTCTAATCCTTTCAAACAGTTCCACTCTCTAGAGACCAAGTATTCAAATATATGAACCTATGAGAGCAATTCTCATTCAAACCACCACAGTAACTTCTAAAACGTTCTTTGTCCTAAAATACTCAAATATTTTATGTCAGTGTTTAGCTACCTACAGGACAGTTTTGAAACTTATCGTGCAACAGCTGCATCTCAGGACTGAGGTCCTTGGGCTTGGATCACTTGATAGTCACTAGTACAAGCTCACCTACATGCTGGCCAAAATTTGAATATAAACTGTCTCCCATAGGTTCCTGTTTTCCAATGCATGGTCCTTGGCTGGGGTTCAGGGGAGAGGAAGTTGGTACCTAGCTAAAGGAAGTAGCTCACTAGGGGCAGGCATTCCTTCCTGGCGCTGTGTGTGTGCTGACCCAAGGTGACTGACAGGTTCATGCTTCTCCCCTTAAGTTGTTTCTGTCAGGTATTTTGTCCCAGCAGCTAGAAAGGTAACTAACACAAGACTTTAGAGAGAGGGGGAAGAAAGGACAGATGACAGACAGATGGACAGGCTGAGAAGAGATGGTGCCGTATATAGTTATAGCACTGACATATTCTCAAAACTAAAAGATTGCCTGAGATCTCTTATGATTTTATGTAGGACTCACATTGAGATATTCAAAAGGATATCCAGTTTCTAAACAAATCAAGTAGGATTCCATCTAAGCAAAAAAAAAAATCAAATTATAAAAAGATAGGGTTGTCCTCAAAATGAGAGGTTAAGAAAATATAGAACCACTCAGTTTAAGATAATAAACTTAAAAGATGGAGGTTGGGAATGCTGGACTATGACAAAAATGGATAGGTAGCCATGGGTTCAGGGGATAGAAAAGAAGAGGGCTGGAGCCATCCTGACTCAGATGGAATGGGACTCCCCTGAGATGCCACCCAGGAAAACCCTAAGAAGAGTCACACTGATGACACTAGACATTAGTTCTCTCTGAAAACCCTTAGTTTTAGAAAATGACTACAGGTATACTACTGCATCAGGTTCCTGTCAAGCCCTCAACTGCCTGAGGTGTCCCAGAAATATCTAGCAATTATTCGGAAAATTAAGCTGCTACTCTTAGACTGCCTGGCCATTTAGTCTGGCTACTTTGTGTTCCCAAATCTGATATTAAGTATCTAGGGAAATTTTAATTTTCATAGGCCAAAACATCAGCAGGCTGCTTCTTATATAAAACAATTGGAGTTCTATTATTTGACTCAGGAAGAGCGAAAAAACTAGGGCAGGGTTTATTCCTACCTCAGAACAGAGGTCCCCTGCCTTATCCAGGCTGCCAGTTGGCTGTCTGCACAGAAGAGCTGTGGGAAAAATCACCCAGCCAGCCAACCTGAAAAAGACGGTGATGATAAAGAAACCTAAATTCTGGCTCCTTGAGGTCTAACAGGGCAATTTGGGGAAGGTTTATTTGTAGCTAAAGTAAAGTTATTGTTCTTTTTCTCCAAGCAATATGAATATAGAAAAGGGGACCCAGGGAATCTATGAGGTTCAATGTCCTTTACCACCGGCCCATGGTCACAGTCTCCTGGGTGTCAGTCCTACCGCAGGTCCTGTGCCTGTCCCTTTCTAATGGTGACTGTTGTTTTAGAACACTGAAGTGGGGGTTGAAAGTGTGAGGGATGGCTACCTAGCATGAAGTAGTCCTAAACCAGGGGAGGGTGGTCTTTGATACCAGATGGCCGCTGAACCCCTTTTCCTCTGGCTCCTATGGCTTCACACAGAAGTGAGTGCCTCGCCCACCATAACATCGGGGTAAGCGGGGGGATGTTCTAGCACTACTTGGATCTCTCTCGACTTATGATTTCTCCTAATAAACAATTACCTGGGGCAGTTTGAAAATAGTTATGATATGAATTCAGGGATCAAGAAACTGTAGTTGTCTATGTCTTTAGAGATACAAGACAGTTTGTATAGAGGACGGGGATATATATCTACAGATGTACAAGATAGTTTGTATAGAGGATTGGGCCAGATAGACATCTATAGAGACAGATAGACAAGACAATTTGTAAGGCATAACGTCATCATTTGTAAATAACACAAATGTAAAAGGTAACACAGAAGAAGAGGTGAACTGGTATGGTCTGGTTTCAGTGTATAGCTCAGCTGTGTCCTCTTCTCCTAATGTAATGCAGATGGAGAAAAAGTATGTCTTTGGGTTGAAGAAAATGAGAGGACAGAGCAAATGAATTGAGTCCTTCAAGACTGGTCCAAAAGAGAGCACAACTAACCAAAACCCACAGCATTAAAATCGCATAATTAGTACACAGAGACCAACTAAATGCTTTTCCATCTCCACATCCCGCTACATTTTTATAGCAGAAGTTAAGAATACAATCTCACACTCAAAAAAGAGCGCTTTTGAGCAAACGCTAGGATAGCGACGATAGGCATTCCTGACAGGTTGTAAAAATAAAAGGACCCATACACTCACCTCCTTACACGGCTCCCTTAGAAAACCATTTTCAGTAATCTACTCCTTTATTATTAATTTAATCCCAGGGTATCAAAGGTAATACAAAGGTTAGGATGAGCTCATGGTGATTCAAAAGTAGTAGTGACTGAACAGTGTTTATGACAAGTTAAAAACCCGGGGACCTGATGGTTTGTGTAGAAGAAAAAAGAGCATTTATTCCCATATGCCTCTTCCACCAGTAACCAACAGAACAATGGTTTCTCAGGCCCCCTCAATTGGAAGGATTCCTGTTCCTCTGAAATCTCTCGGCATTTGGTCTACTGACCTCTTGCATTGTGCTATAGCCTTGATCAGCCTGAGCCCAAGTCCTTGAGGGAAGGTTCCAAAGATGGACCTGCTAATGGCCTGTGGGTGGAAGGCCACCGAAAACTCTAGCTGAATGAGTGCAGTCCTGAAAGAATCAATATCGTGAGAGCCACCATCTGCCCATGAAAACCCTGCATCTGATCCCATTTCCTATATTATAGGAGCAGAATGCTGCATCATTAATCAATAAGCTAACTTAATTATTCTTCCCAAGATTTTTTATATCCAGTAGGAACCAAACACCCCAAACGAACCCTTTAGAAGGAGCACCAGAACTTTTAAACTAGTGTTGAATGATGACAGCATCTCTTTGACAAATGCCTTGGAGACATCCTTGCTAGACAGACCTACGCTTCTAAACAGAAGCGGCTCACAGGTTGTGGGCTCTCCTCAATTAAAGGCCACTTTCAACAACTTGGATCTTTGATTTAGACCATTATACAGATGATATGACAGCAACACACCCAAGATGGGATGCACAGGTGGGGCTCTTTCCAATTAATTACAAAGGACACCTGCATCAGGCAGCTGGGTGGCAGCTTCCCCTTCCGGAAGAGGTAAGCATCGTCACAAGTGGCTTCAACTTACAGCCATGGCCACTTTCATGTAGGGAACCTCCACACCGCCTTCTGTGACTCACTCAGATCCCTTCGTGAGGCAAAGAAAGAATAAAGCAGAGAGAGGCACACTGGTCATGCATTTTACATTTGGAAATCCTGTCTAATCTCATCCAGCGACTAGAGAAAATTCACCGTGAGAAAAGACCACGGACACATTCCTAATCATTTGCTCCGATTTGTTTCACTTCCTAGGTGAGAAAATGGTTATAAACCAGCATGATTTTGCAATGCAGTGTAAAGAGTTTGGTCAGGACACAGAGGAGGGGGGGGGGGGAGCAGCTTCTAAGGGGCCATGAACCGAGGAGTATGCCAGCTCGGGAACTCCATCATTAGCCCAACCCACAGCTGTGAGCAGCACATGGTTCCCTCCTCCCAGCCGCTCCAAATCTGATGATGGAAAAAACAAAACACAAACAAAAACAACGCAGCGGCTTAGACAGCAAACCTGATGGTCCTACCCCAAATAGACCCCTTCAACGCATTTAATCTGACCTCCCCTTTCATAGGCACCACCGCTGAAAATGAACTAGAACAAAAGAAGATTGGTTATGGGCCGCCATAGAGAATGCCACGGTTTGCAGCATACATAATTCATGATGCTAAGAGAGCCGCCATCGACATCATTTAGCCTTTCCATATTTTAAATCGGAGAAAAGTTACCAGATGCTATTTATAAAGTCTCTTATTTCCAGAGGACCCTGCCAATTTTGAGAAATGGAGCAGCTTACAAACATAAGATCATAAATCTCCTGGAGTTTATGTGTTATCCATCAGAGACGGGGAGGCTAATAACCCTAAATAAACCAATCAGGCCAGCAGTCCTGTTGAGACCAATGTCATCAAATCACTTCTGCTTTTTCTGTCTTTATAATAAATGCTCCAATTTTCGTCTCCTGGCGCTTAAAGAGCATCCTGAACCATCCACTCAAATCAAAGGGTCTGGTCATGAACAGGACAGTTAAGGAGAGTGACGCCTAGGGAGGGAGCCAGGACCAGAGGAAGAACCTCCATATGGAGATGCCTCCATAGCATCCCAGACTCTGGCTCCTTGGTCCCCAATGATGCTCTGGGGCCTTTTCATTCATTACATCTGAATGAGTTCAAGTGGCCGCTGGACTTCATTCTCACGCCACTCTAAGGTATCTTCCATCCTCTGCCATGATCGTGCCTATGTCACGCAAGCCCAGGTGTTCCAGCTGCCTGTTCAATACTGCCCCTCTGCCTCACAGGGGGGAAACACAGGATTCAACACTCTAGAGTTCTCTTGTAGCCACACAAACAAAACACACACATACCACATTTGCATTCAATGAGTGTTGATCAGAGAATACTTGTGCTCCTAGAGTGTCCACCACCTTTGTCCTCCCCACTGGACTCAATGAACATCTATGGGCATGCGTCTTCTGGAGGCCTTTTCCTGCCCCACGCACCTGGCTCCCATGTCTCAGAAGGCTCTGCCCTTGGAATTGACTGCAGAGCCCGGTGGCTGTTTACTGCCCGCTCTTCTTCCTCCTCTCCATCTTTACTCTCCTCCGATGCCCCATGACCTACCCTGGGCCTAGTCATTGGGGAGCCCTCACTCACATCCATAGACCAGTCTCTCTGTTGGAAACAATCATATGAATGGCTCATAGGTCAGCTCCCTTTCCATGAAAGGAATCCTCACTTCTCACAGGTGGAAGCTAATTTTTTTTTTTCCCTAAAGAACTACTCAGAAATAGCAGAGATGGTAGGCTCTGGGGGACAGCCTCACTTCCGCCGCACAGAATGCCCAAAGTGTTTAGCCCTCTCAGGCATCAGTGGTTCCTCAGGCCTCTGTGAACAAAGATCATGGCAACCACAGTCTGCATTTATCGAGAGTTCACCATGTCGCAGAAACTGTATTAGGGACTGGATGCTTATTCATTTACTTAGTCCTCACAGCCTCTAAGGAGATGGTGACATAGGGACAAATGCTCAGGGACTGAGAGAATTTTCTTTCCTGTTTTCGGATGAAGCTGAGGCTTTCCAATGCAAAGGAGCTTCCTAGAGGTATCAGCCCACGGCCTTGAACTTCATGTAAACAAAACAGAAGCAAGGGCTCTTTCTCTGCTACTGATTTAGCTGAAAGCGGAAAAAGCTGTATGGCAATTCTAATCTCTGCAGCAAGAGAGACACCTGTTCAGTGTCAACTTGGATAGGAAGCCGTGTGGACTCCTTGAGACAAGTCAGGGCCTTTGCAGAAATGAGCTGGGTCGGAGGAGGGGCGAGCCCCAGGCGGGGAAGAGGCAGAAATCAATTCATAGCATGGATAGCATGCAGCCTGGCTCCAAGCATGAAATCCACAGAGCTCACGCCTCAGCACCCTCAGAGGTGAGAGAGCATGTGTTTGTGCAGGGCTATGAACAAAGCCACCGACACGCCACCAGATTCTTCAAAGGCAAATATTTGTCCACGGTCAATGGATGGGATTCTTCTCTGACAAAGAACAATGGACACCATTCTAACTCTCCATCCTTCCTCTCTGGTTTCCGGTGCGCTATGATCTCAATGGAGATTCCCCCATGAGTAAGCATGTCTTGCATCACAAAGGGCCCTGTAAATCAGGAGGTTTATGGGCGGTAAAAGATGGGTGATTTGAGTCCCCCGACCCCACAGCTTCCTGCCTACAGAACACCTGAGGCTGCAGGTGCAACAATTTTTCCAGTCCTGGAAACTGTTTTGTCTGGGATTTTATGCTGCTGTTGCTGCTGATGCTGGTTTTTTTTGTTTGTTTGTTTGTTTGTTTTATTTTTGTTTTTGTTTGCTTCTGTTTTTGCTTTGAGGGTTGCTTGTTTTTTCCTTTGTTTTCATTTTCTTTTGCTTTGTTTTTTGACTAGGCAAGAGAATTTGGACAACTCTGGTAATCAACAAGATACAATCAACCCTCGTTTTTTTTTGGCTAAGTGTGAATTATGTAGTATGTTCGAGAGACAAGGCTCAGCTGTATCCACAGAGTTCAAGCAGGGGCCGGGGAGGCGAGTGGCTAGCAGTGCTAAACTGGATATGCTGAAGCAGAGCCACAGCCCCCTGCCACGGTTCTGAAATGACCAACTAGCAAACCAGTACACTGGTTTCCTTCCACCAAGGGGAAAGGATGAAACATCGTACCTTGGGAGAAGCAGAGGGCGGCTTGCTTATATCTGTAAAAATGCAGGGGCTTAAGATAAGAAATAAATTGAAAAGAACACCTGCTTCGCCCAAGAGAGGGAGAGAACCAGGGCTGTGCCACTCCGGAGCCATCTGGGGACCAGCCGTGTCAGGGACAGGGACAGATGAATTGCTACGGAGGGCTTTAAAGGTCTTTTTTTGTTCCTGTACCCCCGGGCACCAAACAGCCCAGCTCTGAGCAGACAGGGGAGCCAGTTTTGACGGCAAAGTCTATTGGAAAATTCACTTTTCTTTTTTAGTACTTCGTGTGCAATTCATGAGCAATATTTGAATCAAAGTCACCTCAGCTTTGCCAGTCCCAGTGAATATATATATATTTTTTTTAGTAAATGTTCACAGAAAATGTGAGCCACTCTTCCCCTCCACACTGTCTGCCTTGATTTTGGGCTCTCGGGGTGAGGAGGAGGATTTTTAAAGAACATATGGTGAAACCCATGCTGGAAGAAGCCAACTCTGAAATTGCTGGCTTCCAGCGAACTGCGCCAGCAAGGATCTTTGAAACGTAGGAGTTTAATTCTGTCCTGTTTGGCCAGGGCCTGAGTTGCTCTAGGTTAGACCCATTCCTTCTTCATTATGCACAGAAAAAAAAGCAAACCATGTGGGTAACCTCTTAAAATGTATTCCCCCACTTGCTATGAGAACCTGACACCCAGTGCTGGTTCTATAGACATTATACCGAGCATGGGTCTAGATGATGCGATGGTGTGGCACTCCAGAGGCCAGGCAGGGGACAGACTCACCACCCTGCCCCCAGCAGCAAGGCAGGGGCAGTGTTTTGAGTTAGTGGGACATGGTTCATGACCAATTACTTTCCATTGATTTCTTACACGGGCCAAGCATTATGCCTACTGCCACAGTCCTATTGTAATCGGTGATCTTCTTATTTATAAACATTTGGGATCTGTAATTACATCTACGTCTAAATACCACATCACACAATAACTGGTGAATTAAGCTGTGAAAAGCATAATTACGCTCAAAGCAACAGCATCCCAGCATGCCACACAAAGCCAGCTAGAAACGTCACCTCCTTTGAAATCTCAATGCTGAGCTCTCCTCATTCCCAAGCCTCTTTCCCGCCCCACCATTCTAAGTGCATCTCCAGAGTGTCCTGAGCACAAAAGGTGTCTGATAAACTCGAAAGCTTTTTTTAAAAGAAGCTCATTGTTAAACCTCTGAAAGGGAGAAAACTTCCTAGCTTAAAAACCTAGAAAACAGCTCGGAAGAGATCATAGGTCTGTCATTATGCGCTGTCTGCACAGCACAGACAGAAGGGGCCAGAATATGCAATGTGTCGTAGACATATGCAATGTGTATCCGTGTGTGCCTGTTTTCACACTGCCATGATGGCAAGCATTGCCAAAATACATAGTTTAACAGAGTATGCATGTTGGTATGTGTACTTGAGCTCAGGTGCCCCAAGAACCAGAGATGTCAGACCCACCCAGAGTTGGAGTTATACATGATTGTAAGCCATTTAATGTGGGTACTAGGAGTTGAACTCCGGGCTTCTGGGAGAGTGGTACATATTTTTTTTTCTCCAGCCCCTAAAATGTACATTATGACTAAATGCAAGGTGCAAAGCGAGAATGCATAACCTCTGTCAGGTTATCCTGAAAGAATATCTACAGATAAGAAAAGAAGAGAGGCTGATGATGGGGTGGGGCTTCTACCATTGACTTTACTTTCTATAAGCAGCTATTACTTTCTTATTGTTTGAACCATTGTATGATTTCTTCTGTTCTCTCTCCGCTATGATGTTATGGATTTTTTTTTTAAGTTCTCTAAGAAGTGAATTGTGGAGGGGCGGGGGGGGATGTAAAGTTAAAACAAAAAACTTTAGATAATTAAAAAGGCAAAAAGAAAAGAAAACTTAATGACAGCCAAACTACATGAAGAGTTCATCTAAACTGATAAAACACGGTGTGTGATAATTTCTTTAAAGCTGAAAGGCAGTAAGATGATGCCAAAAGATATTATCTGAAAACTCAGAAAAGTAGCACCATAATTAGTGAGGGAACATCCTCACTAATCAGAACTAAGTCATCTTGAGGAGCTGCTTTCCATTAAATCTCAGTGCATCATGAAGGTGATGGACAGTTGAGAGGAAGCCCGGCGAAGGGCTCTGGCAGGTAGCAGGAAAGCAGTGTAAACGTGTTCTGAGACCATGAAATTCCCTGCCAACCACTCAATGATCCTCCTCTGGAAAAGGCCATCCCAATGCAAATCTCTCGTAGCATACCTTCCAAAAGCATGGCCGATTTTTGCTGGTTCCGTTGGACCTTGATTTGCTCTCACTGCAAATAGACCCCAGCTGCTCTAGCACACACCACTGGCAGTTCCTGGTCCTGCTCCAGCTTCTGCAGCTGCAAAGACCAGGTGCCCTCCTGCAGGAATGCTGCAGCTCCAAGTGTGCCCAGGGCTGTCTGCAAAGGGCATCTGGTAGCTGCTGCCCCCTATGTGGGGACAGTGTTGACCCTGTGTGTAAATACAGGGACAACCACAACCACAGATTCAGTTTTCACACCCTTCTGTTAGGTTCTTTTATCTGTAAAGCCAATGAATGATAATAAAAGTTCATGGCCCAAATAGAAAAAAAAAACCCAAAAAATGAAAACAAAAACAAGTTTCAGAAAGAAATACACCAAACAAGGTGTGGTACCTCATGGCTGTAATCCTCAGAAGGCTGAGGCAGGGGGGTTGCTACAAATTTGAGACCATCCTAGGCAAAAAAAAAAAAAATCAAATCTCAACAAACAAATGAAATCAGAAAAGGAATAAAAAGAGGGAAGAGGTCTACACAGAATTATAACAACAAAACGCAGGAGTCCAAATGGCTGAGCCAAGGCAACACGACGAAATAAACAGCTAAAATCGCCTTGCTCGCTATTATGTAAGAGCTCACAATTATTGCGCAAGCAGAAATCCCTGGAAATATAATAGACATTAGTTTTGTTTCCTGTTTTTTTTTTAATTTATTTATTTATTAAGGATTTCTGCCTCGTCCCCACAACCGCTTCCCATTTCCCTCCCCCTCCCCCGATCTAGTCCCCCCCCCTCATCTGCTCGAAGAGCAATCAGGGTTCCCTGACCTGTGGGAAGCCCAAGGACTGCCCATCTCTATCCAGGTCTCGTAAGGTGAGCATTCAAACTGCCTAGGCTCCCACAAAGCCAGTACGTGCAGTAGGATCAAAAACCCACTGCAATTGTTCTTGAATTCTCAGTATTCCTCATTGTCCGCTATGTTCAGCTAGTCCGGATTTATCCCATGCTTTTTCAGACCTAGGCCAGCTGGCCTTGGTGAGATCCCACTTGAATCATTTATGCACAATTGTATAATATGTATGAGCTAAGTACATATTTTAAGAACCTAAGCTTAAAGGAAGGCCTGGGAGAAACTAGTGGAGTGATGGTGGTACCTTTCAGTTATGAGTGATATCTTTTCCCTTCACCCTCCAGATTTATATGTTACAGTATGGGGCAAGTCAGCTTGTAAAAGACCGCACTATGAAAAAAGAAGGATTTTACCCACAGGCTTATCCAATTTTCAAAGGCACATCTGAAAGTTCGGGATCTTCTGGAGAAATGGCAGTAGTAGTAGTAGTTGAAATCCCTGATGTCCTGGTCATGTGTGAGACAGCTCTCTGAGCAACATACATGCATTATCTCACCCCCTTGGGACCAGTCCACAGGACAAAAACTACCGTGACTCCCAAAGTCACAACTCTGATAGGTGCAGAAATAGAAGAGAGTCCAGCCTTCCACCTCCAACCACTGTATTAGCATGCTTTAATTTTATTCTCTTAAAAAAACTTTCCCTTTTAAATTAATAAAATTTTATTATTATGGCATGCATGTTACGCATGTTTGTGCATGCACACATGTATAGTAGATGTATATAGTATGTATAGTGTGTATAGTACATGTATAGCATATATAAGGTGCAAAAGCACAAATAGAAAGATCAGAGGATGACCTTGTGGGGTTTACTCTCTCCTTTCGCCTTCGATTGGGTTCCAGGGATTGAACTCAGGTCATCTGGCTTGCATGGCAAGCGCCTCCACCACTAAGCCATCTTAACAGCTCAGAATGCTTCAATTTTAAAAAAGCAACATACATTCTTTGTTCCAAGTCAAAGCAGAAAAAAAAATACAAAGAATATTTTTAAACATCTTGCGCTTCCACACACTTCAGTCAAAGAGCAATACAGTTCATTTGGATGAACTCAGAGGTAAGGACAAACTCAAACAATGACAGAGAGATCAATGCAAGAAAGCCTGTCTTCCTGAAATCAGTTATATCCAAGTGAACAGTAGGCATCAAAAAGGGCTTTGGGAAGCAAGGTTAATTAAAGTAGTATTTTCATAAGCAACATATAAAGTGAGCGAAGATGTGTTAGATCCAAATTTACCTTTCTCAGGGACTGCTATGGTAAGATTTACAGCGAGGAAAATCAATGTTCTCACATACTGTCCTATGGATTACCAAGGCATGCAGTTATCCACTGTGAGAAAAATCAAAGGCTCTTTCTTCCCTGTACTCTGACCTGGAGAAAGTGGCCAGTGTCACACTTAGATAGCGTCCCATAAAGGTCATCTGAGGCTACCTATCTTCCTAGGGTCCCAGATGCAAATTCTTCCAGGACACAGCAGAGCTCTCTCTGCCCATGGCAAAGGCTATGCTGGACAGTGCTTTAAAGCTCTCATTCAAGGGCCAGCATGGGTCGCTCCCAAAGCTGATGGGTCCAGAAATGTCATTTAAATAAAGTTCCCTTCTCATCATAACTCAACACCAAACACGTAGGGCACACACTCCATGCCATACCCACTTACCCTATCAGTGCTCTTCACATACTGAGACCCACTATCTTCCTCCCATGGTCACCTGGAAACTCTCTTTAACACTCAGTTGCAGAGCAGTCTTGCAGGCACCACAATGGCATGCTTTTCCTGTGGCTCACACCCCTGACCATGACCTCTGCTGACCCGCACTACCTGCAGGCCCAGCTATTAGCGATATGAAAGACATTCACTACAAGCCGCCTGCTAAGGAACTAAACCTCTCTGAGGGGTAAACAGAAGGCTGGTGCAAAGCCAAAATGCTCTTACCAGGAATTCACCCCCTACTCAAACTCATCTCCAGTGGAAAAGGAGGGCAACAATGGTCCCTATCTCATAAGGTTTCCAGGGATCTGAGTGAGCTCGGCTAGTTGAAGTCTCTGAGCAGGCTGTAAAGTCAGCACACACTCAGTCTCATAGTGTCCCCCAGCCATCCCCTTTATACAGTCACAATGACACACACAATAGATCACCTGCATGGCACGGAAGCTGAGACCATTAAAACAACAACAACCCAGCTGAGAACTCAAAGTATCCTTCTGGTTTGACACTGTCACTCCCCGTTACCTTTAAAAAACTTTTAGAGAGAGAGAGAGAGAGAGAGAGTGTATTTATGTGTATGTGGAGGCCAGAGGTCAATTCAGCAAGACCAGCAGGCAATCAAATCCCAGGGACCCTCTTGTCTCTACCTCTGCATGCTGGGATTGCAGCTGCATGCCAAGACAAGCAGCTTTTTACATGGGTCCCAGCGACCCTAAGCCAGGTCCACATGCTACCCACTGAGCCACCTCATCAGCACGTGGTTCCAACACCATGTCATCGGCACATGACTCACCTTGGGAGCAGGGAGGATCTGAGATGTTTAACTCTTTGATTCCCTCAACATTTAATAGGTTAATAACAGGAAGACAGCTCACCAAAGCCTCCCTCAACAAAGAAACCTGTAAGCAGCAGTCAGGGATGCGACCACACCCACTTTAATGTGTGCTGTCTTCAGAGTCAGCATTCATGGTCTTAGGCCCTCGGAAATGACCGATGGCCTTGACCCTTCCAAACCAGGAGCTAAAAGATAACCAAGAAAATCGCTCTGGAAAGTTTTAGAAAGACTCGGTGATGACGCTGGTTTCAGCATCCTCTCAGGCTCTGCCTCAGAGTTACCACAACAAATGATTTAAAATCCAAGTCAATTAAAATGAGAGATGTGGGCATTCCTCTCTGTCCACTCTTCTCCCCCAGGGAAATTCAAACTGGGAGTTGGCTTCATTCTAAATGAACGGATTTTTTTCCTAAAAAAACCAAAAAGCCATCTCACAAGCACACAATGATTTCTTCTCTGTATGGTCAGATTCTATCGCCAAAGGCTCAACCATCATGTTAAGATCCCACCCCAGCTCTCTATGGCCACGGTCATGCATCGTATTTTATTCTCCTAAAACTCCCGGTTCAGCTCAAATGTCTGTATACAGCAGGCATTCAAAAGTGATCGATGGCCAAATCAAGCTAATGACTTGTCTTGTATGTAATATCCTAATATTGAGATATTCCTAGCCCTTACCTGCTTATCTACCTATGACCTAAGGACCAAGCACTCCGGGTATCTATCGCTTAAAAATTACCAAACACACACACATACACAGTAAAGACTACCTACCACAGACAGACCCAAGGGACTAGACAGCTTCACCAATCCTAAAAAGAGGCTCCCAACATGGTCATGTGAGAGATGTCCAGTCAATGGGGAACCGCGGGAAACACCCAAACCCTTACTCTAAGCCATGCCCTGCAAAGAGGTATCACCTGGAGCCAGGCGGAAGAATTCCCAGACATTTCATCCCAGGAAGGATACCAAGTCCTGCCTCAGTGCTCCTTGTCTACGCAAGCACTTGGCTCAGAGGTCATGCTTCCAAAGCTCTGTGAAGGTAGGAAATACCAGGGGATTATTCAAATTTAAAATGGTTGATCTTACATTTGATAAATTTAACCTTGAGAGGAAGAAAAAAGGTGAGGAGGAGGGAGAAGAGAGGAAGAAAAGGGAAGTGGGGAGGGAGAAAGAGGAGAGAAGAGGAGGGGAGGAAAAAGGAGGGGGAAAGGAGGAAGAGGAGAAGGAAGAAAGGGAAGAGAGGAGATGGGGAAAAGAGGGTAGGAGGAAGAGGAGATGGGGGAGGAGGGAGAGGAGGAGGAAGGAGAGGAGGAGGAAGAGGAGGAGGGAGAGGAGGAAGGAGAGAAGGAGAGAGAGGAGGAAGGAAAGGAGGAGGGAGAGAAGGAAGGAGAGGAGGGAGAGGAGGAGAAGGGAGGGGAGGAGGAGGGAAGGGAGAAAGAGGGAGTGGAGGAGGAGAGACAGGAGGAGGAGAGAGGAGGAGAAGGAGAGAGAGGAGGAGGGAGAGAAGGAGGACAGAAGGGAGAAGGCACACAAAGGAAATAACAGCAAAGGCAGCCACACCAAGCATGTGACTCACGAAACCACCCCACCCCAAAACATGCTCTGCTACCAAGTGCCTCTGTACAAATTGTATGAGAAAAAGAGACAGCTGGAATAGCTTGGGTGCCCAAGGCTAAGGTTTGGAGCAGCAGGAACTTTTCAGAAGCAAGCAAGGAGAGTCTCCAGACTCTTAGCATCCAACAAAGCTGCCTGGCTGCTCTGACCACCCTGAACACTGCACCCCACTGCAGTATTTGTATTCTCTACCTTTTGTGGAAAAATAACAAAACCCAGTATTTCTATCTAGGATATTACACTGAAGAAAAAAAAATTAAAAATAAAAAAAAATAAGTAAGACATGTTTTTGAGCACTTACTGCCCAAAACAAAAATAACTCCAAAATTTTCCTTCTTATTCTCTACAAATAAGTCAGCCCTGTTGGCAAGGGTATCTGGGAATTGTTATGGATGTGGCTGCCAAGAATGCAGTGCGCAGGGTGTTGTCTAGACCGCAGCCAGTCACTCCTCCAGGGGCTTCCCTGGTCTCCAGTCAGGAGGCTGAATTCGGGGCAGCATCACCTGGGTCGGGGTAAAGCAGCTGAAGAACACTGCCTTCCTGTAGCCATTCCACCCCACCAGTCAAGCCTTCGTGTTCCTCAGCATCCATCCCTTCCTCCTGATAGAAGTCAAGGTTAAGGGGAAGGTATGAGTCGATCGGAGGAGGAAAACCTGTGAGACCATCTGCTTTATTTGGGGTAACCAGTGATTAAAGGAGAATAAATGTGGCTTTCGGCGGCTGGCTCCCACATCCTACTGAACTGGGTATCCTAATCATCTACTCCTTATCCATGCACCCATTTCTGGAAGTGTAGAGTTTATACACAAAGATTAAAAACACACAAACACACTAGAAAAATCAAGCGGAAAACCTCAACGTATACACTTGCAGATAAAGAACACCACGAACAACCCAAACCCCACTTGCTGGAATCATTGAGATAACATCATATCTTGAGCTCTCAGAAACCAGGTCCGTGGAGACCCTCCCATCTGCTCCGTCATTCCAGTACTGCCCAGATGACTGCCAATACACAAAACATCAGAAGGCAAAAAAGAGAAAAGTCTCTGGGACGCAGTACCATTCTTCAGAAGGGGGTGGGTGTCTCTAGGTCTATGAGTTGGTTGCATGCATTCTGCGGGTATCTGAGGTCCCTATCAATCATTCTGAGAACAAGAAGGCCAGTTTCATTAATGCCAGAACAGACTAGAGAATACATGTCCTCTGAGGGAAAGGCCATCAACTCCCAGAGAAAGACAAACTGACACCAAGCAACTGGTTTTACATCAGGAAGACAGAGTCGGAGAGACCTGAGACCTGGCTGAGGGCGCCTGCCCAAAACAGACCATCCTGGTGTTGTGCCACAGAGACCAGGTATGAGGGCATGGGAGCCACAAGTGACAGGAGAGAACAAAGACTGGACCAGCCCTTGCTCTGGTTTTTCATCTCAAATGAAAGCTAAGGATGGCTGCTGGGTCTCTGGGAAAGGCGCAGCAGTGGAGGGAAGAGAGCTGAGGAGCAAGATGGGGAAAACCTCCAGCAACATCCACTCCAGAATTGGCCCTCCCCATAATGGGCAAACACTGGCACTTCTTCCCAACCGCAGGGAGAGCACTATTATTCTAGATCCTCCTTTAGGCCCCCCAAACATCCCTGAGTACCCCATCAGTGTATTCGATATGAGATGAAGTGACTTAAGGAAGCGCTGAACCAGGCCAGGTTCAAGGGAGCAAGGAGAACAGGAGGCAGTGTGCGACAAACTAGAAAGAAAACTGTGTTACAAACAAAGAGTCTCTCTCTGGGAAGTTCTCAAGTAGCCTTGAGAGTCCACCCTAGAACTGAAACACCTAAATCTTACAATAATTTGAGCCCTACTAAAACCTCTCCAGTCTTTCTTTTTATTTGGAGCAAAGTCCTACTGAGTTCAAAGAGGCCTGTTTAGGAAAATAAAGACCTAGGGGCATCAATTATTAATAAAGTTAAACTAAAAAGATATTGAAGAACCTTCGTGAAGTTACAAAACAATGATTAATTCAATCCAAGCAACTAGGTCATGCTCAGATTCCAGTCATTGTAAGAGTTAGATATAATAAGGCAAGAACTTAGCTTCGCTCCAGTAGTCACAATGAAGGGCCCATTCAGGGACAAGCGCTGCAGTCCAAACCCAGCAGGAGAGCTGAGACAGCTGAGTGGGTGTGTGTGTGGGGGGGGTGGGACAGGGCAGGGCAGACTCGCCATCCGGTACAACCTGGGAACTTGACATCGCAACAAAGAGATTCTTCTTCTAAAGCCCCAGTCATTGAGGGACACCTGAGAGGCTTCCGGAGACCACAAAGCCTGGGGCAGGTCTCCACATAGAGGAAGCAAGTGAACAATCTAATCAAAGGCTTATTATGGTGTACACAGCCGCTCCTGGGACAGGAGAACTTACGCTAAGCGGCAGACAACAGGCGTGCACCATCCTCAGGCATGTACCATCAGACAGGCAGATACACTCAGACCCACACACAGTCAGACAAACAGATCTGTTAGACTGGCACACACAGATGAGTACATACAACAATCAGACAGGCTCAGGTGGTCAGACAGGTACATGGAGCCAGACAAACAGACACTGTCAGATGGGCACACACTATCAGACAGACAACATCCTATGGGCACTTTAGGATAGGCACACACTGTCATATGGGCACACACTGTCATACGGGTACACACAGTCACATGGGCACACACTGTCATACGGACACACACTGTCATATGGGCACACAGTCAGACAGGTTTACACTAGGTATAGAAAATGAAGCAAAGGACACTTGTGAGATATGGACAGGCTCTGTGTGAATGAATGTAGCCAAAATTAAAGAAAACCACACAATTAAGTTTCCTGGATTGCTTTCTCCTTATTGTTAAAAATTACACTTCAAGTCGGGCAGTGGTGGCGCACGCCTTTAATCCCAGCACTCGGGAGGCAGAAGCAGGCGGATCTCTGTAAGTTAGAAGCCAGCCTGATCCACAAGAGCTAGTTCCAGGACAGGCTTCAAAGTTACAGAGCAACCCTGTCTCAAAGAAAAAAAAAAATTACACTTCATAACTTGGAGGGTGAATAATTGAATAGAAGTGAAAACTTATATTCAAAATCAGTTAGACAAAGACATACTCTTCCAACTTAAAAGCACACCGCGGGCGTTCAATGCTATCAATCTGCTGCAGGCCAGAGTTCTAGCCACTCAGTCCATCAGGTCGGCCAAGCGAAGAGAATGAAACATGAACAAACACCCCATAGAAAGAGCAGTGCACTCTGGGAACGAGAATATGGAACCAACTACGGGGCAGAAACGGAAGAGAGTGGTGGGACAGGCAGGAGTCGGCACCCCGAGAAAGCATTAGATTCTCACAGTGATATTCTGGAAAACTATTGCATTTACGTGTGCGCACACGATTCAGTACATACGTGGAGGCCAGTTTCAGGTCCCTGAGATTGCTAGACAAGTGCCTTTACCTGCTGAACCACTGTGACATTTAAGCATCTTACAGACCTGTCTTTCATTTCTGGAAGAACCCTGGAGGGCAGTTAAAAGCACTGGAGTACAGGGGTTCAATTCCCAGCACCACATGGCAGCTAACAACTGTCTGTAACTCCTCTCCTTTATGCAGACATACATGCAGACTAAACATCCACAGATAAAGTACATAAACCTTTACTTAAACAAACACCTCTACGTCGACTTGACTGTCTTCAATGAAACACACTTGTCATCCCTTTGACAGTGTGATTGATCTTCTCTGTGAGAAATTTTAAACTCATGGTTGCTGGCTAAGGATCTCCAAAATTAAAGCCAGAGGAATCCAGTCCCGCATCATCTAGCCAGCTAAGTAGCTCTCATCAGAAAATGCAACTGGGCAGGGCGAGGAAAGTTTTCCGTATAAGAGCATTTAAGAGCATTTTAAAAGGTACTAATGCTTTCTGTTGGGACTGCTTCTGTTGAATGGTCCCAAGCAACACAGGAATTGGCACTTGATGTCCCAGAATAGACAAAAGCAAAAAAAACCTTTAAAAAAAATCAGTTTTTAAACCATTGTATGTAAAATTGTGAATTTACAAGAAAACTTGATACTTTAAGTGTAAAATGAAGTCACCAATTTCCTGTCCCCCAAAAGGAAATGAAAGACATAAATAGACTTTATAGAAAGACAGAAAGCTACACGCAGATTCAAAGCTTCTCCTAAGCTAAAATATGTTCCCATCGCCTATAGGCGTGTCCTTTAATAACTGAACATCAAATGTTGTCATTTCTCCCATGTGACATTCTAGATTTCATTATTTTTGGTTCTTACCAGATCTTTAAAAATTATGGCAACTACTAATTAATGTTGGGAATCACAGAAAAAAATATGACAGGAAAAAACTCCTGTTCTTTTGTTATTGTTGTTGCTGCTACTGCCATAATGTAAAGAAAAACAATATTGTCCATTTTCCCAATATTCTGGTCTCTTTGCTACTTTTGGGGGGAAAAATACAAGCGAAAACTAATTTAAAAAAAATAACATTTCTGTCAGAAATATTCCATACGTGTTATAAAAAATAACTAATGCCATGTTTCTCAATATAGATGTGTGTTCTTACAATTTTTCTCTTTTCCTTTCTCAACTTGAAAAATTGTTATAACCCGGATTGCCAAGGAGGTGTGCCTCATTTGAAAGGCAAATGGAGACACAAGCCCCGCCCCCTGCTTATTGTTTTCCCATCTCACTGCCAGCTCCTTTATGCAATAGATGAAGGTGAAAATTTAAGAGCAGAAGTGAGGGTAAAAAAAAAAAAAATCCTGCTAGCCTCACTGTTTCACTGACAGAATTCCTCAGCCCAGATTGGTCCGTGTTCAACTATGTCCTTCCCTTTGTCGTGCATGACGTCAGTTTAATTCACACCCGGCCTCTGCGTGGAGCAGGAACTAGTCCCAGAGTGCTCCTTCAGTGGAGTAGGCTGTGAGTAGTGTGCCCAACCACTCTGTGCAACGCAGCAACATGAAAATGAAAAGTGTTTGGCTTCCATGAATAAAAGACAATGGCAAATATACGATACAGCCGAGGCATCCACCGAGTCGGGGCCTGTGACAAGAGGCCAGATAATCATACAGAATGGCTGGCTCCCGTGCCTGGTAACCCGATATGGTGGCTTTTTTTCAAGCTGAAGAATTAAACCTAGATCTAGGGCAACGGAAAGGCTTTCCCTTCGGAAATATTGGTGTCCCGTGCCTCCCTGATACTATTGCCAGCCGCGTTCTTGTTGGCACTCTTGCCAAGACAAAGATCAGAGTGGCATTCAGTCACCCCTCGGCCTACCCCCAGGGGTGGGGACCAAGGTGAGAAAGGCTGAGTGGTTCTATTGTCACAGGATCTGTGCTAAGGATGCTTGGGACACTATCGACCAAATCGGCTGTCACAGAACTACAAACGATGAGGAAACAGTTCCTAGCTAAAGACTTGAGCCACATTAATCAGGAAAAGAAAGATCCCAGGCAAAGCAGAAAAAGACCAGGAGTTTCCAGGACAGTCGCCCAGGAACCTACCCTGGATAACACGACCATGATGGGCATGTGTCATTCATGACAGATTTGCCCAAACCCACAGGAATAAATACCCAGACGAGGATTCGTTCCAGTGGGTGGAGGGATGGAGGACTGGACTGCTCCTGCGCAGAGGATGATGAATGAGGACCAGGAGGCTATGCATATGTGAGGGAGGAGCAGGTGGACACAATCCATACCCTCTGCTCAGTGCTGCTGCACCTTTAAAGCTGCACTTTCAAAAATGAGGATTTTTTTTTTCTTTTAAATCTCAAACAAGCAGTCCTCAAATTTGCTCACTTGCCTATAACTGCTTACAAAAGAAAAAGACAAAAGACAGAAACAAAAAAAAAAATGACTTGGGAAACACCCCCTAGGAGACCCATGGGTTTTCTCGTTTTCCCTTTCATTACTTATGAACCACCATTGGAAAGTCCCATTCACCAGAGGAACATATCTGACAATGTCAATGAAACTCAAATATCACCAGGAAATAGTGGAGGAAATCCCCCTCAGAGTGAGCCCGCTCTGTCCTGAGCTGGTCAAGTCTGTACTCTCTAGAGGCAAGCCATCTAGACGACACAGCCATCAATCACCACGGTTACAGAACATTCTTCGGATGTCTCAAGAAACGCATGCCCTCACTCTGACTTGCTAGGTTACATTGGGACTTTAAACAAAAGACTATGACCACCGACACAGACTCAGGCTCCTCCCTGCAACAGCATGTGTCTAATGGCTGTGAGAACCCAGGCTCAGCACAGGGCTAATGCCACCCTCATCCCAGCTTCTGTGCCAGTCACCTGGGATTTCCCGCTACAAACTGTGGCTGACTTTCAAAGAATAATAAAAGAGACTTTGGAGATGTTTTAAGTTGGGCGGTATGCGTCTCCCTGTTAGAAGAAAATGACTCTTGCCGTTGCGTTTCATGTTGCTTTGGCGATTGTCATAACCACTCTGGATCCACCTGGGAGAGCCTAGGAGGCAACAGAAGCACCCCCACACACGAGAAACAAATGTCTCCAAACCCGCAATGTAACGCGAACCACCAGTGAACCCCAACACCCCCTCCACCTACCTGGGAAAGCGTGTGGATTAGGGGACCCTCTCTTAAGGCACTTAGAACAGAGGATGTGCACAGTGTAGTGCAGTCCAGGCCATTCCTGAAGTAGGACATTCAGTTCCTCTACCAGAGGGGTGATGGCTTGCCATGCGGTCCATATATTTGGTAATGATGCGTGGCTAGCAATGGACAGGGTGTCCGGCTGTAGGACCCCCTTGGCGGGTCTGTAGCTCACCACCACAGGGACTTTCCCTCGATATGCAAAGATCTGAAACTTCCCATCCGACCTGTGCACCACATGGCTGTTGATCTGGACACTGTAGCGTGCAAACAATCCAGGTGGAAAGGTAAAGGGGAAACTATATTCGATCTGCAACTGTTCGGCCACAAAAGACTGCCCAGCTAGGTTGGTCCCATTGATCCAGGCCTCTGCGTGGGGCACCTCGTTCTGCACGTAGCATGGGAACTTGTACCAAGCTGTGGAGCCGTTCAAAGGCTTGCCTTTGGGTTTATTGAGGCAGTAACATAGTCCCATCTTCTCCAACAGCTCCAGGAGGAGCTGCAAGTCCTGCTGGGCCTGGACATGAGGCTTAAGCAGCAACCGGATGACATGGGCTGGCAGGAGCCCATGCAGCAGAAAGCCTTCCACATAATGATGAAGCTGGGTGGCCCGGAGTGGGTCCTGACCCGAGGTGGGCACTGCCATGGTGGGGAAACTCTCCCCCTCCCCCTCGCCCTCTCCACTGGTCCCTAGGAGCAGTTTATGCAGCAGCAAAGAAGCATCCCTCTGGAAAAAGACATTGAGGATGTCTATGAGGCGGGTGAGGTTGTGGAAGACATGCTCCTTGAGGGCCGGACTATCCTCGAAATAGAGTAGCTTGCCGCTCTCGTGCAGGTAGGAAAGGGCACTCTGCAGCCGGTCCTCTGTCAGACCTGCTTGCAGACCCAGGCGGGCCGAGTCCCACCAGCTTAGCCACAGTCGCTGTGCCTGAGGTGGCTGGAAGTGCAGCTCCTCGAGCACCTGCCAGGATCGAGGCAGGACTCTGTGTAAGTTGGGGAAGATCTCTCGGTGCTCAGCGACAGAGAGCAGCTTGTCGCGAAGGCGTTGCAATTGGTGGGGGTCCCTGCAGCTAACAGGCAACACGGGGGAGAGGATCTGCAGCCGGTGGTTAAGCAGGTACTGAAAATGGGCCTTGCGCCTTCGAAGGTTCTTGTCTGAAACACCGTAGTAGGCTGCATGGGGGCTGGCAGAGCGCAGCTCGAAATCCCGAGCCAGGGCCTCGTCCACCACCTTGGCTAGATGGCTTAGGCCCTCTGCATCGTGCTTCTCCTGCAGAGCGATCTGGCGGTGAATGTCCAGACACTTTTCCTCAAGCTCCCGCTCCCCACACAGGTCCGCGTGGGTGCCCACAATGCACACCACAGCGTGAGGCACCCGGGCCCCCACCCGATGCAAGAAGGTGCCCACAGCAGTAGGAAAGCAGCGAGGTTCATAGGTGGCCAAGTTGACCACCAGCACATACAGGGCTCCTGGGGAGAGGAAGAAGGGCTGTATCACCTCATAGCTTTCATCACCGGCTAAGTCATACACAATGAACCGCAGGCCCCGGGAAGCATCCGCAGTCCAGCTGGTCACCTCGATGCCCTTGCTCCCAAGGGGAGGGAAGAGTAGGTAGCTCTTCTCCTTGTCCCCTCCTCCTTGATCTCCCTCCACTTTGTCCTCGGTGAGGCAGTGGCGGAGCAGGGTCTTCCCTGCAGCCTTATGGCCCATTAGGAGCAGCTTGAGGCGGGGCTGCACAGCTGGCTGGGAATGAGCCAATTCCTTCTGGTAGGCTGCGATGTAAGGGATCCCCTTCATGCAGACTTCGTAAGGGGGTTGAATCAATGGGTTGTCCTTGATTTTCCACAAGCCTACCCGGGAGAGCTGGCCAAAGTTGTCGGGCAGAACAGCGATCTGGTTGCCCTGAAGCACCAGCTCCTCCAAGCCGGTCAGCTCCACAATGGAGTCTGGCAAGTAGCGGATGCGGTTATTATCCAGCCACAGGGTGAGAAGCCGGCCCAGCCCGGCGATAAGGGATGGCACTGAGGTGAGCTGGTTGCGACTAAGATAGAGCTCCTCCAGACCAGCCAGGGGCAGCAGCGCAGCAGGAAAGTCCTCAAAGAGATTGGAAGAGAGGTTGAGCATCTTGAGTCTTTGCAGGCGGCTGAATTCGGGGGGCAGAGCCTGCAGCCCGTTGTTGTCTAACATGAGGCTTTCTAAACTGGCCAGCTCGCAGAAGCCGCTGGGCAGGGTGCCAAGCTCGGCCCCACTAAGCCAGAGAATCTTGAGGGCACGCAGAGCACTGATATCCTCAGGTAGGCCTCGCAGCCGGTTACTGGATACGTCCAGCTCCTCCAGGGCAGTCAGCTGCAACAGCTGCCTGGGAAAGGCGGTGAGTTGGTTATGGTCCACGTCGAGGGTGCGCAGGTGGTTGAGGCAGGAGAAGGAATCTGGCAGATGTGCTAGCCGGTTGAAGCTGACATCCAGCTCCTCCAGGTTGGCGAGGGCACCCAGCTGGGCAGGCAGAGCTGGCAGCTGGTTGTGGCTCAAGTTGAGCTTGCGCAGCTCCCTTAGGGCGCTCACCACCTCGGCACCCAGGACTGTCAGCCGGTTGTGGCTCACGTCCAGCTCCGTAAGGTGATGGCCTAGCTCCGCCACCGCAGGGGGCAGCCGGGCAAAGCGGTTCCTGCGCAACACCAAGACGCGAAGGCTGCCCAGAGCTGACCCCAGACCTTCAGGCACATCCTCCAGGCCGTTGTTCCCCAGGTTCAGCACCTCAATGTCCCCGATGTTGGCCGGCAGCACCAGCTGGGGGGCGTCTGGGGAGTCGAGTGCGTCGCCTCCGGCCCCCGGGCAGCTGAGCGTGAGCTGGCGCAGGTTGCTCCGCAGCTTCCTGGCGCGCAGGGCGGCGTCCCGCCACAGTCTCACCGTCTTCAGGTTGCCACTGTCCTTGCCAGCCATGGCGGGGCCCCGCGCCGACAACCCTCACGCCGGCACCGGAGCCCGCAGCTGCATGCCGCGCTGCACCCCAGCCGGCCCCCGGGCCCTCGCGCTCCCGCTGCTCCCGAGCCACCACCCCTGCGCGGCCGGCGGCCGTGGGTCCTAGTGCAGCCAGCAATCGGGTGCCCGCAGCTGGGGGGCGGCGGCGACGCTGGCAGCTCTGGGGGGCTCCGGGCAAGCGGCTCGGAGCTGGGCTGCGGCCGCGTAGCGCGGCTCGCATTCTCCGTGCTCCCGGGCCATGGGCGCGCCGGACAGCAGGGCCGCCGCCCGCCCGCCGCGCCGCGGAGGATGCCTGCTCCTCTTCCAGCTCCGGCCGCTTCGCTGTGTCTGGGTAGCCGACTCCAGCCCCGCTACCCTCGCAGCGGCGGTCCGGAGGCCGGCGGCGTCGCCTCCGCTAGCAGCAGGAGGAGGGCAGCGCTCGGCTCCGCTGCCGGCATGCTGCGGGCGCAGGGCCGGGGCGCGCCGGGGGCAGCGGCGTCTCCTTGTCTCCGTTTCCCCGTGGCTCGGGCGGGAGCGCGAGCGCCGCGTCCCCGGCGCTGGGAGGGCGCGATTGGAAAGCTACAGCGCCGCCCGGTGGAGCGGCCCCCACGTGACCGACGGAGGCGCTGCTGGTTCCCGGCACCGCCCCGGGGGCGGGAGTTGCAAAGGGAGCGCAGACTGAGAGGCTTGGGGGCGCCGGGCTTGATGGGGTTAGTGGTGTGGACCTTGTCCCTCTGTGAGGCTCACCGTACGCGACCCTCAAGGCTGTGTGGGACTCTGGGGTCTCTGGGTTGGGTTCCACTGCATCGGTTTCTTTGTTGGCTGTGGGTCTCTAAGGATTTCTTATTCATTCCTAAAGCGTAGGAGTTAGCCGGCTTCCTTACTCATTCTTACTCACTTTCCCTTCCCTGCACCCTTCATCCACACCATTGCGGAACAGGCAGAATGCAAGGACCCTGTGTCAAAGGAGCTTAGAACGAGACTGTGGTTAAACCAAAGGCAGATAGGTGAGAGTAGACAACCTCTAATCCATTTGATAAGTAGTTATTGGGGCTCATGTGTACTAAGTCAACTAAAGCCTAGTTTCCAGCTCCCCTCGTTTGAGCCAGCACCTCTGTAGTGTCTTATCGGGGCTATCCCATTTAGCGTCACAACCTCATGAAACATGCTACATCTTAAATCCGACATTCTTGTTGCTCTGGAGAGTCAAGAGAATGATTGTGTTCAGCTTGGGTTTATTCCCATTGAAAGGAGTTGGTCTAATAGCATATCCATACTAAAAAAAATCTCCTCCGAATTTATCGAAGCCTTGAAACCCTGCTCACAGTTGGCTTATCTAAGGAACCATTGGCGATTAATGGCTGGTTGAAATGGACAGTCACTTTCACTGAGGACGCAGACACTGATAAGCCACTAAGGCTCTAGCAGTTGGCCCCACACCTTGAAATAAGGGCAGCTATTTAGAGTCAATAAAGATTCCAGAAAGCAAGAACGCAAAGAGAGGAAGAGCGAGAGAAGAAAGGAAAAACATGAAGTTAGGAGGGAAATGGGGGGGGGGGGGGGTGGCGGGTAGAGGGAGTTGAATGGGAAAACTAGCTATGATTAATACTCATTGTATCCATGTATAAAATTCTCGACGAATAAATACAAGGGAGTTTTTAAGTAATCAAATAGTTCTCACCCTCTGGGATTCAAATTAAACTGATTAAATTCACTGCTTACCATACTCTAGCTTTACTGCACACTTGTAGACATTCAAGGGCCATCCATGTTCAGTGCATTTGTTTCTTCAAAGAGAGAAACCCCACTGATGACTACAAGTCCTCGGGGAGCATCCTGTAGTAAGAACGCTCCCAGGGTTAGTCTTGGATACCTCAGGCAAAATCAGTAATTTAGCTGTCCATATTTATTTGCATTCACCCTGAAGGACTTCCTGAGAAATTAAACACTCAAGGACTCCAGTATTCTCTTGGAGGTGGTGTGTGTGTGTGTGTGTGTGTGTGTGTTCTAAATCATGGAGGCTGACTCCTTGGTTTTTCACGGAGGTAGGAAGGGCTTCGAAGACATTAAGCAATCTCTAATCCGTCAGTAAATATTGGGAGGTTTGCTGACTCCAAGGGTGGGGTGGTTGAGCATACCCTGGCCTACACTGTTCTTGAGTGTCAGCTGAATCTTCCACTTTTAACAAATGGAATAAGCTGAAGTTCTGCCTGAGGAGGAAACCCAGGCAAGACCTCGGTGCCCTACTGCATCTTGAATAGCTCCACCTTGGTCCTAAAGTGCTTTAGATTGCATCTAGAAAGCCCTTACTAAACAGCTGTGATAAAAAAAAAAATAGTACCCTTCCCAAGGAGCTAACTGGAGACATCGCCCTGGGCACCTGGGAGCCCCTCTAGGTTCAAGTCTCTTGTCAACCCTAAGATGGCTCCCTTAATTAAGTTATGTGATTCCCTGCTCCTCTATCCAACCTTCCTTTCTCCCAATCATCCCGTTTCCCCAAGTTCCCCCCATTCTCCCCTTCTTACTTTTCTTGGGCAGCTGAGGATAGGGAACCTGAAATGACCCTATCCTATAGCCATACTGATGAATATCTTGCATATCACCATAGACCCTTCATCTGGCGATGGATGGAGATAGAGACAGAGACCCACACTGGAGCATCGGACTGAGCTCCCAAGGTCCCAATGAAGAGCAGAAGGAGGGAGAACATGAGCAAGGAAGTCAGGACCACGAGGCATGCACCCACCCACTGAGACAGTGGGGCTGATCTATTGGGAGCTCACCAAGGCCCGCTGGACTGTGACTGAAAAAGCATGGGATAAAACCGGACTCTTTGAACATGGAGGACAATGAGGGCTGATGAGAAGCCAAAGACAATGGCACTAGGTTTTGATCCTACTTCATGTTCTGGCTTTGTGGGAGCCTAGCCAGTATGGATGTTCACCTTCCTAGACCTGGATGGAGGGGGGGGGACGGACCTTGGACTTTCCACAGGGCAGGGAACCCTGACTGCTCTTTGGACTGGAGAGGGAGGAGGAGAGGAGTGGGGGGAGGAGGGGGAGGGAAATGGGAGGCTAGGAGGAGGTGGGAATTTCTGTTTTTTTTTCTTTCAATAAAAAAAATAGCCGGGCGGTGGTGGCGCACGCCTTTAATCCCAGCACTCGGGAGGCAGAGGCAGGCGGATCTCTGTGAGTTCGAGACCAGCCTGGTCTACAGAGCTAGTTCCAGGACAGGATCCAAAAACCACAGAGAAACCCTGTCTCGAAAAACCAAAAAAAAAAAAAAAAATAGTACCCTTCCAATAGAAGTATCTTCAGAAAACTCTTCTCCCTTAGTCATTAGATAATCTGTTTAGCTCATAGAGGGAACTGAGTGGGGATCTAGCCAGTCAGCCTTTGTGCCCCTCCCAAGCCTGGTATAAATGAGCTGAGTGAGTCTGCCTGCAAGGAACTGTTCTCTGCTTGCAAAGTGTTTCAAGATCCCCTTGGCTAAAAAGGCTCCCCCACCGCCCCTAACCCCGCCCCACCACTATGAGAGTAGGAGCCCAGAGTGTCTGTCAGGCATGTGAGACAAAGTATCTTCCTGGAGCAAAGTCAATACTGAGGAAGTTTGGGAGAAGTCTGTTCCTGAGTTCCCTGAAGCTATGTGCGGTAGTGCAAGCCTGTCGCTCCAGAAGCCTAAGGGCCAAGACGATTCAAAGTGTGAAGCCAATTTTGGCTACAAAGGTGTTTCAAATAAAGAAGAGAATGGAATTCTTTGAAAGCCAGTCTACTGAAAACTAAAATGGTAAATCCAGAGAAAGAATATTTTAGATAACAGAAGGAAAGCAGAGAGGGAGGAAAGGAAAAGAGAGGGACTGAGGGATGAAGGGAGGGGGAACTCTGTTATATATAACCTCTGCATGGACACCCACCCTGGTCTACTGAGTCCATGCTCCAATTCCGAGTGGTTAATTTTCTGATGTGCCAAGCTTCTAGAACATTTTAGGTATGAAAGAACTTAAATGTCAGGTGTTGACAGCCTCCAACATAAATGGGGGTGCTGTAGTTTGGGTCTTGGATGTCCCCAAAGGCCCCCATACTAACGGTTTAGTTTCTAGCCTGGCACTATTGAGGGGTGGCCGAAACATTTTGAAATGACACCTTATTAGAGGAAGCTGGGTCCTTAGGACTGTGCCCTCAAAGAAAATCCCTCTCAATCTCTCTCTCTCTCTCTCTCCAGGTTCCATGAAGCAAGCACCCTCCTGCCACGTGCTCCCCTCTCTGATGTCCTGTCCTGAAGTGAGCACAAAATCCAGCAGTGCCCACCGTTCTTAGAATGAACCAGAATAAAGTTTCGCCTTTTGTAAGTTGATCATAGCAGCAATCAGTGATAATAACTGAAAGCTGACTAGCACACATTAGACGAGGCAGTGCTTTGTGCTCCTTCTAAAGAGATCCACCATGAGCTCACCCTGAGGCCTATGGGGATGTGTGTACATGGAGCATCACCAGCTGTGTGCTCACACCATGTGTGCCCACTGGTGGATGGAGCCCAGGTTAGGGCAAGAAGGAGCCACATCTGCTAGCATGGAGTAGCACATGGATATGGACCTATAGAGCTACCTCCACATCCTGCAATGGCAAACCTCTTCTTGCTCCCTTTTCCTAACGCAAACGTCTGCTTGACAAAGGAAGACTCAGAAGTTCTCTTGCCTTGGATGTTTGACATCATGGATCCAATTCATGAATGGTCTAAAACCTTCCAAGTATAGGCCTTTTTATTTAACTGTCTCTCTGCCTCTGACACTGTTAGCCCTGGAGCAACTGCCCTGTGAGTACAATGACATCCCGTGCATGGAGCCTTGGCCTAGAGTTTGGAGCATCCAGTTTTCTCAAGGGTGGAGTGTGTGTGTGTGTGTGTGTGTGTGTGTGTAAGGCAATGTTGGTAAGTGTGTGTGTGTGTGTGTGTGTGTGTGTGTAAGGCAATGTCTTGAGCTAGGCTGTCTAAATGTGCCTAAGGTGCCAGGAACATCCTGGGTATCCCAGGCAAAGGTCTCCATTTACGTAGCATGTTTTTTATCCCTAACTAAGACCACTCACAAACTCCAGTTGAGCGTTCTCATCTTTGAGCTTTGGTCCATCTTCAGCATAGTTAACTCTCCTCCGTCTTGACAGATTTCCCTCTTGGTGGGACTCACACCCAGACTGTAGTCTCATTGCCATCCTTGTCGACTTGGTCCTCTCCACTAGCCCCATCTCCAGCATGTCATCAGGCTTGCTCTTTCTCTCAAAGGTCACGTCACCCTGTCCTTTCCTGCGAAGACCCATTGTTGACATGGGAAACTTCCTTTGGACACTGGCTTCTTCCTTGGTCTGTAGGGTGTTTGGTGTTGTATTACAGTTTGGGTTTCTTTAAAAGAAAGAAGAAAAGAACCCTATCAGCATTAATTATTTCCTCCCAGGGATTAAGTTTGCAATTGGGGTACATGCTACCGAAGGACTGAAAATACAGGTACAACTGACCGGGATTCCCTGATTTAATGACAGTTTTTTTTAGGAGAGAACTTGCCACCTGACCTTTTTCTGTTTACATTATTTTATCTGGATTAAGAGGCATGATTCTAAAGATCCATTAAGCATACTCTGCCATGGAATTTTAATTTTGTCAGTAGCAATTCACCTTTTTGTTGCAGTGACCTAATGTTCCAGTTCACACAATGCTATGGGGTTCCCACAATGAGAGACAGTCTGGGCTCAGAACCAGGCAGCCCTGGGAACTGAGTACCGCTTCTTCACCTACTGGCTCTTTAAAGGGAGCTTTTTTGTCCCTTTTGCTCTTCTTTTATGCTTTCAGAGTTCCAGAAAACACTGTGTCCCAGAAACTCAGCTCCTTCTCTTCATCCAGCGGCGTTAGGCTCTCAAAATAGTGCTGATTTCATTCACCCGGCAGCTTTGGAGCTTCAAAGTAAAAATCCTCGTGGCCAGAGGTTGTGACTAGCTCTGGTTCTGACTAATGTTAGAGTATAGGAAGGACCTGTCTGGTCTTTAAGGAAATTCAGTAATCAATGGACCCAGAAGAGCTAATGTCAATCAGGGCTGGGTTACTACACTTCACAGGAAGGTGAACTTGAGCTCCTTAAACAGAGGTTGCACGTTTGTTTCCCAGCCACCCAGACCCAAACAATCACACAGGAACTATATTAATTACAACACTGTTTGGCTGGTGGCTTAGGTGTATTTCTAGCTAGCTCTTACAACTTAAATTAACCCATTTCTATTCATTTGTGTATCACCATGAGGTTGTGATGTCCTTCTTCAGTAGCTACATGGCATCTTCCTGACTCGGTCTTCTTTCTCTCTGTGTGCTCAAATTTCCCGCCTGGATATACTCTGCTGTCATTGGCTGAAGCAGCTTTATTCATCAATCAATAAAAGCAACAAAGAAGGATCTCCCATATCATAACTCTCCCTCAGAGTCTGAAAGGTTGACTACTGTGTCTCTTTGGAGCAAGCGTAGGACCTTTTAGAATGATGGCCCTTTACCTGTTCCTTCTCCCTTGGATGGCCTCCATTTCTGTAAAGCCAGATTTAAAAGGAGATGGTCTATTCAAAATCATGGAGGTGATTGTATCTGTGCTATCTTAAGCCAGATAGGAAGGAGCAGTGTTACAAAATGCTGGCTATGTCTAAAATCACAAGAGAGGAGAAGCATGGGGCCCTGGCCCGCTGTCCCTGGTGAAGCCAGGAGTCTTCAAGGTACGACAGACAGCTTGAGTAGAAATGTCCACTGTGGTGGTGTGGAATTCCCCTCTGTATGCTGTAAATACCATTGGCTATTAAAGAAGCTGCTTCAGCCAATGGCTTAACAGAATATAGCCAGGCTGGAAAAAATAGAGAGAGAGAGTGGGCAGAGTCAAGGAGACACCATGTGGCTGCCAGAGAAGAAAGACACCAGCCACCAGATAGAACCTTCCCAGTAGGCCATAGCCTCATGGTGATTACTGATTAATAGAAATGAGTTGATTTATGATGTAAGAGTTAGCCAGGAATAAGCCTGAACTACTGGAGAAACAGTGTTGTAATTAGTATAGTTTAGGGTATGAGCATCCGGGAACAAACGAGCAGTCTCCACCAACACTGTGGTCCTCATTTCATAGCTACAAATGAAGGCAAAGTTGGTTGAATCACGTCATCGAGCCCCAATAACTGCAACATCCCAGAGTAACTGCCAGTTATAGGAGCTGAGGTATATTAAGAATTTCAATGTCCTCAAACCATTAATGTTTTTCTACCATTCTTGCCCTATATGGGTATGTGAATGCAATTGTATACACATACACACACATTTAAATGTCTGCAAGGCATGGTGCTATGTGCTTTTCACGCTATATTTTATCTAATTCTCACAACCTCTCTGAGTAGTAGCTCTTCATATTACCCCAGAAATGAAAGCAAAGAATGAAACGGAAGAATCAAGGCTCAAAGGAGGATGGAGTGCAACACTCACATAGCTGGTCCCTTTGGTTGAGGGTTTGGGAAGATGGATGTGACCAATCTGAGTCCCTGAGAGCTGTTGCTCTGTTTGAAGTCAATGAGTCGTAAGACTAGGGGCAGAGGAGAGCTAGCATTGGTTCCAGGGGCCATTGTACTGGGCTCTTACAGATAACTTAGAAGAACATCACTCTGGGCAGGCAGAAATCCCTTAAACCAAAAGTTTCCCCAAGCCCCAGGTCAGAGCTTGGCATTCGGTACCATTATGGGAAGAAAAGAATATGCGGTCTCTGCTAGCTGTTATTTGATTTGTTTTACACAGACGAGTGTCTGTAGAACATGCATCTCAATTAAAAGGCAGTTCCTGTTCCATATTTTGCTAAGGATATTTTTCAAGCACTAACTGATCAAGCCAAGATTAAAGCAAAGATCAGACATCTTTGTGTGTGTGTGTGTGTGTGTGTGTGTGTGTGTGTGTGTGTGTGTGTTTTAAATCTCACCCTTTCTTCTCTCCAAACGTAATCAATCTGCCTTGGACGTGCCATCTGGTTTAAATGCGAGCCAGTTCCCATCGGCACCGGGGAAGTAGCCTGAGCCTCATCACCTGTCTGTAAACAGGGAGCATAAACAATGCGTTCGAGATGCCAGCTTCTCCAGAGGGCAAAGGCAAATTGCGCCAATATGTCTACTGTTTGTTCTTTCCCTGGGTATACAGAAAACAAATTTATCTTGGAATGGGCAGCATTAGACTGAACATCGGCTTTCTTTTTGTTTTCTGGTCAAGAGGGAACACAGAGGCTCCCCACGGAGAAAATAAACAACGATGTACTTTTGGCGTCTGTTGACAGTACCTTCAGCTAAGGATATTTGGCAGGGGCTAGCTGATTTTCCTGGAGGCCAGAGGATTTATCACATTGTCACCTGAAATTCCAGAACTTTCTCTGGGGCTGTGTAAGGGTATCTCCTCATCACCACCACATTTACTGGCTACCCACCAGTTCCAGTCCCAGGCCTGCCACGGGTATCCTCTTCGTGAGAAAAGGAAGGCAAATTGGCCCATAAAAGAATGAACGGAGAACACTCGTGGAGTAGTTGTGGCAAACAAGGCTGGCTATCGTTCACTTGGCACTTTTCGGTGAAGTATGTGGAGGAGGGGGGATGGAAATAGTGCAGGAGAAGTGCTGAGCCTGCTTTGTGCCAGGGGCTAAAAGTGGGATGGGGAATTCTCACAGCAGGCTTTATACAGGCGCCCCTCTGTCCCCATGGTGAGCATGACTCTCGGCGGACCTCACATTGCTTCTCCAGCCAGAGAAGCCAGTCTGGCTTTAGCTTCCACTTACTCCGAGAGTGGTATGTGCATGGCACAAGAACCCTACACAGCTCTCTTACGGATTTAGTGACATGTCTGAAATTGTATGAGATTTGCTGACAGTGAGTCAGATGGATGCTTTAAGATGTTACTTCAACAGGTACAGTTTTTCCAAACATATCCCAAAAAAGAGTAACATACCTAACTTATAAATGGATCTCACATTTGTAATAGTAAGCCCTCCTTTTTGAACCTTGCTATTCTAATTTTTAAGACTTATTTTAGCTGGCTGGTGATGGCGCATGCCTTTAATCCCAGCACTTGGGAGGCAGAGGCAGGTGGATCTCAGTAGATTCAAGGCCAGCCTGGCCTATAGAGTGAGTTCCAGGACAGCCAGGACTGTTACACAGAGAAACCCTGTCTTGAAAAACCAAAAGGAAAAAAAAAGAAAAGAAAAAGCAGACTTATTTTAATTGTGTGAGTGCATGCGTGTGTGTGTGTGCGTGCGTGTGTGTTGGTGAGTGCACACATGGCTGAAGGTACCTGCAGAGGCTAGAAGAGAGCATCTGATCACCTACTAAAAGCTACGGGTGGCTTGTGACATAGCTGAAGTGGGTACTGGGACTGTAACTCTGGCCTCTTGTAGGGTAGTACACACTTGTATTTGTCAAGATTCTCTAGAGAAGCAGAGCTGATAGAACTGTGACCGTGGCAACTCTTATAAAGAAAACGTTGAATCGAGGGTGGATGGCTTACAGTTTTCAGAGGTTCAGTCCATTATCATCATGGCAAGGGGCATGGTGGCTTGCAGGCAGACATGGTGCTGGAGCTGAGAGGGCTACATCTTGCAGGCAACAGGATGTTAACTGGCAGTCACACTGAGGCAAGCGTGAGCAAAAGGAGACATCAAAGTTCACCCCCACGATGACATACTTTCTCCAACAAGGCCACACCTCCTAATGGTGCCACTCCCTTTGGCGGCCATTTTTTTTTCAAACCACCACATTCCACTCCCTGACCCTCAAAGGCTTATAGACTTATCAATGAAAAAAATTATTCAGTCTGATTTCAGAAGTCCCCATAGTTTACAGTTTCAAACTTGTTTCAAAGTCCAAAGATTCTTCTGAGATGCACGGTAATATTTTAACTGCAATCCCCCTGTAAAAATCAAAAGAAGAAAGCAAGCCACATACCTCCAACATATAGTAGCACAGTATATACATTGCCATTCCAAAACACAGGGAGGGGAACATAACGAGGAAATACTGAACCAAAGTAAGACTGAAAACTGGGCAAACTCCAAACTCTACAGTTCCATGTCTGATGTCAAAATGCTCTTCAGAGTTCCAACTTTGTTCAAGTCTGTTGACTGAAACATACGTCTTTCTCTTGGACTGGTTCCACTCCCTGTTAGCAGCTCTCCTTGGCAGGTATCCCAGCTCTGGCATCTTTAACATGTTGAGTTCTCCAAGGCAATCTAGGCTTCAACTTCACAGCTTCACGTAATGGCCTAATAGGTCTTCATTCAGGGACACCCTTGACACATGTTTGGCCTCCGCAGCCTTATTTAGGTAGGGAAGCAAATTCCATAACCTATTTCTTCCATCCTTAACCCTAAAGCCAGAACCATGTGGCCGAAGCTGCCAACTTCTGCTGCTTACTGGGGCTGGAACATGGCCCCTTATTCAATCACATCTTCACCAGCTTTCTGTCCTTCACTGCCTAAGCTTGGCTGTCCTAAAATCTGCTCTGTAGACCAAACTGGCCTCAAACTCAGAGATCTGTCAGCCTCTGCCTTAAAAGTTCTGGTGTGCCCCACCACAACTGGCTCTAAACTTCCCTTTATCACCTTTCCACATGTTGGAAACTTAGCTGGGTGGGATCTTGCTCTGAGGTCACCACTCCCTATATTTGATTTCTTAATCTCTTTGTCTCCTTGAACACAGAAAATAGCTCTATTCCACAACCTGATGCTCTTTTCTTCTCAAAATTTCCATTTTGTATTTTATTGCTCAGCTTGCTCTTTGTCATTATAAATCTTCATTAGAGTTGCCACTAAAAACCACATGACAGCTCCAGTTTTAGGGGATCTGACATGCTCTTCTAACACTAGCAGGCACTGCACACATGGTACACCAACATATATACAGACAAAACACTGATACATATATGATAATGATGGTGACCTCACATGAGATCAAGCTCCTAAAGATCCATCAAGCCTTATTATGGCCACAATGAAACTCAAATTCATTACAGGATAGCTCTTGTCACAGAATCCTATTGGGAACATATCAAACCCTAGCAGAAGCCATATTCAGTCTACTAAAATTGCCATCAATTTTCAAGCACCCAATGTGTTCATAAGAGAATAGGCAAGGGGGGCACATTCATATATTGTACATGGGAGTACAAGTTAACATAGCCACATAGAAAATATTAGTAATAGATGGCAAAAACTGAAAAGAATCTTAAAAAGAGAGATGTATCCAAGGACCTATGCACAACAGCATTCGTTGGAGAAAAATGAAGACACCCCAACTGCTAACAGCAGAGGAAGGGGGAAATAAACATCAGCGTACAACCGTGATAGAGCTGTTTTGCAGAGGGCTCCTCTGTAGAATCCGCCAGTAGAGAACACAAGCCTAGCAGGCATAAAGCCCTGTGTTTTGTTCCCAGCATCACATTAAAAACACAAAGGATTTCTAGGAAAATTCAATAACTTTAAAAATATCTATCCTGTAACATGTGTTGAAAATATCAAGATGCAGTTTCCATATAACACATGACCATATTTTATCTAAAATGGGAACATGGGCAATGATATTATATATGAGTAGTCAGAGAAAGAAGCCTGGAAATGCATGCATCAAATGCCACTTTCATTTCTACTTATTGGAATTCTGTCAATTTTATTTCTTCCCTTCCTCCTGTACTTTATAATTTCTGTACTAGGCACTGTCTTCATCATCAGAATAATTTATGTCCTAAAAGAAACGCATATGAGTCTGGAGAGATGGCTCAGTGGTTAAGGGCAGTGACTGCTTCTCCAGGTCACCTGGGTTCAATTCTTAGCACCCTGTTGGCAGCTCACAACTGTATCACACCAGTTCTAGGGCATATCAGATGCCTTCTCCTAGCTTCCTGCAGGAACTTCATGCATGTGGTGCACAGACATACATGCAGGCTAAACACTCATGCACATAAAATACGATTTTTTTTTAATTTTTAAGAAATATGTGCAGTAACACATATGTGTTCGGTAGTTGCTAAAATCTCTTGTTCCGTGTGATGATACATTTCTGTATTTGCAGTTGTTGGAGAGCAAATGTGTTCACAGAGAAATCTCTCTCTTCCTGGAATATCAATCGAAGCTTCCTTCCTCCTTGGCCTTAACATGGCCCTTCACCAGCATGTGCAGTTTATCCAAGCTAATTGCTGGGACTCATAAAATTGGGGGGGGGGGTAAAATACATTTCAACAATGTCAGGAATCCAGTTGCTAAGGATTATAATACAAAACATTTCCAGAACTTTAGCTGGAAGGGGGGGGGGGGGGAGAAAAAGAGGAAACAGATGATGAAGTCCTCCAAATACTGCCTTTGCTTAATGTTAATCCTGCCAGACGCTTTGGCCAAAAGTCTGCTTCAGCAAGGCTATTTAAGAGATTCCAGGTCTCTCCAGCATCTCCTTGGTGCTCTGTTGAGCTGTGTCTTGGAGCAGTGGGCAGGCATTGTGGTCCAGTGTCACAGCAGGTAGGGAGGCCTGGGTTCGGGGCTAGGGGCCCACAGCATACTCCATCATACCTGTGTCTGGTGTTTGAACAGAACACAGTGCTTAAAGGCTTGCCGAAGTTACTAGACACATGTTAGCAAAGGACCCTGTATGTGAGCATATGAGGCTCTGTCTGAAGCGGAGTGGCAGGGCACATCTGGGTGGAGGGGGCCTCTCTCATCAATCCACCAAAGTTAAGTGAAATCTGGTTAGAAGTTTCAAGCCGGGCGGTGGTGGCGCACGCCTTTAATCCCAGCACTCGGGAGGCAGAGGCAGGCGGATCTCTGTGAGTTCGAGGCCAGCCTGGTCTACAAGAGCTAGTTACAGGACAGGAACCAAAAGCTACGGAGAAACCCTGTCTCGAAAAATAAAAAAATAAAAAAAAATAAAAAAAAAGAAGTTTCATAACCAGGGTAAGGAACAGAGAGCAGATGGGACAGTTCTTGTCTTACACGTGTGAGGTCCTGGAGTCGGCCCCAATAATTTAAAAACGGCAACAAAAATAACCCCACTAATACACAGGAGAAGTTTCATAACTGATATTAACGATTACTTTGTCCTGTGGTGAACTCTCCACCCCACCTTACTCTAGCACGCCATCCTCCAGACGCCATGCCTCCCAGTTCCAACCGCGGTAAAGGAAGGAGTTAAATGACATCTGCATCTGTTTAAAAATCAATTGATTTTCTTTTAAAGCTTAACCATAAAATTACATGTACTTATCATGGCCAGGACGATATCTTGAAATGCATAGACTTGGTAGGAGGGTTAGATGGTGCCGATTACCTCTCATAATTCTCATTTCTGTGGCGAGAGTGCACTGCATTGTGGGTAAGCATGCTGTGCAGCTCTCGTCTCCTGTTCATCAATCCTACCTAGCTGTGAGCATGTGTCCTTTGGCGAACATCTCCTGACATCAGATTCTTAACCTGAAGCCTAACAGTGCGCGTCAGAGGACACATGGACAGAAAAAACAAAGCAGAATGACACACCATATTTGGAGGGAAAAGATCCAGGGCTTTAATTGGCTTCTCCATTTACAAACCCAAGAGACGAGGATCATGGAATTCCTCAACCTTTAAATCCCATCTGACATCACCGTTGCATGATGCTCCACGCTTGCACATTTTGAATGCCATTTTTACCTGATTAGAGAATTTTATTCTATACCATGTTTGGGGTTTGTAAAAATGTCAGGAGGGTACAGCTGGCTGGACTCCAGGGTGACGTAAAAGCTATGTTTCCTTCTGCAACTCCAAGGGCCTTCTGTGAAAGTGGTTTCTGGATCTGCACTCACAGCAGCCAGAAAAAAAAAAAAAACCAAATTACTGAAATAGACCACTTATATGTCAGTGAAAGGAATTTTGCAATAGTGTGAAATTAATCACATTTGAATTTTGTATTTAATACTTTTTGGTTCTTTGTTTGTTTTGTTTTGGTTTTTGAGACAGAGTTTCTCTTTGTAACAGCTCTGGCTGTCCTGGAACTCACTTTGTAGACCAGAATGGCTACAAACTCCAAGAAATCTGCCTGCCTCTGCCTCCTGAGTACTGGAATTAAAGGAGTGTGCCACCGGCGCCCATCATACACAGTACATTTTAAAAATAATTGGACTAGTGGTTGTCGACCTTCCCAATGCTTCAAATTCAACCCTTTAGTACAGTTCCTCGTGTTGTGCTCACTCCGCCAATGATAAAATCATTTTGTTGCTGTTTTATAACTGTAATTTTGCTGTGAATCTGATATGTAGGCTATTTTATATGCAACCCTCAAAGGGATTGTGAGCCACAGGTTGAGAACCACTGAATTAGATAACTATATTTTGTGTTGTCAGCATAATATTCTGATGCTGATCTTGGTCCGTTATTTTTTAAAGTAGACCAGAGGTAGGCATGATGGCAAATGTCTGTCATCCTAGCACTCAGGAGGCAAAGGACAGCCTAGTCTACACAGCAAGTTCTAGGCCAGTCAGGGAGACATAGACAAACCTAGTCTCAAACAAACCAAAGAGTAGACTGGAAAGATGCGGGAGGAGTCAGAGAAAGCATACTTCTAAGATGCAAGCCTCTCAGTAAGTAAGTTACCTGACCGTAATGCATTTTGAGTGGTCAGATTACCCCTGCCTGCTTAATATCAATTATGCAAAATACCTATTTACGCCCACCTGCCAGACATGTACCTGTAAGATGCTTTCAAGAGAGGACGACAGGAAGGACTCGCTAGTGTGAGCACACAGCATGGAGCTGCTTTAGGTGATGACTAAGATTGATTGAGAAATGATGCCTGGGAGCGCATACTCAGACACTGTCTGTGCCTAGCAACTGAGTCAGTGTGTTGGCTCCTGTTTCCTGGCCAGCCTTGATGAGCAAGAGACTGTCCCTCTCCTGCTGGATTCTCGGCCACGAGGTACAAGAGAGAGAGAGAGAGATACCACACCCACAAAACCAAACAGCCTAGCCCTGCAACTGTGTTTTAAAGTGGTCCATGCTGGGCTGGAGAGAGGGTTCAGTGTGTGGGAGCACAGGATGCTATTCCAGGGGACCGAGGAGTGGTTCTCAGCACCCATGTGATGGCTCACACCTATGTGTAATTCCAGCCCCAGGGGCTCCAATGCCCACTCTAGCCTCCAAGGGCACTAGGCATGCCCAGGAAGGCAGAACATTCATGCAGTTAAAATAAACAACTTTTACGTGGTATATCTTAAGGCAAGGTTGGTGTCACAGGCTGATAAAAACATCTGCTAGGGAGGTTGAGGCAGGAGGAGCACAGACTCAAACCCTGCTGGACTACAGAGTCAGTTCAAGGCTGGTTGCCTGAGCAATTTAGGAAGACTGACGCAAAATAAATAAAAATGAAGTCAAGAAGGCCAAGAGGTCAAAAGAAACAGAAGTGGATTGAGGCCGTGGCTCAGCAACACAGTGTTTGCTTAGAATGTGTGGCTCCCATTGCCAGAGACAAACAAACAAACAAGAAGAAAGAGCAGTGACTGTCACAGCGCTTCTGTTCAACATATTACAAAGAGCTGAGTTTCAGTGCTGGGATCTGGGCTTGCACATCTCTTTGGCTCTTGGACAGCATCGTACCACAGGCTTTGCCTGTATCTTTGCCCCCAGGGAATTCAGAGAATCCACAAATGAAACCACCACGGCAGAAGACAACCAAGGCCCGCAAGTTGTCGTGTGACTTCCACATGTGTGTATGCACATACACACACACACACACACACCATAAATACACAAACAAATACTAAAGAAAGAGGAAGCATATGAAGCCACTTCTCTAAGAGTTAAGGCTAAAAACCGCCATACCCAATGACTCAACCATTGATCCTCTTGGACTCTCCGGTCCCCACTGTCTTTCTGGCTATGGATCTTCCTCCTTTCTTGCCACTAGATTGCTTAAGTCATTTTGGGGCGCCTTTCACCTGCTTGGCTGCAGGCTGTGGGCTTGTATTTGATGTAGGTTCTCAGAAGCCACCAGACTGGTGTCATCACTCAGCACCCCCATTTAAGCACCCCCTCAATTCCTCCTGTTTAGTCTGGCTGGTTGGGTGTTGCCCATAAAGACAGTTTGGCTTTTGCAATCACCATTAGAGAAGACGTGTGACTAAACAGTCAGCCAGGAATTATTGTTATCTGGGAAGCGAGTCTCCACTTTAACTTTGTGCTTCTGTCCATCCCACTCTCTGATGTCTTCACCTATATACTTTCCCGAGTGGAGACTGTTGTATAAAATTCCATTTGCTTTCTTACTACAAACATATTCTATGTTCTCTCTCAAGAGTGAAAGTCACACAACAGGGGAATTTGAAAAGGTTTCCAAAATGCTAGCCCACTGTGTAGACACCCAGGGTAGTGAAAGTCCTTTGTTGTCTGAAACTGGGGAATTACACCAAAGACACAGAACTTCAGGTCATTGTCACTCATGGAGGGAATATTTTCAGTGTGCCAGACATGGTTCACACGTTTAGTGTTGTGGAATACTTGTTTACACTGTGTGTAATAGTGCATAATAATAAAGCTGAATGGCCAATAGCTAGGCAGGAGAGGACAGATGGTATTTCTGAGGAGAGAGAGAGAGGAAGAGGAGGAGGAATCTAGGCTTACATATTTTGCCAGTAGACCCAGGACTGTACAGAGTAGACATGCCATATTGAGGACAGGTAACCAAGCCACATGGCAGAATGTAGATTAATAAAACAGATTAATTTAAGTTATAAGAACTAGTGGAATAAGCCTAAGCTAATAGTCAAGCTCTCATAATTAATAAGAGGTCTCTGTGCTGATATTTGGGGGCTGGCAATCCAAAGATAGCCCAACAAGAAAGCTTGCTACAGTCTAGCTTTAAAAACTAAAGCTTGTTTGAGGTGGGGCAGTGAAGTGACTTAGGGTAGGAATGCTTGCTTCCTTCATGGCCTGATAGTCCAAGTTCAAGCCGCAGCTACCATGTTGAAAGGAAAAAAAACCAACTGTTGAAAGCTGTGCTGTGACCCCCCTGCACACACACACTACCACTACCACCAATAATCAATAATAATTAATAATAATGAAAAATAAAAATCAAAGCTTATTTATAGTTATTTTACTTTTACAGAAAATCACAAGTACAATAAGAAGTCTCCATATATCCCATATCCAATTTCTGCTATTGTTAGTATCTTACCTCAGCATGGTGCCTACACTATAGTGAGCAGAATGACGAGATACTACATCAATCACCATGCACAGTGATTAGCAAAGTTCATTGTGCTTACTGGATTTTATCTGTTCTGGAATCCCTTCGGGGGTGAGAGTAATCTTGATTGTCAATTTGATGAGACTTAGAATCATCATGGAAACAAATCTCTAGGCATCTGTGTGAGGGAGTTTCTAGGCTGGGTTAACTAGGGTGAGAAGACCCAACCCTAAATACAGCACCACTCCCTGGGTGAGGTCTTGAACTACATACAAAAGAGAGAGTGAGCTGAGCCCAGTACTCATCTTTCTCTGCTTCCTGACTGCCAGGAAATGGATGAGCTGTCTATGCTCCAGCTGATGTAACTCCTGCTGACGTAACTCTCCCACTATGATTGGCTGTACCTCAAACTGAACGGAAGCAAACCCTTTCTTTCTAAAGCTTCTTTGTCCCCAACAATGCATGCAGCAATACCATTGCAGACACATATAGTCACCGTGTCTCCTTGGGATCCTTCCAACTGTGACAGATACTTCTTTCTTTCTTTCTTTCTTTCTTTCTTTCTTTTTCTTTTCTTGTCCTTTATAAAGAACATCACATTGGAGCCCAGGCTGCGTTGAACCAATACTCCTTCAGACCCAATCATCAGGAGTTAGAGTTACAGGCATTGCCACCATGTCTAGCTTTAGGCTTGGTCTCTTTTTGAGGGAGTTAACCATTTTAAGGCATTTTAAAGAAAGTCCCTCCGAGGGATTTGCCTAGTGTTTCTCTCGTTAGACTTCATTTACTTGGTATTCCTGTAAGAAAGCCTCCAGAGGCAAGATGCCATTGTTTTCACATCTTACCAATGTTACCTAGCATCCACAGGACCAGTCACTGTTCAATGACCTCTGGTCACTTGGCTGAGGGAGTGCTTGTCAAATTTCTGTCCCCACAATTTCTATTCTGCACAATTGGGAGGGAAGTCACTTTATAGCCCATACTTAAGTTGCAAGGAGCTATGCATGCCTCCTTGAGGCAGGGCATTTATATAAATTATATAAAATTCCTACTTATTTATTAGTCATTTACTTATAGTAGTATGGACTCAAAGTTTATTTTTAATACATTGAATTGTAATCCATCACTTCTTCAGTTTACAGTCTTTTAATTCTTTTGGTTTTTTAACAAACTTTCTTATGTCCCCAGAGTTGGAAAGCAGGGGCAGCCTTCTTTTGTCTCTCCTTCCATATGATGCTTCGTCCAACCTCTTCACATATATTAGCTACCCTAGTTCTAGAACCAGCCATTTCTCCTAGGATCCCCTGTCCCTTCCTGAGGGGAGTCCTAGAAGTTAAGTCTGGTTGCTAACTATGGATGATGATGCTGAGTGTCCTTGCCTTGGAGCAAAATGGAAAAGGAACACTGTGTTCACAAAAACATACACATCTCAAATAGTATTTCTATCTGTAGCTTTTCACATTTATATTAAGCCAGCATACATTCATAGACATGTGGCCCATTCTTCCATGTCTACCTCCACCATGCTAGGTTCTTTCCCTCATTCCCAATGAGACACCTGACTCTCACCCTCCACTATCCGTTTATTTAAGTGGTAAATTCTAGGACTTATGCTAACAACGTGAAAATTATTGTTAATGGGTGGAAGGCAGATTTATCAACTGCAGTTATTCCATAGTTTCTCAAAAACATGATTCTGTATGGTGTAAGCGAGGTATTGTAGATTATTATTTTATTTTATTTTTTTATTTTTTATTTTTATTTTTTTTGGTTTTTCGAGACAGGGTTTCTCTGTGGTTTTGGAGCCTGTCCTGGAACTAGCTCTTGTAGACCAGGCTGGTCTCGAACTCACAGAGATCCGCCTGCCTCTGCCTCCCGAGTGCTGGGATTAAAGGCGTGCGCCACCACCGCCCGGCTTGTAGATTATTATTTTAGCAAGGCAAAGATACGTTACATTTGTTTATGATGCAGAATATTACTTTTAACTGTAAAGATGTTTCTTTTGTTTATGCTTCATTTGTTTAATTATGGAAATGTGTTGTGTTTGTTTCATCTTGCCTGCCTAAGGCACCTGATTGGTCTAATAAAGAACGGAATGACCCATAGCTGGCAGAGAAAGGGGCTGGCAGACAGAGAATAAATAGGAGGAGAAACCTAGGCTCAAGAGAAGAAGAGAGAAGAAAAGAATGAGAGAAAGAGGAGAGAATGAGGGACAAGACAAGAATTCAGGCAGATGCCTGCCCTCTAGACATAGAGAAGCAGTGAAAATAAGATAGAAAGAAAGAAAAAAGGTAAAAATCCCATAGGCAAAACATAGAAGAAGAAAAACAATAAGTTAAAAGAGATAGTCGGAAATGTTCCTAAACTAAGGCAAGCACTCAAAACTAATAATAAATCTCTGTCTCAGGATTTGGGAGCTTGTTGGTGGCCTAAAAGAAAAGCCCTGGTACAGCCAAGTATCGCTGGGTAATTCTGTTACCCATGGAGAAGGCGAGATAAGAAAGGAGAGTCGGTGTTCTCCACCCAGCATGCACTGCACTGAAAGACTTGGAAGAGAAAAATACAGTGTGCTTGTTTATAATTTTAGCTCAGTTTCTATAAAACATGTAGCAGGCTTTCTTTTGAGCCACCAACCAACTCTCGAATCATGACCCAGAGACTTCTTATTTATGAATGTTCAGCTCATGCTTGTTTCTTGCTAGGTCTTATACGTTAACTTAACCTGTTTCTTTTCGTCTACATTTTTTGCCTTGGGACTTTTTATCTTTCTTTTCCTTTCTTTCATTCTGTATGTCCTACTTCCCTGCTTACTCCATGCCTAGCCGGCTAGTTGGTCCTGAGAGTCTCCCTCTTTATCTCCCTCATTCTCTCTTCTCTCTTCCCTGGAGCCTAGATTTCTCCTCCTATTTATTCTCTCTGCCTACCATCCCCACCTATTTCTCTACTGCCTAGCTTTTTATTGGCTGTTCAGCTTTTTATTAGACCAATCCTTAGGCAGGGAAAATCAAATAGCAATACACCTTTACGTAATTAAACAAATGTAGCATAAACAAACGCAGCACACCTTTACACAAGCTAGGGTCATGAGAGAGGAAGGTGCCTCCGTTGAGAAGATACTTCATAAGATTGAGCCATAAGCAAGCCTCTTAGATCAGAGCCTCACTCAGCCATCATTAGAGAAGTTTCTTCTTGCAGTAGATGGGAACTAAAACAGACTCACAGCTGAACAATTTGCAGACAGTGGGAGACTTTGGAACATTCAGTCCTAAATGGGATGTCTTTATGAAACCCCTTCCCTCAATGGTTTATGCAGCCGAGGAGACAAAAATATTAGAAGAGCCAGAGGTAATCAATGACTCCAAAGAGACAGTGTCTTCCAGACACAACCGTGTAGAGGAAAAAAATAATAGAATCATTGTTTCTAGTGCTATGGACTAATTCTTTTGCACACTGTGAAGATGTGTTGTTCTCGTTGGTTTAATAAGGAGCTAACTGGCCAATAGCTAGGCAGGAAGAGTTTAGGTGAGAGAACCAGACTGAGAGAATGCTGGGAAGAAGAAGGGTGGAGCTGCCAGCCAGATGTAGAAGAAGCAGAACATGTAGAAGATGAGGTAACAAACCATGAGCCACATGGCAATGCATAAATTAATATATATATGGGTTAATTTAAATTGTAAGAGCTAGTTAGTAGCAAGCCTGTGGGCAAAGGCTGCTTGTTTATTCCTAGCCACCCAGACCCGAAATAATCACAGAAGCTGTATTAATTACAATACTGCTTGGCTTATTAGCTTAGGCGTATTTCTGGATAACTCTCATATCTTAAATTAACCCATTTCTATTCATCTGTGTATCACCATGTGGCTGTGGCTTACTGGGTAATGTTCCATCAGGTCTCTGTCCTGCAGTGGCTACAAGGCTTCTCATTGACTCCACCTGCTCTCTCCTCCTCCATCTTCTTGGAATTCCCACCTTATCCTATTCTGCACTGCAATAGGCCCAAAGCAGATTCTTTATTAACCAATGGTATTCGTGCCATATAGAGGGGAATCCCACATCACAAGCCTAAGCTGTCATCTAAGCATTCATAATTAATAATATGTGTCTGTGTCGTTTACTGGGGAGCCTGCAATCTAAGGTAAACATTAGAATGATATAGTTGTTTCTAGAAGTACTGAGACTTGAAGACATTATTGTGGGAAACAGTGGCTGTTTTGTTATCTTTAGAGTTTTTCTAAAGGCGTTTTACCATCTTTGCCTGACCTTGGTCACAAGACTATTGTGGCACACCTGGACATCTTGAACTGTGTGCTGCATACATAATACACAATAACGCCTAAAGTGGTGGGGCATGATGATTTCCTTCAGAAAATATACAGATTAGATCAAGGCTTTGGTATCTAAACAACAACTTTTGTGTAACAATCAAAAATTTGCCTTTACAAGGCTATTTGAGTTTCAGTTTATAGAAACCATTCCTCCCTGCTGCCAGGTAGCCTAAAATTCATCTTGGGATAACATTCTTTTCCAACCTACCTATGCAACACAGTACACCGACACGTCAAGACTGATGCACATATGAACACACAGAGACTGTAGCAGCAATCGCAGGGCTTGCAGGAGTTCAAGTTAGGACCCAGCGGTGGTGGTGCATGCATTTAATCCCAGCACTCAGGAGGCAGAGGCTGGCGGATCTCTGTGAGTTCGAGGCCAGTCTGGTCTACAAGAGCTAGTTCCAGGACAGGCTCGAAAGCCACAGAGAAACCCTGTTTTGAAAATCAAAAAAAAAAAAAAAAAAGTTCAAGATAGACAGGGTCCTAACCCTGAAAGGATGAAGTGGGTATAGACTCCTACCCCTCAACAGAATATCTCCAATTGATAGCTACTTCCAAAAGAAAAATTCGTTTTCTCCAACAGAATCTCACTAGGCAAATTAACCATACTTCAGGGTAGGCCCCAGGCACAGTAAAACACAAAACTAATTCAATGGTATTTTTGTAGACCTGGTCTCTCACTTTGTTTTGTTTGGGTAATTTTTTTTTTTATCTTAATGATTGTCTTAGTTAGGGTTTTCGTTGCTGTGAGGAGACAATTGGGGTGGCTCTTTTACCGTTTTCGCCATCATGGCTGGAGCATGGTGGGGCAGGCAGATGTGGTGTGGGGTTACATCTTGGCTTGCAGGAAACAGGAAGTTGACTGAGACACTGGGCAATATCTTGAGCAAAGGAAACCTCAAAGCCCACCTTCACATTAACACATTTCCTCAAACAAGGCCTTACCCACTCCAACAAAGCTACCCATCCTAATAATACCACTCCCTCTAAGATTATGGGGGCCAATTACATTCAAAATACCACAATGATCTTTTGTTTATACATTTTGGTTTCTGTGTTTCTGTGGGGTTGAGGGTTGTGTGTGTTTCTTAATTTTTTTCTTATTGTTTCTGTTAGTTTTTTAAAGAAAGAGAGAAAGAAAGGGTGTAGAGTTGGTGTGAGGAGGTGGGGAGGATCTAGGGCGGAGTTTGAGGAGGGGGAAATTTTGAACAAAATATACTACATGAAAAAAGAACCATTTTATTTAAAAGCATAATTCCTACATTTTATATATGTAAATATACGTCTAATTTTTTTTCTGGTTGAAAATCAAATGTATAAATTATAGAAAAATCAAGAAATTCATTGAGGCCCCAAATATCCTGTGGGCATGTTGCAATGCCTTTCAGCAGTCTAGGCTAGTAGTGTGGTAGACCAGATGTCTGTTTCCACTTTCCCATGCCCATTAGAGCTGTCTGTTGTGATGGTTCCTACAGGTCGGGCCTCAGGTTTCACTGAGCTGCTTCATCTACCAACTTTGCCTCCTGGTTGTGTGCAGCCAGTAGCCCTGCTTTAGGAACTTTCAGGACTCGTTCTCAGGGGAGGAACTCAGTGTTTCCTTTTAGCACCCTTTAAAATTACACCCTGATAGGTTGAGTTGAAACAAACTGTTTATTTGGCTACAGCAACTGAGAGCAAAAGAGAGTAGAGAAACCAAGGAAGGGGGGCTAGGGATTACCAAGCAAGTTTTCCTTATGGACAGCTGGGGAAATGTCAGGAGGTGAAGAGTGAGTTGGTCCACTTGAAGAAGGGATATTTGGGGTATTTATTGGTGATTCCCATCCTTAACTGAGGCTTTCTCCAGAGTGAGCGCATGAAAATGTCAGCAGTGAGAGGCTGCAGGAGGAACTCCACGCTGAATCAGGAGAGCACAGAAGGCTGTACAACAGTGTTTTTAGCCTTGGCCTGCTTCCTCTTTAGTCTCAAAAGGAGCTGCTGGAAGGCCAGTTCTTGTGTAGTGGCATGAGTTGTCCAGAGGAGCCAATGCCATAATTCCTCAAAGAAAAAAAAAAAGGAGGTTTTTTTTTTTATTATTTGGTTTTTATTTTTCCAATAAAGCTTGCTCAGTCAAGAAAGGGTTGGAGCACAGAGAGCTGATTTGGAACAATGTTAAACAGGGATTCTTGAAAGTTTTCTCCATCTATAAGTCCTGAGATAGTCTCCCCCTCACCCCCTGACCCCACTCTCCCTGCCCCTCCCCCCCCCCCGCCGTGTGTATTGTTTTTTATTTTGTGAGACAGGGCCTTGTTTTGTAGCTTGGTCTAAACTCAAAATCTTTCTGCCTCAGCTTTCTGAGTGCTAGGATTATAAGTGTGCACCATCACACTTGGCTGGCTAAGACATACGCACGCACGCGCGCACACACACACACACTGTATCTTCAGGCATCCAGTCATATATGAATATTATTTCCAGCTGTCAGCCTCTCTGTTCGTAGTTGCAGCCAGGAGGCATTCCTTTTCAGATCAGCTCTGAGCAGAAGCTGCTTGTGCTGCAAAAGGGGAGGCACGGCATTCATGAGCACAGACATCTATGTTGACAAGGCGACACATGATCCTGCTTTATGCTCCAGTGGTCCCAGCATTAGAGATATTCAAATTGGAAACAGCATTCCGACAGCAGAATGCTTTTATTCTAGAAAAGACATTGAGGTTCAAATAGAACAATAAGAAACGACAAAATATCGAGGATGGCTGCTTTGTCACATGACTTTGAGGACAGGTTCAGAATCTAATTACACCTACCTATTGGATCACTCTGACTACTACAGGAGACTGTCCTGAAATCCTCCTAAAACTCTGACCTGAAGAGACTCATGGCCTTGCTTTTCAGAGAGGAACTCTTTAATGGCTACCTAAGAGGAGTAAGGGTGGGATCCTTTGGGTCTGAGACATTGCTGGGACTGGCAACATGGTGGGGAGAGCAGATGACAAAATCACTTATTTGGCTGCCTCTAGTAGTCTTCTCCACAGAGGAATGCAGACCCTAATATGATGCCTGTGAGCCTATACAAAGCAAAGTGAACCCATGTCGTCGATGATCATAGCATTCTGATATTTAATTCAAAGTGAACCCATGCCATAGATAATCCCAAGATTCTGATATTTAATTCTTAATAAGTATTTAGTTAAAGGACATAGCTTCTATGATTAAGATAACTTATCTTGGAAATACTCAGGGATTAAAGAAATTTGACAAGAAAAAAAACACACACACTGGCATATGTATGTACACATAGAGCCAAACACTTGTTTTAATGGAACAGCTATCTTGGAACTTATATTTCCAACCATGATTACTTTGCCTGTGGTTCAAATCACTGTGGTCAATGTGATGAATATTGCATGAATGACCCGAGACACACAGTAAGTGGAGAAAGGTGCTTTAATTTTGCAGGGCTGTTGTGAAAACAAGTGAGATAATGTAACATAAAAACAATTCCCAGGCTCTATAGCATACAATTAGGAAGCATAATATTCACTTGCTTGCTTCTTGAATGTCTCCTCGTGTATTTTTGGAGTGATTGTGTATTATTCTATTTGAATTGAGACCTGTTTAATCACTGCCAAATTGTTCTTCATTCTTGCTTTCTGCTCTCTAAATACAGCTATTTATAAACATTTCTGCATGACTAGCATTTTTTTCCCTTTTGAAATGCTTCCTCTAGATGAATTCCTGGAAGTGCAATAAATTGTTCTAAATAGAATTGAGACATTCTTGTTTAAATGATGAATGTCTTCTTAGCTTACCCAAACAACTAGTTAATGATGATAGGCCATAATTCAGATGAATTAAGAAGCTAATTCTAATTGCGGTGGTGTTAACAAGTCAGCATATATAAAACAAATTAAGATCATTTTCAAGGCAGGAAGTACAGACAACAGAAAAGCCCAGTTAAGATTTGACTTACCAGTTCAACTTTGCGACAAAGCAGCTGAATGACCAGACCTAACCCAATTTACTTAACTCATGTTGGCCTTAAGTGGAGTCCAAAGTCTTTCTCCAGATTTCATACTGGCTCCATAGAGAACAAAGGCCCTTCTCCTCCATGTAAGGCACTGGAGGATACATGACTGAGAGAATTTACCTCTGAGTAAAACTCTCAGGGCAAAGAACTTCCAAGTCCAGTCATTATGTTATGCTATCATAACACCTCGGTGTGGATGGTGAGGATGAGTGGTTGCTGGCGGTTGGGTGGAAGGAGATTCCCCATTCTTCACACATTAACAGTTAAAAAAAAAAAAAGCAGGCTGTGAATCCCATCATACCCTCTTCAGGGTGGGAGAACAGCAATCAGACCACCCTGACCTCGTGGTCCAGGGAAGCTATCAGGAAGCCTGAGGAGCCTCCTCTGGATGCTGAGGCAGCAACCTTGGAAGTTCTGAGAGGAAGCGGAGAGGGCAGTGCAGTGAATTAATGCTGAGAAAGAGATGAGGACACAGCAGGATGCAAGTTAAATTAACCCCCCCGAGGGTCACTATCAGCACAGGACTATGAGTTGAATTAACCCCTGAGTGTCCCTATCAGCACTTTCAGAAAAGACAAAACTATTTCAGAAGGAGCAAATAAGCAATAACCTCCCACCACACCTACTCACTAACTTTATTCACACTTCATTCACTACTCTGGGACTCCAGCATTCAGTCAGAATTTAGTAAATAAGTGTTTCGATATACACTGAATAAATAGATAGATATAGATACTAGTATGTGCTAATAATCACATCACCAATTCCTCTTTAGTACAAGGTAAGTGAGGAAGGTAAATGATAAAAGGATGTATAAAGCCTTTGTGGAAACTTATATCCAACCATGCTTGTACTTAAAGTTGCTTGATGGAAATTCATCTAGAGCAGTGGTTCTCAACCTTCTTAATGTTACATCTCCTTAATACAGTTCCCCATGTTGTGGTGACCCCCAACCATAGAATTATTTTTGTTGCCACTTCATAACTGTCATTTTGCTACTGTTATGACTCATGGAGGGCTCATGACTCAAAGTTGAGAAGCAATAATCTGGAAACAAGGAAAAGGAGACCAGGTGGTCTAAGATCCCTTTCCCTTCCAAGGGTCTAAATGAATCTAAAAGAAAAATTCTTCAGGAAAAAGAAATGTCCCCACTCATAACAAAGCCCGTGAATTTTTCTCATACTTCCTTTCTTCTCATATTGTTTTTAAATTGAATTGACTTATGTTGTATGAGGGAGGAGGTGCTCACGTGTGTAGAAGTCAGGGGACAGCATATCCTATTTCCTCTTCTTGTTTCTCTCCTTCCACCACATGGGACCTGAAAATTGACCTCAGATGATTAGGTTTGGAGACAAGAGCCCTTACCCTCCGAGTCATCTCGCTGGTCCGCTCTTATACTTTCTAGCAACCATGAACTCATTTAAGTTAACGAATTGCTCTTAAGCAAATCCTATTACTTCTTAGACAGTCTAGGCCTCATTTACACCTTAGTACAAGTTATTCTTTATGTGACTCCTTCTGCAGAATGACTTACTAGGGACAGTGGGCACTGAAGAATCGTGCTTTGAATGAAGGCATCATTGACACAATTTAAATGCTAATCTGTGCTCCTGGGCAGTGGTCCACTGCTGGCCCTGGTTCTGAGCCCATTGGAACATTGTCTCCATAGTGAGAAGATCCTGGACAACCTTCCCAGACAAAGCTAGTTTTTCAAATTCTGGCTCTGTCATCAATAGGCTCTATTCTGTCTTTCAGGAAGTCACTCAGTTCTGCCAAACTTCTGTTTTTCCACCCATAAAAGGGCAAACATAACAGTAAATTTTCAAGATGTAAGATCTAAAGTCTAGTGTGTCTTTGGGCTACTCTGGGACTCCAAAGACTTACCATGAATAAACATGGATTGGCTGGCTGCTGTTCTGACCTGAGCAAGATGAGGGATGGTTTGGTCACAGGACAGGGGGCTTGGGAAGTGTATGGTAAGATATGTAGACTGTAGAATCCTGGTCTAGTGAGGTAGATAGTATCACAGCTGCTCCAATCATGAACCCATAGTCTGTCAAAATGAGCCCTGGTTGATTAGATCCTGGAGCCCACCCACTCTTCCAACAGAGATCTTTTCTAGTCCTAGTAGACAGAGCTGCAGAGCACACAAAAACTTTGAACCTTGGACAAGAAGTGAAATTTCAGGAGCAGTGGTACACATCTGTAAATGATCCATCTACCTGCATCACCTTTGGAATTAAAGTAAACAGAAAAGTTTGCTCTCAGAGAATTTAGAGGACTCACTCACTCCTGGCTGGACCCAATCTCACCTTTTAATATCAGGGTTCCAGAAGATGGTGATGGAGAATGTTCATGCACTTCTTGACCATCCTGGCTTCCAAAGTGGTCCCCTGGACAACAGCATCAGAATCACCTGGCTATTTAAAAGAAATGCAGAATCCTGGGCTATGCCCAGACCTACTGAATCTACACTTTGAAAAGATCATAATAAAATGCATACAATCTAGAATCTATCCATAATAGCTATGTTTTAGTATACAGATAAGTAGATCCAGTGTGCTCACGTAATAATGTAGCCCCTTTCCAGGATTCTTTTTTACCATTCAGAAATGGAAACTTGATGCCTGTTGTGCAACTCTCCACCCTCCCTCCCGTCCCTAGTCTCTGATATACACCCAGAACCTGCATTTTTAACAATGTTCCCAGCTAATGTTTGGGAAAGAGGAACCAAAGTATAAAACTCAAAGATAACAAAACCCAGAGCTTTAAATGAGTTTGGGGAGGCAGCCTGGCCACTCCATAAGGGGCAAAGTCAGGGGTGAAATAAAATGGAAGCTAGTCAGTGGAACCATGGCAAATCCCTCAGGGTAATTTTGGTATGTGGCCAAGTTTGACAGTGTTGCTTTGATGATCTTCTATCTCTATAACCATTGGAATCACCTAGAGACTTTAAAACCAGATTCATGCTTGAGACTATCAAAAACCATTTAATTTCTAGAGAAAGGACCCAGGCACATAACTTTTTATAGATTTTCCAATGATTCGGGGAACTCAATGTATTATCTATCTATCTATCTATCTATCTATCTATCATCTATCTATCTATCTGTCTTTGGAACATGTTGTTGCATGTATATATGTGTGTACATATAAATATTATGCCTCTAGAAAAATAATCCAATTTTTTTCTCTTGTGTATTTCTTTATCCTACTTCTCCTAGTTGGTGACATCAGCCAAAGCCACCAGAGCAAGAAAACTGAACTAAAAATGGGAGCAGAATACTCTTCACTTTTCACATCTTTGATTTGCACATCAAATCTGACTATTCCACCATTGTCTCACCTGCCTGGGCGATTTGCTGTACAATTCCCAGCTCTGTGGTCACCAGCAATTTCAAATTTGCCAACATAACTGCACATCAGCATCACCTGCACCTACTGGGCAAGGCTGACCTTGGAGCATGGATTCATAGAGACTTGGTTCTCGACTCTCTTCTCTCCAAGGTTGGGGCTGTTGACATCATCAGTCAGAATACTGATGTGTATACTGTGGCGGCTCATAAAGACAGTAGGAAGAGCAGCCAGATTTTACTGAATACTGCTGTGGGGAGAAGAAAGAGACAGGTAGGACACAGAGGGTGCTGGAGCGTGTCGTTGATAGAGGGAAATGGCGGCTCCAGGCTAGGCTTTGGAGCTGCTCCTTGCTACAGCTCTTCTGACTGAATGATAGTTCTGGGTAATTCAAGCAAGGCAAGACATTTTTAAATAAAGCTGCATCTGTGAAAAATAGCTCTTTATTAACTGTAATCCAGCACGTTAGATGTAAACCTCTCCCTCATTGTCATTCCCTCTTGTAGCACAAATTTTAATTGGCCTTAATAATAAAAACCTGGAGTCAATATTAGGGGGTGAAAGTTAAAATATCAGAGATGCAGTGCAATCAGGCATTAGAGAGACCTTTTACCTCTCCTGAATCCTCAGACTGCAAGCTCAGACGGCCATGAGCTCCTGTCTCCTCAGACTTTTATATTCCTCTCTCCACGGGCTGTATCATTTCCCACCTCCACCTCCCAAGTGCTGAGATTAAAGGTGTGAGCCAGCACCGCCTGGGTCTGTTTCTCTTGAGACTGAATTAATCTACTGCAGCCCAGCGTGGCCTTGAACTCAGAGAGATCCAGCTGCCTCTGTCTCCCAAGTGCTGGGATTAAAAGTGTGTGCTGGCTTCTAGTATCTTAGCTCTGCACTCTGATCCTCAGGCAAGCTTGATTTGTTAACATAAACAAAATATCACCTTTCTCTGTGTCTGTCTCTCTGTCTCTGTCTAAGACAGGACTTCATTGCGCTCTAACTTGCCTGGAACTTGCTCTGTGGACCACGCTGGCCTTGAATTCAGAGACCCAGCTGCTCCACCTCTCCAGTGCTGGGATTAAAGGCGGGCACCGCCACCTATCATTCTTTCCTATCAGTGCACTGTGTTTATTTTCTTAGTATCACTTACCACAATTATAGTTCATACTCATATATACTCATCATCTGCCTGCTCTTGCTAAAATAACAGCCGTCTGTTTCTGTAAGATCTGGGTTCATTTGTCTTCTCTCTTCCTTTCGCAGAGTCTCGTGATACGTACTTGAAAGAATGAAACAAATCAGTACTCAGTGAATTAATGCCGTGGTTGAGCCATCCAGTGACCTTCTACCTGGCAAATTAACTGTGCTAGCTTCTCATTGCTATAACTAAATATACAAGATAAGGAACTTATAAACAAAAGTGTAGTTTGGCCCCATGGATTTGGAGGTTCGAGTCTGTAATCAGACTTTTTTGCTTTGGGTCTGTAGCAAGGTGGCCTATCATGAATAAAATCCTCCTCTAATAGCCAGAGAGCAAAAGGGAGAGGAAGATTCTGGAGTCCCACAGTCCCCTCCAAGTGCTCGTCACCAAGGTTTACCTGCCTCTCAAAGCGGCCATCACTTCCCAAGAGTACCACCATGCCAACCCTTTCATGCTTGGGTCTTTCGGGGCCGTTCAGCATCCAAACCACAGCAACTAACAGAGAATAGTGCAGAAGTAGCAGACCGATATTCTTGAGAGTTGGCTGACCCTTTAGAATGGAGAGGACTGCCATGGTAGAAGGAAGCAGTGTTTGGGAGGCAGGAGGCCTGCTTGCAGCAGAGTCAATGGAGTCTGAGCTCTGCTTTCTCTATAGGGCATGCTGACAGAGTGACCCAGAACATACGTCTGCTTCCACGTCTATAATTTGCATATCTTCACCCATCATTTTTCTAATCTTCTGCTCTTAGTTTCATTTTATCTCTTTTCCCCCTGCATCTTTAGAAGTACATTCAGTTCCTTTTTAAACACTGTATAACTGATTTAAAAAGAAAACACACACCATTTAATAGATTTTACTCTAACATTTCATTGAGAGATCTTGGAAGTATTAGAAGCTGGAATATGAATTTTCCTTATTTTTCAGCACGAATAGAAATAACTCTTTGGACGGGCTGTGTGCTTTGTTCTGCTGTCAATCATTCAGCTCTGCAGTTAGACAGGCACGTGAGTCTGGCACGAGTTCTCCTGATCTCGGAACAGTGACGTAATTCAGATAGGAAGCAGTGGTGGCTCTCTGACTGTTTCTTATAGTGCTACATCTTTATAAAAATATCACTTGATCCCCCACCCCTGCCAAATACTGAACGTTCGGCAGACCTCATCTTCCCAGATGCCAACAATCTCCTTACCCAATAAATTTTATATTCTTTGTCTCTCTCTCTCTTTCAAAACAGAAAAAAAAGACAAAAAACAAATAAGCAGCCGGGCGGTGGTGGCGCACGCCTTTAATCCCAGCACTTGGGAGGCAGAGGCAGGTGGACCTCTGTGAGTTTGAGGCCAGCCTGGTCTACAAGAGCTAGTTCCAGGACAGGAACCAAAAGCTACGGAGAAACCCTGTCTCGAAAAATCCAAAAAAAAAAAAAAAAAAAAAAAAAATAAGCAAGCAATGATCAAAAGAAAAAAACTAACAAAAATGAAACTCCAATAGGCAAAAAGATCAATAAGATAAAAAATCCAAACAAAGCAAAATTGAAAAGTCTGAAAAAAATATTAGAGTTCATTTTGTGTTGACCAATCATGCTTTGTCATAGGGCTTGCCCTAGATGGTGGCTGATATACCAGTGACACTCTAGTGGAGAGCCCCCTCTTGGTGCTGGGAACCCATCTGGCTTGAACTTGTGCCTGTCCTGTTCATGTTGTCACAGTCTCTATGAATTCACATGTACATTAATACTGGAAGACAGTTCCCTTGAAGTCATCCATCACCTCCGGCTCATACAATCTTTCTACCTCCTCTGTCACATAGATCCCTGAGCCCTGCGTGAAGGGGGTTTGATGAGGACTGAGTGCATCAAAGTCTCTCACTCTCTTGACGTTGTCCAGTTGAAGTTTTACCCCCATTGGCTAACATTCCTGGCACTGGAGGACAGACTTTCTTCCAGAGGAGAAAAGTAATCTTCAATATCACTCAACTACAAATGCTGTGTCCTGCAGTGGCAATCTACCTTCAAGATATCCTAGAGCAACAGTGGCACAAAAATTATGGGAATAACCAAACCATGTTTTGATTGGATTTAAAGCCCACTCCATGAGATCAAACCTGTACCTGAAACTGCTAAGTGGCCAAGAACCTGAAACTAGACAGGCCTAGGAGAAAGAGATGAAGAAGGAGAAAGACAAACTCTGCTCTAAAAACAAGTGTCTGTACTATCTTGGTCTCTAACCTTTTACTGGAAAATGAATAGAAAGAGAGGGGTGGAGACAGCAGAGAAACTAGCATCTTTCTCAGGGTTGTAACCAATATCTGACCAGGACCAAGTGGAGTGAGAAAAGACATTTCTGGACTAATGGTTTGAGCATTGAGTCCATCCAGACATGGATGGCATGGAGACAGGAGCACAGGCTGCTTGCTCACATCTGGGCAGAAAAGAAACCAGAGAATGGAAAACACTGGCTCTAGCTTTCTGCTTTTTATTCAAGTCTGAGATCCCGTCTGTGGAATGGTGCTGTCTGCATTCAGAGCCAGTCTTCCTCCAGCTAATGCTCTCTGAAAATGTCCTCATAGACCTATCCAAAGGGCGTCTCATGGATAGTCTTTTGATTTTGTTTTTTTCAAGACAGGGTTTTTCTTTGTAATCGTCCTGGCTGTCTTGGAACTTGCTTTGTAGACCAAGCTGGTTACAAACTCAGAGATGCGCCTGCCTCTGCCTCCTGAGAGCTGGAAATAAAGGTGTGTGCCACAACTGCCCGGCTGATAAGGTCTTTCCCAATCTAATCAAGTTGAAGACAAAGGTTAAACAACATGGAGACTAATGGAATATAGAGAACATCACTAGGGGATAAGGTATAGAAAACCCAAGATTGGCAGGGATCGTTGATGTGGGAAAAGATCACCACACAGGGCTTCTGTGAGTGTGGTAGAAAAATATGCTCATCACATGCCATACCAATAAATTATTCAAGTCATGCATTTAATAGGGAATGTTTCAGGTTTTCTACCAAAGTGTTTGGGAGTCTTTTTTATATATAAAAAAAATTAAGTTCAGAGTTTTGGCACAGTCCTGTGTGAGTTAGAATTTCCTGGGCTCTAACCCTTGCTAACTCCTTTGTGCATCTGTGTATCTATTTTTTATTGTTATTTGTGGCTTATAAATAATCAAACGGGGCTTGAGAGATGGCTCACTTGGTAGAGTGCTTGCCACACAAGCATAGGGAACTTGAATTTGATCACTGGCACTCAAAAGCTGGGCAGGCATCCACGTGTCTGTAATTCCAGGACTAATTCTGTCATTAGGGAGGGTGAGACAGGAGGTCCCTGGAGCCTGCTAACTAGCCAGTCAAGCTGAGTTCTCAAGATGTACAACCAGTGAGAGACACTGTCTCAAAAAAAAAAAAAGTGAAGAAAAACACATTGTATAACTCTCAACGAACTAATTAAAAGTAATTAATTAAGTAACTAATTAAGGAAGACTCTTGATATCAAACACTGACTTTCACACCTATTTACACATACCATACACATACACACCACACACAGGTAGTCAAAGCTAGGGGTCATATTATGCTATGCTGTGTACATGCACACTGTCCTGTGAACTCTTTCTCAGGTGTGTGGTGTGTGTGTGTGTGTGTGTGTGAGATAGGATTCTCATTTTAAAGCTAATCAATAGTTGTTCCAATATTCGTTATATATTGATTACTAAATGATACTTCAATGGCTTTGATTACTAAATGATACTTCAATGGCTTCCACGGCTCAACACTCTGGTTGGGTGGAGTATGCTTTGCACAGCAACCAGAACATGCTAAGCCTAAAAAAACAAATGCCTATTGAATTGCTGCATTGTCATGAGCTTTGTGTTTCCAGATTTAACAGGGTTAAGATGGCCTGAGGTGGTAGGAGGAGAGAACAAAGCACACCATTCTATTCCCACTCCTGGATGCCCCCTCTTCTGTTTATCTCCAGCCCTCCCCCCCCCACCTCCCCCACCCACCACCCCCTCCCTGCTTCCTCTCTGCTATCATCACCCAGCCAGGCTGTTAGCAAAGGGTAGAAAACATCACTAAACAGGTTTGGCCAGAACACAAGATGGTGGGTTGGGAACATGGTCTAGATTTCACAATTTCAATTTCACATGGCAAGTTTCTTGAACATTCTTTCCCCGGGCTAATGGGAGCCCAGTTGCAAACATGAAGTGTGATTGATAATAGCAATCTGAGGATCTGGAGTACATTAAGTTTTTGCAATCTTCAAAAACAAAGGATATTAATTGAATAAACATTTCACAAAAATCAAGGAATCTATGTACACATATGTGTATAATTTTTATGTGTAGTACTGAACACTGAGCCCAGGGTCTCATGCATATTATATAAGCAATATACCACTGAGCTACTCACCCTGAATGTAGATGGCACCATCCCATGGGGTGGCCTCTTGGACTGAAGAGGAAAAATGATGCCTGATAGACGTCAGCATTCATCTCTCTCTGTTTCCTGGCTGTAAATACAATGTGACTGCCCGCTTCATGCTCTGACAATTATGCTAACGACTGGATGCTCAAATTATGACGCTCTTCATTCAAACCAAACTCCTCTACCCCCGGCCCAACAAAACCAAGCAAACCTGTCCTTTAAATTCTTTCTTTTGGGTATTTATCTCAGTAATGAGAAAGGTACCAGAAGTTTGTCCCAAAGAGAGGCAGTGTGACAAATGTGACCCTGGAGTGTGCTTGGACCTTTGGGGGTGGTTTGCAAGAAGAGTGGGGGAGAGCTGGAAACCGTAGGCTTGACTTGGGATACGATGAGAAGAACTTAATGGCTCGTTATGGGTGAGACTATAGAAGACCTTAATACTGCAAAGATATGCTCAGGAAGTTCCAAGGAGGATCAAAGACTTAACTGGGATCTGAATGAAAGGACACTTATGCTACAGCCTGGCAAACAATCTCACTGCATTGGGTTCGAGTCCTGAAACCTCAGGTGTAGCTGAATTCCAAAGTAGTGAACTAATTTGTTTGACAGAGGAAAGTTCCAAACAATATACTCTCCAGGTTGTAGTGTGGTTACTGCCTACCGTTTGTAGTCAGATCGAGAGAAAGACAGAGAAAGAGAGAACAATAGAACAATTGGATATGTACTCCAGGAGAAAAGCTCCATGCAATGAAGGCTCTAATTTATAAAAGTACAAGCTCATTTAAGAACAGAAAAGCTGAACGAAGAATGCTGCTAAAGTACAATGAATTAGAGAAGGGTTTCCCAGGTTCACCTACCATGAGCACGGAGGCCATGAAAACTATGATAGAAGGAGGGGGCAAACTAAACCCCTAGCAGCACGGCATACCTGTGAGGAACTTTTCTTGATTGGCTCATTCGAGATGGGGAGCCCCATCTTAAATCTGGCCACATCTTTGGTACCAGCCTAAGTAAGAGGACATGGAAGGAAGAAGAGTTAGCTTTTTACCTGCTTGCCCTCACTCTTATTGGCAAGTTCATCAAGTCTGCTACGGAGGCATTCCTTCACTGGGGTTAGAGCCTGCTTCTTCGGGATTCTAAATATACTGAAGAACCAGCCGAGACATCCAGCCTCATGAACTGAACAACTACTGGATTCTTAGACTCTCCACCAAGAGGCAGCATTGCTGAACTAGCCAGACCACAGCCTGTAAGCCACTCTCATATAGATAGGCAATAGACGGATGGATGGATAGATAGATAGAGGTTCATTCTATCAGTTTTGTTTTTCTTGAGAACCCCTATCCTCATCTAGATGCCATTGTAAAAGGCTGTGAAGGCGATGCCTGAGTTGCCGTGGAGGCTCCGGGATCCTGGACCTAAGCAGAACTCTCAGTTATTTGCAGAGGAAAGCTGTCGGCACTAAGAGGAGGTGACCCAAGAGACAGCGATGTGTGTCGCAAGTAGCAGAACTTGAAGAGTGGGACTACCCAAGCCCCCTGGAGCACAGCTGATGCCAGCATGCTGCATACTGAGCAGGAAGGTTTGACGTTTCCCCTGCTGTGTTTTAGTCTTGTTTTGGTCCAGGCATTCCCCACCAGTTCCCCACTCCTTCCTTTTGAAATGGGATTGTTTCTTCTATGCCACCGAAGCTTAGAAATGTGTGCTTTTTCCTTTGTGTTATGGTAGCTTATAGGTAATAGTTTGTTCTGAGTCTCAAAAGAGACTTTGAACGCTAACATTTTTTTTTTCATTTGAGACAGGGTCTTACTATGTAACTCTGGCTGTCTTGAAACCCCCTGTGCAGACCAGGTTGGCCTTGAACTCACAGAGACCTGCCTGCTTCTGCCTCCTGAGTGTTGCCGTTAGAGGCATGCACCACTACACCCAACCTGAACTCTAACTATCGAATAGTGTTGAGAATATAAGATTTCGGGGACTGTTGAAATTCGAATGGATGCATTTTGCATTATAAGATGGTCATGACCTAGAAGTCAGAGGTAGAACAGTGCAGTTTAAAGTGATGTGTTTGTGTTTAAGGTAAGGGAGGGGATTTCAATTGATTGGATTAATAAACAACAGGGCATCAGTGAGACATGCTTTAGGGCATGCCTGAGAGTGTTGTAGAGAGATTTAACTGAGGAGACCCACTCTGAACATGGCAACACCATCTCACGGACTTGATGAGAAAACCAAATGGGCACCAACATTCTCCTCTCTTTGCTTCCTGACGGCAGACTCGATCTGATTGGCTGGCCCCTGCTCCAGCTCCTATGCCATCCTAATCATAAGGAACTGGACCCAGTCTGAAAGTGCGATCCTATCAAAACAAGAAACTTCTTCTTTTTCACATCTGCCACCTATTTTCTTACACCCAAGAGAAAGCAACTCCTGCAGTCTGAGATCTAGTCAACAGGACAGAAGCCAAAGTGTTGCCTGGCCACACAAGTCTGTCCCCTGAGGGGCCTTCCGGTTTGTTTCTGTATCTGCTTGCTGAATGGTGGAGATTCCAAGGAGCAAACCAGATAGGGCCACACGGAAGGAACCCACGGGAAAGTTATCTTCCCAGGACCATTATTTAAGCAGGAAGATGAACTCATCGGTTGCATGAAGAAGTCAGTTTCTACTGTATTATCACTCAAAGTCTGCGGTTGCCTGACTAATTCACTTTCTTGCCTTGATCCTTCGCTCTGACTCTCCTCAAAGGCCTTTCTATTGTTTGGACATGCTTAGGTTGGGTCTTCGGTTGCTGTTTAGAAGAACACAATACCTGATCCCTTTCTAAACCCCACCTCATAATTGTACGGTGGCCTCTCGGCTGTCCTATTCATTCGGTTTGGCTCTCACATTCTTTCAAGGCCGTCACTCTGAAAGAGGGTGGGGTTTGTTTTGTTAAGGGCTAAAGTGGCAGTTCTGATTGGGTGCTTTTCCCCACTTGCTTTATTCACTAAAATAACACATTGTTTCTTCACTGAAAATGTCTCTCCATTTAAGGATTGAGTCTAATCACCTTTGTGTCTACTCTGATCCTAGCTAATAGCTTAACTCTTCCTAATGACTTACTAAAAGGTCTAGTAGCCAATTACGTTAAGTAATATCATAAGGTAAGAAAAAAAGGTTAAATTAGGCCTAAGTGCCTCATCCTTGTTTGGGGATTATGTTTCTGGATCAGCGCACTCATATGTCCTAGTCCCATGCTTCAACGGGGGATTAGAAATTTGGGGATCAAGTGAGGAAGTTTAACGAGACAATAAAGACCTGACTTGGTCTTCTGCAAGGCTTTGTCTCTTTGGGGCGAGTACTAGCTTGTTTATAAGGATTACACCCTCATCATAATCATATTCACAAGTAACTTAGTATTGAGGAAGAGTCAAAAGTGTTCATGAACGAGCTCCAGGCCCTGTGCCTGTGCCTGCCAACTGAATGCTCTACTAAGGAGCTTTTCCTCCCTCCCTCCCTCCCTCCCTCCCTCCCTCCCTCCCTCTCTTCATTCCCTCTTTCCTCCTGTGTGTGCCTATTTGAGTGTGTGTGTGTAGGTCTAGGTTCATATATATATATATATATATATATATATATATATATATATATATATGCTAGTGATGTATGCAGAGACAAGGGAACAACCCCAGCTGTGGTTTTTCAGCACCATTGACTTTATGGGGTTTTTTTTGCTTGTTTGTTTTGCTTTTGTTTTTGTTTAAATAAGATGTCTCAGTGGCCTAGCTCACTCACCATTTGATTATCTGGTATTCTGTACGGTTTAGAGAATGAGCTGTGATAGCCATACTTTCTGTTTTCCCAGGGTTTACTAAGTATAGAGTAAACCAACATGGATGGACAAATAACAAGTTGTAGATAGATTGTCCTCTAGAGAGGAGCAAAGCCTTGCCACACCCGACAACTCAAAATAGCCAGCAGGTATGTGCCGAGGAAGCCCCTTGAAGACATCTAGTTGAAGTTCCTGATGGAGGCCTAGACAGAACAGAGTGTCCTCTCTGGTGAAGCTTCCAGATGGAAGAAATAATGGCAGGAAGGTGACATCATCAAATCAGGAGCACAGAAACACACACCAGACACTGAATGGGGACTCCCTGTTAAAATGGTCAGCTGGAGCTTGCTGGGAGTCCCAGACAGAGGGGAAAGTCTCTCTGGGGGAGCGCCCAAGTGAAAGAACAAATCGTCACCAATAGAGACAGCCTCACCAAATCAGGCAGTTCACAGAAACTGACTAGGAGATGGAGTCAGGGAGCTAGAGTTTCTCTTTGAGCTCTTCCTCCTCGGATGAGCTTCTCAGGCCTGAGCTTTCATTTTCTCTTTTTCACTGAGGACATTTTTATGACATGGGATAAACGCTAGTAATCTCTGTTGGTGACTGCCCATCTTCCAGTTGCTCTCAAGGGCAGTGTTTTTACTCCTGAGTCCCCTGTCACTGAATTAGGGGGACCAGCCCATCCCCAGATAAGAGACCTTGGAGGACACTTTGAAACAAACATGCTAGGGTCTGATAGGTGTGGGGATGTGGGGAGCCCTGCTTCTGTCATCAGCTTCCCAGTGAACTCAAACAGCCCATGATAATTTACCAATATAATGTATGCTACAACTGGCTACCCAGCTAACCCCAGTCTCCCTCTCCCACTTCTGGGATTACAGATACACACCACCATACCTAGATTTTCTTATGAGGGTTCCAGGGATTGAACATGGGTCCTTATGTTTCCAGGTAACTCTTTATCCTGAGTCATCTCTCCAGCCCACATTTTGTGGTCTTCTTATTCCTGACCGATCCGCGGAAGCCTCCCAGTGCCACCTGCCTTGTCAGCCTTGATGAATGAAACCAATATCTCACAGCCAATTGTTTTCATCTGCTAATCCCAGTTACCACTTTTGTCTATTTCCATTTTACGGAGTACTGAAAGTACGTAAATCATTAAGAAGACAACACCAATGTTTCCAGAGAACTTGAAGTCTCATGGAGACACATACATTTCAGTTTAATAGACTCAGAAGGACCAGGGAAAAGGTACACACCACAGGCTATGGAGGGACTGTTAAGGGTCACAGAGTCCAATTTGAAGTTCAAAAAAGAAAAAAAAAAAAAGCTTCAGAGGGAAGGTGGTGCCTAAGCTTAACCACAATAGGCAGAACCGTATTTGAACAAAAAGCACGAGGAAGGAAACGCTGGGATTTGTGAGTGGAATGATATAAAAGCATCAGGGTGGAAGGCAGGAAGGTCAAGACTTAGACGAGACCTCCAAGTGCGGGTCTGAATAATTTATGTCTATTAGAATTTACGTTCATTGAGTGCAGGCACGTGGCCTGTTTTGTCCACTAATGTACATTCACTGCTAACCGTAGTTCTTGGCACCAAATGGGCAAAGTGGAGGCTCGGGCATAAATCCACCAGCTGCATCTCTTTGATACCACAGTCTGGCAACCGTTAGGGAGTGGCAGTGAGACCAGCAATGACCCTATTGCTGCCACCGGGGTGGTGAATTTAACAGCAGGATTGGGACAAGGGGACATGTCTGAGGATCAGCAGGCCCAGAATGCTTCCTAACTGATAAATAATGCAGAGAGAAAAAAAAGTGAGAGGAATTTTTACTTACTATCTAATTCATTCATTCTTGTAAACCAGGCTGGCCTCAAACTCACAGAGATTTACCTGCTTCTGCCTCCAATGCGCTTGGATTAAAGCTGTGTGCCACCATACCTGGCCCTGGGAATTTGAGTTTAACAGAATTTTCTCCCTTTGCCCTCTATTACCTACCTTTGTCCTTTGTGGACTCTAAACAAGAGGTGTTCTGCTCACATTTATGGGTATATTCATTCAAGTCACCTTTATGTAACTTTGATATTATATAATTTAAATAATTCTCCTCTAATTGTGTGTTAGTCACTCTCATTGGTTCCCCCACAACTCTACTATTCACTGAATTTCCCTTTTTTTTTACTTTTAATTTCCAAATTCTTTGGAATTTTATTCTGTTCCACACCTTGTTGCTAATTTTTTTAAAAAAAAACTAATTTTTAAGTCACAAAACAAGAGTGTGAGATTGGAGACGTTCACATCATGCAATTAACTGCGGTAGTGGTTTGGTAGGATAGGTGGGAATGTTTGTGTAAAGGAGTCTAAAGGCTTTGGAGTCCCGTGTGTCTGTGTGTCATCTCTGATAGGCTTGTGTTTACTGTGCTTCATGGGAGTGCACGATCGACATAGACGGTGGCTCTCAGGCCATTCCTGATGATCATGGAGTCCAGCGGGCAACTATTTCCGGAGATCATCACGGTGTTCCTCTAATTGCTGTCCCTTCGGTAGAAATCTGATGTTCTGTGTTTCCTCCTGCCTTCCCCCTTTGTCTTTTATTTTCTCCAGTTTACTCAACTATGTCCAGATGTCGCTTCTTGCTATTAACTGGTCTTATGAATATAGAAATTGAGTCTTCTATTAATACTACAAAAAAAAGAAAGAAAAAGAAAGAAAGAAAGAAAGAAAGAGAAAGAAAGAAACAGAAAAGAAAGGAAGAAATATGAACATGGCGAACGCGAACAATGAGGACTGATGAGAAGCCAAGGACAATGGCACGGGGTTTTGACCCTACTTCATGTTCTGGCTTTGTGGGAGCCTAGCCAGTTTGGATGCTCACCTTCCTAGACATGGACAGAGGGGGGCAGACCTTGGACTTTCCATAGGGCAGGGAACCCTGACTGCTCTTTGGACTGGAGAGGGAGGGGGAGAGGAGTTTGGGGGAGGGGTAGGAGGGTGGGAGGAGGGGGAGGGAAATGGGGGGCTGGGAGGAGGCGGACACTTTTTTTCCCCTTTTCTCAATAAAAAAAAAAAAGAAAAAAAAGAAAGGAAGAAATAAAGAAAAGAAAAGTCTTCTTCACCCCTTCCTCACTTTCTGGGATGCTGATGTTAGATGTATGTCCTGGACCAAATATTTTAAAAGATTAAGAAATTATAAACATATAGGCATAGTAGCAACTCTGTGGCTATTTTAAGAATCACACACTTAGTGGCTGGAGAGATGGCTCAGAGGTTAAGAGCACTGGCTCCTGTTCCAAAGGTCCTGAGTTCAATTCCCAGAAACCACATGGTGGCTCACAACCATCTGTAATGAGATCCGGTGCCCTCTTCTAGTGTGCAGGCAGAACACTGTATGCTAAATAAATAAAATCATTTAAAAAAAAAAAGAATCAAAGAATCACACACTTTTCTTTTCTTGTTTTTTTTCTTTTTTTTTTTTTTTTTTTTTTTTTTTTTTTTTTTTTTTTTTGGTTTTTTCGAGACAGGGTTTCCCTGTGGTTTTGGAGCCTGTCCTGGAACTAGCTCTTGTAGACCAGGCTGGTCTCAAACTCACAGAGATCCACCTGCCTCTGCCTCCCGAGTGCTGGGATTAAAGGCATGTGCCACCACCGCCCAGCTTACATACTTTTCTTTTAAAAAGAAATCTCTTCTTTTTGTGAGGATATATATATTTAAAAACGTGTTAGATATTTTCCCCATCTCTTCCATCTCCCTGTCTCTCTCTCTCTCTGCTCTGTATTACATATTTATAACATTCTTATTTGAAATTCTTTTTTGTTTTAGACTGAGTCTCATCTAGATCAGGCCAGCCTCTGCTTCTCTAGGATGACCTTCATCTTGTCTCCTGCCTCCTACCCCTAACTCTTCACACACCTGGTCCAAGTTCTAAACTTCATGAAAATCCATATCCTTAGCTACGGCTCGCCAATCTGTTCTTTTTTTCTGCTGTGCCCATCTGCTGACAGAGGTGTTACAGGCATTATTCCCAAGTAAGCTTTAACTAAAACCTGAGAGAGTCTCTGTCAGTTTTCCTTTTTGGCTTTTCAATTTCTTAATGCAATCCAAATAACCAAGCCCACCATGTGTAGACTCAAGACATTCATTTGCTAATATCACTTAGCTTTAGGAATTAACAAACGGTAGGGCAACTCAAGAGGCTGCTTTGAGGGAGGAGGGGTGTAGCGCAGTGGTAGAGCGTGGGCCTAGAAACACAGGACCTATGTATGCTTCATGCCCAGCAACCCCTCCTGCAAAGGCTTTTCTTCTGGGGAGCTTTCCACTAACATGTAGGTGGGTGACTTTTAGAGGCTATCAAATAAAGAATTGTTTATTATTAGCAATAGCAAATACTTTCAAGTTGCATTCTTATGTGGTCCATTGTGTGAAATTCCACCAAGTGTTACTCCTGGCCTCTGCAGCTGATGCCCAGTGGGCAGTGTCTGAATAGCCAGGGGCACAGAGGAGGGCATCTACTACTATTCAGTCATCTGACCTTAGACTTCCATTTCCTAAGTCTGAGATGAGAAGACTGAACTCTGACCTCTGAAATGAGAAGGTCAATTTAGTTCAAGGTTTAATCTAGCCTCTTTCAGAGCTAATAATCAAGACTGATAATATTTCAGCTCTTGCCCCTGGAGAAGAGAAATATCCATTTATCCAGTTACTAGAGTTGGTTTAGTTTTTTTTTTTTAAATTTTGCCTTAGTCCAAAATAATAATCATATTTATATTATTATAAATAATAAAAGAGCTAGCAACAATATAAAAATATAAATCAATATAATGATATTGAAAAGCATATCAAGATTTTAAAACTAAAGGAAGGGAAGAGAAACACGCACTCATGAACTATTCTGTACTATTCTGTGGCTGGGTGACAATGTTTAGGCCAAACACTGCAGTGGCCCAAGCAGAGAGAAGCATCAATGAGCAACCAAGCTCGCATTTTAATCTGTTAATAGCAAACCAAAGAAAGTATTTTAGAACGTGTCTTAAGAAAACCTTTTTACATTTAAACAATTTGTTTTCAATTAATTAATTACTTATTTTTGCATTACTGGACAACAATTTAACCTGGGGCCTTGCTTATACTATACTATCTTAGTTAGGGTTAGACTGTTACTATTGCTAGGATGAAACGCCATGACCTTAAACAAGTTAGAGAGGAAGCAGTGTATTTGTTTTACGCTTTCACATCGTAGTCCATCACTGAAAAAAGTCAGGACAGAAAGCCAAACAGGGTAGGAACCTGGAGGCAGGAGCTGATGCAGAGATCATGAAGGGGAGCCACTTACTGACTTGCTCCTCTTGTCTTGCTCAGCCTGCTTTCTTATAGAACCCAGCACTGCCAGTCCATGCTGTGGGACAATGGTCTTGTACCCTGTAAAGATTTATCAATTGTGTTGCTTTAATAAAATGCTGATTGCCCAGTAACCAGGCAGGAAGTATAGGCGGGGTGACCAGGCAGAAAGTATAGGTGGGAAAATGAGAACAAGAGAATTCTGGGAAGAGAAAAGGTGCAGTCTGCAGTCGCCACACAGATGCAGAGGAAGCAAGATGAGAATGCCTCACTGGTAAAAGGTACCATGCTAACATAGACAAGAATTATGGGTTAATGTGTGATGTAAGAGTTAATAAGAAGCCTGAGCTAATAGGCCAACCAGTTTATAATTAATGTAAGCCTCTGTGTGTTTCTTTGGGACTGAACGACTACAGGAGAGGTTGGAACAGAAATCTAAGTCAACAAGTCCAGGAATGGCACCACTCACAATGGGCTGTGCCCTCCCCCATCAATCACTAATTTTAAAAATGCCCTGCAGGCTTGCCTACAAACTGATTTTATGTAGGCATTTTCTTAATTGAGGCTCCCTCCTCTCAGACAATTTTAGCTTGTGGCAAGTTGACATAAAACTACCCAGTACATACACATTGAGCCTTCTTTTTACTTTAAAGATGAGGCCTCACTGTGTGTGTGTGTGTGTGTGTGTGTGTGTGTGTGTGTGTGTATAGTTTACACTCCTCCAGCCTCAGCCTCCCAGTACTGGAATTACAGGCCTATGTCATGAGGTCCAGCTTCTCCTGTGGATTTCAGTTCATTTTCTTGGGCTGCTATGGCAACTACAAGAAACAGAATGATGTAGAAAATGAGAATCATGCCAGGAATGCTGCTGAGGACCTGCAGTCTCAGCTCCTTAGAGGCTGAAGTAGGGAGATCACTGGAGCCCAGGGAGTCTCAGCCATTGTAGGTAATGTAGTCGAATTCCATTTCAATATCAACGATGAAGCAAAACAACATAAAGCAAAACATAAATGAGAATCAGAAACCTGCTCTTTGGAGGCCTAGGGTCTAAAATCAGGGTGCCCAGAGCTCCTACTGTGAGTTCACTCCAGGCCTGAGCCTCTGGAGGCTGCTGGAAGTCCTCGGTGCAGATTAGCTTGGAATTGCATCACCCCAGTGTCCGCTTGTCCTTACATGACTTTACTCTGTGTTCACGTGTGTTTCTGTGTCAAGTCTCCCCCACCCTCTCTCTTCCAAAAACACCAGATAAGGGATGTAGAGCCCACCCTAAACCCGTATGACCTCATCTAATTTTGCTTATATCTGCAAAGAGGCACTCCCCATTTCCTAAAAGATCGAATTCACCTGTACTTAGTTCAGCCTTGAATATATCTTTTCAGGGCCCTGATTCCACCCAGGAGAAGACTTCCTCAAAGCCTGAGGGATGTACTGGAAGTTCTTTCTCATCCAGTGCTCCACTCAGAGGGTTCATCCCTCCCCTGTACCCACGGTCCTGGAGGCTGGCTGCTGGGCATGGAGACAAGGGTGGGGGTGGGGCTCCTCTTCTCACAGATGTTCTGGATTGCCCAGGAGCATATTAATAAGTAACAATAACTGGATCAACGAGTATTTGTAGAAGAAATTAGAAATACACTGTCAGCATTTCCTGCAAACCAAAGTCCCCTGGCAGACTACCAGGTGTCATTATTATGAGCAGCTCAACTTGGCTGTCTCGCTGCAAGGCTTTGGCATGGGAGCCTAGCTACAGCCATGCACACTAGAAGCCTGTTTGAAGACATTGCCATGTTTGCCTTTTGATTTTAGCCGAAGTACATAGTGGAACTGTTTTCTGTGCAGAACTCCAGAGAAGATGATGAAACAATAAAGAGACTGGTCTGATGAGCTCCTTCTCCCGGTTCTAAGCCCATGTGTCTATATGAGTGGGAGTCTATACTGGCCTGGGTCTTTCTTTTTCCCTTTCCTTTTCTTTTCTTCTTCTTCTTCTTCTTCTTCTTCTTCTTCTTCTTCTGGTGATGATGGGGCAGGAGGTGATAACTACAACAAAATAATGAGGCAGGATATGTATAAAGAAAAGAGACCGTTTTGTTGCTCATAATTTTAGAAGATGGGAGTTTAAATAGCATATGACAGGTTCTGACAAGTCCCATTGGCCACCTTGACTGCATCCCACTATGGGAAGAACAGTGTGTATCTTATGTGTGTTCAGTCTCTCGTCCGCGCGGTAGACAGCCACTTGAAGTCAATTACAATGGCTCCACTCTAGTGACCTCATCTAACCCAAGCACTTTTAGAAAACTCTCATGAGAGCTAGGGAAATTGACTCATGGGTAAAGCACTAGCCATGCAACCCTGTCAGACTGAGTCCAGGTTCCCAGATCCCATGTAAGAAGCCAGAGGCAGCAGAACAACCCCTTCCATCCAGCACGTCTCTGTGGGGTGATGTTGGTGGAAACCCAACGACCAGCTAGCCTGGCTAATACAGTAAAAAAGAGACCCTGTCTCTAAAACAAGGTGGAAAGGTAAGGATGGGCACTGGAGATTGTCCTCTGACCTCCCCGTGCATGGGATGGCATGGACATACTTTCACCTACACACTCAAGCAAGTACATACCATACCCACACACACACAAATGCACACCACACAAAGGGCTTATGATGGATCCTGTACTGGCTGGTTTTGTGTGTGTCAACTTAGCACAAGCTGGAGTCATGAGAGGAAGGAGCCTCCGCTGAGGAAATGCCTCCATGAGATCCAGCTGTAAGGCCTTTTCCCATTTAGTGATCTCTAGGGGAGGGCCCAAAACATGGTGGGTGGTGCCATCCCTGGGCTGGTGGTCCTGGGTTCTATAAGAAGGTGGGTTGAGCAAGCCATGGGAAAATAAGCCAATAAGCAGCCCCTGCCTCGTGGGCTCTGCATCAGCTCCTGCCTCCAGGTTCCTACCCTGTTTGAGTTCCTGTCTTGACTTCCTTCAGTGATGAACAAGGCTGACTTGTTAGCCAATTAAATCCATTCCTTCCCAACTTATTTTCGGTCATGGTGTTTCCTTGCAACAATAGAAACCTTAACTCAGACAAATCCTATTTGTATTAAGTTTCCACTTTTTAAAAAATACCAATAACATAGATTTTAAGGATTAAAGTTTTGTATTTGTTCAAGGGAATAAGATATTCAAACCATAGTGGAGCCCGAGGATGTTGGGAAGAAACTCAAGACCCCCGAGGCTCAGGCATGTTTTGGATCCTGTCTCAGGAACAGAGCGCCAGAAACAGCTGCCTCTCTCCGTTTCTCCATTTCTGGAACACACATTGGCTATGGCGTGGGGGAGGACCAACAGGGAACCTGCACCACAGGGTGCAGCAAAGGACTTTGGGCGAGGCTGTGGACAGAAAGGATGCAGCCCTTGGTGTGTGGATACGAATGGTGGTAGGAACACCGGCAGAAGCAACAGTGCGCATGTGCCACCTTCAAGAGCGTTTGGACTGAGGACTTACATAAGCAAGCCAAAGTGCATGAGCATGAGCGGGTTTGTTTCTGAGCAAATACGAGTCAGTTCTGTTCCAGAAACAGCTATAATTTCTTTCCTCTTTAATTTTTTTGAGATTACAATTGCAGATTTTCCCTTCATTCCTTTCCCTCCATCTAAGTTCTCCCATGTGCATCCTCTCTGACATCTTTCAAGCTCATTGACTCTTGTTTTTTAATTGTTGTGTGTGTGTGCATGTGTGTGTGTGTATTCCTAAATACATAAATACAACCTGCTCAGCCTGTGTAACATTATTCATATACATTATATATACATATATAAGTATATATATTCAGAACTGGCCATTTGGAATTGAGTAAGCAATTGGTGTGGACTTCCCAGGGGAAGACCGTTTCTCCACCTCTCAACTTTCATTAGTTTTCTGCAGTTTTATGTGGAGTTGAGGCTTCCTGAGCTCCCCCAACTCCTTCTACACATACATTAACATGTCTATTGGTGGTGTCCTTGTCAGCTCATGTCTATGCAGCCATGATGGTGAGTCTTCATAGATGCAACTTCTGACATTGCTAGGAGACACAATCTCACAGCAAACTTCGGTGTCTCTGGCTCCTATAATCTTTCATTCTCTCTTATACAATGGCCCCGGAGCCACAGGAGCAGGGATTGTGTTGTAGATGCGTATGCTGGTTTTTAAAATAAATGCTCACTTAAAATAAACATCATTCAGAACAGAAAAGTAAAGCACTTGGGAGACAGAATCGGGCAAACTGCAAGCATGAGTTCAGCCTGAGCGACGAGGAATGCTTCAGGCCAGCCTGGAAGACAGAGACCCTATCTTAACATCAGACCAGCAAACACAAAACCAAGAGCCGGAGAGAGATCACTTCTAAAGAAAAACAGGGTTGTTAAGGCTCACGCATTTGCAGGTTCGGTCTGTAACTGGCTGGCCCTCCTGCTTTTGGACTGAGGTGGGGCAGCACTGTTGGTGGTGGTTTTTTTGTTTACTCTTTGCCCTTTACTCTTTGGGGAGTCCGCCACCCAGCTTTCAAATAAATACACAGAAGCTTATTCTTTTTTATGAATGTTCAGCCTTAGCTTGGCTTATTTCTAGTCAGCTTTTCTTAAATTATCCTGTCTACCTTTTGTCTCTGGGCTTTTATCTTTCTCTACTCTGTATACCTTTCTTTATTTCTTACTCCATGGCTTGCTGGCTCCGGATGTCCTCCTCACCTCGTTTTTCTTGCTCTTGGATCCTCTCTCCTCAGATTTCTCCTCCTATTAATCCTCTCTGCCTGCCGTCCCTGCCTATCCTTTCTCCTACCTAGCTATTGGCCTTTCAGCTCTTTATTAGATCAATCAGGTGTTTTAGACAGGTAAAGTAACATAGCTTCTCAGAGTTAAATAAACACAACAGAAAAGAATGCAACACATCTTTGCGTCATTAAACAAACGTTCCACAACATAAACAAATGTAATACATCTTCAACTAATATTCCACAACACAGCACATCATGGCAAGAGTGTCCTGGGAAAATGTACTTTCCTGGGTAGGAAGGAGAAAGAAAAAGGCGGCATCAGTAGATCCCTTTGAGGGCATGACCTAGTTCCCTAAGACCTCACTAGAGCTGCCTCTTCCTCCTCCTCCTCCTCCTTTTGAGATAGTGTTTCACTACGTAGCTCTACAGGTCCTGGAACTCACTATGGCTGGCCTTGGACTAACAGAGATCTACCTGCCTCAGCCTCCTGAGTGCTAGAATTAAGGTGTGTCCATCTGGCTTGGGCCTACTTCTTCTTCTTCTTTTTTTTTTTTTTTTTTTTTTTGGTTTTTCGAGACAGGGTTTCTCTGTGGCTTTGTTGGGCCTACTTCTTAAAAAGTCCTTCCTTCTCCCTTCAAGCCAGCTTGGGGATGAAGCTTTTAATACGTGAGGGACCAGCTCGCCTACAGCACAGTAGGTGCTGTCTCTCCTCTGACTTTGCAAATGAGCATGGCATTCATCTCTGCTAAGAATGGACATGTGGCCCGCTCTCTTAAACCCCACAAGCAGCATCTGTGGGGCATCCCACCTGTCGGGAAGAAAACTGGAGTTAACCTTGCCTTTCTGCTGACAACCAAGTCAATTATCAAGCCTGTTCTTTGTGTGTGTGTGTGTGTGTGTGTGTGTGTGTGTGTGTGTGTTTAAATTTCTTTAGGCATAAATCCTACTTTCCACAAATAGAACATCACCCAATTTACATGCTTATGTTTTATCAATAGATACACAGAATTCATAAATACAACATTGCAGTATGGCTCATCTGGCTGGTGGAATATTGAGAGGCTGGGGTTTGTATATGCAGAAAGACAGCTGAAGGGCTTTGACAGTAATGGCGTGGCTTTAGAACTCTCCCTGCAAATGAAAACATGAAAAAGGAAGCCCACCGATTCCCAATCACTAGAGATGCTTTCTGTTAAGAGATCCCACCCGTTACTGCAATTTCACTGCCAACATGAAAGGAAAATGACCAGAATTTTAAAGGGAACAAATGTGCTTTTCAACTGCCTAATGAAACAAGTAGTTGAAATATGATTGTCATAAATGGCATTTGAATTCAACGAGGATGGTGGAGATTGCTTCTGGGACATTCCATGGAATGATTTAAAAAGATAAGAGGGGCTGGGGAGAAGACTCAGTCAGTAAACTGATTGCCACACAAGAATGAAGACAAGAATTTGGATTTCCAGCACCCACATCCAAAGCACATGGGGCAACACATACCTGTAATGCCTGCACTGGGGTGGCGGAGTCAGAAGCATTCCTGGGGCTTCCTGGCCAGCTAGTCTAGCCAAATCAGTGGAATAGAGGATCAGTCAGAGATCCTGTGTCAAAATAAGGTGAAAGTGAGTCCAGTCAACACCCAATTTTGACCTCTGCCCTATGTGTGTGTGTGTGTGTGCACGCACACACACACACACAAACCAAATTGGTAAAATAACAGTAAAAACACATTTCAAAGTAGCTACATATAAAATACAACAAAGAAAAGAGAAACATAAGATGCAACATAACTCTGAGTTATGGTCTATTTCAGTGACTAGCTGGCCAAGTAGACTTGACATATTCAAACAGTAGGGGCAAACCCACAGAACAACTCATTCCTTAATTAATTCCTACCCTGATTAAATAAGACCAAACAAAGCAAGCAAAAAAAGTTGACATAGTAAAATGATAGGAGAAATCTATCCCCTTTCTATGGATACAAAATTTTAATATGTTTGGTTGTGGCGGACTGTTGAGCTAGTCAAATCCACATGTAACTTGGTATGCAAATCAGAGCGCTGGCATTCTTTTGGTTTGTTTGTTATTACACAGGGTCTTACTATGTAATTTGGCTGGCCTGGAATTTATCAGGTAGTCCAGGCTGGCCTTGAACTCATAGAGCTCTACCTGCTGCTGCCTCCTGAATGCTGAGATTGAAAGTGTGTGCCCACATGACCAGTTCTCAACCCCAAATGGAGAAGTGAACCTCCTGCCTTTACCTGGCCCTGGGGACAGACCACATACACACAACTTGGGGTGTTCAGTCTGCTATTGCTGAAGTCTGGGTCTGGTGCTGAAAGCCTAAAAATAAACAGACGTTTCCTTTCGGGACTCTGGGATTTGTCCTCTTTGAATTACACAGATTGTTGGCATTCCTTGGTGTCTAAAGTATGGAAGGCTGCAATCTGTTTGCAGCTCTTTGCATGTGTTTATTTAGGGGTGGACTAGTCCCTCCAGGCTAGTCTGGTCCTATAGCAACAGGGACAGGAGGTCAGGCCTCCTCTGGATTGAAAGGGATTTGAAACCTCTGGAGGAGCTAGGTGTTGTAGTGACAGGTTTACATCTCCATTTGGGGCTTAGGAAGGTGGGAGGTAGTTTAGAGATCTTAAAGAAAAGCCTGTAAGATGGCTTTGTTTTCATGATGGAGTTCTGAACTATGCAAACTCAGACCAAAGCATTTGAAATTATATCCTTCTCTGTGTACTAGAAGAAAATATCTGCAATTTAGACCTAATTCTTATTCCACACAGCTGCATATTCCAACTCTATGCATTAAACAATGCATAGAATGTTGGTGTATATATAGTTGTATATGTGTATGTGTGTTGCATATAATTATGTATATATATATGTGCTGAATGTATTTATTCTGAAATTTTGTATTTCAGAGTTGATATTTAGAAAATAGACACATGCTTTATACTTCAAAGTTTACCTTAAATATTTATGCTAGTTACAGAGTTAAGGTTCATGATTCTACTAGGTCTAGCCTAAAAAGTAAGACGTCATTGTCTTCAAAATGAAGAGTCTCAACTCTGGATGACCCAATTCTCACATGATACACTATGATGGTTAATTCCAACTGTTATCCTGATTCAATGTTTTAAAATCTCTAATAAGAGGGGGATAACAGGGAACAGTGGGCTGAAGGGGAAATGGGAAAGACGGGGTGGGGTGCTCTAATTAGGGAAGAGGGAGGAGATAAATACAGAAGGAGGGAGGATGGACATCGGTTCAGTCCCTGGAGCCCACATGCTGGAAGAGAACTGACTTCATAAGTTGCCTTCTGACTCCCCAGTGCAGTACGTGTTCAAGTGCACTCTCTCACACACACAAATAAACATGATTAATTAAAAAAAAATCAGTGATCCAGTAAGCTGATGAAGGATGGACTTGTGTTGGTTAATTTCAGTTATAACATAATTGGATTGATAAATACCTAAGGCATTTATGAGGCACAACTTTGTGTTTTTAAAGAGCTTTTTCAAGTGGGATTAACCAAAGAGTAAGACTTATGTGTACTATCGGTAGCACTAATCCACAGGCTAGGATTCCAGACTGAACAAAGGGGGCAGGGAGATGATGTGGGAGTCCGCTCTGCATACTGCAAGTAGGTTTTATTACCATTGGTTAATAAAGAAGCAACCACACTAGTCAGCCATACTGGCCAGGCAGTGGTGGCACACACCTTTAATCCCAGCAGCCACACTAGTTAGCCATAGAGGCCTGGTGGTGATGGTGCACACATTTAATCCCAGCACTAGAGAGGAATATAAAACGGGAAGAGACAGGTCTCACTACCAGTCTCAATCTGAGGATTCATGGAGACAGGATCACCCATTTTTAGTCTGAAATAGAGGTAAGAGCCAGTGGCTGGCTGCTTTGCTTTTCTGATTTTCAGGTGAACCCCAATATCTGTCTCTGGGTTTTTATTTTCCATGCTACAATTAACCATTCGCTTAACATGTGATTCAGTGCTCATGCTCCTTGTAGTTAACCAAATGAGTTGCAAATGTGTATGAACAAAACCTACCCATGGATGCCTACAGCAGTTTTATCTCGTAGCTGCCGATCTTGGCTCATTGAAGATGGCCTTGAATGAGGAAAAGGATAATAAAACTATGTACATGCAGACAATAAGATGTTAGTCAGTCCTAAAAGCAAGTGAGCTATCCATCTAATATGAAAGTTATATGTAGTGTGATTTTAACTATATGGCATATCACAGGCTAAACTGTGAGACTGTGTAAAAAACAGTGGTTGCTAGGCATTAGGGCAGAGAGAAAGATGTACAAGACAGACCAAAAAGGATTTTTAAGGCAGTGAAACTATTCGGCATGATACCACAGTAGTAGGTGGAGACATATTTTTATACATTTATCTAAATCTATAGAATGTGCACCGCATAAGAGTGAACCCTAATATAAACTGTGGATTCTGTGATAATGTCACAGATAATGTCATACTGTGATAATGTCGGTGGCATCATTTACATTTAGCCACAACACGGATAAAAAAAAAAAAAAAGCAGTGCCATGCCTGAATATAAAAGAGAAAACGATGTTCTGGAGAGATGTTTGGTTCAGCAGTTAAGAGTACTTGCTGCTCTTCCAGGGGACATGGGTTAAGTTCCCGGCACCCACATGACAGTTCATAACCCCTCTGTCACTCCATTTTCAGGGAATCGGATGCCCGCTTCTTACCTCTAAGGGCATGCAAGCAGTACACAGACAGGCAGACATGCAAGCAAAACACTCACAGACATAAAATAAGAACAAGTAAATCTAAAAGTCTTGAAAGTGGGTAACAGTGACGAGAGAAGTTAGACCAGAGTCATTTGTCTGTCTGTAGTGGCCACCGTGAATGTGACAGCTCTGTGGCTGATCACCCGGACAGACAGGCTGATCTGGGTCCTTACCTTGGCGGATTTCTATCCCAGATCTTCAGTGCTTTTCTTGTTTCATGGCAAACAACTCATCTAGCAAAGCAAGCAAAATAAAGCATAGCTTTCCCATTTTTTTTTTTACTTCACATCATTCAAAGAAATTCAGTATATATTAAAAATCACACAAAAGACATTCTGTTAAATTAACCCTGAGGGATAATCTCTCTATCATAATGTCAGCTGGGGCACAAAGTATGATGTCATCGGCGAAGTGGTGCCTCTCACTTGCAGACTCTAGGGTCCAGACTGTGTTACTGTAGGGCATGAGCAGTAAGTTTCTGCCTGCCATACACTGGTTAACAGGGAAGTTGCTATTTTAATTAAGATTTCATAATGATTAATGAACAGACTTACAATGATCCAAGCTTGAAGTGAACTTGAGAAACCCTGGTAATTGGTAACAGAAACATGTCCCTGTAAATTTATTGTCCTCCTCTTACAGCCGTCACTAACAACACAGAGAAATTGAAAACGCAGACACTCCCAGCAATCAGTGCAACGCTTCAGGGACTAGAATTGGTTTTGGCGAACATTAATTTTAGATAATAGAAATAAATGTTTATCTCATTTTAAAAGATAATTTGCATTTATATTAAAATTAACTAGAGTTACAGAATTGATGACCAAATAGGATGTTCAATTTGCATTAAATATGTCTGAGGGGATATTAAAATTCGGCAGAATTGTGTTTACCAATAGGTCTAGACAGCACTGTAGTAACACATTTGTCATTATTATTCGGATGATTTTAGGGTTGAATCCCTGCTATCTTGCATGTCAGGTGAGTGAGTACTCTATCATTGAGTTACATCCCCTAATCCCATGCTATCATTTTTTTAATTGAAAATAGATTTTTTCATACAATATATTCTAATGATAGTTTCCTCTCTCCTAGGTCCTCCCAGATCTTCTGCCACTTAAACACACATCTTTCCAAACTCTTTCATTAAAATACAGACATCAAAAATAATAATAAAAACAAACAAACCAAAATGGGACAAAATAAACAGAAACAAAGAACCAAAAAAGAATAAGAAATACACACAAACAGAAACACACACACAAAATAGAAACAAAATCAGAAACCTTAGTAATATATAGGCAAAAGATCTGTAAGATTAAAAAAAAAAAGCCCAGATAAAGCATTGTGAGACAAAAAAAAAAAAAAAAAAAAAAAAACTTTACGAAATACCATTTGAATTCATTTTGTGTTGGCCATTTACTGCTGGGTATGGGGCTTGCCTTTTAGTGGGTTTGTGTACCTAGTGAGACTCTGTTGGAGAAAACTAATGTGTCCTTTGTGAGTGGGTATCAATTGAAGATACCTTTTGGGTGAGGGCTGGGGGCATGTGTCTGCTTCTCCTCTCACAAGAGGACCCCACCTTGTGCAGACATATGTAGGCCCCGTGTAAGCTACCAGCCTCTGTGGGCTCACACGTGTGTCCGTCCTGTTGTGTTTAGAAGGCCTTTTCCCTTGGTGTTCTTCCCTCTGGCTCCTTTAGTCTTTCTACCTTTTCTCCCACAGAGTTCCTTGAGTCTCAAGGGGAGGGATTTTTTTAGGACTGAGTGTTCCAAGGTCGGCTGCTCTCCGCATGTTGTCCAATTGTGGGTCTGTGTACTTCTTCCCATCTACTGTGGGAGGAAGCGTCTCAGCTGAGGCAGACACTGACCTATGGGTCTTGCAGAATGTTGTCAGGAGAAATTTCCTTGCTACATTCCTTTAGCAGAACAGTAGCATTTGGTTTTCCCCTAGGTTCATGGCCTATCTTGTCTCAGGTTCTCGGCCAGCCAGGCAGTGTTGGGCTTTAACTCTAATAAGATTTAAATAAGATGGCCTCCATCTTATGGAGTGGGCTTTCATTCTAATGGGATAGCGGTTGGATGCTCCCACAACGTCTGTGCCACTATTGCACTGGCACATCTTGCAGGTCGGTCACCATTGTAGGTTGCAGAGTTTGTAGGGTGGTGGTGCCTTTCTCTTAGGGTATTGTGCACTATCAGGAACACTAGTCAGTAGAGGGAAAGGCTCTAGGAAGGAGCCAGCCTGACTTCTCCAGCGAGTCACGTAGGTGTCATCTTCAGCTAATGGGTCTCACAATATGTTTGTAGAGAGCAACCAATACCACACTGCTATTATAATCATTGTTCTAAAGGGCTCAAACAGGAGCATTACGTGTTTTACTCATTGATGTGAGATATGAATCAAGGAAAAGCAGATTAAGTTGTTAGAAACAAGACTGGCTTAGAAATCAAAAGTTTAGACTGACCACACAGCAAGGCTTCCCTCCCCTGTCTGACCAGAGAATGAAGGCTGAAGCAGTGAGTTCATGCACAGATAGAAGTGTATGTCTCCAGATGGCTTTTCCCAGTGGCTGCATCTGGCTCTCAGTCCAGGGGCTGCCTTAGGCCCTCAGGCATGGAGAATAACACAGATGCAAATACATGGGCCGTAATGAGCTCAGTGAAATGAGGGGAGCGAGAGGAAGGTTCCTCAGTCTCTCCATTTCCAAACAGCTGCCTCTATGCATTCCAGCCTGGCTTGAGCACAACATCCCCAGTGCAAGCAAATTCTGTTTGTCTGTGTGCAAATATCACAATGCACAGGCACACCCACTTGACATGCATCCAGTAGTCAAGAGGAGAGGCGCAGGGTAGAAAGATTGCATCAAGAGGAAAGAAGTGAGATAGTGTCTTAGTTAAAGAGTCTCTATTGCTGCGAAGAGACACAATGAACACAGCAACTCTTATAAAGGAGAACATTTGATTGAGGCTGGCTTACAGTTTCAGAGATTTTGTACATCATTTTCATTATGGTGGGAAACAAATCATCATGCAAGCAGACATGGTTTTGGAGATGTAGCTGAGGGTTCTACATCTTGATCTGTAGGCAACAGGAAGTGAACTATCTCCCACATTGGGTGTAGCTTGAGCATATGACAACTCAAAGCCCATCCCCACAATGACACACTTCCTCCAACAAGGCCACACATCCTAATACTGCACTTCCTATAGGACAAGCTTTCAAATGCATGAGTCTTTTGGTGACCATACCTATTCAAACCACCACAGATCATAATTCCCAATCCTAGCTGACATAAAAATCTCTAGGGAAGACTCTAAAAATAGTGATGCCTGATATGCTCATTTTTACTTCTGAAAAATCATTTTAATAGGTGTGTGTGGAGGTGTGGGGGGTGTGTATTTGGTGTATGTACACATTTGTGGGTGTCCATAGCTGTCCTCTGACCCCAAACACGGGCTGCAGCAGGTGCACGCACATGATAAATAAACGTTACAAAAAAACTCTGCTCAGATAGAGAGAATCACAACCCTGAACAAAGGCTTTGTTGATCTGTGTAGCTGAGGACTATTATTTCAAAAATATCTTATGTAATCATCCTCATTTTCCCTTTAAAACCTTTCCCTCTTCAACCTTGTTGAGCCTGCTTGGAAGTTTACCATGCCACAAGCCTTCTCACTAGGATGAAATGCTGCTCCCCAGTAAGTTTAATAACATTTGATTTATTTATTTAGTTAGTTAGTTATTTGTGTGCGTGTATGTGTGCATGTGCGAACACACCAAAACGCCTGTAGAAGTCAGAGAACAATTTGAGAGAGCTGATTCTCTCCTTCCACTACACGGGTCTTGGAGATAGAATTTGTGTCATCAAGCTTGACAGCAAGCATGTCTACTCACTGAGCTGTGGTGCTGGCCCTAAATCTAATCCTTAAAGAACAGCTCTCTCTGCTCCTTGATTTGACAACAGCCAGCTTGATTTATTCTGTAGTGATCCTACTCGTGTTGGCTGAGGGCGTGACTTTAGCATTATGCTTCTGGTTAGAATCACAGGTTTCATCAGAGTGGAGGGAATAACTCCTTGGTACAGCATGTGCTTAGCAAGGTTGAGGCTTTGGGTTCAGTCTCAGAACCAAAGTGGGGGGGGGGCACAAAAAACAATGACAAAAAAACAACCTCATTGTTCTAATGTGATGCATGCCTGTGGAGCAACTAGATACAATGCAAGGATGGAAGCTTTCCTTTTTGCCTGCATGGTATTTTACAAAGTCAATGCATGGATGTTGAATGGCAGAGGGAAAAGAAGATGGGCAGAGATGATGGCTTCGTGGTTAAAGCTCTTGCCATGAAAGCAGCAAGCATGAGAACAGCTCAAGTCCTCAGGATTCACATGAATGCAGAGGGTGTGTGTTGCAGCCCACCTGCAATTCTGGAGCTAGCTCATCCCTGGAACAAGGTGGAGGGGCTGTATCAGCATGTCTGGTTTGAGTGAGAGACCCTCAGTGAATAAGATGGAGAACAAAGACACTCTGAAGCAACTTTGAGATTTGCAGACACACAAACATGCACACGCACACACACACACACACACACACACACCAGAGAATACCAGAAGAGGAGTTGGATCCCCTGGAGCTGTAGTTACAGACAATTGTGAGACTCTTGACATGCTGCTGAGAATTGAACTTGTGTCCTGTGAAAGAGCAGCAAGCTCTTTTAGCCACCAAGCCATCTCTCTAGCCTCTTTTCTAATCTTAGTTATATTTTGATTCAAACCTTCAGGGAGAAAGATCCAGAATGGTGAGCAGAAGGGCCAGGGATGAGAAATAAAGAAGATGGAAGAATAAAGGACACAAAAGCAATACCTGAGACCAAGAAGTCTTGCATAACCTGGAAGACTTATGCCAAGCAAATTTACAAAGTACAGTATCATACATACTATTTGTGGGGGTGGAGCAGGGGTGTGGCCAAGATCAGTAGAGAGCCAAGTGAGACGATGTTGGCAAAGAGAACATGAAATGATCTCAGACACAGCTGCCTAAGGACTGATAACCACAGCCCAGGGAGGTGAGTCTGGTCCACAGAAACCACAGCCTTGACTCCTTCCATGCATTGGCTTCAGCCCTAGACCAGTCCTGCCAAGTGCAGCCCTGGACAATAGAAGCAAAGTTCCCTTTGTCCCTTCGTCAGGGTCTCTGAGAAAGTTGGGCTGGTCTGGCTCCCCACAATGACTGTGGAGTTCGGCTCTCATCCGTACAGTGTGAAAAGCAAGCAAATGTTTATGACATATTGGTCCTACTTTCCTAAGTGTCATTGACAGTGGGTGCTTTACTTTCCCCCGCAAATGATCTCACCAGATTTCAATGTCTCTCTCCTTCTTGAGTCAGAGCGTGTCTATGCTTGCTTCCCAACTATGTAGACTAGTTCATGGCTACTAATTCATGAAGGGCAGAGGAGCCCTATCAAGTAGTTCGAGGGTATATACCTAGTGATCTGCAAGAAGAACTGGGAAAATGAGCATATGTATATACAAGCACATCTTCATGAGTGAGGAAAAGAAATGGCCACATATTAAGGGTATTAGTTAATTATTAATTATGAAGTGTGCCTCTAATGCAGAAGCCAGTAGAGTGTTTCTCTTCTGTATCACATTTCAGATGCTGGAGACACTTCAGAACATTGTGATGTTTATCACTGTATAAAATCGATGGTTTTAGATCAGCTACTAGATCGTTATATTTCAGCATATATAGTGGTAGTTCACACATTTGTTTTGCGGGCATTTAAGCAGATATATCTCAGGATAATGGTACCTTTTGTATTCCTATGCATTTATATATTTAAAGGGTAATTGAAAGACAGGTCCATAAGTTTTACTAGGCTTTTACAGAGAACTCTGTCCCATAAAAATATAAGATCCCTGACTTAGGGGATGGTAGATCTTCAGAACAAGGGGCTCAATAAAGCCTCACTCCAAACGGAACCACAAACCTGTAGACACTTACATAAGAGAGAAGTACACCTTTGGCTCTTTGAATTCGTGGTATAGAAATAAAGTATCATAACCACATAAATAGTTTTTAATTATTTTATTATTTTTAAAGAATACTGAAAAGAATTAAGATATTGAAGTTCAACATTTTAGTGAAGAAAAATTAACAAATGCATAAATTTGCTTGAAGGAGATCATTAGAGACCTCTGATTTGAATTGATTTCAATAAAGGTATTAATTAGTGTAACATTATACCTCTAGAAATTTTGAAGGGATCTGATATTCAAAGAAAGGAAAATGGGTCCATAATATTTAATTTGAATTTTTAGCCGTTGAATAGATACTATTCTTATCTCATATATGTTTTGAATAGAAACACCTACGTTTAGAAGCTTAAAATATTTATTCTTAATCCATAATAGAATCAAAACGGATGTTATAATAAATCAATTTCATTTTTAATGCAATAAGGACAAGAATGACATTAAATCTGTACTATACTATTCATTCATGCTGTGACAATGAGTTTTAAATTTTAATTCAGATCTTAATAAAGGCTTGAAAGACTACATAAGCTATTCTTGGATTAATTTATTTTTAAATTATGCTTTTGCTACATAATTAATTTAAAGCAGAAGAAGTTGCAGTCAAATGGGAAAATCTGAGTGTCACTATATTTTAAATATTACGAAGGATATACAAAATATAATGATTGGAAATCCACTTCATATATGAAATGACTATTTTATGCCCTATACATAAAGTTTTTAAATTTCCTTTAAGTATTACAGATGTCATTGTTTAGATTTTCATTGTTTAGATCTTATACACTCTCCAAAGGTTTTTGTATTGAGGGCCTGGTTCCCAGCTGGAGGAAGGTGAGGGTTAATGGAAGGAAGTTAGGTCATTTGCAGCATGCTCTTGAAGGGGCGATTGCCACCCAGCTCCTACTTCCCTCTCCTCTCGATTCCTGGAGGCCATAGATTGAGTGTCTCCTCCCCACCATGTGTTCCTTGCTATGATGTCATGACCTACGCAGGTCAGAGAGCAAATGGAGCAGCTGGCTGTCGTGTGAAACTGCAGAATTCACGAACAACAATGGAAGATTCCTCTGCCCCAGTCACTTCTCTTAGATATTTTATCACAGTGACAGAAAGCAAGCCACTCTGGAACATGTCTTTGGGGATCAAATAAGCAACTAGACCACGATATCTTGAAAAGAAGACTTAGTTCACCATAGAATATTAATGTTAGCTGAAGAAAGACCCAGGCTTATCCTCACTCTTTGGCAGAATGTTCTGCCAAATCATCATTTATTTACTTACCAGAGGACTCTGGATCACACAAGACAATCTACATTAACCTATAATGTAGTGAGAGCTTTGGATCGTGCATGATCAGATTAACTTCTGTAGGGTGTGGTGGCTAAAGTCAGCTAGATGCATGTAGACAACTATGTCTATGAGACCAGGCTCCCTTACAAAGTCTTCTAGGCTCAAGCAAGCTTTCCTGGTTGGCAACACCCACACAGACTGTGACACACTGTTGGGTGGAGTCAGCACCATTTGTACCTCAACTGGGAAAACCTTCCCTTCGAAGTCTGGGAACTCTGTCTGTGTTCCTTTGTGTTTTGTCTATAATAAGCCATAACTATATCAGCTTTGTGTTCTTGAGAACCCATTAACTTATAGCTGGTGTCTATAAGTTCTGAATGTCATAGCTGACTACTGAGCCCTCTACACCATGTAAGGAAGAAGCTATTGGTTCTCCACTTTGCTCTATCCTACCTGCTTTCCTTCACAGCCTCTCTAACATTCCCTTGTTCCAGGGGAAGATGAGCAAGAAGTGTAAAAGAAGGCATCTTCCTTCTCCTTCCGTGGAATGAAGAACCAGTGACTGCCTAGAAAGGGAGGCCGCAGCACCCAGGTCCTTACAGTGCAGGGTTTTGAGACACTCAGTGGCTCTGTCCCAGGGACTATAACAGCTTTTGTCCTCTGGCGAATGACCTCCTTTCTCTTTTTGGTTTTTCTATATCCCCCAAATCTTGTCCAACACTCTCTGAATTAATTTTCTCTCAGCTTTCAGGTATCCTGAAAGTACAATGACTGATAAAGATTTCCTATAGTAATAATAAGTCTCACCTTTTTTATCAGATGGAAGTATTTTGAACACCCTCTGCCCACTGGTTGCTAGGTTTCTCTATGGCTAATAAAGAGCCATTTAATTTCACAGTATTATAATCCCACAAAGGAAAGCACGATTCTAGGAAACACCTGTAAAATAGTGAAGGTCTCTATTAAAAGAAACAATGGAAACATACACATTTTAAAGTGTGCTTGCTGCAACAGGATGAATTTAAAAGACCAGGTCAGGTGGTTCCATATTTACGATATTTACTCTCTCTGGTCATAAAGCCACAGGGGTGGTCATCAGGAGGACAAGTTCTGCAATCCAATTTCCTTTCTGCCATCTATTGGCAACTTGGCCTTAGCTCTCTCTGTGAGTCATTTCCTTATGTGACAAAGGGAATAGAAACAGGCCTGTATCAGGGACATAGGAGACAGCTCAGGACGTAAGGTCCCTCCACACAAATATGAGGACTCAAATTCCAGTCCCAGAACCCTCATAAAAGCTGGGCATGGGGGCTGCAGGTATGGCTCAGCTATGAAGAGCATTTGCTGCTTTCGAGAGTACCTGAATTTGGTTCCCAGAAGCCAGGTCAGGTGACTCACAACTGCCTGTAGCTCCAGTTCCAGGGCATGTGTGTGTGTACTGGGTAGGAGTACTGGCTAGTTTTCAATTTGCTTTAGGTCATGATGTTTCATCACAGCAGTAGTAACCCTAACTAGAACAAGGGTGGATAAAACAAATCAAAAACAGAAAACAAAAAAACACCGCAGGGGAATGGAAAGTAGGCAGAAAAACATTGACCCGAAAGTCAGTGGCCAGAAAACCTAGCAGACATGAATAGCTTCAGGTTTAGTGAGAGACCTTTTCTGTAACAAGTCTTTCTCGGTACTGCCAGCTCCCAAATAATGACACGGAGACTCACTATTAATTATGAAAGTTCAGCTTTATCTTAATCTTGTCCTTCTATTTCTTATAACTTAAACTAACCAATTCATTTTCCTCCACATTCTGCCACGTGCCTTGTTACCTCCACTTTCCTGACTACTCCATGTTGCTTTCTCCGCCTCTCGCTGGCGACCCTACATTTCTTCTTCACTGAGTTCTCTCTGTCCCCAGAAGTCCCACCTAACTTCTTCCTGTCTAGCTATTGGCCATTCAGCTCATTATTAAACCAATCACAGTAACACACTTTTCACACAGTGTAAAGGAATATTCTGCAACACTTTTCTCAAAACATAAGTTAGTTAGTGGCTGAGGAAGATAACTTCAGATCCTGGTCTCCATTCATGGGTACACACACGTGAAACTGTGACCACACATAACACATAACTCTCTTCCCCCCATCTCTTCCCCCCCGACACACACACACACACACACACACACACACACTCAAAAAAGACTTACCACATTTGGTAAGGGCTAGATGTTTCAATAATCCGTCCATATATCACCAGAATGTTTCACAAGCAAGACTGATGGGAAAGGAAGGCTATTTTATCTCTCATCCATTTAAAATGTATTCCGTGAAAAAGATCTATCTCTGTCCATAAATGAAAAGCACCAGGTGGTTCTCTAATGTTTCTTCTAAATAATCGAAACCAGATTAAGCACCAAAGAACCATGACGTTAGGATGTGGTGGCCCAAATAACAATAAGTTTCAGGTTTCATTCCATTTCCCACTCCTGGGATCTTCTGAAGAGAAGCCAGGTTGGGAGGACAAACCTCTATTTTCTTCTTTTCCCTCACTTTACCTGCCCCCTTGTCCTCCCAACATGGCAATTACAGTTTGTCAGTTGAAGTGGGAGGAAAGGTAAGGATGGGGTGGACAGAGAAAGAGAAGATATGAAGAGGTAAGCATGGGGTGGGCAGAGAGGAGAGGTAAGGATGGGGTGGGCAGAGAGAAGAGGTGAAGAGGTAAGGGTAAGGTGGGCAGATAGGAAAGGTAAGGATGGGGTGGGCAGAGAGAAGAGGTGAAAAGGTAAGGGTAAGGTGGGCAGAGAGGAGAGGTAAGCATGGGGTGGGCAGAGAGGAGAGGTAAGGATGGGGTGGGCTAAAAGATGTCCCTTACGCAGTTCTTATGGAGAATGTCCTCTCTCTTCCAAGCCTGACAAATATTTAAGGGTACCTATACCCGTACTCGAGTCCCCGACATGAGGTTGGCCATACTTCACATATTGAAAGCCATGTATGTTTTTCTGGTTGTGACTAGGTGTCACTCCATTAGCAGGTGTCTTCCCACATCACGTATGTGTACCTGGTGGCATCTCTGTCACAGCCCAGGAAACTCCTTGGCTAGGGTATTGGGAAGCGCTACACTGGTGGTTCTCAACCTGTGGGTCGTGACCCCCAAGGGGTTGCATACCAGATACTTACATTGTGATTCATAACAGTTAAGGAAATTACAGTTATGAAGTCGCAATAAAATAATTTGTAGTTGGGGAACTGTGATAAAGATCACAGCATGAAGAAGGTTGAGACCCACTGCTCCAGCGACTTCTTCTCCTGGTCCAGGATGGATTCTTTGCCCTGCTAGACCATGGATGAGGAAGATGACCTCATGGCATCAGCAATTCCCCTTTCAAACTGCTAATGGCATCTTTGGCCCTTGGGATTTCCCATGTGCAAAATACAGCTCACTGTACCTTGGTGTGGCAAGGGAGCAAGCTCTCCGAGGTCCCAAGTGAAACTTTTCTTGGCTTGAGGTAAAGAAGGAAGCATTCCTACCAACCCACTGTGTCCGACACAGAAAAGGATGCTTAGTGCTTTTCTTTCCAAACGTTTTCTTCACCATGTTCTCTCCCCTTCAGTGATTTTATAGACGTGCTAACTCTTCTGTCAACAGTCGAAAGGCCTGTATCATGTGATCTTATACGTTTATAGTAGATCTAAAAGCCAATTGTCCAGAGATGAGCGCTGCATGACTCATGTGTTTATGGTGTAAGTAAGCCCCCTGTATGGCCACCAGTCACATAAAAGTGTAGCACATGCAATTAGGCACACTGCATGACGCTTGACAGCGGGAATAAATGACAGTTGCTGGCTTGTGTTTACAATACTTGGTTTCATACCATTATTGTAGAATGTACTCCTGCTTATTAAAATATCCCAGGCTTCATTGGGAGACGCTGCATGTGCCTCATGCTTGCTACATGTGTCTGTGGAATGGTTGGCCTGTATCATCCAAGCATGTGCAAGTCTGAATTGTGATGTTTGAAGAAGGATGGAACTGCCTAAGGACAGATTTCTGAGAAAGCAGTCATGTTGTTAAGTGGAGAATGACCGCACTTGACTTTGGCTGAAAGGGCCAAAGGTTCTATACCTCGTTTGATTTTTTTTTTTTCTTTTCAGGCTGGCAGTGATCTCTCCATGAAGTTGGGGATGACTCTGGGGTTTCTTTATTTGTTTGTGTTTTTGTTTGTTTTTGAGACTGCGTCTCTCGCTGAGTCCCGCTGGCTGTCTGGAAACTCACTATGTAAATCAAGATGTCCTCAAACTCACAGAGATCTGCCTGCTTTTTGCCTCTGCCTCCTGAGTTTCTGCCTCTGGGATTAAAGGCCTGTGCCACCCACCATGCCTGGCTGAGAGTGAGTTTGAATGGATCTTCCTACCTCCACCTCCAGTGTGATAGGATTAAAGGTGTGCACCACCACGCCTAGTTAAAGATAGGTAGGAGGTCAAACCCAGGGCTTCACGCGTGGTAGGCAAGCATTCTACCTACTGAGCAATACCCCCCCCACACACACACACACATCAGCACATATATCAAATCTCACTTTTAACTTTCCTGAGGTGACTGATCTGCAATTCAACTTGCTCAGTGACATCTGTTGTCTTCAAACTGTGAGAGGAGTTTGATGTTGACATCTTTTAGATATGAAGGGAACACGCAGAAAAGCAGGTGGAATCATTGTGGACTATCTTCCCAGCATGCTTTCAGTGTATGAGAGATTTTCATGTATTTGGAATGGACCAGCTGTGGTTGGGTTTAAGCAGAGCACAGCACATGTGATCCCTTGCTGCCCGTCAGTAATGCTCCGGAAAGGTGCATGTGGCAGCATTTCTGGCTGTCATGGGACAAGAAGGGGTACAGGGTCATCACACGCCACTGAAAAAAATTGGCTAAGATTTCCAATCTTACCAATACTCGGCAACTGAGTATTAGCTTTCCTTCAGCAACTATAATAGGAATATGGAAGGGTACACTTAGAATAATTTTTCATGACTGAATTTTCTAAAGTAAGAAGCTTTTGAGTTGAAATAGTTCTGTAACTGACAAAGATATGGCTGTTTGTTTGTTTGTTTTATAACCATAGCTACTCTTCCCTCTCCACAGTAAAAGGAATGGTTTGCTGACTTTGAAGGGAGCGTATTTCTTTCCCAGCTGGAAGAGCCCATCTGAAAGCCTGAAGCACTGAGCCTTGCTTTTTCCTCCATGAAATGGGCATCTCAGCCCTTTCTTGATCAGTTCACAGAGCTAATCAAGCATTGGGCAGAGGGACTGTCTGGAGCAATGACTCAGCAGTTGCAAGCACTGGCTACTCTTGTTGAGGACCCAGGTTCAGTTCCCAGCACCCACAGGTCAGCTCACATGATCTATAAATTCCCGTTCCAGGGCATCCAATGCCCTCTTTTGGCTTCCTCGGGCACTGCATACATGAGGTACACATAGACACATGGAGGCAAACACCCATATACATAAAATAAATAAATATTTTAAACATAATTCCATGGACAAGTATGTACAAAATAGTAAAAATATTAATTTACTATGAAAGCACAGAATAACATGAAGAAAAGAGAACACAAAAGGCTAAATATAAGGGGATGGTGAAGGACTGGATGCAGAGAAAGAACTTGGGTAAAGACAGGATATAGGACTAATTGTTTTTCTATTGCTAATTCTGTTATGGATTTTTTTGTGAATAAGTACAGCACATATATTCAACACAGAAAGTGTAAAGTTTAATGTGCTGCTTCACAGCTTCTGCTCAGAATGCCATTTCTAACCTTGTAGAAATTCACTGAATTGCATAGCTTTGGATCTGGCCACTTTTGGTGTGGAACTTTTTTTTATTTATTTGCAAGTTTTTATAATGACCTTTATTAAAGTTATAATAGTTACAAAAATTACGTAAAAACAAAAACTGAAAGTATCTAATCAGTAAAGCAAAGAACCAGTTTTGCTGCTCTGTTTGTACTGAAGAGAAGGCAAACACCCCCCAGGAACCTAGAGTGTTCTGTCTAATAGAAGAACCTACACAATCAAATGTTGATAAGACAGTGACAAGGACCTGGCGAATTCTCTGATTTCAGTAAAACACATTCCAATTTCTTCCATCAAGATATATTACAGAACAAAATGGATCTGGTGTCTACAACCTGGGAACTATAATTTATTTAGAACCTGAAAGCCACATCTCCGGTAGCTTGACTATGTCTATGTTTTAACACACAAGTACCCTATGATTTATCCTGAGGGGCTAGGATGACATAGCCTTCATCAATGTGATCTCCAGTAAGAATAGAGATGGAGTCGGGGTGGTAGACATGTTGAGGTAAGCCAACAGACAAAAACACTGAAAATAATGAAAAGTGATGATAGTACATTCTGTATTCACTGTGGGAGATTACAAATTGGAACCTATAATGCTAGCTTGTGAACAATGATATAAGCATGAACATACAATTTACTTACGCAGGTAGAATTAGCTACACAGGGTATGTGTATGATTCTGCCTTCTGTTCTTGAGTGAGCTCAGAGCCAACAGCTGTATCTCTCTTTGGTAAGAGTACACTGGGCAAGAGCAAGAAAACATGTGATCTTGAAACATTTTTGCATGTTGCACAACAAAGCAAGGAAATGATGCGGGGGAGGGAAAGTCAAATGCGAACATGCAAAACAAACCCAAGAACCAGCCTGAGGGAGATAGGTTTAGGTCAATCTAGGCAGAGGAAAGAGGGAGAGAGTAGGGGAATAGTAGTGAGTCTCACACCCATACTGATACGAAGAGATCACTGAGGTAGGAAGGCTCTTCTCGGCAGTGAATTGATAACTATAGCAGGAATGAAGGAGAGGGAAGAGTAATTTATTGGCTGGCTAGCAGAATGACAGCCTCCTGGGGCAGGAATTGTTAACAGATGCTAAAGCTTGTGGGTGGAAGTTTGATAAAGCACTGACATAGTTTTCATACCCTTCTCCCTCAAATAACAAAAACCAAGTCGCAAATATCAATTTCCAGTGGCATAGCTCTGATGTCACAGCACAGACATTGGACAAACAACAGCTTGACCAAGCAACATTGCTTGTTATTGTAGCGTAAACTGTGTTCCTCCAAAACTCATGTGTTGAAGTACTAACGCCCAGTGCTTCTGAATTTAACTTCTGAATTTAACTCTTTTGGAGAGACCATCACAGATGGGGATAGAACCTAAACACAGATAGCAAAACTCAAACCTAAATACAAATAGGCCTTGTGTGCACTAGGCAAAAGCTCTGCCACTGAGTTATGTCTCAGCCCAGTGTTGAGGAAGTTAAAGGTGAGTAACTAGGGTGACCCGTGTATGAGTGCTATCTTTACTAGAAAAATCATCTGGATGCAGGCACACTGCCTTGGTTACTCTTCAACTGCCTCGACAAAGCACCATGACCAAGGCAACTTATAAAAGTGTTTATTGGGGTTTACAGTTATAGGGGATGAGTCCATGATCATCCTGGTGGGGTGTATGGCGAACAGGTAGGCAGGTATGGCCCAGAAGCAGGAGTTGAAAGTTTCCATCTTCTCCGTAAGCATGAAGCAGAGAGAGCTAACTGGAACAGCATGAGCTTTGGAAACCTCAAAGCCTTCCCCCAGTGATACACCTCCTCCAACAAGGCCTAATCCTTCCCGAACAGTTCCACCTACTGGGGACCAAGCATTTAAATACACAAGCTCATGGAGGACCATTCCCATTCAAACCACCGTACACATACAGAGAGAAACCTGAATGAAGAGGGTCGTTTGCAAAGCAAACGATGAGGCTTGAGAAGAAATCATTCAATTTGTTCCTTAACTACACTTGAAGCATCCAGAATTGTGAAAATAAAAATTTCTTTATTTAAGTCATCCAGTTCATGGAACTTTGTTCCGGCAGCCCCACTTGTTGTCACTTGATATGGGATGACCACATGTTGTCTCCCTTGTGAGATGTCAAGAAAACTACAGAGGGAGTTGTGTCATCCTTCCGGCAGAAATGATTGATCCGAGTCTGAGGAACTGACAAGGGCAGACTGATGACACCAAACACCAGGGGAAAGTCTGTGGTGCTAACACCATCAAGATGATGAAAGGCCAGGAAAAGCTGAGGAAAGTTCCAGACTGAAGGAGGCTAAAATAGCCTGGCAACTAGTGTCATGTGTGACCTTGAAATGAACCCTGAGCCAGAATCAACAAGATGTTGGAGAAGTTGGAAAACTTAAGTAACGTCTGAGGGTTATAGGGGTGGCAAGTTTGTATGGGTTTTGATTCCCTGATTAAAAGAGGCTGTGTGTTAGTTGTGAAGAAAATGTCCCTTGCTTTGAGAAAGAGAACAGTGGACGTACATCTTGGGAGTGAACGAATTCTTCATGCTGATTCTGTGCTTAATTTCCAAATAAGTTATATTTATTGATGTGCTAATAATTTAAATAATACCATTTCACATCTATCCTTTCTATTTTAAAAGCCCTACATGCTGTATTCTGAAATTGCAGATGTTAAATATTCTGGACATGTCTCTTCCTTTACTTACTACATTTTCTTTTCTTCTGTTTTCTGAGACAGGGTTTCACGCTGCTTGGCTTGACCTCAAACTCATTGTACAGACTGAGGATGACTTTGAACTTCTGATCCTCTGACTTCTACCTCCAGAGTGCCGGTACTGCAGGCACAGTACTATGCTGAGTTTTACACAGTGCTGGGAACGGAGCCCAGGGCTTCATGTGTGGTCGGCAAGCACTCTGCCACCTGAGCCTCAGCCCCAGCCCTCGTGGCTGTTGTTTTATAACTGTGTGAACCAGGTTTGTTATTACATTATTTCCACTATGATATAGGGTTAGCCTTCTTATCCAGTCTGAAACCCTGCAATGTGAGATAAAAAATAAAGTCCCTGGCCTTCAGTAGTGTAACCCAGGATGGCCCAGTTCAAAGACAGCTCTCATCTGACAGCCGCACACACAGATGGCCCTGGTTAAACTAAACGGAGTTGCAGAACAAAACCAAAAGTCATGAACCTGGGAAAAGAACTGGTAGGAGAGGGGCTGGAATGGGAGGCATGGGAGGGAGATACAATAGGGTGGAAACGGCCATGAAATTACACACGTGCATGAAGTTGCTACATAGCAAAATCAATTTTAAAAAGATATTTCTTAGAAGAACGTTAAAGTTCCAAGATTCCCCAAGCCTGTCAAATAAACCAAAAAAAAAGTTTGGAATGAGAAGTAGAAATTTACATTAATCCTTAGATTCTCATATGATTCTTATGCACACTGAGTTGAACAAGTCGCTTTCATGGGGTTTTCATAATATCTGAGCTGGGGGTTTTGATGATCAAAGAACTTCCTGTGAAACACACACACACACACACACACACACACACGGACGCACACACACTAGCCAGGCAGGGTGGTGCAAATCTGTAATCTCAACAGGTCAATAGAGAAGGGTTACAAGTTTGAAGCCAGTTTGGCTTGTATAGTAAATCTACCGCCAACTTCAGCAACATAGTTATACTCTGTCCCAAGAACAAAACAAAACAAAACAAAAAAGCACATTGAAGTAGAAAATCTTCAACTTAAGTCAAGTTATTTATATTTGCTCAGAGTAATTGAGAATATTTTAATGAACTCTTGAAAATCATTTCTGTTTAAATTACACTTAAAAATGAGTTTAAAATTCTTTGAGTATAAATTTTCCCTTCAAAATTCTATGAACACTCTCCATTGATTGTTGATAATTAGTATTTCAGAGAGATCTGAGGGAAATCCTTTTGTTTATTTTACAGTCAGGATGTAGTTTTTTTTCTTTTTAACTCTTTGGGGGCCTGCCACCAAGCTCCCAAATAAACACACGGCGACTTATTTATGAATGACTGGCCTTAGCGTGGCTTGTTTCTAGGCAGTTTTTCTAACTAAACTTAAATTATCCTGTTTCTCTTTTATGTTTTGCTCTGGGCTTTTTATCTTTATTTTATATGTCCTTCTTTCCTTCTTTCTCCGTGGCTGGCCATGTGGCTGGTCCCTGGCATCCTCCGCTCCTCCTTTTCTCCATCCTCACTCTTCCCTGGAACTTAGATTTCTCCTCCTATTTATACTCTCTGCCTGACAGCCCCACCTATCCCGCTCCTACCTAGGCATTGGCCCTTCAACTCTTTATGAGACCAATCCGGTGTTTGAGGCAGGCAAAGTAACAAAACTTTACAGAGTCAAACAAATGTGACATAAACGAATGCAACACATCTTTGCATCATTAAAAAATATTTCACAGCATAAACAAATGTAACACATTTTAAACTAATATTCCCCAACAACAAGGTGTTAGCATATAATCAGGAATGCTACACAAACCCTGCTGGCCTTGAACTACAGAAATCCTCCTGCGTCTTCCTCCTGAGTGCTGGAATTAAAGGTGTGTGCCACCATGCCCAATGACAGTGTAATTTTTATTCTTCTCTTAGAGTTCTAGCATTTTTACACCTAGATGATTTTATAATCTTGTGTTGTTTTCATGTGAAAGCGTGTCAAGGCGCACACAAACCTTCCTGTTTATAGTGGCCACGTTTCTCGTCACTGTGACCTAATCACCTGATGAGAAACAACGTGGGGAGGGGTGGGTTCCTAGTTTGAGAGGGTCCAGTCCACCTTGAGTATGGCACACATAGCTTGTGCTCTTCGTATCTCGATGGAACGAACAGGAAGCAGAAGCCAGACACAAACGAGGGTGTGCCATAAAACTTAAGGTCCATCCCCGAAATCCTCCACTGAGACTCCATTTGACATCTCATGACCAAGCAAAGCAGAGCCACCAGATTATGGGGAACCGCATATTCAAACCCACGAGATTATGGATGCTCTCATCACACTTCACATCAAACCAGTAACACACACTGCTTTCCTCTTCAGGATAATTTTCTTCCACTGTATCTTCAGCTATTGGTGCATGTCAGACACGTTCAAGCTTTCTCAGCCTGACTTAAACGCTTCTGCATTCTCTTCCAATGCGCTCTTGTCTCTTATTTCCTGGAAACCCCTCTCTCATTATTTTGTCACAGTCTCATAAAACGACAATTTATAATCACATAATTTAAAAGAAAAGTAGCGGTATGTCACATTTTGGGAATGATACTTTTCTATTCTGTAATTCTTTTACATTATAAAATGAATCATCTATACAAAAGCTTTTTAAAATATGATGATGATGATGATGATGATGATGATGATGTAAGTCCTTCCTGTATCTGCTATCAAGAATAAGAACTAGAGCTCAGTGTTTTAGGAGCCCTCTTCATGCCTCCCGTTTACTGGTTTGTAAAAATGTTTTCATCTGGAGATCTGTAACCTGAATAGTTTAGTTTTGAAAATGTTTAGTTTTGAAAAATTAAGAGACAAACACAAAGGAAAGCTGCCATATAAGGAAGAATTGACACTTCTGTTGAGGCCTCCACGGTCATCTGAATGGCCCCTGAGCCACAGACTGAACTCTGATAGTTCACGGATCTTTTGGAAGTCTATGGGCAAAGCGGCGAGTCCCAAGAACCTGGGCATCTTAGGGACGTCTCACAGAACTACGGAATAGTGCATCAGCCATGAAGAAGAAGTCTGGCCAGACAGAACAGGCTGCAGTACGTTTCCTCCTTCTTTGCCTCCGCCTTTTGAGTAGTTCAAGGCAGAGCATGTCTAAAGGTGGCATCGCAGAAGAGGGTGACGTCGTAGAGAAGGCTGATCAGAAAACTTGGTGCCAGACATTCATCAATGACTTATTTTAAACGTGTGTGTGTGTGTGTGTGTGTGTGTGTGTGTGATTTCCCTACGGATTATATGAGACACCCAATATTTCATTATAAAGCAGACTCTGGTTAGATACCTTCGCCAGCTGTAGGTTAATAAAAGGTCTTCTGAGAAGGTTTACGGAAGCTAGATTCAATTGTGATGTTTTGTAGGCATCGCTAGCTGATGCCAGTTTCGATTTATACTGGCTTTGGGACTCCTTGAAGAGCCAATGAACACGCTGGACACGGTGGCTCACACTTGTAATGCCGGGAATTAAAGGCAGAGACAGGAGGTTTATGAGTTTCTGGCAACCCTGTTCTTAACAGCCTGTGTATTTTCTTTATAGATGGTCAGAGGCCTAAGGAAAGAGACCATCTTCTACCAGGAGGGTGAAGTCTAGCCGTTCTATTCTGGGATCTAAACTTGGTAGGAGCTTTGGGGGGATGGGGAGTGGAATCCTTTAATTCCCCTCAGTGAGAATAAGCACCCTAACCCTGCCAGGTCAGCAAGGCTCTGGGACTCCTGCTTCTTTTCAAAGCACTTTCAGCTGTCCTTCTCAGGAGACCTTTTATTAACCTACAGCTGGCGAAGGTATCTAAGCAGAGTCTGCTTTATAATGAAGTATTGGGTATCTCATATAATCTGTAGGGAAAATCACACACACACACACACACGCGCGTGCACACACACACACACACACACACACACATTAAAAATAATCATTGATGAATGTCTGGCACCAAGTTTTCTGATCAGCCTTCTCTACCACATCTTCCTTGTCTTCCCTCCCTCTCCATTCTCCTGCGGTCCTAGACATACCTGAAACCTCAGAAACGGCTCCAAGAGTTCGCTGTCTGACACAGCTCTGTTGGTTTTACCCACTGCTAGCTTGTGATTTTGGTTTCCTGGGTCTGTTAAACATACTACTGATCTCTCCCTCCCCCACCCTCCAGCTTCCAAAAATGAGGTCAAGTTCTCCTATCCTTTAGTCTAGTCTCTGGGGAAATGGGTTTTAAAATATCTTCTATTTTAGGGTGCTTACGAGGAACAGTACACACATGCAGTTCACACTTTACTGAAGGACAGTATACAAGTGCGGTTCACACTTTACTGAAGGACAGTATACAAGTGCGCTTCACACTTTACTGAAGGACAGTATACAAGTGCGCTTCACACTGAACTGAAGGACAGTATACAAGTGCGCTTCACACTGAACTGAAGGACAGTGCACAAATGATGGTATTTCACAACTTTAACACAGAAATTTGAACACTAAACTTCTTTGGTAAGATCTTATTCTTCTATGAAGCCTTCTTTTCATTTACATGTCTTTACCAGAACTAATCCTGCCCTTCCAAGGTTTTTAGTGGAATATAAAACATATTCGGTCCTGTTTCGTTTATGTATGTCTCTTGCCTACCAAAATAAGAAGGGAAAAGTAAGGGAAAGTTTTATTCCAATCCTCAAGAACAGCATCCATTACAATGCACAGAAAAAACAAAAACAGAACAATAAATTTGCCAATGTAAGAATATGAAATAGGTGATAAACCTTTTAAAACTGTAAATACTTTCATATAGTGAACGATAGCTTGGCTGGACAATGAGGAATACTGAGAATTCAAGAACAATTGCAGTGGGTTTTTGATCCTACTGCACGTACTGGCTTTGTGGGAGCCTAGGCAGTTTGAATGCTCACCTTACGAGACCTGGATAGAGGTGGGCAGTCCTTGGGCTTCCCACAGGTCAGGGAACCCTGATTGCTCTTCGAGCAGATGAGGGGGGGGGGACTTGATCGGGGGAGGGGGAGGAAATGGGAAGCGGTTGTGGGGATGAGGCAGAAATCCTTAATAAATAAATAAATTTAAAAAAAAATACTTTCATATACATTTTCCTCTGGCTAAACCTACTGACTAGTATTTTTTTTTTTTTGGAGCTGAGTATCAGAGATTGAATCTAGAGGTTCGTGCATGCTAGGCAAATGTTCTATGACTGTGTTCCTATCAACTTTCAATTGCTGTCTCCTCAAACTAAAACTGAGTATCTGCTAGTACTTTCAATCAGGAAACCGGCTTGCTAAACATAAAGTGCAGGAAGTTTGGGGTCGACTGCCCTCTGCTGGCACTTCAAAAAACTAACCTTCTGAATGGCGAAACCTGACACTGGTGGTGTTCAGCTTCAATACAATACAGAATTCTTTTTCCCTTCTTTCTTTCCCTTCCTTCCTTCCTTCCTTCCTTCCTTCCTTCCTTTCTACCTCCCTTCTTCCCTCTCTCCCTCCCTCCCTTCCTTCCTTCCTTCTTGCTTGAGACAGGGTTTCACTATGTATCTCTGGCTGGCCTAGAACTTGCTGTGGAGACCAGGCTAGGCCCCAAACTCACAGGGATCTATCTGCCTGTCTCTGGCCTGCACACACTGAGATTTAAAGATATTAGCCACTGTGGCCAACTTCTATTTTCTTAATTTTCCAAGTGCACGTGCCTAGAATTTGTAGTCAGAGAAAACTTGTGATTTTCCAAATAATTTGATGTTTCTTCCAAACTGTTTCTTTATTATATTATTATTGTTGTTGTTGTTGTTTTGAGACAGAGTTTCTCTGTGGCTTTGGAGCCTGTCCTGGAACTAGCTCTTGTAGACCAGGCTGGGCTCGAACTTACAGAGATCCACCTGTCTCTACCTCCCAAGTGCTGGGATTAAAGGTGTGTGCTCGCAAACTGTTTCTTTCAGGAGAATTTGGAGGTTATCGTATAGTATCGTCAGGAAGGTGTGGTGCTAGATGGGTCTAGCTGTGGCAGTTGGAGAACACGACGGTAAGGAAGCAGAGGGATGAATTCAGGTGTTCTACCTGCCTTCTCCTCCGACTCGGTTCAGGACTCCAGCTCATGGGATGATGCTGCCTGCATTCAAGGTAAGTCTCCTCCAGTGTCAGGTCCCCTGGAGCTGAAGCTGCAGGCAGGTATGAGTCACCCAATGCGGCTACTTGAATGCAAACCAGTACGTGCTCCCAACCACTGAGCCATCTCTTTCCATCCTGGGCTTATAGAGATGGAGCACTTTCAAGGTGTGAGGACAACCACCGAAGGCATTATTAGATAGGACGTACTCTCAGTGGGTGAGTTTGGACAGAGGCCAAAGAGACCACGCCAGCCTGGGCTCTAATTAGGCTTTACACTAGTTCTAGTCTCCAGAATAGACAGTTTTTTTTCTAGGAGACGGGCTCTTCCCCCTTCCACTGTGATTGACATGCCTGTTGTAGGATAGTATTTTAAAATGTGTTACACTTGTTTATGCTGTAGAACATCTGTTTCTGTGATGCAAAGATGTGTTGTGTTCTCTGTTGCAATTGTTTAACTCTGTGAAGCTGTGTTACTTTGCCTGTCTAAAATACCTGATGGTTTAATAAAGAGCTGAATGGCCAATAGAAAGATGGGAGAAAGGATAGGTGGTGTTGGTAGGTAGAGAGAATAAACAGAAGGAGAAATCTGGGAGGAAAAAAAAGGAAGGAACAAGAGAACAAGAAGAGGATGGCAGCAGGGACCACCCACCCAGCCATGGAGTAAGCACGAGATTAAGATATACAGAAGTAAGAAAGATAAAAGCCCAGAGGGAAAAGATAAATGGGATAATTTAAGTTAAGAAAAGCTGGCTAAAAACAAGCCAAGCTAAGGCCGGGCATTTATAAGGAAGAATGAGTCTCCATGTCATGATTTGGAAGTTGGCTGGTGGGCCCCTAAATGAGTCAAAAAACAACAGCAATACAGTCCATTTGGATTAGGAGGGAACAGTGCTGTGCTCTTGTTCTTTACCCTAGGTCTCAAGAGTTACCAATCGTGACTGCCTGTTTCTCTGGCCCAGGGAAGCAGAACTGTAACAGCTCCAAGGATAGCCCAGACACGGGTAAAGTTGGAAAGCTGCTCAGATAAGTGTAGTGAGCAGCAATACTACAGAGCTGTGTCTTCAAAAGCTCTTCAAATAAGATTCTACACTGACTTCACCAAAATACAACGCTGGGCATTTCATCCCTCTGTCTTCAGTGGCTCAGATTCCAGTCTTCTGACTAGGAACCACAGTCACGGAGTTTCAGTTTCTGCTCCTACAGGCTGCTGATTATGAAGTGGGGAGGAGTCTATCCTCAGCGACCTTCAATAGTGTGGAGAAAAAAGTAAAGATATGAGAAATAGAAACCTCACGAAGGACACAAAAAGCAGAAGCACAATGCTAGTATCGCTATTATGCATCCCAGACAGAAAAGAATTGGAGGAAGCTACACTTCAGGAACCAATGAAGAGGCTGGAAATAGAGCTTAGATGTAAAGAGCACTTGCTGCTCTTGTAAAGGACAAGTGTTCAGTTCCTGCAGCCACAGGGCGGCTGACAGCCATCTGAAACTCTAACCCCAGAGGTTCTCGTACCCTGTTTTGGCTTCTGTTGGCACTGCGGGCACATGCAGTGTGCACGGATGTACATGTAGGCAAAATACTCATGCACATTGATTAAAATTAATATTTTTCTACAATACTATAAAACTTATATTTATGACCAAGAATTAAAATCTTTTTATCTTTCCCTACCTTTAAGCAAATGTTTCAATCCTCCAGAACCAGAAAAACCATTGTTTACACAAAGAACTCTTCTTTTATTCTAGGAATTTGATGGCCTGGTGCAGCGACCCTTTTCCCCTTCCTCCACTTCCCTTTCTCCAACCTCCATTTCCAATTCTTTTCAGACTAGTAAATTGAACAAGACTGTGAAATTGGACTCCAGTCAATGCGGAAGTGACACAACCACCATCAAAGTTAGATTAAACACCAAACACACTTCCTGTCTCTTGTGTGTCCCCTCTTCTGAGCACACCCACTTGATCAAGCGTACAGTTTGCCTGGCCCAGACACTTAGATGGGAACGGTGGTCTCTTCCTTTGCTACTTACTTCTAACACCAGCACCCATGTGGCAGCTCCCAGATTAGTTCTAACTCCAAGCCCAGAGGATCCAACGCCCTCTCTTGTCCTCTTGGAGTACTGCAACACGAGGTGCAGGCATACACTCAGGTAAAACACTCATAAATACAATGGGGATGTGTGTGGAATGAATAAAAAATTTCCTAAATGAAATGATTGAAGAAAGCCAGAGAATACCAAGCAGTAATGGAAAGGGGGAAATCCTGTAGATTTAAGCGTGTAACTAGCCAAGGAAAAAACCTGCGGTGTCTAGACATGAAGAATCCACCTGCCAGAAGGGCAAAGACCATAATGGTCATTTTTTGTTTTTTCTTTTCTCTCTTTGTTTTTTTTTTTTTTCCGAGGCAGAGTTTCTGTGCATAGCCATGCCTTTCCTGACACTCGTTCTGTAGAGCAGGCTGGCCTCGAACTCACAGAGATCCGCCTGCCTCTGCTTCCTGAGTGTTGGAATTAAAGACGTGCACTCCCCCGCTGCCCCGCTCATGCTGCCCGGTTTCAAAGCAACTTCTGCTACAGGAAGAAAATAAAAGGATTATTTGAGTTACTGGGGGGTGGGGGAATCTCAGAACCCACCCGCCACAAACACTAATTAGGGTAGCGTCCACCCGTCCACCCGTAGCCTGGGCAATGGGCACACCCTGGAAAGCGCGTCACGACCACGCCAATCGACCACGCCCACTTCCCCCTGGCGCTCCTCTGCGGGGCTCTTTCCCGCCGCCGTCCTGGCGCGCAAGCGCGCATGCTCCCGCCCACTTCGCCTGCGCGGCGTGACGACGCCGCTCGCTCCCGGAAGTAGGAGGCGTCCGGCGGAGTTTGTGTGGCAGCCGCCGCGGGAACCCGAGCGCGGTAGTTTTCTTCCAAGGGAGAAAGGCGGCTTCGCGGGGCTCGGCGGCGTGGGAGCGAGCGTCGGCAGCCATCTCCCGGCGTGAGAGGCGGCATGGAGGACGAGCGGGGCCGGCCGCGTGGCGGCGGCGACGCGGCTCAGCAGAAGACGCCGCGGGCCGAGTGTGAGGAGCCGCGGCCGCTGAGCGTGGAGGTGAGGGTGCTCGCGCGGGGCTGTCTCGCTTCCCCGGCTCCGTCGCCATCCGGGCGAGTCCGCCTCGGCTTGAGGGAGGAGGTCGGGCGGGAAGTTCCGAGTGAGAATTCTGCGTAAACATTCGGCCTGCGCGAGCGCACAGCCCTTCCACCAGCCCCGCGGCGCTGATTGGCTTAGCTGGCGCCGGTGCTCGCCCGCCCCCGGGTGGGGTTCCTAGCCGCCTGAGGTGCTCCCCTCAGCCTGTGCCCGCCCCAGGCCCTCGCACCGCCGTCTCTACCCGCTCCCGAAGGGGCTCCCCATTCCCCAGCTTCCCCTGTCCCCTACTATCTCGAGAATCCAGCCACAACCGGCTTCTGAAGTAGTTTGTTACCCCGCTGGTCCATCCTCGCACCGGCGGCGAGACTGTAAGACGCCTTCCCAGACTTAGTTACTCATCTTGATGGGTTAGTGTTGGCAAGCGCTGCGGCTTGGGAAGGAGACGCTAAAAAGTCCGTGCCTTTTCGTCGCAGGAGTTGAGCACTGGAAATCTAGGGTCTTCGCGGGGCTGGGGAGATGATCTGCCCAGCCGTGGAAGTGTAGGGTCAAACCCAAAACGTCAAAACGTGGGTGTTCGGGAGATGCTTCCTAGTGTCTTTGTTCTTTTCATTTACACCTTCGTGTAGTAGCCAGAATGCTCTTTTAAAATGTTACTTTTTTTAATCCATATGTGTGTATGTGTGTAGTGGATGCCACGAGTGTGCAGGTGCCTTCAAAGACCAGAGTTAGAGGTTAGACATGGATCCTGGGGACCAAACTCCCATCCGCTTGCAAGAGCATAAATTGCTCTTGAGTGATCTTTTAACGGTCTGAATGTATCTAATTTACTCCCATCGTTCCGTGCCTTCCGTTTGCCCCGGCTGCCTTTGCCCATTGCATAGTGAACATCTTTGCTTTGCTGTCCACTCTGACTTCCCTGTGTTCTTCTTTAGTAGGGGGTTTTCTCCCTTAAGAATCTTGTGTTCCCCTTGGCCTGACCACTCTTCCTCCGGATCTTTACAGCGTTATCTTACTGCGCTTGTTAACTGGGTACTTTGGAAGGCTGACAGAGGCTTGCATTTGCCTGCTCTGGAACGATGCCCCCTTTGTTCTAATCCGTGTTGTCAATAACATCACCTAAGTCACTTTTAAAGCTAATTTGCAGAGCTTTTCCTAAGTGAAACTGAGGATACTTCACTGTCTTCAAAGTCCCGAAACTTTGAAATGGAATGCTTTGTGTTCTGGACCAGTGTTCAGATTGATATTAGCGACTATTTTGCCTGTTAAAACCTTAACTGTTACATGCTTTTAACAGATGAATATATATAGTCCCCCTTGACTTCAGCCTCACAAAATTGTTGGTTGTTTTTGAGATTTATCTAGTAAATTTCCATTGACTTTAGCTTCAGTGATCGTTGTAAACCAGTAGAAGAAGAAACATTTTAATGTTTGGGCATTTTTGTTTCAACCTGCAAATGCAAAAGCTTTTCTTTTGTAAGTAGGTAGTGCATAGTTTTGGTAGTTTTATCAACAAAAGTTCGGAAACAGGAGTTACTTAAAAGTAGTTACTTTGTAGTTACTCTATAAGAGTCTCACCAAGAGCATTCAAAGGTCAAGATAGAACCTTTCTTTATAGAAAAATCCAGCAACTTTTAAGGAGAGTCGTATTTTTATTCTGGAAAGTGTAGCCCAGCCTTAAGTTCCACACTTTAAAGTACTTCTCTACAGTATAGCAAATACATGTACAAGTTCATATCCATTTCCCATAATGTGAAAGGAGTGAGTACTCTGCACGACCCCTAGCAGTACAACCTGGGCATTTGCAGGGTTGAGTTGATTGCTGAGAGTGGGAGGTAACCTTGATCTGTCAAGACCAGTTTAAGTTAGGGACTGCATTATGGCCAAGTAAATGCATATTAATATGCTATTAGCAAATAAATTGTTTCTGACGCTGCTGAGAACATAGTTTATGTTTGTAGCATTGCATGTAGAACATAATTAACTTTAGAAGTTAGTGTATTTGTGGTTTAGATCTATCCACGGGGAAAATAGAATGGAGTCATGCGACAGAAAAGCAACACTGTAGATCTGAATGACTGATGACTGTGGGACAATTTATGAGCTTTGAAGCAGAATGCATGTGTTTGCTTTAGTCCTGTGGCATTTCAGTAGTGAACCGGAAATCTGTTTCCTTTCCTTCCCGGTGGGTTCTGTTAGCTTTGTGAAATACAGCCAGACTGAAAAGTTCTGAGGAAGTCGCTGATACATACACACAGTGATGTAAAAGGTCACTTAAACTTGGCTTAGTTTCAGGATATTGTTTGTGAAAAGACTTGTTTACAGTCTGATGACTGTAAAGTAAAATTACTGTTCATTAGTAGTTAGCTTGCTATATACACAATTTCATACTTAGAGTAAGTGCTACCTAAATACTGTTTACCATTAGCAAATGCCATCTAGGACAGGTATATTTGTATAGGTGAGGGAACTGCATGTCAGTGGCCCAAGGCCCTGCTGTTGTAAAGGACCAGCTGGGGCCCAGACTGTCGCGCTCTGACCCTAATTCTGTCCTCTTTTTACTTAGCTTCATTGCATCTGAGGAATCTCATGACTCAGAGCAGAGCAGGGCCAATTACGTTGGAAACACATCTTTCATCTTCCTGCTTTTCTCCACTGGCGCCAAGGGGAGCCTTTCATTGAACATATAACATGGAGAACCCTTAGGAATTTGCATCTTTAAAAATAAAATATATTTGCACTAATTGTAAATTATCTCTCGTAGAAAAAGCAGCGATGTAGACTGGATGGCAAAGACACAGATGGATCTAAGATCATCACCTCCAATGGAAGTGACTTCAGTGACCCAGTTTACAAAGAGATTGCAATGGCAAACGGCTGTATTAATAGAATGAGTAAGGAGGAACTCAGAGCCAAGCTCTCAGAATTTAAACTTGAAACAAGGTAATGAAAACTAACATTAACCTGCTTCTTAAAAACTCGAATCACTTCACAGTTACAGAAGTAGTACCTGCTCACTTTAGAAAACCTTGACAAGACTAAAAATGAAAATCCTATTATGAGATAATTCAAATTACAACTATAATTTATATTCTTTAGCTTGAGTCTGGGCATGCAACTTTGTTTTGTTCTGCTTTAGATAGCAAAGGAGATCTCCAAATCAAAGTTTGTGACTGTGTTGAAACGTACCATCAGTGTATACATGTATAGTCATGGCTGTTGTAGCAAGTATGTTGCTTAAGTTTTACTTTTAAGAGGTCTTGTATAGTCTGAGCTGGCTTTGAGCACACAGTCCTCCTGCCTCTGCCTCCTGGCTTGTTCGCCATATTGGTCTTGAAAATTTTGCTTAATAGTTGGTCATTTACTTGACATGATAGAGGATATTTTTATTTAGTTGCATATATTTTTATAACAGGTTTGTCTGAAATCAGGTGGAAATCCTTCACATCCATACAAATCAGTCACTTTGTTTTAGCTTCTGAAGGAACTGTTGTGTCTATCACATTTAGCCGTACCGAATGGGAAAATGTAGCTTAGTGAACCCTCTGTCTTCTGAGAATTAGACACATATGTTTACAGAACTATTTTCTACCCCTTCCCACTTTCTGTTTTGTTTTTTTAAAGTTTGAGGTATGTGGCATTCTGACTTTTAACATCCAGAAATAGGCACAGTGTTTGATATCAAGAAAAAAAAAACTTGACTGTGTGTAATAGTTGAGAACATTATTCTGGGCAGTAGACTTCTTATCTCTCAAAGTGGACTGCCTCCACTAACTTTCAGATAGGACTTGTCCCCTTCCAGACTGTCTGCCACAGTTTGTAAGGAAAGTCTTGATTTTGTTTTCTCTCTGCTCTTTCTGTTATTAAAGTACAGCCTGTGGCCTACAGAAGATGTCTGAGAAAACTTGTTCTTCCCAGGTGTGAAGATCAGTTCATGGAGCTAGAGATCTAGATGCATTTTCTCAACACCTGTGTGGAACTGTAAGCACTGCACCAGACACTGACACGTTCCCCCACCCAGAAAATCTCAGTCTTGAGAAAACACACAGATGTAAGTTAGAGCAGTCAGGGCAGTGTTGGAAATCTGAGTGTCACAGTGCAGCTGAGGGTTCAGGAGTTCAGGAGTGCGATATTTAAATTAGGCCAAGTAGGAAAGGGAAGAGCATATTTCAGGCAAAAAGAAATTAAAAACAAGAAAAAACCAGAAAACTTACAATTTCTATTTTTCAGTCATATATTCTTGTCTTAATCGTACAACCAGACTTAAGAATTCAAAAGCACGCTGTATATCAAGGCTACAGCACACAGTGCTCTTTATCCACAGCTTACAGTGTAGCAGCATGCTGTGGGGAGAAGGAGTGTTGGACAGTGATACTGAAATGCTACCTCGAGCAAAGTGAAGGAGCCCTATGCTGAAGTCCCTTATTCCTTGTGATGCAGGGAAGCCACTGAAGATGACCTGCCGGGAAAATTGAATTAGTGCTCAGTTCTTAAGTCAGGTGAAGCAGTATGCTGCAGGCTGTGATCACAGGCAGCCTCTACCATAGTCCCGGAAACTAAGAGAAGCCATTGTGGAGAGGATTAAGGACAACCTGGTTCAGGTAGTGTTCAGAAGTCAACCTGGTAAACCTAACATTTGGATAAGGAGGAGCCAGGCGGATGTTAGGGAGAAGTTTTTACCCAGGGCAGCTAGTTCAGTGTTTGTGCTGCATCAGGTTTGCAGTGCTATTTCTTTAGAGAAAGGATAGATAGATAGATAGATAGATAGATAGATAGATAAATGAAGAGGAAAGAAATAAAAGTAGTCACATCTCGCTGGTCACTTGATGTCTTAATATGAAAAGGGTCGAGGGACTTTTCTATGTTTTGATAATGTGTAAAGAAAACACGAAAATGCTGGTCACGTGTATGCCTTTACTTCCAGTAACTGGGAGGCAGAGGCAGGTGTATCTCCAAGTTCAAGGTCAGCCAGCTCTACATAATAGTAAACATGAATAATAAACACCCTGAGGCAGATATTTGGGTTCAACATGAAGATCAGAAAAGTAAAACAGCCAACCATTAGAGAAACCTTTTATCTCTACCAAATCTTTAGACTGAAATGGCTGAGATCCTGTCTCTAAGAATCCTGAAGACTACACACTCCACTGAGTTCCTGTCTCTTCTCCTTTATATTCTTCTCTTTGCCCAGCCATATCACTCCTGTCTCCACCTCCACCTCCACCTCCACCTCTACCTCTGTAGTGCTTGGACTAAAGGAGTGTGAGATTAAAGGCACGTGATCACAAGTGCTGGGATCACCTTTGTATGAGCTCTGTTTCTCTTTTAGACAAGTTCAATCTTGTGTTGCCCAGGGTGGCCTTGAACTCACAGAGATCCCTCTGCCTCTGAAAAGCTGGGATGAAAGGCACACACTACCATTGCCCGGCTTGTATGGCTGATCTTCAGGCAGCTTTATTTATTAAAACATAAATAATATAGCACTATGCATAATGAGTTCCAGGACAGCAAGGACTATGTAATGAGACCCTGCCTCTTAAAAGAGTAAACACTAAAACAGTCTCAAAACAAGCAGCTGGTTGATTATCAGCTTTCATAGGTAGGGTTCTTGTTCAGTGCTTCAGTGGGTAAGAAAGGAAAGCAAATGGCTTAAAACGTGACTTTTAAGTCTCTGATTGGCAATGTGACAAAAAAATAACCTACTTCTAGTCGACCTGTGAGTATGTTAGTGTTCACTCAAAGTGGGCCCTAGGGTGGTGTATCCTGAATTACTTTTCAAGTAGCTATAAGACATTCAACTTTAGGGCCGTAATACTTTTATACCCTTAAGAATTTTTTGTTTAGTTGTCTAACCCATGAATACCAGAAGGAGTACAATATGTTCAATGTGTCTGCATTTTCTCACTCATCACTACAGTTTGTCCAGTTATCTTCAGTTTTTATATCATGTATGTCTTAACATATAAGGCAGTGTTGTGTGTGTGTGCACATAACGCATGTGCACAGTTATGGCTTAAAATACTAGATATAATGAAGACAAAACTTCTCTTGTGAAGGAAAATTTGTCGCATTAAGCATTTTGTTTTCATTCGCTCTTTGCTAACTTAGCTTTGAGTTTTTCCTTCTCTCCATTTGTCTTAGCTAGTGTTCATTAGTTATGCTGTGATTCGGACTGTTCAACCTAGTGCCTGCAGTTAGGACTGAGGATTCTCGTCTGTAACGTTGACCTAATCTTCTGTTTTTTAGAGGGGTCAAGGATGTCCTAAAGAAGAGATTGAAAAACTATTACAAGAAGCAGAAGTTGATGCTGAAAGAAAGCAGTTACGTGGACAGTTACTATGACTACATTTGTATTATTGACTTTGAAGCTACTTGTGAAGAGGGAAACCCAGCTGAGTTCATACATGAAATCATCGAGTTTCCTGTTGTTCTGTTGAATACGCACACCTTAGAAATAGTAAGTGAATTGTTGTGTTTTTATCTTATTTTTAGTAGCAACTGTTCTGGTGTTCAGTAGGAAACTGGAAGCGCCTGTCTGCCATTTTAGCTGGAAATAGAATTTGAAAAGGATATTTTTGCACATTGCTGTGTGCTCCCTATCAGCATGGTTATTTAATAGAGAAACCATAATGAAGCGAATCCAGGACTTGCTTTTCTTCTCCGTGAACTGAAATTGTGGTGCTTTTCTGGTGCTCAGAACAGCTGAGTAGATGGCAATCTCTAGGGAAGTGACAACGACAATGGAAAAATACCCTGGTACCTGCCCCTGGCCCCAGAGATAAGAGTCTAGTTCTGTGGATGGCCCTTGGCATCAGCTTACTTTTTAGAGCACCGTAGGTGGTTTTGATGTTCAGTGAGGGTGGAGGATAGTTTGTAGAAATATTGCTGGTGGCATTGCGGGGGTGGTAGTAGCTGGACCTAAATTCCCAAACCAGACTTTGCATACCCTAGGTGATTGCTGGCACTGCATTGTTAGTTCAGGGCATCATAGAATGTACTCCTAAACATACTTCTTACCTTTAAAATGTGATCAAGGAGATGCCATAGGCCTCTGTCTAGTCACTAAGTCCAGAAAGACCTTGTACATGGTAATGTGTTATGCTCTTCATCTCCATCCCCCTTTGGGGAGTTCTCTCCTCATACCTTCTTGAAGCAGGTCTTTTCTATTTGTTTCACCTGCATGATCCAGCCTATTTCTAAAATTGTCTGCTCCAAAACAGTCAAAAGGGAAAATGGGAGCTGTGTAGGCAGGTGTCCTGGCTAACTCAGACGTTCTCTGAGCTTGGGGCACTGTAAGCACTAGACAGTCAGGTACATTGCCTTCTGGCGTGTTCTCATGTGTCCCACCACAGGGAAATCCTCCTCTTACTCCACTCTGCTGCTACTACCCCTCTTCTTCATTTATGGAAAACCCTTCAGTAAGTTCCATACCCTTCTGTCTTCATTTGCTTTCTTCCCATCATCTCTTATATCCACTCCATTCAATCAAGCTTAAACTGTATACTCTCTTTAAAAAACTTGTGTGTGTGTGTGTGTGTGTGTACACCACAGCCCCTGTGTGACAATAAGAATAACTTTGGGGAGATGGTTCCCTCCGCCCATTTTGTTTAGAAAGGATCTCTTGGTTCTCTTGCCCACCTATTCCAGGCTTCTGGGCAGTTCTTCATCAGTAGGTCTGTGTTCTGTCCTTGTGACCAGCTAATTTCAACACAGTGGCCCAAGGACCCTTTAAAAACCTTGCCATGACTCCTGTTTTAACTTTAAATAAAAAACATATGCCATGTATGATTTAGCCTCTTACGGATGATTATCTCCTGTTTTTATGAATTTATTTATTATTAAACCCATGTATTTTGTTTCAATCTCAGGCTGATTTCCTATGTTTTAAAACCCATTATCGTAATGCACCAACTTCAGTAGGCTTAATGTTCTGAACATGCTGTAAACAAAATGACCAACGCTTTCACACCAAGAAAATATTTACCTCAGCTTTGAAGGTTTGCTTTTAGACAAAATAAACTATCTTTACATTTAAATATCAGAGGACTTTTTGTTGGGGAAGTCCCCTTGGGAACTCTAAAATGATCTGCCATGTATTTCTGCTGTGGTTGGATCTTTTTGCGTGTGTGTCCGTACTGTAGTCACGTAAGGCGCTTTCCCTGTGTCCCTCCCTGCAGGAAGACACGTTTCAGCAGTATGTGAGGCCAGAGGTTAACTCACAGCTTTCAGATTTCTGCATCAGTCTCACTGGAATTACTCAGGTGATAATTCTGTCTTAATTTCTGTTAGTTTTGGTGGTGGGTGCTTGTTTATTTTGAATTTGAAAAGAAAATTTTGAATTTGATTTATTTTGTGAATAGTATAAAAATATCATTATGAGCAATTTAATGTGTTGTTTTCCCTGTTTGGTAAAAGTCTTTCTTTCATACTCTGATTAAAACAAAAAGTAGGAGATGGTTTAAGAGATGGTTCAGCAGTTAGGAGCATTGGCTGTTCTTTCAGAGGACATGGATTCAATCCCCAGCACCCACAAGTCCAGATCCAGGTTCCAGTGCCCTCTTGCGGCCTCCATGGGCACTGAACATGCACATGGTGCACACAAAGGCCAAGTACCCATCACAGACAATTAAAGGGCTTTTTAAAATAATAAATTAACAATTATCTGTAGTAACAAATAATAATGACAATTTTTTTTAAACAAACAGAAGGTCTTAGAACTGGTGCAGTGGTGTGTGCTATAGTTTCACTTGCTAAGGGAGTAAGGGGCACAGTTTGGAGGCTAGATGCCCTCTTAGCTCAGACATTTGAGACCAGCTTGGGCAGCACTGACAGCCTCTCTTCAGAAACAAAAGTCAAAGCCAAACTACACATGATAGCATTTTTGTTACTCCCTCCTCCCCACCCCCCGGGAGTTGTAATGGTGCAGTCAGGATGTTAGTTGTAAACTGGGCGGTGGTGGTGCTCGCCTTTAATCTCTGTGAGTGTGAGGCAGCCTTGTCCATAGAGCTAGTTCTAGGACAACTACGGCTATTGCACAGACAAACCCTGTCTTGAAAAACAAAGAAAAGAATTCAGTTGTAAAATGGAGCTTTAGTAAGATAAGTGTCACTGCTATATTTAGATAGGATTTGGAACATGTCTGTTTACAGTCTTGACTATATACCTTTGGTGGTCTGTCTCTGGTTATTGTTTATGTTTTAATATATAGGTCTTTTAAAATTTATTTGGATCCTTGATTAGTTTCACACTCTCTACACATAGTTCAGTGCCCACAGGCCAGTCTGGTCCAGCAATCCTTCTGTTGAGCTTCACTCTTCCCAGTGACTCTAGGTCACCTGTGTCATTAACAAAACCAGGACGATCTTAATTCTTAATTTTGGGAGAGTTGTATACTCACTTGAGAGCAGTCTTTATTTCTTGGCCATAAAATGAGTTAATTTTCTCAGATTAACATTTAGGTAGTCAGTAGGTCTAAGTCATTGAAATCAGAGTTTAACAGTTCAGGAATTGTTTGTTCTCTGGTTTATGCCTGGGTGTGTTGCAGCGCCATAAGCAATAGCTCTCCTAACCTTGTTCTCCTTGTGTCTTCAGGATCAGGTAGACAGAGCCGATGCTTTCCCTCAGGTCCTGAAAAAAGTAATTGAGTGGATGAAGTCAAAGGAGTTAGGAACTAAGTACAAATACTGCATATTAACAGATGGGTAAGTAGGAAAATGCAGTTTCATTCCTGTTTACCAGTGAAGAGGCTCTTACTCATTGAGTGTCTAGACTGTCAATGCAATGTTATTTAGTAAGTCCCCAGGAGTCACTGCACAAGAAAGGGTCGTTCCCCACTTGAGAGTTGGAGGCAGGAGGATTAGGAATTCAAGGTCAGCCTACGTAGTGAATTGGAGGCAATCCTCAACTGTATTTTGAGATTATATCTCAAAATCCTACTTGTGCCTCTTCTCCAAATAAGAAAAGGAAAAGGGAAAATGAAGAACTAATAGGAAGGTCTGAAGGGTTGAAAGGGGCACAGACATTGTGCCAAGGTCACTGTACCACAATGTCATCAAAGGTGAAGAAAAAAGCCCTAAAGATCTGGTCTAGTGTCTGCCATGGTGGTGTGTGCTCCCATGTTAAGTTGTTGGTGACATAGAAGACTTCGAGCTCAGCACATATGACCTTAAATTCTGGGACAGATCATTCAAAATCGGTAGTTTGTTTGTTTGTTTGTTTTGCTTTTTAATTAGAACAGTAGCAAAAACAGTAATTGATGCCCCCCCCCCAAAAAAAAAAAAAAACAATTAGGCAGCTCAGGCAATTGTCTGGTGAGGGCTGATGATGGCTGTTAAAAATACGCGGAGGAAGTAATGCCCTGGGGTATGTAGTTGTTTTTGATTTTATAGCAGTGAGTTGAGGGGTTGTAAAATTTGCAGCTGTTCTTGACTCTGCCTAAGAGTAACTTTGAGGTCACTGATTTGCACATTGCACACTCAGTTGGCTGGTTTGATTCTGAGACAAGGTTTCACTGTGGAGCATAGGCTGGTCTGGGTGCTGCAGCCGCCACAGTGCTAGGATTAAGTAGTGTGCAATACACCCCACAGTAAGCACAGTAGAGGAATAGCAGGCCAGGTTGTATGTTCACCCCTAAAATTTGTCTCCATGTTAGTTGCTTACATGTTTTGTGTCAGGACATACTCTTAAAGAACTTAACTAAAATGATAAGTTTGGTGTAATATGCAAGTCTAGCAGTTACACAAAAGAACTCATTAAGGTGACAGTTTGACAGGAATCAGAGCCATGAGCAATCAAGATGAGGAGCCTTGGTGAAGAAAATAACTGCATTTTTTTTTTAAGCTTAAAATTTTTTCTGGGAATCAAGGTTAATAAGTTCTCAGCTTGGTATTTTGTGTGAATATGAGAAGGTCAACGTAAGTAGAACACAGAAAGAACAACTTAAAGTATTCTTCGTAGTACTGGTGTAGCGTTTACTTTATTCCCTTTCTCTCTTTATAAGTTCCTGGGATATGAGTAAGTTCCTGAACATCCAGTGCCAACTCAGCAGGCTCAAATACCCTCCTTTTGCTAAAAAGTGGATCAATATTCGAAAGTCATATGGAAACTTTTATAAGGTAAAAATTTTACTTTTTAAATTAGTTATGCTGGCCGTATTTGCTCAATTTTACATATATATTCAGCTGTGATTTTGTATGCATATTAAAAAAAATTTAAGTTTTTAAAATTTTGATTTTTCTCTGTGTGCATGTATTTATAAAATTATAGAAGTGTTTTATGGGCCCCTATCTTCATTAAAATGCTGATTTTGAAGTAAAGGATGAAATAGCTGTTATGATTTCTATGCTTTGTTTTTCTTTCTTCGGCCACAGTTAGTCAATTTGGATGTAACTTAAGATCATATAAACTGGTATCATCGAGACATGCTTCCTTATTTAAGCACTGGGTGTAACGTGCGAGTGACCACAGTTGCAGGGCGCACAGGGGTCTCTCTCGGTTCTCAGACAGTTGAGTGAATGCCCCCATGTTTAGGCATCATATATGCCCAGGTATATAAATCTAAATATAAATCCATCAATAGTTTTTGAAGTAGCACCCCATCTCTGCAGAAAGATGAGCACTATTCTATCATTTTTATTAAAATTTCCATTTTTAATTAAAAACATTTTTATAAATATTTCTGGTCACAGCTTTCCCCTTTCAACTCCCAAATCCTCTTTACCCACTCAACTCCATGCTCCTTCTCTCTCTCTAAAACACACAGAACTCATAAAAATACAAGCCAGAGTATACAGGCAAACTACCAACAAGACAAAAAATGCCCCAAACTGAGACAAAAAGTACCAAGAGTACTCAATGAAACTCTGTTGGAGAAAACTTAATCCTTCTGTTGCTAGTGTGTATCAGTTACGGGGAGCTTTGGTTAGGGTGGGAGCCTGTGTGCACTTCAGCCCTGTGCATGCTGCCTCAGTCTCTGAGTTCATGTAGGCATCAGTCCTGTTTAGGGAAGACACTGTTTCCTTGGAGTCATCCTTCACCCCTGGCTCCTTTACCTCGTCTGCATAGCTCCCTGAACCCTGAGAGGAGGGGTTTGATGGAGACACCTGCTTAGGACTGAGTGCTCCAAGGTCTCACTCTGCACGTTGTCCAGTCATGGGTTTCTGTTAATTCCCATCTGCTGTGCACAGAGGCTTCTCTGATGGTGGCTGGGCCAGGCAGGAGAAGCAGTGATAGTATTCCTCTTCCCTGGGGATGCCTTTGTTTTGCTGACACCTGTGTTAGAGGTCCAGCGGCCTCACTTGTCTTCCGCCCCGACCACTGAGAGTTAGCTTGCCTCCCTGTTCCACAGCGTGGCCACACCTTCTCAACATCACCGTTTTTAATTTGTTCCCCTGGCTAATACCTCAAAGTTACTGCTGGACGATGGACATGGAACTCTCTAGCTCAAGGCTATGCCAGCCCAAATGCCTATGTAGTGGAGTCCACGAACTGTTTTTCTTTCTTCTGCAACTATGATTGATGGTTTAGTGAGTGGTGGTCTGCTGGTGCCTGTGTTGTTTCAGTGCGTGTGCATCAGAGTCTCTTGAGAACTCTGGTGGTATGCTAGTGGTCGCCTTTATATGGGACTTGGTCTTTTTCCCTTGCAGCTGTTAATATCCTTCCTTTGTTCTGTGCATACAAGTGTTTTGATTATTAAGTCCCATGGGGAGTTTCTTTTCTGGGCCTGTCCATTTGATGTTCTGTATGTCCCTTCAGCCTTGATGGGAATCTCTTTCTTTAGCTTTGGGGATTTTTCTTTTATGATTTTGTTAAAATTATTTTCTGGACCTTTGACCTAGGTTTCTTCTTCTTCCTTTGTATCAGTATTTGTAGGATTGGTCTTTTCATAGTCTTTTATCCCAGGTGTCTTGTGTGGTTTTCATTTTGTTTGTTTGTTTTTGTTCTGTTTTGTTTAAGATTTATTATTTTCTTTTGATTAATCTTTTCTTTTATAGTGTCTTTATGACCTGAAATTCTCTCTTCCACCTCAGTTTCCTCTGAGTTTTTTATTTTGACTTACTGAATTGAGTTTTATTTTTGGTTTTTGTCTTTTAGAGTCAGGATCTTACTGCGTAGCTCTGACTGTGCAGGAACTCACTATGTAGACCAGGCTAGCCTCAAACTTACGGAGATAGATCTTCCTGCCTCTCCCTCCCGAGTGCTGGAATTAAAGGTGTGTTCCACCACACCTGCCAGTTTGACTTTAATGCTTCTATTTCTCTTTTAGATTTTACTTTCATGCCTTGAGTTGTTTTTTTATTATTTCATCCAATCGTTTATTTTCCTGGTCTTCATTCAGGCATATTCTTGTTAAGGTCGTTGAGCATATTCATAATTGCTGTCTTGAAGTTTTTGTCCTGTGCCTTAGTGAAATTGCTTTTCTCTGGGAAAAGTAGAATAGGGTACTACCGACTGTTTTGTTTCTTAGTTTTTAGTTTAACTGTTCAGAGTACTTAAAATACTTACTAAACTTTTTCTTTTCCAGGTTCCTAGAAGCCAAACTAAACTGACAATAATGCTTGAAAAATTAGGAATGGATTACGATGGGCGGCCTCACAGTGGTCTTGATGACTCTAGGAATATTGCTAGAATAGCAATTCGGATGCTTCAGGATGGATGTGAACTTCGAATCAATGAAAAAATACACGGAGGACAGTTGATGAGTGTCTCCTCTTCCTTACCAGTAGAGGGCGCTCCAGCTCCACAAATGCCACACAGTAGAAAGTAGCTGCATATTTGTTGGCTCAGTTGCTAACGATTGTATCCCAGCTAGTGCAGCCTCAAGCACCTTTAAACATTTAAAATCCTATTACAGTTACAGAGAGATGGGTATGTATACAAACACTCAGTGGGGGAACACTCTGAATTCTTTGTCACCAGCACTTTTGGTATGAGCAGTATTTGTTACACAGTAGCCATTCCTGCTTAGAGCTGAATTTTATACTATGGGGTATCCAAGATGTGTTTGTTTGGCTTTAAATGCAGATTTATTGATTTATTCCTTGATGTTGAAATTTGAAATGAATTTCTACATTAATACCATTAAATTAAATATGTTTTTAGAAGTGTGGAAAGGATTGAAAAGTAATGTTTATGTTCCCATTGGATTTTGTGTACAACATAGTCCTTTTAGTTTTTGAAGTTTGTAGGTAAAGTTCAACTGCAGTCAGCCTCTTGGTGTCATTGAGGGATTTGTTACTTCAAGTAGCATAATGTGTGTATATAAGCTACACATATTCTCCCATACACTTAAATGAATTCTAGATAGCTTATACTTAATAAAGTATAAAGAAAATGGTTGCATTGTCTAGGGACTGAAGACAAGAATAAAAGTGTGCGGTGATGCACACACAGCACAGTAGGCCTGACCACACGGCACATGAAGAGTTGCTCAGCCAGCAGCAGCAGTTGACCTGTGCACCACACATTCTGGTCCATTCAGCTTCACGCTTTCTGGGCAGCAAATTCAGGTATTTCTTTCTGGAACACTGCGTGTATTCGGGACAGGTAGTTGCTTTAAAGGTTTACCACCAAGCTTGACAACCCAAGTTTGAGTCTGAGTACTCACACGGTGGACTGAGAGAATCAACTCAAGGGTGCCCTCCGACCCTCTGCTTGCACGCTGGTGGAATTGAGCCTTCCACAGCAAATGAGAATAAGCACAATGTGATAAAGTACTGGGACGCGTCTGCTTTCAGCTCATAACTGAAACCCTGTCATAGACTACAGGCTCTAGTAAGAAATCTAGTTTTTGAGAAGATTGGTGAAGAGTTAGAAGAACCAGCCTGTGACATACACATGTAATTCCAGTACTGGGGAGTTAGGGTGAAGATGAATCTGAGGCCACCCTGGATCCACCAAGAGAACCCGACTCCAAAAATGTCACAAAAGTTAAAATTATAAGAGCTGTAACCTACAAATCAATGGGAGCTTTTAGGGATTTGTTCATTAGCTTCTCTCCATTGTGAATGTGTATTTGCCCCACTTTGAGACTGACTTACTGACATTTGTGTTCAGTTAAGTGTGCCATAGTTAGTAAAAGTACCTGGCTTGTCTTAGTGATCAGTGCATATTGGAAAATAATTCCTATTTATAAAATCAGAATGTGCATTGGAGATAATGATGGAAAACTATCTAGAGGCCAAACGAATGGACTTTTGGAATTAAACCCCTCTCAAGCTCTTCCTGGACTAATTTCACTATGGCTTGTGTTTTGTTTTAAACCCTTAATAGTGACTGTGGAGCCACATTATTTCCGTGGTCAATCCAGGCAAGTAGATTTCATCATGTTCTCCAGTCCTGTGTGTAAGAGAAAGGACAGCAGGCATGCGTGGTGGCTGAGAGCTCACTACAGGCTATGGTGTTTTGAGCCAACATGCTCCTGTCCTGTCAGAGAGGAGTGGGAAAAAACGCAGTGTCGCGAGGCCCGCTGGGCTTGACTGTTGAGGTGATTTTCCCAGGTTGCCATGTTGACACAGGGCAGGTCCATGCCCTTGAAAAAGAATTGTTTGTCACCTGATTACATAGTTGCTACCAAATAGCTGAAACTACAATTGGAAGATTGGAGAATAGCAGGAAATATTAATAATGCCTTCCTGGGTTTTCTGGTTTTTGTTTTTTAAATCAGGCTGATTAAATTTCTTCCTGACAAGTAACCAAGTACTTAACTTTTTTTTCTTAAATAATTCCAATAGTAAAAGTTTTTATAATTCTTGGTCCTACTAAGTGTTTTGCCATCTTTCCTCATCATGTTTTGAGTTTCCACCGACCCTTCTGATTTGGTTTGGTTTCTGCTCTGATGGCTTGTCTTCAACATGTAGAATCAGGTAGTTCTTGGGAGGAAAATGCTCAGGAGTGGCCGCCGCTGTGTAAAGATATTTGTACTGTTCTATTCTTGTTACTGCTGTAACCTGTTGGACTGAGAGTAATATAGTTTCTTAAAGCCTCTGCTCTCTCCTTTGTCATCAGTAGCCATGTTCATTCCCTTGTGTTCCTTTTACTTGCTTAGACACATTGAGATGTTTTTTACCTATGTTGTTTCCAAATCCACACCAACTGATACATACACTCAGCTATATTTTGTCTCTCATGTTTGCATTGAATACTGACATGGACTCTGAAAATATTTTCTTTCTACTTTTCCCTTCTTTGACTGACCCAAACAGAAGAATGAAGAAGTAGTTTGTTTGTTTTTATGTGTGTGTTTGCCTGTGTGAGTTTAGGTGCACCATGTGCCCTTAGATGCCTGTGGAGCTCTGAGGGTATCAGATGCCACCTTGGAACTGGAGTTACAGGTGGTTGTGAGCCACCTAACGTGGGTGCTGGGAACCTGAATCCATGCTTCTACAAGAGCAGCCATCACTCAACCGTGGAGCCATCTCGAGCCCCAAAGAAATGTTTTTCTGAATCCCTCCCTTACTCCCTCCCTCCCTTCCTTTCTTTGCTTTTTTTTTTTCCCTTTAGAGACCTGCTTGTCCTTCAGTAGGGATAGATTTCCTCAGCTAGGTTAGCATGAAATACTGTGGGAGTCGCTAACATGATACTTAGATTCTGTCGTTGAGTTATCATTTATTAGTTTCTTGAGAGGTGAAGCATCACTAGTCCATCTTCCTGAATGTTACCTACAAAATATTAGCATGCAGACTAAGGTGGAGGGAAGGTGGGCAGCAAGATTTCTAGGGAAGGAGGGATCGTGAGTGATCAGAAGAAGCAGCACCAGAGGGTGTTTTGGAGGCTGGGAGGGCCAGTGCCTAGATGGTACATTTGGGGAGGACCTTGCCATGTCAGCATGGTGTGGAGAGAATGGTGGGAAGGAAAAGTAAGAGCGCACCCTCTTCAATCTCTGCCTGTAAAGCTGCTAATAACATCCGGTGGGCCCACCCTTATGACCTCACCTGACCCCAGTTTCTACCTCTCAGTACCATTAACAGAGGAATTTGAGGTGTTTTTAAGACCTGAGCTTTAGGCTATGCATTGAAACCATACCGCTGTGTTAAACTTCTCTCTTGCTGTGATAATACCATGGCCAAAGGCAGCTTGGGAGTAGAGGGCGCCTTTTATCCAACACCTGAGAAGTTAGGGCGGCAAGTCTGGGGAAAGCTGCTTAGTGGTGGCACCGCCCACAGTGGGCAATGCCTTCCTATGTCAATTGCCAATCAAGAAAAAGACTCAGGTAGGTCCACAGACCTGTCTGAGGCATTTTTCCCGTTGAGACTCCCTCAAGTACCTGTGGGCTGTGTCAAGCTGAAGCTAACAAGGAGACACTGTGCCTCCCTCTCTGTTCGTCTCATAGATCTTTCTAAAACGTTCTGCTGCACTTCTATCACAGAAGGCGTTTAGACCTTCCAGTATGGGCTCCTTATGTTTTACATCTTCCCCAGGTTGATAACTATCCCTGCTTTATGTGTGTCAATCTCCTACTTTTGTCCCCAGAAAGTAGTCCATCAAGCTTGGTCTCTTCTAATTTTTAAGAACTGACTTTGATCCCAACTTACCCTGACTCTGACGATGTCTTCCGATGTTTTCTGTGCCCACTGGACCCTTGATTGGTGCCACGGAGGTTCATATTCACATATTCATAGGCTCTTACATATCGTGCCCTCAGACTCTAACATACAGTGTATAGTTGAGAACAGGCATGGTGAAATATACCCTTATGGTCAGTACCTCTTCCTGAACCAAAGAAGGTGGGTAACTTAAATCCCAATTACTCTGAAGAAAGAGTGGCTTTCCATTTTCTTGTTCCTATGAACTCTGACTCTCAGAGTCAGAAATATTTAATCCCTATCAATACTTGGCTTTCCCTCTAGATGCCAGAAAAAGCAAACAAATGCTGAATTCATTCTAGTCTGTCTCTGCATTGCTAATTTTAAACACCCTCCAAGTATCTTTGACCTTGAAAAGGTCATTCATTGCTTCCCTTCTGTTTTGGAGCAATAATTCAACTTTTTTGGTTTGCACAAATCCTTTTTTAAAAGAGTTTTAGAAGGAAACTTTTTCCATTGCATACCTTCGTTTTTGTTTGCCTCTCTAGAGACCCACCCGCCCCTGCCTCTTGAGTGATTAAAAGTGTGAGCCACCACACCTGGCTCCATTGCACAGTTAAAGCACATTAAATTTCCCAGGTTTGATCTTGTCGGTAGATAGCATATTCACCTTAGCATGAGTACTCATGTTATGTCTGATGGGTTCTAAGTGCTATAGAAATTCTATTATCCACAGAAATGCATAGAGAGGGGCTGGAGAAATGACTTAGTGGTTAAGAGTACATACTGCCCTTGCAGAGAGCCTGAGCTCACTTGTCAGCAACCAGCTCTGAGGAATCTGACGCCCTCTTCTGGCCTTCATGGGCAACTGTAGTCACATGCATGAGTGTACACACACATTTTCAAAAAAAAAAAAAAAAACAAAAAAAAACAAAAAAAGAAACCAGCCCTAAAGATGAATAAAGATTTTTAAAGTATATCTTTTTCTTTCTTAAGTTACATAGTTATCTCAACTACTCCCATCAAGATTTTCTAATACAATAAAACCACTGAAAATGCCAATGTTGGACCTAAAATTCGATGCAAATATAGAGTTGTATTAGTGCAAATGAAGGAAGATTGCTTTGCCTTATGCTGTCCTACAGTGTAAAAGCAGTGACCGCTGCCTGCTCAGGAAGCCCCCAGGGCAGTCACTGTACTCTGACTATTACTGTGGTGCTCAGCTCCTGTATGGGGAAAGGTGGCCTGGGCGGGAGAGCAGGAGCCGTTCCCACTGGACCAGCAGATCTCGTCCTTGTATTTCTGTGTTACAAAGCCGTAGAGGCATTTTAAATATTTGATATTAAATGTAAACTGTGGAGTGCTCCTTTGTGGGGGGGCGGGGGGAGGGTCAGGGCATTAGACCCAGGGTCTCATGTGTGACACCAGTCAAAGATTCTACCACAGAGCCACTTTCATGAAAGAGCACTTAGTAGTCTGTTTAATTTTTAAAGCTTGTATCCATATCAGTGTGAGTGCATCTGTACATAAAGAGGAGAAGGAATGGGAATAACTTTCAGGACAGTTTTATCAGTTTCTTAAACCCCATGCCAAAGACTACATTGTGTTCTGTCTTCAAAACTGAGTTTTAAAGTCACCAGTTAATGATGATTAGCTTTTTGGTCTTTTATTATTGGAAACGCTTGTTGTAGGTTATATGACTGTTAGAAGTATATGTAAATTAGAATGATACATTCTCAGGTTTGGGAATGTAAGCTTAAAGGGTCTTACCAAGACTTAGTGCCTATTAGTTGGTCCTTAGGGAAACTCTAATCCAGTGTATTCAAGAATTGGGATAGTCCAACCTGTTACTTTCAAAACACATTTGTACAGATATAGTATTTTTATATAATTAGCGCTTTAGATTATTTTTATTAGACTACATGCTCCTGACTTTATATATGTCAAATATCTATTATAGAATAAAATGAAGTATAGTAAGTCAACCAAATTGAACTAATTTTGTCAGAAAATGGTTTGTGAATAAAATATGCTAATGGAGGGAGCTGGAGAGATGGCTCAGAGGTTAAGAGCATTGCCTGCTCTTCCAAAGGTCCTGAGTTCAATTCCCAGCAACCACATGGTGGCTCACAACCATCTGGAATGAGATCTGGTGCCCTCTTCTGGCCTGCAGTCATACACACAGACAGAATATTGTATACAAAATAAATAAATATTTAAAAAAAAATGCTAATGGATTCTGAAGAATATGAAATCCATCAAGAAACAATGTAGTCTGATGAAAAGATTATACAAAGGAGTCGAAGAAATGGCCCAGTGGTTAGGAGCACTTGCTGCTTTTCCAGGGGGCCTGGTTTTGAGCCTCAGGATCCACATGGTGGTTTATAACTACCCATAACTCCAGTTCCAGTGGGACCCAGTGTGCTCTTCTGACCTAGTACTAGGGACTCATGGACACATACATACATGCAAACAAACACCTCAAATTTTAAAAATGACATTATAGAAAGCAGTGAGGATTTAAACTCTGGTAGATTTACCAGACAAGACTCAGTGTTTCCTCTAAGTTGTAACAAGTCAGTGCTTTGTATGAAATGGTCATCTCCTAAGCAGGTTAGGTGGGTACAAGGTGAGATGTTTGGAACTGAGATGTTTGGTAGCGTTAGGAAGTAAATGCAAACTGCTTTACTAAAGCATCAGGTGCTGTCTGCTGCTAAAAACAAACTGGTCTGGCAGCTGGCGTCTAATTTGTTTTTCTGCTGGTAAATCGTAGTAATAATTTTAAAAGATTTAAGTAAACTGTTACTTGTGAAGATAATTATCTTACAGTATAATTCAGAGACATTTTGTGTACAGATTTTATTTAGTTCATCATGAAAATTTTGATAGTCTATAAAAATATTTCTTGCTACAATAAAAATAATAAACTACCAGAATATCTTTTTGATGGCCCAAAGTTACTATTTTATTTATTGTCCTAAGAATAATTTTTCTGTTTTATTTTTATTCTTTGAGGATTTTATACATATGTACAATGTATTTTGATCTTATTCACCTGAAAACTACCCTACTGCCTCAGCCCCTCCCAGTTCCCATCTCTTAAGATTTTTTTTGTTAACTACCAGGTTCAGTTTGTGCTGCCCAAATACGTGTGGGTATGGGACCATTAGGAATAAGTTTTGTTTTTGTTTTTTAAAACCTAACATTAGTTGTGCCTTTAGTGTGCTGGACATTGTCCTAAATGCTTTTTATTACTATTAAATCTTATAAATATTCTGGTGGGTTGCATGAAGTCTGGCAGTCAGAGGACAGTTTGAGGGAGCCAGTTCTCTCCCTGTGATGCAGAAGTCACAAACTAATCCCACACTAGTTCAGAATTATGAGTAATAAAGGGTTATTTATTCAGGGGAGACTTACAGATCACTGTCCTAGATAACAGTCCTCTGTATGAACGGGGAACAGGAACAGAGTCTAGCAGCCCGAAGCAAGATAGCAGGCTCATGCTGTACAGTTGCATTTATAGTTTAAGAGACCATGCCCAAGTGGACTGGTATCTTAAAGGCTATTGGCTGAAGGAGTGGAAGGAGCGCCCACAGCACCATATCTTAAAGGGTATTGGCTGAAGGAACAGATGGAGCTCCTACAGCATCCCTGCCCCTTATGGGACCCGGAGAAGAAACGCAGGTCACCAGGCTTGGTAACAAGTGTCTTTGCCTTCTGAACCAGCTCAGTGACCTTGGTCAGTTTTTAAACAATTGACAGGTTTAGGTTTTGCTACCTGGCTGATGGAACTGTGTGTGTGTGTCAGAGCCCTTGAACTTGGTTACTGGGAACCAAACTCAGGTCCTCTGCAAAAACAGCAAGCATCCAGCTCCTGAGCCATCTCGCCAATCCCAGATTTTTATTCTTGAGACAGTTATTAAAAAATCATATTCTCTGTCACATTTTTGCATGGCCCTACTAGTTAAAGTCACTTATTCCAAGGCTTGATTCTAGTACCAGGTTTGGGGAGACATTTACTACCTACTGTCCAGAGGAGATGAAATAAAACTCTAGACGTTCTCAGCCTTCCTAACACTGTGACCCTTTAATACAGTTCCTCATGCCGTGGTGCCCCAACAATAAAGAGCTAATTCCAGGACAGTCTCCAAAGCTACAGAGAAACCCTGTCTCAAAAAAACCAAAAAAGGAAAAAAAATTCTGTTATTGCTACTTCATGCCTTAGTTAGGGTTTCTATTGCTGTGAAGAGATACCATGACTACAGCAACTGTTGGAAAACATTTAATTGGGCTGGCTTACAGCTTCAGAGAGGTTCAGTCGGTTATCATCGTTGTGGGACATGATGGCATGCAAGCAGACATGGTGCTGGGGTCTAGAGCTCTACATCTTGATCCACAAGCAGCAGGAGTCTGTCCCACTGGGCTTATATTGAGCATATATGAGGCCTCAAAGTCTGACTCCACAGTGACACACTTCCTCCAGATACTGTCACTCCCTATGGCCACGCATTCAAACACGAGTCCATGGGGTCATACCTATTTAAACCATACTTCATAACTAATTTTGCTACTGTTATGAATCATAACATAAGTATCCGTGTTTCCTGATGGTCTTGGGTGATCCCTGTGAGTCATTCGACCCCGAAGGAATCACCACCTCAGGTTAAAAACTGCTGCGTTAGAGCTTCACAAGGCAGAGATCTCTACAGTGGAGAAAGAGTCAGAGTGTTCCATGCATGCAGCCTGGACTTCCCTAGGCTCGTGGCCTCACCTTACTCATTTCTTCTGGTGGTGATGCTCATGGTTTATCTTGCACCTTTTGGCAACACTTTCTAAAATCAATCACTTGCCCCTGCCTCTGACGTTCTGGAAATTTCTCCGCTGGCTCCCAGGATAGTTCTCTGGTGTCCCCAGCACCTTGGAAGTACATTAAGAAACAAGTCATGCTTATTCCCTGGTCCTCCACCCTTTCTTCCAGCAGCAAGCACAGCCAAGGCAGGGCTGGCTCGCACCACTCCTGCTCCAACCTGCCAGCTCCCTTGCTCTTTGCAAAAGCTGGCACTTCCCTTTCCATGCATGGATGTGTGAGGGCAGAATGCCTAGGTGTGATTCCACTTTGTACCTAGACGGAAAGCTCGTCAACTACTGAAGCTGGAGGCGGTGTCTTTCGGAGAGCTAAACCTGAACCTGCTTTCCTTAGCCTGTGCTCAAGTGCCCTGGTACACAACCTAGAGTCTGTGCGAGGCTCCTGACCAGCTTGCAGGGAAATGCTTCGTTGCTCTCCTCTGTTGTGGTGACTTGTGTTTTCTCTTGCTCTGTTTAAGTTTATCTCCTCTTATTTATTTATTTATTTATTTATTTATTTATTTTGAGGCTTGTTATGTAGCCGAGGTTGTCCTTAAACACTTTGTGACCTCACATTCATGCTGATCTTCCTGCGATGGCTCCCCAAGTGTAAATCACTTCTTTAGGCTTCTAGTTCTTGAATGATCTTGAATGGGAAGGGATGCATCATTCTGATTAGTTGATTTTTTTTTTTTACTTTACCAGTAACATGCAATGATAACTGTATGCTTATATTCAACTAGGGACTACTTGCTAGGTATCTTATTCTCATTGAGACAGTAAGGCAGGAAGGCACAGTGAAAAGCAGGTTTCAAGAGATAAAGAGCAACACAGTGTATAAGAGCATGACACTGGGGTCAGGCCCGCGTTTTGATCTGGATTCCGACACCAGTGGCGTGGCCTTAACAGGTTACTTAATCTTTCCGAACTCTCTGCTTTCCTGCAGAACTTAATAGGGTTATTGTGGGAGCTGAGTGAGCTAATGTCTGAATCATGCCCAGGGAATGATTGCTTGGTTTAACGAGAGGCTCTCAGAGTAGGACACGAGCAAACTGCTTCAGAACTCACTGTGGTACTAACGGCTATCCCAAATAGCACAGCATACTAGATTCAGGGTCAAATCTAGAGTTCCTTAAGTTCTCTGTGAGAGTGGATGATCACGGATTCTGGAGTGGAGTCCAATGTATTGACAAAGTCAGGTTGACTCGCAGTGGAAATAAGGGGATGGTGAGGGGCAGGAAGGAAGCCACTGGGCAGGGTAGCAGATGCACCTGCATCTATCCAGTAGAAGCAAAGATCCTGCTGGCTCCTTCCCCAGCAGATTTAGTGACCAGATAACCACCAGGTGGTGGCGATAAGGTGATCACAGTCATAGTGCTAAGTACTCCTAGGACTTTAGGAGGGACAGAAGCAATGATCAATGGGTCAGAATGTCAGCAGGGTAACTTCAGAGTAGAAATGGAAACTAAATCTTGAGGAACATACTAATAAGCACTAGAAAAAACAGGATAATAGTTTGCCATGTAGCTAAAATACCATTTTGATGAAATTGAAACATGGGAACATAAGCACAGCTGAATTCTCTATACAATATTTTCCCAGGGGCTTCCAGCCTGCCTGCCTCGAGAGGGCATAGACTATGAACCTGTCAGGACTCTCAGCCTGGCTCACACCTGCGTCATCTGCTTGGCTGACATGGAGCCAGAGTCTCCTGGTGAGACCTGTTCTTGAACTCTGGCCTTGGAGTCCAAGCCATGAAGCCTTTATGAGTTAGGAACATTAGCTCCAGCTGTGGGCTGGCTTCCCACACTTCTCCTACACTGGTTCTGCAGCCAGCGCTCTGAGGAGCGGGTTCCCGCTCATGTACATTGGCAGTAAAATGAGTTGTTTGTGGCCCTGTAGTAAGGATCCTCTGCAAGCAGTAGAAGCCTTGAAGGGCAACCTCTCCCGAGTCTCAATGGAAAGATTCACTGATACCCTCCAGTGGCTCCTGTCTAATTTATTGTGAGAATCTCTAGAGGAATTTTATGTCAGAATTCCCGGCAGGGTGGGGATTAGGTCTGATCTAAAACAAGAGTCGGGTTTGGAACGTGAGTTTGCATGGGCAGCCTCTGAGCCACTAGCCGCTGCAGCTGATAGGATCTGGCCAGTCGGATTCTTTCCCCTGACAGTCAGTACTGAAAGACTCCAGGCATACACAGCACATCTTTAGAGAAAATGATGGGTGTTGCTCTCTGAGTGACAGTGACATTTCTCCTTGCCGACAGGCAGTAAATGCCTGTGAACAGACGGGGAAAAAAAAGCAGTCCACGGTCAAAAGGAGAGACAGGCTGTGGCAGAGATACCTGGACGAGCTGGCCGCATTGCCTTTCCTGGCGTCCATGACATGTTTTTTTATTCTGTGACAAATTCCTTCTGTAGCTACAACCAGCACAAGCTGGTTTCCATTACTTGTGGTTAAGGGGCCATCTACGCTTAGCTTTAATAAAGCAACACCCATGAAGAACAGAAGCAGCATCTACTCTAAATACTTGATGGTAGGAAATAGCAGCTCTCTTCCCAAGCGAGCCCGGAAATGGTCTCCTGCTCAGGAGACACGAAACCCAAATCCTCTCATTGTTGAGTAGTTTATTCAACTCTTAGCTTGGTATAAAGAGCAGCCCGTTGCTAAAAAAGGAATTGAAGACACCGTATTGGTGGGAAGAAATTAAAAGAGGCGGCAGAGGTTACACACACATAAGTGAGGCCCAAATCAGCCTCCCCACAGGGAAAGGAAACAGAGCCAACTCTGTGGCAACGATGAGTTCGGAGGCAGAGCCAGCTTCACTCATGCAGATCTCAATATGTACCTGCTGTCTCCCCCTCTGAATCAGCCCGAGGCTGGCAGAGGGCTCAAAACTGAGCTGAGCTTTTTGATTGGTTGGGTTTAGCATATGGCAAAAAAACAATCAACACTGTCTAAGAAACAAAGCACATCTGTTCCCGGGTGCAAAGTGGCAAGTGACTGCCCCATAGAGGGTGATCTTTGTCAACCTGGTTACCCCTAGTGTCTTCCCACGCAGGGCACTTTAATATCTTACTCTTGCAAAAGAAACATACCATGTGCAAGCCCCTGCCCACTGCCACACACCTGAAACCCTAATGGAGACACTCATCCAGCTGCAGGGCTGAGACTTTGTGGGGGCATCTTCCAGCTGTGCGCAGGTGGTAGCTGCTTCTTCCTCTTATAACCTGGAGGCCAGAAAGGGCACTTGCGTCACCCAGCCCTTCCTAGCTTGTTCCTGTGGCCACATGGTGGCCCTGAGCCCAGGCAGCCAGCTAGCTGGCAGATGACTGAAGAGAGATGGGAAACAAACGGAGCAGTTCTGAGACAGAAAAAATAACCCGGGCTGCCATGTTGGCTTCATCATGTCACTGTGCCCCAGACCATAGGCTTTTGACGTGACTTCCGTGAATGGAACTCAGGTTGTCGGATTTGCGTGGTTAGTGTCTTTACCTGCTGAGCCACCTCCCGAGCCAGCAAGGTGTGTGATTTTCTTAAATTCTGTGCCCCAGCTGAGCCCCAGGAGACACTTTTCCAGCTTGTTCACTTCTAAAGCGAAGGAGAGCACCCTGAAAGGAAGCACTTTATATAGCAGCGGAACACTAAGCCTCACAAAGGCCTATTGAATTTCCTACATCAAAAGGGAGATTTCGCCAGAGAGATAACCTGGGTGTTGAGAGTTGGCAAGGGAAGAGAGGAGGAGAGGTAACCATCTTCAGCATGTGTCACCAAACACAGCCTGTGAAGTGCCCGTGTTGGCTGATTCATGCGGCTGGGGTGAGTTCTGGATCCGCTCTCAGGCAGGATCACTCACTGTTGCCTTGGTAACCTGCTCCACCTCCCATGGTTCTCATTAGTAAAATAGAGCTCCCAATGTGTCCCTCACAAGGATGTTTTAAAGATAAACGGGCCAGGAAGTAAAGACAGACAATAAATAGGTAGAAGATGGATAATAGATAACAGATAGATGATAGATAGTGCGCTGGTAGGCAGGAGATGATGAATAGAGAGATGAGAGGTAAGTGGATAGGTTTGTGGGTGCCTGGGATGCCAGAGGGCTCAAAAAATACAGCTGGTCTCACTTCAGCGTAACGTTTTCTAACTTCTAAGAGCTTTGTCTCCTTATCTGTTCATGCTTGGAACCTGACCCAGCTAACTGCCCAGCTCCCAGAGGGTAGGGCACAGCAGTCAATTATGCTGCTTAGAATACACGCGAGACATTGTCATTCAAGCAGGTCAGGGTTCCAGAAGGAAGAGAAGCCTGGATTCTCAGCCGTAGGACTTGCTGCTGGGTGGGAATCTACAGAGCAGTGGGACACTGTGGGAGGCTGGTGAAGGTGTCATCCCGTCAGTGACCTCACCTCCGTGTCCGGGCTGGTGCACTTGGTTCTGATGCTGCACTTAAATAATCTGTAGATGCGGCTTCTTTTCTTGGGGCTTTAGAATGGCAGACATTTCCGCTGAGGGTAGCCTACTATGGCTATGGGAGGAACTCTGTTTCTGGCTAAACTGTCACTTTAAGTGCATGAGATAGCTCAATGGTGGGATTCCCTTCCACGGGGAATGCAGAGTACTGTGAGCTTTCTTTTTTTTTTTTTAATATTTATTATGTATACAATATTCTGTCTGTATGTAGGCCAGAAGAGGGCACCAGACCTCATTACAGATGGTTGTGAGCCACCATGTGGTTGCCAGGAATTGAACTCAGGACCTTTGGAAGAGCAGGCAATGCTCTTAACCACTGAGCCATCTCTCCAGCCCTACTGTGAGCTTTCTGTCTAGGGTGAGTCTCCCTCTTGGCTCTGCCTGGCGTCCTTCTTTCAGTTTGTATACTTGGTTAAATTTTTCTTTTTGAGTGTTCTGTTCAGCTACACATGCTCTGTGTGAATTTGAACGATCCCTCCTTTCTCCCACGACTGATGTAGATCGTGAGAATTTTCAACCATTTTTTACCGTTATTGCTCAGAATTCTAGCTGTAAATGCAGTCATTTTCCGGCCATTGAAAGAGCCAATGCCACAATGATCGAGAACCCAGGCTCACTAAATAAATGGCCTTCTGCTAAATAAGGACACAGCAGCCTTCATCCAGTAGGGTTAGAATGAGAAATGAGAGATTAATGTTTGCAAAGGACTTCAAACGGTGCCTAATGAATAGTAGCCACCACTACTGCATCGACCCCCATTTAAGCTGGCTTTTATTGCACTGGCCTCTGTTCCGGGAGCAGACTTGGAGCTTGTCGGGAGAAGGGGGGACGTTCTCTTAAGAGCTTGAGCTACTGCCTGCTACACTTGTTGGCAAAGATTTGTCTCTGACTTCTGCGGCTACGCTTTCTTCCGTGTTAGATGGCGAGAGGGAGATTATAGACAGCCCCTTCTGGGAGGGCTCCTCATCTTGCTTCCTTGCACTGCACCAAGCATCTCCCTTCTTCCCACAGCCTTGCTGCCCTCTCTGTGTTGCAGCCACAGATGTCTCTGCCATTTTGCAGTACTGAGTCTGTGATGGATGGCTAGCAACCACACTTCATAAATTATAGAGTGAAGTTTTCATTTATTAGTTAATATTTGATGAGTATCACGGACACTCCACTATTGGTACTGTTTATTTAAGCCAAATTATTTTTATAAGATTCAATGATTGCTACTTCTTTTCATTTGAAAAAGTATTTTGTTTGTTTGCTTGCTTTGAGCCAAGGTCTTGCCATGAAGCCCAGGCTGGCCTTGAACTAATAAGCTTCCTCCCTCTGTCTTATGAATAAGCACTCCTGCACTCAGCTCCATAAAACAATTGTAAATGATACTTGTTTAGTAGAGTAAGAGCGGTACGTGGGGCGTTCTGGACTATCAGAATGTGGACTTGAAGGGCTAGCTGATTCAGGATGATAAGTCAGAGGGTGTGTGACATTGTGACCCCCTGAGGAAAGATTTGTCTCACTGTTATGGCTCTTTGGAATATAAACAAGAGGGCCGTGGGCCTTACCCTTGATGTTTACTGTGAGCAGTTTGATGTCCTGGACCTGGAAGTGTGGCGTATTCTTAGGAATAAGAATTACAGGAGCAGCATTTTCATCCCAGGTCGTTACTCTTTATACAATGACAAAATAAGGAGCTGAGAAGATGTCCCAGTGGTTAGGAGCACCTGCCGCTCTTGGGGAAGACCGGGGTTCAGTCCCAGCACCCACATGGTTGAAGGCGTAAGTCACAAACAATGCCACACCAATTCGGGGTTATGATTATTAGGGTGGTATTTATTTAAAGGGGAAAAAACTTACAGATCACTGTCCCAGGCAACAGCCCTCTTCGCAACCAGGAAAGGAGTCTAGTCGCAGGCGGAGCAGGAAGTGAAGAGAGCGAGGAGAGGGAAGTGGCCACTTTTTTAAAGGGAGAGAAACCACGCCCCAGTGGGCTGGTACCTCAGCGGTGATAGGCTGGAGGAATGGGAGGACCTCCCGCAACAACATGGTGGCTTCACAACCATCCATAATTCTAGTTTCAGGGACTCTGACACTTTCTTCTGACCTCTGCGGGCACCAGATATATATGGAGGCAAAATGTTCACACACATAAAATAAATAAATCTAAAGATATTTAAAATTACAAAATGGTAGTCCAAGATCCCCTTTGTGCAGTTCCTCCTGTAGAAGTGAACATAATTCTGTCCATAGTTTGCACATATACATATTTGAAATTGTTAACTGAAAAAAATCTATAATTCTTTAATCTAAAGAACTAATGAAGAAAATAGCTTGTTCAGTTTTAAAAAGAAAAAAAGAAATTGTTGCCTATAATCCTATTACCCGTAGAGTGGAGTATGAAAGGCTTGAGTTTGAGGCCAGACTGTATCTAATAGCAAGACGCTTCCCAAGTTGAAGCAAATCCTTCAGTTGCAAGAGGGTGGAGGAACGTGGAAGCTATTGTGCCAAGTGGCATAAGGCACAAGGTCACATCCAAAGCGCCACAGTCACAGAAACAGAGAGAAGGATGATGGGGAGGGGTTGGGACGGGAGAAGGGGATGTGAGAAGTGTTAGTCGGAGGGTGCAGGCTGCAGCCCAGGTTGTGTTTTGCAGAGCTAGCTTATCACATTGTGACAGTCCTTAATAACTGCGTTGTATACTTGAAATCTGCAGCGACTAGATTGCAAGTGTTCGCATACAGCAAGAATCACAGCCGTTGAGATGACATATGCTAAGTAGCTTGATTGTGGCAACTCATGCTACAAATGAAGACATCATGCTGTACGCTCCAAATATGTGTGGTTTTCTTTTCATTATACCTTAACAAAGCTGAAAAACGTGATATGAAATAGAAACTGATAAATACTCCCGTGCTGATGTACTATGAAAATCTCTCTCTTTCAGAAACTCTTATGTAAATGTGTGGATTTGGGAAACAGAGAGAAATGTTTTGAAATGAAGAATCACTCATTATATCGTTGCCCAAACAGTATGAGCATCTGATTTCTGTTTTGAGTTGGAAATTAGTGAATTAGTGTTTGTAAACGTGTACCGTTTCAAAAATAACAAAATGGGCAGGGCTGGCTTTTTTTTTTTTTAATCTGTGCTCTTCATGACAAGGTGGAGAAGTAGACCGTCCACTGTCTCTGGAAGGCTGATCCTTGGGAAAGCTCGAAGCTGGAGAGTGGACAAACCTGGATTAGTCCTGTATCTTTAAGTTCAAATTTGACATGCTTGTCAAGCACAGAAGAGATACTGTTGGATTCATTTATTTGACCTTTCCCAAGAAGCCAAACAAATGTCGACACTAAAAACAAAACAAATACTGCCCTGGATTGGAGGCAAGAAGGAGTGGGGCTAAGTAGGAAGGACCATAAAGAGAAGTCAGGGAGGAGTCTGGGTTTGAGGCCAGCCTGGGCTAAGTGGTAGGATAATGAGTTCAAGGCCAGCCTGGGCTAAGTAATAAGACTTTTTTTTTAAAAAAAAGGATAGTTTAAAAATATATATGGTTGGCACAAGCATGGATACCCAGCACTTGGGAGGTAAAGTGGGAAGTTAATGGGTTTGAGTATAGCCTGGGCTACATGGTGAGACTTTGTGTCAAAGAACACTATCACCAACAAAGCAAAAAATCCACCGTTCCAAAAGATCAAATGTGAAAAGACACAAGACCATGTTTTTAATCAAGGAAAATTAAATAAAAGGGAAAACCTCGGTGTCCCTGGAGATAAAAATTGCCAAAGTGTGATGCAGTCACAGATCAACTATTCAAATGTGCAAAGGCCGTGAACTGAGAATTCGATCACATGAACTGTGCATGTCTAAATGCGCTATTGTGAAATTAACCCGTTATCAAAGAATACATATTGTAAATTTCTAGTTACGTCACAGTTAAATTAAGGACATCAGCACTAAGCCGTGATATTGGAAGTCTTCTCTGAGAAGAGATGATTGGGATAAAAGTATGATTGGGCTGGAAGTCACACTGCTGGGATGGGTGACAAGAAAAGAGGATGTGTGGTGTTGGGGGCGGTGACAAGAAAAGAGGATGTGTGGTGTTGGGGGCGGTGACAAGGCTTTGGGATAAACTTCTATTTATTGACCTTTGTTGTGGTTCTGTATTTCTCATGTTCATTACTGTACATTTTTATTTTGTATATTCTCTCTTGTGTGGGCTCGATTTTACCATTGAAAGGTTAAAACAAAACCATAGAATTCCCCTTGATGGTTCAAGACCAAAAAAAAAAAAAAAATCAGAGCTCATTAGAGAGATCCAAGGGCAGAATCCTGCATGGTTCTATTTTTAAACTAATAAGTAAACAAGACAGAGGGCCTGGTTAGATGCCCCAGTGCTAACTTCCCACAGTTTTATTACCAAAACACAGGTCATCCTCTTTCCCTGAAATGTTACAGAAGCAAAACACAGAAATTAGCTTTTGTATCTTCTTAGACTCAACGAAGATTAAACTTATGGCTGTACACAAATCACACCGTGGAATTCTGTTTGATTTAAAGGAGAATATTTGACAGGTTGGGCATGGTGGTTCGTACCTATAATCTGAGTGCTTGGAAGACGGAGGCAAGAGAATCCTGGATTTGAAATCAGCTATCTGGGGCTATCTATCACTAACAAGCATGCATAAACAAGTAAATAAAATAGAATACATGATAGCTAGTCATGAAAAGCTTCAAAATGTGTCTTCCTGGAAACACTTAGCTATAAAATTGAGCCTTTGGGCCATTTTTGGTTTTGAAATCTCCATGTTTGCAACTATACTTTTGTGTGCTTGTGAGACTTTAAAATCAAGCAAACAGTCTTAATTTGACAAGTCACAGGATCCAGGGAAACATGCTTTACCATACAGTTGCTCAGCATGTCTTGGGCTGGATGATACGCGGCCCAGTGGTAGACGGCTTGCCTTGCATGTAAGTCCGTATGTTCCATTTCATTACACAGAAAGAGCTGGGGCAGGGGACTGTCTGTTTTTCTGGAGAGAGATGCTTTCCTGATTTTATTCATGAATAGACTCGAGCATGTATGCAGGTCTCTGAAGACCATAAAATGCCCTGGAGTCATTGTAAGCTGAATTTGATTGAGCAGACACTAAATCAAAACTCAGAAGGCATTTGTTAGGTAATTTACATTGACAGAATCTTTTGTTTTTTCTTGGTCAAAGACCGGTAGGTAATATGGTAGGAGCTTTGAAAGAATCACTGCTGTTTCTTTCTTTTAAAACCAAAAAGTGTGTGCGTGTGTGATTGTGTGTGTGTTTGTAAGCACATGACGATATATGTGTGTGTATAACAACATGGTATATTACTTGCCTGTGAGAGAATATGTGGAGATCGGAGGTGGTGTGGAATATTCTTTTAACTGGGCAAAGATATGTTAGATTTGTTTATGCTGCAGAACGTTACTTTAACTGTGAAAGGTGTGTTGCATTTGTTTCCACTGCATTTGTTTAATTATGTGAAGACGTGCTGCTGTTTCACCTTGCCTGCCTAAGGTACCTGATTAGTCTAATAAAAAAAGAGAATGGCTTGGGGGCTGGAGACATGGCTCAGAGGTTAAGAGCACTCGCTGCTCTTCCAGAGGTCCTGAGTTCAATTCCCAGGAACCATATGGTGGCTCAAAACCATCTGTAATTCGATCTGGTTCCCTCTTCTGGCCTGCAGACAGAACACTTTAATTAATTAATTAAAAAAAAAGAGAGAGAATGGCCTATAGCTAGGATAGGCAGGGCTGGCAGCCAGAAAGGAGAAAAAGCGAGAGAAAAAACAAGGGAGAAAGGAAGGGAGATGCCCTGGGGCCAGGCAGGCAGCCACCAGCCAGGCGGAGTAGGACATAAAGAAAGATGAAGAGAAACAGGTTAGTTTAAGTTAAAAGAACTAACCAGAAATAAGCATAGGATAAGAGTGACCATTCATAACTAATAAGAAGTCTCCATATTGCCGGGCGGTGGTGGCGCACGCCTTTAATCCCAGCACTCGGGAGGCAGAGGCAGGTGGATCTCTGTGAGTTTGAGGCCAGCCTGGTCTACAAGAGCTAGTGCCAGGACAGGCTCCAAAGCTACAGAGAAACCCTGTCTCGAAAAAACTAAAAAAAAAAAAAAAAAAACTAAAAAAAAAAAAATAGAAGTCTCCATATCATGATTTGGGAGCTAGTTGATGGCCCAAAAGAAAAGGCCTGGTGCAGAGGACAACTTCCTGTGGAGCTGGTTTCCTCCTTCCGCCCTTACGTGGGTTTTGAACTCAGGTTTCCAGGTTTGCAAGGCAAGTGCCTTTAGCCACCGAGCCATCTCACTGGCCCTCTGCTGTGTCTGTGCTGTGGCCTCTACAGTGCATCACGGTGGCTCCGCCCACGTGTGCCAACTAGACTGATAATTCAGAGACAGTTCCTTCCATGCTTCCCCGGTTTTCCTTTTCTCCCTTGGCTCTTTTGGTTGCCTTTCTGGACCTGGCCCTTGACAGCCCCCACTGCAGCTTATCTGCCGAATATGTCTGACTCCCAGCTTAGGGTCAAGGCTCCTCAGGGTACATGGGAGGTGTTGGCACTGCATGTTGTGATGTGCACAGTACGTTCTTATGCCTCCACCTCTTCTTCAAGGCACTGCCTCTTCTTTCAGCTCCACTTTTATACTTCTGTTTCCGTTCATGTTCTATGCGATTGGCGTGAGGGTCCCTCAGGTGCCTAGTGTGTAAGTATTCTCTGAAGCTCTGGCTCTCAGGGGAGTCACTGGGTACCTGTATACTTAGGATGCCTGGGGACATCAGAAGGATGCACTCCTTTTAGTCGGAAAGCCAAGAGCATGAGTTCTTTTGCATCTGTTTGTTTGACCTACTTCCTTCCCATCCTTTCCCCTAAAGTAAAAGCAGTGAATTATTTATTATATTGTATCACATTAGAATTCTCCATATTGTTAACCTATTAACGAGTCATTAAAACAGATTAAGGTGATTAAACTCAGTTTGATTAATCATGCTTTTATTGTCAATTACCCAAGTTGTTTTCAAGTCTTGTACCATCTTTGATTTTTGTGGATTTTTTTTCCAAATGCATACACACAAAACATGTAGTCCAGGCTGGCCTCCTAAGTAGTCAAGGTTGGCCTTGAACTGTGCCTCCGAAGTGCTGGGATTACGCGGGTGTCACCACTCCTCCTGACACCAAGTTTTGCTCTAAAAGGCACAAATGAAAGAAAATCTTTGTCCATTTAGTTTTTCTTTTTTTGCCTCCCATATGTAAGATACATTCTCACAAATTAATTCTTGAATATTTTAAAGCTTTTGACTTATTGGTTAAGTAATTTTCCAGAAAGCTTGCATTTGTTGACAGTGTATTTTTCTCTGTTCTTTTGTCCACCCTGGGTGTGAAACCTTGGCTAACTTCACGGTTGAAGGTCACCTTGCCACTTTGACACCCATTTCACAGATTCATGTTCAAAGTGAAGCTCATAGATGCTTATTTCTTTATGCCCGTGACTCTCTCCAGACCCTTCCCATCACAGCTGCGAAGGAGGCTAACACCATACAGAGGAAGAGAGTTGAAAAAACACTCTAGTCACCTAACACTTCCTTTACATGCTGGAAATACGGTAACAGTATCTAGACTTAAAGACCATGTCTGCCACCTGCTTTCTGGCAGGTGTTTTCATTCAATCGCTCAACAGTTGATAGCATAAATTATGAAATAATCCCACCTAGTTCAGAATTATGTGTAATAAAGAGTTATTTATTTAGGGGAGACTCACAGATCACTGTCCTAGATCACAGTCCTCTGTACAAATGGGGAACAGGAACAGAGTCTAGCAGTGGGAAGCTAGAGCCGGAAGCAAGAGAGCGCTTGCACACTGTACACCTGCATTTATAATATAAGAGACCACTTATAATATAAGTGGGCTGGTATCTTAAAGGCTGTTGGTCAAAGGAGTTCCCACAGCGTACAGTCATATTCTACCCGTCTCTGTGTACAGGGTGCTGTCTCAGGAAAAGTGAAAAAACAACACCAAGAGCTTGTTCCCTTTGGGAAGCATCCCATCTAGTGAGGAAAGGACCAAAGTGAACATAATATGCCTGCTGTCTCATAAATTAACAGATGGTGGTCCTGGGGGAAAGAGGAGAGATGAGTGAGGGGGATAGAGGGCCCCAGGGAGTAAAGGGGTTGCGGATTTAACTGGGGAGGTCAGAGGGCACCTTAGTGAGAAGCAGACATTTTACCAGAGTCATGAGAAACGTGAGGCTGTGCCGAGTAAGGTCTGGATGGGTGCTTCCAGCAGAGGTACTGGCCAGGGCAAGGCTTCTGAGGTGAGACGAGGAACAGAGAAACCAGAGCGGCAGGCACAGGCCGACTCACTGCTGTAGGAAGAAGAGAGGTCAAATGGTGACTGTGTAGGGTCACTTCCTCAAAGTGAGCTGGAGATAGCCCTGGTGTTCTGAGACCTGTCTTAGGTTTTAAAAGAGCTTCCTGGCCACCTACTGCATCCTAGAGACCACAGAAGAGTCAAGGGCAGAGCGGACAGGGGAGATAAAATGCTCTGAGATAAATACTCAGAGCCCTCAGTGCTTGAGGTGGAAAATGAGGAAATCCAGGGTCCCTGCAAGGTTTTGAGATTTCCTGAGGGGGGAGGGTATGGGGCAGGAGAGAGGGGGGGGTCAAGGAAGATGTTTGCATTTCTTTCTTTCTTTTTCAGTTTTTTAATTGTTCTTTTTTAATTATTTGTTTTAGATCATCATATATTACATAACCCCCCTCCCTCCCCAATCCTCCTATATAGCCCTTCTTGCTCTTTCTCACATTATTAACTGTGGAGATATAATTAATATATATATATGTATATATATGTATTATATTATATATATATTATATATATATATACTATACGTATACCACCTGCTCGGGCTGTATGTTGTTACTCGAATGTATGTTTTCAGGGCTGACCATTTGGTTTTGGATAGCCAGCTGGCATGCTCTCCCCTGGGGAAGACTGTTTCTCCTGCCCTCGGCGTTCTTTAGTTGTCTGTAGCTCCCTGTATGGGGCTGAGGCCTGTAAACACCCCTCACTATCCACTTTAACATATTTCTGGTGTGGAAGGACCAGCTTGTTTCTAAGACCTCAGGGCTCACTCCATACAGAATGGCCCCTAATTAATGCTTCTGAACAGATCGAGACTTAAAATTAGAATCAAAATGAGAACGCAGAAGGGATAACGGGCTGTGGATGTAGGTCAGTGGTAGAGCACTTTGCTACCATGTGTGGAGCCCCAACAAACACACCCCAACATATACCAAGTACAACACACACACCAAGCCAACAACACACAGAGGCGGTAGTGCCTTTATCCATTTTAAGAAATGACAGATTAAAAAAAAAAAAACCTGACAGTGGCATTTGGTCCTTCCACAACCTTCATCGCTGTCAAGTTTCCCTTAGTGGTTTAGGAAAGTATTTGCTCTCTTGGCAAACGCCATGGGACTCAGAGAGGATTTGCACCCAGCGTCTTCTCAGGTTGCCAACACTCGCGGTGCATTGATTTGGTCTTCACACTGAGCTTGAGTTACTAGGAATGGGGATGCTGCAAGAGACAGCAGCAGCAGGCAGACATGGATGGGGTTATTTTGGGTAGGTGTAGGCCACCGCTCTGTCATTCCTGGTGTCTGGTGAGGACTGGCACTCCATGCTGTAAAGGCACAGCTTTTGCATTGGAAGTGCTCTTCTTTAAGATCTAAAATAAAGGGAAGGAAGGGTCTCGCAGATCCCACAGTAGAGACTAAGGCGTGACCCCCCGAAGAGCTGACTGGGAAGCAGCTGGTTGGGTCACTATGTAATGACTTCTGATTCAAGAAAGTCTGGACATCATGGGCCAGTGAGATGGCTCAATAGGTAAAGGTGCTTGCTGCTAAGCCTGACGACCTCAGTGTGATCCTTGGGACCTCCATGGTGAAGGGAAAGAACTGACTCTCTAATGATAATAGTAGTAATAATGATGATGATGTAAAAACTAGAAATTTGCTCTTCCAAAAATCAGAATGTCATGTACATCTTTTCTGAACCTAGGTATAATAGTTTAAAATAGTTGGTCATGTAACTGGAGAGATGGCTCATTGATTAAGAACACTGGTTGTTTCCAGAGTACTTAGGTTTATTGATTCTCAGCACCCACAATGGATACAAACAACTTTTGTAACTCAATTCCAGGGTATCTGATGCCCTCTCCTGGCTTCTGTGGGGACCACGCATGCACACACATGGTGCACAGACATAAATACAAGCAAAATACCCATACACATAAAAATTAATTTTTAAAAATGTTAAAATAAGAATTTTAAAACTAATTCTTATTTTAACTTCTATTTCCTTGTTTTAATGTCTTTTAGTAAAAATCTGATTCGGATTAGCACTATTGTAGAGATGTGGCACAGGAACTTAAGTGGTTGGGAAGACACAGTCACCTGAAATGCATTCCTTTGTCACATTCCCTGAGAATTCCAGAGAGAGTGAAGATCATGAGGTCAGCATCTTCTGGCTGCGAGGCTCACACACACACACACACACACACACACACACACACACACACACACAGACATGCATGAAAATATTTTGATAAGTGTGAACAAGCCATGCAGCCCCAATTTGTTTGGCTCGAGATGGGAGTGAGACAGCCAGTGGTGTCTTCCCCAAATGGTGTATGTAGACCACTCTCATGTAGTTAGTTGTGTGATACTTTAAGACTCCAAGCGAGATGTTGGTCATGTTCAGAACTACCAATGAGGGGCAACGAGGAAGAAATGGGTTGGCTCTTTATCCGACCACTTCTTTACCGAGAGAGCGTTCATAATGAATACACCTGAGACCAATTAACCCCCTTAATCAGTGTGTTTCATTCTTGCAAATGCACACAGAAGTGAACACTTGACATCTGGAAGAATCTGGCTCTGGTGACATGTCTCTGGACCAAAGTTCATTTTAAAAACATCACTATGTAACTACATTTCTAACTTAGAGCTGAGTTTCTCTTAACACATTGGTGGACTAGTGTGAAGGGCTGGGCAGGGGAGCCTAGTGATCAGGGCAGCTGGGGCTCAGAGTGGGGAGGGAGTCTTGCTAGGGTGCCTCTGGGTGCTTTTGCTCTGCAGCGCCTCAAGGACTGCAGGGTAACCAGGCTCAACCCTCTCTCTACCCAGTTCTCCCTGGTGTTTTGGTCTGTTGATTTACCAGTGGCCGTAACCCAAAGCTACACATTTTTCTTGGCATGTTTGGAAAGGGAACTGTTGCTGAGATCACTGGGCTCACACAGCAAAGTCCTTGCTTTTGCACAGTGCGATACAGGACATTGTTCTCGACAGGCAGACAATCCCTCTTTAGGTTTTGGTGGTTTCTTTCCTTCTGAACATCACTGATCTCTTTATGTCTTGGCTCTGTGAAGCTGCCAAGTTAATGCTTCTTAGTCATCTTAATTAAATGAATAAAAAACCAGTGGATTTGATGCAGTTACCACTCAATGAAGCTCTGGTCTCTGAGAAATACCTTTTCTTTTCTGGTATTTATTCTGGTTATTACATTGGAAGTCAAATGTGTAGCCGTCACAAAATGCACATCTCTGTAAGCTCCCTCTTTGGAATTCTACATAACTAAAAGCAACAGGTACTTGCGAAGTTCCTGAGAATGCTGGCTCTATGTGCAAAATCTGAGGGTTACCTGAGAATTAGAAGTCTAGTCAGTAGCATCCTAATTATACAAAGGAATAGAAAAATCTCTGGTATTCAGCTCCCAGTCCATTTGCAGGAGCGTGTCCCTCAGAAAGGACCGATTGACTCTTTTAATTGGTGCTCCCAACCTCCGGAGAACCAAGGAGGCCAGGATCTTTCCAGGATGTGTGAGCAGCCACACACTCATGCCATTGTCCCTCTGTGAGCTGAGCAGGGGAAAACCACATACCTGCAGAAATGACAGCATCCAGAGGACGACGGGTTTCAGAGGTGGCACCCAAAGTGTAATACTGAGTTTGCCCCGTAATTGTTTCTTTAGGTTTTGGTGGTGTCCTTCTTTCTGAACATCACTAATCTCTTTGTGTCTTGGCTCTGTGAAGCTGCCCTGTTAAAGCTCATCACGGCACAGGAACCCCACCCCAGTGGCCTGGAGGCTAGAGCAAAGCACAACAAGACCCCTAGAAAGACCCAACGTTTCATCTCAGCAGACAAGTGATTTCACTGTCGCTTTGCATTGGAGGATAAAACCGTCTCCCAGGAAATTGGAAGATAAAACAACTCCATAATAGAACGTGATAGCTAATTATTTACAGACTTTTTAAAGCAAGCATTTTAGACTGCAGGCTACGTCACTCTTTCCTAACTCCAACCCGCTTAGGTCTAAATCCTTCTATTATGCTGAAAATGTTTGAAAAAGTTTGGTCCTACATGAAATACTAATACAGTTGTTTCATTAAAGTATAATCTGTTTGGGCAGAAGACCCAACTTGTTAATACATAATTCATACACACTACATGCAACCAATACTGCAGTCAATTTTAGGGCATTTCCATTCCCTCGAGAAAACACTATTGTCTTTCTATTTCCATCCTGTCTATTCCTAATCACTAATTTACTTTCTCTAAAACACACACACACACACACACACACACACACACACCGGGCAGCCCAGGCATAGTGCTATCCACCCAGCTACTTGTAAGGCTGAGGCAAGAAGATCCCTTGAGCCCTGGAGTTTGAGTTTAGCCTGGGTGGCATAGTGAGATTTGCCTTCTATAAACAAACAAAACTCCTGGAAGCTTCCCGAATTAGCATTTTAATGTAAATCTCTACTTCACTCTGCCAGCATATCTTGGTCAATTATTCTCCAGAACCCAGCTTGTCATGCGTTCTTCAGAACTAGAGTGCCAAGGCACAGGAAGTCCACTGGTAAGGCAGCAGCCATGAGAAACTGAGGTTAGAGCAGCAGGACTCACCCTGGGGACTGCACATCAGCTGTCCTGCATATCAGATATTTACATCAAAATTCATAACAGGCAAAACTGAGATTATGAAACAGCAATGAAATAATCTTACAATCGGGGAGTCACCACAACATGAGGGTTTGCAGCCTTAGAAAGGTTGAAAATCGCTAGGTTAGAGTCTGTGTAGTCGTCTTGGGGAACGCCAATCTTGATGTGTCCTTTGGAGACCGCCCTGGTCTTTGCAGTGAGATCCACCTACAATGAACGTCACCTTCCTCTCTCTTCTGGCATGAAAGATGGTCTCGGTAACCAGCTCCCCACCTTCCCTCTGTGCTAACTGGGATTGACGCCCCCCTGTCTGACCTACAGAGTTTTCAGTCTTATCTCCCACCTTCCCTTTGTGCTAACTGGAAACAGACACCCGCCTGTCTGACGTGCAGAGTTTTCAGTCTTATTCAGTGCTGTCGTCAAGGAACAAACCCACAGTCCTTCCAGATTCTGCCATCAATGAGTTTGAATGCCTGTTGCCTTCTCAGCCATAAACTTCATTTCCTAACCTTAGTTCTCCAGCTGTGTCCTTGGTGTGGGGATAACTGAGAATCATTATTATTTATCTTTGCCAAAGGCAAATATCTTAACCCATCTCAGCACTGCATTAATCTATCAGCTCATCCCAGAGATGCAAGGCATGGGCAGCATGGAGACCTGAGACATGTCCTCTTTAGGAAAGATCCTCAGCTTTGGGTGCTAGTCACTTTCAAGAAGGGTAAACACAACAGGAGGGACTTGGAAGGCATTTCAAGGGGAAGGGTGTCTTTGACCTTGTTGGTGGGTTCTCCAAGAACACTGAGGAGGAGATTACGTGCTTGGTTCTTCATAACATAACAAGTAGAATGCTTTGAATCTGCTATTAACTTTCTAGATCAAGGCTTAAAACAAGATTTTATTTTTAAGTGTGTGTGTGTGTGTGTGTGTGTGTGTGCAGATACCCATGGAAGCCAGAAAAGTGTATCAGATCCCTTTGAGCTGGAGATAATGCCCAGGTAGTTTTTTCCAGCTGCCCAATATGGGTGCTAGAGATTGAACTCCAGTCCTCTGCATGAACACGTGCTTTTAACTGCCAAGCCATCTCTGCAGCCTGCGGTTTCGTGTGTGTGTGTGTGTGTGTGTGCACGTGCTAGTTTGTTTAAATGATTACAAGGCTTTAACCTCCACATATTCAAGCTTTGTTCTAAAAATGCAGGTTGTAAGGCTTTTTAAAATGCTGCAGAATGATTATATCCCTAGGACATGAAAATGTGTGGCGTTATAATGTCTCTTATTTCTTAAATAGACCGATTCACACACCTCTACTGTGCCCAGACTGATGCGACCAGGGCTCTGCTGCTAGGAACAATGCGACACAAAAGCCTTTATTTTAGAATCTTTCACTTGTTAATGTTTCTCTTCATGAAAGAGCCCAATCTTGGGGTACCTCAGGGAACGCCATGATTCAGTAAATACAGTACTTGTACCTGTAGTAGATGGGTACTTCTTGTAAAAGTACCTGGAGAAAAAAGCACCCATAAGGCATCATCAATAGAATTCATAGCTCTCAACGATGATTTCAGCCCTAGTCAGAGAGGAGCAGTGCTGCCTAGTGCGGTCTTCATCCTCAGTCTTGAGAGCACCGCAGGAAATGACTGGGAGTGTGGAGGGTACCATGTGCTTCTGCACATTTGTCTGGTCAGGTTTCCCATGGATGTCCACTTTCCCTCCCTGCATCTCATCTGAGCCAGGAGCCCTAAATGGCAAAGACTCCCTGTTCAGTGACGCGATGGCAGCACATGACATTCCTTTCGGTGAGTCACCGTCAATAAAATGCGTTTCACAAATGACTCTGGGTAGCCTTCTAACACAAGGCAGGCAGCATCGCAGGGAAGCCTTATCAGAGCAAAGGCCTTGTGTCATCGGGCCAGCTCAGAGTGACCTCCCTTCCTTGGCTGTGTTTGGAGAGAAGACCCAAGCTGCCCTTAGCCCCTGGATTCCTGTCTCGTCTACTGTGAGGAAGCAAAGGAGCTGCACACTGGGAAAAATGTTTTCAGAGCTCAGGGACTGAGGCTAAGACAGCATGTTTTGTGAGCACTAGTAATGAAATAATAATGAAAGATACTTTACTCTGGAGGGCGTCTATGCAGGAACAGTAGGCCATGGTGATGACTGACCGAACATATTGAGCTCTGTCTTAGCGTGGACAGCACCGACACTGTGCCTGCGCCATATTAGAAATGCCCTTCTGGTCTGTTGTTCCTAAGGAGACTTGTGTTGGGAATGCTGGGGTGGGGGGAGAACAGCCTCCTACGCGTGCCCACATTAGCCATAGGTGGGCTCACCTTTTAGGCTTGGGGAGATGGAAAGCAGTGTAAGGAGAGACTGGTTTTCTTTACTGCTCGCTGGTGGAAAGTCTTGAGAAACGCTGGGAAACGGTGCCATGGTTTGAGGCACAGAAGAGGGGGTGAGAACAACCGAAACGACTCCCGTAAATCCTTTAAGTGAAATATACGTGGCCTAGAAGGCATTCTGCATAAGAACAAACTGAAGTCAGAAGACGAGGGGCTTAAGCTCTGCCCGAGTGCCAAGAAGTCCGGGACGCACGGACGTGCGAGCATTCACGTAGACCTTGCCCTCGCCTTCCTGAAGCACTGGCCGTGAAGAGCTCTGTAAGGGAAGAGGCAGGCGGGGAATTACCTTCTGATCCTCCTGTCAAGAGTTTGTTTGTTTAAATTATCCAAGTGCCTTTGCTCACGCCAAGGGCTTCTCTTCTGTGGAGGAAAAAAAAAAATTGAATTGTACTCAAAAGAGAAGAGAATGGCAAGAAAAAAAAAAACGCCCTTAAATGAGAAATGTCAGAAAATGGGGTGGGGGACCCATTGAATGAGAAGAAAAAAACCTGAAGTAGGAGCAGGAGAGGAGAGACTGTGGTCTCACCTAATGTTCCAGAAAGCGTGGCTGGAAGTGCCTGGGCTCGAAGCTGCTTCCTGAGGGAAAAGATGTAAGAAGTGAAGGCCAAGCCTGTAAAGGTGAAGGGGTGAGGGGATGACATCACGAAGATTGGGGGGCTGCTCAGTAAAACCGACTCCTCAGTATCTCCTTTCTTCAGTTCTGCCTTCCTGTGTACCCCAGGCTAACCTATGGGTGACATTTTGAGCACAGTGAGCTGCTGGTCAGAACTCTACCAAACTGTCAACGAGTAAGTCATTTTCATTTTTGCACAACAAATGCACATTCTCGGGCCCAGCCTGGCAGTACTTAATTGGCGACCCCACCCTGGCGCCTTTGTCCCGACAGGCCTTCTCTGTGTGCTCTATCCTCCAGCCTGAGGAGCGCTTCGGGAGGATTATCTCCTTGTCTGTGGGGCCAGGTCTTCCAGCGACTAAAGAGACATGAGCAAGGATACAAACTCCGGTTCTCAGGGAAGACGGCAGCTTACAACAGTGCTGAGTGTGCAGAGATTTTATCAGGATATATATTTCTTAAAAATACCTTAACGACTCCACGGGCAAGGCGATGAGCTAAGGGGTGTGGTCTTACCTGGGGGCCAAGGTGTCAGAGACACCTTCTGGGAGAGTGGAAGAAGACAGATTGTTGGAAGGGAAATTCTTCAGGGGTGTCAGTAACACTCGCGGGGAGAGGGAGAAAAGGTTTATTATGGAATTTTAATTTGGGAACGAAATGACATTTAAAAAAAATCTTAAGGGATCTTTGCCGAAAAGTGCTGACAGCTGGTCTTCGGTGAAGGGGCGGAACAAGGCAGAGGATTAGGAGAAGGCCTGTAAGGAACACAGTTAACCCCTTATTTCTGAAGAAGCACTCTGACTCCAGTTCCAGGGTCATTCTGTTCTGGAAAAATAGAAATAGTTTAGCTGTGGATGGCTGGGGTTTCCCCTACCCAGCTGGATGGTTTATTCTGAGGAAGAAAACAAATATATGGAAAGCACTCCTGGTTTTATATTTTGAATAATGCAAAATGTTGGTGATTCCTCTCTTCGTCCACATTATATTACATAGCAGAGTATAGTGGACTGGGATAATCTCTAGATAAATTTATCTCTCAGAGCTCCAGAGGCTGGAAAGACGCTAGGTTCCGGCAAAGACTTTGGGGCTACATCATTCAGTGGTAGATAAGGGAGCGAGAGGAGGTTGAACTGACTGGCAATGGTCCACTGTCAGGGGAGCTAATTTATCCCCACCTTATACCATTAATTTGTGCACAAGGATGGAAACCTCAGGCCTAATCACCCTGCTGCACTGGGAATTAAAGACACAGCATATGGCCTTCGGGTGCACCTTCAAACTATGACACTCTTGTTCAAAATGTGCCTGGCATTAGCTAGCACAGAAGAACTTGCTGGAAGTTTAAATGACCGCGTAGCCCAAATAGTATCACTCAATGGCTGGGTTCTATAGGTCTCTAGGAGCTTTGGTGTCAACCTGTATTCCATGTTTTGAGAGAATGTTCTAGATCAACCACTGCACCTTGTAGGAATCACACCTTCCTCTGTTCTCCTGAAGTTGTTTGTGGGTTCACACTCTCCTATGGTGGGTTCACTCTCTCCCATGATGGGTTCACACTCTCCCATGGTGGGCTCACACTCTCCCATGGTGGGCTCACACTCTCCCATGGTGGATTCACACTCTCCTATGGTGGGCTCACACTCTCCTATGGTGGGCTCACACTCTCCTATGGTGGGTTCACACTCTCCCATGGTGGGTTCACACTCTTCTATGGTGGATTTACACACCCCTAGCTGTCTTCCTCTTGCCTTCTTGGCCATGGCCAACTGGTTTCTATGAACTTCAGGGACCTTGAGCACGTATGCATTGTAAACATGGAGTTTCCAACCATATAAAAGAACATGGCTTCCTCTTCATTCTTCCCCGTCCTGCGGGCTCCTATAGGAATGGATCATGCAGAAACTGGCTAATTTGGCAGAAGCAGTTGGAAACTGGCTAGTTAAATCTTACTGCTGTGCTGCAATATTTATCAGTGAACTACAATGTATGGATTTCCCTTTAGGATGAATCATGCTGGAAGGGCAAGTGGGCAGAAAATTTGATTAAATGAGGCTTTGAGCTAATAATTGTCGAAGCTCGAAATGGCACACTAGGTTCATTATACTAGTCTGTTTACTTTTGAATATTACTCAAAATTTTCATATTAAATAATTTTTCAATAGCTCCTACTATTACTGTTTTAGAGTCCCTAGGTGGGTTGTCCCTGGTTCCGGAAGTTTCTCTCTGGCCACCTTTCTCTCTGACGTGTTTGCTTGGCTCTCCCCCCCCCCCCATTTCTTTCACTTTTCTCCTCTTTTGAGCCACTGAATCCCTACGCCCCACACTTACAACTTTTAAATAAATGTTTTAGTTAGTGGACCACGCGCTTTGCTAGAACGTCTTTATGTCTGCACATCCATGTCCTGCAAGTGTATTTACCCTTCCCCAGGACTGCCTTTAAACGGCAGGCAAACACTATCACCAACCAAGGAAAGCAAACAGCGCTTTCTCTGCATAACAGGTGATATCATTCTTTGGCTAGACTTACCAGTTTACAGCGGGGTCAGGTGTGTGTGTGTGTGTGTGTGTGTGTGTGTGTGTGTGTGTGTATGCAAGAAAGAGAGAGAGAGAGAGAGAGAGAGAGAGAGAGAGAGTGCATACTCCACTCTTATCAAACAAACCCATTGACACTGAACTTGTGAACCAAGTGGTTGTCCCCTGAAGCATGCTGCCTTCCTCCTGGTCACCCTGGATCTTACACCCAGTTTTAAAGTCACTGTATTTGTCCACTCTAACCTTTGTTTAACCTCATAGTAGAATAAGAAAAGTGGACATTTCTTGTGATTCCAGGCAACAGAATTGAGTGTCTTTCTAGAACGTTCCATCTGGAGACGTCAACGATAAGAGATAAGTCTTTTTAACTCTGATTTAGAGAGCAAGGCGAAATCCCCACAACCCCCTAAAACTTTTTTTTTTTTTTAAACTGACTTCTCTCCCTTACAAGCCTCTTGCTTCTTTTACGAGAATTTCTGGCAAGAAACATGTTGACTCACGGTGGTTTATCACTTCCTTCCTCTGGCTCACTTCCAGTTGGGATGCTAATGAGCTGTCAAGTGATAGGCAGGGAAAATGGACGGCTCTCTAGCCGCACAAACTCCATCATGGTAGCTTTAATAATCTGGAACCGATAGTGACAGGTGGAGACAGAGTCGCCGGAGTTAAGTTGGATGCAAGCTATCTCCTGCTCGCCTGCATGCTATCACTCTGCCCTCGGCTTCCTTGGGAGAGCCCGTCCTCCAGTGCCTATCTGTATATGTAGACTCCGCCACAGCAGAAATGGTTAGCGCGTCTCGAGGGTTTGAATCTCAGCTCTGTTGGGCGTGGGTAAAGGGTGAAAGGAATCTGTGGGATGCCTCATCTTAGAGAGTAGGCCTGCTCGGCGACGGGCAAATGTTTCTCTCCTTCCACACTTCCCTTCCACGACTAGGGGCCAGGTAGAAAGCCGTGTAGCTGCGGGAGAATGCCTTCTCAGGAAGACCAGGAAAGACGATGATGAAATATAGAGACTTGTGATTGCATAACTGTAGTCTAGTCAGTTTGGAGTAAGCTGAGATGAGGCATGAGCTAGAGAAGGGTGGGACGGGCAGGAATTCCTAAGTTTTCTAAGCCACTGGAATAGAGGAGCCAGATAAAATATGGGATGCCCACTTGAATTCAAATTTCAGATCGATAGTATTCTTTTAGCAAAAATATGCCCTATATGTTGCATAGGACACACATATCAAAATATATGTTTGCTATTTATCAGGAGTTACATGACTTTCACTTGTTGGTAACCCCTGAGAAGCCAATCAACGTAGTGATCTATCTATTGAGCCCCTAAATCTGGCAGGTGACCATGGAGCCGTTTCTGGGTAGAGTGAGCAGTGTGGTAGCGGTATTTATTGTGAACCCACTGTAAGTGAAAAACTAATCCCTTCTTTTCTTCCTTGGGGAATGTTGGGAAAAAAAGAACAGTGGTTGCAAATGGAAAATAATTCCTAGCTAGAGGTCTTTCGTTATTTGGGATATGATCTGTAGAGAAAGCCTACAGTTTAGGACCCCAAATTGTGGTTTTATTCCATATCCCCACTCCCCATTCTTACTGCCTTTTAAAAAACGTGCTATTTTTGTTCCAGAAAACTTTTAGCTTGTACTAGAAAGAGGCGAATACAATGGGTGTCCAATGGACACCCACTATCACCCAGTCTTAATAGTTACCAGCTCCCACTCAACACCTCCCTGCCTATGCCACCCCATCCATCCATCCCAACTCCATTACTCTGGAGCAGAGCCCAGGAAGTTGAAGAGTGATGGTTCAGGGTCTTTCTCTTCCACGCTCTACCCTCCTGCTCTCCACAACAGAGTTCTAAGTCGACAGGGCTAGACATCTCTTGAACAGTGTTCCTGTACTTACAGTTCACTGGTTATCTGCCTTGCCAAAGCAGAAAGCCTTCCAACCACAAAGCCCCCCATCCACATCCCCCAGCTCCTGCACAGTGGGACTTGACTTTCAGAACTCATACCCCCATAAGACTTTGGCTGGTAGTGTGGGATGCTTCTGGGAGCTGACTCAGCAGCACATTTCTGAAGCTCCATGTATTCACTGAGTTAAAACCCAAGAGTTGTGCTAGGCAAAGGCTCGGCCACCATGCTCAGCCACCAGCCCTTCAGCACTCGCTATAACACTGGAAGTATTAAAAGCGGCAGACAGGGGCTGGAGAGATGGCTCAGCGGTTAAGAGCATTGCCTGCTCTTCCAAAGGTCCTGAGTTCAATTCCCAGCAACCACATGGTGGCTCACAACCATCTGTAACGAGATCTGGTGCCCTCTAATGGCCTGCAGGCATACACACAGACAGAATATTTTATACATAATAAATTAATAAATAAATATATATTTAAAAAAAAAGCGGCAGACATGTCCTGCTTAGTGTAGGCTTTGTAAATCATGCCTTATGTGTGATGTGGAATAGTCTGTGTGCTCATTAAAATGATGTCATCCAGACATTCTTGTTGACAGGGATTCATTTTCAGATTGTTGAGTGAAAAAATGGCTTCAAAGCCTCATTTTTTCTGGAAAAGATTAGCATAGAGACCTTTGAGGCATATGATCATATTAAAATCTTGAAGTCCCAAAAATGTTTTAGTGGCATTGTAGGATTATGAGTAGTTTAGGCTTCCTTCTCATCATTTTTTATTTTACAAATTTCTGTAGCGATCGTGTTGGACTTGTGTGAGTATATATATTTTAATGCGCATTTATACCTCAGAGCAGCCAGACAACATTTTGATGTGTACTTTTAGACACCCCACCTTCTGGTGCACTGGACACAATATCCTTCTCTTGTATTCTCTTGTATCTGGACAGGGCCTTAGGCCCACCAGGGTTTCAGATTGCTCTACGTTTGCTGGGATGACGTGAGACAGAAACATGTGTCTAGCATTCAGGTAGCTGAGACAGGAGGACTGCGTGTTTGAGGTCACCTTGGGCTACAAAGCAAAAACAAATCAAAAGACCAAGGAAAATAAACCAAAGACTACTGTGCCCAACACACAGAACCCCTGCATTTCCTACGTTCCGGGGACAGGATGGTTAGCATCTCGGTTTGCCTAGACTGAAGGCTATCCTAGGATACAGTTCACTGAGTGTTCACGGAGAAACCCTGGGTCCACTTTGGGACCCACTGGTCAGTACCTCCCAGGCATAGAGGTTGGCCCTGACTCCCTCTGTGGAACGCATTCTCCAGAGGCCTGAGAATGTTGAGCTCTGCAGGGTGGGGCCAGGACTCAGCTTTTCTGACCCTTGAAAAGGCCACAGCACTTTTCTGTACCTTCACCTCTGCCTTGAGCCCGGGGCACATTTGTTCTGTGCCTGAGTTTCCAGAAGTAAGATGTGATAAAAGATCATCTGAATAATTCAGGACAAACTGGCTGTTCAGTAACTAAATTTCTTGAGTCCGCTATTAAGGATTATTATTCGATTCCTTCAAATCAAATTCCCTTTTTCCTCTATTGCTTTTAGCATCCTTTTTAGCATAAAGCGAAAGAAGACAGGGGTCAGGAGTGGGGTGAGAAAAACCGCAGCTGGTGTGGGAAGGAAACCTGTCGCAAACGGAAGTCTGTGTTAACTGCGTGCGGGGGAGGGGCATGTTGTGGGGTGGAGGCAGAAGCTCATCACCCTTGGGCCACGTTGCTCTGGCTGTGGGACGTGACATGGAGCATCTGCACAGAGCTGGCCAGGCCCATTCGAATAGGTCACGTGGGCAGCTGACAGGCCTCTAAACACGCCTCCCCCTTGATCTTGGAGGTCAAGACCACAGAGTAGGAGAGCTCGGCGAAAGTTAGAAGTGACTTAAAGTTCACCCATTTCCGGTGTGCTTCTGGGACGTTATTGACCTCACTAAGCCTGCATTTCCTGCAAAGGGTAATATGAAGGGCACCATTCTTACCTCATACTGGTCTTTTCCCTCGCTGGGCACCATGGGACTTGCAGTCCACACGGGCCAAGAAGGAACTGATCTAAGGTGTAAGTATAGCATCTGCAGCTTCATGTGCACGGTGCCCTCAAGCTTGGGGTCCTTTTGCCACAGGGCGCTTTCTTTAAAAGCATATATTCTCTGTACAAAACATTGAGTTTCATGAAGACATTTTCCGACCTGCGGATGACGGACTTCCGCCCCACCCCAGTTGCCTTCCGTTGGCCCCACCCACCTTCTCCTCTGGCCCCCTTCATTTCCATGCAGGGGCTTCGGATTCATCTTTGTTTTCCAAGAATGTCTTCAGTGTAGGATTTATGGTCCACATGCTGCTTTAGCAGAATCCTGTGCGACTTCTTTTCTATGAGGGAGCGAGCCCAGAGGAGACCTGTAGCACGAGAAGACACCTAGTTCAAGTGAAATCAGGTTCTCTATCTCTGTCCCATCGAAGAGCCCCACACCGCCTGCTTCTTTGATGCTTTCCCCAGCTCATCTGGGAGAGAAAAGCACTCCTAGGCTCTCCCTGTTTTGACACATTAGGTGAGAGTCCACTGAGATTTTGGGTGAAGAAATAAGAGGTGTGATCAGATGGGTTTCAAGGGCATCACCCCCACTCCTCTACCTCCACACCCCCTCCAGAGGAGTGGAAATGAGGAGGATGTTGATGTGGGATTCCCCTCTGTACGCTGTGAATATGTTTTATTGCCATTGTTAATAAGTTGTTTCAGCCAGTGACTTAGCAGAATAGAATAAGGTGGGAATTTCAAGCAGATAGATTAGGAAAAAAGGTGGAGTTAGTCAGAGACACCATGTAATCACTGGAGGAGAAGGACATGAGCTGCCTGCCTGAACCTTGCTGGTAAACCACAAGCCTTGTGGTGAAATAGAAAATAATAGAAATGGGTTAATTTAAGACGTAAGAGTTAGTTAGAAATACACTTAAGCTATTGGCCAAACGGTATTGCAATTAATACAGTTTCTGTGGGATTATTTGTGTCTGGGTGGCTGGGAAAAGAATGGGCAACAGGATGTGAACTTGGATGTGAGACAGATTTCCTGAAAGTGCAGGGAGAGTGGAGGCAAAGCTTCGCCCTGATGTGACTTTCTAGAAACAGTTAGACCAGAGCAGAGTGGATGTGTGTCTGCATTCTGCCGACCTGGCATCCACCTCAGTCTGCGTCATGCTTCTTCTCTGACACAGTGAGGGTGTGCAACCGACACAAGCAGACACCCGGGAGCCATTAATGACAACCCCACCTCCTTGTGCAAACCTCAACCCAATTGTCACGGAGAGCAAATGGTTCATCTTCCTTATTGTATTCTGTGAGAAAAGATGCAAGAAAGAAGTTTTCCCTAGCCTCGTAGACCATACTCTGAGAAGAAATCAAGGAAGCAAGAAGTCGCTCCTACTGTGGGTGGAAGAAAGCTGAAGACTCCAACAAACACCTTTTCAGTGTAACTGCAACTGAGAATTGTTTTGAACATTTTGTTATCCTATTTTTTTACTATCATGTGTATACGTGTATGTGTATGTACGTGTATGTGTGTGCATGCATATGTGCGTGTGTCTGTGTGCCTGCATGCAAGTGCGTGTATGTGTGTGCATGCATGTGTGTGTCTGTTTGCATATGTCTGTGTGCATATGTACATGCAAGTGCGTGTGTGTGTGTGCATGTGTGCCTGTGTGTGCATGCATGCGAGTGGGTGTGCCTGTGTGTACACGTGCATTGATTGCCATGGCATGTATATGAAATCAGAGGGCAACACTGGGGACTCTTCCCACTACCAGTCCTGGGGCTTGAACTCAGGTCCTCAGAGTTGCACAGTAGATGCTTCCAACCCCAGAGCCATCTTGCCTGCCCTTGACAATCTTAAGAACAAACAACGGAAAAGAAATATTCCAAATTGTTCTCTGGTATGAAATTTGGGATAATGTTTATTTCTGTTTTTTTCTTTGTTTCTTTGTTATTTCTCTACAGTGTGGTCTTGCTGTGTAGCACAGGCCAGCCTCAAATTTATGAGCCCCCTGCCTCAACCTTCCAAGCACTGGGATTATAGGTATGGGAACCGTCCGTGCCTGGCCTAAATTTCTTACTATGTCTACTATTACATTCTAATACTGAGCATTTAGGAGCTGAGAATTACATCAAGTTCAGAACTCAGCAAAGAGCACGCACAATGGGGTGTTTCATTGTTTCTTTGTTTGAGACAGGGTTTCTCTGTGTCACTGCCCTGGTTGTCCTGGAACTCTCTCTGTAGACCAGGCTGGCCTCAAACTCACAGAGATCCTCCTGCCTCTGCCTTCCAAGTGGTGTGTAGCCACAATGAAGTTCTTAGTCAAGGATTTTACATTTGTGCATATAAAGTCTCTTCATTTGTGAGTCTTGAATAACAGCATAGGCTAATTGGCTTTCTTCCAGGAGACTCAGCTAACATTCCACTTCATCAGTTCACACAGGAGAGAAACACCATCACTAAGAAGTTCAAGTCCCTGCCACCACTCTGTAGTCCCATGCTCAAAAAAACAAAACAAACAAACAAACAAAAAAAAAACGCTCCAGTTGCTTCGCATTTGAATGTCCAGTGCTGCAGTTTGAACTTGATCTTTCTATAAATGAATCTATCTGGGAAAATAAATCTGACTGGTTCTTAGGTCAAGATATACTGTTCTGAGAGTTTGCCAAAGAATCCTAAGGAAACACATTCGTCTGGTTCGTGTGTGACAGCACTCGGGAACAGATTATCCCCGTTCTCGAAAACACTGAATGTATATTTAGGAGTTAAGTACACATTTATGGCTTTTGAGTGGCATTTCAGAATCCATACATACATTTTAAAGAGACAGGCCTCCCTAAATAACCCTTTAAAAGGCCCAGTGAGTAGTGTTGATTACTCAGTGTTGGGGGAGGGACCTGCAGTGAGGGGGTGAGTATGTGTTTTGGTAGTGGAATTGCCTCAGTGCTATGAAACCTATGTTTGAAGGCGTTTAGGAGGAGGAGTATTTGCTTCTCATTCCTTCTGGAATCTTCTCTCTGCACCATGGGACTATGGCCAGTGCTTCCTGAGGTTTGTTTTTTCTTCCTTCAGCACAGATGTATAAAAAGGAAGGCTGTGGACCTGTGATGCTGCAAGCAACACAGAGCCAGAGCTGTGGGCAGTTGTCGGTTGCTTTGACTAGACCAAAATTTTTGCTTCCTCATTCCCTTGAGACCTTGAAGATTTATGATAGCTGTAGTATGTCTTCGTTTGCTATGACTGCCTTATTTATCACAAAAAAAAAAAAATCCACCAAAAAACAAAACAAAACAAAACCAAAAAACCCACACCAGACTGGGCACCTTGAGCAGCAACGTTTCACATCTCACAGTGGACCCTGGTTTCCTCTGATGGCTGTGAGGGAGAACCCATCCAGGCAATGGCTGGCATTTCCTGGCTTGTGGACACATCACCCTAGTGGTTACCGTCACCCATGGCATCTCTCCTGTGTGTGCTTCCAAAGGCTTTCTCTTTGTAAAGCTGTCAGACTGCCTAGAGTCTCACTCAGATGACTTCATCCTGATTGCGTCCACACCAGCCCTATTACCAAATAAGGGCACACCCCAGGTGCTGTGGGTTGGAAGTTCAACTTATGAATTCGGAGAGTGGGGGGGGGGGGGCGGGGGGGAACAGTTTCTCAACTGTAATTGTCTAACAGCGTCTCAGCTCGGTCCTACAGTGTGAGCTGGCCCACGGTAGCAGTTACGCATCGGGTACCTCTGTGGCAATGTGTGTGAATCTGGCAATGAGATGATGTGTCATGGGGTCAGTACTATTTCGGACAACACTAGAATGAGCTACACAGGCAAGCAACCAACATGGGATGTCTCTAAGATGTGGTTTAGGTTTTCTCAGAATTTCTTCCTCTTTTTTTTTCCTTTTTAAAAGACAATATCATTTCCTTCTCCATTCTGATTTAGAAACTTACTTTATTCCACAGTAAGGTCAGTTTTCAACTTGAACAAATCGTGTGTAGATGCCCACAGTGTGGATCATGTGGGTGATTAGGTGGGATCCCCAAACTGGATTCTTTTTCCAGCTGTGTTTCAGGTTTGTCCCCATCTCTGCTATGAGTGGATACTAGAGATGTACCCAAAGGAACACTCTGTGAACAGCTCTGTGGAGTCTAAAGACCATTGATTTCTTATGTATTTTGACATCCTTCACTGAGAAACCGGTGGGTATCAGTTGTGGCTACAAGTTTCCTGGTTTCAGTCCTCCGGGGACAGATGGTGCCTCTTACCATGAGCAAAGCAGCCTTCGAAGAAACCGAGCATGGCCCTCAAGTAGTTAAGAGAGCATCGTTCTCTGGGAAACAGTTACTGAAGTACCAAAAGGACACCCAGGAATAAGATGAAAATCCTCAGCATTCATATAAATTTGCAAAACTGTGTAAGACATTAAATTTTTTTCCAAAATTATTCAAACACAGGAAAAAAAGAAACCTTTATTTTATTTTATTTTATTTTATTTTATTGAGATAGTGTCCTGACGTCCAGGCTGTCCTGCCAATCAGTGTGCATCCCAGTGTAGCCTCATGCTCACCTCTTCTGAACTTCGAGTGCTGGAATTACAAGAGCATCAGTTAGCGTCATCAAATATTAATAACATATAAATTCTATATTTGACAATAACATCTAACATGTTTTGCTGGATAATATTAGAGGTGAGATATTGAGGTGAATGTGGAATTGACCTGGGTTTTTTCTTGACAAACTGTAGCTCCTATAATAGTAGCCTAGGACAGCATTGATACTAAGGACTGCTGTGGATTTTCATAACCTGCCCAGACAACCTGCAGAGTGTCCTCCAGAGGTTGAAGACACATCTCCCCTTTCTCGGCGTTGATGTGGGCCATGTTCCAGGGTCCTCTCTCAGAGAAGTGATTGCTGTTTGGCTAGCGCTCCCCTTCCCTGCAGCTGTGAGTATGGAGTCTCTCTGTCTCTCCACTCTGTGAACCTCTTTGATGAGGGCAAAGCACCTCAAGCCATTGCCCTACCTGTTTGCTCTGCCCACAGGGACAGAGCTGGGCTTTGTTCCCCTCTCAGGCACACTTTGTCTGCCGTTGTGATGGATGATGAGCTTGCTGCAACCCAACTGTTCACAACAAAGACCGCATCCCTGTTTCTCCTTTCTCTGCGGGGCTGCTTGGGGAACGCGAATGTGTTTCTCATTACTTGGTCTATTTTGCCATGTGAGTTCCTGCTGGGGTTCATTGCATTGGGGTTACAGACTATTTCTTCTCAGCTAGCACTCTCCCTTCCCTCATGTTTAAAAACGGCACTGTCTGAAGATGGGAAATTCTGGTGCTTGGCTGACTTCAAATTTTCAACCAAAAATTAAGGTTAAAGAGAATCCCCACCCTCCATTTCAAGAAATGGGTACCTTTATACAGCTGCTGGATGTATGTGAATTGTGGGAACGGGGAGGCCCTGCATGGTAGGAGGGACCCAAAGCAAACAGATGCCTAGCAAAGCCGTTACAGCACAATGGAAAAGATTCGAAGTGCCGGAGTCAGAAGATACTGTTTAAATCTCATGTTTCTTACTGGCTGGTGGAACAGCTAGTGATTTGAGGAAGGGAATTTACCTTCTGGCCTTAACATTAACCTACAAGACAAGGTTAATATAACTTACTTGAAATGCTAACTCAAAGTACCTGGCACACTATAGGTATTTAATAAAAATACATTATTGTTTTATTAATAATATTTTAAGAGACAGTGCTTCGCTATGTTCCCCTTGCTGGCTCCAAAGTCCTAGACTCAAGTGATCCTTTTGCCTCAGCATCTCAAATAGCAGAGACTATAGGTATATGCCACAGTGATGTGGCTCAGAACTGTTTAACTCTGGACAGGGTCTATGGCCACCAGATGCCTCAGTTCGTGGAGCTAACATTTAGAATAGAAACTTAGTGTTTAGTTAGGATTTGTTTCTATAGGAAGGGAGGGAAGTGTGACCTTCAGATCTGTTGGCGGGTCACTTGGCTTCATGAGAATTATAGATGAAACCTCCAAAGAGACGCTGTCCACCCAGGCATTGAGTCATCACAGAAATCATCACAGTTCCCTTTCCTCAGAGCTGACTGCCCTGAGATGCTGAGAACTTGCCTACAGAAGTCCCAGGTGAACTCAGAGCACTGTCTGAATGCGCCACTGCTGAGCTGCGGAGACAACAGGCCAGTTTACGACGTCCTTCACAGGGTTCTGACACAAGCTTTCCCGCGGAGGCATTCAGCAGCAAGCAGACACAGGTCTGTGCGGCTTTGGCATTGAATGAAAAGCACACAGAGTCTTTCAGTTGTTTTACTTCCTCTCTCTCTTCCCTCCCAGGTAAAGGGCAGGCCCCCTGAGTACTTCCTGCTGAATTTAGACAGAAGGGGTTAGGTTTCAAGTCCAGCCCAGTCGCAGGACCTTGAAGTCAGGGAAAAGAGTGAGGCAGCAGAGCAGGGTGTCTGAGGACCCCTGTGTCCTTGGTCCTCCTGGTTTCCTCACAAGACTCAAGCTATTGCTGTGCAGTCCCAGCACTGCCTTCTGCCTCCTGGGGTCCTCACAGGAGCAGCATCCTAGAGCACTTGGACTGTGGAACTGCTGAATGCCCTGAGGATGGGGAGAACGGGGAGGCAGTGACCCAAGGATGCTCTAATGCCCTTTGTCCAGTACCATCACCTGGCTGTGATATTTCAGACTTGCTTTGAGAAGAGTCCTCGGTACCCAGAGTTCAAGTTTATTTTCAAAGTTCCTCCTTTACTATCTATTGCTATTCTCCATCTAACTTTGATCCTAGTATTCTTAATATAATAATAATAATAATAAACCCCAGGCTGCACGTGCCAAATTCCACCTTAGTGAGGAGAGTTGAGGTGCTTTGCTATCTAGATGAGCCTGCACTCCCTACCTGGCAAGGTGGCGCCAGTGCCCCCCATCTTTGCTTCCACTGTCCCCGTTCTCTCATTTCCTTAGGAAGGCCCCTGCTGTCACTCTTCCATCCTTTGGAAGCCCCTTCCTCATGGAGGCTTTCGTGGCAACCCAGTCCTGCTACTCTCCCTCCCTCTGGCCTCTTCCGGAGTACTCATTTTATATCACTCTGCCCCTTAATGATTTCCTGCCCCTTCTCCATTAATAATTGAGCACCTTTGTATTAATGATTGCATTAAGCCCTGGAGGCCAATAGACTGGGAAAACCCGGCTCGCCAGACAAAGAACTTACCATTCAGTAATAATGGGGAGAAGGAAAGAAAGAAGGAAGGAGCATTACATAACACATTGTAAAGCGTGCTGATTTTATTCTGAAAATAATGAAAGCCATTGCAGACGTTTCAAAATCTGCGACTACCTTATTGAGGCACAGTAAACTGCACACTTGAAATACACAGGCCGATATGTTTGGGCATCTTTATATGCCCATAAAGTCATCACTACAATGTGGTAACCATGACAGTCTTATCTTTTCTTCCTGCTATAAAAAATTACCCCCATTTGGGTAATAGGTAAACAATAGGAGTTCTTTGGTTTATTAGCTGAAAGATCAGACTGAAGAGCGTGGCATTTGACAAGGGTCCCTGGTCGCATCCTAACGCAGCAGAAGGGCAAGGGAGGAGAGGCGATTAGGTTGTCCTTTCCACCAAGAATTCACTCTCTTAATAGCAGTGCTATTCCTAAATGTGTGAAGTCAAAGCCCTTTATCACCTGATCCTCCCTTAAAGGTCTAATGTTAGCAGGTGGTTATATGAGATTTGTGGGAAACAGAAGTGTGTTAAGAACCATGTTCATAGCCAGGCGGTGGTTGTAAACACAGTCAGGAGGCAGAGGGAGGTGGATCTCTGTGGGTTTGAGGTCAACCTGCTCTACAGAGTGAGTTCTAGGACAGCCAGGAACATAGAGAAAAACCCTGGCTCAAAAACAACAAAACAAAACAAAGCAAAACAAAACAATAAAAAAGCAGAAACAAAAAACAAACATAAAACAAAAACAATAACAAACAAAACTGTGTTTATTGTGTTCATGACCCCAGAAACACAATGAAAAGAGTCTCCATCTGATGCTTTAAGTAGACACACACACACACACACACACACACACACACACTCAGCCTCGGCCACTCCCCGCTCTGCACAGAAACTGGTAATGGCCAACACAATGCCAGATGCTCTCGGGACCAGAGCCCCATACTGAAAAGCCTGGAGCAGCTTGCACATGCCTCTCATGTGCCGGATGGGGGCACGGCCATGGTGGACACACTGTGCCAGCTTGCTTGTACTCCCGGCCTGGCTTTCTCCTGTCAGTGTTTGATGTTGGGATCCCTGGGCCTCTGCCAGCTCTCTCTCTCTGTCTCTCTCTCTCTTCCTCCCTCCTTCCCTCCCTCCTTCCCTCTCTTTCCACTGGAACTATTTTGTTTCCAATGCTGGGTGTGTCTTTGAGCTGGCAGACAGTTGCATATTCTTAGCAGGTGATCCTTGTCCAGGTCATTATCTCCCGGCCATGCTTTTGCCAAACGTTAAGTCTGCGGTCACAGTTGAACACGCGACTGCCCAGCAGAGAGGGCATTTCCCCTGGATGCTGTGCCCTGGGAGAACTGAAGAGGTAACGGTTGGCACAGTGGTTCTTGGCTGCTTTTCTGTGCTTTTTCTACTGCTGGTCAACAGCTGGTGTTCAGAGGGCAAGAGGGTGAGGGATACAGGGCAGGTTCACTGGGTCATAGGGGGGGTATGATGCTAACTAACATCTATGGTGCTCAGAGAAAGAATTTTTATCCCAATTCCCCAGTTCCCCAGATTTCTTATCAGACAGACATCTTGATCCCAGGAAGGTAATAAAGAACAAAGCCACCACTGCAAAATCCTACAGCCATAGAAAAATGTCCGTCCAGTAAGAGCAAGAAATAGACTCCCCCAAGCATCGCAGGTCCTCTGTGCTTCTGTAACAGGCCTCATGCTGGATAACTTATTATAAATAGAAGGGACTGATTCCCTGAAGCTCTAGATGTCGGTGAGTGATCAAGGCCCCTGGGAATTCCGTGAATGAAGAGGGGTGGCTTCTCTCTCTAACAGGATGCTTTACCGTTGTGTCCTCACGGGGTAGGGCGAAAGGCAAGGTCGTACCTCTCAGTGTTGCCACAGTGGTAATTAAATTTCAACATGCATTTTAGAGGGAGTGCCCCAACCACAGCAATGAGCACATTTGTTCATCATCTTCAGAGATTTCCTTCTCTTTCCCCAAGCAACAACTGGTCAGGGAAATTCTTGACCAGTCTGAGTTTTCTAGAATTTGATATTAAAGGGCTGATAATGTATGCTCAGCTGAACATCTCCAGCTCACTCCTGCTGGATCTGGATCTCTCTCTCTCTCCAAACCCCGCCCTCTCAGAGCATCTCCCACATTTACAGAGTTGTCTGATCCACATGCGTTTTCACTTGGCTTTGGATACCACTCTTTGTAGGGCTCCATCCATCAACACAAAATAGAAGTGAGATGAGAGATAAGTATGGTGTCCTGAGACTTCAAGACTCATAGGTTTAATGCTTTGGGGAGAAGAGCATAGCTTTTAGAGTGGAAGAACTCCAACATTTCACAGCGGAAGGGCTGTGAAGTCGCTGGCAGAATGGTGGCAGTATTGTCTGTCCTGCAGGCCGGTGAACACCGGAGTTGACTAAACTAAGCACCAATCCCCTGAAGAATGGGGAGGGGTGATGAATACAAACACCTAGACTCTTCTTGCTCTTTTTGTTTTTGTTTTAAGGCTCACACTTTTTCATTTTTGAAACATAAACTTCCTTGCTAAGGGGAAGGTGATCTTTTTTAAACTGTAGGCAAGTTTTGAGTGTTGTTACATCAGCATGTGGGTGGGGGGAACTATTCCTGGATTTCACCAGAGTTGAAGGAATTCATGATTTAAAGATCTGATAGTCAGCTTTATGTTACTGTAATAAATCTGCTTAGAGACAATGTGCTTAGAGAGAGAAAAATATTTCTCCTGGCTCGCCATTTCAACCAGTGGTCATCAGATTATGTTACTCTGGGCCTGTGGCCTAGCAACACACCTTGATTGGAACACCCCACAAACAAAAGGACACATCTCGTGACCAGGAAACAAAAGAGGAAAAGGAAGGGGTGGGTCCCACTGCTCGCTTCAAGGACACAGCCCCTAAAGACCTTCCATTAGGTCCACCTTCCCATGGCACCAGACTAGGTCCTCAACCCTTAACCCAACGATATCCTTCCCTTTAAACAATGTATAGTCTGCAAAAGTAAATAGAAACATGCCATGCTTTGTGAACATATGTGTCCTCAGATTAACCACACAAACTATATGTGCAAACTCTACACCCCAGATTGATATCTGAAGCAAAGAGCAGAGGTGTTTTAGACAGCGAAGGTGGACATTTATAAAATGCTCCCTAAACCAGGAAGAGGCTGGGGGATTAGGAGACACACCCTCCGAACTTCTCACCTCGCTGCCAGACAGCTGCTCCCAGGCTGTTGACAGAAAGCAGGTCCTGCCCTGTCTGAATGGATCAGCTGATCCTGAAGGGCATGAGGTGTGGGGTGAACTGGACAGCCTCTCACCTAGTGGGGGCCAAGGAGAATACCGTCTATCTAGGAAGAGCAATTTCCTCATTTGGCTAGACTACCCATGCCTCAGGTTCCCGCTACACAGAGCAAAAGCAGGCCGTTAAACTTTAAAGTGTAGTTCTGAGAAAAAAGTAAGTGTGCTTTTTGCTCAATTGATTGGTTTGAGGGCATGGTCAGGAGAACAGGTAGGTCACTATGTCAACAGTTTGGAGGAAAAAGCACGGATGCTTCTCAGCTTCCAGCAAAGGGAGCTAGAAAATTCCTTGGGCTTGGAGAGAAGGTTAGGAAATTGCACAGCTCAGTTCCCTCCTATTTGTTGAGAGAAATGGGACCAAGAAGTTGAGGTGACTTCAGGGTTTCTTAAGCATAGTTCTCTGTCTAAAGGCCGGGCAGCTAGAGAGGGGATATTTAAGGCAGGTACCTTCCTCGTGATTCATGTTTTGACCTCTTCACTCTGGGAAAAGGCCCCTTTGCAGTTCCTGTCATCTCCATGACCTTGTCTGCAGTGAGGAGACTCCGCCTGCCCCATCATCTCTCTACCTAGGGGCTGGGGCCTGGGCCTATTTGTTCTCTGGAGTTGTGCACTTTGCTCTTTTTATTTTTACTGGCCCTGCACTTGTGTTTGTTCTTGGGGTTTACCGTGCACGTTGCTGGAGGCTGCAAGTGTAATTTGAGCTCAGCGCTAAATATAACCGCAGCTATCACCAGAGGTCCCCATACCTATCAGCCCCTCTCAGCGTCCGCAAGCCTCACCCTAGGCTGCAGACACAGGGCTGCTTCCCTGAGAGTTCACTTTGGAAAGGGAACTGTCACGGAAAGCAGGGGTGACCCGGTGCTTATCACAGCCCCTCCCATGCGTTGTCTCTGGTATGCACACAGACAGGGCAGGGGCTGGGGTAGGGCCCCTCATCTCTCTTTAGCAGGTGATTTATCAGCGTAGTAAATGTCCCTGTAGACTCCAGTCCCACCTGTGGGTCCTCTGAAGGGAACAGGACTGCGCCTGTAAGTATACTCCATGGCCCAGGGGCATTGTTAGTGTTCTAGAGGAATCTGACTTGTGGTTTTACAGCGTGTTTTTGCTCCAGACCTGAGAGTCACAGTTCCCACTCCACTTTACACTGGGTCAAGTTTCTGACTCCACATCCTCCCCACAGTCAGAACCCTCCTATGCACACATCTGTCTCTCGCCCAGAGTGATGACTGTACTGCTTCCCAGCTGCCTGTGTGGTTCATAAATTATTTGGAGTTTTCGTCTTGCCAGAATGAGAGCAAGGCCGCTCAGAATTCGAGCCCACGCCTTCTGCTTCTTCCAGTGCCGAGACGGCATTAAGGCCTGATTGAGTTCTTGCTCTCTTGAGAACATGGAAGAAGATTCTGCCCCTCTCCACATTTGCTGTCCCTTAACAGAGAAGAACCTTCCATTAGCTATCTCAAGGCTGGGTGGGGTGACAAACCAGAAGAGAAGGCTGGAGTGGAGCAGGACAAACAAATTCAGTGTAGGAAGAAAGCAGACTCTTTCTCAGTGAGCTAAGTCAACCAGGAGAGAGAGAGAGAGAAGAGAGAGAGAGAGAGAGAGAGAGACAGAGAGAGACACAGAGAGAGAGAGACAGAGAGAGAGACAGAGAGAGAGAGACAGGGAGAGAGACAGAGAGAGAGAGACAGAGAGACAGAGAGAGAGAAAGAGAGAGAGAGAGAAGAGAGAGAGAACTAGAGAGGGCGTGCACAGAAAGAGAGGAGAGACGGAGAGAACACACAGAGAACAGAGAGAGAAGAGGGAGGAGGCAGCAGAGACAGACAGCGACCGAAAGAGAACAGAGCTTGGAGCACATTGCTTTATCCTCTAGGTGAGCTGAAATCAGATCCTGTACAATCTCATTTAGGTCCACACGACAAGAGATGCAAGCCTCTGCAAGAAGGCTGCATGCAATGACACCCTCTTCCAAGATGGAGCCCCCTTCTTCCTTCCCTATCTCCTGGTACCTGGGAACACCTGCAGTCAGGTCCACAAGGCAGAGCTTGCTCCCTGGAGAAAAGATCACTCCTAAACCGCATTGAAGCGGCTGTTAGATGAACTGACTGTGCTGAAGTTGGGGCTCTTAGGGGTGCAACTCGGGAGATTTCAAAGCAGAAATTGCTGGTAGGAATTTCTTGCCATAAATTCACAAGTCGAATCTGCTGTGAGCTATCTTAAGGATGGCAGTGGAGAAAGGACCCAGCAGAGAGGGAGAGGGGAGGAGGGAGATGGGGTGTGTTTGCAAGCTCCCAGGAAAGAGGGGAGAGGTGACATTGCAGGAGACAGAGAACATACAGAGAGGAAAAGACTGCTACTCACTTGTGGGAAAAGGTGTCCACGGCCATAGCCCCACTTCATGGGCTGCTACAGAAGGAGTGCTTGGGCCAGGCCCATCACCCACAGATACACAACTCTGACTTCCCGAAGCTGCCCACTAACCTGCTCTCTAGAAGTGTCAGCCATGTTCCTGTCAGCTGCCGATGAGGGCTAGAAATGACACTTGTTCTCTGCCCTTGGCCCTGTGATCCGAGGGTCACACTCAGGGCATCAGGACTTCGAGTGAGCACACAGTGTCCGACCGAGTTCACTACAAAACAGTCTTGGCCAGTGTTCACCTGACTGCACAGGACTGTTGGCAGGGGCCGTGCAGGATGTTGACAATCCCATTGTGCCAATCTCTCTGGGTTTCTGGTTTCTGCTGCAGACCATACCACACAAGGGGCCTAAAGAGTGTTGTTCTCACAGCACAGCTGAGAACACGGACGGTGAGGGGCGTGTCTATGAAGAATGGGGTTTGCTAGAAGTGAGCTCCAGGTGGGGCTTCTGACACTAAGTGGTTTGTGGATAGAACCAGATTTTCAGGGTTCTTGTGGCTTGGGGTCTGTGGGAAGGTGTCAGAGAAGTGGAAAAACTAGATCACTAAGCGGTGTTGAGTGGGGCTGTGGCAAGCTTGTAGAAAGTTTTATCCAAAACACGGGCTTTTATCTCTTCTGCCTGGGGGTGAGATACATGATACTGTATTAGACAGATGATCAAAGTCTGCCTTTCCCTCGGAATTAGCCAATAAAGTCTAGAAGCACTGAGCTGAGAGGCAAAGTTTTAGCTTGTGTTTTTAAGTCATACCCCAAGTCCAATGTATCTGTTCACGAACATATGCTGTTCATTATTGCACAATCGGTGTAAGACAATACAACGCGCGCCTCGGGTGTGGACTTGGTTGCTTTTGTCCTCCGCTTTCTGTAGTGCTGGCTCCCCGAGAAGACGAGCAGAGCCGTGTGTGGAACCTGGGTCTCTTTGACACGCTCTTTATGATAATGGGAGCAGTTATGTGCCAGGCTGGGGCACACAGCAGGAACAAAAGTCCTTGCCTTGAGGAATTCTGAGGCTAGCAGGGAACACGTTCAAGAAACGACACCCAATGCACAAGGTCGGGGCGTAGAAGGTCCTCTGGGAAGTACACCGTGGTGTGGACACCAAAGGAGCCCTCTGCTATAACCTGGCTGCCACCCTCCTGTAGCCAGCATAGAGTCTCTCAGAGCATGGAGTGTGTGTATCTCAAATCCTTCCTGTATCGGAAATGCCATCAATTCTACCCACCTTTGCTTCTTTCCCCTGCTTATTCTTTTAAAGATTTATTTATCTTATGTGTATATATGTGTATGCTGGAATATATGTATGTACGCTACACACATGTGGGTGCCCATAGAGGCCACAAGAGGGCGTTGGATTCTCTAGAATTGCAGTTGTACATGGCTGTGAGCTGTGTGATATGGGTGCTGGGAACTGAACTAGAGTCCTCTGTAAGTGGAGTCACTGCTTTTAACTGCCAGACCATTCACCACCCCCACATCCACCCCACCCCTTCCCACCCCTGACTCCACACGGCTGCTTTTCTGTTTATCTGCATATTGTTATTGATTCAGACCTCAACTCATCCTGCATCTGATTCTGATTTGGGCTGAAATTGCAGCCCTTTGGTTGCAGGTTTGTGAAAAGTGGCATCCCCTCTCGGTCTCGGTCTGGGTCTATTTTTATTTTATTGTGCTGCAGAAAAGGATGTTCCCAAAGGATGCTGCTTGCATCCCGAGGACTTGCAGTACTCTGAACTGAAGGACCCTGCAAGAGCCTCTTTCTGACTTTCTTCTGTTTCCCTTCTCTCCTAAGACGGCAACAGCAGCTCATTTCCCCCTTTTCCCAAGGTGGACAGGAGACACTAGAACTCAAAAGCAGCTGGGAAACCAAGAAGCATTGCTCTAACCTTCTCCTGCCTTTCTGCATAGTGACTAGCTAGAAACAAAACGAACAAACAAAAAAACCCCACCACAATAAAAAAAAAAAAAACAATCATTACCCTGCCTTGTCTAAGACTGGATCATAAAATAATCATTCCACAAATGTTCCTGCCATAGCTGGGGGAGAGCCAACGCCCTGTAGAGAGACCTGCATGGAGAGAGAAGCTGGACCCACAGTCTTGCTGTATCCCTTCTGTCCTCAACTGTTAGCTCACACCTTTTTGTCAAACGCATTTCTACAGGGCTGCCTGTTTTCCCAGCGGCTTTGGGTCTACATTTCTGAGGTTTCTCATGTCACATAAAACCTTAGAGAAATCCACTGTGCTGTTTGTTAGTTCAGTAACCTATCCCTTCTTTCCCCGGTGTTTGCCCTGACTTTTACAAAGTGCACCAGTGAGATTTTACCCCTTCGTGCTCCTGCAAAGTTATCCCTACCTTTGTTTAGTGGTTCAGCCCTGGATAGAATCTAGATGAAAATCATTTCCCGCTCAGTGCTTGGAAATATCCCATTGTCTTGCAGTGTTTTTGCTGAGCTAGAGCAGCTTTTTGTAATTGTTTTACGTGTGATTTATCTTTTGTTCCCCTCTCTGCTTCCTTTCTGCTGCCCTGTCTTCTGCTTTTTCTTTCTTTTTCTCCTTTGACTGCTTACATTTTTTTTACAATACTCTGTGTGTGTGTGTTGTGTTTGTGTGTTGTATGTTTGTGTGTTGTAGCTCAATAGGGGTATCTTAGCACCACTTAGGTTTTTACTCTCTCCTTCTGGGACCACTGTCTTCAAGTCTTTAAATATGGATTCTTATTCACACTCCCTAATCTCAAATTCCAATTGAACACTGACTTTGCTAGCTTCCATTTCTCTTAATACTGTTTAATTTTTTCTATCTCTTTATCTCTCTGGCTGGATAATGGGTAATCTGTGCATACATGTTCAGATACAGACCATAGCAGCTCATTGTGCAGTTCTCACAGCCACTCTGGGTTTCACTGATCTGTAGTCAAAGTGTGCGTCGCATTCTAATATCAATAATACCTTTGCTTTGGGGAATTAAATTCAAATCTTTTCTCCCAGCCACATAATGACTTGATCTTGTCTCATGATTCTTGCCGTTTTTCTCTTTTGGAGTGTGGCCTTAACTATTTATGTATTTAACCATGGGTTTAGTATTTTCAAATATATTTGCTCTTTTGCTCCTTCAGATTGCCATCTTGTCCTTTCAAGTCTAGCCCTGAAGATTCTGTCTGCTCATTCTTGGCAATAGTGAATTGTTCCTTAGATATGCGTAAGTGTTAATTGTTCTCTAACTGAGATTGTGAGTGTGTGTATGTATGCATATATATGTGTTATGTATGCACAAGTGTATGTGTGTAAGCATATGCATATATGTATAAGTATGTGTATGTGTGCATATGTGTGCTTCTGTGTGTATTGTGTTTGTATGTGTGCATATGTATGTGTTATGGATGCACAAGTGTATGTGTGTAAGCATGTATGTATATGTGTGTGTTGTATAAGTGAGTATATGTGTGTATGTATGCATATGTATGTTGTGTATTGTGTGTGTGCATATGCACAGCCTGTGAGAAAAGCTGCCTGCAGTGTAGATTGTCCAAAGTATTCTTCCAATGTTGCCACTGATTCTACCAAAGACTCCATGAGTATATTAGCTGAAAAGGCCAATTTTTAAAATACTAATTGTCAAATTAAGGGCTCCTAGACCACACAGGTAAAACTGAACCACCGTCTGTGCAAGACAGAGGCACAACATTAGACCTTATTCCTTCACCTCGAGTCTAACCCAAACTGGGAACTCTCTCGGTTTAGCACGGTCTGGTTGGGCAGACACCTGTAGCTTATTTACTGAACTGTAGAGACAGCTAATTGAGGGTCACGGCTGAGTCAGGGATCCTGCCTCCAGTTTGCCTCTCAGTCAGGCTCCAAGCCTTGTTCAGATCCACCTGCAATGTCTGGATACCAGGATCCTACAGGAAGCCCAGAGACTGGTCCCAGAATCAGCTGCTGAGTCTTGGGATTGTGGAGATACAGGTTCTCTTTTCCCGTCTCTCTCCAGACCTACAGAATCCACAGATGTGAACCCACTGAAGTTTCAGGAGCGTATATATGCTTATTCTTCCAGTTCCCACCGCCATCCCCCAACGCCGAGGAATTGATTTTTTTTTTCCTAGATGTTTTTGTCTTGTTTGGGTGTTTTGTTTTCTCTGTGTGTTTTAGGAGGATTTAAGAATGCAATTTTCATTCTTGGCAACTAATCTATGCGTTTAAAAACAGTTTGGTGTTTGTTGAGACTTTCTTTGTTGGCGTATTGCCAGGCTTGGAAGACCAGTCCTGCTCATTTTTCAAGCTGAGCTTTAAGCATTTAACCGTGTGCTCTGCCAGCCCCAGTTCCATGCTCTGCATATGTGGACGCTCATTAACTATTTCCAGCTCTCGCGATTAAAGGATGGAGTAGAAATGTTCCTTTGAAAGGTGCAGGGTTAAACAGAGCCATTTTTGCTCAGCTCATCCCCTTCTATGATGCCCTGTGATTGTTACCCCACAGCAGGCTGTGCTAATGCTACGTGCATTTCGTGGAAGACACCAGGACTGGCTCAAGGCTGGGCTTCCTCTCTTGCACCCTGTCATGAGATAGGGGAAATCAGCTGTATGCTCAGAATTACAGAGACCGCGCAACACAGCACGGCTCAGTTTATCAGGGCAGCCTCTTGTGGAGTTCCTGTCAAGAAGTTGGTTATCTCCACCCACGTCATGCTGCTACACATGGGGGCGGGGGTTGGAAGAGCTGCTGTGGGTTTGGCTCCCTCCAGATTCCATCAGCAGGCACTAACACGCACACCCGCCCCCTCGGTACATTGAAGTATCCTGACCTCGAGGGGCACCTGAAAGGGAAGAAGCAGCGCTCGACTTTAGGGAGCTTCTGATCTTGTAGTAACGAGGCACCATATCAACCCGAGTAAGAAGAAAACCCCCAAGGTCCTGGAAAGTCAGTGTAGGATGGAGAGGAAGAGACACCGTGAGAATGTCAAGGGAGCATCGGGCACAGAGCAAGGTGTCTTCAGAGAGGGGTGGCACCATCCTGAGAATACCAGTCTCTGTGCCCCGCCTGTCTCGGCGCTGAAGAGAAACAGCGTCTACATTCCAGAGAGAAGCAAAGCTCCTCTGCTCACCCCTGCCAAGGAAATCAATCCCGCAGCCCCAGAGAGTTCAGTTTTATACCATGATGCTCTGCTGGGTCTAGAAAACCTGTGTTTCCTGCGTGAAGTTCAGACGGGGCTTGTGCTTCCCTCCACCTCCTGTAGGGTAATCTGGCCCACAGTCCGGCCTCACTGTTTGCAAAGCTTGCACTCAGCGCGTCCTTTATATTTTGGATGGCGAAGGACAGGCCAACAAAAATTTCGGAGACTACTCTGCTCCACTCAGCTGGAGGGCAGGGTTAGTATCTGAAACTAGCCCCCACTCCTCACCCCTCAACCTCTCCAGCCAGCACGTTCTGGTTTTTGTTTCCTGGGAAGCCAACCTTTGCTCTCAACACACCCACTCCTGGAATCTTTCTCTTACCCAAATCCCTTTCAAATGTTTCTTTTCTTCCCTGCCCCTTTTCTTTTAAAATCATGATTACTATTATTATTTGTTTTTTGTTATTTTATAGGTATGACGTTTGGCCTGCATGTATGTATGTGTGTGCGCAATAATTGCAGGGCACCTGATGAGGTCGGAAGAGGGTATTAGAACCCCTGCAACTGCAGTTCCAGATGGTACTGAGCTGCTGTGTGGGTGCCCGCTTCTCAGCAAGTGCTCCTAACAGCTGAGCCAACTTTCCAGCCCCATCCTACCTGTCCTTAAATGCCTACTTTCCTTGGTGACGTATCTGCAGTAACTATTTGAAGCTCAGGTGTGTCCTGTTTTGGTCAAAATTGCTTCTTATGTCTTTCTGACTTAGCTTTCCAAATACATTTGAAACTTTGATGACAGAGCGCTTATGAGCCTCAGCACACAGATGGGCACATGGCCAGCTTTCATGGGTCTCAGAAAAGTCTGTTGAAACTGAATTCATATTATTCATGTAATATCTATCATCTACCTATCAATTATAATATATATGTTTGCATATGTATTTTTTCACCTGTTGCCATGAAGTAGTCTGTATGATATCTAGGATGTTACAGAAATCATATCAAAGAGTATCTAAGACAGCCGGGCAGTGATGGCACACACCTTGAATCCCAGCACTCGGGAGGTGAATCTGTGAGTTCAAGGCCAGCCTGGTCTACAGAGCGAGTGAGTTCCTGGACAACCAGGGCTACATAGAGAAACCCTGTCTCAAAAACAAAAGCAAAACAAAATGAAACAATCAATCAAATAAACAAAAAGCCAAACAAGAACAAATATACCCCCAAACCTAAAAACATTAGGACCTCTTGCCCATAAAGCTTATATACAATGAACCAAGCACCAAGCTTTCCCCTGTGTGGGGAAGCAACTTGTCTCTCATTTCCGCAGACAAAGTGCCCCTGTCCCCAACACCAACACTCTCTCCTACAGCATAATAAAATGACAAGACTACTTTACCTTTGTGCCTTTGGAAGCTCTGTGATTTGGTGTACACCGTGTGTGCTAGCTATGTTTTTCCAATGAGACATCGTTTCTCTGATTATGAAATGGCCCTTTTTCTTTTTAATAACACTTCCGGTCTTCAAGTCATTTTTATATTGAGTGAATTCATATAGATAAAGAGGATATGTTTTTGACTGGGATGTTGGCACATGCTTGTGCTCCTAAGCAATTGGGACATTGAGTCAGGAGAATTTTGGAAGTCCTTCATGCACTGTTCTTAGATCCCTGACTCCACCTCAGGTCCCCCACTTCTTGCCTTGAATCCACTATGTTTTGCTGAGTGCTACGGGGACATTGGTCATGCCTCAAGCGCCTCTCGTTCCTGGCTGGCTTGCTTTCTTTTTCTTGTAACACATCGATTTTCAGAAAATTCAAGAGTGTCGTTGCCATTCATCCTGGTGACCGATGACCTCAGGTTGGTAGCTGACAGAAAGAAATTTCCTCCCTTCTCTGCCACCAGGGTCAGTCACATAGTTGTTCCTTTTGGCTTCCTACAGAACCTAGCTTCACTTTCTGTGCTCAGCTGTCGGCCAAAAGCATGGCCGACTGGACACAAGGCCTTTGCTCTGAGGAACTCACCCATCTACAAGTTTTCATTAGGTAAATTAAATAATTAAAATTCTGACTAATGTCTTCCCTCATTTTAGAATCTTGTCATTTATGGAAACTCCAAAGTTTCCTGCTTGTCTCTTTTTCTGTCTTTCTTTTATTTGTTTAAAAAAAATTTTTTTTTTTTTAAAAAAACTATTTGTACTGAAAAAGTCATCCTGCATGAGTCAAAGAGAAAGTGGAACAGAGGAAGCATGGTGCTGATGTCTTACAGCAATCTTGTGGAGAATGACAGCTTGGGTCTCAGCCAGGTGAAGATTTCAGCCTCCCCATCTTCCCAGAAATAGCTTCAATATGAGGTTATGGGCATCAACCATACTCCCTTCTTGATGCCCAGTGTATCTCTGGGAAATGAATTTAACCTTTCAGCAATCCAAGTATGAATGATGATAGATGCCCAGGGGTTGCCCCCCATAATTCTGTGACAATGAGAACTGTTGAACTATTAAGGGAGTTTGGAAAAATAAAATGACCTTACAGAGGAGAGACTTCCAGCAACTGCTAAAACTATAAAGGTATTTGAAATGAAACTCCTGGGTCCCTTGTAAATTTATACCCTCAATTTCCTGAGATTGTACTCCTCAGTTTGTTCTGGAGAGTTCTAAATCAGACATTGGCATCTGACAGCCCATTTGTCAGTGGTGGTAGGTGGGGACCAGGCAGAGACTACTCGGTGGTACTCCTTCGCTTAAAACTCAAATTTCCTTCTCTCTCCCAGTGGTCCATTGTGCATAAGAACAGAACCACAGTTGCTTACATGAACCTTATAGGAGTCACCAAACAAGAAGAGGAGGCCTTTCGCTTGGCAAAATATTGGGAGATTTCCAAACATCTCGTCTAAAAGGGGAAAGTGTCCATGCTCTGAAATGAGGGCTCAAGTTTTCCCAGAATCACAAAAGTATCCAACGAACAGACAATAACATGTTGTCATAGTCTCAGAGTTTTCCTGAGGAGCAACAGTTCAGAGGAAGCCATTTAGCTTCGTGACCTGAGTCTTGGTTTTTCTCACCGGTAAAATGAGGCAGTAGGTATCACGGGTGGTCCAGGAAGACTTCCCCTTTCAACAATCTAATCATCTGTCTTGTCACTGCACCAAGTTATGACCCAGTGTTGCCTAGTGTTGTTTCTTTTATTGCTATTTTCCAAATAAAATAACCTCTGGGCCCCACTCCCCATCACCTTTCCAGGGCACCAGGCTTAGTAAAGTCCCGTGACTTTCTCCTGTGCCAATCAGACTCAGGCTTTTGTGCTCCTCCGTGGATGTAGTTGGGATATCATCAGAACATGAGTTTTTCATTAGCTGTAGATAGTCTCTGGGAAGGAATTTTATTCTCAACTAATATTATCTCCTCTGTGCTAAAGATTCCCTTGTATGTTTTACTTTTAATTTCTCAGCAAAATTCTGTTCTTCTCTTTTCAGCTAGGTCTGATTTTCACTTGGGAACAGACTCCTCACAGGCTAAGCAACAGATATTTCTAAACAGTCATTGATATCCCCATATCACGGGTAATCTAGAAGAAAAATGTATCGGGCACTGAGGGCCTCAAGTTGAAACCAGAGAGAAACAAAACTAACGGACATGAGCAAGCAAGCACTTGTTGAAGGGTATTTGTGAGAGATGGCTGGAAGCATAGTGGAAAATGTGACCATCCACACACCAAGTTTCTAGCAACTCATTCTGTTTGTATCTGTTATGTCAATCTAATTATTAGTATCACTCCCCAGGCTTTCCAAAATGTCCTATTTTGGATGATGGGTTATAAAGTTGCCTTAACGATGGCTCATCTATAGAAATGAATTCAACAGAGACTATAACCATAGCAACTAAGAACCACGATGATGGGCGCTTTGTTAGCACAGACAACATCACACCCTTGGTGTATTTCGGTTTGAATGAGGCAATTCTTTCTATTGCTGGTGAGATTTGTACAGGCTGCACCAGTCTTGTCGGTTAATCTAATGCAAAGGCTCTTAGCGTCCAGATTCTGGTCTCTGGCATAGACTGAGAGTATTGCTGAGACATGTCAGGTCTTCATCTATGGGAAACAGATCAAGTTCAGCTCGAAAGAGCTGGCCAAAAGTGAACGGCAGAGAACTGTGTGGTTCACGTAAAGGAAGGGGTCTGCTTGACAGCCTGGCCAGAGGAGCCACTCCATGCTGGATGCTGGGCCTTTTCTCAGCGACAAGAGAAGCATGGAATAGCATGGGGTGTGGGGCAATTTGGCATACGTGGAAGGGTACACTGCATCCGTTGGAGGCAAGGGCCATGGATGTTGGCAAAGGCTAGATGATGGAGAACCTATATCAGCATCCATCATGGGCTTCCTTTGAAACTGAAATGGTACGTCAGATGTCACCCCATCCCAAGGCCTCTACTTGTACTGACAGTTAAATTTGCCACAAGATGACCTGGCTTTCAGGTCTTGATGATCTCTGAGAACTCTCTGCTCCCATTAGGGCCCTGTCCTTGTGTTGAGCATATCATGGGATGGAGCAGATCTGGTGACACTGTTTCTGGGGATCCAGGACAAAGAGTGCTGGCTGGCACTGCCAGCCTTGGGCACGCGTCCTCATGTTTGTGGCCACCTCCAGATGTTCCAGAAGTAGTGCAGCCAGAACAATCGATTTACGGGGATTTCTGCAGCAATTGCTGACAGTGCTTGGCTGACAGAAGATGCTGCCCGCTCCTGTGGTTGACCTGGATGGGGTCAAAGGTCATGGAACCTGGTGTGGAGTTTTAGCCTAGAGCTGTGAATCTTGAACTCTCTGCAGCTCTGAAGGACAGACCATAAAGCATGTGATCCTGTTTACCATGGTAGCTTGCACTCTTGGCTGCAGCAGCAGAACAGGTTGGAATGAGCAAATAAAATCACCCCAAAAGGCAAACTGCAAAAACTCTGCAATCACACGAGGAGGGCATGCTAACCGAGATTCTTTTCAAAGAAGAGAGTTATGGGGAAAAAAAAAAGAGAGACGACTAAGAACTTTTAAAATGAAGTGCAGATGTTTGTTTTCCACTTTGCTAGACATGAGGGCTAAACATGATAGCTATAAGAAATGTCTCTTTTTAGGCCCGAGGGAGATTTTCATTAGTGTTGTGCAAAACGCTTCCCCTTCAATAACTCGCTAAAGCACAGTTCCTGAGTAGGGACTTTCCCCTTTCTTCCAACAATCAGCAGTGTAGATTTGCTGACAAGTCAGTGGTGCTCTGAGGGAGTGTGGCAAGCCCTTCTTCTCCCCTGGGGACTCTGGAGATGCCAACAGATGGAAGTCACTTTGACTAAAGTGATGGCCATGAGGTTAGTGGGCCGTTTGGTCCACCCTGGACCATGCGGATGCTCGGTCCATCTTGTCCATCCAATATGCTTTAGTGAGTGCTTGGTGATGCTCTTTTAATGGTGACTCTCTTTTAAGAGAACCCTCCTACTTAAAAGCCTTTGTTATGATGTGTCCATTCGTGTTTCATTGCCGTTTACCCCAGCACCACTCGAGTTGCTGTAGCCCGAATTCTAATTAGTCTTAATAATATAAACCCAGAGTCAGATATGGGGGTTGATGCTGAAGATCAGAGAAGCAGAATGACCAGCCACTAGAAAGTTCTTCCCTTTACCAATGACCAGACCAAAGGGGCGAGCTAGTCCTTAGACTACTCCTCAGACTGCCTGCTTCCTCAGAACTGCTTCAGGCTGACTGCACTGAGCTCCTGTCTCCTCCCGCCTTATGTTCCTCTCTCTGCCCAGTCACATCACTCCGGTCTCCACCTCCCTAGTCCTGGGATTAAAAGTGTGTGATCCCTAGTGCTGGGATCACCTTTGGGTGAGCACTGTTTCTCTTTTAGACTGGATCAATTTTGTGTAGCTCAGGGCGGCCTTGAACTAGCAGAGATCCATCTGCCTCTGTCTCCTGAGTGCTGGGATTAAAGGTGTGTACCACCACTGCCTGGCCTCTTTGGCTAACTAGTGTGGCTAGCTCTGCATTCTGATCCTCAGACAAGCTTTGTTTGTTAGATCATAAACAAAATATCCCCACAATTTGCCTCTGAGGCTTGGTCCAGAATATAAATCAAGAATCTATTCTCTTCATAGAGAAAGTCAGGCTCTGAGAAATCTATCATCCAAAAAAAAAAAAAAACCAATGTTCTTTTTTGTTTTGTTTTGTTTTTAAAGACAGGATTTCTCTGGAATTGGCTCTGTACAGCAGACTGGCCTCAAACTCAGAGATCCGCTTGCCTCTGCCTCCTGAGTGCTGGGATTAAAGGCGCGCACCACCACCACCAGTGACAATGTTCTTGACAGAGAGGCTGACACACACTGTGGTGTGAAACTCCCCTAGCTGACAGTTTGGTAGTCATTGCAATCCACCGTCCCTCTGCAGAACGCCCTTTGAGAAGCACTGATGTACCCACGACTGCCATCTATTCCATCTTCACAGTTCCGAAACAACCTCCGTTAGCAGTCTGTCTTAACATTCAGAAAGAACAGTTTGTTTGAAACAATTTGGGTCTGTGAAAAGATACAATGGTACAAAGAACTCTGTGTGTCTTCCATCTTGGTCCCTTTCGAGTTCTGCCTATGGTGTACTTGCTACTAACGGGTTGATTCATGACCGTATGACCTGGATCCCCCTCTGCTCCTTTCTCAGAGCACTGTGTCCCCAACCCTCACGAGGATCATCTCAGGATTTTCCCTGTGCTGCCTCATAATTTAACCTGAGTCATGCATTTTTTTTTTTTGGCAAAAAATGTCACAGAAGTGATGCTGTGATCTCCTTACTGCCCATTTACTACGTGACCCTTGATGTGCATTTGTCCCATTGCTTGTGGTAGTGACTTGACTGCACAGCGTTTGTCCCCGTTTTTAAAAGTTACTTAAAAAAATGTAATTAGTATTATGAAAATATTCCATTACACAGTCTGCACTCCCCTAGTGTGTGTGTGTGTGCATGTGTGCACATGCGTGTGTGTGCGCACGTATGTGTGAAAGCTGGAATTCCATGTTAAGAGTCTTTCTCAGTTACTGTCCCCTTTATTTCTTGAGACAGGGTCTCTCACTGAAGCTGGAACTTGCCAATGCAGCTAGACTGGTCTGTCAGTAAGCCCCTGGGGTCCTCTCATCTATACCCCCAGCTGTGGGATCAGAGGTGTCCACTGCCCCACTTGGCCTTTGATGCCGGTGCTGGGGCTCAGACTCAGGCCCTCGTGTTTTCACGGTGAGCACTTTGTTGACAGAGTCGTGCCCTCCAGTCCTCGTGTGTTTGTTTAACACCAGTGTGAGCTTCTTGATGGATTTTTTTGCTGAGATGTTTACCGAGCGGTAATTTTCTAATTGTATCACGACACTCCCTGCATATTTAGCAGTCAGCATTGCCATGGAAGGATGAACTGTCTCATCTCCCATCTTAAAACTCGTTTATAAGTCATTCATTATTCAATGGATTATAGTCCTTTATTGTCATTCATTATTTTGGTAGTCAAGTTGACCTAGATTTTGACAGAGTCCCAAGCATGTGACTGTGGTGCTCCTTTGATATGTGACTCTGTACGTGTGTGTAGTCTTTTGACATGTGACTGTGTGCGTGTGTGCACATACGCGCATGTGTGCTTGCATGAGGTGGTGTTAGGAATTGAGCCCAGGGCCTTTATGTAAACCAGTCAAGTATCATTCTACTGAACTGCCTTCTCAGCCCTTTCAGCGACTTCTCCACAGTTGTTTTAAGACACTTGACACCTTCCCTGCCCTAATTCTGGGGCAGCCAGTCTTCTCAGGGCTCTGATTTCTGTTCTTGGTGATAGATGGTTTAGAAGCCATGATCTGAGTGTTGGGATCTTCTTGCTACTAGAGTGTTGCTGCTTCTAGGCTCTCTCGGTGGACAGAGCTAGGAGCTATAGGTGCTTTCATTCTCTCTCTCTCTCTCTCTCTCTCTCACACACACACACACACACACACACACACACACATGCACGCACACACGCATGCACACACACACAAACACATACCCATATGTATATACACATGCCTTTTTAGCTACACGTTTGTCCCCATTTATCTGGGCCCTGTTATACTTTACTTATTTGCTCACTGCCCTGTAAACACCTCTTCTCTCGACTGCACGGTGCTGCCTCTTGCCCCCATCTGATACTGTCCTTAGCAGGGCTCATGGCCGGCTGATGCCTGCTGCCCTGGCTCCTGCTCTCTCTGCTCTGGCCACTCTCACACATGCGCTTGGTCTTCCCAGTGCCTGGGGGGCTGAATTGAGACAGAGAGGAAGTAAGCTAAGGTGCTGTTTCTTAATCTGAAGGAAAAGTAGGCGATGGCTAAACCAGGGTTGCTGGCAAGGCTCCCCTTTGGTTCAAGGCTTCACTTTAGCAGTGAAACTGGAAGGCAGATAGCCTGGCTACCTAGAACACACTAAGGTTGAAACAAAATGGTCTTATGTGCACCAAGTCTACCTCAGAACTGTGATGATGGCCAGGAGGGTGAGAGGAGGTGGGTGTTTATGCATTCTGCAGTGTATTTTGGCCCTGGCTCTAATAGCACGAATGGGGTTGTCAGCACTGGTTTTAACAATGCTAAGTCAGCAGAATGCCTGTCAACTGGTCTAGACACGCACAGGGCCTAATGAAATGAGAACAAGAAACAATTGATTTTTCAGCTGCACCGAGAGATTGCACTCACCCTTACAGGACAGTCTTGCGTGACAGCACTTCATCCCACTCAAATGCCAATGAAAGCCCTCTACCACACGCACACTAAGAAATATAAAGGGTACTCATACATAGGGGTCCGGCTTGGGAGGCATTAGTGTCAGCCTGTTCATCATGTTTATGGGCGACCGTGTTCTGTGAGCACCAATAGATCAGAACAAAATAACCATTAGGAAAAATGGTGGTTATGTGGCTGCTTCTTCATCTTCCAGGCACTCATCTAGAGTATATACATTCTACTTCCAGGCACCCATCTACTGTATATACTCCCATCTAGGGTACATACACCCATATAGGGTATATACACCCATCTACTGTATATATACCCATCTACGGTATATACATCCATCTACTGAATATACACCCATCTAGGGTATATACACCTATCCATGGTATATAGACCTATTTAGGGTATATACATCCATCTACTGTATATACACTCCTCTGCTGTATATACACCCATCTGCTGATATATACACACACATCTATGGCATATACACCCATCTAAGGTATATATACCCTACTGAAACCCACAGCCCAGATCCAAATGCTGGCAGGATGCACAATGCAGAAGAAAATAAGACATCAAGAGATCTGGTTTTGATATCAATGCTGGACAATTAAGTACTTCCCTATTTTTAGGCTTCATTGTTACTCAAAGGAGCTCCCTTTTCCTACCAAACCCTTCTGGATCAAGTGTAAGCTCTTTGAGGGTTAAGGACAGAATGGTGGATCTTTGGAGCCACACACAGCTAGTTACAGGTAGGAGCTGACTCATAGGATGACTCCAGACTTTCCCCGCTAGACTGTGACCTGTGACAGCGAGGAAGGGTTTGCACCTATTTCTCTACAGTGCTTCAGTCACTTTTACTCACTATGCATACGACTCACACTGAGAGCTACCACAGCCCTTCTGCTCATCACCTTTTTTCCTTCCACACTGCTTTGCCTCCTTGCCTAGCTCATAGGTTGATTGATGCTGTTGCAAGAATGATCCTCATCTATATGTGGAAACCATCTCGCTGTTCTTGGAACTGGATTACTTTCATCTCGGCACCTAGAAGCCAGACATTCCAGCTCAGGATACAGTCCGGGCATTCGTTCTGTACTGGCTTCCGCCGTGAATTTTTGGCTGAACTTTCAGCAGCTCTCCTAGCCTCTCTGGGACTTACGCTTTGCACTTGTGAGATGGAAGGTTGGTCTTCCTGATCTCTCAGCATCCACAGATGTTTGTGCATAATCGTGAGATCGTCACATCCTGATAGACAGAGCAAAGATTGACAAGGAAAACTGGAACCATGGCCTATAATACAGGCCATTATCTTCATACTGGAGTTCACCCTTCTTTTCCCCTGTTTTATTGTTTTCTGCTTTTGCAGTTCCCGAGACCGAGAGAACAGCAGAAGGCACCAAGGGCTGCTGCATCCCCAGCTCAGGGAACAGCTAGGAGAAGCCTGGCATCCACTACCTTCTGCTTCCCTTTGAGACCACAGAAGACCACAATCACCCAAGACATCCAGTCCCCAGTGATGGAGGACTGCAGTGGCCGGCAAGCCCAGTGTTCTCAGTGACCTTTTCATATTTTAGAGTTTGGATTTTTTTTTTTAAACAAAATGTCACAGCGCTTGTACCAAAGGATCAATAGCCAGACTCTCTTTCCGCACTTGTCTTTCTTTCCAAAATCATCTCCATTCCTGAAATATGGGCAAAGTAATTTTTCCTATTCTTCTTTGTTTTTCTTCCTCTCTCTGTGAAAATGGCTGCATTGGATATAAATGTAAATGATCTAAAATATAGTTTGGAAATTCATTTCAAAATACCCGGCATGCATGCCTAATAAGCCTTGTGCTGTATTTAAGAAGAAAAGCAATAATAATAGAGCCACAAAATTACATGCTGTCAAAGGTAGAAAAGACCAAAAAAAAAAAAAAGACAATAGGGAACACGAAAATCAATGTTTTCCCAATTGCTGTTGGAATACTTCAGTGGAACTTGAAATGACTGTTAATGTGACAACCGGTATTTTATGAAAGTAATGGAAGTATGCAAACAACAGTGCGTAGCAGACAAGCATATTCATCTATGTAAGCATGATTATTTATGATTGATTATTTTGATTTCCTGTTTAATTTAGAAATAGTCTATGGAAAATGAAAATTGACTAAAAAAACCTATTCAATATTTATTGACCATCTAAATGTGCAACCGTCTGTGCAAAAATAATTCATGGAAATAATGATTATTAGGTGCTGTGACTATTAAAGGTATTCAATTTGTAACTTTAAAGACCTAAGAAAGAAAATGTCTGGGTCCAGAAGATATTAATGGTGTACTCCAGGAAACATTTAAAAAAGAATAGCATTTTTTTTGCATGATTTCCCACCCCCCCCAAAAAAAAGTAAAGACAGAAAGACTTCTAATTTCATTTTACTATTATATACCTGATACCCAAATCAGAGCAATAGGACATTTAATTTTATACACAAAATCCTCAACAAAACATTAGTATTCTGGTTGATGTTTTATAGTCAACTTGACACAAGACAGCTAAGTGAGAAGAGGGAGCTGCAGTTGAGAAAATGCCCTGTGGGGCATCCTCTTACTTAGTGATTGGGATGGGAGGACCCAGCACAGGGTGAATAGCGCTGCCCCTGGACAGTTGGTCCTGGCTTGTATAAGAGATCAGACTGAGCGCACTATAGACAGCAAGCCAACAAGTAGCACTTCACCGTGGGTTCTGCTTCCACCCTTGAGCTTCTGGCTTGGCTTCCCTTTGCACTGACTGTGATCAGGACGTGTGCACTTAAACAGTTCCTTTCCTCCTCTAGTTGTCTTGGTCAGAGTGGGGTTTTGTTTTTGTTGTTGTTGTTTTGTTTCTTGAGACAGGATTTCTCTGTAGCTTTGGAGCCTTTCCTGAAACTCACTCTGTAGATGAGGCTGGTCTCGCACTCACATAGATCCGCCTGCCTCTGCCTCCCGAGTGCTGAGATTAAAGGTGTGTGCCACCACTGTCCGGCTCAGTCACAATGTTTTATCTTAGCAATATTAACTAAGACAATTGGCAATTCAGATCTATCATTATATAAAAATAGCAGGGATGTGGCTCACTGACAGAACACTTATGCCTAGTTAGCATGTGTGAGACCCTTGGCTTTGATTCCTACGGCCACAAAAGAAAAAAAAATTAAAAATGTGAAAATAATTATATGCCATGACCAAATAAGATCAATATTCAAAAATCAGTCTCATAATGTCAATTTGTATAGGATAAATATTTGAGAAAAATCCAATACTTTTATAATTAAAAAAAAACCAAAAACAAAATAACTTTCTCAAACTAGTGCTAAAGGAAACCTTCTTCAGCTCGACATTAAGAGCAGCTATGAAGAGCTTGTGATCAACATGTTTCAGAAACAGGCAAGATTACTTCCTCTCTAAGACCAAGAGCAAGGCAAAAGGAAGAGTGTCATCATTCTCATTCAATAGGGTACCAGACGCTCTAGGAATTGTCAGCAATCACAGCGAAGAAATAAACGTCACGCGGTTTGAAAAGGTAGACATTGAACTTCTGTATTTTCAGATGATATAGCTAGCTACACAGACAATCCAAGCTATCCAAGTGAATAAATTCATAAATAAGTAGATAGAGAAATAAAGTCCCTCCTAGACCTAATAAGTGAGTTCAGTATGTTTGTAGTGTATATAAGATCAGCACACACACACACACACACACACACACACACACCAATTACATTCTGAGTACTATATTTTCTATATATTATGTTTTATGTACATGTTTGTATAACTAACTGTAAACATCTGAAAATTATAATTAAAATGCAATTTAATTTAAAGTCACTAAAAATAAGCGCAAGAGATGAAATACAAAATTTGTATTCTGAAAAGAAAACAGCAAAATGCTGACCACAGAAATTCAGGAAGCCCAGACCAACAAGGAGCACTTTGTGCTTACGGACCAGAAGAATCGCCGTAGTAGATAAGTCACTCTTCCCAAACTGATTGGTAGATGTAGAGCAACTTTTATCAGAATCTCAGCGTGCTTTTGTAAAGATAAAATTATTATAGGGTTTATATTAAAAGGCACAGTAGGTCATAACAGACTACCCATAAATACTATCCTACCGTGTCTATTTTCTCTTTGGGGACATAGAGGCAGACGCAGTTCTATGGAGGAAAGACAGTCTTCTCAATAAACGTTTCTGAGGCACGTGGACATCCACAGTTAAAGAGACAACTATACCTCACAAAATTTCCCCACTAAAAATAAATTATAGATTAACATTTGTTTTAAACGTATTTTATGAACTTTGTGAAAATTTCCTGCATCCATACATGGTATTTTGATCCTAAGCACCATGTTCCCCCTTACTCCTCTCACGTCTCACCTTCCGTTCCCCATTCCCTCCCAACTTTAAGTTCTTTTTTCTTTTGAAACAACTCGCTGAGTCCAATTTGTGCTGTGCATATATTCACGTGTGGGAGGTCACCCACTGGCGTATGGTTGATCTACTCGAGGCCACAACCTTGGATCATATTTTTAAATTTAAAATATAAAAATGAAAACCTTTTTTCTATAAAAAATATTTATGAGTATGAGTGTACTGCCTGCATGAATGTCTGGTGCCCAAAGAGGCCAGGGGTGATCTTGGATCTTTGGCACTGGGGTTACATGTGAGCTGTCACGTGGGTGCTGAGCATTGGACCCACAGTCCACTGGAAGAACAGCCGGTGCTTTTAACTGTTGTGCCATCTCTCTAACTCCTAGAAAACTTTTATAAGAAAACATGGAAGAAAATCTTTAGACTCTAGGTCTAGACAAAGAGTCCTTACGCTAGCACCAAAAGCATGGATCCACAAATGAGAAAACTGGTACTGTAAACCTTCAACTCTCAGAGGGTCCATGGAAAGAGGATGAAGAAAAGGTACGGACTGGGGGAAAATATGCTAAAATATTGTATCTGTTAAAGGACTAGTATCTGCAATGCATAAAGAACTCCCATTGTCAACAATGAAAGGAAAGCAAAATAAAATATCCAATCAAAAATGGGTGAAATATGAAAAGGCTTTTCCTCAAAGATGTACAGATGGCGAAGAAGCCCGTGGCAAGATGCTCAGCATAGTTTTCCAGTCACGACACACGTGTCAGAATTCCTGCCGTAGAAACTGGTCCCAGTACCAGACACCGACAAGGATGCAGAGACAGAGTACATTACTTATAAAAAGATATATCCGCCCCAGAAAAGCTTGGCAGTTTCTTATAAAACTAAATACAGGCTACCATATGACCCAGAAAGTTTACTTTTGAGCGCTTGCCCACAGAAATAAGAAAGGGCATGTTTATAGAGCTAGATATGAAATTTCTATAACCTCTATTTATAATAGCATCAAACTAGAAGCAAATCTAATACTCTCCCACATATTAAAGGGTAAAATGGATATGGTACAGGCAGTGGGATGGTCCTCACCAAGGAGAGAAACCAAGGACTAACACATGGCAAGTGTGGAGAAATCTACAGGGCCACACACAGAGTACAAATCCCATGAGTTATACTCTGTGTAATTGCTATATATATGTATATATTTGAGCTTTATATTTTTCTCCACTCCACTCCCTTCCTCTCCCCTCTCCCTCTACCCTCTCTCAAGGTTCTGATGCACCCAATTTACTCAGGAGATCTTGTCTTTTTCTACTTCCCACGTACATTAGATCCATGTATGTCTCTCTTAGGGTCCTCTTTGTGGTCTAGGTTTTCTGGGATTGTGAATCGTAGGCTGGTTTTTATTTGCTTTATGTCCAAAGGCCACTTATGAGTGAGTATGTATTATATTTGTCTTTCTGGGTCTGGGTTACCTCACTCAGTATGATGTTTTCTAGATCCATCCATTTGCCCACAAATTTCAAAATGTCATTATGTTTTTTACTGCTGTGTAGTTCTCCATTATGTATTGTACCACATTTTCCTTATCCATTCTTCATTCGAGGGGCATTTAGGTTGCTTCCAGGTTCCGGCTATGACAAACAATGCTGCTGTGAACATAGTTGAGCACATGACTGAGCATCCTTTGGGTATATGCCCAAAGTAGTATTGCTGGGTCTTGAGGAAAATTGTTTCCTATTTTTTTTGAGAAATTGCCTTATTGATATCCAAAGTGGCTGTGCCAGTTTGACCCACCAGCAATGGAGGAGTGTTCCCTTTGCCCCACATCCTCTCCTGCATAAGTTATCATCAGTGATTTTGATCTTGGCCATTCTGACAGGTGTAAGATGAAATCTCAGAGTTGTTTTGATTTGCATTTCTCTGAAGGCTAAGGATTGAGCATTTCCTTAAGTGTCTTTCAGCACTCATTAACATCGATGCAAAAATACTCAATAAAATACTGGCAAACTGAATCCAAGAACACATCAGAAAAATCATCCACATGATCAAGTCGGCTTCATCCCAGATATGCAGTGATGGTTCAACATACGAAAATCTGTGAATGTAATCTACCATATAATCAAAACCACATGATCATCTTATCAGATGCTGTAAAAGCCTTCAACAAAATACAACATCCCTTCATGATAAAGGTCTTGGAGAGAGCAGGGATACAAGGAGCATACCTAAACATAATAAAGGCAATATACAGCAAGCCTACAGCCAACATCAAAATAAATGGAGAGAAACTCAAAGTGATCCCACTGAAATCAGGATCAAGACAAGGTTGTCCACTCTCTCCATATCTATGCAATTGCATTTATATTGCATCCTTGGAACGATGAAGAAGCAGTGAGTAGCTTGGTAGCAGCTAGGAATTAAGGACCATGGTTGGAAATGGATGAGAAAGGATAGGAGTGAAGGGGAAAATGTGAGGAGACTGTAGAAGACCAACATGAGAGATTATTTCGTATCTACCTGGATAAATGTCACCAGCTTGGTTATGACTTTACATTACGGTTTTGCCATATGTTGCTGGTGTGGAAAGTAAGGAAGTCATATATAAATGGAATCTTGCTACCTCATTTCCTCCAGATGCATGTGAACCAACAGTGATCTCAAAGTATTGATTTTATTTTTAAATCAGAAACACACTATCTTCAGCTGAATTTCGTACGAAGAAATGGAGTAAAGTATGCATAATTTGGGGTAAAATTAAAGTAACTGTCAGTAAATAGCTTCTTGACGCAATATGACTTTTTCTGTCTATTCTCCCCGGAACTTGTGGTCCTAATCACAACTTGGGTGCATAGAAACACCCAGGACTTTATTTTTATGCAATGTTTTAGTATGAAACAGAAATTGCCTTGCCAAACAATTTAATTTATGAATGTAAATGAAAGGCACGTATGTACGACTCCATGAAATCCAGCTGTGCTTCTGTGAAATGTTTGGGGAAAGGAGATGCTAACTCTCCTTGATGATATAGCCAAAACATAACCAGAGTCTGCTGGCGTGATCTAGATTTAAATCCAGCAGAGGTTTTGTTCAGCTTGCTTTTGCCTGCTTTTCCCGGCCCTTGCTCAGCTGCGTTAGGGAACCCAAGAGGCAGGACTGGTGCAGGTTCTCACACTTGTTTCTAGAGCACTGAAAACTTGGGAAGAGCCTACGGGAGGGAAATGCATATTGTCTCCTGTCTCCTGAAGTGCCCTGCTGGCACTCTTCTCTTTTAGGTGCCAGTGGATTGAATGCCACTGCCATTCCCTTAACCCCAAGTCTGGCAGTTCCTTTGCTATTTTGCCTAGTTTGGGGTGTATATGTGTCTTTGTGTTTCTTATACTTTTTTTTCATCCTAGGGATTTTTGTTATTGTTTGTTTTATTTTGCCTGTTACTTTTCTAAAGGAATAAAAAGGTATAGAGTTGGGGGCGGTGAGAGAATCTGGAAGGAGCTGGAGGAGGGGAAACCATGATCAAAATATATTATATGAAAACAATTATTTTTCAATAAAAAAGAAAATTGGTTTAAGAAAAGATTGTATTGTTCCATAGAGTTGGCGGAGTACCATTTACTCTGGGTTGCATTCCCTGAGGGACAGCATCTCTGCATTCTCTGTCTGGGAAGAAGGGTTGAGGTAGGAGAGGGCTCTGTCAGCAGACAGGAGTAGGAGTGTCTTTGTCACTTTCTCCCACCCCTGTCACAGGCAGCAGAGCGTCACCTTCCATGTTGTCCTCATGAGGACAGAATGCTTCCTGACTAAAGGACCTCTGAAGATATCACACCATCCCAGGGCAAAAAAGTCAACTCGTGCAGGTGTCTTTGCAAGAAAAGACACTTCTGCTGGGCAGTGGTGGCACACACCTTTGATCCCTAGCATTGGGGAGGCAGAGGCAGGTGGATCTCTGTGAGTTCGAGGCCAGACTAGTCTACAAGAGCTAGTTCCAGGATAGGCTTGATAGCTACAGTGAAACCCTGACTCAAAAAAAAAAAAAAACAAAAACAAAAAACAAAACAAAACAAAAAACATTTTCCTTGATTTTCATGTCAAAGTCTCTCTTCCCCTCCTCTCTCCTCCCCTTCTCTTCTCTTCTCTTCTCTTCTCTTCTCTTCTCTTCTCTTCTCTCCTATCCCCCTCCCTCCCTTCTCTTTTCCTCTCCTCTCCTCTCCTCTCTTTTCTCCATCTTCTCCCCATTCCTCTCCTCTCCTCCCCCCCTCTCCTCTCTTCTTCCCTTCCCTTTTCTCCTCCCTTTCCCTCCCTTTCCTCCTCAGCTCTCTTCTCCTCTCCTCTCCTTTCCCCTCCCCTTCTCTCTCTTTCTCTCTCCCCCCCCCACCTCTCTCTCATATAATGCATGAGTGTTATAAGATATGACGGTTCAATGCAGTAAAGTGATTGATCAATAGATAAGTAAAGCCCCTGCAGAATTCACATGAATAGGGGTTTGGTGCATGTGCAAATGTGCAGAGCTGGTTTCTAAAGTTGACACAAAGACACTTGGCTAGGAGTGTCAACACTGGGCTCAATAAATAAGTGACCAATGACGATAATTAGTTGATTTTAAAAATAGGGAAGGATGAGATTTTAAAAATAGTGGAGGAATAGAGTATTGAAAAGCACAGGATAAGCATCCAAAGAGAGCAGGGCTAACCTGAGGAAGGAAGATGTACAGGTTTGGTTTTGTTACCTTGACACAAATGAAAATCACCCAGGAAGAGGGAACTCAGTTGAGGAATTGCCTACATCAAATTGACCCAAGAGCAAATCTATGGGGTAGTTTTCTTATTTAATGAGTGCTGTGAGGGGGCTCTGCCCACTGGACACTGCCACCCTTAGGCAGGTGTCTCTGGATATATAAGAAAGCAAGCTGAGTAAGCCATAGATTTGCTTCCTCCTGGCACCTGGCTCCATTCTTGCTTGAGTTCCCACCTGATTTCTCCCGATTATGGACAGTGACTGGGACAGGTACACCAACCTCCACCGATGCTTCTGACCATGGTGTTTATCACAGCAACAGCAAGAAAAGTCGGAGAGAAGGGAACCAGCTGAAAGTGGGGAGCACAGGAAGGTCAGCAGGGGGGAGAATGAATGAGAACAAAGTCTAACGGCACACATGGATGAAGATGCCACAACATGCCTCTTAATATTTATGTCAACTTAAAATTAAAAGAATAATTTCTTGGCAGGGGCGTCATTGAGATAGAGTTTCTCTGTGTATCCCTGGCTATCCTGGAACTTGTTCTGTAGACCAGACTGCCCTCAAACTCAGAGGTCTACCTGCCTCTGCCTCGCAAATGCTGGGATTAAAGGTGTGTGCCACCACCTCTCAGCAATAAAATAATTTCTAATAAGATGATATACTAATTTTATTAATGGCTTAGTATTATGTCTAAAAAGGCCAGGATTTTTGATAAAGGTGACAGAATCAGGGGCTCTGGGAAGGAGCCCGATGGAGAGGGTGGCTTCTCACCCGCCCCAGCAATGCACTGCAATATCCCTGATGAAGATGGTATTCCTTTTGTTCCAAAGAAGTCTCAACCAGGAGCAGATACTGCAAATGCAAGCCGGCTTTGCTGGTGCACTGACTTTAGGATCTAGAAGGGACTCCTCAAGACCTAGCACTAATAAAGATCCTCCTAGCACGACAGATCACCTTCACGACTTGGTTAGTGGTCAGTACTTCCAGGAGAAGGCATTAGAAAGCAGAAGACAGAACATCCGTTCCCTCACCGCATGGTTGCCACCAGGAAGGAAGAGGGACCTTCAGGGCAATGTTTAGAGGCTTCAGAGATGGGATCACACCTTCCTGGTCTCTTGGGTACATAAGGCCTCTTGAACTTGTCCAGGCATAAGCTGAGCATCCATAGCTGACAAAATTCTCAGCAGCATGTTGGCCTTACTACCTGAGTCTTGGATCTGGAATACTGCAAGGCTCCAGAGTCTGTCCACAGCACTCCCCTGGGAGCTTTGGCATGCCCTTGAGGTTGGGCACAGGAGTGTGGTAGGGTGGGGAAAGGCCATAGTAGGGAATAAGCCCAAACCATTAATAACTCCTTTCTTTCTAAGCACGCTACTGTGAAGAGTAAATTGATTATAATTTCCAGAGGGCTTTTGGCTATCGGTATTACAATTAAGAAACAGAAAACCCAAGCTACAGAAACATACCAAAACCACAGGCTGAACCACAGCTGTTAGAATAATTCCTTGCCTGCCCCAAGCTCAGAAAAGCAGTATCCTGGCAGGACATGTTGCTGCACACTACAGTCACAGGCAGGCTGCCTTCTCCAAAGGCCCAGAAAGAGAACAACCTCCTGACCCATCTCTTCAGCAAGTCACCTCTCCTGTGTCTTCCCAGGATAGACCAGAAATAATAACCCTTTAATACAGTTCCTCATGCTGTGGTGACCCCAGCCATAAAATTATTCCATTGCTACAGCATAACTGTAATTTTGCTGCTGTTATGAACAGGCACGTAAATATCTGATATGCAGGGTATCTTATATACAACCCCCGAGGGCTTGCAACCCACAGGTTGGGAGCCGCTGTCTTAGAGCTTTATGTAGACAACCAACATTGGAGATCATTAATGATATCTAGGGCCCCTAGAAAGTCTGTCCAATCTAAGGTCCATGATGTGGGAGAGTTTTCTGTTTTGTGTTGATTTTATTGGTTAATAAAGAAACTGCCTTGCCCTTTAATAGGACAGAAAATTAGGTAGGCAGAGTAGACAGAACAGAATGCTGGGAGAAAGAAGCCGAGTCAGGCAGTCACCATGATTCTCCCACCCGACACAGATGCAGGTTAAGATCTTTCCTGGTAAGCCGCTACACCTTGTGGTGCTACACAGATTATTAAATATGGGTAAAAGCAAGATGTGAGAATTAGCCAATAAGAGGCTGGAACTAATGGGCCAGGCAGTGTTTAAAAGAATACAATTTGTGTGTTGTTATTTCAGGTATAAAGCTAGCCATGTGGGAGCTGGGTGGTGGGAAGCGGCCCGCTGCTCCTATTTCAACAGGTCCAGCCTGAGAGAGGCATATCGGTATTTGTAGAATGACTTCAACTCAAGCATAGAGCTTGCCAGATGATTCCCTTAGGATAGCCTGAGCTATATGTTGAGCCTCCTTTGCTCTCCTGCTCTGAGGATGGTGACAGAGAAGAATGGAATTTGCCCAAGGCTTTCCTGTCTTATATTAGTGTGGTGGTTTGAATGAAAATGGCCCCCAGGGAGTGGCACTATCAGGAGGTGTGGCCTTGTTGGATTAGGAAGTGTGCCACTGGGGGTGGGCTTTGAGGTCTCAGAAGCCCAAGCCAGGCCCTGAGTCACTTCCTCTTCCTGCCAACCAGATGTAGAATTCTTAGCTCCCTCTCTAGCAATATGTCCTCCTGTACCCTTCCGTGCTTCCTGCTGTGATGACAACAGACTAAACCTCTGAACCGTAAACCAGCCCCAATTAAATGCTTTCCTTTATAAGATTTGCTGTGGCCATGGTGTCTCTTCACAGCTGTAGAAACCTTAACTAAGACAACTTATACAATTTTAACAACAATAACAATTTTAGGGTGGGGAAAAGAAAAGCCAAGACTCTCACTTCTCTCCCACTTCCAACCTTGGTAACCGCAGGTCCAGTGGATGTTTCTGTCCATCAGTCACATCCTGATGTCCCAGAAGATGGTGACAGGCATAGACATTTCCTTGTCCCTCTTATGCTTACTACTCTGTGGTTCTAGCACAAACAGAGGAAGTCCTTGGGAGAGATGACCCTGCTTATTGCCATCTTGGGCAGGGAGCGGTTCTTCTGTGAAAACCTGCTTCCTATCTCCAATTTCCTCTCCGTTCTGCACAATGGACCTGCTCAAGCGGATGGGAGAGAACAAAAACAAACAAACGTGTCTTCTTCCTAATGGACCCTGAGAGGTGAGGGAATGTTATAACAGCCCTCATCTTTATCCGTATAGACCAGGTTCTCAACCTGTGGGTTGCACTCCCTTTGGGGGGACGTCACATATCAGATATCCTGCATATCAGATATTTACATTACAATTCACAACAGCAGCAAACTAGTGTGATGAAGTAGCCAATATGAAATACAATATGAAATATGAAAATAATTCTAGGGTGGGGGCACCACAACATGAGAAACGGATGTATTAAAGGGTCACAGCAGTAGGAAGGTTGAGAACCCCTGCTCTAGACTGTGTTCTCTGCTCTTCTTTGCAGCTTAAACAATGATGATTTTCCTAAATCCAATAATGTCCAAGAGTACTGTGGACCCCAAGATTCACGGTCCTTCTCACAGGACTCCATATTAGAAGTCTTTGAGAAAGACTAATCGGCTAATCTAAAATACTCAGTCCACCACTCTGGCTGCTAATTCCTTTATTCTCATTCAGTTATCTGTATTCACTTCAGTGGGGGCCCTTGACCAGGTCTAAGGAGTCTGGCAGGTCAATTGCTGAAATTAGAATAGAACTCCGAGCTAAGTGTGGTGGCCCACACCTTTAATCACAGTGCTTGGGAGGCAGAGGTGGCAGATCTCTAAATTCCACACCAGCATGGTCTATGTAGCGAGCCCCAGGCCCCCCGGGACCACATAGAGAGACTGTCTAGAAACAAAACAGAAAGCAATAGGACTCAGACTCTGGCTTATAAGGTCCTCTGGATTCACCAGCATACTCTTGAGCACAGCACACACTGAGGAGTGCTGGAAAAAAGTGCTTTGCTTTACATATGGTTGCTGAGCAACCAGTGGCCAGGTGAGGGTTCAGAGTTGGGCATTTGCGATTCTGGAGACATTGTTTCTCTTTTACTTCCTGTTTTTACTCCGGTCATCTTAGAGATGAGGTGACCGATTCTCGACTATGACTATAAAGCTCTATTGAATTTCACATTAGCAAAAAGCAATGTCGCCTTTCTTTCCATCTCTGCACCGGCAACTGTGCGCAGTGTGTAATGGTTTGGGAAAGGGAGCTAGTGTGTCAGTTCACACAGCTGTGGCGAATGTCCTGGAGAGCAACTGGAAAAACAGGAAAGATCTCTTCTGGTTGGTGGTCCCTTTACTAGACTGCCATCCGCGGTCCTTTAGTGAGTCAGAACACCATGGTGGAGAAGTGGTGGGGGTCCCAAGTAGCTCCTTTCACGGCGGCCAGGAGAGGGTGGGGGAAGGAGTGCCCAAAGGCACTCACCGAGTGATTTATTTCCTCCAACCAAGCTCCACCGTTTTCAACTTCCTACCACTTCCCCAGATAGCACCACCTGCTCGGGACCAGTCTGGAAGACATTTCACATTCAAGCCGCGCAGCTGTAGATGGAGCCCGCGGCTGTATCTGCGCATTAGGTGCGGGGCTCAAGGCGGCATCTGCACACTTTTTGTCCGCCCAGTCGTTCGTCCCACAGCTGTGCTGCTGTGAGCTTTCCCAGGGAGGCTGAGGGCTGCAGACACTTCACCCTTCCTCCTTTCTCCCCCATCCTTTCTATAGAACTTCCTGAAAAATCTCACTTAGGGTGCCGGTCTGCTAGCCAATGGGAGAGGGAGGCCACACCAGAAGGTGGCTTATTTCCCTGGACACCGAGGCTGTGCGATCAAAGCGGTTCAAAGTTGTGACAGCCACAGGTAGTTTATCCACGATCGTCCAAACCACACATTTGTCCGCTCTTCCTTCAAGAACTGTGAGAGGGGAGAAAGAACCATGACCTTGGGGGACTAGGATGGGTAGAGGACAACAGTCACCCCTGTTCCTTTTCCCATCTGTGGGTGGCGAAGGCTATCACCTGCCTTCACTGCCAGACAGCCGGAAGCAATGAGCCTCTTCCCCTCTGCAAGCCTTTTGCTTCCCCAAATCCACTGAATACAACCTAAACCTTAAAAAAAAAAAAAAAAAGCAAGATGTGTACAGAAAACAAAACAAAACAAAAAACCCCACTAACTGAAAATGCGGCTCCCCTTCCTCAGACGCTAAAAATAGAAGGATAGTTTCAGGTGTTTTTTTTTTTCAGTATTTATTACATTTTTGTTTTTGAGACATATACAAACAATCCATTCTCTTCCACCACACACACACAAAACAGCCATTCTTGTGATTTTATAAAGTGCATTTCCCCTCTACCATTGTGTACAAAAATATTTCTTAAAACCATGCAGGAGGTTTTGGACAAGGCACTTTTAGGCATAGGGTGAGGAGGACAAGCCATCTGCTGAATATTCACATTTAAGCAAAAGTGCCATATCCTGTCATGGATAGTCTAGAAGTCCTCGTGGCCCGGGGGTCTCTGGGACCGAGCAGCAAAACTGTGGAAACACTCACAGCTTTGTGGGTTGAGCTGGGGGTACCTTACAGCCTGCAGCAGGAGGAACTACTGCTCCTGACTTCCTGTCCTCTGCTTCAGGACCGCTGCAAGACTGTCTCATAGGGAAGATCCCGCTATAGGGAAGATTCCATGATTTCTGGAACAACTTATCTCCAGGTACGCGAAGACCTTCCTGGAACAAACAGCCAGCATGCAGCTTACATCTCAGGGATAAAACAACTCGAACCATTGATTCAAGTTGCTTCCGTTTCTGGAGAGCTACAGACTTCCACTATTTCTTACTAGCTTTCCTATAAAGAGCTCACACAGCACTCAAATGCTTCTTGTAAGAAGCACGGAAAACTTGTTTACCAGATGAAATTTCGTAGCCCAGCTTATTTACTGTAGCCATTCTGCAAAAGCATCCCAGAGGATTTGGGGAAATAAATATGAAACAGAAATAGAGTTGCCCTTCCCTTCCTGGATTATAGTGTCTGGGATGGACACTGGGGTCAGGGTCCATTCATCGCTGTAACCAAGGGTTGCACAAAGGCAGATCTCCAGGCCAAGTTTGCCAAGGGATCTTCAAGCAAGGGGCCTGTCACCCTCTGAGGCGTGTAGGTTTGTCTACGATGATGAGCTAGGAGTAAAGCGTAGTCTCTCAAGGCAGCTCCCGGGGCTATCTCAGAGTCACGGGACAGACTGGGTCAGAAGGAGGAGGGTTGTACAGAGAGTCTTCAGAGTCTCAGTGAGTGGCAGCAATGAGGAGGGAAGTGGAGAAGAGTCTTGGCAAGCAGGTGAAGACATGTCCTCTGGGCTGAGCGCTGGGGTGCCTATCCCAGGTGTGCTGGCTAGGGGCTTTCAATCAGCGCCCCTAGCAAGAAAGCTGGGACAAATCTGGGTAAAAAGGGGCAGGGATTTATATCTGCTTCAGAGGGGATAAATAATGTGGAATTACCATATCTCATGTTATGACATGGAATGTCTGAACACCATTCCACACCACTGAACAGACTTCATGCTGTAGTTAGTGGGGGCCCTTTTCTTCTGAAAATGATCTCTAGTCTGCTACTCTTGAGTAACCGTGCAGCTGGCTGCCTTACTGCACCAGGAAAAGAAAACTTAGCCCAAGATGAACCATATGACCCATAAGAGCTCAGTTTTGCTTGCATCCAATTTAAATCTAGCAGCTCCAATCACCATAACTGGAACATTTAAAGTATATCCATCTAGCAGAGATATGGCATGCTTACACAACACACAACCCCACCCGACTTCAACCCGACTTACGAATGTGATTTTCCCACAGACATCAGCATGCAACCCCAGAGCGCTACCCATCTGGGAGGGCCACAAAGCACATGGTACAGACCAATACCAGATATAGGGATAAGAAAATCAGACAAAATAGCACTTAAAAAGTTAAAACACTTTAAACTTCAAAAGTGGAAAAAAAAAGATAAAAAAATCACACATGCTAAGATCAAAAACATTTGCTACCTGCCTGATGCTAACTTCCAAAGCCAGAGGGCCCAGGATGTCATGTTCAGCGCCTCCCCGCGCACCCCTGAATCCATGATACCCTGCGCCTCTTTCCCTCTAGCCTCAGGGAAACTTTGCTTCAGCAAGAAAAAAATTAAACAGACATTTTACCAATTTTCCAAAACAAAACAACGCCCCTAGAGTTCTACAAATATGCATGTAAAAATAGTTTTCCAACTTCCCTGTAATTTTAATTTGCCCAAGAGAAAATCACAGGTTGTGGGGGTCCATCCGATAGTAACAGTTCCAGGAGTCTCGAAATACCACTTGATAATACACTGCAGTCCAATATGGTTCAGAAAAAAATTCATCTCTGATACCTCAGAGTTGACAAACATTTAAAATAGCATAGAAAAACTCGGTGAGGTTTTTCTTCCCTCCCCTTTACAATACACACCATAAATAAAAGCTCCCAATCAAGGTCCTTGGGGGCTTGTGAAGCATTCCGAATGTAACTATATACTGCGACAAATTGAAGCATTTTCTGGAGGCTTCGAGGATATCCCAAACATGCTGTTTGAAAGTCTCAGATGCAGCATTGAAGTGGACGCTCCAGGAGAGGAGAGCTACAATTCTCCCGTGACCAAAGCAGCTCACGCACCAGCTTGGCAAAGAGCTAGTCACTGAGCCTTCCTGTAATTTGGGGGTGAAACTGAGTGCTTAGAAAGCGCCCCCAAAAGCCAAGGGGAAAAGCTAGAACTTTCGACTGTCCCACCTGGTCACAAAGCTGACTCCAAAAGGAGATCAGTGACTTTCTAGTAACTGGTGTGTGCCCCCTATTGGAATATAAAGGAGGGGTCAGGAAGAGGGGAGAGGAAATGCCTATCCCAGCCACAAGCTACTTATTTGCTTTGATTATCTTGTCTGGATCACTGGCTGGGCTGTGGAGGAGAAGAAAGGAACCGTGGAGCAGGAGCTTGCACAGAACGGGGCAGCCTCCGTCTCTCTTCTGCAGTTGCAGGCTATCAGGCTAGTGTGTCACAGAGCCAACATAAAGGCCACTCTGAGGATGTGTGGAATGAAGGCAACGTGAAGAAACGTAAGGGTGGGCAGGGCCCCCCCCCCCCCCCCAGGTCAATGGTCAGGCTGGAGAAGGCTGGAGACTGGTGGCCTCTGGGTGACTGACTTCGTACGTCCAATGGTAGAGGAGAGGCCAGCTTCCTCCACTCTTGCCCGCTTGGCTCCTCTCCAGACCACCCTGGACCATCCTATGCCTTCCTTTGTGGCCAACCTGGATGCCACAGAGGACCAGCACACTGCTCTCCTCTGAGCAAGGAACCAGCCGTGACGGAAGCGTGCCGGAATTGCTGGTTTACAAAAGATGTGAACAGGATCCTGTCTTTTCAAAGACCCTGCCCAGTGGCAGTTCAGCTTCACTCTTGTCTTGAGGTCTCTACCCCATCTGGGTCAGAGGCAGACTGTCCAGGGCACTCACTAGTAGTAGGGTCCCAACTTTTCATAGCCCAGGTAGCTAGGCCACTCTGGAAACAGGCCGTAGGAACACCGGGGGCTTCCGAACTGGTCAAAGGATATTCCAAAATCTGGTCCATTGTATGGCTCAATCACTCTCTGAGGGGATCGGAGTTCAGCCCGGATGATCCTGTAGTTTTTGCCTTTGTTGCTGTCCCAGTAGGCCTGGCCATTACACTCATAGCACACAGCAAACTCCATCCTTTCGTAAGACTGAATTTTCTCAGGTAAGCTGATGTCAAAGGAGAACGTGTCCCTGTCTGAACCAGCATAAGTGTCCTTCACATACCGACAAGGGAAGTCTGTGAAGCTTTTCCAGGTGTCAAATGTCATTCTGATCTTCACAACCTTCTCGAATGCCAGGTTCTGGACCTTCACGGTGCCCGCAATGGCTTTCTCCTTCAGCACGCAGTTCTCCAGGCAGACATGGTTGGTCTGAAGCCGATTTCTGAAGTCTAAGTAGTCTGCGGAAGGCTGCGGGAAATCCAAGACAAAGCTCTCGCTCTCCGCTGTCGTCAGACTCACGATGTTGTCGAGGAGCTCGGTGATGTTAAACGGAATATCTAGCGGGTCATCGAATTCCGAGAACACTTTGACCATTGTCAGGGCCAGCCCCTGATTGTCAGCAAAGGACACCCGCTTCTTCACCTTCTTCTCCTGCACCGTGGGGGCCACCATGCCGCTGCCTTCGTCCTTACTGCCCAGCTGAATACAGGGTCTCAGGGGCTTGCTCAGCTTTGGGGAGATCTTGAAGGTAAAGCGTTCCCGGCGCAGAGAAGGGGCCATGCTGCTGTAGCTGTATTCTATGTCCACAGCCATCACGGGACTAGATGAGCGGGCTAGAAATCTGGCCAAAGGGAGATGAGAGAAAACAGTAAAGAGGTCAGAGAGGTGTTTAAACCGTCTCTCTGGCAGAGACTGAAACAATGCCGCCTTTCTGCTGGAGTAGCACGCACTCCCCTGAGGTCTCAACAGGACACAGGTTTCAGAGAAGGTGGGGAGGGGAGCAGGCAGCTAGAAAGAGAAGCTAAGATTAAAACCAACAAAGAGAAGAGCACGTAACTCAATAGTTTCAAGGCTAATTCATGAGTTTTCTGCTAGGATATCTTGGGCCCTCCTGTATGCTAATATACCACAGAAGGAAATAAAAAGGGCATTAAGAATTATGGTTTTCTATTGTTTGCAGAATTACTCATTTATTTGACTGAAAGAATCCCCCCCCCCGCCCGTTATGTGGAGTATATGCCCCACAAGGAGCTGATCTGATGATTGTGTTTGGTAAACACTGAAGTCTATTATTATTTGACAAACACAAATTGTTTCTGTTTCAAAGTTGAAGAAATGACCCAGCAAGCAAAGGTGTTTGCCACCAGGCCTCACAGGGTCACTTCAATCCCTGGGACCCACAGAGGATGGAGGGAACCATTCCCACAATTGTCCTTTGACTTTTACACATGCGACAGGCACACACTAAATAAATAAGTACAACAGAAACCGTATGCACACCTTGTGGAGCGGCTGACACACTTAACACACATTGCCTCATATTTGGGAGGTGAGGGGAGTATATTTAAAATCTACTCTAAGCAGTTTTCAAATCTATATTCTCATTGGCTATTGTAGCCACCGTTCTATTACATATTCAATGTCTTGCCTAATTTTTAGAGTCTACTTGACTATGTGTATTTGCCTTTCTGTGATTGGCTTATTGCACTTAACACAGTGACCTCTAGGCTCAATCTCCATGGTTCTACAATGACACCATTCCATTTTTGTCTCTAGGAACAGCACTCCACTGGGCATACATAAGGCATGTTCTTTGTCCATTCACCCACTGAGAGACACTTAGCTAGATTTCATATCTTGGCGTTGTGTGGTGTTACATGAATATGGAAGTATGGATGTCACCTCAATGCACTGATTTCCTGCCCTTTGAATAACCACCCTGTAGCAGAATCGCTGGGTCACATAGTCACTTAATTTTTAATTTTTTTGAGAAAACACCAGTATTTTTGTAGTAGTTGTATTAATTTGCATTTCTACAACTTTCTTCTTTTTGAAAGATAACCATTTTAGCAGGTATAAAGTATGAGCTCCTTATGGCTTTAATAGCAAATCCTGGCTTAATAATACAAAAGCATCATATTTTTAAGACAAATATTGACTTGGTGTTTGCCATGCATCAGGTATTATGCTGTTATACACTGGGATTCAATGATGAGAATGGACACAGATTTATTTTCACTGAACTTTTGGGGAGGTTTTTATGGTCTAGTTATCTTTCTTTAGAAAAAGACTGAGTAGTTTATTCCTTTATACTTGGACATACAAGGAGGTATTTGCTTTGCAGACAGGTGACAACAGTTGCCATAAAAATTAGAACCAGCTGGATGGTGGTGGTGTGGTGGCACATGCCTTTGAGTTCCAGACTTAGGAGGCAGAGGCAGGTGGATCTCTGAGTTCGAGGATAGCCTAGGCTACAGAGTTCCAGGATAGCCAGGGATATGCAAAGAAACTCTCTCTCTCTCTCTCTCTATATATATATATATATAGAGAGAGAGAGAGAGAATATATATATATAGCAAATGTATATATACATATATATATATAGCAAATGCAATCACATTAAATATTAGCTTAGTTAAAACTTTGAAAGAAATGTAAAAGTGGCTCGCAGCCATGCAAACTATCCAGCCGTAAAAGTAATTTAAGAAAGTCAAAAGGAAGTTGAATGTGGTGGTGTAAGCTTGTAACCTCAGCTATTAAGAAGGCTGACTGGGGGGGACTGCAGGTTCAATGATGGCCGGGTTAAATAGTGAAATTTCGTCTATAATTAATTAGCTAAATTAAAAAAAAAAGACATTTTATATCGGAAATGTTTGTTTTACCTGTTGGATTAGGAAAGAACTAGAAAAGACTATATTTTTTCGGGGGGGGGTGGTCAAGACAGGGTTTCTCTTGTGTAGCTTTGGAGCCTGTCCTGGAACGCACTCTGTAGACCAGGTTGGCCTTGAACTTGGAGAGCCACCTGCCTCTACCTCCCGAGTGCTGGGATTAAAGGCATGGACCACTGTGCCTAGCTAAAATGTTATCATGTATTGTTAATGTGAAAAGGAGACAAAACTGTACACAAATAGATAAGAAAGAAAATATTATGTATACAGAGATATAGTATATACCCATTGGTTGTTTCCCATGGTTTCAGCTCTTTGCAGTCCATTGTGTTTCAAAAATATTAAAATAAAAATTCCATAAGTAATTATTTAAATTGTGCACCATTTATTCTAAGCTATTGGAGACCATCCCATCTGGAGGAGACCTGCTTCTTCCAGGAAGCCAATTGTCTCCTGGTCGATAGATCCATGATACATTTGCCACCAGCCCGTTAGGGACTTAGAGCCATCTCGGGTATCAGACAGTTGCAGGATTACAATGTTGTTGTTCAAGGAATCTTTGTTTTCCTTCATAATGACCCAAAAGTAGAAGAGCAGCGATGTAAATGAGGTCCTTGGGCATATAACACGGAAAGACAGACGACCCGTGGGACTGTCGAGCAGGGAGTGTAGAAAATGCAGACAGACCCCCAGGGCTGCCTGGGAACCCTGTTGCGCACCGCCTGTAGATAGCAGGGACCATTTTATGGTTAAAAATGTCAGACTAGGTATGTGACATATTTCCTTAAAGTTGTTTCCTGCTTTGTGTTTCCTTATATCATCTCAAACAATACTGCGTCTATAATCAGAAGAAAAAAAAGAGAGAGAGCTTTAAGACAGTCAAAGCTACCCTGACACATCATTAGAGCCCTTCACCCTTTTACTGTTCTTATAATGGCAGGTTTATAACAATGGTCTGAGCTAAAGAAGCGAGTAAGGAAACCTGGGCTGAAACCTCAAATCTGAGACAGCAGGTTCCAAACATCTGCCTTGTTCTGGCTAAAGTGAAGGGATCAGGTGGGTAAAGGTGTGATGGCAGGGAGGGGCCTTGTGCAGAGGCTACCATGGCTGCCTGAAAAAATATGGCATCTTTTGACAAGCTGCTCATCTTTTGGCAAGTGCTGGAGGACTGGTGCATTTGACTCAATAAATACTCTTCCTTTTAACTTCTGAAGCTGGATAACCCAATGTAGTGAGAAAAAAAAAGTCGGTGCTGGCCTATGCTTTTGGTTCCAGCACTTGGGAGGCAGAGGCAGGCAGATCGCTGAGTTTGGAGCCAGCCTGGTCTACAGAGCTAGTTCCAGGATAGCCCAGGCTACAGAGAGAGAAAGAAAGGGGTGGGGGTAGGGAGAAAGGGAGAGAGGGAGAAAGGGAGAGGGAGAGAGAGAGAGAACAAAGACATATCAGGTTCCCTCTGTACTTTTTTTGTTTTAATAGTTACATTGGTTTTGTGGTACAAGAAGCCTGGTTACCCTGTTTTGCCTCTGAATCTGGGCACTTTCCCAAGTGGCCATGGCTAAGGGCTTCTTGCACCCACAAACCAAGGCCTCACTACTTCCCATCTTGTGAAGGAAGTCCTCCAGGGAAAAGTTTCAGAGTGAATTTGCTAAGTCTGTTCTCATGTCCCTGCACAAGACTGTTGTTCCTGGAAAGCGAAATTGTGACCAAACTGTCTTTACAAATGATCAGAGAGCTGACTAACTTTATTTTACAAGACTCACTACTTAACAAATTGGGTATAATTTCTCCCTGGCCCACTACGAAAATTTGTTAGAGACAGTCCTTCTGGTTCAACTTTAGCGTAGGTATTTTTTTCTACCATTTAAATATGCATGAAAACTGAACACCAGGCATATAACAGCACGGCTCCACATTCCAGTGCCTCCCCACAGCCCACCCTTGAGAAGCTGAGAGTGGGTCGGGTGGGGGAGTCGGAGTTCCTTCTCTGCCAGGCACTTCCTCCTGGTCTGAGTCAGCAGCACAAGGCCAAGTGTCCCCCTCTTCAGTTCCTGCAAACTCTAGGAGCAGCCTCAGCCACGCTTTCCCGAAAATCTTTGAAGCACCCTGTTGGAAAATGGAGCGAAATGGTCCTGCTACTGTGGAGGCGGACGCTAAAGCACAGAGAGCGCTGAAGACTCCCCTCCCTGGAGACCCCGGAAGGACTCCCCGGGTTCTAGTCCCGAGTGGAGCTGACGCCGTTGGTGAGGTTGTAGTGTTGGACCCCAGGATGTAAATGTGTACCAAACTGTAAGAGCAGGAAGAACTGAAGGTGGAGAGACATTTCTAACCAGAGCCAAGGCTAAGAAGACTATCCAAGTAGTATTTTCAAGTATAAAATATGCTTTCTTCGCAAGACTCTTCCATGAAAGGCGAACGTGAGGTTATAATGGGCCAGGAGTTACCACTGGGACTCCTGCCCTGTGAAATTGCATAAGCAGGCCTGGCTCAGAACCCCTTCATTTTTTTTTCTGGGTGTCGCCATCACTACAACTTAAGGACATTTACCCTTGTGGCCCCTATCAAGGGTATGATGTGACGGTCGTCCTCACAGAACATTCCAGCTTTTATTAACCTGACTCTCGTCCAAGAATCGGTATACCAAAGTGCTTGTTTGAATTTAGCTTTCCTGACGTTCTGCCCAGGATGTCACGGCAGACTGTGTCAGGGATAATGGACACTTAGAAGTACTCCCAGCCGCTGAGACAGTCGGGCAGTAGGTAAGTCCCCGAAGGCAGGCAGCTGGACAGGTGCTTCAGGAAACACATCCATACCCACACAAGCTTGGAAGTACCTCAGCCATCTATCCCCCCACTCCTCCCCCCCACTACTCCAGTCTTTTCCTCTACTGAGGAAACAAGCAGAAACAGAGAACATGGATGTTCATTTGAGCCGGTAGAGTGTGACATAGGATCTGGTACAGTAGTTGCAGGACAGGATCCTTGGAGTAGGAGCTGTTTCCCAAGGACAGTCAAACATTTTAACGTGGATGCCTCAGAGGTTGACCTCTGACGAGGGACTGGACCATGTTTGGGACCCTTGTAGAAATACCTTCCCTGTTCTCGGAAAATAATGGGGTCTCTCAAGATACTGGGCAGTCTTAGAAGTCCAGCGATAGTTCTTTTTATTATCTTTGACGAACCTGAACAGAAAATAACCCCATGACCTTCCTAGTTGCAGGCATTTGAGCCACTGCTTTTGGGTTGTGCCTTTCTTTCAGCACCCCTTCCTCTCCGACATGAAAACCAGACTAACAATAACCCACCAGCAACACTACATTACATAAAAATCCACAGCCAGGTTGTACGTGGACACCACCGTCTACTCCTCCCCCCTCCAGCAATCCTCTGTTCTCTCTGCAAATGTTTTGCTGGTAATTTTACATATAAAAAGTTGACATTGCCTCCCTTTTGTGCAAAGACCCTAATTATTACAGCCTTACTGTGTACGTCGCAATCCTTGGAGATGTTTGTGAATAGAACTGAGTAAGGAGGGTTCAGATAATTCGAGACAGTCCTCACCACCTAATAACGTCCAAAGGCACCGTGGGGCGCGGGCCTAAGAAAGCCCCTGTCCAGCCGAGCTTTAATAAACAATCTCCCTGGCCTTGAGGTTTCTCCTCTGAGATCCCTCCCAGCTCTGACCTCCTGGGTAGCTAACAGGGCTCTGAAGGTTCTCTTTCCACTAACTTTCCCCTAAATGGCCCCCATCTACTTCTGTGGTCCTTCAGCTGTTTCCACTTTCTCCCTGGCTCCTGGACGTCTTTGCTGAATGAACCATTTCCTTTCCTGCCTAGGCTGAAGAAACCCTTTTTTCTCCTGGACCCTCGCGCAGCGACAGGGCCCACTCACGTCGTCTTTTTTTTTTTTTTTTAAGTTTTTTCTTCTCTGTTTCGCTCTGGGCCTACCATCCACTGTTCTGAAACTAAGGTTCGGTTCACAGACTTTTCTCCGAGTTTAAAAAGGTGTCTGCGAACAGATCCCTGGGTGCAGGTCAGCGAGTCACTCTCCCACCAGTCACTCTCCGACGGTGATGTGCCTGCACCCCGCCCCCAAATCTCCCCACGTCGCCTCGGTCTGCACCTACCTCTCCCGCGGCGCGGCAGCCCGGGCCCCTGCTCGCTGGCCTCATGGGAGAGCCTGAGAGAAGTGGCAGGGGTGACTGTTGCCCCTGAACTACGTGAGCCTCGTGAGCCTCGGAGTGTCCCGGAGGTAGGGCCTGGGCTTAGTTCCCGGAGACGACTAAGGAGGAGGAGCCCAAGTTATCACCCCAGGGCGGGACCTGGAGACGGGACGGCCCAGGCTGGAGCAACGCCTCGCGAGCACCCCCGCGCGTTCCCGGGTAGAGCTCACCCCTACTCTGTCGCCCTAAAAGACCCAAGACTACCTTGTTCGTGTGCAGCAAAGGTTGACCTGAACCAAAGTAGGGACAAGTCCACTCAACTTGGAGTCAGGGCTTGGACACAGTTTTCTCATACCTATCTCGTAACGGGAAACTGAGGCCCCGCCGACTTGTATTTGGACTCCAGATTCCGCCGCAAAAACCTGGAATTACTCTCCAGAAGTATCAAATCTCAGGTTGGGAATGTGCCATGTTGGGACTTGCCACATTTTTTTGTTGAGGACAATTTCCCTGGCCACGTTCCGCGGGGCTAATCCCGTGCGGGGATCTCGGGGAACCCCTCTAGACTCCATCCCAGCTCGGGTCCCCGAGATGTTTCACCACGTGGAAGCCACAAGCTACCCGAACTCAGTTAGGGTGTCCTGCCACCTGCGTGTCTCTGTAAGTGGGACGACAAATGGCAGGGAACAGAGGGGGGGGGGCTCCCCCGAGCGCCCCTCACCGCAGATTTCCTAGCCCTGCACCTTGAGCTCGAGGCTTGGGGAGGTACGTACCGAGTACAGCTCTTGAGAACCGAGGGCAGACCCTCCAGCCCACCCCACCATCTGCCCCGGGTGACAGTGACAGCGACCACGACGGCAAAAGTGGGGCAGGGGCTCGGCTTGGTCCGTGCGACAGCAGCCCGCTCACCTGCTCCCTGGATTGCAGCACTCTGGACTCCGGCTCCCACAGGCGGAGGCACACTAACTTTCTAGCCACCTTTCCCAACGAAGGGTGCCATCCTAGCCCTTCCCCCTCCTTAACCGTGAATACCGAACGCAGCCAGTGAGCACTCCCAGGACGGACCAATAGCCACACTTGGGACACTCCGCCACGTGATCTGCAGCCGTGCGGTGAGTGACAGGGCTCGATTCCAGGATCTGGGAAGGGGACGGCGGGTCACAGTTTCATCAGGAGCCGGGGACCCAAGCCAAGGGGAGGAAGCGATTTCCTACACTGGAACGTCCAGCTGTAGAAACTGACTGAGGAGCGTGGGCTGCGTGTAAAGTTCCCCCTTGCTACCCAGGTTCTAACCGGTCGTGTCCCAGGTGTAGAAGGCGCTGTTGTCCTTCCATTGGCCCCGCCTTCGCCTTAGAAGGACAATAGCCCCAGGGTTCACAGATGACTGTGACCTTCTCAGAGCGCGGGGCGGGACAGAGTTCTACATTCCCTCCACAACCCGTATCCGATTTTATTGGCATCTTTTGCAATAGCGTCCCTAAGCACTCTCTGAATCTTGCTTTGCGGCCATCGCTCCAGCCTAAGCTTTCCAGTAGCTGTGGTATTGGGCAGAACATGGCTTGCAAACTCACAGTTCTGCAGACGTGGTTGAGGATTAGTAAGGTGGACATATTTAGAAGAATGCCTGGTTTGGATTTGTTTTAGCAACTGTCTGCCGATTCATGGCCTCTGTATAGTTTCTGATGCCCTTGGGGCTCTGTGACTTTAAGGACACTTCAGGAGGTGACTTTAGAGACTCCTCCCCTGAAAAACCTCCCCTGAGAAATCTTCAGACCTGAGCTGCTTGCTGCTAGAGGGAGGGGTTCTCTGCCTTTAATGACTAGTATAATTTGGGAAGTTGCTAATTGATACAGGGTTGCCAACTTTAAAAAGTACTAAATCAACACATTTAAACAAACAAATCCTACCATTTTTTAAGACACCCCCCCCCCCTTTCTGTTTTGAAACAGCTTTTACTATGTAGCTCAGACTGGTCTCCAACTTAACTCTAGCCAGTAAACTCATGGTTCTTCTGGGATTATAGGCTTGTGGCACCATTACCAACTTTTGTTTCCTTTTTGTTTTTGATCTCTAGTGTAGCCGTGGCTGTCCTAGAACTCACCCTGTAGATCAGGCTGGCCTTGAACTCAGTGAAAGGAGAAGTGGGTGTGTGGTGCGGACAGGGATGGACAGACACACAACCATCCCTAGGTTTGGAGGGAGAGCATAGCCAAAGGCAAAGACATCTGGGAGAGGCGAGAGTGAACGCAAACCTGAGCCAGGCCACGTGAGGAGAAAGAGGAGAGAGAAGGGGAGAGGAGCCACTGACCAAGAGACGGACCAGGAGGGCAAAGGGTAGACCGAAAGGGGCTGGTAAACAAAAAGTCTGGATTACATAGGAAAGGGGAGCCTAGTCCTTGGGCTGGAGAAGTTTAGGGTAGGGGGCAGGGTATGCCAGCTATATACCCTTAACAGGTAGGGACTGAGCAATGCTGGGAGAACCTGGTGACCAGGTCAGTTTTGATATGTTAAATAGGTATCTTAGGTTGGCATTTATCCTGGGTTTGAGACCTTACACTCAGAGACCTGCCTGCCTCTGCCTCTTGAGTTCTGGAATTAAAGGCGTGTGCCGCCACTCCCAGATTCCACGAGTTTTTAAAAGTATTCTAACCAGGAGAACAACAGGATACAAGGTCATTATGTCCATTAACTCACATTGGGTGCATTTAGACATGTGGAAATTCATAGTTTAATATGGTTGGGGGGCTCTACACTTAGGGAAATAGGAACATCTTTCAATATAAGTAGGTATCCAAGACTAAAACACTCATGGGTTACAATAATCTGATACAAGACTAAGGCTGTAATGGGGAGCCTCCCCAGCCCAAGTCTCGGGGCTCACTTCCTTCTTTTCTGATGGGCAAATGTGATACAAGACCACCTATGAATCTGCTATTGCCAATTCTAAATCCCTTTTCATTAGCTGGAAGTCAAAGGTGAGTTAAGCCAAGTGCTGGCTACGATTCCAAATGTAGCGAGCATGCTGACATGCTGACGGAGTGAGGAAAGCCCAGAAGTATTGCAAAATGCATGCCGGCAAAGGGTGATGGGACCCTAGCTGGGAAGGAGCCAGGACAAGCAAATATCATTTTATAGCACCCAGGTTGGGAAGCATCTTTCCTGCACAGATCTAGGAAACCGTGGGTAATAATTTCCCCTGTGGTTCAGATGACTATTTAAAAATCAGGAACGCGGGCTAAACTTAGTTGTGGGGCACCACAGGCTTGGTAGGTAAGAGTGTGGCGTCTGTGGGTTGGAAAAGAGCAGTCCTTTTCTACAGCTGGACTAGAGCTCACTGGGAGGCAGTACCTAGAGGACCTTTGGGCAGCCCAGAGCCTGAGAGCGGGCCTGGCCCTTAGGAAGGATTGTGCACTTTCTTTCATCGTATAACAATGAAGAAAGGAAATGAACATGAAAAATTTCAACCCCTTACTCAAGGCACACCGAGTTCCTTCTTATAAAATCTGGCATTGAATTGGCCTGAGTTTCACTTATTAAAAGCCACCCCCTCCCAGAAAAATAAACCAAAGGACATAGCAGTGGCTAAGCATAGAACTGACTGTCTCTGCAGCTTTTCCCCAAGGCTGTCAGCTGAAGCACTGTCTTCTTGTCAATGCCCTGGGCAGCTTCAGTTCTTTTTTTTTCTTTTTTAAATTTATTTATTTATTAAGGATTTCTGCCTCGTCCCCACAACCGCTTCCCATTTCCCTCCCCCTCCCCCGATCAAGTCCCCCTCCCTCATCTGCTCAAAGAGCAATCAGGGTTCCCTGACCTGTGGGAAGCCCAAGGACTGCCCACCTCTATCCAGGTCTCGTAAGGTGAGCATCCAAACTGCCTAGGCTCCCACAAAGCCAGTACGTGCAGTAGGATCAAAAACCCACTGCAATTGTTCTTGAATTCTCAGTATTCCTCATTGTCCACTATGTTCAGCTAGCACGAGCAAGGAACTCAGGACCACGAGAGGTGCACCCACACACTAAGACAATGGGGATGTTCTATTGGGAACTCACCAAGGCCAGCTGGCCTAGGTCTGAAAAAGCATGGGATAAATCCGGACTAGCAGCTTCAGTTCTTATTCATCCAACAGAACACGGAGTAGCTGCCATGCAAACCTTCCCTATGATATGCTTGCAAACTGAATTCAAGCACATGTCAAAAAGATCATTCGCCATGATCAAATTCACCCCATTCAAAGATTCCGGGATGATTAGACATTTGCAAATCAATAAATGCAATTCATTACCGAATAGACTCAAGGGCCAGTATCCAACCGACCATCTCAAGAGACAAAGAAAAAGCTTTTAACCAAGTCCAAACATACCTGATGCTAAAAGTCTTGCAGAAACTAGAAATAGAAGGGATATGACAAAGGCTGTAGATGGCAGGCCTGTCACCAACCAAATGGAGAAAAATTCAAATTGTTTTCACAGAAATCAGAAATGAGGCAGGTGTGTCCACTTTCCCCTTTCCTATTCACTCCATGCCTATTCAATGTAGCACTTATGATCCCAGCCAGAGCAGTAGGACAAGAGAAGGAAATAACGGTGCACACAAGAAAGGAAACAGTCTAACTATCCCCATTAAGCGAATCCATAAAGGCTCCACCTGAAAACTCCTACAAAGATAAACACAGCCAGCAAAGTAGTAGGGCACAAAATTAAAACTTAAGAAAACCAGTAGCATTTCTCTATACCAACAACCGACACGTTAAAAAATAAATCAAACAAATAATCCCACTCATAGTTATGTCAAAAGAAAAGAAATAAAAGTGCCTCATAATAAACCTACTTAAGGAAGCAAAGGCTTTACAATAAAAACCTTAAATTGCTTAAGAAAAGAACTGAAGAAAATACAAGATGAAAACCTCTCATACTCATGGATTGGAAGCATAAATATGGACATAGTTATCCAGCCAAAAGTCTTCTATATATTCAGTGTAATTCCCATCAAAATGCCAATGTCATCTTTACAGAAACTGAAACAAATGAACAAAATCCTAAAATTCATTTGGAAGCACAGATCCCAGATAGCGAAAGCAACCTGAGGAGGGAAAGACAAATGCTGTTCTTTTCTTATTTGTAGATCTTAGATTTTATATAGAGCCATAAATCAAGTGTCTATACTTGGTGTGAAAGTGAAAATTGAAGTTGTCTATGGAAACAAATAGGACTTCAAGAGATGGGAGGGGGAGGAAGAAGGGGAAGGGGTAAGGAGGAGAATGTGCTCAAAGTACTCTAAATATTTACAGGAACATGGCCTGGAGAAACAGTACTATGCACAGTGAATATAGGCCAATTACAAATATTTTTAACACAATTTTATTCTCAAGTAGTGCATAAGCTACTAAATGGCATTGCCCAGCAAATGCATGTATGGTGAGTCTCTGAGTTTGTGATATTGTTTTACTTTTCCTGGGGAGATAGGAACAAATGTGGAGTTACTCGAAAGAGAGTGCCAGTGCCAGACAAAAGAAAGGATGCTGTCTTAGTTCGGCTTAGTGAACCAAGGAGTTTGTTGCTTACTCCCAGGAACATGGATGATAAAAACAGCTACACTCTACCCAACATGGTAGACCTCTTGGAAGGCATGTAGATAAAATCCCACCCTTGACTAGCTGATGTGAGATTCCCTTCTGTATGCTGTGAATACCATTGGTTAATAAAGAAACTGCTTTGGGTCTATAGCAGAGCTCTAGGGGAACAGAGCTAGGTGGGGAAAACTAAACTGAATGCTGGGAGAAAGGAGGCAGAGTCTGAGAGGAGCCATGGAGCTGCTGGAGATAGATACTGTGAACTTTACCCAGTAAGCCACAGCCTTGTGGCAATACACAGATTAATGGAGATGGGTTAAATTAATATATAAGAGTTAGCCAATAAGAAGCTAGAGCTAATGGGCCAAGCAGTGATTTAATTAATATGGTTTCTGTGAGATTATTTTGGGGCTAAGCCGCCAGGAACTAACTAATGGCCTCCCTCCTATAGCTATCCTTCCACTTCTTTAATGCTATAATATTCCCTCAAGACCATGTGCAGCTGGGAGGAGGGGAAGGCATCACGAGAGAGTAATGGTTAGACTCTCCTCGACTCCCAGCCTCTTTCTACTAGGAAGTATCAACAGTCCCATTATCATTAGCGAAGACCTGGCTGTCTCTGTATGTTCTGTGTATGCTGTGACTTAGGGCCATGGTTATTCTGTGGATTGGCAGGGCAGTCTCTCTGCAGGATGGAGCTGGAGATGGTGGTGCCATGACCAGAGGGAACAGCCATTCCCTAACATGAGAGACAAGAGGTCTCCTCGGGATATGTGTGTCAACAAGGGTGATGAAGAATAGCAAGTTGGAAGATGACTTTTTCCTGAGCATTGGCCACTTAGCAGATTAAATTATGATGGAAGAATGCAAGGCAGGACTTGGCAAAGATAAAGAATCCTAGAATCTGTTGTAGAATTGCCTTTCTGTCAGTTAAAATTAGGGCCTGTAGCTCTTACCTCTCATTGGAGATGCTTCTTATTCCAGTGAAGGGTGTTTGGTGCAGAGACTTACAACTAGTCAAAATGCACAGAAAAGGTCTCTGGAATTCTCAGCCCAAACAGGACAACTAACTATATCACCACCTCCCTCAGGGGACAGGGCAATGCCAGAAGAGGAGACAGAAAGATGTAAGAGTCGAAAGTCAGGGAAGATGACTGTAAAATAGTTTCCTCTTCTTCCTCTTCTCCTCTTCTTCCTCCTCCCACTCCGTTCTCTTCCACCTCCTCCTCCTTTGATTTTAAAGGCAGGTTTTCTCTGTGTAACTCTGGCTGTTCTGGAAGTCACCCTGTAGGCCAGGCCAAGCTCAAACTGATATCTGACTGCCTTGTCTCCTGAGTGCTAGGATTTAAGGTGTACATCACCACACCTGGGTGAAATTGTGTCCTCTTGATAGGAAGGAGCTCTTGCACTCACAATATCACAGCATCCGTAGTTCACCTCAAGGGTGTGGCAGCTCCCCCAGCAGACGGCTCTATACTGACGTGTGGGCAGTCTTATTGGACTCAGTGGGTTATTAGAAAAAATGGAGGTTATGAAACTGGAAGGGAGGGGGGACAAGGATATCTGAAAAACAGTTTTGGGGAATGGAGATAGATATGATCAAAATATGTTTCGTCTATGTATGACATTTTCTAAGAATAGAGAAGTAAAATCAAAAATTTTAAGAACAAGTCATTTTCTGGTTTCCATGTAAAACCATCTTTTTACTCATGTGTTAGAACTGACTTTCTGCTCATTCAGAAAATTTGAAGAGATAATGTTAGTGTTTTATCACTTGGATGCTTTTCAACTTTTTTTTTTTTTTAAATAATCCCATCTAAGAACTGGAAGAGAAACCTTTAAAAATATTCTAATATTATTCCTCTCCAAATGAAGGTTATTGAAGAAATTAATCTAAATAAGAATAAAGGGAATGTCATTCTGTTTGGTCAGAATGGAAAGTAAGAAGAGCTGTTTCCCTGCCCCCAAGTTGATTTATAGCTCGTCAGTGGTGTTGCTTGCACCTGTCAGAGCTGCAGGTGTGTTCTGGGTGCCCTGTGTTATCTGGGGGCCCTTTCCTCACTCACATTCCACTGACATGGACTTGCAAGGGTGTGCTTTACAGGGACAGAAGGATGAGGACAAATAGAGCAACCTACAAGCCGATGACTTGTTCAGACCTTGAGTAACAGACAGATCAAAGGTCCCAGAGGCAGTCTGACCATTTCCCTCACTGCTGAGGGTTTTTGAGTTCCTGGGGGAAAGCTGGTTGGGAATCCACTCTTTAGAAACCTTCGGGAATGGGCTAAAACCAGCTTAAAGGTAGCAAGTTGTCTTGTGTACACGAAGGCCTGGGTTTGAGCCCAGGTTAAATAAACCAATAAACATAGATAAAAATCGACTTGACTCACACCATGGGCCACTGCTTTGTAAAAGTAGATGATTTCTTTAGTTTGTATTATTTATTATTTTTGTGATTATAAACCTAGTACAAGGTTATAGTAAACACTGTGGAAAGTACAGAGAAATGTCAACCAAAAGCAGAATTGTCATCATTCAGTAATAACTACAAACATAATCCATGCAAAGATATACTTTCATAGTATTCATTCATGACTCTCATTTTGACTGTATTACTATTGAAATTTTTCTGACAAATGTTTCTCTCTCTCTCTCTCTCTCTCTCTCTCCCTCTCCCTCTCTCTCTCTCTGAGGCAGGGTCTCACAATGTAGTTCTGACGGACTTGGAACTCACTTTGTAGACCAGGCTGAACTTGAACTCAGAGATCCACTTTCCTCTGCCTCTCAAGTGCTGGGATTAAAGGGATGTGCCACCATACTGGCTCTGACAAATGTTTCTTAATGCCTCTATGGTGTTCTTTCTTACACAGAGACCACACCTTAACTCCTTTCTTCCTATGCCAGCTTATTCTATTTAAATTTTTGTAGTGTTGAGGATAGAACATGGCTTTGTGTATGCCAGGCAAGTGTTCCCTCACTGAGCTGTATTCCTAGACCCTTCTTGTGAGAAAACAAGTTTATTTTTCTTCTTTATGTTTTCTCTGTTGTAAATATTACATTTGATAAAGTGTTTTCATATTCGACAAGAATCTTCATATTTAAGTCTTTGCCCATATTCCTGTCGATTTTATACAGCCTGATTTCCAGAGATAAGACATTCTTCTGACCTGCTTCATACTGCCATTTTTTATTTATTTTTATTTTTTAGAGATGTTAGTATTGATTTTTTTTTCTTCATTCCGCCCTTGGGAGGAAAGTAAGTTAAATGATTGTAATAAGGTCTTGGTTTGTAGACTTTGGGCAAATTGCACTCATTTTGCAAAAAGGTCGTATGGGATTTTTTTAAAGAATGAATTCTGTACTCTGTGCCGGACTGAAAATAGCCACACACCTCATCCTTTGCCTCAGCCTGGATGCTCGGAGTCCACAGCCAGCTTGTGCTATGAATGGAGACTTTACAGCCTGTATTATTGGCTGAAATGGGAGTAAGTGGTGGCTGGCTAGAGAGAAGGTGGAGAGGATGGGAATTAAAGTAGGGACTTGCACTTTGCCAAGTTTACAAAGCGCTGGGCAGAGCCCAGTATGTATTCATACTCTCTGCTCATTCATCAAGCTCATGACTGGTGTGATCATAAATTATATTCGAACATGTAACTCAATATACATACAACACAGCGTATAAAGAACTTCCAATCAGAATTTCGTGGCACGTGGCATGAGTTTTTGTGAGAATTGTCTATTAAGATGCTTTTAGGATTGCGGCAGGCCGGTTGGCTATTGTCAGGTGGTGTCTGTGTGTGTTTCTCATGCATGCCATCTGTATTCAAATGACTGGGGTGTGGGCAAGCACGTCCTACTGTGTTTAAGTGACTGTGCTTCAGCTAATGTGATTCTTCCTGGACCTCGCTCTTAGCAACACACAGTAAGATGTACTCAGTTTAGGGAAGTAAAGACTCACTTGAGGAATGAGGGGAAAGAAATAAGTACTAATGTACAGTGATTCCTAAGTGTGTCTTCTCTATTTCTCAAAAGGCTTTGTGACTTCTTACCCCTTTGTTCTGCGGCATAAGAGTCAGAGGTGCGTTGACTTCCTGGCTGTCTTCATGATCAGGTGACAGCCGCTAGAGAATTCTGACTTAAAGGCTACATTTTTCCTGCTTGGATCTTGGTGCAGGACTATATTCTGTCAATTATGTTTTAAATAAATGCTGATTGGCCAGTAGCCAGGCAGGAAGTATAAGCGGGACAACCAGACAGAAAGTAGAGGTGGGGCAAGGAGAATTCTGGAAAGGAGGAAGCCCATTCCTCCCCAGTCCTGTCCAGACACAGATGAAGGAAGATGTGACCTGCCCCGCTGAAAAAGGTACCCAGCCAGGTGGCTAACATATTCAAGAATAGTGGGCTAATATAAGTTATGAGTCAACAAGAAGCCTGAGCTAATGGGCCAATCAGTTTATGTAGACCTCTGTGTGATTTCTTTGGGGGCTAAAACAGCTGTGGGACCTGGTGGGTGGACAGAAACCAGGCAGGACAGAAAACCCCGACAACAGAATCTCATGTTAAAGATTTCTCCACAATGTACACAGGCTATTCTAGAGCTAGAGATGAAATAGTTGAAACTAGGCTTGCACAATGTTGCACCCCCCACCTACCCACTGCCCACCACGCACACTCAGGGGGCCATCACCTAATGAGTTTATTTTCCCTACTGTATAATAAAACTGAGGACAATAGTGCATTTGTTATAGAAGCCAATCAAGTTTCTTATAAAATTGCGATTCACCAAAGAACAACCCGGTAAGGATTAGCGTGAGTCTTCCTTGGTGAGCAGCCAGGACTATAAACTACGGAAAACCAAACTTCACCGACTTCGTTTCCATCTAAACCTTGGAGATTGCTACAACAATATATTAAGCTTTAACAAAGGCGCTTGGCTTCAATCCCACTTTCCTTCTGTTAACAACTCCTTGGTCAATTTCAAACGCATGGCCTTTTGTGTCCTGTTGATTTTCTCAGGCTCTGCTGCTCTCATGCAAGTCATTTGTCTTTTCTAGCCTGCCTTTGACTTTTTCCTTTCTCTCTTCTCTCCTCTCCTCTCCTCTCCTCTCCTCTCCTCTCCTCTCCTCTCCTCTCCTCTCCCTCCCTCCCTCCCTCCCTCCCTCCCTCCCTCTCTCCTTCCTTCCTTTCTTTTCTTCCTCCTTTTCTTTGCACTGATCTTTGGTTTACAAAACAGAAATTACTCTCTCCTGAGATTAGAAAGTAAATAATTTTCTGTCACGTTCTCCCTTATTAAATCATCCAAGAAAACTTAGGCTCAACCTCTAGACACACTGATGAGGAGAAACCTATCATAAAAATATATGAGGAAGTTTTTGGTTTAACTTTTAATTCCCATAATTAAAAAGAGGTGAAGACTCACAGAACTCCTGTAGTCTAAACAATAAGATGTAGAGGTAAGGGCTTGGTCGGAACACCTTGAATGGCAACTCTGCCGTGACTGTCTCTAGACTTCGGGAAAGTGATGTTAACATCTTTGGTGTTCGTTTCCTGTGCTGGCCTCGCAAGGATTATTCTGAGGATTTTTCAAGATTGGTTTATTTACAACCAGTTCAAACTTTGAAAAAACCCAAATGCAACAGCATTCACATTTCTTTATTATTCTAAATACAGTAAATCCTAGAAGTGAACCCTCCGTGTGACAAAGTGAACAAGAAACTGATAGCAATTGGCTTAGGCTTATGAAAACTAAGAAGGGCCTTTTGGCCTTACGCTTTGGGGCCTCTGCTATGCTCGTCCTCTGTGAGGTCCTTGCCATCTTCAGGGCTACTACTCAAAGTAGGCTCTAGTGATGTCTACTTAGTAGGCGTAATATAAAACTTCCATGGCCTCAGGTCCAAGCCCCTTCTAAAATGCTGTACTCAGGCACTGTCATTATCCATCTTTTTCCTGAGAAAAGCTTAATCCAAACATCATAGACTTTCCGGACTTCACTTCTTTTTAGGATGGGCCTCTCTGAAAACCCACAGAAGCCACCAGTCTTGATCTTTCATTTATGTGAAGCTCTGGATCCTTCCCTGGGAAGGTTCAGGGTCTCCAGACAAAGGCTGAGAGGGAAGCAAATTCTTCAGAGGCTGCTCAAACATGAAGGAGTTGTTAGCACCTCAAAGAGCCAAGATTTTTAGAAAACGAAGAGCTACCTATCCTATCAGAATGAGGTATGGAAATGCATGAGAACCAAGCACAAGTTTCTATGCCAACACGTCTGCGCTGCCATGCTCATGATGACTATCCCAGGCCTCACTAATTAACCAAACACTCCTTCAGTTGAGGATCAGGGGACAGAAGCACCTAAGACGTAGCTTATTTAAAAAGGAGAATGGTGCTTTCTCAAGATTGGAAAGGAACAGCCTTCTGAAGGAGGCTTGCTAGAAGAAACAAAAGAAAAACTTTGAAATATCTTGATTACCTTTGTATATAGAGAAAGGGCTCGGACAAAAAGTTAGAAGGGTATGGCAGAGATGAGATGAGATGAGATGAGTGACAGGGGCTGGTGAGATGTCTCAGCAGTTAAGGGCCTTGGCTGTTCTTTCCAAGGACCCAAGTTTGATTCCCAGCACCCACATGGCTTCTAGCAATTCTGGAACTCCAGTTCCAGGGGATCTGACACCCTCTTTTGACTTCCATGGGCAATGCACACATGCAATGCACAGGCTCTATATGCAGGGAAAACACCCATACCCATAAAATAAAAATAAATACATTTTTAAATCAAAATTATGGATGGCAAAAGTCTTGACACCATGGCACAAGCCTATAATCCCAGCACTCAAGAAGCTGAGGCAGGAAGGTTGAGAGTGCAGTACCAGCCTGGGCTACACACGTGAGGAGACCTGGTCTCAAAATTAGCTGAAAAACACAACTTTCAACAGTGGGGGAAAATATATGGCCAGAAATGCAATCGAAGAATCAAAACCCACTTTGGAGGTGGAAACACAGGGAACTGACAGCGTAGAATGTGGCATCGCTGATCTGGATGATATTTCTCGAGAAATACAATAAAGAACATGCCGTGAGAACTGGAAAGGGAGAGCGGTCATTGAGAAAACAGAGAGACGCCAGTGGGTAAAGAGAGTGGGAGTCATACATGGGAGTTGGAGCATTGCTAAGAAACAGAAATAACTGATGATAACTTTAGAGAATCAGGTATGTCTCAGCTGCTTAAAAGAGAGAATGGTGATTGGCAGGTTCCTAACTTCTAGGTATAATCCCTGAAAGCAGTGGTTCTCAACCTTGGGGTTCCAACAGCCCTTTCACGTATATCAGATATTTATATAGCAGATACCCTACATATCAGATATTTACATTATGACTCATAACAGTAGAAAAATTACAGTTAGGAAGTAGCAATGAAAATAATTCTATAGTTGGGGGGATCAACACAACATGAGGAACAGGTTGCAGCATCAGGAAGGTTGAGGACCCCTGGCTTAAAAACACCCAAATCTAGACACATACTAGTAACATTCATTTGTGTTACAAACACACATACAGACACAAAGTGCTGCAAAGTACTCCCACCCCACACAAGTCACTGATAGAAGAGCAAACGGCAGACTGACTTCTGACCTGTGCCGGAGAGTCCCAAGCATCCAAACTTTATATTCAGCTGAGTTGATTTTCTTGTTTACATGATCTTGCTTTCCTGACATTCCCCAGTTTTCTTAGCATATCTCCCCTGTGTTATGAAATACAAGATTGAAAAAAGTGATTATATCTTATCCACGTGGTGATTTCCTCCCTCCATGAGGTTCTAAAGTTGCATGCCCAAGCCTATCTTGTACCCCCTCATTTCTCTGGGTTGTGCACTTTGCCTTTTAACAATCCTCTAATCTGGCAGCAGGAAGGCTGTTTGCTGCTGAGAAGAGAGGCCTCCCTCCCTATGGCTCCTTTAACCTCATCTCTCCCACTCCTAGGGTGGTCCTCCTGTTTACCTTACCAAGGGGAATGTCTACTTTGTGGGAGCAGTGTTTGCTCAGGTGGAGAAACTCAAGATGCCAAGTCTTTGCGTTTGACTTCAAACCATGTGCCAAGTCTGTAGTTTATAAAGTATATTGGAGAATCATAGTGGTTAGTGTTTAAAAGGATTCTGTCTTTTTGTGGGTCATTCTCTACTTACCAGGAAGGAAACTGAGGCCAACAAAGATATCACTTGTTCGTAGTCATAGATTTAGAGGGTCTGCCCAGCTCAATCTTTGGTTTTATTTTCCAGCATTTCTGTTACTCATGCTCAACCAGAAGAAGGGAGAATTCAGTACATTCACACATACACAGGTATATATGTGTGTGTATTGTACACATATACATCTATATGCTAATATATGCTAATATATTTATATATAATGCATATAAGTGTAAAAGTATATATGTACAGAGGACACATTTACATGGACTTTATCAAAGCGTATCACTATAATTTTTTTATTGTTGTTAATTTGTTACTGTACCTAATTTATAAATTAAACTTTATTATGGATATGCATTATAGGAAAAATACAGTAAGACTTGTTCTAGTTAGAGCTCTTTAGAGTGTGGCATTCTGGGGTCTTAGGTAACAAAATATTCTCTTCTAAGCAAGCCAACTTGGCTGTGGATTCTTGACATTTCCAGTAGAAACTGGTTCAAATTCAAGGGAATGAGCCCCTTCCCTCCACTTGGTGTCCTGTAGTGTTTCTGTATGATACCGAGTGCGTCAAGAACTCTTAAGTTTGGAAAAGAGAGAAGCCCCATTCTAACTACCTCCATCAAACAAAAATAACGAACACCTAAGAAGGCAATGGTGGCCAGCTCACTTCTGGAGGCCAACGCCAACTTCACTTAGAGTAGAAACAAACACGTGCAATTCCTATCTGTTGTAGCTGTGGCCATGGGAGTGACTCGAGTTGACTCCATGCTTACCTGTGTTGGACTTCCATCAGAAGTGGCAAAGGCCGATATAAGCAAACACTGTTCAATTCTCCATACGGGGTTTCGGTTAACATGCACTTTGCTTTTTGCCTTCTGCAACCGCATGTTTCCAGGAAGGAGGGAAGAAATGAACAATATAGCTACTTGGCCTCCGACCTTGGTTATCACCAAGGCCACTTCTGCAAGAGGTATGGTTCTTGCTACCTACCACACAGAACTCACACTCGGGAGCCTGAAGGGTAACCGTATGCCCACTGTCCTTGGTGGAGGGTGTCCATCTCCTCCTGTATTGTGGTCTCTTCCATAGAAAGGTGGGAAAAGACAGTGCATATTTACTTAACGCTAAGCTCAAGTCCCCAAGATGTTGGCCTCCTGCTTGAATTAGCCTTGTATTGTGTGACACTCTCCTGATTAGAAATTGGTCCCATCATCGTCCAACTGGTACTGCTGAGGAACTCCCAGAGAAATTAGCACGTTATCTAAGATCACACAGCAATCAGCAAATGGCTGGGCTCTGAGTTAAAATCAAATCTGTCTGACCGGTAAGCATAGGCTCTGTCCACCAGATGTAGTCAGAAGCTCAAGGCAACCAGATGCGAAAGACTGATAGCCTCATCTTGAGAACTCTTTATCTTGCCTCTGTGGGCTGCTGAATTGAATTTGAGGGCCTTTTGGGGGCCTCCAGCAGAATAAACGCTGGGTTTTGCAAACACAGGTCTTAATTGGATTTGACTGCCAGGACAACCGCCTCATTCACAGGTGGGCGGCCGTGCAGGGAGATTAAGTTATAGGGCTGCTGGCTTTGGCACAAAGAGGGGTCAAGCAGCCTCTGGTGGTGGCTGGCGCAAAAGCACTGGGAAGGAAGTGTGGGCAGGTGGAGGAGAAACCCTAGGGCTAAAGACAGGAGAAAAATGCAGCTGGTAAGGGGGCAGGGCCCTGAGGTCTGGGCTAGGCCAAAGGAAAAGACCTCACAATAGGTGGGCAGATGCCAAACAACACTGATTTTTCGGAGGAAGCCAGGCTTGGAAACACGTTTTCCTACCCCAAACAATTCGCAAATATCTCAGGCATCCTGACTGTTTAAAAAACAAAACAAAACACCTTGCCCTACATGCAGTCCGTAGGGAATTGGTTCCAAGCTGCCTTGGGACAGTTGTCCAGGGTATAGGATAGCCTCGAGGTCCATGGGTTGCTGGTGTCTGGCTCTGTGGGAAAGTGAAGGCTGAGGATGTATCACACTGGCTGTGTAGGGTGTGGCTGGGGAGGAGAGACCCTTGGATAACTGCATCCCAGTTTATCACCTCAGAGCCTCTTTCCACAACACCCAGTCAAAGCTGGCGTTTATCTCATGGTGTGACCACTGCATGGTGACAGAGATGGCATGACAGCCAGTCAGAAGACAGCTTATGGGAATCCCTCCCACAGTGTGGCTACCAGTCTGTCAGGCTTGGCAGCAAGCACCTTTGGCCACTGAGTCCTCTCAGGTGAATGTGTGTCCCTCTGACCTTCACACCTTGAGAATGGGAGCAAATTTGAGCACAGAGCGCATTTCTTCCAGCATCCGCGCCATGCGCAGATTCCCACCAAATCAAACATTAGTGCCCATTTCATCCCAATTCGAATCTGAATCGAGCAAACCATCTGGCAGTTTTTTGAAGAAGAAGTTGTTCCAGAAACAAGTAATATAATATTCAAGGCTCCCAAATTTACCAGAGAGTAACAGGTGTGGGCAGAGAGGGATCTGGGAAGAAATTGGTTTTGTTTGTTTGTTTGTTTTGCGTGTGTGTGTGGTTTTGGGAGACAGGATTTCTCTGTGTAATCCTGGCTGTCCTGAACCTCGCTTTGTAGACTAGGCTAGTATCACAAAGGCTAGAACTCACAAAGATCCATCTGCTCTTGTCTCCAGAGTGCTGGGATTAAATGTGTAAGCCACCACGCCCAGCTGTTTTATTTAGTTATTTTTTTTAAAGGGATCAGGGAAGGATGTTAAGACAGAATCTCAGAATCTTGAAATGTAGTGAAGGTTGGCCTTGAACCCTCAACCCTCGTGCCTTCCTCTCTCCTGAGTGTTGGGATTACAGGTGTGTATCACCATGCCTTGCCTTTCTGAAAAATTCCTTAAGTTTTTTTAGAAAAATTACATTTATTTATTTATTTATTTATTTATTTATGTATTTGAGTGAGAGAGAGCCTATCAGCAGACAACTTGTGAGAGCTCCTTCTACCATGTGGATCTCAGACAGGCAAATTTGGTAGCAGGTATTTACTCAGGGAGTCTTCTGGGAATGGGGAATCTTTTGGAAAACGCCACCCCTTCTTGTTCCTGATATCCGGCATACGGTCTGTGACTGACCTTATCATTGAACTATATACTCACTATATGAGGTATTATGCCTAGCTCAGAAGTATAAGAGAGGTTTAGAGCATTCAGGGTAGTTAGCCGGGAAATGGTTTCATGGGGAAAGTGCTTGCCACACATGCACGAAGGCCTCCATTCAGATCTGCAGCACCATGTAGCAAGCCCTGTACGGTGGCAAGCTCCTGTAATCTGTGGCCGGCCAATCTAGCAGAAAGGCTGTTTTAAGGTTTAGTGAGGGATGCAGTCTCCAAACATAAGGTCTGAGCAATGGAGGACAGTGCCCCAGTGCTGACCTCTAGCCTCCACACACTTGTGTATAGGAATGCACACGCATGTCTACTGCTTTAGTTGGCAGCATGAACATGGCAGAGTGGGCCCTAAAAATGAGGCGGGCAAAGGCCTCCTGCAGTACCCAACCTTTTTCAGAGAGTCAGGCAGTTTATACTCTGACGGTCAAGAAGAGTCGCCTGAGTAAAGTGTACTATCACAAAGACTAGCCACACGTGGCAAAAAGCGTGATTTTCCACAGAGGAGCACGAATAACGACAGCTGAGACAAAGCTTCCTTCTATCTGCTACACCTGGGAGGGGCATGAAAGCACAATCCAGGAACAATCCCGTGTTTTGGAGAGATCTCAAGACTTTTGCCTTGTTTTCCTGGCGTTTTCTTACAAGCCCCCAGAATTCTCACAGGACTCCGTTCTTGGAGTGAGTTCCAACACATGTGTACAACATACACAGACATTTACTGGAAGCTGTGCACAAGTTGTGTGTGAGTCCTATGTCATTCTGTGTAAAGAATTTCAGTATCTGCAGATGCTGGTACAAGAACCAATCCCCCCACAATGCCAACGGTGACTGTACCTGCTAACACCCCAAATAAAAAAGGTCATCGTAAGAACGACATCGGAGACCGTTTGGGAAGAGGGAAAATGTTTACCTACCAGCTTTGTTCCTAGAATCTCACCAGTGTGTATCCTCTCCTGTCAGTCAAATGTTAGGTCATTAACTTCTGGCTAACCCTACCAAAATATTGGGGCAATCACCCGCAGAGACACCTACCAAGGTTTTGAGTGTTAACCCCAGCCAGATGGGTACACTCATCCTAAATGGCATTTTCTTCCTTGTCACCACAAACTGGGAACTAACAGAGATCAGTAAGCAGGATGGCGCAGAGTTTAAAAAGCCCAGCTGTGAGGCAATCAGGCAAGAGCTAGGGAGTCTGTGAGAAATGAAGGTCGGGTAGCAGGAGACAGAATGCCACACAATTGTAAAGACTCCTGCTCCCCCAAAACAGTCCAGAGCCCGAGTGATGGGAACCCACTTCAACCGAGACAGTTGTGGCAGCCAGCTTTCTGTTACTATCACACAACGCCTGAGATAACCCGCTTACAAAGAGAAAGGGTGTGTGTGTCTTTTCTCACAGTTTGGAGGTTTCAGGCAATGGTCAGTTGTCTTCATTGCTTTGGGACAATAGAGCAGAGGGTTTTGCATTAAGAGACTAATTATATAGACCAGAAAATTATGGAGAGTTTCAAGAAGTGATCAAAGATGCAAGTCTGCCATCCCAGTACAAGGGAGGCTGGACTCAGCAAGATTTCAAGTTTAAGGCGAGCCCGGGCTACATACTGAGACTGTCTCAAAAGGAAAAAAAAATCAAAGAACAACAAAAAGAACACAGGCTTGCAAGTAAATACTGACCCTCTGCTGCCTGCTCAAGTGGGCACTGTGCCAGCTGGGGGCCTCAGGAAGGCACTGCCGAGTTCCTAATAGCACATAGTGATACAATAACCGGCACCTTAAGAATTAATTTTTTTTTCAATTTCAATAAAGTGGTTCACGTTACATTCTCTCTGTGGATAAAATTTCACTTCATTTTCCTCATCTCACTAAGGATTATAACAGGCACCTGATTGCCAACGCACATCAGAATGACCCATTTATAGTATGATTTTTTCCTTTTCTATTTTTTTTTTGCATGTGGTATATTTATGTGTGTGGGAGAGTGCTAGTCCACGCATGTGCATGTGGGGCCCAGAGGCAAACATCAGATCTCTTTCCGGGGTCACTTCTCCACTTTATTTTTGGAGACAGTGTCTTGCACTAAGCCAGAAGCTCACGTTCAGATGAACTGACAAGCCAGCAAACTTGTGGGAGCAGCCTGTCTCCGGTTCCCCAGCACTGGGGGATAGTCATACTTGTCCATGCCTGGCTGTTAGTGGAGTCTGGAAATTGACTTCAGATCCTTACTGTCCATGGAGTCGTCTCTCTAGGCCCTGTAGCCTGAGTTGTGTTTGCATAGCCAAGTCTATTTGGTAAACACTAGAAAAACAATCCCTACATTTAAGTGGCTGCACAGGTTGGAAAATCATTTGTCAACATAGAACAAAATGCTCTGCCTTCAATATTTATGGCAGTTGACTTAAGACACAGGAGATAAAGTTAGCGATGGCCTGGAGGTAGTTGGACAGACCTCACTTACGTCACTAAGGTCACTAACGTTCAAGAGTTCCCAGGAGGCATCCCAATTCTGACTTTGACCCTGAGCCAGTTGTCCAACCATTATGGTCCTTTGTTTTCTTAACTGAAAAAGGAGAATCCTGGCCACAGGAACTCTAGCTGAGAGAAAGCCTGTGATTCATCTATAACCAATCCACCTTTATCCCCATATTTATTTGGCTGAATCAATAATTTATATGCCCCTGCAGGCTGGTTCTTCATCAAAAATTTCTTTACTTGCTCTGGCTCCTGCAGAAATAATCCCGCTCATGGCTGCCTTTTAATGACACCGTCTGAAGTCTCAAGGTTTGGAGGTCAGAGTTGATGACATCTGTGTTTTCAAAGCCCACAATTCCTAGGAAGGGACCATCAATATTCATTACATTCTGCAGCTGTCGAGATTCTTTAGTATTCTAAAAACTCCGAGCTCTCCTCCGTGCTGGGTGCCCCAAAGGAATTTGGATATACCTGCAGGTTTGGTTACTGTGTTAATTGGACCATATCCAAGGGCTGCAGCACTCTCTTCCTGCATCTTAAGTGTGCTCTGACTGAAAACTCTGATAAATGCCTAAAGAACGGACTGAACTTTTGCCCCCAATTGTTGAAGTCGACCAGCATATTTGAAAACTATAACAGTTATTAGTGTTCCTCAGTGCTCAAGCAGAGATTGGTGTTTGGACTTGGGCTGTGCATTTCTGAAGATGCCATGCTCTGGACAACTGTGGGAGGACAGACATTAAGTCAAGGGGACCTGTCTGGATGCCACCCGTACACAAGCATCCTTTGGCACCGGTTCCCTAGCTCTGAGTGGCAGCATGATTAGCTCTTGACTCCCTGACTTGCCTTTTGCTCAGTTCTCTCTGCTGTCGTTGCCCAGCTTAGCACCTCTATCTCTTTTCCCTTCACTCTTTCAAGGCTCATCCATCTCTTGGACCAAAAAACCAATCCTTTGCTGCTGATAAGACCTCTGCATCCCCTGAAATCCTACCACCCCATGGGAGCAGCATATAGGCTGAGGAAATAGGAGCCTGCTTTTTCCCACCAGATATGCCTTGCCGGGTCCCTCGGGAGTTCACGTCTCCATTGTCTCCTCTACTGCTGCAGCCTCACACCTCTCTCTCACCATAACAGGCATTGTCATTGTCAGGCCATTTCCTTCCCAGGCCTACCTTCCTTCCCTCTCGGCTCCTGCTGCCTTAATTTGAATTGGTTTTCCACTCCATTCTTTCCACCTTGTTGCTGATCTTGCTACCTCCACTCCGCTCTTTCTACTACCATTATGATGAGCTTCTTCTCAAAAGACAGCCAGACCCTGTCTCCTTTGCCTGTGTCCTTCTTTGTGAAATAAAGTCTTTCATTTCCTGCCCAAGCAACTACAGCGCTCCTGTCACCTTCCATATTGACACTGGGCCCAGACAGGCTTTTTATCTGGCGGTCAGTTGTTTCCCTTTCAGGACCTATCCCCCCTCCATGGCTCTTCTGGGAAGACTTCTTTAGCCCTGAAGCACATCCTTCTCCCAAAGCCAGAGTGGGTCTCGCTCCCACTTTCAACACTCCCTTTCGAGGTTTCCTGCAAGTCACCTTATGAACTCCCAGTCAGTGGCTAGGGCTGGAATTATCTGAAGGCTGACCCACTCAGAAATCTGGCACCTCGACTAGGAACGAGCACTTGACTGGTCTGGTAGAAGACGCATCTCTGTGTCTGTTTTATCCCTGTCGCCACATCATCGGAGTACTGGAAACATCCGGCTTCTTATATGGTAGCTCAGAGAGCCAGAGAGAGAGAAAATAAGAAACAGAAGGAGACAGGGAGAGGGGGGAGAAAGACAGGGAGAGAGAGGAAGCCTATTTCCCCTCTGCCCACGCCCACAGCCATGTGTGTTAGTTCGGCTGCACTCCTCCAGACCCGGTTGTCACAGAAACCAGCCCAGGGAAAGAGAGATGACACACCCTACCTTTTGGTGGTGAGTGTCACAATAGCACCAGACTCTGGAAATACCACGAGCATTTTGGAAAATATCTGCTACATCCTTCGTCGGGAACCTGCAGCGAGCTCTTGGTTATCAGCATGCTTCATGAACACACAACAAACCAAGAGACTCCTGCCCATCTCGGGCAGATTGATTCCCCAGAGGCTGGGGAAGGCCATCTAGAGTCACTGAGCGACGCCTGAGCATACACTGAGCAAATACAGAAGGTTGGCGGTTTTCCTGAGTTCTCCAGTGTTAATATCGGGTTACTGGCTACTGAGAATAGAAGGGATGCTTTCGAGCTCCGTGTCAAAGCTGCCATAAATAGCTCTGTGGTCTTGGCAACCTGTGGACTGCAGGTTCTACCTAGGAACCAAGACACTCTCTTCTGGCCAGGCTAATTTGTGCATTGTGCTTCAGGCAAGATTCCACCATGCCGAAGGAATTACAAGAGAGAGAGAGCTATTGTGAACTGTGTGGCTATTAACTGGCTTTTTTTTTATTGTCTAGTTTTGTTTTTACTATGTAGATTAGACTGGCCTCTAACTCCCAGAGATCCACCTGCCTGTGCCTCCCAAGTGCTGGAATTAAAGGCGTGCGTGACACCACGCCCAGCTCTTAACTGGTATTGCTTGCAGCTGTCTCTGGAAGAGTCCTATTGCTACCATCTTCAGCCTTGGCCCCAAAGCAAAGGAAGAAGAGGTGAGGAGAGAGAAAGCAGGGGTCAGACAGAGAGAGATGAACTGACCAAGAGCTCGCTGAGTCCTGTTGTGGTCCTGTCCCTCCAGCATGGGGTCTCCTGAGCAAAATAAGGCAGATTTAATAAGCCTGTCAGCATGTGACCCCGCCATGCACCCCAGAACAGATGCTTGCTCTTTTCCAGGCTACAGTATTTAACTCAGGCTTACCAGGCCATAGCTTCCCACCCCAGGCAAAGAACTCCAGGGAGGTCACAATTAAATCACAATTTTTATGTTATTGCTTTGTCCTAAGTTGATATTGCCCCATCTGGTTGAAATCAAAGACGCATTTCTCCTGTTGTATAGCAGCCTAATAATAACAACCAAAAAAATGCTGAAAGAATTAAAAAAATCCACTTTGCATATAGATCTCAGTGGTTTCATCCCCCGGGGGTAGTAGGGGCAAAATGAATTCCCTTTTGAATATTAAAGTTAAACTAAATTAAGTTTAAAATTAATTTTAGGCAAATTAATATTCATTTTTAGGAGCAAATTTCCATTTTAAATTGCATTGTGGCTTGTCTCCAGATTTTAATCTTTGGCCCGAACTCATGCCGACAGGCAGGGAAGGCATTGTGGCACAGAGGAATGATAGCATGCTATACGGACACCTGCCTGCCATGGAGCAGACCTCCAGCATCTGGTTCCACTACTGCTGGCGGGAAGCCCTGTCGTCTCACTCTGGCTTATGGATTATTCAGTTCAGGCTGCTTTCCAGCAGGCCGTGCTGGAGAGGACACCGCTAATCAAATGCCAGTCCAGTGTGTGATGGCCCTTTTGTCTTATGATGCAATACATGGGGTTGGGGGCAGCTCAGGCAGAGCAGGAGCTTACAGTGTGTGAGACCCTCCCTGGCTTTGATCTCAGCACTGAAAGCAAGCAGGCAAGCAAGCAAGCAAGCAAACAAACCAGTATCTCCACACTGAAGACTACTTGGAGGTGAAAAAATAAAAACCCTCACAATTCTAATACAACTTCTGCAAGCATTTGTATAATTGGAACCTGTTAGTATTTGTAATAATCTTCTTCTTGGAGCACACAAAAAGAGCAATTATAGTATTATACTAAAAATATGAATTTTTGCCATACTTTTTCTGAATAAGCTTCCGTGTTTGTGCAAGCAGCTAAGAGGTTAAAGACACTGCTAGAGGCTCCTGGGAGTGCTGCAGAGGCAGAAGCAGAGGTAGAGAGATGGAGGCGGAGGAATTGTAGGCTGAGCTTGTGTTTGTTAAAGTAAGATGTCTGCCAGCCTATTGTATCCGCTAAGACACACAGGCACAGCGGTGTCATCCAGAGGGTGACAGGTAATGACCTGAACAGCTCACCACCACTGCAACCCCACGTTTACAGAGTCTCAGGATGGCCTTGCAGCTTCTGGACAAGATGGTCGGCCATGCCATCCTGTGTTCATTTTTTCTGCTCTTCAGGGTTCTCCTTCAGTGATACCCAAGATGGTGCTGTTTCTTCTTCACCACTGTTGCTGACCCCCTGATTTATTTTATTTTATTTTTTCAGTTCTGGGACTTGAACCTGGGACTTGAACGTGTTCACCACCTCAAAGCTGAGCTTCTAGCCCCAGGCTGTTTCACAGAGCTCCATTTCGGTCGGTACATCTTTCAGCTTGGCTGGGTAAAATAAATTGTATTACTCTAACTGATATCATCACTGTTAATCCAATTGAGCTTTTTAATAGCAGTACTGCCTATTTGGAATCATATTACTATATTTTGTTTCTTTCTGCTTTTGTCTACATGATGTGGTCCACAGATATTTAACACGTGCTTGAGCATGCACACGGCTAAAGATCATCTGTCACCATGGTGATTAGTATCGGCTCAACGTGTATCAAAGGAGCATACACATAATCTGGGTCGTAGGCTTATGTGATTCCAGAGGACTGTGTGAGTTTTGAACATCTGAGAGACATGACTGTAACACTGAGCAGATACCACACTCAAGTCAGAGCCAGTGCCGGCTGGGACAGTAGATCATCACAGTGCTGTAGCGTAGCGTCCTCTCTTGAGGATGGGAATGCAGGATTATAAAGGAGAAAACTGGGGACACCTGCACTGATTCCTTTTAGATTGATAATTAAAATGGCATCCATTTTGGAAATATTTCTGTTGCTGCCTTCGCCACTGGAAATTCGTAGGACTGTGAAGTACATGATACATTTTGCATGCCCCTGAGTTTCAGGTGGTGTGCCGACTGCCTCATTAGAATAACCATTTACATGATATAAATCTGTTCTGGGCACAGCTGGGAGATCGGGCGCCCCCGGTTTGCTGACTGGCTTCCCTTGTATCCAGAGAAGCCTCCGTGGGGCTGCCGCTGAGAGCCGTGAACCTCCATCTTGGTGCAGGGAGACTGCAGATATACGTGCTGGTGCTCCTTGCTTGCCCAGGGCTAGACTTTTACTTTTCAACCAGGGGCTACCAGGGAAGCTGAGATGAACTGTAACTCTAAAGAAAGGCTAAGAATGCAAACACTTCGGGGTGGGCTAGGGTGGTGATAGTGTCTGCCTCCCCCACTGAGGGGCAGAACACCGATATTAGTCGTCTGTGATACAGGTGGAATTCAGAGAGTGCTTCAAAGCCCCTCACTCCCCTGGGGGATTGCGGGCCACTGGCTTAGCTCTAGGTTTGATGAGAGACTGGTTTAAGGGAATAAGGCAAAGAGTGATAGAGTAGGAGGCTCAGTGTCCTCCTCTGGACTCCCTGCAAGTGTAGACACAGGTGGACACTTCTGCACATATACATATGCCCATAACACAATACACATATAATACATACATGTGCATATACATATAACACATATATACACTTAACACATACGTATGCATATAGCACATGTGTGCATATAGTACACATATACATACAGCACACACATGCATATAATACACACATGCACATATGATGGAGGAAGGTCATTGGTTAAATAAAAAGAAACTGCTTGGCCCTCATTGGTTAGAAGATAGGTGGGAGGAGTAAACAGAACAGAACGCTGGGAGGAAGAGGAAGTGAGCTCAGACTCGACAGCTCTCCTCTCGGGAGCAGATGCCTCAGAGAGACGCCATGCTCCCAGCTCCCAGGCAGACGCACACGATGAAGCTCCGACCCAGGATGGACATAGGCTAGAATCTTCCCGGTAAGCGCACCTAGGGGCGCTACACAGATGATTAGAAATGGGCTAAATTAATATGTGAGAATTAGCCTAGAAGAGGCTAGATAGAAATGGGCCAAGCAGTGATTAAATGAATACAGTTTGTATGTTGTTATTTTGGGCATAAGCTAGCCGAGCAGGTGGCGGGGGGGGGGGGGGGTTGGAAACGCAGCCCCGCCGCCCCTATTACTACACACATATACATATAACACATATTAATAAAGCACATACACATGCATATAACACATATATACACATGTAATGCACACATCTATGTGTATGACATGCATGTACATGTAACACACACATACACATGTATATAACACACACACATGCACATCCCAAAGCAAAACCAGAACAAAGCTATTTCAATCTAAGACTTACCCTAGGAATTAGCACTGGTTTCGCAGTGAGAGTTGCTGGAAGACAGGGCATTCATTCTCTCAAGCTGTTTTCTAGGGAAGTGGGAATGAGTGTGTGGTGGGCTGGGCAAGCGCAGCTTTGTGAGGGTGTACCTATCCTCGCTGAGAAGAAACCTATACCTTTTCAGATGCACAGGACATTCTGCTGGTCTCTGTTTTGTCTTTTTAAATCTCTATGAGGTTGGTGTGTCTCTGAGGCCAGTGGGCCAGGGCTTTGAGCACAGTTTTGGAATCATGAGCTCAGCAGAACAGGGAACAATGGAATGAGGTTTAAGTCACGTCTGAGTGAGGTGCCTTTGGTCTGTCATTTTAACTCTTGGAGCCTCAGTTTCCACAGCTGTGATTATGGGTGCAGGCTTGGCAGGACCGAAAGGTGAGAGCATTATAACCTTGCTAGTGGCTTTCAACTCAAGAGCAGGTTGGTCATTAATCGTAACATAAGAACAGGGCATTTGTCCCACAGCCATGGCAGGGCAAGTCTGGCTGTCACTTCTTGACTCTCGGCTCTCGGTCCTCACTGTGCTGTGCCTTATCCACGACTCATCCAGAAAGCCTGAGTTCTGTTTAGTTCCATGGAAACCCAGGCTTACCTGGAGCACAGTGTTCTCAGGAATAGAATGACCAGGAGGACCTGTGCAGGTTCCTTTGGGGACCTTGGGGATATGTACAAACAGCTGACCAATGCGATTCCACTTCCTCACCTTGAGGAATCTAAAGAGGATATGCTCTACTGAAGACCAGCTTCAGCTGGGCTGCCCCCCCCCGCCCCCTCCAACGTGTTTCCTCCCCTCTGTGCCTCTGACCTCGGGATTTGGAGCTGCCAGGAAGCTGATCAATGGTGTATTTTGGAGGGCTCATTTAATCAATATTAGGAGCCAAGGGAAACCACTCTTTCTTTTCCTGTAAATACACACTTGCTTATGGGCCCAGAGGTAATTGAACGATCGTTTATTTCAGCCTACATGAGCTTGTGTGCCAGATACACACACATACGCACACGTACATACACATACACACACACACATGCACCTGCACATGTTTGTAATTGATTAAACTTTATGAATTATGAATGCTCTGCCTTAGCTTAAGCTTGTCCTGTGAGCTCTTTTAACTTAATTTAACCTGTTTCTATTCATCTATACTTTACCTCTAGACTTTTTAAACTTTTTTTAATTCTGTATGTCCTACTTTCCTGCTTCCTCCCTGTCTGTCTGTCTGGCCTCTGGAGTCTCCCTGTCATCTCCTTTCTTTCTTCCTTAATCTTAAATTCCTCCTCCTGCTCTGCTCTCCCTGCCCAGAGGCTCCACATATACCTCCTCCCTCACTATTGGTCATTCAGTTTCTTATTAGACAAATCAGGTGTCTTAGGCAGGCAAGGTAAAACAGCAGCAGGTCTTTACATAATTAAACAAAGGCAACACATCTTTACACATTAAACAACTATTCCACAACATAAACAAATGCAACACATCTTTGCATAGTTAAACAAATATTCCACCACACCTAGTCTTCCTAGAGATGCCAGGCACATTGTTTTAAGAGGTAAGGGAAGGTGAGTGGACTTACATGCTATATAAACTCATATGTTGGAAATTTAACCACCAAGCTGGAGGTTTGACTCTTTTTGGCAATGGGGCCTTTGGGAGGGAATCATATTAGATATGGCCATGAGGGCGGAGCCCCGTGAGGGCGCTAGTAGCTTTGAGAGAAGAACCACCAGGTATCTTGGTGATGTCTGTGATCCCAGCACACAGAAAGTAGAAGTGAGTTCCAGGCCAGGCTGGGCTACAGAATAAGAATCTGTGTCACGAAGCTAAAACCAAAGCAAAACAGGAAGAAGAGAAGGGGGATGAGGAGGAAGAAGAGGGGAAGAAATGAGATGGAGGGGAGAAAAAGTGAACAAACATTTCTGTTCTTTTTCACTGAAAGATGCCTCTGCCATGTTGTGGTGTACCACGAGATCCTCACAAGTCAGAAACTCTATGCTCAGACTTCCCATCTCCCAGCACTATCAACCTTACAGCTTTATTCCTTCGAAAGTACCCAGACTCTAATACTTTGTTATAGCTACAGAAAACAGGTTATGACACTGCGTTTTCAGTCACAGAAAAAAAGAAGACTAAGTACTCACCTAGATTCGGTTTAAATTGAAGGTCCTTTACTAAGATTTCAGGAACAGCGCAGAATCTTCTGTTTATTTTGCTTGTCTGATGCCAAGGTGGTCAGTGGCCATTACACTGGTGTTGCTATGCAAATAGCTTTCTCTCAAGCCTTGTCCCATCCGCTGGGTAGCGGCTAGGCGGGGCTGTGGTGTGTGTGTATGGGTGTGGGTGTGTGTGTGGAGGCGTGGTGATGCACATGAATGGAGCCACCCAGTCCAGCGCCTCACTTTGCAGTCACATGAGTTCTGTCTTCTCTGGAGCCGCCATGATCAAAAGGTCACAATCTTTCCTTGTCACTTGCTCAGTCTAGAAGGAAAACTTGCACTTTTGAAGTAAAGTTTGGAAGAAAACATGATTTTTTTCCCCACTATATCAAAAGTGTGCCAGAGGCTCTTCTAGAGTGTGCAAAGCAACACGAGCGAATGTGAGTGTAAATGTGTCTTTAAAGAAGTCAGAGTGATAAAAGGTAGTTGAGTCTTCCTATGTCACCATCGTTTTTAAAAATTTATTTATTTATTCTATATGTATGAATGCTCTATCTGCCTGCATGCCAGAAGAGGGAATTGGATCCCATTATGGATGGTTATGAGGTACCATGTGGTTACTAGAAATGGAACTCAGAACCTTTGGAAGAGCAGCCAGTGCTCTTAACCACTGAGCCATCCCTCCAGCCCCTGTCATCATCATTTTTAAGGACCGAAGGCTGTTAGAAAAATCGTGTAGAGAAGGTGAATCAACAGCCCAACTTCCAGCTAAGACCGAATCTGGAAAATTAATAGTCAGCGTTCCCAGGAACTGTGCCCTTCTCCCTTGTAATAAAACCTTTAAGCCCAGATGGCCCCTGTACCCAGCAGTAGCATTTACAATAAGGCTTTTTATTATGATTGTGAGCATAGGATACTGGAAAGTACCTTATATTTGGCAGGCTGTTCTGTAGTTCTTAGCTCAGGAATTCTCTTATTAAAATGCGCACTTGCTCTCACTGGAGATTTATTGCTGCTTTGTTTTGTTGTTAAGTTCCTAAGCTGATTTTTGATATCACTCCTGTGGCATTTTGAAGCCTTTTGTGCTTAAACTGCACATTCTTCTGCAGGCATAGATTTTTCAAGATGAAGTAGGCAGCATTTTAGAGAATTTCAAAGAGAAAGGAAAGCTAAGTGATGAATGAATGTATTTACCATGGAGCTGAGAAGTAAAAATGGACCAAGGTTTGTTTTTCCTGAAACAAAGTTTTTTAAAGACCTCAAGAGTATGCTTTTGTGTTTTCCCCTTGTGGGGTATGAGTGTGTGTGTGTGTGTGTGTGTGTGTGTGTGTGTGTGTGTGAACTGTGCCTTCCCCTTATTTCTCTTGACTTAGGATCAGAGTAACATTGGGGTACTGAGTCACATAACTCGGGTACTCAGTCTCTGCTCTTCTTCTTGTCTGAGGGTTGTCATCTCTGCGCTCCTCCAAAAGCCTAGGTGGTAACAACTTGGTTCCCAGAGTGACACAGCTGGGAGGTGGTAGAACCTTCAGGAAGCAGGCATCAGGTCTTTAGGTCATTGTTGGAAGTGCCCTTGAAGGGAATGGCGGGACTCTGTTCCTCTGCTTAGGCCTGCCAGGTACACAGAAGTAGTTCTACCTCCCCACCGTGGGACTTGTGAGAGGAACAGGAAACTTCCACTCTCACTTTATTTCTCAGGGCATTTCTATCGCTTTCTGGTGGCCCCTCCCCTTAATCTTTTCTGTTCGGTCTTTCCTTCAACCAGTCAGCTATGGTTGGAAACCTTATTGTCACTTCTCCTCCTCCCTTGGCAACTATTTGGTGTTTCTAGAGGTAATCTAATGCATTGCTTAGAGAGCTCGATTTGGAAAGGAGATCATCGGCCCAGAAAGCGATTGGTATGGACAGTAGAGATGGTTGGGTGTCTTAATTAGGTCAATACACACCAAGAATGATATACTAGGAGCCATGAGCCCCCAGGATTAGGACTTCTTGACGTGATGTACTGGTGTTCTTACAACTGTGGCAAGGATGAAGAAGGGAATCCATTTTGCCTTTCCCTACAGTCTTGAGGGTGGGGAACTAATGGTTTACTATTTGATTGTGGTACTCTGTAAAGGATAGTCTGTACTGCACAGTGCTCCAAAATCAAGCGAACATCAACCAGAGTCCCCGCTGTAGACTACAGAGTAAAGCGCACACATTGAGGTGGACGCCTCAGCAAGGGAGGGAAGTAGAGGTGATTTGAAAGACAACTGGAAGCAACAGTGAATGCATTGCAGCCCCTGTGATCGGTTAGTCACCCGATGAATGCCTTATAAGGATCATGAATGTGTTCACGGAGGTCAGTGTCAGGAGGGGGCACAGAGAATGAGGAGGTGAAGATGGGGAGTGAAGGGGACAATTGGGACATTTGCCCATGGAGGTCAGTGTCAGGAGGGGGCACAGAGAATGAAAAGATGCAGATGGTGAGTGAGGGGGGGGGGGATTGGGACATTTTAAGCAAGAGAGTCATGAGAGCAAAGTTGGGGAAGCCCTACCCAGGGGTTCAGATACAGAATTTTTGTTCTCTGCTAAGCTTTCTGGGTGACATTAGTAGCTTCATACCTTCCTCCACTCTCATTTCCCTAGCAGTAAAGGAAGACCTACACAGCCCACTCATTCAAGAAATATTTTGACTTTCTGTGCCCTGGACCTCTGTGCTGTGTACACAGTGGTTAGTAGGGTAGAGGAGATCTACATACTTATAAAGAAGGAAGAGGGAAATTGGGCTTCCCTTTGGGAAACCTGTCTCTATTCATCTCTTTGCTGCTGTGTGGCTTGATTACCTCTCCACTGTACCATATGTCTGATTTCTTCAGTGTCTTCCTGACATCTCCTGCATGCATAGATTTATCCCCAGTTCCTCTCTCTGCCCGGAAGTCCCACCTATTCTCTCTTAGCTACTGGCCATTCTGCTCTTCATTAAACCAATCACAGTGACACATCTTCACACAGTCTAAACAAGTATTCCACAACAGAAGTGTCTCTGGGATGTTTGTAAGTCACCGTGTACCCACAGTGTTCAGTTCTGGGGGATGAAGTGTCAGAGTCATGGCAATAGCAAGGAGCCCCCCTCCCCTGCCCCAGGAGAAAGCCATCGTTTGAGATGGGAAAAGAGTGGATTGGCTTGGTAAAATGAGCAAGGTTTTGCCCAACAGGGTCGGAGCAGAGACTCTGGTTTGAATGAAACATAAGGATCACAATGATAGCTGACATACTCTCTTCAAGATCCAGCAAGTTCTGGGGTGAGCAGTCACACTTGTGACTTGCTCTGTCACCTTGAATAAAACCTATCTTCTTAATTGTTAAAATGGGAAGATAGAGGCTGGGGGAACACACAGCTCAGTGGGTAAAGTGCTTACCAAGCAAGCATGAGGACCAGAGTTCGAATACCCAGCACCCATGTAAAACCGGACATGGGAGGACACACATCTGTTAGCCCAGTGTTCCCACGGGGAGATGAGAGGGAGAGAGAGATGAAAGCCTGGGTGCACGGGGCCAGTTAGCCTGGTATTTGCAGAAATAATAAAAAACAAATAAACAAAGTAAACAACAAAAACCCAGAAGCAAGCAAGCAACCAAAGCGAATTCTGCCCCCTCCAAACCCTTCACAACAAGAAATTGTGTCTCAATCAAAATGAAGGCAGAGACTGACACTTGAGGTTGTCATCTGACTTCCCTGTTCACACTGTGGCACTATGTGTCTACATCACAACCACACTCTCTCACACACATACACAGAAGAGAGAGAGAATTGGAAATAATAAAGAATATCATAATAAGTAAAAAGGACTTGAAAAGCAATAAGAAAAAGAGAGAAAAATGGAATGTGCTCTGTTCCTACACCGGCAGTGTGGATTAGATGAGATCACATATTCTGAACCCTTTAGCTCTGGGCCCACGACACAGTAACCCTGAGTATTAATAAACCCCAACAACTGCATCGTTCTTATTCTAGTACCTTCTGTGTTCCAGGGCTACTGTGAGACAGGGCACACCTTCCTCCATAAAAGGCTCAGTTTAGAGAGCTGAAGGTCCCCATGAACTGAACTTTCTAGGAAATGGCCATGGGGTTGACATGAGGGTGGTCACTTCCTGTGGTTCAGTTCTCTTTCCGGTTTGCGGGGGGGGGGGGGTGCGGTGCTAGTGGGTTCGTTTCTCCTCAGTGCTTTCTTCTTTATCATCACACCCCCACATTTTCTATGTGGAAGAAAGAGAAAATGTGCGCGTGTGTGGTACTGGCGGTAGTGACAACATAGCTTTATATTCTGCTATTTTGACAAAACATCCAGTGAACAATCAGGATGACGAGGAAGCCTTGAAAACAGCAACATGCTTTCTGTTGTTTAAAGAAAAGTGTTTGAAACCAGGTGAGGTGACTCAGATTTGGAATACACTGTGAGTTCTTGACCAGCCTGAAGCAAGGACGGAGACACCGTCTAAAACAAAACAAAGAGGAAAAAAAAGGGAAGAAAGAAAGAAAAAATAAAATATTTTGGCTATCATGTTTCTCTTTGACATTAAGGGCAAAGTGATGACATCCTCTATGACTTGGGAAAGGTTAATTCATTATTAAATGTGGTCTTCTATTAAAATTTATTAGTTACATTGTAAATTCCTTTTCAAATCATCTTATGGGAAAAGGCCATGTGGCAATACCCTAAGATTCTAGTTTGTTCTTTCTGACATTTCCTATCTACTTACTGATTGGAGCATCTTTTAGAGGAATACATATATTGCAGAGAATTGTAAACGTATTGCCAAGCTTTGGAGGTTTTGACAGAATTGTATTTAAAATGTAAGAACTCTCAAAAATATAAACCCTTTTATTCCCCCTCTCTCCCTCCTCTCTGCCTTACCCATCACACCTGACCTTGAAGGAGTCTGACTTCACTAGTGAGCCAGAAGCCAGCGGCTGCAGGCGTTTGGGATGCTGTGATCACGAGCAGGATTTAGAACTGTTCATGCTGGTCAACAGTGAGTTGAACAGCTTTAGTTCAGAATGACGGGCTGCGTTATAAAAACATACAGCCGAAGGAAGGGGAAGGTAGGAACCGAGAGGAAAACTTAACCAGGTCATGTGGGTTACTCTAGGTTTGAGACACATGTGGAAATTCGTTAAACATGGGACACCTGGAGGTTTTGTGGTTTGTGGGATGGGGGTAGGGGACGTTACATAACTACATACAGTGAATGTGTGTGTGCTTGTAGGTCTGTACACTAACTTGTAGAGGACAGAGGTTGACATTGGGTATCTTGCTCGATGGTTCTGCACCTCACTTTTTGAGATGGGGTCTCTCACTTAGCCGGGAGCTCATCGATTCAGCTAGACTGTCTAGTTAACGAGCTTCAAGGATCTGCCAGTCCCTCTTCCCCCAGTGCTGGGGTTTCAGAAATAGGCCACCACCTGGGGCTTTTGTCTGACTGCCAGGGATCCAAGCTCAGGTTTCTGTACTTGCATGGTAAGTACCTTGCCGACTGAGCCATCTCCGTAGCTCCAGAACACACGGTTTTAATACAGATCTGTACTTTCTCCTCCCCCTACCACACAGCCTCCTGAATGACTGGTTAAGAACACTTTATTAATCCTTCCATGAGAAAGGAGAGCAATGGAAAAACCTGCCACATGAATTTGGGAGTGGGCGTTTCACTATCGAAATACAAGATGTGCAGAAAGGAAAAACTCACTTTGCAGCAACTTGAGTGTGTTGGCCATCGCGAAGGAAGGTATCTTTTATACTTTTCTCCTTCACGAATGTCAGGGATACTAAGATAGATAAATAATAGCTTAAGAAGAATCATGTCTAAGGATAGCGACACTAAAAACCCATCTTGTAGCTGTAGAAAGCCATCATGTCAGAAGCTGTGGGTACCATGGAAGGGATACAAGGCTGGGGGCTTTGTTAACACGCAGTTATAGGACCCTCGACTCAGAACGCAGCCTGGCTTACCCTTGGCATCTGTTTTACTTGCTCCTGGTGCTCTGTTCCCACTGCTTCCTGTACGGAATCCTTTTCTTTCTCATCTCAGTTCCTTGCAATGGGTTCTGCAGCCTAGGCCCAAACCCCCACCCCCATCCCCCATCATATAGGTCAAGTCTCTTAGTGGGTGGTAGTTTGCTTTTTCTCTGTTTCCATCTTGGTATAAAGCCAGTGACAATTGTGAAGTAACAAAGCTATAAGCCAATGCTATAGAACGGGCACTATGATATAGTGTGTAGAAAGAAACACACCGTTCCCCATGTGAGGCCTGGGCTTCGCTCTTAGCTCATCTCCACCCATGTCCTGTAAGTGCCATGTTGACTCTGCTGGAAGAACTGCAGCCCTTCTCCTAGCTATTAGCCTCCTTTGTGGCCAATTGTGCCGCCGTGTTGGCAGCACACAATCAGTTCGCCTTTCAGATTGGAGCCACCATAGTCCATCACTCATCTTTGTTACTAGGAAGCCTTTCGGAAAGGTGGACGTGTACTTGGACACAGATGCCTTACCCTCCAGATGAATGTTGCTTGCCGGCTTCTTATCTGGGATCCACTCTGCAGGTCGTGATGCAGTGGGCCTGGGATGTGGTCCAGGAACTTATAGTTTTAACAAGTGTCTTGGGTGATTGTTGTAAGGGGGGAAGTCTAGGAAACACTGCTTTATTGTATGCTTTCTTTCCTGGCTTCCTTTTCTGGCAAAATATTCATACAGCATGAATACAACCTTTGTAATGACATCCGTTTGGCAACGGAGAGCCCTTGTGATTTTTTTTTAAGGGGAGTTTTATCATAGCAACCATCCTATATCCCATTTCATTCTTATTCTTTCGCAAACTTCTATTTGTGAAACAATCATGTCTACTCTTTAGAAGAATCTAGAATTTAGCTTATTATTAAAAACCTGATCCTTAACAGTTATTCAAATAGCAACTGAAGTTCTTGAGTCTTTACTTGTTTCTTTCTATTAAAATTATTTGAGGGGGGAGGGGAAGGTGCTCGTTCACAGCATAGCTTCGGTGTTGAAAGAGGAGTTTCGGAGTCAGGTGTACGTCCTTGTGAGAGCACCTGATACGACTGAACATTGTAAGCAGACTTACAACGCTCAAGGGTTGGTATGGATCTTGTCACAGTTAAAGCAAAGTTTAGCGGCAATGTCGGCAGACTGTCTACACAGAGGATTGGAGAATGAATGAGTGTACTCCTTACTTGGCTGGGCAGCCTGCTCCTAGTTTATAGTTTTCAGCTTATCATCTAGTCGTGTCTACATTGTTCTTCCTGTGCTGATAACAAAGGAGGCCACCTAACACACAAGGCAGCTGCTGTGCCTACATGACACCTTGCTCAAAGCCTGTGTGCACGTCCTAATCCCTATTGTTGGTGTATTGGGAGGTAAAGCTTTTAAGATGAGGTGAAGAGAGAAGGGTTCTGGTGATCAGATGAGAAGACATACCAGACAGTTAACTTTTCTTTCTTTTTCTTTTTCTTACTCTTTCTACTTGTGGGCCATTCAGGAAAAAGGTGACTCCCTGTATTCCTAGAAGAGAGGCTTCAGTGGACATTACCTGTGCCCAACTTCAATGTCTGCATCACTTCCTGCATCTCAGAACAGAAGTTAAAATTGTTTGTGTATGTTAGTACTGTCTTCTATTTTTGTTTTTTACTGCAGATTAATTTTTACAATAATATTTGTGGGGCTGGGGAGATGGCCTAGTAGTTAATAACACATGTTGTTCTTACAGAGAATCTGGTTTTGGTTCCCATCACAAACATCCATAACTTCAGTTCAGGGGATCTGAATCCCTATTCTGGTCTCCATGGGTACCCGGCAGAATATTCGTCCTTGCAAACAAAGCATTCATACATATAAAATAAATCAATCCAAAAGGAAATGTTCATATTCACAATAAAGCTTCCCAGCAGAAAGCAAGGCCCAGAGTATAAGTTATAAGAAATATTTAAAACAATTGGTCTGGGCTTGAAGAAACAGGGTGCTCTTTTCAAACAGAAGAAAAGCAGGAGATGCTTTCTGTATTCATGAGCAGTTCTATTTTAATTCTGTTGGGATGAATGTGGATGGCATCCCAGGGCTATGTTATACTGGGTGCAACATCTGTCACAGGCTTATATAGCTGTTAATCTTTCATTTCATATTCTGGCATATCAGTCAGTATTCATTAAAACCCTCTCCATTTATGCAAGTCATTCTGGGAAAACATATCCTACCTTGGCATCTTAGAACTGCTTTCCCCCCCCCAAAAAAAATAAGAAGAAAGAAAAAAAGAAAAGAAACAATCAATTTGAAACACATTTTTCACCCCACAGAAAGCAACATCTGGCAGCAGGAAGTGGGAACTTGTGATTCTTGCAGATGACCAAATAGCTTCCCTCGGGGGGGACATTTAGTGTGCTGAAAGAGGGACTCAGGATGAACATTTGCATTTGCACCAATTTCCATTTTGATTCCCTCCCTTCCAGAAACTTAGACCCTGGTGCAAATGGCATTCCTCTGGAATGGCGCCTGAGCCTCTGCATATGCTACCTGTGAGTGATGCCAGCCCAGAGCCAGGAGCTGGGATCTCAAGGCAGAACTCTCTTGCCTGACCCACTTGGAAGTCCAGTCACACACACGGTGTCCAAAGGTCTAAATAGAAGGCCAGGATGTCCTGCCCCAGCAAAATCGAATGATTTTCTCTCTGTGTAGCTGAATGAAGGCACCGGGGATTTCTTCCTCCAAACTCACTTTGTAGCTCTGCTGTGTATTAAAAATGGAGGAAGCGTCCAATGCCACCCATTGCTGCTTATTCCACATTCATCAAACATGAATATTACTAATGTGACCTGTATAACAACTGACATATTCTACCACACCCATGGTCTCTCAATGACTCAAAAAGGAATTGGTATATGCTGTTTTTTTTTCCTCCTCATGTAGGTAAGGATATTAGAATGACTTTTTCAGATTTAATACAATGGCCAAAAGAACTGTTACCTACTATATCTTAAAGGAATTTGAAGGAAGTCTCATTTCTTCCCTACATTCCATATTACTTAAAGGTTCTTTTTTACACAGAGTATGGAATGGTATCAATATATCACCTATTAGTAAATCCATCTGTAGTTTCTTCCTGCACATTTATGTGCTGGCATTTGACTTAATTTAACATTGATAATAGCCGAACAGGAAAGAGTCAGCACTCCATCGTGCAAATCAACAACTTCGATCCATTCTCTGAAGAATGAAGAAAGCAAATGTCTTCCAAAGGTTGGTTAAGATGACTCTGGGTAAGGATGCTATCCCCACGTCGAAGGCATCATAGAAATGGCCAAATATAGCTTTGCTTTACAAACAGCATTTCTCTCTTCAATACCTTACACTCGTTGGCTCGGGTTCTTGACTAACGCTGTTGGACAGCATCACAGACACATTAGTTGCCATTGCCGAGGAGCTGAGATGTGTTGGGACACTGTGAGTGGGAGATCTGCTAAACAGAAAGACGCTCCAGAAGTCAACTTTATTCCTTTACATCACCGAAGTCTCAGGGACCAATGATAGAAACCCACTGAGGATTCATACTCATTCAGTGTGAGAGACATCTTCTGGAGGACCAGCTCTGCATGAGGTAGAAATGAGAAGATTTATTCTTAGAATATATGACCTCACTGGTGCATATAAACCCAAGAATTCTTCTTTATCCCTCTCTCTCTGGTTGTTTATAAGACTGGGTTTCACTCAGTAGCCCAGGATGGCTTGAACCTCACTATGTAGCCCAACCTGGGCTTGTGACAATCATACCACCTCAACCTTCCATAGAGGTGTGAGCCACCTTGTCTGACTGTTCAAACTGTATTTCTAAATTAATCACACATCAGTGAAGTCAACCAGTATGTGGAGTGACAATGTAGGTCAGTAGCAGAGCCCCTAACATGTATGAAGTTCCAGGTACGAAGTCCCCAGCAGTACAAACAAAATGAACTAGTAGGAATGGATTAAAATTGCTGACAAAACACTTTATCTAAAATTTAACTGGGGCTATTGCAAGATTGCATTAAAAACAGGAAAAGCCAAGAGGCTGGAGAGATGTTTCAGCAATCACAAGAACTTGATGCTCTTCCAAGGAACCGTGTCCACTTTCCAACACCCACATGATGGCATACAACACTGTATGCACATGTTACATGTGAATACATACAGGCAAAACACCAATACACATAAAAGCAAAATTAAAGGTCAGTAAGGTTCAACGTAAGAGGCTGAGGAAGAAATATATTTGGAAAGTATAATAGGTACCACAGGATAACAGGATTATAGAAAAGTAAAAGGTACAGACCAGTGAGAGAATCTCTCTCAAAAACAAAAACAAAAAGGAAAGAAAAGATAAGGTGAATAGCCCCCTAGGAATGATACCTGAGGTTGTCCTATACCTTCCATGTACAAGCACAACTGCAATACACATGAACACCTGCGATTGATATGCACACACACATTTACATACACTTAAAAAAAGAAAAGATTTACTTTTATCACTTCAATTTTCTATGTTATGTAAGTCAAATCCAGACCCACCAAATAAAGAAACTAGGAACAAAATACATTATAAACCTATGTATAAAAAACACCAATAAACTATTAGCAATAGTTTAGCCTAAAAATTAATTAACAACATCCCATAATCAAGCAACTCTTCTCTTAGGAATTTATGAATGGTTCAAAAGTTGGGAATTTGTTAGGTGAGCCCGTGGGAGGCAACCTCCACGATGGCCCTCAGTGGCGAGTGACTGCAATGCTGGGATTTGCTCTGTGGCAACAGGCGACAAGTACTAATGCCTAACAATGTTGACAATCATGACCTGTCATCTCCCAGGGGAAGCCCCCATGAGTCGACCTCATCTTTCCATAAATTTGTAGCAATAGTTCCTCCATGACAACTCGGTAGTTGCTAACCAGGAAGAGCATCTGCTCTTCTAGAGAGAAGACTAGGATTTCTCAACTCTGTCCCGCAGGGGATCTGTTTCAGATGTGTTCACCATCAAGAGTGGATCTTTCTGAAATCTGTTTCTCTATATTGAATGGCTTTTCCCAGCGCAGCTGCACCTCTTTGGACATGACCTGCATCCCCTTCCTTTGCCCAAGTGGGGTATTTTTAGCCTGAAGAATTAGAAAGCCACCTGGGTCCACACATCCCCTGCCATATTCCCTAGTTATTCCTGCCAGTTAAGCCGGCGTTTCAATCAGAACTGGTTCTAAATCCTGGGTAATGTGTAGACGATTATTCATGAATGCCCTAAAAGCCTAACACATGCTAATAAAAAGGTCTCAGTATTCCAGGAGCCGAAGATAATAGGTCAATGAGTACCTAAAAGAACCAATGGAAATGATGATATTATTAAACAGTAGTTCACGGATGGGAGTGAGATGTAAACTTCTCCTTTCTGAGCTCCCATGACATACACTCCTGCTACCTGCTATCACTCGTCACCATTCTGTACCACCCTCTGTCTTTGTTCTGACCAAATAAAGAGACCTCTTCACTTCTTCTTCTTCTTTTTTTTAACATGCTAAGCTCACTCCCACCACAGAACTCTCCCATTTGTGTTTTCTTCAAATTAAAATGTCCTTCCCCAGATGTGTGCATGGCTAGTATTCTGTGTTTTCCACCTCTGTTAAACATCCACCTATTTTCAAAGCCCTCCTTCACCACTTGCTAAACTCAGCAACCTCACTTCCAATCCCCTCTCTGTTTATCTTTTCCCTTTCATTTTTCTGAAGATTCCCGGCTCTATTTGTCACTCTCTGTCACGATATACATTTGTGTTGTAGTGTTTATGGTCTGCTTGGGTTTTTTTTTTTTAAACCCATGAGAATGTGAACTCCAGCAGGGTGAGGACTTGGACTTTGTCACGATTCTATCTCAGCCCCCAGAACGGTGTCTGCCATACAGGAAGGACTAAATAAATAACCGTGGATGATATACACAAGTGGCTAAGGCCAAGAGACACGGGAGATGCTTATACCTGACTCCGTCTCTGTCATGTGAAACAGGAGTAATTTATTGGCAGAACCCCCTTGGTCTCACGGCATCACAAAAACATCCATTCCTAGGCAACATCAACAGAACTGAAACCCAGAAAACCACTGAACTGAGGATGATAGACTGTTCCCAGGTGCTTAACGCTCATGTCCTCTTTGCAACTTGATAATTTATTTGCCCTTCCTTTGTTACTCTTGCAAGCACACAAGTTCTCAGGGAAGGCATATCGTAACACAGCGTGCCAATTTTGAACATCCTTTCCATTACCTTGACGATACTGGGAAAAAGACAACAGTTGCTGGATTTTGGTCACAGAACACTGGAGAGTTCTGTTGACTTGGAGTTGACGTACTGACATAATCAATCACAACCCACTAAAGCATCATTAGGGGATGCAAACCAGGAATCTGGGATGTAAGATGCTTGAGATTTGCTCAAGGATGCTGGGCTCCAGTAATGTGGACCATAAAACTTTTTACAGCAAAATCTAAGGGTTTATTTCCTCAACTCTTGTCAACACTGAGACTTGTATAGAACACTGCCAGTTTAAAAAAAAAAAGGAAAACCAGTGTCTCATATGTTAGAATTACATTATCAGTTATAGTTATGAGTTTAATCTATTACTTTTATTTATTGGCTTCCCATACATGTTTACTAATTGTTCTTTCTTTTACAAAGTTCTGCTTTTCTCTTGTGCTGACGTACCTATTGTAGTCCTCTTTTTATTATTGAATCATCGTGGCTTTTCCTGTGTGTAAGGATTCATATGTTGTAGATGGTCATGTGCCTTTTACTTTGGCTTCCAATTGTTTTTTGATACTTTGAAGAATGGGCACTAAATAATCTCCTTTGACTTGTATGTATATCAATATATGAAGGCTTCCATTCTGATGTGCTTGTACGTCTGTCTATCTTGGTGCCCCTATAATGGCGGTGAGGATTAAAGTGTGCCTGTGCTTGATACAGTTTTATCAAAGGCGAGAGCTTTGACTTAGAAACCAAGAGGAGTGGAAAACCAACGGCAGAATTAGGTACCGAGGGAAGTTTTAGAAACCCCCTACTACAGATCACATGAAATGGCTGTCTGGAGTATCCACTTGAATTTTTGTTCTTTGGGGTGATCAGAGCATCGTCTTCTGACTTCAGGTGTTATCAGATCTTCTGGGAAAAGCAGCGTGAGGCAAGATGTCTCACGACTGTGGGTTTCAGTTTGCCATTTCAGTCAGGTCACATGACTGTCTCATTTGTGCATCTTGCCTCACGACTGTTTCCTGACCACAGAGAACAGCAGTAGAAGTTCCTGTGCTTACATTTTTTGTGGGTGACCTATTGTGCTCGCGTTTGACGCCTGGCATTTGTTCTGACTTTCCTTTCTTTGAATCGCTGTTCTGTAGGGTCTCTGAAATAGATCACTGTGTCACTGTCATGAGCTTAGCAGGAGTCCTGAACACCTAAATCCTCTTCTGGCTTCAAGGCTTGAGTCATGGCTGCTCAGCTGCCTTCTGAGAGTCAGGGAATTGTGACCCGGATGCTCTCCACTCTGCAGCTGTTTCCCCTCCAGGGTCAGCTCCAAGCAGGGTGTGGCCCTTTCTTTATTGCTCCAAGTGGCCTTGTATCATGCTCAGGTTCTGCTTTTCCCTGCCCAGTTTAGGAATTAAGGAATGTTGTCTTCTTTGATGAAAAGGGAAACATGGAGACAGGTCATTAAGTGAACTCTGTTCACTAGAACTTTAAAAAAATTGGAATTGTGGTCAGGAGAGAATCAACTATTAGAAAGGCATTTTTCTCATTCTTTCTCCTCTGAAATCTACCCCAGAACATTTCTCATTTAGATGAAGTTAAAATGTGTTGATACAACTAATAATATGACTAATTATTAATACTAAGATGAATATACTAACATGTGCACAAAGACTAGATTAAATCATTTGGCTTTATACAAGTAGCCAATAGCAGCATTGTGTCTAGCCTGGACTCTCAACACACAATGTGTTGCCTGTCTGACACACATCTCCTTGGACTTGAATAATCCAGAAACATCTGCTTCACAGTCCTGAAAGGCAGGTCAATCCCAAGAAAGACAGGGAGTGACACACGATGTGTCTGATCAGTGGAGAGGTAGCAGAGAAGATGGCACCATTACACCCCAGATCTTTGCAAAACAGTGCCAGCAATATGGGGGCCAAAGACAGGGCACCAGGAGCCAGAACGCAGCATGGATTTCTTTGTAGTGAGCTACAGCATTTTTCTAAGCCTAGTACCCTCGAGAGGGGTGTGCCTCTAAGGGAAAGGAAACAACAGGCCAGATGAGGGTGCAATCATAGCTGAAGCTGTGACCTGACTATCCCATCTCAGTTCACCTTAAATTTAAAAAGCACACAGAGATTTGACTGATATACAGGATGCTGCACGTATTTAATGGCTAAAACTTGATGAGTTTTCCCATTAAAATCAAAATGCCAGATGTGAGAGACAAAGTCGTGACTTTGAAAATTAATTGCCTAAGGGCTTGGGGATGTGGCTCAGTGGGAGTATTCTTACCTGACTTGTCTTGTGCATTCAAGGACCCACGTCATCTCCAGCACGTTAAGAAAAATTAAAGATATACCAGTTGTCTAATTTCAAATTCTTCATGATTTCAATGGTCCAAGGAACCTATCTCTGTGTTATTATTTTAGTTTATCTTCTCTCACAGGAAAGATACATAGTAAAATAAATATTCAAGGAATGTTTTAGAATCAGCTTTCTCCATCTTCTCCAAGCTGTCTCTCCTCTCAATTTCAGGTTCCCCATGACCAGTTCCTAAATTCTGTGAGCTGCTCAACCCACACATGAGAGCTGTTTTTCCCTCTGCAAAGACAAGAAAGGAAATGGAAGAGTTGAGGGAGGGCATTCACAGGCAGGGGCCTTGTTGTATGTGTGCTTGGCATTGACCGAGGTTCAGGTAAGAAATGGGATATCTCACCCAAGGGAGATTGCCTAAGAGCTGCGAAAACACAGAAGCTGCCCTGACCACTTCTGTCACAGCAGACAAGCACCCAGGGAATGAAGACACTGGAGTGTGATCACCTTTCTGCCTTTGAGAACCTTACCAATACTGCCCAAGGGAATAAGCAATGCGTTCACTTCACTGTTCTGAGAAAGTTTCTGTGGGATGTGCTCCATGGCCAAAGTCATGTAGTGGGGAGGGGTAGAGGTTGGCTTTCTGGTTAGGGATGAAGTGGGATAGACGAAAAGGGGTATCTGTATGCATCAGTGAAGACTCGTAAAATGCTATGAATGATTGTTTTGTTGGAAGGCCATCCCCAGCCTGAATAAGAGACAGGATGGAATGGGAAGAACATACCATCTGCCTCATATTCATCCTAGGGGTCCCAATGTATGCATGCTATATCAGAGCCTTTTGAGGCGAGGATGCAGGATGCAGTGGTCCTCAATCCCTGAGCCTCACAATAGGTGTTAAGCCTTGAATTGTGTTCTTATTCCCCAATTTCATATGTTGAGGTTCTAAATCCTGTGTGACTTTACAGATATAAATAATTAAGCTAAAGAAAGGTTGTGCTGAATTAAGGTGGGTCCTAATCCAATCTGACCGATAGCCTTATAAACACGGCAAACTTGGACGTTGACCCCACACAGGAAGAACGGCATGTGAAATGGAGGTTAGGCTATCACAAGACAGGAAACGCAAAGGCAGCATGAGGCCTGGTAGAGGCCCTTCCTTGGTTCCTTTAGAGGGTATGGCCCAGTCTACACCCTTAGCCATTTAGACGTCGAAATATTGATTTAAAACCTTTTTTGTTGTTAAAGCCACCTTGTTAGAAGTACTTTGGTATAGCAGCCCTAGTAAAATAATACAAAGGCTCTTGGACAGAGAATGATGAACGTTTGTTTGAAAGAAAGTAAGAGGGTATAACAGGTCATCTGGCATCTTACTATATGTAAGCTTTTGTTGCATAAACTCTGTGTGAAATGGAAAAAGGTACCACTGTAGAGAACGGGTTTGACAGACTAGAGTCATCTGGGTTGTAACAACCATTTAGCTTATCTGGTGTCCCAGGTCTACATCTGAAATCCTATAAAATAATCTACACTGTTAGGACAGTCAGACAAACCCTTTGCTCAGGGTTCTGATGCCCAGATAATCTGCTAAGTGACTCCAGATGTGTTGATAGTTTGGGGAAACACCTGGTAAATGGCCGAACTTTACTTAGCGTATCTTATAAATACCTACTCCTGCCCTGGGGTCCTGGGAACCTCCTATGTGGATTCCCAGCATACCTCAGCCAAATATCTTTCTTTTTATTTTAATTTATTTTATATCCTGACCACAGCTTTCAGTCCCTCCTCCACCTTCCTTCTGCATCCCCCCCCCCCCATCTTGCCTTCCTCTGTATTCATTCATAAAAGGGCAGGCCTCCCATGGATGTCAGTAAAGCAGGTATATCAAGCTGCCTTAAGCCCAAGCACCTTCCCTTATATTCAGGCTGGGCAAGGCAATTCAGCATGAGGAGTAGGTTCCCAAGACACAGTCAATAGGACAAAACAGCAGCCTACAGAATAGATAAAGATCTTCACCAACCCCACATCAGACAGAAGGCTGATCTCCAAAATATATAAAGAACTCAAGAAACTAGATATCAATATACCAAATAATCCAATTAAAAATGGAGTACTGACCTATACAGAAATTTTAGTCTATCCCGTTAAAGCTCTGCTTTATTACTCAGAAGGAAGGAAGATGAACTATGAAGACTGAACTATGTAAGGTTCCTAAAGGCTCTCCAAAGCAGAGATATCTGTTTCCCCACCCATTTCCTGATGACGTAAGTCACAAAACGATCCCACACCAGTTCTGAATTATGATTAATAAAAGGGTTATTTATTTAAGGGGAAATCTCACAGATCACTCTCTTAGACCACAGTCCTCTGAGTGAACAGAAACAGAGTCTAGCAGCCAGAACCAGGAACCGGAAGCAAGAGAGTGGGTTCATGGTTACCGCTGCTTTTGCAGTATAAGAGACCACACCCAAGTGGGCTGGTATCTTAAAGGCTATTGGCTGAAGGAGCAGAATGTGCTCCCACAGCAATTTCCTGTGTCTAACACTAGGAAGTGTCACTCTCCAGTAAGGATAAGCATTGGACATTGTTGTAGTGATACAACATCATCAAATAGTATGGTTTTCAGGAAACCTGGTCCACAGATAACTGGAAAAGCAAGACGCATCAGCTACATGGAAGGCCATTGAAAGGTTGAGTGGGATGAAGTCAAAGAAGTGACCTCTGGGTCTGGAAATGCAGAGGTCCTGTGATGTTTGGGGCTGGCAATGTTAATGTGCATCATGTATGCCAGAGGCACACAGTGAAGCACTGTTGGCAGTCTGTTCCCTGAAGAACAGTTTCCCTGCCTCTATACTCATAAAGTGGAAATTAAAAACTGGTGATGTCTCGGAGGTTCTTGGGAGCCCAATATTTTAATAGGTCTACCTACAAAGATATAAGGTCACCTCTTGTTTTATTTGCATAGGTTTAATTATTTGCATCTTTGTAAAGGAGCCTTTGTGTGAGCAAACACCAATGATTATAACTTGGGACCAAGTTAGAATTTTCTGAAGACAAAGAGAAGCATTGAGCGGTTAGCTTGCTTTGAGTTACACTCTCTGTATTTCTAATTAGTCAGATGATCTGGAGCCAGCCTTAGCACTTTCCTGGATCTCACTCTGCTTGTAGGGGAGAAATAGATACCTGAGGAAGTTGGCAAAGGTCAACACCAGCAGTGTATTGGAACTGCAGTACTGACACCATGTACCGTTTCCCCTTGTGGACCAAGACAGTCACTTTGATACTGGCAAGGGTACCTGACAAATCTAAAATCACTACCAGCTCCATATCTACTCAGAGATTTAACTTTTTAAAAAGACTTTATTTCTTTCATTCTTGTTGCATGAGTGTTCCGTCTGCATGTATGCTTGTATACTATGTTCGTGACTAATACTGGCAAGGTCAGAAGAGGGCATTGAATCCCCTCAAACTGGAGTTACAGTTGGTTTTGAGCAGCCATGTGGGTGCTGGGAGCCAAAACTGAGTTCTCTGCAAGAGCAGCACATGGTCTTAGCTGCTGAGTTCTCTCTCCAGGCCCTAAACAAATATTTTTAAATAATGTGTCTTATTTTTATAGTCTGGAATATCAGGATCCATAAGGAGATATTAAACATATTTGAATTTAACCTTTTTAAAGTTTAAATGTTTTTTTTTTTGCCAAGAAGTCATACAATCCTAGAGATATATTCTTCTTTGATTTTGTTTCTTACCCTCTAAAAACGTAAAACTTTTCTTGGACTATACAAATAAATAGTTCATATTTAGTTTATGGGCTTTAGCTCACCTGACAACGATATGGTGTTCAGTGGAGAAGATAGGGAAATACCCACTAGTCAACAATCTCTCAAATGATAAACTACAATGTCAATTCTTAGTGGTCGAGGATTTAATCAATAAGGCTAGCAATAAAATGTCAATTAAAAAAAACAACTACTGACTTATCTCGTGGAGCCTCTGAATGGACAGAGACATTTATGTGGCATGCATCAGTTCTATAGAGGAAGATCTTTGCTTAAGACTCCTTGGGGTATCATGCTATGTATGTCTTTATTTGACTGTCCAATTGTATACTTTATAACCAATTACCATACTAACACAGTATTTTTCTGAGGGCTGAACAATTTACTGAAGTAAGAGAGTTCTCCAAATGGTGTGGGAGAATTGTCTATATTCTGTCAATTATGTTTTAAATAAATGCTGATTGGCCAGTAGATAGGCAGGACAACCAGACAGGAAGTAGAGGTGGGTCTATGAGAACACTGGGAAGGAGGAAGCCTATTGCTCCCCAGTCCTGTCCAGACACTGAAGAAGCAGAATGTGACCTATTCCACTGAAAAAGGTACCAAGCCATGTGGCTAACATAGATAAGAATAATGGGTTAATATAAGTTATAAGAGTTAATAAGAAGCCTGAGCTAATGGACCAATCAGTTTATCATTACTATAGAACTCTGTGTGGTTTTCTTTGGAACTTGATTGTGGGAATTTGGCGGGACAGAAACCCTAACAAGCAGGCCTTCATGTTACATCCAAATCCCAAAATTTGTAGCCAAGTCAGAGAGAAAAGCAAATGGCCTAAAAGCTTTGTTTATGACTGATGTTTTAGAGGCAGTCAGCCTGGAGGCCTGGGTAGTTGGTAGCCAAGTTGACTTCAGTGGCTGGATACCAGCACATACCCAGCAAACCAGAGGCTGAAGAAGTCTACTCCATCTTTTCCCTGAGAATTATCTGATGTGGGATTCCCCTATGTATGCTGTGAATATCATTGGTTAATAAAGGAACTGCTTTGGGGGACAGAGCTAGGTGAGGAAAACTAAACAGAATGCTGGGAGAAAGGAGGAGGAATTGGAGAGAAGCCATGTAGCCCTGCCAGAGACAGATGCTGGAACTTTAGCCAGTAAGCCATAGCCATGTGACGATATGCAGATCAATAGAAATGGGTTAAATTAATATGTAAGAGTTAGTCAATAAAAAGCTAGAGTTAATGAGCCAAGCAGTGATTTAATTTAATTTTAATACAGTTTCTGTGTGATTATTTCAGGGGTCTGGGCAGCCAGGAAACAGACAAGCAGCCAAGTGGCCTCCTTCAACAATTATCATCTCTCTTAGACTGGCCATCTCAAGTTCCTGACCATCACTTATGAGATAGCAGGCCAGTAACTTATCACCTTGTCCTAACTTTTTCTCCTCCCCTCATCAGAAACTCCAGTTTGTCAAAGTCCATCCCCAACTGTTACATTAGAAGTTCAGCACACTTCTCTGTGGAGACATGATATTGGCTGAGTAAAAGAGTAATTGATAGTCACCACTCACTTTCTGTCCCTTCAGATGTCTGTGCTCTAGATATTTGCCTACCCGCTCGCTACTCAGGCAGGGGAGACTAGCAGTGGAAACCATTTTATCTCTCCTATCACTCCACTGCACTAACTGCACACCCTACCTGGCAAACACAAACTATCAATACACACGCTCATCACTGTGCAGTTTAGCTCATGAGCTCTAACTGTAGTCTGTATCTGTAGAACAGTCTTCTATGCCAAGAACTTCATGAGAACTGTTGCATTCAAACAGGAATTCTGGAAGATGACATGCCCTGTCTCTCCTAATTCATCCAGCAATATTGAACTTATAGCTCTAAGTCTTGGCCTCCAGCATAGCCAGCACACCTCCTGATCCCAGTCAGGACCTGTGCTGTGGATTATTACATGGACTGTGTCAGTTTTAAGAAACAACAACAACAACAAAAACAAAAAAAACACACTGCAGTGCAGTTCTTATTAGAAGGAAATAAATTTTAAAACAGTTCTCTTATTATTCCCATGAACTGTCAAGCCAGCTTCCTCATTTTGTATTTATGTGATTGACTTATGGAAGCCTAAATATGGGATTCTGCATTTAGCCTAGTTGGCTTTTCGTTTGCAGGATTCAATGAACCATTTTAATTTGTCAAGAACATTTTGAATTTTTATTCAAATACGCCAGGATAGGATATTTTAGGCAAAGATGCATTACCTGATTGACAAAGAAATTTGATCAGTATGTTCAAGAAGTTTCTGTCTTCAGACTCTCAAGGTGTGCCACCTAGGTGGTAGTCGCTGGCCACGGGTTGCTCTGGAGGACTAGAAGAGTGGCCGGATTGAATCGAAGTGAGCTGAGACCACGAAATACACACCAGACTCCACAAACTCAATATAAAAAGTTTAAAAATATAAAGACCTCGTTAGCAACTTTAAAAAATATTGATTACAAGCCAAGTGGTAATGGCACATGCCTTTAATCCCAGCACTGGGGAGGCAGAAGTAGGTGAATCTCTGTGACTTTGAGGCCAGCCTGGTCTACAGAGGAAGTTCCAAGACAGCCAGGGCTACACAGAGAAACCCTGTCTTGAAAAACATTAGATAGACAGATAGACAGGTAGACACGTAGACACATAGACACGTAGACAGATAGACAGATAAGACAGACAGACAGACAAATAGACAGAGACTGATTACATATCGGGTGTGATACATATCACATGATAATGTTTTGAATTTATATGATCAGATAAACAGGTTATTAAAAAACTGTCTTCTTCCTATGCTTGTTAACAAATGGCTGCTAAAATTTATGTTACATCTGTGCCAGAGATAATCGTTTCTGATGGACTGTATTACTTTAGAAGGTGAAGTGGTCCCTAGCTTCCCTCTATTGTAACTGGATAGTTAGAATAAGCTGAAAGTTTGCGATGAGTTCCAGTGCTCTGCATATGGACAAAGCAGGATGAAGAGTTGCAGGATTCTAAGGACTGAAGGGGACAAAAGATGGGAAAATAAGAAGCCTAGCCAGGCGGGGAGAGGACTTCAGACTGAGCAGCCATTTTCCTGCATTTTCTTTTCTTTTTTTTTTTTTTTTGAATTTTCTATGTAATATGTTACTGCTACTGATGTTTGAGTTGAAGGAGAGCTTATTCATGTGGTTTGTACAGCCATTTTCCTGAAATCTTCCCCAGAAGGGAAGTGTAGACTGTCCTAAGTCAGGTTGGTATCTTCTTAGTGGTGGAAGCCACCCATCCTCTCCCAGCAGAGGAACACAGATGTGTGACCTTTCCTATGACCTTTCCCGTGTTCCCTGTTACTCTGCCTCGAGCCCTTCCTCTTCTGACACTGGAAGTGTTTATTGACATCAGAACATCTTCTACTGAGGTCCTGTTCTTTTCCAGTCTTCAAATGTCACTTGTCATCCAACAGGCAGAAGCAGCACTTTTTCAGATTAATTTTTGACCTTAGCAGTGCCCCTGGCTTTATTCTAGGGAGGGAGTTGAGTCAGCTGTCCATAAGGTTAGGTTCTACAGCCACAGCTCAAGAGTTCACTGATGTTTGTTTATGTGTGTGTGTGTGTGTGTGTGTGTGTGTGTGTGTATTTACAAAAGTACAATTCTGAATGTGTTGCTTGCTAAACACCAAGCTGAATGAAACAAATCTTAGAGTTGCCCACTGTGGCTACTTCACAGTTCCTTGTCCCTCCATTGCTCTTTTGAATATTATTCATCTCACAGCTCATTCTACTTATTTATTTATTTGTTCATTCATTTATTTATTTAACATACCAACTACAGTTTCCCCTCCCTCCTCTCCTCCCATTTCTTCCACCACCTCTCTTTAACATCCCCCCATCCACTCCTCCCCTGTCTCCATTCAGAAGGGGTAAGGCCTCCCATGAGACTCAACAAAGCATGGCATCAAGTAAAGGCAGGACCCAGCTCCTCCTCCTTTCATCAAGGCTGGGCAAGGCATCCATCCCACCATAGGAATAGGTTCTAAAGAGCCAGCTCGTGAATCAGGGATAGGTCCTGGTCCCACTGCTAAAGGCTGCACAGACAGACCAAGCTACACAATTGTCACCTAGATATAGAGGGCCTAGGTCAGTCCCATGCTAGTGCCCTAACTGACTGTCCAGAGTCTGCGAGCTCCTGCAAGCTCGGGTCAGCTGTCTCCATGGGTTTCTCCATTATGATCTTGATGTCCCTTGTTCATATAATCCCTCCTCCCTCTCTGCAGCTGGACTCCTGGAGCTTGGCATAGTGGAAAGCTGTGGATCTCTGCATCTGCTTCCATCAGTTACTGGTTGAAGGCTTTATGATGACACTTAGGGTAGTCAGCAGTCTGATTACAGGGGAAGGCCAGTTCCTGGGAGTTTCCCTGGCACCAGGTTTCTCCCTAACACCATAATGACCCCCTCTATCAAGATATCTCTTTCATTACTCTCCCCCTCTGTCCTGCCCCCAATTCAAATCATCCCAAGCCCTCATGTTCCCATCCTCCCATCCCCATTCCCTCTTCTCCCCCACCTCCAGTTTACCCAGGAGATCTCATCTATTTCCTCTTCCCAGTGAGATCCATGCGTCCCTCTTAGGGTCCTTCTTGTTACTTAGCTTTTCTGGGGCCTCACAGCTCATTCTTATACTATACCTCCCTATACAAGTTGTTTCTTGTTGCCCAACTTTTCCTGGGGAGGCATGGACAAACATTTGTTGATTCCAGATGCATCATCAATGGCAGACCAAAAAAATTGTCACTCTAAAAGACCAACTTACCAAGCCACTGAGTTTATTGGGGGTGCTTACAGGAGTATGGGTGAGGGGTTACCTAAAGGAGCATGAGTAACTCAAAGGCAAAGACGTCATCAAAGAACCCACCCCAATAAGGGTGAGGACTCAAAAGCTGTATCCCTGGAGTTCCTTACATGACTTGCAGGCAACTTGACAAGCCAGGGAGTTTCCTCTCCCCAGTAATTCTTACTGCTTATGTAAGCTTGGAGAGGTACCATCTGAATCTTGTAAATTTCAGGAGCTTCCTGAGACTCATGAGTTGTTGGCTTCATGAGCCTTGTTAGTTTGGCTTATTCCCTGAATCCTAGAGTCTCTCTCCAAGATGGAATTTTCCAACTGAGAGGAGATTGCTGTGCAACACCTCTGCACTGAACGGTCACATAGTGTCACTATTCCTTAAACAACAGAGCATAAAACCCACGTCCATAGTATTTGTATTTGTAGTGCATTAATATTATAAGTAATTAGATATGATTTTGAAGTATTGGAAGAAGGTATAATTTACATGAAATCTATCTTATGTAAGAAATGAGCATCTTTGGATGTGAGTACCAACCTCTGTGGATGAAGTGAGAGACCTATATATATCCTAGATCCTTTCGCTGGTTGGGGGAGGTAGACAGTCATCATGTGACTCTGAGCTGCACTTACTAAAGTTAACTACAGCACCCACACCTCTGGGCTGAGTTTCTAAATTTTGAAGGCCACCAGGCAGGCTTTCACACAAATGGCTCCAGTGTTCCCTCTGACTGAATTGCAGTGCAAAATAGGAGGTTCCGCTAAGATGGGAGCTGGGACGGTGACAGGGATTTCAACTGGCATCCCGGGACTAAAGACAGCTTTAGACATCTGTATTCAGTACTCATAATGTTTAAAAAAAAATGAACCAGGGTTGGAAAATTGAATCATCTTACATAAAACTCCAGAGCCGGAGTGTTCCTTGAAATCCTAAACAGTGAGTTTCTGGTTTTCTGGATAACCACCGGAAGTCAGAGTCTCCAGGCCTGTGATGTTGGCGGCTGTATCTCTGGGCCAGCATATGGACACCATCAAATCCATGCAGGGCTTGTTTATGTGTTCTCTAGTCATCTGCATCTTCTTCCTCTTGGGCTTCTTGGTTGAAAAGCCAGGATGGAGGATGTTATCACAGTTTTTATCGGCGTGACATAAAACTTGACTTATCAGGGAAGAGTGGATATCAGCTGAGAATTTCCTACATCAGACTGGCCTGTGAGCAAGTGCATGTGGGCCTTTTCTTGATTGTTGGTTGACATGGGAGGGCCCATCCTACTGTGGACCATATGCCTGGGTTGTATCAGAAAAGCAGAGCAAGCTGGCATTCCTCCATGGTCTCTGCTTCAGTTTCTGCCTCCAGGCTTCTGTCTTGAGTTCCTGCCCTGGCTCTTCTCAGTGATGGTTTGTAAACTGTAAGTAAAATAAACTCTTTCTTTCTCCAAGTTTGTTTTGGTCATGATATTTAGACAGACACATGTGTGGTGAGTAGAGGCGTGAGTGCATGAGTGCGTTTGTGTGTGCGCATGTGTGTGATGGTTTTATCATCAGGGAGCTATAAGAATTCATTGAATGCAGAGGTTCCAGAAGGGAGATATTAAGGTCTTGTGTGTTTCTTAAGAAATAAAACTGAGAGTGAAGAGGGCAAATAAGAGGAGCAGAGAGCAAGTCTAATCCATATTTCAGTTCATTTGTGATTCACCTTCTGTTGCTTACCCGCCAGAGTTATGAACAATGAGATCTAGTTAGCATTAGCCAAAGGCCGGGCATTTACTTCAGCTTGCTTCAAACAGTGAAGTTAATCATCTGCAATGCAGTATTTTCCCAACTAATAAAGGGAAATGAGAAGGCAGGAACGGCACCCTTCCTGTCCACCCGCTTTAGTCCCTCAGTTTTATATCCACTTAGCATCAGACACACAGACCTGATTTCACAGACTATCCAAAATCTAGGAACCACAAATCAAAGAAAACAAGTCTCTTTCTGAGACTGGCTTAGAAGATGAAGGAATCATACATGGTCACCCATGCTTAATCGCAGCACTAGGGATGTAGAGACAGACAGAAGGGCCGTGGGTTTAAAGCCAGGCTTAGCTATGTAGCAAGACCCTGATTCAAGGAGGAAAAAAAACTGTAGAAAAGTAACAGTGACCTAAACTCAACTGCATTTTTTTAAGGCAAACTGCACACAAAGATACTGCTTAGGAGAGACTTCAGTTCCCTTCACATTCCTGAGGTGGAATCTAGATAGCTTTTATAAATTCTAGTCTACACTGGTTGCTGTTTTTGGCCTACTTTGCTGGTAAGCAAGAAAAGACTTTTGGAAGTCCCTTAGTCCATACTGTTTTCTCTGCTTACCAATGTCTAATTCAGGAGACCGGTTTTAGCTACCCAGGGCAGGTTCTTGGAGGAGGAGTCGGGTCTCCCATGTTCTGTAATGACCAGGTTTTATTGAGGCCCAAACTGGCCCCTGTTAAATTACTGTGTGCCTCGCCAGGATCTAGTTTCCCCGCGGACAGTGATGGCAGTGTGAGTAGCTTGTGAAGTCATAGGCTTGTTTGCCTGCTGGTTTGGAGGGGGCTTAGGCCTGAAAGAAAGTCCTGTTAGAGGCTGAGCAATCGGCCGAAATTTGACTCACTCCTTATTATAAATGTGTTCAGTGACTTTTTCCCCTACTGAATCCTACATCTGATAAATGCAATCTAGGACAAATCAAGTGAAACCAACAAGCGAACAAACAAACAACAACAAAATGGTTGGGCCTGATTCCTTTTTAGAACCGTTCCACCCCTTCCATGTTGGAAGTTTCTCTTCTCGGTTTTCCTTGCTGTGAGCCTCTTCAGGGATGACTGAATTCACATCACCCGAACACAGCTTGGGCTTTGCTCTGTAACCTCCACAGTGGGTTGTCTTTGAACCAGCGTATTGGCAAAGATTCTCCTTGGTCAACATCTAGGCGTGGTCTTTGAACCTTCTTCTTATCTAGGCCTCAACTGTGGCCTCTAAAGTTTTGAACGGGCACTAGCCTGGTCTCTAACTCTTTAAAACCCATCCTAGAAACGACCCTAGACCCCTTGCCTTAGAAATCCCAAGACTGCTGAACAAATTTTCTGCTCGCTCTAGACAACAATAAAAACTGGGCCCGTTTCCCAGTCTCTATAGGGAGAGTGGAAACCTGTCTTCATTCAGCTCCAGTTAGCAAGCACAAACAGGCTTGGCATGTCTAACTCCTGCGGTAGATTTTACATGGACCATGTGCTATAGTTTTATGTCTAGATTTTCGAGTCATTGGGGGTATACCTTTGAAGGAGTCTGTGAGAAAACTGCCCTCTTCCTCCTCTTTTCTGCTTCCTGGCCCTGAGAGGAGTGGCATTGTTCCCACGGCTCATCCATCACGGCACCCTGCCTTGGTGTAGGCCCAGACAAGCGGGCCAATTCATCACCAAACAGAACCCTTGGCCATGTCTATGCAAACCAAGGTGAGTCCAGCTCACCTGAGACTGTTTTCCCTGCAGAGGTAGATTATCACTGACTAAAATCCTCTTGGTACCGCACTCATGTCCAGCCTCACTTCCCTAGACAACCTGCACTGTCTCCTGGCTAAGAGTAGTGACTACATCTGGTGCGTTTCAGCATTTCCCATGGTTCTCTGCACAGCGTGGTACACATGGCTTCTCAGAAACCAACCCTTGAAGGAATGGGATAGTGACAGGAGAGGGACATGAACTTTACACAAATGTAATCAACTTTGTCTTTACTGAAGCGGAAGCCATGGGATGGGAGATTCATTTGTACATGCTCAGGCTCACAGTGTCTTTGTTACTTTCTACTGCTGTGAAGACACCGCTTAGAAAAGAAAGAATTTAATCACAGTTTTAGAGGCTTAGTCCATAAGCATCATGGCAGGGAGCAAACAGGTGCTGGAGCTGGAGCAGCAGCTGAGAGCTTTACATCCTGATCTGCATGGAGAAAGAGAAAGAGAGAGAGGAGAGAGAGAGAGAGAGAGAGAGAGAGAGAGAGACAGACTGGGCCTGACATGGGTTTTTGAAACCTCAAAGCAGGGACTCACCTCCTCCAACAAGGCCATACTCTCAATCCTTCCCAAACAGTTCCACTAACTGATGGCCAAGTACTCAGATACCAGGCTGAATGGAGGTCATTCTCATTTGAATCATCACACATCGTATCAACTCTCTCTAGACAGGTTCTTTTTAATTTTCACTTAGATTAACTTATTTTATTTTGTGTATATGGGCATTTTGGCCTCTGCATGTCTGTGTACCACTTGCGTACCCGGTGCTGACAAGGCCAGAAGAGGGCCTTGGATCCTCCGGAATTAGAGTTACAGATGGTTGTGAGCTGCAGTGTAGGTCCTGGGTATTGAACCTGGGTCCCTTAGAAGAGAAGCTCTTATTTGCTGGGCCTCCTCTCCAGTCCCCTCCAGACAGGTCTTTTAAATCCACACCTCAGGTAGTGATGGTCCTTCTCCAGGACAGTCGACAAGAGTTTCACTCCTCTGCATCCTTATTCTCTTTTCTCTGAACTCCTGCACACACCCCCACACTTATATGCCATACAAAAAGCGAATACCACTCATGCACACACATTACACACATGCCCACACACTTGGCAGTGTCCCCTCTGATCTGCTTCCATCTTCCTTACCGTCTCTTCTCTTGAAACATCCAGTTTCACAAGAAGTTTGGCAGTGCATCAGTTCAAACCCACAGGGGTGCTGTTTCCCAGAGTCACATGTCTACAGATTTATTCATTCATATATGTTTGTGTATGTATAGGAGCACACAGGTGCACATGTATGTGCTCCACCTTCCATGTTTGTTCCTCTTCAGCCACCATTAGCCTTGCTTTTTAAGACAAAGTCTCTCTCATCTAGCTGGTGATTGCCAGTCTAGGCATCCTGGCCAACAAGTCACAGGGATGATTCCCAGCTCTGCACCTCTGGCCCTGGGATTACAAGCACACGCCACCACTCCCTACATTTTAACGTGGATTCTGGGGACTGGACGTAGGTCCCATCTTCCCAGCCCTGAGAATGAATTATTCAGGTGGAAAAAAATCTGGTGTTTTAACTTACATTTAGAATTCTAGAACCTAGCCACTTTTCCATGACTATAAATTCGTGAACACCTGCTGTGCCAAGAGAGGAGAGACCTTTTAGGAAGGGACGATCTCCGACACCATGGTCTTAGAGCCACCTGGGCTGCCTGGGCCAGCTCAAACAAGGGAGACACTTGAGAGCCCAGATGGGCAGATGATCAAGGACATCTTTACAAGGATGTACTGGAGTGAGTTTCAGTGAGCCCTAGGACTTGTTCCCTCTGGCACCATTTCCCATCGTGATGGGCTGTGGTTCAAGACCTTTATATTACACATGCCCGGGTAGCTTCTGTTTGTTCTCAATTCCTTTTTTATTTAATTAAATAAACTTGCCTTAAAGTAGTATTATTTTAACTTCCCCCTACCATCATTTTAAAAACATCTACTATGATTTCCAAATGCTTGTTATGGAATGAATTTTGTCCTTCTTTCCCTCATGTATGTTGACCTCCTAACCCCCAGAATCCTGCAAAGCAATTACTTGGAGGAGTCAGGGCTCCTTAAAGAGGCGATTGATGCAAAATGAGCTCATATTTGTGGGCCCTGATCCAAATATGACTCCCAATGAACAGAGGTGTCCAGGGCACAAATGCACAGAGGGAGAACCCTGTGAGAACACAGGGAAAGTGCAGCCATCTGCTTGCCGAGGGGAGAGGCTACGGGAAAGACAACTTGATCTTGCTTGGACTTCAGGCCCACGGAACTCAGAAAATCTGTTTCTGTGGTTGAAGCTCTCCAGTCTGTGGTACTTGGTTATGGCAACTCTTGCAGACTGATACATGTCGCTGAGAAAAATATGTGTTTTGCAGACAAAAACTTCTCCATGAATGGATGTATTCAAAGCCATGAGGACAATCTGGAGACTACAAGAATAAGTAAGGCCTTTTCAGCGTCCTATATGGTGCTTTTACCGTTTTGGTTACGTATTTGTAAAACTGTTGCATAAAAAAAGCACCTTGGACTGGAGAGATGACTCAGTAGATAAAGTACTTGTTCCGTAAGGCTAAGGACCTGAATTCAGACCTCCAGCATCCACATTAAAAAGTCGGGTATGGCAGCATGTGTCTGTCTTCCCAGCACCGGGGAGACAGAGACAGGAGGATCCTTGGGGGCTTGCTGGGCAGCCAATCTAGCCAAACTGGTAAGCTCTGGGTTCGGTGAGAGATCCTGACTCAGAAAAGTAGGGTGAAAAATAATGGACATCTGACATTGACCTCTGACCTCTCCGCACAAGCATACACCTGCCTTCCAGCGGCACATATGTATGCAGACATCTGAGCATAACACACACACACACACACACACACACAAGAAAATAAAGAAGAAGGAGGAAGAGATGGAAGAAGGAGGAGGAGGAGGCGAAGAACCAACTATATTGAGACAGGTGAAGAAGTCACGGGTCTACAATCCGAGCCTTAGGGGGATGAGGCAAGAGGGATGGCAAATTAATAACCTTGCTGGGCTGTAGAGCAAAGCCCTAAAAAAAGAAAAAAATGAAACAAATCAGGCAACTGTCTGTTCCTGTGAAGCAGGAGTTTTTAAGCAGCCCCAGTTGGAGAATCTTGGGAGATGCGTGACAATAATCACCGATGTTTAGACTCCATCTCCAGACTCGTTGGAGAGCAGCCTGTGTTGGGCACCCAGCCCCCAGCCCAGGGACTTCTAATGAGTATCTAGAGGCTGAGAAAAATTGCTGGAAACGAGTTAATTAGGAAAAACACTGACAATTAAATGTTTGCAAAGGGAGTCATTCTGCTTTATCCTTCTGAAGGTCCAATTTCATACACAACTATACACTGCTTTACCAGGGTGAATACTCTTCTCACTCCGAACGCGGCTTCCTTCGTTCTGGCCCTCGGTCACCGGGAAGGCAGTTGATAGCAAGCACAGAAACCGCTTAGCAATTTCTCCGCTAGTGATCAGGGCGCGTTACAGGTTTCAGGGCGATGCCTATGTGAAGAAGAAAGTCCGTTTGGATAGGGGCGCCCTACCGCCCACATCCCCTAATTAGTAACTTGCAACCCAGCCCCGTGGAGCGCTGACCTCCTTTGGTGGAGCTGGGGTGACAGCCAGTTCCCTGAAACTTGGCAGCCGGAGAAAGCCTATGGGTGCCAATTAGCGAGAGCTGCCTTCAACCCTGAGCTACTTAATGGTGGCTTTTTAAACGTTTGTGGGTTTTTCATCAAAGATTGATCTGACTCCGTGGATCTCTAATGTCCATTTATTTGGTAAACCAATCTCAGCCTGGCAGTGTCACACACACAGGGGATCCTTGGCTGCAAGTGACTTTTGAAACTCAGCTCTCAGTTACAGAAGATGGGGGGAAGTAAAGGATGAAGGAGAAATGGGGCACCTGAGACCCCTCTAGGATACCGAGCACCCCAAAGACCCAGAGGCCCAGCTGCAGGAAGAGAGTGGCAAAAGGGGATCCCAGACATCTGTAGTAAGGGTGAGCATTGTAATCCTACCCTTTTCAATGCAACTTCCCAGCTTTTATCTGAGTTATTAAAAAAAAGCAACTTGACAGCCGTACACTCAAGTCTCACTTCAACCATGGTCCCCAGGAGCCATGATGGTAGATGGCTTAGACAAGAGCACTTACTGGGCCTCCTGAATATTCTGACTGGCTCGGCCAGGCAACCTGCCTAAACAATTGCATGGGGCCCCTTTGGGACAACTCCAGAGGCTTCTCATGCCTGGCCAGGCTCCAACCTCTGATTTATCTTGTGCAGAACAAGATACCCTGACAAGAACTTTTGGCAGCAGCTGGGGAGGGAAGGGCATGCTAACAAGCCTGTCTGGTAACCTGCCCCAAGTGAAGCTGTTCTACGATCTGTTAGAGCCAAAGTTGTTCAGCTGTGGTACCCTTGACTGCCTCGGGCTCAGGAGCCAAAGACAGGAGGCCCCTGTGCACACAGCCAAGGGAAGAGAACTAGTTCAAGCCTGTAATCTAATCGACTAGGGGCTGGGTAATTTAAAAAAAAAATATGGTTCATGTTGAACAGCAGTATTTATATTATATATTAATTCTATGTAATTATATGTGTGTGAAATTATAGATGGGCATTAAATCACAGTAATTGTTAAAACACCACACAAGTAGAAAATTGACAATAGTGTGTGGTGAGGCTACCCTTAAAATATATATGTTGTACAAATAATTATATATGTACCTAGGGTTATATATGTCTGCTGTCATAATAATTATCAAAACACATACAGAAACATCTGAAAACTATCTATTCAGTGAGCTAATGCCAACCTTATTATGTGGGTGACTGCCAAATATATATTTAATGTCCTCTTTTCCAGGGGTTCACTAGCAGTGTCTAGTTAAGTACCGGGTTCACAGGGAATCTTGGAGACTGGAGGATTATAGATACATCACTAGCAAATGCCCTCTGATGCCAGCATGATGACATATGCATTAAATGCCTGTATCTCTCTGTCTATTTGCATTCAGAGACACATCTCCAAAAGCAACCTGGGTCCCTATGTGTGTCATTCACGCCTTGTAGCTTCACAGGTTAACTTCATCTGTCCTTAGAGCAGGATTATAGAGTGTCAGGTGAAGGTTAGCCTAGAGGCTACTTTTCACCCTAAAGTCATGCTGAGGGTTTGTTTTCTAGTTATTTTTCTATTTCTTCCAAAGTGAAAGTGCCACAAACAAGGTAGGAACTGCAGCCATATGGACAGGCAGTGGCCTGAGAGGCTTGCTATGGTTGTGTCCATCAGAGCTGCTTTCACTGGGGTCTGGATTATCTTCTCCTTTCTCATTTCTGTGTGCCCGAAAGTGTAGGCTCATCTATGTTCATGTTACGGCAGCACTGAATTCCTGAAGAACCAACTGGGACAGTTACGTTCTAGGCTGACTTTGCACAAAGTCTCGTTGAGATGCATCCACTCAGCTCACAGGGGGATTCTTTTTGTTGTTCTTCATGTTTTGGTCATTCTGACTGGAGTGAGACTATTTCCCACATTGTGGGTGGCCATGTACAACCACTTAAGACTCCCAAAGAGACAGAGTTTGTCGGGGAGACTGTGATAATGTCTATCAGGAACATGATGGCCAGAGACATGAAATGCCCTTCAACTATGGAGCCCCACCAGCAAGGCCCCTGAACCAAGCCAACAGCAATGAAGCAAATCGAAAAACAAGTCAGGAGAGGAGATTATTTTAACCAAGTAGATGGTTCGTTACTTTCTTGTCACTGAGTTTCCACATCATATCAATGTGTTCAGGAGCAGCAGGAAATATTGGCTATCACATACCATCCCCAGATGAGTCAGCAGTCCAGAGAGTTCTGCAGAGGAGTTTGGAGATGCTTGCTATGTACTGATTCCATCCTCATGGTAGAGTCACTCACTGTACTATTGATCGAGAAGTTTCTGATCATCAACTTACTTAATGTAGGCCAAGTTGGGTAAGGATCGTTCTGCCAAAGGTTGGCCTTTACAAAGGGTGTATGCCTGCTGACAAAACCTTCCTTGTTCTGTAGTGAAATGAAGAGATAAAGATCAACACTCAGTTCCCCGTTGGCTGTAAAATGACAGCACTGGAGTCTTGAACCTGTGTTGGTTTCTTATTTTCCACTTATTAAGATAAGACATGGCATTACTCATGTAGAGGGTTGTTCATTAAATCTTTCCCAGGTGAAAATGTTTCTTGGATGGTACACCAGTTTCCTGAGGGATACCTTATAAAAGAATCTCTGGGACATAAACACTAGAAGAATTATCCAAGGAATCATTGGCTCTTCATATGATTGGAAACAATTGGCAATTGCGGTATTAGGGTTATGTGACTCTCCATAAACTACCAAATTACCTTTCTCTTTAAAAAAAAATATAATTAAGCTGAAAAATGCCCACTATAGGTTTTTCCTTCCACCAGAGTTGTATAATGTATAATGTGCATGTAGGTTATGCTAGACCAACTCACATGGTGCAGAAACAACTTCCTAGCAGCCCCTGTAACTTTTGAAAGCCAGAAAATGAGTTTTTTCAAAAGTATTTCTCTAAAGGCTCTCTCTGTCTCTCATACTCAGCTACTAGCCTCCTTCTGCAGTGCAGGGAAGCTATCTTTTTGGTCTTCTACTTCAAGCTGTCTCTTTGCATGACATTCCTCTCCCAGTTTTGGCAGGGAAGCCTTTCTCTCCATGCAAGAACTCACTCACCGTGCTGTCTCTGCTGCTCTCCTACCTCAAGGCCCCATCATGTCTGCCCTCCTAGCCACAAGGCTCTCCCTTACAGTAAAGCTCATCCACAAGGTTAGCTTCCTTCTCCGAGAACTTGTCCTGCAGTAGCTTGATCACTTGGTGCCTAGACTTGGGGATTTCACACCTGGATGAAGAAAGAGTGGGCTGTGAATGAGGAGGGAGGGAGAGATTGGTGATGGGGTGGCCTGTCAAAGTACCCACTCTCCCTATCAGCCAGGGAACAAGCTTCCCAAACACAAGCCTTTGAGGCCATTTCAGATTCAGACTGTAGTGCTCTCCATATGGTTGGGAAACAAAACAAAGCTCCGCTCACCCTCATGGAACCAGAAGCTGAGTTCAAAGCCAGCAAGAAACAATGGTTAAGAATTAGAAAGGATACAGTTCTGCATGGTCAGTCTTTCTGACTCCAGCTCTCCCATTCTGATGGTTTCTTCATTGGAGAGGGTTGCTTTCTCATCTTCAGCTCCATGACCCGAGTCTCTACACACTACTACAAAGTCCTGTACATTTCTCAACTATGTGCAAGGATATCTGGGCTGGAGAAATGTTGGACACTTATAGATCAATAAATACATCTTGCTTATCACAAAAACAAAGACTAATACTTTGTTTTTTTTTTTTAAATTATCTCTCATAGCCAAAACCCACAATGTTGCGTAACTCTAAAGGATATCCCTACACCTCAGAGGCTAGCATCCAGTGCTTCTACCTGAACAGAATTCCAAAGAATCCCATGACTATATGGTACTTGGCCCACAGTCACCCTGCTCTGTCCTGAAAGGAGGTTGTGATGCTGCCCCAGCTCCTAGCTAACCTGCAGCACTGAGCATGATGTACCAGAATCCATCAGGTTGCATATGGAACCAACTCTGTAGCTTCAGAGCCTCCTGCAATATCATTCACTCGGATGATCGCGAAGAAAAGGGAGGATGTCGGAAAAACTGAGGAATTTTCAGTTATCATAACTACAGATGCTATCTATGCATTATGGTTGCTTAAACATTTGGGTACCTAAAAGAAATACGGGCAGAGAGCCATAAGACTGCAATGGGTACTTAGGGTCTAAACTCCACGGGTGGATCAGGAGTGCCGTGTGCCATTCTCATCATGAACTAGGCTTGGCCTTAAGTTGCCTCCCTTCGTGTTTTAAATTTGGCTTAAATGTTTTTCTGTATCTAGTGACCCACGGACTAACTTGATCCGAAAACATTCTATAACTGTAAGAGTAGCTGAATGGCAGCTGGTCACAAGCAGCCAACTGCTGGAATCGTGTTCTAGTAAGAGAGAGCTATGGTCAGTCAGGCTACATGTGTGGCTCACTTTGTGTGCTACTTCCTTTATGTGCTGGGCCTGGGCCTTCTGGACCTTTCTTTGTCAGTGAGTACCGTTGTATAATGCTAGAACAGCAAATAAAACTAATTAAGATCTGCGAAATTAGATTTGCTGTAACTTTATCTTTTAATTATGCAATCTCTTTAGGACTTAATTCTGCTCAGTCTAGTGAGAGAACCCAGCATCATCCATGTGAGAAAAATTAAACCTGAAGAAACTAGGGACTCAGCCTGAGGGCGGAGCACTTTCAATTGTTGGAAGAGCTGTGGTTGTCGCAGGGCTAATGAAAGGGAGTTGTGGAATAATCTTTTTGTACACCGTGAAGATGGGTCTCTGCCAAGGCAACTTCTGACTGGTTTAATAAAGAACTGAACAGTCAGTAGCTAGGCAGGAGAGGATAGCCTAGGCTTCTGGGGAAGGAGACAAACTCTGGGGAAGAATCATAGAGGCCCGACTGGCCAGTGGGATGCAGAGCACATCAGACATACTACACTGATGAGAGGTAATGAGCCATTTGACAGAACAGAGATTAATATAAATGGGTTAATTTAAGTTTTAAGAGTTAGTTGGGAACAAGTCTAAGCTAAGGTCAAACTTTCATAATCAATAAGAAGTCTCCGTGTCATTATTTGGGAGTTGGCGGTACAAAAAATGTCCCACTACAAGAGAGAGAGACAGACAGACAGACAGAAGAAAATGGAGCAAAATTTTCTAGTAGTCTAACAGGCACACATATGCAAAGACCACCTGCCAGAGTTTCCAGACTCTGCAGGGTTTTGTGGTGGAAAGAAAATGGTAACATCAACCTAGAGTCAGCAACAGCACATGCCCTGAAGCCTGGCTGGTCAAAATATCGATACCTTGGGAATTAGCCACCATACTGATTCTAGATGAGGAGAAGACTAGCTTCCATGTCCCACAAGGTGGTTTTTATTAGTCATGTGGCTCCGCTTCTCCATGTCGACCAACAGCAGCATTCATTCTGACCTCTTAACTGTGGAGGCCCAGGCTGAAGGAAGAAGTGACTTGTCTTAGCGTTACTATTGCTGTAATGGAACACCATGACCAAAAGCAAGTTGGGAGGAAAGGGTTAATCTGATTTACACTTCCATTTCACTGTTCCTTGTCAAAGGAAGTCAGGACAGGAACTCAAACAGGGCAGGAATCCAGAGGCAGGAGCTGATGCAGTGGCTTGCTCCCTCTGGCTTGCTCAACCTACTTTTATATATAGAACTCAGGACTGCTAGTAGGGATGGCACCTCCAATGGGCTAGGCCCGCCCCCAGCAATCACTAGTTAAGAAAATGCCCTACAGCTGGATCTTATGGAGTCATTTTCTTAATTGAGGTTTCCTCTTCTCAGTCAACTTTAGCTTGTGTCAAGCTGACATAAAATTATCCTGCCAATAACTGGTTGCTCAGGGAAGCTATCTTACTTAGGGTTGCTATTTCTGTAGTGAAACACCATGACCAAAGGAACTTGGGGAGGAAAGGGTTCATTTGGCTTACATGTTTGCAGCATTGTTCATTATCAAAAAAGTCAGGACAGGAACTCAAATGGGCAGGTACCTGGAGGCAGGAACTGATGCAGAGGTCATGAAGGGCACTGCTTACAGATGTCCTGCTAAATGTAAAAAGTATGTTAGGTCATGAATATGCATACATACTATGAATCAAGGATTATAGTCTTAATTTTCTACTGGAAGAAGCAGAATTCACAGAACTTATGGCTTCTATTGGTCATTCAGCTGATGAAGTGGTACCTAGCCTGAAATGTTCATTACGTCATTCTTCTTCCTTTACCAAGCTCACAGGCTGCCAACTCCTAAGGCCCTCTGTGATTCCTGACATAATAGAGGGATCCCATGAGTGAGATTCAGATAGGAATGGGTTAAAAGCTAATTTTAAAACTCAAAGTTATGTGGTTTTGGTCAATTATATAGTCTGTATTTATTTGTTTGTTTGTTTATTTGAGACAATGTTTCTCTATATCTGTCCTGGGACTCACTATGTAAACCAGGCTGGCCTTCAACTCACAGAGATCTGCCGCCTCCTGAATGCTGGGATTAAAGGTGTGCGCCACCATGTCCAGCATATGGAGTATAGTGTAATACCACTCCTCATGAGGTCTGACTTTGCAATATACAGATAAGCAAAAGAAAGAAAATAATTAGATGTGTGTTGGCCCAATTTCCAAGGAAGCTGACACTTGGAGTCCCTAATGTCAGAAAACTTTCTCCAGTGAGGCTTTAGAGCATTCCCTGCTTTGATGGGGCTTGCCGTTCAGTGGGATTTAAAGTCGGCCTGCCTCTGCCTCCCAAGTGCTGGGATTAAAGGCGTGTGCCACCACCACCCGGCTCAGATTCTTACATTCAGACTAGGTCAATGTGGCAGCTTAACAACTCCAGTCTGGAGGGTCACACACGGTGTTAGACTCTTTCTTCACTGGAGCTTCTAGCTTGTCTTTTGTCCACCTCCTGACTAGATATGCTGCTTCCTGGGCTGGAGAGATGGCTCAGTAGGTGGGAATACTGGCTGTTCTTCCAGAGGACCTGGGTGCAACTCCCAGCACCCAAATGGCAGCTCACAACTGTCTGTAACTCCAATTCCAGGTTTTTTTACACCCTCACACCAATGTGCATAAAGTAAGGTTAAAGTATTTTTTAAAACATTTTGCGGAGATATGATGCTTCCTGACCGCACATGCACAGTGGAAATGGTACCTCGCCACCCTAACATGCTTGCTTCAAGGCTTATGTGAGGCTCGAAACAGTTCAGATTCACTGGAAGAATCCAACAAGCTGGGTTCCTGTTCCCTCAAAGAACCTTTGAGCACTTTTTAATGTGCTTCTCATTCAAAGGCTATTTTTAAAGCACACACTATTAACCACATACTGTTCTAGACGTGATAGTGGCAACAATGAATTAGACACAGCTTCTGCCTTATGAAGGTGATAGGCTAATAGGCTAATGAGAGGAAATAGGATATGCTAATCAGATAAATAATATAACGTTAGCTTACTGATGGCGAAATAAAATAACACAGTGGGACAGAGAATGAGGGATGTTCCCGCATGCCTCCGTATCCTGAAGACACCGGCTCTGAGACCCATGACTCTGCGTATAAGATGCTCTCAGTCCCAGCACCGTAGCTCTTATACCCATTGTTAGTTCTAGGTAAAATGGCTGAAGGAGAATCTTGAAAATGACTACTTTAATTGACTGGATTTATTTATTGCCAAAAATGCTAATTCTCAAGGTCTTTCTGACTCAGCTACTGTTCTTGGAGAATATTAATTTCTTCTAATGGACTGCATTCGTGTTCCTGATGGAGTAACAGAGACGAAAGAAAGGCTAGTAAGCCTGAAGCATCTTTTAAGATCTCAGGTCACTGTTTGAATCCCAGTACGGTGTTCTGCATATGGACGCAGATATAAAAGCAGTTTGGGCTGGGGCAGATACTGTGACAGCATGTCTCGAGCAGACCATTGAGACCTAGCAAGTGGGAGAAGAGTCACAAACCCTCCTGATATTTTAGTCCTCTGTTTCTGAGTTTCTCTTTTCATTTTGGTCTTTGTGTTAGCGCTTTTCTATCAGCGTGGCAAACCCTTGTTATAAATGATTTCAACAGGGAAAGATTCGTTGTAACTTATGGTTCCAGAGGTTCTGGTCTACCACTTAGCTGCATGGATTCTGGGCCTGTGGTGAGGCAGAACTGCTCACCTCTAGACAGACAGATAGACAGACAGGAGGGGCTCAGGTCTACATATACCTTTCAAGTGCAAACTGTCTTGTGACCTCCTTTCTCCATCTCTCAGTAAGGTAATTGTCATTCTGATCCCATCACCTCAGTGATCGGATCCACCAATTGCATAGCTCTCATAGGTGAACATTTTGTGGGTTATTTCATATACCAACCATAGCAAACATCTTGACTGCTTTTAAAGATGCAATAGATTCATTCTCCTCTACTGTTGTCAAATCTGTTGTCCAAAAGTTGTTTGCAGTTACGTTTTAAAAACTGGTTGTTATGGAACTAGAGGGGTGGTTCATGAGTACTGGCTGCTCTTCCAGAGGACTTGGGTTCAATTCTCAGCACCCACAATGGTGGCTCCTAACCACCTGTAACCCCCTGTTCCGGGGGATAGAAAGACTTCTTTAGGTCCTTGCAGATGCTACACACATGCAAAGCACAGACATACACACAACACACTCACACACATAAAATAAAAATAAATCATTTTGAAAGTGTTTAATAACAGCTGTTTCTATTGCACTCTAACAAATTATTACACACTTTATGGCTTGAAACAGCACAAATTAATATTTCTGTGGGCTCAGAAGTCCAAAATGAGTCTTATTTTATTAAACTCAAGGTATCGGGTGAGCTCTGTTCCCTGCTGCCTCATGGAAGGATTTTTTTTCCTTACCTGTTCCAGCTTCTAGGGGAAGGTTGGTGTTTTCTGGTGCAAAGCCCTTCTTCTGCCTCTTCTTAAAATTTCTCACCCCACTGATGCTTTCATGACCATCTCTCCTCCCCTGACTCTAACCATGCCGTCTGCCTCTTTCTAATAGGGAGCTGCTAATAATTTATATCTTAGCTGTGCCCCAAATATCCTTGTTTTAAAGTCTTAGCCCCAGCTTGGCGCTATTGGAAGATGGTGAAAACATTTAGAGATGTAACTTATGTGAGGTTTTAGGTCACTGAGGAGTTGGCTCTTGAAGGAGATTCTGGGATCCTGGTGTCCTTTTCTGTCCTTCAGCTGCTCACCATGAGGGGAGCACTGTCATCTGCCATGCACTTCTGATTCGATGTGCTACCTTAACACAGACCAAAAGCCATGAGAACAACTGATCACTGACTCGAACCTCTGAACCCGGGGCCATATAATATAGCCTCCTTTAAGATGTGATGGACAGGGGGCTGGAGAGATGGCTCAGAGGTTAAGAGCATTGCCTGCTCTTCCAAAGGTCCTGAGTTCAATTCCCAGCAACCACCTGGTGGCTCACAACCATCTGTAATGAGGTCTGGTGCCCTCTTCTGGCCTGCAGGCACACATAGACAGAATATTGTATACTAAATAAATAAATAATTAAAAAAAAAAAGATGTGATGGACAGCTCATGCTTCCTGGAAGTTACATTGAGCCCAATCCAGCAGCTCCAATTTCAAGCCCTGTAATTTGATTGCTCTTGCCAGGTCTCTAGGTCCTTTTGTCCTGTGAGGTGGCACAGTCACTCCTTCCAAGGGTAAGAGGTGGTCATTTCTCACTGTAATCCCGGGAGCAGTGTTATTAGGTCTACCATAGCTCTTTCTTTCCTAGAGATATTTGTCCTGGTTTGGTTTTGGGCCCCGTTGCATTGTCGCAACTGGTCCATGAGAGGCCCAGGTAGAATCAGCATTGTCATACAGTCCCCTAGGGAACCATATGAGGTTCTACCCAAGACAAGCAGGGAGATGCTCTTCCTGGGTGGCCAGGGGAAAATGAGAAGCCAACCTTCTGTCCCGAATCCCTTAAGCTTTAAAGTCATCGAATCCTTCCTTAGTTTACATGTAGATGAAGCTGGAGCCAGACAATGGCCAAATCATAACCCGGGAGTCACACTCGGCAGCTGAACTGCTGAACACTGAGTCAAGACAGAGCTGTTGTTCAGTTCCTAGGAAGTCTGGATTTTCTCTGTGTCCAGGCCAACGAAGGCCACCTGCCAGCTCTGCATTCTCAGGCAGAGGGCCCATAAGGTGTGGATTGCAGTACTGGCACATTGTGTGTGTATGCGTGTGTCCGTGTGTCCGTGTGTGTGTGTGTGTGTGTGTGTGTGAGAGAGAGAGAGAGAGAGAGAGAGAGAGAGAGAGAGAGAGAGAGAAAGAGCTGGCCTTATTTTAGAATGGAAAAAAACACCCCTCTTTCAGATAAGAGAGCTGACCTGGCTTGGTTAATCAACTCAAAGTCTTTCCTCTCTTCTCCTTATATAATCAAAGAAAATACAGCTGAATTCCCATACTAGGAAGAGGCAACTGACTGGCAAAGTCTTTGGCCAGCTCTCAACACTGGGATGAACTTTCTGGAAAAAAAAAAAATCCCGGCTTTTGTTTCATACAGAAATCTCAAATTCCCTCCTTGAATCACACGAGTTCCCAAGATTCTAGCATATCTATTCTTTGAAAATATTAACCTCTTGCCCCTGCCTCCTGTGTGTTCACTCAGAGATTAATGTTTTTATCATGTTGACTTCATCGTGTGTGTTTATAGTGGTCCAAGGTGCGGAGCCAGGCTCCTGGTCTTACTGGGTTTACGAATTAATGACGGAGGTGATTTTTCTGTCGCACAAGCAGAGGCTGTTCAAGTGGAGCCCTTTGATGTTCTAGGCATAAAGAAAACCTTGTGAAGGAGTACAGGATCTGGGAGGGTGGACATTCAAACATCTGTCAGCGGCAAGAATGAGAGCATTGTTTGGGCTCTGACAGCAGAGAGGTGGCTCTCAGCGAAGGCCACAGTAGTGGGGTACAGAGGAGAGACGGGATTATGGGGTTGTGTCTTACAGTCCACATCAGCCCTGCCCTGTATGACAAGGCAGTAGATGTGTGTTCCTGTCTAGCCTCAGCTGCCACCTGTGCAATGAGAGATCCAAGTGGCCAGAAGGCCTATGAACTCACTGGGTTCTTCAGCTATGTTCGTGGCAGAGTTGCAGACAAACTCAGAACTCACCACTGTGAGCCAAGACCCATCCTGCCCTGGTGAGCAGGGAAGCATTCTGAACTGAGAATGTCAGGATTGATTGTTGTGACCTGTGTCTTAGGCAGAGGAAAATCCACAGAGAAATAGAACAAATTATCATAATTTTTTTTAGACTATAAGAACATCAGAGAATTTGCTTTCGATTCCTGATCATTTCAGGACCTGTTCGCTGCTATGACCTACTTAGAAAAGAAAGCCAAGCATCAGGTTCTTCTCAAAACTAAGCACAGAACCCTTATAATTACAGAGCTCACCTTGAGGGACTCCCCGCTGCAATCTAAACCTAGGAGAAGACAAATAGGAAGCAGTATTTGCAGGTGAGCCAGAAAGTGAAAGGAAACCCAGGAAGGTAACCTACCTTTCCCTGTCCACAGGTCCTTCTTGCTGCCACCCCACCGTATACAATACACACGCCTCCCATCTTTCCATACCTGGCATTGTGCTGGTTGAGTGGGTAAGCAGCCCGACATCCTGTTCCCAGGGATCTCCCATCTTTGTGCAGAATATAGAAAATCAATGAACAAGATCATTTAGGTGGTCATGGTGCCTCACAGAAAGCAAATCATAGCAAGAGGAGCAAAATTAATAGGGAAAGTGCTGTGTTTCTTTTATTTTTGTGGTTCAGGGGCTCAAACTCAGTGCCTTGTGCATGCTACACATATGCTTGCTACTGTACTGTATTTCTAGCCTAAGGGAGATGTGGCAGGCATGGGGTGGAGGGACAGATGTTTCTCAGCTGTGTTCAATGGCAAAGTCACTCCAAACTCTGCAGGAAAAGTTGTATGATACAACAATTGTGGAAAATGCATTTTTTAAGCTATAGAATGATCGTTTTTTGAGGTGACATCAAACATATAGATATTTGGGGAAGAGTCTTCCAGGCAGAGGAAACAGAGCAAACACAGGAGCTCAGAGATGAGAACAACCTAAAGAAAGGTCTCCTGGGAATGGAATGTGGGACCAAGAGCCTGGCCTCTGATAAGGTCCCGAACATTGCCAAAGTCCAGTACGTTATCCTAATGGGTTTGTTTGACTTTTACTTTATGGGTGACAGGAAGCTGTTTACAAGGAAAACTAAAAGAGGTTGGTCATGGGATCCAATACATTCCTGAAACATTACTTCGTTACGTGGGGAGTGTTGAGTAGAGAGACCAAGTAGATCGAATAGGAAGCTGCTGTGTGACAGACTTCCTGAGGAGACACAATACACTCATCTATCCACTCACCCCAGATTGTGAGCCCACAACAGACAGAAGTGTGAATAGCACTGAAGTCCAACTTGGTAAGCCCAGGAGTTTTATTGGGGTTACTTATAGGAATGAGGGTCAGGGGTTGCTAAGAGGAGCATAAATGACAGTTGTATCACCAAAGGAGCAAAGACAGTTGTATCACCAAAGTCTACTCCAGCACAGGTGGCAGCTCTTGGGACCTGAACTGTGCAGTCATCAGTTTGATTAACAGTTTTGAACGTGTCCTTCTCTGGTGGTTCAGTTGGTCTGAGCCTCTTCCAGGCTCCTCTCTTGGTCTTTGTTTCCTCTGAACAGATCATCTGGTCCCTGATTTTTGCAGGCTGCTCATCTGGTCCCAGCTTTTCCCAAGCAGCTGGTCTTATCTCGGAGTCTTCTTTGTAGATATTTAGCTCATCTGAGAGTGACTCTCAACAGTCTCTACTGCTTACTAACTCTGGAAGACGGAGGGGCCTAGAGAATCTGATCAGCTTCCAGGACTTCCTGAAACTGTTTTTGTTTACTTGCTGTCTTAAGGGAGCTTCCCCGGAGAATAGAGTGTTTTACACACCCCTAGAACATTCTGTTGTTTCACCTCCTGAAAATATCTTGTCCTAAATATCTTGTCTTTTCACTTCCCTTTACATCCTATGCCTTGAGATGTTTCCCTCCCTCCAAAAGTCTCTAACCTTTGGGGAAGCTGTTACACAAAAAGGAACTGGCGGGTAGCCCAGGTGAAGACAATAAAGACTTGCAGTAGGGAGGCCGAGAGGAAGATGCAAGCAAATACAAAAGTATAGAGCAGTGGTTCCCAACCTTCCTAATGCTACGATCCTTAAATACAGTCTTTCATGTTGCAGTGACCCCCAACTGCAGAACTATTTTCATTGCTACTTCATAACTGTTAGGAATTGTAGTCTAAACATCTGTGGTTTTGGATGGAATTAGGCAACCCCTGTGAAAGGGTTTTTGGATTCCCCCAGGGGTTGAGAGCCACAGATTGAGAACCACTGGTCCACAGCATATTTTAGAGTCACAGTGGCACAATCTGTTTATAGGCTATGAATGTCAATGCTGAGGAAAAGTACCGAGCCATGAGGTAGAATGTAGATAAATTAAGTTGTAAGAGTTAGTAACAACCTTAAGCTATTGACTGAGCAATTATAATCCTCTGCATGGTTATTTGGGTGCTGACTGGAGAGACAGACTATTACGCCTACACAGGTATTTATTATATGTGTGTGGGGGTGAGGGACAGCAAGATGGTCACCATGTGGGGTGCTTGTTGCCAAACCTGGTAGCCTAAGTTCTATCCCTGTGACGCACAGAGCGAGAAGAGAGAGCTGCTTTCCACAAGCTGACCTCTGACCTCCACACATGTGCCACGGCACACACATACACGCACATGCAAGCAATAAATAAATGTAGCAATAATAATAATACAAGAAAAAGTTTAAAGTACCATTTTTCTGTAGATAGAAGCACAGGAAAAGAAACGGAGTAGATATTGCCCATGAGGTGGAGGAGGCCAAAGTTGACATGGTCAGCGTCACATTTGGGTGTTAGGGGCCTCTTTGACAAAGCCGGGCATCCACTGGGACATCTCTCACCTGCGCTGGAAGAACGGTGATTGCATCACACACCATGCGGAAAATGTAAGAGCAGCGACGCATTGTCAGGTTCTGCCTCCCGAAAGCACAGAGGCACTACTGAGCAACTCAGCGTACCACACCCGGGCAGATGGTGAGATCCCCTGAAACATAGCTGTGAAATTCTGGGAGCTTTGTGGATTAACAGCATCAGAAAAGCCCTGCCTCTCCTGAGGATGAAACCAAGAAAATTATCAGTGCAGCAAAGGAAGTGAACTCATTCAAATTAACAACGGTTCCTAAGGAATCTGCTTGCTGCTGCAGGGTTAGATAAATGCCAACCCAAAGCTAGAGAAGCCATGCCAATGACCCTTGCCAGTTCAATTATTTTATCCTCACTCAGTCAGTAATGGATGTCTGATGATTTGGCCGGTTGGGTGTGAATGGATGAGGAGCAATTTCTCTCCAGGCTGGACCAGCACCTTGACCAGCTTCAGGACTGGGCTCGAAGATCGGCAAAACTGATGCAGCAGATTGATGGGGTGATTGTATGTCCAGTTCCAGCCTCCACCCCCGGACATGAACATGGGATGGGAACATGGGATATTCACAGGGAGAATCAGAAGACAGACCATCCTAGGCTACTGCCAGCCTTCTTGGTGAAGTCTGTGCCCCCAAACTACTGCTTCAAATCTTTATGTTCTAGATGCGGAATTTGCTGAAGTAACCGTGCTTGACAGAAAAAAAAAAAAACCTGGGTGGTGATCACCCCCCCCCCTTGTTAGCAGAAGTGATGATGGCAATAATCATTGCTAAAAACCTATCATTACATGATTGGTTGAGCACCCCAGTTCATTCTCCTCTATGGCCTTGATAGCTAAATGGTTATTTAATGAAGGATTTGGAAGTGCTGTGACTTCATATTCAAGCAACATGGGGAAAGTCTCCTTCAGATGTCCATCTTCACAGTGCAGTGCTGAGAATTTCTGAACACCCAATCGAAAGGATTGATTAGTACATCTAATCGCCGTGCAGGGATGTAGGCTTACAGACTAATGTGAACCAAAGGGTGGATTACCCACTGAAGTATCACCATGCAACAAAGCTCTGACATTAGAGTCTGCTTCTGTTCAAACCTGCTCTGTGTTTAATAGAAATAATACCGAAAGACTTACTGATATAAATGTCCTATTTGTTAGTCAAAGGCTTTTGTAGAAACACAAATCTAATGCAGAGACTCAAAAGCATCAAACACCCTTGTTATTCTGGGTATTTTCATGGACTCTTATCAGGCAGCTAACGACTGCTCAGCCGGGCTCTGCCTTGCTTTGATGACAATTCAGAATTCTTCCACACCTGACATACCAACAAATTATTCTTTCCAGACAGTAGATAATAAAATGCATTATTCAACAGGACCCGCATAGCTAGTATAGAAAAACATGTGGATGTTTAAGAACTGAAAGGGACTTTTGATGGCTTGCTGGTCAAATAGAGAGAGTTAAAATTTAAGCCCTTTTCCCTGGGTCATTCAATTAATCAGGGGCAGACCCAGATCACGAAACCAGGTTTTCTGAACTCAGGATTGGTTTTACTTGACATCAAGATGAATGTGTGCCTTGTCGGGAACACATGTGAATCGCCCATTTTTGTCTTATTTTGTAAATATAACATACTCAGTTTGTTTTACTGGACATTTTCAAATTCAAGTTCCAAGTTCTCGTGAGCTCCTGCTTGAGGATGGAGCGAAAAGGCCCTACAGTCCTGACAAATCTGAAAGACAATCTGGAAACATCTTCAGAGCATCCTGGTGGCTGCGGGGACACTGATCTATGACTTAAAAACTTGGAGAGCTTTGCCAAAGAGATACTTCGGTGTGGAATACAGACATACTCTCAAAAGATTTTAAATTTGCATGCATTGGGGATGGGTGAGAGGAAGAGAAGGCAAAAGATAGAGAGAGAGGGAGGGAGAGAGAGACAGGGGGAGACAGGTGGGTGGGCATGCAGTGGCCAGAGGCCCACTTTGTGGAGTTTGTTCTATCTTCTGTTTTTATTTGCCTCCTGGGACTTGAACTCAGGTCCCCAAGCTTGTGCAACAAGGAACTTTACTTGCCGAGCCATCTTGCTGGTTTCAAGACTTGTCCTTTACCAAGGAAAACCCAGAAAAGTGAGCTCTGTGAGTGTATCCACTAATTACACAGCGCGCATCGACCGAGTATTAACTCTGTGGAATGCACTATATATTTCATGAAAAGAATTATCAAAGATGTTGGTGGGGTAGGGGTGGGATTGATACCTTCACTGCTTTTGAGTCTTAAGTTAGGTGGACCAGAGGACTCAATTAAGGTGACGGTTAAGGCACCTAATTTCAGGGGCAGAGGGTAGATGAGGACAGCTTTCCTCGTGTTTTCAATTATAATTAATTGAGGTTGAAATGCAATTCATTGACCTCATAGAATTTCCAACAATTTCCAGAAAAGTGCTCTATGCATCCTAGACACATATTCAGTATTTTTCTTTTTGAGAAATGTATGAATGAATCGGTGAGAATGATTGAGAGGATTTAGTTACAGACTTAGGTGATGTCCCCAGTCGCGGATGATTTTCCTCTGTCAGGATAGAATCCTCTTGTTTTAACCATGCTATGTGGTTGCTTAGCTACTTCCTCATCACTGTAACTAAATACCTGGCAGTATCAGCTTCAAGGAGGAAGAGGTCCATGTAGACTCATGGTTCAGGGAACATCATGGTGGTGGAGAGGAAGAAGATGGGACAGACTCAGACCACAGTGCAGTAGAAGGAACTTAAAAGATGGTCGCACATGCGCTGGAAGATTGGAAACAGACTTATACCAGAGGCAGGGCCAGAGAATAGCCCTGCAGGTCTCTTCTTAGTGGCCTATACCTGAGGGAGGCCCTGCATGTGAAATATTCCTCACAATCTCCCCAAGCAGTGCCTCCAACCAGGGACCAACTGTTTAAATATGGAAGTCTATGAGAGGCACAGCTGATTCCAGCCACAACAGTGGACAGGTCAGTCACGACACTGGACAGTCTGTTCCCTTCTTAAATGTACATGGCTAAACATAATTTTATCTTCTCTGAGGAGTGACACTGACTACTTCACTTTGTGCAATTGTAGCTTGTTCTTCCCCACAGACTCTCACTATATAGCCCTGGCTGGCCTGGAACTCACTGTGTAGACTAAGCTGCCTCTGGTTCTTGGTTACTGGGGTTTAAAGCTATTGATGTGAGAGCTATGGCCTCTTTGCTACTTTCTCTTGCCTCCTTACCTTAACCCCTCACATGAGCCTGAACTAAAGATGGTTCAATATCTGGACCATAAATAAGGGCGATGTGGTCCCTTTCTCCACAGGGCTTCCAATCTTGTCTGCAACTTATACAAACCAAAGAAGTAGCTGTAATTTGAGGATCATTCCCTAAAGTAAACTGTGAAGATACAGGACATTGAAGACAGTATGGCATTGCTAGAGTAGGTTAACAAGAAGTGACCCTTAAGCTACGGAGGAGAGGGAGTCCATTATAAGGAGAAGGCCTTGTCTTTGGCAATGCTTCCCACCCCATTCTCCCCTCCATCTCTTGCTTCTGTCGATCATGATCATCAAAGGAGGGCTAACAGCTTCCAGTAAGCATTGGAAATATATGCTCGTTAAATAATTTATCTCTTGCTTGCCTACAATAGAGATGTTGCTCCCAAGGGAACTGTAAGTTTTTTTTTTTCTAGATGGAAAACACATGTGTTTTATGACAGCAATTTAGCTTGCTTTTTATCACTAGTTGGAAAGTATTAGTAAAACCCACTAAGTCCAAAGGATGAGACAGGGGGACAAAAAAACGCATAATACACGGTCTCTTCTACATTACAAATAAGCTGGGTTGTGTCGCAATAACAAGTAACCCCGGAATTCCAGCGGTATAATATGATCATAGTTTATTTTTTATGCATATGATTTGCAGTGTGGGTTGCAGCTTTTGTGGGTAGCTATCCTGGAGGAATCTTTTCATTTTATGAGCAAGCCTGTATCATCAAGGCAGAGCAAGAGCAGGAGGTCATTCAGGATATCTGTAAGGACCAGTCCTGCAAAGTGTTTACATCATCTCTGTCCTCATAACATTCGCTGGAATCAGACACATAGGCTGTAGCTAACTCCAAGGAAATCTGGAAAATGGGACCTTCCTGTGCATTCAGGAAGAGGAAGTGGCTTTGCAAAAGGCATAGATGGTCTCCATCCTGGAGAAGCTTAATTTTGTGGCCCAGAAAGTTTTGAAAATATGAATTCCTTTATTATAGGGACCAGTGACCAAAGCCTTAGAGGGAGATAAAAACAAGGAAGGAAGGTCCATTGATGAGAAATTCTTTTTTTTTCTTTCTTTTTTTATTTTATTTTTTTAAATTTTTTTTTGCTGGAGTGGGAGATAAGTTCTTGTGTACCCTGGGCTGGCCTTGAATTCACTTCTGAAAATGATCTTAAACTTCTGGTTCTACTGGGCTGCCCTGTTCTGCAATGCCTCTTATGCAGTGTTGAAGGTAAATCCCGCAGCTTCACTTATGCTAAGCAAGCAATCTACAAACTGAGCTATGTCCCTAGCCCTGCTTTTTAAAAAATTGTTTGAGACAAGGTCTTACTCTGCAGTCTAGGCTTGCCAGGAACTCACCATGCAGCCCAGACTGGTATCTGACATATCGGTCTTTCTGCCTCACATGGTGAAATCATAAGGACGAGTCACCATCCTTAGCTTTAGACTGACTAATTTTGTTTGATTAAAAAGGGACAGTGGATAAAGAAAGGTTGCTCAATGAAATGCATTTGACTAGAGATCATAAGAATGAATGGGTGTTTTGGTGGTAAAAAGTAAATAAGAGAGAAGGTGTAGACAAAGGAATAGTGGTTCAGAGTCTGGTAAGAGTGGAAAAGGAAAAAAAACCAGAAAATCAGAGAGGCCGAATTGTCATACAGAGACCTGGCATGCTTGATTACTCCTAGAACAGAACAACAGAGGAAGATCAACACGTTCGATGGGAAGGAAACCCACCAACGATCCTCCAGAAAGACCTTCATTAGGAATGTGACCCTCACTACCATGGCGGTTATCTTGTTAGGGTTTCTATTGCTGTGAAGAAACACCATGGCCACAGCAACTCTTATAGGGGAAAGCATTGGGTTCAGAGGTTCAGTCCTTTATCATTATGGTGGGATATGGTGGCATGCAGTCAGGTGTTTGCTGGAGAAGAAGCTAAGAGTCCTACACCTGGATTGGCAGGCAGCAAGAAGAGAGAGACATTGGGCCTGGCTTGAGCATTTGAAACCTTAAAGCCCACCCCATGTGCAGACCTTGAGATGGGACAGCATTAGGGGTGACAGAGTACTGGACCAATATCAACATGACAGGGCCTTTAAGGGAGAGGGCAGCTTCCCTTTAAGATCTGGAGAGGCGCTGCATAAGAAAGACGGCCTAGAGTTAACAGTAAAAGCAACAGTTGCCATGGACAACATGATGGGGACGTCTGAAGGGGGAGAGCCTTTGGAAAAATCCCCTGGAAAAAAAAAGGAATTCCTGGCTTTTATAAGATTGGGGGGGGGGAGGATGAGAAGCTCCACAGTGCATGAGTTAGTCTATTTGGCTCTCACGTGCATGAACCCAGGTTCTAGATGGGACCATAAATTCATTTTATAGCCGCTAAGGGGGTGGACTGCAAGCCCACAGCACAACAAAGCTTCTAAACTCCCTGCCAGAGAGGAGGAGGACGTTTGACGCAGGTGGTATAGCTTGGTTTTGAGAAGAAAGGCAACTACTGGGTCCGTGAAGTGCCAATTACACAGCTTGGATTTTATTTTCTAAGCAACGGGACGCCGTGCAAGCATTTCAAATAGGTAGTAACATCATCAGAATGGGGGTTTTGTTTTTTTATTTATCATTTTTATGAGTCTGAGTGTTCGCTGAGTACACCGTGTGTGCAGCACCCTCAGAGGTCAGGAGAACTGTTGGCTCCTCTGCAACTGGAATTAGAGACAGTTGTGAGGTTAGGAACCCAACTTAGATCCTCCGCAAGGGCAGCAAATGTTCCTCCCTGTTGAGTCATCTCTCCAGGTCCTAGACTTGGGGTTTTAAAAGGACTTATTTTCTTTTCCACATATCTGCTGGCTGAAGTTGGCAGACGCTTAATGGCTGATAATTAGAAAGGTTGCTGTTTTGTAAGCTGTGCTTCTTTCTTTGTAAGAACTGAGAGCACTTTGCATTCAGCGGAGAAGCCCAGCGATGCTGCGTTTCCATAGGAACAGTGCGGATGAACCAGATACATCTGTATGGCTCACAGTGTGGACTCGAGGAAAAGACATGCTGGCGGTACAAGTGACATGCAAGAGGAATCCCAGGTTGAATCGTTTGTCAGTCTTACAGAGAACTTTGTCCCAGTGCCTCTGGGAGAACCCGAGCAGCGTTCCCACTCCATGGTGTCACTCAATAGAATGAAATTAGCCTGCAGGGATTACAGTCACAACTTGTGAGCTTTGCCACCAGTGCCTGTGGAGTCCAACTGTCAGCTGCTTCTGACCGGATGATGCCCAGGTCGGGAGTATTAACAAACAGATAAATATCCAGGTTCCTGTGGATTGTGAATCCTGTCCCTGCTTTGTGGTACTGATAATTAAACCCTAACCCCCAGCTCCCACCCACCCAAACTCCTATTCCCCTTTGCTCTCCCTTCCTGCCATTCATTTGAGACGTGGTCTCACAATGTAATTCTCAAATTCTCATTCCCAATCCTAACTTGATTAAAGAGCTGCGGTGATTTTAAGGAGAACAGCCCCCATGGGGTTGTGTGTTTGAGTGCTGGGTTCTCAGTCAGCGGGATTCTTACAGAAGGGTTGGACGCTGTGGCCTTGCTGGAGGAGGCGTGTCACTGGCAGTGGGCTTCAAGGTTCCATAAGACCAAGCCAGGCCCAGTCTTGGTCTCTCCCTGCCGTCAGAAACAAGCTCTCAGCGGCTTCTCCAGCAGCTCACCTGCGGGGCACCATGCTCCCTACCGGGATGGTAACAGACTAACCCTCTGAAAGAAACCGTAAGCAAGCCCACAATGAAATGCTTTTTTCTGTAAGTTGCCTTGGTCATGGCATCTCCTCACAGCAACAGAACAGTAACTAAGACAGGAGACAACTCACATCTGTGTGCTCTGCTCATGAAAACCTTGCCCTAGTCAGGGACGGGCTTAAGGGTGATCCGGTTTCAGCCAGTGAGACACAGAGCAGCAGCCTGCTGGATGCTGTAGGGGTGCAGGGTGGAATAGAGGTGAGACTTGGGAAATGTCTCCTGGACTTAGAAGGGCAGCTCTGCCAGCCTTTGGGCCCCTTTATATTAGTTGCCATTTTGTCCCTGTACCTGGGATGAACACATTAAAGGAGTGAAGGTGGGCTTAGCATCAAAGACTCCATACCTGTCATCCCGTTCCTGTCACCTTCAGGGCTGTGATTCATAGCACTTGGTGACAGACATGTGTGGTAGATGAGGTCTACCACAGCAAGGGCCATGCAGCCATGCAGCAAAGACCATGCAGCCATGCAGCAAAGACCAAAGAAGGGGTTAATGTTCCACTGCGCCCTTTGAGAGAATACCTGCCAAAAAATAACTTTGCTTTCTTCTATGATGCTCCACCTCCTAAAGACTGTCTTTTCCCAGAGTCACAGACTGGCAACCAAGCCATCAACATTCAGGCTATGGACCGGGCATCTAAAAGCTCAACCATGACACCATCTGTCATAGTGAGGGTTCTGTTGCTCTGAAGAGACTCCATGAACATGGCAACTCTTATAAAGGAAAGCATTGCATTGGTGCTGGCTCGCAGTTCCAAGGTTTAGCCCATTATTGTCATGGTGGGAAAAGAAAGCATGGCAGTACACAGGCAGACATAGCCCTGGGGGAGGGGTAAAGAGTTGGACACCTGGATCGGCAGACAGCAGGAAGAGAGAGTGAGAGACATTGGGCCTGGTTTGAGCCTCTGAGACTTCAAAGTCCACCCCCAATGACACACCTCCTCCAACAAGGCCACACCTCCTCCAACAAGGCCATACCTCCTTCAACAAGGCCACCCCTCCTCCAACAAAGCCACAATTCCTCCAACAAGGCCACACCTCCTAATAGCTTCACTACCTACAAACCTGTGAGGGCACTTTTCATTCAAACCCCCACGCTATCTTCCTCCAGATGCACACAGTGCTGGCAACAGTGGTGCTACCATTCAGGCCTGGGGAATGGGGCACAGCCATGCCAGGACTCTGAAGATGGCAAGGCCAGAACTTAGGAGGAATTAGAGTCTTGATAGCATTACAGAGTCACACACTTACCCAGCCTCGAGTCTTTCTGAACTAGAATCTCCTCTGTGTGATGATTCTTCTTTTTTAAAAAATCACATTTTCCCCCCTCAAGATGGCCAAACTTGGAGTTAGTTACTTTCCCCTCAAGTTGGCCAATTTGGAGTTTGGTACTTGCAACAGGAACACTATAACCAAGATAAATGATCATTTTCTCACTGCCCCAGTGAGGGCAGCGGATGGGCAAGGTAGAACCTTCACGTCACACAGCTCTTGACTCTAACATGGAGAATCACAGTGTCCCTGGAGTTGTGCAAAGCAGGTTCTAGAAAACAGGCAGTGAGCACCAGCTTGCACACTCAAAGGAGCGTGAGGAGAACATCAGGAGGGAGTGGCTCCAGAGCACGGCCTCCTATAAGATAGGCTGATGTCTGCAGTCAGTCTGAGCAGCTGTGGGCACCTCACCCAGCATCTCTCAGGTTTCCCCTGGACTCATTCAGAACATAGGCACTTACGGGTTGTTATTAGAATACAGAATAGCACAGGCTAAATTACCCAGCACGATGCTTACCAGTTCACGTGAGATGGGCCTCAGCTTTTATTTTAAATGAAGCAGTGATCCACAGACTAATTTTCCTTTGGATCCTTGATTGTGGCACAGGACCACTGACCCATTTAGCCTGCTATTGCCACTTGACACCACAAATTCAGAACCATTACAAGGAAGTCATTAATTCCCACCCAACACACATCTCACACATACGAAAGTTCACACGGGTCAGGAAGGTTCCTGAACCCAAACCTGCTCACCCATTTTCCCAGATGACATTGCGATTATCAAGTTCAGGGGACTAGGTTTACAGGAGGCATTTTAATTGAGTGTTATGTCGTTTACCAAACACTCCTCATTAATTTTTTTTTCATAGCTACTTATTAAGCTCTAGTTTGAGAGAAGGAGAATAAAAAACCCTGGAATGTTCTTCCTCAGAAGGATAATTGCTCATTAGAACCCTATTTTGTTATAATTGTACGATTCATTATGCTGAACACTTCATTAGAAGCATTGTAAAAATTCTGACAACTCGAATATGGTACGTTGAATATGGAAATGGTTCCGATTTACAGCCTTCCTGCATCTTTAGGGCAGTTTCTAATTAACAGACATGGGAGATGCTGGGAAAGTGAGAGTCTCCCATATTTTATTCTGGGATCATTACTGGAGATATATTTTATAAAAATGCAACATTATTTCAAAATAGGAGGCTTTCTTTAGAACAGGGGGAAAAATGGCCCATAAATGTGGAATTGTCACAAGGAGGCCACATCTGTCTTTGCAAATTCAAATGGCTCAGAATTATCTGCAATTAATACTAAGCCAAATCTTTTTATAGTTCTGGTACAGACTTTGGGGTAAAGATAGCAGAATGAACATTTTCATTTATCTCCTTTTCCTCTTGAAATCCAACTCAAATGACAGTTATGGGAGCTTAAGTAGGGTAAGAACTCAAGAGGAACAGAACTCAGATGAACAACAAGAAACTTTCGGAAGTTGGAAGCAGATGAACAAGTGAACTAACTCTAAGAAATCTTAAGGTAACAGATTAAACTGCTGGGGGCCCCAGGGTTGGGGGTCAATGTGAAGCTGCAGATGGATCAGCTGGGATTCTGCATAAGAATCTTTGGGATTTCCAGACCTCCCCGCTAAACTACCCCGCTTAGTGGAGACTTTGAGTCTTGTCTACCTTTGCCTAGGTTGAGAGCTATTAATCCTGGAGGAGGTCTCTAGAGAGACAGGAGACAGGTCTCTGAAGTGCTACCATCTAAAGAGGGTCACGAGAACACCCTCAGTAAACAAGGGGACAGCAGGATATTCATATAATTAATGATAAGCCCTGCTTTCCAAGTCCCCGGAGGCTACCTAGCAGACAAGGTTAGAGTCTATGTATGAGATTGTGAGACCCTTCCTGGAATATGGCCAGCACAGGAGAAAATAGCTGGAAACAGTGTTCTCCCCCTCCGGGAGTGATCTTACACCCATAGTCTCACACCCTCGGGTCACTGGCTCAAAGGCTCCAAATAGACAGAATCAGAGGCACTGTGTATGGGTGGGGACTGAAATATAGCGCAACAAGTTCATGCTACAATTTGAAAATCACTGGGTGTTTTTGTTTGTTTTCCAGTAAAGTCCACCCTGGGCCCAACCTTTCTATCTCTTGTCAATATAAGCAATGAAGGGGAAGTAATATCACAAGAAGCATGAAATGAAAAACGAAACTCTTAGAGGAGAAGAGAGGTGATGTAAGAAAAATTGAGACTGGGACAAAAAGCTAATAATACTGTCAGAGAAGTGAGAAAAGACCCGTGAAGCCAGGAGAGAGAAACTTTTGTGGAAAATAGTAGCTGATGAGAAATAAAAATTATGACAGAAGCAACAGAGAATTCGACAAAAAAGAAAAAGGAAAGTAATGGGATAGAAACAGCAGGAAAAAGTCTTAGGCTTAGTTTAGGAGAAGATTGAAAAGATTAAAGTGTAAGCAAAGAAATCATGAGACATCCAGATAAAGGTGGTTGGTGAAAAAAGTTCTCAATGATACAAGTAAGATATGCCATCCAGTGCTAGCAAATATGGATTCCCAGATGGAAACAGCCTCCCCCCTGACATACACCTTCTAGTATCTGCCAACTGGAGAAAGTTGGCTTACATCTAGACACATTGCTGTCAGATTCATGGAATAAACCAAAAGGATGCTGCAAATGTCCAGAAAAAAAAAAGAAAACAGGCCAAGAATGCAAAACCAGAATGAGTAGACTGCTCAGGAAACACATCCCTAAGGAAGTTGTTTTGATCAAATGCAGGGACAATATGAGCATTCAAATGTGGAAGCAAAGGCATTTAACATGTGCTAAGGCTCCAAGGTTCTGAGGTCAAGAGGTCAAAGTCTCTAAGAATTGGACCATGCTATTGTAGTGCTGGCAACTGCTTCATAGAGGCATGACCCAAAGCATACCAACCAAAGACTTGGTGATGACATCCATATCTGTTCTCATCTCCCCCAGCTGTGCTCTGCCCTGTCACCTGGAAGTCTTTCTAAAGGCAATTTCTGTCATGGTTTGGAAAAAAAATGGTTCCCACAGACTCACGTATTTGAATGCTTAGTACCCAGCTGATGGAAGTATTTGGGAAGGATTATGAGGTGTAGCCTCGTTGAAGGAGATGTTCCTGGGGGCTGGTTTTGAGGTTTCAAAACCCATGCTATTTACATCTAAGCCTGCCTTGTGGTTGTTATCTCAGAACATGAACTCTTAGCTATTATTGTTCAAGCGCCATGCCTACCTCCCTTCTGCCAAGCTCTTTGTGGTAGTTTGAATGCAATTGACCCCCATAATAGGGAGTGGCACTATTGGGAGGTGTGGATTTGTTGGAGTGGGTGTGGTCTTGTTGGAGGAAGTACGTCACTGTGGGAGCAGGCTTTGAGGTTCCAGATATATTCAAGCCACACTCAGGGTCTCAATTCACTTCCTGATGCCTGCTGATCAAGACGTAGGACTCTCAGCTACAGCACCATGTCTGCCTGCATGCCCCCACATCCCACCCTGATAATAACAGACTAATCCTCTGAACTATAATCCACCCCATTAAATATTTTCATTCATAATAATTTCTGTGATTATGGTGTCTCTTCACGGCAATAGAAACCCTAACTCCCCTCCATGACCATCATGGGCTCCAATCTTCTAGAACCATGAGCCCCCAGTTAAATGTTTTCTTTCATAGGCTACCTTGATCATGGTGTTCTGTCACAGCATCAGGAAAGTCACGTGACGAGTTCCTCCAGTTCTTAGCACTGCTCACAGTGGCAGCTCTCTCTCCACCTTCATCTGACCCTCACATTGTCTCCTGGAAGCCTCTTCGGGTGGCGTTTACACCTACCCTCTCAAGTGCTTGTTAGCCTTTACACTGTGATATACACTGTGGTTTCATGGGGAAATCCATCCCATATGCTCCCCATCCAGCTGGTAAAACTAGCAATAAGGAATTGTCACACCCATCGGTAATTGGCAGTCCCTTTGCTGCCCTCCAATTTCCAGTTCCCCCTGATCCTTAAAGATTCCAGCTCCTCCTATAAGACTTATCCACAGAATAGCAATCTCAGCTGTGGGATTCTTGAAGTCCACTTTCATGTCTTGGAAGGTAATGGCAAATGAGAGGTGCCACTATGAGCTTCTGGGCTGAATGAGCACGGAGTACTTCTCTGATTAGGTATGCTGGAAATGATTCCCATATGGTTGCCAGAATTTCCTTCACTAGTATGTGAGCATTACACAGGACACAGAGGCAATAATAGGCCATGGTTCGGGGTGGTTACAGACATTATCTGATGCCGTGGATAGGGCAGTAGAAAGTCAAGGAAGATAATCCAGAAGGTAGAGGCAAGCCTTTGAGACTGGTTGATGCTGCCAAGAGGATAACGTGGAATATACAGAACATGGCAGTAAACACTCATGTTGGCAAGCAGGTCCTCAACTTGAAAAAAAAAGTAATAGATTCAATAAATGCAGCACCTTAATTATGATTTCTCTTGTTCAATTTAATGAACAGTGTTAAAATAATTTCAGACCTTTGTTATATCTGCCTAACCAGGCAAACACCACTCTCAATTACCAGGGTTGTTTTTGCAGTAGATGAACCCTTGACTTCCATAGCTCCACTGCAAAAACAAGAAACAAAAGGGTAGGGTATTAGAGACCTACAACTTCACACGCTCATCCCTGACTAAATAAAGGTATCCCCGTAAAACCCAAGTCAGATCAGAAAAATGTGTAAGCCCAGGAAACCAGAAGTCCCGACCAACCCTTTATTGTTAGTCATGTTAGAAAACATATAACATAGAGAAGATAAACGGAGACACTGCGGGTGTCCAGGGAATCTGGAAATGTCACCGGACATTAGTCTTCTCCAGAATTCCTTATAGGCATTGTTACTAGGGGTCACCTGTCTATGAAACCAAATTGGGAGGGGTCGGCCTTGAACTGGCCTCTCTTTGTCTTCACCATGGTTGGTTAATCATGACTTTTGGCTCTAGCCTTCAAGTCCCATGAAGAACATGGAGAGACATAACCACCCTTCCAGATGCTGTAAATAAAGTACAAGCTTGCAAATGAGTTCTAGCAGGGCCAGCTTGCCGCTCTGCTGCTGCTTTGTAGTGGCACCTTGAGCGGCCAGATTTCTCACGCGGAAAACAGAAGCCACGCTGTCCTCTTCATAGGGCTGTGGTGAGGATGAAATTTTGCACGTATGGCAGCCACCTCACATTAAGCACTGTACCATTGGTTGCTGTTGATTGCCATTGCTAACAAAGTCAAATTGCTCTGCCTCTAATCAAGGTTCACAGTGTATAATATATACATGAAGGACACTCTCGTGGGCTTGGGACTTATCATCAGCGACAAGCACTGGTTTGCAAGAAACAAAATAAAAGTAGTTCAGACTGTATCTATTGATATATAGAAATCATATTTAGCTTCATAAATTGAATTTATCATCAATTTGGCTAACTGATTAATGTAGCAATAAAGAATTGTTTGGAATTACATAATGCCGCATGCATGTAATGTCAGCATTTAGAAGATGGAAGTAGTGAGATCATGGGTTCCAAACCAGTTTGTGTTACATAGTGAGTTTCAGGTCAATCTGTGCTACGTATTGAGTTTCGGGGTCAATCTGGGCTATAAAATCCCTGTTGGTGTTCAAGGAATCGGTAAATGTCACTGGATATTGGTCTTCTCCCCGAAGTCCTTTTAGAGGGTCACATTTTTATGATACCAAGCCAACAATCATCAAAAACTTTTCAATGTAAAGTTAACTGAGGATGGACGGGGAACTTCCATGGTTACAAGGATGGATGTGCATTTCCATGGTGACGAAGGCTCATTTTCATGCAGAGATGCCCTGAGGACCAGGAGAGGAATGCTTGACTAGAGCACCCCAGAGGTGCCTAGAGGACTGAGAACTGGGTTGCATTGATGACCTTAAAAAGACTGGGAACCTGAATAAGCACAAACCCTGAGATTCCAAATACACTTTGCAGGTCACAAGTGCCCCTACAGTTCTTGACTTTTTCTTGAGTTTTTTTGATCTTATATCACACATTAAGCAATTGATTCTATGAATGCACATTAGAAGGAATCCCCCTAACTTGTTCATTTTCTATTTCAGGTTTCTCTGGGTACATTGTCCTGCTCCTCACTTCCCTTGTGCATTTGTATTCCTACTACTCTTTGGGAAATACCTCTCCCTGACTTTTAGAGGAAGATAGCAGATGCTTCGAAACTCACCCTGATGGCTGCAAAGTCAAGGTGGGGAGGCACCAGTACTTTGCAGGCATGAGTACGTATTTTCAGAGCTACCATGTCCAGCCTACGAGTGAGCAACATCCCATCCACAGAGGAAGGAGCTGAATGACTGCTAGGCCTGTGCATTTAGTGAACTGATGCCAATTCCAGGCCTCGGAGGATCGTATTCTTAGCTGCTTCATTCGGGTTGCTATAATATTGACACGGCCTTGGAAAAGTGGAAAGTGAGCCTCTTCAAAGACTGCAAAGAAAAAGGGGGTTTAGAAGAACATTTACAGGATGCTTTCCCTTGGGTTCCAGCTGCCCAACTGAATTAGCATCAAACCCTCGCCCTGGCATAGGGCTGTGAGAGTTGATTTTCCTGGCCCCACACAATGACCACAGTCAATATGGATGCGGCCTGGTTTTCATCTGGAAGAAATTTACATTTGATCCCACTCCTCTGCTTGACTGCATCAGTGAGGCCCACATATTTGTACAAATGCCTCCACTGTTCTTCTCCCTGATGACTTGGCCATAAAAATTCCCTCCCTCAACATTTCTTCCTACCCATGCAAACCTCAATTTTTGAACTCAAATTTGTATCCATAAGGAGTTCGAGGAAAAGGCTGAGTGGTGAAACTTTGTATCAAGGGTAAACAACTGGTAGGTAGATGGGGTGGCCCTACTTTGTTTATTGTTGTTTTAGTACAAAATCAGTCTTCGTAGTCAGGCATTTCCAGGGTATAAAGGTTAAATGAGGCCAGTAAGATAATTAAACAGGTAAAGCGGTGTTGTTGAATATTATTTGAAGATGTGTTACAATTGTTTATGCTGTGGAATGTTTGTTGAAGATTGCAAAGGTATGTTGCATTCTTTTATGTTGCATTTGTTTAACTCTGTGAAGCTGTGTTACTTTACCTGCCTAAAACACCTGATTGGTCTAATAAAGAGCTGAATGGCCATTAGGTAGGCAGGAGAAAGGATAGGCAGGGCTAGCAGGCAGAGAGAATAAATAGGAGGAGAAATCAGAGAAAAGAAGGGGCCAGCCACACAGCAGTCATGAAATAAAAAAAGAAAAGATAAACAGAAACAGAGAAAGGTAAAAGGCCAGAGGCATAAGGTAGATGGGATGATTTAAGTTAAGAAAAGCTGACAAGAAATAAGCCAAGCTAAGGCCAGGCATTAGTAAGAAAGAATAAGACTCCGTGTGTGATTTATTTGGGAGCTGGGTGGCGGGTGGCAAGCCCCGAAAGAGTAAAAAACAGCCAACTACAAAGGTACCTTCAGCCAAGCTTGTTGAGCTGTGTTAGATTCCCCAGGACCCACAAAGTGTGAGAATAGTACTGATTGTCTTCACACACACACGAACATGTACATACACACATACATAGAACAAATAAAAATTTAAAAAGAATCTTTTATTTTGTTTTGAGAACAGGGTCGCTCTACGTAGCTCTGACTGTCCTGGAATTCAACCAGGCTGGCCTCAAACTCACAGAGACACCCCCCCCCCCCCCCCCGCCGCCTCTATCTCCTGAGTGCTGAGATTAAAGGCATACGCCACCATGTCTGGATACCTTTTGTTTTTAAGGTTAACCGGCTAATTAAGTGAACTGCTTCACTATGACCGAGGCCAAGGAAGATGGGTGCACCTTGTAAGAGGCCTCCTAGTCCTCGTTCCTTGCACTGTCTAGGAAGGAACTGCTTGGCGGTAGGAATTATTGCACCTGGAAACAGCAGGTAGCCCCACCAGAATGTCTACAAAAATGGAGGTATTAGTACCGTCCCTGTGGGCTGAGGAGGACTACTATTCTCAAGCCTGGCACAGGGTCATCTCTGATACAGTCAGAGTCACACCTGAAGTAAGGACTGTTGATATGTGTCATACAGATTTGAGTTGAGACTTTCTTGGAGGACAGCATAGGCTTCAGTGTAAACAATGTATCTATCCTGTCTACCTATGGCTATCATGAATAGTGGCTGTTCCTACTGTCCTTGGCCCAACAGTCAGCTATGGATGGCAAAGAGGCTCATGGGGTCTATATTAGTTAGGGTTCTCCAAAGAAACAGAACTGATAAAGTGAATATATATATATATATATATATATATATATATACATTTATTGACTCAGCTTACTCAATATAGTCAAAATAGTAACAAAAGATGTCTCACATCTGAGATGCTGAGAAGCCAATAATAGTGGCCCAGTCCTTTGTATCAAGCTTTCTTTTTAGATTATGTTTGGATTGACAGTCTACAAATAATGATCCAGAGACTTATTATTAATTATGAAAGCATGGCTTTTACCTTAGGCTTGTCTCAATTAGCTCTTATAACTTAAATTAACCCATATTTTTAAAACCATCTTGCACCTCACATCTCCTCCCTGTGTCTAACTGGTGACTCTGCCTCGCTGTCTCTGGAAGTCCTGCCTAACCTCTTCCTGCATAGCTATTGGCCACTCAGGTCTTTATTAAACCAATCAGAAGGAGCCTTGGCAAAGGCACATCTTCACAGTGTAAACGAACATTCCACAACAGTCCTGGATGCCGGGTACCTCAGCAATCTCAGTGTGGCCATGGAAACCTGGGAGTTTTCTAGAGAGTCACTGGTCCTCTCAGTTGGTGACGGAAACACTGGTTCTAAGAACAGTGAAGGGAACCAGCAACAACGGGGTAAATTAACTTGGTGGTGAGAGGGTAGGTCAGATAAGCAAAAGGCAAATGAACTTCTTCTTCCTTGACCCAATCTGGGCCACTGCCTGACTATGCTGCTCACGTTAAGGGTAGGTAGATCTTGCCACACCAATTAAGGCAATTAAGACAAATTTTCAACTGAGGACTCCTGCTCTGGGGATTCTAAACTCTGACAAACTGATCAGTCACCACAGGGCCCTACTGCTTACTGCTGAGCTGTTAGCTGCTAGCAGAATTGGGGAAAGAGGGAGGCTTAGTATCCTGGCATGTGCCCACTGGTGAGCCCACTTGCCTCGAATGGATATTTCCAAACCCATCGTGACACAGGTGGCCCTGATTCTTCCATGTGGGACACAAAACAAAACGTCATGAATCTGGGAAAGAAATTAAGGAAGAAAAGAGGCTGGAAGGGGAAAGGGATGGAGGGAAGTGATAGAGGTGTGTGTGTGTGTGTGTGTGTGTGTGGCAATGTTAGTAATTAGCTTTTAAAATCAGTAATTTTTAATGAAAACGAGTTACCAAAAATCTGAAGCAGAATTTTGAGACTCATTAAGACAAGTTTAATGAGGGAAAAAAAAGTTGCCAAATGCTCACACTCAGAGTCGCCATGGGAACTTCAGGATGGACATACAAGAAATGCACCATTAATATTACATATCATGGTCTGCCCCTTCCTGCTGTCTGGGCCTCGGGGATTCAATTCTACTTTCCTGTTTGCCTCTTCCTCCCACTGCCAGTGTTGATTAGAAGCTTAGTGCTCTGTGCGTTGAAGGGGAACTTCTTTATGGGAGTGCTGGCATATGAATAGCAAATGTAAGGGTGTGTTGATGTCTTCCTATGAACCGCTACTGTTCTGAACGTTTCGTTCACGTGTCTATTGAGGGCATCCTATATGTCCGTCATATCTGAATGCTATCGACTCATGTATCCAATGCTTCTTCTCTTCTGCGTCAAGAATTGTTTTAACTGGTCTTCATGCATTCAGAAAGAACTTAGTAAGTGCCTCCTCTGTGCGTTCAATGCTATTTGTTCCATTATTAATTTATTTATCTTTCAATGGTCATTTACTGAGAGTTTCCTGCCATAAGCAGATTCAGGAGCTGGAGATACAATGAGAGCCAATCAGAGACTCTGTCTTTATGGAAATGGCTCTCCATTGGAGGTTGCCAGGAAATACATAAATTAAAACAAAAATAGCCTATAGCTATCAAATGGGATTAAGTTGTAAGGAGAAAAAGTACGTGAGGCGAACAAAGGTCAGACGGGGCAGGCTCCTGGTAGTTTTGTTTGTTGAGATACAGTCTCACTGCATAGCTCAGAATGGCCTGTAACTCACTAAGTAGCACCGGCTGGTCTCAAACTCAGTCTTCCTGACTCAGCCTCTCAAGTTCTGGGATCATAGTCATGTGCTTCTTGCCTGGCTAATACTGCTGTATTTAGGCATCGTCAGTGAAGTGGCAATTGAGCAGAGACTTGAAGAAAGTCAACGAGCAAGCCAGAGCAAAATTAGGTACAAGAAACAGTTTGCACACACATGCTGAAATGTGGGCACACTGGGTGTTCATGAGAAAGAGCAATTGAGGAAGGAGGTCATGTGACCAAGAGGCCAAGTGGGGCATGAGAGCAGGCACAGCTAAGAGAGAGGTATGGTGGGGCCTGGAAGACTCTAGAAGGACACAGGCTTTTGTTCTGAGCTGAATGAGAAAGACACGCTAGAGAATTGTGACCATAGGAATTAAACATTCTTAAAAGCATCCACTAGTGATGGATATAATAATTATCTTGATTCAATAATTTTATAAAACATATATAAATATACATGTATATGAGTATGCATCTATCATGAGATTGTTTCAACCCCATAATTAAATGCAATTATTGTTTGTCAATAAAAATCTTAACTATTCTTTTCTTGGTCTGTTGCAAATGGACTATAGAAGAGCAGGTGAACACCAGGGGACCAGTTAAATGGCCATTGCAGTACAACAGGCACGAAGAGGTGGTGGTGACTCTTGCCTTTATTCACATCAGGGCCGAGAGAGGTGATCAGTATCCAGTTACACTTGGCAGGTCCAAATTTGTTGATGGAAGTCAAGATGGCCTCGAGGATATTGCCTGAACAGCTAGAAGAACAGAGTTGACATTGACTGAGATGGGAAAATGGCCTGAGGAGCCATTCAGGGAAAGAGGTGAAATGAGAGTTCATTCCAGCACATTCTGACCCATCTGCATGAAGAACTTGAGGTAACATAGGTCTGTCTGTAGTTCATGCGTGAGTCCAGGCTATACCAAGGTGGGTATGACGTTTAATGTCTCAGGACCGACAGAGGAACCAAGTTTAGAGTGTGGTGGAAGACAGGCCAAGGCTGAGCTCTGGGCTGTGTTATTGTTTAGAAAATGAAGAGACATCAAAAGCAGAGCTGAAGATGGAAGGAAACCACTATAAACTTGTTCTGGAAGCCAAGTACTGTGGTCTCACTGTGTCCCCCAGATGTTCCTGTGTTAAAAACTTAACCCCTAACCAATGTATTTGAAGGTGGGACTCTTGGGAGTAATCAGTATTAGATGAAGTCATGAGAGAGAAGTCCCACGGTGGCACTGCTGGGTCTTTTAATAGAAGTGGGACCCTAAAAAGTGGCTGACTGTATCAACATGGCGTGCCCTCCTCCATGTTATAATACAAGTTTCTCCCCATGTGTTAGGCAGGCTTTGGTGCCATGCTCCCGGTCTTCTCAGTGCCCAGAACTACAACCTAAATAAATCTGTTCTTTAGAAATGTATGGACTACTGATTTGTGCTATTCATAACTACAGCAGAGGTTGAGGAGGACTTCAAGAAAAGAAGTGCTCAAGGAAGGGGGAAAATCAACCATGCCAAATGTCACAGATAGGCCATTTCCAAGCTGTCAGGAGCCTTAGCAACATTCAAACAAATGCTGAGAGGAAATATGGGTTATGTCATGTTGGGAAAGACACAATTTATGTTCTTAATTCTGAGGGCTTTCTGACAGGTGGAAGGACAGGCATGGGAAGGGCTGAATGCCACTGGATCTAGATGATCTGACTTTCCTCTTCCATTTTTCCCTGGTAGGTTTATCTTTCCCAAACAAAGGTGCAAGAGCTGGACTTCCGGCTGAAACCTAAACTGACCTTAACGTCCCCAAACAGAGCAGGCAGGCTGCCAGAATCAAAACTGCCTTTATTCTGGACTTCCCTGGACTCAGGACAAGATGGGACCACCCAGCACACTGGTGGTCACTTACCATCCAGTCTCGAAAGACAGACACTAGCTGGGCAGAATCCTTGGCCTGGGGCCCTCAATCTAGAGCTATTGTCCTGGGGTCAGCAAGTTCTCCCTGTGGTAGACCACTCTGGGCATCTGAGCAGTTTTTTTTAAAGATACCCCATCATTATGGTGAAGACACGTATGCTAGTTAAGTCCGCTGTCAACTTTATATTAGGAATCAACTGTAACCCACACTGCTGGGCATTCCTGTGGGGGAATTTTCTAGATCAGATTTTTAGACTCAGAAAGATCCACCCTAAGTCTGGGCCACACCTTCTGGTGGCAGCTCACATAAAAGGACACAGAAGAAAAAAACTTAGCATTTTGCTTGCTTGCTGGCAAGCTTGACTCTCCTGCTGCTGCTGCTGTGGAAACTCCCATTCCTTAAGGATTCCAGCATAAATGGGAGACCATCACCATCCCTCCAGGAATCCTGCAGGACTCCAGCACCAGAAAAAGATTGCTCAGACATTCAGTTCATAGACTCAGCGGCAACCTTATTCTCCACCCTTCTGTCATAAGACCACCATTGTTGGACTACCCAGACCCACATCCTGCAAGTCATTCTAATAAACCCCATTTCATGTGTCTGTCCATCCCATCCATTCTGTTCCTTTAGAGAACCCTAATGTGACACACGTGTCACTGTGATTTCATAGAACACTAAGAGTGAACACTCATGTGAATTATGGACCTTAGATGATAGGGGTATGAGTGAGCCACTGGGGTGGGGATGCCGAGGGTGGGGATGCTGAGGGTGGGGATGCTGAGGGTGAGGATGCTGAGGGTGAGGATGCTGATGGTGAGGATGCTGAGGGTGGGGATGCTGAGGGTGAGGATACTGAGGGTGAGGATACTGAGGGTGGGGATGCTGAGGGTGAGGATACTGAGGGTGGGGATGCTGAGGGTGAGGATGCTGAGGGTGAGGATGCTGAGGGTGAGGATGCTGAGGGTGGGGATGCTGAGGGTGAGGATGCTGAGGGTGGGGATGCTGAGGGTGAGGATGCTGAGGGTGAGGATGCTGAGGGTGGGGATGCTGAGGGTGAGGATGCTGAGGGTGAGGATGCTGAGGGTGGGGAAGCTGAGGGTGGGGATGCTGAGGGTGAAGTGATAAATTGCAGGGTTGGAGAAACAGAAGGTGTAGAGAAAACCTCAGGGCCTTCTGTTCGATTTTGTTAAGAATCCAAAACTACTCTAAAAATTATAGATCTAAAAATCTTTCTTACCCCCAGCAAAGAAGCTATCGGCTGGGAGAGGGAGAGCCAGTTTTCTTTAAGAATGCAGCTTCTGGTAAGTCAACCACACTCCAGTGGAAGACCACACGTCCAAGAATATTTGGGCAGCACAAATTAGATGTGATGGTTTAAAAAAAAATAAAAATAAAGAGAAAATAAAAGTTGGCTTTTCAGGGAAGTGAGAATGGATATGAAGGAATTGGGAGAGGGTGAATATAAACAAAACCTATTTTAAGATAGCCTCAAAATTAGTTTTGCAAACAAAAACAGGCTAAACAAAAACAGACAGAATCTTTTGGGATGTACACAAATGCTCTTACTATGGTTTAACTTTAGCTATCTGGCTCGATGCTCATCTTACACACTCACTAGGAAAGTATCTTGCCGTCTTTCCCTTCATCTCTTTTCAGAAAAGGAAAATGGTTTTCAAAGTAATTTTGACATAATTTCAATTATTGGGTAAGTATTAATGACACGCTTTCATTTATACAATGCCGAGTACACAGACCACCTCCAGGAATCAAAGTTAGTGCAAAAACCCGGACTTGGGGCTAGGAATAGAGTTCAATTGGTAGAGTACTTCCAGGGCATGAAGAAAATCCTGGGCTTGATCCACAGGACAGCATAGACCAGGCCCAGGCTTGTCCTTTGGGAGTAAAGGCAGGAAGTTCAGAAGTTCAAGGCCATCCTCAGCTACACAGTGAGTTCCAGGCTACAGGTGGCACTGTCTCAAAACAACAAAAAGCCAAGGTTTTTTTTTGAGGCAGTTCATGCATGGTTCTACCAAACTTTCTCTTCTCTGTTCTCATCTACAAACCCAAAGTTCAGCTAACATTCTCAGGAGGCTCTCAACTCGAGCACCCCAAACCAGAGCTCAGCCAACCCCAGCATATGGAAGAGACTGTTAGTCTGTAGCTGAGGCAATTTCGGAGCCCTTCTGCTGACAGAGAAAGAAGCCGTGATGAAGGTTGGGAAAAACAGTCCTCGGTCCCAAGTCCTTTCCTCCTTCCTTCCATCCTTCAGTTCTTCCCTCTCTCTACCTCCCTTTGTCTATCCATCTTTCCCTCCCTTCTTTCTTTCCCTCCCTCCTTTCCCTCCCTCCCTTCCTTCCCTTCCTCTCTTCCTTCCCTCCCTCCCTTCTTCCCCCCTTTTCCTTCTTTCTTCTTTCCCTTCCTCCCTCCCTTCCCCTTTTCCTTCCTTCTCTCCTTCCTTTCTCTCTTTATTTAAAGATCTGTCTAAACTCACTTCCACAGTTCTGATGACCAACTCTTTGTTTCAGAGTATATCCTTGAGCCCTCTTCGGCCATTGGTCTTATCTTGTCTTGTCTTGGGGGACCCAAACCCCAGCTAAGAACTCAGGTACAAGCCCCTCTGCCATGAGCCCACAGTCTCAGGCTGAGCCCATTCACTCCTATGCTGGGCTTGTCCTGACATTCTTTCCCACACTCACACACACTGCTCCAGGGAGAGGAAAGTTCGTGGAGTGACCTTCAACACGCAAGTAAGAGCACTTTCAAACCATGAAGAGCCTGCCTCTGTACAGCAGGACTAGCATTAAAAAATAGTTTAATTAAAAAATGCAATCTGTTTTAAGAGAGTATGAAATTAAAAACATTTTAGGGGAACATGATCGATGTTCCCTTGGATTTCGAAAGTATTAAAATGCTTTCTAAGAAAGAAAGAAAAATGGCCTCCGGGCATACCACCCGCAGTGAGCATAATCTGGTCTGCTCTTGGAAGCTAATCAGGGTCAGGTTGATTAGGATGTGGGTGGAGAAATGAAAGTGGGTGGGTCTGAGAATCGAGGAGATGCAGCTATGTTTTTTTTTTAAATTTATTTATTCATTAAAGATTTCTGTCTCTTCCCCGCCACCACCTCCCGTTTCCCCCCCCCCCTCCCCCAATCAAGTCCCCCTCCCTTGTCAGCCCAAAGAGCAATCAGGGATCCCTGTCCTGTGGGAAGTCCAAGGACCACCCACCTCCATCCAGGTCTAGTAAGGTGAGCATCCAAACTGCCTAGGCTCCCACAAAGTCAGTACGTGCAGAAGGATCAAAAACCCATTGCCATTGTTCTTGAGTTCTCAGTAGTCCTCATTGTCCGCTATGTTCAGCGAGTCCGGTTTTATCCCAGGCTTTTTCAGACCCAGGCCAGCTGGCCTTGGTGAGTTCCCGATAGAACATCCCCATTGTCTCAGTGTGTGGGTGTACCCCTCGCAGTCCTGAGTTCCTTGCTCGTGCTCTCTCTCCTTCTGCTCCTGATTTGGACCTTGAGATTTCTGTCCCGTGCTCCAATGTGGGTCTCTGTCTCTGTCTCCTTTCATCGCCTGCTGAAGGTTAATATTCAGGAGGATGCCTATATGTTTTTCTTTGGGTTCTCCTTATTTAGCTTCTCTAGGATTTCATTTGCTTTCCACCACATGCTTGCCAGCTCACTGACCCCCTTGTCACCTCTCTGTGTCCAGATCACTGGATAGCCTGTGTTTGGTGGGACAAAGAGGAAATGACATTGATTCTCCCACTATGCCCTCCACCCTCAACCAGCCTGTCAGCCCTCCTTGCACCAGCCCGTGGTACCATTTTAGACAATACTTCTGGACCTCTGGTCACTCTTCCGCTTTATAAAGGCCAACAATAGAACCCAAAGCAAAGTGTTGCTCTATCATGTAGCATAAGGTCTTTTTCCTCTCCTACCTGTTAGTCAACTCCGGTCAGATGCGCTGTCTTTCTGCCCTTCCCCTTGCCCACTGTCTCAGCTAAGTATCCCATCAGGCCCTGGCCTTGTTCTGGCGAGTGTGGTTTTCTCCAGGTTTTACACACACACACACACACACACACACACACACACACACACACTTTCTCAGTATGTCCTGGTATACACATACTGGAAATTTCTTATGGAACCCTATTTTAGATTCCTTAAGGACTCCTCTTCTCCATTATTACTCTCTGTACATCACTTCCAATTCACAGCGCTTACAAACATGCATTTCTGCATGAGGACATATCCTCAACAAAGGCAGTACAATTTTAGGTGACTTCTTAGGATGCTACCTAACTCTACCTGGGGATGCAGCTGACTTCTGGGCTCTGCCCCCTCTGTGGGACTCCCTCCCTCCCTCCCTCCCTCCCTCCCTCCCTCCCACACACACACCTCCCTACTACAAGCTTGTGGTCTTCTCCGTCTGGCTCATGTATAGAGCCCTGTAACACCCAACTTCATACAAAAGATCACCATACGGCTCTCTTTAAAGATCTGCTCCTTTCACTTTGTTATTGGCATATTTGTCCCTAAAGTTGATGTTTCTAAGTGCTTTAAATTCTGCCATTGTGCTTCGTTCTCTGAAAGCTCCTGTGGTGTGGTAGAAATTTAATTCTTCAGTTGGTAGGTTCAGGATGACTGGGTCATTGGAGTGGAAGCTCAGGCAACGGATCCCCTTTCTCCTGGCTAAGTGTGATAGAAAACTGTCCCTTTTCTCTTTAAGTGCCCCCACTTGCCTCTCCACTTTCTGTCCTAACTGAGGCAACACAAGATTTTCGCCAGACATGGCTGTTCAACCCTGGAGTTCCCCGCCGTCTCAGTTAGGTTTCTATTGCTGTGATAGAAGCACCATGACCAAAAGCAACTTGTAAAGCAAAGCACATGCTTCAGCTAACAATTCCACAGTCATCTGGATGAAACTCGGGCAGGAACCTGGAGGCAGGAGCTGATGCAGAGGCTATGGAGGGGTGCTGGCTTGCCCCTTGAGGTATTCTCAGCTTGCCTTCTTGCAGCACCCAGGACTACCAGCTCAAGGGTGGCACTGCCCACAATGAGCTGAGCTTCCACAGCGGTTGTGAATCAAGAAAAATGCCCTGGAACTGTGGCTCTCAACCTGTGGGCTGGGACCTCCCTTTTAGGATCACATAGAAGAATCCTGGATATCAGATATTGACGTTACAATTCGTAACAGTAACAATGTTACAATTATGAAGTAGCAATGAAATGATTGTATGGCTGGGGTCACCGCAACATGAGGGACTGTATTAAAGGGTTGCAGCATTAGGAAGGCTGAGAACCACTGCCCTACAGACTTGTCTATAGGCCAATCCTATGGAGGCATTTTCTCAACTAAGATTCCTCCTTTCAGATGACCCTAGCTTGTGTCAAGTTGACATAAAAACTATCCAGCACACCTGCCTCCAAAACTAGAAGCCTAAAAACACACTCTTCATAGTGAATTGCCCAGTCTCAGATAGTCTGTTGCTGTAACCGAGAACAGATTCAAACAATCGCCTTCCCTTTTACTGTCTCCCTGCGGGTGCATCTTAAATGTATGTCTCACCCCTTAAACCATCTTTTCTAAAGCATAGAGAGCACATCTGAACATGCCCGAGTTTCCTCCTGAGTTCTTCCACGAAGCTCAGAGCGTTAACCTCATGCCACCACCTTCTATCTCCTGAGACACACACGTGTGAAGCAAACTCCCCATATTTCAAGTTCTGGATGCGCTCCAACTATACAGGACTCTCTAGTATTTCCTAACCTCTCTGGCATTTCCTTAAGTAATAACTGTGAAGGTGTAGTACCATCATCAACCTCCCCTGCAAAGTTTAGGTGACGTTTTAGATGAAAAACTGGGAACCACTCGAAAGGAAGTGACTGAGCTCCCTTGTGGAGCTGGCTGGAGGTGGCCCAGTACTCTCTGCCACCCACCTCAAGAGCTGAACAGAGAGGCATACACATTTATTACTAGGGAAATCAGCCTGGTAAGGGTTGATTAGAGACATTGACAAAAAAAACGGGGTGTTCCCACTGTTTGCTCTCACTGCTCTGGCACCGGGGAAGGGGGAGGGCACGCTGGGGAGGGGGTAGGAGATGGAAAGGGTAACTTTCTGCTCACTTCAAGCCAGGGGCAGAACGCTTCTGAGACCACTCAGAGAGCTTTACATGTGTTTGTGCATGCACGTGTGTGTGCATGAGTGTGTGTGTGTGTGTATGTATGTGTGTGTGTGTGTGTGTGTGTGTGTGTGTGTGTGTGGTGGGGGGCGATTGGCATCTCTGTCCATTTACGAAGCTTCAGGAAAGAGTATGATTAGCACCAGGAAAAATTCACGTGGCATAGGGCACCCCTGGAGCCCACAAAGTACTGTGCACAAGGAAGACTCAGACCGTCACCAACTGGCATGGTGACAACCAGGTATGTCCCTTTCTTCCTCTCACCCTTTTCCAGTTCTGGAAGATCCAGATTGGGGTAGGAGCACCGTGAATGCAGGGATGAAGCCAGCTATGGCTGCCTACCACACCACTGGCCCCATAGCTTGGCTAGGGTCCAATGTGTTAGGACAGAAGGGGTTTAAATTGTATGATGAATATGAGTTTGGGGCCGAACTGGACATTTTTATTATGTGATAAATGAGGCTATTTGTTAATTTTGTAGGACCTGCCAAGAGGCAGCATTGGATTTAGCACAGAAGAAAAAAAATAATTGCTTTTTGCTTGTACTGTATTGGGTCCAACTCGTTTAACGGAGCAGAAACTCAGTAATGAGGAAGTAGAGCCTGTAACCTCCCTAGATGGGCTGTAGATCCCTGGTGTTGTAGCTTTGAGACAGTCTCATTATGCAGCCCAAGCTACTCTTGAATTTATGAACCTTCTGCCTCAAGCTTCCAAGTAAACTGGAATGACATGGAAGTGCCACCAGGGCTAGCTAAACACTTAATAACCTAGTATCCCTTAACACGCTCTAACCCAGTTCTCCGCGAACCCCTATACCTCTTTCTCCTGACTCTGAACTTTCCATACAGCCTACAAGAGCCTAGAACTCAGGGTTTTCCTGCCTCAGCCTCTGAAATATTGGAAACATAGGCACTCATGGACTTGGAAAGGCTGGACAAGTGGGGAATGGGGAGGGAAGAGAGGAAGAAGTAGGAAGAAAGAGACCTGGTGAGGCAGGAGGTCCGAGAAGCTAGAAGGGCTCTGTAGACCCATGAAAGACGCGGGGTGCATAGCCAGCCCTCATAGCCAGCAAAGCTTTTTCCAGCTACCGTTCCCCAGAAGAAGTCCGTTGGAACAGAAAGCAGGCCAGAGCATCATAAGCCTGGCTGTCTAGTAGAGTCATCCAAAATGAAAAGAAGGAAACTGTGAACATAATGTTGTCCACGTGAATCCTAGAGAGAGAAGCGCGGACAGTACTACAACGGATCAGTCATGGCCACCAGAAAACTCAGCTACGGCAAACATATCGTAGGCTTCGGTGATGTGAAGGTCACAAGAAATGACAAGTCTGTATTTCTTGCTCTTGTGGGTCTACACCAGGATGGCTGAGTGATTAAGGCCCCGGACTTTAAAAAGAAAATGTGGCTTAGATATAATAGTGGAAAGCATATTAGAAAGTAGGAGCATTGAGTCTTTAACTTCTGAACCAAATAATCAGGGTGAATTTATTCGTGGCGCAACACATAATTTTAACCTTTTATTATGCAAAGCTGACAATTCAATTTAAATAGCAAGAGTCTGTTTGTTTGGCACAGTTAATTTTAATGATGTTTACTGTTTGCCGGATCTCCTTGAATGCAGAGCATCTTGCAAGTTATTTCAAACCACTTTGGAATCCTTCCTTGCCCGGAAGAGTCTAGAAGCCCCCAGCAGAGAGGCCTTTGGAGAACTGGCAGACAGGGTGCTGAGGTGGTGGTGGTGGTGGCGGTGGCGGGAAGGAAATTTTCATATCAACAGATGCATGCACGATGGAAGCACCTGCTGCCGCCCCTGGGGTCCCATCACCAACCCCTCCCAGCTGTAATCATGAAAAGCCAGCCCCAGGTATGTTCTAAAGGCAAAAAAAAAAAAAAAAAAAAAAACCGTGTCTTATCTCTCCAGCATTGGAAGGTGATATGGCAAGAAGGGTCTTCATTATCCCGACATTGCATCCCCACCTCGGGCGAGCTGAGAGCACCCTGAGAAATGATGCTGAGTGTTCCCTGATAAGAGGGATGAGCAAATCAATACGCATTCCAGCAAGCAAATGCACACTGCCGGAGTGAAGGAGAGACGAGAGCGGCTCCTAGGCAGCTCCACAGAACCCAGAGGCCCAAATAGATACAGGGGTTTTCACAACAATGCACGAAACAGGCTCAGAGGAGTTCCTAAGATGTGGACCGTTGGCAGAACTAGATTGTGGGTAAATCTTAACATCTGATTTCAAGGTTCAGGTCCAGCTTTATTTTTGGTATGGAGTTTTCTGAAACCCGGGGCACATCTTTCTTTCATCGGTATTTTAAATTTTAATTTTTAAGTTCTAAAATCTTGCATGAAAAATAGAAAATGTTGATTGCTCTCGAATTTCCACCCTGAGAGTCCTAAGACGCCGGCTTTTCACAACTCCAAAGTCACTAAGTTGGTGTCCGGGCAGTCCTCTCTGCAGTGGCTTTGTCCAGCCTGGCCTGCAGTTCTTTCCTTCTCTTATACTCCAGACCCTCTGAAGTGGGACAGGGCCTGTGTGGTCGGTATAGCAAGCCTTTCTCTTCACCCACATGTCCTCCTTTGGAAGAGATCATGCCTTCCTCTCTTTTGCCTGGGACCCCACGTCAGATCAGAAACCCATCTTAGACCCATGCAAGAGAGAGCCAGCGTTAGGGAGTGGGCACCAATGGAGGCAAGAGCCATTTCATTACAACGGCACATATATCTGACGTTTGTGAAAATCTAGTATTGTATTCCTAATATGAAGGAAAATAAGGGGACTTACTGGGGAGTAGTTAGGGGAAGACCATCAAAATTCTGGTGAATTGGGCTTTCTGGGAAAGGACAGACTGGAGGTGTAGATCACCTCCTACACACACACACACACACACACACACACACACACACACGCTCACACGCACGCACACAGGCACTCATGCACTCTCTACTCCTTGCAAGACTCTGGGGGTCAGTCACATTCATTCTTCCCTGTTTGTTTTCTCTCTTGCTCTCCTTCCTTCATTTCAGTCTTCATGTTTGTTTTTCTAGTCAAAGGGTGGATAATGCAAGCCCATGGGGAAATAGAAAATAATACAAAAAGAGCGCATTGGAACTCTCCTTCCGTGCTGTACTGCCATAAAAGTCCCTTTCTGAAGAGCCAGCCACGGTTTTGTTTCCTGGATATCTTTCCAGAAAAGTGATGGACCGACCTTATCAATAGTGTCTGTGTTATGAGGAGATACAAGTCTTTAGTGCATATGTGCACACATTAATAAATCCTGCATGATGGCACAGCCCGCAGTGAGGCTGCTATACTTCCAGCACTGTGTTAGGTAATTTATACACTCAGGTATAGTTACTACCCCCATTCTCTAGCTGGGGAGAGTGAGGTCCTAAGCAATGAGGAGGCTCTTCCTCCATTGCCAAGCTTCTCCGGGTAGAGACAGAACTCATACCCCAGCAGAATTCATACCCTGGTTTGGGATTCATCTTCCCCACCAACAGGCTCTATCACCTCTCCCAGCTGAGGTGGAGGGTTCTTCAGCAAGCTCACTGTCAGGTCCAGGAACCCAGGACTCACTGTCCCAGAAAGCATGCTTGCCTATCAAAAGCTGATAGATGCTAGGCAAATCGTGACCAGCCTGCCCTTGGCACCCTTTGTCTGGAAATAACAATTTTCAGAGTTTAATTAACAGCACACTTGCAGGAAGGCCAAGAACAACGGGAGCTCCGTGGGTACACGCCTTGGGGTTGAAAATCAGAATTGAAGGCCTTTGTTGCCATCTTTCAAGCTACAATGATTAGCAGCAGGCGGGGCCGTGCTAGCTCGGTCTGGGCAGGAGAGGGGTATAGATTAATTACACAGATGGATCGCTTTGCTCCGAGAAAGCCAGTGATGGTTTGATAGAGTGACTTGTGCAGCCGTAAAACTGGGAGATAGATGGCTGCTCTGAGCCAAATGGGAGCCCTGAAGAAATTGACCTTGTGTCCAGAAGTGGAAATGAACAGAATGGATTTCACCAGGTGGAGGGAGATGCCTCCTGATGCTCTCAAATCGTGATTCCTTGCCAAAGGCGCTGGATTCAACTGTCAAACCAGGGAAAAGTTTGCTTGACAGACTGCCCGTGGAGCTGTGGGAGAAGGGCTGGTTTTGGACACACAGAAGATTAAAACTGGGAGTCGATACCTTGAAAAAAAAGACCTTTGTGTACACAAGTCTTAAAGGAGAAGTCTGTGTGGGTGTCAGTTTAGTTTACAGTCAAGATATATCTTTAAAGCCAATTTATCTCGGGTCCTTATCCAGAAGCAAGCTGTGAGCCAGTCACTCTGCCCCATGGGAGATATGAGATGCAGACAGGCTACTGTTCTTGGGGCCAGAGTTTCTCACTGGCATTACTGTAGGCAGAGTTTTCCTGTCCTAACAGCCACTCTTGAATAACCACTCAGAGTCTTAATATTAATTATAAATGCTCAGCCAATAGCTCAGGCTTATTACTACGTAACTCTCATATTTTAAATTAACCCATATTTCTTATCTACTCTCTGCCACATGGCTCATGGTTTGTTATCTCATTTTCTACACATCCCTCTTCCTCTGAGTCTCCTGGCATCTCCCCTGACTCTGCCCTTCTTCATCCCAGCATTCTTAGTTTGGTTGTCCCGCCTATACTTCCTACCTGGGTACCGGCAAGTCAGCTTTTTATTAAACCAATTCGAGTGACAAATATTTACAGTATATGAAAGGATTATTCCACATCTATTAGGCTATTAGCTAGATTGCTGAGCACAAGCTATGCTTTTTACATAGCTTTTTTCACGAAGGGCACTGAAGTTGGGAATCAACTAAGAGATGCGGTCCTGTAAGTGTGGGGACCTGGATGAAGGCCACAGGTCCTCTTCTACTGCCAAATGACAGGAACTTGTTGAGCTGGAGTCTCTGAGACTCATTTAAATTGGTTTTTAGGAGGGGCATAATCCCCCCAGACATGATGTCAAAATGCAAACAGAGATGGATAATGTTTGTAATTCACAAACATCTTGAGATATGGGCAAAGTCATTGGTACAATGTTAGGCTGTTTTTTTCCTCCTACTTGCTTTGTCTGAGTATTTTATTTTATGCTGCAATATGAATTTCAGGCTGTTTCTTTCCAGTTCTATAGAGAACTTAATGGGTTTTGACGGATCCTGTGGAATCTGCACATTGTATCTGGAAGTATGCTCATTTTAACAACGGTAGCTCTGACAATCCATGAACATGGGACATCTTTCTAGTTTTGATTCTTCAAAATCTTTCTTCAGCATATTATAGTTTTATCAATAGAAATCTTTCAACTCTTTAGATATGCTTGTTCCTAGGTGTTTTATTTTAGGGAGGAGAATTGTTATACATGGGACTTTTCAAAGTTCTCCATAGTTTCATGGTCAGAATATTCTGGAAGCTCCTGATTTTGTAGGTTGATGCTGCATCTTGCGGCTGACTTTACGCAGCACTATAGAAGTTTGCTGTCGAAGTGGTTGTAAGGTCACACCATCTGCAAACATGGACACTTTAACTTCTTACCTTGGTATTTGTATCTCTTTTGCTGGTTTCTCTTGCCTGATTTCTCTAACTGAATCTTAACTACATAATCACTTTTAAGTCTACAGTACCACGACCCTGAGTGTATTAATTGCATTGGGCAGACCTCACTGCTAGCCACACACAGAACCTTTCATCATTCCCAAATGAGGCTCTGTAACCACCCAACAGTAACTCCACCTTCTTCTGTTAACCACTGTCAAACCATCTGTAATAATTTCCCTGTGAAAACACCTTATATTCGTGGGATCATAGACTATTCGCTTTTATATGTCATTACATGTAATATGTTTTCAAAATTTATCCATGATATAGAACATATTGCAATCCCCTTTTAAGGCAGCATAATATTCCATTGCACACACAGAAATAGAGAGAGGTGTGTATACATGTGTCTACTCAGAAGCTCACAGCAATTTTTTGTTCAGCTACTCAGCTATTGCTGGACATTTTACCTTGCCTCCATCTCTTGGCTACCATGAACAACGTTAAGAACACAGTATCGGAATCTGCTTGCCCCTCTCTCTAATCCTTCTGGGTAACTAGGAGTGGAATTGCTGGATCATATGTTCATTGCTAGATTCTATATTTAACTCTTTGGGGAACTACCAAACTGTTTTCCAAGCAGCTGCACGATTTTACGTTCCTGCCAGCAATGCACAACTTCTCCACACTCTCTGGACCAGTTGTTATTTTCCCCCTTTTTTTTTTTCCTTTTATGAGAATAGCCATGTTAGCGGGTGTGAGATAGCAGTCCCATTTGTTTGGAAGGATATCAGATACAGCTCCGTGTGCTGAGGTACCAAAGAGCAGAGGAGGTGGGATGCTTACAGCTGGACCCCAGGCACATTAAGAAGTAGACCTGGCTGGATATTGGTTTGCAAGACCTTTCTACAAAATAAAGTGCTTCTCTGGAGAGGACCTAGGTGCTGCAGCTAGGAACACAGACATTGAGAATTTTAACTACACATTCAATTACACATCCATTTGTTCTTTCATCAACGAGTCCACATTTATTGAGCACCTACTTATGGAACTAAGAAGGAGGGAGGGACTTTACTAAATACTGTACCAATATCACTCCCTAGCTTCTTCCAAAAGGACCCTTAGAAACGCTCTTGTCTAATACCTGCCCTATTTGAGAATGTTTTCTAAACTTAGAGAGGTAGGAATAGGCCTCAGTCTTCCAAATCAGCAATCAGCAGTCAGAAAGGATATAGTCCAAGCCAGGAGACAAAGTCCGTCTAAATCATGGATGGATGAGCTTAAAACAAGGGCGAGTATTTGCAAGAAGGATCTCTTTTCTTACAGCTCATTCCACAGTCCTGTAACGTAATCAGCTGGGAAGACTCGAATGCCAGGAAGAAAGTGTCAAGTAGACCTGTTTAGATAATCCCAGAGCAATCGCTCAGTCCTTCCACTGTGATAGCCTCCCACAGACTCATAGCTCACAAACTGCGGGGAGCGGGGGGGAGGGAGATGCCACCAACTTGGAGTTTGAGAGCTGTGTGCAAGTGTGTTTGATTTCATGTCTTGGAATAATCTCTTTGTACACTGTGAAGATGAGTCACTCGGATAGGTTTAATAAGCAGAATGGCCGCCAGGCAGTGGTGGCACACGCCTTTAATTCTGGCACTCGGGAGGCAGAGGCTGGCATATCTCTGTGAGTTCGAGGCCAGCCTGGTCTACAAGAGCTAGTTCCAGGACAGGCTACAGAGAAACCATGTCTCGAAAGACAAATAAACAAACAAAAAGTGAATGACCAATAGCTAGGCACTAGGCAATAGAGGACACTGGGAAGAGGAAGGGAGGAGATGCAGAGCAAACAGATGGACAGTACTGAGATAAGGTAATAAAGCCACGAGGAAGAAAGTAAATTAATAGACATGGGTTAGTTTAAATGGTAAGAGCTGGTGGGACAAGCCTAAGCTATAGGCTGAGCTTTCATAATTAATAAAATCTCTCCATATCATTTTTGTGAGTTGTTGGTGGCCCAAAGGGAAAAAAATCCATCTACAATTTCATTCTGGGAAAATTCCAAAGGAGAGAATTTGGAGGATTTATGAATACCATAATGTCTGTGCAATTGGATTTCATCGAGAAACACGGGCTCATTTTCTGGCTCACGCTGGGATCTTTCAATTATATTAAGGGGCAAAGAGAAAGAAATGGAAACAGTGGTGAGGGTGCAATTTAGAGATAGAATTTCCACATATGTTTATTATTTTTTTTTTCTCTGGTTAGTGCTCAAACCTGGGGTAAACTGAACTGACAGGCAGTTCCCTTCCCTAGTGTCACGTTCTCTTCTAATGTCTGGGCACATTCCAGAGCCACACAAAAGAAGACAGACCCCACCCACTGTCACCCAGGAGAGAGTTGCAGCTTTCTAGACCTGGGTGGGGCTCTGCAAGAATTCTCTCTGCTTGAGCCATCCCAGAACCTCAGACGACAGCTGGGACATAAGATTAAGCACAATTGCACCCAATGAACTCTCTATAACTTGGATGCAGGCAATCTCTACTCCCATCCCATCTGTAATCTTGATGCTTTATCTCATTTCATACTTTATTGTCATTTTATGTACCTGGAAATATTTTGCAGAAGTAATTAATGTCTTCAATACTTGCAAGGACTTCTGCATAAAGATCATTATAGTCAAGATCGTTTTTTCAAGACCTTGACAGTGTGCCAGGACCTTGAAGGGAAACAGAGGGCTGGCGATCAGTCACCAGCCTCCATCCTGGGTAAGCGCACCACACAGCTGTGTCAGAGTATCCTGCATCCTGGCTCAGGGCCCTGTTTGGAAGCTTTCCTTCCTTAGCTAACTGGACCTGTCCCTCCAATGGTCTCTACCTGGCTTCCCGATGCAGCCTCAACCAGCATCTTCTTGTCAACTGGTCTCATCGGCTGAATCCAGTCTCAGGCTGATCCCACGGCGAAGGCTAAGCAAGAAGACCCTGAATGCCTTCTTTTGCACAGTGGCAGAACCTACTTATTTCAGAACTGTTTTCAATGCATGGGCATTTTGAAAGAATAAGCAAGCCAGTGGCTAAGCTTAACAGTAAATAAAATAGAACCCTGATGAAAACCACCCAGCCAATGGAGATTACTGTTTTTCAACTAATTCAGGATTCAGCAGGCTTAGTAGCAAGTGGAAGCCAGCACGTGAAAGCAGTTGATAAACAGCTCTTGCAGCTGAGTTGGAGATTGTGTGATGTCATCTAACTAGAGGTCTGGCCCTTGCTATCTCTTTCAGGATCGGGAGCAATGGGAGCAGTCATAATCTAGTTCCGCCGGTTTGCAGCATGCAAAGGCAGATGGGGGCCAAGCACTGAACCATGGCAGATGACTGAGCCCGTTCTGAGAGGGACTGAGCATGCCCTAGGAAAGCTCTGTCCCCACCTGAAATTGAGGTGAATCACTCAGAAGCCTGGGACATGAGGTGAGAACTTGGGGGTGCCCTCTTGACCTGCATAGGCAGGTTTCTTCTGGTTTTGTTTCTCAAGTCTCATCTCTGAGTCTGGAATAATGAGTCCTGTGACAGAGGTGGCATCTGGATCCTAACCTACAGAACTTAGCTGCTTTCTTGTTCCTATGCATCCTGAAAGAACATATTTTACAGCCCAAGAGAAGATCCAAGTGTACCTTTAGATGGAAGGGGAATAACTCAGAAAAGATAGGATTGGTCTAGTCTAGCCCCTTCTTGATGATTTTGAGGGATTGAGCCTGGGGCCTTGAACATGTGAGAGGCAGGTACCCTGGCATACACAGCCACACACTGGGTAGCCTCAGCCCACGTACAGGCTGCACAGAGCTAGGCACATAGACCTACCGACTCATACAGGCAAGCTGGTGAAGGTTAAGAATCAGGCCTCTGACCTCAAGGCCGTAGTTATGCAGAATCACTGAAAAATTGCACTTTGTCAGGAATAATTTCACAACAGGTTACATCACTCTTTACTTTGGGGGTTCCCTGGACATCTCATGTCAACCATTTTGTGCTGGTTCATAGCCTCCCTCCCCCAGGCTAAATCAGTCACATTTTCACTGACCCGTATCCGATAATCGTATCAGCACCATGTGGTTTAAACATAAACTGGCCCTTACATCCTTCTATTCCTACAATACAGGAAGTGTTCCCCCACTGGCCGGTATCCCAGCCTTCTGAGGATTTCATGCGTTTTCCCCTGCGTTTGTATTCCTAGAGGAGGGAGCCTATCCAAGATTCTCCTGTCTCTGCCTGCCTTCTCTGTCCTCGCTCTCATTCCTGGAGGGAGTCACTAGTCTGGTTACAGCATAGAGAGGGGCATCAGGATGGATTGGCTCAGCACTCATCAGTTTCTTCTTGCTGTAGGTCAGCCTTCAGGCCGAGTGGATCCTTCCTGCTGCCCCAGCCCTGAAAAGGGACATGACACTGTAGAGGATGATTGGCAAGCTCTGGCTTTGTCTAGAACTGTGCTGATATTTAGGGGTGACATAGTAGGCTGCAGAGTAATAATAAAGCTGACATGTTGATTTCCAGCTGTTGGCTGCTGCGTCTTCTCTCTGTATTTTGAACTCAAGCAGTGGGAGTGGGTGTTGTATATAAGCCCCCTAAATGCCAAACAGCTTCAATATTCGGAGGAAATCATTTACCCTTCTCTATCCAAATCATCCTGCAATCTAGCCCAGGTCGAATCACGTGACCTGTCAAGGCTCTGGGCTTCTTCCCACTGAGGGGTACAATGTATTGCTGTAGCTGCCATGGGTTATGTCCCCCTCTCCAATAATAAGGGTGTGGGTTTCCCATTGCCCAGGCAAACACAGACTTCATGGAGCCTTGCCCTCGGCGGAAGATCCCCAGCTCTCCAGCCACACCCTTTCTGTGGAGTACCTGTCCTCATTTCTATTCAAGTCCCACGAGCAGGTTACTTTAAGCCTCGGTGCTAGATCTGCCAGGGAGCACAGGGCAGCTGCTCACAAAACCCAAGTATCTCCTGGCATGAAATTCAGCACTTAGGAAACAAGATTGGCTCCTAAACCAGGTCAGTGTCAGGTGAGATAATCACAGCCTGGAATTTGCGAATATCTCCCTGGTGGGTGCCACAGTCTTGTCTGTTTCTCGTGCAAGGAAAGGCTAGAACCCTGTTAAAGACAGGATGTCAAGGCCAAGTATATCTCCAACTTTGCCCCCCCCATCTCGTGACAGTGTGCCCTGTTTACATTGTGTCTCCTGATGCTGGGGGCTGCTGTACTCCTTCTGATGTTGAGGCCCAGGAGATCCTCCAAAGAACACCTGACCTGCATTTCCTTGGCTCCTGGCAATGAGAGTTGCCAAGAACTGTAGAATACGCGGGGTGGAAACGCAACAAAGGGCTTCCAGATGCACTGGTCCTGGGTGTGCTGGTTGCTAATGCTCACAGAGTGTATGGCGCAGCTGCCCTCAGGTGATTCAGGGAAGTCAGCTTACAAACCCTTCCGTGTGGAGCGGCGCTCTGGGATGGTTCTGGCACATTTGACCTGAAACATCCAATTGGAATGTTTAGCCACATTGTTAGGAAAGTAGAGAGTTCCCTTTAGTGAAGGATTTGCTTTAGCTGGGTTCACATGGGACTCCTGGAACTAAAGGGGAGAAATACAGCAGCCACTGACCATGAGTGATGGGTGTCAAAGATGCATACCCCATGGTGTCTTTAGTTCTGTAACTGGCAATCCTATGCTTTTACTGTCAGCCATATTGTCCTAGTCAGGCTATTGCTGTGATGAAACCCCATGACCAAAGGCAAGCTGGGGAGGAGAGGGTTTACTTGGTGTATACTTTCACGTGGTAGTCTACTATTGAAGGAAGTCGGGACAGGAGTTCAAATAGGGCAGGAACCTGCAGACAAGAGCTGATGCAGAGGCCATATAGGGGCGGGTGGTGCTTACTGGCTTGCTCATCATCAGCTTGCTTTCTTATAGAACTTAGAACTGGGGGTTGGAGAGAAGGCTCAGCGGTTAAGAGCACTGGTTGCTCTTTCATGTGTGTGCTCAATTCCTAGCACACACATGGTAGCTCACAACTGTGTAACTCCAGTTGCAGAGGGTTGGACAGCTTCACATAGACACGCATGCAGGCAAAACACCAATGTGCACAAAATAAAAATAAATCATTTTTGTTGGGAGCAGTGAGACCCCAGATCCTGAATTTCTTGTAAACAACTTGTTTTCCCCTGATCTGAGTGCCTGCAGCTGCTCTGAGCACGAGACCCTCAGGAGTTCCTGATGGCAGGAGAGTGGTTTCTGGTGGGTTTGGCTGGGGCATGGCTATCTCTATATAATCTGCCCCTGAACACAATAAAGGGGACATTCTTAGGGTTTGGTACTAGTGTAAAAAGGTCTGTGTGTCTGTCTGTCTCTGCGTCTGTCTGTATTCTCAACCTCCAGTCCCTTGCCCGAAGCTCGCAAACTGGGTTCTAGTGCACAGAGAGCAGACACGGGGGCACGGTGCGTGGCAATTTTTTAAAAAAGAACCCAGGATCATCAGTCCTACAGCCATTTCTTATGAAAGCATTTTCTCAATTGAGGTTTTCTCCTTTTAGATGACTCTGACTTGTGTCAAGTTGATATAGAACTGCCCAGTACACACCTCTCCCCCTCCCTGTTTCTCTTCTCTTGTCTTGATTTACTAAGGGAATTTACTATGCTTTGCTATGCTTTATAAAGCAATTTCAATCTCAGATTTTTTTTTTGGATGGCTTTGAGGGACCCAGTTTGACACCCCCCAAAAGGGAAGAAACTGCTAATGTCACCAGGGTCCCTGATTGTCCCATTGACCACATCAGTGAACACCAAGCTTTCCCCATGTCTGTAGTGAGCCGGACAGGATCGCTATTACAAGATGGCGCCGATATCCTGTCTTGTTGGAAATAAACAACTCCATATTTGGCTATGCCTTTGAGAGCTGCGTGTCCCCCGCTTCCCGCATGCGTGGTGGATGAGGATCCTTGAGCCTATCCCGATGTGGTCTGATGTCAGCTGTTGGTGGCAGCCAATCACAGGGCGACCCGTGTGCCAATTCCCTATTTATGCAGCTGCCTAAGTGCCCTTTGCGCCTTCGCTCCCCATCAATCAAGGGTACTCCAGTAAAGCGTGATCTGAGTGGAATCCTGATGTGGTGGTTATTCTTTCTTGCCGGTCGAGAAGTCCGCCACACATGTCCTCTTCATGTACAAATGCTACAGCCTCCAAGGCATATTGCAAGGCCCTCCTGCTCCTTAAGAAAACTGTGCCAGATCACAACACCTCAAACTGATGTCTGAGTGTCTACAATACTTTGAAGTATCTGGGACAAAACACAACTATTAAGTGTGTTGTAGTGAATTAAGTGTTGATTAGTATTAATCAACCATCAGTTTTAACATGTTCATTTTCATCAAATGAACTGTAAGTCACTAGAAAATGTATCTCTCTAACTCCCTCTGACCCCATCATGTCTGGGTGTATTGACAAGACTTGAAGATACTGCATAGGAAAACGTGTAAACATTTAACAAACTTTAGAGCCATGTGTGGTGGCTCATGACTCTAATACCAGGATGTGGGAAGCTGAGGCAGAAGGATTGCCATGAGTTCAAGGTCAACCTAAACCTTGCCTTCTCCAATACTGCCTGCATTTTCCATATATCTCAAAATGTTGCCCTCTAGGAAATTTTCCCCAGCCACTACGGCTCACGTGGATTTCTTCCACCCTTTGTCACCACCCATGATCCCCGGAGTCATGTGGTCATTGCTGAATTATGCCTTGTCTGAATTCATATGCTGTTTCATACAAGAGAGTTATAGTTTCAAATGTGTAGCCAGGGTTTCCTGAGTTGGCATGTGCCAAGACCTCATAACCGTCTGACCACACAAGTCGTAAGCTTGTTGTTGACCTGAATGCTACACTCCACAAAATCTGCTGTGGTGGTTTGAGAGAGAATAGCCCTCAGAGGGAGTGGCACTATTAGGAGATGTGACCTTGTGGGAGGAAGTGTGTCACTCTGGGGGTGGGCTTTGAAGTTTCTTTTGTTTAAGCTTGGCTCAGTGTCACAGTTGACTTCCTGTTGCCTGCAAGACATAGGGCTCTCGGCTCCAACACCGCATCTGCCTGCACGTCCCATGTCCCCTTCACGGTGATAACGAACTGAACCTCTGAAACTGTAAGTGAGCTCCCCCCACTTTCTTTTGTGTTTTTCTTTGTGACAGTTGCCGTGGTCATGGTGTCTCTTCACAAGAGTAGCCCTAACTAGACAGCCACCTTTTCCACCATGGCTGCCATTATGTGTTGAAGGGCAGACTTTTGTATCAGAGAGACCTGAGCGTGGGTCTTAGGCTGTCATTTATAAGGCTCCTGCAGGCAACCCTTCACTTAAGCCACCAATGGGCAGTAGGAACAAGAATAAAACCACTGGGCAGAGAAACATCATCTGTGATGGGGAACAGGGGTAAGAATGGACCCAGCCCCCATCCTCTGGAATCTGACTATGTAGCCTTGACCTATAGTAATTTTGATCTCCTTATCTGTAGAATGGTGGTGGGGGCAGGTCTCATGGAGTTTCCATTCAGACGGCATTTGTCTAGATGGATGTGGACATGTTGATAGTGTTAGAGATGCTCGCAGTAATAGGCACACAGAAAGTGTCCAGTCAGCGTTACTGTGCTGGGAGCTTTGGGTCTCTTCCTTTCTTTTACAGTTGGTTAGCTCTTTTTCCACAGCTGCCATCTCTGTGGAGCACAAGGCAAGTTTGCAGCCACATGAAATTCTTCTCGCACCTTCCAAGGCAGGCCTAGAAAACAGGCCTCAGCGTCCCTGGTGAGGTAGCTTTCTCTCAGTCCTCCAGCCCACAAGTTACCCCTATCTCCAGCTCATTAATCCTACTGATGAGCCATGATAACTTCTCACGTGAGAATAGTTTGTAACAATTTATAATGCCATAGAATTACAAGAGCCCTCCCGTAGCAGTCAGCGATTTTTGACAACAGCTTCTTCCCTAAAACACCATATAGAAGACGCCTATGCCAAGGAAAACTCCACTTTCTAAGAGAAATTCCCTCAAAATCCCACAAAGCTCGGCTTCAAGGTCGGAACCCAGGGGCCACCGACTGTTTTCATGTGCTAACAGTCGTCCTGGTCATTACACAGATAATCCAGGTAATTCTTCAGAGGATGACAGGCGCAAATTTTTGGTCCTGACCTTTTAGCACTTTACAGTGTATAGTCACAGTGAAGCCCACAAATCAAAGCGTTGCAGCCAAGGTTTGAGCCCTGTGGTATTTAACATCCGAAATGTCCCTTCAGATTCTGTCTTCTCTGATATGTTATTTAATTAGTGCTGGAGCCATTTAAATTATGATTTTAATGCAACTAAACAGGTGCCATAATTCACCCCTCTAAGAAGCCTGAATTTCTGAAATGATAATGAGACTCTGCCATATCCCACAAGCATCATTGTATTACCGCTTACTCCGGGTGAAGGGTGAAGGGTGGGCAGTTATTAGTCTCGTTAGCGCTCACTCTCGCCAATTTAGCTACTGGATTCTGGAGAATCAAGACCATTTACTTATGTCAGCAGTACAACCAGACAATGGCGAAGAGGCTGTAATTGATTTGGCAGCAGGGAGAAGCAGCAAGCTAGATTATTACAGGGATGACTGTATGGCGCCCCCCATGGCGAAACATAAGCACTACAAGTCCAGTGGGAAGAGCTAACTTTTTAGATGTCACAAATGAAGCCAAGCGATGATGTCATTGAATGAGATGACTCCATCAGTCTCAGGCGTTTGAATACGTGGGCCACAGTTGGTAGCTGTTTGAGGATGACCAGGAGGCGTGACCTTGCTGGAGGAAGTTTGTTACTGGAGGTGGGCTTTGAGGTTTCAAAAGACCCGCGTCGTTTCCCGTGTGCTCTCTCTGCTGCTACCCCAACCACCTGCCCCCACTACTCTTTTCTCCCACCATGAACTATTATCCCTCTGGAGCCATAAACCCAAAGTAAACCCTTTTTCTGTACGTTGCCTTGGTCACCGTGTTTTATCATAGCAATAGAAAAGAAATGAAGATACCTGCTTAGCTGTAGTTAGAGGATGGGATGAAGATGGCATTGAAACCACGGATATTCCAAAATGTGTTTATGCATGCCTGTGCAATGCAGTCACACCCATACTTGGGTCCTCGGAGCCACAGAGTGACACTCATTGCTCTGAGAGGCCCCTGTCATCCCAAATGCAACACCGAACCACAGTCAGTCGTGGAAGTGTATGGAAGGCTGGTGGAGGAGGTCTGGGTGCCTCCCCCCATTCTGAATTTTAACAGACACCCCAAAGGTCCTGCAGCAGATGGTTCGTGGACCACACTCTGTGATGTTCTGGAACATATTACACCAGGGCCTCTTAGCTATAGAGTACATACATGACCTCGAAAAATTCTCTGTTTGTATATATTCTGCATGCCTAGCCCGTGCGTGTCTGTGCAGGTAGACTATACACCATCTGTCTCCCTGTGAAATATATGGAGTCCACATGTGCCGCATTTATAACAGAACAACTGAATTTTGTGTTTTCAGCAAAATCAAATAAATACAGTATATGGTTTTGAGTGTTTTCATCTCTTACTTGGCCCAGGAGAATAATTTAATTTATAAGAGATGACAGGAATCCTTTGAGAACTAAGCACAGAAGCATGTGGGCTTGACTTCAGCTACAAACAAACCCGGGGATTCTTTTTTGTTTTGTTTTGTTTTGTTCTAATGTATCTTTGCCCCCCTTTCCCCTTAACCCTGGGCTTCAGCCTTCAAAGCCAACCCTTGGTGAGGCCTTTGGCACCAGGAAATTGTTGAGCTTTCTTTGCCTTGCCTTCACTAAGTAAAAGCTAATTCTTGTTCTGCTCTGTTCATCACAAACCTTTAGGGCTAACAAGTTTCAGTGCATAGTATCATTGGCGCTGTAGCCACAGGAACGTGTGGGCAGGGCCCATGAAGTGCAGCGGGGGCTTAGATGAAGGGATTCTCTCTGGATCCCTGTTGGATGGAGGGACGTTGCTTCTCTGTCACCTACTTGCCAGCCCAGCTCTGGCTTACTCCTACGACAGTGCACTCTTGAACAAACGCCATTTCAGAAAGGGGATGTTTGAGAGCAAAGGGTTACAACTTCTGACTCCTGGCTCCAAATCGCATGTTTGTCTCAATGGCTTCATTCCTAATAAATCATCCTTCCAAGTGGGAGGTGCAGCTGTTGGTGGATGCAAAATGTCACCCCCGCGTCCCGTTCTTCCAGGTGGCCTATTCATATCTGCAGCAGAACCTTTTTCTGTCTAATCCAGATAAGCTTTGCTAACATTAGGGTCTGCGACAGGACGTGAGAAATTAGTTATCCTGTGCCAGGTGGCGAGGGACCTTGAGGAGCTGGTAGGCCTGGCCTATCCCCATTCTGCACTCTGTCTTCCCTCCTTTCCTCCCTCCCTCCCTCTTCCTTTCCTACCTCCCTTCCCCTGTGTGTGTGTGTGTGTGCGCGCATGCATGCACACACATGTAGAGGTCAAGGTCACAGTACAGTCTTGTGTGTCAGTCTCCCCCTTCCACCTTGTTTGAGACAGTCTCTTGTTCATCACCGCGTGCACCACACTAACGGGCCAGGGAGCTTCCTAGGATTCTCCTGTCTCTCCAGCCCGTTTCACTGTAGAACTGCAGCATTACACACACATATGCAAACATTCAGCATTCTACTGGATTTGGAGATCCACAGTTGGGCCCTTGGGCTAGAGCAGCGATCTGAGTGCAAACCGAGCCATCCCCCAGGCCCGTCCCTGTTTCTGAGTGACATTCTCAAGCTTTGGGTGACTTACACACAGAGATACCCTGCTTTCGTTGACGCTAACTTGCATATTGGCCACACTTGCTGACTCTTGAGTTTTATATGCTCATGAACACACAAGTCAACAAGCTCTTATGCCCTGTGAAGGGTGTGGTTCCTGCTCCCATTAGGAGAAGCCCACTGGGAAGAGATCACCCAAGGAATCCGAGATTTTTTTGGGCAGGAGGAGGGCAAGGAAGGAGGCTTGAGGGAGAGTGAACAAGATGGAAGTGCGTTCCCTGCAAGCCCAGCGTTGAGTTTCTTTAATGTTCGACAGGCTGATTAATGGCGAGAGTCCAGACGACGGTGTAGCATGGAAGACAGTGGGGATGGGAGACAAGCACTAGCTGATGGAGCCAAAGCGAAGCAGTGAGTTGCCGGGTAGAGACTCTGCTCTCAAAGCATTCCTGTTGAATTGTTTTGCTGTGAAGGAGAATTAATGTGAGGGCGACGCTTGGAGTTTTTAATTTAGTGAATCTCTTCTGAGACCAACTACATCTGCCAGCAGCCTGACTTTTAAAATGCAGACGCTGCACTCAGATTTATTAATTTTTATGTTATGAATATTTAAATATCACCATCCCACTGGTATCATTTCACATGGCGCTAATGCGCTTACATTTTTAATGAAATGAGTAGTCAACCATTAAAAATAAAATATGGGTGTGAACGGTTAGATTAATTGATTGGAGAAGGAAAGTCATTGTGCCAGCAATCAGAGAATTTAGAAAAATGAACAGAAAGCAAATGGCCTAATTATTGATGACCTTTGACACCCAGGAAGGCATTGTCCAACAGATCTCCTCTCCTTTATGAGAAATTGCCTTTTAACATAGCCAAAGAAAATTATCACTGTAAATCAACTTTTAGAAAATGTGAGCCCCAAAGCCAGCAGGAGCAGTTAACTGTTCAGTTCCTGCTGTAAGAGGAAAAAAAAGATCAGAAGTAGATCTCTTTCTCAAACCTGCTGTTTTCAGGGTTTCTCCACAAAATGCGGTAACTCACACTGAAGATAAGTCATCCCTAAGTTTCAAAATACAGGTGTGCTTATCAGGATGTGAAGTAAAGCCATTGTAAAGTCCCCTTCAAGATTCCCAGCTTAAAGACCCCCTTGAAGTCTTTCTAAGTGGAGGAATTATGGGTAAAGCAAACCCTGGCGTTCATTTTCTGAGGGTGGTTTTCTGTGTTTGAGTTTCTGGAGTGAGTCACACACCCTCCTTGGCATCAAAGGCTTAAGTAGTGAGGACCACTGCAGCTCTCAGCCCTTTGTCAAGCTGGTAGGACCTGTAAAAACTGCCACTCCCTGTCTGCTGTTGGCTAATAAATTCCTTCCTTCCGTGTGGTGTGACTTGGCCAACAGAAAGGGCGAACGGCACTATAGCGCATCCGACAGACAGTTGAGTTCCAACTTCTTCCTGAATATCGGTCCCATGGCAGTGTGATGAGCAAGACATGCATGGAATTCCTCCAAACGGGAGGCACTGATGTGTGTCTGCAGCGTGCACAGAGTCAGGGACTAGGAGAATAGCAGCAAAGAGGGAACTGCTGACACCTCAGAGGCAGGAATGGAGCCAGAAGAGCTAGAGGATTGAGGAGATTGGACAGAAAATAGTTAAAGCAATGCAATAGGAAGGCTGGGGAAAGCAGGATGAGGCAGGTACAGGGGAAGCAAGAACAGGAGGGAGAAGAATGAAGAACTCACTGGCCCACCAATGACTCTGAACGCAGCACTCTCCCGACCCTAAAGCCATGAATCATGCATGAGGCTGCAGAAGTGTGGAAGTGCAGACTGATTCCGTGGGTCCAGGGCTCGGCCTGCAGGGCTGCATTTCCACAAAGCTCTTTCCAAGGTGGCCTTGCCTCTGATGGGCCAGACCACCCATCGAGTAGCCAGACCAGAGGCACCCGGTTTCATCATGTGGGAAAATGAATCATGTCTGCAGCAACAAATGAATGATTTATTGTCCGTTGTGTACCCAGCAATCTGCTAAGTTCTACAAAAGAGTTCAAAGGACTCTGTACACCCCCTTGCCCAGGCACTTCGCCTCTGATGGGAGATAAGACATGCAAACACAGACCCTCTGGAGTGAGACTGAGAAGGGCTGTGTATTATAAAGGCTACGTGTGGCCGGAAGATTTGGGGAACAGGGGAGGACCTGTCTTAGCATGCCAGAGCTTAGCCATGCAGAAAAGGGAACATGGGGGATGGTACGCAGGAGCCAAAGAACTCAGAGACCTAGGTGAGCCTTAATGCCCTATCACAAGCTGCACACTCACTCTCCGGGGTTGAAAAGATTGTGTGTTATATTAGGACGTGTTCTGTAGTCTCCACAGCACCTGGCACACCGCTAGCCATTTTAACCATCATTCAATAAGGACCGACCGGTAAGAGCTGTCCAGGGAGCCATGGAGTGACCCTACGTGTCAGCTAGTGCTCTTCAACAGAGGCATTTGGGTTCCAGAGATGAAAATTTTTTAAATGAAATAAAATAAAGAAGCAGACTCCAAGCATAAATGTGGGGGGAAAATGTTATAATGATTGTGCTGTGGAAATGTACAGAAGAGAATTCATTTCTTATTACTCTTGTTGCTAAGTGGATCAGGTTTTAAACTAATACGTCCCCTCCCCTCTGTTTTCTTAACATGGTGCTAAGTTCAGATTCTGGACTGTGAAGGTTGTATAGAAACAAACCTTACCCCAAATTTTGGGAAGATCTAACCCACTATAGATTATTCAGAAGTTGCCCGAGGGCTTCTGCGGCAGCATGGGCTGAGGCTGTGTTACATCAGCCACATCACAACCTGGTGTGCTAAACATGGCTGCCCTAGTGTTGGTGTGTACTGCTCTCACAGATTACTAATTTATAATGATCAGAAATTTATGTGGCCTCGGGCTCAGGAGGCTGGAAAATCAAAGATGAAGAGAGCACCCCTGGGAAAGGAGCCTTTTACTGGGTCAGAACATGGCAAATGCATCAGCGTGCACAAGCGGGGAGTAAGGGAAGAGACCAAACTCCTTGGCATAACAAGTTCACTCTCTTGATGAGCCCATTGCTGAGTGACCACTGAATTTCAACCTTGCTATTGTAACCTCCACTTCTGAAGACAGATGTCTCAGGTTAAAGGTTCCTTTGACCAGCAAAAATCAGCTGGGTCTAAGATGACTGCCAAAGAAAGCGTCAGAGGACCTCACACTTTATGACAGTCCAGTTTCCATCCTAAGGGTCCGCCTACCAGTGCCCGTGACAGAAGCATCAAACTGTAAAAGCAGCAAGAATTGGTGTTGCTTGACTTCCAGGGACTTCACAAGTATTCCAGGAAAATTTAGGAACATTCTCCCCTTTCACTAGCCTTTCATTCCCAGCCCACTTCTTCTGCTTTGTGCCTGAGTTCCCCACTCCTAGTTGGCTGAGAAGGTGATTTGTAAGCCAGGCTCCCTTAAGCTGTTCTCTGGCCACCAGATCAACTCTTACTGTTGGTCTCATCTTTGGTTAAAGGCCACCAAATGGAAAAATATAGTAACCCGTTTAGAGGTTCCATTTTGAGGGCTGGGGGGGGGGGGGGTCAATAAATTATGCTTAAAAATGATGACATCAATCGATTCCCAAAAGCAGACTTCTCATGCCTTAATCGCCTCTTGGTGGGAGATCCTGCTTCCACTAGAACCAAATCAGAGTACTTGGTAACTCAGTCAGGCCTGGAAGTATTCAATATTTCTGGAAAGAGGAAACTCCCCCAAGAACGACAGATTCCTCAGCTGGGCTTTCAAAAGCAAAGAGGAAGCTGACAGGTGACCCTGAAGATCTTCTTCTAGGAGGCAATGACCGCTGCAGGCTTGTAGGAAAATCCTTGTGTTGGGAATGAGGTGTGCAGCGATTCTGTGGTTTCCAACAAACAAAGTCTCATAGCTTGCCCCTGTTGTAACTGGCCCTTTGTATTTTAGTAGTGTTTGTAATTTAATAATAAGTTTAATGATCATAAATTATCTTTGTTATTAATTTTTATACTCATTAATATTTATCATCACATAAATCATTTAATTGAATGGTGAGTGATTGATTTTTTTCTTTAATTAAATAAACATTTATTATTAAGCAAATCATTAAGATTTGTTAAATATCATTATTAAAAAATGAATAATAGCATTTGTAATTTAATATTAATTGGAAAGGGGCTCTGGTAAACAGTTTAGGATATTTTTCCCCTTTCATCTGATGAAGATCGTTTCCTCTGCTGCAGCTGCAATCTCAGTATCCACGTTTCACGGAGATGTTGAAGTAAGCATGGCAGGTACTTCTCAGAAGCACGGACACAGGCGGACACTGAGGCAGTGGATAGACAGGTTCTGTGGGTTTGTGCGAAGAAGTTGTCTTTGTTAGGGTTTTATTGCTACGAAGAAACACCATGACCATGGCAACTCTAATAAGGTAAACCTTTAATTGAGGGGGCTCACTTACAGTTTCACAGGTTCAGTCCATTATCATCACTGGGGGGCAGAGCATGGCAGTGTGCAGGCAGACATGGTGCTGGGACTTAGAGTGCTACCTCTTGCAGGCAACAGGAAATCAACTCACCCACTGGGTGGTATAATAAGCATAGGGAGCCTCAAAGCCTGCCCCCACAGTGACGTACTTCCTCCAACAAGGACAAATCTATTCCAAGTAAGCCACACCTCCTAATAATGCCACTCCTTTGGGGGACATTTTCTTTCAAACCACCAGAGAGGTTTTGACATGTGTTTGCTCTCGAAAAAGTATTAGAGAACTTTGAGTCTCCCAAGATTAAGTTACGTATGATATTCTTTAAGAGAAAGCCTGGTGACCTTAAGACCCCAAATAGGCTAGTAAAATGTGGTATTGAGTCTTAAAATCATTTATACTCTTTGATGTAATAACTTACTTCCAGGAAGGCACTTCAGGGATATAAATTTTACATAATTTATCTAATTTTATGTTCTATGCATTGGTGTTTGGCCTGCATTCATGTCTGTATGAGGGAGTCGGATCCCCTGGAACTGGAGTTACAGACAGTTGTGAGCTGACATGTGGGTGGTGAGAATTGAACCCACATCTTCTGGCAGAGCAGTCAGTTCTCTTAAGCACTGAGCCATCTCTCCAGCACCCCCAGGGATATAACCTTAAATATAGAAACAGAGGCATGTGAATCTCACATCAGCATTCCTTGCAATTATTTTTAAAAAAAACTAGAAATAATTTGTTCAAGCCTTAGGGGGATGTTCACAGAATAAAATGTTGCAGAGCAATTAACTGTTTATAAATGACTTCAATGGGATGAGAAATTGTTCATATAACTTTGAAAGGGGACAAAGTTTGAAATAATTTAAACAGTGCGATCCCAACACTGTAAATACTGCAAAGGAGGTGGGAAAATAGACCAAAACACTGACAGTATTTTTCTGTAAGAAGAGTAGAATTGTGAGATTTAGAATAATCATCTTACCCCTTTCTCTAAATTGTCGTAGGTTGCCAAACCTTCAGAGTAGAAGGAATGCATGCCTGTCACTAACGGGGCTGAAGCAAGGAAACGGAAAGTTTGAGGCCAGCCTGGGCTACACAGTGAGAACATACGTTGAAGAAAGAAGAAAACAGAGTTCTTTGAAAGTCAGTCTACTACTAAAAAATGAAAACGTTAAATCTGGAGGAAAGAAGTAAGTTAATAATGAAAGGAAGATGGTACAGCCCTGGTTGGGTTTTTTGTTTGTTTGCTTGCTTGCTTTTTTTGTTTTTTGTTTATTTAGAGTTTTTTGTTTTGATGTTGTCCACTTGATACGAGCTAGAGTTATCTGGGAGAGGAACCGCCGTCAGGTTTTGCCTGTAGGCAAGTCTCTAGTAATTGAAGTGGGTGGGTCCAGGCCACAGGGATCGGTGTCTGGAAATGTGTTGGGTCCTGGGGTGTATATTGAAGCAAGCAGAGAAAGTCAGCGAGCAGCACGTCTTCCCTGGTATCTGCTTCAGTTCCTGCCTTCAGGTTCCTGATTTGAATTCCTGCCCTGACTTCCTTCATGATGGAGTATAACTAACTGTGAGATGAAATAAACCCTCTCCTCCTCAGCCGCGTTTAGTCATGTTTTATCACAGCAATAGAAAGCAAACTAAGACAGGATCTATACTGTTAGGGAACACAAAAATTCGCAAAGACCTTTTCCCTCAAGCAGTTCAAGTTCTCACAGGGAGGAAAGCTACCAACAAATGGTAGCAAGATGGTGTGATAAGAAATTTATTATGCATGCTAGCAATTGTGGTACATGCCTAATATATATATATAAAACCTGGGAGACCTAGAAGGACTATGAGTCTGAAGTCAGCCTGGAACACAATGGAACCCTGTCGTAAAATGTAAGGGCCTTTGATCACAGCACTTTTGAAGCAGAGGCAGGAGGACCTCTGTGAGTTGGAGGCCAGTCTGGTCTACAGAGCAAATTCCAGAAAAGTTAGGGTTGTTACACAGAGAAACCCTGTCTCGAAAAACAGTAACAACAAAAAGGGGGGTGTGGCTAGGATTGGGGCTGGAGAGAGGGCTCAGTGGTTAAAAGAGCTGGCTGTTCTTCCAGAGAACCTGGTTTGGTTTCCAGCATCCACATGGTGGCTCAAGGCGTCTGTAACTCCAGTTCCAGGAGATCCAATGCCTTTTGTTGGCCTTCATGGGCACCAGGCAGGCACTCAAGTGCGGTGCAGGCATACATGCATGCAAAACACCCACACACATGAAATAAAAATTTTAAAATGAGGGTTGGAATAATTCGCGGTTAAGTGCTTGCATAATGCACTTGAGGCCCTGAGCTTAATATTCAACACCACAGAAAAGGGAGAAAGAGAAGAAGGAAGTTATGCAAAGCAATAACTGTCTTGCAGCGTCCTCTGCCATTTGAGTGTTTGAGTGTGAACTATCCCATGAAAGCCTACATGCTAATGTCTTGGTACCCGGCCCACCGCACTCTTGATGAAGCAGAGCTAGTGGATGAAGGTTACTTCCTTGGGGGTGTGCCCTTGAAGGGAATGCTGAGATCCAAGCTGCTTCCCATCTTGGGCTTTCTGTCTGACATGAGGTGATGGGGCTTCTTCTGCCATGATGACCATCCTGGTCTAAAGCAGCAAGACCAAGAAATCATGAACTGAAACCTCTAAAACTCTGAATCAAAGTAAACCTTTCTTCCTTTTACACTGACTCCCTCAGGTGTTTTGGCTCAGCAGTAGGTGGCAAAGACAGGTCCTAAGATGTCTTCATGGAATGAAGGATGGTGTTCAGTCTAGAAGGGTAGCGGCTGCACAAGCAGCCTTGTTTTATTTTCATTCGTTCCCCTGGTATGGGAAGCTGGCAGAACAACTTTTGTTTTGGGAGTTTCCATCTCCATTTTTTATTTCTCTGTTCAATCATCTGATATATTGAAAAACAGCGCAGGAAAACTACAGCTGCAGACTCATGGCCAGAAGGACAAACTCATGGTAGCTCCATTTCTTATTTAGACATTTGAGTCCCAAACAAACATAAAACAGCACATATCTATGAGTTCCATAACTCAGATAGCAAAAACGTGGGTTTCATCAAAGTGCCTAAGAATTTATCAATTATCCATATATCCAAGAAAAGTGAACACGTTTTGTCTACGCTCTTGTGCCAGCCAGCAGTCTTGTAAAAACTCGAAGCCTGGCTTCTGAGCTCCTCTTTCCCCACTGTCTTCCTCAGTCAGAACCATTCTGTCTTCTTAATCCCAGCCCAAAGAACAGTATTTTAGCAGCAGGGTTTATACAGACATCTTACACCCAATGTCTTCCCCAATAAGGCAACATGATGGCATTTCTTCCCTTAAATCTGTTTGTGACTGACAGCCCATCGTCTTCCCAGTCCCCCACCTCCACCCTCAGCCTTTCTTCTGCCAAGAGTTTGGTCCAAACCACAATCAAGACCCAGAGTTGAAGAGGTGACTGATGGCCTAGAGAAGCATGGAGTCATTTGACTCTGTCCACAGGCCACTCACATGGACAGAGAAACTGGGTCTGTCAGCTACAAGCCCCTGGAGGATTCTCAGTCTCTGACTCTATGTGACCCCACGCAGCAGAAAGCAAGTCTCTGGTCACCCTAACTGGTTCAGTAATCAGCTGGGAAAAAGCCAGCCTTGTTTCTTTTCTAATTATTCATGGCTAAACATGCAACCTCAGCCAAACAGGAAAAAGAAAGCATGCGCTCTCAAGGTAAGAGGGGTTGGAGGAAAGCTGTTCCAGGGAGCTCCTTTCCCCAGTTTTGTTTATCTTGATGAACTCTGACCATTGCTCTTTGCCCTTTACCCTAGGGCAGTCTCAGCCAGAGGGTCTATTCACAGGAAAGAGGCTAAAAAAGTAATGTTTTCAAATCACAGGAATTGTCAGGAGGCTGGAAATTTGGAATATGGAAAGCAAATTTCATAACCCAATAAATCCAATTTCCCATATGACCATCATCTGATCCCGAGAAGTTGCTCCAGAGGGCGCTGCCCTGGTGGGTGCCATTCTGCTGCAGGTTACCCTGAAAGTTAGAAACAGGGCAGGGAGAGCTGGTGAGGCCAGGGCTGCCCAATGGTCAACTTGAATGCCTTCTTCCCAGTAACCCTGCTGAGGCCGCAGTGGGGCTGAGTGACATTCGTCCCATCATCCCACCTCTGCCTAATGGCCAAGGACACAAAAGCAAAGTGTGATGCCCCTGGGAGCTGCACCCTGCAGGGGGAGATGGTAGATCCAGGAGGGGTTTTTGTCAGCATCTTAGCCGCGATTCCCTCTGAGTGAAAACATTCCATGGAGTTTTTCTTTCCTTTGGATATTTTCTCTTGATTATTTGATAATAAACCTAAACTATTCAATAATTGGGAGAGAAATATAATACCCACGACTGTGGTTTGCCTCTCTCACTCTAGAGACCCCAGTAAAATACAAACGTGGATTTAACTCCTAGCCAAGTAGCCAGAGGAGACTGTAGAAGAGCGGTCCCAGTGTCTGTGGAAGAGGGTAACTGAGCGGAAACGAGCTTCTGGGTTAGCAAATTATGCCAGCACAGTCCAGGGTCAGAGGTGGGGATGCAGGGGCAGGTTGCAGCAGAGAAAGTCCCGTTGCCTGAGGAAGGGACTACCAGTGGATGGGCCCTACATTTTCCCTTTTCCTCCCTGAGTTTGGGGCCCTTGCTGTCAACTCCTAGGGGAGAAAAAAAAAGAAATCCATGTTTTTTTAATAAGTTAATTAATTTTAAAAATTGCTTTATTCAAATGTCTAGATCCCTGTAAATATTTGAGAACTTCCTGGACAGCTTCCCCTCACTTCTTTCACCAAAATAAGCCTCTTAACTCAACACGCCCAACCAAGTAGGTTGCATGGTATCTGAAGACTAAAGGAATGGGACGGAGAAGCCACTTAACCCAAGGACACAAGCCCACACTTGTGACACCCACTGAATATTACCTCAGTGTTTATGGAAGGAATTAAGGTAGACTTATACTTTCCTCATTTAACAACGAATTTTGTGCATGTTTGTATGCTTCAGAGTCATATTGAACGGTATTGATCAATACAACCCAGTAGTGATAACCCAGTATTAATTAACACATTGTGCACTGACTGAATCAGGGCAATCATCATTTCTTATCACCATCATCATCACCACCATCATCATCATCATCATCATCCTTCTCTCTCTCTCTCTCTCTCTCTCTCTCTCTCTCTCTCTCTCTGTGTGTGTGTGTGTGTGTGTGTGTGTGTGTGTGATATGTGTGGGGTAACACATGTGCATCTATGTAAGTGTCTTCCTGAACCTGGGGCCCACCGGCTTTATCTAGATTGACTGGCCAGTGAAATCCAGAGGTGCCCTTGTCTCTGACTCCTCATGTCACAGTGCTGGAGTCATGAGCACATGCTGCTATGACCAGCTTTTGCATGAGTGCTGGGGTTCCAAGCTCGGCTCCTTCTGCTCCCATGGCAAGTACTTCAAGCATTGATCATCTCCACAATGCTTCTTACCATTTCTTCAGGCTTATAGCTTTTAGGCTCTCCTCTGGTTGTTCATAGAATATGCAATAGCTAATTGTAAACTCTAGTCGTACTAGTCATACTCCAGAACACCAGAACAAGTTCTTTCCTGGAGCTTGATTGATGCCTCCAGGCCTTAAGAGCATTGAAGGACTAGGCATGCTCAGTCAACACAGAAAAACCTGGAGATAACACTTCCAAGACAGCTCACTGTCTGGAAGCTTCTATACTGGAACCAAGAATCAGGCAGCCAAGAGTGAGAACAAGGTGGACTGATGTGGGAGTGTCACATATCAATCTGTTGATTTCATTGGTTAAGCAATAAACAAACTGCTTGGGCTCATAGCTTAGAGCATAGGTGGGTGGAGTAAACAGAACAGAATGCTGGGAGGAAGAGGAAGTGAGCTCAGAGACGCCATCCTCTTCTCTCCTGGGCAGACACACGCGATGAAGCTCTGACCCAGAATGGACGTAAGCTAAAATCTTCCCGGTAAGAGCACCTTGGGGTGCTACACACAGATGATTAGAAATGGGCTAAATTAATATGTGAGAATTAGCCTAGAAGAAATGGGCCAAGCAGTGTTTAAAAGAATACAGTTTGTGTGTTGTTATTTCGGGTAAAGCTAGCCAGGCAGGTGGCCGGGGTGCTGGGGACACAGCCCCGCCGCTCTTATTACTTCAGTGGACTTTGTGCCAAACTAATCTTCTCACATCCCAAATACTCCTGCAACTCTTTGGTCAGATTATTTCACACCCCTGACTCTTTCATCTTATGTGTAGAGAGTGAGAATGATATTACCTCTCTCAGAAAGGATGAAATGAGACCATGTCCATAAAGGCCAGCACAGTCTTGGCTTGCTAGAAGTGAACTGGTTAGCTTTCTTCCCCCCTTTTTTCCTGGTTTTCCTCTGCCCTTTACAACATCTCTGTAATGACAGAAGGAGTGATAGGCTTGGTAAAGGATCACTGTCCTAATTTGCTTTCTGTTGCTGTGATAAATACCACGACCAAAAACCAACTTGGGGAGGGATGGGTTTACTTGGCTTACATATCCTGATCACAGCTCATCACTGAAAGAACTTAGAGCAGAAACTCAAGCAGGAGCAGAGGGAGGAGCCATGGAGGAAGACTGCCTACATCTTTGTTCTCCTTAGCTTTCCTACACAGCCCAAGCCACATGCCCAGAGGTAGCACTGCCCACAAATGAGATGGCCCCTCCCACATCAATCCAGAAAATGACCCTCAGATGTGCCCATAGCCAGTCTGATGGAGGCACACCCTCCGTCGAGGTTCCCTCTTGCCTAGGTGACTAGTGTATGCTGTGGTGGCAGAACTAACCAGTGCAATCACATGTAAGGGGTTGACAACACTGCTGCTTTGCTAGGCTGCCCTAGAGGCAGCTGGCCTCTAGGATTGTTGAGGGACCTGGCTGTAAGGGTACCTTAGGACTTAAGCTATTAACATTTTGAAATATAAGGATTGATTGGTAGAGCCTTAGATATTAGCTAGTGCTTAGCCATAATTTGCCAGGAGACCCAGAGCTTAAGATATAAAATAGTTAAGCTGTTTAGTTACTGTTACATACCAGCTACTGCATTCCTATCCATCATTCTTCTGAATAGAAAACGATTCCAAGAAGGCTCAGTTTTGGAGTCCAAAGAATATGTTATACAGTAAAACCAGCTTGGAAAAGATACACAATGAAAAATAACAAATGAAAAGAAGGCAGGTGTTTTTAAAGGCTTTTTATTTTAGAATGTAAACACAGTAACACTGTAGCTCAGTGCCACTACACTCAAAGGGGAGGGGCATTCTCAGGCATCAAAACCACTGAAGATGATGAAATTATCGAAAAGTATCCATTGAGGTCAGGGTGGCATGGCATAGGGACAATACATAGGGTTAGAAGCTAGAGAATGGCAAGTTTGAGGCCAACCCGGGCTATAGATGGAGAGTGTGTCTCAAAAGGAAAGGGGGCTCAGAGGCAAAGAAGAGAAGATACTATACCCTCTCATAAAAAATTTGCTCAGGAAACAATATAAGGCAAACAATATGGGCTGGAGAGATGGGTCAGCATGTAAGAGTTCTTGCAGCTCTTAGAGGACCTGGGTTCCATTCCCAACACCCACGTCTGGCAGTTAACATCACCCGCAAGTCCAGTTTTAGGGACCCCCCATGTCTTCTTTGGCTTCTGTGGGCACTACATGTCCAGGGTAAGCATAAGACAATCAAGTAAGTTTTATGTAAATTAGCAATGCAATCATGTTCATTCTGATTGGTTGAGATTTACATACAACTATATTCTCCATAGCTTGTATCCAGGTGTCTGATGACTGTTTATCTTGGCATTGAAACAGGAATGTGCCCAGGACAGATTGTGAAGTTGTTCTGTGGTTCTTCCAGGAATCCAGTCCACCTGAGTGACCCCATAATCAGCAAATGGTTCTGGGGATCTATTCTGAATTCTAACTGCCGTTCTTCATGGAGACTTGGTTTTACTTGAAGCTCACCATCCCAAGTGGAAAGAATCAGAAATCTTGTCACTCAGGGTGCTGACTGCATCACTAAACATCTATAGCACAAGCTGTGGACAAAGTGTAAGTAATCTCCAGTGCCCTGGGCCCCAGCTGAAGAGCTAGGTACTTATTTATTCATGGAATTGATTGGGATTCAGGTTAAAAGACCATTAAGGCAAACACAATATCAGGGTGGCTTACCTTATGGTACCAGAAGGGTCTTGCTAACTTGGTCACAGATGGGTCAACCTTAGGACAGTTAGAGAACTATGACCTACCCAGCACTGACGTCAGACTTATTAAGAAACTTAATAAGGCAATATTTGTAAGGACATAAGCCGTAAGCCCACTACATCATTCTATTATTCACTTGGAATGGTTTAGTGATAAAAGGTTAGGGCTAGAAAATGCCAAGTGTATAGGAACTCACACAGAGCCCTGGATGAGCTGTTCTGCATGCACCGCCGATGGTTCTGTGGTTGGCATAGCCCACGGAAGCACACAGCCCTCTTCTACTGTGTTTTATGGTCTTTTGGGTATATCTGTTGAAGGTTTAGAGCTGGAGAGGGTGCTTTGAGTCATTGAGATTGATTTGCTCAGATGCTCGAACACAAAAATCTTCATATCTATTCTTCCCAAACTAGACCATTTACAATAAACTTTGGAATATATCTATTTTTGGAGGATACTGGTAAGACATGTAGGATTCAATTACTCCTTCTAAAGAAATTACGTCTAAGAAACTCATTTTGTAGGGAGCAGTCGGGGTCACCTCACTATGCTGGAATGAGCTCTCGGAGATGAAAAAGTGATAGCTTGAATGACATTCTTAAAATTGTCCATTTGAGAAGTGCACAGCAACAAGCACATTTCAAACACAATGAGGAGGAGATAGAGCTTCTGAATTTACCGTTATCACTCAATCCTGATGGGACAGAGGGAGAAATATCAATTGACATTATTGAAGATAGGCAAAATAATATGGAAACTGGACCGTGACAATGTTGAAGCAATGGAGGTCTCAAGGTGAAGTGCTCTGTCACCCGAAGAGGAGACACTGACATTCAATACAGAGGGAAGGGCCTTAGCTTTCCAGGCTCCTATTAGAAAAGAACTGAATTATAAAACATTTTGTTTATTCTGTATCTCTTGTGTCAAAGATAATCAATAATACATGTATATGCCTCTAACTTTCCTGCATGGGCAGTCAATAAAAAGCAAAGCCTACATGTCAAGTTTTCTCTTTTTTTCTTGTTTTTTTTTTGTTTCAGACCAGATTTCTTCGTGTGGCCTTGGCTGTCCTAGAACTAGCTCTGTTTACCAGACTGGCCTTGAACTCACAGAGATCTACCTGCCTCTGCCTCCTAAGTGCTGAGATTAAGGTCATGAACCACCATGACCCAGCCTTGTCATATTTCTTAACTCCACTCCATTTCATTCATTTCTGTTGCCCTTGTGCTAGGTGGGGTGTTGACTTTTAACCTTTGACGTGAGAGTCTCTGAACTGGGGTGAAGTCTTTCTTCTGGATGTCGTAGGACCAGTAACAGAGGCTGCATGACTACTTCAGGAAAGCAATCTGCTTAACCTGGGCATTGCCACCGAGGGAACAGGAATTCTGGGACTATATCATCCAAAACTTCAGCTACAGTGCCCTGTGACCCTGACATACAATGACCTTGGATGACTATGGGAAATTTCAATTACTCCTATACCTTCTCTTTGTCATCCTTGAACTGGCCACTCCTGGGATACAGGAATATTAATTGAACAAGAAATGGCAGCCATCAAGAAGGAGATACTCACTTTCCTACTTATAGGACAGGCAGAAACTAAAGTCACTGAGTGAAACAATAAGAAATTAATATATACTTTGTTATATGCTAATATACACAATAGACCCCAGGTCTATAGAATTGGCCTCACCACAATTCTTGACTATACTGTTTATCATGGCTTTCTTTCAGTGTGAGAAGGGTGTGTCCAATTGTTTGGAGACATGAGTCAGCCATAATCCAAGTACACACTGAGGAATGCTGAGGTCTGCAAGAAGGGGAGATGCGACAGGGGACGCTAATATCTGCTTCTTCCCAGGTGCTATACCGCACTGTTTCGCAGACATCCTGTGTTCATCTCTTCCAAAGCTGTCCCAGGGTAACCCGCTTGCATCTCATACCCATTGGGTCTCTTACACCCATTACTGTAAACTGCCTGGTCCCAAATAGCATCGCTGTGAGTGACAAGGACATTTCGGAGTAATACTCTCAGGTGGTTGGGTGGTTTGATATTGGGCAACTTTCAATTTTCACAGCTGAACTTTAGAATCTTATTAAAGCTACTTTTTGTTGCTATTTGCTGGGTTTGAGTTGGCAGAGACTCGCCGAATGAGCAGGCACAGCGGACTGTCTCTCCTGGCAAGAAAAATAAACACCTACAAAGAACATGATCAAGATGGGAAAATGTGATTTCAGGGCGAAAGTGGTGAGCTGCTCCGTGAGAATTGTCTGTATCGGGCCTCACTGATCTTTATAGGTAGGTAACTCTGAAGGCAAGAGATGCCTTCCTCTCTCTCACCAATGGGAGTGTTTGCATTGGCAAAAACCTTGGATGGGCAGATTGCTAAGGAGTTAGGAAATATCGGTGTCTGATGCAACCTGGTGTCCTGAATTGCTTTAAAAAAAAAAAAAAAAAACTGACCTGAAAAAGATCTCTTCAACTCAGAGTGGCTCTATTCCTAGCTGTCAGCTTACCTAGCATTTTCATGGTTTTTCTTACCACCTGCCTAGAAGCATCACAGGATGGGGGGGGGGGGGGTGGAGGTACTAAAGTGGCCCCTACTATGTCATGCTAGCCAGCCGGCTAGGGTACTGCTGGTGCTGCCAGTGAATCAGACAGTGGCTCAGGGTCCCAGAGCTCTCACAGAAGGAAGACAAGTCTCCAAGAAATTAGATTCAAAGAAAGGGGACAGCAAAAAGCACAAGGCAGGGACACGTCTTACAAAGGGAGCTGAAGCTCTTGGGATAAGGCCTGTAGGTTGTGAACAGGGGCGTGCAAAGGTACCCTTGGGCCGGGAATGAGAGGGAAGGCCACAGTATGGAAACGGACGGCACAGAGGACAGGCTGGGTATGTGGGTTTCATCTCGAGATCACATAAACTGGGGATGGCGGCACATACCTGTAACCCCAGTGCTCGACAGGGGTAGGGTGTAGGGGGGTGGCTGGAGTCACAAGCACCAGAAGTTCACAGCTATCCTTGGCTGTGTAATGAGCTTGAGGTCAGCTTGAGATGCAAGAGGGCTTCTCTGAAGGAAAAAAAATAAAGGAAGGGGGCATAAAGTAGGAAGAAAGAAAGAAGGGAAGGAGGGAGAAAGGAAGAGAACACATGCCTTTAAGTGACTGAGTGACTGTAGAAAGGGCAAGGCTGAGGAAGTCCTAGAGGGAGAGCAGAAGCTTCCAGCAGGAGCCAGGCCATTCTGGGCTGTATCCTCTGTCTGCATTGTTAGACTCCCTATGCATGGCTGGCAGATGCTCACCCGGGGAACTCTGGGCTTTCCCTGACTCAGCAGACACCCCCTCAACCTGGAGACTGCCTCTCACCTGGCTTCCTCCTTTCCCCCTCTCTTTTGTCCCTCCCTAGAAAGGCTCTTGTCTGTACATGAGAAGGACTCAGTTGACTGAAGGAGTCTATCTTTAAGATAGAAGTCCATTGTGTTGCAGCAGACCGTCAAGGAAGACATACGAGAACTTAGAATTTTAGCTTTCTTGAAGAGTCTATAGTCACCTTGTTCGGAGTCCTGATTTTGTATTAGAGCTTCTTAAATGGTCTGCAACAGATAGACAAGCAGCCTAGTCTTTGCATCTCCCATCCCTCCTTCTTAAAGGTGACCCAGAACCCATCTTGATTTCAGGACTCTTCTCAGTAGTATTCAAGGACATTGGGCCGGAGCTGGTTCACATTAACTGATACAAAACCCCTGTTCAGCCATGGGGCAGCGGTGGGGGCCATCCCCAGCATCTGTCAGACCTTGCCTGGCTTGTTGAGGAAAACAAGCCGTTACTCTGCCTGGCTGGCTGTTTATGTTGAGGACAGAGTGCTCCACACCGGCTGCTCAGGGGCTGCTGTGGGGAAGCTGCTGACAGGCTCACTGGTGGACAATGAGAGCATTCATTCCCTCAAGCTGCCATCTGCATCAAACTTCTGCATGGAGGAGAGGGAACAGAGGAATGGGGGTGCCATGAAGGCCATTTGTTTGAAGTCCGCTTCACGGCTTTCGGGGCCACCCTGGAGGTAAGGTCATGCTGGGGAGTTGAGACACAGTGTCTGCTGGGCAATGTGAACTTCTGTTGCCCAGCTTGCCCAAGTCTATAATAAGGCTAGTTAAACATTTTTAGCATTTCCAAATATTCTTCATGCTATCCATTTCCCAATGAGCTGCTTGCTAAGGAAGGGTGGAGAGACCCAATGCCCTCCAATCGGTTTGGATGTGGTTCAGCCATTGCTGCCTCCTACGGGAGAGCTGGCTCCGTCACTTTGGCCAGTCACTCCCTCTGCCATCTAGCGATAAGAGGTCCAACTAGGAGCCCCTGACCCCTTTCTACCTTCACCAGCGTGAACGTGACCTCGGAGCAGTTAGGTAACTGTTCTAATCTTCTGTTGCCTCACTGGATATGGGCGTGAGAGGCGCTGCCCCGCCTCCCAGGACAGCTGTAAGAGGGAAGTGAGCAACAGCTGCCAATCACAGGGCAGTCCGGACATCTCCAGGGCAGCAGTTGGCAAATGCTTATCCCAAGGGCCAAAAAGTGAACACTGTAGACTTTGGGAACCGTATCAGGACTCTGCTAAATGTTCTTCTTTATGTTTTGTTGTTGATGTTGTTGTTGATGTTGATGACATTGTTGTTGATGATGATGATGTTGATGTTGCTGTTGTTGTTGATGATGTTGCTGTATGCGCCTTGAAAACATTGACCATCATTGCCACGGTCATGGCTCACAAACCCATAGGCTGGACTTAACACGTAGGTCGTAGTCTCCCAGGTCTGGCTAAATATAAGCAACAGGTGGGAGTCAAAGTTAAGGTGAAGGGACGAATAAACAAACACACTGAATCTAAATAAATAATATATGAAGTATATAGAGCCACAATGTATGCATTCTGGAGAGTTTCTGATTTTTGGCCAACACAAGTGAAATTATTTGAATCCCAGCTCATGTGCTTTTTGTAGGAGGTTTTCCTCTCTGTGTCAAATACCAGACAAAAACAACTGAAAAGGAGAAAGAACTTGGTTTGGATTTACATCTTCAGAGGTTGCAGTCCATGGTTATCGGGGCATGTGGTGAAGCCCAGTATCCTGCAGAAAGGACAGAGTAGAGCCGCTGGCCTGATGGCAGCCAGGAAGCAGGGAACACCAGGAAAGCAACAGGAAAGAGGCATAACTTCTTAGGGAGACTTCTCTCAGTGAGGCGCTCACTCCAAGTAGACCCTACCTCCCGTCACATATCATCAAATTACAAATCCATCGATGGATAAGTCCTCTGAAGAGGTCAGAGACCTCACGATCCAGTCACTTCCCAGTGACTGGGTCTTCCAACTGGCAGCCAAGCCTTCGACTCCTGAGCCATAGGGGACGCACTTCATGCCCAAACTATGAGAGCCATTTTGTTCCAGGAAACAAGACTCAGCTGTTGGTTTCTAAGTACTTCACCACATAGACCAGAGCATCTCTAACCAAACCTGGAAGTCTTCATTCCTAAGAGGCTCACTGAGTCCTCATACAGACGACACTCTCAACGGGCTCTTCTAGTCTGCTTTCTGTTGCTGTGGTAAATACCACCACCAAATCAACACAAGGAGGAAAAGGGTTGATTTCAGCTTATATTCCAGATCACGCTCCATCCCTGAGGGAAGTCAAGGCAGGTGCTGAAGCAAGAGCTGAATCAAAACTTGTGGACGAATACTGCAGGCTAACTTGTTCCCTGACTCCCATCTGGCTACCTTTCTTAAATAGGCAGGTTTACCTACCTGTGTGTGGTGGGACCTTTGTACATTTTGTACATCAATCAGCAAACCAAATGTACCCACAGACATGTCCCCAGGAGAACTTGGCGAGGCACCCATCTTCATGGACTGAGTGGAGGTTTTCAGCCTTTCTCGTTTGCAGACAGCCACAATTGGACAACTAAGCCCACAGTCTATCAGGCAACCCAATAGCAACCATTTGTAATATAAATAAATTCCATAAAACTCTAACATACATCAAGGCCAGTAGGAAATGGTTCCCTCTGTCTCCTGTGACTAATCAGGTCCCTGCTTCACTGTGTATGCCTCTTTCTCTTCCTAACCTCATTCCTTGTTTAGAGATATCAAAAAAGCCACAGAATAAATCTCTAGAAAAGTATGGAAAATAACAAGGCGTGCTTATTTCATTCTCTGTCAGAGTATTTCCAAAGAGAACAGGTGGATCAGTAACTCTCGTCTGGACTAGATGAAAGCAGCCCGATGTCACACACACACACACACACACACACACACACACACACACACGAGACAATGGCAACTGGATAACTCCCGCCTTGGTTGAGAAGCACTGAAATAAAATGCATCAATGCATCTAGGTGGATCAAGGTTCTAAAGCAGCAGATGAGCTCCTGTCTTCTTTTGACAGAGAGGATTATGAGAGCCAGAAAGAGGGCTGAGCCTAGCACGCAGAGTCCTGTTCATTTTCTATTACAGCCTCCTCGTGCCCAGAGTGTCAAGCTGTCCTGAAGGTCACATGCTTCTAGAGCCTCGTTTGTCTCCTCATTTCACCCTCCACGACAATCATTCCCAGCCCCCATGACAAGGGCTGCCATTTCTCTTTCCATGCATGGTCCCTCTGGATCGTGGTCTCATTTGCTTTATTTCATCTTAGCATTCAAGGATAAGACCCAGAGCTGAGGGTCACTGTTTCAGCATCATGCTGAGCACAGCAGAGGAAAGCCCTGGTGGTCCAGCACAGGCCTCACCTCCAGCGCGAGGAAGGATCTTGTCAATGCCTGACCCTGCTCACAAGAGGGAAATCTAGATGACTTAAGGTATCCAGTGCCCCTCCAAGGCAAAACAACCAGAAGTCCCCAGCCCAAAGAGGCAGACTCATCTGCACCTCAGGAGAAGGACTCCCACAGCCATGAATACCCAGCCACTGCAGTGCCTGGCAACCAATGAGCACAAGATGGGTTAATGAGTCTCCAAGATAAGTGTGTTCTTTGGGAATACTGCACAGACATCAATTTCCTAATAAAAGCACAAGGAGAGAAAATCGATGGCAGCGGCTCCTTCCCTGGAACTATGGAGACACAGGTTAACAGCCCTTTAGGAAAGAGCAGAGTCCTACAAATCCATGGCGCACACTAACTTCTGGATGAAAACTGAATTAAGAGACAATGTAGATGAGGTCCTCTGGGGTCTGAGTCTGGGTCACCATATTACATGTCCCGCCTGTCCTAGTAGCCTGCTGGTACCTTCCCAATATGCGGTCCCCTCTTCCTTTCTCTTTTTCCTCCTCCTCCTCCTTCACCTTTGTGCGTTTGCACTTCCTGTGCTAGAAGGCCCTTTCTCCGCTTCCTGACATCATAAATTCCTACTCTTCTTTCAACGTGCAATACAGTCTCCAGTGAGGCCTTTCCTGGCTCTCACAAGCAGTTAGTTCTCTCTTCTATGTGCACAAGCTTCTGTAATGAAACATATAAACTCAGCAGGAGTTATTTTATGTGCTTCTCTAGACTGAACCCCCAATCAATAGAGGCTGGGCCTCCTTGCTGTTTGCCCCCAAGCCTAGCCCAGGGCCTGAACACAGGAGCCTCTTGGAAATGTTGAATTAACAGATGGGTGAATGACTGTAATGGTTTGAATGTAATTGGCCCCCACAACCTCAGAGGGAGCAGCACTCTTAGGAGGTGTGGCTTTGTTGGAGTGGGTATAGCCTTGTTGGAGGAAGTGTGTCACTGTGGGGGTGGGCTTTGAGGTTGCCTATGCTCAGGATACCACCCAGTGTCTCAGTCAACTTCCTGTTGCCTGCAAGATGTAGGACTCTCAGCTACTGTCTGCCTGCACAGCACTGTGCTCCCTCTATGATGATAATAGACTGAACCTCTGAAACTGTGTGCAAGCCACCCCGATATAAAACATCAAAGTTGTCATGGTTATGGTGTCTCTTCACAGCAATAAAAACCTTAACTAGGACCATGAGTAACTTGGAACCAGATCTCAGGAGGGTTTAAGAGCCCAGCAGAATGACTGGGGGCTATGCTCAGTGATAGCCACTCCAGGGCCTTTAAAATGATCTAGTGGGGGACAGGCAGAAAAAATAACTCCCCTTCACACTTTGTTGTCACATTCTCCATGAAAGTAAGCTTCCCTTGTGTTTTGCACAAACTTATAGAGGCATGTATATTTAATCAACAAACAATGGGTGTGTGTTAAAAATGGTAGACCATAATAATTATAATGAAAGGAGATGCATTCAAAGAGTTCACACAGGACAAACATGGACGAACAAAGGGGTAAGAGAATCAGTCTTATAGACAAGGAGATAATGATATTAATCCTGACTGGAGGACCAATGAAGGTCATGGTGAAGGCATAAAGAGACTAGACAAGTATGGGCAATAGGAATAGGGGGAAATGAAGATGAACTAAGGAATTGTTAGTGTGGGAGAATAGGAATGAGGGACGAAGACCTACTAAGGAACTGCTGATATGGGCAATAGGAATGAGGGGAAATGAAACCTACTGAGGTATTTCTGTTATTATCTCTATTATTACTCTAGACCCTCAAAGGTCATTTTGAACTGGGAAGGAAGCTGAACTCCGAAGGAAAAGCAGACGGCTTTACCCAGGGCTTCCATTCTACAGAGCCCATTTAGAAGTGTTTCCCTACTTGTTTGAAGGGCAACAAATCAGGACTCCCCAGCAGGCTCATCCAACCCCAGCATGCAGCTTCTTGGAAAAGTCTATTTATAGCCTCCTGTTATTGCAGCACACTGTGCAATTGCCCTGTAGTTGGCCTGCCAGCCGTTGTGAGCCACTGCCGGGTGAGTGACCATCTTCTGGCGGCTGCCTGTTAGCTTAGGAAGCAACAAAGCAGGTGGATTTGTTTGTCAGTTGAGCAACCCGCCTAGCCTGACTCTCCCTTTAAACATTAACCACCTTTTAAACCCTGCCTTTCATGCTCAAGGTCAAGGGGGGACAGTAGAGGAAGGTGGAGGAAAGGAAAGAGAGGGGGAAGGGGAACCCCTAACAACACTTCATCTACTTCACAGCTTCTCTTAAGGGGCCCTGGGATCTGGGAGTAGGGACACTTCTGTCCTTAGAGATTGAGCCTTGCTGAAGGAAACACATTAGACATGTGAACAGAAAAAGTGGGTCATGTCCGCCGATGTCACTGGGCCTTCTTCTGGGTGGGCCCCTTTGCTCCCCCAGGAAAAGGTTTCATGGAGATGGCGAAAAGATGGAAGTCTGAAAGAACACCAGGGACTTCCTTCTCAGGGCAGTGGGTCTTAAACTTTAGTAACTAAAAGAGACACAGGGGAGCTAAAGGCTTTGAGGTTGCTTCTGACTAGAGATCTTGGGGTTAGAGCTCCTCTTCTTCCCTTTGTTCAGCTCTCTGAGAGAGTCCAAGGTGAGCAGTCATGATCACAAGGGGGCGCTGCTCTTCCAAAGTAGGAGGCATGGAGCTGGACAACCCCCAGGGACAGAGGACAAAAAGCAAGATGCTACAGAGTATTTGGCGACCAGAGCTAAAACCCAGGCTGCAAAGAAGAAAAGGAGAGGAGCCATTACCAGAGGCACAGAAGTCACACAGCTGGCTGGTGGCTGTGGTTTAGCCTGGTTCCTGGTCCTTAGCGTGAAGATTATGACTTACCTAAACAAGCACACAGCTGTCCAAAGGCAGACTCACTAGGCAGAGTATTGGAGGGTCGCCACCTTTAGGAGCCATGCCCCGCCTTTCTTAAAGACCTGGCTGTGATCCAACGCTGATCTCCAAATTGCAAAGTAACCGAAACTCCGGGTTATGGGACAGGAAGATATCTTGGCACTCACTGTTTTCTGAAGCATCCTTAGCTCTTCACAGCTCTGTCACCATTACCCAAAAGGCTAGTCACATCCGGCTGGCTCCCTGTTCCTGTGAAGAGGAGCTCAAATGGGCACCAGCAACCTGCCCCTTGTCATCCTCAGATCTTGTCCATCCTCATTGTATCAAGACAACTGTCTCTCTTAACCTGGACCGAAGACACGCCTCTACCCTCTGGATGTGCCTGCTAAGTCCAGCCCCATCTCTAAGGCTCACTTCCCTGTGCCTCTCTCACCTGCCTGCCTCTTCCCTCGCTCTTAAACACCTGCCAGTGAGTTCCTTCCTTGGGAATTCTTCCTTTTCTTTCTTCCATTTGAAGTCCCCATCTCATTTTTCCTTCTCTGACTGACAGTCTTGACCCTATGTAAATGATGTTGGTTCAGGAGAGTTTTGTCCATTCAATTTTAAGTTCTAAGGGTGGAGGTCTCACATAAGCCTTGTGAAGCTATTGGTTAGGGGCCCCACTAACCTGAGTCACTCTGAACTGTGCCACCTACCAGCTCTGCCACCTTGGCCAGGTTCCTTCACTACCCTAAGCCTCGGTTTCCTCACCTAGAAAGTGGGAAAAGAACCATACTTATCATTCTGGGTGAACAAGCTAAGACCTGCCCAGCATATCAGCCATAACCCTCAGTGAATATTTGCTCTTCTTATTCTGAATATTTATATCCTCACTTTTACTCTAATCCCTATTGGTTTAGTCCAGTAGATGTTAATAATGTTTATTGGATTAGCAATTAAGATAGGTAACTGCATCTATACATTAGGACATTTTAAGAAGGCTCGGGCAACTCAATATATCCATTTGAACGTAAATATTTTATGCTGCTTCCTGTCTGTGAGGATTTGCGTGGAGCGGAGTTAATCGAAATAAGCTCGGGAGGCCTCCTCACGCCCCTCTCCCTCTGTGCCCATTGCTTTAAGCTGCTTTTCTCATTTCTGTCCCCATATTTATGTGTGCTGTCCTGCTTCTGAGGAGTCAAACTGGAAAATGGCAGCTGTTTAAAAGGACCTTAAACTGTCTCTCTCCCCACTAGAGAAAAGAGCTGCAGGACTCCGCCAAGTCTTTTGCTGTTTGATCTTGGCATACCTTCCTGTCTATCTCAACCTTGTGAAAAGGACAGGCAGATGGGGGAACTCAATAAACTCTGTGCCCCCCTCTAGTTATGAACTCTATGATCATCTTTGTGTAGAGCTGAATTTTCAGCTTTTACTAATGTAAATTAATTACTACGCAGGGTTCTGAATCATACTGATTTGACTTACAGTTTTCTATTTTTGCTGTAGTACAAAAGCATTGCGCATTTAGGAGACACCATACCTCGAAATTTGAATGGCTCTCCCAGGAGCTGGGTGGGGCAGGAAGCCTGAGCTCCTGTCAGTCATGTCAACCCGAAGGGGCCAAAGGAGACTCGACAGTGAGCTGGTTGCTAGGCGAGGTTGCTCTTATAGGTTAACTGCACGCAGGGGATTGTCAGCTGAGCATATTTTCAGGTGACATTAATAGGTTTATTGAGACCAAACCCTGCTGTTAAGTCACTGTTGTCCTAATTCCCTGATGAGGAAAGTCTGAGAAGGAAAACCCATGCCACAGTTCCTGCATGCCCTGCTGCATGCTGCTCTTTACTGCCTACCCAGAATTCCTAGAGGTTGATTGCAAGGCCGAGACAAACGTCTGGAAATGGGCTTTCCTTCCTTTGACTTCAGGAATTTCTGAGGAGAGATAACAAGGGTGGAGTGAGCTCTGAATTAAAATAAATAACTAAATAAAACCTCCGTAGAGATTCTCATTAAATAATAAAATGATATGACATAGGTGGTTAATCAGTCACAAATCCCCTGCTATTGTTGCTCCTGCTCATAGAAAGCGGCTGTGAGCTTTTACCTATCCTGAGAGACTGCACGGGGCAGCCTCAGCCCGCTCCTGGCGCTGCCCTGAGACAAGGAGAGCATCAGAGCATCTTGTTGTTCTGCACCCCCGCTACCCTGGTCCACTCATTCCTCTTGCATCCAGGATTGCTTATTTGGAACCCATTCTCTCTTTGGACTAATGTGCCTCATCTTTTAGTCTGTGTTAGTTTGGAAAAGCAATATTTTTTTAATTTATATTTGTTCATTTCCCTAAGAGATTGTGCAAGGCATCCTCTGGGCCCAGACCTGTCTAGCACCACTGAAGGCGGCTGTGCCAACTCTGTCTCTGGCCTCCCACCGCTCTTGATTGACAGATGGTATTGGCTGTGGGTGTGCTTTCCTGTCTCAACACGGAACCCAGAAACCCGGTAGTAAAAGTATCGTCCACTCAGTGACTGGATCATCATCACTGTTCCCCAGGCCTTGTCAAAGGCCAGGAAGCAGGAGTGCAGAGGCCCAGTGGGGAGGGGTGAGCTCTGACTTAGGATTCTGTTCCTTGCTGTCCCTCCTTGCTGGTAGAAAACAGAAAGAGAGGCAGCCAGCAACAGAATATACAGAGTGTGTTGAGAGCAAGACCTGGAGAAAGCGTGAGACGATTAGATCTGGAATGTTCTCCAAAGGTCCATGCATTTCAAGACTTGGTTTCTAGCTTGGAGGTGTGGTAGACACTGAAGAGCTACTGGTAGCAAATCCTTAAAAGGAAGGTTGGAATCCCAACCTTGCCGACTTTTATTTCCTTCCCTACCTGGCCGTTTGATAAGCGTTTTTTTTTTCCTACCTGGCCATTTGACAAGCCGTTTTTTCTTTCCGGTGCTCATTGGCATTGGTATATGTCACTCCTACCAAAAGCCTATAAGCAATGGATCTCACTGATCACGTGCTAAAGCTAAAACCAAGACCTGTGATGGTAATAGAAAGGCAAATGACACCCATGGCCTCTTGAAGAAGTAGCGTGTTTTGCTCAACGTTTATAGCCCAAGCACCTCTGACTGGTCAGTGGTAGGAGGGGCTATCATGAGGAAATCCTACGCAATTTGGACTTTATCCTATTGGCAAGGTAATCAGATAATTAAAGCAAAGAACTGAAGAAATTCATGTAAGCTTTAAGCCTTCCGATAAAAAAAAAAAGCCTGTTCGGGTACCACACTAAGGGTCTGCACCCCCAAAGCAAGCAACAGGTATTCGCTCCATCTGTAGAAGCGGCTGTGGTAAGTGGGGATCTTCATCCCAAACCTTCAAGGCACTGGATCTCACTATCGTAAAGTCTCCACTTGTCAAACCTATCATGCTGCACTCCTGAATGCAGTGAGCTGGGTGTTGCCCACGTCACCCCTGTGATGGGAGGAGCTGGGGAACAGGACTCCTGCCAAAGGGCTCTTCAACATGGAATCGCTTTCACAGGCAGACTGCAGCTCTGTGTGGATATAGGCAGAGAGTCTAGTCAGGCGAAACGTCCACTTGGAGTCGCTCCCCATCATTCTCTGCAATTTAACGATCAGGCAGAAGCAAAGGGAAGTGAGGAAGACTGGACACTAGCAATCGATCAGGCAGACCGGGTGCCATGGCCAGTTTTACTGCTGCTGCCGCCCAGCACACTAACTGAAGGTGTTGACAGCATGGTCTATGGGTCCTGGCTTCTCTGCACAGCTGCTGGGAAGACAGAGACGAACTGGATTCTTTAACTGCCTGGTTTCTCAGAGCCTTTAAGACACTGCTATACTGTGAATTCAAAGGGGTTACTTGTACATGGCATTTCTCAAGCTGATTTGACTACCAAATCCCTGGCTGTTTCCTGGCACACCGTCTGAAGGCCTTCTAAAGCCCTCCAGAACTGCTAGCATCTGCTCTGTCTTGATGACAAGGGAGAAGTGACAGCTTCCGGAGGAAGTCAGGAGGAGGAGGGTGCATGGAGGACTCCAGCCACACAGTATTCTCAGTGCTCCAGCACCTCCTCTCCCCGCAAAGCCTTGCCATGTTCCCACCCTTCCTAGCCAGGACTTGCCACGATTCTCAGCACTCTCTGTTAGCAGCTAGACTGGCCCCTTCACCTCCTTGCTTATTTCCTTTCAAACTCATTCCTTTCCAACTTTTTGAGACAATGCCTTACTCTCTCATCCAGGCTGTCCTCCAACTCTCAATTCTCCTGCCTCAGTAAACCTCGACTGCACATTTTACCACTCCTCGTGGCTCCTTGATCATTTTAGATCTCCCTTTCCTACACACGTACATATGTGTTGGCGTGTCCACATGTATGGCCAGTAGAGGCCAACAATTGAAGCTGGGTGTGGTCCTCAATTGCTCTCCACGTCATCTTTCGAGGCACCATCTCTGGCTGACTGCGGAGCTCATCAATTCGGCCTGGTCTGGCTAGCCAGCCTGCCTCAGAACTTGCCTGTCTCCATTTTCAGAGCCCTGGGATCACCATACCCACCCTGTTCTAAATGGCTCTGAGGATTTGAACGCTGGCCCTCACATTTGCATGGTATGTTCTTTAACCCCTGGGTCGTCTCCCTAGCCTCAAACTTGCTATATGAACTTAGCAACAGGGGGGCCAAGGCTGTGTCTTCTATAGTCTCTTGCTGGCATCATTGTGCCTACAAAACAGTTTTTTTCCCTCGTGCTTCTAAGTTTTCTGTTCTATTTATTTTGCAGGGAGGTGTCCTTTTAAAGTTCTTTTTGTTCTCTGATCTAGCTCTGCTAGCGGTAATTATCTTCACTAGCTCCGGCTAGCTCCCTGGGGTTCAATCTGCTGCGATTCTTGTGTTCTCTCATTTGTTCTCATGTCTGATACTTTTGGTTTTCTCCGTTTGCCGACAAAGACAAAACTTAATTTGTTTTTGCTTTTGTGTTTTTTTTTTTTAAAAAAAGTGAGTGGGTCTTTTGTTGTTCCTGCAGGATGTTGTTTGCAGAATCATCTGTCAGCAGTGCCCTGTATAGCCACTGTGCCTGTTGCTTTGTGTGCCCCCAGGAGTTCACGTCAGGCCTGGAGTTCCCAGTGAGTGTTGAGAGAGATGATGGGGCCTTAAGAGGAGGAACCAAGGACTAGGGAGACATCTTGTTTGCCAAATGCTTGCTTTGCAGGCATGAGGACCTCAGTTGAGATCCCCAGAGCTCATATTTTTAAAACCTGGGCTCAGTGGCATGTGTTTGTCATCTGAATGCTACAGAGGTAGAGACAGGAGGATCCCCCTGACACACACATTCTCAGGATTCACTGGCCAGGCTGCCTAGTACAAACTCCAGGTTTAGTGAGGGATCCTGACTGAGGAGGACACCCAGTGTCAACCTCTGACCTCTATACACGTTGCACACAGACATTCCCAGGTACACATGAAGCACATACACATATACACACATGCACACGCATGTGCGCACACGGAAACCTGAACACGATAGAGCTAAGTGGAAGGTGGTTAAATCATTACAAGTGTTCTTTGAGAAGAGTAGCAGTTCCCAGGAGACCCAGTTAGTTCCTGTGTGAACCAGCTGCTATAAAGATCAAGCCTTGATCCTCTGGCTTCCTGTCTCACGGTGTGACCTCTCTCTCTCTTTTAAATTTGTGTCTGTATTTTTTCTTTTTTAATTAATTAATTAATCAATTAATTTTACATCCTGACCACAGTTTCTCCTCCCAGTCCCTCCCCCACCTCCCCTGCTCCCCATCCACTCCTCCATTTCTACTCAGAAAAGGCAGGCCTCCCACGGATATCAACTAAACATGGCTTATCAAGTTGCTGTAAGACTAAGCACCTCCCCTTGAATTAAGGCGATTTCGTCTTCTTACACATGCTCCAACCATGACTCCATTTACTACAATGTAATGAGATCAGGGAGACTATGGTAAGAGCCAACATCTCAGCCTGCACACTAGGAGCTGAAAGCCTTTTTCTTTTAATGTACCCTGACTTTGGCATTTTGAGATAGGCATGAGGAAGGGACTCATATAGGCTGAAGCAAAGAATGAGGGCAGTGTTCCTCTATACTGGGAAGAAATACGCTTTCCTTGTCTGCTTCCTTGGAGTTGTGGTCTGGAAATCTCTGAACCTCTAAAGATCTTCCTGACGAAAGAACACATAATTTCTGAAAGCTTCAAAATGTGTTTTTAAGTTCATCAGCATGTTCTCCATTTGATTATGAAATTGTCCTCCTGCATTAAGCTTTTCTTCAACCAAGATTAGGTGTTCATTTGTTTGTATAGTGGCTCTGGGGACCAGATTCAGTGTCTTGCACAGCCTAGGCAGCAGGTTCTAACCTTAGTCCCATATTAGCCATATGGAAGTTTTGAATGTCCTCCTAAGTTCCCCTCTCCCTACTAAAGTTCTCCTGGTTTCTCTCAAAAAAAAAAAAAAAAAAAAGCAACGCTCCTCTTTCTCTTAGCCATTCCCTTGGTACAGGTATAGTTCCTCACATTATGGTGACCCCCAACCATAAAATTATTTTCATTGCTACTTCATTACTAGTATTCATTTTGCTACTAGTATGAATCATAATGTAAATATCTGTATTTTCTGATAGTCTTAGGTGACCCCTGTGAAGGGGTTATGACCCACGGGTTAAGAGTCACTGCTTTAGATGTGTTAGAGATTGTTTCTTGGTCAAAAGGAAGCTGCCACACAGATGGAGTGATGGGCACAGCAGGTGGAGAACTATGGCCCTCGGCTAGTTGAGCAGGGGACTCGGCTGGGACTGCTGATGTCAACAGTTTTGCAAGGTGAGTCCACCACAGCCCCTCAAAGGGTGTTTGTTTATTCATTCACCGAGTCATCTGACGACTACACAGAGGGCACCAGATATGTCCCATGGTGTTAGGGTCACAGAAGAAAGGATCTCAGACAAGGTTCCAGCTCACCAAACCTATGTTCTGGTATCAAAAGGAAACAAACAACAGCACGGCCACACAAAATGCCTGTGGAATTAATTTCCAGGAAGATGCCAGTTACACACAGGTCTGGGTGGTGAGAGGGAGTCGGCATGACACGTTTGGTATGGAGAGGAGCAAAAGCCGGAATCCCGAGCCTTGATGACCTAGAATGAGTCAAAAAAAAAAAAAAAAAAAAAAAAACCATGACTGGGATCAATGAGCTAAGAAGGGGAGGGGTGGGGAGTGTGTCAACTAGGAAGACACAGCCTGGCTTAGTAAGGCTTCAGTAAGTTAACATGAGATATTTACTTTTTCATGGTAATGCAACCCTATAGGTAATAAAACCCCAGCATTGGGGAGGTTAACGTGGGGAAATTGAGAGTTGGGGGCCAGCCTGGGCTACATCGTAGACTTGTTTCAAGAAAAGATACATTTGCAGTTCCCGTTGAGAACAGAAGGGGACCATGATGTGCACACCCACAAGGGTGACGCTGGACATTGCACTGACTCAAGACTCTCCTCTGGTGCTGTCAATCACACAAGGGTAGGGACCGGGGTCCTGATGGAGTGAATGGCCAGCAAATATCCCAGATGTCCTCAGCCTTGGAATGAGTCCTTAATGGGATTTCTGGGACAACTGGTCCCTGGGCCTAGTGAGCTCAAAGAAGGAGAGGAAATGAAGCCAGCAGCGACAGTTTGTGTTCTGCAACCCTAAGTGTAGCGTGAGGATATCTGACGGATGGCTCCCTGGGGGACAGTTACATCATGAGGGTGACATTGTCGTGAATGGGAATAGGGCTGTTTATAAAGGGAACCCCACAAAGTGATCTTGTCCTCCTTCTGCTCCATGAAGATCCAGGGGTCTGTACCTGGGGTGTGGACACTCCCCTAGAACCGTGCCAACACCCGACCTTCAGCTGTCAGTCTCCAGAAGGGCACAGAATAAACTCCTCTTGCTGATACCCGACCCAGACATTGATACCGCGTGGACTAAGACACCTAAATCAATCTTTAACAGACTCTAGACCTACTGTTCACTCTCAGATCAACTCTTATTCAGTCGGTGTCTGACCAAAAGACCAGCAAACCTAGCATTTCTATAAAAGCAAATGTAAAATGCTGATATTTATGCAGGGTGGGCTCCAGAAGCACCCATCTGTGGGCTACAGATCCCAGGAGGAAAATGGCTTCCTTGACCCTTTTAACACCTTATAATCAATGCTACCATGAGAACAGCTTTCTCTTTTCATAGTTATTCTTTTCTTTATGTGATGGTTTTACCTTTGTCAACATGTAATTCAAGAGTTAACAAAAAAAGAAAAGAAAAATAAAAGAGAGAAAGAAAGGAACCAAATAGAAGGCGTTTTGAAAATGGCAAGACCGCTTAGTTTCCTGACAAGCCCTCTGCCTTGGCACACAGTGAGGCTTTGGAATAAAATTCAGACTGTATGAAGGATGAATAGGTCCTAGCCTGTCTCCTGAATGTGCACTGGGCCAGAGTCATCACTTGGTACACAAGCTTGAATAGAGCGCTTTTTATGCACAGATCCCAAGACACTTCGCAGCTGCTAAAGTGATCCTGAGCAAATATCTGTAGCCACACAGTACAGGTGGCTATGTGGGGCACCAAGAAAAAAAAAGTCTTAGGACAAATTCCAAGAGTTAGCTGCAAAGATAGGGGCAGCATCCAGGACCTGAGCCAGATTAGAGCTCTGGGCGCAGCACGGAGGCCAGGAAGGGCCTGGAGATTTCGTGGCTGAGAAGAGCCACGATCAAACAAATCTGAGGGTCTGAAATAGCAGCTGGCTGTGTGCTGCTTCTATCCAGTGTCCCTTGGCTTCGTGTTAGCAGGGTGACTCGGTAACACACAGCCCTGACTTGTCGGGCAGCTTTAATCATTCAAGCTTGCTAATGAGACCGACTGTCCATCAGAGAGCATACAGAAGTGACTGCTTTCTGTGTTCCTGGCAGGCTTGCTTTATAGCTTCAGGGAAGCCCATTTTCTGTGTTGCTGGGACCAGAAAGGCAAACATCCATGAGCATGTGGTCATCTCGCTAAGATACAGACGGACCCAGTGTGGTCTACGTGCGGTAAGCAGAGGCTGGAGTTCTAGGCTGTGACCAAGGTCAAGGTTAAGGAAAAACCTTTGAGTGTCTGGAAAGATTGATAGCTGCTCATTAGAAGGACCCTCATTTGATTCCCAGCACCCAGGTCTAGACTCTAGTTCCAAGAGGATCTAATACCCTCTTCCTTGGGTGCACACACACACACACACACACACACACACACACTTACTTTTTAAGATGAATGCCCCTTGATAGGACCTTCCTGATGGAGGCTGCCCATTCTTGTCACTATCACCCATAAAATAAAGAAGACTCCAGTCCAAATGTGGGCTCCTCTTGAGAGCACCCAAGCATCAAATAGGGTCCTGCTTGAACCGACTAGCTGATGGATTTGAGAGAAAGGAAGATAAAGAAAAAATAGGGGTTCCACCCTACACAATGGGCTGTGACCATCTTATTTGGTCCTCCTGGGCTGGCTTGTTCCGGGTCTTCTCCCATAGGTCACATCTGCACAAGGACTTGCTTTGACACCAGGAAATGATTGTGGTTTGGGGGCTCATAGAAGTCTTCCAGAACAGACTTAAGTAGGTCAAGGGGCATTTGGGAAATACAGAATGGTTATTACAAATTTAAACTCCAGCCTTCCATACACTAGCTACAGGGTCCTGGGAGGGGGGGGGGTAGGACCACACCATCTCTGAGTACCTAATTTTTCTGGACATGAACAGCATGTACCTACCTGACAGAGCTGTGATGGAGGTTGATAGAGTGAGGCACTTAGCACACAGCTTGATCTGCATTTAAGAACTCCATTAATGTCAGTCATTACTATTATCAGTCATTACTAGTATCAGGACAGCAAGCCCAAGGTGGCCCAGAGCTGATTAGCTTTCTGGTCCCTCTTCAGTGCAGGTTCAGTTCACTCTTGTGTTGTTGGTTGTTTTAATGCTTTTACTCTCTTGGGGGCCTTCCTCCCAAATAAACACACATGGAGACTTCTTCATACTTATGAATACTGGCCTCAGCTTGGCTTGTTTCTAGCCAGTTTTTCTTAATTTAAATTATCCTGTCTACCTTATGTCTCTGAACTTTTACCTTTCCCTATTTCTGTATATCTTTCTTTGCTTCTTACTCCATGGTTTGTTATGTAGCTGGGTGACTGTCCCCTGACGTCCTCCTCTCCTTCCCTTCTGGCTCTCTGATCTCTCTTGCTTCCTTTTCTCCTTCTATTCCATCTCTCTGCCTGCCAGCCCTGCCTATCCTTTCTCCTGCCTTGCTATTAGCCATTCAGCTCTTTATTGGACCAATCAGGTGTTTTAGGTAGGCACAGTAACACAGCTCCACAGCGTTAAACAAATGCAAAACATAAAAGAATGCAGCACATCTTTGCATCATTAAACAAATGTTCCGCAGCATAAACAGATGTAACACATCTGAAAATAATACTGCACAACACTCTTGGGTCCAGTTTAACTTGGACTTCCTTTATTGTGAAGTGAATGAGAAAATCGGGCTCACCTGAGAGAACCCTGTTTTGCTGACGTTTGGCTAGGTCTGCAACCATCTGCCGAGTCTGAGAGGCGGGCAAAATTTACATCCATCTGGCCACTCCTCCCTAGGCTCATGCCATAGGCCTGCTCAGAGTCTCCAGTCCCCAAACCCTCAGGATGCTCATATTTTCACCCCCAAACGGCCCACAGGTTTTCTGAGAATTTGATCCTACAGAGCATGATCACACCCATAGAGTGGGGGCCAACTTACCCCCAGCCAGGGCCACAGGAAGAGCCTATCTCAAGGGGGAATCAGATAGAGGATGGGCATCGGGAGGCGGATCTCAGTTTTGGTATAGGCAATAGGAAACCATTTCATATGCTGAAAAGGCACCCCAGACGGTAAGGCGTGCTGTTATATGTATCATCGCTGCTTTCCATTCGAAAGCCAGCTGTGCGGTATCTAGGTAGCAGTCAGCAGGGCCAGGGAAGTCAGTGATCCCAGTGAGTAACCGTCTTCACGCTGACACATGCTTGGCCACAGGCAGGTTCTCCTGCCTTCCGGTGCTGGTTTCCCTTTCTGAAGCACCACAAGAGTGGGATCTCTGAATAGTCTGGAATTAGTAAGTGGCATTCAACAGCCTAGTGCCTCCGCCCTGCTGTCTGCTGAAATTCCTTTGCTAGAACTGGGTTGCAAGGTGTCCCCCGCAAGCTTCCACATCCACACATTGAGCGTTTTCAGCTCGTGACACTGTTTGGGGGCAATCATGGAACCTGTGGGACACAGGACTGAGATGGTAGGTAGGATCACACAGGTAAATTGATTCTGTTTCTATCCTGAGCTCCTCTCTCTCTCCTTCCTGATCCACCAAGATGTGAGCAAACCACATTCCTGCTGCCTGGGACACCACCATGAAGCTATGAATAAAAGAAATCCTTCCTTCTCAGAGTTGCTTCTGTGGGCTGCTTTGTCTCCGGGATGAGAAGAGCAGCTAACACACACACACACACACACACACACACACACACACAGCTACAACTTTTAACTAGAAACACGACATGGCACGGGGGATGGCCCCAGTGGTGCAGAAGTTCATCCATCTTTCCTCTCATCAAAGACAGCTCAGAGGAGCATCTGTTCCCATGCTTTCCTGAATCCGTATCAGTTGCTTGGTGAAAGCCAATGCAGGGGATGTGTGCCATATGCAGAGATGTTTTGCTGACCTGGGTCCAGTCTCTGTGGACTCCAAGCAGTGTGAGTCTCCAGGTGTGCTGAAAGGGCCAAAGAAGCTTGCCAAGGAGGCCGAGATTCCGGGAGGCTCCGTGCCAGGCACTTTTTTTTTCTTTCTGTCGGTTGGAATGCTTCCACGAAGATCAGTGAATACAAAGGAGGCCACTCCCGAGCCAGAAAGAGGACATGAGCTCAATTCCACCAGACTCAGCCAGCAAGCCTGACGGCTTGTCATGTGTCCCCTCGCACAGGTTGAGCTTACAGCTGTGCTGCTGAGACGGGTACCTTGTGACAGTTACACTCTGGCCAGCCAGCGGACAGGCATGGCTCACACACGGGAGTGGCTGAGGGAAAAGGGCATGGAATTGCCATCCCACATTTAGTTCCGTTGCTGTCTTTTCCGTCCTGCTTCTGTCGTACTAACGTCACCACCTTATGGACAGATGTCTTCACTACAGACAACCCTAATACCTCCACCCCAATACACACACACACACACACACACTTTCCCTCTGGGAATTTTCACTGGGCTCCTGATATTTATTTCAACCTTGTAGGCCTGTAGAGTACAGAGACTAGCCCAGTTGAAAGAGAATATGAGCATATGAGCCCATTAAATAGACTTTTCTCCCTATCATATGCATACATACACTGATTATATTGTACATGTAAGTTACCTATACATAAAATATGTGTGCTACATGAGATGTGTATAAAGAAGATAGACATGCTATACATGGATAATTGCATAGCTTCAGGAAACTTACATTCAATTACTTTTTGTTTAGATAAAAGAATATATAAAAATTGTTTAGAAAGAAGAATACATAATTTAATATAAACTTGAAAGTCTATGTTATTTAAGTATTCAGATATATCATGTATTTAAATAAGAATATTTATTTATTAAGATATTATACAAATCTTATCATCCTGGCTCTCTGTAGTTCCACACTGAAATGCTCCTCTTTACTTTTCAAAACCACCCTGGACTATTGTTTTTATGATTATTTTCCCTGTGTTTGATGTATATTTTTATTGATGTCACAGGGATAAAAATAATTTGGCTCCTAGGCTTCACAGTGTGAATCGGTATAAAGGGCATGTGGTGGTCACTTCATATACATAGAGGACACCTAGCCAAGGCTTGGCATCTGCAGAGATTTAAATACATGGTGACAGGAAGGTAGCAGGGCTGATGGGTACTGAGGCTCAAATTGTTACATGGATCTGTGACCCTAAAGAGGATAATGTGCTCAGTGGCTGTCACCTGGAGGGAGATTCCAGTACCTTTCTGGTCACCGTGGTAGAACACCTCTGTTGCTGGGAAGAGACACCAGCACCAAGGCAAGTCTTTTAAAAGAAAGCATTTAATGGAGGCTCGCTTGCCTACAGTTTCAGAAGTTTAGTTCATTATCATCATGGCAGGAGTATGGTGGCAGGCAGACATTATTCTAGGGTAGTAGCTCAAAACAGCGTCATCATCAGCCGAAAGTCAAGCGTGGGAGTGTTTTGCATCCGAACCACAGCTACCTCGCAGTCCTTCTCTCCAGGAGCCATCAGGTCATCATCCCTTACTTCAACTAGTTGAGTGGATAATTTGAGTCGCGAACTTGATTGTACTGCCGATGGTTTCTCAACATTTCTACAACACAGCAACACGGAAAGACAGGGTCATGTTTACAGAAGATGGGGTGAAGCTGGACGCATGAGAATTTCAGCACTTGTGGGCATCTAAGCAGGCTCCATCCCCTTGTATTTGGAATAGGGTGAAGACACCTTAAGTACGATAGTGTAACAGTGAAGACAATTTTGAGGGCTCTCACACACTCGCTTCTCTGCCCCAGATGACCAATGAACTTGGAATTAGGAGAGCGGAACACAGCAGAAACTATCCCACCCTCCCAGGAACCTTAAGTCCATTTCTCATCCTCTTACTGTGCTTAGAAGTTGAAAACTTACTGGGGCAGCCATCTTGCACAGTTTACTGACTAGCTGAGCTTAATGCAGATTAACACAGCGCAGGTTCTTGAACACACAGAACATTTGCAGGCACTGTGAAATCAGCTACCGCTGAGACTTGGCCATGACCTCTTCTCCCGAGTGAGGGGGCAACTCTTGTCGTTGAGCATGCGATTGATCAAAACTATCCATCTCGTGGTGGCAGGACATGGAGAGAGGCAGTCAGAGAAAAATCAGCAGGCAAAAGCCATCGTCCCCAGATGGGACAGACAGAAGGCTGTAGTGGTAGCAGGCAGTAGAACAACATATTGGCCTCATGATGGCAGGGAAGTAGAGGGAGTGGCAGTCAGAGAGAAAGTCACAGGTAAAAGCCATTGTCCCCAGGAGCATGCCTCAGAAGACCTGTTCCCTACAGTTAGATTCCATCTCCTAAGTTGCCTCTGTCTCCGTGAAATTGTGCCTCCGTAAAATGGATGTGATGGCACCTGCCTGTCATCTCAGCTCTTAGGAGGATGAGACAAGAGGACTGTGAGCTTGGGGACATCCTGAGCTATATAGTTGAGGTAGAAGGGAAAAAAGAGGGAAGGAAAGAAGAAGAGGAGAGAAGGAAGGGGGAGAAAGAAGTAAGTAAAGAAAGAAATATATTTCAAGGGGTTAGTCTGGGGCAGAGGTCAGAAGCCTCAGGATCTGGTCATTCTTCCCAAGCCCTGCCTCTGACCATCAGCTGAACTGAAGATCAAGCCTCAGCACTAGAGCCTTAGGGAGGAACGAGCATCCAAGCCACAACAGCAGGGACCATAGTCCTATGAAGTTTCCCTCTGGTTGTTGGCTTGTGTATGTTTATGTGTGTGTGTGGGGGGGGGGTTCCACATTTATGGCAATTGCAGTTCAGAGGAGTGGGACAGTTCAAAATGCAAAAGACAGAGAGGAAGATTTTCTGTTTGTTTATTTGGTTTTTTTTTTTCAGCCACACTGAGAGCAGAATGCTGCTGTGGTCAGGTGGAGAAGTGGCTATTATGGGAAAGAGAAGGAGAGAAGAAGGAAGGCATTTTATGGGGGCAGGAACTTGGTGTTATGGTGAGCACAGTGCTGCTAAGACACAGAGACAGTTCTGAAATAGAGAGGCCTGGATCTGAACCTCCAGCTCTAGGCCCTCCAGCCTCCAAATTGAGGTTTGCCTCTGACTTAATGGAGCAATTTTCTTCTACATCGCAGTGGTCATGCCACTGCGAGATGGATTGCAACACAAACCCATCTTTTTCCATTTCGCATCCCAAACCACCATGCAATTAGTTTCTAAATAAATGTCAAAGGCTTCTGTGGGAGGCTCTCAAGGTGAGGCTTAAGTATCAGTGGCCAGCCACGGAGAGAGCCTGTGCTAGCTGTTCCACTAAAAGGGCTCAGCCCTTCCGCCTAGACACCCTGTGCTCCCCAGAGGCATCAATGCCAGGCGCGCACTTTGAACGTTGTCGTGGCCAGGTGATTAAAGAGTCAAAAAGAAGTTGGAATCTGTTGTTAAGATTCCCCCCACCCCGTCTTAAGGTTAGCACAGATCTTCTGTTGCAGAATTGCTCCTCCGACTCGCCATCTTCCTGGTTTGACAAGATGGTTACATGTAAAGATGACCTCACCCTCAGTATGAGTGAGGACAGACAATATGAGTTGAATGCTGCCCTTCCCAGATTTCATACATGAATATCCTATCTCCATAACCTTGATATGAAATCTTGTTTGGAAATAAGTTTGTGGAAGATGTACTTGGTTGAAATGAGAACTTAGTCTAACTAGATGCTAAAATTGGATATGTGCCAAATCGCCTATGGCTGGTGTCATTATCAAATCTGGATAGATGCATGTGTATATGGGGGAAATGTCACGTGATGATGAAGTCACATGTTAGAGTAACACAACCCCAACAAGACGAGTAGTCTCAAAGATGGCCGGCCAAAGACAAAAGCAGGGAAGGAACTGGAACATTTGAGAGCAGGGCTCACAGCCTTGGTAAGTGACCAGCCCTGCCAGCACTGAGACTTCCAGCTTCTGGAACTGTGAGGCCATTTCTGTTGTTTAAGTCACCTGGTCTGTGGTATTACATTACAGAAGCCCCAGCAAATGAAGACAGTGATTGATGATAAAATTAAATGTTAATAAAGCTAATCACTCGGGACCCTAGGACACACACTCTGCAGAATGTGCCAACTGGAGCAAGGGGCCGGTGCAATCCCATCCAGAAGCTGCGCTGTGGATGCTATGAAATTTTCATCTATTGATCAAACGAGGACCATTTTGTGATGAACACAGTAGGAGGTGAGAGCAGAGAAACAGCAGCTTCCCCCAGAGGGGGCAGGGCAGGGGACCATTGAATGAGGCAAGGCTTGGTTAGAGCTCGAGTCTTCAAACCCAAACAGAGTTTGGCCTGTGATGAGTTAGTAGAGGATGGAGTCCCTATGCACAGCCATGGGGACATCGGGCTTCTCCTTCTACATCACCGTAGCATCACTGATGGACAGGGAGCAACAGCCAGGGTGGCCCAGACACAGTCACATGGGTGTCAGCTTCAGAGAGCCAGTCTGTCTGTTTCTGTCCTACAGAGCTGACTGTAAGCAAACCAGGACATTCCCTGGAGATTGTTTGGGACACTGACTAAAGCAAACCTTGCAGAGATGCGGGTCAGAGCCAGAGTCATGTCTTCTGGGTGTGAAAGAACCTGTGAACTTGAACTGAAGTCTCTAGCAGGTGGGTGGGTGTTTGAGTTACATGCTCACCTCTGAACCAGCAAAAATGGGTGCTGTTCCTGGCTGCCTCCTTGGGTCAGTGTCTTGCACACTGGGTAGCCCAATTTGTTGCATGGAACCAGGATAATGAAGAGGGAATTAGTTCCAGGGGCAGAGAAAACAATTAGCTGATTTAGTAATTAGGATCATATTACCCTTCCAGGGTGAACATTAATTAGATTCTTGTTTTAATTAACATTTTCATCCTTGCATTGATTATATTATTTAGTGCTACATGGTGAAGGATGGTGTGTGTAGCCACTCAGGTTGGTTTAGCAATTTAAGAGTCCAGATGGGAGTGGCAGGGTCGAGCCACTCCACGTTATCAGTCAACAAATATCAACTCACTCCCTGATACGTGCAAGGAACTTGCTAGACATTAGAAATGGGGAGGAGGGTGGCGGGTTTCCACATACAGAGTCCCTAACAATTACTCTTTAAAGTAATACAGGGAATACAATCCCACCAGCCCCAAATAACCTTTTTTTTTATGACTTTGCACATTGGGTTTTCCATCTTCTAAAAATGCCTTGTCTTCTAGTGTCTCTCATCTCAAGACCTGCCCTTCAATTACCTTACCTACACAGTTCCTCCAGAGCAGAGGAACAGGACACCCACCACCTAGTTGGTATACCCATGACCACTACAGAGCTCTCACGTACGGAGTGTTCTAGTGAATGGCTACTGTCTTAGCTGTCTCACTAAAGTACATGTTCTTCATTGTGATTGGTTGAAGAGGATCTTCCCAAAGTGATGGCCCTTTGGAGCCTCCAAAGCTGATTTTATTTGAAATGCGAGTCTTTCATTTGTAAACAACTAGGAATCTCAATGTGAGTTCATAGGGGACATCACTTGGGCCCAGTGATGTCTTCATAAGGAAAAGAAGACTGTAGTCTTCATGGTTATGAAGACTACATGTAGACTGTAGTCTTCATGGTCAACCGGACTGGAATTAGAATTACCTAGAAGACACACTCCTGGGGGCATCTGTGGGAGTGTTTCTAAGGAGGGTTAACTGAGTAACCCTGGATGGGGCAGCACCATCCCATGGACTGGAGTTCCAAACAGAATAAAAAGAAAAAAGAAACTCTGTGGGGTGTGTGTGTGTGTGTGTGTGTGTGTGTGTGTGTGTGTGAGAGAGAGAGAGAGAGAGAGAGAGAGAGAGAGAGAGAGAGAGAGAACATGACTACCAGCTTTCATCTTTCAACTTGTAAGCCAAGAAAAGTCTTCACTCCTTAAATTGCTTTTGTTTGGTATTTTGTGACAGAGATAAGAAAATAAATAAATTCACAGAGAGGGAAGTGTGGATACGGAGGGACACAAAATGAAGATCATGTTACAATAGAGACAGAAATGTAATGATGTAATCATGAGCCAAAAAACAACAACACAAAAACAACTTGAAAGCTAAAGTAACATAGGCAGGAAGGCATCTCAACCCTCCAGCACATCCCCAGAGACTTGGGGGCAAACACCATCCTGCTGTTGCCTTGATCTGAGACTTCTGGTTTCCAGAAGTATAAAGACCTAATCTGTGATGTTTCAGATTATGCAATCTGTTCCATTGCAGGTTATTGATCTCAGCTCTTCTTCCATCATTATTGACTAAAGGAACACAGAAAGAAGAGGGACAGATTGAAGAGGGAGAAACAGAAGGAGGGAGGGAAGGAAGGAAGGCATGCCAGGTGGACACTGAGACATAAAAATGTCATGTTCAAAGTCAGACTGATATACAGTGAGTCCTAGGCCAGCCTAGGTTGCATGTGAGACCCTGTTGTTAAAAACCAGTAACAGACGAAGAAAGAGGAAGAGTAGAAGGAAAAGGAGGGGAAGGGAGAAGAAGGGAGAAGGAAAGAATAAGGGAGTGAAATTGCATGAATGTGTCAAGTTTTCCATGTTATGTGTGTGCAAAGAACCCAACCATGGCTTCGTGGATCATGTGTGAGCAGTGGTCTGCTGATACATATATGCTATGGGAATGCCTTCAGCCAATAGCCTTTAAGATACCAGCCCACTTTGGATGTGGTCTCATGTACTACAAATGCAGACAAAAAGTGTGTGTGACTCTCTTGGCCGCTGAATTCGGTTCCAGTTCTCAGTGCACAAAAAGGACTGTAGATTGCTACCCTTTCTGTGACCTTATCCCCAAATAAATAAACCTTTGTTATACTCCATTCCAAGCTATTGTATGTCAACACAAATATCTGAATAAAGGCATCCGTGAGGATGGATTCTAGAAAAAGCTAGATCTCTCTCTAGGTTCCTGAATGATGCAAAGAAGCTGAAAATTTTAGATCCCTGGATTGCCTCCTTGAAAAGCATGCAGGCACAATGGTCTATTACAAATGCCTTGTAAAATATACTCAGGAACTGGTAGCCAAAGCTGTCTTTATAACCAGGCAAAACTGAGTTTATCCTAATGTTACCAGTGCTCAGGGAACGGGTCAAGTATAATCATTTCTCTACTACATATACCCCTTCCCACAAGGCATCCGATTTTAATCATATGTATGCCCAGTTACTCATAAGTATAAGATGTAAATAGTGGATTATTCCTAAAAGTTAGCACTAGATATGTTCCAGGATGTGTCTGAATATAAATGGAGCATTATCAAAGGATTGTTATGGGGAGTAACTTGTTTATATTGTTTAAATTAATGCTAAGTGCATTATTCAAAGATTATATGTGCATAGTTACACTCAGATGATGTAATGTATATGTGCATAGTTACATCCAGATGGTGGTCTTGAGCTTCCAAGTACATTACTATAAGAGGAGTACAAGCAGAGTCCCGGGTGTCCGAGCTATTTCCTATGCTTGTTTGCCGTGCTATTTGAGGTACTAGCCTAAGAGAGCTTCCATATAGATATATGGTTGGAAAGTCAGAACTGGATAGTTAAAAGTCATAATATTTTCTGTTGTTCCTGGTTTATCAAATAACAATTATAAAATCTAAAGTGTATCACGTGCCTATACCATGACAGGAACTGTAAATACTAAATATATACTAAATATAAGAAAGGCAACACCATAAGTAACTATGTTTCTATTTGAGCACACTTGAGCCTAGAGTAGAGAAATAACTTGTTCAAGGTCTTGTGATAACTAATTCACAATAATCACAAATTTATTCATCCTTCCTCCAGACCCCTGGCACCTGGGCAAACTGCTCTGGAAGGACTTCTCTGGCCCAGGGAAGTCATACTCGATCATTGAGATTTAGTTCTAGGAAGGAAAGGGAAGCCAGAGGACAGGAGCGAGGGTGAAGACTAGGTTCATGATTTCCCACAGCTGTTTCCCATCCATCTACACAAGCCCTATTGAAGGCAGCGTCCTTGAGGCTCAGTGGCAGATAAATACATTGGCTAAGCAAGCCCCAAGCCTGCCAGTCCCGCTTCCTGGCCCTTGAACATAATACACATCCTTTTGGATGTTTTTGTGTGGGGAGCACACACGATGCTCTTGGCTCATCTTCCACCGCATCTCTTTCCCGGTGTCCTCGGCAACCAAGGTTGTGAGATTTTCGCATCCAAGAACTAAATCCTCCGCTGGAGGGATGCAGCAGGCTGTGTATTTGGTAAGAGCATGGGGAGCGCAGATGTACTTTTCTCCAACCTCCAGCCCTCAGCCTTGTTTGGTTCATTCTGGTTTCAATGTTCAGCCCTTGTTGTCAGGCTCTTTCCCACTTTTAGATACCTGTGAAAGGATGGCAGGGTTTCATCCCTCACAAACCAAGAGCAAACCTCCCTCTCCATTGAGAATGCTTATCCAGCATCCCTGCAACTCCTGAACAACTGCATAGCCATGCCTTTCCTCGGGTCCCTTCAAAATAACCGAAGAACAAAAGGAACCCCAGGAAGATCTCCATCCAGGCCTGCTAGCATAGGATGTTCCTTTGCCTTCTGCCTCTGTAGCATTTCCTGGAGTGGCAAGGTATTTCATGCTTGTATGGGACAATATCCCATCTTCATTTCTCTTGTCCCCTGATGGCTACTGAACCTCCTTCATTTAAACACAGGTTTATGTAAATTGTTTTTCCTTCAGTATCTCTCCTGCTGGGTGCTACACAGCTGTGCTTTTTAATATTCACCCAGTCTCTGAGGGGGAGAATCTCTGTTTTGAGTCAGCAGATTCCATCTGAACCGCTTGTGATTCTGAGTGTGGTAGCTTCACACCGTGTTTTGGAATGCTACCAAGGAGTTCTGATTGCAACCAGAGCACCTGGTGGTCTTGTTGAGGAGGCTGAGGAAGATGCTCTTGGAGGGGAGGGTGTGTGTGTTTGTGTGTGAAGGAATCAGAGTTCATATCAAGTCTCTGGTACTTCCTGTGCACCTCCATCATAAAGGAAGACTTGGTAAAAGAGCAAAACAACATAAAATTCAGGGGTGAAGTTCAAAGGAAGCCAGCTGCAGCCCAGGAAGTCATGGTTGGGAAGCTCAGCCCTACCCATCCCAGCTCTGCTGTGTTCTCTTGAGGAAGGGCTGGAGGAGGCTGTACCGATGTTACAGACGTTACAGGGACAGGAGTCTGACAGCTGTGACTGGCCCTCATGTCAGAGCTTGGTGAGTCAGCTGGTCCCTCCCACAGCTCCAGGGTGCTGTGTCAGGTGGAGCCTGTCTCCCTGGGTGGGAAGATGGGTGCCAGCCGATCATTATCGGCACCCAAGAGACCTTAAAAGACCATGATCTCAAGCTGCTCCGGGACACATTTCCTTTGTCCGATCCGGTTAAGAGCGGTGGTTCTCACCCACAGGCGCTCGGGACTGCCCACGGGAGGGGTTCTCACAGGCTGACTCACAGACAAGAGGCAGTCTGTTGGTTTTCTGTGTCTGTGGGTTTCTCACCGCACTCTGGGAACTGCGCCATCAGTCAGCACCAGCGAAATCTTTCTTCCTACCCCGTCATCCCTACTGACAGGTCCGTCTAACGTGAAACTGCACGTCATAAAAACAGAACTGGCCAGTCTTTCCCAGGCCTTCCATGCCCATCCATAGGTTAACATTGACTGCTTTGTGGGGGTCTATCTCAATCAACTTAAGTTTTTTGGATTTTGCTGAGGAGCACCGCAATCCCCCACATGCTTCACGGGGCACAGGTTCCCAGCAGCTACTATCAGTAGATGATCCCCTTCTTGATGTCATGTTTTCTTGGTTTCTCCCCTTCCACATCCCTCAGTGCCTTCTGTCTAGCCTAGCACTGGATTACCCAGGACCACATCTAAAGACCTCTCATCTTTTGTCCCCCATCATTTCCTTCCCCCCTTTCCCATTTCTCTCCCTCTGTTCTCTTCTTCACCCTCTCTCTCTAAACCAGTGGCTCTCAACCTTCCTAACGCTGTGGTCCTTTAATATAGTTTCTCGTGTGGTGGAGACCCCCAATCTTAAAATTATTTTCATTGCTACTTTATAATTGTAATTTTGCTACTGTTATGAATCGTAATGTCAATGTCTGATATGTGTCCCCTCCAAAGGGTTGAGAACCACTATTCCGGGCACTCTTTCCCATACCATCTGTACACCCATGCCTCTCATATCTGCCTTTCTAGTCCTTATCAGGAACCTCAGGCCCACATGTCCCTTCTGTCCCCTCATGTGTCCAGTTGCTTGTCCAAACTCTGCCTGAGTGTTGAATAAACAGCTCCAGGTTAAATGTCCACAGCTCGTGCTGTGCTTCCCAAACCCATTCCTCCCCGAGCCTTCCTTTGTGAGCCAAATGGCTCCATCAAACTAGGTCGTTCAAGCTCAAAGCTAAGACTCCTTAATCGGACTCCTCTTCTTGAATCACAGCTCACATTTGACCAGCGAGTGCTATTGATTTTAAGCTAATTCATCTCGTCACATCCACCACTCCAGACCTAGTCCAATCACGGACTGTAGGCAGAGACTATAGCCTTCTCGTGTTTTCCGGTAGTCTTTGATCCCTGAGAAGGAGTCCTTGGACCCCCAAAGGGGTTTGCAACCCACGGTTTGAGACCCACAGGTTGAGAACCACTGTTCTAGATGTAGCTGTGTGTGCGCGCACACACACACACACACACACACACACACACACACACACAGAGTCAACATCCGGCTTCACCTACTTTGGCAGAGAAGTTTATGAATGACTGAGGCACCTGTTAGTTGATCTACAACTCTACTAAATGGTTCAGTTTCAGGACCTATGACTCCACTACTCAAGACAGTGGCTAAAATTTCACAATGTCATTTCACAAGTAGGGTACTTGAACCTGAGTGAAATTTAGAAAAACTGAGTGGAAGCTAAGAATCCCCTTCTTCGGTCTCGCCAGCCATACCTGACGTGCTCAGTAACTCCAGTGACTAGTCACAATCCTATGACAGAGATTTCCATTATTGCAGTCTAGCAGTGAGGTTTCTACCAGAGCAAGCCTCCCCAACCCCACTGTTGTTACTGCTTTAGATGCCAGCCCTGTCTGCACATGGAAATGTAGCTCTCTCCTGGTTAGACAGTGGGTCTCTCAGGGACCTGGGAATTTCAGTTGAGCAGGCTAGGAGCTGACGAAGGCAGCTTGTAAAAACACTTGCCAAGAGCCTAGCCCACACACAGAGTAGATGGACATCTACAAGAGTCAAGCCGTCACTGACTCAGAGGGACTGGGAAAAGCACACCTTTGGGCCAGGGAGGGGCTTTCTCCCAGGTTTCACTCAGTGAACTCAGAATCCCAGGTTCTTGTGGGAATGACGGTAGGCTAGGCACCTGTTTTACGGGTTTCCATTCCATAACTCCAGTGAGGTTGTTGGCTTGTTTGAGGTCAACAGGAAATGACTTGGGCTCTTATGTTATCTCTTCCTTGGTGCTTCCTATGCAAATGATAAAGAAATGCTGCTTCTTGGACCAAATTATATTAAAATTACCTCTGTCTGCTCCAGGGCAACTACATTGGATTTCCTCTCCTGCAGCTACATTGGGTTCGTCACTGTTCCTATAGAAGTATTTCTTTGTTTGTGTGAACAAGTAGAGGATGAATGGTGGAAGATGCGGAAATGGCCTCAGACCTGGGCTAACGGAGGAGCCTGTGTTTCTACAATGTCATCATTTCTGCTGGTCCACCACTTCACATCTTAGAACATCAGAGCAACTCGGCGTTAGTCTCTCATGATGAGAATTCAAATCTTCGGAGCCAAAAGGGAGCAAACGGAAGGGGGGAATTTTCTCTAACGCCATCAGAGAGCTTTCTCAGAAAGTCATTTCCTTTCTCTTGTTTCTGGCAGAAAATCCAACTGAGGAAAGAACAAATCTCACTGAAAAGGAAACCGTGGCAACAGGAAGCTGTCAGGAGAACTGGTGTCTGTGTTGTGTTAGGTGTGCAGGCTTCCAGGGCGTGTCAGGTGACTCAACACTCCAACGCTAAGTGCTTGTTACAGATACCGAATCTCCTACCACTATCTCTTACTTCTGTGAGGAAGAACGGGAGTGTGTGTTACACAGTAGGAAAACATAGGCCAGCTCTTATTCACATGGCAAAGAAAGCCAGTTTGTCACGGTCACATTCACTTCTCTTTACTAATATCCATAACGTTAGGGGAAATCCACTACGAATGATTCAGGAGATCAGGAGTGGATTTTTCCCACTGATTGCCACTGCCATCTTTTCTCAAGTTAACTGTTAATTAATAAGTATTGGGCTTTGTTTCTTACTTCTGATTATAAAAATAATCCAGGCATATTATAGAAATGCAGACACATGTAAAATAAACTAAGATTATGTGTAATCTTTCTACCTGCATTTAACTGGTTTATATATTTTAGCATATCCTGTTCTTTTTCCCACATGGACCAGTGATAATCATACTTTGTTGATAGCTGCTTTTTGTGTTTAGCAATGTATTATAATGAAGACATTCTCACCCATTATTATTATTTTTTTTTTTAGAAAACAAAGCAGTATAAGTTAGAACATAATTCCCAGAGGCTACCAACATCTCATTGGGTGAAGGTGTTTGCCACCAAGTCTGATGGCTTAAGTTTGATTCCCCAGGTCCACACGATAAAAGAAGAGAACTATGAGCTGCCCTCTGTCTCCAACATGTGTGGAGTGGTACACACCCTGCCGATGAATAAACAAACAAACAAATAAATGAAATTTCAATCCCCCAAAATGTATAAACAATAACTAAAATGTTGAGGCAATTTTCTTTATTCCAAATGCTTTAAGAAACTATAAACATTGAATATGAAGGAGTTGAACATCTTTAAGGAATTAAAGCAAACAAAGCAAATATAATATATATATATATATATATATATATATATATATATCAAGAAAAAGTCAATTGGGAAAAGCTTCTTGCCACAAGTGCAGATGGGAAGTTAGAGCTGTGAGTGTAAAGAGATGTCTTGTATGTCAGGTATTCTGCTATCAGGCCCCCAGCTGCAGGATAACATCTGTGGGCCCCAGATCCCCTGCTGCAGGGTGTCATCCACAGGTCCTTTCCTTGCTGTGGGTCCCCATTTCACCCACTGCTGTTTGCCTGCAGCTGAAAGGACTCTTGAGCATTTCCTGCCGTGCCCTTCTGCCTGCAACACACTCTCTTTGCCACCAGTATCATGAAATCCATTCTCACTGGGTTTACAATTCTAGGTTGATGTGTTTTCTTTTTACTTTCCAACATTTTTAGGTTATTCCCCCTTCTCTTTTTAGGGTATCTGTTTGTTACAAGAAACCTGGTGTACAAAGGGAGCTCCAGGACAGGCTCCAAAGCTACAGAGAAACCCTGTCTCGAAAAAAAAAAAAAAATTAAAAACCACCTCACTTCTCTATGTATAATGTGAGTGATTTTTTTCCCCCTCTGTATGTGATGTCTGTGTTTTCTATGAGTTGGTTATATATGTTTTTCTGTGATTATCCTATTTGAGATTCATGGTCATAGACTAAAAGTTGGGCTCTCTCTCTCTTTCTCGCTCTCTCCCTCACTTCATGCACAATAGACAAACACTATACTCAGCTACGCCCCTACCTATTACTTTTTGTTTTGAGACAGAGTCTTACTGTGCTACCGAACCTGGCTTCTCCTCGCTGTTACCAAGGCAGGTCTCAAACTTGTGACCCCCCAGCCTCGGCCTCTCACAGCAGGGACGACAGACTGGCCAGCACCATCAGGCCTGGATAAGGCAAGCCTAAGACCGTTAGTCTTTCAAAGGCCACTTCTTTCCAATGTCACTTTCACATTCACGCTCTCCCTCTAGGACAGCTACATCCGGGCTGTTCAGTCTTCCTGTCATTCTCTTTGATCTCTTTGATCACTTGCCTTTCATGATTTTTCGCCTGTGTCAATGAGACAGCTTCTCTTGCTGTGTTTCCAGGTTGATTGGCAATCTCTTGTCCTCTACATCAGTTGAACGGCTTTCATTCCAGAAACCATAAAGGCCAGTGTTGGAGTTGCCACTGTATTTTAAAAACAGATTTCCTTTCTCTTACAAGATTTCATTGTAATTCCTCTGTTAAATCCATAATTTTATTCAGTTGTTTAAACATTTGTCTTTAATCTTTGGGTCATACATTTAGCTGTTGTTAAGGGCAACACCTGTGCAGTCACCCCAGGTCTGGTTTCTAGAAAATGCTTTTACCCTGGGTCTTTGTGTCACAGGCAGGAAGGTGTGGCCTGGAGACACAGCTCCATGCTGCCACCTGCAGCTGCCTGGGGAGGTCTTCTGAGAGAGCATCACTCAGGGGAAAAGAGGAAGAGAATTTCAGTACATGACCAGATGAAGCAGAGTTGGGGTCTCCTGGGAAGAAAGGTTCACATACTGGTAAGAAAGCGTGAGTTTATGAGCAGGAGGTGTGCCTTGGAGAAGAATAATTCACATCTAAGTGTGAATGTGGACTCTCAGGGAGAGCTATGCTGAAGTGTCTCAGCTGTAGCTGTACATGTGCTTTTAGTGGCTCTCAGATTATATCTCAAAGGGTTTGCTAAAAAAAAAAAAAAGCAGCAACAACAAAAGACCTTCTCCTCTTCCTTCTCCCCACCCCACCTCTCTTTCTCTAGTGAGAGTTATATTATAGGGTGATATTATAGGGTTGTTCCAGAACTGCCTTAGATAGGATTGTAATCTGATCATTTAAAACACGGGTCACAGGGCTTGGGGGCTTAAGATGTGAATCTCACTATAAATAGGGTTTCCCATGCAATTCCTCGAGAATTGGAAAGGAGAAAGGCTGTATAGCTTAGCCCTTAAGCATGATTCATCACTACTTTAATATCCTTACCTGAAGCATCTCCATCTAAAAGGGATGCCATCTCCATAGGCAGACATCCCAACAGCTGCTCGTGCCGCTGGAACTCTTGACTCTCATCTGATAGGAGACTCCACGCAGACTCTGAATAAACGACTTTTTCTTCGCCATGTCCCTTTAATTCCCCCCTGTCTTTCTATCCTGATCCATGGATTATATTTTTCTGCTTCTTTGAAAGTTAAATGGTGCATTTTATTTAAGAACAAACATTGTGCAAGCCAGGCATGGACGAGCATGCTCTAATCCAGCACTTTGGAAAGGCTAGAGGATCTAGAGGCAAACGGCAGCCTGGGCTGCACAAAGCAAGCAGCCAACAAGCTGAGAGGGACCCTGTAGATAACACACGGCAGAGGCTCACAATTCTGCTATCTTCCTCTGGAAACGAAATCTGTTGTTATTTTTTGTTGTACATTATTTTTATTAGAGGATTTACGCTTACATAATGAGGACCAATGAAAGATAAAAGGCTTCCAAAATAAAACTGAAACTCAACGGAAATAGTTAAATGTGTGAAAATGTACAAAAAACAGAACACCGAAGACTTCCAGTGACATGGCTGAGCAGAAGAGGAAAAATACCTGGCAGTAAATTTGAAGGACATTTCCTAACAGCACCTAACCAGAAATTTAAGGATCTCCTAAGAGGTCAGGTGCAAAGCCAATCGGATTCGCATGTTAAATTGCAGGTCGTTTAGTACCCGACCTGAGCGTGTACATGTTTGGCTTTATGAAAATCTGTTGTGAGTCCTTCTAACTTAGAAGACTCACTCCCAGACTGTTTCCTTGGCAACTTATTAGGGCTTGACTTTAGGCTTTTGGAGAGGGGGCCTACAGAAAGTTGTGCTGAACTAGTTACTTAAGTTTAAGCAAACTAAAAGTCTAATGAGATTAAACACTCAGCTATGCAGTTAGCGGAGTCACAGTTCGAGGGTGCAGTGGCCACATGCATCCACAGATCGCATGTGCCAAACTGAAACTGTGCAGCTATAGGAGATTTCTGTTATTGTGTGAAATTATGCCCATCACTGTGTAGCCCAGGCTGGCCTCACAATCTTTCTTTCTTACCTTCCCATGGGATTCCACTTGGATTACAGGTGTGTGCTACCATGAACTGAGAGCAATGTAGTTTTTTTTTTTTTTTTGGTCAGATAGTAAATATTCTAGACCCTATGGTTCATGGAGGCCTGTTGTATCTATGGCCTCTGCCATGGCAGCATGAAACCATAGTCTAATAAACATGAACTTGAATGTATTCTAATAAAACTTTACTGTTCAGCCAGGTAAGAGATGACCAAGTGCAGCCTACAGACCATAATAACTTCAGAGCAGGGGTCAGCAAATTGTCACCCAAAGGCCAAACTTTACCCCTTGTCTAATTTTTGTTTTTCTAAAGAGCAGTTCACTTCAGATAGGTTCCCCACACCATGACACACACACTGCTCGACAGTCTCTAGAACGTTCACAGAGAAGCATCTCACATCTGACACCACGGTTTTGTCAATCAAGTCTCCCAGGAGCCCAGGTTTGCTCGCTGGCTCCTGTCTCATCGTGGCTGTTTTCCCGCTTGATAGCAGGGGCAGTGTGGTCCTTCATGTCACACGTATCTGCCACTTGTCTCTTCAAAGAAAATTTGCTGTAGACATTGTCCTCCCTCCTCCGGCAGGTGTTTTCGGGGTGTTGACATGCTGAGGTCTCTCATCCTTACCAAGCTTGCCACTCCAGCGTCCACAGAACTAAAGGCTCCTTTCTAAAACCACTTCTCGCTCTCGCCCGTGCCAGCTGCTGCTTGCTGAGTGTCAGGTGCTGCCCACTGGATGCTCAGGACAGTCCTTGGCTACAGATTTCCAGGGGCTTCATATGACTCTCTGGAGGTTTCTCTGCATGGCTTCCTCTTATAGAATGCATTATTCTAACCCTGGGCATACTCTTCAGTCTTTATGATATGTTTGTTAGGGGACTAAGAGTATTTAAAATTTTCCACAATGGTGGCTAGTTCCTTTTATGAGGTCCCTTTCATTTTGAGGCTGGCTTTAGGTACCAATTCATGTAGAATGATTTCCTTTCTCCTGTCATTACATAGAAAGCCTCTTGATCTGTATAAATATTTTTGCCTTAAAATCTAATCACAGATTCTGTCCACTTTCTCTCCTTTAGATTCATGTCTGGTGTCGTTTTCCATCCTGTACTTTGGACCTTTTGATCTTTAGAGATGTCTTGTGTAAGAGAGGACTTGACTAAATAATTCAAGCTTGGTCTGAGAGGCTTTGGATTCTACATAAAGTAGCTAGTTTATAATCATTTAAATGTAATCTCTAACCTATTTTTTCTATGTCTTAATTTGTTGTTCATAAATATCCCAATATCAGTTTTTTTGCTCATTCTGATCATTTATTTATTTTTTTTCTGTGCTAGTTGGGAAACTGTATGTTCAATCTTTTCTCATAGAGCTCATTCTGGAACGTTAGTGGGCATACTGATCATATTTTAAATATAGCGAATAAGTTCGCATTCTTTCTTCACATTAAAGGAACTTGGAGTCTGTTAATCCTTCTGTCCTTCCAAATCCATTCTTTCTTTTTCCCTTCACGGGAATGTAATGTCATTGTTGGTTTTTTGTTTTTAAGATTTGCTCATTTATTGGCCACTCTCTGAGCTCAGGATGTCATCTCACTCCGTGGCGGTAAAAGAGTGACATTCCCCTATTTGTGGCAAACTCCTGCACTTCCATCTCCTGTGGCCATTTGACCTAAGTCATCTAACATCTGTGCTGTCGTTTTGCAAGCTTCACCAGGCTGTATCAGAGTGCGCACTCCTTTCTATTTATAGAAAGAATCCTGCCTGGATTCTCCGGCATTCCTAAGTCTGAGTGGAGTCTCCTCCGATCTGAAAACCTCTCCCTGGACTCTGTAGCAAACTTCAACCTATCTGTCTTCCAGTTTCCCAATTCTTTCTTTAGCCGTGCTATTCTTATGCCAACAACTGAGATTCATTCAAACAAAAGCAAGCAAAAACTTCAGTTTTCCTATCTTTTCATTTCTAGAAGTTCTAATTTGATCTTTGATGCATTTTCCTTGATAACTTTAACATTTTGTGTTACTTATTTATATTTATAGGTGTGACTATGTCCTGAGTTGCATGCTCCCTCTCCACAAGTTTGTATTGGGATCCTAAGTCCTAGTTTTTCAGGATGCTGCTGTGTTTGAAGTCAGAGCCTTGAGCAGAATTAAAGTTAAATGCTAGGGTGGGCTTTCACTCAGTGTTTTGTCTTCCTATTACAAATGGAGATGAACTTGTTATCAGAGACGGAAGAGTATAAAGCCCAGAGAAAGAGGGCATCTGTAGCATAAGGGGGAAAGCCTCAGAAAACACGGGCTCAGAAAACACAGGCTCTGCCAACACCGGTCTCGAAACTTCCTGCCTGCACAAGTGTTTGTCATTCCGCCCACCCAGTCTGGGAGTCCCTAATAGCTAGAGGCCCCTCCATTTCTGTCGTTTCTTTTGAACATAAATTTAAAATAACTTGTTTTCTGTCCTTTGGCTGGCAATACGGCTTTAGAAACCTCCAGACACTGAGCGTTCTGTCCCCATTTTCACCTGTGGCTGTGGATAGGGCCTGGCATCTTTAGGAGTCTGTGATCACACTGGTGAGTTCATTTGTTTAAAGGTCTTAGTTCTTGGAAATGCTCAGGAAAAAAAGGAATGAGCTTGCTTTTATTAAGTCTGTATCTAGGGCCACTTCCAACCCAGGAGCATTGTAGACCAATTCTTAGCCTCGAGTTTGGGCCACTAGTTAGGCAGTATGACCTGCAATTAAAATGGTCTACAGTGACCTTGTGCACGTACACAACGAAGGCAGATATATTGTCCCACTGCTCTGCGCTAAGGTTGGAGAAAGGCAATTGCGCTTCATGTATAGGTTGGTGGTAGTGGCAGTGGGTTGCTAGCGGCAGCTGTGAAACAGGGAGTCTGTATGTGTAGCGCAAGCTCTAATTGGTCTTAATAATGAAAATCCAGAGTCAGATCTTAGCAGGTGAAAGCTGAAAGACCACAGAAGCTGAGAAGCCAGCCACTAGTTTTTAACTCTACTTCATACCAAAAAGGCAATCCTGTCTCAAGGAATCCTAAGAGGGAATCCTCAGCTCCTGTCTCCTCCCGCCCAACCATGTCACTTCCTGTCTCCACCTCCCTAGCTCTGAGATTAAAGCTGTGAGCCCTCACCGCTTGACTCTTTTAGACTCTTTTCTCTTTTAGACCAATTCAATCCTGTGTAGCCCAGGGTGGACTTGAACTCGCAGAGATCCACCTGTCTCCTGAGTGCTGGGATTAAAGGTGTGTGCCACCGCTGCCTGGCTAACTTGTGTGACTAGCTCCACACTCTGATCTTCAGGCAAGCTTTATGTGTTAAAGCACAAATAAAATATCATCACATATATGCCATTCATTCTCACAGTGAGACACATCCCCCTGGGGTCCCAGGTCTGTGTAACAATCTCTGTATTATTGAAGTCGCTAGTTTTTTGTTTTGGTGTTTGTTGCTGTTTGTTTTGTTGTTGTTGCTTCTGCAGCATGGCTACTGGAGTTTGACAACTGCCATCTGGACAAAAGACAGATTTAATGTTTCAATGACAATTCGAGAAGGAGAGGTCCTTTTTAACAGGGAGCCTCTGTCCCCCTTTCCTGGAAGAATGAGGCTGGTCTCCTGGGAGCAGTTTATTGCTGCTTTTATTGCTATCTGCTACCTTCCTGGCCAGTGAGATGGATCTCTAAGGAGAGCCAGGTACAGAAGGGAAGCATCTTCTCAAAGTCAGCTCTAGATGCCCCAGCAGTTTAGCAAAGGAAAGAAAGCAATATCCACAGAGCGGCCAGCACCCAAGCTCTCATAGAGGCACGGCCACAGGATGCTATGGAAACCATGGGTTCCCACCATCCTCTCTCCATTCATTCTCTCCAGTTCCCACACACACTTCTGGAACAATAAATAGAAGAGCCATCTGCTTGGGAAGTTGTGTGTTTTTAAACTCTTCTTTTTCAGAAAGAGCTAGAAATAGAGGCCAAATTCAAAGATCAACATCATATAAAGCTGTATGGAAACAGGGCCAGGGCTCTTACCACCTTCCTGAAGGAAAGCCTTCCAACTCTAATTGTGGGCATTATTTTATTTCAAAAAGCCGAGACAGAGAGAACGAAGCGGATCCCCAGCCTGGAGACATTTGGAAACATCACACGAGACAGGTGGCTGGAAAGAACCATAAGCTCACCTGCTTCACTTTGGCGTCTCTGAAAGCAGAACTGGCCTCAGTCTGCAAGGCTCCTCTCCAGAATCAACAGCATCCAGCACAGAATGAAAGGGGGCCATGAACATTCATGAGTCAGTGAGCCCTAAGCAAAAAACTGACTGAGACCCTACTCCATCTGCCTATTGTGTGGCTTTATCCAAAGCCTCCGGTGAGCTTTCTACTTTTGATTTTGTTTTTTGTTTGCACTGTCAACACAAATCGCAGTTCCCTCCTGAAAGGGAAAATAAGAGATAGTTTATTCTGGAGCTAAATTTGAGTGGTCATGGCCCAGGAGGCACGGGGCTAGGTTATGACAAGTTCCGTGCTCCCATGTTAAAGCAGTTTCATGAAGTTTTATAGAGGCAGAACAAAGAAAGCCACAAATGAAGACAACTTTAAAATACATTAGAAGAAACTCCAGAGAGGAGGTCACAGCAAGATGGGGAAATCGCTCCCGTAGACCCCAGGTGCTATCTGTTGACATTCTCAGCTCTTGGGTTGGTAAAAGTTAAAAAAAAAAAAAAAGTTTATCTAATAATCCCAGGATGTTAGCTCTGACATAGAGGTAGGCAAGGTAGTTTGGGGACTAAAGCCAGGCAGAGACAAGATAGTTAGGCTCTGGACCTGCAACATCCCAATGTCTCCACGTTGTTGATGTTCTAATTAGTCATTCAGTCTTTGCAGGCACAGCTTCTTTCCAGAAATCCTTGTTTACAGATGGAACCCAGGGCCCCCTGCAAACACACTATCGTCAAGCTACCATACTTCCAGCCAGTGGATGGTTTTGTATTCTCTTTTCTTTGCAGTTAGACTTGTCCAGAAACACCAAAGAAACCGTATGACCCGAAGATGAATGGGTCCTCTCAGTCAGGGTCTTTGTTGGCCAAAGTGGTTTGCACAGGTTAAAACACAGGAGATCACAGAGGGGCTTACTGACAGACCTGCTGACCTTCATCGTTAACCATGGTTGGCAGCCGCCTTCGGATAGCCTCAGGCAATAACACACGCATGTCCAACTGCGAAGTCAAATCCACAAAAGCCGTGGAATCTGAGCATCTGTAGGCCTACCTATAGCCAGTCTTTCTCTGTCCCACCAGCCAGCACCCAAATAAATGACACGGGGACTACGTAATTTTGAAGCTCAGTCAGCTTAGGCTTGTTTCTAACTAGCTCTTATAACTTCAATTAACCTATTTTTTATTCATCTACACATTGCCCCATGACTCTTGGCTTTTTATAGTAATAAAAATGGGGATGAGGGGTTTCTGAGGTTCAGGACCCCTGATTGGCTGGCATTTGTCTAGGGGTATCCTAGTGAATGGGTGCTGGCAGGTGGTCCTATCTACAGCCGTTGGAATGTTAGGCATTTCCTTTGGATGGTCTGTTCTCAGATGGTGCTCGGTTAATCTCAGTGTGTGGTTCTTCCTGCAACCAGGTATTGCTTCAGGGTAAACTACTGAGACTCAGGCCTCCATTAAACTTATCGAAGGCTGAGTCCTACTCTGGCAGGTGATAATGGTTGGAGGTAAAGAACTTCCTTTGGGTGATCTGTTCATATTTAGCTTATCATGACTGGCTCCTACACTGAATTTACATTCCCAGGGATACAAGAGAAAAAAGGATGTCTACAGTGATCTTCAAAGGTTGGCTATTATGGATTGTAATAAAATAGTCCCACACTAGCTCAGAATCGAGTATAATAAAGGTCTCTGTTTAGGGATAGACTCACAGATCAACAGTCCTCTGCATGAGTGGGGAACAGGAACCGAATCCAGCTACCAAAGCACACGTTTTTTACATCTCTATATATAGTACATTTGGCCATGCCCAAAGTGGGCTAGTATCTTAAAGGCTATTGGCTGAAGGAGTTCCCACAGCAGTTGGCCATCTCTAATGGCAGTGCAATAGTCTATGAAGGGTTAATGACCTGATGCAATGAACCGCCAATAAACTGAGAAACTCCCAACTCGGCATACCTGCCTGGCAAGAAAGTCAACATAGTAATGAAAACAACTGCTGATTTTATTGAGACTCGAAACTACAAAGAACACATCTACAGGTAACCTCCCCCGCCAAAGTTCTGCCTTCTGCACCGGTGTCCACGTCTTGAGAGAGATTAAATCATTTAATCATTCTGATTAAAGGACAATGTGCTTCTTCAAAGGTCGGGCTCCTCCTCATTTCCACCTCACCTCCATCAATCCCGAACTCCAAGTCTCCATCTGGATTACTTCCCCAAGGATTTGAGAGCTTAATCCCTGCTGATAGTTTACTGGAAGATAGTGGACACGCCTCACTGCAGGACAAATGTCAACAGAGCATGACTTGGGGCGAACGGCATATCATGGACCCAGGCCTAGTGTGTTCGCCATGCTGCCCCATCCATCTTTTTCTTCTCGCTTCCTGGGTGCTATGTAATCTGTCTTTCCACAGTCTCCAAGCCATACGCTCAGCTAACCACGATCTGAAACCATGAGCCCAAGCCATCTTTCTCCACGTTGATTTTCTCAGATTTTCAGGCTGCAGTGAAAAGCTGGTTAATGTAGCAGCGGGGGTGGATGGAGTGGACGGCACAGCCGAGAGCAGAATAAGATTTCCCCTTCCCGCCACTCCTTATCATGATAAAAGGAAAAGTCAAAAACTTCAAATTCACGGATCCTTAAAGCAAAGAATGCAGCATTTGTGGGGGACAACACTAAACCATGATAATTATGAATAAATTTGAAAGCTATACTTCATAACCTGAGGATATGATTAAATCAGTGCAGAGAGGAAAGCTGTTACGCTCAAGAATTTAGCATTAATAAACAAGACCAATCAAAATAATGTATTAATTATTCAACTCAAGGAATGTGTTTAAATATACAAGGTAATTATGGACCGAAAAAGAAAAAAATAAGTAATAATGGAGTTGAAATAAACTAGATGCTCAGCATACAAATAAATCTGAGATCTGGTGCTATTAGATAAAATAAACTATTGATATTTTATCATATTTAATAAAATTGCATTTAATGGAGGAAAGGGCATGCATGCTATTGTGCTCACATGGAAGGCAAAGGGACAGCTTGAGGGAATCTGTTCTTCCCTCCCAAGATCTGGGTTTGAAGGATCAAACTCAGGTTGTCAGACTTGGTGGCATCACCCTGGCCTCAACTACTGATATTTACATGTTGACATGAAAATAAAATCTACGTAGGTAGAAAGAGAGAATCAAGTTTGCAAAGTTGTCCTCTGACATCCGAACACACATCAAGCCCCACCCACCCCTCACACACACATGCCATGCTCACACATGTGAATAATTTTGTTTAAAACCACCTAGAGACTGTTCTAGGGAAGAGAAGATGACGGCAAAGGGACAAGCCGTGACATCCTTGGAGGGGAACATCGACAGCAAGGGAACCGAGTCCTGGCTGGTGATTGCTGGCAAGGCAAGCACAAGAGATTAGAGCTAAAGCCATAAAACATCTCAGTAGCTGGCTGTGCACTGCTTAATCCTCTTAGGCAAGCAGGCATTTCTCACCAGATCTTGGGCAGGGGCCCCTGCTGATGCTGGCCAACTTGAGGAATTAGACTCGGGATTCCACAAAGACTGGACAGAAGCGCCCAAGTTGGTCTGTGAGGGGTGAAAAGTCGCTTTGCCAATGACACAGGTCTTCCATGTAACCTAGCTAAGCATGAGGTGATGCGCAAAAATCTATCTTCAGAGTAAGTCAGTAAAGGTGCCTGCCCTGCCACCCAGCCTGATGCCCTGAGTTTGAGCCTTGACGCCCACATGGTGAAAGGAGAGAAGCAACTTTATCGTTGCCTTCTGAACACACACATAGGTACATAAAGGTTTAAACTTTTTTTAAATAAAGGGAGAAAAAGCAGCATCTGAAACTTTTCTTCCTTTGAGTCTCCTAGGATGACCTGACTCTGAGAGGATGTGAAGGGGAGCGAGGGGCATTCTAGAACTTGATTTGAGTGTGAAACCAAGCAGCCGTGTAGGAAGAAACTGGCTCAGCAGCTGGAATCATCCAGAGGCGCTGTCCTTCGCAGAGGAACCCCTGCAGCCACTACAGGCTACCCCTGGGCTGCGGAGCTGTAAGAGAGGGTAGCCGCTCAGGAGACAAGGCTGTCAGCTGATAGGACAGTGAGACCATCCTCTGGGTAATTTCTGTCCTAACTGGCTGTGAAAGGAAGGAAGAAGGATTAGCCTTTCACTAGGGTGGGGTCTCAGAAGTCCTAAATTTGGTTTGTTTCTCTTATATAAGCACCATCCTTGCCACACCCAAAGGATACTGCACAGTCCAGGGTGGGATATAGTTGGCCCTGCTGGGATACGGACTGCTGGCTCCAAGGCCTGGGCTGTGTGGTTGGCAGCAATGTTCCACGCTCAGCCTGAGACCCACAAATCCCCGCCTCTAATCTTAGTGGAGCCCTTGTGATTTCGTATCCGCTTCCAGATCACTGGGTACTCTGAGTGGGTCACTGTATTGTTCCTTTCCTCGTTGCCTGGATCAAATATCTGGTAAAAGCAACCTAAGGAAGGAGTCTATTTCAGCTCATGGTTTCGGAGGGCACAGTTCATCATGGCAGGAAGTCAGCGTCAAGTTCACTGTGGGCAGTGGTCTGGGCCTGGAACTCCGTCTGTCACGGTGGATCATGGAGCCATGAGAGAATACTGGTTCTCTCCACTGTGTCTTTTTCCTTTCCCTTTTGTTCAGTCCAGGATCCAAGGCCAGGGGACAGCACCACCCAAATTCGTCCTTAGCTAAGCCTTTCTTGAAGCACCCTCAGGGGCACACCCCAAGAAGTACCCTGAGATGAATCCAATTGATAATGAAGATCCATCGATGTTGTCGCCGACCTTGGCTTCTCACTGATCCCTTTAGGTTTTCCTGACTCCACAGGTTCTCAAGTGTGGGTAACTGTCTCTGCCACAGGGAAACCCCTCCCACTTCACACCAGACAGGCTTCCCCTGCCCACCTCCATGTTTCTAAATACATCTTTGAAGATTTATTTTTATTTTAAATGCATGAGTGTTTTTGCCTGTGTGCCCATAAACTGGTGCCCATAAGCCTGATACCTCTGGAGGCCAGAAGGTAATGGGTTCCCTGGGACTGGAATTACAGATAGGTGTGAGCTACCATGTGGGTGGTGGAAACCGAACCTGGATCCTCTTGAGCAGTGGGTGCTCTTAACTGCTGAGCTATCCGTCCAGCCCTGACCTTCTCTCTTAAAGCACTGTTTGTTGCACTGAGATCTCGGGATAGTCCAGTCTCCCAGGTCCTATGAAATCCTATTGGTTGAAAGACCAAATGGGATCTCAGTTGGCGCCAGTTCAAACTTTATTTCTCCATCTTCCTTGGTCTCCGGCTTTTCACACCCTCCTTTCAAGTGTCCCCAACTAGCCTTCCGTCTATGTTCACTTTTTAAAAGGCCCTGGCTGACCTCAAACTTATGTAGATGAGGATGGTCTTGAACTTCTGATCCTCCTGTCTCTAGGCTCGGACTTTGCTGGCAATCTTGTGCCCCCCCCCATAATTTTACTAACAGATGGGCAATCGGAGCCAAGGAAATGGAACAACTTGCTCCAAATCACAGGAGAAGGTTGAACATCTGACTAGAACAGAAAGGCATGGGGCATGTTCCCAGGACGGCAAGCTTCCCACCAGCACGGCCGTGCAGCCACGCTCGGAGAGAACTGGCTGCCTGGCTGTGATAAGCTGGCGGGGGCAAAAGGTGCGGGTTGCTCCACAGGCAAACACCCACTCCCCATCTGGAGCTCTTCATCACTAACTTTGGGCTCTAGCTGTCACCGAAAGCAGCGTTTTATGTTGTATGGGTTTGTACAATAGCAATATTCCTCACGAAAAAAAAAAAATAACGCTAATAATTCCCAGCACTTGGAAGGCAGAGACAGAGTTCTACTGTTACCTACATTCCTTAAAAATCCACTAGTTTACTTAAGAATTTGTTCAGTCTCGACCCAAAAGCTTCAAACAAAAAGAATCCGGAAACTGTCCAAAGTCAGCTTGAGCATTGGTGAAGTAATATCCCTACTGTCCACTAGGGGGCGATCGAACCGCAGCCCCCGAATCGGGCCCAGGATGAAATCCTGGTGGTTTTATGCAGTGTGACTTCTAACAAAAATCACACCCCTCTTCTGAGCTTTAGCTTCTCTAAGGTTCAGTGATTGGGTTTCCACTCTGGTGTTGTCAGGGTAGATGCTACAGCTCCCGCATTTGTGATCCAGAAAGGCCAAATGCTTGCTTCACTACCACATAGGGCATTTTTTTCACTCCGGTTCTGTTTCAGAATTGCCCGGATAGTCACTGGCTTGTGGCATCAGTCTGGGCCCTGTAAAATGACAGACAAGTACGTGGGCTTCTTGCTTGTAGTGTGGGCAGGTACAGCATCCATTTCACAAGCCTACCCCACCCTGCCCAGCCCCCCACCTCGCCCAGCCCCGGCTGCTGCCTGCGCCCTCCACTTCAGTAGGACCAGACACTGAGTCTGCTCTGTGCTGACACCACCCTTCTCTGGATGGAGTCGGAAATGGCGTCATCTTTGCTGTTAGCGTGGTTTTGTTTCTGGTTGGAAAACGGTAACATGCATCTGTTTGCAGGGGAAGAGACCTGGACGGTAAAGCGGGAGAGCAGGAGAAAGCATGGCGCTCACTCGGCAGGAGCTGTGTCTGACTTTCAGCAGGTGCCTTGCTTACTGGGTCTTGGGCCAGGAGCCTAGCAGGTTTCCGTTTCCATCAGCTAAATAGGGACAATAATAGACACCAAGTGTCCTAGTTGGGGTTCCTATTGCTGTGAGGAACCATCAAGATCAAAAAGCAAGTTGGGGAGCGAAGGGTTTGTTTGGCTTATATTTCTGTACCACTGTTTGTCATTGAAGGAAGTCAGGGCAGGAGCTCAGATGGAAGAAACCTGGAGGCAGGAGCTGATGCAGGAGCCGTGGGGCAGTGCTGCTTATTGACTTGTTCTGTGTGATTTGCTCAGTCAGCTTTCTTATAGAACCCAGGACTGCCAACCCTGGGATGGCACCACCCACCATAGGCTGAGCCCTTCCCCCTCAATCATTCATTAAGAAAATGCCCTACAGCTGATCTAATAAAGGCGTTTTCTCTATTGAGGTTCCTTCCTTTCAGGCAACTCTAGTTCGTATGTCAAACTGATTTGTTGTTGAAAATATTTAGGTCAGAATTCAGACATAAATGTAAAACTATCATAGGCACATAGAGTTTTTCCAGGCTGTTATTCTTTTGGTCAAGCATTGCTTTTTACTGTCTGGTCACTTTGAAAGACGGTAGCAGGCACAGCTGCTCATGGAGCTAGGGCAGGATGGACTCTTGAACCTCGGTGCTCAAGCGTAGTCTGGACTACACAGCGAGGCGACCTTCACCCCATCCCAACAAAGAAACACAAATCTCAAAGGAGTCTATCTTAATTTTCATCTTTGGTATCATTTCCTAGTCTGTTGTCTTAACTGAGACAAATACCTGAGGGACAGAGCAATAGAAAAAAGAGAGAGAGAGAAATCAAGAGAAATGTGGATCTAATTGCATTGTCGCTTTCCATCCTAGGTAGTCTGACATCGGCACTTCTGCCGCAGCTGTAACTGGGTCCCGCCTGCCCACTGCTCAACTGCACACCCCAGTGCAGCAGTGACCAGACAAGATGCTCGGTCACTGCATCGTAAGGATACAAACTTTCTGAATGGAGTCTCTGAGTCCATGGGACTTAATTATTGAATCATAATTGCTCACATTCCTTTGGAAGTTCCTAGGATTTGAGAAATGACTCAGTGAGCATCTTCTCTCTCTCTCTCTCTCTCTCTCTCTTTCTCTTTCTCTCTCTCTCTCTCTCTGTGTGTGTGTGTGTGTGTGTGTGTGTGTGTGTGTGTGTCTCCTGGTTTACTGGCACCCAGCTTCAAAATCCTAATAGCAAAGTAGAAATAAGCTCAAGATTTACTATACTCCGCCTTCTTGACTTGCTAGTTGCTGTAAGCCACGCATTCCGACAGAAACCCATCACTCCTCGTGGTTAGTCTGCAGAGGCTTTTTAACTGGGCTCTGTTGGAAAAATAGGCTTTTGTGAACTGGCTTGAGAGCTTGCCATTATATGTAATTTTGGAGCTGTGGGATATGAGGCTCCCACATACCAAATGACTACCCTGCCGGTTTTCAGAATTTTTCTGAAATTTGTACATTGAAAATTACGAACAACCTGGGATGTTTTTGTTGTTGTTGTTTGGTTGTTTGGTTTTTGGTTTTTTTTTTTAATTGGAAATGACGTGAAGTGGGATGGTGGTTGGGATAAGTAAGGATATTTCTAAATGGCAGAGTCCAGAAGAAATGTATTTAACCCATTTGTGAAGGAGACTGATATGCTTCTGGAAGGTAATCGGGGTCACACTGGTTCTTAAATAATTAGCCCAAGCAAATGGGAGGCATGGCTCTCACACTTCAGACGGCCTCCATGAGGAGAGGCCAAACCCCAGGGAGAATGTGCTAGAAGCTGGAATGCACTGAAAATGCTCTCCACAGTAAAGACAGAGCTGTGGCTAGGATGAGTCCTGTAGAACAAAAAGCAATGACGTCTTTGACCTGGGCATGCTCGTTGCCTCTCCCCACGTACTGCCTCCACAAGCTGACAAGATGGAGTATAAGGGCCATTCTCAAGTCACCCGAGACGATGTGAAACACAGGGTAACACATGGCACAGCACAGTGATCTGCCAGGGTGTATTGTTGTGGCCATATGTCTCGCTCCCAAACTTGGACAGGCACAGAAACATCTTTCCACTGAAGAACCCGTTTTTAAAAGAGTGTGCATGTGTATATATAAACACAGCAAGTTCCTGCTAGACACTGAAATTCTGGGTCTCTTGGGAAGTAAAGGAGAACTCTTGTCTTTAGAACGTAGGCTAGGTGCTGACAGCCTCCGTCTATCAGAACACGGCTCATCCCTGGCGTTCTCATCTAAGTGGCTGGGCCCTCTCTGTTACTCTGTTACTGCTCTGTTCCTACTTTTGATTTCAGGGGGCAGATCTTGGCTGTCAGTGCTCTGTTACTAGACGCAATGGCTGAGACGGGATGACTTTCAAAGAACGGAGGCGTATTTATGCTGCTGGTTCTATAGGCCAGGAAGCCTCATCACTGGGCACCAGCATCTGATGGGTTTCTGGTGGGGACCTCATATTGCTTCAGATCATGGCACCAGCAGGACAATTAAGAGTGTATAGAAGAGAAGCACCGGTAACCCTCACTTGTGACAAGTCACAGTGGATGCAGCTAAGCCAGTCGTGCTGAGCGATAACCCACTCGCTCTCCTCTCCCGGAGAAAGACAGCAATCTGTTTTCAAGGCTGTCGTCTTTTAACACTGCTTCCCAGTAGGCTCCAGCCTATAGCATCCCCACACGCTGGAAACCAAGAGTCACCGAAAGTGTCAGTGGAGATAAACCACATCCCTCTGCTGCCATGGTACTGGCCTCAGTTTCTCAGCCCATTAACTCTCTTGAGTAGAATTTCCTAAAGGCTCTCCACAGAGCCCAGCTCTGAAGGTGTTGTGGGGACAAATAGCAGGTGTATGCAGACAAATGTGAAAGTCACAGTGCCCGGAGGAAATTCTGGCTGCACTGGGGGTAGCTGTGTCTGTGTCATAGATACAGAAAGTACTGTATGGAAAAAATTTCACAACTTGAGTTAAACTCAGAAATAAATCTCTTTAATTACGAAAATTTAATTAGCCTTAATATAAGAAAAAGCATTAAGAATGAACCTTGGCCTCTCATGCCTTATACAGAAATTAATTCAAAATGAATTATGGGTTTAAGTGTAAAACTAGAAGGGTGTGTTCGATTTGAACAGATTTAAATGTAAGTGTAGACCAGCAAACCTTCAGAAGAAAACATAAAAGATCCGGGACTGTAGGCTGGGAGAAAGGTTATTAGACAGGACAGCAAAGTGCAAGGCATGAAAGAACAAAATAAATTGGATTTCATCAAAGGGAAAAACTTTTGTGCTATGAAAGACCCAGTTAAGCAAATGAAAAGACAGCCGCCTCCAACCTCAGAGGAAATGCCTGTCATCCTACAACTGACAAAAGATTGACAAGCGTGTCCAGCCTTTGACACGGGAACAGAAGGTCATCATCACAGGGTTCATGCTTGAGAACCGAGCATCAAGTTACAAAAAAAAGGGAAGAAGAATCACATACACACACACACGCTCACGCGCACACACACACATACACATCCTTATAATGGTTTGAATAAATTAGGCTTTAGAGTTGGCTCACTTTCATAGATCCTTGAGCTGTATGGGGACCCGTGGGCTACAGGGGGACACATCTGGCAGAGTCTAGAACTTAAAGAGAACTTTTAAAATTCAATAAGCTGCATTGTGCATGCCACGAATCCAAGCACTCAGGAAGCAGAGGCAGGCAGATCTCTGCCAGTTCGAGGACAGCTTGATCTACAGAGTGAGTTCCAGGGAGAACTATGTAAGAAGACCCTGTTGCTCCCACCTACCCCCAAAGGAAAGAACGAGAGAGAGAGAGAGAGAGAGAGAGAGAGAAATAGGAGGGAGAGGGAGGGAGGGAAGGAAGGAAGGGGAAGAGAAGGGAAGAAAAGAAAGGAAGAGAGGGAGGGAGGGAGGGAGGGAGGGAGGGAGGGAAGGAGAGAAAAATAAAGAAAAAACGCACAAAATCCTCAACAACAACAAAGGCATGGAGCTAGAGATGGCTCAGCAGTTAGGAGCCCAACTGTTCTTGCAGAGGAGCTGACTTGGTTTCCAAAGACTCAGACTGGATGACTTGCAAGCACCTGTAATCCAGCTCCTGAGATCCGATGCCCTCTTCTGGAGTCTGCAGGTATCTTTACTCAGGTATACATCACACACACACACACACACACACACACACACACACACACACCAACACACATACACATAGTTAAACAACATTTAAAAAGCAAAAGTGAAATATCTAGTTGTAAAGTGAACCAAAGACATGAACAAATGCAGACATATCATCAAAGGGAAGACACAGACAAAAAATATAAACACTAAAATACATTCAATGCCATTGGCTATTGGGAAAACAAAAATTAGACCTGTAATGTAGAGCTGGGGAAATGGCTCGGAGGGTTAAATGATTGCCGTGCAAGCCTGATAAACTGAGTTCAAATCCCTGGTGTCATTAAAAATAGATTATATATTGTAAGCATCTGTAGCCCAAGTGTTCCCGTGGGGAGAAGAAAGAGAGACAGAAACTCTTTGAACGCTCGCAGATCGACTAGCCTAGCATATGAAGTAGAAAAACACCAAAGAGACCCTGCCTCAAACCAGACAGATGACAGGACACACACCTGAGGTTGTCTCGTGCCCTCTATTCATCTATTCTCTCACACCCGTATTTACACAAGCCCACATGTGTATGCTCTCACAAACACATATAAACGTTGTAATTGACAGTACAATGTGATGCCAATATGGACCTGTTAACATAATGTTTAAAAACAGTGGTAAGTGCTGGATAAGATGTCGAGAAACTAGACTTCTCATCCATCTCTAATCGGAGCTGGTACCCTACAACTTCTCATAAAAGCCCATATCAAATATGTCACCACCATTTAGCCAAGCAATTACCCTTGAGCACCTGCCCTAAGAAAGCTGAAGTTTATATTCACGCAAGAACTGTAGATATGTGTTCATTTTACTTCTGAAAAGTGGGAATGAGCCAAATGGCCTCCAAGAGGCAGATGAGACACAGCTCTCTCTCAGTCTCTCTCTCTCTCTCTCTCTCTCTCTCTCTCTCTCTCTCTCTCTCTCCGCCCTCTCTCCTACTCACCCCAGAAAGAGAACCCATGACAGACCAAAGTTATGATTACGAAAGGTCCGACTTGGTGAACCAATGAGTTTTTACTGCGACTACTTACAGGATTGCAGACAAAGGACAACTTAAAGGAGCTGGGAAGATTCAGATGCCACGACATCCTTGACTCACTAAAGCTGCAGCCCAAGAGCTCTCTGCACAGCTTTGGGGTCGCTCAGCAGGCAGAGCATCTCTTCACTGGCCATCGGGTCTCCTGCCTTAGTAATTATTCACGCCTGTTCATACTGTTGGGGAGAGACTCTCAAGGCTCTTCCAAGTGCCTCTTCTTCCCGACTTGTGACCTTTTGTTTATCTCCTGAGGCCCATGAGCTTTTTCAGACCTTCCTGGAAAGAATGCTCCAATTCAGAGGCAACTGCCATACAGCATATCCACACCGTAGACCACTACCCAGGTATATAAAGGAGCACAGTCCCAAGAGAGGTGACAACCTACAACAATCTGAAAGGGATTGTACTTGGTGGGGGAAAAACTTGAACTGAAATGGTTGAATGCTGTATGCTTCAATTTCTAAACAGCATCCTCAAAATGATGAAACTATAGAGCTGGATTACAGACCAGTCACATGAAGAGAAGAGAATAAACATGGCGGGGGGAGCGAAGAGGGTCCCTTTGTGGTGAGAGAGTAACTCCGTATCTTGCTTGTGTCAGGTTAGAGAAATCTATACATGGGGTAAAAGGGCATAGAACTACACACATAAGCCTGAATGGATGTAAAAATGGTGGATATTCCCCAGGCTTCTAGTCCATTTAATAATATTGGAGCAATGTCAGTTTCCTGGTGGATGTTGTGTGCTCCTCAAATGTCCCCATGAGGGAAGATGGGAGAAGGATATATGATACGACCATACTCTTTTCCAACTTTCTGTGAATCAGTAATTAGTTCAATATAGATAACATTTTAAAGATTATCGAGCGTATCCAAGAAAGGGATTAACCATAGGACCTGTAGTTCTGAGAGAAGGGAGTAGGAGCAATGTCCTAAAGAACATGTCCTCGGAAATACAAGGGCCCAGCTAGCCACCGTCCTTCTGGATCCTGCCAGTCTAGGCCAGCCCAGCCCTCCCTTCCCCAGTGCCCAGGCTCACCCCAGTCTTGTTTCTCTTTGCAGCTGAGAAAACGCCCCATGGAGCTGGCTTGGTCCAAGAGTTTCCTAGAAAGCTCCCGTCTGGGTTTGCTTCTGTGCTTTTCCTGTGGGGTTAACTGTCCGATGATGTTTCCGCCCCAGTGTCTATCCATCTGTGGCGGATGGCAGGCCTCAGCCACAGAATCTAACGGGATGTAACTCAGGTGGCAGGATAGGACGGTGACAGCCGAGAGATGGAAGGAAGAGATTCACCACGGAAATTATGTCTCAGCCTCGGAAAGGCTTATGACACAAATGCACCCCTGGATGTCTCTGGAAGGACACGACGGGGCTGCGGATTGGCGGTGTGTGCCCACTTGGATTGATGCTTCTGTTTCTGTTGGCACACAGCCTGGATCCTAAGAGTCAGTCACACTGAGGCTGACATGTCAGAATCATGGAAAAAGAACCCGAGAGTAGCAACTCTGAGAAGCCGCACCAGGTGATGCAAAGAGCCTGGACCACACACACACACCCTGTCACATCACGTATGCGCAGTTTATAATATGTGACATGTTTACAACTGATTGCCTCTACCAACTCACACTAGCACAGATGTTCACCAAATGGCTTTTCGATCTCTGCGCTTATCACTCAAAACCAGCCCATGTAGACACATTTCTACGCGATGGAAAATAAAATACATTAACTGCCTCTGAGCATGGCTCTTTTACTGAAGAATAAAACTTGTTAGAGCCTCAATGACGTTTGTGATATTTCCCATACTATGAAATGGAAAAGATCTGTGGTTTTGTTAGTTACAGGACAATTAAGAAAAACAAAACAAACAAACAAAAAAGAACAAACATTACCTTATTAGCCCTGCAAAATGGTACTTTTAGTCGTATTTTTTTTTTAACTAATCAGATAGAAATCCTAGCCAATGACATTGATTTGCCTAGTACCTTCTTTGTGATGTCATTTTCTGGCTCTACTGAAGCCAGAACAGAAGGACAGGACTCAGTGACTGAAAGTGACATACAGAGATGGCCCCAGTCACACACAATCCTGCAGGATACCCAGATGTTGTGTTGAGCGCTCCTGACTGTCTGGTGATGACTCCTGCCCTTTTTTCTCACGTTAATGGAATGAGCAGCATGAAAAGGACGTGTGTGAGATGATGCATATGTTAATCCCGTGATATATACATGATTGCACACCATAAATATACACATTTAGTTAACCTAAAACATAAATGATGTTTTAAAGTATTAAGGAACTTGGCGGGGGCGGGGGGGATGCAGAGATGGCTCAGTGGTTAAGAGCACTGGCTGCTCTTCCAGAAGACCTGGGTTCAATTCCCAGCAGCCACACAGTGGCTCACAACCGTCTATAACTCCAGTTCCATGGGATTCAACATACTCTTCTGGCCTCCAGAAGCACCAGGCATGCACATGGTACACAGACAAACATGCAGGCGAAACACCCATACACATAACAATAAAACAAGAATGAAACTTAAAAATAAAAATTTATAGCCCCTCCAACTGCTTTTGACCTCAATATGTAATTTTCAAAATAAGATGCTCAATATTAGCGTAGTGGGATGTAGGTAAAATGTCACACTTCAACCTATCTTTAATTTCGTCCAAAAAAGTAAAGAAATTTGACTTGAATAATACTGGTAGGTATATCGAAATCAGCAGCCTCCTTTATCTATTTGACCCAGACATAGGGACCCTGCAATGCCACCCAGATTGACATGAAGATCAAAGACACTTTGTTCAAGGGGGTGATCTGAAAAGTTGTCCAGTCTGAGAGAACACGAGGTCTGAAGGCATGCATGAAGTCTCGGAAGTGTGCACACTCCATCAGCGCGCCAGAGGGAATCATGAAAACTTGTGGAAAACCCGTGGGAGCCAAGTTTTAGTGAGTTTTGAACCTATTTAGTGGAAGTAGAAAGAACGGTACCTCAAAACCACCCATAACTCCAAGGTAACCAGTATCCCCTTTTAGCCTTCACCGACTCCAAGCACACACATGCTAAGCATAAATAAATAATAGTCATACACATAAATAAATCGTCAGAATATATTACTGATAAATTTCTCAGGACAAGTTGTCAACTTATTCATAACAAATTATTTGACCTATATGTATGTGTTGAGAGATATGACCATCTTGAACTTTAAAATTTTCTGTATTGTTTAATTTACAAAACATTGTAATATATAATATAATTGTATTAAGATATATATTACATGAATTATTTATAAAGCTTTCACTGTTAGCTTTTATGGGTTGGCCTTATTGTTTGAATATTTAACTCTTCCAAATTCAGGCTTAAATTCAGTTCCCATAGCAACAGCATTAAGAGGCGTGGCTGAGACGGTGATGTGATTTAGTGATTTGGCAAGCACCTGCTCAGCTTGCACAAGGCCTTAAGTTCAATCACTATTAAAGTGGGGAAGGCTGATGTAGATTACCTTAACACTAAAGGTAGTTAGGCCAACATAGGCTCTGCCATCATGGAATGAGTAAAACCATTATCATAGACGTGAACTCATTATTAAAAATCATCTCTTTTAGGAAGCATGGAAATCCCTGTGCTCAAAGATAAGCATGAGGGGAACTGAGAGTGTTAAGCATGCAGGGCTGTCCCTACATGGAAAGGAGGCATAACCTGTTTTCCACTCAGAAGGCTGGGAGCATATGTGTTACTAACCTGGGACCTCTGCACTATCGGTATAGCTGAAGTCATGGCACACCCTCCCTCAGACCTTGACTGTGAGCTTGTCAAGCTGTAGAACCCATCTCCTCCCTCAGACCTTGACTGTGAGCTTGTCAAGCTGTAGAACCCATCTCCTCCCTCAGACCTTGACTGTGAGCTTGTCAAGCTGTAGAACCCATCTTTATGGAAGGTGTCACGTGCAGTCAATCTAAGGAACCCGTCTCTATGGAAGATGCCACAAGTACTTCACAAAAAGTGGAGTATTTAATATATATATATAATATAACATATATGTATATATATTATATATAATGATGCAGTCACATCTTAGGCTTTATTGTACAAACACTTATCAACAGAAAAGCTTTCACCTAATTGTGCTGTGCTTAAATATGCCTAAAATAAACTACCTGGAGTCAGACTCCCAAAATTCGAGCCAACTCCAGCTACTGAGTGACATTAACGCAAACTGGCTTGTTGCCTGCCAGGGATCATTACTCTGCTGACCATGGTCATTGCAGAGACTCCAACAATCTCTCTCCCAGTTTTTCTTCATTCCTCCATTTCCAGTGCTTGGATGGGTAATGAATATCCTGTGCCATTATGTGTTGGAAGTTTGTGATCTGTTTTTTTATTTTAATTTTACAGGGGATTACAGTTAAGAGATTGCCTTGGATCTCAGAAAGACCTTGAACTTGGAAAAGAGTGTGAGACTGTTGTAGATAGGGGGACTTTTGAAGTTGGACTGAATACATTTTGCATTATGATATTGTTACAAGCTTATGGAATCCAGAGAGTAGAACGTGGTGGTTTGAATGTATTTGGCCCCCATAGTCCCATACGGACTGGCACTATTAGGAGGTGTGGCCTTTTTAGAATGGGTATGGCCTTGTTGGAGGAAGTGTGTCACTGAATAGGCGGGCTTTGAGGTTTCCTATGCTCAGGATACTACCCAGTGTCTCAGCCAACTTCCTGTTGCCTACAAGATGTAGGACTCTCAGCTCCTCCTCCAGCACCAGGTCTGCCTGCACACTGCCATGCTTCTCCTCCTGATGATAATGGACTGACCTCTGAAACTGTAAGCAAGTCACCCCTTATTAAAGTCGCTGTAGTCATGGCGTCTCTTCACAGCAACAGAAACCCTAACTAAGGCAGGGGTCAGCACAACATGAGTATTAAAGGGTCACAGCATTAGGAAGGCTGAGAAGCGTATCGGTCCCATTGTTATAGAAGGCCCTATGCTAAAAGCCGTCAGCCTCAACACTGTGTTTGTGTCCTATGTAGTAAAATACCTGAGAATTAAGTGCCTTGAACAATACACATCTATTTTCTCATGCTCCCGAAGGCTAGTTGATGAAGTGTCTGGGCATGGTCCCCTCGGATGGCTATGACTCTCTGCTCCACACACCTTTCCCGAGCTCCTGGTGGTTGCTATGATCTCTGGTGGTCCTTGTGAATGACACTGTCTTTGTGTTTTCACACCGTCTTTTCTCTTCAGTATCCAGACACGTCTCTACATCCAAGTCTGCATTTTTTTGGAAAAGAAAAAAAAAAAAACCTTTTTGTTTTTATTTACATACATGCCCACAGAGACCAGAAGAGGGTATCAGATCCCCTGGAGCTGAAGATGCAGGTGGTTGGAAGCTGCCCAGCCCGGATGCTGGGACTGAAGTGAAGCCCTGTGCAGAAGCAACAAGCGCTCTTAACCTCAGAGTCGCCTCCATTGCCCTAGTTTTCATTTTTATAAGGATTCCTGTGCTCCCAGTTGGGACACACCATACTCCAGGATGACCTGACTTTAATTATTTCTAAGTGCAGTTATTTTCCGAGGTACTGTGGGACACTCGGGGTAGGGGAAAAATTTCCACCTATACCACCCATGACGTCACAACAATAAAGGTTTACTGCAGTTGTTTGGATGAGAATGGTCCCCAGAGGCTCATATTAGAGTGCTTGGTCCCCAGTCGGTGGAACTGTTTGGAGAAAGATTAGGAGGTGTGGCCTTGCTGAGAGAGGCATGTCACTGGGGGGTGGACTTTGAGGCTCAAAGAGCCCAAGCCAGGCCATCTTCATCTCTGTATCCTGGCTGACATCAGCTGCTACTGCTCCAGCACCGTGCCTGCCACCTCCTGCCATGCCTTCTGCCATGATCATCATGGATTCGCCCCAATTAAAGACTTTCTTCTATAAGCTGCCTTGGTCATGGTGTTCCTTCCCAGCAATACAACAGTAACTAAGACATCTACTTTTCTGCTTTAAGAGTATGATTTTGTTGAAGGCTGCGATTCAGTCCTGCAGCTCTGCCTTGCTGTCCAGTAATCTCTCCTGCTCTTAACTGCTCCAGCACAACTGGAAAAACTGGGTTGCCGTGCTGAACCCAAATATGGCTATCAGTGGGCAGAAAGTCACCAGAAACATTCTGAGACAAGCATTGATTAAATCGTTTGCATTCTGGCACGGCCTGATCCCTCCTTCCATGTGGCACAACCTTTGTTCTTCTAAGGCTACAGATAAAAGACTGCAGACTGGGCAACGTGGCAGGGTGTCCGTGCCACCTGCGAAATACCTCCTGGAGAGAACGGTGGAAGGGAGCGAGCGAAAGGTCCTATTTGAATAAGTTTGCATTCTGAATAAAAGTGGGATTTTTATTTTACTCCTGCCCTTTCCGCGCTGTCACTTTTTTGATGTGAATAAGGAAACTGTCCTTCCTGCACAGCAGGAAGCGTTCCTTCAGAATACAGCCTCTGGAAATAGAACACCTAGGTGGTCATAAATCCTCAGCGAGGTGATAAAACACAAAGCATCCTCCTGCATCTCAGGACCTGGAAGGACTGAGTCATCTTCAGACAACAAGCACTGCTCGGGCCTTCCTGTGAAGGAGTCTGAAGGATGAGGAAAGCCTCAGCCATGGGCCGCTCAGGCTTCGGCAAAGAGGCAGGCGACTAGGCTTCCATAAGTAATTTCCAGACAGAATTTATGGGGAGAAAGTGTGAATTGCTCTTAAATGCCTGAACCTGCGAAACTCTGCCTGGAAGATTAAAGTAATTCAGTCTAAATCCAGGACAGAGATAAAGATTGGTGGCAGATATATACATACATACATACATACATACATATATATATATATGCATATACATGGTGTAATTTGCATATCTTCCACCAATCTATATGCGTATAGGTATATGTGAAACTTAATTTATATCTGACTCTGTTGATGTCCGAAGGGCTCTCTGGGGAGGCAAATGAGAAGTGGTCTCACGGGTCTGACCTTTCCTAGAAACAAGAACCATATTGGGGCTGTGTGACTGACTGCATGGCAAAGAGGAAGCTGCGAGGTCAGTGATGATTGACAGGCAGTGCTTGAGTGATCCAGGGGAATTTCTGACCTCTTGCAATCTTGAGAGTCTTGTCTGTTAATATCTTCATGCTGAAGGCTTGCCTTACCCCAATGTGGCACCGTGGAGTGAGTCTGCACCAGCAATACAAATGTCTGTCCCTAGCCAGGCTCTACCCTGAGGTATCTGCTTCTAGAAATAAACAGAGGACAATGGGCTAAGCAAAAGCTGTTGGCGTAGCCTGAGGAAGCGTGAGACACATTACAAAAGAAAGTCTGTATCATCAGGTCACTATAGTTAACCGCAACCACACTAAGTAATTTTGGATACTCACTAGTGATAAGATGGCCCAGTGCCATGCAGCCACACAGAGCTGGTTTGACTTCTTTTGTGGGGCCTTGGATGGAATCTAGGGCCTTGCACTAGCAATTCTACCACTGAAACACACCTTCAGTCTAGACCACACCCTCAGACCAGAACTGGTGTCTTGTCGGTCGCTCTTGTGTTCTGGAAGGAGACCCAAAGGATAAAAAGACTTATTCTCATGACCCCTTCCCTCATTCCAGAGACAGAGCAGTGTTGGCTGTTCCCACTGGTGGGGGCTGGAAAAGCTCACCAAGGTCACGGTGCTGCTCCCTCTGGAGCTGTCCCTTCTAATTCTTGAGATTTATTGCCGCCTCCTAAATAAACAAAGCCATTGGAAAAGCATAATCTAGATGGATGACCAGGAGGGGAAATTCATTTTTCAGCTTTAACAGTATTTGTTTTTCTCATGCCCGTCGCTGTTAACCCGAAGCGTGGAAGCAGACTGGTCCATTCCGGTCCTATCGTCTAGTTAATGGCGCTGTTACAATGAGCTGAGGGCTCACCTCTGCCCACCACAGGCAGGCCCTGGGGAGGGGGCGGCAAAGAAAGACTGATGGAGCCTGTGGATGTGTTCTCTGTCGAGGTGTGGGAGTCAGAGGCCTTGGTCTCGCTGAGGCCATGGAAACTTAGCTCAGATATTTGTGCCGTCTCAGGACTCTCTACCTGATCTCAGCATCTCTGTTCCAGGTAGAGGATGCAGGAAGGCTGATATACCAGGGTCAGAAAGGCGAGGACAAGCCTATAGTATATTGAAGAACCCAGGCTTGTGAATTACAGCCTTCCTTCCTAGTGGGGGAAATCAAGGCTTGGTGTCTTAGTGACCAAAAGAACCAATTAGTTAACGACCCCCAGTTTTAGCTGTTAGCTGATGCAGTGGTATTTCCTGTCTCACCAGGAAGATGATAGATAAAAACTTGGAACTGAACCCTGTAAGAACCAGCAGGGGCAGCAATCAGAGCTTGAGACGCCAGAAACTGGGCACTGTGCTCTGAATAATTCCAGATTTGGAAGCAGATTTGAGGATTTTTTTTTTTTTTAAGAGCAGTGAGCATCAGATCACGTACGCTGGTTCAAGGTCAGATTTCTAGGCCCTCAGTCAGAATTTCTTGGAGGTGGAATCTGTTCTTGTGCTCATCTGGAACTGAGAAAAGGGTTGTGTCGGTGTAAACTCTATCGAAGACGACCGCAAAGGACCTGCAAAGATGAGGCACCGTCTCTCTGGTCTAGGACTGACCTGTTAATGACCCGAAATGGCATCGGCATTTTCAACCACAGAATCACACCAGAACCACGTTTGAGTCTGAGGTCATCCGATACTCTCAAGTCCTTTCCTCTTAAATTACCAATATTTATGCCCGAGTCTCTCAGGGTCCGTCACGGTAAAGCAGAGTCAAAATAGGAAAATCTGGAAGCAGAAACAAAGCTTCGTTCTTTAGCCCTGGCCTCTTTTCCATTTTTCATTGGTATCCACATATGACGACTGTCATGATTCCCGCGGTGGGGGGACACGTCCGGGTTCCAGGGCCGCGCATGTGCAGACAAGCGCTCAGGCAAAATATTTAGCCTCACTGGCACATTAAAAGGCCCTGCATGACCTGTGTGCGGCACGGTTGTGTCACCTACGTATGACGCAGCTACATAAACCCTTGTGCACATGTGCGAGCTCTGTCATCTGCGTATGCCGTAGTAACATCACCCTCGTGCGCATGCGCTGGGCAGCCTTGAAAAGCTGGGCATGCGGTCTTCAAGCTCTCTTTCTCCATACCGACTTCCCCAGGCTTGAACCACGTGTCTCTCCTCTAATAAATTCTTAAGTGGGTTTGTTGTGTGCTTCGTTCTCACTTGCGCAGGTAATTTCAATGACGGCAGCAGCAAGCAGGCCTCGCTGTAGCACACCGTTCCGTTTTCATTTCACTCAACTGCTCAGTGAGCAAATAGTTCAAACAATATTTAAGTGCTATAAACTTAACATACAAAACTATAAATCAGACACGGGGTAAAATGGACGTGTGCCCCAGGAGAGATGCTGCGGGAAGGTCTCATTGGAAAAGCTGCATCGTGCGTGCCCATCCGCATAGAGACGGACTGAAGAAGAAGGCATCCCATACACAGGGAGCCAGTAACGGAGATAGGACGTACATGCATGCAGGGTAGTAGTGCTCATACTTCACCCATGTTGGCTGAAAATGGGAGTTTGGGTGAGTACATGCTGGGGCTAGGAGCTAAAGACTGGATTCTATTTTCGAGAAAAAAAAGTCAAGCTGAGGCATAAAGAAACATGCTTGTAATCCTAGTATTAGGGAGGCCAGAGGAGCAGGAGTTCAAGACCAGCTTCAGCTACATATAGTAGGTGAACTTGAGGCCAGAGAGAGGGGGAGAGAGAGAATGAAAGAGAGAGAGGGAAGGCCATTAAAGGTCTTGGAACATAGAAAGACCCATGTCTGCGACCCTGAAGCCAGGAGAGATTGGAGCCAAGTGCTCTTGTCAGGAACTAGGAGATAATAAAATACTTGAACTCTGCTAACAAAAGATGGAACACCTGATCTAGGTCCCTGTTATTCTTTCGGTCCCTGCCCTGGCCACGCCCACTCCTTTTAACCTCTGACCTCGCCCGCCATTGCTCCCTCTCCCTGTGTTCTCCCCCGGTGTACACACGGGGTTCTGCCTCTCCTTCTCTCTCTCTCCCTTCTTCTCTTTCTCCTCTCTCTCTCTCTCTCTCTCTCTCTCCCTCCCCCTTTTTAATAAACATTTATGGCTATTTTCTGTGTTTATATGTCTGACCCGCCTTGTGTGTGCCCTCCCGCTGGTGAGAAGCTGTAGCCGCTTGCTTGGGTGCCGGACCCTAGAGCCAGGGCCGGGCACTGCTGGGACCCGCCGGAGTTTGCTGCGGGGCGGGGGAACCCCAGGGATATTTTTTAAGAATAAGAGTCCCTGAGGCTGCTGCAACAAATTGCCACAAACTTGGTGGCTTAAGATAATACACACGTGTTCCCTCGCGCTCTTCTAGGTTGGGAGGTCAAATGTCCAAAACGAGTCTCACTGGGCTAAAACCAAAGTGGCTTTAGGGGTGAATTTGTGTTCTCATCTTTCCAGCTCTTAAATCTGCATTCCCTACTTTCCCTGATGCCGCCCTTTCCAAAACAGGCATTTTCTACTTTTGTAGCTAAAGAGGAGAGTAGTGAGCAAGGGCCAGGAATGAGGACTCCTTTGATGTGGGGGAAGAGCAAGTCTCTAAGGTTTTCATATGGTTAGAGACTGGTGGGGATGGGACACTGGAGAGCCAAGACTCCTCCGAACTTCCAACCTGCAGACAGAAAAGGTGAGGCTGCGCCATCAACATCTAGGCAGGAGGAGCCATAGGGAAAAAGAATCCCTTTTTCTCCCTGATGTTTAATCCTTTCAGGCAAGCCCACTGCTACTGTTTGACTCTTATGCCACGTGACTTGAAGCTCCCTGAGTTTCTCCAAGTAGAGGCGTGGAGGAAACCTCCTTTTACACCACTGGGTCCCTCCAGTCGCTCGGAATTTGCACTTCAAAGGTCTCCCTGCTTCTGCATTCAAGCGGACCTACCTCGCAGCTGGCTCTAACAAGACGTGGCAAAGCTTTGCTCCGGTGCTTATCAGTCTTGGCAGTGCTGGGAGTCTGTGGGAGACTGTGAATCGGTTCCCCTGGGAAGTTCTGGGAGCTTTCTGCTTAGAGGAAAAGGGCAAAGGATGCTGGCAGCCTCCAGCCTGGGACCAGACCAAAGATCTTTGTCACAATCCTCTATCTCCTCCACCCCAACCCCCAACCCCGGATCATCCTGGAACCTCCTTCTCACTTCTCATATTAGCAGCTTTGGGTGAGCCCAGGGTTCAGACAGAGCTTCAGAGAGGCCCCCACCTCCACCCCACCCTACCCCCACCCCTGAAAGGGCCTGTGAGCACACAGCAGGGAGCCTGCATATAAGCCAGGCAATAGTAGGTCAGATCCTCCTGTGGTTGTGAACTCTGCATAAAGAACCCAGGGACGCTCCTCTTGGGGCCTCTGAGGGACTGGACTTTCCAAACCCAGCCTTCTGACCCCGCGAACAGAGCCCTCTGGAGATCAAAGATAAAATACCAGTGGCTTCTTCTCAAAGTGTCCTTCGGTATGCAGGAATGCCATTACAAGCTGAATAAATGGCCCCTGGTAATCTCTGGTAGTCAAATGGCTATCTTGTTTGAAAAATGGAGGAGAAGGGTATTAGGCAGATGTAAGGCCATTGAGATGGGGAGATTATCCTAGATTACCCAGGTAGCCCGAAATGCCACCAGAAACTACTTTGAAAGAGAAGTAAATCTCAAATGTACATACAGGCACACACTCGCGCGTGCAAGGTGATGCAAAATGGAACAGAAAATAATTCTAAGATGTTGGCCGTAAAGCTTGGGTTGATGTAGTTATAAACCAAGGAACGTTGCAGCCACCAGAAGCTGGGAAATAAAATCATAGCACCTTGGAAACAGATTTCATCTCTGTGGTGCTGATTGCAACCTCGAGGCTGCCAGAACTGTGAGAGATCAAATTTCCGTTTCAACAGGCCAAGATTGTAGGAACAGTTGATTATGGCCAGGGGAAGTCAATAAAAGGAGCAGGGCCTCTTTGGGCCTGTGCGTGCCAGAAAGGCAACCAAGAAGGTATCAGTGACAGGCCACTTTGTCTGGAAAAGAGTAATCTCTGCACCACACACACAAAGGAACGCACAGAGTGAAAGAAAGTCGGCGAGGTGATTTCTGTTTTTGCGGAAGGGTGTACCAGAAGCCAAAGTGATCTAGCAAACACATTTCCCAAAATGGCCTCTTTCATCCCTAAGCCGTGGGTGGCACTTTGTTTTATCCCATTGGTGTCGACTGGACTTCAGCATCTGATGTGATTGGCTAATCCGCACAGAGGAAAGGGGGTTGTGGTGGTGTGAGGAGGGAATAGCCCCCCATAGGCTAATGCGCTTACATCTCTAGAGTTAACATTTTGGCAGCCTAGAAGGTTCTGCCTCTAGCACCGCAAAGTAGGAGAAGCACAGAGATAATACCTGTGTGGCCTTGAACTTGTCACTCAGCCCACATTCAAGTAAGTGTCTCAGTCCCAGGGGAACAGGCACCAAACTCCATTTCTCTTTGTCTCTTTGTAGCTAGAATTGCATCGAGCCCAACACAGTGGCACTTGATGACTGTCGAATTTGATAGCATTTCAGGGTCAGTATTGTGCTTCTCTGTCTGCTTCAGAGGGCTGTCAACTTAGGGTCCTAAACTAGAAATGTAAAAGTTGAAACACGAGAAACAGTATTGGTAACTGAGATACATGTGACTCTGAACTATGTTCCTTGAAATGAGCACATTGCTGCTAGGACCTGACTGGCAAGAAGTCCAAGTTCCTATGTACATCCAGGGAGAAATCACGTTGTTCAGGGAACTAGATGGAACTAGAATCCAGAGGGTTTGTATGTGTGTGTGGGGGGGGGGGTTGTTTTGAGTGTGTGTATATGTGTGTGTGTGCGTTTGTCTTCAAATATTCTTGTTATCAAAGTCATTGGGGTCAGAGCCTGAGCTCTGACAGCCCTAACAAGGTAGACCCAGTAACACATCCACAATAAGCCAATGCAAGCAACCAGCAGCAGGAAAAAGCAGAGAGGAGATTTATTCGATGTGACTTCATAAGAAAGAGGAACAAATAAAGAGTCCCAATGACACCCAAGTCCATCTGACGTGACGTGAGGTTTAATTTGTCAATGCAAAATATAACTCTAGACTCAAAGGGGTTAAGAGATTGTTTATTCTGAAGCCAAATTTGAGTGATCATGTCTCAGAAACAGACTTAGGTTACCCCAAACCCATGTTCCAACTTGGAAGCCTATTCATGCAGCTTTTATGATCACAGAACAAAGAAAGTTACAAATCAAGGCATTTTAAAAAATATGTTGGTAAGAACGTCAGAGGCAGGTTAGGCAGGTGGAGCAATCTCAACTCTAGACCTCAGATGTTAGCTGGCAGCATATTTAGCACTGCCCTTACATAGGCTCAAGAAGGGGTTACCATTGACAGTAAGATCCCCAGTAAATTATTCCTGGGTTTGAACTCCCGGTCTCACTTACTAACCTCTAAGAAGGGGTCTGGGACTAGGAATAAAAAATTCAGTTCTGTGTCCAATTACTTAATCTCTCAACAGTCCCTAAAACAGAAACAGTGGACGCAGAAGTGCAGGTGAACTTCCTGGGCGGTGAACACACTGGCATGCCAGGAGAGCGGGTATTTTATTAGCAGTGGGAAAGGCAATATTTTGTCAACTTGACACAAACCAGAGTCACCTGGGAAGATGGAACATCAGTTAAGTTATTGCCTCCATCCGCCTGGCCTGTGGGGATGTCTAGGGGGGCATTTTCTCCATCCATGATCTAGGTGAAGGGTCCAGTCCACTGTAGGCAGAGCCACTCCTGGGCAGATGGTCCGAGGCTACAGAAGAAAGCCAGTGAAGCAAACCATAGCAACCAAGCCCGTGAGCATCATTCTCTTCGGCCTCTGCTTCAGTTCTGCATCCAGCTCCTGCTTGAGTTCCTGCCCTGACTTCCCTCATTGATGGGCCGTGAGATGGAAGGGTCAGCCAAATGAGCCCTGTCCTTCCCAGGTTGTTTTTGGTCAAAGTGTTGTATCATAGCAACAGAGAGCGAGCGGAGGTAGAAACTAATACGGCGACACACCCAAAAGAACAGCAGAGAGGGCAGCTTTTCACAGTGCTTTCGCTTACCTCGAAGTGGAAGTGGGGAATCAGTGCTTTTAGCAAAAGCAGTTTCTAAGTGGCTGCCATACTCAGACTCCACAGACACCAGTGTCCCCATTACCAATGATCAGAGTCTTGACTGAGTATTCCCAGGTTGTCGACCTCTTATTCTAAGAATTGAATAAAGGCTTGCCTGGACTGAAAACTAAAAAGGAAACTTCATTCGAAACAAAGTGGTAGTGTAGATCAGAAAGAAATATGCTCTCTAGAGTAACTGTGGGCCGCAAGCGCCCTGATTTGATTGTTGTTTAGGAGGTCAAAAGGAGGTGGCAAAGGAGTACAGCATGGGTGGCTCTCCATGTTGATTAACAGGGTAAGCTATGAAAACTTATCGACTCCACATGCTCTTCTCACTAAGTATCTGGTTTTAGCCCTATACACAGTCAACTATGCCTAAGCATAAGCAGGGGACTTGGAAGGCACAGTTTGCCTTATTGTGTATGCACCACAAACCAGTCTAGGTTGTAGCAGTTCATTGCCCGCAGCTCCTAGATGCATTAGAGAATGTATCTAAAATGAAATGGACTTTACAGGTGGTTGCTAAGGTGAATAATAACTTCCACTGTTTAAAGCAAATATACATGAAGCCTGATGCCTATAGAGATCCTAGCTTGCCTGCAGGTTCCTACCTGCATTATTAAAAGGTGTGTATGTTAAGTCTCTTAAGAAATATATTAAAGAAGATATCAGAAAATGGAAAGCTCTCCCATGTTCTTGGATAGCTAGAATCAAAATAATAAAAATGGCAATCTTACTAAAAGTAATCTTCAGATTCAATGCAATCTCCATCAAAATCCCATCATAATTCTTCACAGACTTCAAAAAAATACTCAACTTCATATGGAAAAACAAAAAACCAGGATAGCCAAAACAACCCTGTACAATAAAGGAACCTCTCTGGAGGCATCAACATCCCATGACTCAAATGGCAGAGAGACAGTTAAAGAACTGTTCAACATCCTTATCCATCAGGGAAATGCAAATCAAAATGACTCTGAGATGCCATTTTATACCTGCCAGAAAGGTTAAGATCAAAAACACTGATGACAGCTTATGTTAGATGTGGAGTAAGGAGAACACTCCTTCACTGCTGGTGGGAGTACAAACTTGTACAGCCACTTTGGAAATCAATATGGTGGTTTCTCAGGAATTTGGGAATCAATCTACCTCAAGATCCAGCAATACCACTCTTGGGCATATACCCAAAGGATGCATACTCATACCATAAGAACATTTGCACAACTGTGTCCATAGTAGCATTATTCATAATAACCAGAACTTGGAAACAACTAGATGCCCCTTAACTGAAGAATGGATAAAGAAAATGTGATATATTTACACAACTGAGTATTACTCAGCAATAAAAAACAATGATATCTTGAAATTCATATCCAGACAAATGAGTGGAACTAGAAAAAGCCATCCCGAGTCCAGTCTAAGAGAGGGAGAAGAGATTATATGAGTAAGGGTCAAGATCGTGATGGGGAAACCCACAGAGACAGCTGACCCAAGCTAATGGGAGCTCACTGACACTGGACTGTTAGCTGGGGAACCTGCATTGGACCGAACTAGGTCCTCTGAATGTGGGTGACAGTTCCGTGACTTGGACAATCTGTGGGCTCACTGGCCATGGGACCAGGATTTATCCCTAAAGCATGAACTAGCATTTTGGAATCCATTCCCTATGGAGAAATAGATACCTTGCTCAGCCTCAATACAGGGGGGAGGGGCTTGGTCCTACCTCACTTGATATACCAGACTTTGTTGACTTCCCATGGGATGCCTTACCCTTTTTGAGGAGTGGATGGGGGTAGCTGGTGGTATGTAAAATGAAAGTGTGTGTGTGTGTGTGTGTGTGTAGTAACTGCAAGCAAGGAAATTGGGCTTCCAAGTACTTTGCTAGAAGAGGGGTGAGTGCATAGTCCTCATCAAGTGGAGTCCTGGGACACTAAGTTATTCCCTATGCTTACCTGCTTCATTTCTGAAGAGGAAAACGTCTAGACTTTGTCTCGTGTATCTCTTCTGCCTACACATTTGTATCCTTCATAACAAAATAGAGTAAACACAGCGCTTTCCTGCAGTTGTAACAATTAATATACTGGTGGTGGGGGCTGGGGAGATGAGAGAAGTGCTGAATTTGTAGGCATATCAAGCAATTGTTCGGATGCCCTGAAGACCCCATTTGTGACTAACATTAGAAGAAAGGGGGAGATCTTGCCCTTTGACCTATGATGTGAATTCTGGATTGTTACTGTCAAGATCAGTTTGTGTCATGGGACCTCCAGTTGGAGTCTGAGGTGGTATTGGATCTTAGTGCAGTACCCGATTCCCTAGGCTTCTCCACTGAAATGCCAGTGGCAGAAGAAACAAACGCTGCCTCTGATTGACCCAACAAGAAGGAGCAGGGAGGCAGACCGTGTAGCTCTCCATCTTTCACTAACCCTGGCATGTGGTCTGACTTTGCCTAGGACTCTGTCAGCAGCCCTACTCTTCACAGCTGGACTCTTTACGTTGTTGTTTTAGTTGTTTGAAGGTTTATGTGGTGTTTTCCCTGCATATATGTCTGGTATACCACAAATGTGCTTGATGCCCATGGAGACCATCTGAGCTCCTCATAGCTCCTGGAACTGGAGTTTCACACAGGTGGTTGTGAGCTGCTGGGTTAAGAACCAAATGTGTATCTTCTGCAAGACAGGTAAGTGCCCCTGGCCACTAAGCCATACCTTTAACAGGCAACAGCATTTTCAGTAAGTTCCTTCAGGTGATTCAGGTGCAACCAACAGATAATTAGTTGATGCACCAATCCCTAGTGGCCACGGTCAATGAGGACAGCAACTGTTCAACTTCCACTGTGAGTATAGGAAGTCAGGCTTTCCCCTGGAGAGACTGGGGACCAACATCTTTAACAAGCTCTTCCTGGGGACTCTCGGAAATCTAGGAAGTTGTGAGAGTGTGACCTGCAGCAGTCACTTCCCAACGAGGACTCCAGGGTCATCAGAGCCAATAGCACCAACAGTGTGTGGAAGCTCATTATACAGCAAAGTGTCTAGCTCCAGCCAGACCTCCTCAATCGGAAACTCGTGGTAGAGCCTAGGGACGTGCGGTGTAGTGAGCTCTCCCTGTGTTCTGATGCATGCTCAATTAGAAAACCACAAAGCTCAAGAGACCATAAAGTTCTAACAAGCAAAGACAAGTTACCTGCATCTTGCATAACCATTTCTAATCTATGTGTTCCCTGAATTCGATAAAGTGGTCCTGGTAATCCCACAACCTGGTCCTCTGCGGCCTCTGATATGATCTTTCTTTGCTCCTCAGTCAACCCCAAGACTTTATTCTCCATCAAAACTGACAGAGAGATCCACGTCCTTAAGCCAAGTCAGCTTGGAATGAAGACCTTTTCACTATTAACTGCAAAGTCATCAGATTTCCAGAAGCAGCAGCTCTATACCCCTCATGGAACTTCCTCATTAAGGAAGCTTGCTGGGCACAATTTTCTCTTGTTCATAGGAAAGAACACTTGCTGGCTTCTCTGGAATGGGCCTGTGGGCTCTTTAAAGCTCACAGACTCATGCTGTTGGCAAACAATTGGGAGTTCAACTTGTCTTATCTCACTTAATCAATTAAGAAGTACTGTGGTCCAGTGGTGACTCATGACTTCTCCATGGCAACTATGCGTTTGCACAAATGCGCAATGAGGATCTTTGGGTGCTTTTGGTCAAGCCATACTACCTCAGGTGTTCTCAGCAAAGCAGGGAGCTGGCAGGTACCTGGTGCCTTAATCTGCAATCTGTAGCTTCAGCGTGGTCTTTCTGAGCATCTATATGGATGTACTCAGGGAATTCCAAGTCTTCAGGTACAGGATGGTTTGGAGTCAAGGCAGCAAAAAGAGGAAGGGGGAAGAAAATGGTTTTTTTCCAGGCTGTTCATACTCGAGGAAAATAGCTCTGGATGGAGAGCTGTTCTGTAAGCTAAGCACTCCTGTCACAGGCCAGAGTTCCCTCAGCATGTTCGTGATCTCACTGATAAAAGAATTTCACCAAGGAGGACATGAGCAAAGAAGTCGGGACCACGAGGGGAGCACCCACCCACTGAGACAGTGGAGCTGATCTATTGGGAGCTCACCAAGGCCAGCTGAACTGTGACTGAAAAAGCATGGGATAAAACTGGACTCTCTGAGCATGGCGAACAATGAGGGCTGATGAGAACCCAAGGACAATGGCACGGGGTTTTGAACCTACATAATGTGCTGGCTTTGTGGGAGCCTAGCCAGTTTGGATGTTCACCTTCCTAGAAATGGACGGAGGGGGGAGGACCTAGGACTTACCACAGGGCAGGGAAATCTGACTGCTCTTTGGGCTGGAGAGGGAGGGGGAGAGGAGTGGGGGGAGGGGGAGAAGGGTGGGAGGAGGGGGAGAAGGGTGGGAGGAGGGGGAGGGAAATGGGAGGCTGGGAGGAGGAGGAAATTTGTTTTTTTTTCTTTTCTCAATAAAAAAAAGTTAAAAAAAAAGAACATTCAAGGTTAATAAAGCATTATGTAATCTAAAAAAAAAAGAATTTCACAACAGGAACAGAAGGGAACTCAAAGACAAAAGTAGTGACTAGGGAGAGTGTAATCTAATGGTCAGGATAACGGCATTGGGAAACGGAGATGGAAGAATAAGAAAATTTTAATAGAACAAAAGTTAAAAAAAAGATAAAGCCTGGAAAAATGAAGTGGACACAACAGAAAACCCTTGTAGGCCAACCAACGGTGAAATATTTAGCCTTAGTGTTGTTTGATTGAATGTTGTTAGTATGCTGAAAGTTGTTCTTTGTCATCTGGAATTTAGGATCCAAAGCAGGAAAGAATAGCTATGGCCTGCATGTCCTGTCATGAGTTTGCCCTTTAGCTTTGTGGCCAATTTAAAGCCCCCCACCCTGCAAAAGAAAGCAGAGTCACAAGGAGACACGGAGGAAACATAACATATAGAAGATGAGGTGACAAGTCAAGAACCGTGTGAGCCACGCAGCAGCATGTAAATTTATAGAAATGGGTTAATTTAAGTTATAGGAAGTAGTTAAAAACAAGCCTGAGCTATAGGCATGGGCTAGGTTTTTTTTTGGTTTTTCAAGACAGGGTTTCTCTGTAACTTTGGAGCCTGTCCTGGAACTAGCTCTAGTAGCCCAGGCTGGCCTCGAACTCACAGAGATCTGCCTGCTTCTACCTCCCACGTGCTGGGATTAAAGGCGTGTGCCACCACCACCCAGCTCAGCCCAGTTTTCAAAATTAAGAATAAGTATCCATTTCATTACTGGGGAGCTGGCTGGTAGGACAGAGAAAAAAAATGCAAACAAGGGCAAGTTGATTTCTGTTACCATAACAATCCATTCACACTGCAATCGCTGAACTCTTCCTTTTCCATTTCTACTTATAAGGACACTGATATTATAATAAGCCCAGATACTGCCCGATTATTTACTGGTCTACAGATTGGCAATTCTAGTTCCATCTGCAACCTTAATTCTCCCCTAACATAGAACATTGTGTTTGCAGATCCTGGGAATTAAGATATTTGAGGGTCACTTTTCTAGTTGGTCAGTTGCTATTTTTATTCACCCTGCCTCTTATCCTCTTCTCCACTCTCACTGACTACCCCCCTTCTCTCCCCAACTGCCTCCCATTCTACTTTCACGTGTTTGTTCCTGTGTTTGCGACCCAATGAGTTTCACTAGGGTTGCATACAGGAACATTGGCAGCTTACCAGCGGTTACACCACTGAAGAAAACGTCAAATGTACCCTCCCCCAACTCCTGAGGGACAGGCAGAACTTCATGAGTCCCCAAGCCCTACCCCTGCCCCCTGTGACAGGATGGTGATGGTTCCTATCTTGAGCAGGACCAAGGCAAGTGATAACAATCAAGGACGGTTTATTTTTAATATGAGTTACCAGCAGCTTGGAAATCTTTTATTATCATCCTTGAAATCTGCCTTCCTTTCATACGGTTCACTGTTTATTTATGTATGTACTTACTTACTTTTCCATCTTCCAGGGTATCGATGACCACCTAGCATCTGTCTCCGAGGAAGCTGACATGCGGACTGACAATGGTGCCTGGGAAACAGACAGCTGATGGGCCCTTTTATTCCCATTCTTTTTCCCTGTCATCTCCTATCACACCCTTTCTTCAACTTAATCCGGTGAGATGAACAGAAGTGTAACCATCGCTCTGCCTTTTACTTCCTTTCTCAAATGCTTCTATCCTGGAGCCTAGACCACTCTCCCTCTAAGTCCAATAAATTGCCCTCCGGTTCCTTCCTGTGTCTATTTTTAAATTCTTTTCCCAATGAGACCAAGGAGATGACGCACAGAGACCGAGCACAATGATCTAGTCCAAACAACAAAGTAGGAAGAAGGCTAAAAACCCTCCACTCTGAATTCCAGACTCTTCTCATGAACAGCTTCCTGGTAAGTTGCTTACGGAGTATCGTTTCTTAAATGATTTCCATTCTTAAATGATTCTAGCTTTGACTGCCGATGAAAATGATGCGGTCTGTAAAGATATGAAGAGTAGCTGTTTTTCCTCCAGCCCCAATCCAAACAGAAACTTTTGGGATTTGGGATGGGAATATTGAGAGCTCCCTAGGTAATGTCACCGTGCAGACAGATAGAAGCCACTCTTCTAAATGGTTAATTTCCTCAAAATAATTGAGCTAACCAGGAATAGATTCTCTTCTTTAAGCTAATGGTGGCAATTTAATTCATTAAATTTCCCAAGCCTGTGATTGAATTATATTTAACAGAGGAGAAATGGAAAAATGAAGACTTGAGTTTTTGTTTAAAAGTGAGTCTGCGGACACGAATGCAGGACAGTTACTGAATGCCAAGGGCTCATCTCAGGAACAGGCCCCCAACTGTACCCGACTCCCAGAGTTGCCTGAAATGGGGTTATATGGTGCTTAAAAATGCAGACGGGCTGAAAAGGAATTAAAGCCAATTGAAAGCTCATTATTCTGAACATTATTTTAGCAAGACAGGATTCCTCTTTAAATGGAAGGTTTCTATTTAAGGCACCCTCTATCATGTTCCTAAGTGGAACGGAGGAGATGGCAGTCTTCGGTTAAGTCCTTGGGTCCTTGCCAAGTAAAAGCATATTCATTAAAGGCAAAAATAGATTGTTAAGGGGGGTACTTCTTTAAGAAAACTGAGACCCCCCCTCCTCTCCAGTGAAAGCTTCCTGCTGTGAGCCCTGCTCCCAGGAAGTCCCCCCTTTTGGCCTGGTTCCCTAAATGCTCCTTTTCAAGAAGTCTGGGAACAGCCACGCCTCTATAAGGAACAGGAAGCCCTAACAGGAATAGTCCCACAAAGTCATAAAGCCCTCACCTCAAGATCAAAGGATCCCTATCCATCCACTCCCAACCCCTCACATAACAACATGCTGGTGGGCCCCCAAAACTTACACCAGCACTGCATCCCCAGAACTGCCAATTACCTCCAACCAAACCAAGAAGGGACTTATAGTTAACCATGTTTGGGGAGAAGGGATTTCCTGGCTGATTCTACCCCCCTATCTTATACTTAAATGACATTTTTTCGATGTAGAAATTTCAGTATTATAAATCTATGGTCAGAGTACAGATTTTTCCCAGCAAAGGCCTTCTGTGCAAAATCTGGGAGCCACCGGCCACCTTTCCAGATAAAATGAGAAAGTTCAAAAGCTGCAATTCAGAGAAGTGTGCTGAGAAAACAGCTTTGAGAAAGAGTTCAGTTACTAGGATTCTTAGCCCGGAGGAAATGGCTGTGAGGGAATTGTCTGCAATTGTCTTTCACAGACTACTGAGAGATTACTCAAGAAGAGAGCTGAGGGCTGTTTTGCAAGAAAAGAAAAAAAAAGAAGAAAAAATGAAGGAAAGAAGGAAGGGCAGGAAGAAGAAAGAAAGAAAGAAAGAAAGGAAGGAAGGAAGAAAGAAAGAAAGAAAGAAAGAAAGAAAGAAAGAAAGGGAAACTCAGTCCAAATAGCACGGGAGGGATTTGGGGAGAATGGCACTGAACTTTATAGAAACAGCAAAGATGTTCTTTGAGCTTTAAGATAAAAGAGGACCCAGCATCTGCATCACTGAGTCATTAGCAAACTTCAGGGGGAGGAGTAATGAGGATTTTGCAGTGACAGTAGCAAATGGACTCCTTATCAAACGGGGAACACTTGTTCGTGTGAATTAAAGACTAAGGTGTAGACTACAGACATCTCTGGATTCACAGGTTCACACCAAAGCCAGGGGCATTTCGTCTCCCTAACTTTAATATTGTATTGTATTTGTATGTGTACACGTTCGCATGTGTATACCTGTGTGGAGGCCAGAAATCAGCGTCAAGTGTCTTCCTTCTATTACTCTCCACCCTATTTTTTTTTTTTTTTTTTTTTTTTTTTTTTTTTTTTTGAGACAGGGTTTCTCACTGCGGCTGGAGCTCACAGCTGGGCTAGACTGGCCCAGGAGTTTCTGGAATCTACCTGTCTCTACCACCAACTCCTCCACCGTCCACTGGAGTTACAGGCATGAGCTGGAGTGTGATCATAACCATGATCACAATTCATACAGACATGAACACACCACTGTCACAAGATGACAGCTCAGTGGGGGGGAGAGTGTGTGTGCGTACAAACACCTGTACTGAAGTCACAGAGGAAATGACCCATGTGCCTCTCCCTCTACTCTCTGATGCCTTGCTACTGTGCCCAAAAATAAGAGTCCATCTTCTCAACAAGCCAGCAAGCAGTCCCAAAGATGCAGTCTAGAGAGGGCAGCAATATAAAGAGCAGGTCTAGGTAGAGAAAAACAGACAAATGGCTTCGGGGAGATAGAAGAGAGAAGGAAGAGAGCCAGTGTACCGTGGGGGCCCAGTAGACCTCCCATCCCAAGTCCAAGTCCAACTTCACTGACTTTTAGAATCTTTTCCCCAGAATCAAAGACTAGAATGGTGAATGTGCATCTGGTTTCCTGGGGTGTGTGTGTGTGTGTGTACGTGTATATGTATGTTTGTGTGTGCGTGTGTGCATGTGTGTGTGTGTGCATGTGTATGCATATGTACATGTGTACCTGTGTGTGCATGTGTGCACGTGCATGCATGGTGTGTGTGTGTGCGTGTGTGTGTATGTGTGTGTGTTTTTGGCAATGTTTCTAGAAGTCAGACCAAGCTTAAATCTAGTCCTGTAACTCCCTAGGAATAATTATGGACAAGGTACTTGATTATGTCAAACTTTAATTTCTTCATCTATAAAATGAGACTAAGAGACAAGACAATGTCTCAGCCAGTAGAGGTGATTGCTGTCATCAAGCCTGACAAGCTGAGTTTGATCCCAGGAATCCTCAAAGTGGAAAAGAAAAAGAAACTGACTCACAGGTTTCCCGCTCTCCTCCACAGGTACACATGACACACATATACCCGTAAAGTTTTTATAGCCCTATAAGCCTCTCCTCTGATGCAATAATTCAAATCAGACCAAATCAAACTGAATTAGAAAAAGTCTAGGTTTAATGGATGCCAGCACTCCGGGGGTGGGGATGGGGCATGAAGAAAGGCCAGGAAACCATGGAGGGAAAAGGAGAACTGGAAAGACCTCACATTCATTCGCTGTGGAGCAGTTTAAATAGCCTGAGGGAGTGGTCTTGACCCTCTCCGGAGAGGGGTCCTCATTTGGCAGGTTTTCTCAAAGGTGGAGTCTAGACAATGGCAACTCCCAGAGGAGGGGCTTTAGGATGGATGTCAGGGGCTGGGGTGATGCTTCCAACCAAACATCCTTGGATATAGGGGTGTCGGGGGGCTGGGATCTCACTTCCAACCAAACATCCCAGACTCCTTGGATATAGGGGCATCAGCTCAAGCCTGGCTACTTCCTGAGGGCATGGGGCAACACAGGAGAGGGGAGAGCTGGGAGTTGGTGGGCTCACGCTCAGCGAGAGGTTGCCTGGAGAGTCATCTGGTTTACTGCCATCCTGGGGACCTCAGGCATCTGTTCCTTAGGGGAGATGAAAAGGCAGGTGGCTAGGAGAAAAAATATATTGTTATCACCCGCCCTGTGAATGGGGCTAGCCATGGGAAGGGTCATTAACTGTCAGAAAGAATGGGATAGAGAAATGCCCTGGTTGTAAAGGTGAGGCTCGGGTGAATACGTGAGACCCGGAAGCAGATATGCCCTTTTAAAACCAGATTTTAGTTAAGTATGTGTCCATTTGAGTCAGGAGAGGTGGTGCCAATGGTGAAGCCCCAGGAGCTGGTGTAGGTGCTGGTGTTAACTGGAGGGCCCTTTGTAAGTTGGTCTTGGCCCAGACAGCAGGAGTGACCTGTAAAATATGCTTGAAAATTGGTAGGGTTAAAATAGGCGCTGGAGACTATTAATTTTTACCAGACCTGATTTCTTGATAAAGTAGCAGAACTTTTTTAGGAACCTGCAATATCTGTAAGACAAATGGAACAGGAACATTTTAGAAAACAATTAAAAGAAGTTGGGAACTCTGGATCTTTTAAGATACATCTGATACCTGTTAAATCTGGACTCTGAAGCCTGTGAAAAAGGCACACCTGTCTGCATTTTAATAGGAAACTTAACAAATGAAGTAACGAATTACCAGTATCCTAAGTCATCAAATGGCATTAGACAGATCTGGGAGGGATAAATGAGCAGAAATGAGACAGCTTTTTTAGCTACACAGGCAATCCCAAGTCTCTCTGTAGTCTTTAGCGAACACTAGCCTTAGAAGCAGTGCTTGCTGTTAGCTGCTGAGTCCAGGAGGCCAGAAGACTTTCCTGTGGGTGGGGACGATTTAGACTATATGTCTAGCAGGATGAGAAATCGATCCCCTGGTGTAATATCCAGGAAGTTGATGAGGTAGAAGGCCACTTTTTTTCTGTGTAGGTTTTGCCATACCCAAAGGCAAGCCTCCAGTGGAAAGTCTTACGTAACCATGTATCTTCTTGGAGGAGCTATAGGATGCTGCAGGAGCTGGCATGTCTGTGTGTTAGAAGCACTTTTATTAAATGCCATACCCTCAGATCTGTAAAGGCATTTGAGAATTAGGGTACCATTACCTGTTAGGTATATTTAAATTAAACATAAAAGTTAAATTTAGAGACATAGTTTACCCAATCAGTTGCAGCTTACCAATGCTAGTAAATGTAAGAAGATTAAAAAGAATAGTTTAATAAGTCAAAGAATATTGTAGATAGAATGTCTCCTTGGTAGGTCCAGCACACATGGGTACTCTTACCAAAGATGGCACTGAGGTCAAAATGGCGGATACCCATGTGTTTGTATTTTTGTAGAGCTGCTATAATCTGGAGTTACAAGTTTTACAGATCTTAAAACACACACATACACACAGAGAAATAAGATAAGCATACTGTGGGAACACACACACACACACACACACACACACACACACACATAGACATAAAAGAAGCATAGTGTGACCACATTGTTTTAACAGAGAGACAAATAACACTTTTTTAGAAACCTGTGTCAGCTGACCCACTTAAAAAATCCTGGTGTAGGCAGCAGAACCCAGGGAAGCACACAGGTGGTTCTCTTAAGGACCAGATTAGCAGGCATTACAAGAGAGAACAGAAGCATGAGGATGGAGCGCCTATACAGTTTTAGAGTGGAAGAACAGGAAAAACAGATCCCTTTGTAGAGAGAATCCCAAAGAGACAAATAGCAAACAGCTAGAGAAGCGGGGAGGGGGAGTAGGGAAATACGGTACTGGGGGCAGTTATAAGAGCAAAAAGCCTTGCCTGCTTCCAGTTTGCTTTCTCTGCTTCCTGCCTGTGGTTCAAGACGTGGGCTCTCAGCTTTCTGCTGCTGCTGCCATGCCTGTCCTCCATGGCAGACTCATGCCACTGGAACCACAAGTACAAATAAAGCCTTCCTACTGTGAGTCGTAAGTCCGTCATGGTGCCTTTTCATAGGAACAGAAAAGTAACTAACACAGTTACTATTGAAGCCAGGGAGGGAGGGAGGGAGGGAGAGAGAGAGAATAAAAAGAAAGCAAAACAGTGACTCTAGGTCACAGAGGGAAGGGAACAAGGAGTTATTGGTTGATAGGTACAGAGACTCATTCTTCCCAGAGGAAATGCGTTATGGAGCTAGATACAAAACATCACAGATGCACTGACTGTATTTTCCAAAATGATTAACATTAAAAGTTTTATTTGTACTTCACAACAGTAAAAAATTAGGTGGTTTTTAAAGATATTTCTCTGGCAACAGCAGCAAAACAAACGATCAAAAATTGTCTGAAAAAAAATGTGCAAAAAATGTGTTTTGAAGCTCGCTGAGGTCACTGTGAGAGGCACCAGTGGAGTTGTGTAAGCGCATTGCCGAGCTTGAGAAGTCTAGAACACGCTTAGGCAGTGAGAAAGGAATCTCAGATCTGGTAAGGGCTCCCCACCTGATGACAGAGGTCAACTGTGTGCCATGTCCTATGCTTACTGGGTGCCTGCTCACTGGGTGCAGAAGGGGCGGGTGTTCTCTTTCTCTACTGGAGTAGGAGCCCACTTCTATGACTTAATTTAGCCTTAAGCACCTCCGGGAAGGCCTGTCTCTAATCACGTAGGGTTCAAGTTTCAACATATAAATTTAGGAGGGACACAAAGCCGTCTAAGTAACCCTTCCTCTCCTTGTGTTGACCACCTCATGTGTTTCATCACAGTTACAGAAAACTGGCTGAAAAACACCCAAATAAAAGTTTTATGCAGTATAATTAACCCTGCGTCATTTACAAGTGTTTGAATTTCTCTCAACTACAAATGGCACCGTGTATAATCCATGTTTGTCTATTGTCTTGAATGAAGTCTTGAATGAAGTTTAGCTTTTTACAATATACTCGTCTTTTATGCTACTCAAGAATATAATTATTATCATCAATATTTATGTGTTAATGACACAACTAAATTTTTAGCTTATATCTATACTTCTAGGGTTCATTATTTGTTTTTATTGTCATAATTCTCAAAATAAAAATTATTATCATAATTCATAATAAGAAGACATGCCAGCTCACACACTCTGCATCCAGGTCACTCCATGCCACTCTCTTGGTCCTTCAGGAGGGCCTGCATGCCTTTTGTGGAACCGGGACATGAGGTCAGGATGGGAAACAACCCAAAAGGAGAGCTAGCTGCAAGGTCTCACGGGAGAAGGAGGAGCAAGTCGAGACCTGGGTGCAGAGTGGATGAGCGCCAAGGAAGAGAGTTTGGGCAAGGAGGGCCAAATTAATGTAGAGTAAAATTTGGGCTCCGGGGGAAGGATTTTCTAAAACAGATTAATATGGATAGAGTAGAAAAAAGAAATTGCTTTGGCAGAGTCATTTCAGCATTGCGAATGCAAAGTATGAACTTGGGAGGGAAAGCAGGTTCACCGAGAGCAAATGCAAATCAGTACGGGCGGGCTTCGTTCTCATTTGCATATGAATCCCTGGAACAGTTCCTGCGAGACAAGACGTGCAGAACATTCTGTCACCTTGCCCACCAGACAATGCAGATGTTTGTGCTGTCACCAGTCGCCCGCCTGTTAACGGTATTACCGACTTGGAAAACTACGGGAAGTGAATGTGTATCCCACACAGACAGGTTCTGCTGTGCTTTGCAGCTGAACTGACCAGACCACTTGCTCACCTGACCCCATTTATTTTTAAGCTCCAACCTGTGGCTCTGATTAAGTCTTTTAGTACACGGTACCAGAGGCCTATGTCCTCCTCTGCACAAAAGATGAAAGCAGGATGAAGGAAGGGCAGTGTGGGGTGTGAAAAGGTGGGAGAGGAAAAGAAGCGCTGGGATTGTTGTTTTATCATTACCCTTCCCATGCCACCTTCCCATGACCAACAACAAAGCTCCAGGCACTGCTGTGTGAACTCACATGCACCCTGTATTGTAGGACAACTCTAATTATTTTACAGATATTATAAAGTTGAGGCTCAGAGATAATGAATAACTTAGCCAAGGACACACAGACAATAAGTGAGAGACTTGGGGTTTCAAGTCTCCTTCATTCCTAATTATTTTTACTTTATTTATTTAGTACTCTGGTTAGCTGTCTCCAGAGCAATTAAAATTTAGCAGGGAACTGATAGAACAGGAAATGAATCCAAAGGCAAAAAAATGAAGGTGAAAAGCAGTGACAGTTCCAGGAAGGATGCGGGATGCAAGAGGGAGGTTTGGAATAGTTCATGCATAGATCTCAAAACTCTGGTTGCCTGTTGCTATCATTTTGATGGTGTTTATCTCTCGACAATTTATACATTGAAAGCTTGGTTGTTAGTGAGGCAATGCTAAGAGACAGTAAGGTAGACCCTTAGGAGATGGAGGGTAGAGTAAGGTAATTAGGCCAGTGGGGGATTAATGCTACTCTTCTGGAGTGCAATCTTGCAAAAAGAGCTCCTTTCTACCCCATGGTCTCTTCCCCTTGCGTGTCCTTCTGCCATGGTATCTTCTAACCTAGGGCCTTGCCAGATACATGCCACATTGTTTGGACAAGATTAAGCATTGTCTTAATGTGTGTTTCTATTGCGGTGAAGAGAAACCATGACCATGGCAACTCTTTTAAATGAAAATGTTTCACTGGGGTGGTTAGCTTACAGTTCAGAGATTCAGCCCATTATCATGATGGTGGGGAGCATGGCAGCATGCAGGCTGATGTGGTGATGGACAAGTAGCTGACAGCCCTACATCTTGCAGGCAACAGGAAGTCGACTGTAGCACCGAGTGGAGCTTAAGCAAAAGAGACCGCAACTCCCGCCCCCACAGAGACACACTTCCTTCAAGAAAGTCACACCTACTTCAACAAGGCCATACCTCCCAAGAATGCCACTCCCTGTGAACTTATGAGGACCAATTACATTCAAACTACCACAAACCTATAGAGACAGACTGTAGTAGGTAGGATTGGCTGCCATTGGGAAAAGTGAATCCAGGAACCATGTCTCCAAAGACAGATACACTGTGAAGTAAAGTTGCGGGGCCTCATTTCTAGTAACCCTTTTCAAAGGCCTATGACATACACTGATGATATACCCAGACAGCCCCCATAATAACAGACAACATAGCATTTTTTTAAAAAAAAATATTTATTTATTTTTATATACCAATCCCAGTTCCCCCTCTGTCCTCTCCTCCCACTCCTCCCCCTCACCCCATCCCCATCTGCTCCTCAGGGAGGTTAAGGCCTCCCCTGGGAAGTCAACTAAATCTGTCCCATCACCTCATTGATGCAGGACCAAGCCTCCTCCAGCTCCCCCACCGCATGCCTAGCCTAAGCAAGGTATCTCTCCATAGAGAATGGGCTCTACAAAGTCAGTTCATGCATTAGAGTTTGGTCCTACTGCCAGTGGCCCCATATACTGCCCAAGCCACACCACTGTCACCTGTATTCAGGGGGCCTAGTTCAGTCCTATGCAGGTTCCCCAGCTGTCAGTCTGAAGTCAGTGATCTCCCCCTAGCTCATGTCAGCTGATTCTGTGGGTTCCCCCACCATGGTCTTTTTTGTTCATATTACCACCCATCCCTCTCTTCACCAGGAGCTTGGCCCAGTGGTTAGTTGTGGATCTCTCCATCTGCTTCCATCTGTTTCTGGAAGAGGGTTCTAGCGTCTCTGGGGTTGTGGACTGTAGGCTGGTTATCCTTTGCTTTATGTCTGGTATCCACTTATGAGTGAGCACATTCTGTATTTGTCTTTCTGGGTCTGGGTTAATTCACTAAAGATGCTTTTTTCCTACTTCCGTCCTTGTGCCTGCCAATTTAAAGATGTCATTGTTGTTTACCGCTGAATAGTACTCTATCGTGCAAATGTGCCACATTTTCTTTATCCATTCTTTGGTTGGGGGGCATTTAGGTTGTTTCCAAGTTCTGGCTATTACAAATTATGCTGCTATGAACATAGTTGAACAAATGCTCTTGTGGTGTGATTGTGCCTCTTTTGGGTATATGCCCAAAAGTGGTATTGCTGGTCTTGAGGCAGATGCCTAATTTTCTGAGAAATTATACTCATACTGATTTTCACAAAAGCTTATCAGCTTGTACTCCCACCAGCAATGCAGGAGTGTTCCCTTTACTCCACATCCTCTCCAGCATAAGCTGTCATCAATGTTTTTGATCTTGGCCAGGTATAAGATGATATCTCAGAGTTGTTTTAATATGTACTTCTCTGATGACTAAGAATGTTGAACATTTCCTTAAGTGTCTTTCACCCATTTGAAATTCTTCTGTTGAGAATTCTTTGTTTAGATCTGTACCCCCTTTTTAAGTTGGATTATTTGGTAGCTTGATGTCTTCTAGAGTTCTTTGTATATTTTGGAGATCAGTCTTCTGTCAGATATGGGGTTGGTGAAGATTTTGTCTCATTTTGTAGGCTGCCATTTTGTCTTGTTGACTGTGTCCATTGCTTTACAGAAGCTTCTCAGTTTCAAGATGTCCCATTTATTAATTGTTTCTCTCATTGTCTGTGCTACTGGTGTTATATGCATAACAACCTAATCAGCTTTAAATTCTCCTCATGTCTATTTTTCCCTTTTTGATAGCAATTGTAAGAAGTGGAATTTATCAGGTTCCTGTGTTGTAGGCGCCATCCTGAAGCAGTACTGAAAACAGCGTGTCAGAGTGTGGTGCTGAAATCTCTTCTTCAACCTAATTACCCGCAATAGAAAACACGTCCTGACACTCTGCTAGAAGAATTATCTCCGTATTCTCCCCCAGAAAGTGATATTAGGAAACCGTTGCTGCATGAAGAAACGATCAAAGTAGGCAGACCAAATTTTGAAAAACATTTTATACAAAAGCAGGGCAGAAAAATATTTTTAAGTAAAAATGTTGTCATTTTTATGGCTTTTGGGATATTTATAGCATTAGCCACTTTAAAAAATTTAGAGACGTGAGTTCTTCTTACATACCAAATACATATTCATGTTGCTTAAAACTTCAACCTTGTCTTCTTATGTAACATTTGCTGGAGAAGGCTCACAAGGCCAAGTAAATATGAGCCTTTAGCTCCAGCTCAACTGTCCTTGAGATGTCCCCACCGCTGGCCAAGGAGGGAGAAGCATGAAGAGGGCTCCCGGACTGCCTTGGAGGAAGCATTCTCTAGCAACCTAGCAACACAAGGGAGGAAGACTTTTGTGGTACGTGACAATTCTGTATTCTGTCAATTATGTTTTAAATAAATGCTGATTGGTCAGTAGCCAGGCAGGAAGTATAGGCGGGACAACCAGACAGGAAGTAGAGGCGGGTCAATGAGAACAGGGGAATTCTGGGAAGGAGGAAGCCGATTCCTTCCCAGTCCTGTCCAGACACCAAAGAAACAGGATGTGACTTGCCCTGCTGAAAAAGGTACTGAGCCATGTGGCTAACATAGATAAAAATAATGGGTTAATATAAGTTATAAAAGTTAATAAGAAGCCTGAGCTAATGGGTCAATCAGTTTATAACTTATGTAGACCTCTGTGTGATTTTTTGGGGGGGGACCTAAATGGCTGCGGGAACTGGGCAGGACAGAAACCCCAACAATCAGGCCCTCATGTTACACTGTTGGGTGATTTATTCTCCTCAGAGAAATGTAGAGGTAACCAACCATGCATGTATTTAAGGTCAGAGTGTGATGATGGGCAGGGGAAGCTATGAAGATATCTGTCATGGCTTCTCCTGGCCAGGAAATTTTGAATGGTGAGCCACATTCCTGTTTGAAGCAGTAGTGTGTCCCAGAGTCCCTGAAACCAAACCATGCCTGGCTTCCCAACAGGTGAAGTGACACTCAAGAGAACTGAAGTAAGAGAAGGCTACTGACGTCACTTCTGCCACTGCAGTGAAATAGCTGAGGTACCTTTGTAATGTGACAGGGTTTGTTTCTCTCAGAGTTCAGAAGTTCACGTCCAAGGCGAGGCAGCAGCCACTGCCCCATTGGTTTGAACCTCTGTCCAAGGCAGCTTATCATGGTGGGACCATGTGGGAAAAGGTGCTGACATGTTGAGGTGAGAAGCAGAGAGAGGGGCCAAAAGAGAGAGTCCGTAGTCCCTGCCAGGTCATGACCTAAGACTCGTCATCTGCCCAAGTCCATAGCATCTCCCAAAGTGCTACCCTGGGGAGCAAACCTTTACACACGGACCTTTGTCCCCAAAGTCCTAACCCAAACTATAGCAATTAGTAAAACTTACTTTCTAAAATTCTGGATCAGGGATAACACTGTTCCCATGATACATTTAGCCCATCAGTGTTCTAAAGGTCCTTAACTTCCCGAAGCTTTGAGGTTTGTTGCTTGGGAGTTTTATCATAGATGGGCACACAGTGACCTCCTTAGTACAGGACTGTGACCCATTACACTTTACTGTCCCTGAGAATTGATGCCTGGGAACAAATGCAAATTAATTATCCGGCTACATGGTGGCAGGATTAACCTTTAGAGTGGATGCAGTGACCACGCTTTACATAATCTATTCAATCAGTTTCCAATAGAATTAATATTTAGCAGGCAAGTGGGGAGAAATAAATTACATCGTACAGCCTTCTGTGAATACCAGGCTCAGCTCACAAAAGGATAAAATTAACATTATTGAAGGTATAGTATGTATCCGGTGCCTGGAGCAATAAATTAGATTACAGGGCTAATTAACAACCCTTCCAGAATCTTTGTTCAGTATGAATTCATCCAGAGAATAAGCAAACAGTGGCACGAGCTAAGAGGAGGTTTAATCCACCTTTCCCCTTGAAATAAAAACAGACACTCCTGGATCTGACAGAGGAGACGAGACATTTGACAGGAGTGTCCCATATACATTGGTACCATTTGTTTAAGGCTCTGTCTGGATTGTAACCAAAGGGAACAGGCTGGAAATTAGCTGCCTAAAATTATTTTTAATCTGGGTATGAGCCTGATCATTTTTTCCATTCAGGGGTCATTACAGGCAGGGGCTGGGGGTTTCTTCTGTCTCTAAAGAGACAAAGGCCTAAGGACTGGGCAACCACAGCCGAGGAGTTTCTAGTCCTGGGGAAAGCTGGGGCCTCAGAATCATGCTTCAAGGAACATAGAAGTATTCTCGTGGATTTGCATGGAACTTTCTGAACCAAAAATATCTGGAAAACTTGGAGAATAAAACCAAGAGAGCAAGATCGGCAACTTGGCATGTGTAAAAGCAGGTTTGCATAGCAATTTAATTTTCAATTAAAATGCGGAGATGAGAAGAGGGAGCTGGGAATACAGAAGGCCAACTGCTAGGATAATGGTGTGAGGTACCCAGGAGGAAAACCTGGGGACAGGAACTAACTGTTGGCCCCTGGAAGCACTCACCCCTCTCCTCTGAAAACAAGGACATTGCAGCATCCTCCTCAAAGCACAGCGTGGCTAAGCATGGGTTTAGGCCTCGCTGGACCTGTGTTCCAATGTCAGCTCTGGTGGCGCATGTCTCCAAGCAAGTCACTTAAGCTTCTCTTGTCTCAGTTTTCTCAGTTGCAAAATGGAAAGATTAGTAAGACTGACCTCACAGGGTCATTGGGGTGGTAAAACAAAAGCATATACCGTAAAAAGCCCCAGACGGCTTGAGGGACACGTCGTAAGAACCTGATAAAGGTTGGTTTTAGTTAGACATACCACCTAACATCTCTCCACCCACATCAGCTCGCATTTTTACTTTCCCAAGAAAAGCTCGCAGCTGCAGAATATCACAGCGGATGGTCACTTAGGAAAACCACGTCAGGCGATGCTAAGTGGGAGGATCGCGTTGGAAGTCATCCTGACACTTGCATGCCGGGTAAAAGTGAGGGGCATCGTGATAAGCCACGGAAGCAAACCATCCAGGAAGCAATTGAAACGTTACAGTGTTCTCTCAAAAGTTGCTTGAGATTTCAGCCCAGACCTAATAAGAGTCTGAAACTATAAAAAGTGGCTCTTGCTCTCCTCCTTCAGTGAAATTGTCCCAGATAAGAAGAGATTACCACTTGGGGTCACAGCTAGTGCTCAGGGGCTCTTGGAAAACATCCTGCCGAAGTGATGGATATACTTGTTTTGTGGTTCATCGTCAGCTCCTCACCAAAGGCTTTTCAAGGGAGAAAGATGGCCCAATCTCCTTGAGCGCAGCGAGCTGAACATTTTTCCTCAAAAAATGTCCCTATTATCTTTTCTCCAACGCAGCTGAGAGCATTTTCAGAAAAACTCGTAAAGTCAGCCTACTCCATAAATTACCCGGAGAGAGGCTTCATCAAACTTTTACTTCTACTTTTCACTTTTAAAATCTAAGTGGGGAGAGAAGACTGTGACTCTCCTGCCTTTTAAGTAGCAATGAGAACCGGAAATGGAATGGGAAGCCAGGGATGGAAGCTAGCGCCTGAACAATGGTTTCCTAGGTTCCCAGCTCCTAATTTGAGGCCAACAGAAGTTCTCTTAGCTGGTCTCACAATGATGAGAGTGACCAATCGCAAGGGGTGGGATCTGTGTGCCAAGCACTGTGACACACCAGTGTCATGGGATTCCAACTCTGCGAGCTAAATTGTAATCCCGTCCCTATCTCGCAGATGCGCGGACGAGTCTTAGAAGGTTTAGGCATCTTGTGCAAGGTGACATCAGAGGTAGGCATGAGTCATTTTTTTGCTTAAGACCCATTTGGCTTCTGTCTGCTAATTGACTTCCTGACCTTAACAGTCTTCTTCAGTCATGGGGACATCTCCTTTCCTGTAGGAAAAAGACTCCTGACTGCTCTTTACTGAGGGAGAGTCCTGCCACAGAGGATACTGCAGGCTGGGGATGGGGTGGGGTGAGGGATCACTGGACAGGACCAGACCAGATAGGGAGACAGTGAAAGACTGGCAATATATCATAATACCAAGCTAAGACAAAAGCCGTGCTTCTAGTCTTGTGGGGTTTTGTTTTGTTTTGTTTTTAAAGAATGTCCTTGAGGAGAATTAACAGACAGGTGAAGTTTTAAGAAATAAAGTCCGTTCATAGTGGAGAGGCTTCTTAAAAGTAAAACAAGAAACAACAACCAAAAAACCCCCCAAATATCCTAAGCTTCGGGGGAGAGGGGAGGTTGTGTCTGTTTGAAGGAATCCAGGGAGGAATGTTGCCCCTTTCTCCTCGCAATGCCTTCAGGAAAGATGAGCAACAGCCAGGCAAGAGGAGACAACAGCTATTTTATTCTCAAAAGGAGGAAGGCTCACGGAGCGTCATCAGCATGGCATTAGCAATCTTCTAAAACATTCGCGCATGAAATCTTGCAGACAGGAAAAGGACAAATCAATCAGGCCCATGGCGTGCGAAACTGTCACGTTCCGCAAATCTGCGATAGGTCACTGTCTGAATGCAGAATTGCTCGCTCCCACTCAGCTTGGCTCTCTGTGTTCTGCTTATGGGATTCGGAGTATGGTGTGGAATCAGTAACCACACATGGCTCCCCAGAGCCAACACGTCGGAAATGGAATGGACAAAACCCACTTAGCCATCAACAGTCAGTCTCTAAGAAGACAGACCGTCTCCGTCCACGCTCAGAGGCTGTGAGTCCTGGGTATTTTTCATTGTTTATTGGCTGAGGGGAAGGCAGCTGATGCTGGTACTTCCTGTCAAAGGTTAACTCCCCGGTTGTCATTCATGGAACACAACTATCAAAGTGCAGACAACATTGCTTAGTCCCTCTGCCTCAGGAAGAGATGATTCTTTCATGAATTAGGCAGACGTGAACGCACAAATCATCATAAGGGAGAAATGGATTTCATTTCATGAAGCCTTAAACATGCTGGCCTTGTCAACTAATTATTTAGATGTATTTCTGACCCCACAGTTAGCTTGGCTGGTTCCACGAAAGTATTTGCCTTGCTTGTAGAAAACGACTACTCGGCGTATGTCTGTGATGTGCTGGTTCTATATCTCAAAGCCTGTCCCTAATTTCACTGTCAAAACCAACACTTAGGTCAGATTGTATTGGGAGCAGTGAGACCCCAGATCCTGAATTTCTTGTAATTCCCTGATCTGAGTGCCTACAGCTGCTCTGAGCACGAGACCTTCAGGAGTTCCTGATGGCAGGAGAGTGGTTTCTGGTGGGTTTGGCTGGGGCATGGCTATCTCTATATAATCTGCCTCTGAACACAATAAAGGGGGCATTCTTGGGGAATTCAAGGATGACCCGTGTCGCTGTCCCTCTGTCTGTGTGTGTCTGTGTATTTTAACCTCCAGCCCCCTTGCCCGAAGCTCGCGAACTGGGTGCCAGTGCACAGAGCGCAGACATGGGGGCGTGGTGTGTGGCAAGATTGTCCTGGACTCTGCAGGCCCGCCTTCCCTGATCCAAGCTCTTTGTTTGTTTTTTTTTTCCCCTTGTCTTCATGATGCACTGTGCTAAGGGAAAGCCAAGGAGGCACTGGGTACAGAGCTATCCACTTACATAACAAATTCTAGATTTTGTTTTGGAGAACATAGACTCTCAAAACCATCTATTTACCTGAGGACAGAGATGTGAAGGGGCATCTAAGGGGAGCAAAGTAACCTGGGAAAGGCAGGAGAAACCCATGGAGGACACACTAACAACCGAGGACCAGCGGGGCAACTGATCTATTCATCCAACGGACAGAAGACTAAAGAATGAATGACCAGAGCTCACTGTCCAGACAAGAAATCATGAAAGGAAAGAGATCAGTTTTATGGAAGCTGTGGGAGTGGCAGAGGGTCACCTAACTATCGGTTCACTAGAATCTCTCTCAACTCAACATCCTCCTCTATAGGATGGAACTAAGAACCGCGGCTGCCTTGCCGAGCGAGTTTAAAGGCTAAATGTCACATGGCATGGAGAGGTCACAGCAGTGTCCCTGGCACAGAGGCAGAGTGTGAACTCTTTGTAGAACCGAACCTTCGGATCCTGGGAACTAAACATCTTCTCTTTCTTTCTTTCTTTCTTTCTTCCTTCCTTCCTTTTTTTCTTCCTTCCTTCCTTTCTTTCTCCCTTTGTTTCTTGTCTTAGATTATGTCAAGAACAGCACTTTCTGGATTTCAAGCGAGACACAGTTCCATAAGACTGGACTCTTTGGGACAATGGTCTGCAGGCACCATCCAGATTGAATGAAATCAAAATAGTCAGGCATGGAGGCCCCAGACTGTAACCTCAGCTTTCAAGAGGCCAGTGTAGGAGGGTCTCAGCATGCTTGAGGCCATGGAAGGCGACATCATGAATCATGGGAAGCCTGGGGTACAGTGCTACCAAGAGAAACCTTGTCTAAAACAAACACAAAAGCAAGAACAACAAACCAAGAAATAACAGTTGAGGTTATGGTTGGTTGGTCTTGGGTTAGGTATCACTTACCCAAGCCTAGCCCACTTGGCCGTGGGCCTGGGAGGTGCACAATGAAGCCAGGCTAGTTAGATGGCAGTAGTCAGGATTTGCATGTCTCTTCAGCAAAGAAATGAGTAGAAAAATGTCGTCTGGTCACTGGGGACTGATCTGCCCACCCCTTTCCTGACTACTTATATCTTTTTTAGGATCTGTCATTTCTAAACACATGAATCTGGTCATCTAGAAGTTTTCCAAGATTACTATTCACTATTTAAAAAGTCATATACTTTATGCCATCTTTCTAACAGAGTGACATTCAGGACTCTTAAACATTAGGTGTGCCATCCTTGTCTTGTTTTTCCGAGGTCCATTACATTTTGTCACTCTCAGTGCCCTGGACTGACAGGCCCCCCACAACACTTGCATGTCAAGTGCTTCCTTGGCCTTCACCAGTCCACGATGCAGAAGAGAGAAGTAGAGGGTAGAAAGGTCCACACGTGGAGCATCCTTCAGGTGGAAGCAAGTGACTGCCTTTGGCTTCCAAAGCTTCCCTGGAGACTGCAGTCTCTTACATGCCACTCTGAGATGTTCCCTAATGATTTAGATACTAACCTCTCAGCTCCTTCTCCATTGCATTCCCTCAAGACACTCACCACTCTCCAAGGCTCTCTGAAAATGACAACAGTCATTTCTTAGCCCTGCCACCAGTCTTAGTCAATATAAAAATCTTTTAGCAGGGAAACCATTTTGCAGCCAGATTTCTAAACCTGGGCTAAGTATGTGCACACTCCACTGCACACAGGACACAGAGCTAAGCATGTGCACACTCCACTGTACACAGGACACAGAGCTAAGCATGTGCACACTCCACTGCACACAGGACACGGAGCTAAGCATGTGCACACTCCACTGCACACAGGACACAGAGCTAAGCATGTGCACACTCCACTGCACACAGGACACGGAGCTAAGCATGTGCACACTCCACTGCACACAGGACACGGAGCTAAGCATGTGCACACTCCACTGCACACAGGACATGGAGCTAAGCATGTGCACACCCCACTGCACACAGGACACCGAGCTAAGCATGTACACACTCCACTGCACACAGGACACAGAGCTAAGCATGTGCACACTCCACTGCACACAAGGCACAGGTCCTGACAATCGATGATGCTGTCACAGCTGTGAGAGCTGAGCTGCTCACAGTCTGCTGGCTTCATCCCAGGGCGGTAGTGGGAACCTTTCCATCAATGTCAGTTCTCCTAATGACACTCCTGAGGCACAGCCACAGTGAGTCATTTCCTACCAAACAGAAAGAACTTAAAGCTATGTGATACAAACTGGATGGTGTCCATCTAGATAGCTTCAGCCCTGGTGTGAGCCATTTTATATCCCGTGTTCTGGTGCAAATACTTTTTGAGATTCTCACTAAAATTCCTATCCTAGAATTTTTCTTTTTCCCTGGATATATAGCAACATACATACATGAACAAACATACATTTTGTTTCACCCACATCCATCATTTCCCCTCCTCTCTCTTTCTGGTGTCTCTCAATAGGCTTGCTCCTCTCATCCCATCTCCCCCTTTTGCTCTCTCTTCTCCAAATCTTTATTTTTAAAGTATCTATTCTTATTATTTTAATTATGTGCACTTGAGTTCAAGTGCTGCAGAGGTCAGAGGTAACAGATTCCTCTGAGCTGGGGTTACAGGTGGTTTAAGTCACCCGACGGTGCTGGGAATTGAACCCAGGTCCTCAGGAAGAGCATTATGTGCTCTGAACCACTGAGCCATCTCTCCAGCTTCTCTGAGTCTCTTTCCCTCACTCTTTTTGTTAACTCCTCTCATGTCTAAACCATCATAAGCCAGTGATTTCGGCCTCTGTTCCTAGTTTATAAAGTTTCTTTGTGATATCTCATTCTTAATATGGGTCTAAATCTCACCAACACATAATATAGTAGAAACGAGCCATCAAAACCTCACTGCCCTGAACTTATTCCTTCTGTGTTCCTCAAAAATTTCTAATGCCATAGATTTACAGGGCTGACTTTTTATAGCCCAACAAGCAGAACACCGACATACTTCCTAAAACATGAAATATTAAATTAAAAGTATTTTATTATTGGATGTTTATTCACTTGGATTTTTAGAAATTCAATAATTTATAAATGATTTGATGGATATACTAATTTATCATTAACCGGAACATTGAATTAACCTCACACTCCCCCACACACTTTTTTTTTTTTCAAATTCATGCCATGTAGCAAAATGTCACCAAGGAAATGGCAACCCAGATTGTTTGGATAGCAAGACTGGAAAGATTACAGAAGTGTGTTGTAAATGTCTCTGGCTGCCATATTGGAATATGACCCAGAAATATGTAAATGTCAACAGACCTCACACAGCTTTCGTGTCTACCCTCAGGGCTCTGGCAGCAAGAACAGCTGTCCCTGACAAAAGCTTGCCGTGGTTTTGCCCCTGTTGGCCCATGCCTTTAAACTTGGGTCACATGATCCTGTCGGCTTTATCCCCCCGCCTCTCTTTCCCTGTGTATCATCATTCTGCCTCTGAACTGGGTATGGCTCTTGGTTCAGCTTCCCTGCCTGCAGGCTCTGCCTCACTGACCCTACCCTGCTGCACTTGGAAGCAAAGCGTGCTTTGCACTTGTCGCAGTTATTATGAATTGTGGGATCATAAATCTGGGAGTGACCTCAGAGTTATCTGCTCCGGTCTCTCATTTGACTAATGAGTTAGGTGACCGAGTTGTCCAGACAGTCTCGATTTATGCCTCTTGTCCTGATGTAATTATTAATAGTCTCTTGCCTTGCTATCAAATGTGTCCTACTATGGATGGCAAAGAATATGGTCTCCCTACAAATGAGAGCGGTGGCTCAGGGAAGACCTACACCAGGGTGTCCAGAGGTGATACATATATATATGTATGTGTGTATGTATGTGTATATATATATATATATATATATATATATATATATATATATATATATATAATTGTGGTACTGTGGTGCCTTTTCTACTACAGAGACTTTCTTTAGAACAATTCTTAACCAAAGCCTCCTGGAGAACTTTCAAAATGCAAGCACCTTGACTATTAGCACCTCTCAGAGTAGAGTCTGGGCATGTGTCATGTGATCACGCTCCCTGGACACTCCAACTGCATAGCACAGATTCAGAACACCCTGCTTAGAGGAAATAGGTTCTTAGAAGAAGTTAATAATCCCCCACCAAATGTCAGGATGGACTACTTCAAGGCTACCAAATCTGGCCAACCCTTTGCAAGATTCCTGCACCTGACGGTCAACAGTGTTGTCGTGTTTCATGCCACGCCATGTGACTTTGAAACAGGGCACTCAGTGCCCCGGAAGTGACCTCTCTGGCAGGGTCACCTCTAGCAGTTACTTTAAGAGACCTCTGGGATTTTGAGAAACTCCAACTCATTTTGGACATACAGCTGGGTCAGACGCTAGATGAAGAAGTCGGCTTCATTTTACAGGGGGCGAAGGTCCCCACCTAAGAGTGCTTTTACTATAAATAAAGCAATGCCGGCCGGCAGATGAAGCTAGTGACCAAAGAGGTTTAGCAAAAGAGAGCCATGTTCCTGACATTTTGCCAGGGACAAAAGAACTCAGAAGCCATGGCTCCATGCCAGGAAGGGGAGCATGAACCACAGCTGGAAACCTAAGCAAGGGAAGAGAGATTAATCAGTTTTTGAAAGCCATCTGCTTCCCTTGGCCACAGAAGCCAAGCTGGCAACACTGTTCAGATGCCTGGACGTGGGCTGGTGCCGGGGAAGGGATACACTTTTTCTGCTCAGTGGAGGTGCGAAGAGTCATCTTCCAGAAGACAGGGTGTAAAAGAGTATGCTCACTCTGGGCCATTTTGTCTGCGGTGGCTATAGGGTGAGTTTTGAGTGTTTATGTTATTCCTTTATTTTTGCAAGTCAAAATCCTTCACCTAGACTCTACACACTACGCACAAGGAAACCAACAAAAATATTTCTCTTCCTTTTCCCTTCCAAAGCCCTTATTGTGGAAATGCAAATGTTAAGGAGGGTGCCCGCCCATAGGCCAAGCAAATTGCCACGGAGAAGGGAGACATCAGAAGGTAATGTCGTAGGTGGGAGAAGCAGGGATGATAAATGAAGGGGCTGGTTTAGGCCAGAAGAAGAGGGTAGTTGGCAAAGCAGGTCAGGGTGGTCACGTGATGACAAACAGGGATGTCTGTTTGCAAGGCTCCATATTGAGCTCTTGAACCCCACGGAGTCAGGTGACTAGTTCCTGCCTACTTCTACCTGAGAAGCAGGCATGGTTTCTTCTTTTCTGGAGAAAGCGGACTGCAAACTTGGAGCCAGAAGACTCAGCTAGGGACTAAGGAGACTTGGTATTCCAGGTGTGGAGACTCATGCCTATTATCCCAGAACTCAAGAGGCAGGGAGGAGGCTTTCCATAAGTTCTAGGACAGCTTGGGTTACAAAGTGGGCTTCAGGCAAAGCTGGGCTGCAGTGAGAAACCCTGCATCAAAGAGCACCAGAGGCAGGCTTGGTGCTGTGTGCAGAGTGATTCAAGCCCTGCAGTGCTGTGAACTGTGAGGCCTTCAGGCCTATCATTCCCCTCCCGCTCTAGGGACCAGAGAGAGTGGAAGGTTCATCTTCCTGGAGAATCTTCCAATGGAAGAGTAAACTTGTTCATCCCTTAATGTTCTACAAGTGAGCCTACAACTTGGCAAACTCCCCCCACATTCACCAAGCTCCTAGTCCCATCTTAGTTATTCCTGTACTGTGAGTGTGCAGTCAAGGATCCAAGGACGAAGGGATAGAAGATTTCCAGACACATGGAACTCAACATTCTCATCTCCCAAGTTCTCGGGTTCCTAGAGCTTAGAATAAAGACTCAGGAGAAGAAAACCAGCAAAGACAAAGAGGCACTGTACTAGTTCCGTCCCTGTGGCTGTGAGAAAACACCCTGACAGACGCAGCTGAGGGAGAAAGTGTTTACTTTCGTTTATGGTTTCAGGGGAATACCACTCATTATGGCAGAGAGGGCACAGCCTCGGGAACAGGGAGGCAGATGGTCACACAGCATGGGGACTGGGGAAATGGACAGGAAGCAGGAAGGGGGACTGTGTTATAAAACCTCAACGCACACCCCAGTGATCCACTTCCTCCATCAAAACATCACCCCTAAAGGTTCCACAGCCTTCCAAAATCAGTTCCAGTAGCTGGGCACCAAGGGTTCCAATATATGAGCCTATGGGAGACATTCCACAATCAGACTCCATCGGGGGATAAAAAAAAAAAAACAAGAGTTAGAATACAGCAGAACAGCAAAAGGAGGTCCTGCAGTGAAAACCAGGTTAAAAGCTTCGATAGGAGTCAGTCTGGAAGGAACAGGAAGATATTTGGCTATGGAAGAATAGCAACCACAGGATAAAAATAACACAAGTGCACATAATCTGATGTTTTTCAGTGTTTGGAAGGATAATTCCTATGTATTTTTAAAGATACTGAAGTTTTGGAGGAGATCCAGCTTCCTCCATGGCAATTATCAGTCACAGGAAAAAACCTAACAAGAAAACTGTGCTGATAACCTGCTTCTAAAATAGTCCCGACACTACCCATTTCCTGGTTTTCACGCCCTGTATTATTCCTGCCCATATTTCAGTAGGGCTGACCATGCAACAAGTGTGTTTTGTAGAAATGATTGTGAGATTCAGCATTAGGTTATAAAAGGCACCGAGACTTTCAGCTTGATCCCTCAGACCAGTTTGCTCTGGAGGAAGCCAGCTTCCACTACACAACAATGCTCAGTAGCCTTAGGGCCTAGAGCTAGCCAACAGACAGCTTACCTTGCCTGTCACACAAATGAGCTATCCAGGAAGCAGATCATGGAACTCGGCCCAAGACTGCAGATACCATGGGTCCCTAGTCAACACTCTGACAAGACAGACCATCTGCCCAAAACACCCCTGAAATCTAGACACCCTGCCCCCCCCCCAGAAAGCACGGAACAATGTATATTTCTATTCTATGCCACTGAGTCAACTTGGAGCGTGAAAGTGTTCCTGGAAGTCGGATGTAGCTATAACAAAAACCTTAACGGGTAGGTGCAGATCTGGACTGAACAGGGGAATTTGGGCAGAGTGTTAGTTGTATATATAAACAGTGGTGTCACGTGCTTATAACCCCAGCACTCAGGAGACAAAGGAGAACAAATTCAAGGCCAGCCTAGACTACATAGCAAGACCATTCATGAAATAAACAAAAACTAGATAATGCTAGTAAAAACTGTTGGTATTTGAGGGAAGCCCGAATCAACACATGGAGGAAATCCTATCAGAAAGTAGGGCACAGGGGCCTCTTATTACATAGCAGTAAAAGTTTAGAAATACTATTGTCTATTTTAAACAAAAAAATAGAAAATATATCTGTTTATTAGGGAATCTAACTTGAGTCCTGTGGTCATCTAACTTGGGAGTAGGTAATTGCTGCAGGAAAGACTTATTAAATAAAAAGTAGGTAAGCCATAGCAAGTGGAACTTTTCTGTCATCTTTATATGAAAAATGCTTTTTAAAACCATGAAGTGGCTCCTGGGCAAAGAACAGATCCATGCTGTGTAAGCAACACACTAATGCAGAAGTAAAGCCAAAGAAGCAGTTCAACAACAACAACAAAAAAGACTTCAAAACATCAGAAACAACCAAGGCTTATATTGGGCACAGTGGCTCAAGCCTCTAATCCCAGAGCTTCAAGAGGACTGGATTGCCATGAGCTCTCGGCCCCAAAGTAAGACTCTGTGTTAAAAACTGAAAAAGAAAGCAAACACCTCTAAGAAACTAAAGAACACTGTCTTACTGCCTTTTCAGCAGAAACCCAGGTAAAGAAGGGGTCATCTCAAAGATTTCTGGGTATAATTTTGCTCTAATGGCACGAACCCCAGGTTCTAAAATTATATTGGCAAAATGACCTCCATATTGTACTGAAAGCAATAGACACAGAATCAGTTAGAAAGTGGGTTTGGAGTGGGTTTTCAAACTTCTATCTGCAGAAAACAGACTGAGAAAATGCCTAAGCTGCAAAATTTCCTTCCATGGAAATGGAAGAATAGCTCAGAAGATAAGAACACTCAGAGGGCACAGCCAGGACCAAGGAGAAGTCTTCCTACATCTTGAGTCCTAATCAAGAAATATCAAGTGCATCTTACTAAATTAAAACAAATATAATACATATACTTACTGTGTGTAAGGGGACTGTTCTGTGTCCTGCCAGATAGCTATGTCCTGCCAGCCTGCTATCAAATAACCACACAGACTTATTATTAATTATAAGTGCTCAGCTGATAGCTTTGGCTTGTTAATAATTAGCTCTTACTCTTAAATTAACACATATTTTCAACAATATTATTTTTGGGTATATATCCAAAGGATATGTGTTCACCTATGTTCATAGGAACATTATTTGTAATACCCAGAACCTTGAAACAACCTCAATGTTCCTTGACTAAAGAATGGATAAAGAAAATATGCTACATTTACACAATTACAGCAGAAAAAATAATGACATCTTGAAATTTATAGGCAAATGGACGAATCTAGAAAACATATTGAGTGAGGTAACCCAGGCCCAGAAGACAAATATCGTATGTACTTACTCGTAAGTGGCTTTTAAAATAAAACAAAGAAAACCAGCCTACAATTCACAATCCCACATAACCTACACAACAAAGAGCACCCTAAGAGAGACATACTTGGATCCAATCTAAATGGGAAGTAGAGAAGACAAAATCTCCTGAGTAAATTGAGAACATGGGGATCATGGAAGAACATAGAAGGTGAGGGGGGAAGGGAGCAGAGAAAGATATATGGCTCAATAAAAACAATTAAAAAGGAGACGGATATACCTTTAAGAGGCAAGGCATAATAGAAGGCCATAATAAGGGATTAAGGTAGCTCCCATGAGGTCTTTCTCCCAAGAATAAGCCTGAGCTGGAGATGGCTCAGCTGGTAAAGTGCTTGCTGCTTAAGCGTGAGTACCTGAGTTCCATCCCCAGCATCCATGGGAAAGCTAGATGCAGTAGGATGTGCCCATAGTCGCAGCTCTGGGAAGGCAGGGACAGGAGGATTCCTGGGGCTTCCTAGACAGTCACTCTAGCCAAATTAGGGAGCTCCAGGTTTAGTGAGAGAACCTGTCTCAAAATAATAGCAACACAGTAACATTAGTGTGAAAGATGATGGAAGGAGATATCCGACATTGACCCATGGTCTCTGTAAACAGCCATGCACTCACTTGCACACACACATTTGCACACACAGGAAGACACTGAACTTTGTTTATATAGCAAATTCAAGGCCAGCCTCAGCCAAATGGGGAGATTCTGTCTCATAAAGCAAAAAGTGAAATGAGAAGACCCCTAAATTGCCCTGACTTCCTGTCTCCCCATTGCATGTGCCCCCACCATTGTGATGTCATCCTCCATGAAGCCTTCACTAGAGACAAGCATAAGCCAGCATCATGCTCTTGGGCCTCCATAAATGAACCTCTTTTATTTGTAAATTATCTGGCCTCCTGGTATTTCACTATGGTAAAATAAAAGTACAATTAACTTCTACAGGTTGACATTCTAACTGAAGCCTCACGAAAAGCCGTAAGCCAGAACCACCCAGCTAAAGTCATTCACATATTAAGACACACAGATCATGAGATAGAAAAGGCAATTATCATTTGAAGTTGTTAACTTTAGGTAAAATTTAGTTTGCAGCGATAAATGAGTTAATACAAAAATGAATCACAGTAGTTGGCTCGGCAGTGATCTATATTTAATGTGCTGATAATAACATTAAAATTATGAAATCGTCATTGCAGATGGGGAGAGCAAGGCAATGGGGATATAAGAGCTAGTAATTACTGCCCTAGCAGAATCAATAGGCACACACCTGAAATTGAAGTACCACGAAACAGCGAAGCGCCAAGCATGCTGAATCACACCTTCTCATATCGGCACACAGAGGCTGAAGCAAGGGTTGCCATGAGTTTGAGAGCAGCCTGGGTGATGTAGTAAAATCCTGACTCAGGAAGACAGAGAGAGAGAGAGAGAGAGAGAGAGAGAGAGAGAGAGAGAGAGAGAGAGAGAAGGGGGGGGAGAAAAGAAATAATAACAAACAGAACGTGTGTTATGTAGAATAAAGAGAAAATTACCTAAAATCATTAAAAAGCCTCATTTCAGGAAAGAAAATCTTAAGAAAAAGGTAGTTGAAAGAATTGATGCCGCTCTTAGGGTGAGTGTTTTAATGGTGCCTGCTTGTTTTAAAAATCTTATTATCATTTAATAAAATAGGCTAATTTTTTTCAAAGGCTTTCCCTGTCTCTGAGTGGCTTGTGGAGATACTGGTAGGGGAACAAGATCTGAAAACCGGTAGGGACCCTACCGTGAAGAAAACACCCCTCAGGAGCTGAAGAGAACACGATGTTTAAAGACGGGTGTGTGGTGAGACCATGGGTCTCTCTAGTCAGGGGTATGTGTACCTAGAGGAGGAACCTGCTGTCACACTCTCTCTAAGGCCTTTGTAGTGGTTCTTGGGAGGATTGTTGGGTCAAGGGTCCCCCAACTCTGCTAAGCCCCAGCACCTGCCACTCCAGAGCCTGGAGGCCCCAGCATGGTGAGCCCACAGGCGGATCTTATTTGCCCTGGTCATGCGATTCTCCCCCAAATAGTGAAGTGGGAAAACCATGAGACCTAGTTAGTCCAAGGTCACCTTTTCTGAAACTACCTTGGCAATTTCCTATTCGGATGGAAGCCACACCCCTGGCATCCATGTATCCAAAGGGTCGGAAAAGTTTTGGTGCAAGTTCCACCCCAAGCCCCCTCCTCTGGGAGTTGCCTCAGTTCAGACGTTACCCCCCGCCCCCCAAAGTCCGCCTAACGATGACCCCTCCCCAGAGATGTTCAAGACCACTCCCACAGGGTACTTAAAGTACCCGCTCCTATCCCAGAGAACAAACACATGGTTTTCCTGTCTTCCTTCCCCATTTTCTCTCTGATTGTTTGGAAAGTCATCCGGCAGTGTTGGTATCCATTAAACCTGGGCTTTTTCTGATTTGGTTTGATTTGGTGTGATTCGGATTATTGCATCAGTGGAGGGGCTTATCCTGGTACAGAAACTTTTCACTTCCTACTCTTTCCTCTCATCCCAGGATGCTAACTGGAGAAGAGCTTCCAGACGAAAGAGAAATGCCCATCACTGCCTGCCTTAGAGAAGCTTCTCAAGGGTCAGAATGACCTGGAAATGCTGTGGAGAACAGAGCCCCTGTGCCTTCCCCAGCCAAATGAGGCGAGCGTAATGAGGGCTGAGAAGGAACTGATAAATGACGGCAGTAGCGCCCAGGCTGTCTTAATGGGACTATTTCAGTACCTTACCTTTTGTCACCTTCAACACTGCTCCAAATAGCATGGGTGACACAGACACTTAGATTTGCCTGCTTCTGCCCTTTCTGCTGCATTTCCAGGGTGAGAAATGAAAGAGAATGAATGTTTTTCCCATTCATTCATCGTAGGTGCCTACTTTTGGTGCACCATAAAATGTTAGGAACCAGGGACAATGCTGGGGCTTTCCTGTCACCAGGAAATCTTCCTGTTTAAGAAAAAAAGGTCAGAGACAACCCTGACTGTGTGTGTCCTTAGCCCAGGTGTTGTTTTAGGCAGGTAGGGCATGAAGACATGGGACAAGTCTGTCTCCTTTGCAATTCCCTTTGAGGTAGGGTATCTCAGAGACTTTCTGTAATCTGAAGCATTGGGGTGCCTTTTCCATCTCTACAACAGACGCTGGCATTGCTAACTCACAACAGATGTCTAACGCTGCCCGAAAAACTACTTCGGTGCAGAGCTAGGCAGGCTTTGATAGAGAGCTCTCTCCATTTCATTCCTCAAACAGCAAGAGGTGGTCCAAAAGATTCCCACAAATGAGTCCATTTACACACGCTGCAAGGTGCTAACCTTTTGTTCTCCAGTTTCATCCCTGGGACGGGTCTGAAGAGGGGAGAGAAGCACAGAGCAGGAGGGCTCACCCTGAGCGCGTCAGGAAGGTTCCCGGAGACGGATTCCATCAGCCAGCCCGCACCTGCTCCTGCACACGGTTTGCATATTCACAAAGTGGAAGCCTCGCGCTTTGTGCTGGGGGAAATCTCATTATGCTGTCCGGTGCAGAGCCATGTGCAGAGGGCTGCGAGCTGCTCTCAGAAAAGGCGAACGTCTCCATATTTTTTTTTCTTTTTTGCTCCATCTGTGCCCAGCTCCTCATTTTGCAGCCTCTGCGGAGGATTGAGACTATAAGAGCTAAGCCCTGAACACCGCACTAGCAATACTGGTCATGGAGACAATGAAGCTAACACAGATTTCTCAGCGATTAAAAATAAATAAGTAACTGCAGGCTTGAAACTAGTGGGTGGCATCAAAGGGCCTTCTCTTTGTGGTGCCCCCTCCACTCCTGTTATCCAGCAATACAGCTGGCAAAAATTATTTATGTTGCAGCAAATGTCTTAGTGTCTGGAAAAGAAAAGAATGATGCTTGTGATAGAAATAGGTATTTTAGCTAGTGACTCATTGATGAATTTGGGAGCTAACTAGCTTCTGGGATTCAACCATTGTTGCTGAGGCTTGTAAAATCCTGGAGACTGATTTTGTGGTTGACATGGGGAAAAGATGGAGGAAGCAATGGAAAAGAGGGTAGAGATGGAGAGACGGATGGGAAATGATGGACAGAAGAGAAAGACATGTTGAGACCAAGCATCCTGGGAGGGAGGTGACTTGAGAGAAAAGCCGCTAATTGCTTCATCATGTGGATTGGGATAATCTAGCGTTTTAGTTTGCTTCTCATGTGTTAGGGGCTGCTTCTTTAAATGGGGCGGAAGAATCCATGGTTATATGGACACTCTCGTGCTCTGTACTAATAGCTTAATGTGCCCGTAAGCTTGTGCAGGGGAGTTTGTTCATCCAACCAATACTGGTGACCACGAATCATGAACAGCTATTAAGCCCACTTAAAATACATATTGAGGATAATTTCAGAAAAAAAAATACATACCACTTCTGTTCATATAGGGCTCCCAGGATCATTAGAGTATTCAAATACAGCCAGATCACCTGGTGGGGTTTTTGTAGAAGAAATTCAAATGCAAAGTAGTGGTTAGTAAAGCAACATCCGCGGTCAAGGGGAAGAGAATGTCAGTCTAGCTTGGGATTTAATTTCAGCGATATCACTTAATGTCTCAAAAGCTTTGAGTCATTTCCTCGGCTTTCTTAGTGGTGGATGCAGGGAAGTGTGTGTTGTGTGTATGTGTGTGCATATGTGTGTGGAGGACAGGGGTCTATAGATAAGGGTGTCTTTCCCCAATCTCTCTCCATCTTTATTTTTTGAGAATCTCCCAGTGAATCTCAAACTCCTTGATTCAACTTTCAATCCGTTTGTCTCCACACTGGGGCTCTAGGGGTGTGCCACCATGTCTTCATGTGCATTCAAGGACTTTATCAACTGGGCGATCCCAACAACAACAACTTCTTCTTCTTCTTCTTCTTCTTCTTCTTCTTCTTCTTCTTCTTCTTCTTCTTCTTCTCCTTCTCCTCCTCCTCCTCCTCCTCCTCCTCCTCCTCCTCATCCTCATCCTCTTCTTCCCCCTCCTCTTCCTTCTCCTCTTCTTCCTTTTCTTCCTCTTCCTCCTCTTCTTCACTATGACACCCTGGCTGGCCTACAACTTGCTAAGTCAACCAGTCTGACCTCAAACTCAGAGAGTTCCACCTGCTTCCACCAGTGCTCCCCAGTGCTGGGCTTAAGAGTGTACACCAACAGACCGGGCAACATTTACTTCTTTAACCCACAGTTTCTTTATCTCAAAGACTATTATTAATAATGTTGAGGTCATAAGATTTTTCTGAGAATAAATAAAATAATCCACATAAAGTGTTTCCCAGGGACTCATAATAAGCACTTAATAAATAATTCTTACAATCTTCTCGAAAACATTTCTAATTCTGAAATTTTACTTCAGTCCATGTTTTTTTCCCACCTAAAGTTTAAATCATAGTGTTTTATGAAAGAAAGATGCGGTAGCATGAAGCCATGTAAGCTTTGGGGGGAAGCCCTGTTTGGCACCATGTGCCTGAATTCCCGTGACAATTACTGCTCACTCTTTCAAGTCAAGGAGCCATGAGATGCATAAATATGCAAAATCTAAGCTTCCAGATGTTGGCAGCTTGTTTTCTTCTTAGTTGATTAGGCAAAGGTATAATTTAACAAGCAACACGATTAACTTGTAAGAGTTTCTGTTTTATTGCAAGGAGATGAACAGGCACAGTTTTGCGTTTCTTCCTCCCCAAGTCTGTGACCTTGGACATCTCTACATTTAATTAGCTCATCTTCCCAAAAACAGATGTTCATTTTCTTTTTATATATATGAAAATAATAGGCCAGGCGGTGATGGCGCATGCCTATCCAGACCCAGAACTAGGGAGGCATAGGCAAGCGGACCTCTGAGTTCGAGGCCAGTCTGGTATATAGAGTGAGTTCCAGGACAGTCAGGGCTACACAGAGGAGAAACCCTGTCTCAAATTCCAAAAGAGAAAATATGATTTTGCTTGAAAAACAGTATGAATGATTCATTGTGAGCAACGTATTTAAAAGGCGTGAGAGCAATCGCAAGTAACTCAGAAAACATATCAGGCAGGAAGAGCCAGTGAAAAGTACTTTTGCGGTTCAGAAGATGGCTCGGTGAATAGGAGTGAGAACCTGAGTTCTAATCCATAGAGATCGTGTAAAAACCAGATACGGTCACACATGCCTGTAACTCCAGTGTTGAGAGGGCAAAGAAGCAGCTCCTAGAGCCCTTTTGCCCACCAGCCTACAAGAGACTTCAAGTTCTGTGAGATACCCTTTCTCGGGAGAGTAAGATTGAGATGGACAGAGGACACCTGGCATCTTCCTCTGGCCACCATAAGCATGCATGCAGGCATGTGTGTTTGCATGCACATGTACACTCGTGCACACACACAGAGAGAAAGAGAGAGAGAGAGAGAGAGAGAGAGAGAGAGAGAAGTACTTTTGCTAGTATGTTACCTAAACAAAGCCCTTAATCATTATCACAGGACTTACATCATCTTCCTTTAAATTATTAACTAAAATTTGTTTTCCCACAAACTTTCCCAGAAGAAATTTCTCCCCGCCCTTACTGCAGATCTTTAAGAATTTAAGGCGCTCTTGAAATGGGCATGCGTCTTCCCTAATGACACATTCTTGTGTGGCTTCTCTGCTCCTGTGCACAGACTTGGAATTGTCCTCTTCATCTGTATCTCTTGCCTTCCCAGTCGTCTTTACAGACTAAGTCGATAACAGCACAAAGAAGATATTTCACAGAAAATTCCCCGAAACATTTCGCTGTTCTCCGAACAGATTGCTTTATGAGTACATTTTACCCACGCACATAAAACAGCAAGACGAATTTCCCTTCAAAAGGAAATAGGTTGCATGCATCTTTAACTTTTGCTTTTCAATTAGAGTAAGCAATAGCATTTCTCCAAAATGCAAGACAAACAGCCCAGTGAGGTGCTTATTTCATTTTGATCATTCACTAGCAATGGGCGATATGGATGATCAGCCGTTCAACAGGAACTGATTCCTACCTGTGGTGATTCCTGCACTCGGTTACGTGGTAAAGGGCAAGAAGAAGGAGACACACGCCTGAACAATAAGCTCACAGCCGGGAATGGAGACAGGAGAGTGAAGGGCCCCTGAGTTAGCCTTGGAAAAGGCAGGAACATAAAATGATCTTCCCAGAGGAGGTACACCCTCTTCTGAGAGTCACAGGGGCAAATTTGTAGGAATGGGCTGCAGGGTGGGAGGTGGGGGTCCAGGGACAAAGCTGGTGCGCCTAAAAGGGCAACTGTCATGCCTTGAGCAAACATGTGACTGCCAAAGAAAAATTATTTTGTATCTCTTGGCTCAGTCCTTAGTCCTCCATCGGAGCTACTCAAGCCTAGGTTTCCTTGCCCTTCAGTAAATGCTGCCTGACTTGGGTCACCACCCAGTCAGCTTGGGAGGGTGGAGCGGTGGGTGGGTCAGCTCTTTCCTAAAGTTTCCCTGCTTATGAAGATTGTGGGCGGTAGAAGCAAAATACCCAGAAAACACCAAGAGACCAACAGTCAGTTCTTCAGGTTGCTGTGTGGCCTCCAGCAACTGACTTGACCATTTTTGCTTGTTTTCTGACCTGTAAAATAAAGATGATAAGATGGCAGATACCATCTCCAGATGGTGTCTGCAGGGTTTAATGTGATGGTGTTTATAATGATTTTCCTTGGCAGGGATGTGGAATCAAACTCAGAGCCTCATACATGCTGGGAAATCTCTTTACTACTAAGCAACATCCCAGCCATGATTTTAAATAAAGGCATGCTATACAAGTACTTTGAGTTCAAGCCATTTCTTTGCCATTTAAAACGGAAAGATTAACTTTACTGATAGTTTAGGATTATGACAGTATGACAGAGTCTCTCTCTCTCTCACGCACACACACACACACACACACACATACACACACACCAATGAAGTGTAAAACTTCAGCAGATTTTTTTTTAACTTTATATTATTTACTTCCCCAACAAATTGTTTTCAGCTCAGGAAGAGGACATGTGTCTCCTGGCCATCACTGAATCTGTTAGCAGCTAAAAGCACAGGTTAATCTTTCATTTATCTGATCATGTGACATACAGAAATGTTCAATACAAAAACAAAACTGACTCAAGAGTGAAGCCGAAGCTCCACGAGGTGAAAGGTTAATGGGAAGTGTTCTTCTTTCCTTTCTTCTGGGTGCCAACTGCTTGCTGTTGAAAAGGGCAAATTGATGGAACTTGGGAATGTGGTGCTGGTCCTGGCTGGATGCATTCTGGACACAAATCCATCATCATGAAGAGAATTGATAAAGGCACCTCAGACCGCCCTCAGAGTCATGTCCTGGTGGCTGAAATTCACCACTATCCCCGAGAAGTGACAGTTACCATGGAAGGAGAAAATCAGCAAGAGATCAAAGATCACATCTTTTGCGACAGTCTGTAACTATAGCCACCTCATTTCCAGGAGGTCCTCTGTGGACATCCCCTTGGGCAAAACGATTGTCAACAAGAACATCTTTAGAGACCCAGCACTGAAATTCAAGGCCAGGCAGGAGACCAAGGTCAGACACAACACAGGGAAGAACAAATGGTTTTTCCAGGAGATTCACTTTTAGGTACATTTTTGTTTCCATCATTAAAAATTAAAAAAGAAATAAAGAAAAAATGAGTCATGTCTCTCTTCCACCTCACCCGTGGGTACTCTGTTTCCTTGGGTTGTAGCTCCTTTAGAAAGCAAATATTTCCTTGTTTGCTTGTTGGTTCGTTTGTTTGCTTGTTGGAGACAGGGTGTCACTATGCAACCCTGGCTGGCCTGGAACTCACAGAGATCCTCCTGCCTCTGCCTCTCCAATGCTGGAATTAAAGGTTACCCCACCACATCAGGCATCTAAATGCACAGAGCCACACCACCCCTTCTCACAAGCTGGCTCCTCTTGCTACAGCACAGTCAATGTAAGTCAGCAGTGTGCAATGATCGAAGCAGGAGGGTTAGCCAGCTCCACTAATTTGTACAATTAAAACGATAATTAAAAACATAACTTTTAAAAAAATGTAACCTTAACCATTCCGTACTCAGACCTACATTCTGAGTTCCAACCTGTGGATGAGATAGTCAAGTCTTTGACATGACACCTCCATGTCATGTCTGCTTAATTCCAAGACTAAGTATGTTATCAAACAGGTGCCAAAGCTTAGACTGGTATCTTCATAACCCTCCCCAGTTCCCATCACCATACAAATTCTCCATATCCCCTTCCTCTATAGCTAGGAGCTTTACTTCATCCTTTTATACACAGCTTTAAGTCCTCTGAAGCTGGCTATTCTCTAGGCAAACAAGCTCGTCTTCTCTTCCTGAGATAGAACCCACGCCTACTCAAAGGATCATTAGCATATCTAACATGATGCTGCACAAATGAAAATGTGAAAGTTTCCCTTGCGTAACTTGTGTTCCTTTCATCCAGCTCTAACCTAAAGCCCTAACAGAACACTCCTTGCTGAGTTTCCAAGTTCCTACTGCTCTGTTAATGCAGAGATGATATGGCACTAGCTACTGTTGATGGGGCGTTTGGAGTGCTTCATGTCCATCGCTGAAATAAACACTTCGCAGACGCCCACTCGAGCAGTATTAATGAACCTCATGAGAGGGGCACTGTTATTGCTCTCGGAGCACAAATGAAGGAGCTGTTGTTTCAAGGTCATGCCATTCACCTAAGATCAAGGAACCTCAACTCTTAGAACAAGAATTCAACTCTCTCTTACTGCAGCATCTATGCTCTTAAGGCATGGATGCTAGCATCCTATGTGAAGATGCTTCCAAACACAAATCCGAATCCTCCTATGTGGCAGCCTGATTCAGATCCCCAGTTCCCCTCCCTCCTTCCATCCACCACCTGGCTATGCAGAGATCCAACACAGTCTTTATGAGCCTCAGCTTTCAGCTCAACTGTGCAACCTGCGCTGGTCAGTAGAATATGGCCAAAAGGGTTAGCTTTACATCCTATATTCATGTCTCAAGGGTACCATAACATATTAATACAAATTGTTGCTTAAAACAACACACACACATACACACACACACACACACACACATACAATCACACACACACACACACACCCATTCTCTCGGAGCTCTGCAGGACAGACTCAGGCAATATCCATCCTTTGATGGGTTCAGGGAGTCTGGTCCAGTTCCCTCCCACCCTGTGCTGGTGACCAGTAATCCTTGACCATTCTTGGTTGTGCCAACAAATCTCCACTTTCTGCCTTCACCATCATGACCGTCTTCCTGGGCGTCTGTGTCCAAGCTTCTTTCTTTTTGTGAGGACACCAGACATTGGATTAGGGCCCACATTTTTCCGTGATGACGTCACCCCAATGTGACTACAGCAGCAAAGGCCGCATTTTCAAATGAGGTTATATTCGCTGGTAAGATGTAGGCAGGGACTCAGAGTGCAATACATCTTTGCAGGGCAAGATTCTGCCCACCACAGCCCTTCAAAAGCATTTGTCTCTGCCCCTGGGCCTCCTGCACTTACGCCATCTCCAGGAACAGTTCCCCTAGGGACCTTGCTATCTTTTAGCTCAGGCTCCAGTACAAACAGACCCAGGGAGCAGCAGTCTCTCCAAGCTGAGCCTGCTCTGAAAACAGACACGGGATTGAGTCAGCCTGCTCAGGGCATCTGATCCACAGGCTGTAAGGACACAGGACTGCTCCTGTCACTCACCCTTTAGGGGCCGTTTGTTAAGCAGCACTGTTAAACAGAAGTATCTGTTTAATGTCATTGGTTATTTTAAAACTAATTTAAAAGCTCCAGGGTGCGGGAAAACTCATCCATGCAGGCAACAAAAGCCATAAAATACTTCCTTAAATTGCCCTTCAGAATATCTCGATCCTTGACTATAAACTTCATATTACAGAAGACAGGTGTGTGTGTGTGTGTGTGTGTGTGTAGTGTTATGTGTATGCATGCACACATGCATTCAGGTGAATGCGGAGACTGATGGTCATTACCAATGACCTCCTAGACCGCTCTCCGCCCTGCCTTTGGAGACAGAGTCTCTCACTGAACCCAGTGCTCACCAGTTGACTTGCATGTGTGGCCAGAGAGCTTGGTGCCTCTGCCTGCCTCTGCTTCCCTGCTAGAGTCACAACCACACACAAGCACACCTCACTTTTCCCATGGGTTCCAAGGGTCCCATTCCGGGCTCTAATGCTTTCTCAGCAGGTGCTTTACTGATGGGGCCATCCCCTGCCCCCAGAGCCAATTCTTTAATCGAAAGAAAGTGAGACCCTTTTAGATGTCACTTAAAGAAGCAATATAAAGGCCAGGAAGATAGATCCATTAGTAAAATGCTTTAACCCTGCAAGTAGGAAGACCTGAGTTCAGATTCCGGGCATATATGTAAAGGGGCAAGCATGGCGGTCACCCACCTGCAATCTTGATACTAAACACAAGGAAACAGGGGAGTTCTTGAATTGCTGGCCAGCCAGTCCACTTGAGTCAGTGAGTCCAACTTCACTGAATCAGTGAGCTCCAATAAAATGGCAGATTGCTTAAAAACCCATAAAAAATATAAATCAAAAGTAATGGTCATGAAATAAAACTCACAGGGATGAAATTGGATGGGGATATACAGATCTGAGGGGATCTCCTCCGATTAAACAAACTAAATTTCGGAAACACAAATGACTTAACAAGGATATGTGGCTCGGAGAAATTTACATTATTACTCATGAACTCTAATTTTTAAATAGATTTCTTCAGCTAAGACTTAATATGGAGTGGTTTGAAGGCATTTAAAGAAATCTGGCTTTGCTTAGCATTGTGGATCAGTAGGTAGTCAACCTTAGTGTACGGAGTCACCGCTTAAGGTTAAAGAAAAATCTGAGGTAAATTAAATTTAGCAAAGTTTATTTGAGCAAGGAAGAGATTATAGAGCAAGAACATTCGGAACCAGAGCCCCAGTCACATGTGGAAGCCATGTTTATGAGCAGAGAAAAGGAAGAAGCAAACAGAAGCAATCTGATTGGCTGTAATCAGGCTTGTTTGTGCACAGTGTAATGTGGGACTTGCCTTATATGGACATGGTCTGATCAGTCAGTAGTCTCCGATTGGCTGAAACTCAACTGAGATTGAGAAAGTACTAGAGTAACTTAGTTTACCTCCTAAGTCAGGTTGTCATTGGCGACAAGAAGGAAGCAGCTTTAGCCCAAATTTTATCATCAGAGTACAACAACGGGTATTTATTTCACATGAGCTAGTGACTTTGGGGGAACTTATTTAACCTCTCTGTCTCATCTGTAATGATAGTGACAGATTTCAGAGATGGTTATAACTGTTAAAGAAATGACTTAGATGCTTAGAACAAAGTTGTGACAGTTAATTTAGCTTGTCAACTTGATTGGATTAATAAAAGTCTAGGGCATTAATAAGGCGCACCTTGGAATTTGTGTGGGAGAACATTTCCAGAGAAGATTCACTAACGGGGAATTACTCGCCCTGGATGTGGGCAGCAGCATCCTGTGACCTAGAGTCTGGCATCGAATAAAATGGGAAGAAGGAGAAAGCCCGTAGAGAGCCAGCACTCCTCTTCAGCTGCCTCTGGTCTCTTAAGATGTGAGTCGGCGGTTGCCATGTGCCCTTGTCACTATGTGGCTGCCTGCTGCTGCTGCCCCCATGAAGGGCATCACCTCAGACTGCAAAAATATACCTCTCCTCCCTTCAGTTGCTTCCTGTCAAGTATCCAGTCACAACAGCAAGAGCAATCATGAATCCAAGAATCTAGTATTTGACAGGCTCCTAATGCGGGGTGATAAGGGGTCACCCTATCTGTCAGGGAGGTGTCGAGGGCAGAGATGGGTTGGGGAAGACAGGACGCTTTAGGATAAAGGGGTGACATCCAAAACGGTTATCGCCTCTCTCCCCACAGATCAAACCCAATCTGCTAGCTTCGGGGCATTTCTTCACACTCATGGAGGCAACACCTCACATCTTGAGCTCTTAAAATACATTTGAATGATGACTCCCCCCCCCCCCCCAGAAGATACCTATAGCTCCAGCCTTTACTCTGGGTTTAACTTAGGTCGTAAATTGTTTAGGAACATGAGGCAGCCCCTGTCCTCAGATAAACATATTGATCACCCTCATTATCAGTTCATTAGCCTCTTCTGCCCAAACTAACCTGGCTTGAAGGTGTCAAGCAAAGCTGTGGGACGGGGTGGTGGGGCTGTTTGGTGACTCACCGAATCTCCTAACCTCAGCAGAATACAGCAACTCCTGCTGACCTTGAAGATAGGTTAAGGTCACTCGGAGACAATCGTCCTGGCCCTACTTGGCAGATGAGGCAAAAGGGAGACTCCTACAAAGGGAGAAGTGGGCTGTAACCGATCAATGGAATCGACCCTGCTAAAGAAATAACATGTCCAGCACAATAAGTGTGGTCAGCACAGGACAGAGCAGTGCCCACAGGAATGAAGGAGTTGTGTGCACTCGGGCCTGTGCTTGAACATCGGCCTAGCTGCAGAATCCGGGTCCCTAGATCCCTCCAGGTGTTTCCCTGTGGTGGCCAGTGCTGTATCGCCTTCATTTAACATTGCAGTCAGGCAGCCAGCCAGCCGCCTCTGCTTGCTCTAATTCCAGCTCACCCGGCTGTCTTCTGATGATAATTTGACTTCCCACCTAGATTTCACCACAGGGAGAGAGTGTGCTCCAAGCAGAATGAGTGTCTGATCTCGGGACTGATTTTGCTTGTCGATATAAATTAATAAAATGGCATTTTGATTTATACGTCCCTCTCTTGCGAACTTGGTTAGCATGGCTGAGGGTCTGATAAACTGATCTTACCTCACGATGCTGACAAAACCAATTTTCTCCGTTTCTGAACCTGAAAAATTCAGGGCCAGACACTGGCCTATTGTTAAATCACCAAGGTAAATTCCATTTTGAAGCATCTGACAGTCAGACAGCCTGCAATCCCCCTGTTTTCAATCAAACATTCTTCTCCTGGCCTTTTTCTTTCAAGGTCAACACCAAGTTTGATGACTGCTCGATGATTGATTCTAGGGAGGCAGACTTGGAAAACGGGGAACTTGTGGGGATCCAGAGCTACCCAACCCGTGTTTTGACATCAGTAAAGGTACCTGATCAAACAGCATGGCAAGGAACAGGCAATTTCAGTGCTTTGCATATGACCTCTGTCCATTTGCTAGGACAGATAGACAGAGTAATTTATCAGAGACCTTCAGCCTGTAGCTCTAGAGTCTGGAAGGCCAAGGTAGTGGAGGTCTGCATTTGCTGTATCATTGTGTGTGTGTGTGTGTGTGTGTGTGTGTGTGTGTGGAAAGAGAGAGAGAGAGAGAGAGAGAGAGAGAGAATCTTAGTACATTTCTACTGTAGCATTAAGAATTAAATTCTCAACATATAACTTTGGGAGGAGACACTCAAGTTAGAGATCCTCTAATCAGAAATGTATTATTCATCTGTAACTTGAAGTTATTATTCACCTATAAAATGAGCTGTCCTAAATCTTGCTAGACAGTTCAAACTAGGTGATGTCATTGTTAGACTCAATGATGCCAGCTGCATGGCGTCTGTAGTCAAGATCCTCCTGGATATCTAAAGGGTCCTCTGGCTTCTCCTCCTGTCTATTGTTAAAATGTAGCTTCCCAACAGTGGCTTTCAAAAGAGCCTGCCCTCTGCCACCATGTTTGCTTCTGGTGTTGAAGAATTCATGGACTCTTCTGTGTATGTCTGTGTGAGTATATGGCATGTGGATGGGAGGCCAAAAGAGAACTTTAGAGACCTTCGAGCTAGAGTTCCAGGTGGTTGTGGCCACCCAACATGGGTGCTGGGAGCTGACCAACTTCATCTGCAAGAGCTGCAGACGTTCTTACCACTGAGCTGTCTCTCCAGCCTCAAAGATCTCAGACATTTTAAACCTTGGAAAATTTAAAAACTGTGGAGCTCTTTAAGTTGTGTTGCACTTATATTATGGTACACATAAGATATTGGGGACAAGAAAGGAAAGAGTGTGCCTTAAAGTGGTATGTTTGTATGTCAATTTGGCAAAGGCCATCCCTTGACACTGGACTCCCCAGAACACACCAGAACACGCACACCAAAAGGAGACAAGCACACACACAAAACAGCTATAATAATACTAGATGGAAGGCCGGGCGGTGGTGGCGCACCTTTAATCCCAGCACTTGGGAGGCAGAGGCAGGCAGATCTCTGTGAGTTCAAGACCAGCCTGGTTTACAAGAGCTAGTTCCAGGACAGGCTCCAGAACCAGAGAAACCCTTTCTCAAAAAAGCAAAAAAAAAAAAAAAAAAATAGATGGAATCATTTTGGCTAATGGAATTTTTGTTGGTTGTTTTCCAGTCACCAATATTATCCCATTTTACAGGTAAGAAGCTGGAGGCAAAAGAGTCCACTCAACCAGGCCATGGCACGGACAGGATATAAATCTATGTGTGTCTGACCCTGGAGGAGAATATTTAAACTTAGGAGAGTATTAAAACTAGGCTAAGGAACAAAGAAAGAACTGGGAACAGAAATACAGATTCATGAGGAAAATGAGTGAGTAAGGTGTTGATAAGAAAATGATATCCCAGAGGGAAAATTAGCCCAAACCAAGAGTCCACAGCATTCAAGGTTCTTGGATTTTATTGTAATGGGTGGGAGCGTGTAATTCTGATGGCTCACTTCTCTGGTGAAGGACTCTGTACCATGAAACAATGTCTTTTATGCTCTTGTTCTTGTTTGGCTTGATGGTCCACAGCAAGAGAAGTCAGTAATCTTGTGACCTCTGTCTCTGACCAACCATGAGATCTCTATGATCTCCCTAAGTCACAGTGAGTCATGTAATCCATCAAATGACCCAAAGCATGATAGTACGTTGATACTGAGTGGCAGTGATTTCAAAGGTCCATTGAAAACATAACAGCTTTAAAATAAAATTCCTCTGAGGAGTCGTACCACAAGAACAAATGGCTGATTCTGTGAGCATGAAGTTACTTGTCTCCGAGAAATAATGAGTTTTCATATATGGAAATAATTTGCTCAGAGTTGCTGACCTCCGCATGCAGAAATAAAACTATTCGGTACAGAATCATCAGCAATTCAGCTCCCGTCCCTCCATCCTTTCTTGAGACGCTTTTTTTTTTTTTTCTCATCTGGGGTCAATGCTTGCAGGACTAGAATAACATCCTGAATTTTTAAGGAGCTTCCAAATCACAAATCTTGTACACAGTCAAGCTTCCCATATTTCTTTCCTTTTATTCTGTAAAGAAAGTTAAAGGTTTACAGCTCAGTGCGCAGGGTTAGGCTCTCTCCCACACTTTTCTGCTCAAGTGAAATTGTGTATGTGGGTCGCATAAGCTTGCGTCTGAGAGAGGAGGATGTGTTGGTGTCCATGTACTGCTTGTAATTTGCTCTATCTCACACTCCCCTGGCTTGAATCAGAGCAGGCTAATTCAGTTGGATTGGGAAAATGAAAATATTCCTAAATGAAGGTGCTTCTTTTTTTTTTTCTTGGATTGAACCTGTCTTCATAATTAAAAAGTGAGGTTTTTTTCTAGGTTAGGCTGAAATATAATATAATCACTAAACAACACAAAGAACTTCTCTTTGTGGTGGGTAGATAGGTAACATCAATGTTCACACAAAGAAAATAAACATGTAAGAATCACTAGGGACACAGTGAAAAGGGGAAGGCATGAAGGACATCAGGCCTCCTGGTCATAAAACTCACTGTAACATCCGCATACTTAAGACAGTGTGGTGCTGTCATAGAGACAGACCACGAGCATCACCACATAGACCCTAACACACAGACTGTAAAGGAAAAGGAACATTCAGATTATTCGAGCACTTGAACAAATAGTAACAAGGACAGAGGTGCTCTTTATGACTCCTGATCCAGTGCCCCATGGACAGGGCATCAATTTTATGATAATGAGGCCATCCATGTGTAACAGGAACCTATAAGGAAGAACTCACGAACAAGAAAAAACAAACAAAAGAATATCCTGTGGGGTGACTGTTCTGTTTCTTTCAAAAATGCCAATCTCATAGAATACAAGGACTAAGAAACAGTTCTTTCTAGGAGAAAGCTCTTTGTGGGGGAGGGGAGGGTGATGGGGGAGAAGGAAAGGTAGAAAAAGAGAGGAGAAGGGGCAGGAAGGGAGAAAACAAACTGCCAAACATGTTAAAACAACACATTGGAGTACAGGGAATATAGGAATGTTCTGGATTCTCTAATGGGGTGAACATACGCCTGCACATGTATGTGTGCACACACACATATACACTCGCACACATCGATACCCATGCATGTACACATACATGTGCGTGCACGGCTTCCTTTCCCTCCTGAGTGTGTCAGTGACATCTCTTCCTCAGTTGGTTTGTACGCTTGCACGCTTCTCTTAAATGAAAAGTGGTGGGTGTGTTGTATTCCTATTCTCTGTGTCACGCTTGCCTAGAGAAGTCTCTTTCTTCCCTTCCTGATACCTTATGTGTTGCCTTATCTTAAAGCTTTATCGTGCAGTGAGCAAGAAATGAGAAGTTTTCCTCATAGTTGACAAATGAAAACAGAACTGGGAAACTGAAGTGCTGGTTGGAGAATGTCCTCAGAAAGCAGAAGAGGGAAAGGACCCAGTACAGACACTGGGACTCTGTGGCCAGGCTCGGGACCACAGAGGTGCCCTGGAGACTCAGAGCAGGGTGAGAACCAAGCAGAAGTCAGGCTCAGGATCCTCGGGTCCTCCTGAATGGCTTTCTGCCGAGCCGAACCCGAGAGCACCGGGGATTCCATCAAAGATGCAGAGCCAGAACTGAGCCTCGACCCTTATTCTGACCCAAAGAGAATCTTCCTATCTTGCTCTAAAAGGCAGCAGCCTGGTAATTTTTTTTTCCAGTTCTTTTTTGACTCTTTTTCATTCCGTTAAAAAAATGAACTTCCTTGGCAATTCATTTCTCAGCCTACTCCTGTGTTTAATCACGCCTTTCCAACTCCAGCCCAATGATCTGAAATTAATTGTTGCTCAACTAGGCACAGACCTATCACACTCCCATCTTACTGCGCAGCACACCATTGCCTTAAGTTATAACAATAATTAAACTGCGCTTTAATTAAGCAAGCCTTCCCCTCCTCGTCTAACAGCCTCACTCAGGCAATTTCCTTCATTTCAGTACCATTTTTCACACCTACTGGGGTTAGTAGAACTCGTACTGGGGCAAACAATGACATCTTCCCTTGTCTTTGGATGGTGATTGACTGCCTTGGTGATATTTGTGATTTCCACAGCACTATAAAATCTACATGCTTGTCTTCACCCGCCCAAATCTCTCCTGGGAAAATAGCAAGGCAAGTCTTCCTGCCATTCTCCAACTCAAATGCTATCGGCATACAAATCTCAGACCCCAGGAAATCGTTGGTATTTGTAGCACACACAGCATTATGACGTGAGAGCCCTCAGACCCTTATCAACATACGGGAAGTGTGAGGAGCACAGAAGAACCTCACACTTACATTGTCTTAAACTGGCAGCCTCCAGGGACCCTGCAGGCCTTAAGGTTTACACAACTAAGCCCAGACCTCAGGCTACTCACTACCTCAAGATTGGGAGTCAACCAGAAACTCAGATTCATAACTTCCTGTCTTAGGTGCCTTGTATGCCAAAAAAAGAGAAATAAACAGAAGTTGGTAAAGAAAAATGGGTTTATTTACAGTTTGGCCAAACCAAGAAGGGAAAGAACCGGTTTCACTCCCTTGTACCTGTGGCAGTCTTAAAATTTACCAAACACCAACCATGAGGCAAAGGGCAAAAGATACGCAGATTTAGCAGTAGGGCCTTTTAATTGTTTTTTTTTTTTTTTCTTTTTTTCCCTCCCGGGCAGAAGGTAGCTTTGCCCCAGCTCACTTCATCCTCAGGAAATTTTGTCTGTTTCAGCTGAGTCCAGCTACTTTTCTGGGCAGGGAAAGCCACTGTATTTTTATAAGTCGATAGGCTACAAGATTTGCTTTTCTACTTCCTTCTACCAAGGATCCAATCCAGGAGGACCGGGCTCAGAGTCTTTTCCACGGTAGTTTACCTAAGACTGAAGAATACCAGGAACTCAGTGCTGGACCCGTGCAGGGCAAGCAGGATAACTGGTTCCACAGAGGGCGTGTTCCATAGGGAAGGGAGCCTTTTTCTAATCTAGTGCATTGAGGCAGGGCAATAGCGCAAACGCAAGCAAGCAAGCAAGCGCATGCAAACTCACAATGAGTAAAGAGAATTGGCCAAGACAACCTGTCGAACCAAATGCATGGTAACTAATGAGGCACGCTCCTAGCCAATCACAACACACCAGCAGTGACTGTCAGTTTCAAAAGGACCAACCAGAAACATTCCTGCGGCAACTTAATTTCCCTGACCCCATAAAAAACCCCAACCTGTTTACAATAAAGAGCTTCTGGGCCGGGCGGTGGTGGCGCACGCCTGTAATCCCAGCACTCGGGAGGCAGAGGCAGGCGGATCTCTGTGAGTTCGAGACCAGCCTGGTCTACAGAGCTAGTTCCAGGACAGGCTCCAAAACCACAGAGAAACCTTGTCTCGAAAAAAACCAAAAAAAAAAAAAAAAAAACCAAAAAAAAAAAAAAAGAGCTTCTGTATTGGAATCTCCCGGAGTCTATGACGTTGCCTCTGTGTCTTCTCACCCCCATCCCCCAGGAAATGGGGACCACACAACAGGCAGCAGCAACAAGCCCGCAAAACTACAGTACATGTAGCAGGAACACTTAAGTAGCTTGACCAAGATGGAAAAGTCGTTGATGGTGGATTATATTAACTGATTCCATCCTTCTGGTCCCATAGTCGCATCCCTAATTCAGACAATCCCCTCAAGTATATAGCCAGGCTAGAAAAGATATAGAGAGAGAAAGAAGGAGGAGTCAAGGAGATGCCACATAGCCCCACCAGAGACAGACACCGGGCAGAACTTTACCTGGTAAGCCACAGCCACATGGCGATACACAGATTAATGGAGATAGATTAGTTTAAGATAAAAGAATAAGCCAGAAATACACTTAAGCTATTGGCCAAACAGTATTGCAAATAATATAGTTTCTATATACCCCATTGATGAACACCTGTCTCTTCAGGCCATGAACTTATCCCATCCCATATGACTGACTCATGCATAAGGTAAGACTGGGTGGGTGATCTAAAGAAGTGGAGACTAAATGTACCTTCCCCCTGTCTAAAGAAGTGGAGACTAACCATACCTTCCCCTATCTAAAGAAGTGGAGACTACCCATACCTTCCCCTATCTAAAGAAGTGGAGACTACCCATACCTTCCCCTATCTAAAGAAGTGGAGACTACCCATACCTTCCCCTATCTAAAGAAGTGGAGACTACCCATACCTTCCCCTATCTAAAGAAGTGGAGACTAACCATACCTTCCCCCTGCAGCGGGTCAGAAAATTTGCTTGGTAAAAAGGACCCTCAAGACTAAAGCATTGTGGTACAAGGGCAAACCTGGACTCAGACTTCCAGAGATAGCCCCCCACCCCATAATTTTTAACCCTTGAAAATGCTGTGGTTTTCTGATGTGAAACACAGCCATCACTCATGTATGGGGTGTGGAGCATCAGAAGGAGATGCCAGCCCTTCCAGCCTCAGTTTCAGACAGAAAGAGGAGCACTGATACGGCCTAGTTAAGTCAGGCACCTGACCTGATCAGGTCCTCTGGAAAATATGGCTGAAAGTTCAGTCGACCTGAAAAAAGTCATGAGTCACAAAAACAGTCTCTGCCTCTCCTTGAAGTAAGGAATCCTCATTTTTCTCGTTCCTCCTCAACTTAGCAGTCGTGTTCCACGAGAGGCCAATCAGAATCGATGTGTTAGGAAGAGTCCTTGGTAATCTCCCAGGGTCTCTGTCGGGAGGATGCACACTGGCAGGTGTTGGGGAGGATAGCGGAAACTGAGAGAAGCCTGTACTGATTGCAAAGGCTCCTTTGCTCTGGGTATTGACGAAAACGCAGTTCGCACCTGCTTTCTTTCCCAGAAGCAACTACAGCCCACATTCCAACGTCTCTTTAATTTGCTTATGTTCTGGAAACTAACTGGAATTGTCTTCTGGAGTGCTGGTGAGCTGCTCTCTGGCAGAAGAGGGAAACCGGGTCCTTTGTTTCTTTCTTTTGCCCTTGTTTGTGCAGATATTTACATAATACGGCCACAGCGCCTGTCTCGGGATGACCCGCTCCCGGTTCACCTGCACGTCGCTGGAGCATTAGATAATGAAGCAGAATTAACATGATGGCTGTGCAGAACTAGCTCAGCAGCTAGCTCTCCTGGCGGCACTCAATCTCCCACCTTTTCCCTTTGTCCTTGATGAAAGCAAAGAAGAAAAGAGAGAACAATTAGGAGCATCATTTTAAGGTATGTGCACCTGGCAAGGCCCTTTAAAGTGATATTCGGTATGGCTGGAGCCCCACAATTTCTTGTGCCCTGGGCTGGTCTGGCCCAGATTTCTCATTTCAATGACATCCATTCTTCCACAGAGCCGCTGTGCTCTGGTCTCCTCTCCAATGGCAATGCCTGGTAGGGTATAAAGCATCGCCTTTTTCTGTTCTGCCTTTATTGTAAGAGCAGCTAGTCCTCTTATTCAGCCGCAGAAAAGGCTCCTTGTTCCCATCAATGACTCTGATTGACTAAAACTAACCACAGGTAGATGGACAGACAGATCTTAGAGCTGGAAGCCTGAGAGTTTCCTCATTAGACATGGACCCCTCTCCCTCGAACACTAACTCTGTAGAAGCCCAAATGTTTCTCCTCCACAAAAAGAGAGAGAGAGAGAGAGAGAGAGAGAGAGAGAATTCCTCTCAAAACGGAATCCAGTAGGAAGTTGCTTATCGCTGTAATTGAAGGACCCATGGAAAACTCAGTGGAAAAAAAAACTTTGTTTCACGAGAAATCTATAGGCAACCATCAGAAGAAAACAAAAGTTCAAACCACTCAGAAATATAAACAGAACGCCTGAGTATGATGGAAACCTTTGCTAAAAATACCACATCCTATGAAGAAATCGAAGCCACCTCTGTTGTTTTCTAACTAAACTCTGGAAAATAAATATTGTGTTGAGTGACTAAGTGTAAGACTCGTTTACTCGTTAGAAGCAAGAAGCAAGCCATCTCGCCATTACCTTTCAGCAAAGACGTAAATGCCAATAGCCCAGTACCCCTGGAAGGGAAAGAATATACTCTTGTCTGGGAGAGAGCAGCCATGGAAGAATCATGTAGAAGCTCACTTTCCTTTATCGTAAACTCCAGGATTGTATAGTAGAGTGTGAGCGGTTCTTATCCTTCTAATTTGTGTCTATCTTTAACGAAAAAAAAAAAAAAACTTCCTTTGGTTTTCTTTATGTGTGTGTTTCTCTCCCATAAATAGCCCCTTGTTATGCTGTGAACAGCAGCCAGAGAGGAAGGCAGCTGGAGCCTTGCTGTGCTGCCTACAGCTGCCTGGGGGAGTCTAGGAGACCCCTGCTCAAGTGAAATGGGGATTCTTAACTTCTCTGCAGGAAAGAGTTGCAGCATAAGCCAGTATAAAGAAAAGATGGAGTTTATTCAGAAAAGATTACAGCATCAATTTAAGCCTGTGTTAGGAAAGAGAGAAGAGCACTCCAGAAAAGACAGTACACACCCAAGACATGGCAGCCAACTCAAGAGTCTTGCCAGAGGACCGTAACAATCAATACTTCCTATGGCTACTTTTTGCCTTGTTCAAAGGACTCCTAAGGAATTTCTATTTGTTTATTTGTGTTCCCTCTGTAAATGAGACCAGAGACTGGTTTTTGAGAAGCCCTGGGCAGGCGTACAGGCTGAAAAGATGAAAATATGGGCCAAAAGCATCAAAGGAATTCTTCCTAGGCTAGGTTACAGGGACTGAAGACATATGTTTCAGCTGTAAACAAACTTCATAATCTTGTTTGTGACATTCTCAGAAAGTTACACGTTTCCATCTAGGAAAAGGGGGAGGTTGAACTGAAAGGTCGCGTATGCTTAGACATGACTCATTGCTATCTTAACATTCTCATTTGACATATCTTCACAAAAAAAAAAAAAAGAAATGTTATCTCCATGTAGCCAGTGTCCACAGCAAATTCTTGACTCCCAGCTAGACAGAGATTTCAGTATTAATACACTTTGGGATGAGGGACTCACTTCCCTTCTCATGTCCCATTAATTCCCCCCTTTCTATCCTGCCCCACACTCTGACTATTTTGTTTGTTTGTTTGTTTGTTTATTTATAGGATCAAATTATAGGTCTCTGTTCTATAGCTGTCTCTTTCAAATGGAGTAGCTGCAAGTCTTAAGTGATTCTTGGGTAGCTGAACTTTGATTAGGTCAAACTGCAATGTACCATAAGGTGTTAAAGAAACCCAGAGTTTCACAACCTTAGTATATAATAATTGCTATAGAATGTTAATAATTTCACAGTGACTATACACTGAAGTAGTACTATGAAGAATATATCAAATTAAATAGACTTTGTTTTTAAAATTAATTTCGTTTATTGTTCCATGTGAGAAATGTTCTCCTTTTTTCTCTCAAAGTTAGTTTCTCTAGCAAGGACCTCTATTTCCCGAACCTCTCTCTTCCTCTTAGTACTGATTAGCCCACTATGTTAGATTGTGAAGTTGAGGCCCCACCACTGGGATGTACCAACCACCTGCGTCGGGGGTAAAAACAGAGGCCATTCGCTAGCCCAGTTTGTAGTCTGATGCAAACTTTTTTTCAAAAAGAATTTGCCTGACCAAACTGCTTTCATTTTCTTCTTTTGTTCCCTTGTGCAACAGTGAGATTATTCCTCCCCAGCACTCGTGGCTGCTAGAATACATAAAGCTACATCTTTTTTGTATTCTATTAGAAATTTTTGAGATGCAGTTATGACAAACAACATGGCAGAGAAGGAATCCCAGCATGCCGTTCACCTGACAGAGATGTTGATTCACCAATGGAGAGAGCTATTCCCTCTGGGAGAAACCCAGAAAACAGTTAAAAGATGAATGAGCTCTAGGAAAGGACACAGGTACCCACATCAAGACCAGCATCAAGATTCTTGAAAGCCTGATTTGGACCTTGAGATTTCAGTCCGGTGCTCCAATGTGGGTCTCTGTCTCTGTCTCCTTTCACCGCCTGTTGAAGGTTAATATTCAGGAGGATGCCTATATGTTTTTCTTTGGGTTCTCCTTATTTAGCTTCTCTAGGATCACGAATTATAGGCTCAATGTCCTTGGTTTATGGCTAGAAACCAAATATGAGTGAGTACATCCCATGTTCCTCTTTTTGGGGTCTGGCTTACCTCACTCAGGATAGTGTTTTCTATCTCCGTCCATTTGTATGCAAAATTCAAGAAGTCATTGTTTTTTACTGTTGAGTAGTGCTCTAACATGTATATATTCCATACTTTCTTCATCCATTCTTCCATTGAAGGACATCTCGGTTGTTTCCAGGTTCTGGCTATTACAAACAATGCTGCTATGAACATATTGAGCATATACTTTGGTTGTATGATAGGGCATCTCTTGGGTATATTCCCAAGAGTGGTGTTGCTGGGTCCAGGGGTAGGTTGATCCCGAATTTCCTGAGAAACCGCCACACTGCTTTCCAAAGTTGTTGCACAAGTTTGCATTTTCACCAGCAATGGATGAGTGTACCCCTTTCTCCACATCCCCTCCAGCAAAGGCTATGATTGGTGTTTTTGATTTTAGCCATTCTGACAGGTGTAAGATGGTATCTTAAAGTTGTCTTGATTTGCATTTCCCTGATCGCTAAGGAAGTTGAGCATGACCTTAAGTGTCTTTTGGCCATTTGAAGTTCTTCTGTTGAGAATTCTCTGTTCAGCTCAATGCCCCATTTTATAATTGGGTTGATTAGCCTTTTACGGTCTAGTTTCTTGAGATCTTTATATATTTTGGAGATAAGACCTTTGTCAGTTGCGGGGTTGATGAAGATCTTCTCCCAGTCAGTGGGAGCAAAAGGAGAGAGAGCACAAGCAAGGAACTCAGGGCCATGAGGGCTGCACCCACACACTGAGACAATGGGGATGTTCTATCAGGAACTCACCAAGGCCAGCTGGCCCAGGTCTGAAAAATCATGGGATAAAACCGGACTCGCTGAACATAGCGGACAATGAGGACTACTGAGAACTCAAGAACAATGGCAATGGGTTTTTGATCCTTCTGCACGTACTGGCTTTGGGGGAGCCTAGGCAGTTTGGGTGCTCACCTTACTAGACCTGGATGGAGGTGGGTGGTCCTTGGACTTCCCACAGGGCAGGGAACCCTGATTGTTCTTTGGGCTGACGAGGGAGGGGGACTTGATTGGGGGAGGGGGAAGGAAATGGGAGGCAATGGCGGGGAGGAGGCAGAAATCTTTAATAAATAAATAAATATTTTTAAAAAAAGATTCTTGAAAGCCACCAAATAGAGTCCTTTCCCCAGTTCTGTGTGTATGACTGGGAGAAAAATCATAACGTTTGTCTTCCCTCTGAGGAGTAAAAGAGAGACAGAAACATACATTTTAACATGAAGTCTTGGTGTCAGGTGTGTGTGTGTGTGTGTGTGTGTGTGTGTGTGTGTGTGTAATCTTCACAGAAGAGGAAGCTAGGAGGCCGTGGTGAGCAAAAATGAAATTTCAATTAGCACACACTCAGTTGACTTGGTCTCTTCTCCCACCTCAGTAGGGAATAATCAAGAGAAAACCTGTAATTCACCTGAGAGTGTGCATCCCGACATGTCCTTAAGGGACTGAGTTCTGTCTTTTCTAACTGGAAGCTTTAACAGGATTGGACATGCTTTAGAAGGCTGGAGTGTGCTGGACAGAGTTGGAATGTTTGACTCAGATTCAGAGAAACTACAGTATTACAGCCAAACTAGGAACAAGGGGTCATGCTCCTCACAAAATAGAAACCAGGAAAACCCCTGTAACTGGGAATTTTCATGCACAGAGCCAGAGAAAACAAATCTAGCCACAGGGGTTGAGAAGTCCTAGAATCTCCAGTGTCTTATTAGTGTTTCGATTGCCATGAAGAGACACCATGACTACAGCAACTCCTTTAAAGGAAAACATCTCATTGGGTCTGGCTTACAGTTCGGAGGTTTAATTATTAACATCATGGTGGGAAGCATGGCGATTTGCAAGCAGACATGATGCTGCAGAAGATCCAAGAGTTCTACAGCCTGATTGGCAGGCAGCAAGAAGAGAGAGTGACACAGGGCCTGGCTTGAGCTCCTGAAACATCAAAGCCCACCCTCAGTGATGCACTTCCTCCAAGGTCACACCTGCTCCAACAAGGCCATGCCCCCTAAAAAGTACCATTCCTTATGGAACAATGGAGGCAGTTTTCATTCAAGCCACCACATCTAGCCAGCCTGCTAATAAATGTCCTTCTCTGAAGTCATTTGGGAAGACAGGGCCATGATAAGGGCCATGAGGAAACAGGAGGACATGACTGAGTAGTTGAAGCTTGACTGGAAAGAAAGAGGAGAATGAACCGCTGAAACAATGGCAGAAAATTCAGAATAACACCACAGAGTTGCACACTGAGTATAGGAAGATGCTGCAAAAACAAACTCACAAACAACAGAGGAAATATGAAAAAGAGTCCCCCCAAGCACTGGAGCTGATGAGGGTGACAAGTGGAAAATTCCACTTGAGAGGCTTTGGCAGCAAACTTTGTGGAGCAGAGGAAAGAGAAAGCAACTGAAAGACAAGTCATTTGGAACTGTTCGAGTCAGAGGAGCAAGCAATGAAAGAGAATGAGAAACGAGGGAGGACCATATGGGAGCTCATCAAGAGGGAAATATGTGCAGGCAAAGAGAAAGAAGCAGGCATTTTCTATAAAAAGATGACAGTCCAAACACCACAGCAAACATGTAACCCCAGGACTCATAATGCTGCAGTAGGAAAACCATGAGTTTGCAGCCAGCCTCACTCTCGATATTATATAGTGGGACTCTGTCTCACATTGAGCCAATCAATAATGAAAATTCTCAAATTGGGCCAAATAAATTATACTCAGATTCCAGAAGCCAAATGACTCTAACTGTGAGACTTAATGAAGCTCACACCAAAGACACAAACTGCTACAAAGAATTTCTAAAATAGCTCTGACTCATTGTGCACGAAGGTAGGCAATACTAAGGAAGACAGCATAGGGACCCTTCAGAATTGGAGAAATACAGACTTTCCCAGAGCAACACAAGCTGGGAAAATCCATCACCACTAGATCCTACCTACATGGAATACTAAAGGGAATCATCAAGTTGAGACAAAAGAAACGCAGACAGCAATATGACAATGCAAAGTACCATAGCAACTGCGGGTATATTCACACACATGGAACAAGGTAAAACTGCAATGGTGGAATGAAAGAGTTTTTAGGTCTGGTATGTAACAAAAATAAAAACATATTAAAATCACAGTAACTATGAAACATATTGCTGTAGGTATGATAGTCAAAGATGCCACTGGAGATGTTGGTAAGTGGAATGTGATGCAGTGAGTAGTTACAGAGTAGAGTTTCTGTGTACAAGTGAAGTTGCCACTGTCTTAAAATAGATTGTCAGAATTATAAGCTATTTTATGCATGTCCTTTGGTAACCACAAGAAAGAGACCTATAAAGGATACACAAGGGCCAGGCATGATGTACATGTCTCTATTGCCAATGCTCAAGAGGGAGAGGCGGGAAGAGGTCTGTGAATCTGAAGCTACCCTGTTGTACATCATGAATTCTAGTGAATAGCCATGGCTATGTAGTGAGAGCCTGTATCAGAAAGAAAGGAGGGGGAGGAAGAAAGGAAGGAAGGAAGGAAGGAAGGAAGGGGAAGGGAAGGAAGAGAAGGAAGGAGAGAGATAGATAGATCGAGAGAGAGAAATGCTAACTCATTCAGCAAAATAGAGAGGAAGATAATAAGAGAGAGAAAGAGGGACAGAAAAACTGTGAGACAGACAAAAGTTACAAATGGCAGTAGTGACTTTGTTCCTATCAGCAATTACTCTGAGTATAAAAGGATTAATCTCATCAAGCCAGAAGCACAGAGTAGCTGGGTGTATTTAGAGACAGCTGAGATCTGTTGTTATATGCTGTGTACAAACACTGGCTGCAGATCTATGACTACACAGACTAAGAAAAGGACTAAACACTTCTTTGATGCCAACAGTAACCAAACACAGTAGGGATGGCCACACTTGCACCAGACAGAATGGACTGTAGTGTGAAACCCTTCACGAGAAGTAAAGGCAGTATTAAATGATGAAAGGGTCAATTCAGTGGGAAGGCATAGCTCTGTGTGCACCCAGCATCAGAGAATCCAATGTGTGAAGTAAACACTGATGAATCTGAAAGGGAAATTGAGCAAAGAATTTCAGTGATGTGATCTCAATAGGGGATAAAACTTCTAGATCGATAACCCACTATCAGACCCAGAGGACATGAACAAGAATACAGTCCAGAACATTCCACCAAGAATCAGGGAAACACATATTCTTCTCAAACACATGCCACAGAGCTTTATCGAGGATAGACATCTGCGTTGAGTAATACAAAACAAGATTGAAATTAAACCACTCATTTTTTTCTGACCTGAATGGGTGACCCCAGGAATCAATAATGTAAGAAAAATTAGAAAAGCCACAATATGTAGAAAATAAACAACATGTTCTTGGGTAACCAAGTCAAAAAAAGAAATCAAAGACATCTTGGCAAAGTAAAATAAAAACAAACATCCCCAAACTGATGGCACATAGCAAAATCAACACTAAGGAGGAAGGTTCCAAAGGCAAACACCTACATGCAAATTGAATGTATGTCTCAAGTAAACAATCTGACTAGATCCCTCAAGGAATCAGAAAAACTTAGAATGAACCATGATCAGAGCTAGCAGAAGAATGGAATTGTATGAAATTCAAGAAAACACACGTAAGCGAGAAGACCATGTGGTTCACTGATTGGAAGATTTCATACTGTTAAAATGGCCACAATACCTGATCTACACATTCAATGAAACTTCAACTCAAATCTCAGTCACTTTTATTTTGTTTTACTTGCAGAAAAATTTAAAAGTCCAAAAATTTATATAAAACAAGAAAAAATGGTTATCTAAAACAATCTTGGAGAAGAACTCGACTGGGGTATCGCATATACTGAATACAAAGTATATTATAAAGCTAAAGTAATCAAAGCAGTTTGGTGATTGTAAAGGACAGAAAGGGACCAATGGGACAGAATGGGTAAACCAAGAATAAACCTAAGTATATCCATTCAAATTTCAGAGAGATGCTGACACAGTCACTTTAACAAATAGCACTGGGAACTGAATGACCACATCCCAAATAGTGAACCCCAGCTCACACTTGCATCATATGGAAATTAACTCAGACTGGATTAAAGATGTAGATGTAAGCCCTGAAGCATTAACTTCCTAAAAGAAAACATAGAATCTGAAGAGAATATCAGTTACAGCAACTTTCAGGTACTATCGCCAAATCACAGACAACAAAAGGAAAAATAGGTTTAGAAAGAGCAGATGGTGATATTTTGTTTGTGGTCTCACAAATAAAGCTTGCCTGAAGATCTGAGCACAGAGGTAAGCCACTAGTTAGCCACAGAGGCCAAGCAGTGATGGCACACAACTTTAAATCCTAGAACTTGGGAGACAGAGGCAGGTGATCTCTGTGAGTTCAAGGCCACCCTGGGCTACACGAGCTTGAGTCAGTCTAAAAGAGAAACAGAGCTCACATCTTTGATTCCAGCACTTGGGATCACACTTTAATCAATCCCAGCACTGGGGAGGTGGAGACAAGAATACTATGACTGGGTGAAGAGAGTAATATAAGGTGGGAGGAGACAGGAGCTCGGGGAATTCGGTCTGAGAATTCCTAGAGAGAGGATCACCCTTTTGGCCTGAGGTAGAGATAAGAACTAGTGGCTGCCTGTTCTGCTTCTCTGATCTTTCAGCTTTCACCCTGATAGCTAACTCCAGGTTTCTAGTATTAAGACCAATTAGAATTTACTCTACAAGGACATAACAAATAAAAAAGTTACCGTGCAGCCAAAGAAATAATCAGCCAAGTTTTTAAAGCATCTGTGGGGTTTAAAAAAATATTTATATTTTATTTATTCTTTGTGTGTGCAGAGGGGTACATGCCACTGCACACATATATAGGTCAGAGAACAAGTTGTGGTCATTCCTTCCACTGTGTAGCCCCAGGACCAAATGCAGGCAGTCAAATTTGGGGGCAAGCCCTTCTTAACCTACTAAGCCATCTTGATGGCCCGGTGAAGAAAGTATTTTATACACTACCTATCTGATAAGGGATTGTTATCCAAAATGTACAAAGAACTCTTATAACTCAATAGCAATAAAAACAAATAGAACAATGAAAATTGGCTGACATTTTTTCATAATTGACGTACAAGTGGCTGACAGGTTGGTGAAACAAGCCCAGCATTGCTAACCACCAGAGAAATACAAGATAAGTTTACAGGGGCTGGAGAGATGGCTCAGCGTTTAAGAGCACTGCCTGCTCTTCCTGAGTTCAATTCCCAGCAACCACATGGTGGCTCACAACCATCTGTAATGAGGTCTGGTGCCCTCTTCTGGCCTGCAGGCATACACACAGACAGAATATTGTATACATAATAAATAAATAAATAAATATTTTTAATAAAAAGGATAAGTTTACAGTGATTATAATATATAATATATGCTAAGATGGCCAGCATTGCTAAAAGCAAACTGAAAACAGCAGGACTTAGTAAGGGCATCAAGACATTAGCAACCTCACACACTTTTAGTGAGAATATAAAATGTGCTCACAATGGGAAACAATGTAGGTGCCTCAAAAAATTAAAGCAGAATTATCATATCAGCCAGCAATTCCACTTCTAGGCATAATCACCAAATAAGCAAAATCCAATCACGGATTAAAATAGAAGCTTCCGTACCAATCTCCACGGTAGCACTCTTCCTTTGAGCTCAAAGGCAGAAGCACCCAGGTGTGCAACTATGGATCAATGAACATCAGAATGTGGTATAAACACATCTAGCACTAGCAAAGTTTCTTAAATACACAGAAGCTAAGGGAAATTCAATTCTCAAGCCTCTCTTCAAATTCACGAAGGTGTGTGTATGTGCATGTGTGTGTGGGCATCACCTAGAAACCACAGCTCTATGTACATCTGGGCTGGCTCTTCCAGGGAGCTTTAACTGAGGAAGGCCCATGCTGATATACAGACTTGACCTTCCTATAGGCTGGATCTAGACTGAATAAAAGGGAAAAGAACAAAAATTCTCCGTACCCACAGGATGGAAAGAGAGAACTGATTTCTGCAAGTTGGTCCTCTGACCTCAAGAGCAGCCCCTTGGTGCACAGGAAAATAAATAAATAAAATGTAAAACGCAGAAAAAAATTGTGGCGCAGAATAGTATGTATAAATAGAAAATAGTTTTTTTTTCCTTTAGAATTCAGCTGGGGCGATCTCATGTTATATATCCTTTTGCCACAACAAAAGCAACGTGTGAGCTTCGTTAATTCTCCACCAGGCAGTGTTTCTTTGCTTGTTAATGCTTTGATTGCCTGTAAACACTTCCCCCGAACGTAGCTTGTTTTGCATCTTTTTAAAATTTTGCATTGTTTTAATTTGATTGTTTTTGAATATCTTAAGTTTTAAATAGTGATGGAATCAAATGTAAAATTGCTTTTATGAAAGTGGCTCTTGTATTAATTACCATATAGTATATATACATTGGCTGTTTTATTCCAATGATCCATCTCATTTTCATTGATTACTTTGTCTCCACGATCTTAGTTTTCTCATGTTTAAGACTGTATTCCATTTAGAAGGTCATGTGTGCACTGTCAGGCCGGAACAATTGCTTGTGTTTGGAAACACTGAGAGCCCTTCAACAGTTCCCCCGACCATGTGTCAGGCTACATACGCCTTTCGCCAGTCACAGATAAAACTGTCAGGCATCAACTTCTGGTAGCTAGAGAGTGAAATTACCTGGCGCGAGTGAGAAGGAAACACAGAACATGCAACAAACCTGCTTAGGAGTTTATTAGAAACACAGAACACGCAACAAACCCGCTTAGGAGTTTATTAGAGGGGTGCGTACAGGCCTGGGGAATAGGTGTGCAGAGAGAGAAAGATGGCGCGTCCAGATTTTAAAAGCTGCCTAGCGCATGCGCACAGAGGCTTGGCGTGACTGTCCTGCACAGATAACGCAGATGACGGACTCATGCATGCACGCAAGGGCTTAGCTGAGGCATAGTGGATGTAACCACTCATGCATGCACATGGGTCACACGGGGCCCTTTAATGTTCAGGCACTTGCCTGAGGGCTTGTCTGCATGTTCATGGCTCTAGAACCCAGAAGTGCAGCCTTACTTGTGGCTGAAATCATTACAGAGTGTGTTCCCGAGCTCTGTATTCTCTTTCGCTCTTCTGGGCCTATACCATCCGACTTCAATTGCTGAGGACCTGCTATCATATTTGGCCTGTCCTCTTTGGTCTTTGTTATTCGCTACCGCAACTTTCAATTTTCTGAATTAGCGTCCCCATGTCTCTACACAATGAAGGACCAGATGATGCACAGGTTGCTAACTGCACGTGGAGCCTCTTCTCAGGATGCTGTGTCCCTCAGGCCGGGGGTTAAAAGTCACAGCACTCGGTCTCCAGCCTGAGTGAGGGCTGCTTCTTCTCCTGGTGTCTGGCAACTGGTCCGTTTGAAGCTGTAATGCCAAGCCATTTTTCAGCCTTTCCTCTCTAGCGTGAAGCACATTCTTGCCTTCCAACTTCTCCAAGTTTTTTTAGGGATGGCTTCCCTTGATAAATGGCTCACACTTGCAGCTCCTGCTGAATCTCAAAGCTCCAGTCTCCCCTGACCTTTCCGTGTCCTTTTGGTTTCTGCTCATCATGACTCTCTTATTTTTTTTTTTTTTGAGCACAGCAATACAGCCTTGCTATGCTTTTATTATCTTATCCATCATCTCACCACATTGAGAAGGAAGGGACAATTTTCTATGAGCATTCAGGCCACTATTAACAAACAGAGCAGTGGGCTTTGATTGGTTGCTCATTTGTGGTTCTGGGAATTAGACCCTACGCCTTGTTTATGCTAGGCAAGCACTTTACTATCAAACTACATCTCAACCCTAGAAGTATATTTAGCAAAATGGGGTGATATTGGTGATGATGATGATATTGTCAAACAAGACACATTGGGTGCTCCCATTCAATATACCACCAAGCAAACAGCAGCAACAACATAAGTATGTGCCCAGATAGATATATAAATGGAAAGTGTGTCTAGGTCTTCTGGGCCAGTTGGAACAGAGGTGAATTCGGAGGCCTCAGAATAACATACTAGAAAGGAAGACGAAGGAAATGGAAAGGACACTGCCTGAATGTTGTGCATTCAATCCTCATAGAATCACAGCAACCTTGTCACTATTTAGAGCACAATATTGGCTCTGTGTACCTTCTGGTAAGCCTGGAATGGATGGCCAAGTGACAATTCACCTTGTCATCTCAGAGATCATTGCCTTATCCTTTCTTACTCATGGCTGTTTCGTTTTCTCTCTCTCTCCTCCCTCCCTCCCTCTCTCTTCCTCTCCCTCCCTTTCTTCTTTCTACCTTCCCTCCCTCTTCTCCTCCAGAGGCTTTTGTTGTTGTTTAAAATGTGTGTGTGCGTGTGTGTTGTGTATGTGTGTGTGTGTGTGTGTGTGTGTGTGTGTGATAGAGAGAGAGAGAGAGAGAGAGAGAGAGAGATGCTGGGAACCAAATCCAGGGCCTTGTGCATGCTGGATAAGAGCTCTTCTACTGAGCCACACCCAAGGCCTTGCTTGTCCCTTTGAATGTCTTCTCATCTGTCTCCCCCCCTCTTCATACAGCTCTGACTTTCTACTGTTCTAACTCTAAAGAGAGCAGCTCAATCAACCCCTTACTTTTCACCATTCAGTAAATAACAGCCTTTCTGACCTGAGTTCCATGGCCCAATCATTGTGTCAGCCTCTGGCTTCCAGGCGTCTGGTCTGAAAATGCAGTTTTCTCTTTGAAGATGCCATTGACATCTGGTTCCCTGAGCAATGTACCGGGTTGCAGAGATGTGACCCAAGCACGCCACTTCCTGCTGCCTGCAAGCATTTGGCTGTGGGAATGGGTGGATATTGTATGCACTTTGAGCGTAAGAACATCTTTCAGGGCATTCAGAGCCATGGTGGGCACAAGGGGTCAGGAGTGGGGATTCGAACATTCTTTTCCTTTTTCTTCTTTTTCTATAACAAGAACAAAAAATGTCTTCTCCCGTAAAAACTGAGTGCATGGCATAGCTAACCACATGTTGGCGTTTATAGCTCTTCAACCTTTCTCTTGTATTGTGCTTTGTATTTAAGCAATGTTCTCCAACATAATAACTTGATTAATAGACCTAAAATTCAAGATGCTAACAAATGGCTTTTCTTAGCCTTGAAGTGCACGACTATAGTCATACTTGTCTTCATGAACTAGGCGCATGGGGAGTGAGGGTGTTTAAACCTGAAAGCATCACCATACATTCCTTGGGAGATTATTCTTTCTATAAGGTGTTGCCTACATGAAACAAACAAAGCATTTCTCTTCAGAGTCAAACTGATAAAATGAGGACAGTAATCACATCGATTTGGGAAGCTAGCAATGAAGTGATTATGGTAATTGATAACATCTTAACATTGGCAGAGCGAGTGTGCTATAAAGTGAATTTTATTTAGTTCATTTCTAACTCGCTTTCTACAGCAATTGTGTAAAGTTAAACAAAACATGGTTATTATCCATATTTTTTAGCTGATGAGCTGACACTCAGAGAGACTAAATAAACATTTTAAAATAAACCTAAATTGTGAAGTAGAAACAAGAAGCAGAATATTGAATCTTAGTACATTGTGTCTCCAAGGAATAAAAATGTCACTTCCTTCCACGGGACAGCACCAGTATAAAGCTCAACAGGTGTGTCACGTGATATCTATGCCACTTGACTTGTGATATGTCCTCACGTGTTAATGAAAAGAAAACATTTGTCTCCTTTCCTTATCATTATTGTACCATAACATAAACCATGAAGATGGCCAGTTCTGACATTCTCAACACAGGGCACCTGGCTTTGCTTCATGAGAGCAGTGGTAGCTCAGACATTACCCAAATATGCTCAATACCCCAAATCTTCAGCAGCTAGGGAAAGAAGCAATATGTCACCTAAGATGGGTGTTGTAATTAGGGTTTCTCTTGCTGTGAAGAGACACCATGACCATGGCAACTCTTATAAAGAAAAACATTTCATTGAGATAGCAGCTTGCTATTTCAGAGGGTTAGTCCATTATCATCCTGGCAGGGAGCACGGCAGCGTGCAGGCAGACACGGTGCCAGAAAAGAGGCTGCTACGTGTCGGTATGCAGGCAGCAGGAAATAGACTGAGTGTCACACTGAGTGAAGCTTGGGTAAAAGAGACCTAGAAAAGCCTGCCTACAAGTAACACACATCCTCCCACAAGGCCACACTTCCTAACAGTGCGACTCCCTTTGCAGGCCATCTTCTTTTAAGCCGCCACAATGGGCTTAAGTACTCAGGTTCCAGTCACGGCTCTGCTATCAGAGGTATTCTCATGCCAAAATTTCCAAGACAATCATTCTTACATTTCTGAAGAGCTAAAACCTGCCACACCAACAAGGTTTGTACTTATAATTAACAGAAAAATTTATCACAGGGGCTTAGTCAAATAGAGGTTGGGTTTTGTTGAATTCTATTCAATTCATCTAATTGGCTTTTAACATTAACTTCTGTTAAATCTAACGACTAACCTCTGTTTCAAGAGGTCTTGATTTGGGCTGACAGTCTTAGAAATGTCCTAGGGGTCCCAGTAAGAAAGGGGTAAGTTATAGCCTTCTATTCTTCTGCCTGTTCACACAATGGCTGTGGCATTCCCAGGTACCATGTCACATTACAGTGGGAAAGAAAAGTCTCACCACATCCATTCTTTTACTTAGGGTCCCCACAACACACAATTAAAAGGAAGTTTCCTAAAATTCTCCTCAAAAGAGTTTTCATGAGATCTCTGGAACTGGTTGACATGGCAACCTTTCTTCACACGGGATGCTGAGAGGTGGGGGAGCATGTTTGTCATAACCCAATTGTAATAAGTCATCAACTGTCACATGACACTGGACACGTGACTTTGACAAAGCCTAAGTCCATTTATAATGACAGAATCTACTCCACATGGGCCAGATCTTATGTGGTAATGTTAATGGATACTCAAAGGCAAAGAAAATGAAGAACTGAGCCCAGGTACATTTTTAGTTGGGAACAGTGTTTCCATAGCTATCCTCCTAGCCTTATTCCCTGTGGTGGTTTGAAGATGGCCCCCAAAGGGAGTGGCATCAATGGGAGGTGTGACCTTGTTGGGGGAAGTGTGTCACTGTAGTGGGGGACTTTGAGGTATCCTATGCTCAAGCTACACCCAGTGAGAAAGACCACTTCCTGTTGCCTTCACATCAAGATGTAGAATTCTCTGCTCCTTCCCTAGCATCGTGCCTGCCTGCACACCACCATGTCACACCATGATAATGGACTAAACCTCTGAAAATGTAAGCTACCTCAATTAAATGTTTTCCTTTAATAAGAGTTGCCATGGTCATGGTAATGGTCTTGACAGCAATAGAAACCCTAAGACACTCCCAATACAACAAGATGAAAACATTTCTTTATCTACATTCAACTGAGTAACGTAGGAGAAGAACTTTGATCCCATGTTTCAAAGATAGCTTGTCTAAGAAGGGCATTAGGACTCTGTGACCTCACTGGGACAGAGAACTTCATGAATGGACCCGTCCCATATGGGTGCATTCTGATGGCTGGAGAGCTGCCCTGGGCTAGCACTTGTCAGTTGGCATCAAGCCACCAAGAGGCTTACAGTGACTGGCGTGGTTAACATGCCTGGGAGTCATTTCCATTATCAATTAACAATTAGCTTTAATGGCAAAACAAAATAGTCAGGCGACAGTAAATCCGAAGCATGGAGCTTTTCTGCAATAATAAAAACAATTCAGCGGCATGAAAGCAAGTTTCCCAACTCCAGGCCCTTTCCTACGTGCCAGAGTGATATGGATTGGCTTACAGAGAGTGACCAGGAAAAATATACTCACCGGGGTCATTAGCAGAATTAATGTTCCATGTGAGCTTCAAGCTATTGCTTTACAAATTACTTAAGATAATTAATAGAAAGTGGGTTGCAATAATGGATGACATTTCAGCAACTTCCTCAACAGCATGCATTGGAAATCCACTAGTGTTTAATACACCTCTCTGTTTCCTGAGTGAGTCTGCTCCTTGGGGCGTTTTGCCAGTGCCTTGCCTATATTTAATAGTACGGTGAATTGACTTTTTCAAAGTTAACAGAGTTGCAGCTGGCCTCTGTCACTGTCTTGATCTCAGGAAACAAAGCGAGGGACAATTTCAGTGTTTCTCAGTAGAGATGTGGTTGCAACCTCATTCAGAACACATCTTTGTGGCAAGGGCCTGACTCCCACATTGCAAAGCATCTGTCATCTATAGTTTTCAGACTCTAATGTCAACAACCATCTTTAATTGTCTTAATGACCCCCCAGGTACTCACACAGATCCCCAAGTTCCCCCTGAGGTAGCTGGACCAGCATCTCACAGTTACCACTAAATTTTCAGGTGCTCTGTAGCCTGCATATATAGTCACTAGTGATGGAAGCAGAACTCAGGGAGGAAGCAGAGTTCAGGGAACTTCCCATGATGATTGGTTTTCTGTGTCAAGTAACAGGAAGTTGATAATGTTCTCCTTCTATGTAATAGTAATTTTAATCAATATTTCCAGAAAAAGCCAGGCACAGTAACATATTTTTATTCTCAGCTTTGGGGACACTGAGGCAGTAGAACTGAAAGTTCAGGTCAGTCTAGGATACAAGCTTCATGCCCATCTGAGACACACTGTAGAAATCTTGTCTCCAAGAACTGTGTGTGCACTTGGACGTATTTACTCCTGTGTTTACAGGACCAATAGGATTCCAACTCGCTTAAAGTCTATGTTATATATAAGTAGATAGTCATCTAAGGCAAATATCAACCATAATAAGGAAGGAGGGAAAAGTATTTTGCCTTGGGCCCCAGCTGAAAGTATTAACTGGAGGCACCTTGCATTTCTCTCAGCTGAGACGACAGGCAAGCGTTCTGGGTGAGGATGCAAGGAGTCAGAGCAAAGTCAGAGTGGCACTTCGGTGACTGAGGCAGCTGGGGATCCATAGATGCTCCTTGCTCTACACTGGGGTCAGTCCCAAGAAAGGACTCAGAAATACTTTCAGGGTTAGTTCCCATTTCCTTGTGCCAAATAAGCTTTTCTTTGGTAGCATTTCCCTTCCATGGCAGAGCCTCCTTCCGTCCTCAATGGAACAACAGTCCTCCACTAAATAGGAAGAAAAGCAGGAGGCCAAACACTTTAACATCAAAGCCCATTTCCTAGTCACCAATGGACTGGTCCTACTCATTCTACTCAATCAGTCTGCAGAGGTGCTAAGCATCTACAGTGTGACAGGAGCTATATGTAGTATCAGAATACAGCTGATAAAAAAAAATACACAGTAAGTTAGTTACTTTTCTCATTGCTAGAATAAAATATCTAAAAAGAAGCAGCTTAGAGGAAGGTTCAAGGCATTATGCCCATCGTGGTGGGGAAGGCGTGGCAACAGGGAGGCAAGGTGGCAGGTCCCATTGCATTTGCAATCAGGAAGTGGGGTTAGGCTAAAAAGCCCCAACGCTGCCCCCAGATAGGCTCTGCTTCAAGGCCCACCTTTCATCTGGGGACCAAGTGTTCAAACCCATGACTCTGAGTGGCCTGTCACATTCAAACCATAGCAGAAACATGGAGAATAACCATGTGGCTTTGGAAAATCAGGTTAAAAATCCAGTTTAGCCACTTCATGAAGCACAATTAATAAAACCTCAAAGAGAGACATTGGGGTTCAACCTGACCAGCCAAAAAGCAAAACAGCCATCCAGTGGCTCTTGCCCCAACCTCAGTCTGAAATGGTGATCCTGCTTCCAGGAATCTGAGATTGAGACTGTGTATTGAGAGCTCTTTCCTCCTGTTTTAGAATCCTCTTTGGGGCTGGGATTAAAGGCATGCTCCACTATGATTAAAGGCATGCACCACTGTGAGTGATTAAAGTCATGCACTGCCTGGTTTCTATGGTAACTAGCGTGGCTACTGGGAGTAAAGGTGTGTTACCATAACCTGGTCTGTAAGGCTGACCAGGAAGACTGTTTTGCTCTCAGATCTCCAGGTAGTCTTTATTTATTAAAATATAATTGAAATGCCACGGCAACTTCATTCTTTAATTGGATAGTATTCTACCTCTGAGACTCCGCTTTCTCATTTACAAGAGCAGGAGAAGCACTTCTGTGATTGTTATAGCAATTAGAGGTGCTCTATGAAGGGCTAGGGACATGACTCTGTGGGTAAAGTGCTCATGGGCAAGCATGAGGACCTGAGTTTGGGTCCTCAGGACATGTGAAAACCCAGGTGTGGTGGAGCATGCCTGTAACCCCAGCACTGGGGTGGGGGCAGAGTCAGAAAGCTTCTGGGGTCCAGGCAAACCTGTGAGTTCCAGGTTCAGTGGGAAAGACCCTGCTTCAAAAAATAAGGTGCAGAATAATTGAGAAAGACACCCAGTGTCAACCTCTAGTTCTGCACCCTCCCTCCACAAAATACATCTCTCTCTCTCTCTCTCTCTCTCTCTCTCTCTCTCTCTCTCTCACACACACACACACACACACACACACACACACACACACCAAATAAATAAAATTGTGTTTGCCACTCCAAGAACAGTGCATGGCTCATAAAAGTAAGACTTCTGTCTCCTTTCACTTCCTGAAGTCTAGTGCACTAGTGTCCTTGCCACGCCTCAAATTGAGCATTTGATAAGACACATAACCCCAATTTCCTCATCTGTAGAGTGAGTGGCAGCCACCTTGTCGACAGTGCCATCAGTATTCACCTATTCACCAAGGCATTATAAAGTTTGAGTGACTTGACCCACAAAGGAAACAATATTTTCATGAATCTCGATCCAAATTTGTGTACATAATCAACATTTAAGTGCATACATTTTAATGAGCTTCACTTGTCTTAGACTCACAGTATTAGATACACAACTAAAAGAACAAACACAGTTCTGATGATAGCATATGCTATTTATTATTTTTTTAAATTAATTCTTGACTGAAATCTCAAGGTCCAAATCAGGAGCAGGAGAGAGAGCACAAGCAAGGAACTCAGGACCGCGAGGGGTGCACCCACACACTGAGACAATGAGGATGTTCTATTGAGAACTCACCAAGGCCAGCTGGCCCGGGTCTGAAAAAGCCTGGGATAAAACCAGACTCACTGAACATAGCAGACAATGAGGACTACTGAGAACTCAAGAACAATGGCAATGGGTTTTTGATCCTACTGCACGTACTGGCTTTGTGGGAGCCTAGGCAGTTTGGGTGCTCACCTTACTAGACCTGGATGGAGGTGGGTGGTCCTTGGACTTCCCACAGGGCAGGGAACCCTGATTGTTCTTTGGGCTGACGAGGGAGGGGGACTTGATTGGGGGAGGGGGAGGGAAATGGGAGGCAATGGTGGGGAGGAGGCAGAAATCTTTAATAAATTAATTAATTAATTAATTTAAAAATGTTATTTACAATGCAAAAAAATAAAATAAAATTAATTCTTACCTGTTTTCTGATAGAATAATCATGTGTTTCATTAATACCATTTGTATTGCTGTAATCTTTGATCATTCATTGTGGTGGTTTGAATAGGTATGGCCCCCATAGACTTATGTGTTTGAATGCATGGCCCAAAGAGGCTGGTACTACCAAGAGGTGTGGTCTTGTTGGAGGAAGTGTGTCACTGTGGGGCAAGCTTTGAGGTCTTAAATGCCCAAGCTATGCCCAGTTTGGCACACAGTCTCCTTCTGCTACCTGCAGATCAAGACGTAGAAATTTCAGCTCCTTCTCTAGCACCATGTCTGCCTGCGTGTTGCCAGTGTTTCCCACCATGACAATAATGGACTAAGCCTCTGAACTGTAAGCCAGCCCCAATTAAATATTTTCCTTTATAAGAGTTGTTGTGGTCATGGTGTCTCTTCACAGCAATAAAAAACCCTAAGACACTTACAGAGTGGTTCCTCTCTTGTTCCTTCAAAATAACCCTGAGCTACTTCCTTTTGGCAACTCCTAACCACAAGGCATTCATCTACTGACTCCTGAATGGAGATCTGTCCTGGCTACTTTTATGTCATCCTGACAAAAGCTAGAGTCATCAGAGAAGGGGAAGCCTTAATTGAGAAAAACAAAAACAAACAAACAAAAAACTCCATAAGTTTAGGCTGGAAGCAAGCCAGTAGGGTATTTTCTTGATTGATGGTGGAGGGCCCAGCCCAATGCAGGTGGGGCCATTCTGGGGTTGGAGGTCCTGGGTTCTGTAAGAAAACAGGCAAAGCAAGCTAAGAGGAGCAAGCCAGTAAACAGCACTCCTCCATGGCCTCTGCATCAGCTCCTGCTTCCAGGTTCCTTCCCTGCTTGAGTTGCTGTCTTGACTTTCTTTGATGGTGAACTGTGATGTGGAATTTTAAGTCAAATAAACCCCTTTCTCTCCGAGTTGCTTCGGTCATAGTGTTTCATCATAGCAATAGTAGCCCTAACTAAGACAGAATCACAGTCGGGAATGCCACAGTCCTCTAGACAGAGGGGGCTTTCACAATTGCCTTGTTTTCTCTCTGTGTCTCTTCACCTAGACAGAAAGGCCTGGGGCTGCATCTCATCCTCACATGCTCCTCCCTCATGGCAGATGCTGTACACACACCAAGTTCTCTGAAGTCAACGCCTCACAAGTCTGTGGTGTGTTTAACAAATTTCCTCTCCTACTCTCTCCTCAGCCAGTGAGCAGCAGCCTCATGACTGAAGCAAAGGACCTTGACGTCATTAGTGATAGTGTGGATGAGGGCAAAAGTAAATGCAAAGAGTCTCCAGGTGGCTGTTTATCTCTTGATTCTGAAAGGCAGCATCGAAACTCTGAGATGTTATAGCAAGGTGAAATTACCTGGCGGGAGTGAGAACGAAGCACGGGACACGCAACAAACCCGCTTAGGAGTTTATTAGAGGAGCGTGTACAGGCCTGGGGAAGTCAGTGTGCAGGGAGAGCGAAAGAGACAGAGGGAGAAAGGGGGGGGGAGATGGTGTGCCCAGCTTTTAATAGCTGCATAGCACATGCGTACAGGAGGGTTGATGTGGCTATGTCTTTTGCAGATGACACGATATAGTTAGGATTCATTTAAGACCTGTGAGTGACCTGTGAGCTCTGGGTAGCTGTGCCTAACCGTGTCTTCCTGTTGATTATTGATAACCCCTCCCTGCCTGGTTTTCTCTCTGGCTACAGCATCTACACAGGCAGGGTATTGTCCTTGGGGAATGAGGAATAAAGGAAAAGTAGCTGTCCCTAACTTATTCCCCTAGCGCTTATATGTTCGTCTTCCATTGTTTCACTCAGCCTTTCACAAAGGCGTGTGAAGTAAATAGTTAGAGACAGGATCGTGTCTCAAAATGGAAAATATAAATAGGGCTGGGAACATACCTCTGTGCTAGAGAACTTGCCTCAAAGCCCAGGGCTCTGGGTTCTATCCCCAGTAACTCCAATGAAAGTCCCAGAGTTGTGCAGGGTATACAGGCTTTCATTCATTCACTCTAGAATGGACAACTGGAGACTCGAGCATGTTGGGTAATTACAAAGATTGTGGACAACTCATTTCCTCAATGTTTCCAAGGTTCAATTTCCTTATCTGAAAATGGAGGCAATAAAAATGTCTACCTCATGGGATCATCCTGAAGACAAAGTGAAATAATACCCATAAAAAGGCCCAACACCAGGTAGCTCTGCTACTGTACACAGAACACCTCATGGGGGTTCTACAAAGCAAATCGCTCCCACCCTGTAGCAAAGGCCTGTCTGTCTTCCCTGAGCCTGGGAAATAGCTCACTCACTATTCAATGGTCACACAAATCAACTCCACGCTATAGGAATCCCAATGAGGAAGAGATGGAATTTGCCCTAGGGAGTGGAAAACATTCCCTGGAGGTGATGATATGGGACCCAGATCTATAGAATCTGTCTCACTAGCTTGCATGCAGGGAGCCCAGGAGAGGGAAGGCCAGAGGTTGAATGGCAGAAACGGGAGATGAAGGGTGAAGAGTGAGAGAATATGTAGCCAGACAGGAAGAAATTTGGGGAGGAATGAGGGAGAGAAAGAGAGGTGTACATGAACAAAGAGGGCAAGAGATTCACCTCTAAGAGTGGGATGGATCTAGAACACCCAACTCTCTGCTCATAGGTAGTAGGAAACCATGAGAGTTTCCTAAGCAAGGGAGTCACATGTCCTTATTTACAAGTTGAAAAGAGCATCCAAAATGTCATCTGGACCTGCACTGAAAGGGAGGGACCTGGAGCCAGGAAGACAACAGAATAGCAGCACACGAGAAATGAGCCAGCGTGCAAAGAGGACGTGCAGGTCAGCACCAGCACCCGCCCCCCCAGAATGGACTGCTAGTGTCAATGACATGGGCCTGTCCGTCATTTCTCCAGAGCAATGTTGGTTCCATCCCTCTCCAGAATCAAAGCCTTATATATTTAAGGCAATGCTTAAGAATTAGGCAAGTAGGGGAACCTTAAATGTTAAGAAACAGATGGAAAATAAGGGTAGTCTTTGTTTGTGGCAACACAATGCTGCCTGCCTGAATTGTCCCTAGGTTACTCTGCAATGCCTCTGGTAAATAGCTCTGTGACGTTACTGTGCGGCTGGGTGGGTTGTGTGTCTCCCATCGGCCCATTTTCCCGAGATTCTGCATTTTAAATTTCTCCTGCAAAAAGCCTGTATGCCACAAAACTAGAAAATGCAAAAGAAATGGACATTTTTGTAGATAAGTACCACATACCAAAGCTAAACCAAGACCAGGTGAACGATCTAAATAGACCTGTTAGTCGCGAAGAACTAGAAACCGTTATCAAAAATCTCCCTTCCAAAAAAAGTCCAGGACCAGATGGTTTCAATGCAGAATTCTACCAGAACTTCCAAGAAGAGCTAATACCTATACTCCTTAATGTATTTCACAATATAGAAACAGAAGAGTCATTGCCAAATTCCTTTTATGAAGCTACAGTTACCCTGATACCAAAACCACACAAAGACCCAACCAAGAAAGAGAATTACAGGCCTATCTCACTCATGAATATCGACGCAAAAATTCTCAATAAAATACTGGCAAACCAAATCCAAGAACACATTAGAAAAATTATCCATCATGATCAAGTAGGCTTCATCCCAGAGATGCAAGGCTGGTTCAACATACGAAAATCTATCAATGTAATCCACCATATAAATAAACTGAAAGAAAAAAACCATATGATCATTTCATTAGATGCTGAAAAAGCATTTGACAAAATTCAACACCCCTTTATGATAAAAGTCTTGGAGAGATTAGGGATACAAGGGTCATACCTAAGTATAATAAAAGCTATTTACAGCAAGCCAACAGCTAACATTAAATTAAATGGAGAAAAACTCAAAGCCATCCCACTAAAATCAGGAACACGACAAGGCTGTCCACTCTCTCCTTACCTCTTCAATATAGTGCTTGAAGTTCTAGCAATAGCAATAAGACAACAAAAGGGGATCAAGGGGATTCGTATTGGAAAAGAAGAAGTTAAACTCTCGTTATTTGCAGATGATATGATAGTATACATAAGCGACCCCAAAAGCTCTATCAAAGAACTCCTACAGCTGATAAACACCTTTAGTAATGTGGCAGGATACAAGATCAACTCCAAAAAATCAGTGGCCTTCCTATACACTAAGGATAAGGAAACAGAGAGGGAAATTAGAGAAGCATCACCTTTCACGATAGCCACAAACAGCATAAAGTATCTTGGGGTAACTCTGACCAAGGAAGTGAAAGATCTATTTGACAAGAACTTTAAGTCTTTGAAGAAAGAAATTGAAGAGGACACCAGAAAATGGAAGGATCTCCTTGCTCCTGGATTGGGAGGATCAACATAGTAAAAATGACAATTCTACCAAAAGCAATCTATAGATTCAATGCAATCCCCATCAAAATCCCATCAGAATTCTTCACAGATCTGGAGAAGACAATAATCAACTTTATATGGAAAAACAAAAAACCCAGGATAGCCAAAACAATCTTATACAACATAGGATCGTCTGGAGGCATTACCATCCCTGACTTCAAACTCTACTACAGAGCTACAATATTGAAAACAGCTTGGTATTGGCATAAAAACAGAGAAGTCGACCAATGGAATCGAATAGAAGACCCTGACATTAACCCACAAACCTATGAACACCTGATTTTCGATAAAGGAGCTAAAAGTATACAATGGACAAAAGAGAGCATCTTCAACAAATTGTGCTGGCAAAACTGGATGTCAACCTGTAGAAGAATGAAAATAGATCCATATCTATCACCATGCACAAAACTCAAGTCCAAATGGATTAAAGACCTCAATATCAGTCTGAACACACTGAACCTGATAGAAGAGAAAGTGGGAAGTACTCTACAACACATGGGCACAGGAGACCACTTCCTACATATAACCCCAGCAGCACAGACATTAAGGACCTCATTGAATAAATGGGACCTCCTGAGACTGAGAAGCTTCTGTAAAGCAAAGGACACTGTCGCTAAGACAAAAAGGCAACCCACTGACTGGGAGAAGATCTTCACCAACCCCGCAACTGACAAAGGTCTGATTTCCAAAATATATAAAGATCTCAAGAAACTAGACCGTAAAAGGCTATACAACCCATTTATAAAATGGGGCATTGAGCTGAACAGAGAATTCTCAACAGAAGAACTTCAAATGGCCAAAAGACACTTAAGGTCATGCTCAACTTCCTTACCGATCAGGGAAATGCAAATCAAGACAACTTTAAGATACCATCTTACACCTGTCAGAATGGCTAAAATCAGAAACACCAATGATAGCCTTTGTTGGAGAGGTTGTGGAGAAAGGGGTACACTCATCCATTGCTGGTGGGAATGCAAACTTGTGCAACCACTTTGGAAAGCAGTGTGGCGGTTTCTCAGGAAATTCGGGATCAACCTACCCCTGGACCCAGCAATACCACTCTTGGGAATATACCCAAGAGATGCCCTATCATACAACCAAAGTATATGCTCAATATGTTCATAGCAGCATTGTTTGTATTAGCCAGAACCTGGAAACAACCGAGATGCCCTTCAATGGAAGAATGGATGGAGAAAGTATGGAATATATACATGTTAGAGTACTACTCAGAAGTAAAAAACAAGGGCTTCTTGAATTTTGCATGCAAATGGACGGAAATAGAAAACACTATCCTGAGTGAGATAAGCCAGACCCAAAAAGAGGAACATGGGATGTACTCACTCATATTTGGTTTCTAGCCATAAACCAAGGACATTGAGCCTATAATTAGTGATCCTAGAGTAGCTAAATAAGGAGAACCCAAAGAAAAACATATAGACATCCTCCTGAATATTTACCTTCAGCAGGCAATGAAAGGAGACAGAGACAGAGACCCACATTGGACATAAATCTCAAGGTCCAAATCAGGAGCAGAAGGAGAGAGAGCATGAGCAAGGAACTCAGGACCACAAGGGGTGCACCCACACACTGAGACAATGGGGATGTTCTACTGGGAACTCACCAAGCCCAGCTGGCCTGGGTCTGGAAAAGCCTGGGATAAAACCGGACTCTCTGAACATAGCGGACAATGAGGACTACTGAGAACTCAAGAACAATGGCAATGGGTTTCTGATCCTATTGCATGCACTGGCTTTGTGGGAGCCTAGGCAGTTTGGATGCTCAACTCACTAGACCTGGATGGAGGTGGGGGTTCCTTGGACTTCCCACAGGACAGGGAACCCTGAATGCTTTTCGGGCTGAGGAGGGGGGGAACTTAATTGGGGGAGGGGGAGGGAAATAGGAGGCGGTGGCGGGGAAGAGACAGAAATTTTTAATAAATTAATAAATTAAAAAAAATAAATAAAACAAAGAGCTGGGACAAAAGGCCTGGTAGTAGGTTAAAAAAAAAAAAGAAGTTGTGATTTCAGAGACATTCCTTAACATAAAATACACAAAGCCACAAGAAAAAGATTGCTAATGGTTTTCATACCAAAGTAGGAACCCCTGTAAATACCAGTTAACATGGTTAGTACTAAAAACCATATGAAGGAAAAGCATTTGCAATTCAAAGACCTCCTGTCACCTGGCCTCCACATTCCAACAGCAGGAGTGGCAAGCTCTTATGACACCCCACCTCTTGTGAAGCTTCTTCTTCTAGAAGCTGTGGACCCCCACTCTTTTGCTAACCCCCACCCTCCTTGTTTCCTCAGACCATCACCACTGACCTCCGTGCTGACTTTATCCCTTGGGCTAGTCAGTGTTGGGCCACTGGGACAGAATACCTGTGGAAATCAGTTGAAAAGAGCAGAGATTTACCAGAGCTCACAGTTAACAGAGATTTCAGCACAAAAGATGACTTGGCTCTGTGGTTTCTGGGCTGAGAGTGAAGCAGAGCATGATACAGAAGACCTGGTACAAGAGAGCTGCTTAAATAATGGTGGCCAGGAAGCAAAGAGAGAGCAAAAGGGACAAGAGTCCCCTAATAGTCTGTAAGTGCACACTCTCTAGTGACCTACTTTCTTTAATTTAGTGGTTCTCAACCTTCCTAATGCTGCAACCCTTTAGTATAGTTCCTCATGTTGTAGTGATCCCCAACCCTAAAATTTTTTCACTGATGCTTCACAACTGTAATTCTGCTATTGTTATGAGTTATAATGTAAATATCTGATATACAGGATATCTGATATTCCACAATCCACAGGCTGAGAAGTGCTACTCTAACTGGTCTACATCTCCTAGTTGTTCATTCCTTAGCAGACCCAGCAATCCATTGATGAACTTCCACATGATTCATCCATCTCTGAGTGCTAAAGCTCGCGACATTGCTGTATTGACGACTAAGCCTTCAGTGCACAAGTCTTCATGGGACATTTCAAATCCAAATCAAAATATTTCTATCCATATCATGTCACCCAAAGAAAGTCCAAGAGCCAGTGGAGAACTCAATCCCAGTATTTGAGAGGCAAGAAGATGTAAATTAGAATTCAAACTGGGTTATATAAGAGACCTCACAATAAATTACCTAAACAAACCTAGGGTTCCCCTGTTACTTTGACCTTGCAGCATTTGGTCCATCATTCTCGTTTTTACTCATCCACTCACTTATGCCTCATTCCTAAAGCCATCCCAATGTGCTGTCACACTCAGAGATCCATGCACTCACATCTGTGAATACTCCTGCCAACTCTTCGGTGTGTGTGAGTTTCCAAATTCATCTTATAAAAGTTATGTAATTCAGGAAGGTTACATGTTTTAACAGGATAATATGCTGTTCCAGTATCCATTGTGAAATGCTTACATCAGGCTAAATGGATTATTTCCTTACACAACCATCATCTCTTCATGGTTTGAAGACTGCTCAGAATCCCTTATACACAATATGTTATTGAAATACACACACAATACATTATTGTCATCTGTAGCCACACCACTGGGCAGCAGCACTCTGAACTTCCTTCTCCTGTCTAACCGTAGCTCAGTGCCAATCAATCAATCTCGCCTCATGCTTGCCCTCTACCTCTCCCTTCTCATAATCACCATTCTGGGCTCACCTTCCAGAAAACTCCCTGCCTTTACTGTCACACTAGAGAGACCACGTAGCACTTGTCTCTTGTGCTTAGCTCATTTGGTTTAGCATAGTGATCTTTAATCTTGTCTATTTCATTGCAGGTGACAGGATTCCATTTCTTCTATAGCTAAGTGGTATCCCATTGTGGTGCATGCACCACATGCTCTTCATCTGGTCATCAGTGAATGGACATTTGTGTTTTCATCTGTCTCTTGTAGTGAATTGTGCTACAGTGACCATGAGAGTGATCTGTTGACCTGTGTTAGCTGCATCCCCGCTCTCCAAGGTGATATTTCTCCACATCCCACTTCACAGGGATATCTGTTTTCTTTCCTCCATAACCTCTAACATATAGATCATGTAGACACCCTCTTTCACGCATTACCATGAGGACGCCATCACTACCCTTCAATACTGCTTTTGTCACATTCCTTCATAGTGTCTATGTATTGAAAGATGACCTTTGTAACACTCTAGCGTCTATTTTCTTGGACACCCCACCACTATCAACTCTAGTCACCTTGTCCCTTACATTGTCTCTGCTAGTGACTCCCACAAAGTCATATTTCATTCCCAGTACCCATTCTCCATGATTGTATTCCAACCATTCTGTCCTCTGACCACCTGTTCTTGTATTTCCAGTTCACTCTAGCGTACTGTCTCTGATGTGTCTTTGACTCTTAGCACAGGTTAAAATGAGCATTAAATCTACTGACACACACTAACCCAGAATCTTCAATTCCCTTCTTACTGCCCTTAAATCCCACCTGGGTTCCATGATTATGAGCACTCCTTTGTGTCTGTTTTCAACTTATCTCCTTCTTTTATTTCTTCAAATTCTTTTGCTGCTGCAAATTATGCTTTATTAAGTCTGTTTTCTATTGTTATAACAAAACACTTGAAGATGTGTGTGTGTGTGTTACAAGAAAAGAGGTTTATTTAGCTCACATTTTCTAGATGGTCAACAAAATGGCCAGCACAGTTATTTGCTTGGTTCTTATGTTTGCTTGGTTTCTCATGGAAAATGGCATCCCAGTTTCAGGGGGGCAGGCAGAAGAGATCATATAATGAAGCAGAGTCAGAGGCTAATTCAGGAGCTACACTGCTGCCTGTGGGGAGTAGGTCGCTCCATGACATAACCACACTCCAACAGGCTTCACCTCTTTAGAGGTTACACCACCTCTCAACACCAAATTCCTAGCTCACTGACCATTTAAGAACACATACAAACCCTATCCACATCTAGCATCTTTGAAATGTATGTGTTGAACTTCCTTCGTGACTGTTTAGGAAACTGCTAGAGCCTTCAGTGAAACAGTTAAGATTAATCAAAGTCATAAAATGAGCCCCTGATGTTATAACTGGTGTCCAAAGAAAGAGATACACAGGAGATATGCACAGAGTCAGCCATGTGGGGCTATAGAGAGAAGTCAGTCACCTGTAAGCATAGGAGAGAGGTCTCAGGAGAAATTAACCCTGATGGCACCTCCTACTAGCATCTTCATCTTGGAACTCTGACCTATAGAGGGAGATATAGAAAAACGAGAGAATAATAAAGTCCTCTCAAATCAGGAGACTAGTCTCATAACTGCTGACCTCAAGCGGGTGATGTTTCAAGGCAATCATTCTACATTCCCTGTACCAGAGTTGTATCTTAGTCACTGTTCTGTTGTGAAAGAAACACCACGACCACAGAAAATCCAAACAGAAAGCATTTCGTTGGGGCTTGCTTACAGTTTCAGAGGTTTAGGCCATTGTCATCATGGCAGGGAACATGGTGGCATGCATGGCGCTGGAGCAGTAGCTGAAAACTACCTCCTGGTCTGCAGGTGGGAAGAGAGAGGGAAAGAGCCTGGGCCTGGCATGGGCTTTTGAAACTTCAAAGCCCACCAACAGTGATGCACTTCCTCCAACAAGGCCACACCTCCTCATCCTTCTATTCCTTTCAAATAATGTCACTCCCTGGTGACTAAGCATTCAAATTTATGAGCTTTTGGGGATACTTCTTATTCAAACCAACACAGCTGTTTTCACTGTTAAAATAAAACACAGAGGCTGGGTAATATATGAAAAGGTTTCTTTAGTTCATAGTTCTAGAAGCTGAAAGTCTATGAATATTCAAACAGCATGGTACTGTCCCTGGAGATTGTGGGTCCTAATCATTGTATCACATCATGGCGGGTGACATTCCAGTAGCAGGGAAGAGCATCAGAAGAGGTCATGGGTGATACAAACATCCCACGACTGGTCAGTGCTGCCATTTCTATGGTGTTGGGAGAGAAGCAGTCAGGAGTGACATTGCTCAGACTCTTACCATGTCCCCCACTGATGTCACATCCTCTCTGCTTTGCTTATTCATCATTTTTATTTTCTGTCTTCATGAATTTAAGTCACACGAGAGTGGGACTTTTGTCTATTTTGTACTACCTCCATGACCTAATAGCCACTCAGTAAATATTCTTCCCAACAATGAACAAGTTAATATTATAGATGACTATTTTTATTACATCAAAAAACTCATACAAATCAATAAATGAAGGAGCAATTCAATTAAAATGAACCAAAAAACTGACTAGCATCCATAAACCAATTAAATATAAATAGATAATAAATTTGCACAATGCATTCAACATTGTTCATAATTTAAAAAGGCAACTCTAAATAAATAAATTCTACCCATAGATTGATGATAGTCTTTCTTTTTTTTAATTAAATGTTTCTTTGTTGAAGACTCAAACAAAAACTGCTGTGGTTTGAATGTTTGTCTCCCCATGAAAATACACATTAAAAGTTAACTCCTGGTACTAAGACATGAGGCCTTGGGAGGTGTTTAACTCATCCATACATGGGGAAGAAGGACCCATCCAATGTCCTTTTACTCTTCCTGTACCTTATCCCACATGAGGGTGGAGTGTGAGTGCCCCTGCTCCAGAGGACAAATCAGGAAGATGCCATCTTGTATGTGAAAGTATCCTTCCCCAGACACCACATCTGCCAGCATCTCGATCCCTAAGAACCCTCAGAACTGTGGGAAATAACCCACTGATGATGAATTAAAGACTCTTAACAAAAATATAAATTATTTTGTTGTGGCAGGGGAGGAAAGGGTTTATCTGGCTCACACTTCCCAGGTCATCCATAGTCTATTGCTGAGAGATGCCAGGGCAGGAACTCAAGCAAGGCAGGAGCCTGGAGGCAGGAACTGAAGCAGGGACATGGAGGAATGCTGCTCACTGGCTCACTCCTCATGGCTTGCTCAGCTACTTTTCTTGCACAGCATAGGACCACCTGCTCAGGCATGGCATGGTCCTCCATGGCTGCGCCTCCCCTACTTCTACTGGCCATCAAGAAAATGCCCCATAGACTTTCCACACAGGTCAGTCTGATGAAGCAGTTCCTCTGGTGAGATTCACTCTTTCCTTGCATGCCTAGGTCTGTGTCAAATTAACAAAAACGATCACAAGCAGAATGAACTAAATCAGACTTTTGCTATAGTGTCGGTAGAAAGTATGAATTGAATTATCTTTTGATAATATTTTCCAAAATGCAATACAAATATCTTATACAAACGTGCAAATGTGCAGTGGGAGACTCATCCACAACTTTGATTATAATAGCAAATATTAGATTTAGAGCAATATGAGACTTTAATTAAAATTGACATACCCATGCAAGGAAATAGTTTGTGCTCATTAAAATTAAAGAGGATACTAGGTGCTGAGATCGATGATAGAACGCTTGCCTGGCATTGTGAGAGGTCCTGGGTACAATCTTCAGGATTATAAAAAAAATTGAAGTGGATTCTAATTAATGCTTACTGATATAAAATGATGCCCATTATAGCCAACATTCAAATGATGAACAAAATCATCTACTGTGTGTGTGTGTGTGTGTGTGTGTGTGTGTGTGTGTGTATACTCATTAAAGTTTTCTGGGAGACTGTGTAAGAAGCTGCTAAAATGACCATTTCTACAGTGTACTTTCAGAGTTTGAGGAGAGTTTTGGTTGTTTTAAGATGTTTCTTTACTCATTTTTTTCGGAACTAAAGATTGAACCTGGGGCTTCTGCACAGGCTAAGCAAATGTGCTAAATATCAACTTCCACCAGCAGCCCTACTTCATGCATTTCTGTAGTCTTTCTTTACATGAAAGGCTACGTTGTTTTGAAGAGAAGAGAGAGATGAACTTAACGCCAACACTGCACGTGGGAACCCACGAGCCCATGCATGCATCCCACAGTCTGTAGGACGCAGGGTTAAAGCAATTTCATAGTGTTTAATGGATCCAGGTTTATCGTTTAAAAGCTTTGCTCTCAGAAGGCAAAAGCAACCTGTCAAGGTAGTTGATTAAGTGCTCCCCACCGCCTACATACAAATACATAAATTCAATAACAGGGGGGAAAAAAAGCACCCAGGCGTTTGTTTGGCATTTTTGAAGACAAAGCAACCAATCAATAAAACCACTTCTTGGCTTTGTGTATCATCTTCTTAGACAAGCACTAGGTTTGGGGATTTAGACAAACAATTCTGTTTATTCTGCTGTGTTGCTCCTTACCATCTTGTGCTCGATGAGGTCTCGGAAGACAACCAGCTGAAGCCCCTCCCTCAAGAAGCTCAGTTCCAGGAAAGATGGGAAGAGCGATATGAACTCAAAGGCATGGCCACGGAAAGCTTAGTGGAAATGCGAGGAGACCGAGGCCACAAGCAGAATGCAACCAACAGCTAATGCTTTTCTTCCAAGAGTTGGCTTTGGGAAGTAAGGGTTTAATAGTCCACGTATTGCAGTAAATTATGACAAATCAGAAATGCCGCTATTAAAGTGGACGCCTGGGGCAAAATTCCTATGAACATATTTGAATTCAAAGCGACAGCAAAAATGCACAGATACCTTTTTCTCCACGGCTCTCTGAAGGTAATCAACGCTTACGTATTCAGATGTAGGAAGGTACTGCATAATGGGAAGTGGTGACTATTTTGGGACCTTGCTAAAGACGCAAGCATTTCAGGAGATTCCCTCCCCTCCACCGACCCTTTTCTGAGTTATTACGCCCATTACCAACCCCGCGTCTAAATCAGAAAATTACCGAAATGCAAATTGAACGGAGCCATTATCTGTGCCTGAAAATATCTCTGTGTTAATAGAGCTCCACTGATGAGATCTAAACAAGCCCGGGACTAGCGGCACCCAATTTACAATGGTGTTATTTAACCACAAGCAGTGTATGGCATCAAAGTCATGAGTGAAGCATTGGTGGGAAACGGACAGGTGCATGAAGGATTGCATGGAAGTGCTTTGTTAAAACCAAAAGGGATCATGGGAGCAGCACACTAATGCCGGGCACACAGTGGGCATTTCCTCACACTAACACTGGGCACACAGTGGGTGTTTCCTCACACTAACACTGGACACACAGTGGGCGTTTCCTCACACTAATGCCGGGCACACAGTGGGTGTTTCCTCACACTAACACTGGGCACACAGTGGGCGTTTCCTCACACTAACACTGGGCACACAGTGGGCGTTTCCTCACACTAACACTGGGCACACAGTGGCGTTTCCTCACACTAACACTGGACACACAGTGGGTGTTTCCTCACACTAACACTGGGCACACAGTGGGTGTTTCCTCACACTAACACTGGGCACACAGTGGGCGTTTCCTCACACTAACACTGGGCACACAGTGGGCGTTTCCTCACACTAATGCAGGACACACAGTGGGCGTTTCCTCACACTAACACTGGACACACAGTGGGTGTTTCCTCACAGTAATGCCAGGCACACAGTGGGCGTTTCCTCAGTAAAGCTTCAGGGTTAAGACAGGAAGATGCTGTGGAATAATCCTTTTGTACACTGTAAAGATTTGTCACTTGAATTGGTTTAATAAAATGCTGATTGGTCAGTACCCAATCAGGAACTATAGGCAGGATGACCAAACTAATGATGATAGGAAAAAGAAGGATGGAGTCAGGCTTGTTACTAGCTAGCTCTTACATTTTAAATTAATACATATTCCTTATTTATGCTCTGCCATGTGGTAGTACCTTTATTGGCCTGGCACATTCATCTCCTGCTCCCTCTGCATCTGACTGTTAACTCCTCTGACTCAGTGTTCACAAGTAATGTTAAGCCTCCCAGTCAATTATATGGAAAGTGGCTGCTGGGAATTTGGGCACAGGCAGTCGGGACATGTAACATCCATTACAGGAAGGTACCACCATCATGGCAGAGCAAGACACAGACCCAGCACCTGCCTGATTCATTCTAGAAAAAAATAGAATGGCATCTTGTTGCCTTTCTTTGTCTTTCCTTAGCTTTAGGTGATGAGTTTTGGGGGTGCCTAATGGGCACCCCATGTGCCTATTGAGGAACAAGGACAGTAGAGGTGGCAAAAAGAATGGAAAAGGATTTGAGAGTGGCAGGGTAGGGGGGACAACGAGGCATCTAGCCAGAATTTTTAATATTTCACCACAAAGGAATGATAAATGTTGGCAACTAGAGATTTGCTAACTACCCTGACTCAATCATTATGTACCATATGTACATGCAAAACATCACACTGTACTCCAAAGGTTGTGTATTAATTACAAGTAAAAATAGTAATATATATATGTGTATATATATATTACATATATATGTATATATATACATATACATATATATATATATATATATATATATATATATATATATACTTTAAAAATCAAAGGAGTGCAGTTTGAGAGATGAATCAATGGTTAAGAGCATTTACTGCTCATGCAGAGGACCTGAATTTTATTCCCATCACCCACACTGGGCAGCTTATCCTGTAACTTCAGCTTCAGGAGATTCCATGCCCTCTTCTAGCCTCTATAGGCACTGCATTCATTTGCACAAACCTATAATACCCTACAGACACACATACACACACATATATACATATACATATAAGCAAAAATAAATTAATTTAAAAATCAAGGTAGCTTTCCTCTTTGAGAATGAGGATGCAGTTAGATGGCTTCATTCCTCCTAGGTTACAGCTTGGCAATACTTTCCATTTAAATTCATACAACCCAAAAGCCCCATAATTTCCCTAATGTAGAATGCTGTCCCCCAAAGCTTTTAACTCAGAAACTCTGGTCAAGATGACACTGTACCTATGCTTTTCTTCCCTCTCTGTCCCCTAATCAAAACCCAGCAACGTTGACAGAGAGTCATATAGGCATAGGCAATATGAAGAGAAAAATAGATAAAGATCTCAATGGACCAGAAATAGGATGACCTCAAAACATGAGAGAGAGAGAGAGAGAGAGAGAGAGAGAGAGAGAGAGAGAGAGAGAGGCCATGAGCCAGCTGGGATCAGAGTCCAGAAGGCAGCAGTGGGACTGGTGAAAAGACAGGAGCACAATCTCTTCCCACTGCCACCTGGAGCCCTGGCTTTGTGGAATCACAGGGCCTTAGCAGAGGAGAGAACCAGCCAGTCCTCAACTGAGGGGGGAGTAGAGATTTCCCCTGCTGCACAGCAAACAAATCTACAGCATCCTCTAAGGCCACCAGGTGCCGGGACTCCCCAAACTCCATTATTATAAGATCCAGTTTGCTAAACAGACAAGAGTCAACACTTTCTGAGCCCATTCAGTCAAAACCACCAGAGACAAAACTATTGAAGCAAACTGAAGCTTTTTAGCTCATTGTTGTGTGAGAGAGAAACACCACCCCTGGGGATCTGTGGGTGTCTCACCAAACATAGGGGGACATGGAATTGGTTTGGGATTGGAGGAATATAGTCGCCTAGGTAAAATGCAGATGAAGAGGGGTTTTCTTTGCTTGTTAGACTGGCTGGGTTTGAGTGTTAATTTGACACAAGCTAGAGTCATCAGAGAGGAAGGAGCCTCAGCTGAGGAAATGCCTCCATGAGATCCCACTGTAAGGTATTTTCTCAGTTATGATCTATGGGGGAGTGCCCAGACCGTGGTAGGTGGTGCCATCCCTGGGCTCCTGGTCCTGGGTTCTATAAGAGCAGGCTGAGCAAGTCATGGGAAGCAAGCCACAAATCACCTCTCCATGGCCTCTGCATCAGCTCCTGCCTCCAAGATCCTGCACTGTTTGAGTTCCTGTCCTGGATTCCTTTGGTGGTAACAGCAATCTGGAAGGGTAAGCGAGTAAACCCTTTCCTCCCCAGCTTGCTTTCCGGTCTTGGTGTTCATCTCCAGCAATGGAAGCCCTAGCTAGGACAGTCATCTTAGCAGCCGGTGGTGGTAAGTACACTCACACTATCCTACAGCCATCACCACCATCCCAACCCCCTTTCCCCTTATCCAACTGAAAGTCTGTGCACAGTAAATAGTAACTTGGTTACCACACCTCTACCCAAACTGCTGTGGCCAGTCTACTTTGTCTTTCTGAGTCTTTGCCTTTGCCTTTCTGCTCCAAATACCTCGGGAAAGTGGAATTGTAGACTCCGCCCTGGTGCTGCCTGGCTCCTCTGAGCAGAATGTCCTCAAGGCTCATTGTCATCACAGCACACTTTAGATTCCCCCCTCTTTTAAAGTCAAGTAATATTCTGTGTATATGCATTTTATTTATCCACCCATGACAGACACACACTCTGATTATTTCCGCTTTGGAGTTACTAAGAATAAATGCTACTGTAAATGCTGGTATAATACTGGTTATTTTGGTTCTATACCCCAAGTGCAATTCAGGATCCTATGGTAATTCTGTGTGTAATTTTTGGAAAAACTGCTGAAGTGCTTTGTATAGTAGCCACAGCATCTTACATTGCTACCAATCGCTCATAAGGATTTCAGTTTCTCCATGTCTTTGTCAACACTTGTGGGTTTTACATGTTTTTCATTATAGCCATCCTAGTGGGTGTGAAGTGGTATCTGCTTGAGAAACAAAGGGTGCTTTGATGGGCACAACATGAAACAGGGCTGTAAGGAGGACCTGGGAGCTTATTACCTTGGAAACCACGAAGTTGAGTTAATGGGAAATGCTGTGCCCAGGAGCCTCTCCTTCAGCTCCCTGCCTGGGTGGGAAATCAAGGTTGCTTCTCTGCAGCCCTCAGTCCCCGGGCAAAATGAAGCTGCCTTCTGACCAATACGGTTTCAAACGAGAAGAGTCCTACCTGTAATTTAAGAAAGCAATGTTTTCCAGTGTAAAAGGAAAAGAAAAACCCCTTCAAAGGGAAGGGGGATCTTTGCAATGATGAAACATCCTTGGGGAGGAATAATGGTTGCCACTAACAACGCTGTCGACTGCATCTGCACCTTATCCCAATGTGTCTTTCTTTCTCTAAGCTAATTTTTCCTGGCTCAGCAACAAAGATGCAGCAGAGACAAATGAGGAAAGCCACAAATAAAAACTTTCCTGCTTAACATGACCCTACCAACTAGAGTCCAAATCGCATAAAATGTGAAACCGTGTCCCACGGCCACATAGGCACAAGACCAATGGCGATTATCATATTGGGATCTATCTGCTTCATCAGCCAGCCGGTAGCTTGAGATATAATCACTAGCCTTTTTCTCAACTTCTTAATTTCATGTTGTGACTCCGACAATTGAAGAAGCCATAAAACTACAATTTACCTTCCAAAGGTAAAGCAACCCTGGTCTCTGTTATGGTCATATATCCACCTCTGAGCAAAACGTTCAGAGGCTAGACATCTCTGCTCTTGCGGCACGAACATCCATTCTTTTTTAAAAAATATTTATTTATTATGTATACAATATTCTGTCTGTGTGTATGCCTGCAGGTCAGAAGAGGGCACCAGACCTCATTACAGATGGTTGTGAGCCACCATGTGGTTGCCGGGAATTGAACTCAGGACCTCTGGAAGAGCAGGCAATCCCCTTATCCACTGAGCCATCTCTTCAGCCCTTGGACATTCATTCTTCCTTCACCACTGAGCAAGCATCTCCATCATCCTGATGAAATGGGGGCGGGGTCGGTTGGGACCCTGCCTCAAAAGTCCTCTTCTGCGGTTATTTTGCCCCTTCAAGCTTTATCTTCCTGGATAAAGGTTCCTATATTTTCTTAATATTTTGGATTTTTCCCCCTTTAAATAAAAGGAATGAGCAGGAAACCTGGGAGCTTGAAATGCCAACGGCGCAATTTCCATCCATCACGGCATAATGAGCAATTGGCTGAGCACAGCAACGGGAGAGCCCGCTATGAATCCCTCTACACACAGTCCAGGCGGGAAGATTGTGTTTATTCCTTTCCCGAAGTGCAAACTGGGAACCACCCAAGTGTTTAGCCAGACTATAGTATAACATTTAAATGAACTGCCTGGAAATGGGGATGGGGAGACTTCCGGCAGCAGAGTTAGGACTTCTGTGGGGACCTTTTGACACTGAGATCCGGCTCTCTGGTCCAGGTGGACTTCCCAAAGTTGCTTTTTCAGCATGTTTTAAATGAACACGATGCTTTATTCTGAGCCAGGACTTCAGACCCTAGGCTACAGTTAGTGGCTGGTGAGGTTTTTCGGGTTGGAAGATAATATCCAAGAAGGGAACCGATTGCCCCGTTAGCGTGATTTCTTCCAGGCTGAGAGCCAGGCAGAGCTGGCCTTTGCCGGTGTGAAATGGAAGCAGGACCAGAGCATCCTCTAAGTTTGTGATTAGCGTAGTAATCACTCTGCCCCCTAATTTTCCCGTCACTGTAGGAACTATAAGTGGCATTCGGTGAGGCCACAAATTGCTAAGAAACACTGTGCATGAGGGAAATTCTCCCATTGTGCAAACAGACCAGTTCCTACCCTAAAATTACTGACCTCTCCCTGACAAAATGAAATGGGGACCTTGCTATGCCTGCTGGGCTGCACAAAATCGAACTTGTCTTTAAAGGGCCTTTTTTTTTTTAAAAAAAAAAAGGGGGGGGGAGCCTTTTCTATTCTATGGTCCCACAAAACGGGAGTTGTTTTGTTTCAACTGGATGGAAGACTGGCATATTCTGTCTCCTTCTCTCCTTCGTGTGTGTGTGTGTGTGTGTGTGTGTGTGTGTGCGTGTGTGCCTGTCTGTCTGTCTCCCCTGCTCCCTCTCCTTTTCCTTTTCTCCCTTTAGACAGAACCATCTTCTAAGTTGCCATGGTATAAGAAACAGAATAGGTTCCCCGCACAGAGTCAGCTGAGCACAATTCCCTACATTTTTTTTGCCACAATAATTTGAGATGTACACTCTCTAGAATGTTCCCACCTACTCCCCCGCTCCCCAGAGAGCCACTGTTTCTGGTTCCCCAAATCGCTGAACCTTCTGCAGACAGCTTCTCTTTTGCAGCCCAGGAAAGATAAACACATTCTTCCCTGTCACTTAGGTCAAACTTCAAAGTAAACTCAGTTCACTCATCTGCAATTGTATCCCTCCCCAAAACTGTGAGCCCCAGAGGTGCCTACTCACCTGTAATTGTGTCCCCCCACTAAACTGTTTGCCCCAGAAGCCAGAGCTATGTTTCAATCATCTTTGCAGCCCCCAGATCACAAGACTTGGCTAAAAGCTGGTTCTTAATAAATGTTTATAAATTAACTACTATCTATACACACACACACACACACACACACACACACACACACACACATACACACACACATTTGAGACAGGGTCTCACTAAGCAGCCCTTTGCTGGCCTGGAATTTACTATATAGACCAGGCTGGCCTTGAACTCAGAGATTTGCCTGTCTCTGCCTCCCAAGTACTGGAATTACACACATGTGACACCATACCCAGTAAAAATGAATATATTTCTAAGTCATAATTTACTGTGCTTTCCTAAGAGACAACTTAATCAAAGCTTTAATGGCTTGAAACTGGGCACCATGGCACATGCCTACAATCTTAGCACTTGGAAGGCTGAGGTAGGAAGGTCAAGAATTTAAGGTCAGTTTTGGCTACAAATCAAATTTTAAGCCACCCTAGTTACTTAGAAAGATCCTGTAGGATAAAAACAAACAAATATACAAAATCAAAGATTAAAAAAAAAAACAAGAAAAAGTCATTGTTTACAAACAAAGGTAAAGAGACAAAGGAGCAGAGAGACAAATTTGTTGTATCTTGGGTGTCTCTGGTTTGAGCAACCAGGGTACACAGAGGACTGAGAAGCCACCTGTGCTGGAATAACTCACAGCCTAGTGGAGACGACTCTGAAGACAGATGACAATGAGATACAGAGATATAAACTAAATGTAGAAAGACTACTGATTCTCTCTAGGGCGGCTGGGAGGACTCCATGGTGGAGACCTTAAAAACTGGTGTTGAAATATGGGTCATATTCTCCAAATATAAAAAGGGTGATTCACATTTTTTTCCTTATTTAGATTTATTTATTTATTTTATTCGTACAAGTAATTTGCCTACATGTATGCCTGTGTGCCTATGAAAGTCCTGATTCAACTCCTGTATTTCATGTTCCTCTTGTGCTTTGGGGTCCTTCTTCTCAACTCTGGTAGTTTTCTAGCACTTTATTAGACCCCTTAAATGATCAAGCCCTCCTCAAAGGCTCCTTTTCTAATCTAGACTTTTGTTCCCATCTAGGCCAGTGGTTTGCCGAGCTTAATGCAAAACAAAATCATCAGAGAAGTCTGGGTTTGCTTTTCCTTTGTTTATCTTATTTCTCTTGCAATGCCAAGGCTCCTCAGTCCCTAAGACCAGCGAATCCAAATTACAGGACTCTGATCAGGGTGCTGACAGTATTTAGAAGCTTCTAGACATTCCTACTGTTGCCCACGAATAGAATCCTGGCCTAGATAACATTAAGTACGTTTAACAGCTCTGAAATCTTTTTGTTCAAGGGCTGAGTCTTGCAGACGTCTTTGCACCTACATCAGGCAGCAGCTCACCTTGCCTACAATTGTTGCTCCAAGGGAATCAATGCTTCTAGCTTCCATGGACACCTGCACGCATGTACACACACCAATACACAGGCACACCCATACACAGTTAAAAATAATAAAAATAAAATGTCAAATCTCTGCCTTCATGTGAACTCTTGTACAGAACCCAGAGTGCAAAAGGAATGGAAGTTGAATTGATTTGGTTGCTTAATGAGGTGTGTGTGTGTGTGTGTGTGTGTGTGTGTGTGTGAAACACACATATATGGGGTCTCTACACAACCCAAGAATTTGCTTAAAAACCAGAGCTTTGCTTTTCTTGTCATGCCATCAAAATGTAACTTGCCCTAAGCCATCCTTTAAACAAATGTTAGGAAAAGATCCTAAGATGGGCGGCTCTGTGGGCACAAAGAAATCCAATTAGGCCAGATCAAACCAAATTAAAATGCCCATCGTTTTATTAAATACGGCACTCTTGGGTGGCTGAATGTATGGCAGGAACACAGGAAAGAGGGGAGCACATGCAAACCCAGAATCACATGTTTCTCCTCTGGGAACCCACTTAAATGCCCTGTGGGAGGGGCTCTGACCCTCCTCCAAGGAGAGGACAGGACCTGGCATGCTGGGATTCAGAGTTCAGACCAATGCAACTCCCAGGCCAGGGAGCTGGGGTGGATGCCAGGGGCTGGGGTTATGCTCATAACTTAACACCAAAGTCTGGCAAATTTTCTACAAAAATCTATTAGGTATTTTCAACTTTGTGAGACATGTAGTCACTATAATGATTACTTACAAACATTTTTGTTGAGCATAAATGCACCCATACATAAATGAATGGGCATAGTTATACCCCAATAAAGCTTTATTGACAAAGCAACCTGTGGGCCAGGCTTAACCTATCAACCAGATTTCCAACCTCTACTTTAAAGCTACAGAATTCTAAGCAAATTACTTTTGCTCTTACAAAGCAAATCTATCCATGCTTTTTCCCCACCCAGGTTGTACACTCTAACAGGAGCCGCAGGATGACAACCCACATACCAAGAACTCCATTTCCTGTATACTTCAGCATTTCCCATATACATTCATACATCTTATATACATTTGGGGGAATGATGATAATAATTTGATGGTACACAGAAGGTCTAAGCAATGGGCTAACTCATCCATAGTCTTTTTGGAGCTTAGAAAGTATGGCACGTAAGTTTCTCCAAACCCTTGGAAGCCTTCAGCAAGGTGCTGATTTGTCTTTGGGCTTCTTACGGTGCTGGGATGGAACCAGGGTGCATCTTGGCAAGCTCTTTGCTTCTCAGATACTCCCTCAGCCCACTGGAGGGTGTTGATGTGGAGGAGCAATGGCTATATGCTTTGATTCTGTGTTGGAGTAAAAATTGCCTTATCAAGCCTGCTTTTGTAGGACTTTAAGAGCTCAAAGAATCCCGTTGGTCCCCTAAAGTCCAAAGAGAAAAGAAAGAAAAGAATTACACAGTCTCCAGAACATTTCATTTGGTGTTAAACAGTATTCCAGAGCTAGATGACTGACTAAAATACTGGAATCTAATCAGACCCCCACGGTAATATTGATACTCAGAATTAGCATCCCAAGCAGAGTGGCTCTCACCTGCTGGTCCGAGTTTGCACGTCTTGAATCAGACACTGGCATAATTCGAATGAAAAAAAAACATTGTTTTATTCTGAATATCCGAATTTTTTTTCAACTTTTTACACCGAAAGTGTCAAGTATGCAGCACTGCGCTCCCACCCCCATCTTTCCATCCGTTAGTTCATCCTTATGGAAGGATCCTGCTAAAGGATTCCTGAGTGCACAGGAACTGGCCGGGATCAGTGTAGCCCCTATGGTGCAGCTGTCCCCTCTGCACTCCCTTTGTGCCACCAGCACAGACTTGCATGTCTCCAGAGCCAGCTCAGGATCCACTGTTTTTCTCTGTTGACCTAACAGTACTCCTTCCCTTCGTCATCTGCTTCTCAGACCCTGAAGCTCATTTATTTAAGACAGTGGTTCTCAACCCAAGGGGTCACACCCTTTTCCAGGGATCACATAGCAGATATCCTGCATCTCAGGTATTTACATTATGATTCCTAACAGTAGCAAAATTACAGTGATGAAGTAGCAATGAAAATAATATTATGATTGGGGGTCACCACAACATCTATATTAAAGGGTCCCAGCACTAGGAAGGTTGAGAACCATTGATTTAAGACGATGTTCTCATAATGTTCTTTTTATTCATTTCAAATTTATTTGACACTCCTCTACAAGATAATTTGTACACTTAAGGCTCAGCGAATATCAAAAAAGAGAGAGCAGAAAGATTATAAGAGCCAGAGGACCAGGATGTCTGCTGTGAGACAGTGTCCTTTCTCTCCGACAAGGAAGACATGCCCATGAAAGCTCAACAATATAGTTGCCTAAACAAGACCAGTAATACGACAACACCAGTTGGCATGGCAACATGGATGATGGAAATCTCACGAGGCCTCAGTGACAGAGGAAGAATCATCTAGGGATGAGCTCCAGGAGGCTCCAGGAATGAGGAGCCAGGTTTATCCAGTCTCCTCATTAACGATCAACCTTAAACACACACACACCACTAAATAGATGCAGCAGGTTGTATTTCTATATAGGTGTATGTGTAGAACGAATAATAAAAACCCAGAGACAGATTTGGGGTTCAACCTGAAGATTAGAGAAGCAAAGCAGCCAATTAACTAAGGAGCCCTTACCTTGTTGTCAGGGTTTCTGTCCTGCCCAGTTCCCACAATCGTTAAGTCTCAAAGAAATCACACAGAGGTCTTCATTAACTATAAACTGATTGGCCCATTAGCTCAGGCTTCTTATTAACTCTTATAACTTATATTAGCCCATTATTCTTATCTGTGTTAGCTACATGGCTCAGTACCTTTTTCAGCAAGGCAGTCACATCTTGCTGCTTCTGTGGCTGGGCCAGCACTGCAGAAGAATGGGCTTTCCTCCTCCCAGAATTCTCCTGTTCTCATTGACCCACCTCTACTTCCTGTCTGGTTGTCTCGCCTATACTTCCTGCCTGGCTACTGGCCAATCAGCGTTTATTTAAAACATAATTGACAGAATACAGAGCATTGTCCCACGCCATTACCTCTTTGAAATCTTCAGGCTGAAAGAAAGCGAGTTCCTGTCTCATCTCACCTTCTGTTCCTCTCTAGTGCTGGAATTAAAGGAGTGCATCACCACCATCCGTCCTCTGTGGCTAACTAGTGTGGCTGCTGGGCTTAAAGGTGTGCACCATCACTGCCTGGCCTATATGACTGACTAGTGTGGCTGTTTTGTGTTCTGGTCTTTACACAAGCTTTATTTATTAAAATGTAAATGAAATATCACTACAATAACCATTATAACTAATAAAAAAAGAGATGGTAAAATTGAGAAGAACATGGGAGGACCCAAAGGGGGAAAGGGAGAGAATGGAAATGATGTAAATATATAATATTCACATATAAAATTTTATAAAAATATTTTAAATTTAAAACTAGGTGGGGCCTACCGGAAGGAGATTAGGTCTTAGATGTCTCATTCTAAGATGGGTTTAACAGAGTCTTGCAGGACTACAAGTTTAGCAGGATCACAAGAGTGGTTGTTAAAAAGCAAGGCTACTCTATATGCTTGGTCCATCTTCATATGGCTGATTCCGTTTCCTCCGTCATTCTCTGATGCAGCCAGCAGGGCTGCTGCTAAGGATGCTGGTACCATGCCGTTTGGACTTTCCAGTCATATAAACCGTACCTCTTTATAAAACATTCATCTTTACTTATTTGGCTATAGCAGTTCCTAAGACAATGGTGTAAGGCTTTTCCACTTAATATTGTATTGCAGAGAAGTCCCATACTGTTGTTGAAATGATGTGGTTCACTTGGCAACTGTTAACTAGGTTCGACTACGTGAACTGACATTTGTTTAGTTCTGAGTGATGAGCATCTGCTTCTAGGTTTTACTATTATGAATGTTTAGCATTATGGATTGCCAGAATTTACTGTGCACGCATATGAAGAAATGAAACTGAGAGGACAATATTAACAATGGGAGACAGTGCCAATTGGTTTCCAAATTAGTTATACATTTCTGCTCCCTACAGAGATGCTCTTGCACCATCCTTATGCAGCATTCGCTCCAAAAAAAAAATATTAAGTACGCAAATGAAATGATTTGCTATAATATAGGCATAGCTAAGGTGAGCAACGGGAGGGAAATTTCAAGATATGCCTGTTAAGGGTAAAAAAGCGCTAAGACGAATTCTTTCTTCCTCTTTGCTTATCTTCGTCAGTGTTGTGTCTAGTTAGACCAGTGGTTCTAAACCTGGGTGGAGACCTTTGTAATTGAACAACCCTTTCACAGAGGTCGCATATCAGATAACCTGCATGTCAGATACTTACATTACAATTCATAGCAGTAGCAAAATTACAGTTGTGAAATAATTTTATTGTTGGGGGTGGTCACTACAACATGAAGGACTGTCTTAAAGGGCTATAGAATTAGGAAGGCTAAGAACCACGAGCTAGAAGTGGATGTGTGTTTGCTTCTCATCCCTTGTTCTTAGTTTTGACATTGTTTGTGCTTTGTGATCCTCTTTGGTTCCTCCTCATCGGAGAGGCTAAAAAATGTTTTAAGCTTTTATTCTCAAACAAAACTAACGTCTCCTTCCCAAGGCAGTTCTTTTCTTCTAGACAAAGCTTCTTTGCCTTTGCACTTCACTTCCAGGGGATTGTTTGTCCTTCCCTGTCTGTGAATTTGCTTCTAGTCAACGAACAGCCTGATGGTCAGATATCAGAAGTGCCAAATTAACTGCCTTGGATAGTTAGCATTCAGATATGTCAGCTGGGCCTCTGAGTTCTGCAGACAATGCTCCCGACGGGAGACAAATCGCTATGATTCACTTGATAGCTAAGGCAGGTGCAATCCAGTCACATGCCTCCCACTCATGTACAGTCTGTCCAGATTGTCTGTCAGACCATCCAGAAAATAGCCTCCTGCAGTCTGACAGGCATGTCCACTCCCCACACCGCACTCCAGAAGAATTTGACCATGTACTCTGCATATTGGTTCACCCAGACAGCGGTGGGGGGTGAGGGGGTAGAAGCCTGTACCTATATGGCAGCTGCATGGGTCACCTTAAGTTTGCTGGCAAGCCAGTATTCCGTATGCTATGCCTGTTTGCTGGTGAGTTTGCTCAGCAAGGCGGCCTTATCAGATAACAAGTTTCATTATGTGCTGTCCACTGAGGACTTGACTAAAAGCAATAAATTCATTTCACTGTGCTAGTCTCTGGGCTATTAAAGCGTTTTAGTCCTGCTTCTCCTTTAACCTCCCAGGAGCCAAATATTCACTCTGACAAAATGCTATTCATTAGGAAGTTAAGTTGACTTTGACTCTATTTCTCTAGCACATAATACAGTGAAAACGCTTTGTCCTGGATTCATCCCCAACCTGACAGCATTATGGACAGTCTTTCTTCTCGAAAATGGCTTGAAATTACCTCCAGCTATCTATGTCTCACCTAGACAAAGGATAGCTGAGAAAATGCTATTCTGCTCATTTTTAATATCCTGGCCAATATATATTGCTTAAGGGAGCATGATCAGGGCTGGGAGGGGGCCGGTGCCAATAAAGTGAATAAAGAAAACATCCCTAGAGTATAAAGAATTCAAATCCTCTTTATTCCTCTTTTATCCACACATACTTTCCCTATCTCTTCACCTATGTTCAGAGTTAACAAACAGAGGGGAATTTGGTGGACTAAGGGACCATCTCACAGAAGAGCATGTGATAGACACTTTGCTGATTGGCTCAGGCAAAGTGATAATGATTTACCAAGGAAGTCAGCTCTGGTCCAAACCTCATCTCTGTTGCATATCACACCAGGTGAATGTATTAACCCCTGTGACCTCCTATCTTGCCCCTTCTGAAACAGTTGTCATACCTTCATAGGTTTATTGCTTGGACTCAACAAAATCACAAAGCGACTCTCCTAGCCGAGCTCTGAAACTAAGGCGATACCATTCCTCATCCAGAGCCAAAGAGCAAGAAGCAGAAAAAGCAGGTGGTCATACTGAGTGCTGTGAGAACTCGAGACTAACCTTGTTCTGTCTGCTTGAATCTAGAGACACAATGGCTCTTCTGCCCACATCGGAAGAGCGATTTTTCCTCAACATGAAACAACAACAACAACAAAAGCCCTGGTGGTTGTTATTTGGTGTCCCTGTGTGACTGCGGTTATCAGAGAGAAGAACTATGAAAGGATTGTCTTTCTGGGTGGCCAGTAGAAGCTGTCTATGCAGGGCACAAGCCCAGGCATGCTCTGCTGTTAAGTGGAAGAAGCCCTACTGCCTCTTTCTCTACTCTGGACTTAACAGCTGCATTTTCAGTACCAACTTTACCCCTCTGTCATCTTACTTCTTCCCTTTGTTTTCCCCTTCTTCACCTGCCTCTCTTGACTTCCTATTTATCTTTCTACATCACCGTATGCTACTCGGCTATGCAAGCCATCCTGTGCCCTGATCTAACCCCTCCATTGATAAGTACAAGCCAGATTCTCTCCCCATGTTCCTATGGTCATGTATTTCCTCTGTGTGTTCAGTGGGGGACCCTGGGGCTTGTCAATTCTTAGAGTCGAATTCTGCTTCCAGGACAAAGGAATAATTACTGTTTCCATGGAGAACCAGCCCTATCCCACAGGAAGAGATTTGACTTGAGTTGTCCAAGAAAATGGGAGCCACTTATCTTTCTGATAAATAGTGCTTTTTTATAATTTATTGCTTTTCTATAAATGTCCCCACCCATTCTCTTTTAAATAGAGTAATCTTTAGATACCTGATATTGTCATCCCTGAAGGGGTTGTTGAAGAGTTTGTGGAATATGTCCAGGAAGTTAAAACTATCTTTCAATGCCTTCTTAGGTTCTAAAGGACTTTGTTAGGATATTGCACTACGATGAGGTTCCAGAATAATAGTGGATGAATAAGGATAAATAATCTTCTACTTAAAGTCATGCATTTTTATTTCAATGTGTTCAGATAGCTCTTTCATTAGTAACCATCTGGGAAATTTTCCAGGCACTGCATCAAAATAAGCAAGAGCAGAAGGCTTCCATCAATCAGCTTTATATATTGTATCCCATGAGCCATCTCGTGGGAGCTTTGCATTTGGATAATAGGCCGAAGTCTACATAATATATACACTGTCAGATATGGAACTCTCTGTTCTCAAGGCTTTTTAGTGTATATCATCGCTCAAAGAAATGAGTTTCATTAGGATGTTTTCATATATACATACAATGTATTTTGTCATTCTCATCCTCCATCTCTCTTGTCTCCTTCCCCTCATCCATGTTGGTTCCTTTTCCCAAGAGTATACCTTCTTTTCACACACACACACACACACACACACACACACACACACACACGAGAATTCATGGAGTGAAACCATGAAAATCAGAGAACAGTGTTTTAACTAATTAGCAGAGTAAACAGATTAATGCACAGAGTGATTTACATAGCTATATATCATAAAAGAAGATAGAAAACAAAAGAAGCCAAGAAGAGTGGCAGGTGCGGGAGAAGGGAAACAAGGGAAAGGTGTAAGATGACAGAGGCATAAAGTTGGTACTGAAAATGCAGCTGTAAAGCTCAGATTAGAGAAAAGAAGCTGTAGGGTGTAGTGCTACACGGTATGGTTCGTGAGTCAGGCAAGGGCCTGGAGGCTGAAACACACACACACACACACACACACGAGACATGGGTCATCCTTGACCAAGAATGCCAAGAATTTTTCCTTTATTGTGTTCCAGGGCAGCTTATATAGGGTTTCCTTGACTAATGGCCATGCCCTAACTCTCAGCTGTAAGGCCACCAGAAACCACTCCCCTGCATCAGGAACTCATGAGGGTCTTGTGCTCAGAGCAGCTTCAAACATAGGAAAACAAGTTGTTTATTCTGGCAGGCAGGGGATCACAGGAAATTCAGGATCTGAGAGTCCGCAGTCCCCAAAAGTAGGGCTTGCTCCATATAACACCAGAACAAGCCTGAACTTGTGTCATGCACAGTCCCCAACATAGTCTATAGTCTACAATGGAGAGAGACCATGTGATGTTTGTCTTTCTGAGTCTGGCTTATTCACTTAATGATCTGAAGTTCCATACATTTCCCAGGAAATTATATAATTTTCCTCTTGTGGATGAATAAAACCTTACCATGTATATGAAGCACATCGTCTTGGCCTATTCCTTGAAGTATGTTGGTGATGAATAATCTTGTTTAATTTTTTTAACTAGGAGCAGCTAGAAATTCAAAGGCACGTCTGCTAACTTTGGGTTCTTAGGGCAATCACTGGAAGCTGTTCATTGACAAACCAACTTTCCCTGAGTCCTGTCAGCCTGCTGAGTCAGTTCAAGACCTCTAGTTAGTAGCCATCAAGTGGCACCTGCAATGTTGTTTTGCCAATCAGATATGGTTAGAGCCTACAACACTGTGGGTGTGAAGAGAGGACTGGGTTTTTATAGAGAACAAAATGAGTGTTCACAATGCAAGCTGATGTCATTCTTGGCAGCATTAAAAATGTCCAAGCTCAATTCCCACAGGTCAGGGAACCCTGATTGCTCTTCGGGCTGATGAGGGAGGGGGACTTGATCGGGGGAGGGGGAGGGAAATGGGAGGCGGTGGCGGGGAGGAGGCAGAAATCTTTAATAAATAAATAAATTTAAAAAAAATGTCCAAGCTCCCAAAAGGTAGAGCCATGGAGGACCTCTGTGAGTTGGATGCCAGCCTGGTCTATATATTGAATTCAGACCAACCAGAAGTACATAGACCCTGCTTCAAAACAAAACAACAATAAAAGAAAGATAGAAAGAAAATTTCTTTTTAACTCCCCAAGCCTTAAATTGATTTGTTATTCTCAAAGTAGTAGTAGTAGTAGTAGTAGTAGTAGTAGTAGTAGTAGTAGTAGTTGGGAAAGAATTGGGAAATAGAGGAGACTTTATTCTGCACTTTTGCTCTCTCTCTCTCTCTCTCTCTCTCTCTGCAAATAAGATCAAGATATTAAAACCACATGCAACTGAGTGGCCTTTAGAAAAAATTGTAAACCCATTAGGTATGTTCATTGATTTTCTTCTGAGATGAGAATTTCTTTGAAATTTTACTTTCAGTAGACTCCAAGAATAAGAGAAGAGAAGGGAAAGGGGTTTGGGTAGGAAAGAGAGTCACAACATGAATTTGCAAGTCTTAGAGAAGGCACCTGCATCTAAAGAGGTCCTGCCGTGGCACCTGTTTGCACCAAAGCAACTGAAAAACCCAGATCTCTGCCCTGTCCCAGACCACGGGCTTCTGGAGAAGGATGGGGTGTTGTGTGTGGGGGTTGAGGTGACAAGGATGGGCAAATGCTTGGTGGGATATTCCTGACCACCTTTGCAATCCTCACCACACACTTCAGAGCCTCAGGGGACATCCATCTGGCACTTTCTGGCACCAAATATCACATTGTACAAGCAACAATGACAGTCAATGGAATGGCTTCCTTTGTTATCCCCAGTTTCGCTGAGATTGAACAGAGGACCACGGAGATATAGACAGATATTTAAATCTCCATGAAACAAGGCCATGACTAGGAATTTACTAAAACCCATGTGTTATAGATTCCAGAGCCCTGGTTAGTCATTCAGCAGGGCTGTTCCTCTCCCTAGAGAGGAACAAGGCATATGCCTTAGACTATTTCACAGTGTGAGAGAATTTTTTTAAAGCCACTTTTAGTCTAATATGTAGGGGCATATTTGGAAAAGTCCAGAGCTCTTTGAAGAAGGGAAATACATGAAAACATCTTTAACTATTTTAAAGGAAGAGATTTCAGAAGTACAAAATGCAATTGTTTTATGAGAACATTTTGTCACCTGCATCTCTTGAATTGCCATACTGCTTAACCTCAAGGTATTTCAGATGGTTCAGAGTCTATAGTAGTTGAGGCATTTGCTTCCTAGCTAAAAGGCTAAGACCGAATCCATCTTTCTTCCCTGACATTTCCAAAGGACCTTCACGTTCCTTGGCAAGTCTCCTGAAGACGTATATCCCAAATGCAATCAGAGTAATGTAACTGATTAATAGCGGTCACACCACAGACTTTGGTATGCCTGCTCTGTGCGATGCCCAACACCCCAGGATGAAGCCTCAGTGGCTTTGTGACTCAGCCACGACCCTCTCCCACGTTATTGCTCGTTCTGTGAAGCAAAGTCATTTTCCTCTGAACAGCGGATCTAAGAAAGAGTTACATTTTCCTTTTACACTTCCCCTGAGGAGTAAATTTCATAAGAAACAGAGCTCCATCAACCAAAAGCAATCTGTGTACCTGACGCACTTAGAAACGCTCCAGCTGCAGCTCCGTTATTAGCATTCCATTGCCCATTTTGTTCCTAACAAGCACTCCTTGGCCCTACACGAGGTAATAATTGCTGTTCTTCCTCACCCAGTTTAAATTAATGTTTCCTTGGGGGCAGAGGAGGGGGTCAAGGTTCTGCCAGATTAGCAGCCTTAGACTCAGACCTCCTAATTGTACCAAACTACACCCTAACAAGGCTCCCTTAACGGCCGTAGCTTAAAAACCTAACCAAACAAGAAGCATTATTATCATCCTCTCCAAAGCCTGAAGGTTGGAAATAAGCAGCGAAGGGCAAACAACAACCTGGTCCTTGAGGTGGATTCCTGGATTAGTCGGGAGCACGAGCTTCTGCTCTTCACGGTGATTCACATTTACAGAGTGGTATAAGGTGATATCGTTCTTAGTCACAGGGAATCAAAGAAAACATGTACAAGATGCACTCTCCCTCGGGGTTTTCTGATATTAGTGATTATAACTTCTTGTCTCCTTCTACCTGCGTCTAGTTCAGCAGTGTGGCTGATGCAAATAAATTGTAAGCTGTTGTCTAAAGTCAGCAGAGTGAAAATCTGGAGGTACCTGTTCAGTGCCATTGATTCAAAACAGTGGGCCTTAGCCTTCTGAAGGAACCAGTGCTTGTGACACCCATGGGAGAGGCCTTGTGACAGGCACTTTGCAGTTATCATCTTATGACTTATGTACATATAGGTATGTGAGTCCGTGTAAGTGTCTGTGCACCGCGTGCATGCAGGAGGTCAAGAAGGCCACCAGAGGGAGTCTAGTCCCCTGGAACTTTACTTCCAGGAGGTTCATAACCGAACTGTGGGCTCTGGAAACTGAACCTAAGTCTTCTGAAAAAGCAGTATGAACTCTTAATCACTGAGCCGTATCTCCAGTCCCACATTTACCACTGTTTACGGAGTTTATTGTAGCTCACTGAAATACATTCCCTCACCCCCCAATCAACTGAGCTGAATTTGATGTGGACCCAGGAATGGTGGAAACTGATTGGATACCAGCACATCTCAGACCATGTCCCCTCTAGGATGGCATATGTCTCTAGATGAGCAAGCACTGCATCTACCCACTCCAGGCTAAAAACAGGCACTGATAGAAGAGGAATGAGCTACACTGGTAAGAGGTTGAAGTCTAGACAGTATGACTTGAATCTCCGGCTGCTGAAATATACGTTCTTCAGTTTATATACAGTCTTCAGATTCATTCTTCAACCTAACATGAACTAGAATCACTTGGGAGACAAGCCTCCGGGCATGTCTGTGAAGGGTTTTCTCCATTGGGTTGATGAGGAGGGAAGACTCACCCTAAAGCTGACCCTATCGGCTGAGCATTTGAGCATTTATAATAATAATAAGTCTCCATGTCAATTACTGGGGAGCTGGTGGTTCCAATGAAAAACTCCACCTACAGCCCAGATTGAATAAAAAAGAGGAAGCAAACTAAACAGCAGTCTCTTCCCCCTCTCTCTCCTCCTCTTTCTCTTCTCTTTCTCCTAACTCCTCTAGCCCCTGCCCCTGTGATTTTCCCACCATGACTATACGCTTGAACTGTAAACCAAAATAAACCTTCCTCCATTTGCTCTTGTCTAGTATTTTGAAACAGCAATGAGAAAAATAGCTACTATAAACTGCTAAAACTTTTACCTAAATCTAATAAATTATAGAACAAGGTGCTTCTTTATGCAGCCCCCAGAAAACTAAACACAGAAGAAATATGTGTGATTACAACCAAAGTCTATTATAGAGTCTAGGAACAAATACAGGGTGTGTTGGGCAGAAAGAATGGTTGTTCATTGGCTCAGGCTGTGTTTGTGGGGCAAAGACAAAACTGAGCAAAACTGAGAGGAGCGTAATTAAAACAAAGTCAGGGCACAGAGACCCAAGCTGGTGCAAGTTAATGGACAACTGCTCCAGTAAGAACCCTGGAGACACTCATTTTTCTTGTTACCTTTAATCAGGCATGGTGATTCATGCCTTTAATTGCCACACTGGGGATTTCAGAGGCAGGCAGATCTAAATTCAAGACCAGTCTGGTCTTCACAGTAAGTTCTGGGACAGCCAGGACTTTATAGAGAGCACTTGTACCAAAAAAACCAAAACAATAAATAAGTAAATAAATGTTGCTGTTAAACTCAGGCCTTATCTGACTTTATTTTAAATACATTTTACCTTAGCTGGCAGGGAAGCTACTTGTCTTTCCAGGGATCCAGCTCTTTTCTGGTGATTCTACAGAAAGCTGTGTAGAGAGGGCAAACTGTTTAAATCATGGTGTCCCCGAGACCAAGTCTGATATGAGATCAAAGGAGAGACTTAATAAGCAATTGCAAAAACAACAAAGAAAATAAGGAAGATTCAATGACCATTAACAAGCAAGTTGAAACAAGCCTAGGATTCAGCGTGGTGGGACAGGAGAGCCAGCACTGAGCTCTCTCAGCTGTGAATAGGAAATATCAGAACAGTGTTTGTGACCAAGGCCCTGCACGGAGATGAGAACTGGGGGGTTCTCCAGTCCAAAAGAAGGGATGGGGTGCAACAAAATGAAAAGTCCAGCTGTTGACCAGCCCAGGAAAAGCAAGACATGTACCCTGCCTGAAGGAACTAGAGAATAATTAGCCCCTAAATCATCAAGACACCGGAAGAGAGAGAGACCAGGTGCCAGAGTGCAGAGACTCCAAGAACAGCAGGATTGATTGTGCAAAGTTCTTGCTGCAACCGTCATTCACTGAGGCCATTGTTAGTCCTACAGCAGAGTTGGACCAGCAGGATGGTTTGTATACTGGTCACAGAGAAGGTTTGAGATCCTGCAGAAAGAGAAACATAACAGATTATTGCACATCTTCCTAGTGGCTGGTCAATAATGTATTCATTCAGTGTTCTGGATAATAGGGGAAGCAGAGCAAGACTTCCTTGGTCTAGTAAGACTTTCTTAGTCCCATTTTAGAAAGAAAATAAAAAGGCAGGAGATGGGCTGCTAGCTGGAGAATTAAGGCAGTGACACAATTTACCCCAGCACAGTTGTCCCCGGATAGAGAGATGGGAGCAAGAGACCCTGCAGAGACCTGGTGCTTCTACCTGTCCTACCCCAGCTCCAGTTCCCAGCAGGACAGTACCATATCAAGGTAACCTTATACAGCCTTTCTTTCCTGTCTCACTGTACTTAGTACATAGTTTCAATAGCTGCCTGGTTGTTTTATTTTGTTGTCTGATTGGACTGCAGGTTCTTTTTTTCCTCTTTTCTTTTTGATTAAATTTTTCAATTATTTGACATACCAGCCACAGTTTTCCCTCCCTCCTCTCCTCCTGCCTCCCCTATCCACTCCTCTTCTATCTCCATTCAGAAAGGGGAAGGCCTCCCATGGGAGTCAACAAAGCATGGCATATCAAGTGGAGGCAGGACCAAGCTTCTCATCCACCTGCATCAAGGCTGAGCAAGGCATCCCACCATAGGGAATAGGTTCCAAAAAGTCAGCTCATGTAACAGGGACAGGTTTTGATCCCACTGCCAGGGGCCCAACAAACAGATCAAGCTATACAACTGTCACCCACATGCAAGAGGTCTAGGTTGGTCCCACACAGGCTTCATAGCTGTCGGTGTAGAGTTCATGAGCTCCCCCACAAGCTCAGGTCAGCTGTCTCTGTGGGTTCTCCATCTTGATCTTGGTCACTTTACTTATATAATCTCCCCTCCCTCTCTTTGGCTGGACTCTGGGAACTTGGCCCAGTGCTTAGCTGTGGATCTCTGCATCTGCTTCCATCAGTTCTGGATGAAGGCTCTATGATGTCAATTAGTATGGTCACCAATCTGATTACAGGAGAAGGCCGGTTCAGACACCCTCTCCACTATGTCCTAGTCTTAGCTGGGGTCATCCTTGTGGATTCCTGGGAGCTTCCCTGGCACCCGATTTCTCTCTAACCCCATAATGACCCCCTCTATCAAGATATGTCTTTCATTGCTCTCCCTCTTCATTCCTCCCCCAACTCAACCATCCCAATCCCCCCTCCCATCTACTCTCCTCTACCCCCAGTTTGCCCAGGAGATCTCATCTATTTCCCCTTCCTAGGGCAATCCTTGGGTCCCTGTTAGGGTCCTGCTTTTTACCTAGCTTCTCTGGGGCTTTGGATCATACTCTGTTTATCCTTTGCTTCACATCTAATATCTCCTTATGAGTGAATTCATACCATGTTCTAGACTGCTGATTCTAAGATAAGAGAACCATGCCTGTTTCTTGGTGTTTGCCTTTGTGTCCTGTCCCCCCAAAACCCAGGCCTGTACTTACAACACTCAGTAATTAATTGTTGAATGAAGGGGAGGAAGAATGAATGAGGGAGGGAGAAAGGGAAGAGACCTCAACTCCAATTTTAACCATGGGCAAGAATAAACACGTTTTATAAGCAAGAGACTCAAAGGTAAGTGTTAGGCTGGCATTTGATTTCAATAAGCAGATGCTTGCTGCCAAACCTACCAACTAAGTTCAATTCTACATGGTAAAAAAAGAAATCAAATTCTCATAGTTACCCTCTGACCTCTACATGCACTATAAATAAATAAATAAATAAATAAATAAATAAATAGAAAAAATCTATTTAAAAACTAAGTAGTGTTTCTAATCTTCAAATATAGAAGGCTCCTTGAGGGCTGCAATACCGCAACATAAAATCCTTCTCTGTGCAGAACTTGGAGTTGGACGTTCAAAAATTACAAGAAGGACAGGCTGGAACTGGAAGGGACCGGAGCGGCAGCAGAGGACACAGGCTGCTGGTGGCAGGAACCATCCCAGCAGCAGAAGCAGGCTGCAGGGACTGCGCGAAACACCGAGAACAGATCGCCCCACTACAATTAAACCAAAGAGGTAGGCATTCAGTTGAGGAGGTCCCTGGCAGAGGAGGAGCCCGGTCCTAAACTTGAAGACCCTTCTGAGGGGTGAGAGGGATCTTGGCCCCCTGGCAGGAACCAGGAAACAGAGCAAGGGCATTTTGTAAGAGGAGCCCCTGGCCAGCAGGGAAACCTGAACCAGTTTTAACAGACCCCTTAGATAGCATCGATAGGAGGAGATGGGCAGGCGTCAAGGAAAGAATTCACCCAATAATCTGAAAATCAGCATGAAAACACCAGAACCCAATGATCTTACAACAGAAGGTCTCCAACACCCTAACACAGAAGAAGTGGAAAAAATTGACTTTTTGAAAGCAGTAGAGTCCCTTAAACAACATGTGAAAAATGCCCTTATAGAAATGGATGAGAAGTATAACCAAAAATTTGAAGAAATGAGTAAATACGTACATAATACCCTGGGAAACCAAGAAAGAACGATCAAACAGGTAATGGAAACAGTTCAAGAATTGAAAACTGAAATGGAAGCAAGGAAGAAAACACAAACTGAGGACCAGCTGGATATGGAAAATCTAGGTCAACGAGCACAGCCTACAGAAACAAGCATAATCAATAGAATACAAGAAATAGAAGAAAGAATCTCAGATTCTGAGGACACCATAGAGAAAATAAACGCTCTGATCAAAGAAAACTGCAAAGCCAACAAATTCTCAACACAAAACATTCAGGAATTATGGGACACAATAAAAAGACCAAATATAAGAATAATAGGAATAGAAGAAGGAGAAGAGTCACAGCTCAAAGGCCCAGAAAATATTCTGAACAAAATTATGGAAGAAAACTTTCCCAACTTAAAGAAAGATATTCCTTTGAATATTCAAGAAGCATACAGAACACCAAACAGACTGGATCAAAGGAAAACATCCCCTCGCCATATAATAATCAAAACACAAAATATACAGGTTAAAGAAAGAATACTAAGAGCTGCAAAGGAAAAAGGCCAAGTAACTTATAAAGGTAAACCGATCAGACTTACACCTGATTTCTCTATGGAAACAATGAAAGCCAGAAGGTCCTGGATAGAAGTACTGCAGAAGCTAAGAGACCATGGATGCAAGCCCAGACTACTATACCCAGCCAAGCTTTCGTTCACTATAAATGGAGAAACCAAGACATTCCAGGATAAGAACAAATTTAAGGAACACGTAGCCACGAATCCAGCCCTACAGAAAGTAATAGAAGGAAAACCGCAACCCAAGGAATCCAACATTGCCAACACTGCCTACAATAACTCAGGCATCTAGCGACCCTTCACTAGCACAACTAAAAGAAGGGAGACACACAAATTCTACTTTCAAAAACAACAAGAATATCCGGCATGAACACCACTGGTCATTAATATCACTTAATATTAGTGGTCTCAACTCACCTATAAAAAGGCACAGGCTAAGAGATTGGATACGAAAACAGGATCCAACATTCTGCTGTTTGCAAGAAACACATCTCAACCACAAAGACAGGCATCTACTCAGAGTAAAGGGTTGGGAAAAGGTCTTTCAAGCAAATGGTCCTAAGAAAAAAGCAGGTGTGGCCATACTAATTTCTAACAAAACTGACTTCAAACTAAAATCAATCAGAAGAGATCGAGATGGACACTTTATACTCATAACAGGAACAATTTGTCAGGATGATGTCTCAATCCTGAATATTTATGCCCCTAATATAAAAGCACCCATGTATGTAAAAGAAATATTACTAAAACTCAAGGCAGATATCAAACCACACACACTAGTAGTAGGAGACTTCAATACACCTCTCTCAGCAATGGACAGGTCAATCAGACAGAAACCTAATAGAGAAGTAAGAGAACTACTGGAGGTAATGAAGCAAATGGACTTAACAGACATCTATAGAACATTCCACCCAAATAGGAAAGAATATACCTTCTTCTCTGCAGCCCATGGAACCTTCTCGAAAATTGACCACATACTCGGAAACAAAGGAAACCTCCACAGATACAAAAAAATATCAGTGTCCACCTGCATCTTATCAGATCACCACGGAGTAAAGTTAGAATTCAACAACAATCCTACCCCCAGAAAGCCGACAAACTCATGGAAACTGAACAGTCAACTACTGAACCACACCTGGGTTAAGGAAGAAATCAAGAAGGAAATTAAAGTCTTCCTGGAATTCAATGAAAATAGAGAAACAACATACTCAAACCTATGGGACACTATGAAAGCAGTGCTAAGAGGAAAGTTCATAGCACTAAGTGCCCACTTAAAGAAAACAGAGAAAGCATACATCGGAGACTTAACAGCACACCTGAAAGCTTTAGAAAAAAAAGAAGCAGACACGCCCAGGAGGAGCAGAAGACTGGAAATAATCAAACTGAGGGCTGAAATCAACAAAATAGAAACGCAGAAAACAGTCCAAAGAATCAATGAAACAAAAAGTTGGTTCTTGGAGAAAATCAACAAGATCGACAAACCCCTATCCAAACTAAACGACAGAGAGAGAACACGCAAATAAATAAGATCAGAAATGAAAAGGGGGACATAACCACAGACACAGAGGAAATTCAGAGACTCATTAGATCTTACTACAAAAGCCTGTATGCCGCAAAACTAGAAAATGCAAAAGAAAAGGACATGTTTTTAGATAAGTGCCACATACCAAAGCTAAACCAAAATCAGGTGAACGATCTAAATAGACCTGTTAGTCGCGAAGAACTAGAAACCGTTATCAAAAATCTACCTTCCAAAAAAAGCCCAGGACCAGATGGTTTCAATGCAGAATTCTACCAGAACTTCCAAGAAGAGCTAATACCTATACTCCTTAATGTATTTCACAATATAGAAACAGAAGAGTCATTGCCAAATTCCTTTTATGAAGCTACAGTTACCCTGATACCAAAACCACACAAAGACCCAACCAAGAAAGAGAATAACAGGCCTATCTCACTCATGAATATCGACGCAAAAATTCTCAATAAAATACTGGCAAACCGAATCCAAGAACACATTAGAAAAATTATCCATTATGATCAAGTAGACTTCATCCCAGAGATGCAGGGCTGGTTCAACATACGCAAATCTATCAATGTAATCCAGCATATAAATCAACTGAAAGAAAAAAACCATATGATCATTTCATTAGATGCTGAAAAAGCATTTGACAAAAATTCAACACCCCTTTATGATAAAAGTCTTGGAGAGATTAGGGATACAAGGGTCATACCTAAATATAATAAAAGCTATTTACAGCAAGCCGTCAGCTAACATTAAATTAAATGGAGAAAAACTCAAAGCCATCCCACTAAAATCAGGAACACGACAAGGATGTCCACTCTCTCCTTACCTCTTCAATATAGTGCTTGAAGTTCTAGCAATAGCAATAAGACAACATAAAGGGATCAAGGGGATTCGTATCGGAAAAGAAGAAGTTAAGCTCTCGTTATTTGCAGATGATATGATAGTATACATAAGCGACCCCAAAAACTCTACCAAAGAACTCCTACAGCTGATAAACACCTTTAGTAATGTGGCAGGATACAAGATCAACTCCAAAAAATCAGTGGCCTTCCTATACACTAAGGATAAGGAAACAGAGAGGGAAATTAGAGAAGCATCACCTTTCACGATAGCCACAAACAGCATAAAGTATCTTGGGGTAACTCTGACCAAGGATGTGAAAGATCTATTTGACAAGAACTTTAAGTCTTTGAAGAAAGAAATTGAAGAGGACACCAGAAAATGGAAGGATCTCCTTGCTCCTGGATTGGGAGGATCAACATAGTAAAAATGGCAATTCTCCCAAAAGCAATCTATAGATTCAATGCAATCCCCATCAAAATCCCATCAAAATTCTTCACAGGTCTGGAGAAGACAATAAGCAACTTTATATGGAAAAACAAAAAAACCCAGGATAGCCAAAACAATCTTATACAACAAAGGATCGTCTGGAGGCATTACCATCCCTGACTTCAAACTCTACTACAGAGCTACAATATTGAAAACAGCTTGGTAATGGCATAAAAACAGAGAAGTCGACCAATGGAATCGAATAGAAGACCCTGACATTAACCCACAAACCTATGAACACCTGATTTTCGATAAAGGAGCTAAAAGTATACAATGGACAAAAGAGAGCATCTTCAACAAATTGTGCTGGCAAAACTGGATGTCAACCTGTAGAAGAATGAAAATAGATCCATATCTATCACCATGCACAAAACTCAAGTCCAAATGGATTAAAGACCTCAATATCAGTCTGAACACACTGAACCTGATAGAAGAGAAAGTGGGAAGTACTCTACAACACATGGGCACAGGAGACCACTTCTTACATACAACCCCAGCAGCACAGACATTAAGGACCTCATTGAATAAATGGGACCTCCTGAGACTGAGAAGCTTCTGTAAAGCAAAGGACACTGTCGCTAAGACACAAAGGCAACCCACTAACTGGGAGAAGATCTTCACCAACCCCGCAACTGACAAAGGTCTGATTTCCAAAATATATAAAGATCTCAAGAAACTAGACCGTAAAAGGCTATACAACCCAATTATAAAATGGGGCATTGAGCTGAACAGAGAATTCTCAACAGAAGAACTTCAAATGGCCAAAAGACACTTAAGGTCATGCTCAACTTCCTTAGCGATCAGGGAAATGCAAATCAAGACAACTTTAAGATACCATCTTACACCTGTCAGAATGGCGAAAATCAAAAACACCAATGATAGCCTTGTTGGAGAGGTTGTGGAGAAAGGGGTACACTCATCCATTGCTGGTGGGAATGCAAACTTGTGCAACAACTTTGGAAAGCAGTGTGGCGGTTTCTCAGGAAATTCGGGATCAACTTACCCCTGGACCCCGCAATACCACTCTTGGGAATATACCCAAGAGAGGCCTTATCATACAACAAAAGTATATGCTCTACTATGTTCATAGCAGCATTGTTTGTCATAGCCAGAACCTGGAAACAACCTAGATGCCCTTCAATGGAAGAATGGATGAAGAAAGTATGGAATATATACATATTAGAGTATTACTCAGCAGTAAGAAACAAGGACTTCTTGAATTTTGCATACAAATGGATGGAAATAGAAAACACTATCCTGAGTGAGGTAAGCCAGACACAAAAAGAGGAACATGGGATGTACTCACTCGTATTTGGTTTCTAGCCATAAACCAAGGACATTGAGCCTATAATTAGTGATCCTAGAGAAGCTAAATAAGGAGAACCCAAAGAAAAACATATAGGCATCCTCCTGAATATTAACCTTCAGCAAGCGATGAAAGGAGACAGAGACAGAGACCCACATTGGAGCACAGGACTGAATTCTCAAAGTCCAAATCAGGAGCAGAAGGAGAGAGAGCACGAGCAAGGAACTCAGGACCATGAGGGGTGCACCCACACACTGAGACAATAGGGATGTTCTACTGGGAACTCACCAAGACCAGCTGGCCTGGGTCTGGAAAAGCCTGGGATAAAACCGGACTCTCTGAACATAACGGACAATGAGGACTACTAGAACTCAAGAACAATGGCAATGGGTTTCTGATCCTACTGCACGTACTGGCTTTGTGGGAGCCTAGGCAGTTTGGATGCTCAACTTACTAGATCTGGATGGAGGTGGGGGTTCCTTGGACTTCCCACAGGACAGGGAACCCTGATTGCTTTTCGGGCTGAGGGGGGGGGGACTTAATTAGGGGAGGGGGAGGGAAATGGGAGGCGGTGGCTGGGAAGAGACAGAAATCTTTAATAAATAAATAAATTTAAAAAAAAAACAAAAATTACAAGAAAAGAATGGATTGCAAGATGCATGCTATAACTTAATGGTAATTTCTAGGTCAGTTGCGAATGATTACCATTAATAATTACAAGCTTTTATTGAGCCCTTTCTATTTTCAGAGCGCTTTACAGTCACTAATTTGTTATTCCTCACCGCAACCCTAAGAAGTAGACCATTATTATTATCGCGTTACACATGCACTAAGGATGTCACATTGGATTTAATTGACCCGGGAATGTAGCTATTCTTAGTAGATCATTTGGCCCTCTGCTTTCTGGTCTTAAAAATCTATGGATGCTGCCTGGAGGGCAATACAGCTAAAGTGCAATTTAGAAAGAAACATTGCAGACAACTTAGAGAGCTGCGGGAGAGGAGTGGGTACTAAATTTCTGAAAGGTAAGAGGTGCCAGAGCGCGGGCCTCGATGTATTCCAGAAACACACGCCTTTGCTCCAGACCATTTGCTGAAGGATGGCATTTCCGCTGAGGTTATTGCCACTTTGGAAATACAGATTTTTGTTTGTCATGCACAGATCTGAAAACAGCTTATGAACTTTGGTCCCACGATGCTGAGGCAGATTTCTCATCAGTGGTATATCTGACTTCCAGGACCAAAGACATTTGGCTTGTACAGGAGTTATATATGTTGATGCATGTTCACTCTGAGAACTAAAACCATTATAATCACATACTGTGAGTAACGTTGCCCAAGAAGGTTGGTAAGTCCATGGAACGGCATTTAGTTATTGAAACAGCTTCTCCATATTCAGGGATAATATTTTAGCCACCTGTCAATGGGAAGCTGTTCCTTTGGCTCTCAGTTGGGTATCTTTCTTTTCATCAACCTGCAGAGACTTCTAAACAGGTGCAGAAATTGTCCTTGCTGTGTGTTTCTACAAAGGATGTATCCAATAGTTCAGAATATGACATGACATGGAAATGTGTTTTTCCTGTGTTAATGAAGCAAAAATGGGACCATTGGTTCAGGCACTAATCCAATGTGACTAGTGTTCTTATGAAGAGGGGAAATTTTTTAATGAAACATTTTATTAATTCTGTGAGTATTTCATACAATATATTTTGATCATATATATATATATATATATTATATATATATTTGACTCCTCTCAGATTCACATTCCCAACTTCATGTGCTCCTTTGTTGTTGTTGTTTTTGTTGTGTAAACCACAGAGTCCAATTTGTGCTGACTTTATACTCAGGGGTTTGGGGCCATCTACCAGAGCTTGGTCAACTTACTAAGTGCCACACTCTAAAAAAATTCACTCCCACCAGGCAGTGGTGGTGCACGCCTTTAATCCTAGCACTCAGAAGGCAGAGGCAGGTGAATTTCTGAGTTTGAGGCCAGCCTGGTCTACAGAGTGAGTTCCAGGATAACCAGGGCTACACCAAGAAGCCCTATCTTGAAAAACTAGGGGGAAAAGTGAATTTCCCGGGACTCAGCAGCTATCAATAACTCCTTAGTTAGAAAGAGGGTAAACAGTAACACAGACATCTGTGTTCAAAGGAAAGAGACTAGGCAAAATAGAAAATTAAAGCAGCTAACAGCCAAAGAACTCCAAGGACAGTTAACTACCGGAAGCTGGGGAAGAGAAAATAGCCTTTCTGTTGCCTTCAGAAGGAACATGGTTCTACAAGACAGTCTGTGGTGTTCCCTACGGCACACTGGAGAAACCAATGTAGTCCTCTTGATGGCTCAATCTCAAAATTAGATGAGAAATGACAGACATTACACAAGGCCAGTGCTATCCTTATCCTTAGTGCTAAATCCTCCCTCCCCTATCCCCAGGTAATAACCGTCTACTGTTACTGTGTAGAAGATAATCCTTATCAACCAGGTCGCTGGGAAATTGTTTGGATTATTGCATTGTCAATTACAACTGTGGCCACAGCTTGCCTTCTTCAAAGCAAATTGGTTAAGGGGCCCTCATTTGGAAATACATACTTAGGTCACATGGGCAACACCAATCTTTAATATAAAAATTTTAATTACGTTTTGAGAATTTCATATAGATACAATGTATTTTGGTCATATCTACCCAAGACCCCCTCAACAGGTCTCCCATCTAAATCATCTCTTTTAATTATTTTTATTTTATTTATTTATTTTGTTTGTTGTTTGTTTTTTTGAGACAGGGTTTCTCTGTGTAGCCCTGACTGTCCTGGAACTCACTTTGTAGACCAGACTGGCCATGAACTCACAGAGATCCACCTGCCTCTGCCTCCTGAGTTCTGGGATTAAAGGTGTGTGCCACCACCACCCGGCCTTTTTCTTTTTCTTAATGACCTACTGGGGCCAGTTAGGGCTGCACATCTAGGCACGAGCTTATGGGAACCATCCACTGCAGCATGGGCACCCTACTAACAGCAGCCCCCTAAAGAAAAAAATGACAGTAGTATCAAGTTGGTAAGCTCAGTTTTCTCGATTGTGATAAAATAGATAACATAAAGTTTTTCAAACATTTTAGGATACAACTTGGTGGCATTGAGAATGATCATGATAATAGGCAAACCAGTGTTGATTTCCAGAGCTTTTTAATACCCCACATGTAAGAATCGTGCCATCAAAGTATAATTTCCTAACCCTCTCGTATCCTCATCACCAGCCTCTGAGAGCCTCTACTCAACCTTCTCTCTCCATGAATACACCTGTACTAGTTGCCTTGTATAAGTAGAATTACAATATTTATCCTTTCCTTTCTGGCTTATTTCACCTAGCAAAACATAGTCAACTTTCTCCCATGTTGTAGCATGTATCAGAATTTACTTCCTTTTCTTTTTCTTTTTTGAAACAGGGTCTCTCTACATGGGCCTGCCTGTCATAAAACTCATTATGTAGACCAAGATGGCCTCCAAATCACAGAGCCCCACCCGCCACTGCCTCTCAAGTGCTCAGATTAAAGGTGTGCCACCATGCCTGGCTTCTTCCTTTTTAAAGCTGAACAATATTCTGTTTTGTTTATTTGTTCTCCTACTGGCCCTTACAAACAACACCTTTATAAACATTAGTGTACAAGTTTCTATGGAGTCACTGCTTTCGTTTCTTTTGAGGGGATACCTAAAAGTAGAACTGCTGAACTATGTGATAATTCTGTCTAGCTTTTTAGAAACCACAATAGCCTTTATTCTGCAATTGCAATATTTTCCAATCCCATCAGCAATGACAAAAGCTCCAGTTTCTCCTTATCCTTCCTCTCTCTGTCTCTCTGTCTCTCTTTCTCTCTCTGTCTCTGTGTATGTGTGTGTGTGTGTGTGTGTGTGTGTGTGTGTGTGATGTAGTATTGGCATGAGCATGCTATAGTGTGCATTTAGAAGCCAAAACAAAAAGTTTATGAAGTCTGTTCTCTCTTTCTGCCTTTGTGTGAATCCTGGGATTTGAACTCAGGTCTCCAGGCTTGCACAATGAGTGTACCTTTACCCTTGGAGCCCTCTGGCAGCCCAGAATCTATATTCTTACCAAGCTCCAGGTGACATAATGGATTTTTCTTGACCTTGAGACAGCACTGCAAGAGCCATAGCTTTAGTTTTCAGATGTTGAACAACTGAATGCAAGCTTTCCAAGCATCACTTCTGTTGGGTGATAAAATCCCTGACAAAAAGCAGCTTAGGGGCTAGAGGGGCTTGCTCAGTTTACAGTTCCAAGTTATAGTCCATTGTGTGGGAACTCCACGCAGGAACTTGAAACAGCGAGTTGTGTCACAGCCACAGCCGAGAACAGACAAAAACAAATGCATATATGCTTGCTTGCACTCCTCTTTTTTTTTTAATTGCGAAAAGAAGAAAAAAAACATAAACAAAAAACAAGTTTCCACCTCCTCCCAGCCTCCTATTTCCCTTCCCCTCCTCCCACCCTTCTCCCCCTCCTCCCACCCTTCTCCCCGTCCTCCCACCCTTCTCCCCCTCCTCCCACCCTTCTCCCCCTCCTCCCACCCTTCTCCCCCTCCCCCCACTCCTCTCCCCCTCCCTCTCCAGTCCAAAGAGCAGTCAGGGTTCCCTGCCCTGTGTTAAGTCCTAGGTCCTCCCCCCTCCGTCCATATCTAGGAAGGTGAACATCCAAACTGGCTAGGCTCCCACAAAGCCAGCACATTAAGTAGGATCAGAACCCCCTGCCATTGTCCTTGGTGTCTCATCAGCCCTCATTGTTCGCCATGTTCAGAGAGTCCGGTTTTATCCCATGCTTTTTCGGTCACAGTCCAGCTGGCCTTGGTGAGCTCCCCGTAGATCAGCTCCACTGTCTCAGTGGGTGGATGCACGCCTCGTGGTCCCGAATTCTTTGCTCATGTTCTCCCTCCTTCTGCTCCTCCTTGGGACCTTGGGAGCTCAGTCCAGTGCTCCTGTGTGGGTCTCTGTCTCTATCTCCATCTATCACCAGATGAAGATTCTATGATGATATGCAAGATCAGTATTGCTCTAGGATAGGGTCATTTCAGGTTCCCAATCCTCAGCTGCCCAAGGAACTAACTGGGAACCTCATCTTGGGCACTAGGGAGCCCCTCTAGGGTCAAGTCGCTTGCCCACCCTAAAGTGGCTCCCTTAACTAAGAATTGTGGTTCCGTTGCACTCCTCTTGATATTACTTTTTTACAATCCTCTAGGGGATGGTGCTGCCCAGAATGGGCTGGGTCTTCCCATGTTAATTAACGTAAGACAATCTCCCACAGACCCGCCCCACAAGCTAGCTTGAGGGAGACAATCCGTCATTAAGACTCTCTTCTCCAGGAAAGAAGGGGACTGGGGAGTGGGGGAGAACGGCGGAGAGGGACTGGGAGGGGAGCATGGGGGGAGGCTCCAGCAAGGATGTAAAATAGATAATTTTTTTTAAAAAAAGACTGCCTTCTCAGGTGATTTTTATAGTTATGTCAGTGTCTTAGTTAGGGTTTCTATTGCTGTGAAGAGACACCATGACCATGGTAACTCTTCTCAAGGAAAAACATTTAATTGGGGAGGTTTATATTTTCAGAGGTTTAGTCCATTGTCATCATGGTGTGGCATGGTGGCATTCTGTCAGTCATGATGCTGGAGCAGGAGCTGAGTTCTGCATCTTGTCCCATAGGCCACAGGAAATGGTCTGAGGCATTGGGTATGCTTTGAGCATATATGAGACCTCAAAGCCCACCCCTTCGATGACACACTTTCTCCAACAATGCCACACCTACACCAACAAGACCATACTTCCTAATAGTACCATTCCCTATGTGCTCATGAGAGCAAATTACATTCAAACTACCGCAGTCAGGTTGTCAATTAAATCTACCCCCCACACTAGCCTTATGTGTGATACCAAAGTTGGATGATATCTGCTTGATATATGGACTTGTCATTTCCTGGCCATAGGCTTCTAGTAGTTCATCTACTGTGAGTTTTCTAGGATTTCAGTATCTTTTGCTTCTCTTTGATAGATTTTGCCTTTTTTTTTTTCTGTGAAGAGCAACAGAGGAACAAACGGTGCCCTGAAAACAAAGCAAAATCAATCAATCAAACAAACAAATCCCAGGTTGATCTCCCCAACATCCTTCGATCCTACATATCCATAGCTAGCTGTGTTAGAGTGCGCTGGAGATGTTCATCCTTCTACTGCTGGACATGGAAGAATGTTTGCACTGAATCAAAGACTTGGAAAGCTCCTGTCTCTGAATCATCATGGAGCCTCAAAGTTCTTGACCAGCAGGAATCATGTTATACATGCACTTTATTTAAAAAGAATAATTATCGTAAGACAGCCTCGCTGCTCAGCCTGATTTAAAAGAACTATTATTGGCCATGTGAATATGTAATTATCATGATTTATTTGTCAAGTGCTGAACATAGGTAAATTTCCTACATTTTATTGAGTTTGAGAAGTTAATTAGTATGCCTATTAAGCAAAACTCAAAGAGCATTATACATGAAATATTTCCTTAAAATTCAAATAAACCAATTTTAAAATCTATTGGGCTATAAATTCCATTCAATAGTTCCCAAACATTTTCCCTTCATATAAAGGGTCACTGTACTTACCTTTAACAGTAAAAAGATTCTATCTATATCTATAAGAATGGTTCATGACCATTCTTGCTGGGTGTACATAATTAAACTTGTTATCTGTGGAAATATCTTTTAGGATTAATAGAAAATTACAATATGTCTGATCATTATCACTTAGAATTTATGTGATACCTCATATTTTCAGTATCCCCTTTCCACTGGTTCCTTTAGGGCTGGTCTTATGGTGTTCAACACGTGCTTGGCTTTTGTTATGTCTTTTAACCTGTTTCAGTAGAATGGAGGCCTAAGATGGACTCCCATCACAGCTGGTGTTTAGTGTCCCAAGACTACCCCCAAAGTCACTGGAACTCATGGAACTCACTACCCAGTCACAGTCCTGACTCTGATTCATTAGAGCAGAAAGATAAGAAGCAGAAGCAGCAAAGGCCAAAGTCCCATGGGATGACAGCATAAGCTTTCCCAGGGTCTTTTCCCAGCAGAAGCACACAGGATGTGTTGAATTCCCCCAGAAAGAAGCTGGGACAATACTTGTGAGGGTTATCTACAAGTCAAACACTGATTAGCGGTTCCACGCCAAGGGTTTTTACTGAAGGCTGGCTAAATAAATACACAGTCTCTGTCTGCTGCATACCAAATTCCAGACTCCACAGAGGAAAGCATGTGTTTATCACTGTGGTAGTTGATTTTATACTCTTGGCTGGGCTACAGTGCCCAGGTAGTTGGTCAAACATTACTCTGGATGCTCCAGTGAGGGTGTTTTTAGAAGGCATCTATATTTAATTAGAAGGACCTGTAGTGAAGTATATTGTCTCCGTAGTACAGGTAGTAGGCCTCATCCAATCACTCATCCGATCCAAATCCAGACACTTTAAAGACTGGATTCTGACTAGGAAGGACTCTGCAGCACATGGCATTTGGACTTGAATTCTAGCATTGGCTCTGCCTGTGTCTCCAGTCTGCTGGGCCATCCTCCTCCAGATTCTGAACTTGCCAGATTCTGATCACGTCTGCACTCTCCCTTCCCTCACCTCACGGCCACACCCTATTGATTGGTTCTTTAATGAACATTGACTAATACAATCATGAATCATACTGTTTGTACAAAAAGTCTAGGCACATTGAGCTGCTACTCATGGTCTAAATTCCCAAATGTCAATCAATGGCCAGTCTTGCAAGTAGGACTTTCCAAGGCTCACAGCAGTTCAGGCTTGCTACAGTCACTCTTTTCTCCACGTACTCTTAGCTCATAAACCCCATCAACCATTGGAAGTAATCCTCAGAAAAAGAACACAGAGAGGTTTTCTTGTCTCTGTTATATCTTTGTCTCCATGCCCCTTGTTCCTAAACCTGGGTTCTTTCTGATTCCCAATGAGATGGAGGAGCATTCTGGTTACTTTTGAAACCGTAAACAAGCCAATATATACCTTATACCTTCTTTCTAATCTGTCCTGACAACAAAATTGTTGCTCAGTTCTCATTGTCTGTCTATTCTCATCGGATTGCTGTGCAAGTTCCGCCTGTGACTTTTCAGATCTTTTTCTCTTAACTTCACAGGCGACTCCATGAGTGGCTGTGCCCCAACTGCTGAAGCATGACAAGAGCTAGCACTTAGGAACTCACCAGAAGAAAAACTGTTTGACAGCAGTTGCTGCAGGACATCGCTCTATACCTGAAAGCCACCCACAGTGGTGATGCTCCTGGGGTGAGGATGTGGAACTCTCCAGCTGTGACCAGTGTTCGCAGATCTGTACTCGTTTATCTGATGGAGCTAGGTAAGGGGCAGACGGAGTGGGAGTGGGAGACATATTTTGGTTTTGACATAGCATATTTTCATTTTTTCCCCCTCCAGACTTGGACAGTATTTTAATTAGCTTTCCAAGTCTGCTCTTCCTCCATTCCAGCTTACTGCTGTAAGGATTTTTCTATAAACATGGATCTGGTCATATTGGTCCTTTTGGTCCATCAGCTCTCTGCATGACCCAATGAATAGATTCTTAAGTCCTTGGCACTGCATTGAGAGAATTTCACAGTGTTTGAATTTGGCTTTCCAGATATGTTTGGCTACCTCCCTATCAAGGTAAGCCAGTCATCATTCCCCTTTGATGTAAAATTTGACTGTGTCAGATCCCAAAGCTCTGCAGGTTTCTGAGACCTTCTCTCGTCAAGTTTTTGAGTAACTTGTTATTGAAATATGCTCTGAAATATAAAATTTGCTAGCAGAGAAGTTTACAAGCCATAGCTGCACAGCCTTTTGTGCAAACAGAGCACACGTGTGTGCCCACGTGTCAATCAATAAATGAAGCATCACCGGTACCCCATAGGTCTTTTACCCCCGAGTTATTCCCTGTTCCTGACTTCTTTACCGGTGATGACTTCTTGTCTGTGAACTTTATTCAAATGGAATCAATTATACATATGAACTGTTATGACTGAATAATTTTTCTCGATATCACACTTATGAAGTATATCTGCACCAGCATATGTGACAACAGTTACTTGGCTTGCTCCCATTGCTATATTGTATTCCAGTTTGTTGAATTTAATGGGTGTTGGATTATTTCCATCTTTCTGCCTATTAAAGATGTACTGCTGTAACTAACCTTCTATATCTGCTTTAGTTGATGTAGATATGCATTACTGTTGATATAGACTCATTAAAATTTCTGGCCATAAGATCTGCATACCTGAAGCTTCAGTCGATGATACTAAACAAATATTTCAGATTTTTCTACTTATTAGCAATCAGTTATTGCTTCATTCTTTCAAGTCCTTGTTGATAATGGGTGGGGTAGGTTTATTTCTATTTTTGTTTGTTTGGTGTTTGGTTTTGTTTTCTTGGGGCAGGGTCTCACTGAAGAACTCTCCAGAGAAACCAGGCAGGTCTCAAATTCACAGAAATCTATCTGCCTACCTAATTTTTCAAAGTCCTGGGACTAAAGGCATGTGCCACTATACTGGGCCTATTTCTCATCAGGCATTTGGAAGAAAATATAATTAAACAGTCTTTGTGGTTTTGATTTGTATTCCTAGGTAACGACTGATATTGGGCACCTTTTCATTTATTGGCCATTTTGACTTTTGTCTTTTATAAAGTGGCTTATTTTTGCCCATTTTTCTATTGATTTCAGTAATAACTGATGTATTGTTATTTATATGGCCTAAATTTAGAAAAATTTACTCATACATTTCTCATATTCCATATCTTAAATTTTCTCCCTTGATGTTATTTTAAATGAATACAGTTATTTTTAAATGTATTATATTTATTTTATTTACTCTTGATAGTGTATGGGGGATACATGTTCACCATTAGTTAGTGGAGGTGAGAAGGCAGCTCTTTGGAGTTGGATCATGCTTTCCACCTGGGTTCTGGTAATCAAACTCAGGCTCTCTCTTTCCACTGTGAATTCCATGGGTCAGATCTAGCCACCAGGATTACAAAACAAGTGCTTTTGCCACTAAATATTCTCTCCAACTCTGAATACAATTCTTAATTTTTCTGAAGTTCTGAACTCTGAGATGATATTCTCCACTGTGGTGGTTTAAAAGAAAATGGCCTCTAAAGTGAATGGCACTAGTAGGATGTGTGGCCTTGCTGGAGTAGGTATAGTCTTAGAGTAATTGTGATCTTGGAGTAGGTGTGGTCTTGTTGGAGTAGATGTGGCCTTGTTGGAGGAAGTGTGTCACTGTAGAGGTGGGCATTGAGGTCTCATATATGCTCATGATGCTGCCCAGTGTCTCGGACCACTTGATGTTGCCTTTGGATCAAGATGTAGCCATCACTATGTCTGCCTAAATGCAGCCATGTACCGCCATTGTAATCATAAACTAAACCTCTGAAAGTGTGACCTTCCACATCAGTTAAGTGATTTCCTTTCTAAGAGTTGCTGTGGTCGGGCTGTCTCTTCATAGCCATAGAAACCATAACTAAGACTTACCTACTATCAATTTTCTTCATCTGTTCTTGTCCCAGTATCACACTGTTTTCATTATCACATCTGTGTAAAAAGTCTTGGTATTTGGTGGTGTTAGTTGGCCAGCAATTTCTTCAAGATTATAGCAACAGACATTTCTGCATTTTCATGTAACTGTCGGTACCCACAAAGATAAACATACTTGGATTTCAATAGATCCCATTTAATCTAAAAGTCTATTAAGTGGAATTAATTACATTTTTATAAAGACAAAGTCTTCCTCTTTATCCTAGATCTATTGAAAGGGAAGCTGGATATGACCCCCTACACACTGAGAATTAAAAGACCTCCAGGTAATTCAGATGAATTCTAAAACCCGTGGTTGACTTCAAAGGGATAGAAAGGTAGTGTCAGAGAGAAAAACTGAGGCAGAGATGGCATCTCTAAAAAAGAAATATAGGTTGGATTTATGCCCTTAATGGTCATTGCTTATTGTGTTTAAGAATACAGTACTGCTGCCAACATGTGTGTGAGGAGACAGAGATATGAGGTTTAGTTTTGTTTTGGAAAATTACAAATATTAAAGAGCATCAATGTGGCAAATGACATTTTTGAAATGGTTTCTCTAAAGTCAACGACCAAAGTACACACCCATTACACGTTTGACAAATTCCCTCCAGTGACCACGTCTCCCGCCTCCAAGTATTAATCCCCCTTTGAGCAGTTTTGTTGCTGTTTTATTCTTAAGAGGCTCAATTTAGCTCATATCTTTTATCAGTTTGCCTCCATTCAGGAAAAAGAAAAGCCACTCTAAACCTTTCAGCTAATGCAGGGAAGGGTGCACAGGATTATTGAACGGCAGAGAAAACAAGCAAGGAATAATGAGGCATCCCAGAGACTGGGAAATCAGGTGGCCAATGACCTCTCCTAAGGCAGAAGTCATAATGCCAAAGCCCAGAATCCTTACCATGTCAGGGACACAGGGGTCTTTATCAGTCTGGCAGAAATGAGAGTCACAGAGGTCACTAACAGTGATGCCAGAAGTTGAGAGAGGTGGAGAATTGTCCTTACCCCTCTTCCTTCCTGCCCCAAAGTCATTCTTGTTTCTCATTCATTGGGATAAGCAGAAACAAAATTTAACTGTCCTATGTGGTGTGATATTAGCAAAGGAAGAGTGAGGATGGATATAAGCTATTATCTGAGATCAAAATGGCATTTCATAAGATACATGGCTCAGAAACATGGGAAGACACCCGTGTTTCTGTTGGACAGAGTACCACCTTTGGAACTAGAGCATTTGGTTATGATCTACAGCAGCTTGAATAAGTCAGATGTCCTTCCTCGGACTGACCTTTTCATGCAGACTGAGGATAGGTCTTAGGTGAAGCTCTCAGGATGTTTGTAACTATCAAGTGTGAAAAGGCACTATCGGCTATAAACTGCCAGATTTACATATGGTATATGTAAATACTGTGCCCTCATTATGACAATAAAGGTCAAAGATAGTTGAAAGAAATTTCACCTTGCTCTGAGAAAGAGGAATTAAGACACTAGTAACATCTTCCCAAAGAACAGCTGGAACACTTCTCTTCCATCCCCTTGTCTCCTCTTCTCTTCTTTCTTCCCTCCTTCCCTTCTCTTGCTTCCCTTCCTCTCTTCTTTTTGTTATGGTAAAACGCTGCAGGTCCTGAGTAGTGGCAGTGGGTAGCAGGCCACAAGAGACCATGGAGGGTCACGAAGAGAGCTGATTACAGGCAGGGATCTGCACAGCAGGTGAGAGACAGAGACCTATTAGGCATGCCATGCAGAGTGAGGTTGGATATTTATTTAGTGTGTTATAGAAGGGAAGGGAAAAGAGGGGAGGAAAGAAGGGGGACCAGAAGGAGGCAGAGAGGGGGTGGAAGGGGAGAAGTGGGGAGATGGGAGAGAGGCAGAAGCTGCCTCTTCAGGAGAGAGATGGAAAAGAAGGAGCTCATGTTGGAAGCAGAAACAGAAGGAAGATCTGCTTGCCTCAGCAGAGGGAGGAGCTTGTCTCTTAAAGGAACAGGACAGACCATCACTTTTCCCTTCTCTCCTCCTCTCCTCCATCCTCCTGAGCTGGCCAGTATTTTATTTGTTTGTTTTGTCAACTTGGTATAAAGTAGTGTTGTCTTGGAAGAGGAGCCTCAACTGAGGAAATGTTTCCAATTGCCTGTAGTCAAATCTATAATGCATTTTCTTAATTTATGATTAATGTGGGAGGGCCTATCCCAAGAGGGGTAGGGGATCCTGAATTATATATGAAAGCTGGCTGAGCAAGCCATGAGAAGCAAGCCAGTAAGCAGAGTTCCCCTGTGGGCTTTGCATCAGTTCCTGGAGGAGTCCAGTCTTGAGTTCTATCCTGATTTCTCTCAGCAATGGAGTGTGACCTGCGAGTTGTGAGCCAGAAGAAACTCTTTCCTCCACAGGTGTCTTTTTGGTGTCTGTCACAGCAACAGAGGGCCTCACTAAGATACCTCTCTTTCTTGCTCCTCTTTCCATCTAACGTTACTCCATCCAAATTCAAGACCTCAATTTTTTTTAAGTCATTCTGGTTTAAGAATAGGATAACTCACCATACAAAGCCCCCTTGAACTACATATTCATCAAAGAATTGGCTAGAAGCAAAGAGTGGAAGCTTTGGTGATAGCAGGGAATATTAAGTAAACACAAGGAAGCTATAAACCAGGAAACAGTGGAGGAAGTAGGGGCTGTGGTGGGAAGAGCATGGATTTTACTATATATACATAAGAGTGGCCTTGTTATGACAATAAGGGCCAAAAACAGTTGAAAGAAATTCTCTGTTGTTCAGAGATGACACAATAGCTTTAGGGCATGAAAAATGACAATTCTTAGAAAACGCTTGCTACAGTTGCACATAAATATGCAGTTGATACCGGGGAAATCAGAGTCTCCTCTTAGGGATCTTAGTCTCATTAATAAAAGAATTTAAGAATTGATTCAAACAGAGGCTCAAGGACAATTTTATCAGAGTTTAAATGAAAACCCCTAGGGCTGGCAAGCTGTAAATCTCAGCAATTGCTTGATGAGAATAGAGGAAAGAAGGGAAAAAGCTGTGCCATTTAAGCAGGCATGGAAACCAGGTGGATGAACAAACAGCCACAGGGCCAGGAGCCGAGCTTTAGAGAGAAGGTCAAAGTGTCAAAAAAATATACTTGGGTTCTAGTTAGCATCTAAAAGAAGAGACGTTTTAAAAAAGAAAGAAAAGAAATGTACTTGTGGTTCAGACCTCAGAAAGGTGGGTAGCCCCAGCTGAACCTCATGGAGCCTTAAGGAAACTGCACTGGGGGCAGGAATTTGGGGGAGAAATGATGTGGGATGCCCTTATGTATATGTGTTGCTTTTATTGGTTGCTGAGTAAAGCTATTTCAGCCAATGACTTAGCAGAGTAAAGCCAGGCAGGAAATCTGAACAGAGATATAGAGAGAGAGTAGGTGGAGTCAGAGAGATGCCATATAGCTGCTGAAGGAGACAGATGCCCACCAGAACCTTACCTTACTAGTAGTATCATGGTGATACAGATTAATAGAAATGGGTTAATTTAAGATATAAGAGCTGGCTAGAAATACACGTGAGCCATTGACTAAATAGTGTTATAATCAATATAATTTCTGTCAGGAAACAAACGAAGTCTCCACTTACAAATGAGGATGACTATATCCACGAAAAACCTGAGAGAGTTTGGGAAGGAATACTAGACACACACACACACACACACACACACACACACACAAAAACAGATATAAGCATGTCTTCTCGGTAGTAGCATATTTTCAGATAGGCCCTGTTTGTTGGCAGTGAGCAGAGGCACAGCTCCTCTAAGGGAAGCAAAATATTAGTGGCAAAATATTGCACAGCTTCTTTAAGATACTGCTTCCTGGTTCATACTGGCAGAATGAACTCTGGCTCTTTCAGGAGGTCCTGCACTTAAATGGGGTCTTTGAGCACCATGTTACTAATTGCTTAATGGCAACACAGAGCCCCAGGGTCCCTGGAGCTGGGGCAGTGAGCATGGCTCTACCATCTTGGACTGGGTACAACAAACAGGCAGGTCTGTGGAGTTGGTCCTAGCCATGCCCGCTTAGCATTTTAAAAAAAAGTGATCCTGGTCAGAAAATGATTACAGATATGCAACAAAAACAAATTCAGATCTAAAAATCTGCCACAGAGATTGGATAAATGTACATAGACTTGGGAGAGAGAAGAAAAAGAGTATAGATAGTTAAAAATATAAAACAAAGTCTTTAAAGAGACAGTAAAATATCACAAAAGAATACAGACATAGATTTTTAAAAAAATAAACCACATAAAGATAAAAGAGAGTCTGGATTATGTATACTGTTGTGGGTTTTCTTTTAATTTTTGAACTGCAGAGAGACATTTGATTCTGGGAGCTGCTCAGCTAAACCAACATATATATATTAAAGGTATCTTGACTTCAAAATTTGATTCTAAGGATATGTTACTTTGGAAAAGAGGTTCGGCTTTTGTTTCCATAGAAGAAGAAAATCAGTGACTTCTTTCCAGGCTAATGTGGTTTAATGGAGCAAGATCCCCTGAAAGGTCTTCATGAACTCTAAAAGTATTTTGCCCAACAAACAACAGGGAGCTGTTTAAAGAAAATAATAACCAAATTCCCAAAATTATTATTTATAAGTGTTTGTTTTCATTTAAAAGGGAATATGATATACAGATAAATACTTGGCATTGGTATGAATCTTGGTCTATTGATATGAATTTAAGGTTAATGTTGTTACACTGTGTATATGTATTTTTGTTCTTGTTTAATGTATTGTGTTTGTGAAGCTCACTAAATATCAATAAAAGATTTTTAAATATTTATGTTTAAAAAAAATTAAAACCTTTTTATTTAGACAGAAAGGGAGAGGTGATATAGGATGTCCTTCTGTATATGTTTTGCTTTTATTGGTTGATGAAAAAGCTATTTCAGCCAATGGCTTAACAGAGTAAAGTCAGGCAGGAAATCCAAACAGAGATATATAAAGGCAAAGTGAAAGAGATGCCATATAGCTACTCAAGGAGAAAGATGCCCACCAGAACCTTACCTTACTGGCAGGCAACAACCTTGTGATGATACAGATTAATAGAAATAGGTTAATTTAAGATAAGAGGTAGCTAGAAATACACTTGAGCCATTGACCAAACAGTGTTGTAATTAATATAGTTTCTATGTGATTATTTGGGTCTGAGCAGTTGGGAAACAGTCCCTGCTTACAGAGAAAAAGTGCAGTTTTTCTTTAAAGAGAAAAACAATTATTCCATGTATCCTTTTAGCATGGTTTAAAGTAAGCCCACCTTCCTGGTCCAGGTGATTTGGTCTGGCCCAGGTGGAATGTTAAATAACTGTCCATCCAAGTCATATCTCTCCTTTTTATTTTTATTTTATGTGCATTGGTGTTTTGCCATGGGTGTCAGATCCCTTGCAACTAGAAATACAGACAGTCGTGAACTGCCATGTGGGTGCTGAGAATTGAACCCCAGGTCCTCTGGAAGAGCAGTCAGGACTCTTAACCACTGAGCCATCTCTCCATTCCCCAGGCCAGATCAATTGATCAGAATTTTTTTGTTTTTTCAAGACAGGGTTCTCTCTATAAACCAGGCTAGCCTCAAACTCACAGAGATCCACCTGCCTCTGCCTCCTGAGTACAAGGCCTGCCATCACACCTGGTTTCAGAAAGAGTTTTCTTAAAGGGTCTTAATTATGACTCTAACATGGTATGATGGTCAACAACAGCAGAGCAGATATAGAAAGCCATTTATTAGATTACTTTGTCCTATTACTTTATTGTGAAAAATTCTTTAAAAATGCCTTTGAGGCAGTTTCTCAATTTTTAAAATATTTTTCCAGCAGTCTTCAGGAGACAGTAGGAGAGTTGTTTGTTTTATGTTAAATTTGCTCAAGTAGCAAGTGAAAAGTTTTTAAAGACTTTCAAAGTTATGAAAAACTTTGAGTCAAGATACTGGCACAGTAATACCTAACATTTTTCCTTAAAAAATCTTAAGAGCATGTACAGTGTTAAGATATTGGTTAAGGACAGCCTGGTCTACGAAAAGAGTTTCAGGATAGTTAGGGCTGTTACACAGCAAAAACATGTCTTGAATTCCCCTACACACAAAAATGTTGATTATTTATGACTTAAAATAAGGCAGAAAGTTGACTCAGTGGTTAAGAACACTTGTTCTTGCAAAGGACCCAGGTTCGATTCCCAGAACCCACATGGGGTCTCACCACATCCTCAGGCTCCAGGCATGAATCTGGTACACAGACATATGTGCAGGCAAATCATTCATATGAAAAAACATTTTAAAAATAATTCTAAAGGATAAAAGAATTGGCTAGAGATGTTTGGTTATTTCTGTACTGAGGTTCTAATAACATGGACCACTACTAAAGGACAGGATGGTTACCTCTATTTTGTTGACTATAAAATAATTTGGACAACACAGTTTCTAAGGTCACTTGTAATTTTCATTTGATTTAGAAATGCTCTACCACGAGTGGAACAAAAGCACCAATTTGAGAAATAATTACTCTTACTCCTACAGCATCTGTCTCTTTAAATATCCTAACAGCTACTCTGAAGAATGTTAAGTATAGGAACACATCAAGAAGAGGGATGGCTGACATAATTTCTCTAACTATCTTTATATATGCTTCCATTTTACTATCCAAATTGGATAATTACACTAAAGTGGACCCATCAGCCAATAGTGACACCCACTATGACAGAAACCATGAGCAATGCCACACAACGAGAGGGATCCAAAACAGGCAGACAGGGCCTTCTTAACATCAAAGAGCAGTGGAATCTGACCCTTCACATTTGCTGGCAGGCAGCAGCTGTGAAGAAAGATGAATTCCTTGACAGGTGGCAGGAACCCCAGGACTCCTGGAGCAGATCTGGAAAGGAGGGACCTGGAAAAATCTGCTTCTTAAGTACTTAGCAATTGGGAGAAATGAGTCACAACTTGGGCATAAACAAATGGCCATATCTCTTTGTCACAGGCCAGTGCCTCTGTGTTTCGAAGGGAAATGATAGTGCGTTGCCAACAACACTCCAAGTACTTTCTTGTATACAGACTTGTTTCCTGTGACACTAGCTCATCAAAGGAAAGGCACTTCTGTAGATGACTCAGAGACACAGAGGACCACTGACAATCTAGAAGCCACCCATCCAGAGAAGGAAAATAAGGCACAGACTTCCAAGTCGTAAAAACAATGGGCAAACCATGTAATATAAACTCAGCAAATGGACGCTCCCTGTATCATCATTATTATTGCAATAAGCCCTTGGAAGAAGTTCTTTAGAAAACTCTTATTTTGGGATGTTTTACATCTGCTTTTTGTTCTTTCGATCACTTGAACAGCTAAAGCCATTGGGCTCCCTGTCTTTGCTCACGAAGCTGTCACTATGGTGCTCCCCATCCTTAAGAGCTGCTCTTTTTCCCAACTCCTCCACCCCTCCAAGCCTGGATGATGATGATTATAAGTTCTCCAATGTTAATTGAGGCTTAAGATATTAAGCCAGCCAAATCAATAAAAGCTTGGTATAATTAAAGTTAAACACCTCTTTTTGTGCTTCAGAAAAGCCATAATGATTCTCTTGTTCTTTAGGAAGGGTTGGCTGAAGTCTATAGATTTTCAATAAGTTAAAATTTCCCCGAGGGTTTTGTTTCTCAGAGGGCCAAAAAGAAAAAAGAATAAAAAGAACGTTGAGAGTACTGTACTTGGCGGGGATTGTAAAGATAATTACCCACATTAGTCTCTTTTTATCCATTTTCTTTGCTTTTTTTCCCTGAATAACTGGAAAAGGAATCCGATATAACACTCAGTGATAATGGAACAGATCCCTTCATGAAGTGTGAGTACACTTGAGGTAGAAATCCAATCGATACTGCAGTAACGACTTGGTAGATGTTCAAATGTGCTAAGCAAGCTAAGGAATGAGATGGTAGCTTATAAAGATTTCGCTTACTGGTACTCATAAACTTGGGTTTGGATACTCTTGAGTTGACATGGAGCTCTCTCAAGGGCTTGGTGGTAGGATTCTGGGCACGCTGCCTATATAGAACATCCAGCCCATGGGGATTGTCTGCTCTCAGAAACAATCAGAAAGCAACTCCTTCAATGCCTAGAATGTCATTCGCTCCCCATGGAGAATGAGTTGCAGAGCATCAATGATGATACTTCACGATATATCTACATGGTTCATATTTGTGGTCTGCCTCTGATGTTTTAGTGTTAAGCAAAATAGAAGTACTACCGTGGCTAGATATTTGGCTTAATGAAACCTTAAAGAAGCAGAGTTGTACATATTTAAGCCCTCTCGCTACTCTTTTTCAATGTGCCTAGAGGCCTCAAAAGTTAATTTTATGTGTCCCCATGACTTAGCAAAGGGATACTAAAATAGCGCATGAGACATTATTTCAGGGTATGTCTATGAGGCTGTTTTTGTCCTCCCATCTGTTGAACAGAATACGACGAGAGATCTACTCTTTCTGCTTCAGCAGGGGCATCCATGTTTCCTGCCCATCAACATCAGAGACCGTGGGTCTCAGACTCTTGGACTCACACCAGGAATTTCACGATTGGCCTCACCTCTAAGGTTTGAACTTGGCCTGAACCATGCCACCAATTTTTTTTGTTCTTTGGTTTTGGAGATAGTAGACTGAGTGGCTTCACAGTCTCTTCACACCACATATTTGTGTACATATGCACATATGTGTTGACACACACAATCCATACATGGATATGGATATATGTTCTGTTCTTCTCATATGAGATTAGCAAGCTTATTTTTCAAAAAAGCATGTTCTCATTCATTCCCCATCTCTTCTCCTGTTTCTACCCGTATATAATAAGATGTTGGCCTGTCTACAAGCTTGAAAACAGACTAAGATCTTGATCCCAGACCTTCCCCAGACTCTAGAACTATGAGAAAATAAGTGTGTCTGTTACCTCATCCTTTGTCTAGCAGCCTGAACCAACCTTGGCAGTAGAAGGGAGACAGAATTTAGAAAGTGACAGCAAGGATTTCTTATTAGGTCTTAGGATGTCAGTTTCTCATCTCATTTTTTTCTCATTTCCATGGAGAATGTAAACATAACTGGGAACCTGTGCTTTTTTTTTTTTAACCTGTAGTCCTGCTTCTGTGACTGGAGCTATACGCCACTGACTGCAGGTTTACACCACATATTTCTCGTTGCTCTAGAAGCCTAAAATCAAGTTTTCATTTTTAGGTTCTTGGTGTTGTGTTTGCTTTAGACAAAATCTACTATAATCCCAAATTACAATTGTCATGCCGCAGTTTTCTAGTATTGAAATTATAGCCATCTAGGGTCAGTGTGACAGCATAGTCAGATTCTGGTGAGGACCTTCTCCTCCTGTGTGTGTTCACAGGATATGGCAAGAGGGCAGGGGAGGCAGACAGGGGGATCCCTCTCACGGGTCTTCCCCTCAGGGCACTAGTCTCATGCTGAAGGCCCCGCCCTCATGACCTCATCTCTTTCTTGTGAGCTCACAAATAGTAGGACTCCAGAGGTGGTGTTCACAAGGCTCCAGTCAAGCCAAGGGAGCAATGGAAGAGGGCTATGCAGGTCCGGACTGAGCATCCTGATACGTACTATCTAACGGCCTTTGGGACCTACAACTGTGACTACCTGCTAAGAGAATCTGCTTCCTCCTCATGGGCTGTGTCAGCTGTTCTGTGAAATGCTGGGCTCACAAGGAACAAGGGTCAGTTGGGATGTCAGTGTTTACACCGCCTAGCTAATGAGACCTCCCTCCCTGTAAGCAGTATGTCAAAGGAGCATGTGGAGAACACAAGCACTCTTGGTCCGGCTCGCTGCTCTGAATCTCCCAGTGGGCACCGAGGCCAAGCTAGTGAGCATCTGAGGTGTCACATGTCCAGGCTGTCATCACTAAATCTCAGGTGAGTTTCCTGTTCAGCAGATCACCTAGACAGGAATCCTCATGCTCATCATCATGCTGGCTCCAGCAGAATGATAGAAAGGGTTATCTGAAAAGAGCAAATGCAACTAGTACAGCCAGGGCCACAGACCATTATGGGCCTCCCCCCACAGTCCATCAGTAAGCTTATTTCCTCTTTTATCACACTAAGTGTGTCTGCCAATAGTCCCTCATTAGTCTTCCTCCCCTGTTGCCTATTTTATATTTGACTAACAGCTGCCTGTAGGTATGGTCTCTATGAGTTGCCCTGACAACACACCACACTGTCCTATAGTAGCTGGGAAACAATGCTTCTTGCAAAGACCTTATCTATAAACCAGACGAGGTCTCCACATATGAATTTTAGGCTGCACAATGCATTTAGCCTTATAGGTCATTGTCTGCTCTGACGTTTGATCCTGGCTTTTTTAAGTCAACTAAGTTTGGGATTTTTAGGTTTAATTCAAGGGTTATGCACTGTTAAATTTCTTTTTAATATTTATTGATTCTTCCTTTTGTTCTTTTAAATATAAACAAAGGGCATGAATTGTCTACTAAAAAAGATTAACAACCAATTACAATAGTTTACATAGTTATAATACTGTATGCATTATTTTTTTTGTTTTCTATTTTGTATTCATGGGGGCACAGAAAAGAGAAGTATAATCTGTAAGCTCTGCCTTTTGCTCTGTTAACTCACAAGTCTTCAGAACTCAGCAATTAGTAGACAAATTGGTAGAGGGGAGAAGTGAGTCTCAGCTAATCTGCCGAAGCCACAAGACAGGCAAGAGAATTAACCAGGACTCAGGCAAAAATGAGATGCCAGAGCCTGCTCTTCCCCTTATCCTTCAGTGCCTCACGATGAACCTCTCTTCCAATTGTTTTGTAATGCTTGACCAGGTCTTTATATACTCTCTACTTCGTTATCTGAAAGGACTTTATGACTTCTAACACAGGGAATGTCTTAAATTACATACTGTGTATCTGATTAGTTCTTATACTGTTTTTAAATATACTTTTGGGGTTTGGTTTTTTTTTTCCCCCTCAGAGTTACTTCTTTAGAATAAGTTTTCAGGTTGCCTGATAGAGATGGCTGCAAGTTAGTACTTTTCCTTGTGAGAGCACGTGCCTTGAAAAAAAATAAAGGGAAATAACTTTGATTTCTAAAGGTTGTCTATTTAGTTTTCTCCTCTCTTCTTTTGTCAAGTATTCAAAGGAAAGAATTAGTTGTCTGACTGTTACCTTGATCCAGTATATGCACTACTTGCTTACAAGACTACCAGGTGTTCTTCTAATAACACTGATGCAAATGAACTTAACACTTCACAACAAATTGAATGGGCATTTTAGCCTGTCTTTTTTTTTTTTTGACATCCTGTAGCTTCAGTACTATTGTACTAAGGTAACCATTACTAATGCATGCTTTCAAGAGGGCACAGTGAGAAGAGAGGAAGGGAACAAAGAAGAATATAAGTAAATATTCCTAACAGAAGAAGAGTGCAGAACTGATTCCTAATGTCTGCCTCTGGCCAACTAGCTGTACCTGGTAGGTCTAAGGACATTCTACGATTCATTTCATGTGTCCATTACCGGCATCTCAGCTACTCACGCTCTTTTTTGTGGTAGAGTTATTCAAACTTGCATTTTAGGAAGGAACGGCAATTAGTAGCACAGTGCTACCAAGGACATACTAGCCTTATGACTTTTCTCATTACTCCTACATTATGAATTTCCTCCACATTTTTCAACATTTCTCATTACCACAAAGGCACATTCAATTTTTTTTCTATCTTTAAAAGCTCTCTAATGAATGCTTGCAATTGGCGTGCATTTTCTTCTTGGTGTGCTGAAAAAGGTTTTATTATTGATGGCAGCAATGGTCGCACAGCTCTGAATGTGCTAAACTCTTCAAAAACAAGTATTTTATTTGCATGCGTGCCTGGAGCTGTGGGGTGTGCACATGTTCATATGTGTGCAGATGGACGTGTGAGAGGCCCAAGTTGACTTTGGAAGTCTTCCTTCATTGTGTTCTGTCTTACTGGTTGAGAAAGAGCCTCTCGATTGAACTCAAAGCTACCCACAATGGCTAGTTTAACTAACTTTCCACATCCCCCCATCTCCACATTCCAAGCTCTGAAACTTACAGATGGGCCACCACATCCACTCAATTTTTACCTAGGTTCTGAAGATCGGAACTCCTATCCTGATGTTTGTACAGTATCTCTCCAGCCTAAAGCATATATAATTTATTTATCTTTGAGACAGGGTTTCAGTTATGTAGCTCTGGCTAGCCTGGAACTAGCCATGTAGACCAGGCTAGTTTTGAACTCACAGACATTCACCTGCCTCTGCTTCTTGAGTGCTGAGTTAATGAGCCACCGCCCTTGGGCTCCAAAATATATGTACTTTATATGGATGATCCATATTTATATGAATTCATACATCAATAAACCTTACATACAAAAAGAGAACAGAGGAAAATATGATATCCTAAGTGCATGAATTACAATACTTCAACTGATTTAATGGGAGATCTAAAAACATATTGAATATTATTCTATGCAAAATAACACAAATAGGATCTATATGTTAATAAAAACATAAAGTATAAAACAAAATTACAAAGTAAACATTTATCTATAAAAGCAAAGTCCTGTCTTGGCATCTCTCCTTTGTGTTATTATAACACTTTCCTTCCCATTGTGCCAAAATTAATTGAAAAATTATATCTACTACTGTATTTGATTTCCCTTTTGCTAGCTGGTATTGCTTGTGTTTCCTTCAAAATGCTCTCTAGAGCCCCTCTTATCCTTTATGTAGGTATACGCTGTGGCAATTCTCTGCATTGGTCTTCTCTATTCCCCACTTAGGCATTTCTGACATGCCTTTTCCACTCCCTTGTTACTCTTCTACTTAGTCAGCTATTACCATGATAAAGCTACAGAAGAGATCACCAGTCAGACCAGTGCACACCTTTAGTCTCAACACTAGGGAGGTGGAGGCAGTCAGATTGTGTTTTTGACAAACCCTCATCTGATACAATTCATTATGAGGGCTGCCATGGTCACTGTTGTCCCCCCTTGTCATTATGATTCATATAGATTTCTGGTTGGAACTTTAGCTAAGAGAATGTAACACTTTTATAGAGAAATCTGGGCCAGTAGCACCTTGAGCATTTCTGATGTAAAAATGACGTATTTCTCTAAGACTAAGGTGAGGAAATGACACTGCCTTAATTAAGTTATAGTTCTGCCTTGTGCTGGTGGATTTACCAGGGAAGCATTATACAGGACACCAAAGACCTGGACTTAACAGATCTGAAATACTACTAATGAACTCCCATCTGGGAAAGATCAATTGGAAATGCATGAATAGACTAAGCAAACCAAGTTTGACTGAGACCGAAACAGGGAACCCATGCTAACTTATGATGGTGTAACCTTTAAGGAGAGTTCATGGAAATACTGTGGAGAAAACCCAAATATCATAAAACATCCAAGAAACAAAGGTTTTTGTTTGTTTGTTTCCAGTTAGCAGATTTTTCCCTAAAACTCTGCTCCTGTCCGCAACATGACCTAGGAGAGGACTGTATGCTTATATTTTTGTCAGATGAACATGATTTTTGTGTAAGCATTTTTGAAAATGGTAAGATGGTACTTTATTATGATTCTCAGGTTTTGAAAATTGGAGGGACTTAGAGGAATCCTGAATTAATCAAATGAATAAATCACTATAAAAGAATTTTGTTACATACTAAATGCTAGATTTCCCAATTTTCATCTTCGACATAAAAGAAGTTGAGAGAAGAAAGTTTATAATAGTGGCTATATGTCCTGTTAATTTTATGTGTGCCACATAAGTTAACAACTAACATTCAAGAAGTACTTATAGAGTTTTAATCGTCATGGCAAGGCTCCAGTAAAGTCGGGTTCTTTTTCATTTTTTTTTTGAGACAGGTTTTCTCTGTTTTAACAACCCCAGCTGTTTTAGAACTCGCTCTGTAGACTAGGCTGGCCTTGAACTCACAGAGATCTGCCTGCCTCTGCCTCCTGAGTGCTGGGATTAAAGGCATGTGCCACCACTGCCCGGCTATAGCCAGGTTCTTAGACTGAAATGTATCTACCAAGGCTAGCTGACTAATAATTGTTAGGGATGCAATTCTTCTGTTTATTTGACTCTAGGTTTTACTTTCTCCAGCTCAGTGTATCCCTCTAGTATCATACATCCAGTATGATGCATCTATCCCTATCCCTCAGGGACCTGTGTATAACCGCAGATTAGGTAGTGATAGTTATCCTTTCAAGGCTAGAGCTCAACATTAGTCCTTCTGAGCCCATACACTTTATAAATACTTAATGTTAAGCACCTTTACTACTCCCCAGTGAGGATGAGAAAAGCTATTTCCAATTGACTGAATACATTTTCAGAATATATTATGATCAGTTTCAGGCAATTCAGTCTTTTTATTCTATCCAGCAGAGATTTTCTTATTTATTTCGTTCTGATAAACAGACAAAATAGATGCATTTGAAAATAGTTTGACCATTACTTCTTTCTGCAATATATGAATAAGTGGCCATCGGGGGACAGATGAGACCATCTTTATGCTTCCCTTTCAGAGAACACTCAAGGAGAAGAAGAAAAATAGTAGATACCTGACACGCTGTGGTGATCCACCTCCAGTCCCGAATGCTAGCCTCTGCTCCATATTAAGAAGACTCAAGAGAACAATGCTGACTTCACATTCTGCTCTATAGTCATCATAAGAATTTTCCAAGTTTTGTTGATGAAAAGGGAACTTATTCTTCTGGTATTGGTGACCATCATAACAAATAGAGTTCCATCTTGTGCTCTGTTTCCTTTATGAAAAACCGGTGATCACTGTTTAAAAAATAAACACAAAACCCTGGGTAACTGGGCCTTGATACATCCCGAGATTTTTAGTAATCAATCCATTGGATGCCTGTTGCAGAACATTTAAAGAGTGATTCAGTTACCAATTCTTGCTTCCAAATAGCACTGAAACCAGTGGACATATCTTTTTACAAGTTAGATTATGGATTTCACTGTTCAGAAATGCTTTGGTACAATTTTATTTGTGGGGAAGGTTGACTACATTTTTTGGCTCCTGGATAAGAAATTTAAGGCAGGGTAATAATAACTACATTCATAGTCAAATGCATTTTCTGGGTTTATGGTAAAGTTTTGCCTGTTGACATTTTTGTTTAAGGTACCTGAATATATTCCTTGAAATGTATAAAGATTTATAAATTAGATTGTCATCTATAATACCATTTGTGCATAGAAAAAGAGTCAAATCTAGGGTAGCATACACTGTGGCCTGATTTTAGTTTCACTGTGTTCTCTACTATAGCCTTACCCTTTGTCAAATGTCACTGTGGAAAAGGGCACACATGTGTAAGACATAAGGCGAATGTTAAACTTATAACCGATAGTCCTAGATTCAATGAAAACCAAATGCCACTCAAGTTCCCGATCATACTGTTTGTAGTTGATATGCCAAAAATCACCCATTCATTAAAATGGGAATGCTAACATCATGCTAGTTATATTTAATAGTGAACATTTGAAGCAACCATTGGCCTAATATTCTGCTTGATCCATCTTGTTTTTTCTTCGGAAAGACTCTCCATGTGTCCACTCTGTTAGCATAAAGCTACTAGTGTGGCCTCCCACAAGGCCTATTTCACTGCTGAACAATCGGTGTGAAATGGAGACCTCACTGCAATGATCTCATTCACAAGGACATCTCTTGATATCACACAGCAGCTATAGTTAGAGGAAAGGTAGAGAAAATGGCATGCTAATGGAGCATTCTAGACAGAAATTAAGCTTTTAATCTTCATTTAGGAGGGGAGAGGTGGAGAGGGATTGAGGGGGAAAGAACCAAACTTAAAAAAAAGAAACATTTTCACAAATAGTTAAAATTAAGATGGAATATAAAAGTACAAAGACAGAATAAGAAAAAAATCTTAATTTTAATTAAGGTTTAGTTAAATTTGTTGGTCTTGCAAAAGGGAAACTGTCAGAATGTTTGGTTAAGCAGCTTGCTCAAATGTCCACAGCCAGGAAGAAAGAACTTGAATTCATCAGTCGCGGGAATCTGAATCACCATTTAGAACTGGGGTTCAGCAAAGTCACACAGAGAGAAAACTTAACAGGGAAAACTCTTGCCAAACTATCAGCGTTTCTGCAGCCCCATGGCCACAGAAGCCAACAAGCAGAGACAGGATGACTCTTTGGACTGCTTTTCCAGAGGGCCTGTAATCTGAGAAGCCAGGACTAACTTTTTAGAGAGCCGCTGTCATCGCCCAGTTAGCCAAGGGAACAAAGGACGTCAGTCTTTCCCGAGTTTGTCCTTGTCTCTCTGGTCAGGGGGGGACATCCTAGGACCTGAGAGTCCTGTCTGGTCAGCTTTTCTCACGGCTTGCGCCCGTCCCTCCTTATTCTCTGTCTAGTAGGTCTGTTAAGTTTTCATACTCCCAAAGCCATTGAGCCTTGCGTTCCCCTCAAGGCAAAAATCGAGCTAGTACTGACAGTGTGTAAGTGTATGGATCCCTTTCTACACTATTAAGTACAAATGCACCCTTAAAGAATATCGAAAAGTGTCCTTATCCGTCCCGTATCAGAAAGAGACCAAAGAGATAAGAGGGGTGTAAGGCGATCCAATGCTGTGGTTTAATAAATTCCACAGAGTTCTGTTTATAGTTATGTTCTCTTCAGAGTCTTTTGCATGCATTAGTTCACTTGATCCCTGCAATTTTGTGAGGTGGACAGTATTAGTAGTATTACTAATTATAATAGCAGGACGAGGACATTGGATAGATGTTTGCGCCAAGTTACACTTCAATAGCTGCTTCTGAAGCCGGACAGGACGGACTGACGGGCACCTTGTCCTCAGGTGGGACAGCCAAGGCAATCCGCAGAAAGTGAAGCCAAGAGGAAGTTTCTCCGACAGGCAAGTGGCTGGCCACAGCATTCAAATCTGCCAAGACAGCCCGCCAGGGCGTCACAAAAGCCCGCCTCTCCACTACAAAGCCACGCCCACAGGCCGTCTGGTCCCTGAACTCCCAATACTTCCCCTCATCTCTCGGACTCCACCCTCTCCGGCAAGAATCATTTCCGGTATGCTGGATTCTGATTGGTCCAAAAGCCGGAAGTAAGGGCGGGCGGTGGCGCCGTTGCCGCAGTGACAGAACCGGGGGAGTGGGAAGATGGCGGCGTCGCGTCGCTCTCAGCATCATCACCACCATCATCAACAACAGCTCCAGCCCGCCCCAGGGGCTTCGGCGCCGCCACCGCCACCTCCCCCGCCGCTCAGCCCGGGCCTGGCCCCGGGACCCACCCCGGCCTCGCCCACGGCCGGCGGCCTGGCGCCCTTTGCCTCCCCGCGGCACGGCCTGGCACTGCCAGAGGGGGATGGCAGCCGGGACCCGCCCGACAGGCCGCGATCTCCCGACCCAGTGGACGGCGCCGTCTGCTCGGTGGCAGCGACGGCCGCGGTCCCGGCAGCTTCCGCCGCCGTCGGAGTCGCTCCCAGCGCAGCCGGCGGTGGCGGTAACAACTCGGCGTCGTCCACTTCTTCCCCGACTTCTTCTCCGTCTTCCTCCCCGTCCTCCCCTGGCTCGAGCTTAGCGGAAAGCCCCGAGGGGGCCGGAGTTGTCTCCACAGCAACTTTGGGACCCGGGGCGGCGGGCCTCGGCCCGGGGGTCCCAGCCGTGAGCGGGGCCCTGCGGGAGCTGCTGGAGGCCTGTCGCAATGGGGACGTGTCCCGGGTGAAGAGGTTGGTGGACGCAGCGAACGTGAATGCAAAGGACATGGCCGGCCGAAAGTCTTCTCCTCTGCACTTCGCCGCAGGTGGGAGAGACTTTGGAGTTGGGTTTTACGGGTTTGGGAGTCGAGGGCGGGTGATCGGACTAGGGAAAAGAGTTACAGGTTGTCGCGGGACAAGTAGGGGCTTGACTGGTGTTCTCTGACGCCTCACCCTGAGACCCGAAGTTCGTGCCTGGGTCGGTGGGGGCGTGGAAGAGGGGATATGTGAATCCACTCCTTGGAGTTTGCAACCGAGGTACTTCAACTTACGCAAACTCCATGTAGTTAGTGGTGGACCCTGGGTCTGGGCATCCTTAGAACTTCTTCACAGTGTGTCGGAGAGAAGTTAGATCGGAGTAGCTTTGTCGTTTGTCTGCTGCTAGTTTGCTTTGTTTGACACTGTTTGACACAGTCCGAGCCGAAAGTAGTGTACGGTAACTCAACAAGTGTTTGAGACTGTGTCGTATTAGTAACACAACGAAAGACGGATGGGGTTGGTGAGAGTCCACCCTTTTCTAAGAAGTTTGCAGTCTGTTGGGAAAGACTACAACCGGCCTGCCCGCGACGCTAGTGATAAGGGGTATTGTGCGCCTTAGGATAAGGGAAGAGAGAGTAGCTTTCAAGTTCTGCACCCCACCGTTGAGTGTTTGCCTTGTCTCAGCCAGCTCGTTTTGTTAGAGACGCAGATGATATTCTGCTTGAGTGAGGATTTAGTTAAGAAGTCTCTGGCATGAAAAGTCTCCAAAGAGGCACAGATGCCTAAACGCTGAGCTTTACTTTTTTGCCCCTCCCCCCCTTCTGAGCAAGCAGTTGTTTTCTTTTAGAAACACATAGTAGTTTTATAAAACACAAACATGTATCACAAAAACAAAAGGGCCATGATCTCACTGACTTGATACCTCCTGTTTTTTTTTATAGCTAAACGTAATTAGGTTATGCACTTTAAAACATTACATTTGAAGTATATACTTTACATAGGTAGTATAAATTCAAATAGGACAGAAGGACAAAATTAAAAGGCACACCTTTAAAAAAATACCAAAGACCCCCGCCTTTAAATCTTTTTATTCATGAGTACGTGTGTGTGTGTGTGTGTGTGTGTGTGTGTGTGTGTATGTATGTGTGAGCGTTTGGAAGTTCCAAGGAGGGAGTTCCTGGAGCTGGAGTTACAGATGACTATGGATCACCCAACATGGTGCTCAGGTCCTCTGGAAAAATAAGCAGTGCTCCCGCTCCTCAGCCCCTTGTCTGTCTTCATGCCATCGAACACAGGACTGCGCTTAGCTTGGGGACGTACTCTTCCACTGGCTGCACCTCCAGCTCTTCTTGCCGACACTTCAGTGGGTGTGACTCCTTCAGTTTGTTCTGTAAACTTAGGCTTAAGACTTTGCGGATGATGTTTTCTACAGTTGGCAGGTACTGTGTTCTCTTGCAGCTAGAGAGTGAGGGACACATGCTTAAGCGAGCACAGGTTCACAAGCGCAGTAGTGGAACGTGGATGTTGAGTCAGCTGTTTGATTTGGAGCTTAAGCTATAATAATCTGTACTTGGTTTTGTAATTGCAGTGAAGAGTTTCTAAGTTATGCTGCTTTTGGAGGGGGCGGGAGAAAGTGTAGTCTGGGGTTTGTAGAAAGGGTAGCTATTATTTTTTTCAGCCCATACTTTGAAATAAATTTTGTATTGTCGAAATTTAATCAGAACTTTCAGGAATGGAAATCATACTCTCACTTATATGTGGGTTGTACTTTGGCATTTTATATAGTCTTTCACTTAACTTTTAGCAAATTATGTTTGTGATTCACTAATGGGTAGTGACCAGTGGTATGTGTGCATTGGAAATCATCATCAGATTATTGGATCTATGCTGGATATGATGCTATTGAGTATGGTGAACTGGCTTGTAAGGAAACTTTGATCTGACTAAATGAAAACTCAAGATTCTTGCTTGTTTTATGAAATAGCGTTCCTTTTTGTAGTCTGGCTTTTCTTTCCTTCCTCGCTAGTTTTTTCTCTGTCTCATGAGACAGATCTGGCGAGGCGCAAGACTCTTGTGCCTCAGCCTGCCAAGTGCTGGCTGGGATTTCAGGCCTCTGCCGCTACACTTGGACTCTGTTTCTGTAGACTAAATCAAAGGTTTAAGTCTCATTTAACAAATTGGCCGAGACTCTTTACTAAGTACTTTCCCCCAAATCTGGTTAGTACATTGTCTCACAAATCCGTAACACCAACATGCTACCTATATCTATTTGCGCATCGGTTTGCTCTTTTAGAATCAATTCACACAGACTAGCGCTCCTTTCCCAGTCATGCCTTCTGTTATCCACAAATTGCTGGGGATTCTCATCTGCAAACAGTGAAACAGCCTTGTATAATTATTTTGTACTTAGGAGGAACTAACCTTGATATAGCCTGCTTTTTTTTAAACCTCATTCGTTTAGTTCATTTGTCGAAAACAGACAAAACAATAATTATTAAATTCTCCATGGTAAAAAGCATTCTGTAGTTAGCTTGCACGTTCATATTTGTTTGTATAACATTAAAGCTTCCTTTCGTCTAGTCTCCCTTAGATGTAGGCTGAGTAGTTAAAAGTAGTTGTTAGTTGACTAGTCCTTGGTTGTTACTATAGTCGTTGTATTATCCTGGAATAGTTTTTTTTTTTTGGAATAGGTAAATGTCTTGGAAAAATTTAAAAATTATAGCTAATAATAGTTTATTATATGTTAAATACTGGCAGAACTTTGGAGTGGCAGATAGTTCACAACTTTATTGCACTGTGTAGTGAGGAAGTTTAAAGAACACAAAATCTCACAAAGTGTCACCTGTAGGAGGGTATTATGCTGCCTTTTGGAGTATATAAAAGAGGCTGTTAATTCTGGGTTTGGAGCAGTTAGGAAACCTTTTTAAAAAGATGATTTGGTTTTGTTCTTGAAATAGGGTTTTATTCTGTAATCCTGGCTGTCCAGGAATTGGCTGTGTTGACCAGGCTGGCCTTGAACTGACAGCAATCTGCCTGTCTGTGCCTCTGGAGTGCTTCGGTTCTAGGTGTGCACTAAGGTCACTATAGCGCTTTTAAACTACTGCTTTAAAATGAAATTGTCTAAATTCATTTCCTAGTGGTGATGGATTTGTAGTAACTGATAGAATTTTGATGAAATTCTTTTTACAAAAGAGTTCAGATGAGGTGTTTTTTTTTAAAGGTTCAAACAGTTTTGAGGTCTCAGTATTTAGTATTTTTTAAGCTCCATTTTAAAAAATTCATGTGTATATGTGTCTGTCTTTGGGGATGTGCATGTGTGTGGGTCCCCTGAGGGTGTTGGATACCCTGGAGCAGGAGTGCTGTGTGAAGTGGCGTCAGGAAACCTAACTTGGTCCTCTGGAAAAGCAGCAGGCACTTTTAACCAATAAGTCGTCTTTCTAGGCCCTCATAGTATTTCCTTTTTTTTTTTTTTTTGGAGACAGAGTCTCTCTACATATGTCTGGCTGTCCTAGAATTTATTCACTGTATAGATCAGCTTGGCCTAAACTCACAGAGCCTCCACCATGCCTAGCATGGTGTTTACTTTAGATTGAAGATGTTCGCTGTAGCCGTCTGTACAGTTAACTAACATATTTCTTGAATTGTCCTATATGTTATAAGGCATTTTAGTATCAAAAGTAGCCAAACGTAGAATGTATGTCAGCTTTGCTTTCTTGGTTTGAATAGGACCGTCTGCAGCACACATTTAACCCCACAAGAGTTACCCGATTTACACCAGATCCTGAATTTTCATAAAGATCTCGTCCTACTTCCAGTACAGTTGTTATTTTAGCAGGATTCCTTTAAAAGGAATCATATACAGTTCACATGGTGTCCCCTAACCTGTGGCAAATAACAATCCATGTGTTTCAGTCCTGGAGTGGTAACTGGTGCGACCTGTGCCTTTCTGTTCTTTATTGATGACAACAGCCTTGGTTGTACCTTATTTGACTCTTAGTTTTCACAGTCTTACTTCTTTAGGGTAGGTTGGCTCGTTGATGTTCCTGTCACTACCTCCCAAGTGCTGGATTACAGGCATGTGCCACTAAACCCAGCTCCTCAGAATTGAAAGGTCTGGCTGTGGTAGAAGAAAAGGAAACGTGCTTTGCAAATTCCTTCTTCCACTTAAAACCACAGGTTGAAAATAGGATTTTTTTTTCCTTGTGTTTTCTTAAAATTGTACATGTAAATGGCCTCTTTTTATACAGTTGACAAGGAGCTCTGAGCTAGGGAGATGCATGGAGTGTCTGTCTTTCTGCTTCAGTGGTGTCAGACATTGGAGGCAGAGGATTTAAAGAGTGAACTAGCTATTTGATGACATCACAAACACATCTCCAATAATGAAAAATAACAAACTGTTATATAAGACTGCTTATATTTCAGCCTTATGCTGTCAGCGTAGATATTCCTCAGTGTCTCAGACCCTTTAAATGTGTGTCAGTGTGGGTTGCAGACAGCTGAGTAGGTGCCCTGAAGAAGCTGAGTTTTGATGCTTAGAGATCCCACACAACTCAGACCCCTTTTATTTATTTATTTATTTATTTATTTATTTAGGATTTCTGCCTCCTCCCTGCAACCGCTTCCCATTTCCCTCCCCCTCCCCCGATCAAGTCCCCCTCCCTCATCTGCTCGAAGAGCAATCAGGGTTCCCTGACCTGTGGGAAGCCCAAGGACCGCCCACCTCTATCCAGGTCTTGTAAGGTGAGCATCCAAACTGCCTAGGCTCAGCCACCACAGAGTCTAGAAGTTCAGTTTTCTGGGATTGTCAGTTACACGTTAAAAGTTCTTTAAAAGGAATCATATACAGTTCACACTTTTCTGTGAGTCCTGCCCCTCCCACCCCCTGTAATAGATGCATAGTTCTGCCCATGCTCGGTAGATTTCATTCTGTCAGTATACTGTCGCCAAGCTTGTTTTTCTTCTGTTGATGGGCTCTTAGGCTCTTTCCAGTTTTGACTATTATGTATAAAGCTGTTTTGACATATATTCTTAAAATCTTGTTTTGTGGGTATAAGGCTTTTCATTCTTGAACAAAAATTTATTAGAATTACTGGATCTTGGGTTTGGTAAATGTACACATTGGAGGTTGCTGGACTGAGGTGTTCAGTTTCATAGAGCAGCTCACAACATAGCAGTGGGCTTCAGAGAAAGCTGAAGTGAGGCAAGCGGCATGGTGAGTAAAACTGAACTTGGACTCTTCAGCACTCTTGGGCGTCCTCCTCTGCTGAGTCTGATAGAATGGGCTCAACCCATACCCAGGAGGAGGCGGTTACACAAGGTACACTTAGAGTTTCATGTTGCTATTGATAGGGGTAACTTTGGAGTAATGCATGGCTAGGAGATTTTGTTGTGTGACCATCAGTGTGTGGTTACAGAGACCTGGAAGGCACAGCCTAATATATTCATGTATGCTCTGTGGTATTGCTTCTAGGCTGCACACTTGTTATGTCAGTGTCTGTATTCTGATAGTAACAGAGTGAGGGGCATTTGTATATAAACATAGGAGATACACAGTAAAACAAAATATGAAAAGTGAAACTTAGCATACATACCCTTAAAGACATAAGTGGAGTTTGCAAAATTTGGAGAGTGAATAGGAAGGCTTAGTCTATATTCCGATAGTTTTTTGTTTTGTTGTTGTTGATTATCATTGTATACTTACTGCCACCCTAATTCATACATTTTTTTTCCCCATGATGTAACAACCTTGATTCCCTTTTGTTTGTTAGAGTCAAGGTCTCTGAGTCCTCTGCTTGACTCCTCTGAGTAGTAGTATGTCTGTATTCCCATGTCCAGTAAGGACTTTTCCACTTTATAATCTTTAAAAAAAATTGAACTTTTGCCGGGCGGTGGTGGCGCACGCCTTTAATCCCAGCACTTGGGAGGCAGAGGCAGGCGGATCTCTGTGAGTTCAAGACCAGCCTGGTCTACAGAGCTAGTTCCAGGACAGGCTCCAAAACCACAGAGAAACCCTGTCTCGAAAAATCCAAAAAAAAAAAAAATTGAACTTTTGATTCTCTTGCAATACTTAAGACACAAATATATTGTACACAGTTGAACAAAATATTTTTGTCTTTAGTATCCTTATTCTATAACTTTTTCAATTTTTAAAATTTGTATTTTACACTCTATACATTGTTGTTAAATATATTAATCAGTCGAGGCTGACACCAGGTCAGAATCATCGTCATAGCTGTCCTCCAGTTCCTGGTCTATCCATTGGAAGCTAGGATGTCAGTGTCTTGTCCTGCTGGAATGGCCTTAGGGACAATAACAGCACTGGACCGTCTTCTGCGGCAACAGTGCCTTCTGCAGCTCTGTAAGGACCTGGTTAAAGCTGCTTTCCATGCCCTTTTTAAGGGAATAGTGTTCTTTAAAATAGTGATGAAAGCATAATGTGGTCAATACACTGACCTAGTACTTTATTAGCATCACCAAATCTACGTAGGATATGTAATTGTATGATGACAGCGAGAGCACAAGTACACCACAGCAGGTTTGTTTACACCAGAATCACCACAAAACATAAAGTAATGCATTGTGACACACAGTGGCAGTGATATCATTTCAGGAGGGCTTTTCAGTGCTGTTACAATCTTTTCATTGTCGTGTGACTCGGTCTCTCTTGGACCCAACACTGTTGTGCAGCTTGTGACTATATACTAGGTTACTGGCATCATCCTAGAAGCTGCGTTTCCCAGTGACTCGTCCTGTGTCCTAGCATTGGAGAAAACGATACATTCATTTGGGGGTTTGATTTTTCTAAGAAGTTGGAGTATGAATGTCTCCAACCTGAGCTTTAACTTGTACTCGGTGCTCTTACTGATGTAGCAGTTGCTGAGATGGTGGTTATGATTTGCAAATAACATTTCCAAGTATGTTGGTGAGATTGTATGTTTTTCTCTTTCATAGATTACTTTTGTCTTTGTGTGGTGTGGTAGGGTTGACTACAGTGTTCATGTGTGCTCTTCATGTACTCTACCACTTACTTATACCCCCAGCTCAATATCATGCATTTAAAAGCAAGAAGGTACTTAAACATTTATGATTGTTATCGTAGTCAGTTTGGGCTATAATTACTCAAGTATAATAGTTAGGTGGCTTATAAATAACAAAAATTACTCTAGTGCCACAAGGCCTGAGGTCAGGGCCCTAGAAGTTTGCTTCTTGTAAGAGCTGTCTTCTGAGTTGCTGACTACCAACTTTTAGTATATTCTCATGTGGTGAGCAGAGAGGGAGAGGGAGAGGGAGAAGGAGAGAGAGAGAGAGAGAGAGAGAGAGAGAGAGAAAAGAGAACACATGTAAATGAGCACTCGTGTGTTGGCGGAGACTGCTGCCCACACCTGAAATATTAATTACAACCTATTAGCGCACACTTCTTATTGACTAGCTCTTATTCTTAAATTAACTCATTTCTGTTCATCTATGTATCACCATGTGGTTGTGGCCTACCGGTAAAGTTCCAAGTTCCAACCAGCATCTTGCATCTGTCTCTTATGGCTACTGGCTTCTCTTGACTCTGCCTACTCTCTCGCTATATCTCTTCCAGCCCGACTATATTCTGCCCTGCTATAAGCCGAAGCAGATTCTTTTATTAACCAATGGCATTCACAGCATAAAGAGGGGAATCTCACATTATTCGTGGGTTTTCTTATAAAGGCTCTAAATTTCACTTGTATTACCTAATTAATTGCCTCCCAAAGACCTCACCTCCTAATCCTGTCACACTGGAAATTTCAGTGCATAGATTTTTTTTTTTTTTTTTTTTTAGGAGGACATAGCATGAGCAAGCATTGAATCCATGGGTGTGTCTTCCTGAAGGTTTGACTGAGACTGTGTGTGTGTGTGTGTGTGTGTGTGTGTGTGTGTGTTCACCTTGTGCATGCTAGGTGTGGGGAAGCTGGGAAGGCCTGACAGGTGAGTAGTGTTGTCAGGAAGAGGGAGTACAGTGGCTGCTTTGGGAATGATCCCTAATAAAAGGATGGGCTGAGCCTGTAATGTGGGAGCTCCTTCCACTCCTTCAGCCAGTAGCCTTTAAGATACCGACCACTTGGGTGTGGTCTCTATACTATAAATGCAGCTGTAAAGCGTGCGCCACCACAACCGGCTTTTTTTAAAATTATAAACTGATTGGCCTATTAGCTCAGGCTTCTTATTAACTCTTATATCTTTTATTAGTCCATAATTCTTGTCTATGTTAGCCACATGGCTTGGTACCTTTTTTGGCAAGGCAGTCACATCTTGCTTCCTCTGTGTCTGGATGACAATTGCAGACTGACCTTTCCTCTTCTCAGAAATCCCCTGTTCTCGTCACGCCGCCTATACTTCCTGCTTGGCCACTGGCCAATCAGCGTTTTATTAAAAATAATACAAGTGACAGGATAAAAGACCATTTTGCTCCACAGCAGGCCAGTTCTTCTCTTGGAATAGGAGTTCTCACACTTCCTGATGCTTTGACTCTATTACAGTTTCTCATGGTGTACTAACTGCCAACCATAAAACTGTTTCATTGCTACTTCATAACTGTTATAATGTAAATATCTGATATGCAGGACATCTGATATGTGACCCAGAGGGTTGCGACCTGCAGGTTGAGAACCACTGACCTAGGGCACATGCATGCTGCTATGCCAGTCAAGCAGCTCGCTTCCTCAGTGAGGGGGCTTACTGCTTGGGACCCCGTGATGTTAGACATGCCAGATAAGCTTATACTGTTTGCCACCTGAGTTTCTACTTTTTTAATAATTGCAGTATTTTGTAATAGAAAATGAGCTGAGCTATGTGTGTCATTCATGTGGGTTCATGATTAGAATTGCGGGATTAATTATGAATGGGGCTGTAGTGTGAGGATGACGTAAAAGAAAAATTCTTTGTTTAGTATCAAATGAGCCATGTGCCAGAAGCACACATCTCAAAATGGACTTTTAGTTTACTATTTAAAAAGTATTGTGCTCCTTATTTGGAGGGAGGGGGGAGTGGGGAAATTGAGACAGGATTTCTCTGTGTAACAGCTCTGGCTGTCCTGGAACTTGCTTCATAGATAGGGCTGGTCTTGAACTCACAGAGATCTGCCTGCCTGAGATTAAAGGAGTGCACCACCACCATCAGGTCTTAAATTTTTTTTTTTTTTTTTTTTAACTAGGGTGAGTTTCTTGGGATTTTATTAAAGCCTAACCACTTGGGATGATGAGTTTTGAACATAGTTTTTGAAAATTAGTTTGATTTTGGGTAATTGAGGAATGTCTTAGATGTGTTTTGGTGCCTGTGCTTTAGAGGCTTCCTCGGGTTTTCGGATTGCCATCACCTGCTGGGCTGTTTTGTGAAAACTTGTTTTGCTCCTTGGCTTAGGTTATCTCTTTATAGACTTGAAGCAACATGACCCTTACACTGTGTTCTTCTCCATTCTTTGTGCAATGGAAGCTCCTAGTTCAGGTTAAACAATGAGTCTTTCTTTTAAACTGTCAGAAAAGGAGAAATAAAGTATTAACGTTCTCTTTTTGGTTGTCACTAAATGGTTGGTCACTTTTTTCTTTGAGGTAAATTTCTTTAAAGAGTCAAGTAAACATTTGATAGTTCACACCGATGATTCTGTTAGCTACAAGGTCAAACTTACTTTTTAAAAAATCTACTGATTGACTCACAATCCTTAAAAGCTAGTCTTCCTATCACCAGTTACAGTTTTAAAAATTAATGAAACTTCCCATAATGGAGCTAATTACAGTGTTTTTCAAAAGGTTGATTGTGTTCAAGTAGATCTGACAGGATTGGATGCTCTCGTTCTGATGTATTTAGGGGGGGTCATTTTGAATGTCCCACTCACCCATAGTGTGAGAAGGTACCTTTCTCTTTTTCTGTATGTTTACCTTCTCACACTATGGAAATTTGACTTTTTTAAAAAAGATGTCATGGAATTATAATGAATGATTGCATGTTAGCTATTTTCTAAGATGTGTGGGATAGAGATGCTAACTTGTGCTTTTGTGTAGGAAATAAATTCGTGAAAAACTGATTTGTAGAGCAAGATATTAAAAATTTGGCTTACCCACTGTTTCCTACAAGGCAATACCCACAATGTATCAACACACTGTATAATTGTTATCCTATTGGAATTTTATGAAAACAAGAAGTTGGTATTCAGTTTGCATTTGAAGAGTTGGCTTTGTAGGTTAGTAGTTCCAATCTCAAGTCTGATTCCTTATATCTAAAAATAATAATTTTTAATATACTAATCTACCTTTTTTGTCAAAATCAGAAGTCACATAGCTATGAAGTGACACAGATTAAACCTGTATATCTGACTGCCTTAAAATCATTAGGTCTGGGCTGCTCAAATGGAAACTTCATAGTAATGAGAAGTAAAATTATTTTGAGATGTCATGACTTCCTCAAATTGGTTTTCTGATAGTAAAAATAATCATCTAAAATTCAAAAGTGCAGGAAAAATATTTGTCCATCATCTTACTACTCCAAGGCAAGTTATGGTGATTTGTGGATATGTCCCTTGAATCCTTTTTTTGGGCACTTAAAATAAATTTCTTCAGTAAGTAGGATATTAGAACATTTACAGTTATCAGAATGTTTGTTTTTAAGATTTTTGTTTTAAAAAACTTGTGTGTATGTATGTATCTGCTTAAGTTCATGTGCACCATGTGCATGTTGGAGCCCGTAAAGGCCAGAGGAGGGGGTAGATTCCCTGGAAATGAAGTTTGAGCTGCCCACTAGGGGTGCTGGGAACCAAACCTGAATCTTCTGCAAGAGTAGTAAGCGTCCTTAACTATTGAGTCATCTCTCAGAGTTGCCAGGATACTGGACTATCCTACCCTTTTGTTTATTTGTTTCATAAATATAAAATGTTTGATTGTAAGCAATCAGTGAAGAGCTTCATTAAATTAAAGGGAAATTTAGCAAATATTTTAAGTCTAAAGAGTGTTAAGAAAATCCTGATAAACTTTGTTAAATATTTTAGTTCATAGAAGCAGTCAAACAAAATATTTAAATAGCAAAGCATAGGAATCACAACTCTTTGAAAGCACACGATGATACTGAAAGTGGTACAGATGGGGGCTGGTGAGCTGCTCAGCAGATAAAAGTGCTCATTGTGCACACTTCATGACCTGAGTTTGATACCCAGAACTGATAGTGGAAGAAAAGAACCAACTCCCAAAAGTTTCCTCTGACTTCTTCATGTGTGTTGTGGCACATGCTTGTTTTTATTCAAACATGTATGTTGACACACATACTACTACTAATAAAAAAGGTTTACATAGTAAATTTTATGAAATGTGTATTTTGCCATAATTCAAATGAAAAAACAAATAGTAAATGTTTTGGTCTTTGTTATCTTACAGAGAATGTGTGTGGTATATGTACATGCTTGTATGGGTATGTATATGTGTATACATCCATGTGTGGAGGTCAGAGTTGATGTTGGGTGGCACTCACCAGTTTGTCTAGGCTGGCTGCATCTGAGCTTTGTGAATCCATGTGTCTCCCCAGCCTGACACTAGGGTTTCAGATGTGTGCCTCTTCTGCTGTACATGGTGCTGGAGAACCGAACTCAAGTCCTCACACAGCTACTCCCTGAGCCTTCTCTTCTGCCAGAGAACTCATGTTTATTATTGCCAATATGAAATATGGAAATACTGATATTCAGTAGAATGAATTTCAGCAGTTATGTTGATGATGCCCTTTTCATTTTTTCTGTCAGTTATCAATGTGTCTGAATGGCTGTGGTTCTGCGAGTGTGAAATTCACCATAAAAGAAGTGTTGTGGAAATCAAATGAGCTTATGAAACTTGCCTCGATAACAGTTACCCAAGACAGTTAGTTCCAAAGTGGATTCTTCTCTCATACCATCCTGGTCTCTATTTCTGAGGGATCTAGATAGTAGGGCTCTACTAAGATTTTATGGTCCTTTGGCAGAAGCTCAACAGATGGTTCTCAAATCCCCTGCAAGATGATGAGTGGTTTTGTTGTTGTATGACCTTTTCACCTCGGGTCAGGCACCAGGGCAGACTGTAGAAACAGTTCTGCCAGTTCTGGTTTGGTGAACTTGTGAGCTTGTCTTGCAAGAACAAGTGTAACTTGGGCAACTGCTCACTGAAAAGCCCAGTGAAGCATTGGGTGACTGCTCGCAAAAGCTGTATAAACAGAGTGCCCTGCACAACTTGGAGACTATGCTACCAAAGACTCTACTGTCCCCAGAACTTGTTTACCACCATAAAGTAACCTTAGGGTAGAGCATCTTCCTCTGTATGGAAAATTAGACCCGAGGAGTATCTTGTATTGATTCTTCTTGCCATCTTCCTTTTCACTGTTTGGTTCTTCCCATGGGTTCTGAGTTTTTAGGTGCTAGGAAGGGCACACATCTAACTATTCCTTTGCACCCCACAAGCTGTAAGAAACAGCAGTCTAGTACCTTCATCTCACCTCCCCACCATTTTTCTGCCAAACCAGGTGCTAATGTGGAAGATGACATCCGCATATCTTTTTCTTGTTGTAACCCTCCTTTGTGCTGGCAAGTGCTTTCTGAGTAGACAGCTCAGCCTCAGTTATATGTCTTAGCTCTCACAGCAGAAATCCGTACACCAACTGCCACGGCCTGCTTACAGTCCTGTCCAGTGTGTACTGTTCTGTGGGATTGCAGAACAGCCTCTTAACTCCACCAGCTGTTTGGGGGCATCCTCTTACTTAAATGGTAGGCCTCATTCATCACAGAAGCATACCACACCCCATATCACATAGAGGAAACTACTACCCTGGGATTTTCCTAAAGATGCCCAATGCTCAGATAATTCAGCCTCAGCTTTATGTCTTATCACCCATATTGGGGTACACAACTTTCTCTATATCAAGGCAATATACCATCCCTTACTTACCACTTGGGAGAAGTAGCCAAGTGGGTGCTCCACCTGGCTTTAAACGGATCAGCCTCAGTTGCATATCTTAGACTTGTTTTGGACTTTGTCTTCTTTGGGTGTTCTTGCATTGTGTGACTTTTCCTGGAAATACATGGGCACACAGTCTGCCTCCTCCACACCTTACTATGATGTGAATGGCAGATCAAAGGAATGATTCCATCCAAGTTTAGCTTGGAGAAAGAATGAGTTTACTAAGTTTACTGCAAGGAACTTGAATGACTGAAGCTGTATTACCCGACAGCCACATCAGCTCCTTCTAAAGACAACCCAGCTTGAGTTTGGGCACAGCTGCTGGCAGTCTCATGGTCATCTCTTCCTCCAGCACTTGTTTGCTCCTTGTATATTGTTGGGGAGAGGCATCTCAAGTTTTGAGCAGCTTTCTGGTGACGTGAACTTCCTCCCTTCCCTCCAGAAGGGATGTTTGATTGGAAGGAAATACCTAGAGAACGCTTCGAGTCAAAATACTTTCTCAAGCGTTTGCATCTCAGAACACTTAGGTGTAGTACTCTTCCCTAACTCTCAGGGTTGTGAGATGCCTGAAACTTGATCATGCCAACTTCTGAATGTTTTCCCACAGATACACGCTTATTGTAAGTTTTAATTGATAAATTAGGCATAAGAGATTAGCAGCAATAACATAGAAATGTAAGAATTGGTAGTAAATTATATGAATGTAATCTTTTTTGTTTGTTTGTTTGTTTTTTTAAAGAGTCTCTCTGTATAGTAGCCTTGGCTGTCCTGGAACTCTGTAGACCAGGGTGGCCTCAGACTCAGAGATCTGCCTGCCTCTGCTTCCTGAGTGCTGGGATAAAGGATGTGCACCACCACTGCCAGACACGAATGTAGTTTTGACCTTTTTTTCAAGAAGTCTCTAAGGCAAGAGCTTCCATCTTTTCTCTTCAGGGAAGCACATTTAGCTCTTTTCTGTTGTATCTGAATCATCGGCTTAATTAGGTAAAATACTAGTGAAGCCAGGGAAAGCACCGAAATACCACGAGAGCAAGATGGGGCAGTAACAATGTGTAGAAATAGACTGGATACCGTAGGCACAACAAGCACAAAGGACATTTCACCACACTGCTACCAGGAATGATGTATGATTTAAAATTTATATATTAGTTATTTCTTTTCTATATAATACTCCTAGACCGTGACTGACTGCAGGCCACTAGTGCAGAAAGCAGCACTGTGGAGGAAAGGGGGGGTGGCTGTATTGATTGTGCCTTTGTTACATCTTTAGAGACTAATGGGATAAATTAAAGTGTAGAAATGAAAATACACAAACTATTATTTGAGTGTAAATAACACTTGCAGTTAGATCCTTTCCTAAGCAAAGATCAATGAGACAAAGGGATTGTTTTGTATTTTGAGTCAGTTTAATGCCTGGATTGATAGAAGACAGCCTAATTCTTGTCTTTTACCTGTCGTCATTGTGTGTATTATGAAATGAATTCATGAAACAGAAAATGGAATGCAGAAGGAAGTACTATTTTTCAAAATATAGTTTGATTAATTAGTTTTTATGAAGAGAATTTTCAGCCTTATCAGTGAATTTTTCCTATTTCTGGCATGTTAAAATTCACTGACCTATTTTTACAGAATTGGATCTTATAGCTATATAATTTAGTCTTTTGGAAAGTATTACTTCAGTATGTCATGCAAATCTTTCAAGCATTAATATCTTAATTTTATAATAAAAATAACAGGCAGCACATTTACCAGTTTTAGGAAAGTAATGGTTCCTGGGAAACTGCTGTGGTTATAATAGCTTTGTAATGCTATAAAGTTCAGATATTTATCTGAGAGCTTACATTCTATCTTTGAGAGCAGATATTGTTGTTTTCATCTAAGAAGCTACCTTGTTCATCCTGGAGAAAATGTCTGACAAATGCTGAGGTCCAAGCTGTTCTTTTTTTTTTTTTAAATATTTATTTATATTAATTATGTCAGTGTATATGCCTGCAGGCCAGAAGAGGGCACCAGACCCCATTACAGATGGTTGTGAGCCACCATGTGGTTGCTGGGAATTGAACTCAGGACCTTTGGAAGAGCAGACAATGCTCTTAACCTCTGAGCCATCTCTCCAGCCCCAAGCTGTTCTTAAACAGCAGCATAGTGTTAGTCAAGTCAGCCGTCGCACCTTACTGTAAACTAGGCTGTGTGATACTACTCACTTTGTCACAGTCTTATTAAATCCATGCTCTGGAGGCTGGAATTTAATCAAATGAGTAGCATTTGCATGAAATTACTGTGAAGACCTTGTGAGAATGATGGGAGTGGAGTTTGATGTCTCCCCTTGCTAGTACACTTATTCTTTAGTTCTATAGCTGTCATGTATTTTCTTTCTGAAGGACTTAGGAAGGTTTTAGCCCTTGAACTTGTTAGACTGTGCCGTGGTGTTAGTCTTTTCTCGCTGATAGCCTGTGCACTCTTAGCCTGGAGATTTAGATCTTCCATTAGCGGACGTCTGCCATCTTTGCGGTGCTTCTTTCCCACCTCCATTTCTGCCGTCTCCTTTTGAGTTCTTTCCTTCTGTTCCTGTTTCCAAGCCTTTGGGGAGCTCTTTAGGGGTTGGGGTTAGGGATGATGGAAGGATGCTTTCTAGGCTGTAGAGAGTATTGATAGACATGCTAGGGTAGAGCGCCCCAAGCGTGATTTCTCTTTACTATGTTCTCAGCATTTCCCAGCCTCTTGTTCTCTTCAAAACGCTGTCACCTTCCGTGCAATTACCTAACTGGGAGTGAGGCGTGCACTTGACTCTCGGGCCTGCTTGCAGTATTTTCCCTTGATTTATCCCTCTACTTTAGGATGGAGCTGGACTGGAAATCCTGTCTTCGTATTTCACAGCAGTGAAGGGGACAAGGTAACACTGTTGAGTGTGGGCTTTCTTGGGGACACTGTGACAGTGTTGAGGAGTGTAGGCTTTCTCTGGTCTTGTGCCTGCCCAGGTAGGATACCAATCTTCTACTATTGAGCTGGTCACTTTGGAATTGGAATATAATCATTTTTTTTTCTGTCCCAGGAAATATTTCCTGCTGTTTGTTTCTAAGCTCCTGGCTTTTTTGTTCCTGGAAATGCCTGCACTGGCCTAGGAAAGCACTCTTATTTCTCTGCACTTCACTTTTAGCATACATTTCTTTTTCTACATCACGGTCTATAAGTAGAAAACTTTTCAGGAGGATCTGCTTTTGACAAAAAAATCAACAGGGAAATATACTCCCCTTTGTGACTTTTGATTAAATGATCAGAAGCTGATATATTTTCTAATAACTAAAAGCTAATGTAGTTAGAATCCAAATTAGGAAAGGAAACAATAATGGCTGAGTGTTAAATAGAAAACGTTTATTTGTCATGGATGTATATTACAGAGTAACCAGAAATTTATTACTGGTGTCTGAGACTTAGTGTTTATTAGACTAGATACCCTTACTTGGTGCATAGGAGACTTGATGTTTTTAAAGTAAGCTGCAAATTCTTTCCCCAATTCCCAGGTTACAGATAGTCACAACAGCGTGCAAATTTCCTTCATGAAATACAGCAAACTTTAAAAAAATTGTTAGAGCTAGAAAGTGGATAGGGTTGGGAGCAAAGGCAGGATGGGTCTGTTGCCCCATAACCATCCTCTTAGCTGCCTTCCACATATCAGCCAAGACATACATAGACTCAGCTCTCACTAAGCAAAGGTATAAATTCGTATGTGTAATGGATCTCTGGGATTGCTCACGAGTTGCTCACAGATGCCCAGATGCTGAGCCTCACCACAGTGTTAAATTAAGTGTTAGTTAGGGAACAGAGTGGGAATGTTGGGTAGAATGCTGGGTAGAAAGTGTTTAAATACTCTACAGTTACCTTCTAAGGCCCCTGTGCTGGCAGTCTTTTGTCAGCTTGGCACAGATGTATTTGGGAATAGGGAATCTCAGTTGAGGAATTGTCTCCATCAGATTGGCCTGTGGGCATGTCTGTGGAGCTCGCTCTTTCTCCTTTCTTTTCCTTCCTTCCTTTGTTCCTTAGTTCCTTCCTTCTTTCCTTCCTTCCTTTCTTTAAATTGATTGATGTGGGAGCTGACCCAGGGCAGATAGTCCTAAGTTGTATAAGAAAATAAGTGAGCAAGCCCTGGAAAGAGGATGCCAGTAAGGAGAGTTCCACAGGTCTCTGTTTCAGTTCTTAAGTTTCTTGCCTCCACAACCCTTCATGTTGGACTGTGCCCTAGGAAGTGTAAGCCAAATAACCCTTTTGTTCTCCAAGCTGCTTTTGGTCATAATATTTTATCACAGCAGAGAAAACAAACCAGCCAACCTCATGACTGGGATTATGTAAAACAATAGACCACTGCAATAGTTTCCCTTCTAAGTTATCGAGCAGGGTCATCTGTCACCACCTGCCTATTTGTCTTTGCCACTTATGGCAGTGTTCTTGACAGTTGCAAACTCACCTTACTGTCCCTTTGAGTATCTTTTGGGTGTTCTTGGATCTTACACTACTTAAGGAAAAAATTAAAAATAAATAGTAATATGAACTTTTATTGTGCTTCAGTGCTTGTAGCTTTGTTAGTTCAGTTAGGAAAATGCCTTTTTAATCTGTTGCTACTGCCATTTATTTAAAAAACTTTAGTTTACAAGACTCCAAACACCTTTGGTTTTTCTCTTTTGTTAATATTGTGCAGGCTACAGTTAAGGTTTAAGGTCGTTTTTTGCAGGCTTTAATCCTAGGCAAGCTTAAAATGCTAAATGTTAAGTGGAATGACTTTTTCAACCCCCTCTTTGAGCTCAAACCTGGGGAATAAATACCAATGACCTTACATTTGGTATTGAAACATTTTGAATGACCTTAATTGTTAATATATAAAGATCAGAGTAAAGAATATTGATAAGTGTATTCAGTTAGGCATGTGTTTTGAATTTAGATTTTCCGTACAGTGCTAGTGCAATGCTTTTCTTGTGTGTATTTTCTTTGAACATGTGAAATAATGACATTATTTAACATCAAGAATGCTGAAATTTGCAAATCATTTCACTTTAGCAGTCAGCGCGGAGCAGATCTTGGATGACCTTTTGAAGCTGTTGGCTTGCTTCTTTCCCACATGGAATTTCCACAGACTGAAGTGTTCAACGAGAATTCCAGGACCCAGTCATCCTTGCCTTCTGAGTTCACGCCAAGTTTCCATTTTTAGACTACTGCAAGAGTTTCTTCATCTCTTCTAACTTTGTTCTTGTTTTTTAATTTAATTTTTGCTGTGGTGTATTCATGTGCGCATGTGGAGGGCAGAGGTCCACATTGGGTGTCCTCCTCAGTCCCCCTTCATCTTACTTTTTGAGACTGAGTCTCTTGTTGATTCTGGAGCTCACCAGGTCTCTTGTTTAGCCAGGAGCTTCAGGGATCTTTCTGTCCATCACACACCACAGTGCCCAGCATTTTATTTTCACATTAGTGTAGGAGATTCAAATTCATATCCTTGTGTTTGTTTACCGAGCACTTTATTGACTGAACATTTTCTCAGCTCCTTATTGTTGATTGGCCTACACACTTTAGTTTGTTCAGCCTCTACCTCCAAAATTTTGGGATTAGAGGTGTATGCCACCATATTTGACTCTAATTTGTTCATTGTTATGTAGTGTATTAGAGTTCTCTGGAGGAACAAAACAGAATTACCACTACTACTACTACTACTACTACTACTACTACTACTACTACTACTACTACTAGACAATCAGCTTGCACTGAAATAGCGACACCTGTCCCACCCCTGAGAAGCTGAGTACTGCTAGTTGCTGAGGCGTTGAACCTGGGTCTCCTAAGCAGTCTCAGTCTGGTGTCAGGAATCTGGTGGGTTCTGGAGACTCGGCTTCTTCTATCGTTGACGGAATGAGCCGCTGCAGCTGTAAACAGAGAAGGCCACTGCAGCAGGACAGCCTGCCTGCTCCAGCCCCTTTCTTCTGGGCAGAAGGTGCTGTCACATCAGGTGGGTCTTTCCACCTCAGTTAAGGCAGTCTTGAGGCAATTGTCATCCCTCAGGTGACATGCTCTCCTCACGTGATTCTCAAATGGCAAGTTAACATTTAAACTGAACATCACATTCAGCTATCTGAAAAACCTTTTAGGACTGAAATAGCTTGAAGTGATTTTTCTTAGGAATAATTTCTCAGGTACTTTAAAAATGAAACAAATTTCTAACTATGACTTATAAAGCTATGGCAGATGCTGTTATTTATTCTCCCTGAATTCATCTCCTAGTTCTTCACCAATAGATAGCTTGATTTTCCTGAGACACCTGTATGCTCAGCTATAATAGATTGTTTTTCAGCCCGTTTTTGTAGGTGGGCAGATGACACAATTTTGGCTGGGGATGCATAGGTGTTGTACATATCTGAAGAGGCTTACTGCTTTAATACCAAACATTCTGTGTCCAAACCTCCTCCTTCCTTTGCGTTCTCTCTTGCCTGGGAGTCCTGTATCAAGCTCATAGGTGCAGCAATCTGTTGACCCATAAGCATGTGAATGCCAAAGCCAAAAGGCTTTTCATGCTGTCTAATGCTATTGGCAAATAGCAAATGTGAACCAAATATTTTCTTTCCTAGTTTGGTAGTGTCACTTGGAGCTGCCTGTGTTTCTTCCTTATAAAAAGTCCTTTCTTGTCTTCCTGACCTCACTAACCAGGGAAGAGCTTTCTTTAGTTCTATTCTTGAAATGGGGAGGTCAGTTTGAACAGAGCTCATGGTTTTGCTTGTTTATTTCCCCCTTTTTACTTTAGGGTACAGACTCAGTACATAGGTGTGGATGTTGTTAAAGACTTGACTCAGTGTATAAAACACTTCTGCTCCTTTTCTCCAGGTTTTGGAAGGAAGGATGTTGTAGAACACTTGCTGCAGATGGGTGCTAACGTCCATGCTCGTGATGACGGGGGTCTCATCCCACTTCATAATGCCTGTTCTTTCGGCCATGCTGAGGTTGTGAGTTTGTTACTGTGCCAAGGAGCAGATCCAAATGCCAGAGATAACTGGAACTACACACCTCTGCATGAAGCTGCCATTAAAGGGAAAATCGATGTCTGTATTGGTGAGTATCACTGCTGCCATCTAAGTTTGCTGTCAAGTTTTACTTAAAGTTACTCTTGGGCTTTTCTTGTGGCGTAAGTAGTGCCGCCTAGGTAAAGGTGTATTCATCAAACAGAAGTAAGGAGCTGGATGCAAAGGTGATTAAGAACAAGGTTCACATTAGATCTCCCAGTGAGGGAACTCTGTGTCAGCTGTGTAGAGGTAAATTCGGGTTAATTGTTCTTGTCACATGCAGTCAACTTACGTCTCTTATTAAACGGCTGCATCCAACCTTTGTCACAAAGAGCCATGAGGTATATTTGGCTACTGTAGGTTGACACAGAGAAAATCATCAGATGCTATGATAAATGTCTTTAATTTGCTAAAATTGAACACTGGTCAGTTTCTTACTCCTGACAAGCCTTGAGTATGTGTTTGAAATCCATTGTACTATAGTGTGTGTTGGTGATGGTTTTTGGTTTGGCTCTGGTCAACTTGACACAAGCTAGGATCGTGTCGAAAGAGAGAACCTCTGTAGAGAAATGCTATCAGCCTGGTCCTATATGCGGGGCATTTTCTTGATTAACTGTGTGAGAGGGCACAGCCCACTATGGGCAATGCCATCCCTGGGCAGGAGGTCCTGGGTGGTATGAGGAAATAGGCTTAGCAAGCCAGTAAGAATCATTCTTCCGTGGTCTCCTCTTCAGTTCCTACCTTGAGTTCCTGCCCTGATTTCCCTTCATGATGGACTGGAAAATGAGATAAACCCTGTCCTTTCCAGGTTGGCTTTGATGTTTATTGTAATAATAAAAAGGAAACTAGCACTGTGAGAAAACAAACACAGACAGAATTTAGCTTTCCAGTCATTTTAAGTAACTCCTAATTTATTTGAATTTGTAGTCATTACTGATTTTCATTATATATTTTTACATGTTTAGATTTTGCTTTATTGCATTAACATTTTTATTTCAAAATCTAAAACAAGCCTCTTAGAAGCCAAGTGTTTTGCCTCCTGAAAGCATCACCAATTTCTTGATCTCTAAGATGACTGAGATGTGCTTAGCTCATGGTAGACTTGTATTCTTTCTGTCTCTTTGTGGATGTCAGCATTTTAGCCCAACGTTTTCTTTATGCTAAAGTATATAGGCCATTGTTGACTTTCTCTAGTTAAAATTTTCCCTAAATAGTGATTATGACTGTTCCCTTCTAGCCATTTTTCTGGTCTCTAGTATATATTCAATTTTCCTAAAATTGTAATTTTTCTGTCAAGTTCTCTGCCATTATTCTTAGCGACTTTAGCATCTTTTGGCTTCTTTTTTCTTTTCTTTTTGTTTTTTGACTATCCTTTTAGTGCCTTGCCCTCTGTTAACATTTAGGTGATTGTCTCCTCCTAGGCCCTGCACTAACACAGTCATGTCCTATCAGCTCATTTTGAACAACTGCCTTGATAAGCCTGAAAGCATGACTTTAACACCAAACATCTCCGATCCTAAAGCTCTGACTTGTTCTTTTGTACGTGATAACTGTTTTTGAACTGGATAATTGTTTTTACCTCATGTAGACTTTCAGCTTCTCTAAAAGTATTGCCCCCCCCCCACACACACACCTGGTATCTATTAGATTTTTCTTAGTTGCTTATCACAAAATTTCATGCTCTTTTCAGTTTCTAAAAACATCTTACTAGCCTCTACTGCATCGTTTTCTTGTTTGTATCTATCTGAGTTTTTCATTTTGTCTATACATTATTTTTTTAAGTTAATATCCTTTCTCCCTTATAATCTCTGTACCAAAAAGTAGGTAATGAAAATGCTTTCTTTAATGTTGGTTCTGTTGAAAAAAAATTTAAATGGAGGGTTTTTAAGACTGTAAAGAATGGGTCTCTGCAGCCATAGTCCCTGCAGTCCTCAACAGGCTTTGCACACATTGCCTGCCCTTTCTTGTGAAGTAGAAAAGTTGAAAGGCAAAGGGCACCTTTGAAATTGTTATCAAGGGTAGCTACTGTTAAAGTATGTACTGTAGCTATGGGAGTCAAGATGGACTATAGCTTGCCACGGTGACGCACACCTTCAATCCAAGCACTTGGAAGGCAGAGGCAGATGAATCTCTTGAGTTCAGAATCAACTTGCTCTACGTAGTGAAACTTTGCCTCAAAACAAAGAAACAAACAAAAGCAAAAAATGTTGTAGACCAGCCTCGACAAAAACACCTCTTACCAGGATACAGGTATGGGGAATTAGAAATATAAGATTACGAAGACACGTGATAATAATAGAAACAGAAACTGTAGAAAGTACCTGGAGGACATTTTGGTTAATACTGAAATTGCCTACATTTAGTTTATTTTTCCTTACACTTTTATACCCAATTCAAATGGGGGGGGGAGGTAACAAAAGACTTCATTGCTACGGGAGGTCCTCCCACTCCTCCAGCCTATCGCCGCTGAGATACCAGCCCATTGGGGCGTGGTCTCTCTCCCTTTAAAAAAGCGGCCACTTCCCTCTCCTCTCTCTCTTCACTTCCTGCTCCGCCGGCAACTAGACTCACTTCCTGGTTGCGCAGAGGGCTGACAGTGATCTGTAAGTTTTTTCCCCTTTAAATAAATACCACCCTATTAATCATAATTCCAAACTGGTGTGGCATTGTTTATGACTTACGCCTTCAGTTGGCACCCAACGTTTGGTTTTAGAACCTCTCCTTTCCCCGCTTGGCTGCCGGCCGCAAGTTCGGCTTGGCGGGAGCCCTCCCTTCCTCAGCTGCCGCTGGCGGCCTTGGCCTCCCCATGTGGATTTAAACTCCACAGGCCCGCGTAGTCTCTGCCGCGTGGTTTGCTCTTTTCTGAGTCGTTTTTAAATCTCCCTTGCAAGCACAGCTCTTAAGTGGCACGAACCAGAGCACGCGGTTGCTGAAAGCTGCAACCCCTCAGGGTGACTCTGTCACGTGGAGGCATAAGCGGCTTCCAGGTTGCTCTTCTCTCTATGCCTGGATTCTGGGTTTCTGGTTCCGTCTCTGGAATTGATTTAATTACATTTACTTTGTTGAGCAACTTACATTTTCCAGTTTTTAACAAATACTAGGCGGACTCTGAAACAGGACTCTGTTTTCGTCGCGACTTGGCAACAGCGCCACCTGCTGGATAATAGGTAATATGGCAGTTTTCGTTTCCAACGCGAATTTTACTGTTCTGGTTGCCAATACAATGGGTTATATCATGCAAGGTTTATATGACTATGCGGATAACTTAATTTACTGGTTACTAGACTTCAGTATTCTTTTGAATATTCTATCATTTAGGAAGATCATGGCATTCCTAAGAACCATACAATCTTTACTAGAAACTCATGCAGGTCAGGAGATTCAGGATTCAAAAGAGACAATAATAAAGACAATAATAAAAAGACGTGAAATGATTGAAGAAATGATTGGAGCTGGTGAACAGAGTAATAAGGCACAAGGACAGGATACAATGCCAACACCAGCCATTAGAACTGGCTTACCAAAGGTTTTAGCGGCATACCCTATACTTAATTCTGACAAAGCGTCAACTTCTATAGGCTCAAAGGGAGTCAGAGAAGCTAGATGGACGCAAATAGCAATGAATGATCTAAAAGAAATTAAGCAAGCTATTGTTAATTTTGGCTTGCACTCTGCATATGTAAAGGAAATGATAAGGACTTGGGCTTCTAATGTTAGAGCTACCCCCCATGATTTCCATCAGTTAGTGTCTGCAGTTTTAGATAATGGACCTTCCTTGATGTTTGGAATTTATTTCAGAGAAGAATCCAAACATATGGAACAGCAAGGAAGAGCAAAAGGTGTCGAGGTTTCCCAAGATCAAATTCTTGGTGCAGGAGAATATGCTGATCCACAGGTCCAAGCTCTTTATGATGATGAAGTACTGTGTCTATGTCACCAAGCAGCTTTAAATGCTTGGAATAGGATACAAGATCCAGCAAAAAGGGTTGAATCATATACTAGAATTAGGCAGGGACCGAGAGAACCCTTTATTGACTTTTTGCAAAGATTAATTAAGGCTCTGGACATAGGGGTAACAGAACCAGAAGCTAGACGAATGCTTCTTGAATCTCTAGCTTTTGAGAATGCAAACATAGAATGCAAAAAGATAATTGGGCCTTTAAAGTCTAGATCAGCACCTATGGATGAATGGATTCAGCATACGATGAATGTTGAGACGTTTAGTTATAACGATGAACCTTGGGTAGGAGAAGCGATTTCCACAGCAATGAGGAGACATCAAACTGCCAGGTGTTTTAATTGTGGTAAATTAGGACATCTGAAAAGGGATTGCAGGCACAGAATTTCTAGGAATATTATCTCCTCTGGGAATGACAAAAATAGGAGACCTAGGCCTTCAGGTATATGTAGGAGATGCGGTAAAGGCCGACATTGGTCCAATGAATGCAGGTCAACAACAGACAAACAAGGCAACCCGATACCGTCGGGAAACTCCTTGAGGGGCCTCTCGCAGGCCCCCAAGCCAACAGTGGCCCAGTCATTCCCAGTCACAGTGGAGAATGTGCCTCAACAAGAAAATTAAAAGCTCCAATTTCTGCTGTAAAAAGTAATACTGGTCTAAATGATGAAATACGTGTGGAGGATGAGTCAAAAAACCCAGTAGGACAGAGTAAACTTGTATTTTGGCAGACTTCTATTAATGATCAAAGACCAAAGCTAAGAGTCTGTATAAATGGCACTTTTATTGAAGGCTTATTAGACACAGGTGCGGATGTAAGTATCATTACCCCAGAATCTTGGCATCCGAATTGGCCTCTTCAAGAGGTAGATGTTCAGTTCCTGGGAATTGGAACCCTATCTCATGTAAAACAAAGCACAAGATGGGTTGAATGCATAGGGCCCGAAGGGCAAATAGGAAGACTAAGGCCATATATAGCCAATATTGCCATAAATTTATGGGGCCGTGACCTGCTACAGCAATGGAATACCCAGGTTAACATTCCTGTAGTTCCAGGAACTCATAATTCTGGGAAGGATATGATGAGGTATTATGGAAAAAGGTCACCAGCCATTCAGGCTGTACAAGAACATACAGCAAATACCAAACCTTTAGAGGTACCAACAGCCCTACCTTTAAAATGGCTAACTGAGAAGCCAATATGGATCAAACAGTGGCCTCTAGCTGAAGATAAACTACAGGCATTGGAACAGCTGGTGCAAGAGCAACTAGATGCTCACCATATTGAAGAATCAACCAGCCCTTGGAATTCTCCTGTGTTTGTTGTAAAAAAGAAATCTGGTAAATGGAGAATGGTGACAGATCTAAGAGCTGTCAACAAAGTAATTCAACCTATGGGCCCACTACAATCTGGAATTCCTTTGCCTTCTCTGTTACCAAAAGGATGGCCTCTTATAGTTATTGATTTGAAAGATTGTTTTTTCACTATACCGTTACAAGAAAAGGATAGAGAAAAATTTGCCTTCACAGTGCCTACTTATAATAATTCTCAGCCTAATAGGAGATATCAATGGACTGTCCTCCCACAGGGTATGCTCAATAGTCATACACTGTGCCAATATTTTGTAAGTAAGCCATTGGAAATAATTCGTAAACAATTCCCCAAGTCCATCATTTATCATTACATGGATGACATCTTGTTATCTGATTCAAATAAAGATACTTTAGAAAGGATGTTTGAAGAAGTAAAGAAAGTCTTGCCTAGGTGGGGATTACAAATTGCCCCTGAAAAGATTCAAAGAGGAAATTCTATTAATTACCTAGGTTACAGAATAGGGTTAGAGAAAATTAAAACGCAAAAGGCACAAATTAGGAGAGACCGCTTAAAGACTCTTAATGACTTCCAAAGATTGTTAGGAGACATTTCCAGTCTACGACCAGCTGTTGGGATAACACCTGATCTAATAGTTCATTTAAACAAAACCTTAGATGGTGGTAAAGATTTGAATAGTCCAAGAAAACTGACAGCTGAAGCAGAAAAGGAACTGACAATGATTGAGGAAAAATTACAGGAGGCACATGTGGATAGGGTGAACCCAAATCTTAGCTGCATCCTAGTCATATTGCCTTCCAGAATTTCTCCTACAGGGATTCTAATGCAGAGGGAAGATATTATTTTAGAGTGGATATTTATACCTAATAAACCAAGTAAAAAATTAAAAACTTATGTGGAAAAAGTCTCTGAATTAATTATAAAAGGTAAGCTGAGACTTCGTCAACTAGCAGGTATAGACCCAGCAGAAATTATAGTGCCTTTTACTACTGAAGAAATAAAAAAGTTATGGGAAGATAATGAACCGTGGCAAAGAGCTTGTGCTAATTTTTTGGGAGAAATTAATAGCAACTATCCCAAAAGTGGTAGACTTAACCTCATAAAAAGAACTTCTTGGATTCTTCCTAGAATTGTACGTGATGCCCAATAACTGGAGCCCGTACATTCTATACTGATGCAAATAAATCAGGGAAAGCAGGTTACAAGTCAGATGAATTGAGTAAGGTGGAACAAAGCCCTTATAATTCTGTCCAGAAGGCAGAATTATATGCCATTCTTATGGTGCTAAGGGATTTTAAAGAACCTCTTAATATAGTTACAGATTCACAATATGCAGAAAGAGTTATCTTGCATATTGAAACTGCTGAATTTATACCAGATGACACAGAGTTGACTTCATTGTTTATCCAGGTACAAGACATAATCAGGAACAGGCTTTGTCCGATGTACATAACACACATCTGGTCCCATACAGGTCTGCCTGGTCCTCTAGCCCAAGGCAACGCTGAGATTGATCAATTATTGATTGGAAGTGTGTTGCAGGCCTCAGAATTTCATAAGAAGCATCATGTCAATAGTAAAGGCCTAAAGAAAGAATTTTCCATTACTTGGCAACAAGCTAAGGACATTATAAAGAGATGTCCTACTTGTTCTTTCTATAATCAAACACCGTTGCCTGCAGGGAGTAACCCAAAGGGTACTAAGAGAAATGAAATCTGGCAGATGGATGTGTTCCACTTTATGGAATTTGGTAAATTAAAATATGTACACTACACCATAGACACGTATTCAGGTTTTCAATGGGCTACTGCCCTGAGCTCAGAAAAGGCTGATTCAGTAATCACACATTTATTGGAAGTTATGGCCATCATGGGTATACCTGCGCGAATAAAGACAGATAATGGTCCAGCATATGTATCTAAGAAAATGAAACGCTTTTTTGATTATTATAATATAAAACACATTACAGGTATACCAAATAATCCTACAGGTCAGGCAGTTATAGAAAGATCAAATCGTACTATAAAGGATATGCTGAACAAACAGAAAGGGACCGAAAATACCCCCAGGAATAGATTACATAATGCTTTATTAACCTTGAATTTTCTTAACGCTAATGAGAAAGGAACGACAGCAGCAGAGAGACATTGGATAATGGAAAAGTCTGCTGAACTAAATCAACCGATTTATTTCAAAGATGTGCTGACCTCTTAATGGAAGCCAGGAGATGTGCTACGTTGGGGAAGGGGTTTTGCTCTTGTTTCCACAGGAGAAGAAAAATTGTGGATACCATCAAAATTAATAAAGTTTCGATTTGAAGAGGAGAAACCTCTTGGAAAGGAGAAATGACAACTTATCCACAATGATGATATTCATACAGGTGGTAAGAAAAACATATAGAATGGGGGCAGGGTTCTGTTCTTATCTCCACAGGAAAACACTCATCTTTGAAAAATTCAAGGGACCCTGGATGTTTGGATACTGACAGATGGAAAAATACCTGCCCAATAGGAAATATCAAGAAAACTGAATGGGTTGTGTAAGTAAAATTAAACCATATTTCTAAATTTATAAAGCTGGTTTTGAAGTTGGACTCTGGCTCAGTCCCTCTCCAATTCCAAGCCTGTTAGTAAGAGAAAAACCCAGAGTTTCTGGAGTTTCTGTCTCATGTCAAGAGCCATGATGTGGGACAGAAAGAAATATTGAGTTTAGAAAACATCTTTGCTTTTCTTCATATCTATCATACTTTTCATTGAATATATCTATCATGTCTTTCATTGAATATATATATATATATGTCTATATGATTAATGTTTAAGTTTTTCATAATGAACAATGAGTTTTTCCTGAAGTGACATTTGAAGTTTCCAGGAAGAAGATGGGGCCCCATAACAACAACTCCACCTGGTTGATATGACGTCATGATACTGATAGCGCTACTACAAGACCTGCTTTGGATACCAGCTGCACAAGACAGTTCCAACTTGGTTAGCTGAAATGGTGCACATCTTGTACAACATTCTGGCCAGACCTCCACAAAATACTCAGAGACTATTTGCAATTTTAAAAGACATTGATCTTGAAATTTAACCATCATTTTACTTTCACAGGATCCCCCAGAAAGAACGTCGCCCCCATGACAGCTGGAAGTAATTCTAGAGGACGACGTCCCCTCTCCCAGTAAAATTTACCCCTGGGTTTAGGGACATCATTTAGGGGTTGGGAGGTTTGGGGAGGAATTTTATAAGCTCAGGGATCATTTTGGAAAAAAAAAAAAAAGAGGGAATGATGGGATAATAGATTTATAATTGTGAGTTACTGCTTTTAGACAAATATATTGGTATAGATTCTTGTATATTGATACAAAGTTAAATTATATTGACTATTGTATGCATGCATGTTTCTATGTCTGTTTAAAACATTTTTATGTATTGACATATATTGTATTGATATATATTGTATATATTTACCATATTGCAATGTACATTTCTACCTCTGATTAAGATACTTATATAATGTTTGTGTATTGATATATATTTGCCATATTGCAATGTATATTTGTACAGTGTTTATATTTGGAGGTCATTATCCTCATTTGTTACACAGTTGTTTATTGTCTTAGTCTTTAAGTTAGATAGATATTGAGAATTATATAGACAAATAGTCACTAAGTTTGTCATTTATAATCAGACTAATCAGGTTCTTTAGATATATAGAGATTATACTCAGTATAGATAGATAATCTTCAACTTCTTCAAAGAGCTGTAGAAAATGGCCTTTAATCTAACTCAAGAGTTTTGTGGTAGTGAGACACAATTGCTCCTGGCAACACCACTCTATTCCCGAGAGAATGTTGAGCACCAAAGACACTCCACCTGGAGCCTTCTTTTTGGCAGAACTGGCCTTGGGGCAAAGAAATGCCCATACCCCAACCACTGACAAAGATACAGATCATGCATCAATGGATAAAACAGGGCTGTCATATCCTGCCAAGACAGGGTAAGATAGTTTTGAAAAGTTGCTTGCCTTTGAAAAATGGTATGTCAGTTATGTTAGGCCTTAGCCAATGTTGGTTGCTTCAACGCTGCTAATGTGACTTTGGGTGATTGCCTAGGTAGCTAGTTGTCTCTGTGATTTGTTGCATGTTTTGGAAGTTGTTTTACTGAACTTCCTAATTACCTAGGTAACATTATTTCCCTTCTCAGATCTTCGATGGGGTTGAAGACTATATAAATGCAGTTACTTTCTCTCATTACTTGGCCAAGTTATTTATTATACAAGACCTAAGCTAGTTAGGATATTTGTACTTATTGTATATAATTTCATAGTAGGTTTAGAACTCTCTTATTTAAACAAAAGGGGGAGGTGTTACGGGAGGTCCTCCCACTCCTCCAGCCTATCGCCGCTGAGATACCAGCCCATTGGGGCGTGGTCTCTCTCCCTTTAAAAAAGCGGCCACTTCCCACTCCTCTCTCTCTTCACTTCCTGCTCCGCCGGCAACTAGACTCACTTCCTGGTTGTGCAGAGGGCTGACAGTGATCTGTAAGTTTTTTCCCCTTTAAATAAATACCACCCTATTAATCATAATTCCAAACTGGTGTGGCATTGTTTATGACTTACGCCTTCACTTCATTAACATGATACAAAGGACAACTCAGAACAGCTAATTGCTTTAACACTTTGAGGCATCAAATCATTAGCACTCTGTTGTTTAGGCTGTGAAGCTAACTAGACCAAGTATCCTGAAGGCAGTCACTTCCCAGGTTACCTCATATTACAAAAGAAGGAGCAGAAGTATGCTTTCATATCCTGTCAGGATGTAATGGATCTACTTGTATGAACTATCTTAATATCAAAAGAACCAAGTGATCACAGTCCTGAGTTGGGGCATGCAGCTATTTTGAGCAACCTCCAAACTCTCTGACCGGCAGACAAGGTGGGAATAGGCTCACATTTTTGGGCTTCCACAAAAACAAAAAAAAAAAAAAAGATTGACTGTAGACTCTTTTCTATATTTAACTCTTGGGAGCTTCTTAATTTACCCTTGAAAAGCCTCTGATAGTATATGTTATACTTCATAAATTCAAGCATAGTTAAGAAATTCTGAAATATTCTTGTGAGGCACAGCTGGACAAAGTCATTGGAAACCTTGTCTTTTTTGTTCGAATCTGGTAGTTTTGAAGCTAGTGTATAAAGTTGACTTTAAAAATATTTTTACCTAGTTGGTAGAATGCTACCCTGATGATTTAGAATCAATATGTCTCTGTATTCAAATAGAATAGCAAACATTTGATAGTTATAAGGGTAGAATACCTAAGAAAGCATCAGGGCAGATGCAAAGAGCATGGCCTCTATTTTTATATCTTTGGCTCCCTAATTTTCCACTGTAGGGCCAACGGATACTTGCTTAATTAGCATGTTTCATGATGTGCAGACAGGAATAGTCTACATAATTCACATTGTTCATGACCAAATTGCCAATATTACCAGTGGCACTTGAAAGGGTAGCAGGAATAGTACACATTTAATCATAATGATAATAATAATAATAATAATAATAATAATAATAATGCCTTTTATCAGTTACTAGATCTAAACTTTAACTTATATGTGAAGTGCTTTGGTTTCCTGTGTCCTTTAGTGATATTTAAAGAAGTCTTGTGACTGGTCTTTAGTCTGTTTCTTTCATTGCTGTTCTTTAGCTCTCAAAAAAGAAGAAACAGATTATTTTTGTTAAATTCAATTTTGAGTGCTTATAAAATTAAATGAACTGCTTAAAGTAGAGGTAATGGGGTTCATTAGAATGTTTATGACCTCCTGCTGCATGTAACAACCCAAAGGTACTTTAGGAACCAGCATATTTTCTCTCTTTAAAGCTTATTTATTTCTTCCTAGCCTCAGAATATAGTCTCCAGAAAATTAAATAAATGTTTATTGAGCATGTGCCACGTGAATACAGAAACTGGTAGGGTCAAATATGCTTCTTTCCGTTCCTGTCTTATGATGACTTCTGTCAACCAGATGCCGCATTGTGTAATTGTGGAATCCTGACCGTAGAGTTGTGAGGATATTGAAGAATTGTTCATAGCAATAGATTTTTGCTTCAGGTCCAGTAATGGCCTGACCACGGTGTGCCTACTAAAGAACAGTTAATTTCCTTCTACTATGTGGAGTATTGTTTTCTGAAGTTAATCCTATACCTTCCTGTTATTTCAACTTGAGGTAAACATTAATATTTATCACCTCTTTTATGTTTTTTGTATATGTGCCACCTAACATTATACTCTGAGATTGTCAAGATCCCTCTTTAAACATTTGAGTGATGGGGGCGGGATAGCTTGCTGGTTCCATAGCAAATGATTCATTTTTTTTTAAAGATTTATTTATTTATTACGTATACAACATTCTGCCTCCATGTATGCCCACACGCCAGAGGAAGGCACCAGATCTCAGTACAGATGGTTGTGAGCCACCATGTGGTTGCTGGAAATTGAACTCAGGACCTCTGGAAGAGCAGCCAGTGCTCTTAACCTTTGAGCCATCTCTCCAGCCCCCCAAATGATTCGTTTTTCAATCTTAATTTATTCATATGCATGTATGTGTGTGTTTCTTTGTGTGTTTATGCACACATGTATGTACATCTTGTGTCTTGTTTTGTGCAAAGACCAGACAACCATTTGGTAGAGTTTGTTCTCTGCAATTATATGTGTTCTGAGGATCAAACTCAGATCACGGGACTTACATAGCAAGTGCCCTTACCTACTGAGTCATCTTGCCTTCCTGACATCAAAGAATTCTAAGGGTGTAGGGCTGCGTGGTTTTCTAATGCATTTAGGATTCTTACTGTTTGCATACTTCAACATCTAGACCAGAAGCTTTGTAAGCTAAATGAAAAATAACAGCCTGTCTCAATCATAGTAGATCTACAGAATAATCTATGTGTTTGTATGTGTGTCCAGGATAGCTAAAAATGCCAGGTAAACACCAGATAAACACATGCATACATATACCTCTCCCTCTAGGCAAATTACATGTAGAAGACTTTTGGAGCCAAAGACCCTAATTTGTTCCAAAGTAAAACATTCAAGGGGTAGAGAGATGGCAGGAGGATCACAGCATGCCCACTGGTCAGACAGTTATGAGAGACCTTGTGCCAGAAAATAAGGCAGAGAAGCAGTTGAGGAACAACATCCTGATATCAACCTCTGTCCTCCATATGTGCATGCACATATACACACAGTCTCAATAGATGAATTAAAGAGCATGCTAGTGGACTTGATGATCTGTGAGAAATAACCCCAAATGTGGAGCAGAATGTGGACATGTTAGTTAACATGCGGAAATCCTGAAGGAAAAAGATATATCTAGGAAGGTCAACATTTTTAAAAACTAACATGAGATAGGAGTTCCAGAAGGAAAAGATAAAGAACTGATTTTTAAAAAAAAAAAAAAGTTAGTAACCAATAAATGACAATGAGAAAATGTCTTAATTTTGAAAAAACTTAATGAGCCCCAGGCCAGGTTGCGACCCACTGAGGAAGATATATACATGAGTTGTCTAGAAAGGATAAGTTGCCCATGCAGAGAAAAGGATAGTCAATGCTTACAGCATCAGAACCCTGAAGACTATTGGCAGAAATGGAGTAACCTGTAAGTCTCTTTGGAAAAAGCAGTTCCTTAATATTGGCAAGTAAGAAAGACTAAGTAGCATATATGACAGGATGCTTGGTTTTGTTTTGTCTGTTTTGTTTTTAATGTACTTTTGGCTGTCCTAGAACTTAAGTAAACTAGGTTGACCTCAAACTTTAATTCCACATAACTAGGATGTTTGGAACAAAGCTACAATTACTTGCTGGCTTTCTTTGTTCATTCAACAGTTCTTGGTTTCTTTGTTCTGTGTGCAGAGACTTCTTTCTTTAAGAGTCCCAAATTCAAGCTCTGAAAGTTAGGCTTGTTTTCCAGACTCAATGGCGTTTTGTCATAATGGTTGAAGTAAAAGAGACAAGGTCTTTTTGTGAGTTACCTGTTTCAGGATTTGAATAGGGGGTAAAAACATCATCACACAATTGTGAGGATGAAATGAAATAACACAAGTAAAGTCCTTAGTATGATGTGCATGTATTTGTAGTGTGATATCTGAATAGGATATCTTTCATAGTTTGTAACTCTCTATACTTATTTGAAAATTACACAGTATTATGTAACTTTCCTGTTACATTATATGGTTTGATTCAGATGTATATATATTTACTCAAAATGCAGAAAGAAATAATAAGATCTGGTGATATTTTCATAATAGTCTTTTTGAGATAGGGTCTCTTTATGTATTTATTCCTGGCTATCCTGAAACTCACTATATAGACCAGACTGCCCTTGAACTCTGAGAGAACCACCAGCTCCCACCTCCCAAATGCTGGGATTAAAGGTGAGCACCACTGCATACAGGCCTCATGAAAGTCCTTAAGCATGAAATCTAGGAAGAGATTGGGCAAACTATTTAAACATAATATCACTTAATAACACAAAATTTATTTTGTTGGTTATTTAAGTGAACTCATAAAAACAATTAATTGTAATTTTCATTTTTCCACACCAAATCAGTTCTTCAGTTGATTCTTTACCATGTAATAGAATTTTTTTGGTGTTTTCCCCATTAAAGCTTCAGTATTTGTTTTCTTTCCTCTTCCCTTTTGTAGACAGAAGTTTCTGTCCCACCCAGGCCCGCAGCCATTCAGTCTCAAAGAAACACACAGAGGCTTATATTAATTATAAACTGTTTGGCCTGTTAACTCAGGGTTATTGCTAACTAGCTCTTATGACTTAAATACACCCATAATTCTTGTCTATGTCTAGCCACATGGCTTGTGTCTCAGTAAGGCATTCTCATCTTGCTTCTTCTGTGTCTGGGTGGTGACTCTGCCAATCCTCTTCCCACAATTCTCCTCTGGTTGCCCCGCCTATACTTCCTGCCTGGCTACGGGTCAATCAGAATTTTATTAACCAATATGAGAGACAAATCTTTACAATGTACAATTCCACAGCCTTAGAAAATAATTGACATGCCTTAATTCCACCAGCTAAGCTCAGATATATTCAGCCAAATGCACTCTCAACTGCAGTAGGATCCTTTATTCACAAAAAAGTGTTAGTTTATACTCTTGTTTATATATATTTTATTTGTCTTTTCACATGCTCATGAAATTAGGCAACATAAACTCAACTACTAGGCTTGTTAAATTGTCAGTTGGTAAACTATGGATTCATCAATAATAGCGAAGATTTCACTCTGAGTAGTTAAGGACTGGTGACCTGCTGAATAGGACCATTACATAGGAGTTAGTGGGCCTGGAGATTACTCTTGCATCACCCATTAGGAAGCAGTTTTGTTTGGGATGAATTATGTCTGTGGCATAGTTGCTTTGTCAAATGAAAATAGTGAGACTGTTGTATTTCTTTTTACTTTGCTAGTGTTTTGTAGAAATAGTATGGACTGTTAGAGTGTTAAATAATGTTTTATAGCTTTATTTCTAGATGTTTCTGACCACCATAAGAAGTGATATACTGTATACGGTAGGCTTTCTGTATCTAGAGATTCCTTATTCATAGATTTATTTAACTGCAAATTGAACATTTTGGAGGCCATTTTTTTTTCTTTTTACTGAAAATGTAGATTTTTTAATCTTGTTATTATTTCTTAAAACATAAATTTGCTTAGTGTTTGCATTATTTTAGGAATAAGTAATCTATAGTTGATTAAATAATATATAGAATGTAGATTATATACAAATACAATACCAGTGAATTTTGATTATTTTTTTTTAGGAAGTCTTGAAACAAATTGTCTGCAGATACTAGTGGAAGTAAAGACAGAATGATGGCCCCAAAATGTACATATTTTAGTTTCTAGAACCTGGGCATGTATGTTGCTTTGCAGAGCAGATAAGAATTAAGGTTACAGATGGTTGCTGCCATGTCAAAGTCTTTTTAGTTGCATGTAGTGCCCAATTAGGTATCATATCTAAAAATACATTGACAAGTCCTAGGTCATGATTTAACTCATTGTCTTGTTTTGGCCTTGGAACTTTGAGAAGGAGTCTTCATATATAATTCAGGCTGCCCTGGTACTCACCGTGTAGCCCAAGCTGCTCTCAAGCTGTGGCCATCCCTTCACTTCAGATTCTCTATACTAGGATTGTGGGCATGTGTCACACTCCTGATTTAGCCCTATGTTTAATCTTTCACTTATTTAATTATTTGAATAACTAAAATTCTCATTTAAAGAATATAGTATCCTAAGTCTAGTGTTACTATATTCTGTAAGAATATCATGAAAAATGTACTTTGAAATTTAGGTCTCCTGGTGAGGACTTACATGAGGACACTGCCCATATAAGAACTTACTTTGCATTGAAAGCATGTTTTATCTTGAGAAAGCATTTTAAAAATTGACATAAAATGTATATATTGATGTATGTATGGCCTTGCTTAATATTATAAGTGCTGTACCCACCCACTCTCCTATAAACTGTAGAAAAACAAGCAAACGGGTTTTCACTGTATCATTGTTGGTGATTAAATAAACATACTTTTAGAAACGATTTAGGTATCTGAGTGGGCATTTATTAATATTTGAGAATGATGTGAGGAAAGAGTTCCAACATCATTCCTTCACATGTGGCTATTCATTTTCCCATTCATTCCTTGGTCACCCCTTTGGTTTATGTACGCATGGTAGTGAACATTTCCTGTCTCCAGTTACTTGAGTCACCTTTCTTTTTCCTGGGAACCTTCTGCTTATAGTCTGTGTGGGAATGGTAGTTCCTTTTTACATGTAGTCCTTTGAGTGGGTGTAGCAGTTGGTAGCCGCTGGATTGTTTCCCCTTTGCAGCTGTTATGTACAGGGCCCCTGGGAACATGGCATGTATGTCTTGGTGTGGTTATTTATTTGAATGGATCCATTGGAGGATTACTAGCGTCCTTGGACTGATTGCTGGGCTGAAGGAGTAAGTCTGTGTTGGGCTGACAGTTCCCTCTGGTTGAATGTGCTTTTGTGTATTCATTGGTCATTTGTGTACATTCTTTTGTGAAGTGTCTTTTCAGATCTTTGGACTGTTTTGTTTGAATTTTTTTTTCTTTTAGAGGTATGAGAAGTCTTGTGTTACACCTGTGGTGCCTGTTTGCCGTGTGTATTGTGAATGCCTTCACCACTCTACTTTGCTATTCATTATCTTACTGGTATATATAGACAAGGAAAAGGTTTTTAATTTTAGTGATGTATGTAGAGCAAATATTTTTGTTTCACTAGCATGGAATTATATGGTCGTTTCTTGTTTGATAAATTATTTTTAGGTACAGGTGATTTATAATGAATTAAGGTTATAGTTTTACTTGTAGAGCAGAGATGCAAGCAAGTAGTGTTGGTGTGAGGGTCTCTCCATTGTAATAGCTTGTGTAGGATAGACTTTTAAAATGAGTCAGCTATTTGTATTAGAAAACTCTAATATTGTGTGACTTATTTTCAAGATTTTACAGATAGTTGGACTTCATTTAATTCAAAAACTAAAATAGGCATCATTGCTTCTGAGAAGATTCTTTGTTTCTGCTATTTGGAAGTAAACTTGAGTGTTTAGGGAAATGCTGCTTTATATCTGGTTACTGAAATCTTTCCATTAATCCAGATTCTTTTCTTAGTTCTTTTCTTTGTGTTTTCCTTTCATAGCTCTTGTTAGCATTTGAACATTATCTGTTGTTGTAGGATCAAGAGCCAGATGTTTTTTAAGCTATTTCTTTCGTTGCTGATTCTGGTGGAATTCTTAGTTGTCCATAGTCCCACAGTGAGAAGAGTCCTTCCTTCAGGGATTGCTAGTTTTCCATGGTAGTAGGGAGCTAACAATAATCTGCTTCACTTTCATAATTTCACTGCCCATTACTTCAGTGTATTTGATCCTCTAGCCAGGAAGTACATACGAGTCACAAACCATTTCACAAGAAGATAGCTTAATCAGGTTTGTCCACCCCAACCTCCCCATCTATCTGTGTTATGGACAAAAACATTGAGTTTATTTCTTGATGAGTTTTCTATTTCTTGTTGTGTTCTTATTTGAGTTTAAAATAATTTGCATTTTCATTATACCCAGACACATGTTTCTATTTCAAGTATAAACCCATTCTACATCCAGATACAATTTTTTTTTTCATTTTTCCAAACAACTATCAGGATGAGTAGTTGAGTGTATATTCTGATCATGTCCTGACTTTGTTCGTGGTTAATTTTCTATAAAGAATGGGCAGTCAGCCAAGTGTGGAGGTGCATGACTGTAAATCCAGTACTTGGGAGATGGAGGTAAGGTTGGAAACTCAAGGCCAGCCATGGATACAAAATAGGTTTGAAGCTAGCCTGGGCTGTCTAACAAAACAAGAGAGGCAACAAAAGAGAGCAGTCGAACCTTTTTTGTTGTTATTTCTAAATCCTTGAGTCGCCATCTCAGATGAGAAGTTGAGGTCCAGCAGTAGAGTGGAAAGGTCATGAGACCCCAGGAGTTATGGTTACACTCGAGCATCTTCAAAGTACTTGGCCGAGCACTTTCATTACTATTTATATCTTCTGCATTAGACTCAAGGTTCAGATTGACTACCATTTTTTTTTTTCTGGAAGAAAGGAGAAAGTTGCTCCTTTGTAGAGCTGATGCAGAGTACTTGTAATAGTTTTGGAGTGGAGTTGAAGTTCCTTTGTTCTTAGTGGGAACTTATTTAAGACTGTTTTAATCACAAAAATAATTTCTTTTAAATGTCCATCTTTTTATCTTTTAGTTGAGCTGTTGAGTAGTCAGCTATAATTTGTCTTCCAAATTGAAACCATCTTTTAAACAAGATTTTTATTAGTTCTTTTTAGTTAGTGTACAAAATAATGGGTTTCTCGTGGCGTTTTTGTATGTGCGCATTATTGTTCTTTACTCATTTCCCCTGCTTACCCTCCATTGTCCTCCCTCTTTATCCTGGCCACCTTCCTCTGCCTAATAGTTCCATTTCTGCTTTCATGTCATATAGATGTGTATGGATATAAATCTATCTAAATGTCTATTCTGTATATGAAAAAAATTATCACATTGGTCATTTCATTGCTCTCTCTTGTATCATCCATCCTACTTGCTTTAGACTCCTTCATCACAATGTAGACTACCTTCTACTTTCACGTTATATATGCGTATATAAATAAAATATATTCTAGCCAGGCAATGGTGGCTCATACCTTTTATTGTAGCACTCAGGAAACAGAGGCAGGTAGATCTCTGAGTTTGGGACCAGCCTGCTCTACAGAGTGAGTTCTAGGACAGCCAAGGATACACAGAAACCCTGTCTTAAAAAAAAGCCAAAATAAAATAAATTTTCTTTAGGTATTTTGCATAACATGATAACAAGGATATTCCATTCATTTTCCTGCATATGACATAATTTTATTCTTTATGGCTGACTAAAACTCCATTGTGCATATGTGCCACAATAAACTATTTGGCTCTTGATTGGCCTCTAGACTGACTAGTGTTAAGCATGCTGCAATAAATGTGACAAGCCGAGTTTCTATGTAACTCTTCTCTGTAGTAGTTTCTTCTCTGGGTTTCTTATAACTGTTTGCACATATGTTATCTAGAATGACACGTTTGCTTTCCCTGTATAAAGGATTGCAGTATAAATTGTCTGGTGGCTTCCACTGTTACCTTTTCTTTGGCAAAGTTCATACCTTGACATGAGGATGGGAGAGAAGGTGGACTGAGTGTTGGGCTCCTTTGGGCAGTATTATCTCCCATTGTTTTAAATGTCATATTTCAAAGACTAATAAAATTTTCTGGGGTTTGTCTTTAGAAGTAGCAGATGTTCATCAAAGAAGAATTAGAGAGTTCACTGATAATTGTCACACCTCCTTTTCTGTCTTTCAAGATGGATATGTTCTTGTTAATATTCAGTTTACCAATGGTAGTGGTTGTCTTTCGGGTGCATGCTGGTGGTATCTGGGTATTGGACAATGCAGGTGTAGAAATAAGTTATTGTACAAGTTCTCTCGGGCAGTGCTGTCGGATGTAATTACCATGATCATAAGCACTTATATATAAAATGCTTGTTCCATGTATTCTACATTGTTTTAGTTTCAATTTATATGTTATAAATTACTAAGAAATGGTTTAATACACTGTAACTTTATAGCTTTCATAATTTTGTAGACAGTATTGTTTTGATCAGTCATTTGTTTTAGGTCACTTTGGGCTATTTCTGGTTGTTACTCTTTTGTAACTAGTGCTCTAAAGCCCCTCTTAATAAACTGTGGGTTGCAACTCCATGTGGGGCCAAATAACTTGAATAGGGAGGGCCATTGGCAGCAGTGATAGTTTCTGGGGTACACAATAACCAAAAATTAATTCAAAATGAAATACATAATGAACCTAAGATGTTTCTGCTATGCTTTCCCGTGTTGCATCATGTGACTTCATTGTAACCTTAGATCTAATCACAACAGCATCCATACTTTACCCTGTTTATCCCATCATGAGCGCTACCTGAAACATCATGGCTCAGATTTGAGGCTATCATGTTATGATAGTCTCCTTACTGTCCATACAAAATTTGCAAAGTTTTTTCCTCTTATAGAAACACAGGAACTTAATTACTTAAAAAAAAAACAAAGGTTTTAATATATCCCCACTGTCAGACCGTAACACATTAGATTAGCATGCTTGAACTATATGATGCTAGAATATTTGATTATAAAAATTTCTGTTTGAGTTGCTGACTTAATATTCAAAGAATTTTATTTCAGGATAGGACAATTTCCATCCGCTTCTGAAATGGTCTTAAACATCTGCCATTTGGTACTGCATATTTATGTGAAACAACATTCTCAGCATTGATGTTTTTAAAACCAAAATATCGATATCTCCGAAAGATGTTTTCAATGTGCTACATTAGATCAGATATTAAGTAAAGTGTTTTTTTGTGCATGCCTGTGTTTTGTTTTGTTGAGGCAGGGTCTCCAGCAGTAGCCCAGGTTGGGTTTGAACATAGTATCCAGTGGGAGATGACCTTGAGTTCCTGATTTTTTTTTTAAGCCTTTACCTCCCAGTATTGGGGTTACTGATGTACACCACCATGGCCACTCAGGCAAAATGTCCTTATGCAACAGTAAACAGTCATTTCCATCTCATTAGTAAGCAACTTTGCTTTCTTCTTTAATAAATGTAAGACTGTACATAATCATTATTTTATGGTCAATGTCTTTGTAATTGTAAATGTTTGGCTCGTATACCTACTTAATATGTATGTGTGCCTGTGATCTCATTAACAGTTCTCAGGTGGAATGGGAAAACAAGTAGGACTTTGAAAGCCCTTCCTTACAGAGCATCACTTTCATTAAGTGTCTGTGTAAACCTTAATCACACTAGGCTAATGGCCTGGAAAGCCACAGCTTCTTAATGAGAGCCACAGCAGCTTTAGCTTCTGGACTACTCCACCAGGACTGCTGACTTAGTCTGTCACGTTATCTGTCACGTGTCATCCATTAATGAGTTACGGAGAACATTCATTTCCTTTTGCTTCCATGCTCTTTGGAAAAATTATTTGAAAATTTAACAAAACTTTGAGAATTTTTTAGAATTTACTTTTTAATTATGTGTGTCCCTGTGTGGGTATGTGATCTTGAGTTTAACTACCACAGAGGCTAGAAGAGAGCATTGGATTCCCTAGAGACAGTTATAGGCCATTGTGAGCTGCCTGACGTGGGTCCTGGCACCTGGACTCAGGCCCTCTGGTAGAGTACTGAGTTCACCACTGAGCCATTTCCAGCCTAGCTTTGGGAATATGATTCCATTTGTTTGATTATTCTGTTCTTTTTTCTTTCAGAACAACTCTCATCTTCATTTTTAGCATCAATTTTCCTTATAAACAGTAAACTTAGGTAGTTTAAATTTTAGTGTAACATTTTTGTACAACACTTGGCAAAATTCTATACTGTATCTTTGAGAAGGAAAACAGCAGTGAAGGTACCATTATTTCCTCTTGTAACACAATGCCTCACACTCTGAGCATCTTGCTTACTGGTATTCAGATGCCTTCAAGAATATTAGTGTGTTTATATTGACCTGTTAAATTTGGTACTATGTAGTAGGCCTTCTGGATAGTAGTGATAATTATACCATCTCTCTCTCACACACACAGACTTATATTTGCTCATTATGTATTATTAAGATTCATAGGGAAGTCCTAGTTTGAATTCATTCTAATACTACAAGAAATATAATAAAGATGCTTAAATTTAAATAAAGTAAATAAGGCCAAAAAATATTTTTAAGTGATATTGGGCTTCGCCTAATATTGAAATTTATCTGCTAAAAGATACTCTAGAACAGGCTGGCCATAATAGTTCAAAATAGTGTGTCAGTGAGGGGTCTGACTCAAGATTGGTCTAAAACACCTATTGGTCCTAATAAAAAGATGAATGGCCAGTAGCAAGGCAGGAGCAAGGATAGGCGGGTCTGGTAGGCAGAGAGTATAAATAGAAGAAATCTGGGAGAAAAGGAGAAAAGGAGCCAGAGAACAAGGAGAAGAGGACATCAAGGGCCAGCCACTCAGCTATACAACAAGTCACGGAGAAAGAAGGAAAGAAAGGTATACAGAAATAGAGAAAGATAAAAGCCCAGAAGGAAAGTTAGTTGGGATAATATAAGTTAAGAAAAGCTGGCAAGAAACAAGTCAAGCTAAGGCAGGGCATTCATAAGTAATAATAAGCCTCCGTGTGATTTACCTGGGAGCTGGGTATTGGGTCCCCCAAAAGCCAAAAGAGTAAAAAATTCACACAACATAGAAGTCTTCATTTTGTGAACCCACCGACTTGCCTTGTATGTCTTTTATGTATTTTAGCATTAGTTTTGAGCTTATGGTGTGTTCTCATGCTTGCTTATGCGTTAAGACACCAGCCTAGGTAATCTTCCTTCCAAATTCCAAATTGCCACTGTACTGCCTTCTGCTTTCTGGACAAACTTTAAAAAGTCTACAAACAGATACTTAGCCAAGATGAATAAAATTCTTTTTAGTGAGAATTTGGAATTAAGAGTCTGGTGATGCTAATGAACGTATTATTTGTGGGAAACAAGGAGAAACAGCAATATGGTGCAGTTGAGGCCCTGTCCTGACTGATTTTATGCTAGAGTCATTTGTGAGAAAGGAGCCCCAGTTGAGAAAATGCCTCAATGAGATTGGGCTGTAGGCAAGCCTATAAGGCATTTTATTTAGTGATTTGAGGGGCCCAGCCTATTGTGGGTGGGGCTACCTCTGTCTGGTGGTTCTGGTCCTATCTATAAGAGGCAGGCGAGTAAGCCACAGGGAGCAAGCCAGTAAGCAGGATGGCCTCTAAGTCAGTTCTTGCCTCAAGGTTCCTGCTTCCTTTTAGTTCCTATCCTCTTTGAGTTCCTGCCCTGACGTCTTGGAAGTGTAAGCCAGACAAGCTCTTTTCTCCCCAACTTATTTTGGCTATGGCATTTCATCACAAAAAATAGTTACCCTAACTGGGATAGGCACACTTCTTTTCTTTTTGATGAGGTCTCTCTGTTCTTTAATAAATCTTATTATTAAAATAACTTGTATTCCTTGTAATATAAAATAGTTGTGATAAAGTTGGCACTTAAATACAAAGTGATAGACTTAATAATTTCACTTATTTTATTTTACTGTTTTACTATTTACTTGTGTTTTTATGCTTTAAATCTCAGCATTTTTCTCTTTAAAGGAAATATTACAATAGCCGGGCATGTAAAACCATCTGGAGATGGATTCCACTTCGTATCTGTGTGTTAGAGGAATGTGGGACCCTGAAGATGGAGATGTTTTCCAAGTCATATCTGTGTGTTAGAGTAGTGTGGGGTCCTGAAGAACCAGAGGAGCGAGAACTAGCCAGGGCGAGTTCTTCCTCTTAGCAGTGTACAGGAACAGTTGTAGTTGTCATGGTGGGACTTGCTACCAGATACGTCATGGGTCTGGGCCGTAGTCAGGGTCATTGTTGAACATCTTAGAAGGAACAGGACAGCTTCCTACTGTTAAGTCCTTACAGACAGACCAGATAGGATGAAAGTAACAGCTGACTACTTCAACAAAGTTCCAGGAAGCTGAAGACAGCAAAGTGAAAGATAAATCCAAGTTGTTAGCCCCTCTTTCCCCTGTCTACACACCAAAAAGCGTGACACCGAAAGAAAGAGGGCCAAATGACTGCAATATCAAGAGCCCAGGGAGACTGCAGAACCAGATGAGAGGGAAAGGCAGTGGTTCCCCATGTCTGTGAAGTGGAAGAGCTGACAGCTTCCCGTACTCTCTGGCCTCAAGGGATCAGAAGATGATGGCTGACACTCAGGTTAACTGCAGTCCCTGTATTTATCTGTGAGCCCAAGAGGATACGTGCAAAGTAAGCAGCATAATGGAGCCAGTACCTTACAAGCAGGGAATATCTGCTCCAGTGTGTTTGTAGGTTCAAAGTAGAGAAACGTCTGCTCAAATAGCACTGTCCAATAGAAGTACAATGCTGCCATATGGAGGTAAAACTTTTCCAGTAGCCACATTAAAAATAGGTGATAACCAACTCACTGATTTTTTTCATTTAACACAATATCTACAAAATACTACTTCAGTATGTACTGTTTATAAAACATTGGTACTTTTTATATTTTTTTCAACTAGAGTTCTGAAATAGGTTTATACTTAAAGCATATCTCAGTTAAATAAAATTCTTGAGTTTTTGTGTATGTATACATATGCATACCTTTTTAAAAAAATATTTGTTATGTACACAGTGTTCTGCCTGCATGTATTTATGCATACAGTGATTCCTGCAAACCAGAAGAGGTCACCATTACAGATGGTTGTGAGCCACTATGTCGTTGCTGGGAATTGAACTCAGGACCTCTGGAAGAGCAGCCAGTGCTTTTAACCTCTGAGCCATCTCTCCAGTCTCCACCTTTTTTTTCTTTTTCTTTTTTCTTTTCTTTTTTTTTTTTTTTGGCTAGCCTGATTATTGTGTAGCCTAGGCTAACCTCAAACTCAATGATAATCCTCCTGCCTCTTCCTCCCAGATACTGGGATAATTGTTGTGTGCCACCCAGCTTTGTGAGTAATAATCTGTATTTGGATTTCATAAAATTGCTGTTCATAACATAATGTCACATGCCTAAGGTATTACGAGGACATGACATGCTTGCTAGTGACTACCAGGGTTTCAAATTTAAAATTGACCAAAATCAAATGCAAGGAACAGTTGAGATCGAGTCTCCTGAGACACAGTTCAGAAGCTCTGGTCGTATGGTATGGTGACCATACAAAATAACATATCTCAAGAATATAGGGAAATTATGAGTAAAGAAACCAAACTAAAGAACAGCCTTTAAAACTCTTCTCTGGAAACCAGCCTAGTTCCCTAGTCATTACATTGGAATATTCGTCCTTTCATCTCCGTTCTGGAAGAGCTTTATAAGTGGGTCACATTAGGCTCTGCATTGTGCAATGACATTCTCGGGTCCTCCAGAGGGTGTTAATTAAGATGAAGGCAGCTTACTTTACCCAGTGAATGTCGCTAATCACTTAGTGCAAAAGACACCATTGAGCATCAAAGAAATGTTTATCTCATGTTTTTCAGAGAAGCTTGCATATCAATGAACATGAGTGTGTTAAGAGAGCAGAGCCTCTCTTTTTAGGCCTCAAATTCAATGTGGTGTATACAGCATTTATCTCTGAGTGAGGGGGTCCAGCAAATGGCTCAGTAGCTAAAGGCTCGTGCTACCAAGCCTGACAACCCAAATTTGATCTCCAGAACCCACATGGTAGAAGGAAAGAGTTGCCCTAGAATCACCTGGGTATATACCATGGCATGTACATATTCACACACACACACACACACACACACACACACACACACACATATACAGACAAGTAACTGTTGAAAAAGAAAACTAATAAAAGTGAATGGTTTATTTAGAAATTGCAATAGTGGCAAAGAAGAGTTAATCTGTATTAAGGTAGGCTGGCAAAAATTTTCGGCAGGGTAGGTCACATCTTCCTTATTCAGTGTCTAGACAGGACTGCAGGAAGAACTTCTTTCTTCCCAGAATACTCCTGTTCTCATTGCCCTGCCTCTACTTCCTGTCTGTTGTCCCACCTGTACTCCCTGCCTGGCTACTGGCCAATCAGCATTTATTTAAAACATAATTGAATTACCCGGAACAGAATTTCTTTCCAAGCTCTCTCAGGTTTAATGTGGTTTAGCCAGCACATGTTGGCATGCCAATTGTTGGCAGAAGCCCCTTGTTTGTTCCCGACTGCCCAGAACCAAAAAAATCATTCCCACATCACTTATGGATGACGATTCAACAAAATTACTAAATTTTGCTTCTTTATTAAAAACTTTGTTAAAGAATGCTTGTCCCTTTGATTCCATGAACATAGTTGAGGAGGATTCATGATCTCTGGTGTACTTTGATAACTCACAGTGCAAATGTTAACACAGGGAAATAAGGAAATAACATTTTAATTAAGAAAGTAATTTTGACCTTGAAAACCCCAACCCTGACCAAGGGAATGCTCTTTACTCCTAGCTAAGGTGGCCTAAGGAGGCCTCTCTTTCCTAGCTGCAGGTGTGTTAGTGGTGTCTGTATTTGTGCTCTCTGGAGGCAGGAGCATTCTTCTCAGCTCTCTTCTCCTCTGGCATATCCTGACATGTAGCAGCTACAACGATCCTTTTAAGTTTCAGGGGTCCTCATATACCCCACCTCATATACACCCACCTGTCCTCATCCAGAGATACAAGTCCCTCATAGTGTGGGGAGAATGTTATTTATAGTCACTAATTTGGGGTGGGTTCTGTGCTTTCCTTGCTCCTGTTTTGCCCCCATGAGACCTAGGAAAGATGGTTTTTATCTGTCTGAATCAGTAACCGGCTTCAGAACAACAATACAACAGTATATTCCATGTGTCCTCTTCTAGACTCCCTTTTCCTCAAGTTATTGCCACTTGAGTAAGTTGTCTTAAGTAACTGCTGGATCACATGAAGCATTTAGTTTTTGTTACATCTCTTTATTTTCATTGTTTACCACCTAAGTGAGTTGGCCATTTCTCAAAACTGAAAATGCTTACCCTTAAGTCTAATTTAAATTCAACCAGCCACATTATTATGTACGTTAGCAGCAGTTACTTCAATTATGTTTACTGTTAGTGATAAATCAATTCTTGATGGTTAAAAAAAACTAACACAATAGTGAGACTCAATCTTCTTATTAGCTTGATTACTTTTGTGCCATAGTAAGTAATGTATATCTTGAATGGAAAAATTAGGTTTTTATACATTATTTTAATGGTATTAATTATATTTATATATAATATTACACTATCACATATGTACTTCTGTTGAAGAAACTATTATTGTAAATAAGCAAGGATGTACTATGTATTTCAGTTAAAAAGAAAGACCACTTCATTTCTGTCCCTTTTCTGTTTTATATGTGTTTTGAGACAGTATCTTATATAGCTCAGGATGGCCTTGAGCTCACTCTGTAGCCAAGGATGACCTTGAACTTCTGATTTTCCTGCTTCTCCCTCCAGGGTGCTGGGATTACAGTCACGCAGTCACCATGCTTGGTTTTGTATAATGTTGGGAATCAAACCCAGGGTATAGTGCATGGTGGGTATACACACTTCACCAAATGAGCAACATTCTTAGCACCCTCATTGCTTAAATCCCATGTATGTTGATGAGAGTTCTAATGTTGAAGAGTATTTGTTTACATTTGGCTCCTTAGTATATACTTTGCTAAAGTATGAAAAATTTTGTTGCTTAGAAAATCAAAACAAAGGCAGATGAAGTCGCTCAATGGATAAAGATGCTTTGCAATGTATTAAGAAAATAACTTAAAGAAATTGGTCCTTGGGGTTGGAAAGATGGCTCAGAGAACCTGGGTTCAATAGTGTTGAAACAAGACAACATGCCTAAAGTCGTGTTTTCTGAATCAGTAGATTCTCCTAAATAAATAGAAACTGGGTGGGAAAATCATATGTCTTTGTCATAGCTTGTGTGGAATGTTTTTGAGAGTTTAGTCCTACCTGAATTATAACCATCTATTGGGTCAGCTGATGTAGTTTTTCTAGGCTTCCCTCTTGGAAAGGAGATGATAAGGTTAATGTCCATCAGTAGAAAAAGTGGGAAGAGTCAAAATGTAGTGGCTTAAGATTGGATTATATCTCAGTTGCTTAAAGATAGTATAAGTTATTAAGAACTTGTAAGGCCAAAGCAGGAGGATCATGAATTTGAGGCCTGGGCTATATAGTGAGGGCATTTCTCAATAAACAAATGAAATAGAGGAAATTGTGGGTGATCATGGTACTCACTCATTTATATTCTATATTATTCATATTTTACTTTTGTATTATCTTTGCATAATGCAAATTTGAGTTTGACTACTGAGACTTGAGTTTGTATTGACCATACAACATGGACCCCAATTACATTTTGTGCTAATAGTTAAATTACCTTTGATGGTTTTACACTTGGCACGTACATTTTGAGGCATCAGATTTGACTCTTAAATACAACCTCTAAAGTACCATCTGGCATTCCTGAGAGCTGCCATTGTCCTTCGCTTTTGTTTATAACATTCTTGCTGTATTAGAATGTAGTCCTACACAAGTCCCTGCCAAGAGTACTGTGTAACACACCAGCAATGACTTTCATAGTCGCAACCTGCCCCATTGTATATGGAAAGCACATTTCCTTTCTGCATTTCCCTTGTTGAAGGCTATTCAGGCTATCTCTCACTCTGCTTTGGGAAGTGCTGCAATATGCACTAATGTGCAGGTGTCTGTGATGTGTGGTTGGATGAAATCTCTGAGGTATGTACCCAGTAGTGGAGTAGCTACCGTGTGTTACCGGTAGGACTGATCTGTAGCTTTTGGAGGAACTTGCATGCTGAAAGATCTGCATTTTAAAATGTGCTTTAAATATTCGAAGTAGCTAATAGGTAGTGGGTACTGTCAGGCTTCAAGCTCGCTTCTAGGCATATATTTTATCTTTTCATTTCCTCCTTTCATAGTGTGAAAGACAAATCTAGACCCCCTGGTCTTTTAATTGCACATACCTTTACACTTAAACTTTATGGAGTTAATTTTGTGACTTATGTCTAGTAAACTTGAGATGGTTAAATATTTTCTAATATGATTTGTTAGCAGCAGTTGATTCAAGAAATTCAACTGGTCTTTTTTGTTGTAACATTGTTCTGCTGAGGATGTGCCTGTGTTTGGGTCCAAGAAAGAGCTAAGAGGGCCACAGAATGTTTAAAAGCCATTCATTTCAAGCAGAACAGTTGCTACTTTTTAACCCACCTAACCCAGAATAAAACTGAGACTAAATTGCCAACTTCTCTTGCAAAATAGGAAAGTTATAATAGTTAAGATACTTACTGTGAGAAGGATTGAATATTTAGTTCCTTTTTGGAGGCACAGTCAGGCTTTCAATACTTTGTCTCTACCACTTATTAAAAATTGCTGAATCAAAGTTCCTATTATGTAATTGTCATATTCTGCTAAATAAAAATGTCTTCACCTCCATTTAAAGCAGGATCTGGTGTTTCCAAATACAGACAAAAGCCATTTTTTTTTTCTGATAGCTCTTTCTTTTGCTTCTCTATTCTTTCTTTGCACATAGCACTCAACAACTAAGCAAAGATCTGAGAAGGGAATAAATATTACTTAACAAACGAGATATATCTAAAATGTGCAACAATTGACAGAGACAACTGACTACCTGGGCAATCACCCAAAGTCTCGTTTGCAATGTTGAGTCAACCAACTTTGGCTAAGGCCTAATATACTGACATACCATTATTAAAGGCAAGGAACTTTTCAAAACTATCTTACCCTGTTTTGGCAGGATATGACAGTCCTGTTTTATCCATTGATGCACGCTCTGTAGCTCTGTCAGTGGTGGTCTCTGTGTTTTTGGAGCCTGTCCTGGAACTAGCTCTTGTAGACCAGGCTGGCCTCGAACTCACAGAGATCCGCCTGTCTCTGCCTCCCGAGTGGTGGGATTAAAGGCGTGCGCCACCACCGCCTGGCCAAGTCACTTTGTATCAGACCAAATCTGCCGCTGTGGCGGCTTTTGTTGCAAAACCACAGGTACTTGAGCTTCTGCTAATTCAGGTAGTGGGGTTCCGCTGCAAACTTAGCCCAGGCAGGCAGGGAGGGGTTAATTGCTCCGGCACGATTCTTTGGATATATACCCAAAAGTGGTATTACTGAGTCTTGAGGAAGGTTGTTTTTTAATTTTCTTAGAAATTGCCACACTGGCATTCAAAGGGGTTGTACCCTTTGAATTCCCACAAGCAATGCAGAATTGTTCCCTTTTCCCCACAACCTCTCCAGCATAAATTGTCATCAGTGTTTTTGATCTTGGCCGTTCTTACAGGTGAAAAATGGAATCTCAGAGTTGTTTTGTTTTGCATTTCTCTGATGACTAAGGACTTAGCATAGATCTTAATATACATTTTTCTCTTCATTTAAGTTGAGAACTTTGTCGTCTCACTTAAAGAAAACATGTTAACCTGCCTTTGAGATCTTTGACTCACCAGCGTCATTACTGTTACCGTTGAGGCTATTACTAAGGAAAATAAGGTTCCTTGAACATCAGCCCTGTGATGCTGTGCCAGGATGATGAGCTTAAATGACTACTAAGTGACTTGTGGGGAGGTAGTGCATGCAATGTGATTACACTGAGCAAGAGGACTGGTCCTCTCTTGGATGGATGAAGCAGGGTGCTCAGAATGGTGTGTGCTTTGAAACTTGCAATTACTTCTTCCTGTATGTAGTTGCCTGTTAGGAGTGTGTTTGCATAATGAGAGTACCTGTGTGTGTGGAGGCCTCTCCACTGTGTTTTGAGATGATCTCTCACTTATTGGCTAGACTGTGCCCAGCTAGTTCCAGGGATCCTTCTGTCCCCAGATTCCCAGCTCTGTGATACAGATGAATGCTGCTGTGCTCACCTTTTTACTTTTTACGTGGTGCTTAGTATCAGAACTGAGCCACTATTTCAGGCCCTAAAGATCTTATGTAATTATTGCTTATCTGAAATGTCTGAGACCAAAGTGTTTCAGAGTTCAGATCCATCCCACCCTACCCCCTGGGACTTTGGAATATTTGCATGTATAAAAAATGAGATGTTTTGAGGCTGGAATCCAAGTCTAACCATGAGAATCATTTGTTTTTCACATATACCGTGTATACATAACCTGGCAATGATTTACTCTATATTTACGTGCCCGTCTGTCTCGAGGTCAGACGGAATTTTCTCCTTGTGTGATAGGTACGTGCTCGGAAAGATGCTTTCCTCACCTCTTTGGATTTCAGGTATTTGACTAGAGATGCTTTGTTTACGTGTTTAAATATCAGATAGGTGATAACAAGGCAGCAGTCTCCAGCCTCCACTACTCTTACACAGCAGAAGTGGCTTAGGAATGTTTTAGCTTACCAAAATGCCATGTCCATGTTTTATTTAGCTGGCATTCTTTTATAAGAGCTTCTCAATCTGAAGGATTCTCTGCATTTGGTTTTCATGAAATAGCTTTATTACATGCATTACAGTGATTGAATTTCTATTTCTAAAAATTTTAATGGAGGGTCATTTATAGGAGATAGTTGGAGGGTTTTTTCTATGGCTGCAAGAGCTGGAGTTGCATGCATTACTGTGTCAGTTAAACTTCTGGAAGCAAGCCAGTGTGTTTATGGTGAGTTTCCTAGGAAAGCAGTGAACCACTAAAAGCCTGCACAGTATTACAACTCTTCTGAGGAGAGGAAGCATTAGGAAATTCAGCAGTGAAGCGGCAGCAACAAGCAGTCACAGTGGTAGTAAAGATAGGGCAGCTTCAGCTCGCACATCTCACAGCGAGTCAGTGAGCAAGCACATAGCTCCCAAACTGCTGCCTCGGGAGGCAGAGCGGTACTGTCCAGGGCAAGCTTCTAGTTTCATGTTTATGATGTCAAGTCATGTGATAATACTGTACCATAAGTTGCCAACTTCGCTCTACTCTAGAGAGGATTCTTTGCTGCAGTGCTTTTTCGCTTTTTCTTTCCTTTTTCTTTTCTTGAAAGAGAAAAAATTGTGCAATGTATGTTTATGCCTACACCATGCCGAGGCGACACTTAGCAGTAAATAATCTCTGTATCCCCGAGGTAAGATACTGTTTCTGCTTTCCCTGCACAGTGCTGCTGCAGCACGGAGCCGATCCAAACATTCGGAACACTGATGGGAAATCAGCTCTGGACTTGGCAGATCCTTCAGCAAAAGCTGTCCTCACAGGTAAGAAAACAGAGCTAGCAGGCTCTTTGATTTTCTGAGATTTTCATTGCACAGAATAAAATAAAGCTAAGGAAATACTAAATGCCTCATTGATTGAATATCTAGCTTATTAATTGTGCTGTTGTATGTTTGTGTAGCAATCTTACTGCTTCTAGTACTTAGAGTCACAGCATTAAATCATAACGTTCCTCATATTTTGTCAGTTTTATGGCTTACATCACAGTTTTCCTCTACCTCCTCTTCTCGGCTGCTGTTGAAGCCCTTCACTGTTGAGCAGACAAGGGCATTTGTGTTGCTGTAGAAGTAGTTTGCATCAGAAAGACAACCTGCTGCCTTCCTGTCGACACTGAAGTGCTCCCTGCTCTCCTCTTAGGCAGCTTTTCACTTTTTATCGAGACAGCCAAGTTTTTTGAACTGGGGCAATAGACTATCTTCTTCCATTAATGCAGATTTGAGCTTATTAGTAAGTGCCGAGTACCAGCACAGAAGTGATGTTGGGGTACAATGCACCCCTCGTCACGGTCTGCAAGATTATGTTTACCAGGTAGATCCTGAGCTGCTGCTGTCATTGATCTTCATCCTCTGAGTGCTGCATTGGATCTATTTTTGTTTTGATTCTCAGCATTTGAGCCTTGCTGCCTTTGCCCTCTTTTACTTAACTGACCTTTGTAATCTGGAGCCTCTTTGTTACTGCAGTGCTAGCAGTATTGTTTTAGGTTGTGTGGATGTACGTGACTCTTTACCTTTTAATTTGCTGTGTTTGAAGAGATCTGTGGTCTTGCTTAAAGTTTAACAGTTCATGCTGTGCACTTTTAATAGAGATTGTGAGATGAATGGAAGACATGTACGTGCAGAAAGCTTTAAAAAATATATGGAATTTTGCTTAATTACTCTGCATGGAAAGACAACTTCCTACTGTGGTAAAATTAGTATAATCACTGCTGAAGCAGAGTAATCTGATTTTTCTCAATTAATTAAAGATTAGGTGAGTTTTTTCTCTAGGATAACATACACTAGAGGAATAAAGCTGTTTAAATCAGTGTAGACAAAGTTAAATACAAATACATGCTTTTAAATGATGGAATCGGGCCTGTCTGATTTGTCTCAGGCCTGCCCAGTTTCTGAAACCTTCAGCCTCTTATTAAAAAACCATGCTTAATAATAGAGCAGCTTTAGTGGTCTCTGACCAGAGGAGAAATACAGCTCGGAAAGAGTTCCACTCAGTATAGCTGCTACAGTATGTGACAAATGCCGAGCAAGACTCTTTGTGAGTGTCCTCCCCCTGACCTTTCCTCTTCTACAGCTCTCTGCCTGCTGGCCTTTTGCTAGGTGCATTTTATGCACATCACCTTTAGGTCTACTTCTACTCTTTGTCAAAGACAAAGTTTAGGTATAAGCCCTTATCTATAAGAAGAGGCCATCTCCTAATTTGAAATGCAGGTTAGAGAACATCGTTTTGGTGTGGAGCTTCGGCATCCTCGCTTGCAGAGACTGGAGCGCCCCGGAGGACAGACAGCACATCTAAACTTGATTTGGAAGCTGTCTAACACTGCACTTTACTTAGATGGGGAGAGTCTACAGTTTTCTCAGTTACAGAACTACTGCTACTATTGCTCGACCACTACTGATTACTGTTCCCTTTAAAAACATTTTCTGAGACAACTTTAAGCTATGGCTTAAAACTAAAAGTCTAGGACAGTAGTTTTCTTGGGACTATAAACTGTCTGCTTTATACATTTATGCTACAGAGTATACATCAAAGGAATACTCCACTGAGCTGTTTCTGAATGTTTTTCTGCCAATACAGACTTGTTACCAAGGAATTCTTTCTGGTGAAATTATGATGGAAATATTATTTCCAAAGCTAAATTTAAAAAGACTAAGCATTGATTTTCCAAAGGGAGCTAGGCTCAGGGCACAGTCCTGTCTTGTCTAGCACATGTAAAACCCCAAGTTCAGTCCCTAACACACCTTCCCCCAGGAGGGGGCAAACTCTTGAAAGGAAGATCTCTGAGGAGCCAGCCTTACTCATAAAGATGAGTGAGGCTCATCTTTATTCCAGATGAGTCGTACTTCGTTACATAACCTTTGAGGGTGATTTTACTTCTTGATTTCTCTCTGGTTATTTGGGTGCTAAGTATCTATCTTCCTGATAGTCTTATCGTTTATGTTATGAGCTCAGTGCATTAACCAAACAATATGCAGGTATACCTTAAAGCAAATTAACAGAGCAAATCTCTTTATATAGAACATTAAAAAAGCTGTGTTTGATTTTGCTTTATGCATAAAGACTGCTGTGCAAAGCAAATATATACTATCAGTATGGCAGTTGGCATCTACCAGATAATTTTTATTTTGGATAGTGCTGTTAGGCATTTGAAAGAGATGGCTAATTGGAGAGACTGGTTCGACTATTTGAGGAACCATTTGAGAGAGTGGTAGTTTTATAGAAGCCTTGAGGGTTTTGGCTTTTGTTAATTACCCGTGTTCATAGGTGATCACCTGGAGGACTTGAAACCAGTATGGGTTTGTTTATGTTGTTGTTTTTTTAGAACAAGAATATTAAATGTCAAACCTTATGTAAATTTTATTGAACAAGATATTTGGTGTGTTAGGATTATTGATTTTTAAAAGTAATGTATTTTGGACTTTTTCTGTGTATAAAAATGTTTGGAATTACAGGGAAATAAAAACACAAAAAAGAAAGATCACAATTCTTCCTTAGAGATGACATTCATGTATTTTTGTATATAGCCTTTCTTCTTCTATTAGTATACAGCAACATATGTTAGTAGTAGTAAATAAAATATATACATATATATGTTTGTATTTTGCCAATGGTTGATATTCATAATATACAATATTTGATTTAGTGGCATGGATAATTTCAGGAAGACTATAAGTAGTCTTTAACATCAGCTTTTAATTCTGTGATTTTTTTTTCCCCCATGGATATATATTAGTTCTTTGAGTGAATTCCCTCAATAATTAACATTTAGATAGATTATTTTTAGCCTTTATTTCTTTTTTTTCTACTCTTCTTTTTAAGAGAAAGTCTTATACATCCCCGGTTGTCACTGAACTTGGTGTTTAGCCTTGAGTTTATTTATTTATTTTTTTGTTTTTGTTTTTTTGAGGCAGGCTTTCTCTGCAGCTTTGGAGCCTGTCTTGGAACTCGCTTTGTAGATCAGTCTGGCCTCAAACTCATGGAGATCCACCTGTCCCTGTCTCCCCACCTTACCCCCCCCCCCCATGCTGGGATTAAAGGCATGTGCCACCACCACCCATTTTTAGTCTTGAACGACCTTCACCTGTGTCCAGGGCTTTGTGCATTATAGGCAAGCACTACTCTGTTTTTAGCTTTCATCCATCTTTGTGATTTTGAGATCATAAATTTCACCAAAATTGTGCTTCTTTACCATATTCAGGCTTAGCACATAGAAACAGGTGCTTCTGTTCTTGATGTCGATGGATGTGGAGGTTTGGGTATGTTACACTGGTTTAATTATAGGAATGCCTAATGTGTGTTGAAAGGCATTGTTAACAGGACTAAGGAGTATATTTGTCTCCCATGTAAAATGAAACACAAAGGATGGAGGGTATCAGTGGGACACCGAATTAGGCAGAGGTAAAAACTGATTAAGATTGAGAGTTTAGGGAAGGATAGATGGCCTAAGGAATGTTTATCTTTTTCAGGATCAATGAATGATACATAGAATATGGAGTGTAACAGGATTGGCTTGGTTATTGGTCCTAGTAGCTTCCTAGTTGGTTTTGGGAAACAAAAAATAGGAAGAACAGTATTTTGCACAAATGTGCCTGAAAACAAAATAAACTTTGCTCATGCATGTAACCCCAGCACTTGGGAGACTGAGGCAGGAGACTCACTCGAGTTTGAGGTCAGCTGAGCTACCAGATTTCTCAGTGCTACAGAGTAAATACCCTTTCTCCAAAGCCAAAACAACAAAACCAAAATTACAAAGAAACTAACCTGAATTCATTGTCCTTGTAAAGCAATCCTGGTCTGTGGTTACTGGGCGGGCCCCTAGGGCTGCCAAGCACTCAACTAGGGCTCATCATCTCAGTCAGTGTTGAGGGTGTGCCTGGAGAGACTGACTTGCTAAATCAGCAAAATCTGTGTGGAATCTTACTCCACTGCTTTTCAGGTAAGGACTTTCATGATCCTGCCTGCTTAGCTTTGATCACTAGGTTTTCACTCAAGTAAAAGTTTCTCATTCTTAACACTTTCATTCACCCTCTTGGTAATTAGATAACACTGTGCTTTGAGATGGCTGAGCCAGTTGTTTCCCACCACATGTGCCTTAGGGTCCAAATCTTCATCATGCCTTCGCCACTTCGTATGTCTTTGAATCTCAGTTCTTTTCACTAGCTGGAGTAGCTTTTGGGGTTTTTTTCAAGACAGGGTTTCTCTGTAGCTTTAGAGCCTGTCCTGGAACTTGCTCTGTAAATCAGACTCATTGAACTCACAGAGATCCACCCGCCTCTGCCTCCCGAGTGCTGGGATTAAAGGCGTGTGCCACCACTGCTTGACTTTATTTTTTTTAAAAAAAGAAAACAAACTATCTTTTATTTTACATAACCAAGTTCTCCCTCCCTCCCCTCCTCCTCCCATCCCTTCCACCTTCCCGTATCCATCCACTCCTTAGAGAGGGTAAGGCACATTGCTTTGGGAAAGGTCCAACTCCCTACTATATCTAGACTGAGCATGGTATCAATCCAAAGAGAATAGGTTCCTAAAAAGCCAGTACAAGCAGTAGGGATAAATCCTAGTGCCACTGCCAGTAGCGCCACAGTCTGCCTTAGCCATACAACTGTCACCCACATTAGAGGGACTAGTTTGCTCCTATGCTGGTTCCTTCCCCATCCAGCTGGAGTTGGTAAGCTCCCATTAGTTAAGACAAACTGTTTCAGTGGGTGTCCCCATCATGGTCTTGACCTCATTGCTCATATTCTCACTCCCCCCTCTCTTCAACTATTCTTTGGGAGCTCAGCCCAGTGCTCCACTGCGGGTCTCTGCCTCTGTTTCCATCAGTTGCTGGATAAAGGTTCTATAGTGACATTTAAGATATTCATCAGTCTGACTACAGGACAAGGCCAGTTCGGGCTTCCTCTCCTCTATTGCCTAGGGTCTTAGCTGGGGTCATCTTTGTTGATTCCTGGGAATTTCTCAAGTGGTAGGTTCCTTGCTAGCCCCATAATGGCTTCCTCAATCAAAATATCTCTTTCCTTGCTCTCATCTCTGTCCTTCCTCCATTTCTACTTTCCTGTTCCCTCACGTTCTCCTCCCCTCTCCTTTTCTCCCCTTCTTTTCCCCTTCCACCCTCCCTTCTCCCCCACTCCCATGCTCCCAATTTTCTCAGGCAATCTTGTCTATTTCCCCTTTCCAGGTGGATCTATGTATGTTTTTCTTAGGGTTCACCTTGTTACCATTTACACATTGGAGTAGTATTCAGCAGTAAAAAAACAATGTCATCTTGAAATTTACATGCAAATAGATGGAACTAGAAAAAAACCATCTTGAGTGAGGTAACCCAGATCCAGAAAGATGAATATGGTATATACTCACTCTTAAGTGGATACTAGCTGTAAAGCAAAGGATATTGAGCCTATAGTTCATGGAGAAGTCTTTTAAAAGCATAAATCAATATTCTGTTCAGAACCTTCTTCAACATAGTCCATCACTCCTGGATAAAGTCCAAATTCTTCAACTGTGTCCTGTCATGATCTTGCTTCTCTCTTGCATATTTTATTCTGATCTGCATTTTCACCACAGTTGGTTGCTTGCTGTCCCTCAGACACATGAACTCTTTTCTGGGTCTGAAGTAAGAAGCATGGCTCTAGAACTTTGTTGCTCATTGATATCTGTTTGGATGTCTCATTATCATGTCCCCAGTTCCATTAGCTAATCATGTTTCTTCATGGATTTGTTGAGAGCTGAAATCATGTTCCGTGACCTTTATTTTCTTCTTCTAATAGGATGAAAGATTGAACTCTGGACTTAAAATGTATAATTAAGTGATTAGATTAAAAATATATGTCCATATGTCCAGGATCTGACTATTGGTAACTGAACAAACAGTAATGACAGATAAGGTAGTCATTAATCATTAATTGATATAATCTTAAACTTTAAAAAAAATCCTTATTTTATATGTATGCTTTGCTTGCATGTATGTCTTTGTACCACATGTGTGTTTGGTGCCTATGAAGACCAAAAGAGAACGTTGGCCACCATGTTCTCTACCCTCAGCCTAAAAGCATAAAGTAAAGCCTGGCAAGAGCTCCGTTCACCAATTATGGTATTTGTGTAGCCCGATAATTTGTTAGTGTGTCCTCTGAGTTATTGTGTACTTTGGGTGCAGCTGTGATTTTTGCTACTAAACTAGCAGTTCTGTGGAATTTTACATTAGCACTTCAACCAAATTTGTATTTTAAATGTTTCTTTTAAATTTTATTATAGTAATTTTTGCTTTGTGAGGGGCGTTGTGGTATTGGACACTAGAATCCAGGGCCTCATATATGTTAGGCAAGTGATTTACTATATCCCCAGTTCTCAAATTTGTTTATGTGGTATAGATGATACTAGAATTTATTAATATTTTGCTGTTATAAGATTACTAGTTATGTCCTTGAAATTTTGATATTTGATACAATTACAGACTCCTGTACAAATGTAGCAAATGGTACAGACAGAGACCACCCTCTTTCCACCTCCCTAGTGTTCAGGCTGTGTAAAACTGCACAAGTGCACAGGAGGATACTTGATATAGTCAGTCAGTATGTAGAATACTGCACCAAAAGGGAGTTCGCTGTGTTTCAGTTCCTGTATTTGCTACAGTTGGAGAACAGTTAGAAGGCAGGGGTGGTGGCACAGGCCTTTAATTTCAGCACTTGGGAGGCAGAGGCAGGTGGATCTCTGTGAGTTCTATAAGAGCTAGTTCCAGGACAGGTTCTAAAAACAGAAAAAGCCTGTCTTCCCCCCTCCTTCCCCCCAAAAAAGAAAAAAAAAGGTAAGCATTCACTTTGCTGGCTTTTTTTATTTTACTTTTAAGGAGATTGTGAAATATTGCTTTTTAAAAATCTCCACCCCCTTTTTGTTAGAATAAACCTCTAACCATTTGGGCCTGGTGTTTTGTTGTCTTAATTGATTAATGTAGATAGGACAGGTGGGTTAGGTGTTTTTTCTTGTGTGACTCCTGGTACTTTATATCTTTCAGTGAATTGCTGAATTTTATCTAAGTAAATTTTCACATTTGTTTATAGTGTGCTTGAGTGTTTTCATGTGTCTTATAGGCTGTTGCCCTTTACAGAGTCAGTAATGATATTTTCTGCTTCTTATTACTGTTTGTAATTTGTGTTTTGTTTACCTTTGTAAATTTCTTTGATATTTTTTAAAGAACTTACTAGCTTTAAGTGTTTTCTTGTTTTGACTTTTTTTTTCTTGCTTGCTTTTAATATTGATCCAGTTAGGCTTTTCTTGGATATTTGGAATAAGAATGTCAAAAACTGACCAGGTGTGGCCCTCTGTTAGTATTCCTTCACTGTTAGAAGTTTCATCTAAACCTTCCTCTTACTGTGTGTGTCCTGTAAATGTTTGGTTTTTATGTTTGTTCAGTGTAACATATTCTTTTAGAATTAATCAAGAGCTTCTCCATAACCCATGGACTACTAACTGATGTTGTTTGGATATTAAAAACTGTTCTGTTTTTATGTTGCTTTTACAGAGTTCAGTTCTAGGAAAATACTGTTTCATTTTTAATTCTTTTGGGATTTTTCTTTGTGTTTTGTTTTGTTTCTTTTGTGGTCCATAGTATGTTCTGTGGATATGATAAAAGAGCATGAGGTTGATAAATGTATTCTAGATGTGTTTGTTCTATGTCCTAATTGATTTTCTCTCTAGTTTAATCAGTTAAGAGAATGGTAGTAAAATTTTAACTGAAGTTGTAAATGAAGTTGTAAATATGTGCCTCCTTTTAAGTTCAGTCGGTGTTTGCTTCAAATGTGTCGTAGCTTCGTTGTCTGGTGCATGCACATTTAAGATACCATGTTTCTTGGTAAATTGGCCCTATTTTCATTATGTCAAGGCCATCTCTGATCATTTTCTTCACTCTAAATTCTACTTAACTGAACCTGAGTCAGCTAGCCTGTTGTGCTTTAAAAACATCATATTTGCATGATATTTATCTACCTGCTCATTTTAACCTGCCAATATCATTATATTAAAATTAATTTCTTTTGCATAAAAATAATTGTGTAGTATTTTATCATCTGTTGTGTCAGTGTTTTGATTGTTGTATTTAGATTTCCCCAAGGTCAATGGCAAAGTTGGCTGTCTTGATAGGTTATTCCTGCTTCTCTCTCTCTCTCTCTTTTTTTTTTTTTATTTTTCGAGACATGGTTTCTCCGTAGCTTTTGGTTCCTGTCCTGGAACTAGCTCTTGTAGACCAGGCTGGCCCCGAACTCACAGAGATCCGCCTGCCTCTGCCTCCCGAGTGCTGGGATTACAGGCGTGTACCACCACCGCCTGGCTCCTGCTTCTCTTAATTCTTTCTTTAGAAAGACTTAGGGGTCCTTTTAGCTATGGCAGTTGACATTTCCAGGCTGCCAGCCTCTTTAGTCATCAGCATTGGGATGGATGGGAACTTCATGCCATGTCATCTTTATCCTGAAGTCCCTAGTTGGTTGAGCTTCTGTCTACCTTTTAAAGTTCTCTTATTTTTGTCTGATGTGTCGCATGTAAGTTTTCTAGGTGTATTCAGTGATAGTTATGGGAAAAATAATATTTATTCCTTCCCTAGAGATCCTAAAACAATTACACATTTTTAAAAACATTTTTTTATTTTTATTTTTATTATTATTTTAGGAAATAGAAGGATGAGTTAGTGGTTAATCACTCTAGCTCCTGCTCTTTCAGAGGATCTAGGTTCAGTTCTCTGCACCCTTTTATATGATAGTTCACCACCGTCTGTAAATCCAGTTCCAGGGTATCTGATGCCAATTTCTGGCTTTAACAGACACTAGCACAAACATACATATAGTCAAAACACCCACAAACATAAAATAAAAAATACTTTTGAATCTTTTTTGACATTGTCCGTATATCTGTATGATTCTGATTTTCAGTGCAATTGACTATTCGTGTTATTTTTTAGGTAAATATTTGTCTTCATTGAGAATTTTATTCAGTCTATTACGATCATATTTACCCTAACTCCTGACCTGACCATCAATCAGTTCTTCTCAGATCTATGCACCCTTACTTTTCTATTCATCTAGATTCATCTTTATTTATTAGTATGTGTGCATGCTTGTGTAAGCATATGCCACAAGCATGCCAGTTCTCAAGAAGAGGCCAGAAGAAGATGTTGGACCCCTTGAATTGGTGTTACAAGCAGTTGTGAGGCACCTAGCATGGGTTCTGGGAACCAAACCTAGGTTGTCTAGAAGAATAGTTGGTGTTCCTAATGGTTGAGCCATCTCTCTAGTCCCCTGAAAGTATTTTGAACCAGTCATTTCTACTTGTTACTCCTGACACTATGAGTATTTAAGCTTTATGTAAAACTGAATAAGTAGCATGGTTTTTTGTGATATTCTTGATTTTCTAAATCTGTTTCCCAATTAGAATGCAAGATGTAAGCAACTGTGAAATACAAGGAGTTAATACTGGATCATGATGAACACTGGTCAGGTAGTATAGAGAATAGGACTATTGAAAGTTTTAGCTTTTGAAGTGAAATAAAAGTAAAATTCTGATTTTTTATAACTATTCCATTGATTTATTGTGATGGAAAACAAAAATTGTCAATAGCCTAATGCTTTATCAGTTGGTAAGTGTTGGGGAAACAACCACATAGCATCTTCCTATGCTGTTCTTTGATTCCATTTACTTTTTGGCTCAGCTGTCAGTTTGGAATAGCTCAGCAGCAAATATTTTCTTAATTTTGAAGAATTTTCAAAGACTTTTAAAAGTCACTGAAAATATGACATGAAAGTTTTGTCATTAAACAAATTGATGTTATTGAATGGTGAAATTATAGGAAAGATCACTTAGGATTGAGGAGGCATTGTTAATTACACACTAAGATAATTAAACTCTAATTAAAGTAAGTAGCTCACTGTTGGAGAGTTTGCTAGTGGAACTTTTGCAGAATACCATCTTTCCTGCTTTGCCACAGCCTTGCTGTATACAGTCCCAGCGTTGCTGTGTAGTGGTACCCGTCGGCTGAGGAATCTGGAGTAGAATATGATGTAAAACGTTATGTTACCTTGAAAACCAAGCCACCTTAAAACAATCCTGACTTCTGTGTCGAATGTGTCCAGGGATAGTTGTGGTAACACCCGTGTAATAATACCTCTCAGCCTGCTCTAGGTATCAGTGAGGAGAGTGTCAGCTGCTCGTAGACGGCAGACTCCTTTACACCCATTTGCCTAGCCTGCCATTTTGATGGTCCTAGACTAGGAATGGGTGAAGTTCCTGGGACCCCAGGAGGCATGGTACTCTTAACTTAAACCTTTTGTTAAAGGGATCTTACCACAGGCAACAGGTTTATGTCTAAAGAGGTGGAGGTTAAATGGTTAGAAGAGGCAGTAGTTGATTATCAAAGGAAATGTGTGTATGCATGCCACAGCTCATTACTCTTTCCATCACCCATCTGTTCATGTATGCAATGAAATCATTTACTTATTTATTGCCTGATTCTCATCCCTCCTAGTATTAGATTCTTGAGAAGTGGAATTCTCTTTGTTTGTTGTTATGATCTCAGGACTCTAAATAAATACCTGTAAAATGAATGATCGGTCAGATGAATATTTATTGATTGACTCGAACAGATTTATTCTAACAGTGTAGTAGTTTTTTATGACAAACAAGGCAAGACCATAAGAGTGTGAGGAGGCAGTTCACATTCTGTGTGAGTCAGGAAACAGAAAGAGACGAATTCTAAAGATCAACTCACTTCCTTTCTTTTATGCAGCCTGGATTTAGGTCCAGGAGGATTCATCCCTCCCCAGTTAAATCTCTTTGGAAATGCCCTCACCAATATGCCCAGAGGTGCATCTCCTAGATGATTCCAAACCCAATCAAGTTGAGAAAATCAATTTTTATAATTTATGTAGATTTACTAGTTATATTTTGTAGGCACAGAAACACACACACACAAACACACACACACACAGAGAGAGAGAGAGAGAGAGAGAGAGATGCTTGTGCACCTGTCTCTGCAATTGCAGACATGTGGTATTTCATGGCTAAACACCTTAGCATATACTCTCTCCTAAGAACAAAGATATTAGCCTGTATAACCCAAATGTAGTTGGGAAATAAAACATTAATACGGTATTATCTCAAGTGTAATTCAATTCATCTTTCTACTGTTTTATAGAGATGGTAAGGCCTATGAGCAGAAAAGAAGCCTGGGAGGGTGGGGCAAATAAAGGGGAAAAATGAGAAATCTAGCAAAGTAACAAATTCAGGGGCATTTCCTAGAAAGTACTCTTCTCAGTGCAAGTGTAACTGCAGGAAGTCTGTCACGCTTACCAAGAAAGTTAGTCAAGGATGGAGGCAAAATCCTAGGCCCTGAATACAGACAGACAAGCCGTCTATATTTCAAATAGTCACATTTAAGTGACATTGGAATATCATATTTGACCTTATGCCCCAGAACAAGGGGAAGAAAAAGGATTTTAACTGAAGCAGATCTTTTTTAATACTTTTAAAAATATGTGTAATAGGGGCTGGAGAGATGGCTCAGCGGTTAAGAGCACTGCCTGCTCTTCCAAAGGTCCTGAGTTCAATTCCCAGCAACCACATGGTGGCTCACAACCATCTATAATGAGGTCTGGTGCTCTCTTCTGGCCTGCAGGCATACAAGCAGACAGAATACTGTATAAATAATAAATAAAATAAATAAATATTAACAAAAAATATGTGTAATATAGTAATCCTAATCCCGAGACTTACATTTTTGTAGTATTGAGCAAGTATGTATAAGCAAGGCAGGTGCTAGGAAGAAGAGGAAGCACTGCGGAGCAGTGAGGCAAAACCTCCGGGGCCCGAGTGACTATGTGCCATGCCTCCATGAGCTGCTGAAGAGACCAGAGCCCTGGGAAGAAATGGGATATAAAGGGTTCTGGAGAACAGGAGCTGGAATAACTTGTTCTATGCCAGTGGTTTTCTGTCTTTCCCAGGGGTCTCCTGAGACTGTTGGAAAACTCAGATATTTATATTATGATTCATAACAGAAGCAAAATTACAATTATGAAGTAGCAACAAAATAATTTTATGGTTGGGGGTCACCATAACATGAGCAACTGCATTAAAGGGTCACAGCATTAGGAAGTTTGAGAACCACTGCTATAAGCAATAGGCAAGTACTCAAAAGATAAAAAGAAAGGGAGGGAGGGAGAGAAGAAAGGAAAAAGAGGCATTGTAAGAACTGAAAAGTCCTTATGAAGTGTTTCTTAATGGCCAAATTTAGGACAATTTGACAATCAAAATAAATTATGATAGTGCTATATTATATAGTGAGTTGGATAAAACAGGAATAACTGAGTATATGAATGAATAAAGGGGGCTCCTTAAGATCTTAGTCTTCTTTTCTGTTCATCGGTTTGGAGGGACTGTTTGAGATAGCAAATTAATCATTGCTTCAATCACAGTAAAAACTGGTATGGGCAAATGTCACGTTGGGGGGACTACATTCTATTAACATATTTGTATATTTCTGCCTATCTGCCCATAAATTAAGCAGTACTTTGTTGGGTTCAAAATGAGCATCACCAATGAGAAAGTCAGATAAACCTGAGAAGACCCCCGAGACAGTTGCCATGTGTCTAGGGCACGGACACTGAAGTATTAAAGACAAACACATCCATGTAGAGAACATAGAAAGCTCAAGGGCAAAGCAGTACAAATTGGTGAGCCTGGCAGGCAGGAGTCTTCTCTACTGATTTCGTAAATTTTCTGTTTGAAATTATTTCCATGGAAAGGGTTTTAAGTTTTACTACAGAAAAAGAGAAAGGGGTTGCCACTGAGCTAACAAGTTTATATCTACGGTGTGTATGCTGGTTTCCCTACTTTCCACTCCAGCCTTCTTTTTAAGTTGCTAATTAGGAGGAACTCAGCCTCCCCACACTCATTCCCATTTTCTTTCCAACGACATCAGTGGTCTTTTGTGTTTGTTGTCTCAAGATTAAATGTTTCTTTCTATGAATGAAGTTTAAACTTCCCTTGTCATTTTAGGCCAGAACACTTATGAGCACTGTCACAGTTACCAGTTCTTTCTTTATCTTGTTTTGGAGAGTACCACTGGGCATTTATTTAATTTCTTGAAGTTGTTGGGAAGCAAATGCTGTCTGTACCTTTTGTCTTATTTATTTTTCTACAAGACCACAGTAGACTGTGTTCCTAACTGGGTGACAGCACAATGTGCTCCCATCCTTCCTGAAGAATATCCTACCATAGTTGCACACTAGATACACTAACTACTTCTCAGGAAGCTTTTTAACCAAATTAGCATCTTAGCTTTGTGTGGGAATGGCTACAACATGTGGACCGAGCAGTATTTTCTCAAGGAATGGATCAAGCCTACTTGGAATATCTTGATTTTATACATTTGATCATAACCCTCTGACAGTTCGGAATTGCTACACTTCTTAATAATTCATCCCCCCGCCACCCGTGGACATTGGATGTCATCTGAATGGACAGATTCCCCTGACGGGGAATGGGGAGCAGAACAGGGATGGTGTGCTTCAATTCCTTTTGAGAGAAAGTAGAACCTGTGTAATTATCTGAAGTGACTGGATCATTTTATATATGGAAATTTCTTTTAAAGGAAGTAGTACTTAAGAGCTTAATTGGATAGAAAATCAGCCCCAGCTAAGAGAAGCTTACACAGTGGCAAGACTGAGTGGATCTGTGGGCTCTGAGGCACACCCTCCTGTCTGAGCACACCACTCTACTTCGTGAGACAAGTACTCTGTCTACCAACTAGTTCTTAGGTTTAGCTTTAGCCTTCTCCCTCTGAGTTTCTTTTCTTCCTCGTCTGTGAGAAAAAATTTATTGCTCTTTATAATTCTAGTTATATGTATTTGGCTTCAACATTTAATGGGCCCCAGGTGAATGAACAGAATCTTTTTTTTCTATTGATGTTCAATCTTTCCATAGGTTGTTTTTCTATTGTTCTACTACCCTCTATTGCCCTGAGAGTGAATGATGTATTACTTCTGACAGGACACAAAATGACTTGTTTTAAAGAAGTTATTAGAATGCCAGGGGCACTAACTGGCAGATCTGGGATCTCCGGAAGAGGAATGCCATCGTGCACGTGTTTGCAAAATTAGTCTTCTTTTCATTTTCAAAACCTATTAAGAAAAACCAAAATAGCTTCTTGCTTATACTTTTTGCAAAAAAAAGTGAACATCCCAAATAGAAATATGAATGATGATGTCTAGAAGCAAAGGCCAGCTAGGAATAGAGGAGGGGAGGAAATTCAATTAAGAGTGGAAGCAATATTCAGACCTCTTTAGTGTCATCATCGCAGAAGTTTGTGCTTCTGCTTGCTGGCTCGGAAGGCTGTATTTCCTGCACAGTGTTCTCAGTGAATCTTAGAGATACTTAGCAACTCAACAAATACTTTCATAGAAAGTTCCTGGACCACTTTCTGTTTCCTTTTAGTTATTGAGCCATGGTGCCTATGTTAGTATTGCCCTCAGGTACTGCAAGTATTTGGAGGCCAAATACTATGCTGAAATATTATATGATATAATTTGAATTAATAAGTTTTGAAACAAAACAGTCTCCTGAATGAGAAAAGGGTTATGAGTCACATCCATATATACATGCACTTTAATACGGCTTTCTTCTAGGACAAATGAAATAATGTTGCTGAGTAATTAATAATTTATATGGTTTGTTTCTGAAAGAAAAGAATGAAAGATTAGTGTCAATCCTCTCCCACCTTTAGGTCTTTATATGATACTTTTTAGAAAAAAAGTATTAAAATTAATAGATTAAACAAAAATGAAAGTAATATTTTTCTAACAAATAGTTTCAAAAATTTGACTATATTAAGAGCCTTAAAGAAAAATTTAAGTATATTAAAAGCCTTAAAGCCAGGTGGTAGAGACCCACACCTCTAATTCCAGCTTTCAGGAGGGAGACAGATGTAGGTGGATCTCTTTGAGTTCAAGGCCAGCCTGGTCTACACAGTGAAACCCTGCCTCAAAAAGCATAAAAACAAAACAAACAAAAGCTTTAAGATTCAAAAAGATATTGACACATTATCCATTTTTTTTTTAACAAAAAGCTCAAAAGAGATAGAAATGGATATAGGAATGTTCTGAAAATTTTATTCAGAGAACAAAGTGAGTGAGAGCCTCTGAAAACTTTGTAGATGGCATGAACACTTAAACTAACACTTACCCACTGACATCACAGACTTCCTTCCTATGGATCAAAGAAAGTCCTGCAAGATTCCTAACATCACTTCGCCCTTGGGATGCCATTGTTCAGTGGTGTGGTGGAATTAGCAATGATTGAGAACTAAACTGGGCATAGAAATAGTATTCTGGGGGCAAGCTATATCATGTTCAAATTTTAAGAAACTATGTCCAACCAATTGGCAGAAATAAAATTATCCCCTTTGAGGAGTAAACTAGCATTTTTAAAATTTTTATTATGGTATGCTTTTTAAATTGATGTGGGGGCGGCTAGAGAGATAGTTCAGAGGTTAAGAGCACTGACTGCTCTTCTAGAGGTCCTGAGTTCAATTCCCAGCAGCCACATTGTGGCTCACAACCATCTGTAATGAGATCTGGTGCCCTCTTCTGGCATTCAGGCATACATTTAGGCAAAACACTATATACATAATAAATAATCTTTTTTTTTTTTAAAAAAAAAAAAAGGGAGAGGAGTTGAAGCCCAGAGGCTAAAGATCTTCCAGTGGTTAAAAGCACATAAATTGGTGCGCGGGTGTACGTGTGTGCACACGTGCACATGTGGATGTCATAGGACAGCTGGCCCAGTAACATCTGAAAGATGCAATGTGAGAACTTCTTGGCCGAAGTAGGCTATATTTTTCTCCTTTCAGACCTAACAATTTCATGTAGCATCAGCTTCAAATTGAGGCACTTGAAAAATTATCAAATGGATAAAGATTCCTTAAGAACATTGCTAACTGAAAGGTGAGCAGTCTCTATGTAGTTCACACACAGCAGACTTCCTCCTCCCAGCTTATCTGAGTGACAGCTGCCTTTTGTACCCCAGGACTTGTTCCCGTTTTGTAATTGTAACCAACTTAGAGCAAAAGTCTTCTTCCTTAGACGTCTCACTCCATCCTCCAGCCCATGCCCGAGTTCTGGGAGACCCTCTCACTCTCTACTTGGGCACCATGACCTAATTAACCCGCAGGCTAAGTTCTCCCTCACTGCAATCATCAGCCATGTTTGTTCAACACTGATACAGTCGCAGCGGTGTTTGGCTGGTGGGACACTCAGAAGTATTTCTCTGAACACAAATTATTCCTTCAGCATTCAGGTGTTGAATGTTTTTTGAATTTTGTTCGTGTGGATTGGTAGATAGGTACAAAAGAACTGTTTTTCTTCAGTTCAGTGTGTCAGCACTGGGATGTGAGTTATTGGGTGGTTGGTGCAGATACAAGAATGGAAAGCCCTGCTGCCTTCTAGGGTATGTCTTCATGTACTAACAAAGTGAGTCTGCTTTATGCACAGATCTCTTTCCTTTATACCATAGTATAATAAAAGGCGTAGATTCTTGAAATTTTATTTTGCATGGAATATGAAACTACCTCAACAAAAAATTATTAAATATATTAAATATATTCACAAGAACTCTAGTGCCATGGAGTATTCCTAACACTATATGTGTACTTTTAAAATCTTTTTTCTGAGTATACTTTCTTTCGTTTTTTTCTGCTAATTTATAACAAGAAGAAACCCATAAATTTTATTTTGAAAATCAGTAGTAATGATTTATTACACACGCAGTTGCACACTCATACACTCAGTAGTAATGATGTATTACACACACTCACACAGTCACACTCATACACACATCTGGTGGTCAGTTGGGATGATTGGTCCTGTGTCTTTCCTGAAGCAACTTATGGGTTACTGTTAGTTACATCATCTGCCCTCAGATAGACCTGTCTCCAAAGTAATTTTCTCTAAGATGTGATAGTTTCTCAGTTCAGTCTGTCATTAAAAACTATAGATTTAGCCGGGCGGTGGTGGCGCACGCCTTTAATCCCAGCACTTGGGAGGCAGAGACAGGCGAATCTCTGTGAGTTCGAGGCCAGCCTGGTCTACAAGAGCTAGTTCCAGGGCAGGCACCAAAGCTACAGAGAAACCCTGTCTCAAAAAACCAAAAAAAAAAAAAAAAAAAAAAAAACTAGATTTTCACAAAGTAGAGGAAGACACTAAATGTGCCCAGGAAATAATTAGATCCTGGGTTTAAAATTTTTACCCTTTCAAACAAATTTTTTACTTAAATCTATTAAAGTTATGAAGATGATAAAACATTAGGCTGCCAAGAATCCCAAAATAGCCTGCTGAGATTTTATACCAATTACAAAGCTCTTAGTTAGGTAATCTTTGTCGCTGTTCTTAGATAATTCTATGCAGAAGCTATTACACAAATGACTGATTCTATCAATTGACTCACATTTACTCAAATGAATGTATAGTACCTATTGCAAATGGAATGAGAGATTGTGTGAGAAACGTTTTCAGTCTCTGGCATAGCGCGTTCTTTAAAATGTATGGCTGTTTAAAATGTAAATTTATTTGAAATAGTTTCTATCTTTGTCACATTAGGTTTTATATATATGCATATATACACATAATATAATTCAAATTTTGTGTCTAAATTTATTTGGGCTGGAGACATACTTTGAAATGGTACAAGATGAACCAGAATATTGTCCCTTATAAATACGACCAGGCATGAACTATCTGGCTGTGTAATTTTTCATTGCTTAAAGAAGAAAAAACAAACTAGAAAACCCTGCATGGTATAGGTATAGGGAAGGACTTTCTGATAGGACTCAGTTGCCCAAGAATTAAGGCCAATAGTTGACAATTGACAAGGGCAATTTTATGAAACTAGAACACTTCTTTACAGAATTAAAAAACAGCAGCAAAAACAACTGGTTGAATCAAAGCCCACCAAATGGGAGAGAATCTTTGCCAGTTTTACAGTGACGGGCTTAATATCTGTGTTATATAAAGAATTCAAAGAATAAAGCATCAACCAAACAACCCATTCAAAAAAAAAAATGGACTTAGGCTCTGAACAGTGAGTTCACAAAGGAAGAAGTAAAAGCAGCTAAGAAGTATATCAAACATGTTCATCATTCCCAGCGGAAATGCTAGCTGTAAAACATATTCCCCTTGTCAGAATGGCAAAGATCAACAAAACAACATACAGCAAATACTGCAGAGGATATGGAGGAAAGGGACCCCACGTTCACTGTGGGTATAATTGTAGACTGCTGCAGCCACTCTGGAAATCAGCACAGGTAAGCCCCAAAACACAAAATTAATCTGTATGAACCATCTTTACCACACTTCATCATATACCTGAATGCTTGACATCCTACTTTACAGGCACTTGCTCAGCCATGAGCATTGCTGCTCTAATCACAGTAACTAGGAAATTGAAACAGCCTAAATGTCCACCAACTAATGAATGGATAGTGACAATCCGGTACATATATACTATGGGATACCCATTCAATTGTAAAGAAAAATGAAATCATGAACTTTGCAGGTAAATGAAATTAGATGGAATTTAATTTGTAAATGAAATTAGATCAAATAAGGTAACCCAGACACAGAATACAGTTTTTTCTCCAAGTCTTCAGGTATGAATATATAATCTGAAGTAACTGTAGATGTCAGGGAAGTAAAAAGGGATAATTGGAGTGTGGGAGAAGTCAGGAGCATAGAAGAGCAATTGAGACAGGACTTGTAGGATCCAAGGGATCTGAATGGGGAAATGGGAAAAGGGGGGGCTTTAATTAAGCAGGGAAGGGATATAAGTATAGAAGAAGGGTAAAAATAGCAGTAAGGATGGCTGAAAAGTCATAGGAATCACACTATTAACTATCTAAAAGTACTCATGATACATGTGAATGAAAATTTCCTTTTCTGGTTGGCAATGTTTCTCTTGAGTTGTAGACTATCTAACAAAACTCCAACACCAGATATGAGAAGACCTCTTTTGAGTCATTTGTCAGGGTTGCAGACTCCCTAAACATTATAGGCTACTGCTGCTGCCCTTGGTTGACCCCCCCTCCCCCCCCCCCGCTCCAGAGGAACAAATTAAGTCCCCATTGCTGAAGCCACCATGCATATTAGACAGAGAACCTGAGCTGGGTCTAACCTGCAGTCTTCCTGAAGACTCGCGTTCATGATACCAAAAGGCGTCATGCAAGCTTTCTAAGAAGAAAACAACCAGTGGCCATACCCACTTATGATAACTGTGAACCACCACAGCAACCAACATGGTATGATAACTTAAGGGGGAAATAATGGCATACCTAGCTTTGTGGTAACCAAAAGTCTTCTAATTTTACTTAAAACTGCCTCAATAAAAAAGGGAAATCATACCTGGTACTGGAAACCAGCTCAGCTACCCAGGGCTAGTGAAGTCATGGATCTTGAAGGAAAACCTACAGCCACCATTTAGTGAGCCAATATAATACCTAACTACATTCTAAGTATTTATCTTTATACCCACAGTTAAGTGTAGAAACTTTTCTTTGAATCAGATGGAGACTATCTGAAAGCAACAGCCAATCAAAATGCAGAATTTAGGAGCCCAGTACCATCTATAACACAAGTCATGTTCCTAAGGCTCTTGTGGACAAGGGGTAGAGAGATTATAAGAAGCAGGAAATTTGTTGTGAGAACATGTCTTTTAGAAGTGCCAGAGAAATTATACCCATGAAATCTCAACAATCTGAGTGTAATGTAGATGCCATGCTTTTAATTCAGTGGAAAACTATTATAAGTTTGCATATATAAACTTAATTCTCCAGCATAAGTCTGGTCTGCTGTCTGCTTTTTAAAATGACTTTCTTCATCAGGTGTGGTGGTGCACACCTTTAATGCCAGCACTTGGGAGGCAGAGGCAGGGGGATCTCTGTGAGCTTGAGGCCAGCCTGGTCTACACAGTGAGTTTCAGTGTTTAAAATGACTTTCTTACCTTTAAAAGCTCAGGAAATGTACTTGAGAAGATAACTTTTGAACTAGCTTGTGAAGAAAAGTGTTAATAGCGATTAATAAACTAATTAGTTTTGTGACATATGTTCTATAAAAAAAAGTTTCACTCCTCTGAAAAATGCTGCCTAAATTATAATTGATTAAGGAGGGACTTCATGTTTTATGAGTTACAATTACAAATTCACTAATAGACCACAAAGTAAATTATCCAGAAGAAAAAAAATGTTGATATTTAAACTAATCATGCAAAATATTAAATAAGAAAAAAATAAAGATAGGATTTAGTTCCTTTTTTAGTTTTTTTTTTTGTTTTATTTATTTATTTTGAGATAGGATCTTCTCTTATAGTCTTGACTGGCCCAGAAACAACAGCAGTCTTCCTACCCCTGCTTCCTGTGTTTTGGGACTGAAGTCATATGCCACCATGCCCAGCCATATTTTGTTTTGAGTAAAATGCAATAACCGAATAGAAGTTGAATGTCTGTGTGCTCAGCTAGCTTATGCTTGTAGTGGAAACACCAAGTAGGGGGGTTGTTGAAAGTTCAAGGCTAGCATGGACTCTGTAGTAAGACCTCTCAAAAGACAACCAGAACCACAACAGCAAAAAGCAAAAACAAAAACAAAAAAAAACCTCAGTCAATTAACATGAGGACTTTTATTTTAGTATAAGGATAGTAAATAGTATAGCAAATGATGATCATCTGCTTATTGAGTGTACATGTCTTATTGGATGCCATCTCTAAAGGCCCCTAGGTACAAACCTTTAGTTAGCTGTATTAGCTTTTCTTGTTGATGTGAGACTGAGCAGTTATCAGAGTCTGGGTTATTTCCAAAGAAAGGAAATGAGTGAGCTCACAGTTCTGGAGGTCCCAAAGCATGTCACTAATCCCTGCTGCTTAGCTTTGCTTAGGCCTCAGTGATGGGAGCAGATTAGAGCACGATGGCAAGATGGAGAGCAAGAACAACCACTGGTCAGGCTTGCTTTTATACTGACCCATCCTCGAGGACACTTGCTGTAGGAGACTAGCACTCATCTCTGCCAAGACTTCTCAACTTAGCCCCACCACCTCTCAATGTCGCCATACTGGGGACCCAACTTAGAAGTGTGAACTCTGAGTAGAAAAACCTTGGCATCTTCAAAGATTATTTTGCATGCTCTCTCAGGCAGAGCATGTACCAGAAGAGTTTTGAGAGTAGTTCTGGGGAGGAAGAGGAAGTTTCCCACAGGGGCTAGGCTTTTACATATACTAATGTTCTAAAGGAAGAGGCCCACCAAGCATAACACACATGCACTTGGGAGGATCAAAAATTTAAGATGTGTCTGGGCCACTGAGTAAAACCATCTCAAAAAAAGAAAGAAATGGGCCAGTATAGTTCAGAAATACTCTTCAAGACTCAGGCTGGCTCTAGGAGTGAAGCCAGACTGATGATGCCATTGCTTAGAAAGCAAGTCACTCTAAGAAAGGATTGTGTTCACTTTTCTAGTGTTTAATGGCCATGCGTTGTTTTCTGTGTTCTCATCCTATCATTATCAGCAGGGAGAACTTCCATTTCTTCAGTATTAAACATAGTGCTAATTCTAGGTTCGTGTTATTTTAAAGTTTGTTTCAAACCTCATGCTTTAACATGTTGACTAATATGCATACTAAACTTCAGTCACATTTCATAAAGATTGCTATGTATCAGGGTTGGTTGGTATAGTCACGTGTAATAAAAATAGCTATATTTGGCATCTATTTTGTGAAACCATTATATGGTTTTAAAGCCAGTTCTATCTTAAAAATAACAAATGTGTGAAATGGCAAAACATTTATCTTATGACATCATTACTGATGACCTGTGAATATACATGCAGCTGTCAGTAGATCACCAACTAGAATATTAGTGACCATCACATTTATGTGTGACGGGGAGGGACTTACTACAGATACATGCTTCTTTCTTTCTCAAACTTTTTAAAAGCAAGTAGATTCTTACTCCTGGCAATGTTCTGTCATTGATGCTAAGGTTTGAGGGGTTTTGGGCATAGAGAAGAAGACAAAGTTGACCCACATCATTTTACAGTTATTTCCTTTGAAAGCTTTCACAGTGTTCTGGTCATTATTTAAAACCATCCTTTCTGTTTTGCTTTACTAATGGGGTTTATTAGTTTCTCTTCTTTTGCTGTGATTACAACTTTCTGGGGACTCAACTCCCTCGAAAGTGCAGTACTATAAAATGCCACCCTCCTTTCCCTGAAAGAAAGAAAGGCATGTTGTTATAGAGAAGGACCGTGGAGTGTGTAAGAAAAACTGTTTTCTCGTAGTCGGTTCTTTTACTTGAAAATCTTTCAAGGGGGTTGATGAGAAACGATGGACTCTCTCTGTCCTTGGCTACACAGAACCAAAAAAAAAAAAAAAAAAAAAAAAAAAAAAAAAAAAAACACCTGTTGCTGTGAAAGCCAAGTGCTTCAAACTTCGAACCGCTTTCTTCTCCTCGCTATCTGGGGTGTTCTAAGTCAGGAAGTATTGGGTGCTTATTTGTATTACCCCTGACCTCAGAACAACCCCGTAAAGTAAATTTTCTTTTTAAAAAATGAGAAACATGAGATTTGGAGGAAGGTTAAATTACTTGGTTGAACTCACATGGGTCGATAATAGCATAGCCCGAATTCATTTGAAATATTTGGCCCTCAAGTGATGGATGCTCTCTGTTAGAACTCCTCGGTGACTTCCAGGTCAGCCCAGGCCCTGTCCTGTCCTACAAGAGACATGTGGAGGATTTCATTCAGTTTCCCACGGCCATGGGCACATGCTACTCTTAGCTTATGACAAAAGTGAAAGTAGAAGCAAAATGCTAGCCTGCAGTAATGAGATTGAAGAGGAGAAGTTAAAGGGAATTGAACAGAACACATTTTAAGTACAAATCAAAGAATCCTCATTTATCCTGACACTGGTTAAGAGAATATAGGTTTGACCTCAGAGTCTCCTGGATCCAGGGATGCAAAGCATTGCATGTAGCCTCCTCAGGCATTCTATTGTCATTAGGTAATGTTCAGCCATTAATTGCCAGAATTTTCACCTTCTGTTCTACAAGGCCATATTGTTTTCTCCTATCTAGAAAGCCAAGTGTTCCCCACCCCACATTAAGTTAGGAAGTTGTAAAGAATCTACCAATTCTTGCGTATCCAGAGCTTGAACCACTAGGATCTACACTTTTACCCATTCAAAATTAAATTCATTTGATAACACAAAGAGAAAAGTAAGTGAATTAAAAACATTTTGAAATAACAAAATGTATAGCATTCTAGAAGTATTTGGACAGGTGCAGATATCCCTGCTCATCATAGACCCGCAGCTTATATTATGATAGTCTGTTGAAAGTTCCTAGCCTTGAACTGGCCTTGAACTACCAAGAAAAATATAGCATCATTTTTCACATAATCCCTATTGAATGTATAAAAGTATATAATATAGTTCAAAAAGGAATTCTGTCAAGAACAGAGAACTTAAAGTGCTAAATTAACATTGAAAACTCCGCCATCTATCCTGCTGTAGTCTTTAAGTGTTCCAAGAGTTAGTGTTTGTGGTACCACATTTTTAGCAATGCCCGTGGTTAATTTTACATAAACAGGACTCATCTGTTTATGAGAGAAAAGTACGTCCATCAAAGAATTAGAAATACTAAAATTCTCAGCCCTGTCTCCTAATGTCTGTATTATTTTTATGTGTGGTGTATTACAATGCTTATTTGAAAAAATTTGTTTTTAAACCTGTAGGCAAAATTGATCTCTTCATATAAGAAACTGAAAGATGTGTAGTGCCTGCTGTTTCAGAGCTGTGCGAACACAGTGCGTTGTGACCGATAGGAACCATATTGTTATCTTTGAAAAGAAAATTGCTTCCCTGAAGTCCTTGCTCTTATCAGGGAGCTTTGCCCTTTGAATGCATCAGCCTACTAAGGCCCAGAGTTGGTGAGATGCCTGTTTGGGAATTGTCAGACCCCTGCGTCTTGTGACAAGTTTAATCCTAAGGAATTGCAGGCCAGTGTAGAAGTCCACTATTTTTCTAGTGCTGTAAGAACTGACTTTGACCTCGTTGAGCAATGGGGTAAACTAAAGTAGAAATGAATGTAGTAGTTGTGATTTAGGAATTGAAGACATGAAGGAGGATTAGTTAGAGAACTATTGTATAAAGGTAGTGGGAGGAAAAAGTACATAAATGTGATGACAGTGAGAACAAAAAGAATTTCAAGTAGAGAGAAGACATTAAAGGGATCACATGGCGATAGAACTTGGAATTTGATGAGTTGGTTTAATTTCTTAGATTTTTAAAAAAGATGTGAATTGACCACTTCTTACAAAGTTAAATATATATCTAAAATGCAACCCAGCAATCAGCCTTACTAGATGTTTGCCGAAGAGAAATGAAATTTTATGTCCATGCAAAATGATTTCCATAGATGTTTATAATAGTGTCATTTATAACCGCCAAAACCTCCAACCCCGGATTTCTGTCAGCTAGAGAAAGGATAATCAAGCTGAAGTATGTCTATGTAATGATATTGCTTAACAATTAAAAAAAGGAAAACCCTAATCTGTCTATACAGATTTCAAAAGCATTTACACTGAGTTAAAAAAAAAACTAGACTCAAAAGTTTATGTGTTCAGCAGTTCTAGTTAGATGACATTCTGGGAATTAAAAGTATAAGGACATTGAGGGACTGAGCTAGAAGTAAGGGCTTGAACATATTCAGGTCATTAGATTCAGTCTCCAACAGTGGAAAAAATGGAGAAATGTCAAGTAAACAAACAGAAACATTGGGGACAGAAATTAGACCCATGGTTGCCATGAAATGAGGCTTCACAAAAGCATGAGGAATTGGGGGGGGGTGGACAACAGAGATAATCTCTGTCTTTAGTGTAGTATCTTAGAAAATTTGAGTGGTTAAGGGCACTTGCTGTTCTTATAAAAGATTGGATTTAGCTTCCCAACACACACTCTGGAAACTCAACTGCCTGTAACTCTAGCACCAGAAAAGTCCAACACCTACTTCTCGCTTCTGCCAGCACATTCTTACACATGTACACACATGCATGATGCACTAAGTAAAAATTTTAAAAATAATTTTTTTATTGAGAAAAGGAGAAAAAAACATAAACAAAAGACAAGTTTCCACCTCCTCCCAGCCTCCCATTTCCCTCCCCCTCCTCCCATCCTTCTCCCCCTCCTCCCACCCTTCTCCCCCTCCCCCCACTCCTCTCCCCCTCCCTCTCCAGACCACAGAGCAGTCCGGTTTCCCTGCCCTGTGGTAAGTCCTAGGTCCTCCCCCCCTCCGTCCATATCTAGGAAGGTGAACATCCAAACTGGCTAGGCTCCCACAAAGCCAGCACATTAAGTAGGATCAAAACCCCGTGCCATTGTCCTTGGCGTCTCATCAGCCCTCATTGTTCGCCATGTTCAGAGAGTCCGGTTTTATCCAATGCTTTTTCGGTCACAGTCCAGCTGGCCTTGGTGAGCTCCCAGTAGATCAGCTCCACTGTCTCAGTGGGTGGGTGCACGCCTCGTGGTCCCGACTTCTTTGCTCATGTTCTCCCTCCTTTTGTTCCTCATTGGGACCTTGGGAGCTCAGTCCAGTGCTCCAGTGTAAAAGCATGAATGTATCTGCATAGTGGTACACTCCTTTAATCCCAGCACTCAGGTGACAGAAGCAGGCTGTTAGCCTACATAGTAAGGCCTTCCTCCCTCTGAAACTGTAACTGTAACTGGGTAAAATGTACATCACTACATAATATGAAAAGACAGTTGAACCATCTTACAGAACATCCCCTGTAGCATTCATAGTTGTCAGTGAAATGTACTAGCTATGTGCACCCATCTCAGACTTTAAGAGGGGTTGTGAATTGGTAGGTCTAGAAAGGGGCTAGAGTAGTTCATGTCTTTAATCCCAGCATCTGGGAAGCAGAGGCAGGTAGATCTCTGTGAGTTCAAGACTAGCCTGCTCTATAAAGGGAGTTCCAGGCCAGCCACAGTGAGCCGCTGTCCCCACAAACAAAAGCAGCTCCCCAAAAGAAGTTCTATAGCCCCACCTGCTGGTGCACATTTGTAATCTCGTTGTTGGGAGTCAGGGTGGGAAATTATCAGCACAAGTTCAAGACCAGCCTATGTTAACATTTTGAGCCCAGGGAGGGAAAAGAAGGGAAGAAGAAGGAAGGAAGGAGGGAGGGAGGGAGGGAGGGAAGGAGGGAAGGAGGGAGGGAAATGTCGATGTAGCCAAAACTATTGCCAAGTGGTTCAAATGTGCAATTTACTTTTCTAAACTATGTTTTTTAAGTGCAAACATTATAATTATATTTTTATTTAATTATGGAGTCCCTCAGCTGCCATCGGATAGGTATTTGATGTTTTAGAAATAGTGGGCAGTCTGAGCTCCCAGGTTCTATTACGCATTATAATGTGTCCTGTTTAGAATGAGAATTTGTTCCTTCCTTTCTTTCCTTGCCATCTTCTTAATGTTTCCAAGAGTTCTTCCTCTGCAGAGTGTTCTAAAAGGTCATTTTCTCTTAAATTACGATGTACTTTGTAGACAGTTCACTGATTAACAGCTTCCTAGGGGAAAACATCCCTGGGTATTGGTATCCAACTTTAAAGAATATATATCTCACAATACCACCCCCTTTTCATCAGTGTGTATTTACATCACCAATTACAATATAGTTGTCCCCTCAGATGCTTGAAGGATCGGTTCCAGCTCAGTGTTCCCCTGTATTTCATGGGGATGAAACATTTGTTCAAAAGTCATCCTAGGGAAAGAAAAGCTTAAGAGTTTTGACTGCAAGATTTTAAGAGTAAGGCTAAAAGGGGGCTTCTCAGTTATCAGAGCACCCTGGAGTTGCAATACAAGTTTTCAGCTCTCATATGTATTGTTGTCTGCACTGTTCGTGTTACAGGCACTTGCTTCCTATGCCTGCACACTACTGAAATGACAGTGGTCTGACTGAACAGCAGAAGGTTTTGGTTTTGTCCAATTTTAACTATTTTAATGTAAGTAACCACATGAGCGCATTGATTATGATAATGGTCAGCCTACCTAGATTGTATTAAGTACATTGATAGTTAATGCTGACTGCTGTTAGCTATTGAAGGTTAACTCTAGCTAGTTAATGTTAGCTTTTAGGAGATAATTGAAGTAAAGGATCGCCACCCGAAAAAATACTCTTCTCAGCCTCAGGTGCTCTGTTTGGAAAAATTGTGTTTCGTTTGATTGCAACCTTAGATTTAGCTGATGGTATTGCCAACTTTGAAGCCACATCAGAGGAGACAGGAAGATTTGATAGGACTCAAGAATAGAAACAAGGCATTAAAAACTTAAGACCTTTGAAGTTTTCCCCTTGTTGTCTCAGAAATATTCATGAAAGATTTTAGAATGAAAACAATAGGTTAATTATTGCTAAGACCCTGTTTTCTATATAGTAGAGTATCAGTCTGTTGGAAAATTGGTTTGCCTGAGGATCAAGCTTTAGTGACTTGAGAATAGATTGTTTCCTGGTCTTGTAGCTAAATTCTTTCTGCAGCCACTTAACTAGTTCTGAATCTTCAAACCAAGACATAATGAAATACATCACTTCGACTAATACTTTATTACCCAAATAGGCTGTGGGTTTGGCTCAAAGAATCACTTTCTTGTATTTGTTGGTATCTCAGTGCAAAGATTTCTTTATCAACTTACCAATTCATAGTCTTGTTCTGCACTCCCCAGGAGTATCAGAATTGTCAGCTCAGGGTGCTGCTGTGCACTAGTAACGCAAGTCCATTAACTTGGTAATGGAGACTGAAGTCTTTACAAAGCTCTTCCCTTGAGATTTCTAATAAGTTCAAGAATTAAAGCTTGCAGTGGAAATGTGAAATGCATCGATTACTTGAAGAGATGCAGAAGAATTTTCTTTGTTTCTCTTCCTGTGGCTCAATGGTCCATGTTTATAAACTCAATGCTTCAAAGTCGTTCTGATGGGAAATTTTGGTTTGTTATATTATTTAAAGTTACTAATTCTTTGGTTTGTAGAATGTTTTTACTGATTTAGTTTCCTTCCTCTAATGTAATCCTGTCTTCCAAAGCTCCCATTTGGTACTTCTGTGTCTATACATTAGCCTGGTTCCAGAGTCTGGTAGACTGCTGGGTAGCAGTGAAACTAGACACTCAGTTTGACTGTTTTAGGGCCAGTTCATTAACTAAGAAAGTGATGGCCACTGGGCCTGTAATCCTAGCACTCAGGAGGCTGAGGCAAAGGGACTGCTTGCTGTGAGCTCAAGGCCAACCTAGGCTACACAGGCAGGGCCAGCCCTGTGTCTGGGGAAGATGTCAACTTGTTAGGTCTGTTCTGGGGCCTGCAGGGTAGGGTGAGGTAGCACAGAGGGCTGTCCAGTTACAGTCTTTGCATTTCGTGTATAAAGTGAGCCATCACTGCTGGGCACACTCTGTGGTGGGAAAGAAGGTCAGAGTTCCTTTTCAGTTTCTTACTACTTTAAAAATCTGTGATTCTCTGATCATAAACTTTCCCTGTTATTCCATTTCTAACAAAACAAAATGGCTCATTTCTACAATGCATTCTGCTTTGATCCTGCGAGTTACTGGACGTAAAGGCCCCTCACAGTGTTGAAATTGATGTAAATCAATAATCATGACTTCCATATATTTCTTCAAAAGAAAAATTTGCCTGTATACCAAGAGAAAGAGAAGTTATTTCTGACTACCTTAGAGAAATATGAAGTTTTATTTATAACCTTCATTCTGATAACATTTATAAAACATTAATTTGTGTATCTGTGTGGGCACATTTTACATGTGTCAATAGTTGATAATAATGACTATTCAAACATGAAACAATTATTGTTCCTACTTGTTTTCATCCAGCTTTATTCTAATGAAAAAGTGGTATTTGAAGTTTCCTATTTTCCTCATCCAGGCTGCTCTATCTTCATTTGCTCTCTAGCTCATTTATTGCTGATTTTGCTGGGTGTTATTAAGGAATACAAATGCTCCACAGAGCACCATGGTCTCAGCTAAAGTGAAACAGATCTGGTGGTTTGGCTGCTAGGAAGCAACTCGGGTTTGCTGTCAGTGTACAAAGGACTCTAATTCATTGTGCTACTTTTTCCTACAAGGCAGGGTGTGAGAAATGACTTCAGCTGTTGACTGATTGTGGTCCTTGGGCACCAGATAGTGGATGCTGGAATGTATTGCAGAAAAGCCGATTAAAGCGCTAGGATTTAACAGGAAGAGTAGAGTCATCTGAATGCATACTTACATATTTCTTTTGAAAGTATTGCCTTATTATCCGCCTATTCAGAAAGAAATAACATTATTGCAAAAATATGCATTTTGGTGACAATAGCAAGCTGTGCATGATTAGGACTTTGTGCAGGTAGAACGATTGGAACTTTGAGGAGCCTGCATCTTTTGCAGTTTTGTTATTTAGCTTATTGGAATTATATTTCACCATGGCTTAAATTTCAGTAGTCACTTACAGTTCACAGTGTAAATATCCACAATCTAGAATGTCTGCTGTCAGCACCTAATACCCCATCCCCATGTCCTGGCTGCCTTTCTTCCCAATAAAAGTTTACTGGAGTAAAGTTTGGAAATACTTTATGTGGTCATTAAACTTGAAGATACTTAAATACAATGTATTTGCATTCTTCCTGTTAAAACATTTCTACATTTTCTCAGCAAGTTCAAGCATAGTCCCTCCATGGCCCTTTGATTTAGTCTGCCTCATTGTCCTGATGCTCTTGGCTTGTCTAGGAAGAGCCAGCATGTCCCTTCCTCTCTCAGGCCTTTCCTTCTCTCCCACAGTCATCACCTAAAAGCTGCTTGTTTCTTTCTCCCAAAATACCTCCTTAACCCACTGTTAGCCTGTTAGTAATCCTATTTAAACTAGCCAATAAGCCCCTAGTAGTATTTCATAGATTTCCCCACAATCTCCTGCAATCATTTGCTTACCCCTCTCTCTTCTTTAATAGGATAATATTTCTTGAAGTCAGAGAAAGCAGTGCTGCCTTTTGAGTGTACAAAAGGCTTCTATAGCTATATTCACTCATTTGCATTATTAGATTGTAATTATCCAGCCTTTTTATTTTAAATTTGACTTTGTAATATCTTATTCCTAGTATGTTAAACTTCCATATTGCTAAAAAATGTTTAATAAAGGGAAGTCTTTAGTTTGAGCCTTTTTGGCCAGAAGATACAATTTTACTTTTGTGCAGTTCATTTTTAATTTATAAGAAATTGGAAAAAATAATTCTGTGATTCTGAAATTGTTCAATCTACCACATGGAACTGAGAGATGCATAGATCTGACTTCATTGGTATAAGATTCCCTTAATAACTTTTCTATTTGAAAATGTGGTTATAGTTTCTAGATTTTAGCCTAGTTCTAATCCAAGAGACAAGACAAAGAAAAGGCTGAATAGTATTTATTAATAGTGGAATATAGGATTTAAACAACTGCTGGTATTGGTATCTTTGTAGTGTTTTCTTTGAAATAACTCAGTTTTATAGAAAAATGCAAAGAAAACATAAAGAAAGGTATGACTGCAAATAAGTATTTTAAAATAAGGTTATTGTTTAACTTTTATTTAAAGTTTTCTTTTGTTAATGTATACCTGATTTTTTTCACAGATGATATATGTTAAGATAATTTATATAATTATCTCTTTAATGATATTCCCAACTGCCTTATATCTGAATCATAATCCTAGCTATTATTTAATAAAAAACAAAACACTGTGTTGTTATTATTAAAGTTCTTTGCCCTTCAGTTGAGCTCACAAAAGAAACTTGTTGGATCTTGAGTACGCTAAGGAATCTGCTATAAAGATTAGTAATTTCTATTTTCACTCTGATATATTTTTTAAAAATCTATTGTGAAAAATAAAGTAAAATTACCCATGTCATAGTAATTGGTTACCTGCTCATTTCCTGAGATGCCTACTTAATAAGATTTACTACTGGTAAAATTTGGTATGCCAAGTATAAAGATTAATGCAGGTTAGGTTATTGTTGCCAGTTAAAGAATGTGCTCTCTGTTTTTGTTTGGGAGCACAGCCTCCAAGAGGCTCATAACATTTGGTACGTAGTTCACGTATTTCTAGTCTACAGACACCTTCCCTATCGGGCGAGAAAGGATTCATGGTTCTGATATTTACATTTCTTTCTTTCTTTTTTCTTTTTTTTTTCCCTGCTATAAAGCGCAGTGATGGTAGTTAATTAAAAACAAAAACTAAAAAACTTTCCTTGCCATTACAAATAAAACTGACGGGTTTTTGAAGGCTAGTAATTTGTACCTTTAAAGAGCCACATTATTTTGCTTTTGTCTCAGAATGTATTATGCCTTACAAGTATACTGTGAGAGCCTGAATACAAACGGGGGGAGGGAGGGAGGGACATTGTCTTGAGCTGGCATGCTGTTATCAGAGGGAATGTGTTCCTAGATGCGAGATTTAGCATTCATTGGTTGTCTGAAGAAAGCTATTTCATCTGAGGATTGGACAAGAAGCTGCGTCAATTTGCTGCCCGTCTCCAAGGCACTGGTGATGCTGCCTTCACAAGCTGGCTAACGTCACGGCTCCATCACCCAGCGGGGTGTGGACTCTCTTTTTCTGTTCTTCTCTATTTAATTCTCTATTTGCTGCCTACTGCATTTCTTAATCTGTCTTCTGCCAAATGCTAACAGCATGATATTTTGCAATCATCTAGGTGAATACAAAAAAGACGAACTCCTAGAAGCTGCTAGGTAAGTGATTCCCTTCATTTTAAGTGAGTATAATGCATTTAAGGGAGAAAAGGGGGAGGGCAGGTGTAGGAGTGTAAAGATTTATAACCTGTTCTTGTCTTGCTTGGGTTTTAAGGGATGGTGTGGATAAGATCTAGTAAGTCTTTGTGCACTTTATTACATTGTTAGTGGGCATAATGACAGAATCCTTCACTATGCTGAGTATTGTAAGGCTGATTTTATTTGGAACCTGTCTTGAGGGTACTACCTGCAAACGTTTCAGAAGATATTCTCGGGGTGTTTATATGCCTATGGCTTTCTTGTGCTTTGAAGATGTTTTTTCCTGACCAAGCTTGAAGGAGAGACGTAAAGTAAACATTCAAACCCTCAGCTATTTTGTTGGTGGTGGCGGTAGTAATGGTCATTTATGATTTAATTTATTACCTCTCTATAGAATTTGTATTTTTAAACTCTAGAGTTTTAGATTTTTTTCACAATAAAGTTTGTAATTAAAATGACTCTGTAGATAAATTCTTAAATATAGAAAGCTGCATTATTCAAGATAGCATACCACCACATAATTAACAGGAATTATGTTAACTGAAATAAATATTGTAAGGCATGCATTGTGGTCCATATTTTAAAAATAAAACAAAATCCTTGCTGTTTTCCACTCTTAATGAAAGCATCCATAAATATTCATAAGAAGCCCAGTGATTTTACAGAAGTTGACTTACTACCTTTTTATAGGAGTGGTAATGAAGAAAAACTAATGGCTTTACTGACGCCTCTAAATGTGAATTGCCATGCAAGTGATGGGCGAAAGGTAAGTTGTTTCAAATGCTTCCAGTAATTTCTTGCTTTACAATGAAATTTTGTTCCGAATGGTCTGTGTCTGTGTTTATACGTACACATTTGTAAGCTGTTTTTCCTGGCATCTTTGCACTGTGGAGTGAAATGCTGCTCTCTTACCGGGGGTTGTGACAGGCTCATGGAGCTACTAGCTAGGGAAGCGTGGATCTTCAGGAAGCTTTCCTCTGAACTGGCAGACACTGAAAGTTGTTTGTTACATGAGCTGTTTGCACACAGTGCTTTCAGCAAATAAAATTCACCGTGTGTCCTGTGTGCCTTGATGGAAATGATGTTTATCTTTGTTAGGCTGCATGCATTTGTTATTTATTTGGTAGATTTGTCTGCTAGATATCAGCACTTCTTCCATTAAAGGTGAGAAACTGCTAATGATTTTTAGATTTCCATATCAGTTCTGCTTTTTTTTTTACACAATTGTGGAATATTGTAAGAAAATAGACTAAAAGAGAAATAATCTCCATAAAGATACACTTGTCATAGCTGTAAGGTAATATATAAAATGCGCAGCTAGCAGCCTCACTCTGTTCTGCACTCATGCTGCATATAGAATGAAATGTGATGTGTTTCAGACTGTGGAAATGACTGCGAAGTTTGCAGTGATTTACCTGGTAGACTGATAGAACCCCAGATCCCTCTCTACTGCACTGAGTACTCTTCCTCACTCTGGGAAGGTGATTTTTAAGGGGTAACTGCTCTCTCTCTCTCTCTCTCTCTCTCTCTCTCTCTCTCTCTCTCTCCCTGGTTTTGGGATTTTTAACCCCATGAGTACTTTGAGCTGCATATTTTATTTGGATCATCTCAGTAGGTAGAATTACTTCTCTTACTGTATGAGTGGAAGCTTTCTCTTCTGTAGCAAGTGCGACTGTGGCTTCCTTGAGCTCCTTGAGTTCTCCATAACCATTTTAGTACTGGGACATTGATGGGCAATTAACTATACAGCAGGAGATGAAGTAGCCATCCTATCCCAGTTTCATCCCCAGTCCTCAGCCCTTACACTGGACAGCTCCATTTCTTCTCTATTGTGGGTATACACTCACTTCCTTAAAACTGGAACCAGTGCACTTTTCTAGTTCCATGGCCTTCTCTGCATTAGCCATATGGTTTTGCTGTAGACTTCCATTCCGCTTACATTATGCTTACATGTCTGGCTCCTACTGTTCTGTGTCTTTTGTGTTTTGCACAGAATCAAGCTTGGCATCTAGCAGCAGCTTTAGAGTTATTAGTCTGATTCTCTGACAAACCCCGAATGAGAAAATCGTCTCTTCCCTTGCCTTTTTGAAAATTATATCTATAGGATGTGAGTGAGAGATTGTATGTTTTCTGTTAGTCTTACGTTATATTCTGTTGATTTCCAGATGGTTACAACATGAGGAGGAACTATATTATTTTCATATATAAGACATTTTTAGGAACATACCTGAGCTGTCATAATGAAGGATTTCTACTTAAATATTACATTAATATTCTAAAATAATGCACACATGCTTATAGATTATCAGGGTTTCTTTTTTCGATTTTAATCAGGTAACAAGAAAAATAGGTATTTATTAGGGCTTATTGCATATAACGTATGTTAATATGTTAGAAGGAATCAATCAAACTTGTCATCTGTATGCAGATCACAAATAGAATTGCATACATTAAAGCTGGTAACGTTTATGTCTAGATTTTTATGCTCATTTGTGGCGCGGAGTGGTTCTTACTAACTAGCATGCACCAGTTCTGTTAAGACACAAGCGTGTTCTCTGTGCTGGTGGGGACTGGTGTCATCCTCTAGCTATGACAGTGTTGTTTGCTTTCTTGCAGTAGATATCAAAAAAACATAAGAGCCAATCCAGGCTGATAAAGTACAAGTTTCTCAGTATTTGGTATATTTTCTAAGACATTCTCATATGTTTACTAGAATGAGGGAACTTGGTTTTGCGTTATAAAAAGATAAAAGGTTCCTTTTTCTATGCTATGGTATGGCTTTTATATTAGAACAGGTCATAGAACCAAATCCTGTTTGTAGAGGCTTTCCAAAAGACTGCTAATGCTGAACTGGTTTCTGTCTTGGTTTTACTACACTTCTTGGTTTTGTATGTTTCGAAGGCCCATGGAAATGTAAATTCACAAATAGTTTTAGAAAGAAATGCTCCTTAAACAGTCACTGTGGGTGGAGAATCGCTTAGAGATGTGTAGTGGGTGAGATTTAGTATTCTTAATGTGCTGTATGTGGGGTTTTCAGTCTTGTATTTCATAGCTGTGACTTGATGCCGATCTAGTTAAGTAATGTGAGTGGTTAATATTTTGATTTCCCCCTTGTCTGTCTGTCTAGAGTTGGGAAAATTCTGACACACAGTAAGGCTCTTTCTGCTTTATCTTGTACTTTGCTTTCATTTTTACCAAAAGACAAAACCACATACATTTAAAGTTGCACGCTATGGTATATGCCTGTTCTCTCAGCAACTTGGGGAAGCTGAAGCAGGGTGATCGAAAATTAGCAAGGACAGCCTGGACTTCATAATGAAATCCTGTCTCAAAAAATGAAGAAAAGAATTTTTATAAGACAGAAAAGAGCACAGTAAAGTAATAATAGAATAGCAAATGGGTTGGTGATTTCAAAGTGATTTTTAAAAAACTTTTATTGATTCTTTGTGCATTTCACATAATGCATTCCAATCCCACTTATCTTGTCCCCTCGAATCCACCCTCTTGCAACCTCCTCCCAAAACAAAATTTAAAAGAAAAATCAAACAGAACAAGAAAAAAGAATTTTGTTGTGGAAGCTGTAGTGTAAACCCATTGTCTCATCGTTATTCTGGGATTGACCTGAAACTGCAGACTAGCTTGTGACAGAGATCTGCCTGCCTCTGCTTCTCTAATGCTAGGATTGAAGGTGTGTGCTATCAAACCTCACTTTTTTTTTTAAAGTTGAGACAAAGAGGGCTGCCTAGTCATGCTGTGTTGAGCAACCCTGTAGAGAAATTGACTGTTGTTCTTGTAGTCGTAGTTTCTTGTCCACCACAAAACCACAAATACCATACAAAGACTTCTTATTAATTATGAAAGCTGCCCAGCCTTAGTTTAGGCTAGTCCCACTAGCTCTTATAACTTAAATTAGCCCATGCATACCAATCTATGGTCTATTGTGTGACTTATTACCTCATCTCTCTGTCATTACCCATGCTGCTTCCTCCACATCTGGCTGGCAACTTAGCCTTCTTCCCAGAGTTCTCTCTCTGTCCAGAAGTCCTGCCTATACCTTCTGCCTTGCTATTGGCCATTCATCTTTTTATTACACAAATCACAGCAATACATTTACACACAGTGAACAAATATCCCGCATTTCCCCTTTTTGTCTAAAGGGAAAGGTTTTAACTCTAATAGTACAATTATATAAATAAGAACAATTATGTAGTAAGAATTAACATTTACAATGTCCATTCCATTTGTATTTGTCAAATTTGGAAAAATTTCTCTATTATCTATCTTATCTTGATGAGTCCAAAGTTTATACCTAAACCATTTTCTATGATAACTTGTAGTACCATCCTAAAAATACCTTTTTAGACCTAGAAATATCTTCTTAGATAAATAACTTAATATTTTATGTTCTCAACCTATAAACTTTTCATATTTTTGTAAGTTTTTTCTTTATTTGGTAACAAGAAAAACTTTATAACTATCTAGTCTTCAATCCCCATCAGAGACCCGAGAAGGATAAAGTATTACCTGAGTAAACAGGAAGTGCAGAGCAAACAACTTCTAAAACTATTGAAATGACAGACAGCTGGTTGCCTGTACAGTCACCCAAGGTTCCGCTACAACATTGGGGCATTTGGCCTACAGGCCTAGAATATCTGACAGACTTTTGTGAGGCAAAAAAATTTTGAAGGACTGTCCTACCTTGTCTTTGTAAAGTTCGGCACTCGCCTTCTTTTGTGTCCTGCTTATCCAGTTCGGACAGAATATTATCATCAGTCAGGATAAGGGCAGTTTATTGCCCAGTGGCTAACTTTGCCACAATAAAAACAAACTATATGCCCAGCATTCTTTTTTAAAGTAAATTGGTGCTGCCAGGAGAAGACATGTCTTACTGTCATGAAAAGTCTTAGATTATTAAAACATCTTAAGTGCTATATTCTGAGGTCTCTGAAGTGTTTGAAGACACTCTGTCTATCTAAAATATATGTTTGACCTTGAAAATATACAGATTGTTAGATAACTGACTACTAACCTGTATTTCTTTATTATCCTCAATAATAAAGGACTAAACCTTTACATTACATTTTTAAATGAGCAGCATAGGTACAATACCTAAACAAAAGTAGAAACATATACAGTATAACAAAATAACCTTAAATTTGTATCAGTATACAAAACTTTATACTAAGCTGGGCAGTGGTGGCGCACACCTTTAATTAATCCCAGCACTCAGGAGGCAGAGGCAGGCAGATATCTGTGAGTTCAAGGCCAGCCTGGTCTATAAGAGCTAGTTCCAGGACAGACTTCAAAGCTACAGAGAAACCCTGTCTCAAAAATAAACCAACAAACATAAAAACCCATACTAATATAAAATATTTTAGACTTGTAGTTGTTTTTATTTTAAAAGTAGATTCAATAACCTACTCTTTATCTTATCATTTTATATCCCTCTTTTTCTTTTCAAAACGAGATCCCTGAATTCAATCTTCTTTGTTTAGTTTCCTTTCTGACTATGACCAATACCAACTTGCAACCAATCCACCTAAACAATGATAAACATCCAAAATCCACCGAACAACATAAAAACCACCCACCCTAGCTCTTGGGAATGTTGACATTGTGTTTTCTCGACTGCTTCCTGTTGTCTTGGTAAGGGCATCTCTAAGGGACCCTGAAAAAACTGAAATAATGGTCAAGTTCTGGGAGAGCTACCTGTATTGTTTGTTGTCTAGTCTCTATATAATGGAAAAGTGTTGGGCTTCTCTGAAGTCCTGGCTGGAGTAGTCTGTGAGGCTTGACCATCTCAGCTAGCAGCTTTGAAGTTGTTCTGAATGCAGAATTATAAGGAAACTACAATAGAGGCACTCTGAGAGGCTGGATCACCTGGGTCACTCTCTTCATTGGTGTCTGTTTTCTTTCTTTTTTTCTGAAAACATGCAAACTTTTGAACGTATATGTATGAATATCACGAGTATGGAATGTGTAGGTAAAGATGATTTTTTTGTTTTGTTTTATGTTTGAGCAGGTAAAAGGTATCTGTTAACTTTAGAAGTTTATTTGAACTGTATAACCAAACCTCTGTCCATGCCCAGTGAAAGGATGACATGTAATAATAAGTCATGAGGACTCTCTTTAGCCAACATATTTGTCATGTCTCATCCAGTCTCAGAGATGTTCCCATAGTAGAGGGACCAGCATAAAACTCACTGGTCCTGTAGTCAAGATTATTAGGAGGTGTCCCCCCAATCATATCTGATCTTCATTAATTTGGGGTGCAAACATGTTTGACTGCAATGAGAGTCCTCCTGGCTGCGTTCTCACCAGTTGCTCACATCAGCTAAAAGCAGTCTCTTACCTCTTCTTAGGACAAAAGTCCCTTCACAGATCCCTACCCTAGACTTCAGTGAAACCTTATTACTTCCTGTCACTTTAGGAGTGGCCTTCAACACAGGAATTTAAAGAGGTTACAGGTAGTCAACATGACCTGGATTTTAACATCTGTGCCCATTTTATCATGAAGAATTTAATCTTTCAAAAAGGCTTCTACCTTTTTTTGCATTAATATTCATATCCTCAATCTTTTATATTAAAATTTTAATGACAAATTTCTAAAAGTATAGAAAATATTTATAATACACAATTTATTTGTTTGCTTATTTTTTTGTTTGGTTTTTGTTTTTTTGGTCTTTTTTTGGTGAGGCACAGTTTCTCTGTGTAGCTTTAGAGCCTATCCTAGAGCTTACTCTGTAGACCAAGGTGGCCTTAAACTCACAGAGATCCACCTGCCTCTGCCCCCGGAGTACTGGGGTTAAAGGCGTTCACTACCACTACCTGGCCAATACACCTTTTTAAAGGATGTTTTCAATAACTAGGAAAAAATGTGTTTCTGTTCTAAGATTGGCATTGGTAGTAAGACTCAAAACTATAAATAACAAGTATAAACAGTTGAAATACTGAATATTGAAGTAATACTGAAAGCAGACTAATTCTAAATGTATTTTCCTTTTGTAACTCTGACTTAATTTTTGTATTGCAGCTACTAATACACTAATACTAATACACTACTCTAAAAACACCAGAGGAAATAAACTGCCTTTATGTGGGGTTTAGTGCCTGCTGGCCATGGGTGATGAGAAGGCTGTAATTAAGGACAGCTGGGGGCCTCTACCTTTGCTGCTGCACTGACCATGTGAATAGGTCCCAGAATAGCACAGACATCAAATCACAACAGAAGGAACCTTGAGGTGGCAGCATATCTCCACTATCCTGGAGGCTTTTTACATCTTCACAGCAGCTCGTGGAAGCGCCCAATTACCTGGCATCCACTTACCATGACTTGCACTGCTGGTGCAAAGGAAGTCGTCCCTCTGTGTCCTCACAGGTCACCAGTAATGACTACTACATGGCTGCTGTAAAGGAAGTCGTCCCTCTGTCCTCGTAGATCACCAGTAATTGCAATTTGAATTTGTCTTTTTAAATTTGTTGTCTGTCTATTGTAAATTATCTAGAGCCTTTTGTGAGATTTATTTTTATTCTTATTTATGTATATATGTGTACCTTATATGTACAGGTACTTGTGGAGGCCAGAAGAGGGAATTGGATCCTCAGGAGCTGGGCCTGGGGATTAATTAAATTAAAGGATATTAATTAATTGATAATTAATTAAAGGAGATTTTGGGCCACCCGATGTGGTGCTAGGGACTGAACTAGGGTCCTGGAAGAGCAACAAGCACTCTTCACTGTACAGCCTTCCTCACCCCCTGTTGCTTAAAATGTTTTCTGTTTAGGTCTGAATACCTAAGATTGCAAACATTAATTGCAAAAGGAAATTGACAGCCAAGGCTATGTCTTGTCAGCACTTGTCTAGCTTGTGTAGCACCATGAGTTCAGTTCCCAGCACCACATGGAAAGGGGGAAAGGTTGAACCTACCCCAACATATCCACTCAACTATGAAGTAAGAGTAGGAAGATATTTATAGGAGCTAGATAGTATGAAGATTTTTCTCCTTAAAACACAAAATACCAAGGTTCAGTCAAACTAGCAAGCCTGGCTTGCCAACTGTTTCTCACTAGACCTGAAGAGCTAGAGCTGTGCCTTGAGAATGCTTAAGCGTATCGTTTTTTTCCTCCCACACACCCTGTAAGAAGATGCTAAAAGCTTTCCATGCACATACTGGACTTCTTTGGCTGATTCTGGACTGAGGTTAAAAAGAGAAACTCAAATTGGTTGCTGGCTAAAGAATCTCCTTGGGATTTCTACAACAGTGATGTTGAGTTCAAATTGAATTAAGTTGGCATTTAGAGCTCTGTTGTCCCAGGGGTTCCCTACTCATTTCTTTTATCTTTATCTTTGTAATACATATAAAATACAGGTTTTATAGTTTCCCTTTAAAAATATTTTTAAAATTACTTTTCTGACATTACTGGGGTTTGAATCTAGGGCCCTCTTCATACTAGGCAAGTGCTCTACCACAAATACAGCCACAGCTCTCTTTTTATTTTGAGATGGGGGTCTAAGTTACTTAGGCTGGCCTTGAACTTGCAATCTTCCTGCCTCTCAAATAGCTGGGATTGCAGGCTTTGTAGCCCCAGGACTGACTTTTAATTTAAGGCAGTTGAAATGTAGAATAGTTGTTATATAAAGTATCTCATAAGGTCTGTAACTTTGAATTCAGATATTTGTATGTCTTCCTGTCGACGAGTCTGTTATTTTGGAAGAACATCTTCTTTGAGGCTATAAACTACCAGTTAGTCCTCTATCTTCCTTGATGGAATCCATCTAGAATCTTCAGACTCAGGTCACCCCACTTAATTTCTTCATGGAATCTGTCTAGAATTCACAAAATCTTAGGAATAGGCTTCAAGTGACAGCTGACCTAGCCACACACTTTGTAAAAAGAGTTCAGAAACTTCAAGGATACTGATTCTCATAATAATAGCCTCTCGGTGCAGAGCTGAAACCTTTTCAGGGAATAATGTCAACAGGTCGTGCTTAAGTGAATTTTGTTGTTTTAGTTTTGTTTTTTTTTCTTTCACTTTTCATTTTTTTTATTAAAAATTTCCGCCTCCTACCCGCCTCCCTTTTCCCTCCCCCTCTCTCCACTCCCCTCCCCCTCCCTGTCCAGTCCACAGAGCAGTCAGGGTTCCCTGCCCTGTGGCCAGTCCAAGGTCCTCCCCGCTCCATCTAGGTCTAGGAAGGTGAGCATCCAAACAGGCTAGGCTCCCACAAAGCCAGTACATGCAGTAGGATCAAAACCCAGTGCCATTGTCCTTGGCTTCTCAGCAGCCCTCATTGTCCACCATGTTCGGAGAGTCCGGTTTTATCCCGTGCTTTTTCAGTCCCAGTCCAGCTGGCCTTGGTGAGCTCCCGTTAGATCAGCCCCACTGTCTCCGTGGGTGGGTTCCCCCCTCGTGGTCTTGACTTCCTTGCTCATGTTCTCCCTCCTTCTGCTCCTCATTCAAGATAGTTTCTCTATATAGCCCTGGCTGGCCTGGAACTCACAGAGATCCACCTGCCTCTGCCTCCAGAGTGCTGGCATTAAAGGCATGTGCTTCCACCACCTGGCTATGAGGGTTTTTTTTTTTTTTTTGGTTTTTTTATTTAGAGGTCTTCCTGGCTGAAAACTCAGTTTGATTCCAGATTTAGCACCTATTTGGGGTATCTGAGAAGAGATACTGACCAAGAGTAGCTAGGAAGCTGTTCTGCAAGTAGTTGAAGAGGGCTTACTTGAAGAAGGCAAGTGCCCATCTTTCTGGGGATTCAGCAGCAGTGTGGGAAGAAAGCAGAATAAAACTTGCTGTCTACGTTCATTTCTTTCTTCCTGGGGCTGTACCTCTAGGCAGCTTTTATTATAAAGAAGCCCAACATTTCTGGGCTGCTCATTCTAATGGTATGGGCTCACTATTGGAGTATGTATTTCTTTGTTACAATCTGAGGAGTGCTGGCATGCTTAGAACCAATGGCTCCTTGCCACAGATACTTTCTTCTCGGCCACACCAGTCTGTTTCTGAAGATCAGTCTGTGAGTCTGAGCTTTTAGTCAATGGAAAATAAGGAATGCAGAATGAGAATGATGTCACCCTTCCTGGATTTGGTCTGCCTCTCTCTGTTATCTCCCTGCTCCCCAGCTTCTTCATCTGCTCTAAGGTGGTAATAGTAGTTTCAAACCCAGGCACTTACTCTGTTAGTCAGTTGATACACACACACTGTGTAAAAAGAGTTCAGAAACTTCAAGGATGCTGATCCTCATAATTATACTACTTAAAAGCCAGGGCTCAGAAACAAGATGCACTTATTTCTAGGGATGATGCCCATATTGATTTTCTGTCTTTTCATTTGTTTGGATTCTCATCTAAGTATCCGTGTCTCAAAGAGCTTAAAGCGTTCCATCATAGCAGATTAATCATGTCTCTGTTGATAATAATGTAATAAAGCTCCGATTTTGTTTATTGTGTTTACCTAGGAGTTTTGACTTAATAGCTGGTGTAGTATTGTATTTGTATCAGGGAAACACAAATCTATTTTAACCAAATAATAGGTCCAAATGAGATAGACTTTGATAAAATAGAGCAAGAATTGAAATACTCAAATACTCATTTATAGGCAGTGAATAAATAATCATGGTACAGCCACACAATAGAAATACTGTATAGCCATTACAAAGAATAAGACAGACTTTTCTATGATAACATTAGAAAGAAAAAAGTCAAATCGCAGAAGGCTATAATGCGGTCCTATTGGTGTGACAGAAGCAGCAACTAGACGGACTCTAGGAAGAGCAAACACACCATCATGTTCACAGGAAAGCTCCAAGAACCCTTGAGCAGCTGTACCTGTGACTCCTCTGGGAAAGGGGCGTGCTGACCTGCAGAGGAGCACAAACATGGTTTCCTCACTGCTTGCATTTTTGGAGAGATTATGTTAATCTGTACATTTAAAGCGGTTCTACCCTGAAGAGAATGATTCATATAAAGAAACTGATAATTTGAGACCAGTTAAAATTGAGAAAATACTTAATATTTTCACATTAGAAGCCATACTTAAAGAAAGGCATGGCTTTTATAGATCAAAAAAGTTGAATTTTTAGGCTTTGTGTTTGTTTATATTTATATGCAGCTTCTCTAAGACAGAGTTTAAAAGTAAGACAGTATCTAGACTCATAGAGTGATAGAAATATGGTTGCAAAACTGAGGACACACTTAACAGTCTTGCCACTAACAGAAATACTTAGCCTTACTCTGTTCCCTGCTGGGGTACTTGTGTAGTAATAGGGGAGAGGTGCTGGTTGTCTGTAAACTGTGTAGTAATGGGGAGAAAAGTTAGATGTTCATTTGAAGGAAGAAAGTGAAGTCCTAGTTTATAAGCAACATAGGTGTAACCACAAGCTAGTTACTTTGGGAAGGAGACAGACTAAAGGCATTTTCTTCAGTGGGACACTATTTTAACAACAGCAAAAATCAGGGTGTAGCACAAATTCTAATTGGTCTTAATAATAAAAACATGGAAACAGATATTAGGAGATGAAAGGTGAAATATCAGAGAAGCAGTGTGGCCACCCAGTAGAGAGTTCTTACCTCCACCAGTGCTCAGACCAAAGGGGTGATCCTGTCTCTACAAATCCTCAGACTAAATGCTATCTCTACAAAACCTCAAACTACATCTGAGCTCCTGTCTCCTCCTACCTTATATTCCTCTCTCCCCTTGTTTTGTCTAAAATAAGGATCACCCCTTCAGTCTGAGGATTCAGTAGAGGTCAAAGGTCTCTCTAGTGGCTGGCTACACTGCTTCTCTGATCTCTCAGCTTTCAGCCCCTCATAGCTGACTCTGGGTTTTTATTATTAAGACCAATTGGAATTCGTATTTCATCAGGGTGCATGAAAACTGTTTTGAATTTGAGAAATTTACAAGATACAGTAACCAATTATATTAACCTTGATTGTTGCAGTTTTATAGGAACATCCATAAAAGCGGGATATTGACATCAACATTGGATTATGAGATCTATTTTGTTGGGTTTGATAGTAACTTGGAAGTCTGAAAGAATTTGCTTTTAGAATACTTTTGGAGGTAGGGAAGAGATGTAGTCAAGAGAGATGACAGAAGTTCATGGAACAATGTCATATTAACTAGTGACTATTAAAATATGGGAAATTAATGCACTGGTGTTTAATAATTTCTCTAAACTTGTTTTTAGTGAAGAAGTTTCGTATTTGTATGTTGAAAAATTATGAAACTATTTTACAGAATCATTTTGTAGTTGAAACTGTAGAGCAAGAATCTGGAGGAAGAACTTAAATAGCGTCCTATATTGTGAAGTATATGGAGCTAAGAGAGGCCGTGCCTGGAAGAAATAAGGCAGTCGATGACAAAATGGGTAGCCTTCATTGTCTTGAACTAACTCTTCGTAGTAGTCTTCTAATGTACTAAAGTACTAGGTCTTCCTGGGAATGCACATGCATGTAAGGATGCACACGTGTGTATACACGCGCACGCACACATACACAAACAAACTCTTTCTGACTTTGGTAACTCTTAACACTAAGAAATTTGACCAGTATTAAATCTGCCTGGAGTCCTGACAACAGTGAGTTTCCTGGAGCCAGGAAATGTCCTGGACAGACCAAAACAAGTTGGTCACCATTGCTTGAGAAATTACAGGGGATTTATATCAGCCACAATGAATTTTCATCTTAAAGAAAATAAAAGCCCTGTATATGCATTATGAATTAGACGACTCTCTGGTGACTTACACCAGAGCTTCATAGTTATGGCTTCAGTCTTCCCTGGAAAATACATCGAATACCACACTGCCCATGGTTAAATGTCAGGGTCATGACCATCTTAGTTTGAGTTCCTGTTGCTATAACATAGCCTGACAAATGCAACATAATAGGTGAGGAAGGGGTTCATTTAGCTCACAATTCCAGGGTACAGTCCATCATTGTGAAGTCGGGGTGGTGGGAATTTGAAACAGCAGCTGGTCACATCTACTCTGCAGACGGAATGCATGCATGCCTGTGCTCAGCTCATTCTCCTTGCACCAGTCCAGATGTCAACTGATGAAAATGATGCTATCCACATTCAAAGCATATCATAAAATGACACTGTAACATGCAGGAGCTTTATAAATTCAATAACCTTAGCCCCCAGTTCTGTCCATTGCCACTTTGGCTCTGCTTCCTTCTCTAATGGTTCTTTCCAAACTGGACACGGGCATTTTTTCACTGTCTTCCTGAGTCAAGGTACCAGTGTTAGCAATTTGTAAAAACTTTTGAAATTCCTTAACTCTATTTTTTCACAGTTTATATCAGGCATCCTCTTATTTTTTTAACCTGATCAATTACAGAGCCTCCTCATTTATCTGAGCTTCATAACTGTTTCAACTATTTGTAAACTAAGCATATTACCACTTTCAAAATATAATTTTACTCAAAGAATTTTTTTAAAAATCTGAGAAGTCAGCCTGGTCTACAGAGCTAGTTCCAGGACAAGCTCCAAAGCCACAGAGAAACCCTGTCTCGAAAAAAACCAAAAAAAAAAAAAAAAAATCTGAGAAGTAGGAAGCTGATTTTTCTTACATTTTGACTGTTTGCATAAACATTTAAAATAAGTGTATATATTGTTATTTAGAAATGTGTTCATTTTTGGAAATGGGAAGTATTGAGTCAACTAGGAGCAAATAAAGTTGAGTAAAGAGCATTATAAAAAAGGAAAATCGAGCCGGTTGTGGTGGCGCTCGCCGGTAGGATTTGCTGAAGGAGGCAGAGGCAGTAGGCTCACTAGTTCGAGGCCAGATTGTGCCTCCTTAGGCCACGCCCTTGAGCTGAGCTCTGACCACACCCTCTCCCCTTCCCAGTGAAGCCCCTCCACCCAGCCTGACTTATAAACCCGTATAGTTTTCTGTTATTTTTTTTAATATGAAATAAAGCCTTTTGATTTATACTGGAAAAAAAAGCAAAAAAGGAAAATTGTTTTTGCTCATAGTCAATTAAATTACCACCTTTTCCACAAAATATTAAATGTCAGGTTTGCCAAATAACAGCTTGCTAGCTTACTGAGCAATCTTCCATAGTAGGACTGTCTCTGGAGGAAGCTTCCCGATTCAGAAGCCGTGTATAGTGGGCAGCCAATGGAACAGTGGAGTTTTGCCTTACTGCTAGAAGTCATAAGGAATGGTGAAGTGTGCTGTCTTTTTGGATTCCACTAGAGTGTCTTCAAATAGCTCTTCATGGATGCTGCTCAGTCTTTTCCATCAAAGTTTGAAAGTCAGGTCTTTATGTGTCCAGTTATTGGGACTGACTTTAAATTAGCATAACAAGAATGGTTCATGCTGGAAAGGAAGGAAGGAAGGAAGGAAGGAAGGAAGGAAGGAAGGAAGGAACACAGGACTTGCAGGAGAGCTTGATTATTGAAGCCCTTGAGGCACAGTAGGGACATGGATGAGGTTGTTAGCCTCATGCTGCTATAAACTGATCTGAGGGATGTTTAAAGAAACATCTTGTAACTCTTGTGACTGGAAGATCCAGATGGCATGTTGCCAGCGTCTGGCAAGGACCCCTTGCTTCATCATGGCAGGAATGAGTGAGTGAATGTGTGACAGAGAAGTGAAGCAGACCAGGAGGAGAGGGCAAGGTCACACAGGGAGAGAACAAGAGAGCAAGCCAAAGCAGGACTTGCTTCGCAAAAGTTCCTTTTTGTGAAATCAGCCCAGTGCCTCCAGAGCCCTAACTCACTTCCTGGAGAAAAGCAGTACCCTCGCTTGAAGGCCCTAGCACCTGGATACACTTACGAGTGACATGAGTTTTGATGTGGACAGACCAGAATAAAGCCATTGCAGATAACACTGGAAAGGGAATTATAAACCGAGTGGGGACCAAGGCCATCTTGAAACCAAAACCTGAAGAGATGACGAGCTCTTCTTTCTCCTTTCCAGTCTACTCCTTTACACCTGGCAGCAGGCTACAACAGAGTTCGGATAGTTCAGCTGCTTCTCCAGCATGGTGCTGATGTTCATGCAAAAGACAAAGGGTAGGTGCAGCCATTTGTTGCCTTTTAAGGATTTCATGGATGGATGATTATGCTGTTTTCATCTTTTGATAGTCTGAAGGTTTTAACTCATTATGAATGTTCAGCTGGGGTTGGAAAGAGAAAGCTCAGTAGTTAAGAGCACTGGCTAGGTTTCATTCCTAGCACACACAGGGTTGCTCACACCTATGTCTAACTCCCGTTCCACAGGATTCAGTGCCCTCTTTTAGCATCTGTGGACACCCGGTACATAAACATGCAAATACCATACACATAGAATAATAATAAATTGAAAAATAATGTTCTTTGACTTGATGTCAGATGTTATTTTATGTATATACTATAGACTTCCCACAACCGTTTGTTACACCAATTTAATTTTATTGCAATTTTATTTAAAATTATTTTTCACAATTATAGTCAGTTTTATCTCTTAAACTGCATTTCAGAACAATTTAAAAGTACTGAAAATTGTGATTATCTAGCATAGTAGCTATTAAGAGAATTTCCTCTTATTAATAAACTGTACTAATGAGTAATTTTTTTTAAGCTGGATTTTCCTTTGATCCACTTAAACTAATTCAATCTGGATGCTCTTGATAAACATTGGTACAGGAAGTAATGTTGACTGAGGTTTCTGTCCTGCCCGGTTCCCGCAGTCGTTAAGTCCCAAAGAAATCACACAGAGGTCTACATTAATTATAAACTGATTGGCCTAGTAAAGTAATGGCTAGGAACAAAGTGTCATTTTTTATGAATTGATAAATATTGGAAGATTACCGGTTTCCTTCTAGTTTCAAACAACCTATGAACATTTGCTTTCTGTCCTATATGAAAAGCTAACATTTCTCATTATCTGGCCTTAAGATGCCAAGGATAATTGACTCTACCCAGGTGAGGCAGATGATGTTAAACTTCTGTGATTGACAACATAAAGAACAAATGCCCTAGAGAGAGACTTCTTTCATTCAGCTCACATTCATGTCAGGAAGCATAGAAATGAACTCAGTACTTGAGACAGTTACAAGGAGGAGAATCCATCCATTTCAGGTCAGCCCCTTCCCATGCTGTCTTTTTCTTGCTTGTCAAGTTTATGCCTCCTGTGAATCATGTGTCCTGAAAGAGTGGGGCACAAGTGCCCAGTGCCCCTGTAAACCTGTTTCCTCGTGCATATCTAAAAACAGATGGGTGTACAATAGGCAGCCATTGAGAAGCACACACCAGAAAAGAGTGGCTTCTAAACTCAATCAGAAAGGGCAATCTGATAGGGAAGCTTTAATAATTTGGATATTTCTTATTCTGAAAAGTATCACGACAGTGGACTAAAGTAGGACTATTAGTTCCCTGCCAGTAACCATGCCTGTTACATACTGATACTTGTTTATTAGTGCCTTAGTCTTTCCTTTAATTCTTCTGATTGGGAGTTTTCGTTATTTTTATGAATTGTGCATAAAGACCACAGATAGATAATAAAGGTGTGATATAAGCTGTGCTTTGAGTTCTTTCCATAAATTCTTAAAATGCTTTTTAAAAATAGTTTATTAGATTTGTTTTAGCAGTTCACAATCGGATGATTGTTTGGAATTTTAGTGTTTCAATTTCCTCTTTTCATCTAGCGGACTTGTACCTCTTCACAATGCATGCTCGTATGGACACTATGAGGTCACAGAGCTGCTCCTGAAGGTAAGAAAGATCCAAAGATTGAACAGTATTGGCCTGCCTCTTGTTTTTATAGGTTGTTTATACTTTGTGGATTTTTTTAAACAAGTATTATTCTTAGGACAATAAGATAAAATATAAAAAATATTTCCATTGCTTAGAAACTTAGAAAATTCAACTTAAACTTTTTTAAAAGCTGTACTTAAAACTCTTACATTCCAAAAGTTATAGCTGAAATTTTCAGTGAAATTCATTTTCTGAGTTTGCTTCCCTCATATAAATGGTTACTAATGTCGGGCTTTTCCTAATTCAGCATGGAGCCTGTGTTAATGCTATGGATCTGTGGCAGTTCACTCCACTACATGAAGCTGCTTCCAAGAACCGTGTAGAAGTCTGTTCTTTGTTACTTAGCCATGGTGCAGATCCTACCTTGGTCAACTGCCATGGCAAAAGTGCTATTGATATGGCTCCAACTCCTGAGCTCCGGGAAAGACTGACTTGTAAGTGTTTGTGTCCTAAGCCTAATCTTGCTAGCATAAGTGAGACTGTCTTAGTTCTGCTTCATTACCAGGCTGTGTTTTAACCAATGTCCTCCCCTTCTTACATGTGGACTAGTTCATCATATTCATTTCTTATCATATGCTTTGCTTCATGTATTCCACAAGAGCATTAATACATACACGTATGTTACACATACTTATAAACATATGAACAACACACATATATATACTCCATACATACATGTTTGCAGACATGTTTTTTTAAGCCCAATTCTAATTAATTTGTCAAGGTTCCTGGTTTGGTTTGGTTTGCTTTGCTTTGGTTTGGTTTGGTTTGATTTGGTTTGGTTTTGCTTTGGGTTTTTTGGGATTGTGTTTTCTGTTTGTTAATTTACTTTCTTTAGTTTATGTGATGGCTCATATTTATCCTTATGTCATCATTGTCCTTTTCTTCTGCTCTCAACCCTTTTACAAATTAGGAGTCTTATTAGAAGTGTAGACAGTCTGCTTTATTAGGTTGTCTTATTCTATTGTAGACCTTAACATTTACGTAAATTTGTATGCTTTTTACAGGGAGCAGTTTCTTAGCTGTTTGAAACCTTCTCAATAACAGTTCTTATTAAATAAGATTCTACCGGGATCTACTGAATGCTTTGTAGTTGGCATTCAGATTACAGAATTTAAAGAAAATTATACAGGAGGCTGGAGAGGTGGCTCAGTGGTTAAGAGTGCTTGCAGTGCATTCATGAGGAACTGAATGTTGGTCCTCCTCACATGACAAGCCAGTCACATTTCACATGTGCCTGTAATCCCCAGCTGTAAGGGAAAGAGACAGGACTATCTCCAGCTTTCTGACTGCCAGCCTAGGCATGGGGAGGGCTACCGTGAGCTCTAGCTCTGGGTTCATGGAAGAACCCCTTCCTCAGAGGATTAGGACACCTTCACCTGGCCTCCATACATACTTAGGTATACATACACCACACACACAGCCCAAAGAAGAAATTATACAGGAAAAAAATAATGCTTACACTATGCCATTATTATTCATAACAACCACATTATTCTGCATACTTATCCCCTTTCTTGATTTTATTTATTCTTTTTGGAAAACCAAATAAATGAGGTAGTTTGAATTTTATTCTTGAGATATATTTAGAAAGGCAAACTTCTAGACATTTTATAAAGATGAAAAATAACAGGTTTCCATGTTAGTGTTAGTAGTAGATTTAGCATCTTTTAAACTGTATATCTTTGATGTTCTCAAAGCAAACACCTGAACTGGGCAGGGTGGAAGGTCCAGGCGTTCAGAGTGTTTCCTACTCATGCAGAGGACCCAGATTTGGTTCTCAGCACCCATGTGGGACTGTTCACAACTGTGGAGTGGCCTCACAATCACTAGGACTTCAGCTCCAGGGGATCCAATATCTCTGGTCCCCATGAGCATCCCATACATGGACGCAAACACACATAATCAAAAATAATAAAAATAAAACTTTAAAATTAAAATCTTTTTGTTGTTTTTTGTTATTGTTTTTTTCAAGACAGGGTTTCTCTGTAGCTTTGGAGCCTGTCCTGGAACTAGCTCTTGTAGAGCAGGCTGGCCTCAAACTCACAGAGATCCTCCTGCCTCTGCCTCCCGAGTGCTGGGATTAAAGGCGTGTGCCACCACTGCCTGACAAAAAATTCTTTTTTAGCCTTTTGCATTTAAAATTTTAGAATTACATAGTTGGTAGACATTCTACTTCCTGGGTTATTGCTTTTTAATCATAACTATTCCTCAATAAAATATTTTAAATTTCAAAACCAATATGTTCAGAGATCTTATGATTTTTCTAAGAGCAAAGATAAGGACTATTTTGTGTAGGAAATAGCATGCCTTTACTTGTATTACTGTGCCACAACTCTTGCTTTCCTTAGTACTCCAGTGTTAATATTTACATTTTCCATAAATTTGCTATTTTCTTTTGCACCACAATTTCTCACTATATGATAGGAAAATGCCAAACTGCCTTTTTCATGTTGGTGTTTGTAGAATGCTTTTCATTAAAGACAGTGTCACTTGCCTTCAGCTTCAGTTTCTCCACTGCTTATTCTAGCAAAGCTCTACAGTTTGCTTGCTCCCATTTCTGAATGCATCTGCTCCTTTGTAGTTGCCAGGATCCTGCCCTTTACACACCTACCTGTGATTCCCTAACTTTATTAGCCCCTACTTATAGTATTGAAATCACAACATCTAATTTTGCTATTGATATTTGCTGGTTTACTTTATCGTCTCAGTTATATTACCTTGTGTTTTGTTCCAAAAATTTTAAAGTCTCATATTGAGAAATTTACAAATGTTAAAGAACCATGAATAGGGCTGCAAGATGATTCAGCCAGTAAGAGTACTTACCACATAAACCTGATGATGTGTGTTTGATTCCTCAGAACAGACTTTGGACAAAGAAAATCAACTCCTAAAAGTTGTCCTTTGATTGCTATACATATCCTGTGGCGTGCATGAGCACAAACACACACTTTTTCAAAAAAGAAATGTTAAATAAAAGGTCGTCTAGAAAATGGTTTATTATCTGAACTAACCACAACTTATTAATAACAACTAATATTTATTGAGAGCCTACTATGTGCCAAACTTTGCTACATGATAAGACAGTGAAGGATAAACATAGCAGGGGTTCTAGGCTGACCACAACTGCTGTGACCCTAAATGAAAGCATTCAGGGAAGGCAAATATATTGGAAGACGTGTCCAAAGCATCTAAACCGAGGCCTTCAAGAGTGACTGGTGGTCCATAAGGCATGTGGTGTATTTGAACAGGTGTCTGTGTACATTCCTCTGTCTTTAGAGAGGGAAATGTGGTGGGGCCCTCACAGGAAAGAAGAAACAGCACAGTATCATGCAGACGCATAGGTTCAGACGTTAGAACAGCTGAAGTGGTTGTGTATTGGTGCCAGACTTCATTCACAGAATGATTTTCAGCTTTGTTAATAAAATAAAACCAAATTTGTAAAATAGAAAATAAAAATCTAAAATTATTCTTATGTAGTTATTGTTCTTTGAAAAATTTCTAATTCTGGCAGGTCTCAAACATTTCAATTCTCTGTCAAGACATAAGTACTGTTAATATTTTGACTATTTCTCTAAATACCATTTTCTGTTCTGTGACTTGCATTTTATTCTGATGGCAGCAAGAGTAGCAAGAACAATATGGTGTAAGAAGTAGGCCCCCGGGGTGGGATGGGGGTAAGGGGAGATGGGGAGAGAAACCTTTTTTTTCTTTTTCTCAATAAAAAATTAAAAAAAAAAAGGAAGTAGGCCCCTCCTGTCTTCCTTGACAGACTATAAGGGTCTGTGTTATGTGGGAGAGCTGCAGAGCACACCAGTGTGTATGCACTAGTGATTCAGCTGCTGAAGTGCATGCTTTAGTGTGTGACTCCCCATCAGCTCTGAGAGTATAAAAGGCTCCTTTCGGAGTATTTAGAGTTCAAAACTTTTCCTTTACCTGTACTGCATTCCTTATATTTTTATGATTTTATACCGCTATTTTAAGTAAAATCGAGATGAATGCAAAGTTAATTATTTCCCCACTTACAATTTTGAGGGGTTTTGTTTGTTTTTTGTATTTGTGTGTGTACTGGCCTTTTGAGACATTCTCACACAACTGGTCTCAAACGCTTTGCAGGCCAGTCTAGCCTTGAATTTGTAATCTTCATGCCTCAGCCTTCCAAGTGCAAACCTACAGGATTGCAAATTATAATTTCCAGCATTGATTATAACTTATAAAATTGTCATTTTTATTTAATAGCCATTTTTATTTAATAACTGTTATTTCATTGGCAGATGAGTTTAAAGGCCATTCTTTACTGCAAGCAGCCAGAGAAGCAGACCTGGCGAAAGTTAAGAAAACACTTGCTTTGGAAATCATCAATTTCAAGCAGCCACAGTCTCATGAAACAGCACTGGTAAGATGGCACTACCCATAGGTCCCTAGGTCAGTAACGGTGGTGCAGCATTAAATAATGCTTTTCATTTCGAAAACCTGAAAGTGGCTTGCTCTCTGAAATGCCAGCAATTTGCATTTTAATGTTGGTTGCACTGATTTTTGACTTTGGTTCGGTCATGATTCTTTGTGAGTGAGGGACTAGATATTTGCTCAGCCATGAATAGACTTGTTTTATCTCTTGTGTTCACACAAGCTTATTGTGACAAATTACTTTTGTACTCGGTGCTTTCATTATAATGCAAAGTGTGATCTGATAGAATCTTCTCTTTAGAAGTATGCTTACTAGATAAATATTAAATCTGTTTTCTCTAGAATTAATAGGGTTTCATAGATATATGCGTTTTCCTTTGGTGTAATTGCATTCAAATAACAGAGTATGTTCATATAAGGAAATGTTCCATCTGATCTCTCTGTTCCTGACTGTATAAATTACCTTTGAAACTATCCTTTTTTTTCCTCCTCCTACTCTTTCAGAAAGATACACTTATTTTTGTGTTATTAAACACATTAAGGCACAGGCGTTAGTCTGGTTAGTGTCGGCCCCCAGCTTCAGATATAGCATAGACTGGTGAATATGCTTCATTTAACTTCCTTAAACCTGTGTGGCTCAGAAAGACCATTTAGTCCATTTTGCTGAAAACCATTAAAAGATTAGCCAAACTGAAATGGGCCAACTTAAATTGAAAACCATCAAACCCAGTTCAAATAACTTCAGTCTACAGATGCTAGGCCAGGACACCAAGAGCCACAGAGTATAATCCCCAGCACCATGAGGGGCTTGTCCTGCTGTTCTAGGGTAGTCACTCTACTCAACTGTGAGTGGTTTTAGTTTTTAAAATGTTAATACAGTCATCAATGTAAAATGGAGCAAAATAAAAAGGTTATATAGTTACGAGGATAAAATGTGAAGTTTCTGAGAGTATTGTTTCCTTTAAATTGCTTTAAGGTCACATGTTTTCACCAATGACTGAGCAGATCAGCTTATCCTCCTGTTGGAGTAATGAAGAAACACTGACTTCTGTGGCTGATAGACCAGGGAAGGCCCGAGTCATTTGTATAGATTTCCACAGCTCTGAAAAAGTGTTGTTCTAACGCTTTCAATACAATATATGCTTAGTAGTATTGTCTGAAGAAAAAGAAATGAAGTATCTTTAATGCTTAATTGAGAATATAATTTTACTTAGTTTGCGCTCCCAATATGTTTAAAGGGAATATTGACCATCTCCATAGAGTAAAATGCATCATTATGTCATGATGTATTTTGAGATTACAATGTTGCAAATAGCTCCCAGCTGCAATTTCATTCAGGAATTCATGTTTAAATGGAAGTTTGCTCTTCTTAAGCTGAATTTTGTTTGTGTTACAGCACTGTGCTGTGGCCTCCTTGCATCCCAAAAGAAAGCAAGTGGCAGAACTGCTACTTAGGAAAGGAGCCAATGTCAACGAAAAGAACAAGGAGTAAGTATAGTTACAAAAGAGCAGACCAACGTTTTCCTTCTCTTTCACTGGACGATTTCATATATGTGTGTAATGTAATTTGGTCCTTTTCAGCCCCACCATTGCCCACTCCACACCTTCCCACTCTGAACCCCTTCTACCCAACAAGTCCCTTCCTAGATTCATGTCTCATTTTTGTCCTGTTTGTTTGGGTTTTGATTTTCTCTGACTAAGTTTAATTAGGGTTGCTTGAATGAGCATAGGCAACTTAGCAGTGGCTACACCACTAAAGAAAATGACTCCCCTCTGTCAGCAACCATTAGCTATTGATTGTTGTTACAGAAAAAGTTACAAAATTCTCTTTGCGGGGCTGGAGAGGTGGCTCAGTGGTTAAGAGCACTGGCTGCTCTTCCAGAGGTCCTGAGTTCAATTCCCAGCAACCACATGGAGGCTCACAACCATCTGCAATGAGATCTGGCGCCCTCTTCTGGCGTGCGGGCATACATGGAGGCAGAATGTTGTATACATAATAAATAAATGAAATCTTAAAAAAAAAAACAAAAAAATTGTCTTTGCTTTTTCTCCTTTCCATAGTTTCATGACCCCTTTGCATGTCGCAGCTGAAAGAGCTCATAATGACGTCATGGAAGTTCTGCATAAGCACGGAGCAAAGGTACGCCCAGCTCAGCTTGAGGCAGGAAGCTATTCTGCTCTCAATACTTGAATCCCCAAGAAATTGCTCCTCTTCAGAAAAGACAGTTTCTGGGTTTTAGCTTTAAAGTCACAGGTTGTTCAATGAAGTTGATTTAATTTTTTTTTAAACTAAGAAATTGTTTCTTTGTCCTTTCTTCCTAGTCTGGAAAGCAATAGGCAGCTGGCTTGACTGCTGTATTTTGAAATACATTCAGCTTTCCATTTGTATTAGTTCCTTTCCTCATCCCCATGATTAGACACCTGGCAGAAACAACTCAAAAATGATTTTGCTCATGATCTTAGAAGGGTTAGTTCTAGTGGTCCGTTGGCCCTGTGCACTTGGGCAGAAAGCCATGGTGGTGGAAGCATATGACAGAGGCATGGTGGTCACTTTGTTGAAGGCAGAAAGCAAGATAGGACAGGACCAGGAGTAAGATATCTTAAACGATCCATCCCCGGTATCTATGTCATCCAATCACATCCCATCTTCTCAAACCTTTCAGAATAGTGCCATTGTCTGGGAACCACACCCCTGACACGAGCCTTGATGGGGGGCACTTAATATCAAAACCATGAAAAAGACCCGAGTTCAGTTCCCAGCATCTTCATCAGGCTGTTCACAGCCACCCATCCAGCATCCTCTGTGGGGACCTACATACAGGTGGCATATATCCACACAGATATACACATAAGTAAAATAGACACTTTTTAAGACACTTTTTAAAACATAGAAATTACATTATTTGGGTTGGGTTGAATTGATTTGTTTGTTTGTTTGTTTTCTTTTGTTTTTGTAGTGCCTTGCTCAGCTTACACTTTTATACAGCTCAGAACTACTTGCCCCAGGTGGTACCATGCACAATGGCCTGGGCCCTCTTAAAAAAAAAAAAAATTATTAGTCAAGAAAATGCCCCACAAACTTGCCCACAGGCCAGTCTTAACTGAAGGTCTTTCTTCCCAGACGACTCTAACTTTTAACTTGACCCACCCCTAAAAAAACTAACCAGCATATCCACCTATCATAACTTTATAATTAAAAAATATTAAAACACAATCTTCTAACGTATTTATAAATGTTTCCTGCTTTGTGTTTAGGTGGGTTTTGCAAGAGCATAAGGAAAGACGAAATTTGACTGTCATATTTTTCAGTGAAAACTTTAGTGTAATTAATAATAGCATTACAAGTAAAAACAATACCATTTAGTAAACATAGTTAATAATATGTTTCTTAAATGGGCTCCACATGTGTGTGAAATCTCTTCCACTAATAATAGCAGATGAAACCAAGTATCACAACTAAGCAGTGACCAGACTCTCAGTCCTTACATCATAATTCTTTGTAAAATGGAAGGATTTGGATGCTAGAGAGATGGCTCATCTTTTGTAGAGGATCTGAGTTCCATCCGTAGCCCCATGTTGAGCAACTTGCAGCTGCCTATACATCTAGCTCTAGGTACCTTGGTAGCTTGACCTCCTGACCTCCATGGTACCTTCACTGATGTGTACATTCCCACACAGAGACACATATCATACACGCAATTAAAAATAGGCTTTAAAAACAATTAAAATACTCTTACTAGAGCTAAATGATATTTTACATCATAGTAAGGAAAGGCTTCTTTCCATTTTAATTAATCTTTTCTGCCTTTTGCTTTTCCCCTTGCATTCTGTCAGCCTCAGATCTGTTTAGGTGTTTTAGTATTGCACTACTTGAGTATACTTTTACAAATAAGATTATGTATATTAAATGTTTTCATTTACAGTACTTATGATCCAAAAATTTGCTTTAAACGGAAATTTAGTGGGTTTTTTAATTAAAATCAAGATGAATTAGAATCAGAGAGAAGAGTTGTACAGATTTTGGCATTGTTATATAAATATGTTATGTCAAGCAGAAATATCAATAATCTAAGTGGGCTTTCTCTTATACTTGTAAGCATTATTTTTGTGCTGGTCTGAGTTTATAAGTATTTTATGACATTTATAATACTCATACAAACTATGAATAATGTTCTTAATTTTTTAAGATATTATTTATTTGTTATCATCAATAAGGCATTTTATTTCAGAAAAGCATATGAAAAATAACGTTATTTTAAAGTCTTTCTCATTGACATTGTGTAGGTCTAAGGTTCTCAGTCCTAACTTAGCCATTCATGTGTATAATGCATTTTCATTGTCAGCATCTAAGTTCAGCAGTGGACTTCTCTGATTGACAACATTCTGCCAGGGGCTGGAGAGATGGCTCAGCGGTTAAGAGCACTGGTTGTTCTTCCAGAGGTCCTGAGTTCAGTTCCCAGATGGCTCACAACCATCTGTAATGAGATCTGGTGCCCTCTTCTGACCTGCAGATGTAGATGCAGACAGACACTGTATACATAATAAGTATAAATAAATCTTTAAAAAAAAAACTACCTTGTTGGCTTGCTGTAGTGGAAAGAGAGAAAGAAAAGAAAAAGAAAGAAAGAAAGAAAGAGAGAGAGAAAGGAAAGAAAGAAAACATTCTGCCAGTGATGCAGAATGACTTCTAGAGTAGTGTATCCTTTCTGGTCTTCCACTGCAGCAAGTAAGTTGTTATTAGTTCCTTTAAGGACAAAGACAATGCAAGTTGTTGTCAATAGATCTCAAATCCCATATCATACTAGCTGTAGTGACAGATGCCTTTAGACCTGGCATTCAGGATCTAGAGGCAGGTAGATCTCTGGTGAGTTTGATTCCAACCTGGTTTGCATAGTAAGCTCCACACAAACCAGCGGGGGGGAGGCGGGTGTAGTGAGAAAGAAGGAAGAATCTATGTCAACTCCCTGTTACTCATTCCAGGACCCCAAGGCAGGATGTTAATCCCACACACAAAGGGTTGGTGCATTCAGTCTTTCATGTATTAGTAAAAATTGTCTTGGCTGCTGCTGGGCCATGTTTTCCTTGCTTAGTATATTCTTTCTGTGGTTCCCATTGGTTTTTAAATGACCCATGGTTTCCATCTGATTCCAGTAGCACTTTCTGAGCATGTTCCTATGATCCAGTACCTGACAGAAACGGTAAGGGAGGAAAAGTGTGTTTCACTCGTGGTTCAGAGGTTCAGTCCACCGCGGCAGGAGAGTGCTGGAATAGCCGCACCGGTGATACCACACAGACGGCAGAGTGGAGCAAGATATAAGCCCAGAGGACACAGCCCTCGTGACTGCTCCTCCATCAAACTAGGGCTTTCTGCAGTCCCATCTGTTAGCCCCCAGATTCGGAATCTGTCACCCGATTAACACATTCATTTAAACTGAAACCGTTAGAATCTAGTCATCTGTAGAAAAGCATTCACAGATAGACACACACACAATTTCCTTTACTAATTACTACTTAGCCACTTCCTTAGTCCAGTCACGTTCACAATCAAAATTGACCATCACAGCCTCTAAGTAAGAAAATTTTAACAATTGTTAATACAGTTGAGTATGTGACATTAAATGAAGCATTTTCCTTCTTGAATGCAACTCTATACTTTAATAGACATAAAAATAATCTTAGCATTGAATGTTAAATGTTTGTTGAGAAAGTCAAGGCTTAGGACTTGGTCTCCAACTGCTAATTTCTAAGGTATCAGAAAAACAAGAATCACTTAAAGGAATAAGTGAATATCTCGTGTGGATAGAAAGTAGAACATAAAATTTCAATATATGACCAGCTTGTCAGTTTTGAGTGTTATCTATCAGTCCTTATCAAATGAAACTTTTTAAACTAAATCTTAAAAATTCCCTTACAAATTATTCTGAGAACCATTGATACATAAATTTTTATTCCTTAAGACATGAAGTTCCCCCAGAGTAAGTGAGCAATGGGAATGTGAATGAGTTATTTTCCATATCACTCCATTTCACCATTTTTTACAGAAGGTACAGTGCATTCTTTGTGTTTTGTTGATCTGCCTGAGCAGTACAGGTGAAATCCTAGGTTTTCAGAAAACCATGGAATACTCTCTCTTGCCCATAACATTTGTTTGCTGAGGATTCAGCTTTATTTGAAGGACTGGAGACATTAAGATCTTAACTTGGTAAGATCTGTATTTCACAAGAATAACTCTCCAACCACATTTACATGATTTAACAAGCTAAATTGGAATTCATTGTTTCCATTCATCTTTACAGCTGCATAATTGTGTATGTCTCATCTAATTTCCAGAAAAGTGTGAATAATTAGGGTGTTTGCAGTTTGGGGTGTATTCTTCCATAATGAAGTAACATTCATACAAAAACTCTAGTTTGGCATCTTGTGTTCCCATTAAGAAGTAAATATGACAGTGTTTCACTGTTATTATGTACAAGGTCGGTTTTTCCTGCTGGAAAATGTGATAGAATTAAATTATGATATCATTTTCTGAAGACCATTAAGAGTTTAAGTGAACCTTTTTCTGAACAAGTGCCGCAGCTTTACCAGTAATGATAAAGGACTGGAAACAGAGTCTCTTAAACCCTAACCTTACTGCTGTGGGAGGTGTAAAAATGTTTTGAACAACTAGCATAAATCTGAGATTTTACTGTTATTCCCTTATTAAAATCATTCAAGAAGACAGTCAATATTTTTAACAGCATTAACTGAAGTCGAAAAAATGATTCCAAATGGTGTAATTTGTAAGTGCTGAGTCAGCATAGGTATCCAGAAAGGGGTTATTCGCTGAGGCCTCGAGATGAGGGAGGACATGGAGAAGGGGTTTCTGAGAGCAGCTGTACAGTTTATCTGACTGGAGTAACAGGCGTTTCCTGGAACATTCTAAAATACTAGACTAGTTAAATTTGACCAAATTATGAACATAACCCAAAAGCTGAACATTTATTTAACATAATTAAGTTACTGTTTCTCATATACACTCTTCAAGGTTTGAAAATGGAGCATTGAATCCTCAAGGCAATTTCCAGTCAAATGTATATATAATTAAGGTATCTGTTGCAGGATGAGCATCAAATTAAGTTTGTGTTTAGATATGGGATATGGGTTCTGTTTCCAAGATACCTCATAATTTATGTACAGGTACCCTCAAACACAAAAGATTTTGAATTTGGAAAACACTTGTAATTAGGGACCCCAACCAGAATAAAAGGCATTCCTAAATGAGAAAGAAATGTAATGAACTGCATTACTAGTTACATTGTGCTATCTTGATACTCTGCATGTGAGCAGACTGTTCACTCTGAGACATTTGTTGGGTGTCCACAGTGTGGCTAGCAGTGAATACCAGATGAGAGTCCCTGCCCTCCAAGACCTCCCATTCTTTCTTCTGAGTGGAGTGTGGCAGGAAGCTGTCAGGGAAGTCAAGGGGGGGGGGGGTTGTGATTTTATTTTTTTCCATAGACACTCAGGCCACAAAGATGAAGCTATTTCTGTAGCACTGGTAAGCAAAAGTTAATGCCATTTTACTAAAAAGTTTCAAAGTTGGCTTTTCTTGCAAGAGTGGATTTGCTAGTGTGAAAGAATACCTGATTTCACATGGCCACCAATGCTCTTTCAGATGAATGCACTAGACAGTCTTGGACAGACTGCTTTGCATAGAGCTGCCTTAGCAGGCCATCTGCAGACCTGCCGCCTCCTGCTAAGTTACGGCTCTGACCCTTCCATCATCTCCCTGCAAGGCTTTACAGCAGCACAGATGGGGAATGAAGCAGTGCAGCAGATTCTGAGTGGTGAGTTCCACTTCCCATTCCCTCACTCCCAGGCTGGGAACCTGACCTGAGTGCTTGCTTCTCACATCTCCCCGTCCTAACTCTCAACATTAGACGTAGCAGCCTACTGAAAACTCAGGAACCAGATGCGAATGAATTCAATATAGTTATTCTTCTTTCTCACTCACTGGCCTTTGCTTGGGTTCCGTCTACTGTAGACAAAGAGAAACATAGAGACAGCTGTAGACTGGTGGTCAAAAGCCTGGCCCCTCTGGTGCCTATAAGCAGTACACTCAAGCTCTGTAGGCATTGGGCCCGCCCTGTATAGCAGGTACCTGGATGTCTCTATCCAGAAACAAAATTCTTAAGATTATCAATACATGTTACATGATCTAACTATACTTAAAAATCTACATTAAAACTTCCTAAGCATCTATCTTGAAAGATCCTCATATGAGGAGGAAAATGCTAGTAAGCCGCAGACAGCCTTCCAGTTCTTACCTAACAACTTGGACAGGACACGGCTCGAAGACCAGAACTGACCCACAGATGTTTTCAAGGGCTCCTAAGAATTGCAGCCCAGTAGAGAAGCACAGAATCTCAAGTACATAGTGGTGGTGATAGATGTGTGAATGCTGCATGTGGGAAGCAACCTCAAGAAGTAATTCTACAGCCTTCCTCTTCCTCCCTCTGCAGTTTACTCTGCTTCAGTCTGTAGATTTGCTGACAGAGATTGTGCATAAAACTGATAGGAAGGCAGGCACTGGCTTCCTAACTCCCAGAATTAGAAGTAACAGCCTACTGAAAACTTAGGAACTAGACGCTATAGATTCGATCTAGTTACTCGTCTTCTTCACTCATTGAGCTTTCCCCAGTCTTCACCTGGAATATGGACGGAGTTTAGTCTCGAGTATTAAACGCCTGCCTTATACAGAGCAGCAGGCTCTCCACTGCAGAAAGATAATTACCCCCCACCAGGAAATACATCGTTCAAGAACTTGTAATCATTTTATAAATTAGGATTTTCATGAAATATTTTTTTGTGCTTTTTACTGGGAATCAGTCACTACTGAATTTTTCTTTCTGTGAGTTATAACTATAAATTAACAAACATATAGTTACTACATCAATTTCTCACAATGTTGTACATAAATTTTAACAATGGTTAACAAAATGGGGATGAAACATCAAATAAATCCAGCAAATTGGATCCATATAATGCCTTCAAAATGCCTTCAAAGCAAATGCATTTCAAATATGTGATTTCTGGGGCAAATGAAATTGAATATGGAATCATAATTATAAAGTTTCAATTACTATTATAATTCTACTCTAAAATTGATTTGTGATACATATAGTTAATTAAATGCTCAACTTAGGAAATGGTAGGTAGGACTCAGTTCGCCATATTCATTATTGATCTAGAAAGATAATGCAAAATAGAACTGTCTAAAGTAGGGCCTTTTAAAACCATGGAGAAATGTTGAGTTTTCTTTGTGTTTTGTTTGAGGGTTTTTTTATACTAGTATTTCTACATTCCCAGATCTCTTTTTCCTTTTTAACCTCGAGACACAGTCTAAGTTGCCAGTGCTGGTCTTGAACTCACTCTGTAACCTAGACAGGCTTCTATCTGTAATATTCATGCTTCACCTACTTTTTCGGGAGCTGGGATTTGCCTTCCAAGCCCCGAAACAAGTCTGTTCTAAACTTAGTTTTTTTAGATTTGTGCAGATGCAGAGCTGCCCAGCTGCTGTCATTATAAGTCAGCATGTTTAACGTTTACTCTTTGACCTTTCCATAGTTCTTAGAAGCATTCTAGCTGGTGCACAAGATATTTTGCTTGACTAGAAAATGACTCTTTCCTAGTCATCCCCATCAGCATGCTGAGATGAGTAACCTAAGGACACAAAGGATGCTTTGCTGAGTTTTTGCTGGAATCACTCTCATAGAGATGCAGGACAGCCTCACTCACCTGTAAGTGTAGCGCACATGCACTGTGAGGATGGAGATGGGGGACCAGAAAGGAGGCGAATACAGGCAGCCAAAAGAATTAGGTTTGACACAATGATTCTAGTATGAAGTTGACCAAAATCAACGTGGCAAATATTTTTTGAGTTGCATTTATAAAAGGGAAATATAAATAAGATCAAGGATCTGGTTCTAGTCCTTAGCACCTCCACAGACTAACTAGTGCAATATAACACATTCTTTAAGGAGAAATAATTTTAAAATGTACTTCATTGTCTGAGATATTCTTTTTTCCTCTTTAGTCTTGGTATTTTATCTGCTTTAATCTTAGTATTTTATCTAAGTATTATTAATATGATCAAATAGTTTATCTTCTATGGAAGAATTCTTTAACTTATCTATAAAAGTCACTCTGCCGAACAAAGCACTGTAGGAAAACTAAAGTGTTTCTTCTAAACTCTGAAGCCTTTTGTAGCATCACTTGATCCTCCCACTTGGCCTGTGAACTCAGTATTTCTGATCATGACATAACGTAATCTTAAACTGGAAAGAACTTTGAGGACAAGCACCTCTCACACTTGAAATGCAAAAACTAAGGTAATATGCTGGCTAGAGGGCTCAGTGGTTATAGGTGCTTGCTGAGCAAGCCTGACAACCCGATGGATGGAGAAACCTGACTCCTGATCTCTGGCTTCCATATGTGTTATGGCACGGTATCCTGGACACTAATAAATAAAAATATCAAAAATCTGAAGTATCCTCCAAAGTTCACATAGAGCCCAGGCCTGTGGTCAGATTTCCTGCCACACACTTCTTTTGTATTGATGTTTATACATTCTGAAAACCACATTTAACATGAGCATATTGAATTTTTTAAAGACCAGTGTTGAATAAATTTTTGTTATATTTATATTTGATAAATCAAAATATCTGACTTGTATCTAAATGTAATAATCAAACTCAGTATGTTCTGTTTAGCATTGTTATCATCTCCCAGTTATCCAGGCATTGGAAAGTCTGGAGATGTTTTTGATCTCTTGCTCCAGCTTTGCCTGCTCCCCTTTGAAACAGTCTTTAACCAGAACATTTGATGGCTGAATAGTGGAGCATCAAAGTGCTCCCCAGTGCTAGAATTATTTAAACTGGATGTCAGTAAGGTGTAAATTATCTGAGTAAGTTGGGGAAGTAACCATCACAGATATAGCCATTCTTAATCTCTCTTCCCTCACCAAACAATCTCCTTCCATAACTTCCTATAGTAACCCAAAAGCCAACCTAATCTTTTCTTTCTTGGATACAGAGAGTACTCCTATCCGCACTTCTGATGTGGACTATCGACTCCTGGAGGCCTCAAAAGCTGGGGACTTAGAAACTGTGAAGGTAAACTAGTGCCTTTACTCTTACTGTTGGAATCTTCTACCCATTTCATTTGTATGCATTTACTACTCAAAACAAACTTTAAAAAAATAAAAACAATTGATGGTATATCTAGACAGGAGAGTTCTCTGCCACTAAGATTTTCCCACTTTGTGCCTTGTAGCACCTAAACCATAAAAAATAAGATATGCATGCATACAATTTTATTACATCAGATGTAATAAAATTAGAATTTCTGTGTGCATGTGTGCACATGTGCAGTGGTACATGTTTGGAAGGGACAACTTTCTAGAGTTAGTTTTCTTTTTCCACCATGGGGAACCTGGGAAATAAATTCAAGCTGTCTGGTTTAGTGGCAAGTGCCTTTACCCATGAGCCATTTTGCTGGCCTGGAATATAAATTTTAAATTTATCTGTTTGTATGCAGGTCGGCAGTATGTGCTTTCAAGTTTCTAAACGATACATTCACAATAAAGGAAAATTTAATTTTGATAGTGGAATATAAATGTCCAAAGAATACATACAAATTGAAAATTCAATCTGGTGTATTTCTTTCTGAAAAGACTAAGAAATTAGAAGCTAACTGGGTGTGGTAGCTCATGCCTCTCACCCCCTTGGAAAGCTGAGGCATAAGCATTGTCGTGAGTTCTGGGATAGTCTGCACTATATGAGTGATATTCTACCTCTTCTTTCCTCACCACCACCTCCTGGGGGGAAGGGAAGAGAGAGAGAATTAGAGGGAGAAGGGAAGGAAAAGGTTGTTCACTGTATAAAGTGTGTTAAAATTTGAAAAACAGGATATACAGTTTCTATGGCATTCAGCCAGAAAAGAATAGAATCAAGAGCTTGTAGGTTCTAAAAAGCAAGTTTCTCTTGACCCACATTCAAGGAGACTTAGTTTCTCTAGTTCCTTGTGGTCAAGTTGATATGAGCAAAGAACAGCTAGGTGTACTGTAAAAATTCATGTGTGATGAGATTGACACAGAAGAGGCGGGAGGCTCCATTTGCTGCCCTTGGGGGTTTCTGTTGGATTGGTCTAAGGCATGCTGACAAAGACTAAATTCCTCTATTTATATATCTATATCTATCTACCTATATATCTATCTATCTATCTACTGAGAGTGTCTGTGGTCACTGTACTGACAAACGGAGTGGGGATTCTCCTTTGGAGCATTTTGAAACAGTATGCAGCCCAGACTGTCCTCAAACTCACTGTGTAACCCAGATTTAATTTGGACCTCCCAAATTAAAGATCCTCCCACCTCATCCTCCCCAGCTCTAGGATTTTAGGTGTGCTTCACTATGTCTGGCTATGGTGCTGATTTTTAACGTTTTAATTGCCTCATCCTGAGAATATTTGGTAATAGTGATCTAAATGCTACACAATTTTAGAGAAAAATCTGTGAATGATTGTTAATGGTGTTGTTTCTGTCTTTGTGTCTGTGTACATCACAAAAGCAACTCTGCAGCCCACAGAATGTGAATTGCAGAGATCTGGAGGGCCGGCATTCTACACCCCTACACTTTGCTGCAGGCTATAACCGCGTGTCTGTTGTGGAGTACCTTCTACACCATGGAGCTGATGTCCATGCCAAAGACAAAGGGTATGTGTTCAAATCCAGGTCTTTGGGCTTCATTTTCCTCATACTTAATCTATTTATATATTGTTAGCATAAAATTACATATTTTTTACCTACAGAACATAACTGCTTTCTTTAGAACAAGAAAATTTACAAATGACAGATACTCCTTTTTGAAATATTGTGTTTTGGTTTTGTAGGTGCTTTCCCCACTTAAACAATATATATGCTTCACTTAAATCATGATTTAAACAAGCACACAGTATAGAAAGACAAGGGTCATTCATCCCACCTTCTAAAGATGCAAAGTGAGCAGTTTGCCTGTAATTCTCCAGCTTTATCTTTGGTTGTGTACACCAACTGTGAATCGCTTGGTTATATTAGATGAATTATTTGACAAACCAGGTAAAACTTTTCAAGCAGCTGCTTAGAAATGTAAGAAGAGTATTTTAGCCAGAAGATTTTCCATAGTCTGAGTTAATTTTGTGTAGTAATATGGGGGGCGGCGGGGCTGCGTTCCCAGCACCCCGGCTAGCTTATGCCCAAAATAACAACACACAAACTGTATTCATTTAATCACTGCTTGGCCCATGTCTATCTAGCCTCTTCTAGGCTAATTCTCACATATTAATTTAGCCCATTTCTAATCATCTGTGTGTAGCACCCCAAGGTGCGCTTATCGGGAAGATTCTAGCCTATGTCCATCCTGGGTCGGACCTTCATCGCGTGTGTCTGCCAGGGAAGCAGGGCATGGCGTCTCTGCTGAGGCGTCTGCTCCAGAGAGCAGAGCTGTGGAGTCTGAGCTCACTTCCTCTTCCTCCCAGTGTTCTGTTCTGTTTACTCCTCCCACCTATCCTCTAACCAATAAAATGGGCCAAGGCAGTTCCTTTATTAGCCAATGACCTTCCTCCATCATTTCCCCTTTTTCGGTTTCAACAAAAAAAAAAAAGGCTTTAACTTTAACATAGCAAAATTACATATAACAAAACAGTTATCAAGTAAAAGTTACAATAATCTTTATCATAACTAAGGAAAACTATAACTAACTATTCTTAACTCCATCAAAGACTCCAGAAAGATACAATACTACCTAAGCAAACAAGAAAAAAGCAACTTTTAAAACTCTAGAAATGACAGAGACATCTTGCTGCCTGGACAGTCACCCAAAGTTCCTCTGTACTGTTGGGGCATCCATCTTCAGCCTTCAGGCCCAAGGTATCCAGCAGACATTTCCATAAAGCAGGAAAATTCAAAGTCAGTTCGGTCACTCTCTGTTGTGTCCTGCAGAATGTCTCGCAGACTCTTTCATGAATCAGGAACCCCAAAAGATCATCTCACCTTAGGCAAGTTCAGTAGTCCTCTCTCTGTGGGTTCTCTGTGTCCAGTTTATGCAATCGTCCAGACAAGAGCAGTTTCTTGCCCCAATGGCTATCAAACACCATAACGAGCCTCTTCGATGCCTATCTTCCTCTTGAAGTAGATTGGTGCTGCCAGGAGCAGAGTGTCTCAATGTCATGAAAAGTCCTCAGTTATTAAAACATTAAATGTCCTATTCTGTAATCTTTGAAAGACATGAAGAATGTCTATCTAAAATATATCTCTATATATCTAGAAAATCTAATTAACATGACTACAAGCTTTACTATTATCGATGATTGTCCATTAACAACCTATATTTCTTAATTATACAGTACATATTTAAATGAACTACACAATCACAATACCTTAATCAAAATCAGAAACACTTATACATATAACAAAATTGACCTTAAGTCTCTATCAATAAAGCAAAATCTATACTAATGCAAATTATTCATACCTATATCATATCCCCCTTTAAATGTAAAAGAACATTTATAAACATTATTTGGGAATATGGGCGCAGTTATTTCTCTCCAAACTGCTTCCTGCTGAATGGGGGCGTCGTTAATTAGGTCTTTCATGGTATAACCTGTGTGCTAGTTTCATCTCAGTTGGCAGTTGAGCGAAGCAATTTTCTGAAGGTGTTCACACCAACCCTTCAGGAGGGCGTGGTCCATCATACCAAATCGGAATAGAAGAAATGAACAGCGTCTCATCCTCTGTGAAAACAAAATAAGAAACTCCTTTCCAAAGTATCATATCCTTAGATCCAAATTCAAAATATCTATGTTGGATTAGTTCAGAAGCATTTATAAACAAATATCTTTTAGTAGCTTTTGCTTTTTCCTCAGCATTCAAACAATTCAAAGAGAGCATAATAGCATACAGTATCAAAATTCTCTGTGTATTTTCCATCTTTGTGCAGCTTTGTTTTAACCTCTATTTTGTTTATTTTTACTTTTAACTTTTTGCTTTTTGAGATAGGTTCTCTGTATCTTTGACCTGAAGTAACTCTGTAGACCAGGTTGTCTTTGAACTCTCAGAGATCCGCCCGTCTCTGCCTCCCAGGCATTGGGATTAAAGGTGTACACTACTACACCTTGAACTCACAGAGATCTGTTTGTCTCTGCCTTCTAGGCACTGGGATTAAAGGCGTGTGTTACCACACACAACAACTCTCTTCCTTTTTTTGTTTTTTACTTTAAGAACTTCAACTTTTAGTCTGCATATATTTTTAGCACACTTCAAACCATTTAGAAATTTTCTTTGTCTTTGAATCTCTCTTTACTGTATATCTCTCTTTTTCTTCGTCTTTAATTTACCAAGCAATCTCAGTAGGATTAAAGGCGTGGCTTTGCCAGCTAGATCCAGTCCATTTCTTAGCTTTCCAGCCTGATGGCAGATATACAGGCTGTAGCCATGTTTACTGCATTTCAAGGTCCCTGCCAGCAAGTGAGCTACAACAGACAACACTCAAGTCCTCTCTTGGTAGCCGGCCCTCCTGCCTCAAACAGTCAGAGTTTGCCCTGGCAGGATGGCCCAGAAAGCCGGCATCTTTAAACGGCGCAGCTTTTTTCCTGCTACGGCTGAAAACCGAAAAGCATGCGTTCAGCTTTTTGTCAACACCGTTTATGTGTTTCGTGGCAGGAACTCTTACTGAGCTGCAGGGTTTTGCAGCTAAAGCTGAGTCAGGAAGCCTCTCTTAGATAAGGCGCTTGCTTGCCTCTAGCAAGCAGAGTAGACCCAAGAACACAGCGAGTCTAGTTGCCATCAAACAAATCATAGCACTTTACTCCAAATGCTCTATTCAAAAGCTCTGTCTCCCGCAGGAGCCAGACAGAGATCGCAATGGAGGCACAGCCCCAGGAAGTTGCGCTTTAAAATGACACAGCTTTTTCTGCTACTGTTGCCGAATCAGGAAATCTCTCTACAGCACACCACCAACAAACAGCAAAAATCTGTGTTAAACTCTCTCTCCCTTATTTTTAAGCCTTCTCGGTTTTTTAAATGGGTTTCAGCTGTCCACACGTCTGGGCGCCAATTGTAGTAATATGGGGGGCGGCGGGGCTGCGTTCCCAGCACCCCGGCTAGCTTATGCCCGAAATAACAACACACAAACTGTATTCATTTAATCACTGCTTGGCCCATGTCTTTCTAGCCTCTTCTAGGCTAATTCTCACATATTAATTTAGCCCATTTCTAATCATCTGTGTGTAGCACCCCAAGGTGCGCTTATCGGGAAGATTCTAGCCTATGTCCATCCTGGGTCGGACCTTCATCGCGTGTGTCTGCCAGGGAGCAGGGCATGGCGTCTCTGCTGAGGCGTCTGCTCCAGAGAGCAGAGCTGTGGAGTCTGAGCTCACTTCCTCTTCCTCCCAGTGTTCTGTTCTGTTTACTCCTCCCACCTATCCTCTAACCAATAAAATGGGCCAAGGCAGTTCCTTTATTAGCCAATGACCTTCCTCCATCAATTTTGCACCTGCTCAGATAAACTAGCCATGTTCTGTGCACTTGCTCTGCGTAGAGCTAGCTATCAGTGAAATTGCATGACTTAGGCTTCAGGCAACCATTATGTGTTTATCTTTCTAAAGTAATGCACCAGACATGATGATTTGAGAACATCATCACTAGTTGTTCCAAAATACTGTAGTGCATTGGAGAGCAGCCAGTGTGCTCCTATGACTCATTGTAGTACCAGCATATTTCAATAAAGCCATCATTTCAGAGGACACTGGTTTCTAGCTAGAACGGCACTGGTATCTTGTTTTTACTGTGTCCTACATCAACTAAAACTGATCTTCAGTGCACTGATTTGAAAGTCTGTCTTTTCGAGCTACTTTTGAGAATGTCACCTGGTTTCTGTGAAAACGTGGTCATCTACAAGTTTCCTTAGGAAACAAGGGTGCTAGGTTCTCTTACCTGAGTAGAATTTATAATAGAGAGCCTTTATTTCCCTTAGTGAATTCTCTTCTTATGGGGGAAAGGGTTAGAGTTTGAGATGAAGGTTTCTCTCTGTAGTCTGGCCCCCTGAAAATTGCTATGTGTGGACTAGGATGAGTACAAACTCACATAGATCTTCTGCCTCTCCTCCTAAGTTCTGGGATTAAGGTATGAACCACCACTGGGATCAAATTTGAGTTTTCATTGCTTGGTATGTCAACATTTTAAGTTGTACAGAGAAACCATTACTGAAACGTTATGAGTTAAAAAATAACTAAAACAAATGGTGAAACTTGTCAACTAAATAAGTAGATGTCCTGTATATTTTTTGTATTGCATATTACATTATTGAATATTATGCATCATATAAGTATGCTAAGAATTTTCATTAATAAAATCAAAGTCAAAGAAAATCTGAGAGATGATAAAAAAAGATTGGTTAGTATTTGTGCTGATACTTTGTAGTGTACAGAGCTTTGCATTGCTAGGATAAAAGTAAGAATTGAAAGGATTATGTTAAACAGGCCCAGTGTCCCAACTGCTTGGGAGACTAAGGCAGTAGGATTTGAAATCAGTGCCTGCTTAGTTTATAGAATGAGTTCAAGAATATCTATCTTAAAATAGAAAAGGCTAGGTGTATAGCTCAGTGGTTGAGTACCCTAGCATGCATGAAACCCTGGGTTTTATCCCAGCACTACTCAAAAAACTGTATTGTGATTACATTTTATTCTGTGAGTGTATATATCTACATGTATTTCAAGACTAATGATTGCTGTAATATAAGATTTTATATTGGAATTTTTTTAATTATTAATGTTTGAGTTGGTGAGGTGGCTTAGCAGGTAAAGACACCCACTGTGCAAGCCTGTTGACCTGAGTTCAAACCCTAGAACATGCATAAAGGGGATGGGAGAGAGCTGACTCCGAGTTGTCCTCTGACCTCCACATGTGCCATGGTAACATACCTACTGCACAGTAAATAAAAAGTGTTAGTCCTGCCTAGAAATGGGAGCCCATATCTAAGAGACCAAAGAGGAAGCATTTCTTTTTGAGCAGATGTTCGATGTACCCAATCCCATAGAAAGAGGAGGAGTTGAGGCAGAGTCTCATTTAGCCTGTGCTGGGTTGAAAACCCATCTGTAGCTGAGGATGCCCTCGAACTCCTGCTTTTACCTCCCGAGTACTAAGATTATAGACATGTACCACCACATCCAGAAAAAGAGCATTTTATTATGTTATTTTAGCTGAAAGATCTGATCTGTTTTATAACTCTAATTTTCTTTTGTTTAGTGGCCTGGTTCCTCTTCACAATGCCTGCTCCTATGGACACTACGAGGTAGCTGAGCTCTTGGTGAGGCATGGAGCTTCCGTCAATGTGGCAGACTTGTGGAAATTTACCCCTCTCCATGAAGCGGCAGCCAAGGGAAAATATGAAATCTGCAAGCTCCTTCTAAAAGTATGTAGATATGAAGCAGCTGCCTGGCTTTAGTTATTGCTTGAAATTAAGAGTATTGGGATCTATTGAAAACAAATGCTAAGGAGACCGTCCATTTCCAGGTGACGTCATGATACTTACATAGTGTTTGACAGACCTTTCTGAGTAGATTCAATAGAGGTCATGTTATTAAAGAAGGTTTTGGGAAGAACTGATTTAATTTGCATGGCTTATCTAATATAGCACCAATATTAGGAAAAATATCCTAGAAACCTCTTCACTCATGTTGCTGTTTGCAATACAGTTACTATTGTTACCCTCAAAGCTAATGATAACTCAGCCTTTCTAAATATCACATACACTTGTTCGTCATGGAAGACAACTGTGTGGTTTCCCATCTTAACCAGAGAAAAATTATTCATTATTCCTTTTACATGTAAGCACATTTTATGTTTTTATTTGATACAGTTAATACCATAAGTATATATGGCAAATATTAACACTAATTAGTTTTAAAAAGCAAATCACTTTTAGTTCATTATTAATTCATTTTCTACTTGAATATTGGGGTTTATTTGTTTAAAACAAAGTCTTACTCTAGAGCCCTGACTGGCCTGGAACTTACAGAGACCTGCCTGCCTCTGCCCCACAAATTCTGGGATTACAGGTGTGTGCCACCACACCTGTGATTTCCACAGTAAGTCAGCAGCCATCTGTGTCAGGGTTATAGTAAAAATTCTTGGTCCTCAGGTGTAAATAAATCATGAAATACATTTTTAAAGCTATGATACTTTTTTAACCAATGTCATTTAGAGTTCAGTAGTTTTATTTTTTGGGGGGGGTGGGTGTGTTCAACCTGAAGATCTGAAGAGCAAAGCAGTCAAGCACTAGAAAGACCTTTATCTCTACCAAATCATCAGACTGAAGGGTGAAATCTGTCTCCAGGAATTCTCAGACTCTGCACTCCACTGAGTTCCTGTCTCTCCCCTTTTATATTCCTCTCTCTGCCCACCAATGTTGTTCCTGTCTCCAATGTCCCTAATGCTGGAATTAAAGGGGTGTGATCCCAAGTGTTTGGATCACCTTTGTGTAAGATCTGTTTCTCTTTTAGACAGATTCAATCTTGTACAGCCCAGGGTGGCCTTGAACTCACTAGCCTCTGTCTCTCCCGAGTCCTTGAATTAAAGGTGTGTGCCACCACTCCCTGGCCAGTATAGCTGACTAGTATGGCTGCTTTGCCCTCTGATCTTCAAGTAAGCTTTTTTTATTAAAACACAAATAATATACCATTATAGCCACCCAGATGGGTTTAAGGTTTTTTTTTTCTTTTTAATGATGCTGCCTAAATATCTTTATGCAATTTGAGTTAGGCTATAATTCAGTGGTGGATTGCTTGCCTACCAAGTGTAAGGCCCTAGTTTTATCACTAAAACTCTTTGTTTGTGGAAGGGGGCATGTTACAATTAAGTCTGGCCAAAATTAACATCTATAAAATTATAAAAAGTGAAAGAGATTTCAGAGGTAACTTCAAGTCTCTTGGAAAGCTTGTCACAAAAGAACAGAAGGTACCCACTACCCTCCCAGCTTCACTGCCACCCTGGACACTGAGACTTTAGTTAGTACTTAGCAAGATCTGGGTCACTTTTCTAAGTAGTTACAAAATACGCAGAATTTAGATTCCTGTTTTTGTTTTTTTTTTTTGTTTTTTGTTTGTTTGTTTGTTTTTTGTTTTTTGAGACAGGGTTTCTCTGTGGCTTTGGAGCCTGTTCTGGAACTAGCTCTGTAGACCAGGCTGGTCTCGAACTCACAGAGATCTGCCTGCCTCTGCCTCCCGAGTGCTGGGATTAAAGGCGTGCGCCACCATCTCCCGGCTTAGATTCCTGTTTTCAAGGTGCATGTAGCCAGGGATAGATAGCAAATTAAATGATGTATATGGTACCTGCCCACTTGCAAACACACAGTCACCATTCGGTTTGTCTTACAGCATGGAGCAGATCCAACCAAGAAAAATAGAGATGGAAATACACCGCTAGATCTGGTCAAAGAAGGAGACACAGATATTCAGGACCTACTGAGGGGGGACGCCGCACTGTTGGATGCTGCCAAGAAGGGCTGCCTGGCCAGAGTACAGAAGCTTTGTACCCCAGAGAATATCAACTGCAGAGACACCCAGGGCAGAAACTCAACTCCTCTGCACCTGGCAGGTAAGCGTCACTGTGTGTCATCCTATGGTCCTTTTTAATATCCAGTTAAACACTGCTAAATGTGTGCCAGGTGCTTAACCACCTGGTTTGCATGGTGAAAGAGCATTAGTGAGATAGCCCATCAGGTAAAGGTGCTTGCCACCAAGCTTCTCAACCCGAGTTCAGTTCCAAGAACTCATGTGGACAACTGAGAATCAACACCTGTAGATTGTCATGTTCTAAGAACTCCAAACTCATGTTTGGTGCCTGCAATGCCTGTGAAAGAGATTGGCATGTATTGTACACTTTAGTAAAGACTCAATTATGTGAAGATAGTATTAGCCTTTGAGGAAAAAAAAATCTTAAATTTTTCTGGTCTTTATTTATGCATGTGTGAGAGTTGTAATCGTTTCTCTTGACCTGACATGTCCCTTCTTACTCTTAACAGCAGGCTACAATAACCTGGAAGTAGCTGAGTACCTTCTAGAGCATGGAGCTGATGTTAATGCCCAGGACAAAGGAGGTTTAATTCCACTTCACAATGCAGCATCTTATGGGGTGAGCATGACATAGTGAACATCTAGAAACCTTCCCTGGCATTTAATTCTTTGCTAAATATGCATTACATGTTAAGGAACAGATTTCTAACCAGCAGCATAGCTGAGTGCGTTTTAACCATCTATGTAAGTTTTGTGACACTTTCCCTTGTAATTCCTCTTTGAAGAATACCCGCACTTTTGCAAGCATTCTGTCTCTAGCACATTATCTCACACAGTAATTGGTGTGTAATGGGTCATGTATAAATCTTACCTCTACCTCGGACAGATTTTAGAACTTACTGTAGTTGCTTACGCATATCTCTAGAATCTTAAAAGTGTCAAGCCAAGTAGTTAAGCAATTCACACATAGTTTAATAGCATTCTGCTGAGGGAGTACCCTCCCAAGTGAAAGTGCGAAGCCATCTTTCCAGGCACTGTAACTGTTCACAGGGAAGAGGAGGTGCTCAGGCCTGGTGCATCGCAGTAGAAATAAGTCAGACGTGAAGAATGCTCCCGTGCCTGTCTGGTTTTGCACATCTCCATCTTGGACATAAATCCCCAGTTATCTAGCAGTTCCTGTATACCAGGTTCTTGGGTGACGAGTGACCCCCACTGTTCATTTTCATACAGCCTACTTTGTAAGTGCCACAGTCCTGCTTTCCTTTTCTTCCTGCAAAAAGAGAAAGCTGAAGAGCATTGCCTACTGTTTCTGTTGTGACACTGTTCTCAAATGCCAGGTTTGAGCTCCGGCTGCCCTTTGAATCTGCATTTTTTTAAAAAGCCACCTCAGTTTTTTCAAACAGAGAGACAAACACATGTTTAAGAAGCTTAAAGGAAAATTACAAGTTTCATGAGAATTTTTTATGATAATGGGCCTTATTCTGCTTAATATCCTTTATATTATAATGTGTTAGGTATTATTAATCTGTACATACAAAGGACAGTTAATTTCTGTACTATTAATAAATATAAAAGTGTTGGTATTTTTTCCTTACCCAAAGCCTGTGATTTTATAAGAGTAAGTCATTTGGCAGGTTTATTTTCTTTCTCATTTTGCGGTGTTTTCCCTCAAAGGGATGATACTTGAAGGTTGCATGCTATCGTTGTTGTAAAAACTACATACAATTAAATGGCTTTAGCTATAGCTCATATTTCTCTCCTATTTCCCATCTTTTTAAAATTTAGTCCCCTGTCTTTATGCCATTTGTCACTCGCAGCATTTTGTGATGCAGCTCAAGCTAAAACCTGTCAAACTAGACACTCTGCGGCAGAGTCAGCCCCTCATCTAAGCTCCTCACTCAGTCCTCTGCTGTCACAGGAGACCAGAGCTAAGCTGCAGCCTCTTTGTGCATTTAACCCTCATCTTTTGCTCCTACTATTTGCCCTAGTGGTATAGCTACCTAAAAAGAACTGAAAAGCCTAAGAGTTGTAATTCAGCTCTGCTTGGGTAATACTCCTTCTTCTTAATTGGTCTTTTAGACATTTGCCAGCCAATTTAGCAAGCATGTAATTGGTTTCACTAAACACACACTGTAGATTCAATAGGAAGAATGTTTAACAATACATACTGAATACGCAGCTCACTTACACACCCACATACATACAAACTATAACTTCTCTTGGACTATATGATTTTGGAAGTCTTTGCCAATTAGTCTACCAAATTGCATTACTCTTTTAATAAAACACAGGAAGCACAGTTTAAGTATCTTATATGATTTTAGGAATGGCTTTAACCGTGTTTTGGATTGACTGGATAGAAGTGCTTTTCCAACACATCCTTGGAATGAAAGAAGACAGTTGGGGTTTTATTTTGTTTGAAGTGATTTTGATAAAATCATAGCTTTCATGTTAGAAGTCTGCACATAAACTGCAAAATTAATTTTATAATGTTCTCGTAATCCCCAAAGGGTTTTCAAAGTAGCCTGATCTCAGAAGAACCCTGGTTTCATTGTGTCCCTCCCCTTCATATTATTGGCAGTGGGAAGCCTTCCTTAGGAATTACCTGATCTTTACTTTCGGAAAAACTAGTTTTACCCCATCCTGAGCTACATGAGACCCAGTCTCAGAAAACAAAAACAAACAGAAGGGCAAGAGAATTGTTGTGGGAAGACAAGTCCAAAACACAGTAGAGGGGCTGGGTGTGTCTTTGTTTTAAGAAGAAATTTCTATTAAGGATGAGAACACAGGCCTGGAAGGAATTGTTAAATAGAAACAAGGATACTTGATGGAACTCTACCTGGTGGTTTTCTTAAGCCTCTTTGTTTTCTTGATTTTCCCAGCATGTTGACATAGCGGCGCTACTGATAAAATACAACACATGTGTAAACGCAACAGACAAGTGGGCCTTTACTCCGCTTCATGAAGCGGCCCAGAAAGGAAGGACACAGTTGTGTGCCCTACTCCTAGCACATGGTGCAGACCCAACCATGAAGAACCAAGAAGGTCAGACACCTTTAGATCTGGCAACGGTAAGTGCTTGTGGCAGCTGTGGTTATTGTTCACTAGGATGTCAGGCCTGACGCTGCCTTCCAGTGCTCACCTGGCAGTTCATTTGGCAGATTTGGTGTTCTTCCTGAAAATCTTAGCCGAAGCCACATGTGCCCTCGGTTCCTTTTGTACTTCTGGTATATCTCATGTGTCATCAGCCCCTTTAGCTTTCTACGCCAGTTGCCTAACTTGCAGCTCTCATTCACAGCCACCACTCAACGTTAGATGCCTCTAGCCAAAAGCAAGTGTCAATTTCCGTGCCTGGTAGTCTTAAAAAAAAAAAAATCACAAAATGCTTGGTGCTTAGTGAAAGACTTAACATTTATAATGTTTTCTTTAATTATTATTTTAGGCTGATGATATCCGAGCTTTGCTGATAGATGCCATGCCCCCGGAGGCCTTGCCTACCTGTTTTAAACCTCAAGCAACTGTGGTTAGTGCCTCTCTGATCTCACCAGCATCCACCCCCTCCTGCCTCTCTGCTGCCAGCAGCATAGATAACCTGACTGGCCCTTTGGCGGAGCTGGCTGTAGGAGGGGCCTCCAATGCAGGGGACGGCGCTGCCGGTGCAGAAAGGAAAGAAGGAGAAGGTGGGTAGTGCTTCTTGGGTTAAATTTTTTAGTGGGTCAGTTACTTTTTTCTTTTGGTATTAAAAACTTAAAGATAGTCTCTCTCTTAACCTTTATGAGTTCAAGGACATCCTGGACTACATGGTAAGACCCTATCAAAGATGGGGGTGGGGTATGAGAGGAAAAGGGAAGGAGTAAGGAAATAAGGACTTGATAACCAGCACTGACGTAAAAAACTGGGTACAGTGGCTGAGTAGTCCCAGTACTGAAGAGGCAAAGGCGAGAGGATCCCTGGGACTTGCTGGCCAGCCAGTTTAGAACCAGGTCCAGTAAGAGACTCTCCAGAAAGTGGGTGGATGGATGAATAGATAGATGGATGGATGAATAAACGAGATCCAGGTTCAGTAAGAGACTCTCTAGAAAATGGATGGATGGATAGATAGGTGGATGGATGGATGGATGGATGGATGGATGGGCAGGCAGGTGGGCTGGTGAGTGGACAGATGGACGGACAGGTGGATGGATGGATAGATAATGAGGAAGACACTCAACATTGACCTCTGGCCTCCACAGACACAAACATGTATACACACATATACTATACACACAGAAATAAAGTAATTTTTAAAAAGAATAAATCAGAACAATAGCTGCTACTTTTGACTTTTTCTTTTTTTAATACATTAAAAGTATTTTATCAGATATGGGCTGGAGTACAGACGCTGTTTTTAAACTAGACCAGAGGACCTAGTTTGGTTCCCAGCACCCACATTGGGTAGCTCACAACCCCCTTTACTTCATCTGAGGACTTCAGTATCCTCTTACAGCTTCCAGGGACACCTGGACTCAATCTGTGTATACTCACACATAAACACACAACTAAAAATAGTAAAATCTTTAAATATTAATTAAAATAATATTGTTATACTAAAAATTAATATATTTGTTATATATCTTACAATATATAAACCTATATTTTAGTTCTACATTTTGTATGTTTTAGAATTATTATGAGTATTATTCTATTGCTATGCCAAAGATAAAATTCAGAATAACTTGAAGTACTTAAGTTAAATATGTGTATTTGGCATTATTTTATATCATGTAAAATCATCTGTATAAGCAAAGGTCAAGAAATAGGGCTATGCCAGGTAATGGTGGTACACTCCTTCAATCTCAGCTCTTTGGAGGCAGAGGCAGGCAGATCTCTGTGAGTTCAAGGCCAACCTGGTTTACAGAGTGAGTTCCAGAACAGCCATGGCTGTTACCCAGAGAAACCCTGTCTTGAAAATGGGTAAGTGAGTGAATGAATGAAAATAAAGAAATTGAGTTATATGAAAATGCTGAAACCTTCCATAGAATTAGAAAATTCTAAGAGATTTAAATGTTTCTGTTTTAGTTGCGGGTCTTGATATGAATATCAGCCAATTCCTTAAAAGCCTTGGCCTTGAGCATCTCCGGGATATCTTTGAAACAGAGCAGGTAAATTCTTGTGTACTTTTTCAGCTATTGAGTTATTTATTACTGCACATTTTTTTATTTGAACTTGCAGCTATTTGTTTTCTGTATTACATATCCTCTTTATTTTGTGGCCTAACGTGTTCCACAATCTGCCTCATGCGTAATCTATTTGTTTCAGGTATGTTTGCACTATGGTAGCTGTCTGTGATGTTCCTGGAAAAGCCAGGGAACCCAATACTCTATGCATCTTTACATCTATCTGACAGTTGGGAGACCTATCCTTTCTCTTTATGAGCAGTCTTTCTCAATGGATTGTCACATCAAGTTAGACCCTGAGAAGTGAGGGTACAGGCTATTGGGAGAACACTTGGTGAACTTAGATCAAGAAACTGCCTCAATAATACTGTTTTATTTTGTCTTGAGTTTTTTGTTTCCAAAAGACACTGGCACTTATGTCCTCATCTCGTGTGTTTACTAGTGAGAACTCTTCTGTTTGCTGGACTGTGTTGTCGAGGATAATAAATTTCTACTGCTGTGTTCCGTGAGAACACTAAAGATGAAATTGAGTTTAGTGTTACTGCTGGAGAAAGGGAGAGGCACTTAGAGCTCAGTACATCATTCTCCCAGTTGTAGAGTTACCTCCTTACACCATGTCAACCTTTCTGGCAGGGAAATAGACTATCGTAGTTTATGTTTTTTTAAGATCTATCCATCTTCAGGAACATCTGCAGATCCCTTTGTTTTGTGACTTGTGGTCCACAATCTGCCCCATGCACAAAAGTCTGTTCTTTAGTAGGTATGTGCTTTGAGTTCAGTAGAGCTACATACATGACAGGTGCCTAACAGGAATCTCTTTTCTCAGGAGACTGAAATCCAGTTGTCAAGGTGCACCCGCTGCAGCCATTCTAGAATAGTCTTCTCCCTGCCCTTCCTGCCCTCTTGATTTATGGTCTCACCACTCCAGTCTCTGCTGCTGTTGTCACCTTGCCTTGTCCTGTGTCTGCCTTCTCATGTGCCTCTTACTGGGACACTTCCTTTAAACTTGGGTCCTCCTGGGTGTTTCCTGGTCTCAAGATCTTAATTTAAGCACTTAGAGACAACTTGCTGCAAAAAGCGTTAACTTGTTTGGAACTTATCCCTTCTAGGGAGAAGGGCCTCCTTTTTGTTGTTGTTGTTGTTTTGTTTTTATTTTAGTTTGTGTTTTTCCAAGACAGGGTTTCTTCGTGTAGTCCTGACTGTACTGGAATTAGCTCTGTAGACCAGGCACAAAGACCTGCCTGCCTCTGCCTCTCAAGTGCTAGGATTGATTAAAGGTGTGTACCACTACCTCCAACTAGGGCCTACCTTTTTGAAGGCTCAGCTCAACTCACAGTAAGTATGTATATATGAACTTTCCTCTTTTTTTTTTTTCAGTTTCCCAAGAGTGGGTTTCTCTGTGTAACAGCCTGGCTGTCCTGGAACTCGTTTTGTAGACCAGGCTGGCCTTGAACTCATAGCACTCCGACTGCCCCTGCCTCCCAAGTCCTGGGATTAAAGGCATGCACCACCACCACCCAACTGAGCTTTCATATCTTTTTAAGACCCAGGCAATTTGTCATAGACTTTCCCTTTCCAACCATCAGCCTCTATAGGTAACCCCCTTCTGTAATCAATAAACTCACCCAGTATTTCAGTATGTGACATATGCACTGACTTTCGTTCTTTGTAAGCTTGTAGTCGTCTTTAACTTAAATACCTTGGGTTACGATAGGTAGGTGGCACACTCCTATAACTTGCACTTAGGAGGATGAAGCAGGAGGATCACAAAGTTGAGGTTAGCCTAGACCATTAGAAGATAATATGGGCTTTAGTTAAACCTTACTTCAAAAAATATCTGGAAGGCAGTTTGTTTGTTTATTTGTTGTTCTTGTTATGTTTTTATATGATTTATAGTAAGATTTTATTATGCTTTTATTTCTTTGGTTAAATAAATTTTACATTTATTATAGTTCATCCTTAGTATTTTTAATGACTCAAACAGTTGAAATAGAATTGAACTAAAATTGAACTAACTAAACACCTTGGTCTGTTTTTCTCTGACTGTAAGAGGCATTTAGCCTACCACTTATCTTGCCAGTCAGTTAAGCACACCTACAGTATGTGAATGCTTAAAATTCCTGGTGAAATTGGGTGTTTTTGCCAACTTTGAAGTCATACTTTGTTAAGGCATCACATGGTCTTCATTTGTGGTGAAGAGGTTACACTCCACTGTAAGGGTCTCCTCTCCCTGCCATCTGGTCATCTTCTGGGAGAGCACTGTAAACAGTGAGGCTTTACGTTGTTTGACCACATCCTCTGCTATAGCCACATGAACAGCTGCATCCCTTCATTCTGAATCATGATTGAAGTAATTGTCTTGGTTTAATAAGCCAAAGACCATAATTCAGACAAGTGACTCTGCCTCCTGTTGAGAGCTTTTCCTCGAACTGTAGTTGTGCGTTTTTGTCAGCTTACCTTGTAATGTGCAAGCTCTGTTTGCTCTTTCCTTCTCGTGGAGATTCTCTTTGTCAGTGCCTGACCTCCTGGGGTGTGTTTCTCTCGGGTTATTGACTTAGTAGTTGGATGATTCAGCCTTCAATAACTTCTTCTGACTGCTTGGCATTTTCATGTTTTTAGTATTCCTTTTTCCTGAAGTTTTGTTCTATTGATTTTCCTTTTGTCCAGAATAATTTGTGTCCTTTTTGTAGTCCAGATGTTAACTGTTGCACTTACGTATGTTAGCTATTGTAGCCGTCTCCTCTAGATCAATGCTGTGCCTTTCTTAGTGCCCAACCATGTTTGACCACCTTCTGTGCTGCTGTATTTACTGTAGCAAGTGCAGGTGTTTAGTCCTCAGTTATAAAATAGTAAGTCCACTTAATTCTTCCGTAGCATACCATTAGAATTTTCTGTTATGAGCATTCTACAGCAGCCCAGTAATGTGTGTAGCGTGGAAGTGTGCAGTACATGTATTGTCAACATACTTGTGTAGCGTGGAAGTGTGCATGCATTATGTCCCCTGAATTCCTATGTGTTTCTTGAGACTCTGACATACTGTATGCTGCTCTTTCTGTTCATATATGTGTCTACCCCTCTCCCTGGGAGGTGGGAGATAATTTTTTCCGGTGCTGGAAGAGCTTTACTGTACCATATTTTCAGCTCCACCTTCTCAATTCATTGCTCAGAAATCTGTTCTCTTATTCCATATATATACTTTCCAAAAATATACCAGAATCCCTTCTAATTAACTTTAACACTGTAATATCAACTTCCACTTAAAATGTAGCTTCCTATCTAGAGTGCTCATGTCTATGAGAAAGAAAATTTAGATTTATATTGTAATTTCTGGAGCTCAGCTGCTATAACTGGGTGCTTTTATAGTCAACCTATATATTTTCACAGAAAGTGACCATATATGTTTTTCTTTCAAATTGTGATAAAACAAAGCTTGTACTCAAATAAATTCATTGTAAATATGATTATAAAGTCGCTGCCACCACCACCACCCAAGTAAAAGATTTTTTCAGTTAAAATAATTTTCTCTTCACAGAAATCTTAGGAGACATGGCATTTACTTTGCATGCTGACCTATTTTTATCTCGTAAATGAATAAAACTTACTTTAAAGATTTTATATTGATGTAGATATGAATAACTTTCTCCCCCCAGAGAAAATAACTAGGGAAACAAACTTGTGATTCCTTCCAAATACCTAAGCATGTTCTCTGACTGTTCCCCCATATCAGTGAGTTTTAAAGATAATAAAAGAATTGATTGACTGTAGGGAAAAAGTACTGTTCTGTCATTTCCGCTTTAGCACTGTTAGTAACTGGTCAGTGAGGCTAGCTCACCCACACCCAAGGGGGGGATTATAATCAGGGCAGGAATACTAGGGGCTGAGGATCCCTGGCAGCCATTTTAGAGGCTGCTTTGTAAACTGGAGTATAGTAACCCCAGGGTTCCTTTGCTCAGGCAAGGGGCTTGGGCAAGGAGTTTTACATCCTTTTTTTTTTTCTGCAAGTCTATATATTAAACTTCATTTCTTTCTCTAGAATGTGATTATAAATATTCTTTCTTTAGAGTTTGGTTTTTGACTTCTAGTCTGGTTTTGACACCCTTCAGCTATATACTATGTGCATCAATTAAAAAGATTTTGAAGTGTGTAATCTAAAGTTACCACCTATATATGAGGCTGTGTTTCTATTGTCAGCTGTGTTTAAACTGAAGTATAAAATATATCGATGAGAAAGATAGCAGTAACACTGTTCACAAATTATGTTAAAGTCAGCTCTAACTTAAAATATAAAGATTCCTATTTTGTAAACTGTTCTATTTCAAAGATGAATATTTCATCTAGTGCCTTGTTGTCTTTTGAAAGCTCTGTTGAAAACTTGCTTTGGGTGATTAGAAGTGAGTTGCCCATTTTGTAGAATGAAACAATTATTCTTCAATGGCCACTTAGCAGTAACATGCTAAATTACTTCAGAGAATGAGCAGTGGTGTTCCTTGCCCTGAGATGATCCTGCTCATTGTGTAATGTTTCATTTTGACAGTAAAAATCAGAGCTCTGGGCCTGATTTGTCCTTTTGTGCTTAAGTGTAAAGATTGAGAAAGTTATGCACATATAAAAATGTATTTAGTTTGTATACAGTGTTCTACCCACAGGCCAGAAGAGGGCACCAGGTCTTATTATGGATGGTTTGTGAACCACCATGTGGTTGCTGGGAATTGAGTTCAGTACCTCTGAAAGAGCAGCCAGTGTTCTTAACCTCTGAGCCATCTCTTCGGGTTGGATACCTATGATTCTTTAATCTTGTATGAGTTAGATTTTTAAAAGTCTATAAAAATATTTCAGTTCTCCAAAGAAAGAAAAAACGAGGAGCAACAGACCTATATTTATCCCAGGGCCTTTTCTGTCCTGAAAAACTACCAGTGCCATTCTGGCCACAGGTGATTTCAGAACTTTGCCACTGGGTGGAGGCAGAGTCCCAATTACTACAGCCCACAAAGCTCCTGCTTGTCATCTGTGATGAATCACCAGAACTCAAAGGCCACCATTCTGTGCAAACATCGAATGTGTTAGGCAGAAGGATTGCTAACCTGACAACTTATTTGCTTAAAAACCATCTCTCTCTTTTTTCCAAACTGGGGTTTCTGATGTCGCTCCTTTATAAAAATGACCTGTGGTCTAAACCTAAACTGTAAGTCTAACTACTTCCTGAGGCCACTACTGGCTTGCTTACTTCCTGGCACTGGGAATTTTCTTATCTAAGGTAGGCTTGCTTTGCCACACTGTGATTAATTAAAATGCTTCTCCCTTCCCTCTGCTCTCCATTTCTGCTACCCACATGGATTCTGAATTTGGGATCTTCCCATTTTCAAGCTGCTAATCCATCTATCTGAGGGCAAACAGAAGATGGCAGAATTGAAATCAGAAAAAAAAAAAAAACATGGCAGTGATCATTGTCTCCCATCACACTGGGTCTCTGTCTTAATTCTTCATCTGCTTGAAGCAGTGTTTTTACTGAGCTAGAAGGCTGCCAGTCTTCTTAAGCAGATTGAAGGTCATGTTTATAAAAGGAAACAGGTTCTTTAACTTGCGTGGTAGTCATAGCACTATACACAGGTGCAAGAGCTTATATCCTCCAAAGAGCTGTTACAGATTTAGTATGCAATTTCTTTCATTTTGCAGATTACATTAGATGTGTTGGCTGATATGGGTCATGAAGAACTGAAAGAAATAGGCATCAATGCATATGGGCACCGCCACAAGCTAATTAAGGGCGTTGAAAGACTTTTAGGTGGGCAACAAGGTAAGCTATTTAAAAAATGTTTTTATATTTATATGTATCATATATTTTATATATAATTTATGAATATTTTAATAAATATTTCTTCACTAAGTTCTGAATATAAAGACTGTTTTGAGAGTCTGAGCACGTGCAGATAACAGGTATAGCGCCCGCTGCCTTCCTCAGCTCAACTAATCACTTTTGCTAACTGGGCAAGCCTGGGATCATTCCTCTCCCTATCTTCATCTATCTGGAGAGATTTTATGGCCTGAATTTGCTCTCAAATCTTTGGGTTTTTTTTCCCACTGCTGTCATCTAACTCAAACCACCGTTCTCTCTGCTGGGCCTCAGAGCCTCTGTCAGCTTCTCCCCTGCCTGCATCTTGACCTCCCTGGGCCTTGTCCAGTGCTGCCAGAGGACCTTCCAGCATGAGTCCACCCTTCTCTCCTGCACTGAACCCATCCATAGCACCCTGTGCTGTCGGGGTAAAATCAGACACTGACAACGCGACTTTTCATGATCTGACCTTTCTTATTTCATTTTGAGCTCTTCTCCCACCCTCAGGACCACAGCTCATCCATGTCCGTCACTCGTGCCCTTCATTGTCACAGGCATCTTCTCTTCCATGTTTACTGTGTTTCTTCTTGTTAGAAGCATTGCCATAGAGGAGAGAAAGTAAAGACAAGGAAACAAGTCGTTTATCTATGGAGTTGATTAAAAGTTTCAAGAATTGCATGCAACCATAACTCAGACAATTTTGAATTTGATTCTTGTTTTTTTTTCAAATATGTATTTTAGTCAACCCTATGAAATGAACAGATAAGTTCTGTTGGTGACCATTTTAAGCCATCCCAAGAGTTTTTGAGGACAATTCTTGTATTTTAGAGCTCAGTCCTTTATAATTCAGTGCATGTATCTCTTTTGAGTATGCATGTCATCAACTTTGTTCATGATTGAGTTCAGTTCAGCAGGTGTTGAACCCTGCTGTGTAGGAGTTCACAGGAGTGCCTAAGTCCCTCAACACCTAATTTCCTCGTGTGCCTCTGGTATATTTGCTAAGCACACTGTATTTGAGGTGGAGATGGACAGTGCAGGCTGTTCAAACTGTCAGCTATTTCTAACCAAGTTTTTCATAAACTGAATGGAACTGGAGTAATATGGACTTGTGCTTTACACGTTTGTTTGGTTTTGTTTTTTCTTCTACAGGAACCAATCCATATTTGACTTTTCACTGTGTGAATCAGGGGACTATTTTGCTAGATCTTGCTCCAGAAGACAAAGAGTATCAGTCAGTAGAAGAAGAGGTAATAGACATCAAAAAGTTTCTATTTTCCCAAATTCTGTTAAGACTGTTTTCCGGGAGACATCAGCTCATCTTATTCTGTTCTGGGGTCACTGCCTGTTGCTCATTCTCAGTCCCCAGCAAGCGTTTGAATGTGATCATAAACTAACACTATACATTGCTGTTGTATCACAAGTCTGTGTGTAGAATAGCTCTATCTTTTTATCCTGGAAATTTTGTAAGTTTTAAATCATGCAAATAATAATTCTTTTAGAACATTTTTATACAGTAAGATGCACCTAAGATTGAGATAGAACAAGAACCTTGTCTTGTAGACAGAAAATACCTTCTAGTCTTTTTTTTTTTTATGTAATTATTAAGTGTGTTTCCTTAGGACAGTGTCTGGTTACATGTGCTTCTATCTTACAATTAATTTCCGCAATCACAGTTCTTTCCAACACTATTTGTAATAATTACTTGTGAAAGGGGCATGGGAATTTCCTCTGCACTGGTGTCTTGTATGTTCTGCCCCTAAGGCCATATCTAACTATCATTGTGAGTAAGCTGCCTGGCAGCTTATACAAACATCCAAGCAGAAACTGGATTGCCTCAGTTAAGGGTTTTCTGTTGTTGTTTGCTTTATTTTTTTTTTTTTATTTTTAGTGCTCATATTATCCCTATTCAGTGCTAGGAAAACCCAGTAGGAAATACAGAATTGTCATACCCTGTAGTAATGTTTCAGTTCACATTCAGGAAGATGGTGTGTCTTCTGGTACCTTATTGACCCATTGTCCCTTAGTAAATTCTGGTCATGTAAGATGAATGCTGGACATTCCCCTACGTGGAGTGTGAGTAGAGTTCACTCCACGTCAGTTGCCAGAGACTCAGGCACTTCTGTGATGCTGACTTGAAACCTGGGGTCTCACTTAAATCTTTAAAACACCTTCTTTTCCATAATAATTTTTAATTTCATAGTGAAGGTATTAGCAGTTCAGGAGAAGGTTGCCCATTTAATTGAGAAAAACACTCAGCTTCTCTTGCCTGAGTTGATATATCAAGATCCCAAAGATAATTGAGAGAAAATGAAATAATATTTTTAAAATATTATTTTTAGCATTTAATCTAATGTGGTTTAAGTTGACTAACATTTTAGTTTCACTTATTCAGTAACAAAATAGTAATCATACATTATTTAAAGTGATTATTTATTTCAGTTTCCCTATTGTGTTTCAAAAAATTCTTCCAAAACTTTTATCAGAAAAGTTTTGATACTCATGACCATTTCCTGATACAAATACTCATTAAATTTGTTGATCAGTGTGTAGTGAGTCCGTTTATGAGATTCAGACTCATCAGGGAGATAGCTAGGAGAACTGGAATATGCTGGAGATAGCAGAAGGAATGCACACTGTTGGCTCTCGTGAAGTTAATTATTTCCCTTTGTTCTGCAGATGCAGAGTACTATCCGAGAGCACAGAGATGGTGGAAATGCTGGTGGCATTTTCAACAGATACAATGTTATTCGGGTAAGTTTGTAAAGTGTTTATGGTGAAAATTGGATTACAAAACTAACACAAAAATAATGTGGACAGTGAAAAGAACTGTAAGAATTTCGAAGGAAAAAATTCAAATTGTCAAAAATAACCATCTGTTGTCCTGAAACCACCAGTTCTCTTCACTGTAACCTCTAACCCTCAAAACCAAACTGGGCCAAAAATTGAGACACCCTGAAAACAGCAAAGCTCCAAACAGAAGGCCAGTCACACAGCAACTAGTGAAGTGCCACAGATGTCCCGCCATCACAGACGTCCTGTGCGACCTCAGGTCCTCAACAGCAGTGGCTTTTTGCTTTAAACTATTTGAAAGTAGCATTTAGTAAAGCCTAGATTGTCTGCTTGTCATCCATGAGATCAGAATGCATGTCTCTCAAGTCACAGAAAAAGCTGTGTGGCCATTGCCTGCTTTTCAGAGGCTGGAGTGAAGGTGAGTTGCGTCTGTTGAGAACTGGTTTAATCATCTCTTAATAGATTTACAGGGATTATCCTGGTGAATATCAAATAAGCCATAAAGGTTTTGTTGTTGTTTGGTTGGTTAATACAAAATAGAGGCAGCGAGGAAATGGCTTAGCGGATATAGTGAGAGCTATATCCACACAAACGCAAGGGGCCGAGTTAGAATCCCCAACATGCATGTGAAGACCAGGCATGGTGGTGTGCACCCTTATCTCAGCCAGGAGACAGAGATAGAAAGATCCCGAAAGCTCTCTCACAGCTAGTGTAGCCAACAGTAAACTTCAGGGTCAGTGAGGGGCCTGCCTCAAAAGTAAGGTGGAGATGAGAGAGCAGAATTCTCATCATTGATTTTCACACTCACGGGTACTCACTTCCCTGCACGTGCACATATACAAAACAATAATGGAACGCTAAGTAATAAGAACTGTAAAAGTTGTGTCACGGAAAGCTAGCCTGTTAACTAAATTCCACTGACACAGTGACTTTTAGATAATGTGTCAAACAAAACAAAATTGACACCACCAAAGGGAAAACTAATTGTCATTTTAAATCAGATACTTATATATTTATATTTAACTACTAACAACTTTTTCCTTCCTTCCTGAAGATTCAGAAAGTTGTGAACAAAAAACTGAGGGAGCGGTTCTGTCACAGACAGAAAGAGGTGTCTGAGGAGAATCACAACCATCACAATGAACGCATGCTGTTCCATGGTGAGTGCCTGCACTTCGGGGGTGAGGGACGGGAAAGCCCATGGGATTATGAAATGTTTGCATTTATTGAACTGAAATAATTCCTAGTTGTCTAATGATTTGCATGTTGGCACAGTCTTTCCCAAGTATGCGCAATGTGAATGGCTTTCTGAACTTCTGAATTAAATTCCAACTTGAGCCCACCTGGGTTTTTCTTTTTCTTCTTTAGTATTAGTGTAGTTGGTGAAAATAGTGTAAACTAATTTTTCTACCTTTATATTTTAGGTTCTCCTTTCATTAATGCAATTATTCATAAAGGGTTTGATGAGCGACATGCATATATTGGAGGGATGTTTGGAGCTGGAATTTACTTTGCTGAAAACTCCTCAAAAAGCAACCAGTATGTTTATGGGATTGGAGGAGGCACAGGCTGTCCCACTCACAAAGACCGGTCATGTTATATATGCCACAGGTGAGCGTCCTGCAGCAAGTGGAATGGTTGCCACCCTCTGCTAACTAAATAAGTATAGCAGCTTCTGTTGAACTTGCTGGTCAGCCTTTGCTCCAGAGCAGTGACTGAAGTGCTGGTTCCAGTGTGCGAACCAAACCCATGTGCTCGGTGCAGCTTGTATGACGCTGCATTTCAGTCCTTACTTAGCATCTTTACTAGAAAACACAGAATAAGTACCATAGGACAAAAGCCATGGTCACGTCGTGAGACTCAAGGCCACATTTCTTCTGTTTCTAGTGATGTGGCTTGTTTTTAGGCAGCTTAATAATAATTCCCCTTGGAAAGTCCAGCTTTAAAACATCAGCTTTGGAATTAATAGCAAGCAAATGAATGTCAACTTTGTTGTTGTTTGAGTTTTTGTTTTTTTTTTTTTTGTTTTTTTTTTTTTTTTGGTTGGTTGGTTTGGGAATTTTGTTTTGTTTTTTTCAAGACAGGTTTTCTCTATGTAGCCCTGGCTGTCCTGGAACTCACTCTGTAGATCAGACAGGCCTCAAACTCAGAGATCTGTCTGCCTCTACCTCCCAAGTGCTGGGATTAAAGGTATGTGCCACCACCGCCCAGCTGAATATCAGCTTTTTAAAATAGGATTTTATAATTCAGAAGTTGGAGAAAATTACATTTAAGTGAGCGAAAAGCAATATTTCTTTCCCCACCAATAGAAAACAATAAAAAGATTAGGATTTATTGCATTTGTTTTTGAATATTTATTCTTTGGCAATTTCATAAATTGTATCCTGATCATACCCAGCTACCCCTTGCACATGCCCCAGACCCCACCTTGTTTTCCCACCGACCTTCGTGTCTTTATGGGTTTTGATCATTCTTTCAGTCTGATTGAGCTACTGGAGTGTGCATGAGTGAAGCTGGGTCACCCACCATAGCCACACCCCAAAATAAACTTCCTCTCCCAGAAGCCCTCAGTTGCCTATAGCTCCTCAGCTAGGTATGCAGCCTCATGCTCCAGTCTGTGCTGGAATATCAACTGGCTTGATCCAGCATGGATGATGACCATAGCTGCTGTGACCTCATGAGTGCAGTGACCAGATCCTATCCTAAGGCAGCATCTCACAGATCTCCTCGCTATTCTCCAGCTCTTCCATCGCTTCCATCCCCTCCACAATGTTCCCTGAGCCTTGGCCAGGTTGATGGAGATGTCCTCTGTAGGGCTGAGCTCTCAGCATCTGGCCAGCTGTAAATCTGCACTGATTGCGGCCTCCTCAGAAGGCTTCCCTAGTGTGGGGAGTAGTACTAATAGACAGGTATACACACAAACATTTAGTTGGCAACTTTAGATCATGTCCATTTCACAAAACATCAATAGTAGATTTCCCCTGGCTCTCCCCAGCGTGGACTTTGTCTCAGTTTACAGTGCCATATGCTACTTTTTAAACTACTCAATGTATGTTTTTAGAAAGTTATATGAATAAGGTATCTTACGAGTCAGTTAATACCTTAAAATGTAAACTTAAAATTCCTTATAACTAATGCCCTTAAACGTACCTACAGTTGCATTATTTTTTAAACTACTCATCTGCAACTCTAAGATGGATACCATATCCTCAGAAGGAAACTTTTTTCCGTTAAGAGCAGCACTGTAATTAAAAACAGAAATTCCTAAGGATCAATGATATCTCAAAACATGCCTCCCGTGGAGGCAGGACCTAAAATGAACACTAAAGTGAACCTAACTGAGGATTAATGGGCACTCGGTAAAATTAGACAAGTTTATGTCCTAGCCAGGATCTCTTAGAAAATGGAGCCTGACTCACCAAGGCCAGCTGGCCTGGATCTGAAAAAGCATGGAGTAAAACCGGACTCGCTGAACATAGCAGACAATGAGGACTACTGAGAACTCAAGAACAATGGCAAGGGTTTCTGATCCTACTGCACGTACTGGCTTTGTGGGAGCCTAGGCAGTTTGGATGCTCACCTTACTAGACCTGGATGGAGGTGGGTGGTCCTTGGACTTCCCACAGGGCAGGGAACCCTGATTGCTCTTTGGGCTGACGAGGGAGGAAGACTTGATTGGGGGAGGGGAAGGGAAATGGGAGGCGGTGGCGGGGAAGAGACAGAAATCTTTAATAAATAAATAAATAAGATTTTAAAAAAAAGAAAAAGAAAATGGAGCCTGAACAAAAGCGTGCAGCTTGCACTTGATTGGCAAGGGTAGTCCCCAGGAAGCAGGAAGGAGGCAGAGTGCCACACAGTGATGAGCATGGGGAGCAAGCTGGTCACGGCTCCATTAACAAGCACAGGTCATTGCACAGCCCATGAGATGCCTTCAGAGGAACTGCAGAAACTGCTGTGCCTCAGAACAATGATGTTTGAGTGGAGAAAAGAAATGGATTTTCTCTGCTGGCTCCCATCTCATGTTTGCCGACACTTGCCTCCAGGTGCTCACCCCTCTGTTTCTATCTGTTGCATCTACATAATACCACAAACATGAACCAAGCCGGCTCCAGCACCTCCTCACTTGTATCTTCATGCTCTGACTAGGTCGGTCCAGCAGACTAGGTCTATTCCTGGAAGCAGAAAACAGGAGGCCGAGGCCTGTCTAGTCAAGTATCATGTCATATAACATTGAGAATGCCCAGAGCTGCTGACAGGACACTATGCCATGATGTTAAAAATGGAGCTGAGAAAGCCTCGTTAGAGTTCTGTAGTTAAGAACACTTGTTGCTCTTGCAGAGAGCCCGAGTTCTAGAATTCTCATGGTGGCACACATCCATCTATAACTCCAGTTTCAAGTTCCAGAGGATCTGACTCTCTCTTGGTTTTTGTGGGTACCAGGCATATACATGGTATACTGTAGGGATAAGTCCCGCCCCTAAGGGGGCGTGTTCGCCTCGGGCTAATGTTTGCCTATAAATTTGGCGAGCATGCTCCCAGCTGCTGCTTCTGCTTTCCTGGTCTCCACGGGAATGGTGGTTCTGTAAGTCTATTTCTCCATTAAAGCTGTATATATATTTTTACAATCTGTCTGTATTAGTTTACGCCGTTACATTTTGGCGTCCAACGTCGGGCTATTTTGCCCCTGACACAGCATGCTCCCGGGTGCTGTTTTTTAGTTCGTGACTCGGGCTCCAGTGCCAAGTCCGAGACACACTCGGCCACACAGGCCATTCTGCCTGCCTTGGCTAAGTTTGCAGCGGAACTTCACTGCCTGAATTAGCAGAAGCTCAAGTGCCTGCAGTTTTGCAACAAAAGCCGCCACAGTGGCAGATTTGGTCTGATACAAAGTGACTTTGCGCATGCCTTTGATCCCAGCACTTGGGAGTCAGAGGCAGGCGGATCTCTGTGTCGAGGCCAGCCAGGCGGTGGTGGTGCACGCCTTTAATCCCAGCACTGGGGAGGCAGAGACAGGCGGATCTCTGTGAGTTCGAGGCCAGCCTGGTCTACAAGAGCTAGTTCTAGGACAGGCTCCAAAAACACAGAGACCACCACTGGCAGGAACCGATCATTGCAGGTAAAAAATTTTTCTTTTATAAATAAAATGTCTGAACACGTTACTATTCAAGAATTTAACAGTTCTTTTAATTATACCATGTGGGAGATTTTACAAGAGGTGTCTATCATCCTACATCTATGGATCCTTCTGGGATTCGTAGTTTTCATTGGCACTAAATGGTTTGATAATAGAAATATGATAAAGTCTTTACGAGACGAATCCAGGATTCTTAAGGCAGAGACTGAACGCTTAAAAACAATTGAGAATGACAACAATCTTCTCAAGAATCAGTTTGAAGTTCTCCAGGCTGATGTTAAGGAGAAATTCATTACTATGGAAGAGGGAACAGCTGATTTTGATCGTAAGCTTCGGTTCCTTTCTGTAGGAACTGAAACATTAGTGGCTGATATTAAGAAGAAATTCATGCCGGGCGGTGGTGGCGCACGCCTTTAATCCCAGCACTCGGGAGGCAGAGGCAGGCGGATCTGTGTGAGTTCGAGACCAGCCTGGTCTACAAGAGCTAGTTCCAGGACAGGCTCCAAAACCACAGAGAAACCCTGTCTCGAAAAACCAAAAAAAAAAAAAAAAAAAAAAAAAAAGAAGAAATTCATTACTATGGAAGAGGGAACAGCTGATTTGGATCATAAGCTTCAGTCCCTTTCTGTAGGAACTGAAACATTAACTGAGAGAATCAAAACTGCTGAATGTGACAATCGGATTTTGTCTAAAGCTTATGACAGATTGGTGGAAAGATTGTCAATGCAAGAAGGCACGGTTTATGCCATAAAAATTATGTCCAAAGATGAGATGTTATCTCTAATGGACAAACTTCATACTTTAGAATCCTCAATGAAGGCTTTGGAACATAATTCTGGACAGGAGATTCAGACATTGCAGAAGGCAATGGTGAATAGAATTGAAAAGATTGAGGAATTTCTAAATTTTGATGAAGAAGAGCAAAGGGTAGAAAGGCAAATTTTAACTACATCTGTGGGTAAATCTCTCCAGGACAATTTCCACAAAGCTCTACCTACAGCTCTACCTGCCTTTCCAGTAATAACAACAGAGAAGGTGATTGGTTCCAGAAACCCTAGGGTCATCAAGGAGGATGCATCGGAGCCTGTCCGTATGAATGACCTCAAGGAAATTAAACAGGCTGTCATGACTTTTGGGATGCAAGCCTCTTTTATTAAAGAGATGCTAAGATCTTGGGCCATGACAAGCAGAGCAACCTCCTCGGGCTGGCTCCAACTGAGCTCTGCGGTACTTGAGAGTGGACCGCAATTGAAATGGAAATGCTTATTCAGGCAAGAGGCTAGACTTTTAGAACAGCAGGAAAAAGCGAAGGGAATGGACATTTCCTTAGATAAAATTCTAGGTGAAGGGCTCTTTTCCAACCCTCAGGAACAAGCTAATTTGGATGAAAACACACTCTCCATGTGTACTACAGCAGCCTTAAGGGCTTGGGACAGGGTACAAGACCCAGGACAGAGAATGGAATCATTTGTCAGAGTTAAACAGGGTCAGAGAGAACCCTTTAGTGACTTTTTACAAAGATTAACTAAGGCTGTACAAATAGGGATATCTGACCCAGAAGCAAGAAGTATAATGATTGAGTCTTTGGCTTATGAAAATGCAAATGTGGAATGCAAAAGGATTTTGGGGCCTTTAAAGCTCAGATCAGTGCCCTTGGAAGAATGGGTCTTGCATATACTCAATGTTGATACATTTGATTATGGCACTGAAGCATGGGTAGAAGAAGCAATTTCCAATGGTAAAAGGAGACACCAGAATACCAAATGTTTTAATTGTGGCAAAATGGGTCATATGAAAAGGAATTGTAGACAACGGATTTTCAGAAATAATAATAATAATAATAATGATGATGCATCTTCTAGAAATAACAGAAATAGGAGGACTCAGCCTTCAGGTTTATGTAGAAGATGTGGAAAAGGCAGACATTGGACGAATGAATGCAGGTCTACAAGAGATAGACAAGCCAACCTGATACAGACGGGAAACGGGGGGGGGGGGGGCCTCACAGGCCCCCATGGCAAACATGGTTCAGTCATTTCCAGTTTCTGCAGAGAATGTGCCTCGTCAAGACAATTAGGAAGCCCCATGCCTACTGTTACAAGCAATAATGATCAGAAAGATAAGTTACGTGTGTTTTGGCAAACTTCTATAAATGATCAAAGACCTAAACTGAGAGTGTGTGTAAATGGCATTTTTATTACTGGCCTGCTGGACACAGGTGCTGATGTAAGTATCATTACCCCAGAATCTTGGCATCCATCTTGGCCTCTTCAGAATGTAAATGTTCAGCTCCTGGGAATTGGAACCCTATCTCGAGTAAGGCAGAGCACAAGATGGGTTGAATGTATAGGGCCAGAGGGACAAATAGGAAAATTAAGACCATATGTAGCCAATATCGCAATGAATTTATGGGGTCGTGACCTATTACAACAATGGAATACCGAAATTTACATTCCTGCTACTTCTAGAGCCTATATTTCTGAGAATAATATTAAAAGATATTACAAACAGAGAAAACCGGCCATTTGGGCTGTACAAGAATAAGCAATTGATGTCCCTTCAGAGATACCAACAGCCTTGCCTCTAAAATGGTTGACTGAGAAACCAATATGGACAAAGCAATGACCTTTAGCTGAGGAAAAGTTACAGGCTTTAGAACAACTGGTACAAGAACAGTTAGATGCTGGACATATAGAAGAATCTACCAGCCCTTGGAATTCTCCTGTATTTGTGGTTAAGAAAAAATCAGGTAAATGGAGAATGGTGACAGATCTCAGGGCCATCAACAAGGTTATTCAACCTATGGGCCCTCTGCAATCTGGAATTCCTTTGCCCTCTTTATTACCAAAAGGATGGCCTCTCATAGTTATTGATTTAAAGGATTGTTTTTTCACTATACCTTTGCAAAAAGAAGATAGAGAAAAATTTGCCTTCACAGTGCCTACTTATAACAATTCTCAACCTTCGAGGAGGTACCACTGGGCCATCCTCCCCCAGGGTATGTTAAATAGCCCCTCCCTGTGCCAATATTTTGTGAACCAACCATTTCAAATAATACGCAAGAAATTTCCCAAGTCTATAGTATACCATTACATGGACGACATGTTGTTATCCGATTCAAACATGGATACCTTGAACAGACTGTTTGAAGAAATAAAGGTACTTTTACCTAAATGGGGATTGCAAATCACTCCTGAAAAGATTCAGAAGGGAGATTCTGTTAATTATTTAGGTTATAAAATAGGTTTGCAAAAAATTAAGACACAAAAAGCACAAATTAGGAGAGATCACCTATGGACTCTTAATGACATACAAAGACTGTTAGGAGACATTTCCAGTCTACGACCAGCTATTGGAATAACACCTGATCTAATAATTCATTTGAACAAAACCTTGGATGTTGATAAAGATTTAAACAGTCCCAGAGAATTAACAGCTGAAGCAGAAAAGGAACTGACAATGATTGAGGAAAAATTACAACAGGCACTTGTGGACAGGGTGAATCCAGAGCTTGATTGTATTCTCGTCATACTACCATCAAAAACATACATATACATACTCATATAATATAAAATAAAACTTTAAATAATGTGTCATCCTAATATAGAAGGAGACCTTTTTTCCTATAAGACCTACAAGAAAATACAAGTGGTAACCAAGCCTTTATCCCAAAGGGTTACCAGTGGCATCCAGCTGAAAAACCAGCGAGATAAAACTCAGTCATAACACAGAGATCATACTCCATTACTACACAGCATTTATTTTTAACAGTGGGACTAATGGTATTAGTTAAATGTATAGTGTTTAAGGGTTGACTTTCTTTAAAGGGATGGACAATAATTATCTTGAGCTTTGTGTGTATCCTTGTATCCTTATCAAAGACTCATCCCTTCCCTTGGAGTACAGAAGCAGCTGTGTAAATCAGTGCATGGCTTTAATCTAGTAAGATTATATTTATAAAACCAGGTGCCAGCTAGTTTTAAACCAATGGCTATAGCTTATAATTTCCAGTCAATCAGTACAATATTTAACATCTGCCTCAATTTCAATATTATATTTTCAGTCATGTATTTAAGCTAGTTGATTTTTGGTTTTTCAAGACAGGGTTTCTCTGTATAGCCGTGGCTGTCCTGGAACTTATTCTGTAGACCAAGCTGGCCTCAAACTCACAGAAATTTACCAGTGATTCCCAAGTGCTGGGATTAAAAGCATGCATCACCACTGCCCAGCCAAACTACGTATTCTTGTTCATGTTTCACTTCTTTTATTACTATGTCTATCATCCCAGTTTTTACTGTTTACCCATAATGAGTCAAGCCTAATCTTGTCTGGGGAGATAGCACAAGAGGTGAAAGCGTCTGCCAGGCAAGCGTGATGACCTAGGTTTGAATCCCCACAGTCAGTGTAAAATCCAAGTGCATAGCATGAGTGTTTGTAAGCCCGACACTTCTCCTTGGGAGCTCTGAGGCCGGCCGGCCTCATTACACAGAGGCAGAAACGTTTAAAAATAATTTAAAAATTAAAAAAAAAAAAAACTCTACCAGTAGAAGGCAAAGACCAGAATGCTGTGTGGTGTGTGTGGGGGCATCATGCTAACACACACACACACCACACAGCAATATTAATCTCAGGTACTGTTCCCATCTGAATCCTTTCTTTCTGTGCACTCATGTGCAAACTCAGCTTTCTCCAGCATATCCTTTCATTTGGCACAGCTCATCTCCCAGCTCCTATATAAAGGATCACGATTTTATTTTTTTTTTTTTTTTTTTTTTTTGGTTTTTAAGACAGGGTTTCTCCGTAGCTTTAGGGTCTGTCCTAGAACTAACTCTAGTATACAGGCTGGCCTCAAATTCACGGAGATCCGCCTGCCTCTGCCTCCCGAGTGTTGGGATTAAAGGCGTGCGCCACCATTACCTGGCCAATTCTAATAAGATTCATGCTGCACAAGTCTCTCAGTTCCTCCACTCTTTCTCACAGCTTTCCTCTCCTGTGCTCATGAATAACTGAGTTTGAGGCCAGCCTGGTTCAGTTTCCAGAAACAAAAAAAATAAATAAATAATGCACGCCTTTGTGTGTTAGTTCGTGTGTGTGTGTGTGTGTGTGTCCTATGCTACTTCAACACTGCCTTAAACTGTTGGTCTAACTATTGATATTGAGCCTGATAATTGTTAGATAGTAAATTGGTATATCAAATTTTATCCCATTGCTATACACAAACGAGAATAGCATTTAAATTAGGTTGCAGTGTGTGGATTTTTCTTTTTTAAAAACACTAATAAACCTAACAGTTACATTTTAAGTATTGCTTTGTGTTTTCTTTAGACAAATGCTTTTCTGTAGAGTGACCCTTGGGAAATCCTTTCTGCAGTTCAGCACCATGAAAATGGCTCACGCTCCTCCAGGGCATCATTCAGTCATTGGTAGACCAAGTGTCAATGGGCTGGCATATGCTGAATATGTCATCTACCGAGGAGAACAGGTATGTTACTGGTCAAATCAGCACGAGCAAGTCACTAAACTATCCTTAAAAAGAAGAAGCCATATTTCAAACATCTATAGTCATTGCAGGTGCAGCATGCTGGATCTGCTTGATATAGGCCGGTTGCAGGAACTTTACGTATTATTCTGATCACAGCCCTACAGCCTTGAGACTCAGAAAGCTACAGTGTATTTAATCCTGCCACCCTCTTGAGGCTCCAAAATGAGACTAGAAAAAAATAGTGGAAATGTACATGCAGACAAATGCATACATAAAAAACTTTCTAGAGTTTCAAACCAGCCCTCAACTGCCAGCATTAAATGTCACCCAATTTGTCTGAATGCAAAAGTCAATTTTTCTAGCCTTAATTAAAAACCATAAATAGCCTGAAGTAAAAGAAAAAATAAGAAAGTAGCTACATAAAGGTAATGTATTAAAATATTTTTTTCTATGTGCTATCTTGAGCAGAGTAGTGTGTGTAGTTGGAAAAGAATTGCAAAGAGCTCTTGAACTCCTTTTTACTAAGTTTGTTTATTGCGGTAGTACAAATAAAATAACAGAACTCTGTTAGGTATGTTACAGTGTTGAGCAAGAGAGTAAATGCATAGGTGCATTAGCTTTTGGGAACTATGGTTCTTACTATAGAAGAAGGGCATATCATATGGGATAAGAGAAAGGTTAAAAACATGAAGTTGCTTTAATTAATTAATAGGAATTTGTGGTTTCTAACATATCAATAGATATATAGATGTTTGTGCCTATATGTATGTTTAGGTCTATGTATAAATATAAGCACATATGTAAATATAATTTTTTAACTCTACTGAAAGCAAAGACACCCCAATAGCAATGAAAAGCTAGAGCCCAATCCTTTAAACCATTCCTGGCTAGAATGAACCAGGGTTGGAACAGAGTAGGTACAACTTCAGATAGCTTGTTATACCAGAAAGTAACGAGGTGCTCAGAAATGAAAATGTAGAGGCATAGCACAGGGACCTAAAAACCATTGAAGGAGTTTCCTCTGACCAAATCTGAGAAATTTGCATACCAAAATAAATACAGTACTGAATTTGGTTGGGAGAGGAAGGAGTAAATAAGTATTTGTTATTCTTTACTGCTGAATGAGTGAGAAAGGGGATTTCTGGGCTCATGGTAGAATACCATAAATAGAAGTGGGAGGAGTTCCCACCTGCAAACCATCATGGTTAGCTCAAGCAAGAATGGATGCTAAATTTAGAAGGTAATTTCCATAAGAGGAATATTTGCATGCTTGTTGCAAAGCTACAAGGACCAGAGGCAGTAATCACTACACGGAAAGAGGAAAGTGCCTTGACCAACTACTCACAATGTGCATCACTTATTAGGGACAGATAAGGGCATGAGAGCCTGCAGAACAGATGGGGAGGCAGCCAAGAGACTCTATTTTAAAAAGTGAAAAACTAAACTTGGTAACTGCTTAGAACCTCCTCCCAAAGGGTTTGATAGGGTGATGGGACAAATCTGCTGAGGGAAATGTGGAAGTGCCTTGAGGAAATGAGATGCACGCAATGTTTTCCTGGGAGAATGCTTGTCTTCTCTAACAGGTGGGCTTCTCCACAGGGGTCACATCAACTGCAGTATCTGCTAATTGCATCGTTTTCCATGAACAGTTTTCCCTGAGTTTAGGAAGTTTTCCTCTCCTAGTCTCTTTGTTCTCCCTAGTTATTCAATTATATTTGATTCTTAATGTCTAACATTTTCAAGAACACATGGCTATTTTAGTTGGAGAATATTGTGGATGGGAATTTTTTAAGGGTTGAAAGATATACTGAAACTAGTGTATAACTGATAGGAAAATTGGCTTTGATTAAGACATGATTAGACTTAAATATCAGGAGAGGCTGGTGTGTGGCTCCGTGCTGGAGCCCTTGCCTCTATGTCCAGCCCTGGATTCACTTACCCACACGTGGGGTGGGGAGAAGAGTAATCTGTGTTCTTTACTTCACACCTCCATCATATAGAAAGAGAGATGTTCTCTGGTTAGTGATTGCTACCAAGATTTTGTCCATTTTACTGAAATGATATGTACAATGCTCACTTATGGCCGGGCTGTGGTGGCGCACACTGTTAATCCCAGCACTCGGGAGGCAGAGGCAGGAGGATCTCTGTGAGTTCGAGGCCAGCCTGGTCTACAAGAGCTAGTTCAGGACAGGCTCCAAAGCAACAGAGAAACCCTGTTTTGGAGGGGGTTTGGGGAATGCTGCCTTATTGTAAGGTAGAGAAGAAAACAGTATAAGTAGAAATACTATACAAATAATTTTGTAGATGGTGGATTTATATGTGTTTATGCAGCCCGACTTCTGAGTAAGTAAGCCTCCACTGCTGCACCTTCAAGGGGATGACGAGTTGTTTGCCTTCTTGGCCTTTCCAGGCGTATCCAGAATATCTCATCACCTACCAGATCATGAAGCCGGAAGCCCCTTCACAGACTGCAACAGCTGCAGAGCAGAAGACCTAGTGACTACCCTGGTGAAGGCCAGAGTGAGTCAAACCTGCGACTGGATTACAGTGAATTGCTTCCAACAACAACAAAAAAACAATATTCTCTAACCCAACAGCCAAGAAATGTGCTGTTTGTCTTTTATCGCGTTGCTCGAGTGATGGTACAGTGAGTGGCTGAGCACTCTCACCTGCCTCTTCCCTTTGAGGAGATGTTTACTGGGCGGCCCTGATCCTGTCTCGTCGGGCTCCTTTTCCTACGGTTAACCATTTCTAAAGCAAGATGCTTTGCTTGAGACACAGAAATGGGAAAAGGGAATATTCACACACTACATTTTCTTTATTGTGTTTGGCACATGTATAGCAGATAGACACATGTGACGGGCTCATTTTTAGTTTTGCAAAACAACTATGGTTGATGCTTCTTGTTGTTTGTTGTTGTCATTGTTACTTTGAAAATGAGCCAGAGTCTTCCTGGGATATTTTGCAGAATCACATTGACTAAAATCCTTAGCAATGCAATCAGAGCTTCTGACCGAGCAAACTGCTTCCACTTCTCTTGTTAGATTTTGTATCTCCGCTTCTTGTGAGCATTAAAGAAGAGCATCAAGGTTTAGTTTCCTTTTATAAACTGACCCATCTGAAAAGGAAGGGTGCAAACACCTCTCTGTGCTCTTTGCAGTCTGCAGGGCTCACAGGACCATGCTACAAATGCCCAAAGAGCATTCATTGCCAGGGAGAGGTCTAAGGGAGGTGGCTGTGACTTCTCTTCCTGGCGAATGATTAGCAGGTTGTGAGGGAGAAACCCATTAAGAAGCGGGGTGAGTGGAACACAGTGCTTTGTGGCTGCAGCCAGGCCATCCCAGGGATGTCTCAATAAAAACTTCACTTAATCTGAACTGCCAGAATTGTCACCCCTTTATGTCACCCAACATTGCCCTTTGCTTCCAAAGTCAGGGAGCTGTCGTACTCCGTTAGGGTCCCCAGCATTTTACTCTCCTCTTTAGTTTAGAAAGCCAGGATTCAGACCCGAAGAAAGAAATATGCACAAACGCAAAGACTTTGTTTCCTCCATACTCAGCCTTTATTTTGAGTAGTTTCACATGGCTTATAAAGATCCCTTTATCTCAATTTTCCAACCATTTCCTTAAAGTTCTTAATATATTTATACAAGAAAAACAAAAATTGAAACCAAAGGCTCTTTGACTTATTTTTTTAAATGCCCCTGATAGAGAAACGTCTCTTTGTGAAAGTACCTGCTTGTTCTAATGGCATTCGCCAAGTGTGTGCGACATTGAGCAAAACACGCTTCCTGCTGATGCCCTCATGGGCCTTAACTGAGTATTGAACTGAACACATTATTTAGGTTCATACTGCATCTGTCTACTCAGTTTTAAAGCAAAAGTCATATAAACATAGAGGGAAAACAGTGTGACACACTTACCATTTCAGTCGGAAGTCCTGAAAATAGGTTTTTGGTTGTTTTTTTTTTTAATTTTTTAATGTAAACATATTAAGCTGTGACCATCTTCATTTCCCTGGCTCTCAAAGTACACATTTCTCTTTTTCATTTTATTTATTAAATTTTGTTAGCTTGAGCCCAATGCTAGAACTAGGCATCCAGTCTAGGGTGAACTTTATAGTTACATCTTGCATGGGTTCCTCAAAATTAAGAATTAGCCTCAGTTTTTACTTCTATTGAAGTTCTATGGCCTGAGCTGGGTGATTGTGTCTTCGGCTGTGGGTTTAATGCAGCTAGGGTTCCATGTAAGCTTCAAAAGTTGGTGTTGGTTCAGAGAGCTTTCTTCTTGCTTTTTTTCTCCCACTGTTAACAAAGGCTGAAGAAATTGCCGTCTGTGTAGTTGTAGTAGCTAAAATGTGTGTGTTATTTGCCTCCTCCTGACTAGAACACTAAACGCAGCTGTGGTTTTAGTTAAGTAAAGGAGTTAAGTGGTATAGAGATTCATGGAAAGCTTTACCGCTTCATTAAAAGATGAACCACTGTCTGGCTGAGGTTGTGTATCGTGTCGTCTCCATCGTACTAGCGAGGTTAACTTGGGCCTTACCTTGAGGAGGTAGCTGCGGTTCACTAACCACCTGTGCTGCGTGCCTGATGTCCTCTGTGTCAAGGAAAGGCACTGTAGAAAGAAAACTTGCAGTGCTCTTGGTATGACTCACATATGACAGAATGCACATATATGACCTGTTTAAAAAGAGTGGGGCAGTAGAACTAACAGATATTTTCAGAACTTGAAAACCAGAGGTATTGTGAGTGTATTCAAATTGGCAAAAGGTGATTGTTTGGACTTTCTTGAATAGCAATATATGAAAAGCCCTCTGGAATATAAAAGCATGACATGCAACTGAAATCTGGTTAGTTTCTGTATGTGCATTAGTTAGAACCACCGGCAAGTTTCGGACTCCAGCTTCCCAATGGAACTTAAGAGAGAAGTCAAGTGTCTCTATGAGCCTCACTTTCAAGGGTTTTTCTAGAGCCCTCATGGTCCCAGTTTACCGGGTCTGGCCAGCTAGACACTTAACTCAGGCATAAATTAAGGCTCGTACTTTACTCTTGCTCCTCCCCAGATTGCTAATCTAGTATCAGAAGTAACTCCTGTGTTTGGCCCCATTCTTCTTCTTCCTTTCTTCGTCTTGGCCCTTACAGAAGGAATCCAGGTCTCTGTAATTTTCATATCAAGACCAGAACTGGGTTTAGTCCTCATCCACTTTCTGCCAGTGTGCTAACAAAGGGCAGCACGGAATCCAGTGTTTTCATTCTATACAAAGTAGTAACAGTACAGCCTTTCCCTTCTTAGCAGTTAGAGCTCCACACCGTGGAAGACGCTAACAACACTAGCATCTCCTGGAAGCAGCCCGGGCTCCTCTGAGCATCATGTTACCGACTAGACTCCACTCATTTCTCCTTGCCGTCAAAGTAGCAATGTGCACTTGGACTACATAGAAGTACTTGAATATGGCAAACTAATAAGCATACATTAACAGCTTTTTTACAAACAATAAATTTTTTGTTAATGGTAGCAAGCAGCATTACAGTGCAGTAAATTGTCTAGGTTTTCCTCTATTTCAGTATATGCCCAGTTGCATGAGAGGTAAAGACATTGTTCCCTCTCCCTTTAAACATTCGCTGTTTGGGTTCCTATTAATGGTCTTGTGAACAAAAATGGTGTGTATTTTTAAGACCATCTCTTCCCTGTCCAGTCCCCCAGCCCATGTACCCAGATCTTTTTTGTGAGACAGCCTTCTTACCATGTTTTCTGTTGCATAGAGCTACAGACTTCAGAGCCATTCAGCAACTATTTAAAAACTATATTAAAATAGGTTTTCATGTATCAGAAATTAAAGACTGGTGTTTGGTGTCAAAGCAATGACAAAGAAATGAGAGTAATTGTGAAAGTAATCTTTAAAGTATTGCTATCTATATCTAGCATATAAAAAAATTTTTTTTTGAAGACCGCCCTAAAAAGTGAAGCATCTTCAGCCAATTTAGGCATTCTGCAGGTAACAGACAATTGAGTTTTTCTTGTTAAGAAGGCCTTATTCATGGCAGAAACTTTTTACCCTTTTCTCGTCTAGCAGTAAAACATGAATCATTTCTTAGTACTTGACCAGTGTTAGTGAGTGGCCATGTCTCCGTACTCCCTGCCTGGGAAGTGTGTGTTATGGAGCTTATGTTGTAAGCAGTACATCACACACAGCAGAGCTGGAACATCTAGTTCCTCAGCCTCCAAGTCTTCCGGTTTGAAAGTGGGGGATTCATAGTATGTGATCCCATGTGGAGGTGGAGTAATATGGAAGTTGGGTCTTAGTCGTTTTAAAGTATAAACTATGATACATTAAATTCAAAACCTGTAGGAAGTGAAGATTTTATATACTCTGTAAGCTACAATATGGTCATGATATGGACAGTTTTACACTTCTACCAGAGTTCTGCAAGATCCAGAAAACTCACACCATAGAGATAACTGCATTTTCTCCCTTCATTTCTCATCTTCCAGAATTACTTCTTTGTCTACTCTTCAAATGACCCTGGATGCCCCTTGTTAGCTCAAATTTGGTAATGTGGTGTCGCTGAACCCCTCCTAATGTGCAGGAATTAAAACTAGAAAATACCACGGTAGAAGAAAGGACTGAAATTTTTTGAAGCTAGTAGCATAGACTTAGTCAATAACCTTGCTGTATAGTAAACATATTCACTACACAGAACACTGCAACTCTTCCTGTGTGTATAGTACCTGCTTCTGCTCCCAGTGTTTGTGCTAAGCTTATTCTTTGTGCTAGTAAGATTTGTCTCTGATACCTGCAAAACTAAAAAGGTACTTTGATTGTCAAAATCTCTCAGAAACTTAGGAAACCAGCGTGGAGACTGTTCTGACAACAGCATTTGGAGTCGTGATTGTGCTTTCTTCCTGTGATGTTGTTCTGTGTGAATAACCAGTGTAGTGGCCCTTGAGTTTGTCGTTAGTGTTCTCTTGTGTCTGGTCTGTGTGGAACCCGCCAGCAGCAGGATTCCAACCCCACCTTGTTCTTTTTCCCACTTGTCCATCTGTAGGTTTGTCAGACAAAATACAAGATGCCCAGTTAGATTTGAATTTCAGGCAGTTTTTTAACTCGAGTATATTTCATGCAATATTTAACATATCTGTGCATTTTTTAAAAATGTTCATTATCTGAAATTCAGGTTTTTGACTGAATAGCCTAGATTTTCATTTTATTTGTAGTTTTTCTAAATCTAATAGCCTAGTGGTTTGATCACAAAAGGATACTCACAGCATGTATATTCTCTGGTCTTTATGGCTTTCATCTGAAATGGAAGACCTCTCTCTCTCTCTCTCTCTCTCTCTCTCTCCCCCCCCCCCCCTCTCTCACCTTCTACTTATTTCTAAAAGAGGCATCAAGGAACTTAACCATCCTACATGGTGGGTTTCTATTTAAAACATCTCTGTGATTATATTTAACCTGTAATTGTGCTTTGGCTTAATGTCTAACTTACAGTACTTGTAACTGATTAATATTCAATAAAAACATTTTAAAATACACTGTGCGTTTATAGCATTCAGCTTGTGTTTCCTTTCATCCTGCTTTGTTCATGTCAGCTTGACTATCCGCAGCACAACTGACCTAAAACTCAAAATTCATGTAACAAATCTCCTTTCCCCTCTTCTCAGCTTGAAGTTCCTTATAACCTGTACACCCACATGGGAGCTATAGAAAGACCACAGAGCAGTAAACCCCAGGGTGCTACAGAAGCACAGCGATAGCAGGAGAAACTCAGAAAAACCTTTTAAACAAAGGGCTGTGGTCTCCAACATCAGACCCGGAGAGCGGTTCACAGGCCCTTCCAGGAGAAAGGTTCTGAACATGCCATGGGGAACATTTGAAATCTCACACAGCTGAGTGTGGTGTGCTAACCTACAGTCCCAGCACTTAGGATGCTAAGTTTCAGGCCAGTCTGGTTTGCATGGGATAACCTACCTATCTTGTCCCCAAGAAGCAAAGAACTTTTCCTCACCTCACTGGTACTATTTCTCCACAGCTAGTGGTCTTTAGGTAGCAAATTTGAAGCTAGGTGTGTTTCCATAGCTTGTCTAGCAGGCTTGTCAGTTAAAAACATTAATTCTTAGGAGCACTCTAGTTTCCCTGAACCTAGAAGATGCATGGAGTGGTTTTTCATAACATACCAGGCAACTGGTAGTTAGCGAATCTACCAAGGGCACAGACAGAAGCGGAATTTATTAAAACATTGCAAAGAAGCAATGGGAATTGTGTGCTGAGGGAGTGTGTGGAAATGCTTGTATAATGGGAACTTTACCAGGTCTTCAGTCTGTTTGTGTGGGGTCCATAGCAAAGTAGACAGGCTAACTCTTTTGGTTTCTTTTGAGACAGGGTTTATCTGTGTAGCTTTGAAGCCTGTCCTGGAACTCACTCTGTAGAACAGGCTGGCTTCGAACTCACAGAGATCTGCCTGCCTCTGCCTCTCGAGTGCTCAGATTAAAGGCCTTGCACTACCACTGCCCAACAACAGCTGAACTTCTTACTAGATGGTAAATTTTACAGCAGTTTTTTCTCCAGGCTGGCCATTTGTACATGGCCTCAGCCACTAGGGGTCAGGCTCTGAGTGGTCGTGGCCTGGTAGGTAAAGTCTAGAAATTTTGTGGTTTTTTTTTTTTTTTTTAATTGGGGGTGGTGGCTGGTTTTGCTTGTTTGGTGGGGTTGTTGTTGTGTGTCATTTGTTTCTCTTCATGCTCTATGTTGTCATTAATCAAATAACCCTGAAAAATCTTTTGACTCCCCGTTTCACAGTTAAACTTGAAGGTAACATGGCAGAAATAATGTGGATCTCAGAATACCTTCCACTGAGAACCTAAGCGCCAGCTGCTGTGTGCCAGTCCCTGATTATACGTGATGTTTAGATGACATGCGGTTCATCGGTGTCTCACAGGAAGATGAGATATTCACAGCGCCCTGAGACTGTCAGAGCATAGAGGTGATCAGAACTGTGCGCCCGTGGCAAGTACAACGTGAAGTAAACACTTTGGAATCTCAGCCGCTCAGTACATCAGCTTTTAGAGCTTGGCCCACTGTATGTGGTGGCTTGACAGAAGTGGGGATAGGGGATAAATCACTTCCTGGACTGAGGTTGACTTCTGTTTTAGTTAGGGTTTTTACTGCTGTGAAGAGACAACCATGACCATGGTCATGCTTATAAAGGAAACATTTCACTGGGGCTGGCTTACAGTTTCAGAAGTTTAGTCCATTATCATCATGGCGGGGAAGCGTGGCAGCACACAGGCAGACATGGTGCTGATGAAGGAGCTGAGAGTTCTACATCTGGATCTTTAGGCAGCAGGAAGAGATTGCCACACTGGGCATGACTTTGAGCATCTGAGTCCTCAAAGCCTGCTACCATAATACTTCCTCCAACAACACCACACCCATTCCAACAAGGCCACACCTCCTAATAGTGCCACTGCCTATGGGCTTATGTGGACCATTTTATTCAAACCACCACTGCTTCTGATCGCTACATGTAATATGGCATTCACACACATGATATATATGTCATATATATATATATCTTGTATGTATGTGTATATGTAAATTCACACACAGGTTTTCTAAAACACTTGGCTAAACTGGATTTATTTTTTAAGAGGAAATTATAACCAAAGCAAATCCCATATAGAAAGAAGCATTTTCTTTGTCGCCAATTTCAAAAGGGGGCGTGGTGGACTGTGGATTGACCTACAACCATGCACATTCTAGGACAGCGCTTTGTTCCCGCCCCGGTGGGAACTTTTTTAACTTCTGTGGCTTACAGTACTTTGTATTAGTTGTGACTCAGAATGTCAAGTTGAAGCCAGCATGTTCGCCTTAGAGTGTTTATAAACCTTTATCGTTGGCCTGGTTTACTCCTCTAATTTTATAATCATAGCACACGCCAAAGGAGCACACAGAATTGTTAGCAATAGCAAAAGTTATAATGCTACTATAACTGCTTCAGCTGAGTCAGTGGGTATGGAGCGTGTTGGTTTTGTTTCAGTTAGAGTTATTAAGATTCTTTACTTGGCATAGGGCTGGTTTATACAGAAGAGCTGATCAGCTTTACTTTATAAGACCAGGGTGTACCACACTAAACTCTCAGAATCCCCAGGCAACTTTTGGGAACAGCATTTGTCTCCACTTCCCTGTTAAGTGTCTGCAAGAGTTGTTTAATAGTTGTCCTGGAATGGTGTGGGATGTGGTACAGATGCCATGCTTTTGGGGTGCCAGTGTCTTCAAGCAACTCCCTACTGTAGGCTGTGCCGTCTAAGGAGTTCCCAGGGACTCGGTGCTGTGGGGATCCTGACCTCCATCACAGGAAAACCGGAATACAGGAGGAGGAGTTCAGGCACACTGAAGACTCCATGACCTCGTAGGTACTGTGGTGGCAGGATGTTATCTATGTTGTTAACCGAGTTGAAAGATGGCAGAAGCTCAAAACAGCAGTTACTTCACTTAAAAGAATTTCCCTTTGTAAATGAGAATATAGGTTGTTTTATGAGGTGAGTTTCAATCTTCTGGATGAGCCGAATGCTTATTGTAACACGCATAATAAAAACCCAGAGACAGATATTAGGGTTCAAGCTGAAGATCAGAAAAGCCAAACGAAACAAAAGAACAGCCAAGCCACTAGAGAGTTCTTACCTCTACCAAGGCTTAGACCAAGGTGTGATCCTGTCCTCAGTGTTGTAATAAGAGTGGCAGGACACAGCCCCGCCACCCGGCTAGCTTTGCCCGAAATAATTACACGGAAACTGTATTCTTTTAAACACTGCCTGGCCCATTAGTTCCAGCCTCTTATTGGCTAGCTTTTACATATCAATCTAACCCATTTCTAATATCCCTGTAACACCATGAGGTGTCTTACCAGGGAAGATCTTAACCTGTGTCTGTGTCCGGTAGGAGAATCATGGCAACTCCTTGACTCAGCTTCTTTTCCCCAGCATTCTGTTCTGTTTACTCCACCTACCTAATTTTATGTCCTATTAAAGGGCCAAGGCAGTCTCTTTATTCAACCAATGAAATTAACACAAAACAGAAGACTCTCCCCCATCATTTTTCCTTTTCCTGTTTAAACAAAAAAGAAAGGCTTTCACTTTAACATAGTAAGATTACAATATAACAAAACAGATAATCAAACAAGAATTAGTTACAATATTTATATCTACTTTATCTTTTATCATAACCAAGGAAAACTATAACTAACCATTCTTCAACTCCATCAAAGACTCCAAAAGGATATAATACAGTGTGACTGCAGACTATTATGCTCTCCACCAAACCTCAGACTGCACGGAGCTCCTGTCTCCTCCTGCCTTATGTTCCTCTTTCTGCCCAACCATATCACTCCTGTCTCCACCTCCCTAGTGCTCGGATTAAAGGCCTGTGACTTAAGAGTGTTGGCATCACCTTTGTGTGAGTTCTGTCTCTCTTTTTAGACAGATTCAATCTCAGGTAGCCCACGGAGTCCTGAGATTAAAGGTCTGTGCCACCACTCCTTGGCCTCTGGTGGCTTAGCTCTGCACTCTTATCTTCAGACAAGCTTTATTAAAAATACAAATAGAGCCAGGCAGTGGTATCTCACGCCTTTAATTCCAGCACTCAGGAGGCAGAGGCAGGCAGATCTCTGAGTTCGAGGTCAGCCTGGTCTACAAGAGCTAGTTCCAGGAGAGGCTCCAAAGCTACAGAGAAACCCTGTGTCGAAAAAAACACCAATAAACTACCACTATAGCTGTTTTAGTGGTCTTGTTGGAGACGTTTCTTCTGCGTGTATACCTCTTACTGCACATGGATTTGCAGCAGTTTGGTCAGTTGTGTGGTCTTGGCTTTCAGGTCTTGTGTGAGCAGCTCCAAAGGAACCAGGGCTGTTCCTTCCTGTTCTTCGCTCTCCCGGCTTTCTGCCTCATTAGAACGGTGAGAAATTTGGGCCCTGAGGGAGTCTGTCAGGGCTGACTTGCCGAAACACTGCAGGATTAAGATGCGGCCCCAGCTCTGCCATATGGAGTCACAACCTGGCCCTGCCACTTGCTATCCAGAGGATGTGCCCAGTTGCCTCAATTTCTTATCTTGTTTTTTTCTTTATCATAATTCTTTATTGACTCTGGAAATTTCACGTTGTGCACCCAATCCCACTCACCTCCCAGTCCCTCCATATCTGTCCCACACCCCTGCAACATGCCACCCCCAAATTAATTGGAAACAAAATAAACAAAAACCCACTTTGCTCCTCTGTCCTTCCAACACTTCCTCATTCATCCTAGTGTCCTCGGGAGCCGCAGTGTGTCACGTAGTACACCCTTTTGTCCCATCAATCCTACCATGCGATGTTCATTGCAGTGAGTCACTGGTCTGGTACAAGGCCTCTGGCATCCCCTATGAGCGTCATTACAATTTCTTGGTGTTTATAACTCGATGGTCCATTTTAAACAAAACTGGCTCTGCTCTACTCGGCCAAGATAAAGCACAATTGGCTAAAAAGGGGGGTTAGAAGAAAGCAAGTCTGTATAGCTGCCTAAGACAGATCCCACCCCACTGTTCTCAACCAGACTGGAGCCCGGGGTGCTGCAGAGGTGGAGCCTTTAAAAAGCAATGAGCCCTCCAACTTCTGCTCGCTCCTTACTGACCCAGGAATGCGGCGCCGTCCAGGAATTTAGTGAAACCACAGTAACCTTAGCAGCTAGTATGAGCGTGTGCATCAAGCTTAGAGGGTGGCCCAGGTTAATTATTTCAAAGTCTTGTAGTAACTCAGTTTCACTTGACCGTTTTCCAGAAAGTTAAATAATTACGAGATGGTGGCAAACTATTTTACTACTCAGTTCGCAATTTGGGAAAGCCATACCAATGGAATCTGACAAAAATGATGTGTGGCAGGGTGGTGGTGGTGCGCACCTTTAATCCCAGCACTCGGAAAGCAGAAACAGGAGGATCCCTGTGAGTTTGAGGCCAGCCTGAGCAAGTTCCAGGACTGACTCCATAGCTACTGGGAAACCGTCTCAAACAATGAAGTGTATGTAGATCAGCACATCTTCTATCACCGTGTTTTACATGGCCGTTAGCTTGCGTTCACTCTAGCCTTGGAGTGTCATTGCTTATTTCCATAGCCCTGATAGACGATGAAGCCAGTACCTATTGCCCCAGACTCTCAGACCCTGGACCTCCTCACACAGGAATTTCTTTCACATTCTTCTGTGACAGCCCTCTCAGCTGTTTTCATGCCAACAGTGGCCTCTTCCAGTCCATCCATGTCACCTCTGACACTCGCTCCAATAGATCTTTGCAGGAGACTCTATTGCCATTGGCTCTTCTAACTCCTAGTAAGCAGCCCCCACCTCAGTGCACGGCTTTCATCACCTCCACCGCAGGTGCTATGCAGACATGATTACTTGAGGTCCCAGGTCCTCCCCTTCCAAGTTCTAGCAGCAGGATGTGTTCCAATGATGAGTCCACAAAAGCAGAAACGGTTGAAAATGTATTTATTTTCAAATAAATGATCGTTTTCAAGCAATAAATAAAAACAGACATGTTTGACTCTTCTAGAAAACAAAAATCCCCTAAACTATGTACATCCTACAGAAATACAGGCATATCAAATGTAGAAATGACGCCACTCAGAAAGATGGGGCTATTTACACAAGATCCAAGTATTGCATTGTTATCTTTCTGAAGTCTAAGTGGATGAGTCATGAGCAGGGAGGAAGGGCAGGGCCCTGGAAGGAGGGCTTCAAAACAACACATACTTTCTCCATCTTTCTTTATGGAGACAAAGTTGAAGGAAATACATCAACACCCAGACACTACATTGAGCCCACTCACAGTGCTCCACAAATTGGTTCCCACACAGGGGCTCCCGCAAAGAAACCACCTCATCCCTCAGCTGGCTGTGGACAGTGGACCACACTGACCTGGTACCAAAGTTGCCGTAGCTCCTGTTTCACCTCCGTGGGAATTCCACCACCCAGAAGCAGTGTAGTCTCCAAAACCTGGCTGAAACTAGGCACACGGAAAGCACCTAGGAACACTAACATATCGGTATCGAGGTCCCATCCACACAAGTCCTGGCTTAGCTGGGCAAGGGTCACATGGATGAGGGGTTAACAATTGCCCAGGCAACGGTGATGGACAACCACTATCAACTATTGTATCATTCCCACGGGCTTCATGTTCACGGCCCAGTCCCTTCCCCTTGGGATTAACCTCCAACCTCCCCCTACCTTCTTGCCACCTTCCCAAGGACTGAGTCACTTCTCATGGCTTCCTCAGCCTTATGGAAAACCAAGCACAGGTCACAAGGGGGAATGGAGCTGAGAGCCACCTGCTCACCTATCCTTCAGACTCCCCCACAAACTCCCACAGATGAGACAAGATTCTTGGGGAGAATTGGGAGTGTTCCTCATTCTCTGACAAATATTTAATAGCTTTTGTCCCATCACCAGAAATCAGTTCTTGGACAGGATGCTGTCTTTTGAAACTAACCATTTGGAATGTCCCTGGGACACGGTCTTCATTAGAGCTATTCCAGGCCATCAAAGAGGCTTCTGGAGAGAGAACAACAGTTTTTTAAGGTCTCCCCCCCTTTTTTTTCAATCAAACCAATGTCCTATTTTCTAAGAGTTTTGGGTCTCATGCTGTTACCAAGTACAAAGAAAATGCCTTTATAAATAGCCCCTTGACATTGTCAAAGAAGGCCTGAACTGGGAAGCTGGGGAGGGACATCTGGAGCTCCCTCTGCCTGTGTGGTTGGGATCCAGTCTGGGAACTAGGACACATTTGGCAAACACACTCGTATAAAAACTGAACGTAGTCTAAAGGCTGCCTATGCGCCCTCCAGAAGCCCTTCCGTTCTCGGAGCCCAGGGCTTGCCTAGCTACAAAACTCTACCTAATCTAATTCTTCAGCGGCCAAGGAAGCAGGGGAAAATGGAGGCCCATACAACTTGGGTCCGCCGTCCTAGAGGCTCAACTCCTTCGTGCCTTCAGCCAAGCAGCAGAGGCAGGGAGGCAGGGTAGCCCTTCCTTCTTCTAAAAACACCAAGTGAGGACTCCAGACTCACCCAAAGGCAGAGTTTGACCCAGGCCACCAATACAAGTCATGCCAACACAGGTTCACAGTTCACGGAGGGAAATGGAAGGAACCCGGGCTATCTGGGATGGCGGATGAGAAAAGAGCATTCCACCATGATCGTGACACTGAGGCTTGAAGTTATTTATGTGTGATCGAGAATGTTCACAGAGATCCAGACTCAAAAAGCGGGGGAAGAGGGGTCCCAATGACAAACAGGGACGTGCTCCCATTCCTGACAAGCCTGCAGTATCTCTAACTGGGCACTCCAAAAAAGTGTTCCCCAGTACTACAGATGGAACATCTCCCCTCCCCCACCCCAAGCCTTCCCCGTAGAAAAGTCTTGTTTGGAAAGGCTCCTTACAGCCTTACAAACCTTAGCCCACTCAGAACCCCAAAGGGCCAAGTCCCCACTTCACAAGAGCCGGCAGCCAGCCCCCTCTGTTCTCCCACTCCTCCATACTTTAAGGAGCCCCAAGTCATGGCAGACACATCTTTTTATTCAAAAGAGGGCTTTTGGAAGTATTCACTTGTCAAGGAGGGATTTAATAACAATTTCTTGGCATACTTCAAGTAAATTCCCAAAAGTGACAACGCCAATTTATCCGAAGGGGGGTACATTTTGACTTACAAAATGCTTCATTTTTAGTTCATCTTTAGTGATCTGGCTTTGATGGGGGCCTTGCCAAAAGATTCACTGTACGGAAATCTGAACTGCACCCAGTTTTCCCAGAGCACCTCTTAAAATATGGCATTTATCACAGACAATATATCCAAGGCGAGTTGTAAGAAAACGCTCTAGCCATCACCAAGCGGGTCACTGGAGAAAGAAAGGCTTGTGTGGCTGGGATCACTGTGCTCAGGAACCAGCTGTTAAAGTGACAACCACAGACCTTTCCTCTGCACTATGGCCCTGCCCACTTCTAGGTTGGCATCACAGGGGGGCGACCATGCTGAGTGGCAGAAACCCAGACACCACTCACTGCCTCGCTGCTAGCACACCTATGTGTTTCCGTGCTCTCCTGTGTGACCGCCAACAGAAATACATTCCCAATCCACATCAGCAGACTCCTGCTTACACATCCTCAAATATTCACTAAGGAGAATGATTCAGTTGGCGACTAATTACAAGTGAATACTGCGGCCTAAAAGTTACCTAGAACAAAATTCCTATGAATACAATAGAAGAACAAGCACACAGCCAGGCACTTCCGGCAAACCTGCTTCCTCCTCTTTCTCTCCCCTCTTAATAAAATTTGGCTGAGCACGTTTGCCAGGAGCTCATTTGTAGGTTTCACTTCAAGCCTTACCACTTTAAGGAAAAAAAAAAAAAATGAGGTAAATTTCTACCTGCAAAGTAAAACCAACGCATACACCGGTCAGTCTTCCCTGGCCCCACACGCAGCCATTATTGCTCTTGGTTGGAGTGTTTTGTTTGCGTTTAAGATGTATTCAAAGTCGTTATTGCCATTCTAGCTGGCCCTGTGGTTAGCCAGGGAGAAATGGATGGGGACAGATCGTGATCACCTGGCCCCCACTGGTTAGTCCCTACTTGCTTGCACAACCCTGGCTGGGGGCCACCCCTGGCCTTGGCATTCAGAGACAAGCCCTAACAGCTGGGGGATGTGGTGATGGGGCTGTGTAAGTACGGCAGGCTACTGGGGGCCGAGTGCACACCCACAGACACAGGGAAGCTGAAGACGAACTGCGAGGTGGGGGTGGGAGTGGCCTTGCCTCTCTCCCGCAGGGGACCCGAGGGGCTGGCAGCCTCGGCAGCACAGGTCGTGGTGAGCACCTGAGACTCGAACTGCAGCAGCTGCCCCATGAAGCTGAAGTTGGGCGAGATGATGCTTCGGCGCTGCTTGACGAACTCGAAAGCCTCCTCCAGCCGCACGCGCTTCTTCATCATCAGGTAGGCCAAACAGATGGTGGCTGATCTGGAGATGCCTGCCTGGCAGTGAACCAGCACTCGCCCTCGGCAGTCCTTCACGGCATCTGGGGCAGAGAGTGTGACATGGTTAGGGCCCTTGGCATCACCACCATTGCATGTGGCAGAAGCTAAGACGTGGGAATGGGTTAGACAAGCCGCACTGGAGGATGGGCGCACTGTTACTATTGGAAAGGGGGGGGGGGGGGCTGGAGAGATGGCTCAGTGGTTAAGAGCATTGCCTGCTCTTCCAAAGGTCCTGGGTTCAATTCCCAGCAACCACATGTTGGTTCACAACCATCTGTAATGAGGTCTGGTGCCCTCTTCTGGCCTGCAGACATACACACGGACAGAATATTGTATGCATAATAAATAAATAAATATTTGCCGGGCAATGGTGGCGCACGCCTTTAATCCCAGCACTCGGGAGGCAGAGGCAGGTGGATCTCTGGGAGTTCGAGACCAGCCTGGTCTACAGAGCTAGTTCCAGGACAGGCTCCAAAGCCACAGAGAAATCCTGTCTCGAAAAACCAAAAAAAAAAAAGGAAAGGACGGACCTGCTAGACTGAGGATCCATTATGGAGTACTTTCTAGACTTAACAACAAAGGTATTTTTGAGGCAGACGCCCAGGGAAATCACACAGCAGAGGTCGTTAGATCAAAGAGAACAGAGAACAGGGACTCAAATCTCCGTTTGTCTTCCTCTCCAGACAGAAGTCTTACTTTGGACACATGTGGAGCCATGCGAGGTGACTGGCCAGGCATGGGCAATGGCTTCCAGCTCCCACCACACACAAGTCCCCTTGGACGGGCTTTCTGGTGAAGGGCAGTATTTTGGGTGGAATCCCCCACAGGCTAGTGTATTGAGAGCGCTAATAATTGAGCTGTTCGGGAAGGCCATGAAACCTCCTGAGGGGCCGTGCTGAAGAAATGGGTTTACTAGGGGCTAACTGGGGTCTGACACCCGGCCCCAACTTCCCGTGCCCTCTCTGCTTCCTGACTGCAGGTTAACGGTGACAACAGCTTCATACTCCTGGCACCAGGTTGTCCCCACTATAAGGGACTAATCCTTCTTAAACCAGAAGCTAGAGTCAGTCCCTCCCTTAAGTTGCTTTGCATCTAATATTTGGTGAGAGCAATTACAGCCACACAAGGGGAGTGCCCTAGCCTGCGCAGTACCTGAAATCCCTACCCACTGCTCCCTGGGTACCTGCTCCGCTACCCCGAGGGAAGGCAGCCTACCAATATACTCGATGGCTTCCATGAACCAGGAGCTGATGTCCGCCTTGTGGTTGTCTTCCACCGGGATACACTTGTACTGGTAGTGTCCTTCGAAGTGGTTGGGGCAGTCCGAGGAGACATTGAGCAGAGCCGTGATCCCCAGGGCGTCAAGCATGTCTCTGCGAGCAGCATGGTAGGCACTGCCGAGGTAGAGGAAAGGAAGGATCTCCACAGGGCCCCCCTGCACCAGAAAGAAACAGAAAGACCTCAGTGGAACAGGCACCCGGCAACCCAGACTAAGGCTGGAGGTACCAGAGCTCCTGAGACAGCAGGACAGCCCACCGACGGACGATACAGCGCACTCGGCCACACTGGGAGTTTACTGTTAATGCATCACAGAGATGTGTGTCATGCGGTTGAGGTATCTGTTTGGTCTGCTGTGTCTACAATGAACACACCAGGGAGGAGATGTCTCCGACAAGAGGGGAGGTCACAACAGGCGTGATATCCTAAAATACATGCTAAGATTTGCGAGCAGAAATGGTGGCATGTAACTGCATCCCCAGTCCATCCGACTGGAAGGGTGGTTGGGTGGGTGGGCATGGGCTTGAAGATCAAGCTGACTGTCTTAGGGGCATGGCTGGCACTCCAAGCCCACTAGTACTTTATAACTTGCTGGTATATGAAGGAGAGCCTGGCTGTCATGGGAGCCCAACGATTATTCCACAGCCTCATCCTTTCCAGAACGATAGTCTCAAGATCCCTATAAGATGGGCCCAAGCAGCCCTGCCTGAAATTCCAGTACCAGGGGGCTGAGATAGAAATAACAAGTTCAAGGGCAGCCTGGGCTACAAAGGGAAACAAAATAGAGGCTAAGCCAGAGGTATCTCCTCCCCCCACCCCCCTTACCTGAGGATCATAAAAGAGAGGGAAGAAATAATTCAATACACCTGACCTAAAATTCCACCATGATACTGGGGGTTCACCACGCTGTCTTTGAAGTAAGGAGTTGTGTTTGAAACCTAAAATTCAGAACTCTCAAAGTTCCTTCACGTTCCCCTGCACTGCCTGACTTAACTCTGCCCAGGGTACTACTACACCTACCTGGTCGTGCAGTGGGGTCCCACAGGAGCTGCAGCCCAGGTCCAAGGACTCGGTGGCACTGGGGGGCACAGGTGGTGGGATGGCTGCCAGGGTCTTGGTTTTAGAGCAGAATTCTGGGTACTCAGAAGAAAACCTCTCATAGCCACCTGTGAAGAAGAGTGGTGGTTCGGGTTAGTGAAGCCACAGAGCCAGGGGAAAGGGGGGACAAAAAAAAGGAGAGCTGTTGGCTCGGTGTGGGCCACTAGGTGGCGCTGTGGGTCTAGCGATAAAGGCTGCCGAGCATTTCCCAGAGAGGTTTGTTTGGTCAGAGGGCCTTATGGAGGAACGGAAGGATGCTGGGGACTCCAATTTATGGCCACGTCTTTAATTTCGGATAAAAATGCAAAGAAGATGTACGACAATATGCCAGAGGGACTTTCTAGAGTGCCAGGTGCCATGAGGGACCCATGGGCACTTAGGCAGCCAGCCAGTGGTGCCCTGGCCTGGTGAGGATTCCCATCTGGGATTCCCAAGAGGCACTCTTTCAGATAGTGGAAAGAATGGGGGAGGGGGAAGACGACTTAGAATACCCCACCAGGAGCCCTTCTGAATCTGAGTTAAAGCAGATTCCAACTGCACTGTCTCTGCCAACAGGGCCACAAACGAGAGGAAACCGTCTTCCCTCATACAAACCTCTTCTGCGGCATAGGTTAGGGGCAAGAAAAGATTTCCTGACCTGAGTGTGGATGAGCCCAGTCAACTTTATCGGCCACCTCTTCTGAAGGAGGGGTTTTGTAACAAAGAGATAGCTTACCTGGGACCACTGGGTGCTGTCCCACAAGAGCCTGAGGGCAGGCACAGGGGGAAAGAGGGCAGGTCTCATTTTCCGGTGACCTCCAAGACCAGAAACTATACCACTTCAACACAGCGTGTAGGTCAGAATCAACCATTCAAGGACAGACCCACACAATGGACCGAAATGGACCGCGGTTGGCTAGCTCCTACCCAGTCCCTGCTAGAAGGCACCTCTGTGGGCATTATTTCCTCCAGCTGTTGACAGCAGCTACCAGGGGGATGACATGTGACCAGTCAAGTGCCTGGCTCTGAAATTCCAACCCTAGAAAACTGCTTCCTGCAGCCACATCACAAGGGTTTTTCAGAAGCAGGGCACCCATCCCCACCCACCCTTCTGACCGGCGACCCACCCTTCTGACCGGCGGCTTTGCTTGCCCTCTGCTCACTCCCTCCGGATATAGAAGGATATCTCTGTGGTCAGAGTTCTTCCTGCTGAGTCACCGTTGCCAGCCTCCAGAGGGGGGGAGCCGGCAGACCTGGCCTGCCAGCTATGAATGTATTTGTGGCCTCAGTGGCCACAACGCCCTCCCCCTCCCATCCGAAACCCTTGTTCTTAAAGCCACCCCAAAGGGTAGCGATGAGAGGCTGAGGGATGAAGGAACAATAAAGGTCTGTCACCAAAGGCCCTTGGTCTCAGCCAAGAAACTTCGGTCTATGGCCCCCAGAACACCTCCATCAGTAAAGGCCACTGTCCCTCAGTGTACTTCTGTGAGACTTCACATTTTTAACTATCTCTTTGTCTATTATCATCCATTTAAGCAATCAGAATACTTTCTTAAAGACTGAAGTTACTAGTGGTTCTTGGCAAAAAGCTTCCCACCCAGCTCGCCCCCGCCTTACCTAAAAATAAAGGGTGGGGCTGACCACTGGACCCCAGATTCCAAGGCACAATAGCAGGACCCTCCAGAAGTCTCAAAACTCCTGAGGAAATATCCCCACCCTCCCCATCATAGGGGGAACAGGGTTGCGCCAGCCTGAAGATTCAGAAAGGCCATGGGCTCTGCAGACAGGTCACACCTCGGCCTTCTGCGTCATCCGCTGTGGCCGTGCGTTCTACTAACGCCACCGGCCACCCTCTAACCTCTCGGGGCCTCCAGCTCCTAGTCAGTAAGAAGAGATTAATCTCCCCTGGCACGGAGTTCCTGGCAGACTGATGTGCCTGCCTGGCAGAGGCACCTTGGGAGAGAGGAGCTGTGGCTGTTTGAGGGCTGTAAAGGCAAGTACAGGGTTGTCGCTTACAAGGAAGAAGAAACTATTAAGTCCTTGCCTCCCATGGCCAAGCCTCTGTTGAGGCTTTTGGATGATACCTGGATTACTAGAAACGATATACCCCAAACGGGGGTCCGCCGGATATGCCAAGCGGCCCTGTGGCAAGCATGAGGAGTGCCGGGGTTAAACAGGACAAGGAAGCCCCACCCCCCACCCCGGGGACTCATGGGAAGGTTATGGGGAGGGGCCAGCCTTGATGCCAGAATGACCATCAGGACAAGTGTTCCATTTACACTGGCCTTTCCCTTGGGAACTCTGCTGGCTTCCCCAGGTGGGCGAATCAGCCTTCTCCTGCCCATACAAGAGATCAGAAAGAGTTCTGCTGGCGCCTCCTCAGCTCCTGCCCAGACCCAGGCGGTCCCAGCGAGCATGGACATAACCTGAGTAGCAGAATGTGTTGAGTTTTTTAGGGTGTGACAGTTTAGGGACTGTCCACTGGAGTGCAGGTAACCCTCTTCCTGATCGCGATGTAAACGTAATGGCCCTGGCTTTATTGAGACGGGGCCCCACTCTGTAGTCCAGGCTGGCCTCGAACTCATGGCAGTCTTCCTGCCTCAGACTTCCCGCTCCCCAAGTGCTGGGGTTACAGGTATGAGCCACCACCCCGGAGCAGTGTTATTTCTTACAGTGTGTAGGGAAAACTGCCTGAAAATATCTTCACATCAGGCCCTCCTAGCAAACCCCATCTTCATGCCAGTACCACATGGCCACAGCCTTTTGTAACAGTTTTATCCAAAACTTAATCCACTGTACACAAAAGGGTCAGGCTTTCCCTGCACCTTCTGCACAGGTCCAAGAGAAGTGGAAGCCAACCATGATGGCATATACCTAGTCAGTTCGGCCATCTCCGAAGCACTGGGCATCTTCTGAATAGAATTTCCTAACATGCCAATGAATTTCAACTTGTTTTTCCTAAGTCCTGCTGAATGTAATTAACCTAGCAGATTTCTGAAAGGTGTTTAAGCATATACTTCCTTAGGCTGGGGTGAGGTTCGGTGGCAGAATGCTTGCTAAGCACATATAAAACAGCAGGTTGGTTCCTAGCACCAAGGGGGAGTCAACAAAAAAAGAACTTACTTCCCCTGCTTATTATCTTTCGGCCTATAAGACAGGAATGAAACATTAGGCATGGCCTTCACAGGGCTTGCTTGAGTAGCAACTACATCCCCAGTTAGCTCCAAGGCTCTCATTCTTTTACACGCAGAGCAAAGCATTTCAAAGCATAAATCATGAACACGGGGCCTCCTGGCCATAAATTCTCCACTCTAGTTGGCTGCTGGGCCCAGCAGGAGTGGAGCTAACACATGGGAAAGCACTTTGTAAGGTTGGCGCTGGTAATGCCACCATAACAGGGTTCCCAGAGGGGAGTGGCTGTGGTGGCAGCTACTGCCGTGGACCTTAATGAGGCTGCCACTTTCTCCTATCGTCCTGAGCCACCATCTTGCTCTGGCCCAGAATGGAAGTCTAGGTTGTCTCAAGGTCATATGCCTTTGGGGACCTCACCTTAACCAAGCAGTCTTCAGACCCAAGTGGGCTTCTGACTTTGTGGTTCCTTCCCAGGCCAGCTGGCTGAACCCCCTAAGGCCTCCCTAGCTCTCTCCTGCAGTCTCTGTCCTCCCACGCTATCGGACGGACGTCCAGCAGGCTGGCCTGTTACAGGGTGACTTGTCTTTCAGCCGTGTTCCCTCTGCCAGGAACTGTCTCTCTCAGTAAGAAAAACAGCCGTCCAGTTCTACAGGTTCTGAGCATCTAAGGGAATTTCTTGGCTCCTAAACGACCACCTTTTCCTACTAGGTAAGAAGCTCTGAAGATCTTGAGGATCAAGGACAAACTCCACTGGACGCCTCTGGCATCTTTAGTCAGTTACCTTTGTTGGCTCTAAACACCTAGAAGCCATTCATTGTAATGGTGTAGCCAATGCCATCAAGGCTTGGAATTCTTGCTTGAAACTTACCAATTTTATAATCCTAACACTCCCACCCAATCTTTTCCTCTCTGGGACACAGTGTTACAGAAAAAAAAAAAAGCCAGTCATTCTCCCTGTGGGTAGGCAGGAAATGTGGGCAACCCCTTGAGCTAAGCTCCGAGAAGGCACTGGGAAAGCTGGAGATAAGAACAGAGAGAGACAAGCAGGCACCGGCAGAGGTCCTGGTCCCTTTCTTCCCTGACACAAGTCAGGGTCAGGTCAAAGGCCTGGGGGCAGGTGAGTTTTAACCAGGCCGGAAAGGTGGAGGTCTAGAGGACTATCCCAGCTGCAAGGAGGTTTGAATGAGAACTGAAGTCAGGAGATAAATCCTAGACGGCAGGGAAGATGAAACTGATCAAAGCAGGCCGTGTGTGTGTGTGTGTGTGTGTGTGTGTGTGTGTGTGTGTGTGTGAGAGCAGGCTGGTCAAGTTTGTAATCCAGCTGCCTCAGCCTCCAGGTTACTGAGATCATAGGCATGTATCGGCCACACCAGGCTGAAATCAGTGTGTGTGTGTGTGTGTGTGGGTGTGTGACAGATTAAATGTGTAACACTGGGAATGCTGGCAGAAAAGAATTATTACTACTATTAGGCTAAGAAATTTCTCCTGTTTTTTAAAAGTCAGGCTTTTCTAAAACTCACAAAGCCAAACATTTATGGAGGGCAAGAATCTGAGAGATATATACTAAGGATTAAAAATCTGAAAAACTTAAAAATTTTAGAAACTGTCCCTAAAATGCCTTATAAGATTTTACGTCAAAAGTATCTTCCATGACTTTTACTAGCAAAAAAGAAAATATTAAGATCTTAGTTAACTGCTTTTAACAAAACGTGATCAATAGCAGCAAATACACAGGACTAAAATACTTCAGCAAAGTTTAATTCCTGCTTTTCAACCCTTGCTTGTGAAAATCCACTGTTAACTACTGACAACGTGTAACAAATTATCCTTTTAAGTGATCAAAAAAAAAAAGGAAAACTGAGATTTCTTTTAAAGGCATCTAACGGGGGTGGGGGTGGGTGGAAGACGACAAACTGATCGATTGCTTAGGCAAGGAAAGACGGCATTTCTGAGACCGTTGTTCTGTATCCTCATCCCAGGGATGGCAGGGGCACCCACCGTCTCCTTCCCTGTAGTGCACTGTCTGCCCCATTGCTCCGCCAGCAGCAGGAGGCCCTGATTCCCCAGCTGAGCCAAATTATCCCTTTAATAACTAAGAACAAACCTATCAGGCCTCTGGGCCAGGATTCTCTCCCACCAAGCCCCATCTTCCAGGCTGGCACCCCCTCCCCGGTGGAGGTGGGGGGAGGGGCATGGGGGAGTGTTAGTGTCCATGGCTTCTCCTTCCTACAGCAGACGTTTTCTTGCTGCCCTCTCTACGGAGGCTGGCATTAAAGAGGAGGGAGGAGGCTGTGGCTCAGTATGTACGTTCACATAAACTATGGCGGGCAGATGGACGCTCTGCTACCTCTACAAAACAAGGGGCAACCAACATCCACCTCCACCCCGGCCCTCACTTTAGCCTCTTGCTCCCAAAGTCAGTCAGTACGCTGAACTTCTGGCTAGGGCTGGTGGTGAAGCTGAGATAGCAGCTGTTCCTAAACAGATGAAAACAAAGCAGTCCAGGCCTCAGAGGACTGGGAAGTGGCCTTTTGGCTTTGGAGGGGCAAGGGGACAAACGACCCCCCAACACGGACAAACGACCAAGGAAAGGAGCAGGAAAGGCAGAGTTCAGCCAAGCCCGGCTTAAAGGAAATGGCTTTCTGAGGACCAGGCATCTGACCTTTCATTAGGGAGGGACTGTCATTTTGCCCAGAGGCCACCTGTCCTACCGGGTCTTACGTCAATACTTGTCCTAAAGCGTTTCTCAGAACTGGCCTGGCCTCCCGATCTCCGGATCCGAAAGAGGACCGGCAGAATGCCGCGAGCCACGAGATTTAACCTTAAAAATACGCTTCCTTTTCTAGACGCCAGGTCCCAAAGCCTGCGGCCGGGAAGGAAGCCTTAAGGGCTCCCAACTAAGGCCCACAGCTGCCGCTCAGGGGCGGTCCCCTCCGGATTTCTTCCAGGAAGAAAAACAAGACAATCTCTGACTCCACGTGGGGCTTAAATGCTCCCGAAGCTAAAGAGTCGGAAAGCATAGCCCCGGCTCCCCCAGGGGACTTTCACCAAGACAGTTTCATCTTTCCCACCCCCGATACCAATTCGGGGAGAGCCGGCAGGCTTAAGCAATAGCACAGACGCGCAGCCTGGGGTCCAAACAGGACCCCGCCGAGGGGAGGACACTGGACCTGCGCCTGACCCGGGCCTCCGGGTACCGCGTGGGGCTCGGCTTTGACCGCTAGGCGGTCGCTAGATCCGGGATGAGTCTTTCCGGCAGTCGCTCCTAAAAATGCTTTAGGGAGAAGGCGGAGAGAGACTAGGACTCCCCTGGAGAAGCAAAAGGCGGCCCTCGCGAAAAAATTAAGAAAAGTCAGCAAAATCGCCTTAGCAGTTCAGCCTCGGGTCAACAGCAGCGTTTCCCCGGCAGCTGACGGGTCAAATGGTCAGGAAACAACTGCAAGGAACAAAGCCCCCCGCTGTTCCGCAGGGCCAGCCCCGCTCGCCCGCACTCAGCCGCTTCCCGGTGCTTTTCCTAAGGGACCGGAGAAAAGGTTTCTCCCGAGACTCCCTTCTAGTGACGAACAAGGCTCCAAGAGGAAAAGTGTACTAGAGGGGAACTTCGACAGGGAAAGGGGCGGCTCTTGGAAGGCGGGGAATCCGAAATACCTCCCGGGTTCAAAATTAAGACTCGACCCGCGCGAAAGAATGCGCGGAATGCGGCGGCCGGAGATAGGGGCGCAGCGCGGCAGGGGGCGCCCGACCCCCGCTCTCGCCGCCCGTTCCGCAGCCGGAGGCCCGCACAGCCGCGGGGTTGGCAGGTGCTGCGAGCCAACGGTCCCTTTCTCCAGGGACTGGGACAGTGTGCGACCTTTTGGGGGAAGTCTGACTTCTAAATGACAAGCCACCTTCTCTCCGGCCGCCTATTTAGGCCAGGGTTCGCTTCTACCAGGCACGCGCCGCTAGCAGAGAGTGGAGACCGGTGTGGAACAAAAGGTGGTGATTCTCCGTTGCCTGGATTAGTAGGCGGCGCGGTCCTGTCCCGTGTCCTCCCTAAACAGCACACTCCAGCCTCCGCGCTCCGGGAGCCTAAGTCTAGCCCAGGGCAGGAGAAGCTGACTGCCTTCCAGAAAAGCTCTGAGTTGGGGCACCAGAAGACAAGATAAGAACGCTTCCCAGATCTGCAACCCAATTCTCCTTCCTGTATTTACCAAAGGCGGGACTGTGTACGAACTCTAGAGGCAGATCCCACCTCGGCATTCGCCCTCCTTCACCTCTCTCTAGGGTTCTCGGGGCCACACCGAACCAACAGGCCTCTCTTGTCCCTGTAAGGACTTAGGGGCGCGTTCTCAACACTCGAAACTGGGCTGCGCAAAGGAATCGCTGCCAGGTTCCAGGTCAGAACCGTTCTTGTCAATAAACACGGAAACTCTAGGAAGCATGCAGATTGCAGGTGGCTGGAGACACACGCCAGCACGCCCCCCACCCCAGACTTGGGTTCAAAAACATGGCAAAACCGTGCACACTGACCCGCACGGGGACTCCCGCAGCCCGAAGTCACTCAGGCACTTCTTCCCGTGCCCGGCAGGGCGCAGGCCGCCAAGTCCCTTACATCTACCTACCTACCCCTCAGCTCCCTCGCGGGTGCCCACGTTTACCTTTAAGCAGACAGATATCTGTGCGCTCGGCGTTACGGCGCAGCGCCTGCACGACCAGCGACACGGTGCTGTCCTCGCGAAGGCTCTCGGCGCGCGGGCTGCGCTCGTCGTAGACGATGACCGCTGAGTAGAGGCCGGAGCGCAGGCGGGCGCGCACTTCTTCCTCGGCGGGCAGAATCTGCTCCAAGCTCACAGAACCCTTGGCCCTCCGCCTCACGATGGTGTTGCAGCGCACGTTAACCGAACCTCGGATGTAGCCCGCGCTGTGAGCCAGAAACGGTCTGCAGTCCAGCAGCAGGCACTTGCCGCTGCTCAGCAGCCCCAGGGCTCCGTGGCTGCTGCTGCCGCCCGCGCCGCCACCGTTCTCATCTCGGTTCATCAGCCTTTTGAGCACGCTGCAGTCCATCTCCCGCAGTTCCTCCATCTTCACCATTTCGCCGGGAACCGCAGCAGCTGGGGAGCTGGAGAAGACAAGGGCACCCAGGCCAACTACAGGAAGGCGCAGGCGAGGGCTAAGAGGACGCCTGTCGAAGTGGCCGCAAACTTGGCCCCAGCCTCTTGTTCTCCCCACAACCCTTCCTCCTCCCGCAGCCTCGACGTTACATAGCAGTCCGAGCCGAGCCTTCTCGGACTTCAGAAGCAGGCAGGCGCGCGGCCCTCCGGGGGGGAAAGTGACCGAAGAGGGGAGTGTGTTTACGAGAGAGGGCTCCCCTCGGTTTGCTGCTTCTAGTGTGTTTTGCTAGCTGGGCTGCTCCTGCCGCCACCAGCTCGGGCGCCGCTGTTCCACGCAACACCCCGCTGGAGCTGAGCGCACTACCCCAGCCAGAGTTTCCTCCTCGGCTTAGAGATTTATTAATGCTCGCCCGCTCTCCAGGGGGAGGGAAGAGTCATTACTACCTCGGCAGGCCCCGCCCCCCGCGCGCGAGCGCCCCGCCCCACCCCCACCCCAGCTCGTGAATGGAGCGCCGGCCCCCTCGCACCCAGTCACGGGACCTCGACGTCACAAAGAGAGGAGTAAACAGGGCGCTCGGTGCTCGCTGCCAGGCCCATTCATAAAACTAAGACCTAGAGGAAAAAGGAGGCAGCCTCCGACCCGCCCGCGAGCCGGCAGCTCCCGGACTTTGTGAATGGAGCCGCGGCGCGTCTCTGTGTCCTTTCCTTAGCCCCGGAGCTCGGCGTCCGCGCAAAGACTGTAGCGGGTGGCGACGCCGGTCTAACCGAGGCCTGGGCTCTCGCCTCCCCCCTCCTCTGCCCCCGAGTCTCCTAGATCTCCCCCTCCTGCAGCTCAGTGGACCCGAGCGCTGAGCGGCTGTCACCCCGCAGAGCTTGGGGACCTCCTCTCGCCGGACTTTGTTCTTGGAGTCCTGCCGGTTGCGTTTCGTTTTGTTTTTAATGCGATTGATTTCCCAGACGTTGGTTTTTAGATTAGCGTGATCGATTTCCAGCCTGACCCATTATATCAGCTTTATAGCTTCCCGTGGAACGTGGGCAAACCTCGATTTAGAAGATGAAAGGGTCGGCCCTTGCGCCAAAGCCCAGTAACAAAAGAGAAGTGTAGAATTTGTTACTTTACAACCCAGAGGTGGCTGTTAATTAGCCGAATGGTGTGCCTATGCCGGGAGAGCTGGGCTGCACTCCGGCCCAAGCTTCCTATAACGTGTTTATTTAACCATGGTTTGGGGAGGGGAGAATACCCCGACGTTTTCCGTTTCGGGGGAAGTCCTCGCCGCCCTCTTGGTCACACGCGAACTGTCCTCTCAGGAAATGACTATTAGGGTCCACATTTGGTGCTAAGGGAGATGCTGAAAAGTGTCCATGCGAAGACTGACCTTTTTATCAGCTCGGAGAAGATTCGAGTTTCTACACCCCTCTTTCCAGATCACCTAGTATCCGCACCCAGGTTTTACTTTGCCAGAGGCAATTTCCCAAGGGCTTGCTTTTGGCAAGAGGGGAGGTTGTGCGCGCACGCGGTGGGGACCTCACAGAAGCCAAAAATTATTCTGCCGAGATCTTGCCAAGTCTTGTTAGCAAGAATTAATCACCGAACGAGGGAATTACGGGATTCGCTCGCGGCCTTGGTGGCGGCGAGGTCGAGTGTTCCATTTCAGGTCGCGGGTGGAAGAGGGCCACCGCCTCAAGGTCCTTCCCGCCCATTTCTGCCCTCTCTACTCTTGCCCTCTGCTTTCTTTGTTCCCTGAGAAGCGGCTCCCCCGAGCTCACCTCCAGCCCGCAACACCCATCTCCAAGGCCTTCTACCTGTTCTTCTTTCCACATGCACCCTGAAGTCCCCGACACCCCGATCTGGGTCCGGTGGGCTGTAAGACGCTGATCATCCGTGGAGATCTTTCCATTTTGCTTCAGGTTCCAAAATGGGCACTGGAATGTTCCTGCCTTGAATTTTTAATTTTGTTCATGGATTTTTCCAATCAAAAAGATGAGTGTGGATTAATTTGTAGCTGACATTTTTAGTGACCCCCGTCGCGCCTCAAATTTTGGCTCCTGGAGTGCGTGAACACACTACTCCGGGAAGAAGCCACAACACCAGAATGACACATGCTGCCTGGGGCAGTGTCTTAACACTCGTCACTCGGGCTGGGAGGGCAGGAAGGACGCGCTACCCCCAGTAAGAGGGCAAAGGGGGCTGGATTCGGTTTCTCTTGTTCCGGGGTGGGGGGTGCTGAGGACGGCTAATGCTTTTCCCTCTCGCTAGCCTGGCATTCGTGGCCCTGTCCTAGGCATCCCTGGTACCTCGACAGCCGGGACCAGATTCGCTCTTGGGGCAGGGGGGCGGCTCCCCCAGTTTACAAAGCCAGCGGGTACCAGGCCTCAGCTCCCGGAGCAAGGAAGCACAGACTGCTTTACAAGGGCGTTAACACAACGTTTCTCCAAAGAGTCTCAGTCCGAGCCAGGTCTGGACCGATTTCACCCGAGTTATAGGAGTGGGGTGGGGGGAGGAGGGTTGTCCCCAGGTGGCGCTGGCCACGCTCGGCTAGCCTTTATCTCCCCTGCTCTAGGGGAGTCCCCCTCCCCCCCGCCGGCCAGGCCCGGGCCCAGTGCTCACGTGGCCCGTAAATAACAGTCAAATCCGGGTTGGTGCGGGGAGGGGGGAATGCCCACCGAACAAAGGGCTGCTTCTGCACCTGACAGTAATCCGTGCTGGAGAAGCCCATAAATCGCGTAGACGAGTCACACGCAGGGGGTGTAAGCAGGCGCGTGTGAGTGTGTGTGTCCACGTGTGCGTACCGGCGCCTGCGCGCCTGTTTCTGGAGGTGGGGGACAGACACTTCGGACTTAGTACATTTAAGCTAAGAGAGGCTTTTGTTGGGAAGAAGATGTTGAATAAAACAACACAATCCCTTTCCCCCAGTTCAGGAATTGCCTTCCGTGTGTGAATGTCGGCAAATGAGCTTTAAATGACAGCATTGTGTTTACCCGGATGATGTGTGAGCACCCTGGGTAATTTTCGTAATGGAAGCGTGTGAGCCATTTGGTCCACAGTTAGGTGACTACAATGTAAGGTCTACCCAATAGCGGTTATAGAAAAGATACAAAACTAGCCTTGCATTGGTCCGCCGGCTGAGGGGTGAGAAACAGTCAGTTTACACAGGAACTTCCTGCGTCAGCTTGTCAATAAAATCTTTCAGAAAACAAAGGCATTTGGGGGAAGATGGCTTGAATGTCGTTTCAGGATCAATTAAGAGTATCTGCAGGGACTGGGGTGAGATTTCCCAGTTTACATTCAGAAGTAAACCTTGGGGTGGAAATGCTTTGGAAATTTCACTTTGACACGTGAGTCCTATTGCCTTTCATCAGACAGTCCTTAGACCGACCTTTTTAGCTGGTGTCAGGCCCCAGCAAATCTCTGAGCTTGTTTAAGAACCTTTCTTTCCAATTAGGAAGTTTTGTGATCTGGGGATTAGAAGCCGGGAGTGCAGTCCCCAGAGAAGACTGGTTTCTATTCTGGTTTTGATGCTAACCTTTGATTCACAGCCCTGCCACAAAAGTAATTGAATAAAACTTAAAAAAAAAATCCTCCATAAATGAATGAATAACGGAGGTGAAGATGAGCGGTTGGGTGGATCCCCTGGCTTCTGGCCTTTTTCGTTCCCCTCAACTGCACAGTGGGCACCCTTTTTACCTGAGCCTGTTTGGGCTCTGATAGTAAAATACATGTAGGAACTGGAGTCCAACTCAGGCTTCAGGCCGAAAGAGTCCCCATAACATGTCCTTAGACAGCTCTGCAAACACTGAATTGAAATCTGTACCTCTCCTTCCTGCCCATCTCTGATCCTCAAGCTAGAGTTTGAAGGCCTTGGGAATCGTCAACACCTAGAAATCAGCAAAAGAATTCAAAAACACAACCTAAACAGTTTAGTTTATAAGATAGGATGGGTTTCCTGTAACTCAGGCTGGCAGGAGACCTGCTGTGCTGAGGAGGCCGTCCTTGAACTCTTAATCCCACTATCGTTCTTTTCGAATAATGGATTCCAAAGAATTCAAATTTCCCCCAGGAAACTGTGGAAGGAAAAAGCTGATGCCCTAATGCCAGAAGGAGAAATTTACTCGGAGGAAGAGCTATTTCACAGGTTCTCAGACCGCTTTTTAGCGGCAGACTTTGCAGCCAAGACCACGACAGAGACCAAACTTTGACCAAGATTAATTATGCATACCCTTTGCTATTTTTTTTTTTTTTTTTGATTTTTCGAGACAGGGTTTCTCTGTAGCTTTTTTTTTTTTTTTTTTTTTTGGTTTTTCGAGACAGGGTTTCTCTGTGGCTTTGGAGCCTGTCCTGGAACTAGCTCTGTAGACCAGGCTGGTCTCGAACTCACAGAGATCCGCCTGCCTCTGCCTCCCGAGTGCTGGGATTAAAGGCGTGCGCCACCAACGCCCGGCTACACTGAATTGAAATCTGTACCTCTCCTTCCTGCCCATCTCTGATCCTCAAGCTAGAGTTTGAAGGCCTTGGGAATCGTCAACACCTAGAAATCAGCAAAAGAATTCAAAAACACAACCTAAACAGTTTAGTTTATAAGATAGGATGGGTTTCCTGTAACTCAGGCTGGCAGGAGACCTGCTGTGCTGAGGAGGCCGTCCTTGAACTCTTAATCCCACTATCGTTCTTTTCGAATAATGGATTCCAAAGAATTCAAATTTCCCCCAGGAAACTGTGGAAGGAAAAAGCTGATGCCCTAATGCCAGAAGGAGAAATTTACTCGGAGGAAGAGCTATTTCACAGGTTCTCAGACCGCTTTTTAGCGGCAGACTTTGCAGCCAAGACCACGACAGAGACCAAACTTTGACCAAGATTAATTATGCATACCCTTTGCTATTTTTTTTTTTTTTTTGATTTTTCGAGACAGGGTTTCTCTGTAGCTTTTTTGATTCCTGTCCTGGAACTAGCTCTTGTAGACCAGGCTGGCCTCGAACTCACAGAGATCCGCCTGCCTCTGCCTCCCGAGTGCTGGGATTAAAGGCGTGCGCCACCACCGCCCGGCTACCCTTTGCTATTTTAAACATAAACCTCTGTTAATGCCTGGAAGACAGACTGGGTGGTATTGGGTCTCTTTATTTTTTCTTTCCAATGGGGCCACAGTGAATAAATCTGTCCTTGCTGTTCCCTCTGACCTGCCTCTTTGTTGGTATACTAGGGACGGGTGGATGAGCTTACCTTGTCGGGACTGCCAGAGTCCATCCTCCCAGTCTAAAATCTCCACAAATGCCGGGTGGTGGTGGCACATGCCTTTAATCCCAGCACTCGGGAGGCAGAGGCAGGCGGATCTCTGGGAGTTCGAGACCAGCCTGGTCTACAAGAGCTAGTTCCAAGACAGACTCCAAAACTACAGAGAAACCCTATCTCAAAAAAACAAAATAAATAAATAAATAAATAAATAAATAATAATAAAATAAAATCTCCACAAACATTATCTCCATTTTGGAAGTTCTGGGATTACAAATGTATGCCACCGAGTCCATCTGGTGGGTCGTTGTAGTGCTGACTTTTGTCAAGTAAGTTTATCATCCTCTTTTCTTTTCGGTGGGTGGCATTGTGCTACCTTCTAATGGCTTAAAATGCTGGGCTTCCGGGGAGGTGCATTATGGAAAATGGTGCGTTGCTTCACTTACGATTTGATTTGATAATTCCTCCATCAAAGCTATACTCCCATATTTAGCTTGGTGGCCTTGGGCAAGATGTTCTCCCTTAGCCGACATTTCTTCGCCCTGAAAATGAAGCTTGTGCGTGAGTTTCCTGTCTGTATGATTCTGTATGTGTTTCCAACCCTGTACGATATGATTCTGAGCAGGTGAGCTTCTCAATTCCAAAGGCACTCTTCCCCACCCTTCCCACCTCATCCTAGACAAAGCCAAGCACAGGAGAGCGCCACGCCAGAAAGACAATCTCCAGCCCCCCGTCACCTCTTTATAAGATATATACTCTTAGAGAACGAAGCTCACGGGCTTTCTTTATTTGAGACGATCATTAATGTCTCAAACATTTGAATGAAAGTTCGGGGGGCTGGAGGTTGTTTTGTTTTGCCAGGTGTGGTAGTGCATGACCAATGTCAGATAGAAAGCAGGAGGCTGAAGAATTGGCGAGTTGGGAGAGGTGGGTTAGCCTGGAGGGGGCTACGTAGATCATGCCTCAAAGAGGGAAGATCAGGTTTTGAAAACAAATGGATGTGGACTCGGCCTATCCTCTGTCATTCTAGCTGCGTGAATTTTCTTCTTCGTCCACTCATTCACTCAACAGACGTGCTAAGCTCAGCACGAGAAATAAGTGTGCCGAATCATCACGATGCCTCCTGATTCATAGCGGGAACCAGTAAATGTCCTTATAGAAGAGCAGAGAAAATACCACAGAGGATCAGAAGAGAAAGGAACTGGACTGTATTCAGATTAAGGAAATGAAAGAAACGGAATGGCCATGAATAAGGTATCCCTGGCAGCTTAACTGTTACCCCTGGAAGGTAGCCCTTGACTTCTCACAGGAGTCTTCCAAAAATACAAATAAAGCCGGTTACCTCACCTCTGACATTCATTCTGCCCTTGTGTCTTATATTTTTTCCTTTTATTTTTTAGCGTCTCTCTTCCCCCAGTGGATTTTGCCTGCTAAAAATAGACAAGCAATTGTCTGAAACTACAAGGGAAGCAAGATGATGCAAAAGCCATGCGAAAATCGCCCACAGGGCGCGTGCTGGCCTAGGTGCGGGCAACCCAGGCCTCAGCCACTCTCGCTCCCATTAACATTCAGTGAAGCCCTCCCATTTACTGCCTTGATTTCTACAAGACCCAAGAGGTGGATGTGGTTATTGCTAGCATTTTTTAAGATAAACAAATGTCTAAATTATCCTGCCGAAGATTTGGCTGGCCTCCTGTGTTTCGAGCCACATACTGAAGTGCGTGATCAGGACTCCTTTTAGCCTTGTGATGTTCCAGACTAGCAAGTTCCAGCCTAGCCAGGGCCACATAGTTACAGTGTGTCTCAAAAAAAAATGTTTTTAAGTATAAAAATTCTTAAATTCTTGCTAAGAAGTAAACAGAAAATGTTTGAATGAAAAAAAGAAAGAAATAGATGCCGGGTGGTGGTGGCGCACGCCTTTAATCCCAGCACTCGGGAGGCAGAGGCAGGCGGATCTCTGGGAGTTCAAGGCCATCCTGGTCTACAAGAGCTAGTTCCAGTCCAGGACAGGCACCAAAGCTACAGAGAAACTCTGTCTCAAAAAAAAAAAAAAGGAAAAGAAAAGAAAAAAAATAGGAAAAGGAACTTGACTGCTCCTAGGCATGAGGGGGAGAAAGTGTATTATTGGTGAGTGGGAGAGCATAGCCAGAGGCAAGGACATTGGGAGAGTCCCGAGTGCTCAGGACTCTGCCAATTGGGAAGAAGGGAAGAAAGAGAGGGGAGAGACGGAACCAGCTGCAGCAGCCAGGAGGCCCAAAGGTACAAAAGAGCAGGCAATCAAAATGGTTAGGTTATATAGGGCTGAGAAACTCAGCCCCCTGGGCTGGAGAAGTTTAGGGTAGAGAGGGGGTATGCCATCCAGGAGGGCCCTGTATAGCAGGTCGGACCTGGGGGATGCAGGGAGAACCTGGTAGCCAGTTAAATAGATACCATAGCTATTTGTCCCCAGTTTGAAACCTAACCACAGTAGGATGTATTTTCTAAATCTTCGTTACTGAAAACAGTAAAAAGCTCTGAAATCAAGTTCATCAGAAATCCTGGGCTGAGCTCAGCATACCGGTAGCGCTGCCCCTGCAGACGGCATACAGAAGACCCTGCCTTCCATTCTCAGCCAATCTTTGAGAAAATGTCTGCTTCGATGACAGAGAAGAAAAAGCAAGCTAGGGCCAGGCAGTGGTGGTGCATGCCTTTAATCCCAGCACTCAGAGACAGGCAGGTCTCTGTGAGTTCGAGGCCAGCCTGGTCTACAAGAGCTAGTTCCACCCTAAACATCATGGTTTCTCCATGGAGGGTTTTTTTTTTTTCCCCTCCAGAGGGCCTCATCTTCTGGATAGTCCGGACTTTTACTTTAAAGCATGACCCAGGAGCTGGAGAGAAGTGACTCCATGCTTAAGAGCTCACACTACTCTTAGAGGGGACAAGTTTTGTTCCCAGAACCCACATCAGGCAGATCATAACTGCCTATAACTCTACCTCCAGGGGATTAGATGCCCTTTTCTGTGTGCTCCACAGACACATACACTCACATACACACACTCATACACATACAGACACACACTCATAAACACACACACTCACACACATACACATATACCTAATTTAAAAATAAGCATTTTTATTTGAGAGTTAAACATGACTCGGGGGCCAGCAACTTAGTACACTGGGTTAAGGCACTTGTAGTGCAAGCCTGTAGACCTGAATTTGATCAAAGGGTCCACTTCCTGACCTGAGTTATAATCACCCTGCTCCCATTCCCTTCCTCCTGTTCTTTGAAAGGGGATATTTCCCCCCTTGTAATGAAGTGTGGTTAAAGCACATTCTTTCCCAGAATATAAGATCAGGTAGAGATTCCCCCTCCCATTATTTTATAAATGTGAATAAGTATAAATATTCATATATATGAATAAATTAAATATAATGTTAAATGTTTTACAATTAGTTCAGTATAGGGAATTCTAGAGCAAATGTTTTTGTGGGTATTTGAAGGCAAAAATCTAATTAATCTAGTTTCCTTGTCAGTTTAAGGTGAAAGGTTAAGCTGTGTGCCTTTGGATCAGACAAAACAGAGAGATTCTAAACCAATTGTGATGTCCTAGCATCTGTCATGTCTTAAAAAGTACCAGAATGTAGGATGCTAAAATAGTGGTGTGTGTGTGTGTGTGTGTGTGTGTGTGTGTTCCTTCATGTACCCATGCCTTCATTATAACTGACTGGATAAATAAAGAACCGTGTTAGAGAGCTGGGCGGTGGTGGTGCACGCCTTTAATCCCAGTGGAGGCAGAGGCAGGCGGATCTCTGTGAGTTCGAGAGCAGCCTGGTCTATAAGAGCTAGTTCCAGGACAGGCTCCAAAACCACAGAGAAACCCTGTCTCGAAAAACCAAAAAAAAAAAAAAAAAAAAAAAGAACCGTGTTAGAGATGGGCTAACCTTCCCTACAGGGCAGTTCTGGGATTTTCCTAGGATTCTGTGTTACTATACAAGCAATTTGTATATAGATTTCTTCCTCTGCCTCTTCTCTCTCCTCAGTCCTCAGCCCCCTTCTTTTGTGTGCTGAGAACTGACCTCCAGCCCTGTGCCCACAGAGAGCACATCAGGCCACAGAGTCTCTCCTTCAGGACACACTCCTTTACAACCTTCCTCTCCATCCCTGGATCCATTCTTGTAAACCCCCAGGGGTCCTTCCCCACCCCTTACAACTCAAAGGGACTTTCTTCTTCACTCTTTCTGTGGGCGGTAACTCCTCACTCTTGACAGGATGTGCTCAATTTAAATGCTCACAAAACTCAAAACTCAGGGACCGATTTCCTCCCTCCCTCAGGCTGATCTCTCGCTTGCCAGCATGTCTCGGCAGTCATTAACAGAGAGGGGCATCAGCCTCCACTGGGTGATGATTGATGGACAGAGAGGACTCAAGGACCAGGGAGCAGACACTCAAAGTTCTCCATGATGACCATTAGTCCACAGGAAGAAGTGCCTGGCAGGCCACCTAGCCACGCTTTCAAAGTCAGTGACGCCAACAATCACAAAAGATCACTGTCTAGCAGGGCGGTGGTGGCGCATGCCTTTAATCCAAGCACTCGGGAGGCAGAGGCAGGAGGATCTCTGTGAGTTCGAGACCAGCCTGGTCTACAGAGCTAGTTCCAGGACAGGCTCCAAAGCCACAGAGAAACCCTGTCTCGAAAAACCAAAAAAAAAAAAAAAAAAAAAACTAATAAGATCATTGTCTAAATCACCGGCCTTGGTTCCCTCCTTCCGTTCCTGTCTTGAGATGTGTATGAGGGTATTATTGCCAAGAGAATTAAAATGGAAGGGTGGAAGGGCAGTTGAAAGGAACACACTGCATGCTGAGCTGTATAAAGAGGATAATTAGCAGTTAGGGGGGTTTTATGTTCATCTGCCATTTGCCAGGGTCCCTTCTCACCTCTCCAGGTGGCTTCTGTTTGGAGGGCGACTCCATGCAGGGGGGAAACAGAATATGAAGTGAAGGGGAGCTTGCATGAGTCTGCTGTGCACTGCTATTCCAAAGTACACCCACAATCAAAAGTGATTTTTGGAACTCGAGAGATGGCTCAGGGGTTAAGAGCACTGGCTGTTCTTCCAGAGGACCCAGGTTCAATTCCCAGCACCCACACGGCAGTTTTCAATGTCTGAAGCTCCAATTTCATGGCACCCAACGCCCTTGGCACAAACACCAAAGCACATAAAAATAAAAATAGGAGAGAGAGAGAGACAGAGAGACAGAGAGAGATTTACTCACAGCTCAGCAAACTAGAAGTCTGAATTCAAGACTACACAGGATGGGCCTATGTGTGGTCACCTCCCTGTTTCTTGTTGTAATCTTGATTTCTTAGGAAGCTAGTCATACGGGATCAGGACCCACTCTACTGACCTCAGTTAACACATCATGTTTAACATTTCATATTCTGACATACTGGAATTTTGAGAGGACTTGCCATCACTGGCATTATGTCCTAGGAGGAACCTGAACTCCTCCGTCGCTCCTTACACCAGCAGAGAGCTCTGTGTGGTGACAGTTAGGGTTCTCAAGGCCCAGCTCTACCTTTCTGATTGGTTCAATTTCCCTCTGCTGTGAACCGGGGATAAAGCGTACCACCTGAGATGACATAGGAGCCTGTCACAGCACCTGACGTCACACTCCAGTACCCTACCTGAATTCACTTTTTGGAGGTCCCCCAAAAACATGTTACCCAGTGATGAAACATATGTGTTTATTTCTGAGAAGCTGAGATCATATCTGGTCAGTCAGTGGATTATGTCCACCTAGGGTATCTCTCAATCACAGGAAGACTTCAGGTTCCTTGGGCCTTCAATTCTCCCTGGCTCCCATAAGAACAACTGAGGTAACTTCTCATCCGGGTTGAGGAAGGAGGCAGCCTGGAAGCCTCTATCATCTCAGGGTGCATGCCATAGACAGGAGAGAGAGGGGTAGAGGTTGGGTGAAGATGGTAACGCGGTACAATGGTTGAAATGGGAACGCTGCAGCCTTGGATTGAGGCCAAGGCTAATGCCGCTGGAACAGGTTCCCAGGCTGAGAAGGTGGCCTCTTCCTTTATCAAGACTCTGAAGCAATTCTTTCTTTTTTATATTTATTTATTTATTAAGCATACAATGTGTTGGGAGCAGTGAGATCACAGATCCTGTATTTCTTGTAATCCCCTGATTTGAGTGCTTACAGATGCTCTGAGCACGAGACCTTCAGGAGTTCCTGATGGCAGGAAAGTGGTTTCTGGTGAGTTTGGCTGGGGCATGGCTATCTCTATATAATCCGCCCCTGAACACAATAAAGGGGGCATTCTTGGGGAATTCAAGGATGACCTGTGTCGCTGTCTCTCTGTCTGTGTATTTTAATCTCCAGCCCCCCTTGCCCGAAGCTCGCGAACTGGGTGCCAGCGCACAGAGCGCAGACACGGGGACACGGTGCGCAACAATGTACTGCTGGCAAGGAAGACACCAGGTCTCATTACAGATGGTTGTGAGCCACCATGTGGTTGCTGGGAATTGAACTCGGGACCTCTGGAAGAGCAGCCAGTGCTCTTACCCTCTGAGCCATCTCTCCAGCCCTCTGAAGCAATTCTTAGGAGCAGCGAGGAAAGCCAGGGAGAGAGAGGGGGTGCCAGATGAGCTGAACAGGGAGCACTTCACGCTCAGCCACTCTCAGGCAGTATATGGAGGATGTCCCTGTCCCGAGAATGGGGAAGGGCTTCCCAACTTGAAGGTGTTGCAGGCCAACAAAATACCCCCATGCCTCTCCATGCTCTACTTGCAATTAGCCAAGCTTTGAGCCTGGTGGAAGCCCCTCCCCATCAGCTTGGAGACCCTAAGATTTCTTTGATAGCCTCATCCTAAGTCTGTCCAATGCCCAGGACTGACTTCCATCATAATGAGTGATTTCTGCCCCAGTACCTCCTGGTCCTGGGTGTTTGCTACCTGAATCTTATTTTCTTGACTGAGTTTAGTGACCAAGGCTTTCCCTGGAGGAAAAGGGGGGAGGGCAGTGAGGGAGGGAGATGACACCTTGGATTCCTACCCTAGAGCATGGTGAAGCTGCTTATTCTGCCCCCCAACCATTAAGGTTTCCATTTCCTGCCCACCCTCTCCCTAACTTCCACTCAGTGGCTAGCTAAACCCAACTGAATTCAATGTTCATTGACTATCAGTTTGCTGCCATGAAACCTCAGGGTTGAGCCCACAGCTTCATGGCCTTCAGACTGTGGCCTCTCCCGGAGCCAACTTTGTCTCTCCTGCCTTCGTCTTTGACCACCACCATAGCAACTGTGCCGCTTGCTTCACTGTCTCTAAGCCTAAGGCTGTACCTGAATTACTGCACCCACCCCTCACTGGGCTTCCTCTCCAGGTCTCACAAGTCAGGGCCAGGCCTTTTGTTAAATGCCCGAGTGTTTATGTCTCTGCAGCTATGACATCTAGGGTCTGCCGTTTTGATCTTCCTGACATGGCTTTACCCCTGGCCTGGAATCACCCTTTGCTCTGCTCCCTTGAGTCATGTGTCTTCTTGGATGTGTTCTTTATTTTCGTCCCTGAATGCTTTGGTTCCCACTGCCCTCTCTGCCCTAAATGCCCTTCTCCCAAATCTCTTGAGATAGTCTGAGAAAGACCTTGCCAAATCCGGAGTGCACATATACCAATTTCCCCCGGTGCTACTCTCAGCCCATTCTTTTTTTTTTTTTTTTTTTTTTTTTTAATATTTATTTATTTATTTATTTATTAAGTATACAATATTCTGTCTGTGTGTATGTCTGCAGGCCAGAAGAGGGCACCAGACCTCTTTACAGATGGTTGTGAGCCACCATGTGGTTGCCGGGAATTGAACTCAGGACCTTTGGAAGAGCAGGCAATGCTCTTAACCACTGAGCCATCTCTCCAGCCCACTCTCAGCCCATTCTTGAAATCATCCTGGATCTGTATGAGAACTGTTCCAGGCCTAGTGATGCAAAACCAGACTCTCAACTTCTCCCAGGAACAAGTTCGGTTTTTTTGTTTGTTTGTTTTTAGATTTATTTATTTATTTGGATTTGGTTTGGTTTCTTGAGACAGGATTTTTCTGTGTAGCCCTGGCTGTCCTAGAACTCTCTCCGTAGACCAAGCAGGACTCAAACTCACAGAGATCCTCCTGCCTCTACCTGCCAGATTAAAGGCGTGCACCACCACGGCCACAACTTCACTTTCCATTAGCTGGACGTGTAGAGAAGACTTCTCCAAACTGTGTGAGGTCCTTCCCCTCTCCATCAAGGGTCGAGGAGATTTGCTGACTTTTCTTAAAGTCACTCCCCAGACCAGTGATACAAGCACGCCCATGACTTTGGGCTATACTAATTTATCTTTGTTGTACAAACTGACCAGATTCTGTGGTTTTTCTATTTTTCCATATTCCCGTCAAGAGTCATCCTGTTTCCTTTTTTGTTGTTGTTTTTGTTTTTTTGTTTGTTTGTTTGTTTTTATGTTTTGAGACAGGTTTTCTCTGTAGCTTTGGAGCCTGTCCTGAAACTAGCTCTTGTAGACCAGGCTGGCCTGGAACTCACAGAGATCCTCCTGCCTCCTGAGTGCTGGGATTAAAGGCATGTGCCACCACCGCCCAGCATCCTGTTTTCTTTTTAACTCCTTCAGTATTTTATTTCTTGAAGCCCCTTCTTTTATTTATCAATGTAGCAAACATGCAGGCCTTGCTATTAAACTGGCCACTGTGTTTGTATTGGGTTATGGTAGTGGACATATTGACAAGTATAGATAATGATCCCCAATCTCATGGCGCTGATGTCGTCCATAGCTAGAGAGAGAGAGTAAACAACCAAAATAGCAATGCATATGGGGTGTTTGGTACTAGTAGATTATGGAGAAAACTAAACCAAGAGTAGGGATGGGAGGGTCTTGCAAACTTGACCCAAGTCAGTTTGGATATGTGTAATTTTGACACTATACTTTTTAGGTGTGTGTGTGTGTGTGCACGCGCACTGTAGAATAATCCTCCTGTACACTGTGAAGATGTGGTGCTCTCATTGCTAATAAGGAGCCGACTAGCCAATAGCTGGGCAGGTAGAGGTTAGGTGGGACTTGGCAGACAAAAAGAAAACAGGGGAAAGAAGGGAGTTGCCAGCCAAATGCAGAGGAAGCAGGAGATTAACATGCCATGCTAAATAAAAGGTACCAATATAGATTAATTTAAGTTGTAAGAGCTAGTTAGTAACAAGCCTAAGCCATTAGCCGATTTTATAATTGATAATAAGTCTCTGTGTAGTTATTTGGGAGTCAGCTATCAGGAAAGAACTGACCAAAGTTTCAATTAAAAAAAAATCTATGTGAGTGTTTGTGTCTGTGTCTACATGACATAGGGGTTCTTGCTTTCTACCCTGTTTGAGATAGGGCCTCTTGTTACTTACCACAACGAACACCTGACTAACTGGCCCATGGGCTTCCCAAGGTCCTCCTGTCTCCACCTCTCAATCGTGTAATAGGTTACAGATGCTTGCTACCCACTCAGGTTTACGAGCTTTCTGGGGATTTGAACTCGGGCTCTTAACTTACACAGCAAGCACTTTACCCCACTGAGCCCCAATTGTGACATTCTTTTTTGATAAATGACAGACATCTCCAAGGAGTCTGAAGCCAGTGAGGTAGAAAGCCACGCCCCTATCATGTCACTGTCAGGGAATACTCAAAGTGCATGCCGAGATGGCGGTTTTATTTTAACCAAATAAATATTATAAATCAAGTTCCCAAATTTATAATTTACAACCTTTTCTGAATCCCAGGTGACCTTCCTGTGTTTTTGAAATGCTATGTCCTTCAGGAACCATGTAGCCTCAAATCCTTTTAAATCAACCGTGGGGCACAAAATATATGAAGCACCGATTCCCCCATGATGGGTATAGCTTATAAGCTTTACTGAACCCTTATACTGTTTATGAAAGACGGTAGATGTCGCTAAATGATGGCAGCCGTCTATTTGGGCCAACTGTTTGCCCTTCCATTGAACCTGTTGCTGGTTTTACTAATATGAGCAGATCTCTTTTGTTTAGCATGTTTTTTAGCAGAGAGTCAGTGGTTGCCTACGATGTGAATGACAGAATTTCAGATCTGCAGCCTCTGGAGGTTGTTGGTTCTTTTGGTGGAATGCCAGCTGGCTGCACTTCCCTGGCTGCGTACTGGCTGACTATCTCTGAAATGACAGCTTAAAGGAACAGGTGCACAAATGATATCCTATGAATGATACTGCTGGCATTTAAAGGGAGGAGCGAAGTGCTGTAGCAGGTGACTGGGGAAGAGCACCCTTGAAAAATGCTTGCAGGCTGTGGAGGAGCAGGAAGCTTGAAGGTCTGGAGAGCATTGAGCCATAGTCAGGGCTGCAGGAGTGTGCAGGGAGCCTGGCATGACCAAAGACCAGTCAGGGTTCAGGGGAGACAGCAGTAGCATATGGCACCAGAGAGGCAATAGGGTCAGGTTACATGGACTTTATGAGATGGGGATGATTGGAGAGCCTTATGGAGAGGAGGAATATGAGTCAGTGTGGGTTCTCCCAGAGTCAATCGGGCTGTCGCTATGTGAATCAGGTGTCATGGGACAAGATTCAAGATGGGTAGATTCTATAGAAACCCATCAAAATCGTTCTGGCGAGCCTGGCCAGAGCAATGGGAGGTGGCCAGATTCTGTAGACACAGTGGAAGGCAGAATGAAACACCATGGTGGCTTGGGTGTGATGCGAGAGAAAGAACTCAGAACTGTTCCGGTATGTCTGGGCTGAGCAACCTGAGGCTTGAGTTGCAATTGTTGATTACTAATTGTCGGATGGAGATAGGTGGAGGGCGAAGAGCATCCATGTAGCAGGCTTGAGGGGCAGTATGAGGAGCATACAGCTGCTCACGAAGTCTTTAGCTCTAATATGTATGGCTAATCAGCCATGAGACTGCACGTAGAGCCTTGAGTCTACAGGAGGAAGCCAAGAAAGAAGGTACCCAAGAAAGAAGAGGCCTCAGGCTTGGCTCCAAGATTCCACCTTTCAAAGGTCAGGGAGATAAAGAGGAACAAGCAGAGAAGTGACCCTTGAGGACCATCAGGGCAGCAGTCCCTGGTGCCTTTGGGGGAGGGAGCCCAGGTAAACAGTAGGCTGTAATGAGTTCAAGACTGAGAGTCAAGGAATAAAAGCCACCTAGATCAGTATTGCTGAAGAGCAAGAGGGAAATGAGAGAGAAGTCCCTGAGCTTGGGGGAACCATTTTAGTAGGTCAAAAATATACTAGACTATATGATACTATATATTGCACTATATAGACTTACAAGTCCTTCTCTGATCTCTACACCTACGCCCTATATATACTGTCTTCCTCTGCACTATACTGTATGAGATCACTGTGTGGTGATCTAATACGTTGGACAGGTGTCACAGAAACAAGGCTGCAGCCATGAGTCCTCCCACGAGGGTTTGCCAACCAACAAAAACTCCTACAGACAACAATCGCAAGGGACAAGCATTGTAATGAAGAACAGTGCCAAGCTCTATGGGAGCATAAAGAGACAGAGACCTGAAGGAGTCTACCAGTTGTGAGAGAGGCTGCTGGTGGCCTGGTAGTCAAGGAGGCTTATCCAGGCGGATGAGAGGGCCGGTGTACCAGAGGCAGGATGACTGGGCTGTGTAGGGGGACAGTGGTCGAAACTGAGTCTGCTGATGCTGGCTGCATTAGGAACAGCCTCATGTGGAACTTAACTTCTATTGTGAAAGCAAGAAACACTGGATATCTTTAAAATATATAATTAGCTGGGCAGTGGTGGTGCACGCCTTTAATCCCAGAGACAGCGGGCGGATCTTTGTGAGTTCAAGGCCAGTCTGGTCTACAGAGTGAGGTCCAGCCAGAGCTGATACACAGAAAAACCATGCCTCGAATACATACATATACATATATATATAGAGATATATTTAATAAGATTGACAAGTAGAACTAGGATACATCCTCAATGGTAGATGAGGTGCCTAATATGCACAAAAACCTGAATTCAATACATAGTACTGAAAAAAGATTATCAAATAAAAATGTTTATATACATTTTATTTATATATAATATCATATATAAATATATTACATATGTTATGATGTACAGTATGCTTGGAAATATGTATACATTGTAGAAACTGGCTTTTAAGAAGTCTAGGGCGGGGGCTGACTCACATGGCTGGCAATGTAGGAGGACCTACGTGGAGCTGGACCACGCTGTCTCGGCAGGGCAAAGAGGACCAGAGCCAGGAATTCAAACAGGGCAGGAACCTGGAGGCCTGATACAGAAGCTATGGAGGGGTGCTGCTGCTTGCTGGCTTGCTCCTCATGGCTTGCTCAGCCGCTTTCTTATAGAACCCAGGACCACCAGTTCAGGAATGGCACCACCCAAAATAGGCTGGGCCCTCCTCCATGAATCACTAATGAAGAAAATGTTCCACGGGCTGGCCTACAGCTAGCCTACATCGGATGGAGGCATTTTCTCAGTTGAGGCTCCCTTCTCCCTGATGTGCCAAGTTGTCATAAAACAAGCCAGGATTAGTACCTGGAGTTTAGGTCACCTCTCCAGATTCCCTAATGGGAACTGGTAACATGGCCAGGATTGTGACTCACGTAGGCTGGCTCTGGAGATCCCTCTTGACCCACCCCTATGGCATTCACAGACGGGTACGGGTTGTGAGGGGTCAAGGGTGGTCGGTACCTTGGGGTATCAGGAGCAACAGCGTTGAGATTTGGGTATGGTGAGTCGCTGTGACTGGCCTGGAGAAGCTGTGCTGGACAAGGCAGAAGATGAACTCTGACAAGCTGCAGGAAGGTCAGCCCTAACGGTCAGTTCTCCGTCCACATCCACAGCCAGCTGCTGCTAAGAGGAAATCCTTCCCAAGAAAGGTTGGGAACAGAGAGGAAGGAAGTGGAGAGGCTACAAGGAAGTACACAGACCCCACAGGGATGGTAGGAAGTGGGGAAGAGGAGTGATTCTTCCCAGGGGACTTAGCCAACCAGACCCCATCGAAGAAGGCCTCCGAGGCAAGAAATACCAGCAACTCCAGACCAAGGTTAGCCTGGCTGGGGAGAAGTCACTGCTCTCCTCTGAGGGAACTGAGTTAAAATGAGATTTGCTTTCCTTAGCTGGGTGAAGAAGGCTTTTTCTGTAGCCTTTCCCCTCTCTCTTTTTCATCACATTCTTAGGAATCAAAAGAAGAAGCGGCTGCACTTCCCCAGGTCTTTGACACCCCGCCCCGCGGGTTCCTCCCCCACGCCCCACCCCCCTCCCACGCCCCCACGCCCCCTGCCGCCCCGTCCCCTTCCGCTGCCTGCCCTGTCTGCTGTTATATAACCGGGCTCCTTCACTCCTCAACCGGTGCTCACGTGCATCTGCTGCAAGCTGCTGCCTAGAGGGGCCACTGGACTTGTCCCGGCCTCATCAGATCCATGCAGAGAGCTCCTGACTCATCCGCAGCCCTGAGCCCAGCAGAGTAACTGCCTAGATGCCTAGCCGGGTCACCCGGCTGCCTTTGATGACGGTGTGAACTGAAGAGGGTTCTTTCCAGTCCCTTTGCACACATAGGCTCAGCCACAACAGAGAAAGGACCCTGAGGTGGTTTTTCACAAAGACATACAAAGCAGTGACATTATAGGTTCGTGTCATGCCTTCTTTGTGACTCTCAAATGGGTCAGTAGAAGCATAGCAGTAAACAAAATAAATGAGAAGCCCAGAGCAGGAGAAGGTCTAGCAGATGAATGTATGATCCTAGCCAGAACTGCTAGAGTTCTTTGTCACGGGGAAATGGTACTGTGTTGCCAAATGAGTATAAACTACCCAGTGTGCTGTATGTAAGAGGCCCTTCCGCCTCCTCCCAGACCCTGATCTGCCTGGGTTACCTTACCTGGCCCTGGTCCCTGTTGCGAACCAGGAATGGATTATAGGAGGAACCAAGAGCAGATCCAGGCCTGTGGGTCTTTTCTACCTATATAGGTGCCTAGGATACACACAAGACTTGGTGGGCACTCAGACTACATCAGACTTTTCACGTGCCTGGCACCCTTCTTTCCTTCCTTCCTTCCTTTTTGGTTTTTTGAGACAAGGTTTCTTTAGTGTAGTCTCAGCTGTCCTGAAGATCTGTAGACCAGGCTGGCCTCGAACTCACAGAGGTCTGCCTGCCTCTGCCTTCTGAGTGCTGGGTTTAAAGGTGTGTGCTACCACCACACGGCCGGCACTCTTTCTTTTGGCCATAGTACTGTGGTTGTCTAGCAAGGGGATCCTTCAGTCTTGGTAAGATTGTCAATCGAGATACCTGACTTCATAATTCTCAGGCCAAACTACCAAAATCCCTTCATCTTGGATGGGCCTGAGGACAGACCAGGCAGGCTTGTCCCTCTTCCTTTCTAGAGGGCATGGAAGTCTCTAGAAATAGGTAGTGCTGGGTGTCAAGAGAAGGTTCAGAAGGAACAGAAAGACCACCCTTACGTCAGACAAACATCCAGGCTGAAGCTGCCCCTTCAAGGGAGGGGTTACCCTTTACCTCTCTAGTGGCTGCTCCTGTTAGTTGTGGGATGTGTCCTTCCTCAAACACAGCACAGTCTGAGAAGCCTGCCTGCCTCCCTGCATTTAGCCCTGTCTCTCTGCAGCCACTGTTTGCTTCTCAGGAGGTAATACACACTGCCCTTTGCTATGCTCAAGCCTGGTTAAGAGAACCATCTAGCGCAGATGTATTAAAGGAGCATTATGTGTCTTAGTTAGGGCTCTATTGCTATGACACCCAATGCAACTTGAGGCAAAGAGGACTGGCTTCATCTTAGACCTTCAGGTCACACTCCATCACTAAGGGAAGTCAGTGCAGAAACTCAGAGGCAGGAACTAATGCAGAGACCATGGAGTATCCTGCTTACTGGCTGGATCCTATGGCTCCCTTGGCCTGCTTTCTTATAGAACCTAGGACCGCTAGCCCAGAAGAGACGCCACTCCCAGAGAGCTAGGCCCGCCCCATCAGCTGTTGATCAAGAAAATGCCAAGGAAGGAAGGAAAGAAGGAAGGAAGGAAGAAAATGAGGGAGGAAGGAAGGGGAGGGAGGGACGGAAGAAAGGAGAAAGAAGGGAAGGGGAAGAAGGAAAGAAGAAAGGGAGGTGAAAAGGAGGGGGAGGGAAGAAGGAGGGGGAGAAGAAGGGAGAAATGAAGGAGGAGAAAGGAAAGAAGAGAGGGAGGGAGAGAAGACGGGAATGTGACTTTGCTTCGATATGTTTGTTCCAATGTAAAGACCAATCCGTTTCCTTAAATGCCAAGTCTGAAAAAAATCCCAAGTCCTTCCAGACAAGAAGCAACGATTTTAAGTATGGGAGCAGGGGAGCTTATCAGGTTTGTGGTCCTCAGTACAACTGCTACAGATTCCTAGATAGGGACCCAGAGATGTTTACCCAGCTTGGGCTGGAGCTCGTAGGCAGTGTAGTTGTCTAGAAGTAGCTACCTGGAAAAGGACACTAGTACCGCAAACCCCTCACTCCTCCGGCCTCAGTGAAGCTGTTTCCCTTCTCCATGATGAAAAGACTGGATCCGATGGTCTCCCTGCCTATTAGCTGCTCCGGAACCCGCGGACTCTAGGCATGGCTGTCTGGAGATCACAACTCTCATTGCTATAAATCCGGTTCACTATCGGCTCCTGTGTCTCAAACATAGGGTGTTTTTAAGGGCTGGAGCTCAATATTCATCCCCCATTGAGGCATTGTCTACATGTGCTGTTTCTCTTTTGAGGCCCAGTTCAGAAATACTTCTAGTCAATATGTCACTATGGATGAGGAAAAATAATCTTATGTTCTATATCCCCGTCGATAATGCTCCAGGGGAAGGCCCGTTGTCCTCAGAGGATAGTGGAGGTGAGGCATTCACATCCTTTCAGGCCACGAGCCCTTGTTCACGCATGACAGCTTGAGAGACAGCTGAGAGTCTCCATGGAAGGAAGGGTTCCCAGGCTCAGGCCACCAGAGCGAAGGACAGCTGACCTTTGAGCAAAGGACACTGAGAAAGCCGCGTTTGTGGTTTACCCTTCCTCCCTTTTATGGCCCTCTGCCGAATTTCAAGTATCTCAGGACACACACCAAATCAAACACCATTTCTTTCCTGTTAGGACAACACAGCTTGTGTATTCAGCCTGACCTTCAAAGAGCTGAGGACACACACAGGAGGGTTTTAAAGAGTCTCTTCCTGGAAGGCTGTCAGGATTAAGGTTTTTCTTCTTGTTGACTGACAGGCCAGGGGGCCTATTGGCTTAATCCCTTCTCTCAAGAGGCTCTGGACTGAGGGCAGGAACTGGGCGCACATTCTGGCCTTACCCTCAGCAGCTGTGTGATTGTCACTCACACACCCAACCTGGTCTCTCCACTCAGGAGATGGCAAGGATCCCTCAACAAAGACGGGGAGCAGTAGGCTGAAATCCCTTTCCCCAAGGCCGAACTTTTAGGATTGGAGACGTCACAACCAAGGGATCTATTCGACTATGCTGATTGTTCCTCATTGCCTGCAAGGTGTTCACAGCCTGTTCTGTACAATAGGTTCCTCGGGAGGGAAGTATCCCTGGATGTCCACAGGAAGTGGGAAGACAGAAGATCGGTAGAGACGGTCTTTGACAGGATACCCTGGGTTTGACCAGTGTAAAAGCCTGACACGTGAAATAATACAAGCACTCTGCATATTTCTAACCAATGACCTGATTTGGAAATAAATCACCTCTCCATGCCCCTAGCAAAAAATATTTCTAGCGTCCCCCTACTAATGAATACACTCTTCAGGGTGGATTTGCAGCTATAATCTAAATGCTAAGTTATGACCTCTGAAGATCTTAATTCTTGATTAAGGCCTTTTATCTGCTAACTACTGCTGGAGAGGTGGCTTCTGACTCATCCCCTAATTAACTGCTCCTAACCGCCCCCAGCAGATAGATTAGAGTTGTGTTGTCCCAAGCTGCTTTTAAGGGAGAGTATTGTTAAAGTAAATTACTGCCCAAATTATACAGCAGTGGCCGAGGGTAAATGACTCCAGCTCTGGAAGGCTCTATTTCTTGTCCGTAAAGTGGTGGTATTACCCTGGAAAGGCCTGGTGTGGAGATTTAAGGAGAAAATACACATATAAAACTAACAGAACGGTTTAAAGTACACGGCTCTTGGTTCCTGTGCACTGTTCTCTCATGGTAGGGGTCCAGAGATCGCAAAGGGGGCAGGACGGCAGAGCTGAGGGAAACTGAGCCAGGGAATAGAACAGGTTACAGGAAACCAGGAAAGGTCTGAGATCTAAAGGGAGCTAGTCACACCCCAGCCTTCTTCTAGAGGGGTCCCCTGCAGGGCTTAGCAGAACAGCAGCAAAAGGAAAATCAGCAAAAGGAAAGATTTAGAGCATTTTTAAAATGGGCGTGGATGTGTGTCTGTGGATGTGGAGGCCAGGAACCAATGTTGGATATCTGTCTACCTCCTAACTTTCAGGACAGGATCCCTCAACCAACGTGGGAGTAAACCAGTTCAACTAGTGTGCTCTGGGGGTCGGTTTGTCACCCCCATCCCTACCCCACTCCCCTTGTGTTGGGGTTACAGATGTGTGGCTGCCCCTGGCTTTTACATGGGCACCGAGGGTATGAATGCGGCAAGCGTGATGCTTCTGTAGCAAGCACATTACCCACTGGGACAGCTCCCTAATACCTAGTGTATTTTTCAAATGTTTTCCTGCTCTCTCTCCTTCGTGTGTATGTGTGTGTGTGTGCGCATGCACACCTACCTCACTTGCTCTGCAAATATTTTATTGGTGAGCTACACCCCCTGGCCCACTGCAAAGATTAAAACAGTCAGACTATATCCATCTGATCTTGGAGAGCCTCAGGTGACTAAATGCCTATCAGGCTACGGAGGACAGATTGTCATCTCTGGCTTGCCCAACAAGCTGACTCCAGGTGTAGGACACATGGTCACTCTGGGTACTAACAAAGCAAAGAGCAGTCTCCCCTCCTCAGGGGCATCAAGTGTGATCTGCCCTTATGTCCGTGGTTGTCGTGGAGGATGTCAAAGCAGGAGAACACTGCACACAGACTTAGATTAGCAGCTCAGCCTAACCCACTTACTAGACTGAAAACTTGGGTAAGTGATTTCACTTCTGGGAGCCTCTAAAACTTTCTGTAAAAAAGCTGAGGTCAATAAAACCAACTCTGTAGGTTTCAAAAACCATTAGTCAATGTTTGTTAAAGAACATTTCTTTAAAACCGATTTTTAATTTTACATTTCGTTGGTAAAGTTAGAGATTGTATCAGGTCTCTGGATAAGTCTCGAGTCTAGGTCTCAGTTGCTCAGAAAGGAAGTGATGTTTCTATACTATGGTGGAGGAAACAGGAAGTAGACAAGGCAGGAAAGGAAATTGGGAGCAAACTGCAACTGGAAATTTCCTTCCTGAGCCAGCTTCCCTTTCCTCTGTTCCCAAAGACATGAGATATGCCTTTTGCTTATTTGGTTTTGTGGGTTTGTTATTGTTGTTGTTGTTGTTTCTTTTTGAGACAGGATATTGAGGCTAATCTGGAATTCACTATATAGCACAGGCTTGCCCTAAACTTGTGGAAATCCTCCTGCCTCATACCCTTGCCTGCTGAGATTCCATGTGTGAGACTACCATTCATCGCTCTTGGACGAATGACCCCTGTTGGGATGTACCTGGGACATGATGTGTCATGTACTGGCTGGTTTTGTCTGTCAGCTTGGCACAAGCTAGAGTCTTCAGAGAGGAAGGAGCCTCAGTTGAGGAAATGCCTCCATGAGATCCAGCTGTAAGGCCTTTTCTCAATGAGTGATCAATGGGGGAGGCCCCAGCCCATGGTGGGTGGTGTCATCCCTGGGTTGCTGGTCCTGGGTTCCATAAGAAAGGTGGTACTGGTTTTGACGGCATGAAGAGGTCTTGGACAGCTGTGAGAGCCACACACATGAAAAACCAGCCTGCCTCGGCGGCAGTTGAAAGCCCAGGACTGAAGCAGGCTGAGCAAGTCAGGGGAAGCAAGCCACACTAAGCAGCACTTCTCCATGGCCTCTGTATCAGCTCCTGCCTCCAGGATCCTGCTCTGTTTGAGTTCCAGTTCTGACTTCCTTTAGTAATGAACAGCAGTGTGGATGTGTAAGCCACATAAACCCTTTCCTCCCCAACTTGCTTTTTGGTCATTGTATATCATAGCAGCAAATAGAAACCCTAGCTAAGACAAGTTGATACCAGGAATGCTGTGTGGCTGAAACAGACCCGACCACATTTGGGGGAGGACTGTGGAAGGACTTTGGAACTCTAGGCCAGAAGAGCTGCTGAGTATCGAGAGCTGGGTAGGATTTAGGAGCTTGGGAGACGAGGATGTTGAGAGCAGTGTGGAAGATGGAGGCCTGGCTTGTGCAGTTTCAAATTTCACAAGACTTTAAAGACTCTATCAGGGCCATTCACTATTTTGAATTAGGATTCCGTGGTTCTGGTTAGCTGGGGCTGAAGGAGCAGTTGTGATGAGCAAGACACCAGAACTACTAAAGCAAAACTTCGCTTTGCTGGGGTACTTGATGCTGCTCAGCTGGAGCGAAGAAATTAGCCGTGACTAAGAAGAGACTAACGTCATTGAGGGGAAATCTTCTGAGAAGTGTTTCCTGAGAGCGCAGAGAAGCCGTGTTTCAGAGGCAGCAAGGTTGTACCTCATGCTGGCAGCCGGACTTGGTAATGTGTAAGAGTTACCTAGGTGGTACTGGTTTTGATGGCATGAAGGCCCAGTTGAAGGCCCAGGGGTCATGCAAAGAAGCTGAGCCTTGGCACATCGAGACGGCCTATGATAAGTTACTGATGAAAGTACAGCCCAGCTGCAGCAGAAGACCCCAGTGTTGTGGAGATGCCAGTACCAGGGGATGACGATGCACAGCAGTGGTGGCATGCATCCAGCCAGAGTCTATGAGACAAGCCGTGTGTGCAGCAGACGGCAGAGCAGAAGACGTGGCAGGAGTCTTTTGGAGAGAAGCTCGTGAATGGACCCCAGACATTGGATGGTTGGCGTTTGGTTTTGATTTGATTGTGACGCTGCCCTGATTCTTCCCTCTCAAAGTAAGAAAGCATTTTACTGGAGCCCACATTTAAGAGACTTTGGAATTGAAAAGGGATTGGCTATTTTATATGGACTGAAATTCTAGCGTGTTCGAATTTGTAAAGATTGTGGGACTTTTAAAGTTATTTATGTTTTACTGTGAGATCTTGGGATGCATAAGAAAAGAAGGGTTGTGGCTTAATAGTGATGTTTGTGTGTCAAGTTGACAAGGGGTCAGTTGTATTGGCTGGTTTTATGAGTCAACTTGACACAAGCCAGAATCAATGGAGAGGAAGGAGCCTCAGTTGAGAAAATGTCTCCGTGAGATCCGGCTGTAAGGCATTTTCTCAATAAGTGGTCCATGGGGGAGGGCCCAGCCCATTGTGGCAAGAGTGCTTGCTTAGCATCCTTAAGGTCCTGAATTTGATCTCCAGTACTGAGAATAATGGGGTACAGAGAACCTTAACATTCGCCCATAATTGTTCTTTGTATTTCAGTGGGTGTTCTCCCGGTCTTTTGAGTATAATACATGAATATACATTTCACAAAAAGTGAAATAGCACATATGCCAATTTTATCGCAAAGAAAATATAACAGGAGGCTTTGTAAGCTATTTGTCAACCTTTTAATTTAATGTGCAATGCTGTCTCTATATAACTATGTCATAGTGAACATTTACAAAATTTCTTGATGTTTTTTATAACATTGCATTGTTGGTTGGTTGGTTTGATTTTCCTCCCACATGTAGCCCAGGCTTGGTTTAGACTTTCCTTATAGCAGAGAATAGCCGTGATTTTCTAATCCTGTCTCTACCTGTCAAGTGCTGGAATTACAGGCAGGTTCTACCTAACTCTATGCAGTACTGAAGACAAACCCTGGACTTTGTGCATGTTAGGTAAGCACTCTTCCAACAGAGCCATGTCCCCAGACACACAAACATACATATGTGTGTGTGAGATATATATGTGTGTGTATGTCTGTGTGTATATATACTTGTGTGTATGTACATGTGTATGTATATATACATATATGTGCGTATATACATAGGCATGTGTGTATACATATGCATGTGTGTATATGTATGTATACTGTTTTTAAGAGATTCTATAGGGTGCCACCTTCTCCTTAGGAGATTTGGGTAACAGCAGCTATGAGTCCAGCAGCCCCATCTAGTCTGCACTTCCTATATGAGCAGCTGGTTTGAGGGCCCAGGGCCACACCTCTGTCTCTGATGTGGAATATGGCAGAGAAAAGAGAGCGGGCATGTGGCTATGGAAGGCTGTCATATGGGCAAAGCTCAGCTTTGATATTATAAACCGCAAGAGTACATAGTCTTTACTCATTTGGCTATTGTTTAAACCAAATTGAGAGATGGGGTAATGAACATAGCTTAAATACCATATGGTGGGGCTGGAGAGGTGGCTGCTCATCCAGAGGACCCGGGTTCAATTCCCAGAACCCACATGACAGCTCACAACTGTCTGTAACTCCAGTTCCAGGGGACCTGACACCCTCAGACAGCCATACATGTAGACAACACACCAATGCATATAGAATAAATAAATCATTTTTTAAAAAATACAAATGGTGTAACTCTGAAGCCATTTTGTGTGGCTTGAAACGATGTAATGCTTGATCTTGGCACAGGTACTGGACCACAGCCTAACCCAGGACAGGCTTAGGTGTGCTAATGAACTAATCCCAAGGTGAACCAGCCCATCAAACTGTGAGCCCTAATAGCTCAAGCTACCGCCCAATGAAATTATAGGGCAATTGGAACTTTGCGAATGGTCTCTCGGATCTCACTGCGGTGACTCTGAGACTCTTCTCTAGCCACTGTGTTGATACCCTTCTGACCGAGAACTTGAGACTCCCCGCGTGGCCCTGACCTCAGTGACTGTACAAACTGGTGAGGTGGTTTAGCAGGTACCAGGTCCCAAAACCCAGATAGTGGAAGGAAAACAAAACAAAAAAAAAAAAAACCAAAAAAAAAAAAAAACGACTTTGAGAGTTGTTTTCTGACCTCCTTGTGAGTAGGTGGTAGGAATGTATCCTGCACACATACACACACACACACACACACACACACATGCAAATAAACATAAATTTTTTAAACCAAAGCATCAGTTTCTGGGTACTAAAATAATCTAAGATACAGTGAAAAAAAGATTTTTTTTTTTAACATTTCATAGCTCCAGGGCCCAAATGGCATAGTTAGCGAGATACCCAGTAAACCATTTTACCCTGAGATGGAGATGTTTCTTGCTTTAGTAAAGGCTCTTTGGTGGGTTTGATTAGATTTTGCTTAATGGTTTCTGCCTGGCATCTGCCAGCACAGGAGCCTGAGGCTTTCTGTTTTCACACTCCTCTGCGAGGCTGAACCATGAGGCGTGATCCGGCCACCTTAGAGAGTTCGCGGCATTTAAAGGCTGCAGAAATGTACATGTGCTCTCTGTCCCCTTCCTCGAAGTCTCCTGAGAACTCCATGGGAAACAGAGTGAGACCTAGACTCAAAACCTTCCGAGGGTGGTTACTGGATGTTCAGAAGTCTCTTTTTGTTTTTAATTATTACTGTTCTTATTTTTTTTCAATTTTCACACATATGCAGTGTGTTATGAACATATTTACCCTGTTACACCTTTTTTTTTTTTAGCTATTTAATTCTCATACAAGCAAAGGAATTGAAGGTCAGTGTAATTGTCACCATTCCATGCAAGTGTCCTGGACACTTTGCTGATGCAAAGTCCCAGGCAGCGCTGAGGTTCCTACAGGTCCTCGTTCTTCTTCCTCATCTTCAGGGCCATTTGGAAGCAGATTCATGTGAGGTTTATGGAAGACAGTATGGTGGCCATCTCTCCCAGGGAAATGGCTGGGTCTGATGCGAAGTTGGGGGTAGGTGACCCACTAGGGTCTCTCCTACTCTCTGTGGTGTGACTCCAGGCAAATGTGGAACACGCTCATTTCCTCCCTGTGGCAGTAGAGTTAAGTAGCTGAGGGCCTTTTATGCCTGAATTGAAAAGAAGCCACGGCCTATGTGTTCGCGCTATGTGGCCCGCTGTATCAGCCACCCAATAAAGGACTGATATCTGGAACACACACACAACCAAACATCAGGGAAACAACCTAGTCTAGAAATGGGCCAGGGATCTAAACAGACACGGATAGCTAGTCAACATTTTCAAGTGTGTTCAACTTCTACACCCATGAGGAAAGTATAGAGTAAAGCTACTCTGAGATGCTATCTCTCCTAGTCAGAACGGCTACCGTCAGGAAAATCCATGACAGAAAAGACAAGAGAAAGTGTAAGGAGACGGAACCCTCGTTCACTGCTGGGAAGAGGGTAAACAGACACTATGGCAATTTCCTAGGAAGCAAAAAACAGAACTCCACGTGGCCCAGCCATACCGCTCCAGGGTATGCGCGACCTGCACATCACGTTCCCTGCTCTGTTCACAATAGCTAGCGAAAGAAAACAACCCAAGATGTCCATCAGACGAAGAGTGGATAATGAAGATGTGGGGGCGTGTACGCAACAGGATTCTATCCAGCACTAGAGAAAAGGAATTATAAAATCCATAGGAACATGGATGGAACTGGAAACACTGACACTGAATGAGATGACCCAGGCTTGGAAAGAAGGTCTCACGTTCTCTCTCATATGTAGAGCTTTGGGTTGCTAGATTTCCGCGTTGGAATTCTGGACTTTTAGATTTCTGTGTTGGAACGAGTGTCTGTAGGGGCCAGAAGCAAGAAAGGGGTGATGAGTTGTGGGGGAGGTGGGAGGGAGAACTTGAGGGGAGGGGTGATAAAACCCAGGCGAGATGGAAGTAAAATAGGACGACATTGGGGCTGAAAAGAGTCAAACAGGGACAGGGACCTGGGGAGGATGTGGAGAAGGGAAGGAGTGGGAGAGGGTCAACCAAAATTTAGGATTAGGAAAAAGCCAATACAGAAACCTACTACATTATAAGTAACTAATAGATTCAATTGATTTTTAAAAGATGTATACAAGTACCATGCATGGCAGGATAATACTGGTCCCAGAAGTCATAAGTCTTTAACCAAAACGGCCAGTGCCAGGTATGAGATACCTTCTAATGAACTGTGGGCCAGGGAGCCCCAAGAGGCTCCCAAAACAACAGAGGCTATTGCCGTTACTCTTGGCCACCCCCACCCATGAGAACTAGATGGTAGGACTGTTACTGAAGGTACTACATGTTTGGGATGCAACGCACAGACAAAGCAAGTTGGACCTAAGCTAGAAACTTCCATACACTTGTAATGGCATTCAGGGTCTGAAACTCTATTCAGGGTGCTGAGGGACAGAAAGGTATCAGAGGTCTTGCCCAGATGAGAACTATTGTCAGGGAGGATGTTCCATTGGTCCCTTAGTGCTGTGATTGTTTTGAGGGGAACCCATCAGAAGTAAGCCCCAGTTCGACTCCTAATACTAGTGGGGAAGGGGAGAAGGGGTCTGCCTGCCTTCGTGAGCCTGTGGTTTTATATCTGGAAGGTGTTTGCATGTTGGCCTTCCCCAGATAACTCAGCCAGGAGGCTTGTGTTAGGAGCACACAGGACACTCTGAGATTTGCCTTGGCTGTGTGCTGGGCTCCCTGGGATGGGACTTCCGAGGAAAACAAATCGAGGGAAAGAGCTTTTTGCAACCGCTTGCCAGATGGCTCTTCTTCGCTTGTCATTTTAGCGTGCTTTGGGGACTTAGAAGTAAATGTCCCTGTCCAATTCCCACAGGAGCTGAAGAGCTAGCAGGAGTGTGTCAAAGGAATAGCTAAATAAATCCTGAGCAAACGGGAGTTTTCAATTAGAAAACTTCTCGGTGACTAGAATCCCATGGAAGAATCTTCCAGGATGAGAAGGGAGTTGCTTGTTGCTTATGTACTAGAGAGGAGGGGACCCAATGGAAGCATGAGTTCTGTCTGATTCCCTTCCTTGCTTGGTGCGGTTGTTTTGGTTGTTTTTTTTTTTCCTTCAGCATTTGGGATTAGATGGTCAAAAATAGTTCATATGACACTAGCTTTCTCAGGCTACATGGATCTCAGGCGGAACAGGAAAATGCCAAAAGTTTCTCAAGGCCAAACATGTTCTATATATATATATACACACACAAATACATAAATACATATACATATATATGTTTATATTATTACAGTATATATATATTAAATACATAATATGTATTATATTATATTTTAACAAATGTCTTAGAAGCACATTTGTGTGGAAGGTTGATGTTTATCTCTGTCTGAGATTATTTATGTAAATCCTGGTGTGTAAAACAAATCATTGCCTGAGGAGACCGTCAAACTTCTCACTCTGGTTTCTAGGGAAGCGACTGTGGATACTTTGAGTCTCTAAGCTGCCATCTTAGTGTTCGCCTACTCACTCCACCTCGTCTCTGTTCTTGCTTTTGTCCTCCGCTTGGCCCCCTTCTGTGTCCATCTCCTTTGCGTCTGGCTTCAGGCTCACCCCTGAGCCCCTCTAAGGATGCCCCCCTCCTGACTGTCATGCCATCCTGCCTTGCCCTCTCTCTAGCCCTTATCTCCGTGGCTTATAGTTGCTCATTTCCTGCCTATCTCATTAATCTCGGACAGTAACTTTCAACCTGTGAGTCACGACCCCAGGGGAGGGGGTGTGAAATGACCCTTTCAGGGGATTGTTTCACAGATTAGATACCTGCCTAACAGATGTTTACTTTATGATTCTAACAGCAGCAAAAAATACTGTTATAAAGTAGCAAGTAAATAACTTTACAGCTGGGGGGGGGCGCCACATCACGAGGAACTGTATTAAAGGAGCACAGAGTCAGGTAAACTTGGGAAAACCGGAACTTGCTTGCTATCTTCAAGGCCAAAAGTAAAGTGATTGCTCACCTTCTTCAAAGGCTGTTTGCAGAGTGAATGAGCAAGCTTCTCCACTTGTTTCCGCCAAAGTGTCCTACTGCTTATCCAGGGGGGAACCTGGCATTAATCCCAGCGCTTGGCAGGCAGAGGTAGGCCAGTATCTATGAGTTCAAGGACAGCCTAGTCTAAGTAGTGAGCTCCAGACCAGCCAGGGCTACGTAATGGCTTACGATGAGGTTCTGTCTCCAAGCAAAGGACAGTCATACTCAGATGTGTGCCATGACACACACTGAGCAGAGAAGGCCCATATCAGCCACACTTTTGTTTGGCGAGGATGACCTGCTCAAACGCTGCACCTCTTTTTACCAGTACGCCTTTTGTCTACTATAGTCTCTCTCACAATGGGCTAGCTTTGTTTTCCTATCATCCCCAGGAGCCCGAAGGATGCCTACATGGTAGGAAGTAAATCATGCTTAATTTTTCATCTCAGATTTAGCAGAATATCTGCTACCTAGCAGGGATTAAAACTTGTGAATAGATTATTTTTATTGTCCCAAAGCTTTGAATAAATAGATTAGTATATACTGACCCTGAACTTGGAGTGAATTCCACATCGTTCTGGGGGCAGAGGTGACAAATATTCATGGTGTTACCCAGCCTCGTGTTTGGGTCTAGAAAGGATAGAAATAAGGCTAGATCTGGAGAAATGCGGGGAAAACTTTCTTGGGACATCTGCTCCAGCCAAATGGAAAAGGCAGCTATGACCAGGAAGAAGTGAGCCGGAGCTTCTAAAACAAAAGAAAGGGAGTAGATGCCTTAACGAAGAGAGCCTGCCCAAGCTCCCTACAGATCCTTCACCTAAAAGGATTCAAATGGTAACGTGTGGTCTTGTGTGGTCGAGGCCTGAGCTCACGTAGCGTATGATCAGCTTTGACTTCTAAAGGCAGGTGGCCTGCTGGAGGCTGAGCTTGTTTGCATCTGCAGAGCTGAGACTTGCGGTTTTATTTTGTGTCCACTCGGTAGCAGTTCTGACCTCAAAAGGAACGGAATAGTTTATTCTGGGGCCTAACAGAAATGACCATGGCCCAAAAACATAGATTCAAGCTCCCTCAAATACCATTCCCCTGGGAAAGGTCACATGAGCCTTGATTAGTCACAGAACAAAGAAAGTCATAGATCCAAGAGTTTATCAAGAACAGAGGTGGGGGCACAGGTAGGTGGGTCAGAGCAAAGTGCTATAGGCTTTAGACCTTTACGGAATGGAGTGGCCGTCACGTGGCAAAGATAAGCTGAGATAGAGAGAACACGGAGTAGCTGGCACTAGCTGCCTGTTGCTCAGGGACCCAGAGTGTAAGAAACACGTGTGTCTCTTTACCATGCCACCTTTGGTTGGTTCCCCATCATCTGTATTAGATTCCCAGTCCACAGTTTGCAGCCCTGCTGACTTTTCCCAGTACCATCCTGGAGTAAATCACAGATAGCAATGCCAGCCTTTCCCACTACAGGGCCTGCTTCCTAAGGCTGCCTTCCCATATCTATCCGGCTGGGAAAGGGTTCGTGAAATGATCAGTTGACAGAATGCAAGAAATCCATTCCTGTTACTGCTCCCTGGCTTCTGTGTCCTTCCCTTCCCTTCCCTCCCCTCCCCTCCCTTCCCCTCCCCTCCCCTCCTCCTCCTTCTTTTGTTTGTTTTGTTTTTGTTTTTGTGTTTCTAGACAGGGGTTCTCTATAGCTTTGGAGCCTATCCTGGAACTAGCTCTTGTAGACCATGCTGGCCTTGAACTCACAGCGACCTGCCTGACTCTGCTTCCCAAGTGCTTTCCACCTCTGCCCCACTACTTCTGCATCCTTTCTAGAAACACAGAGGTGCCATTTTGCTTTAGATCCGCTTCTGACTCTTTGGTCAGCCGATTGCCATAACACACATGGCATCTGCCCCGCTAACTGCACACGAGCAGTGTAAAGGCTCGTCATGTTCATTATGAATTGCTTTTGGAGAACAAAGCGTCCCCCCATGGCAGCAACAATGGTGACTTTCCTTTACAGGAGGTGAAGACAGTTAGAATACCACAGAGATTTTCTGAAAGTGTTGGGGAAAACAATTCCAGGAAAGACAATAAAGTGTCGTATAAACACTTATTGCTCAAAAATGTGAAAATTGTTTTCTGTTTTACAAAAAAAAGCTTGAAAATAAGAAGGCTAGAAAAATAACGTTTGAATAATAAGGCTGTGAGATCAGTTTAAAGCCTTGTACATCTGAGGGCATTTGATAGAGAGTCTGGTCAGTGGAGCAACAGTGTTTGGATGCTGGATGTTACAGGCTTAGGTTTTTTTCTTTTTAGAATTTCACTTTTATTTTTATGTGTATGAGTGTTTTTACCTACATGTCTGTACACCCTGTGTGCCTAGTGCTGGAGAAGATCAGAAGAGAGTGTTGATGTCATTGGAACTGGAGTTACAGATGGTTGTAAGTCATCATGTGTGTGTTGGGCATGGAACCCTGGTCATCTGGAAGAGCAGCCAGTGCTCTTGACCACTGGGTCATCTCTCTAGCTCCAGATATTTGGTTGGGAGTAGAAGGTGTGATCATGTCTAAATGCTGCAATGCTAATCCATTGGGATTATTACTTCAGGTGTTTCCTGGCCCCTTTTAGGTGTTTTGCTTTTACCCTAAGAGGTTTGTATCTTATATCTCTCATTGTCCTTAAGCACTTTGAAGAAAGGGGGTTATAGCTGCTTGTTTCTATAGCTTCTGTGTGATCCAGGAAAGGAATGAGAACCTAACACATTGCTCTACGTTCTGCATTTCCTGCTATCGTTTGATTGTGACTCCTGAGTCCATGTGCTGAAACTTACTCAGTACAGCCTTGTGGGGAGGGTGAGACCTAATAGGAGGCAGTTCAGTCAAGAGGGCTCCACCTTCATGAATCAATTAATGTCATAATTCTGGATGTGGGTTCATTATACAAGAGAGTTTAATCTCTTACTGCATTTTTTTTTCTCTCTCTCACCCTCACTTATTCTTTGATGGGGTAACAACTCATGAAGGCCTTTAACAACATCCATTGAACTCTACCTCCAGGACCATTTCTTAAATACATTTCTATTCTTTGTAGATTACTGGATTTGTATTCACGTTCTTGTCACTTGTCACTGTGACAAAGTGCCTGACAGAGATAACCTATGGGAGGAAGGATCTGTTTCAGCTCATGTATGAGTCCATCCTGATCTGAGAAGGCGTGACAGGCCACTGAAGCAGGAGCATCAAGACTCCTCATCTAATAAAGAAGGCAATCGAGAGCGTGGGCTGGCACAGGAATGGTTATAGTGGACCAAGCTGCCTCTCAGTGACCCCCACTTCATCCAACTGGGGCCCACCCCTTGCTAGGTTGTCTTGACACTGTGAAATGCCGTTTTCATCTGCCAATGTGCTGGGCCTTCTTCCGAGCTATCCTGGGATGGGAGCAGCCTACAGTCCACAGGATGGGCATGTCTGTGAGGGTCCTCTATCCTTCCCAAATACTTCCATCATCTGGGAACCATACGTTCAAATACCATGAGCCTATATGGACCGTCTCACAATCAAATCATAGAGATTGTCTAATGTCTTCTGTTACAGCAACACCAACAAACTGAGATATTTATAGAAGCAAAATCAAAAACCAGGAGAAAAACTTGGGAGATGCCAATCATACTGCTTGCCAAATACTTCTGGTTCTTTCCATTTTGGGTCATGTTTCCTGTTTAGTTTGCCTTGTTGCCTCTCTTGTGGGTGAGGCAGAATAAGGAGAATGACTCTGGACTCTGACCTATGAGTAGAAATGATCTCTATCACAGCTTGGCCATAGCTAAGCTGACCAGCTCTCCTACTCAGCCTGAGTGGGCAGTTCGCTCATGATGCAAGATTTACTGTACGACTCGAGGAGAACCTGTGGGGAAGTCAGCCAGTCGTTATGTTAGCTGGAGCATTCAGTTGCTATTTCTGGTCTGTTCATAAGTCTCCATTTACAAGAACACAGACTGGTAACATAACAGGTCGTGGCTTCTCTCTTATCCCAGGGTGATATATGGCCCATTATCAAAGGCAATATCACTGGCTCTGATGGGCAGTGGCCTCACTCACCCAACATGTCTCCCCTTCTGTGTATTTAGTTGGCCTTTATTAATGGGTTTCCTGAACGTGGCCACTCAGAGCTTTTAGAAGAATGTCAATTTGCTTCCGTTAATTGCCAGGCTGACTTGGCGTCTGTATTTTTGATTGGATAGGCATATCCACTTCCCCAGAAGGTTCTTTTCTTTTTAAAATGTTGAAGATGGAACTTAGCTTTGGACCTGTAGTCCTTGTTTTAGATTTTTAAAGATGATTTATGTATGTGGGTCTCTGTGTGTATGCACGTACATGTATGTATGCATGCACATGTGTATACAGTGCCTGCAGAGGCCAAAAAAGGGCATAGGAGCCCCCCAAAGCTGGACTTACAGGTAATAATGAGCTGCTTGATGTGGACACTGGGAACTGAACTTGGGACCTCTACAAGAGAAGAAAGAAAGGCTCTTAGCTGCTGAGCCATCTCTCCAGCCCCATATATCTTTATTTTATTCAATAAAATAATGCCATGTATTAATGACCTAAGTTACTTCCTTGTAATTCACTCTCATAAAATAAACGAGACAGAGCCTTCTTTTAGGGAGACTTGTCAGTCAAATCCAAGGCATCTGAATTTTTTTCCAGTTATTGTTATTTGGTAAGGGAAGGAGAGGGTAGGGGAAAGGGGAAAAGGCATGGGAGTGTAGTGTGTGTTCTCATAGAGTCCCTGTAGGAACACAGTGGAAGAATTTACAGAACATATGGAGCAAGTTGGAACGTGGCCAGTCGCATGGCTCTGTCCCTGTATCGGTGGGAAAGTGCTCGTTTTGAACACAAGCTCTTTACATGCCGACATTCCCACTGCCGTGGGATATAGGGAATGTGTGTCATTTCAGAGAGCTCTGAATTGCTGTGACCATGAGACCTTAATGACCTGGAAATGAGGAGCCTGGAACTCTCAAATCCCCACAAGTCACTTGCTTAAGCGGTTCGTGGCTGGAATGTTCTCTTTGTTTTTGGGAAGCTGGAAGATTGTGTTCCTAGTCCATATAAAGTTTTTTTTAAAAGACTTTCTTTTAAATTAAAGATATTTTCTGACTATGCTGCCTCCATTGGTTTTCAGCTAATAGATTTGCATGATCTTCTCTGCTCTGCCTTCAAGGTGGTTGAGACTACAGTCATGTGGCAAAACACGTGGCTTGACCAAGGACATTTTAAAAAATCAGTGACTTCTCTTTTTCAGGCTTCCCAAAATGGAGGTTTCTTTTTGGGGATGGGGGGAGGAGATAAATTTAGAAACTTTGTATTGTCTAAATTAGGAAACACTTATCAGTGATTTAGTCCAATCCTATGTGGAAACACTCACTCCTCTATGGTGGCATATGTGTTGTTCACTGGTCTGCTGTTCATGGCCCCTGAAGCCTAAGCGTCAACTGCTGCTCTCCTGGCTCCCAAACCACCAAAGACACTAGAGCCCAAAGGCGTACAATGGGAAATGTGTCTTTATCCACAACACAGGCACTCTCTGTCCTCTCCACATTGTAGGGGCACATGTGGTAACAGATAAGATTTACATAATGACGTCCTAGTTAGGGTGACTATGGCGATGATGAAATGCCCTGGTGCAAAGCATCATGGGGAGGAAAGGGTTTGTTTGGAAAAGGTTCATTTGTCTTCTCCTTCCACATCGCTGTTCATCGTCAAAGGAAGTCAGGACAGAAACTTAAACAGGGCAGGATCCTGGAGGCAGGAACTGACGCAGAGGCCACGAGGTCCTGCTTGCTGGCTTACTCAATACCGCTTGCTCAGCCTGCTTTCTTAGAGAAGCCGGGACCGCCAGTCTAAGGATAGCACCACCCACCATGGGCTGGACCTCCCCTTCAATCATAATTAAGAAAATACCTTACAGCTGGATCTTGTTTTGTTTTTCACAGCAGGGTTTCTCTGTGTAACAGCCTTGGCTGTCCTGGAATTCATTCTGTACACCAGGCTGGCCTTGGACTCACAGAGATCTACCTGCCTCTGCCTCCCGAGTACTGGTTACAACTGGGTCTTAGGGAGGCATTTGCTCTACTGAGGTTTCCTCCTTTCAGACAACTTTATCTTGTGTCAAAGTGGCATAAAACTAGCCAGCACAAGCGTGTATAAGTAGTATGAATCGGGTTAGTTATTTTATTATCTATTTATTTTTAAATCAGAATCTCATGGATCCCAGGCTGACCTCAAGCTTGCTGTGTAGCCAAGGAAGGATGGCCTCTCTGATCCTAACACCTCCTCCTCCTGAGTGTGCGAATTACAGGCATCTAATTTTCACCGTGTTGGGGTTCAAAGTCGGGATTTTATGAATGCTAGGCAAGATCTACATCCTTTGCCTGGGTTCATTTTCTCTCTCTCTCTCTCTCTCTCTCTCTCTCTCTCTGTCTCTCTCTCTCTCTCTGTCTCTTTCTCTCTCTGTCTCTGAAGCTTCACAAAAACTCCCCAGAAAGTTCATTTCACAGATGAAAAGCCAGGGATTTAGAGACTTGTCTTCCATCAGGGTCCCTGCCTTCAGAAGCCAAGGCTGGCTTCTCCCTCGTCCTTTGCCCCATCACTTCTCTAAAATCCATTGTTCCTTGTCGAAGCTGGCCTATGAGCTAGACTCTAAGCCACCGCTTAGAGTTAGTTTTGAACTGAGGTTTCTCAGAGTAAAGAACGGTACACACATTGGTCCATCGGCTTGCCTTCTTTACAGCAATCTGTCTTCTGTTTCAAGAGCCGGGAGCAACTGCAGACATACGGGCATCAAGATAAAGGGTCGCATCTTCTCCCTTTCTCTGTAAATGTTGTATGCAACACACTGGAGAACCACAGAGCAAGTCATGCTGAGCAATGCACCTTCCTCAACTTATTTGTGCTACTCTGGTTTGTCCTGGGTTTATTTTGACACCAGCTCCCCAGAGGGAGGTAACCTTTACAAACACAGTCCAGTAAAATCTACTGAAGGTTTACTTCTTTGAAGAAAATTGGGTGGGTCCTGCATCAGTTTTAAAGGAGCCCAGAAGATCTCGCCCATGGCTAGAACTTCTCCATCAGCAATAGACGCCAACAATCCCATGAGTGATGCAGCTCTTTGATGTGGTTGATGGTGACCATTTCCTCCTTTCTGAAAAACTACCACACCCCAGTCTATCCAGATTATAAATTATCAGGTTACTTTCTGAAGAAATCCTGGAGAACTTCCCGTACTGAATGGATCAAGGTTTCACTTCCTCAATAAAGCCAGGAATGTTCTATGTAAGATTGTTGTGGTTCGTCTTCAATACAGGTGCGTCTAGAACTACCAGAGCCATGGAGAAGTTGGATGCTCTCTCTCCTCTAGCTAGTCCGGTGTCAGCTCCTCTGGGAGCTGGGATGTCACAAATAGTCAGTTATGCGACTGAGCCTGTGATCAGAAAAAGAGGGCCGTCTCAGGCTCCAAATTATTCCTTAGATAAGGCGCTGTGCCCTAAACAAATGCGACTACTAGCCTGTGGGAGAGAAAACAGGAATGTCTGTCATTTGGGGATTTTAAAAACCATTGCTTTGCAGGGCGGTGGTGGCGCACGCCTTTAATCCCAGCACTCGGGGGGCAGAGGCAGGCGGATCTCTGTGAGTTCGAAACCAGCCTGGTCTACAAGAGCTAGTTCCAGGACAGGCTCCAAAACCACAGAGAAACCCTGTCTCGAAAAACCAAAAAAAAAAAAAAAAAAAAAAAAAACCAAAAAACAACAACAACAAAAAAAACCATTGCCTTGTGCCAGATCAGCCTGCCAGCCATGTTTGCCGCTTCTTTATGCTGGTGTCCCTTCCTTCAGAATGGCATATTCAAACGGCTGCGTTTTCAGTAGCCTGTCAAATTTGTAGTTATTTTCTTTTCAACAGCATATTTGTTGAATGGCTTTAAGTGGGAAATAAGTCAGGGTGTCAAACTGGACTCGGTATGACTTTTAAAAAGGAGTCTCCCTTTCTAAGCTAATTCTGTGTCGAGGTTACGGTCTAAATGTGGAACATTGCCCACAGACTCACATTCCCATGTTGGTTTTCCAGGGGTGGACACTAATTTGAAAGTTTTGGAGCCTTTAGTAGGTGGGGAGACCTAGCAGTCTGAAGAGGTTCTTATAGACCCACTCCTACGTCAATCTCTCTCCCTCTCTCTCTCTCTCTCCCTCTCTCTCTCTCTCTCTCTCTCTCTTTCTCATTCTCTTGCTCTCTCTCACTTGCCCTCTCTCTGCCTCTGTCTCTGTCTCTTTCTGTCTCTCTGTCTGTCTGTCTCTCTCTCTTTCCCTCTCTCTGTCTCTGTCTCTGCCTCTTTCTGTCTCTCTGTTTGTCTCTCTCTTTTCCTTTCTCTTCCTCTCTGTCTCTGTCTCTGCCTCTCTCTGTCTCTCTCTCTTTCTTTTCCTCTCTCTCTCTCTGCCTCTTTCTCTCTCTCTGCCTCTCTGTCTCTCTGTCTCTCTCTCTCTTTCTCTCTCTGTCTCTGTCTGTCTGTCTGTCTGTCTGTCTGTCTGTCTCTCTCTCTCTCTGTGTGTGTGTGTGTGTGTGTGTGTGTGTGTGTGTGTGTGTGTGTGTTTCCTGGCTTGCTGTGTGAACAGCTCTTCCACACGTCACCCCCATGAACCCCACATCTTCTCTATGTGCCCGACTGAGACCCTCTCAATCTATGAACAACGACGACAGTCCTTCTTCCCATGGATTGTTTCTGTCACAGTGACACAATCATAACTCATACACAAGGCTGAGTCATCCATGACCAAGATGTCGCCTGTGATGTCCGCCCTTTCCTGTGGAGGGATGATGTTGTTCAAGCAGCTAGTTCTGACTGAATTTACAGGTCATTTCTTCTTTGTGGATGGGAGATGTTTCAAAGGGCTTTCTATGGTTGAAATGCGGAGCCCAACATTAGTAAGATAGAACAAAGGTGTCTCCGGGTGAAACTGTGCCGCTGTGCCATCACGAAGCAGGGATGACTCATGGGCCACGTTAAGTGATGCTGTATCTGCTTCCTTGGGCAGAATTCCCCAATCAGAACAGACCCTGGTTTCTCAGTGGCTTACCAGCAAGCTGGCCTTTCTCATCCAATGAATGGCCTCAGAGCTTTTATCTCATTAACATATGGAATCAAGTCCAACGCACACTTTTTTTTTTTTTAACTTCAAAGTGTTTATAATCTCTGAAACTTTCCTTTCAGGTCTGGAAAACACCTGCTCAGGACCTCTTCCTGTCAGAGGGAAACCTTTTCTTCCATGTCTCACTTCACAAAATCCTTACTAGGTCATTCCCTCTCCTCTCCGTGGGAATAATAAGGAAGAGCTGTATATTCTGGAGCCTCAAAAACAGTCCTTTAGGGCTAGCGAGATAGCCCAGTTTTTAAAGGCTGGGCTCATTACCAAACAGCGAATTAGCCTTTTCCCACATGTTGGAGGCAGGGAGTATGAGTGCGGGGAGGCAGGCGGGGCAGGGAGTGGAGCTGGTTATGACTTACTCCACTGTGACCTCTGTTTACATTGTACACGTACACATTTTTCGCACTAACAACTTGAGTTTCTATCACATTAAGTTCAACGCTGTTTCTAAGGCAAATCATCAGTTTTTCCTTTCTTTCTTTCTTTCTTTCTTTCTTTCTTTCTTTCTTTCTAGGCAAGGTCTCAATGTGTAGCCCTGGCTAGCCCAGAACTCATTATGTACATCAGGCTGGCCTGGAACTCACCAGAGAGCTGCCTCTGCCTCCCAAGTGTTGGAATTAAAGGTAGATATTCCATGCTAGATATCCCTTCCCCCTCTTTTTTTTTTTAAATTAATGAACAGATGAATCATTGTAGCAGCCAGGTTCCTATATATCTAATAGTGTCCCCAGGATAAGACTAAGTTTTCTGGATTCCGTTTTTGTTTTTTTTTTTTTTTTTTTTTCCGAGACAGGGTTTCTCTGTGGCTTTGAAGCCTGTCCTGGAACTAGCTCTGTAGACCAGGCTGGTCTCGAACTCACAGAGATCCGCCTGCCTGTGCCTCCTGAGTGCTGGGATTAAAGGCGTGCGCTACCATTGCCAGGCAACTGGATTCCGTTTTTATATATTGTATGTACACATAGATTCACCTATAGATCAATAGGTGGTGATTCAGCATTCAAACACAGGAAGCACTCTCCCTGAAAAGCAGTGTTATCTGCTTCTCTGGTATTTTTCCAGAGTTTTCTTTTTCCTATATAAATAAGCAAATATGTTCACACACGAGAGAGGTGGGGGCAGTTTCATTTGGGGCTAAAATTGAAAACAAAAACGAAGGCCGGAAATAAAGTTATCTTTAGGTTTGTGCTGGAAATGGATCTATTTACGTTTATTTTGTGGGTGTGTACTGGGGTGTCAGAGGCAGGAATGAAGCCGAGATTTCAGCCTTGTCATTCACGAGTTTAAGGTCTCTTACTTCTGCTTCTTCCCATTCAGAAACAGATATTCCCGTTTTCCTTTTTCTGACCCCCAAACCCTGATTACTCCCCTGGCCCACTACTGGATGGTAGGTTGGGCAGACCTTTCAGGCAGGAAGCAGAAAGGCATAATAGACTGGGGGAGGAGAGGAGGAGACAGCAGGCTGATGCCATTTTAGCAAGCTGCTCCCCACGCCCTGAGATCTTCCCAGGCTCACAGACTACGGAAGGCAAGTGTCCCCTCAAGAGAATGACTTTGACCTCACAGGGTACAATGTGCCTGTGACTCCTACCTCCCGGCAGACTCACAACTCACCCTTCCGTTTCTCTGGCCGATGGCCCAGAGCATCCCAGGTCCCCTCTGTGCCCATGAGTCTCCTCATTTCCCTCTCGGAGAAGGCGCTCTGTCATAGTACGAAGGACTCAGAAGGGGGAAGCAAGTGTGGAACTTTCAGCCTACTAATCTGTGGTGATTTTAGTGGCCGTAATTTACCCTCCTCTCCCGCTGAAGCTCCGTTTTAGTCAGGATCCAATGCACTTCCTCCTCCAGGTTTCCCTGGGCACCAAACCACAGACTTGCTGAGGAGGAAGGGCTGTGGTGATGGCCCCCTCTGGTCGTCTCTCTCACCAGTCTGATACAGACTTTTCAGCCCTCAGCATCACAGTCAGGAAACACGCTTGGTTTTTTTTTCTGAAAGAATAAAAAGTCCCGTGGCCAAGGTCATCTGTTGGTTTCTGCTGGTGTCTGTCATGTGGCTTCAAACACGGTGACTCACAGTCACAGGTCAGAATAAACCGACTTGCTATCATTTATTAAAAATGAGTTCCCACCATGAAGAGGATGACTGACTTGTGTAAATCATGCCCCTGGAGCCCGGGACTGATGAAATCACACTGAATGACACGGTCCCGAAAACAGTCCAGGCTTGCTATTTTGGGGGCTCTTTTTTGCTTCTATTTGTTTTGCTTCATGACAAGTCCTTTGCTAACGTCCTGGCTCTCAAATGAGGTGCAGAATGGTGGGAGATGGACAAAACTTTTCCATTCTTTCCCTCCCTGCTGGAGATGGGCTGTCATGAAGTCACCGGCAAAACAAAGCAAAACAAAACAAAAAAATAAAAACCTCGGTGGCGGGGAAGGAGCTAATGCTGGGAAATAGCACCTGGACAAGGCTAGCTTGGCCTTTTCTGTGGTGACCATTCTGGTGGTGGGTGGAATATTCTAGATGAACAGCTGAAAGTCTCTTGAACAGATGAGGCCCGTTGACCTCACCAGAGGAACTTAAAGGGCAACGCTCCCTGTCAGGACCTGGACTTTGGATTAAAGTTTCATAATCTTTTTTATTCTATTTACGCCAAGAAAGGTGCATAATAATCCAAGTCCCCAGAGAAGACTATCAATTTAGAATCTGAAATATAAGCCCCAATGCACCGTCAACAGCCTATAGACGACCTTGTTTCCTCCCTGTAGGCTGTGTGTGCACAGCCAATTATAACTTCTAGAAGGGCCTGGCGAAACTAGACTCGGGGGGAGAAGGTGGTGGATTGCAAGTGTGCATCCAGTTTTATCTCCCCCTTCCATATTCTCCAGTGCCTGCCTGCTTGTCTGTGTGTGCAGCAGACTTGCTCAAGCAAAAGAAAAAAGTTTTTCAGCTTATTTCCTGGTTATTTGTTACTATTTTTTATTTTTTTGGATTTTCGAGACAGGGTTTCTCCGTAGCTTTTGGTTCCTGTCCTGGAACTAGCTCTTGTAGACCAGGCTGGCCTCGAACTCACAGAGATCCACCTGCCTCTGCCTCCCGAGTGCTGGGATTAAAGGCGTGCGCCACCAACGCCCTGTCTCGAAAAACCGAAAAAAAATTAAAAATAATAATATAAAAATTCAAACAGAAATACAATTCAGTGAAAACAGAACCACGGGCCCAGCTTTGGCCCCAGTTCTCAAGTGGCTCCCATGGTGGCCAATTTCCTATGCCTTCCTCCAAAGACAGTCTTTATGTGTAGCAACATGCACATGTAATGTTGCTTCCTCTCTCTCTCTCTCTCTCTCTCTCTCTCTCTCTCTCTCTCTCTCTCTGTTTTTTTGAGACAGGGTTTCTCTGTGTGCATCCCTGGCTGTCCTGGAACTCACTCTGTAGACCAGGCTGGGCTCGAACTCACAGAGCTCCGCCTGCCTCTGCCTCCCGAGTGCTGGGATTAAAGGCGTGCGCCACCCTTGCCTGGCTCCTCCCTCTCTTTCTGTGTGTACACGTAGTCATACTCTGCCTTCAGTTCACTTTTTAATTTTTTTTAACCTGGTGGTATGTCTTGGACATCCTTCTAAAACAGGTGTCTTATGTATGACCTTTGGCGAATACAAAACTGCCACCAAGGACGAAATGACGTATGGTCTATTTTTACCCTGCTGTGGCTGGTAAGATATCTACTTTTATGGGGAATCCCCTTGCACATGGCATGACCTTACCACCCAATTGGCTTTCTTCCTAAACTCTGAAAAACTCTTGACAGCTTTGCCTCTTGCCCCTGTCTTTAACCACTACTTTTCACCTCACCATGAGCTCAGTCATCAGTCAGGCTTCCGGTATCCTCCCCAATTCCCTACCCCTTCCCCTGGGTACGAAATAGTTCCCTGGGTTTTACTTAGACTCATCTCAGGAAGCTCTCTTCTGAGACAGAACCTACGCAGCCATGGTTAAATGTTAGCTTACTTACAGCTAAATCTTTGGAGAGAATGATTTGTGTTATTTAAGGGTGTATCACACGTGCCTAGGTGTTTAACTACTAGGAGCCTCCAAAGGGCCAGGACTATGTGCCTTTTGATCAATTTGCATGACAATGGATTTTGTGGCCTTCTGTCTTAGTTTCCTCTTTATTGCTGTAAGAAAATACCATGACCAGCCGGGCCTTGGTGGCGCACGCCTTTAATCCCAGCACTCGGGAGGCAGAGGCAGGCGGATCTCTGAGTTCGAAGCCAGCATGGTCTACAAGAGCTAGTTCCAGGACAGGAACCAAAAACTATGGAGAAACCCTGTCTCGAAAAATAAAAAAGAAAAAGAAAAAAGAAAATACCATGACCAGCAGGGCGGTGGTGGCACACGCCTTTAATCCCAGCACTTGGAAGGCAGAGGCAGGTGGATCTCTGTGAGTTCGAGGCCAGCCTGGTCTACAAGAGCTAGTTCCAGGACAGGCTCCAAAGCTACAGAGAAACCCTGTCTCGAAAAACAAAACAAAACAAACAAACAAACAAAAAAAAGAAAATACCATGACCAACGCAACTTACCAAAGAAAATGTTTAACTGGGTTTATAGTTTCAGAGGGTTAGATGCCATGATGGCTGGCGGAACAAAGGCGTGGCAGTGGGAACAGGCAGCAGGGAACACACATGTTGATCTACAGCCAGGGGGCAGAGGGGACACTGGGGATAGTTGGAGTCATTTCAAACTTCAAAGCCCACTCCCACTGACACACCTTCTCCAACAAGGCCGCATCCCCTAATCCTTCTCAAATAATTCCACCAACTGGGAGGCAGATATTCAAACACCTGAGCCTATGGGGGTCATGGAAACCGGCACACCGCGCTTTTACATCTGCGACATATGTCATTAGTTAAAAAATAATTGAATAAAATCTCATTCCTCTTTGGTGCCTCCTCCCAGCTGTGGCTGGTCAGTGACTGCTTCTACATTGGTCTCTCTCTCTCTCTCTCTGTACGTGTGTGTGTGTGTGTGTGTGTGTATACGTGTGTGTGTGTGTGTGTATGTGTGTGTGTGTATGTGTGTGTGTGTGCGTGTGTGTGTGTACGTGTGTGTGTGTGTACGTGTGTGTGTACGTGTGTGTGTGTATGTGTGTGTGTATGTGTGTGTGTATGTGTGTGTGTGTATGTGTGTGTGTGTGTGTATGTGTGTGTGTGTGTATGTGTGTGTGTGTAAGAGAGGGAAAGGGCCCACGTGTACATGTCAGACTTGTTAAGATTTTGAATGACAGAACCTCTGCTGCTCTCATGGAAGTCACTTAGAAGTGAAAAAAAAAAAGCACACATCTGTGATGCATCCCCACTGGCAATTCCTCATTGATGTAGACACCAACTTCCTGTACCCAGGGGTGTCTCACGGCTGTGTGTCACTGTGTCCAGCGGTAAAAAGAGCCTGCGCTGTCTAAGCTTATTCCTATCAACTTCTTGCCTTCTGGAAGAACTCTTACAAAGAAGGTGAACTCTTCAGAGTGTCCAAGCAGTCTGAGCCCCTTCCTTGGATGGGTTCTAGATCCAGGCTCTGTTTACTCTGTTATCCAGTTCCTGACTCCCAGGATTACTAAGGTCACCTCCACTCTTTCTACATGGAAGGAGAAGGCAGGAGAGGTCATGGCAGGCTGTGCACCAGACCAGGTCCTGGTGTTTTCACCGGGAATTCTTCTCCCCAGGGTTCCAATGTCTGGACAAATTACAAGGGAGCCTAGGAAATACAGCTTCTGGTTGAGGTTCTGCTCCTAGCAGATCTGGGTACTCACTGAACACCTAGTTCATCTTTTCTTAGCACCATGGTCATTATGGCTTCACAGACTACTGTTCCGTATGAACTATCTAGTTTAATGGTGGCCACTTGCAGAAGGCATCAATATGTTTGTTATATTGGATAAAGATATTGAAGCCCAAGTTACATTCATTTAGTAAATTTTAGCGTTGGGATTCAAATTCTGATCAATCTGATTCTAAGATCTAGTAATCTTAATTTTGTATGTTACACTACTTTGGTAAAACTGGCATATTTGAGTCACTAATAACCAAATGGAAGACAGTGTCTGTATTTTTCTTGGGTTCCTTTACAGCATCACTGAAGAAAAGGCCCAAGGTTCTAGTTTTGAGAACTCTCAAATTCTCCTTAGCCACTTCTGCCTCAATTATCTAGAATCTGAGATAGCTTCATTTATTTTCAAGATACAGTGACCATTCAAAGATGACTCCCACATGTTTATTTTCAACCCCAAAGCATCATCTCAGTTTCAACTCCTAGTTTTGACTTAACCAACCATCGGCATCCCTAATCCTAATCCATCGGCAATATTAATCCCAAACCCAAAACACTGACTTTATATCCCCAACACCTACACCTTTGTCAACAGCCCACCATCTTTGACCATCTTAGGAAGTGTGGGTGTCTGGCATTGCACTTTCTCTTCTCCCCTACCCCCAGTGCTGGGGTTTGAACCCCCAGCCCCTTGAATGTCAGGCGAATGTATTACCACCAAGCTCTATCCTTAGCTCAGACCTTTGTTTTTCCACTGCTGCTAGCTTCTTAAAGATTAACTCCACAGCTACTTTGCATGTTTTCTAGACGGGGCAAATGTCACCACTCCAGCCTATAGGGCTGAGGGACTATTTTGAGACAGTGATGCTCACCTCAAGGAAACACCCCTCCCCTGTGAGTCTTCTCTTCTCACTTTCTGTTTGACATTGAGAAGGTGGGTCAACTTTCAACCCTGCTCATCCTTGGCCACTCCACCAGGGCCTGATTCGTATTAACTCATACATGGAGACATTCGTGTACACAAAAATAATCCCATGGGCCTCACCTCTTCCATTTCGCCTCTTCTTCTTTACCTCCCTCCCCTTCTTTCTCTTCTATGATTTTTTTTTTTGAGATGTGACTTCACTGTGTGATCCAGGTTGGAATGGAACAGTCCATTATCTTTCCCGAGCTTTGCCGTTGCAGGGATTCTTATCTTCTGCTTCCTCCCTCCCTTCTCCCTCTCACCAAAATAATTTATTCTGAACCATGAAACAAGTTAAAGCCACTTAGTTTTTCCTTCCCCTATCCCAGGCACTGTTAATAAGAGACCATCTTTTTCTGGGGCAGGGGTGGCAATGGCTCAGCAGTAAAGAGAGCTTGGTGCTCTTGTAGAGGACCAGAGTTCAGTTTCCAGCACCCAAGTCAGATTACAGTGCTAGTGGATCTAGAGTCCTATTCTGACTTTCACAGGCACACGGACACACATAGATACACACACACACACACACACACACACACACACAGAGAGAGAGAGAGAGAGAGAGAGAGACACAGAGACAGAGAGACAGAGACAGAGAGTCAAAAACTTCTTGTGAGTAGGCACTAAGGCAATATTTGTTTTTTTCTTTTTGTTTGTTTGTTTGTTTTGTTTTTGTTTTGTTTTGTTTTGTTGATTTTTCGAGACAGGGTTTCTCCGTAGCTTTTTTGGTTCCTGTCCTGGAACTAGCTCTTGTAGACCAGGCTGGCCTCAAACTCACAGAGATCCGCCTGCCTCTGCCTCCCCAGTGCTGGGATTAAAGGCATGCGCCACCACCGCCCAGCTAAGGCAATATTTGTATTTTATAGATGGGAGCAGGAGAGCAGTGACCCTAGAGAGGCTGCCAAGCCAAGTTACTTCAACGATCAGAATGCTTTCCTCTGCATGTTTCCATCTGTAGCCCCAGCTCTTGGGTGAAGGACCTTATCTGGCTTGTGTGCTTCTGTATGCCTATAGTGCCGTTCCTGGTAACACTGTTGTCCTCTGGCTATATGCTCCCTTGATACAGGTCTAAAAGCAATGGTTCTGCCCAGAACATCTCAGCCTCGGAGCCCGCATAAACCTTTTTTCTCTGTAAGTTAATTCTCCTTGGTATTTGGTGACAGTGAGGGAGCGTTAATACGGTGTTTATCACCCGCTGTTCTGGAGCTCCATCCTGCCAGTCACAGCTGCCCAAACACTAGGATGGAGCTGCTCCTGTCTTCCATGCGGCTGTTTGCACTGGAATTATTATAAACAATTTGAAGTGGAAGCGACCCACATTTTTCTGGCTGTTTGTTTACGATTCATTGGCCGGAACTATCGGCCCCTCTTCTAACTAAAAGGTGAGGGGCTATTACCATTCAATAGTGGGTAAAAGAGGAATAAACAAAGGCGTATCGAACAGACGGCACTAGGGAATTGCAAACGATCTCGGAGTCAAATGACAGGGTCTATATAGATCTGCCTGTTATCACAAGAGCCACTGGGTGGTCACTGGTGATTGCTGGGCTTCCTGTGCCTTCCGCTCACTACACTTGCTTCTCATCAGGGGTTCATTCCCAGTGATAACTGAAGGAGGCCCCTGGGCCTTGTCAGAAAGAATACCATGTCTAATTCTGAGCCCTTTTTAAATGTCAGGGTAGGCCGGGCGGTGGTGGTGCATGCCTTTAATCCCAGCACTCGGGAGGCAGAGGCAGGCGGATCTCTGGGAGTTCCAGACCAGCCTGGTCTACAGAGCTAGTTCCAGGACAGGCTCCAAAGCCACAGAGAAACCCTGTCTCGAAAAACAAAAACAAAAACAAAACAAAACAAAACAAAAAAAGATTAAATGTCAGGGTGACTTCCTCCTGCCCAGAGCCTTCCAGTCTTGTAGGACTCTCAATAAAGAAGGATGGCTTAGGGCACCGTTCTCTGAGTAAGAGGATAGAAACTTGAGAAATTTTATCATTCCAGTGTGCTCGGGTTTATGATAATTCTTAAGTGGTGACTACCATTCCGCCAACCCCTCCTTTGCTTTTGCATTGCAGGCCTGTCTGGCTTGGAGAGCTGAACCTCAGCGGCCAAGGCCCAGGCAGGTGAGGTCTGGGCGTCTCTATTGATAACGAGGGTCAGGATCAGTGGCTCTTCATTTGAAGTGGGCCCGTGGTGGAGGTTAGCCAGCATCTTGCTGATGATGTATGTGTCCATCAGCGTTGAACAGGCGTGGTAAGAGTCTAGAAAACAAAGCAAAACATCCTGCTTGTAAAAGTGCAGAACGTGACCCAGAGGAGAGAGTGGGCGTGCCTCTTCCTTACTTATTGAAGTGGACTTTAGTTTCTTGTTGCTGTAAATTGAAGTGCTTAAAGTCATTTTGTCGTTAGATGAAAGTTTGATCCAATCTTCTTTACAGAAAGTAAAACACAAAACAAACAAACAAAAAAACCAAGCAAGCAAACAAAAAAACAAGGGTTTGGAAAATGGCTCAGAGATTAAAAGTACTTGCTGCCCTCGCAGAGGACCGGGGTTCGGTTCCCATTACAACATTGGGCAGATCCTCACCCACTTCTGACCTCCTCCAGCAACAGCAAGTTCATGGTTATACTTACAAACACACACACACACACACACACACACACACACACACACACAAAATAATAAAAATAAAATTTAAAAATGACAACCAAATGACAGGAATATCTACTTCCTGTCTTAGGAATTCATAATTCAAATACTTCCGATACTAACTAATCTTCCGTTGTCTGTGAGTGTCGAAGTGATAGCCCTTCAGGCATTTCCAGGGATAGGTGTGACGTGGAGAGGGGAAGTGAGCTGAGAGATTGAGGGTGAGTGAGATCACCACAAATGTCAATAAGGGTCTTGAGGACATTATCTCAGTTTCCCTCCCTCTGCATATCACCTCAGAAATGATTGGTATGTCATCTCCTGTGGGCAGGAGCACACTTCTGAGATAACTTGTGAACTGATGGAATTTGAAATTGACAAGGAGAGATCTATTCTCTCTAGATACTCCAAAGCACAGTGGCTTTAATAGCACAGGCCTGGAAGGAAGAAAACTTGGAACGGTTTAGACTTGTGTCCCCTGTTTGGTAGAGCTGTCTTTACCTACATCAGAGCCTGCAGTGAGTGACCAGGTTGCCTTTTCTGTGACATGTAGATTAATTACGTTTGTCACTATCCTTTATATACCCAGGGCCACTGAAAGCAAATGTATGTTAAAAGTATACCTGGTCATTCTACACGTGTCAAAAAGCCAAGAGCTTAATACGAGATGGTAGGATGCCCTCACGCTCAGTCAAGGTAAAGCTCTAAAACCTATTCATTGAATACTTGTTGCATGTTTCCCTTCTTCCCCAAATTCAAAATAGTCTCTAAAACAGTATGCAACTGAGGTCACACAGGCAATCATCTCTGTCGTTACCACTTGTCTTTGTATTTGTATTAAATAGCATCATTCCTGGTGCAACTGCGCGAGAGGATACCAAGTGTTTTCCGAGAGGTTTTTACCACGTTCTCTCACCATTAGCACGTGAGGCTGTCCATTGTTTCCCAACCCATCAGTTGTTAGTATGATCAGACTTCTTAGTTTCCTCCAAATCGTAGATGACATTAAAATTACAAACTGATAGACTATTGTTTTTTAGTTTTATTCCCCCCCATCATTAAGAAGTCAAAAGGCTCTTGTTGTTTTAATTCGATTTTCCCCCATCAAGAAGGCAGTTGAGTATTTATTTTGCTATTAAGTGTTCGTAGGTTCTAGATCTGGTTTTGGAGGGCTGTGCAAATCAAAAAGATTTCTTTTACTTTAATTATATGTTCACATGTTTGCCTGTGTGGGGTATGCACATATGAGTGCAATTGCCTGCAGAGGCCAGAAAGAAGTGTTGGATCCCCTGGAGCTGGCTTGTAAGCCGCTCATCTTGGAGATGGGAACTGAACTCTGGTCCTCTGGAAGGGCAGGCAGCACACACTCTTACCTGCTGAGCCATCTCTCTAGACCGCTGCATCTTTTTGATGTTGAATTTGATGATAATTTTGAACCGTACTGAGCACGCGCGTGCGCACACACATAAAATATTAAAAAAAAAACTTTAAAATGAACCATAGGCTTAAACACAAGGACTAGAATTATAAAACTTCTACCAAAAAACATAAAAAAATTATGTGACAATGAATTAGTCAGATTTCTAGAATAGAACACAAAAAAGTAATAATCATGAAAAACTGCTTCTCAGAAGAGCCTTATAAATGACATTTAAAGTTTTATTTTAGTATTCATTTACTTATTATTATATATTTGTGTATTATATATAATTATACCTACAATCTAAAAATATATAATCTATATAATAATTATATTGTTATTTATTATTTTATGTGTATGAGTGTCTTGCCGATGTGGCCTGTGGATGTAGAAGAGGGTGTCAGATTCCCTGGAAGAGGAGTTCCAGACAATTCAAATTGTCATGTGGGTGCTGGGAATTGAACCCGGGTCCTCTGGAAGAGTAGCCAGTGCTCTCCTTAACCACTGAACCATTTCTCTAGCCCTCTATATGACATTTTAAAAAGTCAAAGAGTAGATGGAATTAATCGCAGAAAATATTGAAGGGTTGATACCCCAAACCCACACCGATTGCTAATTCAACAAGAAGAACGATTTCATTAACAAGTGGAGGGAAGATTCAGCTGATTGCACAGTGACTAGCATATGAGATGATACCTAAATGACTTCAGGAAAAGCAAATCAGGGGCTGGAGAGATAGCTCAGTGGTTAAGAACACTGACTGCTCAGCCAGAGGACCAGGGTTCAATCCCAGCACTTACGTGTCGCTTACAACTGTCTGTAACTCCAGCTCCAGGAGGTCTGACCTCCACAGACACCAGGCACACACACGGAGCAGGTCCCTACCTGTAGGCAAAACATTCATATACAAAAATAACTCCAGCTCCAGGAGGTCTGACCTCCTCTTCTGACCTCCACAGACACCAGGCACACACATGGAGCAGGTCCGTACCTGTAGGCAAAACATTCATATACAAAAATAAAAGTAAACAAATCTTGTTTTGTTTTGTTTTTGTTTCTCAAGACAGGGTTTCTCTGTGAAACCCTGGCTATCCTGGGGCTTGCTCTGGAGACCAGGGTAGCCTCGAATTTACGGAGCTCTGTCTGCTTCTGCCTCCTGAGTGCTGGGATTAAAGGTGTGCACCACCACCACCCTTTTTCGAAGAGTGGGTTTATCAAGTATTGACAAAGAAGCGAGGTAGCTGGAACTTTCGTATTTTGCTGGTGGGAATGCATAACATTATTCCTAAGTGGGTACACTTTGACAAAGAGCTTGGCAAATTCTGGGAAAGCAAACATAGACAGTTCTACTGGCCGGCAAGTCCATCCCTGCACACTGCTCTGTGGGAAATGACACCATAGGCTTACTCTAAGACCTGCATGAAAGTATTCATTGCAGCTTTAGCAATAGTACACGCAAGCAGAAACAATGCAAAATCTCCTTCAAATTTACAAACTGTGATCTGTCCACATGATAGAAAGTCATTGAATAAAAAAGAAGAATGGCTATTAATGTCTGAATGAGTCCCAGAGTGTTACCCTGAGTGGCTAAGAACCAAGCAGCAAGGCTGCATTCTGTAGAGATTCGTTTACGTGATATTTTGGTAATGGTTTTAGGAAAAAGGAACAGGTCAATGTATGTAGTAGCTAGGCATTTAAGGAAGGATATTAGCTACGAAAGGGCAAAGGAGATATTTTTGGGTAGGAGAAATATTTTATATAGATTTTGGTGGGAGTATTTGATTGCAAATACTGCAATTCCTTAATTGAGTAGTTTATTGTATGCAAATTAGACTTCCTAAAATTGCTGGGTGGGGGTGGTGCATGCCTTTAATCCCAGCACTCTGGAGGCAGAGGCAGGACGATCTCTTGTGAGTTTGAGGCCAGTTTGGTCTACAGAGCTAATTCCAGTACAGTCAGGACTACAAATAGAAAACCGGTCTCGAAAAACAAACAAACAAATCATGTTATATGCAAATTCAGTGAACCTGTTTTTTTTTTTTTTAAGAGTGAAACCATTTTACCGTGGTGGTTTAAATGAGCAATGTTCCCCAGAGCCTCATATACTTAAACACATAGTCCCCCGTTAGTAGCACTGTTTAGAGAGGTTCTGGAGCTTTTCGCTGTGTCCTTGCTGGAGGAAAGTCACCCTGGGTGCTGGCTTCGAGGGTTTGTAGCCTGGCTCCCTTTCCTCATCTCTCTGGGCTTCCTGTATGGGGATAAAAATGTGACCAACCAGTGCTGTTCCTTCTTCCATGCTCTCCCTGTCTGCTCCCATTCCTCCCTTACCCTGACGAAGTCTGTCCCTCTGCAAGCCAAGAAGCACGCTCCCCTTTAAGTTGTTCTGGCTGTTGAATTTTATCACCACAGCAGAAAAAGAGCCAAGAAATCTGCAAACCTTTTTTTTTTTTTTAAAAAATAACGTCAGATCTCACAAATGTACCTCTATGCCCCCTCTAAAGGGGCAGGAGGAGTCATAGGGGGGTAATTCCTTCTAATTCTTTTTTTTTTTTTTTTGGATTTTTTTTGAGACAGGGTTTCTCCGGAGCTTTTTGTTTCCTGTCCTGGAACTAGCTCTTGTAGACCAGGCTGGCCTCAAACTCACAGAGATCCGCCTGCCTCTGCCTCCCGAGTGCTGGGATTAAAGGCGTGCGCCACCACCACCTGGCCCTTCTAATTCTTTTAACCAAATACCAGAACATCTCCATATGACAATCTTAGCTACGATCACTCCATATCAGGTTTCTTCCATTGTCATTATTACTCCAGGGTAAGAGAATTTAGCTTTCTCCTCTCTGCCCCACAGAAGACATACTGTCTTGTCCTGCCTACTGTTACTCCGGTCCTGGTTTTCTAAGACTGTCAGGCACGTTTGATGTCACTATGAAATAGTTGTGTCATGGCGGTGCTGACTCACGGCTGAACCCTGTGAAGTACCCGCTTTCCCCTGTGTGTGGAACAGCCTCAGTGGTCAGCTCATCTGGAGCTCAGAAGACTAATGGCTGCAATAGAACCCAGCAGGGCAACGCTCTTCTTAACCCTCCACTTTACAGGCACCGCACACTCCTGACTCAACACTTAAATTCTGCACTGGCTCTTCCTTCCCTCCTCCGTTGTTTTTGTTCGTCTACCTGTCTGTCTGTCCGTCTGTTTTATTTTGAGTCAGGGTCTCCTGTAGCTCAGCCTGACCTCAAACTCACCAGTAATAAGAATGACCTTGAACTCTAGACCCCTTGGCCTGCATCTTCCAAGGGCTGGGGTTAAAAGTGTGTCCATACCAGGCTCAATGTTTGGTTTCTGACTATTTCCTTTACTTTCTACCACAGACAAGCACATTGTTATCATGACTCCTGTTTATTGTAGCAGGTCAAGGAAACAGTTCTGTTTTGGTGGAGTGGACTCTTCTCTGCCATTTTCTTTAGACTGGATTTCTTATGAATGGTAGTTAGCCCCCACCCACCATCATCCCACTGTAACAATTATTGGTATTCTTCCATTTTTATTTCATCCACTTGGACTCCCTGTATTTTGAGAATATTATTATTTTGTTTCATTGATATCTTGCCATTTGATTCATGACAATACAAATATGACTCTCTCTGTAACATACATGCCATGCTGTAATCACGCTTGGAGAGTTGATGCCCAGCCTAAGGAAACATTCTTTCTTCATTCACTATTGCCAATGATCATCTCTTTATCATGTTTCCTCTCTATTCTTTAGGCTGCACCCCTTCCCCCCCCCCCCACACCAAAGGACACTGCTTCAAATGAACAGTAAATTCAGCTATTACATTTTCCAATTTGTCAATCGCATTAGGATGCAGGATTCTGGGGCTTGAGGCTTCTTATCATCATTTCTCCTGGTGCCTAACTGTCTCCTTCAATAATTGTTCACGGGGTGGAGCTCTGATGATTAAATCTCCTCCTCCCTCTGGCTGCCTCCCCTCCCTTAGATGGGCAGTTCTTTTCTTTATGAGACAGAGTCTGATTGGCGGATTATCTTTAATGGCAAAAGGATCCCACTGGCCCTGAAAGTGAAGTTGTCTTCATTAGCATTTGTTGAATAGACGAGACCTAGCCTTAGGCGGGGATTTGTGTGTTCTTCTTCTGAGTGTTCTCAGAACAGATTGAGACGGGAGGTAAGACTTGCACCTGAACAGCTAGCTCTTCCATTTCCGTCTCTGTTAACAGCAGTGTGGTCATCCAGCTAAGCTGACAGGCCAGTTGATTTGATGTCTCATTTCTGAAGGTTCTCTTTCCCCAGAGAAGCCATCTTCCCTGGATATACTTTTTACATACTATTGTTGAGCCAGGCTTCCTGCTCAAAACCCACCAGGGGTTATTCTTGCTGAACTGCAATTAAACTTCCGCTTTTCTGCCCAGCTCAGATCTCCTCCTAGAACAAGAAAGAAGTACACACGGAAGTGTGAACGTGCGCGAAGGAGACAAAGTGGCATTAGGAAGCAAGAGGAGGACAGGCAAGGAGTCCTGGTCCTTGGACCCAAAATACATAGCAGCCAGAGTCCAGGACCCCTGACTGGGAAGTGGAGAGAACTTGGCTCACGCTGAATGCCAACTGGCTATGTGAGCCAGGGGCAGCCGCTCAAATTGCAGGATAGCCAGGTTGTAAGATGGCCTGCCTGGAAGACTGTTTCCAAGAGTAATAGAAACATGGCAAATTGGGAGATAAATATTCATTATTATCATTTTACTTTTTAGGGTGTAATTCTCACCGTTGTATGCTTGATCCCACAGTAAATGAAGATCTTCTGAACTTTGTGTCTCTTGGTCACGACATATATGTATATATATATATGTATGTATATGTATGTGTGTGTATATATGTATGTATATGTATGTGTGTGTATATATGTGTGTGTATATATATATATATGAATATATGTGTGTTTTGTATATATGCATACATATATATGTACAAAATTAATTTAGCGTTAACAAATACACTATTTTATGCTTAAGAATCCATTTAGATGTTAATACACGTTTTCTTTAAATGGGTCTCAGTGGAAAGCCCACCTTTAGCTCAACGAGTGTGCCCTAAGGGGGACGGGGCCTAGTGGGATTCATCTCTACTAATGGAATAATTAATAGAATGTACTTAAGACTGAGAATGGAATGATTAAGAAAGCCCAGGATCTGAGCTCCTGACAATCAAATCGAAGCTTTCCCTTCCACGTTACCAGCGTGGGGCAGGTGAGGAGATGGCAGACCATAAGGCGACATGCTGACATGGTGAGGCTGGAGAGCAAACGCCTGGAAGAAGTCCTTTTAGGAAGAGTGACAGGCCGGGCCTGGAGCTTTGCACTAAGGTCTTACTTTCTGCCCAGGGTGCAAGAGGCCTCGGGCTCCATCCCAGCACTACAGAAAAGGGTGGGTGGGGGGAGCTATTCAACCCTGATTTATTCTCAGAAACCAGAATATTGAAGTTTTCCAACCCTGAGTGTTAGACAGGGCAATAATGGGCATGAGGCCAGACTTTTGCCAGGTGTGGGTCTCCTGAAGCTGGGAGTCCTAGGGAGTTTTCCAGGTTGTCATCTCTGAATGGACAAAGCAGGTCACCTGGGTTTAGGAAGTGAACTTAATAATGATAGAATCCAAGTCACCCATTCCAGATCGAATTGTGTGTTACATAGGAAGGAATCATTGATAGGTTTGTTAGGTGGATATTATTTTGCTAACATTTACATCACTGTGAAGTCCAGAAGTGTTGGGACCATTGGGAGCAAATTGCAGAATATATTTTGTAGGTGGATGTTTCTTTCCTGCCCGCCAGTTCCCAAATAATCAACATGGAGACTTAATATGAATTATAAATGTTCAGTCAATAGCTCAGGCTTGTTACTAGCTAACTTTTGCATTTAAACTAACCCATATTTCTTTTTCTTTTTTTTTTTTTTTTTTGGTTTTTCGAGACAGGGTTTCTCTGTGGCTTTGGAGCCTGTCCTGGAACTAGCTCTGTAGACCAGGCTGGTCTCGAACTCACAAAGATCCGCCTGCCTCTGCCTCCCAAGTGCTGGGATTAAAGGCGTGCGCCACCACCGCCCGGCATAACCCATATTTCTTATCTACCCTCTGCCACGGGCCTGGAGACTTGTTATCTCATTTTCTTCACGTCCTGCTTCCTCTGCATCTGGCTGGTGTCTCCTCTGACTCTGCCCTTCTTCCCAGCATTCTCTCTGCCCCGAAAATTCTGCCTATCTCTTGGCCAATCCACTTTTTATTAACAATAAGAACAACACATTTTCACAGTGTACAGTAGGATTATTCCACAGAAATATTTGTTTAGTATACATGCAAATATACCATATTTAGAACCCTGGGATTTTAGTATTAGTTTTTATTAGTATCAGGTTAGCTCAGTTTGCTTCTGGATTTTGAAAGGGACAAAATGGCATAATGACTTGAGTTTTTAAAAGTACATAGAAGAAGGATCCTAAATTGTAAGAGTTACTTTGTATAAAAGCTGTGATTAGAGATGACCTATTTGCCAGGAATATAGAAATCATTAGAAAAACAGCCATGCTATATTAAGGTCAGTAGGAAAAAAAAAGATCCAAAGCAATGTAGTTATTTGCAAGGTGAACTTGGCCATGACTGGCTTTGAAAAAGACCTAGCAAAAAGAAATTGAATTGGAGAGGCATATGAAGGGACGTGGGTGAGGACAGGGCTTCTCAAGCTGCCACATGCAGTGACTTATCTGGGGACCATGATTAAAAGCTGGCCAGGTGTGAGGCAAGGCCTATGATAATGGCAGGGAGGCAGCTGGTCCTTTCTCAGGCTGGGAGCAGGGAGAACTGTGCAGGTTGTTTGCAAACACTGTGCCATTTTACACAAGGGACCTGAGCACCTGCAGCTCTTGGTGTCTGCAGTTCTCACAGATGATGAGGGATCCAATGGCTCCTGCATTAGGTATGGAGTGGCGAGAACTGAAAATATCACCAGGCGGGGGTTTAGGCTGAGATAATTACCCGGGTGGAGAAGGGGAGGAGGGTGAGGGTTAGTTAGTCTAAGGAGTTCCTTTGTATGGATTTTCCACCTCAACATGTCTTCCTTTTCTTTTCTTTTCTTTTCCTTTCTTTCTTTCTTTCTTTCTTTCTTTCTTTCCTTTCTGATTTCCGTATGTTTCATACTCCCATTGGTTGGTCAGGCAATGTATACTTACGCACACAGAATACTTTGGTAAGTTTGGGTTTTGTTTTGTTTTCTCCTGTCCCTATCTTGGCTTTAATAAGATAGTTCCTGTTAGAGGCAGCAGCAGACCTGTGTTGGGAGAACATGGCCAAGACATGGATTGTCCTACAGGTAATGCTTGCCTCTCACCTTATGAGAAGATGTTTTGAAACATTAAGTGACTAGCATTTGAAACATTAAGTGTCAAACACCCCTAGTTCTTAGCAAAGCGTTACCATCCATCTGGGTTATAAGATTTACACCGTGAGTTTAAAACCATCTCAATACCAAGCAATTTGACATTAGTAGAAAATAGTTTACAGAAAAGCCACTGGGGAAAGCAGGTGGGAAAGAAATTCTCAAAATGAAGTATTTTGGGTGGTACCAGACTGGCTACACACCACGAGCTTACGGTATATCCTTGTCTCTATGACAATTTGAGCTTGGTTTAGAGCTACTGGTTACCTCTCTGTCATCATATAAGTTGGACTGATGGTATCCCTTTCATCACTTCCTGCCTATAGAGTGCTAGTCTCTTTCCAGGCCTGGTCACAGCCCTCTCATACCTACTAGTGAGTCTGGGGCACCGTAGGCAGCCGAGCATGTCTAGATAATACTTGTCCCAGGCTCTGTGGTGGCGCACGCCTTTAATCCCAGTATTCAGGAGGCAGAGGCAGGCGGATCTCTGTGAGTTCGAGGCCAGCCTGGTCTACAAGAGCTAGTTCCAGAACAGGCTCCAAAGCTACAGCAAAATAGCAAAATCCAGTCTTGAAAAACCAAGAGAGAGAGAGAGAGAGAGAGAGAGAGAGAGAGAGAGAGAAAAAAGAAGAAGAAGAAGAAGAAGAAGAAGAAGAAGAAGAAGAAGAAGAATTCTCTTTAGGGAGAACCCAGAAGCAAGCCCAAAAGCTGACCTTCTAACCCCAAAGGTCAAGAAAAGGGCAAACAAATCAAAATTATTTACCAGCAAGACAACTGCATTTTTGATTAATAAATAGTTGCTCATGCCTGAAGATGGTAGTGATTCCTATGGGGCAGGTGGATCTCAACTAGGGAAAATTTCCAATAATTACATTAGAATTACATTGTGTGGGTGTGACGACAGGAAGTCCTATTCTGATATTTTTGAAAAGAGCAGACAGTGTGGTCTGTAGAAGGAGGACTTGTCCCCCTGTGGATGATGCTCACTCATGCCCCCCATGCGGAGGTGATTTCCAGGTACCTGGATAACTGAAAACATTTACTGATGTAGCTGAGGTTCTCAGAGAGGAAGTAAGGTGCATTTTCACATCCTCTTTGGAAGGGCATGGTCCCTGGCACTCCACAGACAGAAAGGCTTCCTTTTGAAGGCACTTCATACATAGGAAAACAAACGAGATAGGCTCTCGCTCTGTAGCCCAGGCTACCCTAGGTTTTGTGGTCCTCCTGCTTCACCTTCCGGAGAACTGGGGTTACAGGTATGTATACTCTGCCTGGAGGACCGTTGGTTCCCTAAAGAATGAGGGTAGTGAGAGCCTGCCCGCTGAAACCATCACTTAGGGGCCACTGGTGTGTGTAATACAGTAAGAGGACCAGACATTCCCTCAAGGCGATTCTGGCTAAGAAGGATGCATAGGCACCAAGCCCACCCATTATCAGAAAAGTGGACCAGGGACAGAAACAGCCAATGTTTCAGTTCTTTCAATGCCTGCAATGGGTAACATACGGTACCGAAAGATGTCTGTTTGGCATAGCACTTTTTCTGAGTTCGGAGACGCTTGAAAAGCAATGCAGCTCCAGTGTCTTAAGGAAAGCAGAAGAAGCCTCTGTTTGGAAGACTGTTTATATCTCTAGAGAAGAACCTGAGCCTAAGAGAACCCGAACAACAAACCTCCGCGAGCCAACCTTTGCCTTCCTTGGCACGCTTCCAGGATTCACGGCTTGGCTTTTTCGTGTTTTTATGACGTCACAGTTGTCTTTGTTCATTCTAGGACATAGCATTTGGGCTTTGTCACTTCTTCCCGAGTTCCATTTTCCTCTGGGGTTTTCCAAGTACCAGTATGTGTTCTCCCCATAAACTTTCCGGTGTCTGTGAAAATTTGAAGGGTCAGTCAGGGACTCTAAAAAGATGGAGGGAAAGTTTCAGCTCCCTCAAAACCACCCTGGATTCAGTCCAGCATTCTATTTGAATAAACAATCTCTCAGATGAAAGGTTGTAAACCTTGGGTGAATTGTAACAACCGCAAAAGAAGGGGGCAGTGTTCATGCGCCTGGCTCTCGCGTACACTGCCACCTCCAACGTCCCGTCTCTACCTCCCATCTCCCAGAAGTAGCAGCACACTGAATTACGGATGAGCGTTCACTGTGACTGGTCTTTGACAAGGGCTACTGATCTGAACCCAGGTCTAGGTCGTAACCTGCGCAGCAAGTTCTTTGCCCCTGAGCCATCTCCCTGTCCGGGAACAGTGTTTCTGTGTGTTTGTTTTCCTGACAATAAGCTATACTCTGGTCGTCAGCCGTCACAGTGAGATGTTTCAAGTAGCCTCCAGACAGAGATTTTGTCATCAGATCCCAAATTACATTGTTTATCATAGTCAAAGAAATGTTTTAAATAGTCTTTGCTTCCCACAAGTGGGTGTGTCTGTGCTTTTATCTTGATTTCCACCCTTAAAAGTTGGTGAGTCACTGGTTAGCTGGGGATCTGGGGCCCGTGTTCCTTTCCATAACACCCATGAATGATATTTACTGTGGATGGGATGACTATGAACACTGAGCTAAAATCATCCTTGCACTCTGTGTGTTTATATGTTCATATATGTATGCGGGGTGATACACGTGCATGGGTTTGGTGAGTGTGTGGAGGGCAAAGGTCAACGTTGCGTGTCGTCCTCAATTATTCTCTACATTTTTTTTTTTTTTTAATTTTCGAGACAGGATTTCTCCGTAGCTTTTTGGTTCCTGTCCTGGAACTAGCTCTTTTTTTTTTTTTTTTTTTTGGTTTTTCGAGACAGGGTTTCTCTGTGGTTTTGGAGCCTGTCCTGGAACTAGCTCTTGTAGACCAGGCTGGTCTCGAACTCACAGAGATCCACCTGCCTCTGCCTCCCGAGTGCTGGGATTAAAGGCGAGCGCCACCACCGACAGGCTATTCTCTACATTTTTGAGGTGGGGTCTCTCATGCCACCAGGAGCTGTCAGACTGGCGAGTGAACTGCCTAGGAACCCCACCCGTCTCTCCCTCTCCACTGCGGGTTCTAGGCCCACGCTACCACATCCAGTTTTTTTATATGTGGTTGCTGGGAATCATACTTAGGTGCTAATGCTCGAATGGAAAGCATGTTACTGAGAGCCATCTCCCCTACCACTCAAAATTATGTCTTTGTAAGATACTTAGCCGTGTGGCTTATGGCTTATGGGTGATAGGATCAGAGCAAAGGTCATGGAGAGTCTTGCCCATCTTGGGACGGAGGTCGAGAATAGCTAAGTGCCAGAGTGTTTACCTAGCATGTGTAAAACCCTCGGCTTGATCCCCAGGAGCACACAAAGGTATATGCGGGCACACATGAATACACATGTGTGAATACACACATACACATGTAAATAGACAGGCATGTACGTACACATATATGCATGCATACACACAAACACACACATGTACACACACACACACAATGTCAGGGGTCCTTTACTTGGCCAATGTACTTGACCAATGTCCATTCCCAAAATGGGCTTGCAGAAGTAGGCTAAGCAATAATCTTTCCAGCTCCAGAAAATGGAGTGCAAACTATTTTGTGTGTGTGTATGTGTGTGTGTGTTTATTGCTTGGGGAGGGAATTAGCAGTCCTGAGTTGTCTAGAGTAGCTGAGATAACACAGGGTTTGATGCGGCTCAATTTGGACCTTACACAACACCAACTGGGCTCTTTCAGCTAGGTAGCTGTTTGAGCAAATTCGCAGATGTGATATTTTCAAGGCAGCAGTGAGACCGTGGGTCACCCTTTTTTTTTTCCCTCCTTCTATCTCCTGAAGCAAGCAAGGTCATAGATCACGACGTTTTGGGGAACAAAGTCAGCAGCTTTGATCCTGGCATTCAGATTCTGTTTTCTTTATCCCTGTATTGCACCTGTTGCATTAAGGTCCTGAGCTGGGTCTGTGTTGCTGCATGCCTCACTTTTCTGACCTCTACTGACCTGGCAGCTCCCTAGTAGTAGCTCTTGAGGGATCCTGTCTTGAGAGCTCACTTCAGCCTTCCCGCCACTTCTGCAAATAAGTCTTTTTGTGTTTTGGAAGACACTCACAGTGGATTCTGTATTAAGCACCAAATTAACTTACATGGGAAGAAATTCTGTGCCTCTGTGTGTGTTAGGGGGATTGAATAAGGTAAGGGAAGATGAGGAGTAAGAGGTAGATAAAAAGAAGCCCACCTGTAAATAAATAATTAATATATATATATATATATATATATATATATATATATATATATGATATTGGTCCAGATAGAACTTGAAAACTCAAGAAGAAATGAATAAAAGCCTGCATAACGTTGACCTCCAGATACCTACTAGATTGTGCGCACAGAGCGGAAGGATTGAGTGTGTGTGTGTGGGGGGGGGGAGCTTTTCCATGATCTAAGTTTCTTCCCCCGGCCTCTTTCTTTGCCAAGGAAGTACATGAAACAGCCTCTCAAAATTATACCATTTATGGCTTGCAAAACAGTTTGATAGCAAATGATTATTTTGGTTTCAGTCTTGAGTAGCCTGGAGATTTATGCTCAGCACGGGGAAGTCATTAGCAGGTAGTGTTCTCCCACCTGAGGCTTGGTGATTAAAGCCATTCTCTCCCCCGGGGCTACGTTCCTGTTTCAGAGACTTCTCTGTCACAAGCATATGGGGGATTAAGAATTACAGAAGCACTCTGGGCTATTAAGCCTAGCACGCTGTTCTGATGATGTTTGCATTCGGCGGTGACTTAGAATAATCCTGGATATGAGGGCCCTTAAGAAAATTCTCTCATTAGCACATTTATGCACGTGTGTCTAGAGGTAGCGACTCTGAGCGAAATGCCAGCACACTTACTGGGCTTTGAGTGGCACTGGTGCCTCGGCACGGGTCCTATGAGAAGAGTACTCTCATAGGTTGCAAAGGAAGCAACCGTTTCCCTAGTCGTGTCTCTAGGTGGCCAGCCGGGACCATTATTCCGCCTTCTCTTCACATGACACTGACAACAGCTTCAGGACAGTTTTGATCTGGCTGGCCTTATCAACAGCTCTGGAGGAAGGAAAGAGGCTGCAGATGCCTGACCACAGCTGAGATCTTTTTGGGAAAGCTTTCAACTCTCACCATTTGGAGTATGATTACTCTGAATGCAGGCCGTAGAGGAGGTATCAGAGTAAGGTGATAAAATTAGATGGGTACATTGATGTGGTAGACTCAAAACAGTCACAAAGTCTGTAGCTCCTCCCACCAAGACCCTTTTCCTCACCCTTTGAAGCTCAGCTGCCCTTGTGACCAGCAAAACATTGGAGGGGTGACGGTTTATGACTTCTAAGCCTAGGCCACGTGACACCTTGCAACATCTGTCTTCATCCCCGTGGAATCTACTGCTGCATGAAGACCAGGATAGACCTAATGACACTATGTAGAATACAGATGAGCATCCCTCAGACCAGCAGTCCTTTTCCCCAGCATTCTCTCTGCCCCCAAATCCTGTCTAGCTACTGGCTGTTTAGCTTTTCTTTTATTAAACGAATCACGCTGGCATATACTCACACAGTGTAAAGGAATTTTCTACACGTTACTCTCATCTATTCTACAACAGGAGAAACTGAGGCTTGGAGAGATTCTAGAGAGTAGAGACAGAGATATGGCTTACTGCTAATGAAAACACGTCTTCCTTCTCCAAGTCCCCAAACACACTGCCTTTTATCACAATACATCTCTACCATGAAGAGTTTTGTTAACGAGCAAGAAGAATTTATAATGAGCAAATCTAACCAAAAAAAAGTGGAAGGATGCAATACTTTGCAAAAAAAAATTGCAAAGTACTAAAAATGATGAGGCAGCTGAATATAAGTCTGGGGGAGACATGATGGCATTTTGCTCTGCTCCTGCCTCAGACACTCTATATTTATAGCCTACGTTCTCATGTAGGTTGCTTCCTCTGGTAGAATCGAAACTGTGGTTCGATGTACTAGACAGGGGAGTTCACGTTTACTTCTTGGAATTTGTTCTAGGTAATTCATGCTAATGACCTTGGTCTTATGTCAGCGTTAGTCCCAACAAGTTCTGATTGGTCTGTGAATTAGACGGGGCCCATTTCATGGTCACCTGAGCTTGTAAACATCCCTGACTGTTTTCCTCCACAAAAACACCAGAGGGGTCCTGTTGTTCTTTTTTAAAAAATGCTCCAAGATCCCCGCGGCAGTAGGCAGCAGACATGCTGTAGGTTCCAAATGGTGGCGGCGGGCCATGTGGTGGCAGGCAGCAGGCCCTGGGAGCAGCCAGTCCCAGGCAGAAATGGCTGCCGGTCCCAGAGAGGTGGTCTGAGCGGTGGTGGTGGCGGGCCATGTGGCAGCAGGCAGTGGGCCCCAGGCAGAGACGGCTGCTGGTCCTAGGGCAATGGCTGGTTCCAGGCAGGGAGACATATGGCGGGCGGGCAGGCAGAAGACAGAAACATGGATAGACACGACATGCAGGGTGAGGTTGAATGTTTATTCAGGGGGTTATGGAGGAGGAAGGGTGAAGGGGGGGACAGAGAGAGAGAGAGAGAGAGAGAGAGAGAGAAGAGGAGAAGGAGACAGAGAAGGGGAGAAGCAGAGAAGTGGGGAGAGAGGCAGAAGCAAAGCTGCCTCTCCGAGAGGAAGATGGAAAAAAGAGCTCAGGCAAGAAGCTGAAGATCAGCCTGCCTCAGCGGATGGGGAGGGGAATGGGTGTGGCTTGTCTCTTAAAGGGACCAAAACCATAACATTCCCAGGTCTTCCTTATAATGAAAAGCACGTACGTCAAGGAAGCAGAAAAGGAAGGGCCCAAGATGGCGGCGGGCAGGTCAGAGGTAATGAAAGTGGGCATGGCTTGTCCCTTAAAGCGACAGGAAAGCACAACATTCCCAGGTCTTCCTTATAATAAAAAGCAGGAGACCAGGTACCACAGCCCAAAGGAACTGGGGCGGCGAACTCTCAAGACTGCTTCCGGCTGATTATAGGCGTCGTCTTTGGGGAGGGCACGAGAGAAGGCTGGGTGCTGGTCACATCCTGGCATAGCTGGTCTCTTTGCTTCTGACCGATGTCTGTGGCATGGGAATGTCTGGTGTCCGTAAGGTATTGGCAGAATAAAGAACAAAGTTAAATTAAGGGAAAAAAATTTTAGGACCAGGGAATTGAGGGGGATGTATCTGACCTGTTTAAGGTGGATTCTTTAATTCGGCTCCCTGGAACTCACGAGAACTCCTTGGCTTTGTGAAAACAGAAGTTTTAGACATATAATGACTGTAGCATAAGAGATAAATTTGGTTTGAAATTTGTTTGGTGAGGTCACCTTGCAAAACCTCTCACCAGTTTAAAATATATGTATTATTTTGTATAGAAAGAGTGAACAGGAATTGGGCAATGTGGACAACTCTGATGGGCCCAATCAGAGACAAGCCATTGCTCAAAACACATTTAACAGAGTTAGCATGAGGAGTTTAGTGAAAACCAAGTGAAGAGGCAGGGTAAAACCAGGAGAGTGTGGTCACGTGATCTGGCCCTCAGCCAAGATGGCGGAAAAAGTCACCTGACCCATCTGGCCCTCAGCCAAGATGGCGACCACCACGTGTAGTCTGCTCTGTTGGAGAGCCTGCCATGCCATAACAGAAGCCGCAGAGGGGAGGAACAAAATGCTGGAACCGAAAAAACCGGCCATTTTAATTTTTTTTTAAGGTAGTTGGGGCAATTTTGGATAGAGACTGATAAGTGTGAGGCATTTAAAGCATGAGGCCAGAGTGATAGGTCTGGATGGCTTGGCTCCCATGGTCAAGGCTGTGAAAACACCCGCAAAAACCGTGGCACCTCAAGCCTACAACGTTCACCCTTCCTCCTCCATAACCCCCTGAATAAACATTCAACCTCACCCTGCATGTCGTGTCTATCCATGTTTCTGTCTTCTGCCTGCCCGCCCGCCATGTGTCTCCCTGCCTGGAACCAGCCATTGCCCTAGGACCAGCAGCCGTCTCTGCCTGGGGCCTGCTGTCTGCCGCCACATGGCCCGCCACCACCACCGCTCAGACCACCTCTCTGGGACCGGCAGCCATTTCTGCCTGGGACTGGCTGCTCCCAGGGCCTGCTGCCTGCCACCACATGGCCCGCCGCCACCATTTGGAACCTACAGCATGTCTGCTGCCTACTGCCGCGGGGATCTTGGAGCATTTTTTAAAAAAGAACAACAGGCCCGGTGCTGGTGGCAGTCGTGGTGGTCGTGACACAGGCCTTTAATCCCAGCAGTTGGAGACAGAGGCAGGTGAATCTCTGTGAGTTCAAGGCCAGCCTGGTCTACAGAGAGAGTTCCAGGACAGCTAGGGCAACACAGAGAAATCCTGTCTCAAAAAAACACAAAACAAAACAAAAGACAAGCAAGCAAACAAACAAACCACCGGAGGGAATCAGGAATGGCTTTTCTTTTCTTTTCTTTGAGGATGATTTTCTCTATTATGGAGCAATCTTTTTAAAAGTTTTTTTTTAACTGGTAAAGCTGTGTTACAACCCCCTTAGTCTAAAAACACATGCTTTTCCTCTCAAACTAAACATAAAGAACAAGTTATTACTTATAACAGTCCATCAAATGCACATTGCACATATATGTCTCTGTTTCCTGTGAACAGATCCCAGGGTCCTCCATTTTTCCTCCAAATCAAAGGTTAGAGAAAACATATACCATGCAGTCATATCAGAGCTTCATCTCAGACAAAATGCCTCCAGGAAAAGAAGACTTAGAAAAGTAGGATGGATATTCTGTAAAGATAAAAGAGTCATCCACGGAAATACACACTGATTCTAAAGTTACATGCATTTAGTAACCCAGACTCCGTCTTACTGATCTCAAGAAAGTTTCTCTCTCTCTCTCTCTCTCTTTCTTTCTCTCTCTCTCTCTCTTTCTCTCTCTCTCTCTCTCCCTCCCTCCCCCCCCCTCTCGACAGAGTCTCTCTGTATAACAGCTCTGGCTGTTTGTTCTGAACTTACTCTTCAGACCAACTGGCCTCAAACTCACAGAGATCTGTCTGCCTCTGTCTCTGCCTCCCAAGTGCTGTGTATTCTTTTTTTTTTTAACATTTACTTTTTATTTGTGTTGTGTGGAGGTAAGGGGAGTACTTGTGGAGGTCAGAGAACAAATTTTGGGAGTTGGTTTTTCCTTCCAACATGTAGGTTCTAGGGGTCACCATACTTGGTAGCAAGCACTTTTATCTGCTGAGCCATCTTGCTGACCCTGTATATTCTCTCTCTCTCTCTCTCTCTCTCTCTCTCTCTCTCTCTCATTTTTTTGTTTGTTTGTTCTTTTGTTTGTTTGTTTTCCCAAGATAGGGGATTTTTGGTACAGCCTTGGCTATCCTGGAACGCACTCAGTAGACCAGGCTGGCCTTGAACTCAAGGAGTGTAGTCTCTTTTTAAAGAAATACATTTTAAAACCCATCATTAGACAAATCAGTGAGACAACATTGCTTGCACTCTATTGTCAAGGCTATGAAGAAACAGGCATCCATGGTAGCAAAATACATTGATATGCCCTTTTTAAAGAACTATTTGGCCACCAGCATTTAAAATGTCCACCACTTTTGGTTTTGAAACTCGACTTCTGAGAGTTTGTCCTCCTCACACACGAGAGAATCAGAGAAAAGTCATGAGCATCTTAGTAGATGCAGGAAAGGCATTTGGAGAAGTTTAACAACTGCTTTAAAGTAGTTCATAATGAAGTAAGAGTAAGAACAGTACTATCTAGTCTTGCATGGCAGGATATCTCCAGAACACTGTGGCTCAGAACCATTACAGCATGTCCCCCTCACACTGTCTGATGAGGGATTTAAGAGCACAAAAGGCTTCTGGTCAGTACTTTGGCTGGGTTGCAGTGACATCAAGACTTGAGCAGGCAGATCTGAGATGCAGGAGTATGTTTCACTAGTTAGCACTGGAAGTTGGCAGCTGGAAGTGACCTTTTATCCTCATCACAGCAGTTTGGATCCCCTTAGACACAGTGGTGGGCTTCCCCCAAGGTGAATGATCGGCCAGAGACTCTCCAGAGGGAATACGGGGAAACTGAAATGCCTTTGATGACATAATTCTGGCAGTCACACCTCATTTCTGCCACATCCGTTTGAACACACCATTGGGCCGTGATTCAGTGAAGGAGAAAGATTATACAAAGACGAGAATACCAGGAAGAAAGAATTCTTTAAGATCAGCTTAGTTGTGTTATCTATGAATGGGGATGGTTTTGATATTATGTATGTTTACAAAGATCCTACAACAAACACTGTACTTCACAGTGGTTTTCTGGGACTTACTGGAAGGTTTCTGTACTCTGATAGTAAGTCTCTCTAGTGATGTAATGAATCAAATCACACTAAATTAAAAGTTCAACTTTAATGAGCAAAGCAATTCCCAGGTGGCCTGATGGTGGAGGAGAAAACCACCCGGGGCGGGGGTGGGGAGTAGGGGGTGGGGAGAAACCACCATCTTAAATCAGCTGTAGGTGAGGTCTGGAATGGGAGGAGTGAAGCCAGGTGGAGCTTCCACCTAAACACTCATCTCTGGGACTGAGAATGAGGGAGGAAAGAGGGAGAGGTCTGATTAGAAAGCGAGAAAGAAAACGTGTGTGATCGCAGATGGCATGCCATTACAGAGAAATTCCCACGGAATCTACATGTATACCCTTAGACTGAAGAGGTAAACAATGCCTACATAGAGAGATGAATGACATTTGAAGCTGGGCAGAGCGGAGTGTGCGTATAACACCCAGGAGGCAGAAACAGGGGAGTCACTGGAGCCCAGGAATTCAAGGTCACCCCCCATTTGAACAAACCCCCAAAACCAATGCAAACAAGCAAAAGGGAGTTAATGGAATTTGTATCTACCAGCAATAAATAGTCAGACAAAAGAATATTGAATATCATCAAATAGAATAAATATTGTAATCAATTAAGAATGAACCTAACAAAGATGTGCAAAATATTTACCCAGATACCAGTTAAGGAGAAAAAGGAAATCTAAACAAGCAAAGGGAATGCTGTGAAAATTGAATTCTCCCTAAATTGATGTTTAGATAAACGTGAGGTCCCAGCAGGCTTCTTTGGGGCATGAGGAAGCTGAAGAACTGATCTAAACTCGATCTGGAAATGCAAAGGGACAAGAAAAGCCAGGCAAAGACACTGGAAAACTGATAGTACTAACAGCAAGATTCTGTTTGGCTACAGAAATTAATAGAGCACATACCTGGTACAAAGACAGATAAGTGGAACAAATTGATAACATCCAAAAAGAACCATCTATGCGAGGCTAGATCTATAACAAAGGTGCACTGCTGCCCAATAGGAAATGAAGGTCTTTTTATTAAGTGGTAGCAGGTCAACTGGATATCCATATGGAAAAATTGAAATCTGACCCATATATACTTAGAAATTTATTTCAGGTCGACTCTATCTTTAAATGTGATGGTAATTCAATAAATTTTCTAGAAGATAATTAGGTATCTCTTAATGCCCTTGGCGTTAAATGTAACAAAGTAAGTGTAGCGGTCATCAGTCCAGACAGGAAACTGACATATAATTCCCTTTCAGAAGTTTATTAAGAAAAAGAACTTGGAGGTGGGAGGGGGCAATCATTAGACAGAGAATGCTATAATACACTTAAAATTGCTTAATGGAGCCTTAGGGGAGACTTTCCCTTTGAAATCTGGAAAGGAAGTGGTCTCCCCTGCCAGTGTGTTCACTTTCTCTTTATATCAGATTTAGTGTGACTGGTTTTATGTGGAGGTCTTTGATCCACTTGGACTTGAGTTTTGTGAAGGGCAATAGATATGGATATGTGTGTTCTTCTACATTCTGACGTCCAGGTATGCCAGCTTTCTCTTTTCCGTTATATAATTTTCACTTCTCTGTCAAAAATCAGGTGTTCATAGGTGTGTGAGGGTTTTCAATTCGATTTCGTTGATCCACTATCTGTTTTTATGCCAATGCCAAGCTGTTTTCATTACTATAGTTCTGTAGTAGAGCTAGAAGTCAGGGCTGGTGATACATCCAGAAATTCCTTTATTCTATAAGATTGTTTTAGCTATCCTGGGTTATGTGTTTTTCCATATGAAGTTGAGTATTGTTCTTTCGAGATGTGTGAATAATTGCATTGGAATTTTGATGGGGATTGAATTGAATCTGTAGATTGCTTTTGGTAAGACTGCCATTTTTACTATGTTACTCCTACCTATGCATAGAAGATCTGTCCGTCTTCTGATATCTTCTATAATTCCCTAACACTTGAGCTGGTTCTCGGGAACCTATTCCCCATCCTGGGTTGCCTCACCCAGCCTTAATACAAAGGGAAGAGCTTAATCCTGCCTCAACATGATATGCTGTGATTTGTTCACATCCGCGGGAGGCCTCCCCCTTTCTGAACACAGAGGAGTAAATGGAGGGAGGCGGGGGGGGGGGGGGCGGGGATACAGGAGGAGAGGAGAGATGAAGTCAGGATGTAAAAAATGAAAAATTTTTAATTAATAAAAACTCTGGAGAGGAGCCTCACTGAGAGTCAGAGTGAGAAGGGATGTGTGAGAAATGGGGGTGCAGAAGTTCTTCAGAGAGAACTCCTAAAGCCAGTCCCAGGAACAAAGGAAATATCAGAGGCTGGAAGTTTGGGGGCCTAGCAGGAAGTTTCATGTCGTATGGTTTAGTTCAACATAGCATATGAAGCAAGGCAAAGGGAAAAGCCAGGTTCATACATTAAGAGCTGTTAGAGACATGGCACAGACACCTGACTGTCTCAGAGAGAACTGGAAAAAGGCAGAGCTTGCTCTCTTCAGGCTGTGGGGTCTGGCTTTGCAAAAGCTTCAAAGGGCCGGCCTGTGTTCTATCACTTGGAGTAGTCAAAGACTAACTACACTGGACAGGACTCAAATATGAATTATACATTGCCTTTATTACTGAAATCTTTGTAGGATGGAAGGGACACTAACGTTGTGACAAAGATATTCACAAAACTTATAACTGACTATTGACATTCAGAATATGGAAGTTACTGTCTACCCTGGAAGGATAGATAGCTCTACTGGCTGGGTTTGTGTGTAGATTTGTTACAAGCTAGAGTCAACAGTGGAAGGAGCCTTCTTGAGATCCAGCAGTAAGCATTTTCTCATCCAGTGGTCAATGGGACAAGGCCCAGCCCATGGTAGGTGGTGCCATCCCTGGACTGCTGGTCTTGGGTCTTATAAGAAGGTGGCTGAACAAGCCAGGGGGAGCAAGCCAGTAAGCCGCTCCCCTCCATGGCTTCTGCATCAGTTTCTGCCTCCAGGATCCTGCCCTGTTTGAGTACCTGCCCTAACTTCCTCCAGTGATGAACAGCAGTGCTGAAGTTTAAGCCTAATAAACCCTTTCCTACGGTACAACTTGCCTTTTGGTCATGGTGTTTGGTCACGGCAATAGAAACACTGACTAGAACAATAGCCCAACACACAAAGGAGTAAAAGACCCACAAAGGTGCTGAAGAGGAGAGTGTGAAATCCATATAACAGACATAATCGTTTACATAAGAGGTGTTCTGCCTTAGTAGTCATTTTACCCATCAGGAAAAAGCTGGGCAGGGTGGGAGGTATCTTCATGGGCACGCCCACACTGCGGCAATATATCAGACTCAGTTTGTACTTGTTCCTGTTTGTTTGCTACGTTTCTAGAAACATACTGTGTTTAGAAGTTCATTTTCATCTCAACTAACTTCATACGGACTTGAGGTTTGTAAGGACCCAAGATTGATTGATTCGCCCGTATAAAGCCGGAAGAGACCCAGCCAAGTGTCGCTGTCCCACGTGGGAGGCAACCAGCGATGCAAGGAGTCTCATTTCTTTTTCTGACTTCCTTTGTGGCCATGTGCAGCATCCACGGCAGAAATCCCTATTCTCAGGAGACTCTTATCCCTTCTGGAGCCCACAGGAAGCTCATCCGGCCTCTGGGTTTACGGTTTTAATCCCCTGACTGAGTGGTACCTCTGGTAGGCTTTGTTGGGGAGCAGCAGGTGGGTTTCATTTTTCACAGGCTTGTTGACCATGGCTCCCGCCCTCCAGTGTGGACAGTACTCTAACCCCCTTGAGCACTGGACACTACTGGAAACCTGATACGATCTCGGGACTCTTTGCCCAAAGGGGGTACTTTCAAAAGAAAATCCTGCTGTCTGTTTGAAGGATGGGGGTGGGGAAAGGACGCTGGGATAGACCCCAGGGAGTTAAAACAGCAGGGTTAGCATAATTGGTTTCTGTGCTCATTCGGGAACCCAGTTGGGATTACCTATTAAATTCCCCTTATAACTTTTAAGAAGTCTTTTGGGTTGTAAATGAAGCCGTTATCAGTCTAGTTAGGCAACACAATATCAGGCTTTGGAAGTAAAATAAGGGACAAAGGCTGTCATCAGAATGCAAATGGAACTCCCTGGGTGTGTCTTTCCGGAAGGTGTTAAGGAAGGCGGAAAACCGTTCTTTGAGGACGGGGAAAATGCTTTTCTATTATCAAGACACCAAGACAAAGAGAGACCGCTGAGGCTAAACTGACTTGTTTGTTTGTTTATCCACTGAGATAGCTATCTAGTTAGTTTCCTACCCCTTAGTTAATTGTATTGGTCTCTCAAGGAATGCTCTTTTTAAAAAAGGAGGTACGCGAGCCCGTCAACTTGAATCTTCCTCTCTGAATGAACCCACTCTAAATTTTAGCTCTGGTGATCCTTGCAGGCTAAGAGAGTACAAGAGATGGCATCTGTGCTACCTCTTCCACTTCCTTACCGACAAAGGACAAGCAGGGGAGGATTATTTGTGTGGCAAATTTATATTCAAATGTATGATTCCCCATCCCATACCACACAGCTAAAGAGGAATTTTGGCAAGGGGAAGGGGGAATAAAACCTTTGAAATTAATTAAAATAACAGCGCAGTAACCCCATTTATCCTTCTTCAACTAACTTATTCTCAGTATTTAATGCCGAGGGGCAATTTTAGAGGATGGACATGGAGCCTGCTTTTAACATCATCAGGTGCCTCTGTAATAACACACCTGGAACGAGCTGGCAGTTCCTCACACTGAGCCAAGCTGGTCACAGTGTGTCTGGTATCAGTGTCAGACAGCGAGAGCAGATGGGTGATCTCTTGAGACAAAGTGAGGGGCGCGTGAGTAGCTCAGACACACGTGGCTCCTCAGGATGCGGCCAGTGTGTCCGGTCTTTCCCCACTGCTTCCATCACCCAGACACTTGTCTGAAGAAGGTGTCTTGTGAGGAAGCCAGATCATTTGGAGCACCTTCTCAGCTTGGTTGGGACTTCAAAAACACTTCAAGAAGAAGATACTTCTCTTTTAAAATATCACAGCACAAAATGGGTCCCGACTTTGTAGTACTGGAGATCAGAAAGGTCAGAATGTTCTTAAGCATACCTGTACTGTGATTTGAATAGCGACTCCTCACGACAGCTCAGACTCGGAGGAAGCTGCCATGAAAGTTATGAACACCCTTGGTAGTTATAGCCAGACAGAAATCTTTAATCACCAGAAACAAAACCAAAATGCACCAAAGTCACCGAGAGTCTTTGGTGATGTCAGAGGAGACCTGGGGAAAGAACCCACAACACAGTGAGAGCCCTCTCTCTCTCTCTCTCTCTCTCTCTCTCTCTCTCTCAGCTTTGTGAGTTAAGAGTTAGGCACATCCTGCGCACCTTTTGACATTTCAAAATGATGTTACCATCTACAAAATTCACACCGAAGAACCAAAAAAATAAAAAAAGAAAAGAAAAAGAAAGAAAACAAGCAAGCGACCCCTCTCCCTATAGTGTTTTAAGTAAGTTTACTATATGATATAGGCTTCATTCATAAATATCCTGCTCTGCAAGAGGCTCGTGGCAGCCACATACACATGCCTGACAGAATTCAAAACAGATATTGGTCTTTTCTAGTTTACGATTGAGATCTGTGCAAATACAATCTTCGCAGCAATCATTAGCTCTTCTGGGGGTGGACACCTCGGGAAGCCTGGATGCTATTTTAAAAGACAGACATACGTGCTAATTGTTCTTGGAATCTCAGCATCCAGAGCAGTGGTTCTCAACCTGTGGGTCGAGATCCCTTGGAGGTTGAAGGACCCTCTCACGGAGGTTGCATATCAGATATTTACATTATGATTCGTAACACTGGCAAAATTATAGTTATGAAATAACAACGAAAATAATTTTGTGGTTGGGGGTTCCCATAACATGAGGAACTGTATTAAAGGGTCCCAGCATTGGGAAGGCTGAGAACCAGTGCCATAGAAAGAAGTGGCAAGAGGATTTTTGAGTTTAAGACTAACCTGGGCTATATGGTTTCAATATAGCTTGTCCCCTGAATATTTCATATTCCGGGACCTTGGTTACCAGCGAGGCAGTATTGAGGTGGTAGACTCTTGAAAAGGTGGGCCCTGTGGAAACTGATTAGGTCGTGCTGCTACCACCCTCAGAAGGAATTAATGGAGTTCTCATAAGACCAGGTTAGTTCTGTCAAGAGTGAGTCATTTTAAAGTGTTAAGGAGTAAGATTAGAGATGGCAAACCCATTGCCCACAACATGCTGGATGAGGAGAAGCTGAAATCACCTCCTCTAAGAGCAGAAAGAAAACAAGGATGTCCGCTCTCACCACACACACAAAACCTGGTATTAAAAGTCTCAATCACAGTAAGAAGAGAAGACAAACAGTAAGGGACATCTGACGAGGAAAAGAGATCCAGTCATCCGTATTCACATATTTTATGTACAGAAAAGCCTAAAGATTCTACCAAAATACTGTTCTAATTGATAAATGAATGCAGTAAAGGCATAAAACCAGCAGGACATAAAAATCCCAGGTTATAAAATCAACATACAAAAATTCCTAGCTGTTTTATACCCCAGTGATGAAATTCCTGAGAAAGAAATCAACAAAGTAATCAAATTAACAATAGGAAAACAAAACCCAAACAAACAACCAACAGCTACAGCAATAACAAAAAACAACCCCATAAATTTAACCAAGGTAGTGAGTGATGTCTACAATGAATATCCCCAAAATACGGTGCCTCAATCACTGTTCTATTGCTGTGATGAGACACCATGACTATTATTATAAAAGAAACTATTATAAAAGAAAGCAGTTATTTGGGGCTGGCTTACAGTTTCAAAGGTTTAGTCCATTATCGTCATAGCGGGGCGCATGATGGCATTCAGGGCATAGGCGAAGTCATAGCCTCTATCTTAGCTACTCTCCTCCTGCTGTGACAAAGCACCATGACCAAGATAGCTTTGAAAAGAGACGTCCCAGAAGGTGAGTCCCTGGCTGCCCTGGCAGGGAGAATGGCAGCAGGCGGGCAGGCGTGGCACTGGAGCAGAAGCCACGCATCCTAACCCTTCCCAAACAGCTCCACTTACTGGGGACGAAGCATTCAAATATATGACCCCACGCGAGCCATTCTCATCCAAACCACCATGCCCACGGAACGCGTTCTTAATTCTAGCCAAAGCCACCTAGGTTTCCCACTGCTCCCTACCTAATCTTTGGATGGTACGATGCCCCTATTGAAATGATAACAGTCAGGGGGTTTTCATTTATGATGCTTCAGTCTAGGATTGTGCAAGTTTACCGTGGTGCAACAGCCACACCCACTTAGTAGTCAAGAGGCTGTGAGTTCTGAATTTCCATCCTTTCTCAGGCTAGCAATAAACAGGAGGATATGATCACCAGTGCTGAGGTGATGAGCCATAGCTCTCAGCCAGTCACACAATCACTAAGGAGAAACTCCAGGGCACAACAGTCTATACGTATGCAGGGAGGTGGGTTGGCTGCCTTTGCAACCCAAGATGGATTTAGTGAGGTGTTGTCTCACCATGACTCAAGGTGCAGTTAGTTAATAAACAAGTTTCACGCTGTCCCTGTATCGTAAGTGTTTTCTCCTTGCATTTTCTTAGCTATAAATATAGTTCATTCTAAAAATAGCTTCTGAAACTCCAAAGAAACAGTGAAAATTAAAATATCAAAGGGAGAAATGCTATTCCTAGAAGCAAAAGCTAAAAGGTAATGCTTTCGTTTTAAAATTTATTTTAATGCGTTTTGATGTGTATTTTTTTAATTGTCACATAGTGATTATACAGATTTATGGGGTACAGTGACATTTCGGTGCCTACACACAATGTGTGATTATCAGATCGGGGTAATTGTCATAATTATCACCTCAGACATTTTAGGTTTTGTGACACATGAGAGACACTCATGGAAAATATTTCAAGGGATTCTAAAGGATATATATATATATATACATATATATATATATGCATATATATATATATGTATATATATATATATATATATGCAAACTGACTTTTCATAGCGGTAGGCAATCAGCTAAGCAGTTGCTTGACCACCGAGCAACATCCTTAGCCCATGAACGAGCATTCGGGTGGCATAAGTAGGGTCAGGTGGCACCGACCATTCTGTACTTGGCTTTGTTGGCTGTCTTTTTTTACTTCTTCAACACAGAGAAACACACATTCTCTTTTCATGTGATCAGCTACACTTTATTGATGCTCTTCAATACAAAAGCTTGCTTATTGTACCGGCCGAGACAGTGAAAGCCTTAGGCAGCTGAAGCAAAGCTTTTCCTTTGGCTTCTTCCATACTCCCATCCCCCCACCCCAGTTGCCAAGGCTAACACCCACTCTACACTTTCCCCGCTTTCCCCTGGCTCAGTCAAACAGATGCAAATGAATATTTCATATCCAGTCTCTTTGAACTTGCTTCTACAAAAATATAATTAAAGGCATTAGTTTGTAATTTGTGTGCGTCCTCCATTCCCTGTGACTTGACAATAAATAAATCAAGAATATTCCTAACATTTCAAGAAATATGGCTAGACTGTATTTTTCCTTCTTTTCTAAATTTTTCCTCCTCCACCCCAGTGTGTGTGTGTGTGTGTGTGTGTGTGTGTGTGTGGTTTCACAATTCCTTTTTGTCCTTTGTCTGTACTAGTGTCTGTCCTCCACATTCCCACTCATGTTCCAGGATATTTTTAGCTTTTAATCTTATTTAGTGAAGGTATCTGCCTCAGAGACTATGACTTGCTAGGTCCATGATTCTTAGAACAAAAGAAAATAGATAAAGTACCTCCAGAAGCCATAGGTGACTAAGCAAAAGCCCAAGGCCAGGTATCAGATACTTCCCTGTGAGCTGTTGGTCAGGAAGATCTCAGATACCCACAAAGCAATGCAGGCGATTGCCCGCCACTGCTCTTGGTTTTCCATCAGAAATGTACAGAAAGACCCTACTGCTGAAAGCATCACAAGCTTTGGTCACGAGAGATGAAGAAATCAAGCTGGAAGTTTCTTCCCTGCTGGCTAGCTTTCATGGGAACAGAAGGCAGTCTTTGGGGACAGAAGAAAAGTCATCAACAGTCTTAGCTGGCTGTGAACCCTGCGAATGACAAGGATGGCATGCCTGTCAAGGTGTGCCCGTTAGTGTAATAGTGGCACGAGTGTTAATGGGGAGGAACCAACTAATTTCTGATGAGATTGAAGGCCGACTCCATCTGAGGAAACTCACGGCTGAGATTACAAACACAGCTAAGGACTTGCAGCTGGGGTAGACATAAACTGTAAAAGAAAAGCCACTACTGTGTTTTTTTTTCTATGTGGATATGGTATCAAACTGTTTTTTAAATATTTGTTTTTATACCTGTAGTTTAATGCAGCTCTCAGACTTTATCAAAACAGCTTCTTGTTGCAGTGATAGTTGTGCAGAGACTCACACCCAAGTGCAGAGAAACCATTGAGTGCTCAGCTCCATGAGACATTCATTTTATAGACAGGCATCTTTTGGCTAATGCTCAGGGGACATGGAGGGAAAGGGACAGAAAGATGGTAAAAATCAGAGTTTGGGAACACTCTGAAGTATCTTCAGGGCATGACATGGCTAGTGAACTCACGCACTCAGAGCTGTAGTTACCCACACAAACCCTGAGCAAGATCGGGACAAAGAGCATTTCAACATAGGAAGGGGAAGGGCTCATGATTCTCCCTCCCCAACACATGAAAATAAAGGAGGACTATTAGAAGCTGGAGAGGGTTGGAAGATGAGAAAGACTAAGTTTATTATATATAGGCTGATAGAACAATCAAAACTTTTGAAAGTAATTTTTAAGAAGAGAGAGAATAGAAAATTTACGGGCCAACCATCTCTGCGTGTAGAAAGTCAAAGAGTACCTGTCTGCTCCCATAATAATCAGTTGTTTGTTTGGAGGCAGCCCAGGATGACCCTCTAGCTCGAGATTTAGCTGGGGAAGGCACTGAACTTTTGGTTCTCCTGCTTCTGTCTCCTCCATGCTGAGATGTCGTGCATGCCCCGCCATGCCTGCTTTATGGGACGCTATGCATCAGGGCTTTGTGCACGGTAGACGAGTACTCTATGAACTGCTGCTCCCATAATTGGATCTGTCTCATTTCCTGTGCTTTGACGCCTACAGGTTTTTAAGGAAAATGTTATGAATTAAGGAAAGCCTCCTTTCCTATAAATTCTGTATTAACCACGAGCTTAAAAAAAACAAGTTAGATAGAAATATTGCCTTTTGCTCATCAGCTAGACAGAGGACTCAGAGCTCCAGCCACAAAGAGGCTTCCTCCCACAAATCCCCAGGATGCCCGTGGTCAAACCCGAAGCTGTTCTCCTGACCCTGAGGAGTTATTCAGAGGGCTGTGGGGGTGAGGTATGGTGCCCCAAGTTCAGCTCTTCTGAAAGAGGTTCTGGTGGCCATTCGTTCTTCCCAGACTGACTTCACACAACACAGACTTCCCCCTTCTGTGAGGCTAGAGAGGAGGAGAGAGCTGAAGACGTTCCCTCTAACTTTCAAAAGGGAGACCCTCCAGTTGTCAAAGAAGGAAGACCAGAATGGGAGAAGGTGACTCCCCGGCAATCACACTCTGAAGACTGCTATCAAACAATGAGTTCACACTTCAGTCTGTTGATCAAAAGTGTATTGCCATTGTTGTAGTCACTCCAGGAGCATCTAGTCCCCACCGATCCTGAGAAAATGCTCACAGTGAGGACACCTCTCTCAGCCCTAGCAGAATCTGCCCCTCTGACAGCATGCTTTCTCCTCGAAGGTTATGTTTGAAAGGCCCAGGTGTTCTGAATGACTGAGACTCATGAATGTTCCAGAAGGACAGGGACAGGGTAATTAGAAAATAAAATCAAATGTTCCATTTTTTTTTTAAATCAGTGTATCCCATGGGAGACTGGATAGTTTGCTCTGGAATGAAAGTGTGAGAAGCTAGAGGGCTTTCCTTCTTTATATAATGATAAATAATATTCTAATGATAAGCTTTCCTAAACAAAGGCATGAACAAGGAATATCCCCTCGATCCTCAGAACCCTCTTGAGGATTGCGAGTCCTCAGCAGATAAACCCAGTGATGGTTTTGTAACTTGGGATGCTCTTGGTTGGGCTTATGCACACCTCCCCTCTCAGGCATCTGCAGCCTCACTCCTTGGCCCGTGTGCACACCCCTGCCTAAACATCTCTTCTAGCAATCTCACCATCTAGCACTGAGAACGATAAACACCCCTGAGTTCACACCCTCTGAACTGTACAAGAAGCTGCAAGGTCCAGTCCTAAGGCTTTCCAAGTCCTGAATGGCACATGACCTCATTTCACTGGCCTACATACACGTATATCCAGGGAGAGCAAATCGTTAGCTCACAGTCTGAACAGCTGTCCACTGGGGATCCCCTCAGGAAGGGATAGATTCCTTCACACTGCTCTTGACCTCTCCTGGGCCTTTGCCAGGCCTCGGTCACCAATGGCTGGTTTTACACTTATCTACAGATGGAAAGTCTCTTCCTCAATCCTTCTTGGCTGGTACCTCATTCTCCCACATTAGAAGACAGAAAAGGAAGATTAGGGAAGACAGTTTGCCAGTGAACTTCAAGTTACTCACCTGTACTATGCAGTAGAAAAATCTGGCTGTAGGCACAAGAACTTAAAAACGATGTTTTACCAGGCATGGTGGTATACGCCTTTAATCCCACCACTCAGAAGGCAGGGTCAAGCGGATATCTATGAAGTCAAAACCAGCTTGGTCTACAAAGCAAATTCCAGGGCAGCCAAGGCTATAGTAGGAAAATCCCATTCCAAAACAAACAAACAAACAAACAAACAAAAACAAAAACAAACAAATACAAGCTTCTGGATTTTAAAATATGATTTTAAAGCTGCTTCCTTTCTTCAGAGGATTAGCCCAAGCCTTGGTCCATTAAAGTCCAAGGTGAAGAAGCCAGCACATGGAGGGCCGTGGGACTAGGGTGGAGGGAAGAGGCCGAGGGAACCAATAAGGTGCCAGAGTTGTGAGTCCGGAGCTTCCTTTTTCCTTGGGGCTCTGCCCTTGCTCAGCTCCTGTCTTGAACATATCTCTTTCTGCTCCTCTGGATCTCAGTGTAAACACTGGAGGAGCTTCCCATTCCCCTCCACTACTATGATCCTGTAGCTGTGACTGCCACCTCTCCTTAGGAGCTGATTACAGAGCGGTGAGTCCAAACCAAAGTTACTGCCAGACGTGGTGGTACCCACCTTTAATCCCAGCACTCTGGAGGCAGAGGCAGGCATGTCTCCGAGTTCTAGGACAGCCTGGTCTACAGAACTCCCAGGACAGTCAGGGCTACACAGAGAAAATTCTTTCTTGAAAAACCAAAGGATAAAAACAAAATTACTCATTTGTAGAGGTAAATAAATAGCACCAAGTTAGATCAGAGATTCAAATTTAACTGCTTATTTATCTTCTTTGGCAAGACAATTCACATGGGAGTTCTGATTTTTATAACATTTTTTTAAATATTTTGATTTGCTTTTCACTGTGCTTTCTCTTGCATGATGTTTTATGGAGAGAAATGTGTGACTGGAAGGCTCAACTCAGTCCCCAAGCTTTCCCACAAGCTCCTTGTTTCAGGAACAGAAGGCATTCAAGAAGTCCTTCTGGGCTCGGATTTCCTCTCCTGGCAGCATGAGGCAGCTGCAAATGGACCCCAGAGATCTTGGTCCTCTAGGCCAGCTCTGTAAGATACGTCAGATACTTGTGACCTCTTTATTCTCAGTTCAAGACGCCGGCACTCAAAGTCTCAGAATTGGCCTTTTGCTTCTAGACAAAAGCAGTAGCCTCTACAGACACCCAGAAGCCACTGTAGTGTGTCAACAGTCTTCTCTAAGAGGGGTTATCCATGATATTCTATTCTAGCAAGCCAGATGGACTAGCTAGCAATGATCTCAATCATCGCAACACTGCGTTTTCTTCCCATTCGTAATCTCTGTAAGATCTCAATCATTGCCACACTGTGTTCTTGTCCATCAGTAATCTCCGTAAGAGTGCTCTTGAGAAGTTTCTACCTGTTCAATGCACAGAACAGTTTGCGTCCCAGCTGGCTACAGGCTCAACATTTAGCATTCAGGACAGATTTCTGGCTCTCTCTAGGCCAGGGACCATTTCATAATCTACATAGGGCAGTGTTTTTCTTTCTTGGGACAACAAGGATTTTTGTCTCACTGAGCCTAGATGCATGGAAAAATTTCAAAATAATCGAGTTCTTTGCTTTTGCTTAAGAGTTGCAAGACAATGCATGGAAAAATGCGCATAAGGCAAAATTAGGTAAAAGTGAGCATTCGCGTGTAGTTACGATCCTTGCTACCGCAGATGATTTGGCAACAAGGAACCGCAAGCTGTAGCCACTGTGCCTGCAAAGAGGACTGAGGCTCTCACAATCTCCATTTCACACCGCTCCATAGAAAATGTTTATTTGTAGTTTGCAGGGACAAGGCAGTGGAGAGTGTAGACTTGCACGCAGGAATTGCATTGCCTCGGTTGTGATGCCACGTGTCTGAAATGAAGGTGTCGGCAGGGTTGCTTCCCTGGGGAAATGAGGGGGAAATAAGTGCCCAGGCCTAAAGAGCAATGTGTACACGAGGGACACAGCATAACATACAAGACACCTGTCCACCCACACATGCACAGAATAGACATTTTTTAAAAAAGACTGTAGTACATGAATTTCTGGGGCATGCAATGCAATCCATACCCACACTGAATAATTTAGATAAGTCAGAACTATGTCTGTTCCAGTGCCATTGAATATTCTGATGTTTAGAGCAAGGCACACCACACATTGAACCCTCAAACATTTGTTAAATTAATAAATACACGTGGGTTATCCAAATGTGGTCCTAATGGGAGTATTCAGATGGGCTTTACACACAGTGTTCGTTTCCTTTTACAGATACTTATCCTTAGCTGTTTGAGAACAAGAGATGGTACTCTGAGTGATTTCCAGTCCTTAGGGCGGCCGACTTTGCAAGTCAGCATCTTCTCCCAGGAGTTCCCTCAACTGCCATCTTTCCAAGGAGGAAAGCTGACTGACACTTTAGTCTTCCCCATATCCGAGTCCGTTAGAGAGGATGCTGAGCAAGAGATTGATTTGACAGCAGAGCAGAGCGAAGAGGAAAGCTCCCAGAGCTGGCAGCCCTCAGTTCCTGCCTTGGAAATCCTGCCCTGCCTTTGATTTCTGACGGCGCTGGGGGTAGAGTGTCACGGGAGCATCTGCACGCTGCCACCCTTGGGAATGCTGCCCTAGCTGACTGGGAAGTTCTCGCAAATGTTTTGGGGACTTGGGGGCGGGGAGAGTCAGTTTTTAGATGTGTCCCATCTGGAGAAATTGTAGCCCCTTACGAACTGTGCGTGGATTAGAGGCCCAAGCAGTAAATCCTGTGTCATTCCGTTCTGTTTCCCCCTTAGAATTTCCCTGCATACAACGACAGATGGAAGAGATTAATGAGACATGTTATATTCACGAAGAACCAGGAGCCTCAAACGTGGCTGTCGCGCTCTCCTGCGCAGAGCAGTCAGTGGCTCCACGGAAGGTGGCAGTGCACTTTCCACTGGTGGTCCCTTGCGACGGGAGGACCCAAGCCAGGACGCAAGCCCACTTCGGACACCTGTACCCTCAGAACATCCAAATCACGCCCCGCAAGTTGTCTGAGAAACGGATGACTGTGCCCCCCAAACACGTCACTTGTTTATTTTTATGTATTTAGCTCTGCTACGTTTGAAGTGGGTGAGCTGGTCTGTGTGTGTGCCCACACAGCCATCTGGGTGAAAACTGGAGAACAGATTTCAGGCCCCTTGGTTTTTCTGTTTGATTGGAAATTAGCTCCCTCCTTGGACTCTTTGCAATGTTTAAGGGAACAGAAATGCCAAGGAGCGTGTTGACTGTTATATGAGAGAGAAGCTGTGCCTGGTGTCACAGACGAGCTCTTTGCCCATTTATTGGTTCACTTCAGTGATGGGAAATAGATCGCAGCTTGTTGGCACTGAGGTGGGCCGTTCCAGGGGTCAGACCAACACCCCAAACTCCAGTGAGTCTGAACACCCACACACTACCGGTTGAACTGTGCAGCCTGCTCTACCTGGCCACCACCACGTGAGCCCAAGGTCAGATCAGCAGGGGACTGACCCGTCAGAACTTAGGGTGTAACCAGGGGGTCTGTGTCTTGCTTAAAGGCCTAGGAACCGTTCGGCCGGGTGATCGCCTGGACAGCGTTCTTTTCAAGATGAATCTATACGGCCAGGGCTGCCCTCCAACTAGATGAGGCTGAGAGGCAGCCAGCATTTGCATCCCATCTGAACTTATACCCTTCATGGAATGCAAAGTGATCACTGGCAGGCTGCCACTTTCCAGGATGGCATTCCTGGAGCTTCTGGCATGCTCTACTCTTATTTAATGGCTCACAGAGCATAGAACTCTAGGCTAACTGTAGCAGGTGCAGCCCCTGTTTCTCTCCGGGCCTGCTTGGTGGCCGCTTGGTGGTTGCTGACAGGTCAGGGAGCCTCTCCCAAAGGCGGACGTGGGTTTATGCGGGGTCTGTACTCGCTTGCAACACTTCCCAGGGAATCTGGCTAATGTGGCTTGGAGCGAAGGAGGCCTCGGACTTCCCCCAGATTGGCGCCATATGCCTTAGATGACCTTTGAGTTACAGCGAGCTCGCAAATATTTTCATTATAGAATAACTATTTCTTAATATATAGAAAAACAGTAGGAACGACGTAACAAGTAACTCTATCAAAAGTCGTTTATTCTTTACCCTGCAATCTTAGCCGTACACCCGATGGCCCTCGAACTCCTTTAATTCATTCTCTCTCTCTCTCTCTCTCTCTCTCTCTCTCTCTCTCTCTCTTGCTTCTCTCCTCTCCCCTACCTTTCCTCACCATTCATATTTGATATGTTTCATGTACATGTGTTTTATATGTTTATTTTATGTGCGTGGATTCTTTAAAAAATTCAAAGCTGTTGTGTGTGCTTGGCTCTCTTGTTGGATCTGGTGCCAGGGAGGATCCAGACACTGAAGTATCTGAATTCACTGAGGTGGTGAATCCTGGGCCCAACATGCCGCCACCGCTGGATGCTCTGCCAGGGGCGCAAACACCAAATGTGGAAGAGATGTCCGCAGCCCTCACGTTCCCTTGGTCCACTATGCTGTGCCCTGTCACAGAGAGCCAGGACAGCTGACTAGGCTTACACCGTTGGCCATTTCCTCTCTTTTTGATTTCGGAGATCTCTCCATGTCATTTCACGCTTTTGCTCGGCTGCTCCTTTTTGACTAATATTGTAACTTATCCACTGTGTACTTATCGTTTATTTTATTCCCCTTTTGTTGCCTTTTGCAATGTTCTGCACTAAGTAGCCTGCTATCTCTCTCCTAGTGCACAGATGAATTCTCTTCTAGCGTGTGTGTCTAGAAACAGGACTGCGGGATGCAGTGACTGGATGTGCTCTTGCTGCCAAGCATCCCCACCTTCCGGTGTCCAAGGTCACATTCCTCGCGCCTCAGTGTTGTCGCACCTGTGTTCGCCAGTAGCCCAACGGTGGCTTTCTGTTATTCAATTCGCAAATACCTTGTCGTCTAACTTTGTGCCTTTGGGCTGAGAAACCACATTTTTATTCAATAAAATAGACAGACAAGGGCGGCAACCGCTGCAGAAGAAAGGTGTATTAAACCTAGACCCGAGCATGGTGGCTGCAACCAACTGCTGAGTGGTGAATCTAGGGTCCAATATGTCGCCATCGAATGCTCTGCGAGGGGCTCAAGCCCCAAATGCAGAAGGAATGTCCACACCCCTCAAGTGTCCTTTCCTCGCGCCATACTATTGAGAGAACAAAGACGGAAGGGGAAGACGGGAACTACTGTCGTTTGCTTCTTTAACGTTCTCCATGTTTTGTGCAATAAGTCTGACAGATCTCCCAGTCTTCAACTGACATGAGTATGAGTGCTTGCCTGAATGTTTGTCTGTGCACCACATATACGCCTGCCCGGTGCCTGTGGAGGTCACAAGAGGGCATTGGATTGCCTGGAACTTGAGTTAGAGGTGATTGTGAGCCACCATGTGCACGCTGGGAATAGAACCTGGGTTCTTAACCACTGAGCCACCTCTCTAGTTCCCATTCATTATTATTATTTATTTATTTAGGTTTTCCGAGACAGGGTTTCTCTGTGTAACAGCCTTAGCTGTCCTGTCCCAGAACTAACTGGTCTTGAACTCAAAAAGATTCACCTGCCTCTGCCTTTCAAGTGCTAGGATTGCCACCTGGCTCCCATTTCGTTATTTTTAATTGTGTGTGTGTTTTGTGTGGCTATGTGCTGGTAAGAGCCAGGGTTATTGGATTCCCTTAGAGTTGGGTCCCAGGTAGGGAGTTACACAACATGGGTGCTGGGAATCGAACTTGGGTCTTCCTCAGAAACAGCCTATGCTCTTAGCCACTGAGCCAGCTCTCCAGGCATGAAGCTTCTTTGGAAGAAAGCATTCTTTTGTTTTCTATCTAGTTTGTCATAGTGTGTACTTTCCTTCCAACTTGATCCAATCCCTCATCTGCATGTGTGTGTATTTTGTAAACAGTGTAGAATACATTAATATAAAAGCTTTTATTTTAAAAGTATTTGACCCTAGCATATTTTTTTTTAAAAGATGAGAAAATACTGAAGAGTAAGCAACGGAAAAAAAAAATCTCCTTTTTTTTCCCCCTCTCCAACTTCCAGGGTGACCGTCTGGCCATCTTATCAGAGGGAGTCTTTATGAAGGTGAGTGTATTTATTCTGTGTGTGGTGGCGTTTTAGTCTCTGTCGCACACCCGGCTCTTTTCTTAGAAATCCATCCACAGCTGCACACCAGAGCGTCCTCACTGTTCTGAGAGGCTGCATTTTGGTGGACATCAGGGCTGTCTGTGTCCCAATCTATCTGTCCCCCCTCCCAACAGTACTGGACTTTTAGGTAGTTTCCAACCTCGTCTTTTACAAACTATGTGGCAATGAATAATCTTACACAAGCGAGGGCACCCACCAGAGGCATTTCTTGAAGTGGAATGGACAGGACAAAGAGCTTAAGTTTTTCTAGCTGACTGACATGCAAATTTCTGGTTTTCCAACTTCCTCACCTTCTCAGCCAGGGGCCCCGTGGACATAAAGCCACAAAAGAGATTATTTAAAATACGGAACTAATTAAGGAACTAAAGCCGAGGAGCTAAGGAAGTCAAATGCGGGGGTTGGGGGAGAAAGTCTCCGGCCTTACTAGGCAGAAGTGCCAAAAGAAGCCAGGAGCCAGGAAGGAAACCAGGTCTCACAGGCCAGTGCCTCAGGAGCAGGCTCAGGCTGTCAGGAGGAAGCTGAACAAGGAGGCTAGCCTGAGGCTGGGAGGAGTACGCTTAGCTCCACCCCCTCCGTTTTCTGTGGGATCATCCCGGGAAGACGGGGTGGTCCTTGAAGGTTTGTGTTTTCTCTTTGCTCTTTAAGGGTTAGACTGCCTTCCTTCCAAAGGGTGTTTGTTTGTTTGTTTGTTTATTTTCAACAACATTGTCCCCTCCTTTTGCCCAGCATTCTTAATCCCAAAGAGAAGCTAAAATAAAACAAGATCCTGGAATCCAAACCCCTAAACCATCTTTCTTGTGCTCTCCTCCCCTCCTTTCTTCTCCTTGTCTTTCCTCCATCCCCCTCTCTCCCTTCTTCTCTCTTCCTTTCTCTTTGAGACAAGGTCTCATGTAGCCCAGGCCTACCCTTCCTTTCTTCCCTCACCCTTCTTTCCTTTCCCCTTTCCCTTCCGTACCCGCTTCTCTTCTCCTGCCCCATCTTACTCCTCTCCTCCTCCCTCCCTGCTCCTCTCCCTCTCTCCTTCCTCCCTCTCTCCCTCCCTCTTTTCTACGTTTATCCTCTGACAAAGGTCCTATCTTTGCTCCCTCACCTCCTCCGGCCATTGTTCCAGGCCTCAACGGATTCTCTGTTGTCAGAGGGCTTCCTTCTGTGCCTTGCTGGATGTTCAGAGGCTTCCTGGTCTCCCTCCAGATTCACACACCTGGTGATTCTCCATCCTTTCAGCTTAAATGGACAGCAAAACAAAGACAATGCCACAGACCTCATATGGCATACCCTGTGGCCAGCCCTGTTCCAAGACCTTTAAATATATGAACTCACTTGGGAGCTCATCTTTGGAATCCTCTTCACTGTGTTCTCCACCCCCCTCTTTTTTTTTTTTAACTTTTTGTGTGAGACTCCCCCTTGTTTTAAAATAATTTGTTTTATTTTTAATTATGTGTTGTCTGTGTGTGGGTTTAGCCCTGTTTGTGCAGGTGCCCATGGAGGCCACAGGTGTTAGATCCCTTGGAGCTAGAATTACAAGCGGGCATGAGCAGCCTCGTGTGGGTACTGGGATGGATCCTTGCGAGAGCAGTGCATTCTCTTAACTGCTGAGCTGTGTGTCTGGTCCCAGAGATCTTTCCGTGGTAAGCAAACATTTTTAGTGTAATGTTTTAATTTTAATTCTCTCCCCATATTTGTGCTTTATATATGTTTTTCTTGACCTTGTCAGTGTTTCCTTTAAGGATTGCTTAATAGTGATGCTTCACCCGGCATGATATACTTCAAGGGAATACTGAATCCTAATTAAAACATAACAACCTAAAACCAATAAACATATAACAACATTGTTCCTGGATATTGCCGCTCCTTGTGCCATTTCTATCATGATATTAGCATAGTAATACATATTGTAATTACTTCCTTACAAATATTGTTTTTTATAAAATAATATTTAAGGTTAAAAAAATCCACGGATATAGCTTGCTGATCACAGGCAGAGTTAGGACTCTAACCTGTGACTTCTTCCTCCAGGGCTTGAGGCCTTTCTAGCTTCTCTCACGGTGCTACCAAAGGTCCAATTTAATCATTTCAGTAAGGAAGCTGTCCAGATTTGCTGTGACAAATACAGAATCTGATACACGTCCCTAACCTCTCCTTCTCTCTAGCATTTAGCATGTCCACAGTAATAACATACCTTTCCCTGCTTTCTCCCTTCCCGTGTGTCTTTCCTCCCTTCCATCTTTTCCCACTTATCTATACGCTCACTATTTCTGTATCTCTGCCCTGTGGACCACACTCAGGATCCTGCTGGCCAAGCATGATGATGTGGGGATCCATCATCTTCAGTGTTGTTCTTGTTTGAAGTGACTACATAGTGCTGGGATGGTGTCTTTCATTTTAGGGTTCATTTTGACCTCACTGAAGGGTTGATGAATAGGTCCTGTGCTCAGAGAACATTTCCTTGTTTGTGTGAAATGATGGGAACTTAAAAACTAGAAAGCTTTGTGACAAGACTGTGATGATATGTTTATTTATCTGATCATATATTCCCTTCCTGCTTATGTGTCAGGTACTGTGTCAGTCATTGGGTGTAGGCAGACTTCTCTTTCCTACCTGCCAGTTCCCACATAAGAGACACGGAGTCTTAATTTTACTTATAAATGTTTGGCCAATAGCTCAGACTTATTATTAGCTAACTCTTACATTTAAATTAACCCTTATTTCTTATCTATGCTTTGCCACAAGACTTGGTACTTTTCTTCAGTACGGCAAGTCCATCTTGCTTTTCTCTGTGGGGCTGCTTGTGACTCCTGACTCTGCCCTCCTTCTGCCCAGCCTCCTCTGTATCTGGCTTTCCTGCCTATCCTTCCTGCCTAGCTACTGACCAGTCAGTATTTTAGTAAATGAACCAGAGTGACAAATCTTCACAGTGTACAAAAGGACTATTCCACTGTGCTTGGATGTCAGATAAATGAGAAAAACAGCATTCTCAGGGGCCCTTGGATATGCTGGGTTTTTATTCTGGCCCTGTTGTCTGTGACTGTTACATCCCTTTTACTCCTTGCTCTGGACAAGGTCTGAGAGTCTCTGACACTCGCTCTTGGGATGGGGAGTGCTGACTCTTTGGTCTCTCTCCTCATCTCTTAATCAGGAACAGGGAGGCTGTCAGGCAGCAGATGTTAGCAGACTGGTCTCAATTCAATCTATAGCGGCAGATAACATGGGGAATGATAAAGACCTTGTGTTCTGTATTCCTTGGGTTTCTGCTGCTTAGTCTGTTTTCTGCTGCTATGAGAACATAGCACAGATCAGTTTTTTTTTAATTTAAAAAAATATTTTTTTAAATACAATGTATTCTTATTACATTTCACCTCCTTCAAGTCCTGGATCCTCCCCATCTCCCTGCTCACTCAAATCCACACCCTTTCCTTCTTTCATTAGAAAGCAAACAGGCATCTAAAACAAAAACGATAGCATAAAACAAAATGAAATAAAATAAAAACAAACAATCCAGAGTAGAATAAAACAAACAGGAAAAAAGAGAAAAAAAAAACAAGTAGCTATAGAGACACATGAATTCACACATACAGAGATACCATGAAAGCACAAAACCAGGGACCATAGTATACAAACAAAAGACTTATAAAGGTAAAAATAATAAGCAGAAAGTTCAGACAAAGCATTATTGTGACAGGGCATGACAGTGCAGAGGTTCCTCCATCTTGTACTTTTGCTGAGGCATTTCAGGTTGAACTAGAATTTGACCTCCTTGACGGAGAATCCCGTGAAAAGTTACCCAACTTTATTCTAGGAACCCAAGGTCAAGTCCCAGCTAACCTACCCTAGCGCGTTAAATAAACTGCCTGCTTGTTCAAACCTCCCCCTCCAGCTAACCCCTTCTTTATCTCAGCTGCTGTCAATTTGCTCACTTATGTGAGACCCCTCCCTCATTCCCACTCCTAAAGCTGCAGAGCTAGGTGCCAGGACTTGGTTTCTGCCTTCAAAAGTCCCATGTCTGGACACCCAGGAACTACACCTGGGGCCCCAAATACCTGAGTGTAGTTCTAGCCAGCTGGAATAAAGATTTTCAGTTGGCTATAAACTGTGCTTGAGTGGTCTACCCATAACATTACGAGACAATAAACAAACAAACAAACAAACAAACAAACCTTCCAAAAATATAAACAACAGCCAAGAACACTACTTTGCATAAATATGCAGTTTGAAACCTGCAGAAGTCTATTTAGGGTCATTTCAGAAACTGTTGAAAATTTTGTTTTCATCCCCAGGCAAAATTTACTAACCTATTTGTTTTTGACGGAACTTAAGGCAGCAACCCAAACAAAAGTTTTTTTTTTTTTTTTTTTTTTAAATCAAACGTTCTAACATAGTACAGCCCAAAGATATGTTAATTTGATATTAATATACCAAAGACTGATAGTAGGAAAACGTGTCTTTGTTTTCCATATTTAGCCATAATGTTTATTATACAGGGGGAAAACTTGTTTGTAGAGTAAAAACACTGCAGTCAAGGTGTTGTGAGAAGGTTTTGTTGCGGCCGCACAGGGTAGGATATGCCCAGTACACAATGCGTCTGTTACAGTCAACGCAAAGTTACAATGCAGTCATTAGAAACAGCACCCGCTCCCAGCAGTGCCCCTGGTTAAAGCATACAGATTCTGAATTAATTTTTAGTTGTTACACATTCGAAAATCTCTCTCTGTGTGGCCCAAATTTTCAGTACCCTGCCCCCCACACCCGGTGTACTTCACAACACACCATTTAAGAAGTCTGTATTGTATTTGGGGTTGCATTTTCCTGGAGTCTTAAGTCCTGGCCCTGGTGGAATAGGTAAATTGCACTTGTCTGGGGAGATAAGGGAATGACTTAGCTTTCAGAACTCTTTGGCTGGTGAAATCAACCCCGGAGTGGCCTTTGGGTCCGATCTCCTTATCTGCCTCGATAGGATGATAATTTTTCATGTAAGAAGTCACTGAGATAAAGATGAGTTCACACAGAGGCCTTCTGAACAGAGGCTAATGCATTAGACCAAGGCTTGTATGAGTCTCTGAGCTGAGCATGTGACCCTAGCTGGTTGACTCTATTCCTTTAGTTCTGACTTTACTCCTACTGGAGATAAAGACCCGATTTATGCGGAGGCTGATTCTCACTGAAAGTCACGTCCAGGCAGTTATCATAGCATTGTGTGTAACTCAAAGTCATTTCAAATCTACCACCGATGGGAGTTGGGTAAATAGGTTAGGCCTAGCCATGCCATAGACAGCTATTGAGAATTATATTTTAAGATGGTATTTGGTAGAATGGAAAAACATTAAGAGATGAATATTTAGAGACAAACATTAAGTAGAAAAAAATCACTAAGCAAGTTATGATAGTGTGCCTTCTAATTGGAAATAGTATTAACATCTCTGCACACACTTGTCCTGGTACACTAGATGGAGTTCTAGGCAGAACATGCTGTCCACGGACACTCGACTTCATGGGTATTTGCTCATGCTGACTAGGGAGCTGGTGTCTGTGTGGTACACTATAAATCCCTTTCTCTTCCAGGCCTACGGCAAAGCTAGGGAGCTGGTGTCTGTGTGGTACACTATAAATCCCTTTCTCTTCCAGGCCTACGGCAAAGCTCTAGAAAAGGAAAGTTTTCTAAGTAGCCCGCCACAGAGAAGGTCAAACTCTTTAATAGAAGAGCTAAGATGAAAGGTCCCAGTGTTGGGGGGCAGGGGGCGTGTCCTGGTGACTTGAAGCCAAACAGGGAGGCTCACTAAATGCTAATATTCTCCCCATAATCCCCCCAAATTATAGCATTAACATTTGCATATATAATGTATGCATATAGGCACAATGCGTATTGATAGAGTTGTTTAACAGTCAGGGACTGAATTCCTTCTAGGTGCCCCAGCCAGGGCGCAACATGACCTCCCTGATAGGGTGGGCACATACAGGAAAAGGCCTGAGAGCAAACACATCCACTATCCACAGCTGGGGTTTCTGGCTTCTGATTTCCTACTAAGAGTCAACGTTTTTCAGAAAAAGAAAGAGATAACTTTTTTTAAAATTTTTTATTTTTATATGAGTAGAGTTGAAATCTTATCCCATGAAGAGATGATAGTTTGACACACTGGGAGGCTTCTGTCTGGGGACCAGCCAGCTGACTTAACCCACACAGAGAGGTAACTTTCCTCAGCAAATCCCACTTCTTCTCTGACCGGAACTTAGTTTGGCTCACGTGATGCCCACAGTCCCTCAATTCTTAACACTCTGAGGATTTCACAGCAATTGCAGAGACTTTAGATGGCGACAGGAATTTCAACAGAAGCAAATTCTCAAAGAAGCGGGTGCTGGGCCACTCTTCCCTTGTCCCTTTTTTTTTTTTTTTTTTTTTTGGATTTTCTAGACAGGGTTTCTCTGTGGCTTTGGAGCCTGTCCTGGAACTAGCTCTGTAGACCAGGCTGGTCTCGAACTCACAGAGATCCGCCTGCCTCTGCCTCCCGAGTGCTGGGATTAAAGGCGTGTGCCACCACCGCCCGGCTCCTTGTCCCTAATTTTGACTTTGAGTGTGGAATCCCCTCACTCACAAGTGGTGCCTTTAATTAATGTGTGTATCATCCAAAATTTGATTTATTTATTTGCTTACTTATCTTAAGCCTTCTAGAGGCTTCCTCTTCACCCTCGGCGGAGGTTGGGAGGCAGTGGTCTAAGACCCTCCCTTTGTCAACCATTCAATTGCCTGAATCAAACCGTCTTTCTGTCATTTATCCAGCAGCTAGTCTCAGGCAAGATGCAGCGTGGGGTAAAAAGGAAAAGTTTTGGGGTATTTTTGTCCCAAATGGCTTGCCTTATGTAGAGAGAGGTCATGCAAGCCTAGGGAGCAATCCTGGAATACCACCAGAGACCACGGCATCGCAGAGTGCTGTTCTGTTGGCTGTTCTGTATGGTGTTCGCAGAAGGGAGATGGTGGCGTGTGTGGGAGACCTTAGAAAGGCGTTTTAGGGGAAGCGGGACTTAAAAAAACCACGTAGAGGGGCACGGCATTTCTAGCAGAAGAAATAACGTTTGGAGGAAAGGTCATTAGTGTTAAGATTGCCAGATGGAGAAAAGTATGTGTGTGTGTGTGTGTGTGTGTGTGTGTGTGTGTGTCTGTGTACAACTGAAATCTTCACCTCGCAGTCTGAAGGGCTGACTCGGTGGTTAAGATATTTTAATGGTCTTGCAGGGGACCTGAGTTAGGTTCTCAGCCCCCACACTGGGGGAAGGACGCTCCTAACTGCCTATAAGTCCAGCTCCTGGGGATGAAACAAATGCCTTTAGTCTCCAAGGCCAGCTGCACTCAAGTACACATACCCCCCCCCACTCAGACATACACACGTAATTATATAATAAAAATAAAACCTTTTAAATAAGGACATTGTTTCTTCACTTCTTAGATATTTAGAGGCTGGCACGGACTCTGGCATTTGAGTCTTTCCTGGGCTGGGTTGTACAGATCCTCACTGTGTCACCTACAAAACAAAGCTCTTGCTGTTGACACACGTGTGTTCTGAGGCATCAGGATGAGAAAACCCAGCATCGTCAAAGAAAGGCGGCTCAGACCACTCGCGTCTCTTTATCTTTGCATTGTGCGCGGAGTAGTGTGGATTATTTACCTCTCATACGAATCATTCGCCCATCTCAACTCCTTTCCAGAAGCTACTAGCCCTGTAACTCCAGAATGGTTGCTAGTGGGAAACTGAGCTGCCCAAATCCTCCGTTCTGCTCCCCCCCCCCCTTCCCCAGCCCCTGCGCACGCGCATGCGTACTACTCGGAACAAGCTCGGCTAAAGTGAAGGCAGTGTGCTTGCACCTTGCTAGCACACTGGAAACAGCCCAGTCCCTGTTTGCGAGGTTATCAATCTCCCGAATGTGAGGGGCGTCTTATCTTTCCTTAACACACACACTGTAGGTGAGGGGTTACATCTGTCCTCTGGGGCACCAGTGTGCGCGACATCGATTTTATGCAATAAAGGGGAAGGATTTAGAAATGTGTTCCTTGCCATTCCTGTTTGCTTATACAAAATAAATCCCTTTTGTTCAAGGGCGCTGAGAAGAGGTAATTTGCTTCAATTTAGTTGCTCACTCAAACTCTTGACCTTTCTACCAATCATTCCTGGCCCCGGGGCGACCCGAGGGGTTGAGTGGGACAACTAATGCCGTTTGAAGGGTGGCCCATGACGCAGATTGTGATATTCAGCAGAACAGCTACTTGGGTATGAGTCCGTTCCAAATGGACTCTTCGTGTAAGTACGCTGTCCATATATTACCTCCTCTTTGTCAAACTTGCTTAAAATAGGTCCACAGGCTGGCACCCACTGCAGCCTGAAGGCCTGGCTGCATCACAAGCTCTTAAAGGGTATGGAATTCTGTTTCATCATGTATCCATTTTTGGATGCATTAGGGCTGATGCAGGCTTCAGTAATAAATAAGTAAATTTTTCTTACTTTGTTCTCAGGCAGGTATAAAAAGCATCTTGTAGCCATTATATAAAGCTCCATCTGACCAGCATCAGTGAGCCTGTGTTATTTTTTTTTATTTTTATTTATTATTTTTATTATTTTGTTTGTTTTTCAAGACAGGGTTTCTCTATGTAGCTTTGGAGCCTGTCCTGGAACTTGAACTGTAGACCAGGCTGGCCTCGAACTCACAGAGATCTGCCTGCCTCTGCCTCCCGCGTGCTGGGATTAAAGGCATGCGCCACCACCACCTAGCTCACACCCATGTTCTTTCTCAGAATTAAAGCACACAGGCTTGACAGGCGAAGAGCTAGTTCCAGGACAGGCTATAAAGCTACAGAGGAACCCTGTCTCAAAAAAAAAAAAAAAGTGTGTGTGTGGGGGGGTAACATGAGTGTGAACACAGGGATGCCGAGTGACTCCTAAGAATAAAAAGCAACCATCTTTTGTGATCCTTTAAAAGTCCTACCTTCCCAGCTGGACTCAACCTTTAAACTACCTGATGCCTGGGCCCAGCATACCCAAGTGGGTGATAGGGTAGCTGCCTGAGGGAACACAGGCTCTGGCTTTTAGGTCAGGCCTGTGATTTGGCAGGGGAGAACCCGGTTTGGCAAAGACCATGTGTTTCTTTTGTCTGTATGGAAGCTAAGGACGAGAATTAAGGAACATAAATTCTGAAAGATTAGATTGGATCAGAACAAGGCAGCTGTTGTTTTTGCCAGAGTTTAAAGGGCATTGCAAAGGCCACCGGACCCATTTCTGTTTCTCTTAGGCATTTCCCCCTTTCTCATTGAAGACTGTTGTGCCTGTCTTTCTCATGCTGCCCCATACATGTGTCCCAAGACAGAGAAAAGGAGTGTCTAGACTTTGAAAAGGCTGGACAGCCGTTGTACTGGAGAAGTGGTCCCCAGGGCTCATGAAGCTCAGAAGCTTGAGAGCCTGTCAAGTTGCCTGGCCTCAAGTGGACTGGTAGGGCATTTCTAGAAAATGGTGAATTTCTAGCATCTCTTTTTCCTTCCCTTCTATAATACTCATGGTTTTATACTCAGGCTGACTAAATGGACATACAAGGTGAGCTTCCCAAGTCTGAATGTCTAAAACCCAAAGTTAAAAAACCCCAAGTGTCAATGTGCTGCCTCAGGTAGGACATTCTGATCTCTACTCACGCCATGAAGAGTCACCGTCAGACTACAGTGTCGCTGGAAACGTGTATAAACCCACCTCGAGGCTCACGTTCACAACGTGGGCTCCCTGATTAGACTCAGGCCCCGTTCCCACCGTATCTCCTTATGAATATTCCCAACTCTGGAGAAACCTGAAATCTCAAGCACTTTTGTTCTTGAGAATTTTGGGTAAGCGATGTTCTCCCCATGCTGGCTTTTCTCACTTTGACTTCTGAATATTACTGAAGGGGTCACTGTCTCTCCAAGTGTGGCTGTCTTCCTCTGGTTTGGAGAGGAAGGCAGCTCCTCATCCTGTGTTTCTAGGACTCTTCCTACAGCGCGGTAAGTCTCTCTAAGGCTGCCAGATGGGAAGTGTCCAGTTGGAAAAAGGGGGCAGGAAGCTGGAGTTTCTAGACGAGCTGGGTGACATGGAGCCCTCCTTCCTTCCTTTCTTCCTTCCTTCCTTCTCTTTTCTTTCTTTCCCCTCTCCTTCCTCCCTTTTTCCTTTCTATTTTCTCTTTCTCCCTCCTCTTCTCTTCTCTCCCTCCTTCCTTTCTTTCTTTCTTTCTTTCTTTCCTGTTTTTTAAGACAGGGTTTCTCCAAGTAGTCCTGGCTGTACTGGAACCAGCTCCACTCCTTAAACCAGAATGTGCTTTGGGTAGGGCGGTCGTGGTGCACACCTTTAATCCCAGCACTCAGAAGGCATAGGCAGGAGGAGCTCTGAGTTTAAGGCCCGCTCAGAGTGAGTTCCCGGGTAGCCAATGCCACATAGAGAAACCCTGCCTAGAAAGGTGTAAGTGTTCTGGGATTTGCCTTCATAGAATGGCAGCTGTGGACAGAACGTCTTAGGATGCTGAGCGACTTCCTTTTATCCAGAGACTATTCTTGTAACACCCCTTTCAGTGCTACTTTCCCCCTGGTCTTTCTGCTACAGCTCGCTATCTTTTTCATTGATTGACAGCTGTGGAAGTTGCCAGTGCCCCCGAACCAATGAATTTGCAGCCACGCAAAGTTCTTTCATCTCAGAAAAAGGAGGCAAGCGTGGACGAAACAACACCACAAAGTCGGAGGCGTGCGAGGGTTCTCCAGCAGGTGTGTAGGGCAATCCGAGCATTAGGCTGGCATAGTGTGCATAAAGGAGGCTTTGCTCTCACCAAGTCAGTAGAGTCCATGGGTCCGCGGGCTCAGACTACGATCCAGTGGGCACGTGGCGGAAAGGGTCAAAGGCAACAGTGGAAGGTTCTCATTTCAGCCCCAGTAAGCAGGAGCCTGTTTGCCTTCCTGTTTGTCCCCTCAGTGGGGGAGCGGGAGAGGAAGGAAGGGTGGACTAGAGAGGAAAATCCCTGGGGTTCTCTTCCGAGGAGGCAACCCGAGTCCTGTTGTGTTGTAAATGGCGGAGTAAGTCCCCCTTGCGAAATTCCACTGTGAGAGGTAGATGAGATTAAAGAACTGATTATACACCAAAGACCCTGGAGTTTGGGGCCACGTGGAAGGGGCTCCCAGAAAGCTGGGGGGCGGGGATAGAAAAAGAGAGGGAGAAGAGGGCGGGGAGGGGGAGAGAAGGAGAGGAGAGGACCCTGGCCAAATGCTTTTGTTGGAAGTTGGGGGACTCCACATATCCTAAGGCTTGAGGGACCTTCACTGATTCTTTTGAATGTCTCACTAGATTAGATCAGTCAAGAGCAAGCAGAAAGGGACATTTGTGGCAGGGACAGAAGGGCGTTATCACACTGGGGGCCCCTGCGTGTTGGAAGTCTGAATGAGGTGCGCACGGCCTGTCTGTGGGACCGTTTGAGGCATCAGGAAAGTAGGACGTTTCAAAACTTAGAACCTTCGTCTTCTGCCTCAGTCGGTCGGAGGTAGAATTCTTCGGGCTTCACCTGGGCTTTGTATTAAACACACCCGCTGGCAAGTACGGTAGGGGATGCAGTGGGTGAGTGATTGCGGGTGAGGGAAAGCTGGAATGCCTGCAGAGTGTTGCCTTCTGCCCAGATACTTGCAGTTATTGCGAAAATGCAGAGCTGCAGAGCAATTTTCAAATGCTGCAACCGAGCCAGCCCCTGCTAGAACACGCACGTAAGAGCTGAAGGTCTATCTAAGCGTTCTCTGTGGTTTTAGAGTAACCTTCCAAGTGGAGAGAAACTTGCGTAAATGGGAGGTGGGACACCGGGACTCAGGTTATCTTGGAGAGCAGAGGAAGGATCGGATCCTCGGGGCTTTCTTCCTCCTTAAGGGGTAGGCTGAGAGAAATGCCTTTCTTTCGCCGAACTGCACCTTCTGTTTGTTAGCAGTGACGGGGATTGAACCAGGCACCCAACACCCGGCGTCACCAGAGAGCGCGTTTGCTGGCTCCACCCCCAGCCCTTCATTGACGATTAGCGGCGGGATTCAGACCCGCCCTGCCCTAGACTCCTACAGGTTTTGTTCTCTCTCCTGTAAGCCCCAGGTGCTTTTGTGAATTGAAGATACTTCAAATTCCCTACTAGCCTTTATTAAAACTTAAATTGTAGGACCGTGTTGGGAAAGCATCTCGGGGAAGCCGGTGCAGGTCTGGAGAAAGGGTTACTGTGGAGGCTGTAGTTGATAACACTCGGGGACAGGCTCCCAGGAGTGACTGATTTTACTATTACGTCTGAGCAGGTGACCTGGACAGCCACAGCACCTGCACTGGCGGAAGTCAAATTCATCTGGATGACTAACGTGTGTGTCGCTCCTCTTAGGTGCCAGGCACCTGCTAAACTTACCTACACAGCTGTCCTGGCAAAGAGGTGTCTCAAGGATCGCTGGTCTCGGATGTTTTCCTTCTCTAAGGTTTAAATTACATTTTAGCGTGTTTGGTTTGAATGTGTCCGTGTGAATTTGCCAGGGTAGGCATGTGGGGACCCGAGGACAGCTTCAGTCTTTTCCTTTCACTCAGCCATTAGGCTCTGTGACATACACTGTCACCTGCTAATCCATCTCAGCGCTGTCCCCTCAGAGAGTTTTCAGTTTAGCTCAAATGGCAGAATTTTAAACAAACGTGCCGGCAGTGAGTATGTCTTAAGACCCGCTCATCCCTCATTTCTCAGTGTAAGGTAGTGCTGGACCAGAGGGTCACTGGAAGCCATGTGGCTTTGGCACATAGAATATGCTGGGCTTCCTACCCTAGGAAAGGGACAGTGAGCGCTCACGGTCCTTCAGTGACATCATATGTACTTTTTGCAGTGCCAGGGCTTTGAACTCAGGGTCCCCAGTCTTACAACTTTTTTTTTTCTTCTGAAGCAGAGTCTCACGTATTTCGGACTAGCTTCAAACTAGCTGTGGAGGGCTTCCCCTTCTGCTCCCGAGTGCTGTGGGTGTAGGGCCTGCACAGCCATCCCCAGTTTGTATAGTTCTGGGGTACAAATTCTGTGCTTTGTGCACAGCAAGAGCTTTGCCATCTGAGCTACGCCCCAGCTCATAGGAGGGAAGAGCAAACCCTCCTGGCTAGATGTGGCTTTTCTCCTATCTTTCCTGGTCTGTAACCGAGTAAGACACATTCAGATGGCTGTGTCTGGGCCTCACCTTGAAGTCCTGAGGATGTCTGGGTTTGTGCTGAGATATCCCACTGAATTATTTTCTTCTCTTGCCTTGCCTCAAGTTCTTTCCTTTACCTTCTACATGTATATGTATACATATATTACTAATATACATATGTAGGTATGTACACATGTATTCTTCACCTTTTAGGACTAGCTAGAGTTCAGCCCAGTTTCAGAGGGCTGGTGGTTTGGATTCTGCCCTAGAGTTATCCATTTATTTTAGTTGTGATGGGTGTACGCAGCAGTGTATGGGACCAGTTTTAATCACCTTGTGAGCATTGACTCTGTTTGTGACATCCCAGTTCCGTACCCAGTGATCTCAGCTGGACACTTTGGACTCGGCCATGCCGAGAGTATTGACATTGCAGAAAATGACCATTGCTTCAGATGAGTGTGTTAGGGAAGAAGTACTGGGGGAAGATATTACCAGCATGCCCCTGGGCCTTGGCTTCACTGTACTTACCTAGGGAATTCTCCAGGGGTGGTTCTTGCCACCTGGGGAGACACACACACAGGTGACAGAACGAAATTGTTAACCACTGGTTGATTTAATACCTTTACTTGGATGGTCACAGGTACCCAAGGCAATAAAGCTAAAAGTATCTCAGTGTCCCTCCACTCAAGACAGTGGCATTCAAGTCACCTGAAATCGCCTTGCTCTCAGTCTCTACCATCATACCCCCCTCCCCCACTGTCCAATCAAATTAGCCCTTGAGTCCTGCTGACTGAGCCTCACAGGGAACTTACGTGATCTATAGGCATGTATCAGCACAGCACTTCCCCCTTATCTCGTGCTGGTGGCCACAGTCTCCTAACCTCCTAAGAAGTCTCTTCTGATGAATGTACTGTCTCTTCCCGTCCATCTTCCTGTCAGAATGATCTGCTCACCTCAGTTCTGGTGCTGAGCCCTTCACCGCACCACCTCATCCCATCGCTCCCCACTTCACGTTAGCTCTTTCCATCAGCTGAGGTCTGTACGTTGGCCTCAGAGACGGTCCCTGGGACTTCCTTCCCATTCCCTCATCCTATAGTCTCACAATGCCCAGAATGGACTAAGCTCTGTCTGATGTCCAGCCTCTTTTCTGGCGCTCTTGTATCCAGCCTCTCTCTGAGTGTCAGGCTGACTCCTACAGCTGCCTCTGCACCTGAGCTCAATGCCCTTCTGCAAGGAGACTTCTAATAGCCCCTAGCAGCCTGGGCAACTCTAGGCGGAGAGAGGCAGGTGAAGATAGTGCTGTCCCAGAATGCACTGTGCGGTGGGCTTAAGAATCTTATCTGTGGCGTGTGTGCGACCTTCTGTGTTTACATCACTGGACTGGATGCTTTTTCCTCTGCTCCGGGTTGTGTATCTCAAACTCTTGTTTTATTTATTTATTTATTGGATTTTTCGAGACAGTTTCTCCGAAGTTTTTGGTTCCTGTCCTGGAACTAGCTCTTGTAGACCAGGCTGGCCTCAAACTCACAGAGATCCGCCTGCCTCTGCCTCCCAAGTGCTGGGATTAAAGGCGTGCGCCACCGCCGCCCGGCTCTTGTTTTACTTTAAGACAAAGTCCTTTCTGTGCAGCCCAGGTTGTCCTCAAAATCCTTTTGCCGGCTCTCTGCTCCTCCCTGTTCTAGAGACAGCCGCTTCTTTTCGTGCAGTGCCAGCCTCGTTCCAGAGACACGATGGTGAAGGTCGGAGTGAACGGATTTGGCCGTATTGGACGCCTGGTTACCAGGGCTGCCTTCACTTCTGGCAAAGTGGACGTTGTTGCCATCAATGACCCTTTCATCGACCTCAACTACATGGTCTACATGTTCCAGTATGACTCCACCCATGGCAAGTTCAAAGGCACAGTTAAGGCTGAGAATGGGAAACTTGTCATCAACGGGAAGGCCATCACCATCTTCCAAGAGCGAGATCCCGCCAACATCAAATGGGGGGATGCCGGTGCCGAGTATGTTGTGGAGTCTACTGGTGTCTTCACCACCATGGAGAAGGCTGGGGCCCACTTGAAGGGTGGGGCCAAGAGGGTCATCATCTCCGCCCCTTCTGCCGATGCCCCCATGTTTGTGATGGGTGTGAACCATGACAAGTATGACAATTCCCTCAAGATTGTCAGCAACGCTTCCTGCACCACCAACTGCTTAGCCCCCTTGGCCAAGGTCATCCATGACAACTTTGGCATCGTGGAAGGACTCATGACAACAGTCCATGCCATCACGGCCACCCAGAAGACTGTGGATGGCCCCTCTGGGAAGCTGTGGCGAGATGGCCGTGGTGCTGCCCAGAACATCATCCCTGCGTCCACTGGCGCTGCCAAGGCTGTGGGCAAAGTCATCCCAGAGCTGAACGGGAAGCTCATGGGCATGGCCTTCCGCGTTCCTACCCCCAATGTGTCCGTCGTGGATCTGACATGCCGCCTGGAGAAAGCTGCCAAGTATGATGACATCAAGAAGGTGGTGAAGCAGGCATCCGAGGGCCCACTAAAGGGCATCCTGGGCTACACTGAGGACCAGGTCGTCTCCTGTGACTTTAACAGTGACTCCCACTCTTCCACCTTCGATGCTGGGGCTGGCATTGCTCTCAATGACAACTTTGTAAAGCTCATTTCCTGGTACGACAATGAATTCGGCTACAGCAACAGAGTGGTGGACCTCATGGCCTACATGGCCTCCAAGGAGTAAGAAGCCCGCCCTGGACCACCCATCCCAGCAAGGACACAGCAAGAGAGAGGTCCTCGGCTGCTGAGCAGTCCCTGGCCTAACTAACCCTTAACACTGAGCATCTCCCTCACAGTTTCCATCCCAGACCCCCAGAATAGCAGGAGGGGGCTTAGGGAGCCCTACTCTCTTGAATACCATCAATAAAGTTCATTGCACCCCTCTTAAAAAAAAAAAAAAAAAAATCCTTTTGCCTATGCCTTCCAACTGCTATCTCATACGGCAGAAGGACAACAAAAATCCTTTAGGAGTGACTCTGAGGAGACCAGAGTTTAGACTCAGTAGCAGGTACAGTGGTATATTTTGGAGATCGCTGGCATTGAAACACTGTCTTGGGTTCCCATAAACTAAGACCACATGGGCCATCTACAGGTCAGTTCTTTCTGATTCTTTACAGCTATGGACAAGGCTTCCATTTTCTTCCAAGAGTCTGTGCAATTAGGTTGAAAAGTCGGAGCTGGGCCAGGGATGCGGCTTTTGTGGTCCAGCACATGCTTAGCAGGCACGAGGTGCGAGGTCCCATCCTTGGCACTACAGAATGAAAATAAAACTCAGGGCTTCTCCAAGACTGGTGTGTGTGGGGGGGGGGGGGGCGCCAAGTTTCTCTATGTGGAACAGATGCACGGTACATTTGGGATATTGCTGTTACAGTTAGAAATGGTAACATCAGAGATCCGATTTGTTTTAAAGGATGAACCCCGGATTAAAACGAGAATGGATCCGGTATAGCCAGAGAGCAGTTGAACCAAGGAAACAAGACAGTGCTCCCAACTACAGTGACCAGAGAGAGGTAGGGCTGGATTAAGGTGGGATTGCTAGACCCAGCCTCTTTCCTCTTCAATGCCACTTGCCATCTGCCACCTCACAACGCCTGCCCACACTCGGTGGTTAAAACAATTTCCAATTGCAATCCCCTAAAATAAAGCTTAATATATTCACATCTGGCGGTTTTCCTGCCCTAGTTTATGCTTAGCATTGGCCTTCATTTTAGCAAACTATTCTGTGATTGCTTTGTGTTGCTTTGGAAGGGTTTCTGGATGGGGATTTGTGGCTCTGTTTGATTGCATTGTGATTGCGTTTGTGAGTGACAGAGCAGCGAGGGAATCTGAAGTCTGTTTTTATCTCGTGTCTGTGTGGGGACCAGCCCTGGCTGCACATCAAGAATCAGCTGAGCAAGCTTCTAAAGTGCAGATTTCTGAGCCCTGCCCCGGACTCAGAGAAGGAAGACCCAGGAAGGAGCAGGAGGTTTAGTTGAAGAATCACCCCAGGAGGTCAGTGCATTGACCTAGTAGACTGCTTGTGAACTTGGCTGTTTGGCAGGTTGAGCAAGGAGGATCTTTGCAGTCCAGGAGTTCAAGATCAGTCCAGGCAGCCTATAGAGGGGCCATCTCTTCCAGTGTGCAGCTAGGACTGCTAACTCTGGTCGTCTGTTTCAAGTTCCATCATAAACATTCAGTACAGGAGCTGCTGAAGAAACCCTCCTTTTGGGTTGGACTTGACTCTGAGTATTCAGAATGTTGAAACATCCGAACTTACCATAGATAGATCGTGAACACAATGGCTCAATGATAGCAGTGTTTAAAGGAACAATGGACGGCTTTGGTGGAGTGCCTAGCGAGCTTGTGTGAAGCCTTTTAGTCAACTCCAGCTCCACAAACGCCAGCACTCAGAAGCGGAGGCTCGAAGAACAGACTTCCACAGCCATGTTTCGCTATGTAGTGAGTTCGAGGCCAGTTTGTAATATGTGAGACAAATAATAAGTAAAAACAAAAAATAAGGGGCTGGAGAGATGGTTCAGTGGTTAAGAGCACTGACTGCTCTTCCAGAGATCCTGAGTTCAATTCCCAGCAACCACATAGTGGCTCACAACCATCCACAGTGACTTCTGGTGCCCTCTTCAGGCCTGCAGGCAGACATACAGGCAGAACTCCATGTACATAATAAATAAATAAATATTTTTTAAAAAAAGAACAAAAAATAAATCAAAGAATACCACAGTAAAGCATTTATTTGACTGAAACTCTAATCCCCATTGATTTCAGGTGGCGGGACCCAGTGTCTTCCTCCAGAAGTCTGTCAAATCAGAGCACTGACTTCTCTGGTCCTCTCTTTTCTTCAAAGAGTGTCAGAGCATGGGCTTTGGCTGAGTTTTGAGTCTTGGCACTATCACGATTTTATGGTTATCATGCCTAATTTCCACAGCTATAAAATGGACATATAATGTATTTCTTTCAGGATCATCGTCTTTGGAGTTTTAAATAATACCTACCACATCACAGTTGCTAAGATGGCAAGAGGTAACTGGGGGGTGGTGCACGTCTTTAATCCTAACACTTGGGAAGTAGAGGCAGACGGATTTCTGTGAGTTCAAAGTCAGTCTGGTCTACAAGAGCTAGTTCCAGGATAGGCTCCAAAGCAACCCAGAGAAACTCTGTCTCAAAAAAAAAAAAAATCAAACTGAAAAAAAAAAGGATGGTAACAGTGGAGAATTTCCATATAGTGGGATGCTTCAGAGATCATACAAGTCTTAGCTTCATCAGTTTCTGTTTTAAGACATTATTTGCTCTGTCCCTAACCCATGTCTTTCTTTCTTACCTGGTTTCCTCATTTGTTTATCCCGTAAGCCTATAAAGTTAGAGCCCAGATGCTGTGGCACAATGGTCTTATATTGTTTTAATAAAACTCTGATTGGTCAGTAGCCAGCAGAAAGTATAGGCAAGGCCACCAGGCAGAAAGTAGAGGCGGGTTGATGAGAACTGGAGAATTCTGGGAAGAGGAAAGGGTCAGTTTGTAGACCTTACCCAGAGGCAGAGGAAGCAAGAGGAGAACGCCTCACTGATCACAGGTACCGAGCCACGTGGCTAACACAGACAAGAATTATGAGCTAATTTAACATGTAAGAGTTAATAAGAAGCCTGGGCTAATCGGCCAGACGTAATGGACCAATTGGTTTATAATTAATGTAGGCCAGCCGCGGGATTGGGCCAGACAGAAACCTCTGTCAACAAACACCAAGATAGTTTTACCCCTCTGTACCCACTGCAGGGATCCGTTCAAGCAAAAGCTAGAAAACACCCTCGTTTAACCAAAGCAAGATTCTGGGGGACACTGTTCGCCTTCCCTCTGCATTGAAAGACATCAGGCGCCCACCCTTCCAGCCCCTCTACCATCTCGCCTGCTCTTCAGGATGCTTTTCTCCCTCACCATGTGCTCCGGCAGGGAATGCTGTCGGCTCTCTCTCCTTCGGGTCCTCACCATGTGCTCCGGCATTCCTGCCATCGGCTCTCTCTCCTTCGCGTCCTCACCCATGTGCTCCAGCAGGGAATGCCATTGGCTCTCTCTCCTTCGCATCTTGGTTCTGCTCTGCAGCTTCTTTTCATTGCCCCTCTGAACCCAGGGCTTTCCCCAGCATCGCTGCAAAGGCAGAGCCTTCCCTTCCAAACACTCACAGGGGAGGTGTTAACACCTGGGCAACTAGGAGAGCTGGGAGGCTTGAGAGTCTCCGGAGACCTGTTCTCGTTCTTTGGCTAGAAGAAGGAAACATCTCCACTGATAATAATTAGCATGGCCCCGTTTCCGCTGAATTCACAGTCATGAATTATAATGTTTGGCCATTTCTTTCCATTTTATTTAGGAAAAACTGCTACCTAGGATGATAATCAAATACCTCATCACCCCACAGTGACTTGTATATTACTTGTAACACAGCAGTTTTGACAAATGGCATTTTTGATGATGAGAGGAGTTGACCAGATGGGGAAGGGTAGGAGGGGGAGTGGGTGGGTGCCTGGGGTAAAGAACTTTCCCATGAGAACACTTTGGGTAAAAATTTAAAATGTGCTTGAAATGAACAAGGAGAAAGAAAAGGGCATGAATAATTGGGGACTTTTCACGATGGCTGTGTGACCAGCGGTTTGGGCTGCCACTCGGGGACAGGAGTAAGTCACATTGAGAAAGGAAAGTGCATTAGACCTGAAGCTGTGGGGTGAGAATGGCTCAGAGCAAAGAGGATGAGGTGGGTTAGGAGGAGGACAGACTGAGGAAACTTCCCATGGAGTAGCGCTTGACTCTCCCTATCTACAAAAAACTGGAGGCAGCACCCAGAGTGAATCAAGAGTGAGTGAGGGCCAGACAAAGTGAGGACATCCCAATTCCAGGGTCCATCTTGACTCTGTAGGAACTCCCAGTACCCTGAGCTGCCTGACTGATGGTAACACCTCTCTGCTGGTGTGTTTCTTGTCCACTTGACCCAGGCAAGGTCATCTGGGGAGAGGGACCCTCACCTGAGAAAGTGTATCCATCAGATTGATCCGCAGGGCATTTTCTTGAGTGATGATTGATAAGAGAGGGCCCAGCCCACTGTGGGCGGTGCCATCCCCTGGGCAGGAGTTTCTGGGTAAACTCTTTTCTCCCCAAGTTGTTTATAGTCAGGGTCTTCATCACAGCAGTAAAAAGCCAGACTAGAACAGCATGCAACCTCTCTCTTGAGATTTGGCCAGGAGGATGCATGAGAGAAGATGGAGTGGGTACCCAAGAGTCCAGGGGTATCAATCAGTGTGCAAAGATACACAGATATCCCTTAAACTCCTTTAATGGATATCAGTGTACTCTTGTGTACTGTAACCCCAGCAGGTACAAGACATATGCTAGATTTCCAAGTCCCTTTAGTACATAGACTAATGGAGGTACAGTTTGATGTGTGTGTGTGTGTGCTCGTGCATGCGTGTGCATGTGCGAGTGTGCACTCATGCTTTCTTTTTTCTCTTGTGGGGGGAGGGGGAATGGTGCGTTTGTTGGTACAGATGAGAACTTGGCCTCAGGAGCAGCCAGGGCCGTAAAGAACTCTTTTTAACAGTGACTCAGAGACAGAGAGTGTGGGGGTGAGGATCAAGTAGTGTGAAAACCAGGGATGCTTTGAAGGCCAGCTGGCTTTAAATGGAAAGCTGAAGCAGATGACAGCGTGTTTGGGGGCCCCTCCTCCCATTGTTCTCTGGTTTTAGATTTGCTTTGTTCTTTTGAGATGGAGTCTTACTTCGTGTGTAGTCAAGGCTGGCCTCAAATTCATGATTCTCCTACTGCCTTCCAGTGCTGGGGTTGCCCAGCTACTTTTCTGTTATACCAGATCGGTCTGGAAACGGGGGACACAGTAGTTTAAGGAGCATGTGATTTTTCAAGGTCCTTTCCAGTGTCTATAGGTTGGTGAAGGTGAACTGGACACAGTGGTGCATGCTTGTAATTCTAGCACTCAGGAGGCAGAGGCAGGAGGATGTTGAGTTAAAATCCAGCCTGGGTTACTTATTAAGGCCATGTCTTAAAAAAGGAGAGGGGGTGTTGAACTTTGGGCTGTTCCTTCCTTCTCTGATTTCAAGGTGTCTTCCCCCATGCACTGTGAACACCCTCATCTTGGTTTCTTCACTTTGGACATCATAGTACCAATCATGGACGACCTGGTGTTACTGGATGTTTCCATATGTGTTTAAAAGCATGGTTCCCTATCCCAGACCTTTTTATTTTGGTTTGCTTCTGTGGTAAGCTGATGAGAGCCCCCTCTGCCCCCAAAAGATGATCCTGTCCTAATCATCAGAAGCCGAAAGTATTCTGTTACATGGCAAAGGTTGTGGAGAAAGATAACACTGCAAACCATCTGACCTTAACACTCAGGTGGGCTCTACATCAAGACAGCAAATCCTTAAAAGTGTGAGAAACACAGAAGAGAAAGTGGGAAGTACACTTGAACACATTGGCACAGGAGACCACTTATATATAACCCCATTAGCACAGGCACTGAGAGAAACAATTAATAAATGGGATCTCCTGAAACTGAGAAGCTTCTGTAAAGCAAAGGACACAGTCAACAAGGCAAAATGGCAGCCTACAGAATGGGAAAAGATATTCACCAACCCCACATTGGACAGAAGGCTGATCTCCAAAATATATAAAGAACTCAAGAAATTGGTCATCAAAAGAACAAATAATCCATTTTAAAAAAAATGGATATAGACCTAAGCAGGCAACTCTCAACAGAGGAATCTAAAATGGCTGAAAAACACTTAAGGAAATGTTCAACATCCTTAGTCATCAGAGAAATGCAAATCAAAACAACGGGAGATTCCATCTTCCACCTGTAAGAATGAACAAGATAAAAAACACTGATGATAACTTATGCTAGAGAGGATATGGGGTAAAGGGAACACTCCTCCATTGCTGGTGGGAGTGCAAACTGGTCCAGCCCCTTTGGATATCAGTGTGGCGATTTCTCAGAAAATTAGGAAAAATCTTCCTCAGGACCCAGCAATACCACTTTTGGGTATATACCCAAAGGATGCTCAATCGTACCACAAAGACATGTGCTCAACTATGTTCATAGCAGCATTGTTTGTCATAGCTAGAACCTGGAAACAACCTAAATACCCCTTGACTGAAGAATGGCTAAGAAAAATGTAGTACATTTACACATGGAGTACTACACAGCAGAAAAAAAGACATCCTGAAATTTACAGGCAAATGGATAGATCGAGAAAACATCATATTGAGTGAGGTAATCCAGACCCAGAAAGACAAATATCATATGTACTCACTCATACGTGGCTTTTAGACATAAAACAAAGAAAAAACAGCCTACAATTCACAATCCCAGAGAACCTAGACAACAAAGAGGACCCTAAGAGAGACATACATGGATCTAAACTACATGGAACATAGAAAAAGATAAGATCTCCTGAGTAAATTGGGAGCGTGGGGACCATGGGAGATGGTAGAAGGGGAGGGAAAATGGAGAAAAATACATCGCTCAATAAAAACAATTTTAAAAAAGGGAGAGAGAAAAAGACCTGGTGGTGCAGGCCAGTAATGTCAGGTATTTTGAAGTCCAAGGCAAAAGGCTTGCAATTCAGACTGCCTGGGGTATGCTCAGGCCCTGGGTTCATCACTGGTACCACACAGACACAAGGAAAAGTGGAAGGAGGAGACTGTGGTTGAGTCAGAGTGATTCAACATGAGAAGGACCCAATCTGCTATGGTTATCTTTGAAGATGTAAGAGGGAGGCATGAGTTAACCTGGGAAGGCGGCTTCTAGAAGGCAGAAACAGCAGAGAAACTGATTTCGAGAAAATAAATTAAATTTGTTTACTTATTGTGCTGGGGATGGAACCCCGGACCTTCTGCATGCAATGGATTCACTCTGGAACTAGAACCCCATCTCTGGAGTTGTTAACATTCAAACCACTAAGTCGTGGTAATTTTTTGCAGCAGCCACAGGACTCTGATAAAATTTGTATCTCCCGCTCTGTAAGCTGAGCCAACACTACAGCACCAGGCAGAGGTCAGCAGCCACACAGAGGTCTTCACTGGTGCCATTAAACCAGGGCCCCTCACTGCCTAGAGGAAAAACCCTGGCAGCCTCAGAGCTCTGGCTGGAATGTCATGAAATGCCCCCTGGAGGAGCCTTTTCCCACCCTCTCCCACCCTCCCACCCCCTCCGGGTTCTGCTCTACACTAGGGTTCTGCTCTACACTCGCTGGCTTACTTCCTGTTTTGGTCCTTTATTTACGGGAAACTCCTCTCCCCCTTCTGAGAATCAGGCCACTTGACCAAGTACAGAGCAGTTCAGGAAGTGTGTACTACTACAGCTTCATTCTGAAAACCCGAATTTGAGAGTGGGCATTAGAAAGCTCCAGGACCCACCAGCTCAGCAGGTTTGGGGACTACTGCCCACCACACGTTTTTGGTAACACGATTGGTATCTTTCAGAAAACAGTGTTTGAAATACCCTTTCATCCTTCACCCTGAAGGATGGGCAAGGCCCTTTGAAACTCTTAAGTGGCAAATAAAAAACCTGTTCTTCAGTCGCTGTTTCCCTCCTGGGACCTGCGTCTCACAGAGTTGTCCTTCTTCAGCGTGTTGTATCTGGAGGCATCAGGTATTTATTAAGGTGACAGACCTTGGCCTTGGGTTGATGGAAGTGCAACGTGTGTTGCTCGTTCCCATTGTCTCTGGTTAGTTACTAATTATATTTGCAATTAAAATCTGTGGTTAATAGATTGTGTGGCCATATGTGCGTGTGACCAGACAAAGTGGTGCTGTCTTGTCCTATAACTTGCTGAATTATATTTGGATAATGCCCAAAGAAGCCGCTTAGATGCTTTTCTAGGTTGAATAGCCCTATTGGATCTTTTCTTTTCTTTTTAAATTATGTGCATGTGTGTATGTGTCCTTGGGTGCTGGTGCCCACTGAGGCCAGAGGCCTGGATCCTTCTGGAGAACTGGAGTTACAAATGGTTGTGGGCCACCTGAGGCAGGTGCTGGGAATTGAACTAGGGTCCTCTGCAAGAGCATCTTAACCACGGAGCCATTTCTCAGCCCCCATCCTGGGGAACACAGTAGGAGACTTTTATACAATTGAACTACTGGTTATGAGCCACCTTCGCCCTTTGCCTCTTTTCTCTCCTTTGCCCCCAGTTTTGATTTTGTGTCTCTTTCAAGGCACGAAACTGTGATTGACTTCTGGTTTTCTCCCTTGAGTCTCAAACACTTATGAGGCACAGGCAGGCGAATCTCTTCAAGATCTGCTTGGTCTAGAAAGCAAATTCCAGGACAGCAAGGACGATGCAGAGAAACAGAAATCCCGTGTTGAAAAACAAATAAACCCAAAGACTCACCACATCTTTATATTTTTCTCAGCTGTGTCATTTTAGAAAGACATGGTGAGAGGCAGAGGCAGGCAGAGCTCTGTGAGTTCGAGGCCAGCCTGTCTACATAGTGAATTTCAGGACAGTCAGGACTATCTCAAAAACCAAACAAGGTTGTTTTGTTCTTTTGTTTTGTGCTTTAGGTTGACGGTGGCACAATGCATTTGCCATACAGATGGTGTTTTACTTCCCGAAGACTATTCCAGAATGGCCAAGTTTAAGAGTCAGGCCTTCAAGATCTCCTATGATTTTAGGGCCTAAACCTATCTGCAAGGCCCATGGGAGGCATGAAAAAGATGCCAGGATCAACAAGAAAGGTCTCTTTGGCTGTGGCAGTGTATATCACAGCAAAAAGAAAAAAAAAAAAGACACCACCGAAAAGAAAGGCCTGGTCTTCAGGAAAAATACCATTCCCAAGTGGAAGACATGTTTTATTTTTTTGTTACTGCTGTTAGCAGTGGCAGGCGTCGCCAGGCCAGCAGCAAACATTCGGGAGCCCTTGGTATTAGGCAGGATGTTCGGATGCCAGCTCCATGGAGGAGAGGAACAATGGCTGTTTAATTTGCTTTTTATAGCAAAGCCCATTTGGGAAGAATGAAGACAGGAGCCTCTCAGAAGAGCTTCCTTTCCCTGAGGGCTGGTCCATCTGCTCTGTGGAGAGGAGACTGCTGACTCAGGCCAGGGAGCCTGCCACTGCTGCTCTGAGCCCAGGCGCCTGGCCAGGATGCTGGCCCACACGGCCGGCTGGCAACCAAATGGTGTTCCCGGGGTGCAGGGAGGTTGTCAGGGCTCCTTTCTAAGATGGGACAACTGACTTCTGTCCTTGGATTACTGAGACATATGTTCCGTGATCATCACACAAGCGCCCTTTCACTGACAAAGCCTCTTTCACGGAGCCCTTATGAGGGAGATAAAAGATAATGAAGGTTGCTCCTAAAAGATTAAGCATTTAAGAAAGATTAGTCAGTGTTTCTAAGTATCACTGAGCTCCACCGCTTTTTCAGGACGAAACAGAAAATGCAATCTCTCATAAACATCCACGCATGCTCGTGAATATTCATCTTTAAACATAATCAGCTGTCATAACTCCTATTTTATCTTGGTAAATATTACACTGAAATTTCTAGAGGTGTATCAACAGCTAAAAGATGCTATGTGGGATTTTGTTTGTTTGTTTGTTTGTTTTTTTGAGCTCACAAATCTATTTTTTATTATCTTACCCTCCCCCCCCCCGACTTTTTAAAAAAACTGTTTTAACATCTTTTTGGGGTGAGTCTAGAAGCATGTTCTGCTCCCGACCTTCGACCGAAACCAATCAATTATTTTGTGATAGTCACGTGTGAGACTCTAAAATGAGCTCCGGAAAGAACCTGAGTGATGTTTGAACTTGACGCCTGCGGAGTGGGTTTTGTTTTCTTCCTGCCTGGGAATTTCTGCCAGGCTTGCTGAAGATGCTGCATCGGTGGCCTCCAGCAGAGCAAGGTATCTTAGGCTTGAGTAGACTTGAGTAGACAGTGGTCCTCCCTGAATGGCTCAAGCTCAGTGGAGAGCTGGACACTCTAACTGTTCTTGATAAAGAAATCAGAATGAAGCTATTTCTCAAATGCATGTCTCTGCTATTTTAATTATTATTAATTTCTTTGGTTATGTATGTTCTGGCATGGCAGTGGGCATGAAAAGTACCCTCATGACTGCTTAAACCATCAGGGAATGGACAGAAAGCCTTAGGCAGAGATTACACTCACAGAAGATAAGGTTTTCTGTTGGTCCTCCATCCATTCTGATTTCATCTCTGCACAGTTCCTTCTCGGACATAAAGGGATAAATAAAAACCTGGGCTAGGAACAAATGTCTTCAGAGCCATGGCCTACAGTGCCGGTTCTCTGTTCAATAGCAATTGTCCTCCTTGAGTGAGTCTTGCACAGGCTTCCAAACACTGATTTGAGTTTGGACTCTCCATGGAGCCTATAGCAAGTCTTGGGTCTCAGTGGTTCCTGTTTAGCAATGTTGTCCAGTAGAATTAGAATGTGAGGTGTTGAGGTGTGTGTGTTTGCTTTAAAGACTTAAGAGTTACTTTTTTGTTTTTTTCAAGACAGGGTTTCTCTGTGCTATTTTTTCTTTCTCTTCCTCCTCTTCTCCTCTTCTTCCTCTTCCTCCTCCTCCTCCTCCTCTTCTTCTTCTTCTTCTTTTTTTTTTTGGACACAGAGTTTCTCTCTAGTTTTGGAGCCTGTCCTGGAATTAGCTCTTGTAGACCAGACTGACCTCGAACTCACAGAGGTTCACCTGCCTCTGCCTCCGAGTGCTGGGATTAGAGGCATGTGCTACCCTGCCTGGGTCATTTAAGGAGGGAAAAGGAGTCAAGAGGATCCAGAAAAAATGCTGCGTACACTCACCATACAGCTTCACTTCTTCATATAATCTAATGAGTCAAACTCAGGATCAGAATTAAAAAATGGTCAAAATGGCTTGGGTAGGAACATGGGAGGATACTGGTCACAAGTCATATTCTTTAAATTACCTGGCAAGATTCTGCAGATCAAATGTATCACATGGATGGTGACGAGTGCGTACAGGAAAAGAGCTCCAAAATGAACGAAGTTAGCTACATTATACAATATATATTATTTAATCAAATATACTAAAATGAATCGTTTGATTATAAGCTATACAATATAATTTCTGTATTTTATAGTCCTGTACTTCATGCTAAGACTTAGTTCAGGCCTGTGGTGCTCAGTAGCACATACGCTGGGAGACAGAACAGCTGAATAATGGGAGAAGGTCTCTGCTTGTTGAGAATATCGTATAGTGTCTGGAGAAAACGAATACTTCGACAGATATGGGCAATAAATCACGATGTCACAAGAAAGCAAAATGAAGATTTCGTTTCCCCTTCACGAACAGAGGCTCAGATGAGCGTCGCAAGACCAGACAGGAGTCCGTCTTAGACTATTCCCTGTTGCTATAACAAAATACCCAAGGTGAATAATTTATAAAGACTGGAGGCTGATTTGGGGAGGGCTTTCTTTCCCCACCCTTCCATGATGTTGAGACAGAACAGGTGTCAGAGAGAGCCACTGCTTTTTACAGTCTGGGAATCAGCCCACTCGCTGGGGTTATGACCCAGTCACCTCCCAAAGTCTTTGCCTCCAACTGCCATTAACTCCTGACTTTGGGAACTAAGTTCTTAGCACAGGAGGTCACACCCGAATTCTAGCAGGGGGCTGTGGATTGCAGGAGCCCACAAGGCAAGGCCAACTGCTGCTCAGTGCAGTCACGAGCCACTGCTCAAGGCTTTACCAAATGACTGCGGGAACGAGTCTGAAGCATGTTTGGTTACAGTTTGGGCCAGAACTGGAAAGAAAACAAAAGCCTCAGTTTCTCTACCTGCCTTACCTATAGTGTTCCAATGTGTAAGGAAGGTGAAAGAGAAGCCAGGAAGCATCCATGTGTAGACTTAGCTGTGACATACGTCGTCAGAATTGTGAGGAAAATCTTTTCATGGGAGACAGGTTCTTCTAGCACCAAGGTCAGGCCATTCTCACCCCAGCCTGCAATTTCCTGAGAGCTTTTATTTTATTTTATTTTATTTATTTATTTTTGGTTATCCAAGACAGGGTTTCTCTGTAGCTATGGAGCCTGTCCTGGAACTCGCTCTGTAGACCAGGCTGGCCTCGAACTCACAGAGATCCGCCTGCCTCTGCCTCCCAAGTGCCACTACTCCCCAGCAAGAATTTTCATCTTTTTAAAGTTTTTTTTTTTTCTTTTTTAAGCTTTTAAGGGCCTGATTACACTGCTCTAGTGAGTCACAGAGACATAGCTTCCCTGAGATTAGCAAAATAAGCATTCGGAGGCTGGGTTAAACAACAGACTTGTTCCGTGAACAACTCACTCTTCTCTGGGAGGGATGCCAGGTAGCCCCCCCCAACGTCACAGAGTATTTTGATTTGTTTTCCTTTTTGTTCGTCAGGACAGGGTTTCTTTGTATGGCCCTGGCTGTCAGGGAACTTGGTCTTGAAGACCAGGTTGACCTTGAACTCAGAGATCTGCTTGCTTCTGCCCCCAGTGCTGGGATTCCGGGTGTGAGCCACCACCACCTCTGGGTGACTCAGTCGCTTTTACAAAAGGGAGGCGTGGTGGGAAAGCCATTGAAATGAACTGTTTCCTAACAACAATTGCGACAAGGAAGCTGGGGGCTTGCAGGAAATCGCACATTCCTGTCATTATCTTTGTAACCTTGCCCAAGAGAAAGGACCACAGTCTAGGCTGCTTTCTGAACTAGCCCAAGGCGGAGAAGGCTGCTTAGGAGGTCAGCCTCAGTCTGGCAAAGTTTCTGTCTGGCTGGCTCCTCAGAAGTGAAGACCTTGTCAAACACTTAGCATGAGCAAGGGTTTTCCACGACTCTAGTGTAAAACAGTGATGTATCAGATCTCTACAGCAGCTGTAACACAAGACCTCCATGGAGTGGCTCGGGCAACAGGAAATGGTTTTCCCGTGGTTCTGGATGCTGGGAGTCCAAGATCAAGATGCAGGCAGATTTGGTGTTGGCTCAGTAACAAAGTTCCACAGCCTTCCCTGAGTCCAGGGAAACACCCTGGAATTGGTGCCTTCTCTGAGGCTGAGAGAGACAGTCTGCAGGCTGGCTGTTCACCAGAATGTGGTTGGTTTCACGGGAGGCATGCAGACCACAGCAGAACCCCCTGAGCTAACCTGACTGACTCCCTAACAGTGTGGCTTCTCCACTGGACACTTAAAGCTAGAGAAAGCAGAACTGCCTCAGCTAGAGTCCTCATGGCGAGACCAACCAGCTTGTTCTTAATAGCTTAAGGAATAAAAGAAGACAAGAAGCAAGCAGTCAACAAGGGAACGTGCTGTGTCCCAGCCAATCTCCCAAACTCTGGGTGTCAATGGCATAAACAGCTCAGCCACAGAGGTGGCCCAGAATGGTTTCCCTTCCCGGGACTGTTTTGGCCCTCAGGGGGTCATTGCTGGACTTGAGGGTATAAGAAGCCCACTGCTGTCAATCATCTCTCTACTTCCCACCCACAAGCCCCAGGGCGGCAGATGTGTAGGTAGCCTCTGTATCTTGCTGAGTCAAATCACTCCCAGATGAGAGAGAAAGAGCGGATGTGGCCCAGAGCAGAAACCTGTGCTCTGGGTTGTTTGTCTGCTTGCTTCCACTTCCTCTGCTGCTGGGAACGGGGTCAGGGCTGTAACAGGTGCGGCCCAGGAGTTTTATTCTGGGGAGACTCAAAGAGGTTTTACCCCCGACCTAACCCCCCCCCCTCCACCTGCTCCCCACACACAGTGTTCCCTGGAGGCAAGCGCGGGGTAAGGAAACCAGAACCGACTCAAACTGCCTCAGGCTTTCTCCTTGCCTTTGGCCCAACCACTTGAGGTACTTAAGGACCACACCACAAGGGCTTTTTTTTTTTTTTTTTTTTTAGAGATTAAATAAATTTGCATCCTTCCCCACAGGCCCATCCCCAAACAGGAGGAAGTGCGGGAGGAAATAAGTCATTAAGAGAATGTGGGGGTGGGCAGCCTTGTGTGGGTGGTGAAGGGCGTCTGTTCAGGCTTTTCTGGGGCTAAACACTATCCTCTATGCCTGCTCCTTGCACTGAGACCACCAAGAAAATCCACCCAGCAGTCTACACAGAGTGTTAGTTTGTCTTGGCAGGCTCCTGTCTGCTGCCCTGAGAAGATGGATGAGTTTGCTTTTGAATGTTTCTGTACTCTTCCCCCTCTTCAAAGTCGTGTGTGTGTGTGTGTGTGTGTGTGTGTGTGCACACGCGCATTTGTGTGCATGTGAATGGAGAGATAGTTAATAAGGCCTTCAGTAAGACTGTTTATAGAACCAATGGGAAGAAAGCAATTACATGGTTGGCATAAAGGCCAATGAGATGGCTCAGAGAAGTGAAGGCGATTGCCACCAAGTCTGATGACCTGAGTTCAGTTCCTGCAAGAGACAAAATGGAAATGGGAATGGACTCCCATGCCCTCACTGACAAAATAAACAAAACAAGTGAGAAATACTAAACAATTGGCATGAAGCATGGGGCGTAGAGGGTGGGCCGTGGGAGGGTACCAAAGGGAAGAATGCCATTTTTGATGAGCTAAAACACCCAGGACATATCTAAACAATGCCTCATCAAACATGGGAATCTAAGTTTGTGGCTACTATAGGAAGTCAGATGGGCTTCTGTGGCCCCCTGGTGTGTTGGAAAGTTCTGCCTGTATTCACCGGAAGATGTGTTCGGAGTACTAGCACCCTCTTGGTTTGTTTCTCAGCCAAGTAAACTGGATTTAGGTGCTGCCGGCTTTGAGTTCATGCTGTTTGGGGGTGGTGCCATGCTGGGTGTTGGGCCTTTTGCTGTGTCATCTGCCTCCTGGCTCCTCTGATCTCGGTCCCTACTCTGCCTAGATTGACACCTACCTGAGCCCTTCCTCTGAGGTCTTACTGTAGGTTATACCGTAACCGACATCCCAGAAATTGGAAGACCTTGTACAAGCACACCAAGCATTCGGCGGAAGGCCTTCCTGGTAGCGCCGTCTTTCCTGGTTCATGTGCTCTGGAGTGGTTTGCAGCCTTGTGTTAGAGGTTCCCTCCACACACTGATTGGTGGACTTTTCTTTCCTGCTCTCCAGGTCCCAGATAACCAACATGAGGTCTTACGTTAATTATAAATGCTCTACCGGTAGCTCAGGACGTTCTGCCACGTGGCATTACCTCGCTTTCATTTTTTCACCTCCTGTTTCCTCTCTGTTCACTGGCAACTCTTCTCACTCCACCCTCTTTTTTCCCAGCCTCCTCTGTGTCTGGCTGTCCCGCCTATACTTCCTGTCTAGCTACCAGTCAGTCATTTTTTTTTTTATTAAACCAAACTGAGTGCACAAAAGGATTATTACACACACACACACACACACACACACACACACACACACACCCTCTACAGAAGATTGGGTAACAGAGCTGCCCCTCCCCCCCAATTATCCCCAAGAGCAGCCAGCACAGTTGCTACGGGTCATCTCACGTCCCACTCGCGCCTGCATGTCCACAGATCTCACCACTTCCAGGACTGGCACCTCACACTCTTCCCTTCTCCTGGCCCTGACCCTGGAAAAACAAATGCTTTCATGTCCATAAAAAGACCCCCTTTCCAAAGAGTATGTAGATTTTTATTTAATGTTCCAGGCCAAAGATTATCCACTCACTCTTCTGAGAACAAGCCTCATTGGGGACGTCTTCCATGCGGTGCTCAGGTTACAATACAAGCACAACACAATAATTCTCCCTTTTTAGACACACTGAAAGACATGAGTGCCCATATAATTTACATGTAAAGGCCAAATAATTGCTAACATTTTATGAGGTTTGCCCCCCATACAAGATAAATAAATTACAGACATCAAAATATTTTATCCCTAAATGCTTCAGCTTGTATTTAACATGAACAAAGAGATTTTATAAATTGTACCTTTCGTACCTAAAAAAGCAAACTTACTGTGAAATACTGTGAAAGACAAACTGCTTTTAAAACAGCACACTCCAAAAAAATAAAATAAAATAAAAAACAAACAAAAACAGCACTCTCACCCCCTCGTATTCTTCCTTCACCCCAGAAACCATAGTCAGGAGCTCTAGGTACTTGGGAATGCCAGGTTCTTCCTATCCAAAGGGGGAACACCATTGCTGACGTTGAATGTAAGGTTAGCTCAGGAGCAGAACAGAGGTGTGCCAAGTTATCTTAAAAAGTATGAAGGCTGCCAGCTAGATCTGCAACATATGACTGTGTCCAGATTGAATACGCTCACATGTAATGAGGAGCCCAGGTCTCCAGGAAGAGTATTTCAGTGTTCAGTGTTCATCATGATCACCCAGGACTTGCAGGGTTGCATTGAAGAACCGGAAGTGTTAGCTCCCAGCTGATACAGCAAAATCCCCGCAATTCAAAGGAAATCTGGCAATGTGCATAGTTCTCAGTTTGTTCTGAATAGAAGTCCAGCATTCCTGGTCTTTGGGAGGCTGGAGGGAGCAGAGTCGGTATTGGAACTTGCTAGAAGCGTGTCTTCAGGTTCCAGAATATTTTCTGTCCACATCTGTATCTGCTGAGATTTCTCTGCTCCCCAGATGTCAGAAATAGGTGCTCATAGGAAGGGACGTGGTTTTGATGGGTATTGGCCAGGCATGAGATGTGAATATTTTAGACCAATCCCTTAGAAACACTAAGAACACTATGGAAGATGGATAAAGTCTATGTCTCCAAGAACCAGCGCTCCTGGACTTAAGATAGGATTATGTTTCAATAACACCATTATAAACTGAAAAAAAAAAATCTGGTTTGAAATACCCTTGAGATATACCCACCAAGCATGGTAGCTGAGCCAGCCCCTTGAGACAGGGTCAGAATACATTTTTTTCAAGAGCCAACATTTGGCAAAATCATCTAACCTGAAGCCTGTTTTATGCAAATGTTGCTATCTTGTGTAACTTACTGAATACTATTGGAGATAGACACCAAAATAGTCATCGTAGAGATTGTAAATCTTAATTTTCTTGAATATGAGGAGATCTGGTAGTTTTCTTAGGAGATTTAGAAGGCAGTTTTTGAGGGATCTGGGGTGGAAGTTTAGGGGAGAAAGAAGAAGCTTTTTTGTTTAAAGAGCTGGGTTTTAGTTATCCCCTGCCTCAGCCTCTGGAGTCCTGAGATGACCAACACACACTACACCCAAGTGGGACTCTCTTTCTCTCTCTCTCAGACTTACTTGTCTTATTTTATATCTCATTTTACATTTCCAGCTGGTTATATAATGCATAATATATTTCTAGAGTATTTGATTTCTAATACACAGCGATGTCGCTAATCCCAAATAAGACAAACATGTTACATAAGACAGCAGATACATAAATTACATAAAGATAACCACATATAAATCTTATGTAATTTATTTACATAATGGAATGGAGTATTGAATTTCTAATATGTGAGTTTTATATAAGAACAGGCCTTGCGATCGGAGATTTGTTCCTTGGTTAAACAAACAAAACTTTTTCAGCCATAGACAGCAAAAAGGAGTTAGTTAAAAACAAGGATGCTTTAGCTCTTGCCTTCAATTCAACCAGAAGGAAAGAAAAGTGGGAAATGTAAAGGAGAAAAGTGGGAAGATTGCTGGTTTCATAGATGAACTTAGATTTTACTTAAAGGAACCCATCGGATCGATATCTTAAATTTCTGAAGAGTACTGTGATCTAATTCGAGCAGTAAATTTAACATAACATTTAAATCAATCAACTATTGAGAATATGATAGGGAATAAATCTGGTACCTTCTTTGGGATGAGAACAGAAACATGGACTTTATATTCCGTGGATGCAGGAGAAGCTGTGAGTATTGGCCTAAAGCGAGGATACAGTTGTGGATGATGGTGTTTCCTAGAAGGTTGCTATGGGAACTAAGCTGAGTGAAGGGGTGAGTTACTTCATTAGCTAGGGTGCAAGAGGCAAGAGGACCTGCCCTGGGGGTGCATCGCTGGGGAGAGCTGAAAGGCAGGACAGGCTCAACAGTCAAGAAGGAGTTCCCTAGGATTGATTCCCAACCTGAGTGTCAAAACAAAACCAAAGAACCAGACCAGCAACAACAAACAAAAAACCAGCAGAGAATCTTGTCTCACACAGATTCTTGCAGTTCTGGAGTGATCTGCATTTCTCATTCCTACCAACATGTTTCCAATGATTCCGAACCATTGTTCCAATGTTCCATGTTTCCAATGATTCTGGAGCAGTAGGTGAGAGACCCGTTTAGAACCCACGTGACTAGTAGAATTTTCCAGGCAATCAGTAGAGATGAGAACCTGGGTCAGCAAGTACTGGGATGTCGTTGCTGCTATTGTTACTTAGGGACATCTGAGAGCCCAGGATTAATGGCAACCTGCAAGGCGATGACCTCCAAGGGCTTTCAGGTGCTTTCCAAGTGGAGCAGTGCTTCTCAAAAGGAAATCTGGGGCCCAGGAAACAAATGCCAAGATATGGGGCTTGGGCGTTGCTGAACTTAAGAAGCAGGCCTGAGGTCTCTCTGTCCGCATTCTCTGGAAGTATAGGGAGGGACTTTCTGTGAAATTCCCCTTACCTACCTAAGCATCAGGTCAGACCCTGAAAGAGGAACATGATTGCCTTCAGCTCTCTTACTGAAGTGTTATTAAAAGAAAGATTAAATTCACTTTACAGAAGACACGACTCAAGCCCAGAGGAATGTTGTTCCAAGCCCTATCTGGTCGGCTTAGTCATCTATCCTACAAATCATTTCCTCCTTCTTCATAATGCCCCGTAGCTTCATCTCCCTCTCCCGTGTGAAGAAGGGTGTACGAGTTTTGATTCTTGGGGGGGGGGTCACAGCGTCTGTGTGTTTCACCCGTGTGATGCCCCATGCTCATGCCGGTGATAACGTGTGTAAATCTTTTCTCCTGCTGACCCGTCTACTGTCAGTTCGTTTCAGCACGCTTAATTATTAAGACTTGAGAGGGCAGAAAGCAAGTTTCTTTTGCTCCCATGGAGAAATACGAGGCGTTTTAAAATAGCTTTCTAAAAATGAAAAGGAAATCTGGGTTACTTTGGCTATACGTTTCTAGTCACATGACGAGTTATTTTTGCCATCCTCTGGTTTGCCCTTTTTCAGTCATTGGGACCTTCTGATTAAACAATAGCAAAGATTGCAGTTCCTACTTTATCCTACATGCTGGTGTAGAATACCAGATGTGTGTGCGTGTGTGTGTGTGTGTGTGTGAGTGTGTGAGGCTCATTCTTGATAAGGACCCGCCTTCATAAACCCCCACGCTACACACACGATGCGCATCACACGGTGTCATGTCACCTCTCCTAAGAGTATCAGTGTCACTTGAAATATTTTGAGAGAAAAAAAATTTGTACTGACACAATCAAAGGTTAATGTCATATAAAGGAACGTCGCATGACACGAAGTACAAAATTCTAAGAAATGCGTTGAGACTGTTTTGGTGGGTGCCTGTAGATTTGTAGGATGGGCGGGTGGACTTCTTTACTCCGGGCATGGGTGATTGTGGGGATGGGAACACTGTGCTGTGTAAGGCCCTTGACACCTGTGTGCACTGGTGGGAGTCCTGAGTTCTTCAGCTCCTCCGTTTGAGACAGTAGAAGAGTAGCCGTAGCCACATTTCCGTACTTCACCCCTAAAACAGTTGAGAGCATGCAGTCGCCTCCACGTCTTGTAATTCCATTAGGCTGGCCTCTCTTGCCCATGCATGTAGTGTGATTTCTTTTTTTTTAAAAATATTTATTTATTCATTTATTATGTATACAATATTCTTTCTGCGTTATGCCTGAAGCACTAGACCTCATCATTACAGATGGTTGTGAGCCACCATGTGGTTGCTGGGAATTGAACTCAGGACCTTTGGAAGAGCAGGCAATGCTCTTAACCTCTGAGCCATCTCTCCAGCCCCCTGTAGTGTGATTTCTAATTGGTCTTAATAATAAAATCCCAAAGTCAGATATTAGGGGATGAAAGCTGAAAGATCAGAGAATCAGATCAGCCAGCCACCAGTTCTTCCCTCTACGAAATCCTCAGACTGACTGGGGTATCCTGTCTCTACAAGTCCTCAGACTGAATGCCTTGAGCTTCTGTCTCTTCCGGTCTTCTATTCCTGTTTCTGCCCACTCATATCTCTTCCTGTCCCCACTTTCCTAGTGTTGGGATTAAAGGCATGTGACTCCCAAATACTAGGATTAAAGGTGTGAGCCACCGCGTGGCTCTTTCTCTTGGAGACTGGATCAACCTAGAGTAGCCCAGGGTGGCCTTGAACTCACAGAGAACCACCTGCCTCTGCCTCCGGAATGCTGGGCTTAAAGGTGTGTGCCTCCGCTGCCTGGCCTCTGTGGCTAACTGGTAGCTTGCTCTACACTCTGATCCTCAAGCAAGCTTTATTTGTTATAGCACAAACAAACTATCGTCACACAAGCAAATGGCTCCTACTGGTGGCTAGCTTTCCATTCTTTGTGTAATGGAACAATTTTGGGCTTCAAGAGTTTTCTCAAAACTTGAACACCAAGGAGCCATGCAGGATTTGAGCTAATGGCTAGAGACACCCTCGGAAGAATGGGCTAACCTGGGAAAGAGGGCCACAGACTTGCACACCTTCAGCATGGTGGGGAACTTCTGAATCTGTTAAGGTAACACTGTCGTGTGGATGAGAAAGTTAGACGGTAGCGAAGGGACAACAGGGACACATTACTGTGACATCTACTCTTAGACTCCTTCCCTGCCACGCCAGCCCTGGTTCTAGGGAACGCTGTGGATGAGTCATTGGGCCCAGCCCTTCTCCTCCCTTGATTCCAGTCTTTGTTCAGTGTACTGATTACTGGAGAAGTCATAGTGCCCCATGCTTAGAATGATCAGAGAGAGTCCATGAGCTGAGTTTGGATTACAATCTTCTGTGAATTTAACATACATGGAATCAGGCCATTTTGACTGGCCGCCTTCTGTGAACTGGTGGGGCCTTGTCTCATAAACGGTGTATAACGTTTTAATATCTTTGGCCTCATCATGAAACCGTAAGCTTCTGAACTACTTTTTGTGGCTATTGTTGATGATGATGTTTCAAGGGAATACTGTGTCCCTCATAGAGTCCTGTAGAGAGGCATGAGCCTGGGGCCGTAGAGTAATAACAAGTCCTGCTGGACTCCCTTCTTATGGGCACTTTAACCAGAGTTTTTAGGGTCAAAGTCTGGACTCTTGCAGTGCTGATCAATGAGCTAGGTTTGACCACTTTGTCTCAGTAATAAATTGATGATTAATACTAAAAACACAGAGAAAGATTTGTTCAATGTTGTCACACTGGGGAGAGGGACAAAGGGACCCAGTGACTGGCAAGTCTGTGGCTATGTGGCTAACATGGAGTTATAGTTGAAGGGAGGGACAGTAGGTGTGAATAGTTAGCGATCCTGGCAAGGTGTGGCCCTGCCCATCACTGTCCTGCCGTCGCGTCAGCTCCAGGCCATCCTGTGAGGTGGCTTGCTTTGTCAGAACTGTGTAAAATCTCCTCCTGTGAGACGTGTCCCTCCTCTGGCTAGTACCAGGCTTCAGTCTGTCCCTCCCCAGCATGGCTTTCTGGGGAAATTTTAATCCTTTGGAACACACTGTTTCAACAGTCTGATGGTTCAAGTGCCTCTCTTTAGAATGGCTTAACTCCTGCCAGCATGGCTACAGCACCACTGTGAAGCAGGTTAGAGGGACATAGATAGACAAGGAAAATGAAAGCCGGTTTGGGGGGATGGGGTGGAGAGGTGAGAGTGGGAGGGGCAGTAGGGATGAAGAACACTCATGGTGTAGACATCCAAACAGGACCAATAGGGGAAAAGGGCTGTCCAGGAGCCCTATAAAATACCCAAGCCAGTATCAGCTAAGCAGACTTCATTCCAGCTTGAGGCCTCTCCCAACCCCAGGGACAAAGCTGTTACTTTCCCTCTCTCCCCAGATGGGTCTTCTGTCTTTTCTGGTCATCCAGTTCTTTTTCTGTGCCAGGGAATGAACTCAGCAACCCCTCAGAAAACTGCCAGCAGCACCCACTCATCACTGCCCTGTCTGCCTTTTTGCCCTGGTTGCTCTGGCAGCCAAGTGCATCCCTATTCATAGCTCTGGTCTGCCCCAATTCTATCTGCTCTTTGAAGTTTTTCTTGACTTTCCAGGGGACCTGGGGTGATGCCTCTGGATTTCTGGGAACCCATTTTTGTTGTGGTAATTGCTTTAGGGGTTTAGGGGTTATGCTATTCTCTCCCCCCCCCCCCCCCCGTATGTGTGTGCATACATGTGCATACACGCGCTCATGTGCAAACTCTATAGTATAAACTTCTAGAAGTCAAAAGTCATGCTTTTCACTGTCACTGTTTACACAGGCCTGGCACACAGTGTGTTCTCAGCAGAGGCTGCTGGCTATCCAACACATGATAAGTCCTTAAAGATATGAATCGAGTGCAGTGGTGCTTTGAATGAGAAATATCTCCCTTTGGTGAAGGAATTTGAGCACTTGGTCCTCAGTTGGTGGCACTGCTTGAGAGATTTAGGAAGCGTGACCCTGCTGTAGGAAGTGAGTCACTGGGGGTGGCTTCCTGTTTGCTGTCCCTTCTTATGCTTGTGGTTGGTTGAAGATATGAGCTCTCCACTTCCGGTCATGGCTGCCATGGCTGCCTCTTGTTGCTATGATGATCTCTCAGGAACCATAGCCCAAATGAGCTCTTCCTTCTATGAATTTTTTTGGTCATGGTGTTTTATCATAGGAGTGGAAAAAAAGTAGCAGATACAGATGTGGTTAAAGAGAGCTGTGTAGAAAGTTAAAACTGGACAGATGTGTTGGGAGTGTGCTACACCCTACGCGCTGGTGGATCTGTTTGTGTCTTTTCACAATGTCAAAATTTAGTGAGTAAAAAAAAGTTCACAAACTACAGTTTTGTTTTGTTTTTTTATTGACTGAGGTTTATCCCTGAGTTCCAATTTTTCTTGACAGGTAATCCCAGGAACTTTTATCCCAATCTTAGATTCTGATATTAACTCCAGGACCACACATCACCCTTCAGACAGAGTTGTCACTTGTGTGTCTTACAGAATGGCTGCAAAAGGGTTAAAGACAGCAGAATCCAGAGCTGAGAAGATGGTGGTCTGAGCATGGAGACAAAGAGCTATTACAGATGGAGTGAGTCGGTCACTGCAGGTGTTTAGAGAAGATGACGACGAACCCAAGTGGAAGAGGTACAGAGATAACCAAAGGGTAGAACTGAGAGGCAGAGGAGTTTGGGGCGATGAGCAGACTTGAGTTCAGACTTAGATAGATGGGAAAAGACAATCTGAGTAGGACACAGGAAGTGCTCTTTCCCTTCGGCAGCAGGCCGTTCTCTACCCGCTGATTCCTTGAGGCGCATCCTGGGTGATAACAGGAGGGTTTTCATCCTCCCTTGGTCTAGGGTGTTTGACAAGTCCTCAGGCCCAGTTTACCTGATGTGGTTTTAATGCACTGTATGCCCCTGTGTTCCCAGACTGCTCTGAGAGATGGGCAAGTAGAACATTTTAGATACACGAACAAGTCATTTATCCATGCACTTCATGGGCAGTGCTGGGCAGGCAGTGGTGTGTCCGTGTCCACAACGATATCATGCATTCTTCTGCATTCATACTCAAAATGGAGCTGTTTTGTAAAGTGGAGGCACACAGGGCAAGACACAGTCTGAGGTCACTGCCTCATGCAGTATAGAGGAACTTAGAGCCGAGCATAACCTGATCTTCACAGAGTGTAAGTCAGGAAGAAGGGTGGCAGCTTGCTGAAGAAGGAAGGTGTGTAGGATGGCGGGAGGAAGCCAGGTTGCCTAATTTCTGAGGTGGGTAAGCTTGCAGACTGTGGAGCATCCTGAGTCAGCACATTTTGCCTTGGGTGAGAAAGAATGTGGTAGGAGCTCAGAAATGGAGCTTGAGTTGGGCTCGGTCCTCACAGCCTGGTCTCATCCTTGATGATGTCTTAACACATTGTATCCATGAGCCTTCATAGGCAGATGCATGCCAGAGTTCTCCGGAGGAGCAAAAACGGTAGGATGTCTGTTAGTGTACAAGGGGATTCAGTAGATTAGCAACTGTGATCAGAGGGTGAATAATCCCACTATCGCGGGCTGCAGGGTGGGGATCCAGAAGACACAGAGCTGCTCAGTCTGAGAAGTTGGAAGCCTCAGGACAAAATTTAGGGCCAATCTGAGGCTCTAGGTCTGGAAACTCCATGTCATGGCACTGGTGCAAGTTCTCATGCAAAGGCTGAAGAGTCTGATGTCTGCAGACAGTGGCAGCGAGACATGCCCGATCTGCAGAACTGAGCTTGCATGTGTGGGTCACCTCCCTCTTCTGCTTCTGAGCGTTTTGTTCCATCTGGGTCCTCAGGTTACTAGACAGAGGTGCCTATATTTAAGGTAGATCTTCTCACATCAGTTCACCTATCCTAATGTCAATCACATCTAGAAACACTCTCATAGACATATCTAGAATTACACTCTACTGGTTTTCTAGGGATCATTCATTCTGGTCAAGTTGACGACAAACATCAGCCATTGGAGGAGACCAGACTGCATTCATTTTTGCAAAGATTCTGTCTATCTATCTATCTATATCTATCTATCTATCTATCTATCTATCTATCTATCTATTTATCTGTCTATCTGTCTATCTGTCTGTCTATCTGTGTACGTATCCGTCCATCCATCCATCCATCTATCTATCTATCTATGTTTTTATCTACCTCTTCTCCTATCCATCTGTCATTCCCATGGCCCCGGATGATCTTGGTTGGATATCCGTAGAAGTAGTAGTTTTGACACGTGTAGAAGCAGAGATAGGCCACCTGGCCACCATCACAAGTCTGCTACCATGCTGTCTTCATAACACTTAAACCTCCTCTGAAACGATGAGGACTTGGAAGATAGGAAAGAAGGAAGGGTAGACTTCAACTCTTCTTCCTTCTTGGTAAGTACTGTAACTTGTCTGCCCCCTGACTGTAAACTAAGAGTTGAACGAGGTATCTCAGGATCCTTTTCAGCATGGAGATATCATCATTACATGTCGACATTGGGGGTTTTCCCCGCTACCACCAACTGATGCTGAGTTAACTGACTTAGGTGTGGCAGCAAGCCTGACTGGAGTCCCCACCAAAGAGGCCACCTTTTGCATTCCACCCAGCGCACCCTTCTGCAGTCTGCATTGGACTGGGAGAGCAGAAACCTTGTGTGGTGTAACAGAAGGAACACGGTAGGGCCGGGTCCACAGCTAGGTGGCCCGTCTCTGCTTCCACACCCATGCCTCTGATCTTCCTCCCCAAGGTGGAAGGAAGTGGTTTTTCTATCCTCTACACTTCTTTGTTCATCTTTGTGCAGAAAGGGAGGTTAAAGAATATTGCTTTGATGAATAAAAGTAACTTGTTTATATGATGCAGGTCTCTTTTAGTAAAATGCAGATATTCAGGCTGCCCTAGCTGCTTTGTGTCCCCGTTCTCCACGAAGACACATTGACATCTTGACATCTCTGTGAATGTGGAAAACAATGCTTGAGCAGGCAATTCACATATTAGGATGTGATGATATTGCAATAGGGTGGGACCTCATTCCAACGCTGCTGCTGTCCCTAAAAGAAAAGACAGGTAGAGACGAAAACAACTTGGGACAGAAATGACAGTGATGCTGCCACAAGCTAAGGGATGTGTGAGGCTCCCGGGAGTTGGCAGAGGCAAGTTGTTCCTCAGAAGCTTCAGAGGCTGCAAGGCCTGCTGATACGTGAATTGGTAGCCTCTAGGCAGACGGAAACGGCTGTCTGTTATTTGAAGACACACAGTGACACCCTAGTGTAAGGACTGTTAAGACATGAATCCACATGGCAAATGGAGTGTTTTAGCTGGAACCTAGGAAACTGAGGCAGATGGAACCAAATCTTGAGAGTGGCCACTGGTAGGAAGGAGGAGATGAAAGGCCTGGTTCTAGGAGCCTTGCCATCTAGAGAAGGCCTGGGACTGCCTAAGAGATGAGCAAGAGGAGTAGGCAGGCCATACTGGGACCATGTTAGCTCCCTCTCTGGCTGAAGATAAGTTGTGCCCATCTCCCTTCAAGCTATTGTGGATGCTGGTGGTATGGGTGTGTCAGGGAATTAGAGAATTAGTTAAAGTTCCCAGAGTCATCTGGCTTGTCCTATCTTTTTGGACCTACTCATTGAGGAACTGACAACTTACCAATTCCCCCAGGAGGGAATGAACCTCATCTTCTACACATGCCTTCCTGGGTTCCTAGAAGTCTGTGAATGTGCTTAGCATATACATGTCTCTCATGTATGCTAATATCTGGTTGATTTGGTACCATAGCAGGAGTACTTAACACAATGTTGGGGTTTGTTGAATTTTAAGTATTAAGTATAACTAGTAAATATATATATATATGGAATAGAGAGGGATTTAGCATCTGAGGAGTTGGGTATCTGGGGGAGGGAGTGGGTAATAAGCATGGGAACCAATCCCCCATATGTACTGAGGGACTAATGCTTTGTGAAACATTTACTCCTGACAGACAGCAAGTTATATGGTTGGTAGCACACGATTCAGATCTTCCTTCTCCATGTTTTTAGGATGTGAACATCATCCCCGAGCACAGCAGAATTTTTCAAGGCACATTTCTTGTTTGTACTTTCAAAATGTTTTGGAGGCTAGGAACTGCCTAGTTTGGCTTTTCTCTTCCCTTTGTCTATTTCATCCCCAATCGTCCAGACAGTAAACTCTCTTGAAGTCATCTTCATTTATTTTTTTATCTCCACAGAGGTGAAAGAGAAAGGGATCTGTGGGGTAGCTTAGCTCCCTTCTCTGTTCTCTGGACCATCGGCGGTGGTTGTCATTAGGTTTTTATTTATTTTGCCAGGAATTGCATGAAGATACTAGCACTTGCAAAAGTGTTCTGACGCTCTCTATTTCCTAAATAAAAAAAATCCCAAACTGGGTTCACAATTTGTCATTTTGCTATAGCTGTTGAAACTTTATTGAGATATAAATCATATAGAGTAAAATGCGCAGTATAGCTGCACAAGTCAATATATATTTTCCCTTTTAACATTCCTTGCATGACTTTAACGTAACTTTCTTGAGACACAACTGACATATAATAATAAATGTCTTTAGACTCAAGCTATTTTTACAATCAGAGCAGCAAATTTACAAATCACCCTCAGAAGTTTCTTCTTGCTTCTAGGTTTAAAAAAGCATGTCTTTAAAAGCATGGTTGCTTTATGTTTAGTTTTTATTTTATTTGATGGTGCGAGTGTTTCTCCTGCATGTGTGTGTATGCATGTGTGTCTGGGACCTGTGGTGGTCAGAAGAGGGTGTCAGACTCCCTGGAGTTGCAGATGGTTATGAGCTGCCATGAAGCATGAGGGTGCTGTAATTTAAACCCAGTTTCTCTGCAAGAGCAGCAAGTGCTCTGAACTGCTGAGGCACTCCCAAAAGATGGATTTTTTTTTTAAACCTCTACTTGTGTTTAGGTGTTTGTCTGTGAGTGGGAATATGCCTTTGTGAATGCAGTTCCCATGGATTTCAGGAGAAGGTGCTGTGCTCCCTGGAGCTGGGGTTGTAAAGGCAGTTGTCAGCCCCACAGTGGGAATGGCTGAGAACGGAACTCAGATCTTCCATAAGAGCAGTACACACTTTTAATTGCCAAGGGAATCTCTTTGGCCTCAGCATTTTCTTGTTAGCTGGTAAAAATGAGCAGGTTGCTGAGTCAGACTGAAGACAGCTAAGAGGCTGGCCTGTATCCTGCAAGACTCTGATGTCAGATTTTCTGATCTTGAAGCCATTGCCTCAACGCACTGAAGATTCTTTTTTTTTTTTTACTGATACAAATTTTTTTTTACTAAGAAAAGAAGAAAAAAAAACATAAACAAAAAACAAGTTTCCACCTCCTCCCAGCCTCCCATTTCCCTCCCCCCTCCTCCCACCCTTCTCCCCCTCCTCCCACCCTTCTCCCCCTCCCCCCACTCCTCTCCCCCTCCCTCTCCAGTCCACAGAGCAGTCTGGGTTCCCTGCCCTGTGGTAAGTTCTAGGTCCTCCCCCCTCCGTCCATATCTAGGAAGGTGAACATCCAAACTGGCTAGGCTTCCACAAAGCCAGCACATTAAGTAGGATCAAAACCCCGTGCCATTGTCCTTGGCGTCTCATCAGCCCTCATTGTTCGCCATGTTCAGAGAGTCCGGTTTTATCCCATGCTTTTTCGGTCACAGTCCAGCTGGCCTTGGTGAGCTCCCAGTAGATCAGCTCCACTGTCTCAGTGGGTGGGTGCACGCCTCGTGGTCCCGACTTCTTTGCTCATGTTCTCCCTCCTTCTGCTCCTCATTGGGACCTTGGGAGTTCAGTCCAGTGCTCATGTGTGGGTCTCTGTCTCTATCTCTATCCATCACCAGATGAAGGTTCTATGATGATATGCAAGATATTCGTCAGTATTGCTCTAGGATAGGGTCATTTCAGGTTCCCAATCCTCAGCTGCCCAAGGAACTAACTGGGAACCTCATCTTGGGCACTTGGGAGCCCCTCTAGGGTCAAATCTCTTGCCCACCCTAAAGTGGCTCCCTTAACTAAGAATTGTGGTTCCGTGCTCCCCTATCCACCTTTCCTTTATCCCAATTCTCCTGATTCCCCAAGTCCCCCCTCCTTCCCTTCTACCTTTTCTCTCCCCATCTCCCCTTACCCCCATCCCACCCCACCCCCAAGATCCTAATTTTCTCCCCGGCAATTTGGTCTACTTCCCTTAGCCAAGAGGATAACTATATGTTTTTCCTTGGGTTCACCTTCTTACTTAGCTTCTTTAGGTTCACCTATTGTAGACTCCGTGGCCCTTATTTATGGCTAGAAACCAATTATGAGCGAGTACATCCCATGTTCATCTTTTTGGGTCTGGGACACCTCACTCAGGATAGTGTTTTCTACTTCCATCCATTTGCATGCAAAATTCGAGAAGTCATTGTTTTTTACCGCAGCGTAGTACTCTAGCGTGTATATATTCCATACTTTCTTCATCCATTCTTCCATTGAAGGGCATCTAGGTTGTTTCCAGGTTCTGGCTATTACAAATAATACTGCTATGAACATAGTTGAACAAATGCTTTTGTCATATGATAGAGCATCTCTTGGGTATATTCCCAGGAGTGGTATTGCTGGGTCCAGGGGTAAGTTGATCCCGAATTTCCTGAGAAACCAAAACACTGACTTCCACAGTGGTTGCACAAGATTGCATTCCCACTAGCAATGGATGAGGGGTACCCGTTCCTCCACAGCCTCTCCAGCAAAGGTTATCCTTGGTGTTTTTGACTTTAGCCATTCTGACAGGTGTAAGATGATATCTCAAAGTTGTTTTGATTTGCATTTCCCTGATTGCTAAGGAAGTTGAGCACGACTTTAAGTTTCTTTTGGCCATTTGAACTTCCTCTGCTGAGAATTCTCTGTTCAGCTTCAGTGCCCCATTTTTTAATTGGGTTAATTAGCATTTTAAAGTCTAGTTTCTTGAGTTCTCTATATATTTTGGAGATCAGACCTTTGTCTGTTGTGGGGTTGGTGAAGATCTTCTCCCAGTCAGTAGGTTGCCTTTGTGTCTTAGTGACTATGTCCTTTGCTTTACAGAAGCTTCTCAGTTTAAGTAGGTCCCATTTATTCAATGTTGCCCTTAATGTCTGTGCTTCTGGGGTTATACATAGGAAGCGATCTCCTGTGCCCATCTCCTGTAGGGTACTTCCCACTTTCTCTTCTATCAGGTTCAGTGTGTTCGGGCTGATATTGAGGTCTTTAATCCATTTGGACTTGAGTTTTGTGCACGGTGATAGATAAGGGTCTATTTTCATTCTTCTACAGGATGACATCCAGTTGTGCCAGCACCATTTGTTGAAGATGCTTTCTTTCTTCCATTGTATACTTTTAGCTCCTTTATCAAAAATGAGGTGTTCATAGGTTTGTGGGATAAAATCCGGGTCTTCTATACGATTCCATTGGTCGACTTCTCTGTTTTTATGCCAGTACCACACTGTTTCACTGAAGATTCTTGAAAAAGAAGCTGAATGTCCACGGAATGGCCTAAGATCCATGTTCTGTGCTTCAGTGAAGACAAAAGGAGATGTAGCAAAGGCCTTTGGTAAAATCCATTATCAAAGACCAACTGGGCCACTAGAGAAGTGGGGTACTAGGTGGGAACATGTGCGTAGTACTCATAAAGAAAGCAAGGCTTTGGAAAGGGCCTAACTAGAGGGAAGTAGGTTGAAGAAGAGAGGGTACATGGGAGTTGGATGTCAGGGTAGCCAGTCCCTAGAAATCAGGCAGCGAAGTGGTTTTGTTTGTTTGTTTTCATTTGCTTGTTTCTTTTTGAGACAGTGTCTCACCATGCAACTCTGGCTATTCGTAACTCACTATGTAGACCAGGCTAGGTTCGAACTCCAAGAGATCAGGTTTCCTAGAGAATCAAACATCTCACCAACCTCTGTATTTCACAGAAGCTGAACTCTCTCTCTACCAACAGTCAAACTCGGCTGCAAAAAATTGGACTGAGGAAGATGGAAATAATATAATCATAGTGGAGTAAAATTGAAACACTGTCAAGAGAAACAAACCACAAATGAATGGAAACTGAGCTACATACTCCTGGGTGACCAGTAAGTTATGGAACACACCCCTTCATAGAAAAGGCTGTATATAGTAAACCCATAGCCAACATTCCACTCAGGAAGAGCGAGGTTTCTTGAGGAACAAGGCAAGGGTGTTTACTCTCTACACTGCTTTTTAATATGGTGCTTGATGTCCCAGCTACAGCAATAAGGTAAGAGAAAGAAATTTTAAAAAAGGCACATATAAGAAAGAGACAATCTATCCCTGCTTAGAGATGATATGACCCTATACTTAAAAGATCCTAACGACTACACCAGAGAACTCTTTAAGTATGATTAAAAATATCCCCTAAAGTAGTAAGATACGACACGAACATGAGAAAAACAAGTAACCTTTTCATATACAAACAATGAACTTGCTGAGAAATGAATCGGGGAAAATTCCCATGCAAAATAGCTCCAAAAACAGCCAGGGAGGCAAAAGATGTCTTAAAGATGTCTAAAACTCTACAACACGGAAAGCAAAGATAACGAAAACCAAAAAGACTCCCCATGTGCTGTGGATTGCAGAATTAATGATGTGATTTGGCTGTGTTACCAAAAGCAGTCCCCATTGGCAATGACATTTGTCACAGAACTAGAACGACATCCTAAAAATCATGTGAAAGGCAACGAATGGCCAAAGCAATCCTGAATTCAAAGGACAATTCTGGAGGCTTTGGTTTCAGAGTGAACTGTGGAGCCATAGTAACCAAAACAGATACGTGGACCAATAGAATAGAATAGAGGACGCACCAACATGTACAACTGCAGCTACATCACACTATAGCTAAGTTTTGATAAAAGACAGTGGTTCTCAACCCGTGGGTCACAACCCCTTTGGAGGTCAAACAAGCCTTTCACCGGGGTTGCATGTCAAATATCCTCCATATCAGATATTTACATTACAATTCATAACAGCAGCAAAACTGTACTTATAAAGTAGCCATGAAATAATGTTATGGTTGGGGGTCACCACAACATGAGGAACTGTATTAAAGGGTTGCAGCATTAGGAAGGGTGAGAACCACTGATCTAAAACATAATTGACAAAAAGGCAGCCTCTTTAAAAAATGGTATGAGGAAAAACGTGGGCACACGAGGAAGAATGAAACTGGATTCAGATCATTCAGGCCACGCGGAAATCAGTTCAAAATGGATTGAAGACATAAACTTAAGAATGGAGAGTCTAACAGTGTTATAGGGAAATACGCCAAACAGTAAGCAAGGATGTTCCAAAAAGCATTCCCATAGCACAGAAATTAATCTAAGAGTCGCTAAAGAGGGCCTGGAATCAAGAAGCTTCTGCCAAGAAAACACCCCCCAGTATGAAGAGACAGCCTACGAAATTAGAGAAAAGTTTGCCCAACTATACATTTGCCTGCGATCAATGTCTAGAATTCATGTAACCCAATCAATAAATCCATGAATAAATCAGACAGGTGGGTTATTTTTTAGCTTATAAAATGTTTTATTATTCTTTAAAAGGGCTCAGGGTTTGGTTACAAATCAGGCTGCACACTTGTAACCAGCCTGACATCTCTCTTACCATGCCAAACCAGGCAGACAATGCATGCCCTTACACTCATATTTCAAGCACACCTGCATACACAGAGATCCACAGCACATCAAATAGAAAAGGCTTTGTTGGCATTGATCAAAGCCCTTGGAACCAACAGTCAGTCTAAACTTAGATGGTAAGATGTTTTCATCTGGACAGGCTAAGAAATCTATTGTCATGTGGTGGTAGTTTGAAAGAAAATGGCTCCCAAAGAGAGTTGCACTATTGGGAGCTGTGGCTTTGTTGGAATGTGTATGGCCTTGTTGGAGGAAGTGTGTCACTGTGGGGGAGGTCTCAAATATGCTCAAGTCACACCCAGTATCTCAGTTCAATTCCTGTTGTTTGCCAATCAAGATGTAGGACCCTCAGCTCCATCACCACGTCTGCCTGCACACAGTCATACCCCACCATGACGATAATAGACTAAACCTCTGAACTGTAAGTCACCCCATTAAATGTTTTCCTTTTTGAGGGTTGATATGGTCATGGTGTCTCTTCCACAGCAATAGTAACCCTAACTAAGACACATGTTCTGAAATAAGAAAATTTTGGTTAGCATAGTTAGTTTTTTACTTTATAATTCCAGAAACAACATCATTTCTCATCTTCTGGGATTAGGCAGGAGAGAATCTACAGGTGTGCATTTAGTTAAAAGTCAGACTAGTTTTGGCAATAGCAACAGACAGCTCACAGCCCTGGCTAACATCTGAGCATCATCAGTGTGAGACAGGTCCCTCCATCCCTACTGCCTTAGCTGACATCAAACGGGAAGCTTATGGCTCTGTGTGATGGGTCAAAATGACTCTAGGCCTGTGCTTAGGGCCTGGGTAGCAGGAAGGGCAGGTAAAGAGGGTGCCAGACTCCCTGGAGATGCCCCTCCTCTTGCTTTGCCGTCACAGTCTGGTTATAACTGCCTTCTGCACAAAGGAGAAATATAGCTTTTCTAGACCAGTACCTCGAGCCCAGCGGAAAATCTGCAAATAATATCACCAGCAACACAGCCCTCTTTGCTCCTCACTGGACTGCTTGCTGTCACTCTTCCATCTGAACAGACAGTTTTCATTTGAAAATTCCTTTCTGAGCAGTTATTTATTGAATTTATTTAGAGTGTGTATGTGTGTGCGTGCGCACGTGTGCATACACCCCTCCATTCAGGCTGCACTACGGTGGTGCCGAGGTCAGAGGACAACCTGTAGGGTTGTTTTTTCCCCCTTCCATCAGTGTAGGTTCTGGGGATGTCAGTTCACTTTATCTGCTGAGTCACTTTGCTGGCCAAGGTTTTAAAAGAAGAAACACAAGTGACTAGTCAAAAGTGGTAGCACATGCCTAGAATCCCACCACTCAGGAGGCAGATGAAAAAGGACTAGGAATTCAACGTCTTTCTTGGCTATGTGAAATTTGAGGTCAGCCAGGACTGCATAAGACTTTTATCTCAAAACCAAAACCAACCAAGCAAATCAAAAATAAAAAATACACATACAAAAAAATGGCCAATAAGTAAGTAAAAAACAAAATGTCCATCATAGATAGTAGCCATCAGAGAAATGGAAACAAAGAGGACTTTGAAGTTCTATCTTCCCATAGGCAGCTTGGCTGTTGGGAAGCCAGCAGCAAAGGCTTGGAAGGAAGGTGGTGATTAGAATCTTTATACACTGCTGGAGAGAACATGAACCGTTAGGGCTACTGTAGAAATCAGTACTGTTGTCCTCAAAAAACTCCAACAGCTACCATGTGTCTGGCTCTACTGCTGCTTGCTATGTCCCTGAAAGGACCTAATACAGAGACTCTTGTACAGCCAAGCTTACTGGAGTACTATCCATGACAGCCAAGGTATGGAGTCTACAGATGTACACAACTCCGAAGAGTGGAACCATGGAGAAATGAGTGGACCTGAAGGCCATGTTAAGAAAAGTTAGGCAGACTCATGAATGCAAAGATTGCATGTTTTTTCTCATGTGTGCAATCTAGCCTTCTAGCTGTATGTTTAAACATCAGTCCATATGTTTATTGATGTGTCTAACTATCTGTCTGATATAAAAGTAGAAGGAGGATAGAAAGAAAGTAGACAAGTAGACCCCAGGAGCATGGATGGAGAAGGGTAGTGGGGAGGCATATATGAGCAAAGTACAGCAGTGTGATGTGTGTGTGTGTGCGCGCGCGCGCGCGTGTGTGCATGTGTATGAAAATGTCACAGTGAAACCCATTATTTTACATCCCAATTAAAACTTTGCATTATTTAAAGTCATTGGTGTATAAGGAGGAATGCAGTGTCAGAGGCCTACAGGAAAGTGATGACACAGTCAAAGGGCAATGGAAAACATCCATGAAGGTTTGCAAAGGAAGAACAGGAGTGGTGGCAGCCCCAAGACTCTCCATCAGGACCAATGCTAGTCATTCACAGGTGTGAAGGTTCATGGGGTGGACAAGGGCTTAGGGCTTCTGGCAGCAGGGGCCAAGGATGTGTGCTTTAAGTAAGGGGAAACTGCCACATCAGGGCAATGGGTGGGCTACCTTCTCTCTCCTAGCATCCTCTGGTCACTTGCCCAGCATTCCCACAAGCCAAAAGCAGCAGGGGGCCAGAGGAAATGGGCTGTGTGCTCCAGTTCAGCAAGAAGAATAGAAAGGGACCCTGGAGGGATGGACAATATCCAGGATAAAACCTGTGCGGCAGGGGTCCAGGAAAGCTTTTGCTAGAGGCAGCATCAAAGGAGCTATTCCAGGTGACCTCAAATTTGGGAGACTTAAAGCCACTGCCTGCTGTAATCCAGCAGCTCGCTCTGGTTTTCAACTGGAGCCAGAGCCTGCTTCTATTGTAGTCCTCATTCCCTGAAGAACTCAGACACAAGAACCAGCTGTTTAGCTCAAGCCCTTGCTGGTGGTAATGCGTCTATTCTTAGCGCTCGCATTGTGATGGGTGAGCAACCTGACGTTCAAGGTAGCGGGCGCCAAGCTGACTGAAGGATGGTGTGGTTTATTGGTTTGAAAGAGGTCTTCCTCATCACCTTGTTATCCTGCCGGAGAGGCAGTTGCATTTTGGCTCCTGCTTTTTAAATGATAGTGGCTCTATTTCCGACTTGTTTGGAAACTTGTTATTAACTATTATTCCAAACAATATACTTGCATATTGGACAACCCCGAAGCCAAATTTAGCTGTGCAAATTATAGACAACCGCTCTTCTATAATGCCGCCGCGGGGTCCTAAATTTTAAGACATGAAAGATTAGCAAAGTGAGCCTTAAATGCTTAAAACAATATTTTATGCCAGAAGCCATTTCCTCCCATAGACATGTAGACTGCGCGATGCTGTCAAGGCTTGTTGGAAGATAAGTAATGTTCTTGCAAAGGCAGGGGAAACTGCAGGCCATCAGATGTATGCAGAAGCCTTCAAGGCTGGAAGTGCCGTCAACTTGTAAAGGAATTATGTTTAAACTAAGGAAAACTTAAGGGACCATTTAAATGATTTAAACACCGCACTTGTCCCTACATCCCCAAGACGATTCTCATAATGTTAGCCTGATCTTTAGGATATGTGATTTTTAATGAAAGGCAAGGCCCATCTCGAGCCATTCTTTGAGGTGATCATTCCTCATCAGGGCTCTCAGACCTCTTGCCATGAAAAGATATCTGACCTTTGAAAAATATTTCATAGGTCTGAATCTGTAGTATAGACCTTCAGTCTTGGGGACAAGAGAAGCCATGGACAACATATTGGATCCTAGAGATGTCTGTTAATCCTACTGGGTGGGATCCCAATGTTTGATTTTAGCAAGTTTTGTGGCCGCTCTCATCTCTGAGGACGGTAATGCTACTGCATGCTTCTGAATGTGTCCTGATACACTGTAAATGAATTTACTTGTAGCACAAATAAAGGAACATCAAGGTCTTTCCCTTAAATGTTCTTGGAACAGAAAATGCAGCAAAGTAACCCATTCACAGCACTTCTTACCGTTCAGAGGTCTGAACAAACTGCAGCTGTGGCAAGAGACCCAGGAGATAGAACATCGCCCCATATGTGAATCAGATGTGATCAAGGTCTCTGACAAATGGATGGAAATTGTGCTCACCTGGGTGGGGGTATGCATCTAGATCATCTCTTGGTTTGCCCGGCATTACTTGGCTGACTGGCGCAAAGGCGGTAAAGAGTGGGAGAGTTGTGGTCCTTGTTCATGTTGAGTGTTTGGTGTGAGGCGCCTGTTTGCCGACCATGGATAGGGAGATGATACTTCACGCACAGGAATTGTGTGCTTGCTGTGATAAACATGTGATAAACAGCTTCAAACTTAAATGGTTTCAAGCGCTATACATTTTTTTTTTATAGTAGCCTTCCAATCTCTCTGTCTAGCTCCAGAGATCTGCTGAACTCAAAATTTTGTTTTAAGGAGGTAGATACACTATCCTTTGCGTTTTTCTGATTTTTAGATAAATTCTTTCACAATGAATAGTTATCTTCTAACTTAAACAATGTATAATAAGAAAAATACCTGCCCTAAAATTCTTACAAATAAAACATTATCTTTTAAATAAATTAAATAATTGTTTAATTATTAAATTAAAATTTAAATTTTAATATAATTTTTGTGTGCTAGAATCATTGATTATTCATGAAGCATTAAAGAGAAGAAGGAGAGAAGGAAGAAAAGAAAAAGTAGCAGGTGCCTACAGTCCCAGCACTGGGGAGACTGAGGCAGGAGGTTTTCCATGAGGTCAAGGTCAGCTTAGACAATACAGCAGCAAACCAAAAGCCACCCTGAGCTATACAGTGAAACCACGTCTCAAAGCCATAAAGAAAACCAAGTGAACCAAAATCGAAAACAAAAGCAATAATTTTCTCTAAAAGAATAATTAGTAGTATCCCACCCAGATTCCAGAGCTTTCTGTCTCAGCTCACGTGTTTACCATGCTTACTATTACATGGATTTTAAACAACTTACTTGGCTTTAACTGTGCCTCAGTTTCTTCGACGAAATGGACTCTTAAGAATGTTATGAGGAACTGGCCAGATGGCTCAATGGTTAATAACACTTGTTGTTATTTCAGAGGACCTGAGTTCAATTCCCAGCACCCATGTCAGGTGGCTCCCAAGTATCTGTTCATTCCAGCTCCAGGGGGTTTTATGCCTCTGGCTGCTGGAGGTGCCTACACTCATGCACATGCCTGCATGCAGGCACACAAACCTATACACAATTAAAAATAATAAAATCAGTCCTTAAAAGAAGAGGAAGAGAGCATTATGAGGTTTCAGTCTTGTTCATAACACACACCTACAATCCTAGTCATTGGGAGGCGGAGGCGAGAAGATCAGATTGTCAAAACGTTATGAGATTTAATGAAGCGAGTATATATTAAGTGTTTGGACAACAATAGCAGACAGTAAGCATGAATGACATCTTTGCTGGCATTATTACTTCTAGAATCATTCTTTAGAATCTTCCTTTTTTTCTTCCTCTTTGTTTTTTTTTTTTTTTTTTTTTTGAGACAGGACTTCATGTAGTCCAGACTGTTCCTGAACTTACTGTGTAGCTGAAGAGGGCCTTGAACTCATGATCCTCATAAGCCTACCTCCCGAGTGCGGGGACTCTCAGTGTCTGTCAATATGCTTGACTCTAGAGCCTTTCTCGCAAGTGTGTGTTCATCTTTTCCCTTTTAGATGTCTTTATTTAAAGCCACTTTTGTGTCAGTATTACACTTGATCTGGTTAAAAATCAGACTGTATTTAAAGACCGATAATGAAAACAGCAATTCCCACCTCCCCAGTCAGTCCGTGGTCTCTCCGTGTAGAGGCCTTACGCCTAGAGTGTTCTTTCAGTTTGTTTTCCAGCATTTCCCTTCTTGGCTGTAAATGATATCTGATGTTTCCTTTACTGTTAGTTTTTGTGCAGCATTCATACTGAGTTTTTCTGCATCCTTGAATCCATTCCTATAATTCTACTGGCAATTTATAAAAATTAAGGTTAAATTGCATTTGGTTTAATAGGGGCGGTGTCTGTTGTTTACCTCTGAGTTGATCAGTAGGCTGTAATTACATCTTATATGCTTACTGCAGATAATAATTACCTTGTTTTTATTTTTGTTTTCAGCTGGATCATGTGTTTATTTTATTTTTTTATTATCATTCAGAATCTTTCAGGTGGTGGCTTCTGAGCATCCCCTTCCTTGTGGGGACCCTACTGTGTGACACCAGTGTCCTGTGCTGTGGAACAGGCTGCAGAGAACAGAATGTACACACATCTGCACACACAGAGCAGGGTTTCTTCAGGATAGATTGCCCAAACGGAGTTGCTGGCCAAAGGACATGCGTGACCCTGATCTCACAGACAGTGCCGAGCTGACTTCCAAGTGCACCAGTTTCTTCTTCTTCCTCAGTGGTCTCAGAAGCCATCTTCCTCCGGGAGAAAGTAATCCCCCATTCATCTCTGCCGCCTCATTTCTTTCTTCGTGTGCACTTGCATGTATGCATGCATGTTTCCATGCGTGTGGGTCCATGTGCGTGCCATGATGCATGCGCGGAGACCTGAGACTACCTTGTTTTTAAATTTCATTGTTTCTTTATCCCCTTCCTCACACTCATTCAGCTCTGTTAAACATCTCCCATTTCACATTCAAATGGTGAAATCTTTTTGATAGAATATCCTTTGTTTATCTTTTACATTTTCATGCATGTGAACAATGCATCTTGATCATAAGCACCCCCTGGTTCCTCTTTCTACTCCCCCAAGAACCTGCCAGACCCTCCCTCCCACTCCTGGCGAGGCCCTCAACCTGCCTCTGTCCCTCTTCATGTCTTCTCCTTTCTTTGTTAAGGAACTGCTGAGTCCGCTCCGCACTGCCTGTGGGAAGGTTGACTGACCTTGCTGATTCAACGTTGTGCATAGCCACAGCTGCAGTTTATGAGTGCGATGATTATGTGATGCCCTTTCTCAGGACATAGCCCTTCCTGGCACGCCTCCTCATCCTCTTGCTCTTTTTTTTTTTTTTTTTAGAGGTTTACATCTGTCTTTATTGTGTATCTGTAATTATTTTCTTCTTTTTTTTTAAATTTTATTTATTTATTAAGGATTTCTGCCTCCTCCCCGCCACCGCCTCCCATTTCCCTCCCCCTCCCCCGACCAAGTGCCCCTCCCTCATCAGCTCGAAGAGCAATCAGGGTTCCCTGACCTGTGGGAAGTCCAAGGACCGCCCACCTCCATCCAGGTTTAGTAAGGTGAGCATCCAAACTGCCTAGGCTCCCCCAAAGCCAGTACATGCAGTAGGATCAAAAACCCATTGCCATTGTTCTTGAGTTCTCAGTAGTCCTCACTGTCCACTATGTTCAGCAAGTCCGGTTTTATCCCATGCTTTTTCAGACCCAGGCCAGCTGGCCTTGGTGAGTTCCCCATAGAACATCCCCATTGTCTCAGTGTGTGGGTGTACCCCTCGCGGTCCTGAGTTCCTTGCTCGTGCTCTCTCTCCTTCTGGACCTGATTTGGACCTTGAGATTTCTGTCCGGTCCTCTTGCTCTTATATCTCTTTTACCCTCCTTCTGAGATGTTCCCTAAGCCTCAGTGGGGGAGGGGAGCATTAGCTGTCTCACTTAGGGCATAAGGATGGTTGATATGTGGTATGTTGATACGTTTAGCAAAATAAGAGTAATAGGTTCCTCCCTAGGGCCTGTGACTTCCTGGGCCTATGACCAGGTTTCCATCACCAGGCTTGAAACTCCTTCCTCTGGAACATGCCTACCACTGAGATTTAATCTACTAGCTCCTGTCTTCTGGGGAAAAAACATTGTCCGTCCACCCGTGCAGGATATCTGCGTGCAAACGCCTTCTAATTTTAAGTTCTGTTTGTAACTTAACTTAGAAGAGTGGGTTTCTGTAGGGGTTTTCCATATGTTGTCCTTCTTTTGGTTAACCTACCCAACCCTTCTTCTCTCTCCACCTCCCTGCCCCATCCCTGCTTAACCCTTTAACTCCCAGTTTCCTCTTCATCCAGCCAGCTTCATATCATGTGACTCTCCCCTTATGACTTCTTCCCTCCCTTTCACAGGCCCCTTCTAGCTTCCCAAGCTGTACAGCATCACCAGATTCCATACAGAAACCTCAACATTCAAAGCTGGGATCCACATAAAGGAGACCACATGGTGTTTGCTTTCTGGGTCTCGGTTACCACACTTAATATATTTTCCAGTCCTCTCAACTGGTGAAATATTTTGATAATTGGTCAGGCCTGGAGCTCCAAAAGGTCTCTCTCCCTGAGCCCTCCAGCTCATACTCTTGCTCTAATCTACCTGCTGTATTCTGAATTTTTCTCATCCCTTTCCTGTATTTTACATGCTTTTCTTTTTGTTTGTGCATTTGCGACAGGATCTGACGTAGCCTGGGCTGACCTATGACTCACCGTGCAGCTGAGGCTGCCCTGTAGCTCTTGATCCTCCTGCCTCTTTATCTTACTTTGCATGTTATTTTTCTGGGCCATATCCTCTAGAAACAAGAGAAAAACCATATGATCGGATTCTAGGCTTTTTGTGTATTTGAAAATGTCTTTATTTTCACATTTGATTGATGGTTTGGCTGGCAATACGATTTTAGTTCGAATACCACTTCCCTCAGAACTCTGAAGATGGCAACGGTTCTGTCTCTTCTGTGCAGCGTGGCTGTTGAGTTTTCCAAGGTGTCTTGGTTTCATTTCCTTTACATATGACGCTTCTGTTCTTCGCTAATAATTTTGTCATCTCTGTTTATAGGAATGCCTGATAGATTTTAGTGTGGATCGTTGTTCGTCCTTTAGAACAATAGTGCCTTTATTTTAGTTGTTTATGAACATGTGCACGCAGGCGTCCGAGGTGTGCACAGCTTGTGAGAAGTGGTTCTCTTTTCATTTGTGTCGACCCTGGGAATTGAACTCCGGCTGTCAGGCTTGGCAGCAGTACCTTCACCTGCTGTTATCTTCCCAGCCAGCTTATCCTTTATGCTGAGGACTTCACAGTTTGTTTCAGTCTAGAGCCGTGGTTGCCAACCTTCCTAGTGCTTTGACCTTTTAATGCAGTTGCTCGCATTGTGGTGACCCCTGACCAGAAAATTATTTCATTGCTACCTCGTAACTGTAATTTTGCTAGTCATGAATCATAATGCAAACAGCTTTGTTTTTCCATGGTCTTCGGCAACCCCTGTGAAGTGGTCATTTGACCCCAAAGGGGTCGTGACCCACAGGTTGAGAACAGCTTGTCTAGCGATTCATGTTAGTATTGTTAAGTTTCTGTTGCTTCTCTAGTTGTTGCCTTTCTACTTTTCTACTTTCCTCAAAGGTACAGCTAGCTGACGCCAGACTTCCCAGCACTCGGGAGGCAGAGGCTGACGGATCTCTGTGAGTTCAAGGCCAACTTGGTCTACAAGAGCTAGTTCCAGGACAGGCTCCAAAGCCACAGAAAAACCCTATCTCGAAAAACCAAAACCAAAACCAAAAAAAGACCAATTCAATCATCATTTTCAGTCATTGACTTCACATCCAAAGTATCACAGGGTCCACGGCTGCTGAATGCTTTTGAGGTTACGTGGTATAACTGACAGTTGTCAATGCGACCGCCTTCACACCTAAGAGTTTTCAGTGATCATAAGTAACACATAACTAAAGTGGGAGGCGATGAAAGATCGTATCATGGAACAGCCTGTGGCTCTTCCGCTCAGTTCCAGAGTGGCAGAGATGAAGTTCCTTCAGCTAGTGTAGATGAAAGAGCACTCCCTTCAGTTGGTATTGTTTAAAAATGTCGCTAGGGACTTCTAACCAGTTGAGAATGGAACTCTCTCGGCCTTCAGCTAATGTCTCTGGATTAGACTATAGGGTATATATAGTATGTGGGTTTGCAGACAGCAGGGACAGTCAGCTAATGTCTCTGGATTAGACTATAGGGTATAGTATGTGGGTTTGCAGATAGCAGGGACGGTCATCTAATGTCTCTGGATTAGACTATAGGGTATATATAGTGTGTGGGTTTGCAGATAGCAGGGACAGTCAGCTAATGTCTCTGGATTAGACTATAGAGTATAGTGTGTGGGTTTGCAGACAGCAGGGACAGTGAAGTGGTCCAGTGGATGAAAACCCTGTGGGTTAAAAGGAACTATGACATGCAAACACACACACACACACACTCAAGCACACATTTCATACAAATATCACATTTCACACATATACTTTCACGTGTACACCATGCATTTCTCTCTGTATAGATATACAATGATTATAAGAAAGATAAAAATAAGGACAATTTTCAGATTCCAAATTCTCTGTGCATCCATCATCCCTTCCATCTTCGGCTGCTTAATTAATTAATTGCCCCCTGATCTTTGTTTGGCTTCCCAAGTACCTGGCTGTTATTACAGACGGACATGGTATTGTCAGTCCACAACATCTGCTTCCCAGCCAGTGCTTTAGGGTGACAGACAGGAATAGTCTGGAAGCCTTCTCCCTCATTCTGGGATCAGTTTGGAATGCAGTGTAAGCATAAAACATCAGTGCTTAACCGTAGAGATCATCTTAGTATGAATGCGTGCGTGCTGTTGATTACCGCACAAGTAGCCTATACCTGCTGCCTCTGGTTTCTTGTTGCTTGTGTTTGTTTAGTGGTATTAATTGTTCTGTGCGATTATAACCTCATAGAGCCAGCTACATTGATACCCTAAGGGGAGCATTGTGAACAACATCCCATTCATTTCTGCGGGTTCAGTTTTGCTAGAAACTCCAGAGTAAAAGATATATAACTGGCCTGTTAAGTCAGTTTCATCAAGAACTTGTATCCTGATTAAAGTTACAATTTGTCTAGTCCAGTATTTTCAAGCTGTAGTTCGCGATCTTCCGAGAGGGTGTCTCAGATATCCTGCCTATTGGATATTTGCATTATGATTCATAACAGTAGCAAAGTTACAGTTATTAAGTAGCAATGAAAATAACTTTATGATTGTATGGCTGGGGTCACCACAACATGAGGAAATGTATTAAAGGGTCGCAGCATTAGGAAGGTTGAGAACCACTAGTCAAATCAACTTAGGTCTTGGCTATCAAGCTATATGCTTGTTTCCTAAGGAAGGCCACACCAAACACCTAGCCTGAAACTAGAAGCAAAAAGTATGTGGGTGTAATTTACCACAAATTGATACCAATTGTTTTTTGTTTTCAGTTGAAACGGACATTGGTTCTCTTGAGGGCTTGAGTCAAAACTTTTGACTTTGTTCACTGACCCATAATTGAAAATAATTTTCTTCCTCTGATCTTGAATTCTTCTCCCACCCCAGGCTGACTCCAGGTTTTATTAAATTCAAATCACATGAAATAGCACTAATCTGGTCTAGATGAAATTTTGGCATTTTTTAAATCCTCAAACAGCTTGAGTTTATCTGGGGCTCAGAAGGAATGCTGAACTATTAATACCACAAGGCTTACTTTGAAAGAAAAAAAATAAACGGGTTGCTTCCCTCCTACACAATTGTTCTCCAGTGCTGGGCAGAGGAACTGTGGATGGCTACTCTTCTTTGTTCAAAATGTTCTTTTATTTCAGATGGGGAATTGAAAACATTGGAAGGCAAGTATTGTGCTCATGTTTAAGCTTTAAACATTTTTTTTGGGGGGGGGGGAATAGATACCAATTAAAGGCTCCCATTCCTATTCAAGGCCTTTTAACTTCTACGGTTTGGCCCCTTATGCGATGAGACTCTCAGTCCAGTATGGTTTGCCTTTTAGGGAACCTGAGACCTGGGTGTCTTTAAAGGTGGCTAGAAGAATTTTTAAATTACTTTTATTTTTATTTTTTCAAAAAGCTCCACAGGCATCATGCATTTCTGAAAATAAAACTGCCTTTATGAACTAGAATGTCATGGTATTTTTGCTTTTGATTAGAGTCAAATTAATTCAGTTTGATAACATTGATTACAAGCTGATCTAGAGCTGTGATTAGGGATTTATATATCTTAGGTGGTTAAATGGGGAAATAGGTTAATTATGTCTTAATAAATGCAGTTGATTGGATAGAAAGAAACTTATAAAACCTGAAATTAGGCAAAAAATTATGACAAAATTTCAGTATACATCTTGAACAGGCAAACGGTGAGGAAACTGAAAGTTTCAAATATATCTATTTCTGAATTCTTCTGGAATCATAAGATTCTATATATTTATTATTTTTGCACACCCTTAATGTGAAAATGCAAAGCCAAATTGTTTATTCTCTCTCTCTCTCTCTCTCTCTCTCTCGCTCTCTCTCTCTCTCTGTCTCTCTCTCCGTATCATACACACACATAATGAACTAAATAGAAAACACAACTGTACAAATATTATATGAAGAAACAAAAGAAAAATTCAGATTTTCCTCCTGTTGAAAAGTCTGCAGATAGCATCTCGCCTGTGAACATTCGCACGGGCAGTTGAGCCAGTTTGGAGGGTATTAATAGAAGCATACCAGATTTTCTGATCTCACATGAATCATTAGTCCTGTTGAAAGCCATCTCTTTGAGAAAGAACAGTTTGGGTCCCTGAGCTAATGCTGCAGGTGGGCGGGGCTGGGGTTTTCACTCTCAGGCTCTGATCGCTGTGGCTTTGGGCGTCACTTTTGTGACTCACCTGGCTCCGGCTCCTTAGACACACAGTCCAGAGTTCACATCGCTGAAGGGCACTGACTGCGGATCTTTGTTTCCCTTTAAAGGTTACTGGCGAGGAGATGGGAGAGGCTTTGGGGCTTGGCCACAACTGACTGAGCTTATGCCTCTCTAGGACAGTGATTCTAGATGTGATTGTGGAGACTTTCTTGGCCCTATGGAAATGCCAAGCCTGACTTCCACTTCTGTCTCCATGCAGATGTCCGTGAACTTGGAGGCAACATCAGAGTCAATCATGGAGTTACATGCATGATTCTAGTGGAACACGTGTGCCTAGTGGAACACATGATGCTCAAAATAAATGACAGGGGCGGAGCCGCTTCATCTACCCCGCTTCCTCACACGTAAAAGAACGGGGGGACAGTTGGCCTGTATACCTCTTAGGCACCGATTAGCTTTCTGTAGCTTTGAGTTTCCTTGAATAGCAAACATGGTATTAGCAATTGGCCTGGGTACAACACTCTGACGGAGTTGACATCAGATCAATGGCACATTTTACAGGTACATGAGCCTTTTATTTGGAAGTGAGGAAAGCTAGGTTGAGACATAGTCCTCAAAGTTCCTATTTTAACAAAGGGAAGGGAAAGAGAAAGGGGAGTAAGATCTTAGACCTGGAAGACTGTTCTGTGTAGAAATGGCCAGTTTTGACCCTTGTGTTTTTACACTGGACCTTTTACCCTAGGGACTTGAAGGGTTAATGATGAGAAGATTTTTTCCATGCTCTCTCTCTCTCTCTCTCTCTCTCTCTCTCTCTCTCACACACACACACACACACACACACACACACACACATGCGCGCGCTCTCGCGCATGCATATCTTTAAAGCTCTTAGCTTTTCCTTAGTTGTTCCTTCTCAATTAGCTCTCCCACTTGAGACCTGGGGGAACTTGGCTTCTATGGCTGCTTTGCTGAGTGTTTATCAGTAACCTCAGCTGTCACTCATTCGGAATTTACTCAGGGCTAGCCGGCATTGTTCTGAGCCTATCATCCACAGTCATCACAAACTCCTCTTGTTTTACTCTTCCCCTTATTTTACAGACCAAGAAGTGGAAATTTTTGTGAGGCTGAGTAATCTGCCTGCAGCCACACAATGTGGACAAACAGGATTTGGATGTAGCGAGTTCTGCAGGAAGGTTTGCGCTCTCCGTCTTTCTGCGGCGTTTCCCTTCCATTTGCTGGGAGGGTGGCTCCTTTGGGCTTTTTCATCTTGTGCAGAGCACAGGACCAGCAGATCTTCTTGGCTTTCAGTCATTCTCAGAGGTAGGAGGGAGGATGTGATGAAGGGGCATCCATCCCCATCAGCTTCCCCAGGAAAGTAAAAATATACAACCTGAGACCTATGGTAGAGATTTTAAAACAGATATACACAAAGCAAAAGTGCACATTTTACAAAAGCATATTTAACCCAAATGATGTGTGGTTAGCATGTTGGATGGATACTGTTGTGGGGGAGGGAACAGAAGTGGGAAGTGTAGCAGCCAGAAGATGATTACAGGATTATATAAAACAGAGAGGCCTTAGATGGGACTAATGGCAACATTACAGATGAACTGGGAAATATGATCAATACAGCCTTCTCTTGCAAAGGTAAGGGAAAGAGAAGAACAGAAACAAGGCCAGGACAAAGAAACTCATGGAATAATCCCTTGTGGAATAACAAGGGCAGCATGCATGAATGGGCTTTAAAGTGAGCATTGACCACACATAGGCACGAAGCTGGCTCCAGTAAGCCATTCATTTTTGTCAGAGAATAAAGGGTTTGTGTTCCCGTCACTCATACAGCAAGCGCACACACATGCATGAGAACAGGCTCAGAATATGCAAGACAAAAAGACAGAGCTAACTTGCAGATGGCAAAGCTAACGTTTGCAGTGGCCAAAGGACTTGCTCCAGGTGGCCCAGCAGATTTGGGTGAATCCTAAGTGACAATCTCATTGTCTGGTCCACTGGTCATGAGATGCCGGATTCAAGGGCCATGTCTACCCCTGCACAGTCTTACTGAACTCGGGGTATACTTGCTTGATCAACTTTCTTCCCTCATGACCTTGTCTCTGCAGTGTATTTGGCCAACGTTAATAATCATGGTAATAAACATTAAGGTATTCTTTGATTCTCCAAATGCTCTAGTAAGGACATGTGCCAGGTATCACTGCTTCTCATCCTATTCTAGTTTCAGCTAGGATACCTTTATGAACGTGAACCCATAGCTCTTACTGCTGTACTAGTATCCCAGTTTGGCCAGAGCAGAGTGGTTTTATAATACAATTTCTAAAGAGTCAGCCACAGCCAAAGTGTCTATGGAAAAAGCACTTTGGGGTCCTGAAGTAACATCATCATAAGAGAAAGAATCAGAGAGATAGTCCTTGCAAGGTAGGACATCTGGGTAGCTCTTTGGTATTTCAGCTTCTCAGCCATGCAGGACTCCTGCGATCTCACCCAGAAAAAAAAAAAAAAAAAAGAGTGAGGAACTTAATGAATTCAGAAGCTGAAAGTCACGGCTAGAGAGTCAGCCCTTGTCGCCGTCCAGGTGCTCTTATCTGCGAGGAAGACTGCAGACGTCCAGGCAGTTTTGTTTTAAGTTCTGTACAAGGACAAGGATAAACGTACTGTGTTTGTTTACACTGGATCAGCTCTGGCTGCGAGAGCCTCTCAGGAGAAGAAGGAATTACGCCATGTGTTGAAAGGGGTGGGATTCTGACAGCAAAGCAATAAAGCACAGGTGGAAGCCATAGCTATCCCAAAGGCAGATTCCAGGGAACGCAAGGCCCCTGCACCACCTACAGGGAGCTGCTCTATTGGAGTGGAAGATGGCATTGTTCAAATCTCAGCATCTAGAATAAGGATGAATTAGGAAGGTGACGATCTGAGATGTTCTTTATAGAAAAACGTGGTCGGCAGGCATTTGAGGACATCCCTGAGACGGAGAGGACGAAACCAGGCTCTGATGAGGGTGGCTGGAGTAGATGCAGAAGCATGCTGTGTCTGCACTGGAGAGTGTGCATGCGCTGGGCATCTCCAAGGGGTATTTGATAGCTATCTACCCTCTTGGATGTGGAGGTAAACTCATCAGAGCTACAATAAAACAAAGTCAGAAGGAGAACATCCAATCTAGGCAGAGATAATGCAAAAAATTTTTTAAAGTTATTTGACTGGGAATTATCGAGATGAGCAGAGAGTTTTGCAAGTCCGAGTAATCTTAAAAAGCAGTTTAAAATCCAACTCTTCTAGACAAGACATAGTACTTCTGGAAGAACAGCAAACCACTAAGCGTGTTTCCTGCCTTCACAGAGAGTGCAGGTGTGATGAAGTCTGAACACTTGGTTTGGTGTCTGAGCAAGTTCAAGTGGTCATCATAGCCAATGATGCTCTTAGAATTACCACAATGGTCTGTCTCTTTGCTGGGCTGTCCTATCTAGCAGATTGCTAATTTTTGTTTCTCTTAAGGAGACAAGCAGAATTGCAGCCAGACAACTTGAATTTTTTCAAATACGCCAGTACAGAGACAGTGGACAGTTGCTCACATTTGTGATATTGGCAGCTCATGGTTTCTGATCTATGTTTTTAATCTCACAGTACTGTCCCAAGGCATCAGAGCTGGCATTGAAACACTCCCCAACCCTTTAGAGACAGGAAAACCGAGGTGCTAAGAGCTTACGCGATTGCCTAGGAATGAGTGGGTAGCAAGTTCAGAGCTGAGATGCCCTGATTCTCATGTAAGCCTCCGACCAATGTTGCTGAACCCCAGTCTTGCACGCTAAACATTATGCCATATAAAACATAAACAGACAAGCAAAAACCCAAACAGCCACAAGTTTGGCTTTCTATCAGCAGTTCATTGGGTATCCTAGGGTCTTGAGAGGCTACCGACCTCTGGGCAGACTGTAGTCAAAGGTCAAGGCCTGACTCCATTCCCCCGAATGGGAGTCTCAGGCAAGGAGCCTGTTACCCCACGCAAACATTCTCATTTGCACAGAAGGGATTGTATTACAGGGTCGCCTCTGTGTCAGTCCATGCTTCCGGGCTCGTTTGCATACAGAGAAAGCTGTGTTCAGGGTTTGCAAAGACTGTTTCCTTGTTTCGTCATGCATGTTTATTTAACCCGTGATATACCAGGTTGTAAAACGTGGCTATTGGGGTGGGACTATGATTCTCAGGAAACTGAAGGTATAAGCAGGCCAGGGTGCTTCTGATAGGGTAAGACACTCAACACTGCCACTGTATTCCTGAGAAGAATGGAACAAGGCTGTATTTATCAATATCTATCTATCTATCTATCTATCTATCTATCTATCTATCTATCTACATACTTACCTACGTATCTACTCACCCACCAACTACCTACCTATCAGGAATTTGCTATAACTTAAAGGTAGGGCCTTAGCTATTTATCTTCGCATCTTGCTCTCATTCCTAGTCCGACAGCCTTAATGAGACCGATTCATAGAAGACTGGGTGAAGACATTGTTGTCTGCAGCCACGACTGAGAAACCCAGAGGCTCGACTGCCTGGCTTCTGCCAAGCTGTGTTTCTGCTAGTGGTTTATTTAGAACAAAGCAAGACAACGCTTAGTTTGGCTTAGGCACACCCGCTAGCCCAAAGACAGCCGAGGCTGGGGTCTCTCCTGCTCTGAACCAACCCCAGGATGAAGACAAAAGTTTTTTTTTTTTTTTAGAAATGGAATTAGTAACGGTTTTACTTTCTTTAAGGATCTTCTACTCCAAAAGGGGGGAGGGGGGCTGTGAAGGCTTCAGGACAGCACAGAAGGCAGAGGTGCTAGTCTGTTCAAGATCCTAACTTGAGTTCAATCTCCACAAACCATGTAAAAGTGGAAGCAGAGTGCTGACCCAGCAATATGGTCCCACAACCTCCATACATGCACTTGGCCTGCATTCCCTCGCCTACGTCATGTGCACACATCCACAACAATAATACATCACTTAAGAAGAGAAAGAGAGGCTGTCAGTTGTTTCAAACCCAGTGCCTACTCTAGGACTTTGGCACTGGGCACCTTCCTTGGCCATCTTGTAGATGTGATGATGCCCAAGGGTGTACAGGACTGTGGAGCTCAGAGCCTGATGTGCAAGATGCCAGAACTCTCAGGGCCTTCGTTTCTTCAATTTACATTTGCCCAACCCCCAATCCTGACTCCTCCATTGAGAAGAACCTCAATTGGCCGTGTAAATGAAGGCTGTGGCTTCCTTCGTCAACACCCTGGTTTTCTCATCCTGTGACAGATTAACAGTAAGCACCACAAGGCTGTTTTTAGTACCATGGGAAACAAAAGCCATTGAAGAACCTGCCCCGAACGGAGCTCTGGAATCTGTCACTGCTTTGCTCATCCATCCTCTTTTCTACCTATTCGACTTCAGCCTCTCACTGGAGTCTTACCTCCCTTATGAGTCCTCTCTAAACATCTGCCTTCAAAGCCCTGATGTACTTCTGGGCTATCTTAGCATCTCAGTAAGTAGTCCTGGTAGTCCTTGACCTGAGACTGGGCATGCCTCTGCCTCACAGGGGACTCCAGGCAGATTACATTTACTCAGAAGGGGATCCTTGAGAACAAGGTAGAGGAATTAAGATACTTGGTGGGGTAGGGGAGTGGGGATGGGGAGCAAAAGTAAGTGATGGAGGCCAGCCCAACTCCTTCAGAAGGGCTAGAGTTGGCTCTTGGTATCTGCAGATCCAGCCTCTGCAGATCCAACCAACCATGGGTCAGGTAGTTGAGTTGTAAGTACAATGGTTGGATCTGTGCAGACATGTGCACACCTCTATTTCTTGTCGTCATTCCCCGCCTGGTACAGCGTAACTCTTTACATACTATTACTTGGATTAGGTGTTACAAGTAATCCAGAGATGATTTAACGTATATGAAGGAAGTATGTAGGCTATATGCACATGCATGTCATTATATGTAAAGGACTTGAACATCCGGGATTTGGGTATCTGTGGGATGTCTTGGAACCAATCTTGCACCCCCACTTCCACCCTCTCTACCAATACCAAGGCACAGCTGTTTTTCTGTAGGGAATCGGCTGAGTTTTAGCAGTGTGAGCTGAAGAGACACGGATCTTACACTTAGTACGAGGATGCCAGATTTGGGGATTCTTGAGGGACCAACCTCTGGCCAGTGAGACAGGGAGATGTTTAGAGAACTTTGGGAGAACAGCCAGCCAAGAATCAGTCACAAGTGTGAAAGGCTTCCACGGGTGAGGGGCTGACTAGACAGCAGATTTCCTCAGCTCCTCACACTCACCAGTGTGTTAGCTTCTGAACAACACGCCAGTCCCCAGCACGTCCACTCACTGCTGCCTGGTAGGCTTGTGGTGTCTGTGGGCACTTCCTGTTCAGTGCAGATGGCTGACTGAGAGAGCACTGGGGAGGGAGCTCCAGTGCTGTTGCCTGATGGGACTTGGGCTGCAGTTGCTGGGTATTGGAAGGGAAAGGGGCCTGGTCTGCAGAGCAGGTTCTAGAACACCTAGGGCTTGGCAAAGAAACCCTGTATCAAAACAAAACAAATTAAAAAAAAATGTTTAAAAGGAAGGAAGGAAGGAAGGAAGGAGGAAAAGAGAATTTAATACTTATTAAAATTGTCGATTCTGTCACACTCTGTTCCTCATGGTCAAGGTCACGCCCCTACACCCTTGCACTGTTTATGATCAAAGATGGATACCTACACACAGGAATTGTAGAAAGAGGTTGCATCAGGGTTGTTTTGAGAAACACTAATAACGATAACAAATGGCCTTTTCGAAAAAGCTGTAACTCAAAGTGTCCAATTAAAGGGAAGCCACACTAAGACAAGAACTATGTGTACAGACTAGTCAGTCCAGTCACGTCTGCATGTGGCTGTTTTGGAGGAATATCCACACCACTTTGAGTTATTAAGCCCAGTCACACTGCCATCAGAGGTAATGGATGAGGACTTGGGAGGCATCTGAGAGATGCTGAGACTGTCTTCTGATTTCTGCTCTCCTCCCCACTCCGTCCCTGCTTGGTTTCTACTCGATAAAAAATAAGGAGTCTGTGTCAGTTGGTCTTGCATTGAAAGTGTGGGACAAAGACTGGAAGCCTTATTTGTGGTTGGGTCCTAGAGATGATTAAAGTTGGCTAGGACAGAACCATGTGACAGGGCCTGGCCATTGGGGAAGAGTTTGGAGACATTGTCAAATTGACAGCTTTTTTTTTTAAAAAAATTGTTTATGTGCATTGGTGTTTTGCCTGCACACGTATCCACATGAGGGTGTTGGGTACTTGAGTCCTGGTATTGGAGTTACTGACAGTTGTGAGCTGCCATATGGGTGCTGGGAATTGAACAGGGGTCCTCTGGAAGAGCAGCCAATGCTCTAACCCACTGAGCCATCTCTCCAGCCCAGCTCTTTTAAATGGCTGCTACATGCTGGTATTGAACTTTATGTGACTATTACACTTTTTGGTTTTGTTGTTGTTATTGTTTTGTTTTTCAAGGCAGAGTTTTTCTGTGTAACAACCTTAGCTGCCCTGAAACTCACTTTGTAGACCAGTCTGGCCTTGAACTCACAGAGATCTGCCTGCCTCCTCCTCTGTCTCCCGAGTGCTGGGATTAAAGGCATAGGACACCACTACCTGGCTGTGGCTATTATACTTTATATACAGACTATTTCACTTCACCCGCATGACCCCTCCATAAGGAAGAGATGCTGTCTCACCTCAGCAATGAGGATGTTGAGGTCACCTGCTTGAGGTTGCACAGCTAGCAGATGGTAGAGCCAGAGTTAGAAGTTACGTAAAGTCCCCACAGTCCGCCCCATCCAAAGCAGATCAGCCACTTGGGCTCAGGAAGATGGCAGGATGAGTCAGGCCCTCTGGGACTCCTGACTGTGAAGTCTCTGGGGGAAAGATCTGAGTCATGAGGATCACAGGACGCCTTCCTTACCTTTGAGCACCACTCAAACATTTGCAGAAGAGCTTTCCACCCCCTCTTCCATTTGTCTCTGACTCAGCTCCGTTGAGTGATCATCAATATATTGCTAATGAAAAACATCTTTATGAAGAGACGAAGACCAGCCCAAGAACTCAGAGCATCTGACTGCTAGTCCAAGTCTCTGTTTATCAGAGAAAATATCATTTCTATTAAATACTGTAGAAAATGCATGTGGGAAGCCCCTGTGTTAGCAGTGTTACAGGGTTGATTGGTGTTTGTATGACCCATGTCCAGCATATCTTGTGACTCATTGCAGAAATACTTTGCATCTTTGGACCAAGGTACATTGGAATTTGTGATTTATCTAAGAATCAGTGAACCCCACTGCCCTGGCTTCCGAGTCAATTTTGAATTAAAAATAGAGTATTTTGTACAATGTTTTCTGATTATGGCTTTCCTCCCCCAATTCCTTCCAGATTCCCCCCAACCCTACCCACTCAACTCCCTGCCCTCTTGCTTGCTCTTCGGAGTCCTTCTTAATGGCTCTTCCACCTCTTTTTCCTCCTTCTTCTTTCCTCTCTCTCCCCACTCCTTTTGTGTAGCTGTTAGGAATTACGGATTAAGATAGTTTGAAACATCTTTGTCAAAGATTCCCAAGGACAATCTTAGGTAGTATCTGATAGGGCAAACGGTTTTGAGTAACTGGCACAGTAGGTAGTTTATGTCATCAGCGGCTGATGTGAGACTCTCGTGCTTCCCCACCCCACCCCGTGCCTGGATTCTCTCTCAGTTACCCAAGGTCCACATGAAGGAATTCACTCATGAAACCACCGAGTTCAGAGGGTTGCTTATTCCCTAACCTTGTGCTGAGTTATGAATGGATGAGAAAAAGAGCATGGAAAGAAAGAATGGAGTATTAAATCATGGGCATGGAAAGAGCAGGGGAACACTGGGCTAGCACTCAGGGTTGGATTATTAGGTCCCTGCAGCAGAACCCACTCTAACTAGTTTGAACACTTATAGCTATGAAGAGCGTGTTGTAGCAGGCTTTCTCTTAGGCCACCAACCAGCTCCCAAATCATGACACAGAGATGTATTATTAGTTATGAATATTCTACCTTATCTTAGCTCTTATTTTAATGTTTAATATGTGTTTTGCCTTGGGGCTCTCTCTCTCTGTATGTCCTACTTCCCTGCTTCTCATGTCTGACTGACTGGCAGCTGCCTGGCTTCTGGCCCTGGCCTCTCTTTCTCCCTTGTTCTCTTCTCTCTTCTCTGGAGCCTAGATCCCCCCTCCCATTTATTCTCTCTGCCCACCAGTCCCACCTATCCCTCTACTGCCTAGCTATTGGTCATTCAGCTTTTAATTAGACCAATCAGATGCCTTAGGCAGGCAAGGTGAAATAGCAACACATCTTTATGTAGTTAAACAAATTCAGCATGAACAAATGTAATGCACTTTTACATAGTTGAAGTAATATTCTGCAACAAAAACAAACGTAGCACACCTTTCCCTAGTTAAACAAATATTCCACAACAGTGTACAGTGAGTAGGGTCACTGGGAAGGTGGATGGACATGCTTTAGAGTAGGCAGAGCTCCCAGAAATGACTTCTAAAGCCATACAGCAACACTGGGCAGCCAAGGGAGCTAGCTGCTCCCTCTTCCTCCTGCATAGTGCATCCGTGGCTGCTATACAATTGCGTTGTATTTAGGGGGACTAATCCTTCCAGATTATGAAGCCAATCAGAATGCCATCACTTTTACCAGTGCATGAATAACCATTCCTCTCTCTCCCTGGGTCCATATCACAAAAATGGTTGCCTTGCACTCTGCCTTGCTCCCACACAACTCAGTTCATTGTAAATTCTGGTACAAGTGCAGTTGAATGACAGATACTGAACAATGCATCATAAATGCTACCCCAACGAGAGCTGGCTTGGTCCCTAACACAGCAGTGGTCAGAGGTGGATTTTTGGAAGAGACTGGCTTGTGATGTCACTGACTCATGAATGGAGTAATCTGTTTTACAGATTCATAGCCACCAGCTGCTCTGCTCCAACACACTCTCCTGACCGTGATGGGCCGAAAGTTTTGAAATGGCAGAATAAATCCCTCTTCCTTAAGTTCTATCTTTCAGGCACTTGTGACCAAGATGTAGAGTCTAGCACTCTCCTCCTTCTTCCAGTTTCTCTGTTCTCAGCTACTGCTTCATGTTGGATAAAGTTCTTACTTGGTAAATACGATAGTCAATTTTCATTGTCAACTGGATATAGAATCACCTAGGCAACATACTTCTGGGCACACTTATATTTCCAGAGAGACCATTCTGAATGTGGGTGACAACATCCCATGGGCTGGGGACCCCGATAGATTAAAAGGGGGAAAAGGACCAAGTGTGATCACCATTTGTCTCTTTCCTTCCTGTGGATACAATGTGACTACCCACCTCACCCGCCTGCCACCATGATTTCCCGCAGGTGATAGACAGCATCCCCTCCGACCATCAGCCAGAATAAGCCCTTTCTCCCTGAAGTTGACTTTGGCCAGTGTTTTGCTGCAGCAACAAGGAAAATCAGTAATGCAGTGGATGAGTTAAACTGCAGACTTAGCTCTTGATGGTTTTGTTTGTGCAAAGTTGAACAGTCATTGTCACCACAGAGGTATCCATTTAAGAGATGCCCCGCGGGGTCCCCAGCATTCTGGACCTATTGCTCTCTGCCTTCAATGCGTAACAATCACCTCTCTATAGTCTATTGTTTCATAACCACAAAGAGCCTAAAGTAGCTAGATGGCCGACTCAACTTCTACTTCAATGGGACCATTATTTTGACTACTGGGGAATCATGACTTCTATGGCTTTAGAGCCTAAGGTCCCAGGAAGAGGAAGCAAATATTTTTCAAATAGGTCATCAGATGAAGGAGTGGGCCAGATGGTACAGCTTGGTCCCGTAGTTTGGCATTTTGGCTATGGGACAAACACCGCAGTTTATTTGTTGATCATTTGAAGCATCCTGCATCCTACAACCTTGCACAGTACTGTCTCCTAGATAGCTCTGTTACTGGTTAGTGGCCATGTCGCTGTCCTAGGAGGCCTTGTGGGAATCCTCCCATTCACTTCTTTTTCAAATCATCATTGCTTTCCTCAGACTCCCTAGGCAACCCTTTCCCCTACTCATGTGTATTTGAATGTATTGTGCTCGTGTGTCTACACACGTGCATACAGTGCATGTGTGTGCATGTATCTACGCATGCGTGTACAGAGGCCAGAAGTCAAGACAGGTATCTTTTTCTTTGAAAATTCATCACCTGAGTTTTTGAGAGAGGAATTCTTATTGAACCTGGAACTCACTGACTGACAAAAGCTGGGTAATTAGTAAGCTCCCCAGATCCTCCTGTGTCTGCTCCTAACACTGGAATTCCAATGGCTCTAAGATACAACATACAAAACACAGGGCCCGCAAGAGGCAAGGGGCAGTGTACAGTGAGGCCTGGGCTGTGGCTAAGAATGTGATTTGGAGTTAAAAGGAGTCATGGATTCTTCTCAGAGCAGAGTTTGTGGGTGCACTGAACTGAAGGCCCTTGCTTGGTGAGTCATTGAGCAGAGTGAGGTGTGGACTTTTAGGGGTTCTCATTATAAATTAGGGATACTACGTCAACAGCAAAGTCAAATCATTGCGGCTAGTGAGTCTCCTGAGCCACCACCTGCCCTAGGCTTCCATAAACTGCTCAAGACTCTCTACTGCCTCAGCTCCTTCTGGTTTCTAGGAACCCAGTAAAGGTCATCTCACATGACCAGAAGACAAAAGGCTCCAAATGACCAGCAGAGGCTATGGGGAAAACTCTCAAGAAAAGCAGGCTGAACAGGTAGCAGTGTGGGTTCTTGAGAGAACCCTGGAAGACACTCAGTGTAAGAAAACCCAGGCATTGCTGCGTGTTCACAGACTGGGGTGGCACGGGGTGTTATTGACCCTGGGTGTTTGCATGCACCATGAGTTGTACAAAGGCCAACCTTTCCCCAGGAACTTACAAGGTAGTCTAACAGTGAGGCGTAAATACACTCGAAAGGAATTAGCAACTTGGGGGCACTCTCCGTGTGACACCATGATGGAAGCGATAGGTTGACCACCTGTGAATGCAGCAGTGAGCCCGTTTGGACCACATGATTTCCCAGGCCCCTGGTTGTCAGATCTGTCATTCTGTGACTCTGACAAGTGTGGTGAGCTAAGAATTTTGTCATCTATGTAGATTTTCTTCTCTTCCTTCGATTGCATAGCAGCAGTTCTGTTAGAGATCAGGCCTGTACAATGCCATGTGCTAGCATGTGCCTTATTCACACACACCACTCAGGACATTGACTGGCGCGCTCTGCAGCCTATATGCACGCAGCGTTCAGGATATTGCCTGGCACATGTGTGGAGCATGTTGCCACTCCTTTGCTTTTAAAATGTGAGTCTCTTAAGTTTATTCCTAAATCTTAGCACGTGGAAGTTTCAAATGCCATCAGACAAGCAACATTTAGCATTTTCTCACCACTGTCATTTTAAAAATTAATTTATTTTGGGCAGTGCTTTTGGAGATCTCTACTGTATCACCAAGCGGTATCATTAGCCTTCTTTGTGAGTTCTGTGTCTGCTTTGATAGCAGTTCATTCTCCTTACCATCTTCAATACTCGATATTTTCCTTTATATTAGTCAAAATGAAGCTCACACAAAGCATCCACCTTTCGTGGAGGTCTTAGAGACATACCGGTGCAGGGTTTTTAACCTTGGTGCCATACAAAGACTCTATCAAAAGCTTGGCTGGCAGCCTGTGGCACCGTTGGGAGACTGAGACCTTTGGAAGCTGGGCCTAGTGGACAGAGGTTAAATTATTGGAGGTCATAATCTTGAAGAGATGAGGGACTGGGGCCCCCATTTCTTCCTTTGCTTTCTGATTGACATAAGGTGAGCAGAGGTGATGCAACAATGCTCTTGCCTTCCCATAGACCAAAGGGGATCTCTGAAACCATGAGCCCAGTCGAATCTTTCTTCTAAGCTGATTATCTCGGCTATTTGGTCACAGCAATGGGAATTTAACTTTAACAACTTGTTCTAGATTTTTTTTTTTCCAACTCAAAGTTCAAGGGACAACTTGGAATTGAAAGTTCCATCAAGACTTTGGGAACCGTCTCTGAGTTCAGGAGTTAGCTGAACTCTGTTTCTGTACTTACAGCTTCATCACCAATGCTTTCGCTGGGCCAGCAGGACTGGTTTCATTAGCCACTCTGTTTATTTCAGCTGCTGTAAGAAGCCCAGGCTCATTTGTCACCCTCGTCTCCTACCCTCTCCTTTCCACGCTGCCCTGTATTCACTAGTATGTTTCCTAGTATGTTCACTAGTATGTTCACACATCTTTCTTTTTAAACTCTTCCGTCGGACTTCTGGCATTCCCGGCCAGCAGCAGCGGCGTATGCTCACAACGACCGGGTCTTCTCTTGGAACCAAGTCTCCTCCAGGGACAGTGCTCTCCCGTCTACCCATCATAGGGTCTCTATTTGCCCCGCAAAGCCTTTGTACCCAGTGAAGCCTGCCTGGTGGATGGTGAGGTCTCTCCGGAGGTCAAAGAGTGTCTCTCCACAAACATTGTCAGCTTGGAATCAACTACCAGCTTGCTCCTGTTATCTCAGTCCATATCTTAGTTGCATTTCTGGATGCATGATAAACTACTCTGAGGAAAACCAGCATAAGTGGGAAAGCATTCATTTCAGCTCCCGGTTCCAGGCATCACAGCAGCGGAGTTGAGGCAATGGCAGCTTGAAGCGGCGGTTCACATTTCTTCCACATCCGAAAGCCGGGGTAACGAACGAATGCGGTTGGCTCCTTCCCACCTTTTGTTCAGTTTGGGACTCCGAGCCTAGGGAATGGAGCTGCCCTGTAGGCTGGGCCATTCTACCTCACCTAACCCAGCTGAGAACATTTTTCACAGCATGGCCAGAGGCTTGTCTCCCAGTTGGTTATGTGTTCGGTCAGCTGCTAATTTCACCTAATCGTTAACCTCCACTGTCACTTGCAAATATTAAAGTATGATGGCACTTGCTCTCCCTCCTTTCTTCTCTTTGGTTTCATTAAAATTGTTATTACTAAAAATCTTTAGCTCCTGGTTTGCTATTAGTCTCGTTAGTTTTTCTCCTATTTTAATATTTGGGGATTTTAGGATTCCAGCGGATGCTCATTCTAAAGGTCTGGGCTCCTAATGCCTTGACTCCTAATACACAGCCGCTGCCTTCCATGTCACGTTCCAGATCAAACCAGACACTGATAACCACAACACTTCCGTATTTCTGTCTTTCCCATCCTTCCTTCTCTTCCTTTCCTTTCTCCTTTTATTCTAAGAGACATTCTAACTGGACAGGTCAGGCTGGCTTCAAATTCACTCTTTTCCCTCTGTTTCTATAATGCTGGCATTACAGGTGCATGGCACCAGACCACGATTCCTCTCTATTTTGAGTTCAGAACCTCAGATCACTACCTCCACTTTTTTTTTCCTGTTCCGTCACTGTAGGAGCCCGAATCCAAGAGTTCATGGCCTACCAGAACCTCCCATCACTTTTTCCTGCCTCTTGTTTGCGGTTCCCACCTCTCTCTCTCCCACATCCCTCCATATTTAGTTTATATTCCCATGCTGGGTGGGTGGAGGTTGAGTGAGTGAAGGCACTTGCCAATGAGCCTGACCGTCTGAGTGAAGCCCCAGAACCCACACAGTGGAAGCAGAGAAATGACTTCTTCATATTGTCCCCTGGCTTCTGCAAGTGTGCCTCTCATCACTAAGCAAATAAGTAAAAACACAATAAAAATGATACCTCATGGCTGATCTTTATGATTGCTTCTTGGTAAAAAAAAAGCCTTTGGCTCTCCTGGGATCTTTTGGGCATAGTCTTTGTTCAACAAAGTCACTGACCTGCTTCCACCTGCTTGGTTTTCCTACAAGCACTCAGAGCCACTTACTAGGTTCCCTTTAAAGCCTCCTAAATCCTCATCTGGATCTTCATTGCTGTCACTGAAACAGGATTCAGGGAGCCCCGGACACGCCCACAACCCAGGCACGCCCACAATCTTAACCAATCGGTTACCGGCTTCTTCTTTCTTCAGATGCTCCAGTCTTATCTCAGCTTCTTCCCCCCAGACACTCCCTGAGGAGGTAGAAGAGTCACGTGCCCGCCCCCTCCTCTCTGACCCCTCCCACATCTGCGCTTTTTGTCCCCAACCTCTCCAGCCACAGGCTCTGACTCCCCACCACGTCACTTCTTTAGCTTACTGACCAAGTGTTACCCCACCACCACCCTTTTCTTTTTAGAGACCATTATTCTAGAACTTTCCCCTTTCGTATCAACATTTTCCATTTTAAAATAATTAGCAAAAACCTTCTAACCCCCCCTTTCCCCAGCAGCTCCTGCTCTGGTCATTGGCCCCCTTGCAAGACAATATTTTGAAAGCATTGATTGTTATTTCCTGCACCCATTCTCTGCAAGTGCCAACCTCTGAAACTTTCTAAACAGGCTTTCGTGCCCAGTACTCATTGCGCAGGGAGACCATGCTGAAGTCACATCAGCGCATCTGATAAAGGGACACTGCTTCTTCTCGTATCTTAGTTGAACATTTGTTGCCAACATTACTTAGACAAGTCATTCCCTACCCCAGGAACAATCTCCTCCGCTAGCTCCAGAAACACTAACTCTTATTGCCTTTCTGTCTCTATCATAATCTTTTTTTTTTCCAGCCTCCTCTCTCGTAGGTGTCTCCTTCCCTCTCTTCTTGCTTCCTTCTGGTGGCTTTAATTTTTTCTCCTTTCCTCCTTTGACATCACTGATATTAAAACTTTAAATACCATCTATACATTGAAGGCACCCAAATGCTTAACTTTGTCCCAGGTCTCCCCCAGGACTCCAGACTCCGAGAGCCTTCTTGGCTTTTCCACTGTGTGAAGCGTGTCCCCAGCTGGAGCTCTCGACCCTTCGCTCTGAGCCCCTGTTCCTCAGTTGGCTGCAGCTTAAACTGTCCAGTGGCTCAGGCCACAGAATGTCAAATCTTGCTCAAATAGCTTCCCACGATGCCACTCCTACCACACTACTTAAAATTATATGGACTCTAAATCCACACCATCTCCTTTCTTGTCTGTTTTGTTTCCATAGCCCTTCTCTCCTTTTAATATTTTGTATAGTTCTTTATCAGATTGATTATTCTTTGTCTTTCCATTTTCACTTTCAACCTTGCCTAGATAGTCTAGAACCCCCACAATGGCAGGGATTTTATTTGGATTATTGTTTCTCATGCTCCCAGAATAGACTCTGGCATAAAGTGAATACTTCAAGCATCATTGCTCAATGAATGAAACAAGCAAATGAATCACAGTGGCCTGAACCACTCTCAGGGGACAAAATAACCTATTTGGTGATCATTGTCATCTCTTGGTGGTGAACAGAGGGACATGAAGTCATGAGGAGTAATGTCCTGAACACGAGCGTATTAATGTAATGTCTGTAAGTAGGAAAGCATATGTGATTCTCAAAGTGGAATGAACTTAACCGCAAGATCAGTAGTAAGGGGTGGGCTTAGCGCCTTACTTTATATTCATTGCAAACACCGAGCCGTGTTATCCTTGAGCCTTACCGTGCTGTAGGCTCTTACATGACTATTACTGTATGCCCAGCAGGATGCTGAGCACCGTGCTATCATAGGTAGGATTATGGCTCTGTGTTTGGAGTAATCTCCAATGCTCACACCCTCCACTCGGTCCTCTTCTGCAGTAGGAGAATAGATATCATGATAGTGTCTAAATGGCAGGTGGGGGGCTAGTGAAGGATCTGAGTTGGTCAGTAACCCGTTCTTGATCTGACCCCTTGGGTTAGAAAACTGCTGAGGAGTAATTTTTCCGTGTGTAACCACTTCTCTCTGTTTGGCCGCCGTGATGGACGTGGTTGACGCAACAGTGTGCTGGCTGTATAACATCACAGAATTCTTTAGCTAAGGTTACAATGAATCCCTGGATAAACTCCAGGATGCACACAAGGTTGGTGCTGGGTGGAGGGTGGCGGGAGCTGAGGAAGGAAGATTGGAAGGAAGGAAGGAAGGAAGGAGGTTGTTCATGGAGTAGAAACTGATGCTGCTGTCAGTCATTTGTAAATGGGAGGGAAGGGTATCAGGTGTATCCAGGACTGCAGGGGCCAGGAAGAAAGGGAGACAATCCCTCCAGCTGGGGTTTATAATAACCCTCGTTAAATAACTACCCACTGTAAGTTAAGTAGTCTTGGGTATTCAGTTATAGCAACAACAGGACCAACAACAAAAATAAGCTTAGACACATTCAGGTTGGCTCAGTGCCGCCACCTCTTACATGCTAACCCCCACACTCCAGCCAGAAACAATTCCACCTTTTCAAATCTCTCGTCTCCTCCTTCATATCACCCCAGCGACAAGAGTTGCACAAATGTTCCATACCCTGGTACGGACTTATTTTCTACCTTTAGCCACTTCTTTCTGTTTGGCTATGGAAGTGATTCGCTCAACAGTGAATTCTTGCTGTACTTGACAAAGCATCGTTCAAGCAAGGAGACTAGTTATCCTTCCAAGTGCATGCTTGGCAGACACCTGGGAACCCTACATGTAGTGAGATGAGAAATGGGTACGCTTCCATTATATTTTGCTAGACTAAAAATATATGCTCATAATGAGGGAAGTGTCAGGGTCACACACTACTGCGGGGATGGTCCTGCTGTTAGGAGTACTTGTTTAGGGCACTGTGTTCTTCAGGTACATACATGTCACTTGTGAGTTTACTCAATAAGCAGTAATAATTGATTTTTATAGCAACATAGTGGTAAAACTTGACTCTCTTACTGCCCAGCCTGCCTACCTTAGCTTTCTAGTTTATAAAATGGGAATCAAGATATTATCTAATGTAGTATAAAGGAAGTATGAGGATTATTGTAATTTATTAAATCTCAAACATTATTCATTACTTTCTGGAATGCTAACAAAGAAAAATGCCTGAAAATCAAACGGAATACTACTGTCAAATGGGGCCTGATTCCACAAATGTTAAAAGAAAAATCTGAATGTGTCTAAAATTCAGGGAAATGTGGTCAATGGATTACATGAATATTGCTGTGTGCTCAATTGGATCCCTGATTTGTATGCTGAAGTCCTAACCCTCAGTACTAGATGCAGCTATATTTGGGCATAGCATCTTTACAAAGGAAATCTCAATGTAATAAGTTTCTACAGTTGATCCAGTGTAACCAGTGCCCCTAAAAGAAGAGAGGGTTAGAGCACAGATAAGTACAAGGGAGACCACGTGAGGATGAAGGTAAGGGAGCTGTCATGAAGCCGTGGAGAGAGGCCTCAGGAAGGATCCATCCTGGCTGTTCATACACCTTTTACTTTTCATTTCTGGAACTCTGAGGAAATACTTTTGTTGTTTATGCCACCAAGATCCATAAGAAAGAAGATTCTTTCTTTGACAGTCTTCTAAAACACATGCAGATTATCTTATTAAAACTGTCTAGGACCACATGGCAATATGTGGGGCGAGCCTGTGACAGAAGGAAGCCCTCTGTGCCATCCTTAACTGGGTCTTTGTGTGCAGTGAACTCGGTACTAGGTTAGCCCTTCCTTTCCAGTTGACTCCCCAAGCCATTCGCATAGAAGTCAATTGTTCTCTTGGCACACACGAGCTTTATGTGAACTATTACTGCAACCACTTGACATCGTATTTAAGAAATTTCCACGTATGAGGGCATCAGGGAAATGTGCGAGGAACTCCTGAGTATCAACACATCATTAACAGAGCAGTGACGACAGCCACTCTTCACTCAGATCGTCTTCAGCAAAATTGACAATGGGCACTTGACATTAAGAGGATCTCCAAGGTCAGATCATCTACATTAATTAGGTCTGTGAATGGGCCCGACACCCCCCCCCATGTTTTTTTTTCTAGAGTGGCTTGACATTTGTGCATAGTATTAAGAAAGATCATAGAGACTGAACTGCGCCTGCTAAGAGTTTGAGCTCCTGTTTGTTAATCTCCCGTGTGGTGCAACCCTGGCACCCAGACAAGCCCTCATTCACAGTGGAACAAAGCGCTAGTTATATGTGTTGAAATTCCTTAGAGAAAATGTCTTGCAGGCTGTTGGGGAGCACATGAATGCTGGAAATCCTTCACCAAATGTTGCTCAATGTCCTGGGAGAACGGTCTGCTGGCATCTGGAGGCTCGCCCTTGAGGGGGGTTGCTGTACACGGGGGCACGTGGGGCTGGTGAGGACAGAGAGAGCATGGGCATTCGGGTAGGTGGAAGCGGGGTTGGATGCTTTCTCTGTAATTTCCCTGACCACACTGGAGCCAGCCCCAGACTACCCACGTTAGGAGTCAAGTGGGACTCTCCAAGTAAAGTCAGGCTTGTCACTGTGCCCACCATTTCCCCAGCTTGGGACTGGATTTTCCTGTTTTCTGAGAGTGCCTGAGTGAACCTGGTGATTTGGGTGTCCTTGGCTTTGATTTAGAGAAGTAGGAGGGTGGAGAAAAGGAGGAAAGGTTTTAGATGGGCATCAAGGGATGGAATGAGTAGGTGTAAGACTGAACTAAACCAGCATTGGTTCTCAACCTTCCTGATGCAGTTCCTCATGCTGTGGTGACCCCCAACTGTAAAGTTATTTCATTGCTACTTCATTACTGCAATTTTTCTACTATTGTGAATCACAGTGCAAATATATGATATGCAGGATAGCTGGTAAGTGGCCCTCCAAAGAGCTAGAGAAAGGTGGAAGTTGAGCCAGGTGTGATGGGAGAACAATAAGAAGTCCCCTGGGAGACACGAAGAATGGGGTTGGAGTGGTGGTTTTCACTGTGCCTCTGGACCAACTGTATCATCACTTCTTCGGATCAAAATGTCAGCTTTTACCCCCACCTCCAAGCCTACTGCATCAGAAACTGAACACGGAGCCCAGTGGTCTCTGCTCGAACAAGGCCTCTCGATGGATGGTGCAGATGAAGACAGAAGCTTGAGAAACAGGCGTTAGAGAATCCCGAAGGAGGTGCCAAGGGTCAGCAGAATTCAGAACTTTGTGGGGGGAGAGATGACAGCCAGGAACACAGCTGGGCAGGGGGAGGGGCTTAAATAATCAGAAAGAGGTTCAACTCCATCAAAAATAGATGAGTTTCTACTCCATTCAAAGCCGGAATGCAAGTCAGTACTATAACAGATTAAAACAGCGAGAATTCCTGATAGTTGCCTATCCCCAAGACTTAAGGAGCATCTTAGCCTGCAAAGGCAAAGAACAAACATTGATGTGAATCCCTCTTAGACATCAGACAAAGGGAAATCACTTTGCTGAGATCCACCTGCAGGGCCCAGTGTGGTTCCTTGCTCACTTCTGACTCTGTCCTAGTGGACCGGTTTGTCTGCTGACCCTCAAATGGTTTGCTTATGTCCTAATCAGTTAATGTGGCCTTAATCAGAAAGACGGGGCATTGCAAAGATAGTCAAGAGTGGTACCAGATGAAGTCATTCTGGATTATGCAGAATCCTACATAGAATGACAATCATCCTCCTAAGACAGGCAGAAGGTGACATGGGGGCAGCAGGACAGACTGAAGTGACATGACCACAGCCCACAGGACACAGAACTATCCGAAATCAAAAGAGACAAGGAAGGAGTCTTCCTTTGAGCCTTCCGGGGAGCCATGGCCCTGTTGCATTCTTTGAGTTTGGACTTTTGACCTCTAGAACTAGGAAAGAATACATTTTCATTGCTTTCAGCCACCAAATTGGAGGCCATGTGTTATGGAGGCTCGAGGAAACGAATCCACTTGACTTGGGAGGAAAGGCCTAGGGATTTGGAGTTCAACTGCACGGAGTCTTAAACTGTTTGAATGTTATTTCTTGGATGAATTGCAAACTCTGAGTCACAAGAGTCCCCATCTGGGTTGAATCACTTATTCCTTTATCTGCTTCTATGAGCATCGTGGTTTGGTCCTCTGAGTGACATGATTCTCTAAGTCATCTCTATCTTTGCCACCCTAGAGTTTGGGTAAAGGTGAGGCTGGTAGGCTATTAGTCCAAATCTTGGGGGGCATCTTTCGAAGTGATGCAATCTACCATCCTTTAAGCAGGTGTCCTTTAAACTTTTACCACAGAGGATAGCAAGAATTCCATTCTGAGGTTCAGCATGATGTCATCTTTAGAGCTGTACATGCCAGTGTTTTGTTGTTTTGTTTTCCTTACGCAGAGAAATGAAAACAATGGCATGCTGGCTGGATTTCCTTTCTTCACTCTTCACAGGGGGTGGGAGAATAGGATTCCGGAATATGACGTTGAATGCTTGTAAGGAAAACGCCCACCCTCCAAGCCAAATAACCAAGCCTGCAGTGGGGTCGCTGTATCACCGGGTCACTACCATCTGAGTGTGAGGCATGGCTGGCTGGCTGGAACTGCCTTCAAGTTTTGCACCAGAAACAACATAAAACAACCTCTGGAGCTGGCCTGTCTCCAAGGCTGAATGTTCTTCAAGGAAATCCCCAGTATTAGCCCCGGTAGCGGAGAAGTCTATGTGAGATGCAGCAGCGCTATCATGCCCAAGGGGATTCATTTCCAGAGAATCAATAAGCACCCAGTTAACTAATCTTTGTTGCTGCTACTGTTCCTAGTAAGATCCCAAGCATTCCCTTTCCCTTCGACATTAGTCTCCAGATTCCATTTCCCAGTGCCGGCTGGTGTGCTGGGTCCCATCATTCAGTATCCCCCCGCCCCCCCCCCCCCATCACCGTCAGAGGGACCGGTGGCGGCATAAGTGTGTTGTATGTGTGATGGTCAGTTCTCATGACTGCAACGAACACCTGAGGCAGCCAGCTTATAGAGAGAAAAGGTTTCTTTTGGCTCAAAATTTTACGGGTTCCTCTCAGGGACCCATGGAACATGTGGCAGAGGACAATGGTGGGAGAAGGTGACAAGACTGGTCACCTCATGTCTGGTATACAACAGAGAGAAGGAAAAGGATCTGAAACCCTAATATCTGCTTCTAGGGCAGATTTTCCTCTAGTGACTTAAGACCTCCCACTGGGCTCCACCAGCTTCCAACAGTGCCAAACCAGTGCTCAAGCCTTTAACACATGGACCTCGGGGGGATGATGAAGATCCAAGCTACAGCAGTATGTAAATGCCCCCTTTGGCACTGTGGCTGGGGTGAGGAGGGGTGATTCCCGCTAGGGCAAGGCCCAGGTGCGAGAGACAAAGTCTGTTCTTGATAGCCTCTCTCTGCCTCCCTACCACAGAAACCCAACCCAGTTTCCATCCGCTTCCATTTCCCCTGGGACACTCAGGTCACCCTTGCATCTTCTTGCCTGGCTTCGCTATTGAAGCGTGCTATTCTCTGATCTTTAAACTTTAAAGTATGAAATTGTCAAAGGGTGAAGGTGCTCTCTGCTGTGTTTGCATTCTATTATTTCCGAGCAAGCCTTCTGAAATGTAGTCCCTTCTTGGATGCCCCAAGAGCAAATCAAACCCGGCGAACTTCAGACTTGTGATGAAGCAAGATGGTGGAGAGACATGTCTCCTAGAGTGCTTGACATCACAGATGTAGGTGTGACCTGTGTGCTCACAGCCTACACCTGTGGACTCAGCAGACCTTGGACCACTTAGACAACAAATGGATGAATTTAAGCAATGGGTTTCAGCTTTACCCCAGAGCCAGTACTGGGAAACAGATGTTCACAGAGCTCCTCTTGTAGGACCTTTCTTGGCAAAGGCTCGTAGGATAGTAGGTGGGTGTTGGAGTGAGCTGACAGAGTCAGAGTCTCTTCTTGTGGCTAGCAAGACGTGGGACATGTGGTGCCGGAACCATCTATGTGTTTCTGGCCTATCTCTTAACTCCTCTTAGTTGATTCCATCTGAAATATCATGGGATGAAGGCGGTGTGTAGACATAAAAACCCTTGAGTCTCGGGCTGGAGAGACGGCTCAGTGGTTAAGAGCATTGCCTGCTCTTCCAAAGGTCCTGAGTTCAATTCCCGGCAACCACATGGTGGCTCACAACCATCTGTAATGACGTCTGATGTCCTCTTCTGGCCTGCAGACATACACACAGACAGAATATTGTAAACATAATAATAAATAAATATTTAAAAAAAAAACCCTTGAGTCTCAAAGTAAGAAAAGTCCAGCTGCATCCCCCATTGTCTTGGAAATCAGACTCTCCAAGGAGGGACCTGGAATCCCATCTTCAGTAAGTACTCGTAGGCTCTAAAGGGTCTGGCCAGAAAGAGAACCAGATACCAATGGCATCTCAGGCATTCTCTGACCCTTTCTTCCATGACATTGTCCGGAGGGACTGTAGGTCAACAGGACCAAGAGGAGGCCCAGTACAAACCTTGGGTCTGAACTTTTCCAGTAGTGGGTACTTGGTAAGTAGCATCTCTTTTTACCTCATTCTTCTCAGTTGTGGTTTGATAGAATGAGTATACCCACCTTGTAGGTCTGACTTTATTGCTGTGTATGTGTCCTGCTGGTAGGCTAGGATCCCCTTGTCCCCTTCCCAATGCAGAGCTCAGAGTATCCCAGTAGCAGATGCTGGCCTAGTGACCTCATTTCTGCCTCTCTGGATTGGAATGTCACAGGGTTCTGCTGAGACATAAAAGCTGATCTACGACGAAGAGCTAGATGTCTTTTCTCGGGGACTGATGTCTGTGCTGTGAACACGGGTCAGATCAAGGGCAGAGGTTCTTCTCTGGCTCTCAGGTGACCAGGATTCTTGAGAGTACGGGTGGGAGGGCCTGGTATCAGGACAACATTCTCCCTGCTGCAGGGCAACTGCCACTAAGGGAGGCAATGACAGGAGCATTGTCCAAGTGTATGGTTCACTTCTCAGTTATTCAGTATTGTGCCTCAAAGAGAATGTGTGGTCAGGTGGCCTGGAGGTCAACCCAACTGCCAATAGGGAAGGGGCTAGACTGTAGGAGGTGAGAGTGAGCAAGAGAAAGCTCAGCTTCTCCTCTCAGGGACACTACCCTGGTACCTAGCCTGCCTCTAGCTTTCTTGGACTGTGAAATCCACAGCTTCTCCATGCTGTAACAGTAAAGAGAACAGTTATAAAAACCAACTCGGTAGAAGCTATGGCACCTTTGTTGACTTAAGCTCGGAAGTCACAGAGCATCATGGCTGCCATAGTCACAAGCCTTCGGCAGAACACAATCAAGTCTGTGGTGTTCCCATTTTCTTTATTAGACTACCACCTACTTTGATTCCATTGTGTCTCTAGGGTCAAGCACCTTACCCTTCTTGTTGGTCTCTTAAATGTGAAAAACCACTAAGAAACAGAGGAATGAACTCCGAGGGATCTGTTACCCTCTGACTAATCTCTCTCTTTCTGCCTCATCTTGGTATCAGTTTGTCTTGCTCATTTCCCCCCTGAGGACAAGTCATCTCTTGATGAAGGATGCAAAAATTACTTCACAGGAAGAGTGGGTAGGATGTGAGGCCCTGCTTCAGCCAACCCTAGAAATCACAATCTGGTACATTATTAGAGGGCCTGACCATGTTCCCTCAAGTCCCCAGGCAGCTCCAGGGTCTTTCTGACTGTTCTTAGGGACATTGCTGCTGTTTGAGATGAGCGTAGGATTCAGCCAAGGCCACTTCCTCCACTTTTTCTCTATTAAGCCTTGTCAATGAAAGCGTCCAGAGGTAGAAATGGTGATTTAGGACGATCTTGTTTGGATTCTTGCCATTTTGGAGAGAAACACGGAAGCTGTGAGTCCCTGGGCCTTTTGAAATGAGCCTGGCCAGGAAGTAGACACACACAGGGAGCCCCCGTCCATATGGTGAATGTCTGTGGGAGCTAGAACAATGAGAGTTGGAAAGACACAATCAATTCTGACACTGTGGCTCAAAACAAAAACCAGAATAGATGAAGCAGAGACAGTCAAGAATGGGGATTTATTGAGCTCCACCTCTGTGTTAACAGATTCAGGACCATTTCATTTACTTCTATTTCTATTAAATGCTATTTCATTTACTTCTCAAAAAGCTTCCAAGCGATGGACACCATCCATTTCAATCTGAGCCAGAGATGAACCGACTTGACCCCACGGAGCAGCCAGTGGTGACGTACGTTGGATTCAGATGATGCTGTCTGATGCAGTAGCTCATTCCACGGCATTTCCTCTAAGAGTGAAAGCAATGGGGAAGAGGCAAAGGAGGGACTTGCAAGGAGTAGCAGGAAGGAAGTTAGTCACATGAAAAGGGCTCCGCAAAGTTTCCTCCCTCTGGGCACATCTTAGCAGCTGATTGTATTTTGGAGACACCGCAAAGGCCGGGTGCTTGGTGCCAGGGATGGGAAGGGATCCGAACAGGAGGCGTACTCGCAGAGGAAGTATGGACACGGGTAGGTTTGCTTGCATCCAGTGGGAGACAAGGACGGCCTGCTTCCCTGCAAGCCAGTGGTCACCTGCGCTGGCCATCGGACAGTATTAGCCATTTCTTTTTCTGATCCTCAGTTTGGTAGTTTCCTGGCCAACACGTCCCATTTTAATTCTCTGGCAGAAGGTGGGATCCAGAGGATCAGGAAGAAAACTGGGAAGTAGAAGCTGTGTTTGTAAACCTGTCACTAATTAGTATAAAGCCTGTTCTTTCATCTCCAACCTTCCTTCCAGCTTTGTCTGGAGTGTACGGTTGTTTGTTTGTTTTCTAACACGGGGCTGGTATGCGGTTCACCTCAAACATGCTCAATTATTTCCTCTGTTGAAGAAAATCTTTGGTCCTTGCATTTCAAAGTACAAGCTTTGCTCCATGGAGAAGTCTAGCAGGAGGCAGGCTGGGGAACTGCAAGGCCTCTCTGCCTTTTAGCCTGGTGAGTTGGTGTATCTCTAGGCGGTGAGCGCTTCTGTAGGGCAGGTCATACCAGATCCCTGGCAGTCCATAAATCTCCTCTGTAGCTGTGACTCCTAAGTCACCTTTGTGTGATTTCTGTAGCCAAGTCATCCTACAGGGCTGCACTTTGGCTTGCCCTTTGTTCTAGTCCTCAGAGCCACCGTGGGAATACGCTTGATGAATCATGGAACTGAGCCTACTAGGGAGTTGCGGGTATCATGGGAAGGCCCTAGCTAGGATTGAGGGAGGTTCAGAGTACAATGACTTTTCTCATACTTTCCCCTCACTGACCACTTCTCCTCACTGACCCCACCTCCCATCCCCTGATCCTGCCTCAAGTCTGGGCCTCTCTTTATGAGATCTTTGGCTTGGCGCTCTATTATTCTTGAGATGAGCTGCCTTTCTGTTGCTCATTCCAGCTCAGACAATCTTGTGGGGGGAGCGTGAGGAGGTGAGAGGAGCCGGGGCCATAGCGAATGGCAGATGAGTCATCTCCCCAGGTTGACTTGGGGAGAAAAAAAGACTGTGTGGATCTGCTGTTAGGAAAAAAATGACACTCGGACGAGGAGCACATCTGAGTCAAACATTAGTCACTGAACCCAGGGGAGAAGATGCCCTCTCTGGGAGGGACTGTGTGCATAGGGCTGTGGGCGGGGACTCAGGTGTGGCAAGGATACCCGACAGCCATAAGACCCACCATTCAGTGGGGCCGTTTGTCAAGTGGAGTTCAAGAGTGAACTGTGGAGTATTGAGATTCTTGAAAGACCCTCGACGTTTACTACCAACATCTACCAAATGGAGACTCAGCGCTAAGCACGGGTAGAGGAAGCTGCGCTACATTTCATGGTCAAAGAGAAGCCGAGTCTCTGAAACGTCGTAGACTACAGCATTGGTTTCCTGGTATCTAAAATGCTCAAGACCAATCTGAGGGTAGGAGGATGCTAGTTTATTCTGTGTTGACCTCCAAGAGCTGTGGTCCAAAGACCTCTCAATTTATCCGAGGGCAGTAGGGCGTGGTCCTACAGATTGAGGTCACAGTCGTTCCAAGAGCTTACAGTGAATTCACTTACAGTGAATCTCTTTCAAAGACATTCATCCTTTTAAAAGAAAGTTATCTGTTTTACAGGACAAAGGTGGCACCTTTCCTTCAGTCTAGAGCTGGTTGGCAATGCCTCTTTTTCACAGACCCTGCCATGACCTTGTGACTAATAAAGTACCTGAGCATCTTATTTTTGTGTGTTGCTGTTGTTCTTTTCCTGAGACTGGTCCCTCCCTCCGGTGCTACCCTTCGTATTGCAGCCTCTTCTACGTTCTGCTGCCGTCAGCTGCCATTTTGCTTAACAGCATGACAAGTGACCCCATCCACACTGTCAGCTTGCAGCTGGTAGTCATCTTGCCCTAAGTTCCCTATTTGTGCTGGGACAATGAGGTGAGGGAGCGAGTGTTGAGATCTGTCAAGGCATCTCCGTAGAGGTTTTCATGTGAGCAGATATGCGCTCCCAGCCTTCTAAGAATTTCTCTCTCCTCCCTTGTCACATGGCCAGCAGACGTTCCCTCATCTTCCATGTACTGAGCTGTAGCACATATCTTGAGTTCCAGGCCGCAGGATGTTAAAGAAACGACTTGCTCCCGAGTAGCACCAGCTCCAGGCAGACACCAAAGCTGAGGTTTAGCCTTGGAGATTAAAGTTCCTCGGTTCCTGAGTTACCGTGAGGAGGAGAGCTGCCCACCAATGAAGTTAGACTTCTACCAACATCAGGAGGAAATGAACTTACTTGTGTTTGAAAATATTTGGCTCTATTTATAACTTAAAAACACAGAACATGAAAACCCAGTTCAAAGCCTAGCTCTTGTATTTGGTTTCCAGGCCTTTCATAAGTGTCTTCTTTCCTACTTGGCTTCAAGTCCTGCTGCTCTACCTGGGTTACCCTGGCCTTTCTGTTAGCCCTGAGCGTGCCCGATCCTGTCCTCCTGCCCCTGCCCGCTGCTTCTCCTGCCCTCTGCCTCCTTTTCCTTTGCTTATCTCAATCTGCTGCTCTTCCAGGAAGAGTCCCAAACAGTCTTACTCCACACTCCTCTCTCTAGGCCAGTCTTGAGTTTTGTTTGAGCTAGTCCTTGCTGCCCTGCACATCAAGAAGAGCCCCTGGACATACTCCTCTGTGCTGAAGACAGTCTGAAGACAGTTTTGTGGACCTGTGGGTGGGTTGTCCTCTCGGGCCTGCAGACTGGATTCCTAGGCAGAGTCATGTGGGGTGTGTTCTCTAGTAAACAATTGCTCATTAAATAAAAGTCTCACTGGGCATCTGTGTTAGTTGATTTACATTACTGTGAGCAAATTACCGGAGAGAACAGTGTAAAGGGAAGGTCACTCATTTCAGCTCACAGTTTCAGAGATTTCACTCAACAGTCCTTTGTTTATTTTGAGTCAGAACGAATCAGAACCTCGTGGCAGCAGGGTTGTAACGGCAGGAAGCAGAGGGTGGGTACAGCAAGGGGGCAGGAAAAGACATAGCTTCCAAGGATGTACCCCTAGTGCCTATTTTCCCCAGCCAGAGCCCACTTCCTAATGTCCACCACCTCTCAATAATACCATCATATTGTGAATCCACGGGGAAAGTTCATCCAGCCGTTAGGTCAAATCCCCTACGATCTAACTGCCACCCCAGAGCTCATCAGCTTGCAGTCAAGTCCCTGATACGTGAGCCTGTGGGAGACATTTCCTATTCAAACTGTAACAGTGTTGTTGCTATGAACAAGTCCACTGAAAGCTACCAGAGCACATTAAAAGCGACAGCCTTCCCATATATGCTGAATCTGTTGTCTCGTTTGTTTCTGTCCTGACTAGTTGCACAGAGTTAAGAGATAGTGCCACTTTTTTTTTTTATTAAATCTTTTATTCTCCGTTAAAGTTATAACTCCAACACTGAATCCTGAGACTAGTTGAAGCCAGGTTAGGACCCCCAGAACAAGAGGTCAATTGTTGCCTTTCTTCCCGTTTGACTTGGAGTCTCACAGTTTGCTTTCTTTGCCTTTATCAGAACAGTAGGCTTCCAGGTGAGGCTTGATGAGAAGAAAGGGCCTTTTCCATCACAAAGAACTTCCCTGGGATTCCTTCCCCAGGGGAGGATACACAGCAGATTGAGAGAGAGATAGAAATGATGAGTGGACCTTAAAGGGTTACCTCTTAAAGGTTATCCTCTTAAAGGGTTACCCCTCCAATGCCATAGGGTTTTTGGAATATCAACTCTATTAGGGCAACAGGGCCTATGCTTTGTTTTCTGATCCCCAAACCCTAAACTCTAGCTTGTGTATGTTATGGAATATTCCTTTATACCGTGTGAAGATGCGTCACTGTGATTGGTTTCATAAAGAGCTGAATGGCCAATGGGTAGGCAGGATTTTTGGAACAGAGGGAGTGCCGAGAAAAAGAAGAGGAGATGCAGAGGAGGCACGACCTGTAGTAGATGATGTAACAAGCCATGAGCCACGAAGCAGCCTGAAAATGAAGAGAAATTTGGTTCTTAAATTTAAGTTATGAGTTAGTTAGAAAGAAGCCTAAGCTATTGGCCAAGCTTTCGTAATTAATAATAAGTTTCTATGTAGTTATTTGGGAACTGACTGGCGGGACAGAGAAAGACTCGTTACATGTGTGCAATAGATGTATATATGGCTAGCCTGGGTGGGTCGCTACCTTTGGGCAGAGTCCTCCCATGTTGTTTGGAACACATCCCAGAGTGGAGCTGGATAGTGATCTTGTGTTAGATGTCACCACAGTGGAGGCTGCAGGGAGGACCCTTTAGGCTGGAGAGACAGAGTGTTCTCAGTCAGTCCCAGGGAGCCCTTGAGTACCAGTAAGAAGTGGGTGAGGCTGAGTCAGACCAGAGGGGACTGAGAGTAGCTGGGTATGAGCCACAGCAGCCTCTTTGACACACACCAGCAAGGTTCAATAGACAGGGGCCACCATATCCTACAGGTCCTCTAGAGGACAGAGAAGAGGGAGACCAACTCAAGGTCATGGACATAGATTATCTGAGTCATCCCTCACCCCCACCCATAGTATCCATAGTTCAGACTGGACAGCTGGAGGGAGAAAAAGCTAAAGATTTTGGTGTTTGTGTGTGTGGCTGCTTTAAATTGACACGAAACTGTTGGATTAGTCAGAGACTGGAAATTGCTAGCTAGCATATTTCAAGTCTGTTTTCACTCTTACAAGTAGGAGGTTCTGTTGCCACCCACTTCATAGGATGAGGCATGAGTAAGTAGATAAGGCATTTTGAATCTCAACAAGTATGTTGGCATCACTATGGTTGGAACCATTGTTGGTATCCCTTCCAGAGGGATAAGGACCTCTGGGGAAGACTGAGTCAGTCATCAAAACCAAGATGCTGCGTTTGTTTTGGACATCTGAGTGCACTGTGAAGAAGAACTGGTGGTCTGACAGGTAAGGGCAGCGCTGTGTGCAGAGGGAGTTTTGACTTCCAAAGTACATCGAAAACTGTCCCCCAGCCTCTGCTCGACAGTGCAACAGAGGGAAAACAATTTCTCCAGATTTAGAAGTTAAATCAATCAATTTGGCAGATTTGACCCAAACCATACAGCAAATGATGAAGCCAGCTCTCAGATCCAGGGTTTCCTGACTCGCCATCTCCTGTTTCAGCTCTGTCACCCTTGTCCACTGAACCGGTTCCACCAGAGGGAGCATGTCTTCCCACTGACGTCTTGGGCTATGAGACTTTCCTTGACAAGGACACCTTCATTTAGTTGGGCCAGGATGCTGACAGGAACAGAATACAAAGAGGTTCAGAGCACACAGCGGCAAAAGAGCAGATTCTGTGTTCACTTCTACAATGATCTTGCCTGTAGGAAAAACACTTTAATGATCTTTAGCCATTAGCCATGTGAAGAAGTGAGAGGGGGGGAGAGAGAGTGAGAAAGAGAGGGGGGGCGGGGATGGGAATTAAGAGGCTTTTCTGGGTCATATGGAGGTTGCTCAGATCATCACCAGTTTGAAGAGGGTGGGCCACACCAAGAAAACCGGAGGATGAAAGTGATGCCAAGTCCTGGCTTTGGCTCAGGCCCTACCAGTGGAAACACCAGAGCCCCAGGTCCCTGAGATGTAACCTTCTGAAAGAAGGACCTTGTAGTCATTCACATCTCCTCCCAAGAGCACACCACAGTGTCCCTGTGACCACACCATCTATCTCTGTCCTTCAGTTCCTAGTTATGTTGATCAGGACAGCCTTGCCTCTGACTGTCACTCATGGTGTCCCCTCCTCTGCAGGGACATCATCTTTCCAGAGTAGTCTAGACCCCTTATCTGCTGCATTATCCACAGGACAAGGCTACCAAAGAGAATTGTCTTACTCCTGGGACTGAAATTGCATGGTTAGGACCCCAAAGTAAGACAGTTCTATCTTCTCCAGTTGCATTCAGTACCCTGTGTGCTTTTGTCCTTTGAGTGACCCCAGGCTTTGAGTCAAAAGCTCCCCTAAGAGTAAAAACATTACTTAGAAAGAAGGTGGGTGATGTCGGGGATTCTTGGCCAGTTTGTCAGCCGGTCAAGGGGTGGTGTGCCGATCGTTGGTCAGATGGTACCACCATCAAGATGATTAGGCTAAGGTGTGGCGCAGAAAAGCCTGCCTGAGAGTTTTGCTTAACAATCAGCCATTGATTTCTAGTGTTAGTATGGGAGAGACCAAAATGTCCTCTGGGCCGGATGGTGCATTCAGAAGGAAGCACGAAGGAGGATTTAGGATTTTACCACACCTCAGATGCTTGAGTGGCCCATGGTGTCTTGTTCACTATGACTGGTCCATCTCCACTCTAGCTTCCCACCGTCTTCTAGATTCTGGGGACATGAGCCCAGGCTGTCTTATGTCTGGAGATGCTGCAGTCCCCACCCATATCACCCTGGAATAGAAGGGTTCAGAACCCCAGCATACTCACTTGTCCCAACACAGCTTTGATGGATCACCTGCTTTGTTCTTCAGTGCTCCTGGTTTTTAATCACGATTCTAATTCAGGAGTGCTACACGAAGCAAATTGGTAATCAAGGAAAGGAAACAGCATGTGTTTACTTAAAACATTTCTTAAAGCTTAATTCTCGATGCCACTACTCATGAACAATGATTGCTCATGAAGATTTCTACCATTACGATCAGGTTGCTCTCTTAAAATCTTGGGAGATAAGCTTTGTAGCAATAGATGAGATCTTATTCTTTGGCGAGATCTAGTGGTGCAAGAGCCCAATCTCAGCCATTCAGGATACGGAATCCTACATTCGAGGCCTGTCTCGATTACAGAGCAAGTCCCAGGTCAGTCTGAGTAATTTACAAAGATGCCATCGCCTAATAAGACAATGGCTTGAGCTGGAGCTCGGTGGATGTGTACTTGGCTCGCTTGTGTTAGGCCCTGACTTTGATCCCACACAAAGAAGATGGATAGATAGATAGATAGATAGATAGATAGATAGATAGATAGATAGATAGATGATGATGATAATAGGTAGGTAGATAGATAGATAGATGATAGATAGATAGATAGATAGATAGATAGATAGATAGACAAGACAGACAGGCATTATCTCACACACATTATCTTAGACATACGAAGTAAGCACTCTGCCTGAAGCTTTGGGGTAAGATTTGAACTACCTAGAAAGAGATTTGCTTTGATACAAGTTATGCCTCCTTTCTAGGTCAACTATTCACTCACGAGTTGGAATAAAGAGACTTCATGCGTATTGTGGAAATTAAGGTTCAAAAGGCTGGAGTCAGCCATTGTTTGGCCCCCATACTTGACCTTTCCTTCTGGCACTTTCTGTAGCTGAGTTATTCTTTCTGAGCTTGCCCTTGAGCCAAGGCTGAGGGACTATTGTTGGCTCCTAAGGAAACAATAGGCCTGAACCAGCCAGACTCCCTGTTTCACCTCACACTGTTTACTTTGCCAGGAATGTGCTTCCTTCTCTGTTTATGGATCCAAATGCCACTCACCCTCCTCCAGGCCCTGTGTAAACATCCTCGCCTCCCTGAAAGCTTGTGTGCCTTCCACCTGCCAATCACAGGACAACAAGGATTCTGGAACTGTCACAGTTCCTGCCCCTAGTTAGCCACTAGGTCTCTGGACGATTTTCTATGAGCCTTTATCCATAAAATGGATGATAACGGTGCATATTTTCTAGTTACTAAGATGTTTAAAGAAGCTAGCACATGCTTAGTGCCTAGAATAGAACTTAGCACACAATAAATTGTTCAGAAGTAACGTACCCTTGTCTAAACTATTAAAGTCACATAATTAAGTCTCTTATCATGCATACTGTTTTCTACTTTCTGTTACACAAAATGGTCCCCTCTCCCGTTTCAGCATTGTGCTGCCTGCCCTACCTTAAGCAAAGTAAGTATTGCAGAAGAAACTATCAAATGATTTCCACAGTAATTCTTGTGATTCGAGCCTCCATTGCTGGTGTCCAAACCATGACTTAGAATGAGCATTGTCTTCCCTTTCCCTAAGAAATTTGCTCTTTTCCCAGTCATACCCTTGGACGATGCTCCAGACAATGCACCTCCTCTCCGAGAAAATTCAGTAAGATGTGCACCTGCCAAGGTGTATTCGTCCTCCAGGTGCTGAAAGCTGTAGTAAGGATATGGGTCAAGATCAGCTTCCCAGAATGCCTTGCAGCATAGACATGGGAGTTGGAAAGCGTTGTCAGCTTCTATAGGGATAGTTCATTGCTTATGGAGGCCTGGCTCATTCATGGCCAATGTGTACAATATCAGACTGAACAAAAATAGGCAAATCATGAATTTTCGTTGAGAAATACATCTCTGAAGGTAATACTTAAAAACTGCTTTTAGGGAGGTCAACAGATGCAATATAGAATATAGATTCCATTATAGAAGTTCATTGGTATGCCAAGTCTGTATCAGAATGCTACTAAGGAATGCAGAGTTCAAGGAGGAAGTCATATGCTCAGGATGGGATTGACAGTCCTATCCATTGTCACTGGGTGGGGGTTGTTCACTAGAAAGCCCCAGGTGCTCTCTCCTCACCCACACTGCGGACACAGTGACAATTTCTTACAGTTCCCCCTTTGTTCCCAGTGTTCTCGGCCAGTCATTGAAACACCTGTCCGGGCACTATTTCCCTACAGACAAGCGTGTATCTCTTTATGCGATTATATTATCTTTCATTAGGCATTCTAAGTAAAAGCCTTCCTTTATAGAACTGTCCTAAATCCTGTGCTAATATTTCAGGAATGCTTCGGTTTTATTGACCATGTGCTTGCATGAGTAATGGGTCTGTAATTTTTTTTTTTTTTTTTGGTTTTTTCGAGACAGGGTTTCTCTGTAGCTTTGGAGCCTGTCCTGGAACTAGCTCTTGTAGACCAGGCTGGTCTCGAACTCACAGAGATCCGCCTGCCTCTGCCTCCCGAGTGCTGGGATTAAGGGTCTGTAATTTTATGGGGAAGATATTAAATGTCACCCAAATTTACCTGGATTCTTACTAATCTCAAGTTCTGGTGATGTCATATCCTAACCTACATCCCATGTTCTAGAAGCACCCCTTGCATTCCTCCGATTATGAGCAGAGCTGACACCTGAATTTCATGGAATCTGTACATGATTTTCACTCAGCAAGTGCTTTTCATCTATTTGCTCTAGGTTGTATATGTGTGTGTATAGAATGTATGTGTGTGTGTGTGTGTGTGTGTGTGTGTGTGTGTGTGCATATGGAGAACAGAGGTCAACCTTGGCTGTCATTTCTTGGATACTGTCTGCCTTGTTTCTTTGACAGGGACTCATGATGACATGGAAATCCCTGAGTGGGCTCTCCCCTGCCTCCACAGCACAGAGATTACAAACATGAATTACTAGCTTGACATTTTTTTTTACATGGATTCTGAGCATTAACTTTAGGTCTTCATGCTTCGAGGAAAAGCCCTTTCCTGACTAAACTATCTCCCCAACTCATGACTTGGTCTATAAACTAATAGAGCAGAAGACTCTATAGCAATAGAGGTCAATTCTCTAGCTTGCAAACATGTGACTTCAATGTCCTCAGGAAGTAGAAGAAGACTGAGAAGTCATATCCAAATATCTCATTTATTTTTTTTTGTTTAAATATGTCTGATCACTAGGACAATATTAAGATGGGAGAGAATGTATCTTAAGCGAGAGCTGGCTAGTGGACCATTAGGTGGTTTTTAATGGTCTTAGGAACAGAACAATGTGGTAGAAAGTTCTACAGTTATTTTCCAGAGACTGAAAAAGTAAAACTAGTCAGGGGCATAAATGGTCCTAATCAGTGTGGATATGGGACTTCCAACCATAAGTCCTGGACCATTGCTGCAGGTACCGCTTCCCTTCCCTCTCAACCTGATGAAGGATGGGAATTCATAGTCTTGCAGTCAGGACATCCTAGTGCCAGCATCCTTCTTACGCATAAACCTGCCCCTACCCTCACACCGAGTTGCTTTCTCAATGGATAGATGAAGAGTGAGAATGGGCTTTCCTGATGGTTCTGACCCTTTATCTTGGATGAAAGTCTTTACCAGGAGAGCTGCAGATCTAAGTGAGAAGCTATTAGGCCTGCCTGGAGCCACGCACATCTGTGGACAGAGAGAAAGAAAAAGATATGGGAGCAAGGAGAATGCACCGTGCCTGGGATATTACTGTAGAAGTAAGGATGGATGCCACCATCTTTGAAAGAGATGGCACGTTGGGAGATCCACCATCAGACTTACTTAGTTTGCTTTATCCCTTGACAATCTAGTATATATTTCCACAGAGTTCATGTTGAATTCTTTTTTCTTTTTTCTTTTTTTTCTTTTTGGATTTTTCGAGACAGGGTTTCTCTGTAGCTTTTGGTTCCTGTCCTGGAACTAGCTCTTGTAGACCAGGCTGGCCTCGAACTCACAGAGATCCACCTGCCTCTGCCTCCCGAGTGCTGGGATTAAAGGCGTGTGCCACCAACGCCCGGCTCATGTTGAATTCTTATTGGTAAATTAGAGAATTAGAGATATAGATGGTTTATATTCTAAAGGTTTAAGGTTTATTTACTTATTTATTTATTTGTTTCTTTTGAGACAAAATTTATCTGTGCAACAGTCCTAGCTGTCCCGAAGCTAGCTCTGTAGACCATGCTGGCCTCAAACTCACAGAGATATGCCTGCCTCTGCCTCCGGAGTGCTTAAATGAATCTCCCCATCCCCTCCAAAGCCTCAGCCAGCCGCTTATCTTTCTTGGGATGGACCCATTTTCTCTGCTCACTCGCTCATTTGTAAACATGAATGGAGTCACCATTTCCATCTGAAAAGTGTCTGCATACACAGTGAAGGCTCAGGTTTGAGAAACTCCAGGGACAGACAAGGCCTTAGGAGGAATGAGCTGAACAACTTACTCACAGGCTCCCAGTGGAGACCTGCTTTTTGTCTACTACATTCTATCTAGAGTATAGATACGATCTTGCCTCCTTCCTGGCCAGTCTCCCATCTGTGCCGGGTAACTTTTTCTACTGTTCTGAATACATGATGCTGCCATCCTGGAACACCTCATCACGAATGGCTGTAAGCTACTTGCAAAGCCTACATGCAGCAACTGAGGAGAAAAGCATTTGAGTGTAAGGTGAATGATAGTGGCACACTTGGCAAACATATTATCTTCCCTAAGACTTTTGGGTCTGTTTCCTCATCTGTCCAATAAAGACACCAAGGGAGAAATCCTCCAGAATTATTTTCAGGCTTGAAGTTTGGTTTTGTCACAAACAGGACCTGCTGCTGGAATACCAGATGGGCTCCCATCTATTCCAAGGGTCTACATATCCTAAGTTACCATAACTACCACCAAGTATGAAAAAGAACTTTCCCAACTGAGACTTCAGTACACAGCATGTGCAAAGGCCCGGGGGAAAATCCTGCTGTCAGAAGGAGCTTCTCGAAGGTGGAGTAGATGGAGGTGAGGGGGTGGCTGCAAATTCTCTGATCCATCTGCTGTCTATCTTCATGAGCGATCCAAGGAAATGAAAGAGCTATTCGGCAGTGTTGGGGGAGGTGTGGAGTTGGTGTTGGCAGGTGATCAAGTCCCCAGAGGTAGAGCACTTTCTCAATGGTCATTGCTAATATATCTGCTGGTCAACAAGTTAACTCTTAACGTGTTTGTGTTGAGTGTCAGCCGCGCCTGTGAAAACTCACGCGTTTATTGTTTTAAGAGCTTTCCTACGAGTCTTAGAGCATCATGTTGTTCTCCGTGGCTGATCTAAGCTCATTACAATTCCAGATGTCAGGAGGCTGTCCTCCAGTCTGTGATTTAAGTCCCCTTTGGTAGTTCAAAGTCATAGTTGCCACATGATAAAAAGTGCCAGGATCATGCATGCCTCTAGCCACACTTGAGTGGAGAATGCCAGGTGAATCTGTCTTCAGAACCAGGCGATTCGCTCTCTTTAAGGGGTTCTTTGGGAATGTGTAAGCCTATTGTGTGTGCAAATTCCCAGAAAATGACCCTCTCTTTTTCTTCTTGGATCAGGCCTATAACTTTTTAGCAGATTCCTTAAGAAAAGAGAAAGAATGAGAAATAAAATAAGGTAACACTATTCATCCCCACCCCCCTAGCAGCTGATCTACACTCTGGCACTGGGAGAAGACACTCCTTGCTCAGTGTTCCTTCTGTCACCATTCTCTGTATGACCCACATATCCTATCCACTTCTTCTTCAATAGCCGGAAACAGTACAGTCCCCGCTCCGGATGCCCTAGTCACTTGCTGGCCGTTTTTTGGCTCCATGTCTCCTCATGGCTGGGGAAAGAATGAAGTAAGAAGAAATTGCTGAGGGCCTTCACTCAACACTTTCCCTTCTTGCATCACACACAGATCCCAGAAGGACTTCAAAGGGTTGTCCCCAAAGGACCCACTCCCCAGCGTGTGGGGTCTTGGGTTCGGGTCAGCATTGTGCAATCATAAAACAGCTTTCCGCTGGGCTCTTGGGGCAGGAGGGCAGAATGACTGTCAGGTGTGGGAAGAGGGTGAGGCCCCTTCCCCTAGTAAAGAAGTAGGAGGACGGTGGGGGCAGGGTGAAGCCATCCTGTGCTGTAATCTCTCTGGAAGAGACACTGAATTCTTTACAGGACACGAGGTGTGTCTGATGTTAGTTCTAACCTTCCCCCAGTTTTGTAAAACTCTTAAATCCATTGACTTTCTTTGCCTGTTGATGGATGTGTTTGTTAATCTACTAATAATATTGCCTTCCCCGGGTCAGGAAGGAACTTGTACTTGATTACTTGATTTTGTCTCAGACACCAGCCTAGCAGGGGCGGAGTGCCTTGACATTGATGGATGGGACATTTTCTTGCTTAACTACAGGCTCCCTCTCATTTATCTCCCTGCTTTTCCTTTTGTTGACTCAGTGTCTGACCTCGCTGCTTCTCTCAAGACTGGAGACTGGCTTGCTGTGCTTGCCTAACCTTATGATCTTGCTAAGTGGAAATGGCTGGCTGTGCTGTGACCTGTTGAGGAGAACCGTGGAAAGGGAAAGTTATGTTCAATAGATGCAGATTGTATTGGGTTTCCGTTATGACCAGGATGGTGTTAGGTGGTGAAAAATATAAATTGTGACACTGAGGGTCCCTTGCTGGCATTGAGGAGCTGGTGGAGGGGAGGTCTCCCTAATACAAGGGTGTGCTTTTTTTCCCTAGAGAAGCAAGGCACTCTCGACTAGTAAGTTGAGGCAAAGATGGAGTAGGAATGACAATTTGCATGATAGAACAAACATGGGATGTGGGCCTAAAATATTGATGCATTTACTAGCTGTATTTACTATATAAACAGTTTTTATACCTGCCGTGGAGCAATTTACTCCAAATGAAAAGCTTACACCCAAGAGGGAGCTTATTAAGACTAAGGAAATTCTAAAGGGAAGCTCATTAAGTAAGACTGGGAAGTTAACACGTACGTTTCAGAAAGTCCCTGAAACTTACACAATTCTCAAGGCCTCTTGTTCCTCAAGGTTATATAAGTAGCAAAGACAGCAAGGAGAGGAGACTCTTGAACCTGTCTAGCTGCCTGCAAATCAGGTAGGGCGCTCCAGGGTTCCGGCTTTCATGAGATATCACCCATCTCATGCTAGGGTGGGTTTTCTGTGATTCAGCTGCCTTTTAGTCATCTATGTTCTGGTGAGATATTCTGCATATTAGGTGATTCATGACAGTAGCAAAATTATAGTTATGAAGAAGCAATGAAAATTATTTCATGTAACACCCTATTCTGTGCTACCCTCTCAGTACAGTTCGTGCACCACTGTACCGTTCACGAGCTGGGCAAGGGCCTGGAGATTGAAAGAACACACAAGAGACCTGGGTCATTTGAAAGGAGATCAGCCAAATGCCCGAGCCATTTATTCAACCTTGGGGAAATTCTTATATACCTAGCTGCTGCACAAGGAACCCTGCCCCCAGGCAGGTGGGAAATTGCCACACCCAAGATGGAGTGAACAATGCCCTACAGCTAACCACCAGGCAGGGCAGAGGGAACACAAACTCAAACAGAATGTTTTAGCTGGCTGACCAGAAACTGTCCTCAAAATGAACCCCAGGAAAAGGGGTAGACCCAGGCCCTACAATTTTATAGTTGGGGGTCACCACGACATGAGGAACTGTAAAAGGGTCCCAGCATCAGGAAGGTTGAGAACCACTGTCATAAAAGAAAGAAGCAAGAAGAGCTTAAGACTAACCTGGACTATGAAGTAGCAACAAAATAATTTTTCATTGGGGGTCACCATCACAGGAAAAACTGAATCAAAGGGTTGCAGCATTAGGAAGGTTGAGAACCGCTGCTCTAGTGGGCTTGCTTCTCTCCTTCTTGAAGAAACTCTGTGCATATAGGGGAGAACACACGTAGGATGGAGTAGTCATCACTCTGGATGGTTGGTAACGTGGCAACAGGTTTGGAGTTTGTTTAACGTCTGTGCATGGACGCTTTCCTATTCTACTTTCTGAACAATCAATCGCCCAGTGTTTCCTTGACTTTCAAAGACCCCCAGGGATTGTGTTTACAGTTTCCAGTTCTGTATAAATACCGCATAATGGTCACACCCTTCCACTCCTATTATCCACAGGGTAAATCCTCAGAATTGGAGTTGCCAGCATTTAGACCTTAATAAATTTGCCAGAATCTCCACATAGGTTGTACCAACTTCTACCCCACCCCCTCTCTCTCAACCCTGTTACTAACATAGATTGCTAGAAAAGTTTGATCATTGCCAGTCTGCAGTTGAAAATCTTATTTCAGTGAAATTTTATTTTTAATTATCCAACTGAGCAAAATTGAGTATCTTTTCTTAAACTTGAAAGCAACTTAATATCCATCTCAATGATTTCTCACCAAAGCATATGCCCATATTTCTATTGAGTTCTTAGTCACTTTTAATATTTAATTTTAAGAACTCTGAAACTCTTGGTTTATGCTGTGAAGAAAGTAGGTAATAGCATTAATCATGAGGGTGTCGTGAAATACAATGGGTAAAGGAGACAGGGTGAGGAGGGAGAGCCATTTCTGGGGCAGAAACGTTAGAGCTGATGACTGATTTAACGTGTTATATAAAGGAAAAAAGAAATCTAGTATGAATAGGAAAAATCCTACTGTAGACACTTAAGGGGAGTGATGTTCATGGGTTAGGGTCCAAAAAAAACCACTTAAAAGTCATAAAGGCTGAGAGACGTAGTCCTTTGAAAATTGTGTGTGTGTGTGTGTGTGCGCGCGCGCACGCGTGCATGATATATCGTGTGTATATGTGTGTGATGTACAATTGTACACATAATATGTGTGCATGCTTCCTCCCCAAGTGATAAGGATATAAGTAGGTTCTTAGCATGTATATATGTCAAAAGAATAAAAATTAATTGAAGCAATTTAGTTGAAGGGTACATGAAGACAATGAGGTGGTAAGTTCAGGATGAGACAGTACATGCCTACTATAATAATAGAAGTGGGCTATCTATTTAGCTTCCTGGGCCAAAGCTAAGGTGAAAATACAGCAATCTGTCAGCTGCTGTTCAGGCATGTCCCTTGGCCTCACCAGGTGAATCAGATTCAGTTAACATGAGCATTCTTATTCTGTCTACTCTTGCCTACAAAATACGTCCTTTCTCTCCTCATCTCATGGTACCAGGACACATATCCAAGCATCTCCATGGGGTGTCACACAAGCCTGTGAACAGAGCATGTCAGTGATTGTTGACACTCCCTAATCTAGGCACACCTACCTTCTACCACATTGCCTGAGGCATCTCTTGTCTCTCTGGGGTCTCCCAGTGCATTCAACTCTAGGGTACCATCATGAGTCAGCTTTTCAGTTACCTCGGTGATGCTGGATTTTCAATGTCTAGAGATGGCATTATTTGAACCTACAATGTCAGGTGGCAGGGAAGCCAGGCCACTGTGATACCCTAGAAGCAAATTCATCAGAATAGGTCACCCTATGTAGGAGTCACCAGTAGTCAAGCCTGAATTAGAGACTGACGTGGCCTGAGTCGTCTTCCAGTCTTCTATGAAGTGATATCAATTTCAGGTTCCAAATGCACCCCCTCATCCCTTCACCCCGCCACCTCTCCAACACTGTCATGATCACTTCAGTAACTAACATCATCGTTCATTTAAGGCAAACATATGAGTTACCATTAACTTATTCCTTGCCTCAAGCCCCCCAATCCAAGATATTGGGAAATCTTACTAGCTCTAACTTCCAAAAGGTCCAGAATCTAACCACCGCTCCTTGTGGCTGTTGCCAGCAGTTGTGGGGGAGGGTACACCATTCCTTCTGTTTGGATACCCTTGTCTACTCTTGCATCCTAGCATCTCCTCTCTCTGATGCAAGAGTCAGAACGATGTTTCTCAACACTCAGGTGAGGCTGTTAGCAGGAGACTATCCAACACTCACGAATACTGTCCAGTCCCCTTGCTGGCTCCGAAGGGCTGCATCGGTGATCTGTGCCTGCCTGTCACTTCCCATTCTGCTCACTATTCCAGTCAGGTCTTACTGTCTTCCTCCAAGTTGTTCTTTTTGATCATTTGATTCTGGGTTGTGAGACACGGTTTTTGCTATTTAACCCAGACTGGCTTTCAACTTTGCGATTCTCTTGCTCTAGCCTTCAGAAGTCAGCATTAAAGGCCTGGGCCACCACATCTGGCTTAATGTTTCTGACATGTATCAAGCACACTGCTGCAGGTGGCGGGGCTAAAAGTTGAAGGGTGCTCTGTCTGGCAGCTGGGGTGGAGGGTTAGCGGTTGGGGGTAGGGTGTATTGTGTATTCAGGAAGAAGAACAGAACCCAAGCTGTGGCAACCAGTCCCTCTGCCTTAGTCGGTTATATTCTCCGCTTATTCTGCAGTTATTGTTGAAAGTTTCTAGTGAGAAAAGGGGGTAGAGGTGACAATGGATTCATCCAAGACAACTGATCTTATGTCACAAGATGTGACCAGGAATGACAGAGCCCTTTGAGGATTAGAAATTTTCCATCAAACTATCTTAGAACCTGCACGCAGAAGAGAACTGCGTGAAGACCTGGAGGTCCTAGGCAATCTTGCCAATCCCACCGAGGACTGGAGTCACCCCTTGGTTTGCCTCCAGGTTTCAGTGGAAGCATTTTTCAGCAGCTTAGCTTCAGATTTCCACAGGAAAAAAAAATATAAGCCAGTGTTCTGAAGACTCATAGTTGTCTAGATGTGGTGGGTGCCCGTTCCTCTGGGGGAGCCCAGCTATGGAACTTTGAAAGGTAATTTTCAGTTCCATGACAGAAATCCTCAAAGAAAGTTATAAGCCTTGCAGGGATTATAAAGCTATAATTCCAGTCAAGTTCTCCAGGCTTTCAAATCACCATTTGTTGGGGGATCTTTTCAACCCTGAGAGAATAGGAACAGTTCTCATTGCTGCCCACTTTCAGCTCACGTCCATTAAACTCCTAAATTCCTGAGTCACTGAACTGGGGGCTAGCCTTAGTTACACCTTATACCCATCCTGGAATAAACCTAATGTTAAGAAATTATTGAGGGAAAGTGAACAGAAAGGTTAAAGAACTCATGCAAGGTTATCCCCATAGTAAACCACAGAGGCAGTATCGGCTCCTACAGTTCTAGAGTTTATGTACAGTATTCATTTTAAGGGTTTATCACAAACCAGGATCTCTCTAGTGCTCACATCATCTATGGTCTCCCTTGCAATCGTCTTACTCATCAAACACACATCCTTTTGATTGGCATTGGAATTATCACAGCGGGTCCCATTCCCTCTTTGTCCCTTTGGATAGCAGGGTCCCAATCCTACTTGTCTCCATCAATTGTAGCAGGGCACACTGCTGCCCATCCAAAGGGTACATCCCTAATGTGGAAATTGAGTTAAGTTATTACCAATAAGATGAAAATAGTTCAATGTTTGGGTCTTGTTCTTTGAAAGTTACTAGGCGTATATATCTCTTGGTGTTTCCCTGTGTCCTCTGGGTGGAAAATATATTGAATAGAAGATCTTTCATGAACCCATGATCAAAATGACACATTTAAAACAGTAGAGTCATGCTGCAGTCTATGACCAACAACCTCTGGACTGCTATTTAAGAGTATGTCGGTTGGTTATTGCTGTACAACAAATTATCCCCAAACATAGTAGCTTAAAATAACAATCATTTTTTTTTTATATCTCATGAAGTAACAGTCTGCTCATCTAGGCTGGATTCAACTTGGCTGAGCAGATGACTCATCTATGGTCAACCGGGAGGTCAACATGGTTCACTTCATCTGAAATATCCTTGGCTAGGATAGTGTTCCCTTCCTCTAAGATGTTTAATCCTCTGAAAGGCTGAGCCCAAATTGTTCTTATGGTTCTCCTAACAGGAACAGGGAAGGGGAGAGACAGGTGGGGAGAAAGAAAAATAATGTGTGTGTGTGTGTGTGTGTGTGTGTGTGAGAGAGAGAGAGAGAGAGAGAGAGAGAGAGAGAGAGAGAGAGAGAGAGAAAGAACTCAAAAGTCTTTTGAAGCTTAGATTTGGGATTTAAATCACCTCTCTTACACTCTATTGGCCAAAATAAAACATTATGTCAACCCAAATTCTTCATCAAGAGAGCCATAAAATCACATGGGATGCAGGGATGAGTGGGGAACTGAGACCAGCTCAGTCAACAAGCGTTCATATACAATACGTACTCAGACTCCCCCTAACTCCAAAGATCTCTGAGAGTTGCATGTAATGACGCTTCATTGTTGCTCCAAGTTCAGGGTCTTATGTGCCTATAGACCAGCAGCTTGGACTAGGCTCAGCTGGGTGTTGTTTTGTTCTTGGCTGTTCTCATTCATTTGTCTGTGGCCTTTATGGCGTCACTAAGTGTGATTGCCTCTGAAGATCGTTTGCTGAGTGTCCTGGATCTCCATGGCCTTTTTCTTTCTCTGTGTTCCTCTCACATTCTTCTAGCTTATGCCCTAAGCTTGTGCTATGGCAAGTCTAAGGTTCAAACATGAGCAAATCCTGTTGTCCAAGTAAGCATCGACAGTCCTCTTGATAGCCAGGTTTAAAGCAAGCATTTTGCATTCCTGCTGCATTTGATTGAGTGGGGTAGGTTACAAGTTGACCTATGAGAAATAAGGTAAAGATATAGACTATTAATTAGAGTCATCAATGCAGTCAATTAAGTCCAAAGAGAGAAATAACCTACCGTTGCTTACCCTTTTACCACCGTGTTCTTATATAATAGCATAGTCCTGGTTAATATACAATGTATTAACACATGGCCGTGTTCCCATTTTCAAAATTAAGGGACACGATATTGTCCCCAGGAAAATAATATACCCACCTCTATCAAGATATTTCTTAACACAAATGTATTGTCCTTCTTAGGCCTGGGCTTTGATGAGGAAAAATACTGGAAAACATGATTTTTCTTCATGGTGCACTTAAAGCGAGAGCAGTCTGAGACCCTAGGGGTGTGCAGGCACTCGGGAGACTCCAAAATAAAAAACAAGCCAGCAAACCAAAAGCCACTGTGATCCATGTTGACATCAAATGACTTTTCTACTCACAGGTGCTCTACTGTGTCTTCAACTGAGAATACTTAAAATACAGAGTGCTTCTGAGCAAAAGATACAGATTTCCTCCACGGTGGGAGAGTTGTGCTGCCCGAGATTCATGTCAGGATTTAACCCCAGCATCTTTGACTGTGACTGCGTTTGGAGACAAGGTGTTTGCAGAGGGAACTAAGTTAAAATGAGGACCTTAAAGCCTCGTTCAAGCCCTAATTCAGTATGTGCTCTGATAGGTTTGAGGACAAGTATTTGTTCTGAAACTTACTAACTGGGATGCCTTTAACTACTCTGAGCCTTATTGCCTTCATTTATAAAATTATCATGAAAATGTCTATGTCGCTGTGAGGTTGAATGATATTATGCATGGCCACGACTTTCAGAAATCCTGTCCAAATTCCTATCACTTGTCCCGGCCACAGAGAATGTTAGCCTTTGTGGTTTATGACAGTATCTGGCCCGATTACCCATAGAAGTATCTCTAATCCAGTCAGTCTGTGTATCAGGGTCAGAGGTTAAGGCTGTTTCCTGCATTACACCCCACCCCCAGTTCCTTGCCGCATCTGCTCTTACGTTTCCTTAAAGGAAATCACCTTTGCCCGTGACCTCGCATTGTCGATGGGGAGGTCACAGAAGGTCTCACGCACACCAAAAGTGCTCAAGATGCGATATAAACCATTGCACAAAGAAAAAAAAAATCAAAGACCATCGTGTGCATCCTGAGTCCCCATGCAGAGGAAAAGGGGGATGAGTTTGGAACGGGGTCTTTCCCACATCACAGCTTGTCGGTTGCTGCTTTGACTGGGTAAGGCTTTAGTGAGTGAGGTTATAAGAGGGGGGCTGCACTGGGCACATGAGGGGAGGAAAGCCTTGTGGGTGCAGAGATTAAAACATGAGAATCGAATGGATGAGACAGTAATTTTTGGTTTGAAAAATGTAAAGCTTCCCTGGAGAGGGTGGCGTTGATGTGGGTCTTGAAGGAAGAGAGGAAGACCAGAAAGGAGATGGCTCTTCCATCCAGACACTCTGTATCCCAGCTTGACTGTATGTTAACGCATTTAGCTCTGCATTTAACTGACAGCACAGAGAGATGAATTCCAAGTTTGTATGGCAGTTCAGCGTGCAACTTGTTCCCAACTAGCACCTTCCAAAAATAGCAGAAACGGGCTGGCTTCAGAGCGATTGTTTGGATGGGTAAATAGTTCTCCTGTTCTTTCCTCTGTGTGAGCATCCTCCCTGAGAACGGGCCCATGGACCCAGATGGGGGGCTCTGGGTTAGACTGCATGGCCCCTGGCTGGACTATTCTCGCTGCAAGCATATTGGTGGTGGCACGCAGGCTGTCTTACCCCATAATTGCTCTCAGGGTATTGTTGGTGCTGTGCACTCCAGCCTGAGTTATAAGGCTCCTGTTCTCCCGGGGCTGCCTCTTCCCTTGAGGAAATCCCATCTCCAAATGTACCTGGCCCTACAGGTACTGGAATCTAGGAAGTTCTAAGTCAGGCTGGTGACTTCACTGGAGCAAACATGCATGCTATTGGGGTATACAGTTCTTAGAGGGTTATCCTAGCTCCACTGAAGTTCTCACCTTGGTCGCCATCCTTTCTTAGCTTACACCTTTTACCCCTCCAGCTTCTGTAGCATCATAAGCCATGATCAGGCTTCTCTGGAGGGAGCTGCAGCTGAGCTGCACTGCCTTTTCTTTTCTTCCAAGCTTGCATTCTTCACACATAAGGCCAATGCTCTCCTCCCTTCCCCGTAGTCTCTCTTCCCCGCCGTCTTCTCCGTGAGTTCCCTGGAACTCATGCCTCTTATGGCTTAGGTTCAGTACCACATCCTCTGTGGGCCAGCAGCTCCTCCTCCATGTGTTTCCCAAGCATAGACATCTCTCCCAACTCTTACATTCTCACTCAATGGAGTAGATGACTTACTTCCCCACACCCCTGCTGAAGCTGCCCCCCCCCAAGTATCTAGCAGTCTGCCTAGCTTATATGTTAGACGTGCAGCAAATGTCTTTTGAGTTGATAAGAGAGGTTATTATAAGGAAGCTCAGTTTTATGTTAAGTCAGAAAGATATGACTTAGTGTGCAGAGTCACAAGGATCAAAGGAAGGACTGGCAGTTCTTTGAAGAGAGCCTGCCATACTCTGGGGTGTCTTCTTACCTTCCCCTCTTCTCCTCCCCTTCTCTCCTTGTGTGTAACTCACTTCTTAGTGCTGGGATTTTTTTTTTTTACTTTCTATTGATTCTTTGTGGATTTCACATCATGCACTCCAGTTCCACTAATCTCCCCTTCCCCTTGCCTTTGCCCTCTGTCTTTTTGACTTCCCCACAAAAGAAAAGTAAAAATTTATAGTATGGCCACACACACCCCCTCCTGCAATCTCAGTGTCGAAGCTGTGGTGTGGCCCAGTGAGTCACACAGTATACCCCTTAGTCTATACAACTTGACTTGTAAGCGCTCTTTGCAATGGATCCTTAGTCTGATTCGAGGCCTCTGGCTTCTGCTACTCTTTCCATACTGGGTCCTCCCTGGGACTCTTCCTGTTGTTGTCCTGTGTCCTGGAGATCTTGTAGCTCTGGATTTGCAGATGGGCCCCTTCACGTGCTCCAGTAGTTCACAGCTGTGGTGGACACTGGAGTGGGCCTGGATGGTAGATGGTTGGGTCAGCCTGCGAGCTTTCCCTCCACCAGGGCGAGCTCTCCAGTGCTGACCCAAGCTAGCTCACCCAATTCCGTACAGGTTCTGCTTTCATCTCCGCAGGACCAATTCCCCAGTACTCATACCACCAGGGCCAGTCCTACTGTTTTGCCCAGGCAAGGTGTATGACCCTCTCTCTCTATTGCTGCACTTGGTGAGGGCTCGCTCTTCTATTCTCATGCCCCTGAGGACAGCTCTCCTGCCTGCCACCACATGGCATAGGAGGGAGGGGCAGGTGCCACTCTCCTGACTAGCACTGGCTTTACCACAAAACTCTGTCTTTGGAGTAGCACACGCTTATCACCATGAAGAAATGATACTGATACAAAGAAAGACGGAGGTGCTGAGAATATAATGAGTGCTGTGGCTTGGATTTGGAATCCCCAAAGGCGCCTGTGTTGGAAATGTGTTAGAACTTGGTTCCTGCTTGGTGCCATTAAGAAGTGTACCATGGTTCTCAACCCGTGTGTCAGGACCCCTTTGGGATTGGATTGAAAGACCCTCTCATAGAGATCGCCTAAGACCATTGGAAAACACAGATATTAACATTGTCATTCATAGCCATGACAAAATTTGCAGGCATGAAGTAGCAAGGAAAAAAAGTTTACAGTTGGGGGTCACCACAACATGAGGGACTGTATTGAAGGGTGACAGCATTAGGGAGGTTGGGAACCACCACCTTCAACCTTAAAGAAGTAAGTCTAATACTAAGCCTTATGTTGTTGGTCATATAACCTTAAAGAAGTAAGTCTAATACTAAGCCTTATGTTGTTGGTCATATAACCTTAAAGAAGTAAGTCTAATACTAAGCCTTATGTTGTTGGTCATGTAACCTTAAAGAGAATTGTGCCCTCTCTCTCTCTCTCTCTCTCTCTCTCTCTCTCTCTCTCTCTCCTGACAGTAAAGGTGAGATGGTTGCCCACCACTCGTTCAACCACAGCGCCAGACAACAAGTTATGTGACTCAGAGACTATAATCTCCAAAGCTAGGAGCCCCGAATAAATCGTTTGTCTTTATGAGCTGACTATCTTGGATATTTATTCCAGCCATGAAAATAGTGACTGAAGAGAATTTCTCACAGAGGCGACTGGAAACATTCGAAAGACTAAAGGCTTCAGACAACAGTCAGCCTTGGAGAGGAAGAGAGGTGGCCTTGTGGGAGAGCCAGGTCTGGAGCCAGCAAAGAGCCTCTCATGCATCCCTCAGCCCACTCTGGTGCTCATGAGGTGGTGTAGTGAGTCTTTTTCTGTGCCACCAGTCAGCTCCCAAATAATGACAGGAAAACTTACTAATTATGAAAGCGTGGCCTTAGCTTAGGCTTGTTTTTAGCTAGCTCTCATAACTTAAAATTAACCCATTTCTATTAATATGTGTTCTATCACACATTGCCCACCCTGTTTTGCCCATTTCTCCTCATGTATCTCAGATACCTAGATTCATCCTCCCCCTTTCTCTCTCTACCCAGAAGTCCCGCCTATACTTCCTGCCTAGCTATTGACCGGTCAGCTTTTTATCACATCCATCGCAGCCATACACCTTCCCACAGTGTAGGAATATCCCACAAGGTGGCCTTTCCCATATTTCTCAGGTTGCTGGAGGTTGGCTCAGTATTTGCAATATCTAGAAATATTTAGTTGTTTGGCTAATATGATGGGGTTTGGTGCTGGGAAGATCTCAGACATACATTTCTTCTCCTGGAAGCTATGAGTTTCTCTTTCTATCTTATTCATTGTTGTGGTTCCAGAATCAAGCATATTTCTTTGCTTTAATGCTTGGTAAGCTGAGATCTCAAAGTCACTTCTCTTGTGCCCTTATTTTTATTGGTAGGATGCCAACTCTGTCTCCAAATGCCTTTTCTTCTCTCAGGCTCTCAGAATACAGAGAGGTCACTGAGAACAGTGGTCACCTGTTACCTGTATCTCTACAGTCATGTCTGATGGGGAAAAGAACTGTGCCCTCTTGACTTATGAGAACCAACACTATTTCCTCAGATGTGGACTGAGCCCCGTGAGTATCAGACACCAGGAACAGAGACAACTTGAAAGACCAGTGATGTGGGCCATTATCCCCACCTCATCAGCCAAGGATCCACAGCAGCTGTCCTAAGAGATGGCCTCAACAGCTTTAAAGGGGCCACATTCTCTGTGACTTCCCAACCACTAAGCCACTCCTAGCACAAATGATTTAAGTATACACAGGTACAGCCCAAACACTAGCAGCTTTGAATTCTTTTAATTACCTGATAACCCATAGAATCCCTCCTACAAGAAAGTTCTAGAGCTGTTCTTTGAGGCTCTGAGATGAGGAAACAAACAATGCCCATCTTAGAAGACAATGTGCAGGTCTCCATTTCTTTTCAGAAACTCAATTTTCCCATACACCAAGAGAAGCTGGATTAAGACATGAGGGGATTAGCTATCTCTGCTCTGCGGCCATTTTAATTCTCCTGCCTCTTCTTGGATAGGTTTAAATACTTAAATATGCCTCTATACAACACTTGTTCAAGTTACATGATGTTTCAACACAGCCCTAACTCAGGGCTCTGGACACAGCAAAGCCATTGACACATACATACCGTGTGCTTCGTTTTCAGTTATCACTCTTCGGATCTGATTATGAGAGAGGACCTATGGGTGTTCCTTGTCTTGCATAGAGCAGAGGGAGACAGACTCTAAGCAGCAAATCCAATAATAATAATAATAATAAAAGACAGTTTTCTATGGCCAAAGGGAATCAGAAAAAAGCACCAGGAGGCTATTCTTACAGCCTTAGAATGTTCAACCTTGGAGCTTTCCATACTGAAAATTGAGGCTGTGCAGACAACCAAAAGACCACGCCACCAATTCACCACCCAGCGTGGCACAGGCTAGAAAACTCCTCCTCCATTTATTAAAACAACAGTTCCTCTGGACACTATAGAATTTCACTAATAAGTGGCTGAGTGTATGTTTAAGCCCAGTAATAATGGCTAGCCAGCTAAGAGGTACTTATACTTAATTATACCTCCAGCATGTAGGTTGTCACAGAGGGAGGCCTTAATTATCAATGTGCCATGCCCCTGCTTTGCATATAACAAATGACTTTAACGTGGCTATTCGTGTTATAGGTTAAACACCTTGGTAATTAGAAAAGGGAAAATAGGTATAGCCAAGGGGGTCATCAGTGCATTCTGTGTCGGTGTTGTTATTTTCTACCTCTGGGAGCTGAGACTCTTGGTTAAGAGGCGAGGCTGGAGAACAGCATGGCATGGATTTCTCAGACCTATGATGAGATTCAGAACCTGTGGTTGATGGGGAACCGTTCCCAGAATTATACTCACTTATGTAACAAGCTTTGTGTGTTAAATCCTGTTTTAAGCATGTAGGAAAACGAGAAGAGAGACTGAGGTACTCACTTTACAGAGCTCATTCTAGTTCAGTTATTCAATTCAAAAGGTGGATCGACTCACTTAGGAATGGTCACTAATAGGGGGTCTGTCAGAGACTTTACCCAGCTCACCTCCCCTCTCAGGAGCGCAGATGAACCAGCATTGGCTTTGAATTCTCACCACCCTTCTATGAGGCAAGCGTGTGTACCTGTGCCTGCATTTGGACGGTGGGGTGCATTACCCGTGCCTGCACTTGGACGGTGGGATGCATTAAGATCTCATATCTACATTAGCTTCCCTCTCTCTGAAGATACACGGCTGCACATGACACAGATTAATATCGGATGTTGGAGCAGGGATTTAAAAATCTTTCTTATCTGAATAAATGGACTCAAACCAACAGTTTGTGTTGGGATGTATTGCAAAGCCGTAGGATCTGGCACAGGCGAGCCTGTGTCCTTTTGGCACTGTTTCTGATACATTATCTGTTTCCGGGATTACTTCCTGTAGTTTATGATATTTCTGCTTTTCCCTGGTACTTTGGAGGAAGTTGGCTTTAAATGCAAGATTAATAAATTTGATAGCCTTGTTTAAAGAATAAGAGGATTTAGAACCGACATTATCCTTTGGCAGAAGTGGCCATGGCTGGGGTGATTTAGGAGTGGATCTCCAATGTATTCTTGGTTGCTCTTTGAAAAGGCTACCCAAAATGCAATAGTATAAAATGACTTTCTTTTATAGCATTCATTTGGTTACACTCACAGATCTTCTAAGTCAGGAATTTGAACAGTGCATAGTGAGGACGCGTGTGTTGTCTTCAATATCTAGAGTTTCATTTGGTAGGACTGTAGTGGCTGGGACTCACTCAGATTTCTGGGGCTGGAATCGGCTGGAGACTTCGTCACACACATGTTGAACATCTGTACTAGGGGGATCTGAGGGCTGGGTTTGTCTGGGACTGTCAACTTGAGTTTTTACATGTGGCTAAGGCTTCCTTACAGAATAGAGGTTCGGGATAAGGCAACTTGAAGATCCTAGAGTGAAGATTCTAGCAACTATTTGGAAGGGACATTATCTCCATGTCAAGCCATCTGGATGCAAGAGAACACATAGACCCTTCCCGCAGATTCTCAGCCCAGTTCAGACCACTGGCCTTGACTTCCAATTAAGAAAACACTGGAGCTGGATGGTGCACTGTGCAGCAGAGAACAGACTAGCCCATGAGTCTTCAAGGATAGAACTAAAGAGCTCTGAGAAAACAGAAGAAGAAAAATACTTAGCTTCTTTCTCCTCCCTCCCTCCCTCCCTCCCTCCCTCCCTCCCTTCTCCTCCTCCTCCTCCTCCTCCTTCCTTTTTTTTTTTTTTTTTGAGACAGGGTTTCTCTGTGTAACCCTGGCTATCCTGGAACTAGCTTGACCAGGCTGGCCTCGAACTCACGGAGATCCACCTGCCTCTGCCTTCTGATTGCTGGGATTAAAGGCATGCACCTCCATTGCCCAGCTACTTAACTACTTTTTAGGGATGTCTGTAAATGAATTGTCCTGGCTAGCAAGATGACAATTCTTTCATTTGTGGACTGTTGATGAAACACAAATCAGGAATGTTCTAGAAGGACTTTAGTCACTGTCTGAGAGATTGGGTGATTTCTTTAGAAAAGCAGGGAATATAAGTGACCACATGCCAGAAACATCACAACAGATATAAGAAATTATGAGTAATAGGTCAAGGCCTCAGCTGTCTTTTCTCAAGTCACCCTTGAAGCATACTCCAGAGGCAGAGGGAAGACCTGATGGCACATCCCTTTGTATGTCTCCCCTGAATCAGGGGCTAAAACCCCCAGCGAGAGATGACTTCTTTTAGTTCAAGCCCTTGATCTTTGTCAAAATGATATTATACCCTGGGAGGGGTGAGAGCAAGACTTTTCCTTTGAAATATGTAATTTAAGGTGAACGCGTTTCAAGCTGGACTCTGAGCATGATTGGACAAGAGAGACCAGCAGAGCCAGTGTGTGGTTATGGTGTGGGAGAAATGCTTGAGAAGATAAAGAAGGGGAAATCTCTAAAGATCTAGGAGAACTCAGAACTGCCTGATAGAGGGCTGTTTTTGTTTTGTTTGTCTCTATTCTTCTTCTTTCTTTCTTAATGTAAATAAGAAGTCACAGTTTCCTGAGTCACTGGTAGAAAGTGGGGGCCCTATTCACCCCACTTTCTGGGCTTAGAGAATACAAACAGAACTCCTTTCAGAAAAGACCGGGAAGGACGATCTTTCCTTCTGGGAACAGAGAGGGAGGCCACCCTTGCTCATCTATTTCCATCCCCACGCTCCCTCGGAGCGGAGCAGGGATGATCTGAGGCCTAACTCACTTCCCAGAAGCCATGGCAGCCTCTATGTAAACAAAGTAAAAAAAAAAAAAAAAGCATCTTAACCGTAAATTCCCAAAGCTAGTGAAATCCCAGAGGAAGAAGGAGACAGTGTGGGAGGCAGGCACGATCCCAGTGGAATGCATTTCAGGTTGGGCACATGAGGTTGACTTAAAAAACGACCTATTCTAGAACCCAAAGTGGAGATTCAAAGGAGGTTGTACAATATGTCATAGAGAGAACATTCAATACAGAGAATAAATAACCAAGGGGCTCCTACATCTTCCCTCCTCCCCCTACTATCCTCGTATGTCCATTAACCCTTATCATGGTAACATTCCCCTATACTTCGATATCATGTGTGTTTTACTATCTCAGGCCCAGCCCCAGTGAGGTCTCCTCACCTTCGCTACCCCTTATGGCGCCTTTCTTTCTCTGTAGCTCCTGTAAGTTTGGTTCCTGAGGATAGAGAGACAGACTCCCAGGAGAGAATTGCACATGGGAAGTGTAGGAAGTGAGGCCAGAAGACACCGTATGAGTCTCGGAATTTAGTGTTGGTTCAATTCAGAGGTCCAGAGGGTTCTGACTTTGGTACCTGCTCCTGGTGAGCAGGTACCAAACAAAGTAGAAGTGCAAGTACTGGCCCCCACTGAGCTGTTCTGTCCTTTTCTCTTCCACTGTTTGCTTGTGGTCTGTGGAAGAGTCAGCTCCTCTGGGGCTCAACACTACAAACTTTCCCAGCTAGAGGGATTTTAATCTGCTTGTGAACAGTCTACCGTGAGACCAAAGATGAAAGCGTACAAATGGAGACCGTGAATAATCATCACAATTCAGACCCACTGGAGAGCCGAGGCTAGAAATGCTATGAATTTTCCTGACATGACATGAAACCGAACTGAGCCCTGACTCTGTGATGCATTGCCAGTGATCAGCCTTACAGGGTCACAGACACCACGAGTAGTCCCCAAGGCCCCATAAGGTGATTTTTCTAGCATCACACATCCTTCAAGATGTAGATGCCACGGTGCTGTTCGAGTGAGATTGAATATCAACCCATTATTGGAAGATGGAAAGTGAATTCAATACACAAGAGCAAAGGGAGGCTCACCTCTCTCCCGCCCTCCTTCTGCGGCCCCCACCTCTGTTCATCTCCTCCTCCTTTCTCCGTCTGTCTTTCTCTCTTAGTGAGCCAGAAGGTCTCTGTGAAGAGCTTTCAGACTTCCACAGGCACAGTCAGTGCGTGATGTTCAACAAATTTGCTTTTAAAGGAACCAGCGATAGAATTAGGAAGGCGATTTATTTGGCACAGATCTTGCCCAAAGAAAGGAACACTCTTGGAACTCAGTATGAATAAAATTTCAATGTGACTCAAGAGAGAACATTTTTATATATGAATTTGATCTATGTGAAGCCAGCAGCAATAAACAGGACTTATAATACCGTGGATGACCAAGAAACATGAATGGAAGTCAGAAATAATAGCGCATGCTAGGAGCCGACTCAGTCTGTTCCCCATTCAGTGAGGTAAGTCTTTATTGGCCCAGGGGCATAGAATTCAAACTCGCTAGATGAGGCACAAGGATGGACTTCTGCAAGTGGGTTCTTGTTGCCTGAACACTGGGAAAGAATTAAGTCACTTATCATTAGAGAAAAGGCTTAAACTCTCCCATTTGTATTGGCTGATGACGAATCTTAACCAGGCAATTTTCCCTAAAGGGTTCTCAGGAATGTTTTGCATACAAACTAAACCCTAACTCCAGCTGGGTTATATATTTAGACTACTTAGTGTATGGGGCTGGAGAGATGGCTCAGTAGCTAAAGACACTGGGTGCTTTCGCAGAGGACCCAGGTTTGATTCCCAGCACCCACACGGTGGCTCACAACTGCCTATAACTCCTTTGACACTCTCTTCCAACTGCGAGTTCTGGGCAGAAAGGTCTCTTGCTATAAAGTTTTCCCCTTTCTTATTACAGTGCTTAGAGGAGCAATACCTTAGTCTGGTAGAGACGATACATGGCATATTTTGGCTTGCTAAGGAAGGAGGGTCCAATGACGAGAAGTGATGTTTATAGGAGATGTGTTTATCCTTGGAAGACTTCCTTGAGGAAGTAGCAGTCTATAAACACACCAACAGGCAATTTGACCTACAGTTCATGTAGAGAGTGGCTCAGACCAAAGTAATACGCTGCGAATGTTTCGTTCATTCATTTAACCTTTTCCAGTGTTGTAGATCGAACCCAAGGCCCAGTGTGGACTAAGCAGGTGTTGTACCTTCTGTTACACTGGAGCCCTTTGAATTTATCTGAAAAACACAGAGAGAAGCGAGAAGGGACACATGATGTAGGTCACCGACCCAATGTGAATGGGGCGGAGGAGCCAGACCCTCTGATTCTCTTTCCTAATATACCTCCATCGTCACTGAAAGGGGGTTCCATAGGGGAGGGATGAAGTTCAGCCTGATGAGCAGCAATAGATTTGAGTTAGATCTCTTGGGCAAGCAGGCATATACTATTAGAAGGGGCGACATTAATGAGCGACCCACTGACAATCGCATGAATTCTGGGCAGCAGAGGCTCATGACTATCTGTTGACTCTCGGTTCTTTCGCTCGTTCTACATGCAGCAATTCGTACTAACTGGTTTGTGAGTTTTCTGTGAGTCACGGGCTGCTTACTCATGACTTGGATTCCACGCATCTCATGAGCTTCATCTGTCTTGCTTGTTTTCTTGTTTTCTAGAGCAGAATTGACTATTCCCAACAAATATGGCAAGTACGCATCGCGATAGTAATGGTGTGTGTGTTTATTGATTTAAGTTCTAGAAGGCTTGCTTCGGTGAACCCCTCAGTCCTTGCAGGGGGAGGGGAGTATTTGCTGTGCACCTGCGGACTGTCAAGTAATCTCGGCTGCGTGGAGGTGAAAAATCGATACAGCTGCCTGGGGGAGCTCATACCTTAGTGTTAAAGGAAGACGCAGCAGCCATGAAGCGCCACAAGGATGGCAATAAACCTTTGTGTCAAGAACAACGGGGGAAGGGTGACATGGCTAACTTTAATAGAGGATGTGGAGGGGAAGGGATGTGGGAAAGACAGTGGTTTGTCTTCTCAGAGGAAGTGGTGTTGAAGTAGCAAAGGTGACATGTTCCCAGGCAGAAGGAGGGGGATCGCCATGAGTAGAGCCTTGATCTGGATGTCCATGCTATCGGGTGGAAGAGAGGAGACGGGTCTTTAATTCTAAGCGAGAAGTATGTGTTTCTGTAGGGGTGTGCTTCCAGACTCTTATGGCATGAATATTAGGGTCCTTCTTCCCCATCTGGGGAGTGGCTATGGTAACTAAGGGATCTTGTGAGGTGTTGGGAGTACTGGTAGATGCTCTTAACAGTGTGCCCTGTACCCAGACGTCTCCAGCAGAGAGTATCTGGCCTGACTATTCTCTCTGTGATGCCCTCAAATTCCATGAAAGTCTAGGGAAATAGTGAATGGCATCTGACTGTATCAGACAAGGTCATTTACAGAAGAACTCCTAGCTAGTGACATCTGGAGAAATGATCTGATGATCAGCTTAACACAGACAAATAGGTAGCCATACCATAGTGGACTTTGAAATAAAATTAATAAAATAATAAAATAAAATATATCCTGAAAATAAATAATAGTGATAACATACTTCATTAGTCCATCCCAACTGTAAAAAGATGTGTTTATTTTATTCCCTAACGTTTGGGAAAGTAAGAAAATTTGACATACATATATGCATATTTACATACATAACATACATGTGTTTCTATATATTTAAATGTGTGATAAACACACACACACACACACACACATTTGGAATTGTCTGTCTAGAACAAATCTTGCCTGTGACAAGGTGCCTGTGGCATAAAACCCCGAGCTCTCAGCTGCTTGGCTAGTTAAGGCCAGGGAAACAGTGAGTTGACTTTGTTTGGGGCTGCCAGAGGGACAACGGGCAACGTCTAGAGACAATTTGTGCTGCCAGCATCTTCAAAACTGAGAGAGGACAGAGGGAGAAATACGACCCTGGGCACAGCTGGTGGTGTGAGGCAACCATGATTCAGTTTGTGTCTATGACTGGGGTGGTGCATTGTTTAAACTGGTGTCTGGCAATCCCTTCAGCCCTGGGACAGAAACCAGAATCACTCCCCGGGTGAGGTCCAGGCCTGAACGAGTCCCATGAGGTCAGTGCCCACAAAAGCAGCTGCCAAAATTTACATTCGCCTGTTTGCCCTCTGGCTCCGAATGGATACAAATCCACGGAACACAGCGCAAAAGCCCCCGCTCTGTTGGTCTGCTGGCTGTGGGCTGAGGTGAGGGCCAAGGGTGCTCCATGGAGAAGAACTGGACCAGCTTGATGGACAGCCCCTAACTTCATTATAACATGGCTGACTACCTGGGCATCCTTTCCAGACTTCTGACATCCCCCTGAAAACATCCCTCCGCCATTAGGATGTCCCACTCCATCAAGAGTACCACCTCCCCACTATACATAACCAACTTCTAATGAAGTTGAGGGCAAAGGACATTTCTGCCTGTCTATTTTAATTGGAGAAGTATCTGCACACTGTAAAAAGTTTGATAACGTTTAAATGTGGATGAAGTAAAATGTGTTTCCTCCCATATTTCTTAATTCAATTCCTCATAAATAACTGTTAACAATTTATTTGCATTCTCTCAAACACTTCTATTATATATAGAATATAGTAGTCCAGGCTCTGGATGGTCTCAAACCTATCACTCAGCAGTCATGTTACCTACATGAGTTTCTCACCTTTTCTTCTTATTTATTCATTATTATTTTTTAGTTTTGTTGTTTTGAGACAGGGTTTCTCTGTTTCCTGGCTATCCTGGAACTCGCTCTGAAGATCAGACTGTTCTCAAACTCAGAGAGATCCACCTGCCTCTGCCTCCCAAGTGCTGGGATTACAAGTGTGTGCCACCCCCACCAGTTAGTTTCTTAACTTTTCTACAACTCAGTTGTGTCATCCTGTTTTAGATGTATTTATTTTATTTTCAGTGGAGTAGTGGTTTTGTCTGCGTGTATGTATATGCACCCTATGCATGCTTTTGGTACTGCAGAGGCCAGAGGAGGGCATCGGTCTCCCGGAACTGAGTGGAGTGATGGAGTTATAGGCATCTGTGAGCCACTAAGTGGGTTCTGGGAAGCAGCCCTGGAAGAACAGCAAGTGGTCTTAACCACTGGGTCATCTCTGCAGCCTCAGATCTGTCATCTTTAAAATAACACTACCTCATAGGTTGTCACAAGGATTTAATAGATTTATATTATACATCAGCACACATAACATTTATGCCCGATATGTTATAGACACTAAATACCCACAAGTGAAAAAGAGTAAATTGAATATTACTTTGAAGAAGATGAGGGAGGCGGGGCTTTGTTTCCGAAGGAAGATGAAGTAGAAGCCCAAGTTGGGTTTGGGAGCGGGAGAGGTTGGGCTTCCAAGAATTTCTACTTTCAAAGATGTCTTGTCATTCTCCGTGGTGGGTTAGGAACACAGACTTGGCAGCCAGACAAATCTGGGTATCCTCTGCTTGCTGGAGTCCTGATCCCCACCACGCTTCCCTGAGCTTCTAACTGTGTCTATGTGACAGGGACAAAGGGCACATTTCAAGGATCATGCGAATGCACAGCTGTGATACCATGTATCTCAGAAGGAATGTTTAAACAGGGTGGGTATGGCGGCAGGAAGTGAAGGAGACACTGCTTTCTTTTCCAAATTTATCCAGGAAACAAGAGGAGCAGAGAAGAGGAGAGAAACCAGGACAGGAGAATGGACTCCGGTTGTACTGAAAGTTGGCTGGTTGGCATGATGAGTTTATTTCACTATTGATTTTATTTTGCTTGTGAGCTCTGGCAACCCATTGCTCATAGGTCACAATAGATTTTCAGCAGATGAAGTCTACTTTCAAAAACATTTACTTGGTTGCTACCCTTTAAATGAGAGAATGAGCAGAGTATCATTGGCACCGGTTTGGTATTGGTTTCTGGATAGGAAAACGGGCTCAGAAGACATAGGTCCTTGGCCAAGGTCACCTCACGTGGCATCTCTGTACAGTGAAATTACCCCTCCAGTTTCCTGACAAAGGCCAGAACAGAGTGTCTCAGACTGTGCAGGCTGCACAGACCACAAAGGCTTTGGGGTCAAGTCTGGGTCCTCAAAACGAGGTTGCCAGACCAAAACATCTTTAGGCGCCATCATCTCTACCTCACCTCCGTTACTGTTTTGATCCAGAACTTTTTTCACGGCCCTGGTGTGGCCAATGAATGTAATAATACTGACTGTCATTATGGAGGCCAGGACAAAAGCCCTCCCTCCACTTCCCCCACCAAAATGATCTGTGTTAGAGAAGTCTCGCTTCCCTGCTTCCCCCTACATCCTATCCGCATATTTTAAATTAGGAGCGATTCTGTCTGTGAAACACGGTTAATTTATCTACAACAGCATTTGGGAGGAAGAGGATAATGGAAATTTTAATGAAAACGCCAACGCAATGAGACTAGGAATCAGCTCTTTGGCAATAGGAAGCAGCTAGTTTGCTCAATAGGCGACAAAACCTTCAACTTGTGTTCATGAAAATTATGACCGACCCTGGCTCCACTGAGAAGCTTAAAAGTTCAGAGGCAGTTCCCTTGGAAGTTGCTCTCTCCAGACTTCAAGAGCATTTCCATCTTTCAAAAGGGTGCACAAAGAAAGAGGCTGGGTTCCTGTGCCAAGGAACACAGGTTCTCTGAATCCTAGAACTGTGCTGGGGAGCTGGGGGGGGGGGGTAACACGGACAGATGGACGGACGGACAGACACGTGTGCTGCTTGCTTGTGCTTTGCAGCTCATGGCTGTGAGACAAAAGGTCCGATTGTCACACACTGGGGTCCCCGCATCAGGCTCAGGTTTGAGCCACACTGTCTTAGTTAGGGTTTCTGTTGTTGTGATAAAAACATGCCCAAAAGCAACTTAGGGAGGAAGAGGTTTATTTCTGCTTACAGTTTATAGTCCACCATGAAGGGAAGCTGGAGCAAGAACCTGGAGGCAGAAACTGATGCAGAGGCCCTGGAGGAGGCACACTGCTTACTGGTTTGCTCCTGGAGGCTTGCTCAGCCTGTTTTCTTATACACACCAGGACCACCTACCCAGAGGCAGCACTTCAGACAAACAGGTTGGGCCCATCGCATTTCCATCACCAATCAAGAAAATACTCTACACGTTTGTCCACGAGCCAGCTCTGTGGAGGCGTTTTCTAAACTGTGGTTCTCTTAACTTACATCAAGTTGACAAAAATACTAACAGGAATCTTGAACAAGACTGAGCAACGATGCTCGTTCTCCCACTGAAGCCTGGTTTGTGTGCTGCATCCCTGAGAGGGGCCATTTAGAGCAGGGGAGGATAAAAGAGCAACAGATGTGCATAGTCGGGTGGTCACGAAACCAAGCTCCACCCATAACAACGCCTCAGAGTATGAGGAGGACCACCTACTAGAGGCCTGAAGGAGACCTATGTATACAGGAAGCACTGCCGTTGAGAAATGTCTTCCATTGGCTTGTGTGTTTGAATACTTTGCTGGTGGCACTGTTTGGGGAGATTGTGGAATCTGTAGGAGGCAGGGCCTTAACCCTGTCTCGAAAAACAAAACGAAAGAGGTGGGTCTCTTGGCCAGAAGTAGGTCACTGGGCGCACTGCTTGAGGTTTTATAGTCTGGCCCCGCTTACTATCTGCTGTTCCCTATTCCACTATGGGGCTGCTGTGCCTTTCCCACCATGATGGGGCTGTACTTCCTCCAGCTGGAAGCTAAAATACCTCATTTGTAAGTCGCTTCTAGTCAGGTGTTTGGTGAGATCGATAAGAAAAGCAGTTAGCGCATCCATCCAGTCTTCCAAGGAAAGATCAAATAGTTCCACTGAAGTGGTTCCGTCTGCATTTCCTCATGGCAGACACGGGTGACACTCGCCTCACTCCCCCCCCCCCCGTTCTTTCACTCCTGATTATACTCACAGTTACCATGCTTCTTCAGAAAGAGGAGGGGCTGTCTGGATTTCAAACAAAACTGTGTTCAAAGCCTGCCTGGTTGTCAGGGTGCTTATAAGATCAATTACATTTACAATCAACAAGAAATGGAGCCTGCTAGAAATTCTGATCTCCCTTGTTGGTGTATTTTCAGGGTTACATGCATGCGGGGGCCCCAAGCTCTTCTTCCCACTGTTCTACTTCGCAATCAACTTTTTGACCCTTCTCACTCAAAGGCAGAAATTATTTCTCTGTCCCCTGACTCTGGATTTAGCTGTGTGACTTGTTTTGGCCCATGGCTGTTGGCAGAAGTTTCCTGTCCCAACCGCCTGATCCCAGATAATCAGCACAGAGACTTAATAATACTTATAAATGCTCGGTCAATAGCTCAGGCTTATTACTAGCTAACTCTTACATTGAAATTAGCCCATTATTTTTTAAAAAAAAACTTTGCTTTGCCACGTGGCTTGGGACCTTTTCTCAGTATAACATGTCCATCTCGCTTCTCTCTGCATATGCTCGAGACTCCTCGGACTCCACCATCATTCTTCCCATCATTCTCAGTTTGGCTTTCCTGCCTAACTTTATCCTGTTCTGCTATTGGCCAGTCAGCTTCTTTATTAACCAATGAGAGTAATATATGTTCACTGTGAACAGTGAGATTATGCAGATGTTATGGACAGTGAGACCATGCAGATGTTGTAGACAATGAGACCATGAAGATGTTATAGACAGTGGGACCATGCAGATGTTGTGGACAGTGAGACCATGCAGATGTTGTGGACAGTGAGACCATGCAGATGTGGTGGACAGTGAGACCATGCAGATGTGGTGGACAGTGAGACCATGCAGATGTCATGTCACTGTATCACATGGGTGTGTAGAGAGCCCCGGGGCAGAGACCAAAGAAGAGGACAGATGATCCAAGTGTGTAAGACTGCACTGCACGAGAGTCCACTAGTGGCTTCTAGAACCGTCAGAGGAAGACTCTGCAAAGAGCAAGATTCCTGCATTGCAAGTGCAATAAGAGCCAGAAAAACACATGTGCTAAAAGTCACAAAACAGTCGCTGCGTGCTGTCCCTCGGACATCAAGAACAATGCACACGCTACTGTGGGGATAGGAAGAAAACTAGGAAAGGTTTTGTGGGGGAGATGGGAGGTAAAAGAATGCGAATGGTGTGAACAAGAGATGGCACTGGAGGTGGAATGGTACAAGGTGAGGTAGTGGCTGGGCAGGAGGACAATCAGCAGCACATTGTGGTGGAATGCCACATGGAAACCTTACCCTTTGTATGCCAATTTAGAATCAAAAATAAGGGCTGGCATTTGTCGGCCATGTTTTCTTTTTAGCCGTCCTCACTGGGGTGGGATGAAATCTTAACACAGTTTTAATTCTCATTTCTCTGATTTTAAGGATGTCGAACTTCTTAAAGTTTTTATTGCCCATTTCCATTCCTTCTTTTGAAACTGGGAACAGTGAGACTACTAGAAGAAAGCATAGCCATCACCAGGTCTGGTGGCTTATGTCTTCAATCTCAGAACTTGGGAGGCAGAGGCAAGTGGATCTCTATGAGTTCAAGGCCAGCCTGGACTATATAGTTTCAAACCAACCATGATTATATACTGAGACCCTGCCTGTGGTGGTTTGAGAAGAAAACAATGACCCCCAAAGGGAGTGGCAATGTTAGGAAGTGTGGCTTTGTTGGGGTAGGTGTGGCTTTGTAGGAGGAAGTTTTTCACTGTGGGGGTGGGACTTTGAGGTCTCCTTTGCTCAAGCTGTGCTCAGTGTAGCAGACAGTTAACTTCCTGCTGCCTGAGAATAAAGATATAGAACTCTCAGTTCCTTCTTCAGCACCATGTCTGCCTGCCTGCTGCCATGCTTCCTGCCATGACAATAATGGGCTAAACCTTTGCACTGTAAGCCAGTCCCAATTACATGTTTTCCTTTATAAGAGTTGCTGTGATGATGGCAATAGAAACCCTAACTAAGATGGTGTCTCAAAAAGCAAAGCAAATATAGGCAATACCCTATAAGATATAGGCACAGGAAGGGTTCAATAAGATATATTTGTGTGTATAATGTATATACAAATAATATATACTATATATTATTTGTACCTAATATATATCACAGACACACATATATATGGATATATATATATATATATATATATTTATAAAGAGAATTTAGCATAGTAGGAGAAAAGAGTCTGATCAAAAGCTACTCATCTGGGAAGACAGCAAATTCAAATAAGACCTAGCAGCTTTCTCGGAGTCTCTACTGTGTTTCCAGAGGACACAAGAACTTCCAAGGCCCAGAGAAGCTGAAGGATTCCCTCAAGGTCATGCAGGCAGTGAGTAGCAAGGCCAGTTCCTCTCACTGTGGCACAGCATAGCAAGCTTCATGGAGTAACTTCTAGGAAATAATGCCTACTTGGCTTCCCTCTCTGGGGAAGAACAGGCTATTGTCTGAGCACAATGCAGTCATTTGATTTCCTCGTGCCCAGGCAGGCAAACCCTCCTATCCTGTCATCTGCCTCTCAGCTGAACTTTCCTGGCTGGTAGCAGGGTAACAATAAAGGATTCTCTCTTATACATGTCTCTTAAGTGTTGTGTGGTGGACAGGATAATTAACTGGAGGTCAGGAAGCCTGAATTCATCTCTTGGCTCGCTAGTGACTGCTTTGACCAGTGACTACTGGGTTTTGAGCAAGCCCCTCCATCCCTGCCCCCACCCCAACTGCTTCATCTGCAAAATGGTAGTGTTCACTTGGGTTTGTTGTTTTCTCATCACACCCTGGAATGCTAAGAATACATGGTTGATGCCTGAGGGACCGGTACACAGAAGATCAAATGGGTAAGACTTAGTCCCTCACTATAGCTTAGCTTTACATATTGGGGTTCCCAAGCTATAAAAACCCTAAACCATGTAAAGAATTACACAGACCCTGATAATCTGTGATTACAAGACAGTAGTCGATGGTTCTAAAGATAGCTTGTGCCCAAATGCCGCAAATGAATATAATTTTGGATGGGCTAAATATAAAGAATGCTGGTTTGGGTTTCTGGATTTTTTTTCTTCCAGAACAGCACAGAGAGAGTGGACTAAGAAAAAGTATTTTGTGAACATAAAATTATGTGGCTTTCCTGCCAAGACTTATTACATAAGTATCGTTTGTCCTCGGCAGCCCCAACCCCAGTTGAAGCTTACTGCATACACATCTGCCTGAAGGATGTGTGCCGGGAGATTCTTATAGGCTGAGCCCACACATATTCCTGCATGGAGTTTGGCAGACCTTCTAAGGAAGCTGATGGGAAAGATGAAATTAGCGTTCCTTGTTTCTGCCTCTAGAATCTTAGTCACATCAGGGATTTATTGACCCATTTGATAAATGTCTGGTACTGCAGCAGCAAGGGTAAGCTAATTTACACATCCAATTTTAGAGGCGTTTCTCAGCAAGTGGACTTGCCCAGTGTTAGTTCAGAACAGCTGTTCAATGCTCTGATAATGTAAGAGCTGTAAGGAAACTGACATTCTCAAGATGGATTGCTTGATATCAATGGAAAAATGATTTCCAGGGCTCAGATATTGGGCTAATAAAATACAAGGTAGCACTTAGAGAGTGAAATATTAGGATCTAGATAACTGGACTTTTTCTTCTTATTGTTCTTTTTAGATGACCACCTTGGAAGTTTCCTCTAAAACTGTCTTCAATGAGTGAAGATACTTTGGGAATTAGGTATTTCATCATTGTTTCTTTCATCCCTGAAGAAATAAGGGATGAGTTTACATGTGCCCATTTCTAGGTGAATGGCTAGAGAGATCATTGTTGTCTTGATAGCTGTAGGTAGAGCATGTGTAGAAATGAGAATATCACATCCACACAAGGTTGGATGCTTTTAAAAGCCTTTTCCTGTGTGTGTGTGTGTGTGTGTGTGTGTGTGTGTGTGTGAGAGAGAGAGAGAGAGAGAGAGAGAGAGAGAGAGAGAAGAAGAAGAAGAAGAAGAAGAAGAAGAAGAAGAAGAAGAAGAGAGAAAGAGCCTCAGTAAATTATGACAGCTCAATCCTGTAATCCAGAACTTTGGAGAAGAGAACTAAAACAGGAGATTGCCATGAGTTTGAGTCCATCCAAGGATGCTTAGCAAGACGTTGGCTCAAACCAGAAAATGAAAGAACCTTCCACAGAGAAGTGGAAGTAAGTGACAAGGACAGGACCAGATGTGCCCTCCTATGCAGTCTTGGGACCCCAGGCCCTGTAGACTGAGAAAGACAAGTCGCCAAAGACAACTTTGGAGAGATGGTGGCCTTTGCAAGGTTCTGGATCAGATGATCTAGTATACAGCGTGCCAAGACTATGTATGAGGGCTTGGTGTCCCAGAGATTTAAAGGCCTTTGAGATCTGACCCTCATCAACCAGGGCTTTAGATTCCCTTAGGCACCCCTGCAACAACTCAGCTAGACACAAAAGCCAGGCTACCAATTTGTTTATGTATGACAAAAATGACCCTCAGCCATTCCTCTGGAGCACATATGTTTATTCTGGACATGACAGTGCCTGAGGACACTGAAGATGGGGACAAATTGCTAGACCAGAGTGAGAGGGAAATTGTTCATGTTATATAAGTCAGAATAAATGCTCGCAAAGACTCTCAGTTGTCCTCTCTTGAAGAGGTCTCTAAATCTCTCCAGTGAACTCAAACCTGCTCTCATGGTCCCATGTGCATGCTTTTATTTTACCATTAGAGTCAAGCTGCCTGGTCATTGAAAGTCATTTGGTGACTATAGACTCAGACCCATTTCGCTGGGAAACAGACTTTGTAGAAAACCCAGAAAGTACATCTAATCCAGTTCCTGTATCTCTGATGAGCAGATCCTTCAGCCTCATTCAGCTACCACTTTCCTCTCCCCACACAGTGCCAAGGAGCCAGACTGCCCCATCCCTTGCCTTGTATATTCTGACACTCACCGTGCTATCCCGTCTTTGAATGGTCCATTTGTCCTCTAAGGCATCAGTCGTTCTGATTCCTGCATAGTCTAGGATATCTGGAGAACTTTGTGGTGCATTCTCAATTTTGGCTTTTCATTTATTTGTTTAATATCTTCCATGCTGGGGATTGAACCCAGGGCCTTACATGAGCTGGTGAAGTGTCCTACCAATGAGCTACCCTCTCCACCTCGGTTTCAGGGCACCTGCATTGATGTGTTTGAGTGTTGGGGGAATCTATGTATGAAAGAATGATGGAGCAATAAATGGGTCTCCCCCAATATTTTATCTCCCTTAAATTTACTAGCTCGGGTCTTGGATACAAACAATAATAAATGATCCTACATTCTTTGACATTTGATTCTCTTCCTGCTATGCTAGTTTTCTTTTTTAGCCACTTCCAGTTTACCTTTAGACATGAGAATCATGTTACTAGAATACTGCTCTCCCATGCTCACCCCTTATCACCGGGGTTTCCCCCAGGGGCTGAGGGGTGCTGCTGCAGGACAGTTACAAATCCTCTTCTCTCTTTCCCATTTATGCATCTCTCTGTCAGCCTCATTTTCTCGCCTACAGAAAGGGGTAGTTGAGGCAGTCTCAAGTCTCCCATCAGCTCCAAGATCTCCCGAGGATTCCCTCAGCACAAAGAATCTGAAATTTGCTTGCGTTGGCAATGGCTTTTGTTTCTGTCCTCTCCATCCTGTGGCTGCCTAGTCATTCTCTAGGTATTTGATGCGGAGTGAAAGGGCTCCCTGTGGGGCTTCCTTCAGTTGCTCTCTGTGCCACACTCATTCTGCTCTGACCAGGGACCAGTCTCTGATCCACCCCCCACGCACACGCGTCCTTTCAGTCCTCAGAAGCTGGCAGCCCACACAGAGTAGTCTAATTAAAAATGTGCATTTTGAGAAAATTGTGAAGTCACACCCTCATCCAGTGGAAGAAAGAATCTCTGTTAGCTCCCCCCAGAGAAGAGAATGAATCTCCTGTCAGAAAGAGATTGTCTATTCTACCAGCAATTGCTCCAAACTTCAGAATCCCCCTCAGTGGAGGGGCTTCAATTTATAAACCCTATGGTCACAAGCACAGACCCTGTAGAACTTTCACAGGCGAAAGCACATTCAAAGAGCCTACTATGTGTCTTGTCCGCTGCTCGGTGTCATGAAGGATCCAAATGTAGCATGTGGTAGACTCTTAACGAGTCGGACGTGGTTTGGACCCAGGTTCTCGAGTGCGCACTCTGTGGCCTCTTTGAACGCCAGAATCTTCACCTGAAAAACAGAGGTAGATGCCAAGTTGCGTTACGATGATTTCCTGAAGTACGGCACGCAAGGCACCTGAGCCATGCCTGATTCCAGTCAGCCTTTAGTAACTGCATGATCAGAAGTGGGGCGATGCCATTCATTCAGTGGGCCTTAATCAAGAGCCTTTCATAGTCCAGACTCCATATTAGGGCACTGGATACGCCTTGCTAAACACAGCAGGCATCGGGGGCTGTTCTCACGGAACTCGTGGTCTCATGGGAGATGCAGTCTTTATAAGATAAACAAACCTATAAATCTAGAGTGACGCATTATGGTAGGTGCTGTGAAGGAAATGGATGGGGGTCTGCTCGTGCTTGTGAAGTTCACGTGGGTGCAACCACGTGGGAGGAGGTTGTGGAAGAGGAAATACCCTCGTGAGAGAGATCCCCACGGGAGGGAGAGCCACCGACAACAGGAAGCTTGGTTTTGGTTCCGTTATTGATTCACAGTATTTTAACCTTTGAGCGTTTGTCAAGAAATGTCTACTCCACATCTTTTATGTTACAGATAGGTAAACTGGAGCATGAAGAAATAAGACGCCTCCGGGCATAAAATCTATTAGGGAGAGTGTAGTTCTAGGAGTCTAAGGTTTTTGTTTTTCTGTTACAACCTCTTATTTCTTTGACGTCAGAAAAATCAGGACACCTAGGATTTTTCTAATTAAGCAATAATAAAAGCATAGCATCAGTCTGTCTTTTTCCTTTATCACTAATAAAGGTCTTTCCTTGACATTTCTAGGAAAAAGAAGCTGAAGGCGAAAAAAAAAAAAAAAAAAAAAAACGACAAGAATCCTCCATATTTTAAGCTGTTTGAACCGACGCCAACTCCCACTTCCCCCATGACCACTTTGCATTTGAGTGTTTCCCATTGCTTGCGGGTTATGTTGCAATCACATTCCCACAAATTCTTACAGTACTCAGGAGCCTAGAGCCCAGGGCTGGCTCTGCAAGCTTAGAGACTGACTTTTGGACCTCACCTTATACTGTGTGTGGCATGGATCACTGTGTCAACTCTGCCCGGCTGCTAAACTATACCAAGCCCAAAGGGACTCTCATCCTTAGGGACCTTCTGCTGTCACCAACACTTGGGCATAACACAGAAAGAAGTAAGATGGCAGCTAGCTCTAATCAGAGAGGCAGATGTTCCAGATGGACATAGCATGGGCTTAGATGAATCTGGTTTAAATTCCATTCTGCTGCTTGTTAATAACTTGTAGCAGGTAACTTACTCCTGGATCTTATAGTTTCTAAAAAGTAAAGAAAAAAAAAGAAGAATTTGAATCTTTCAGAATTACTGTAAGGCAAATAAACAGATACTTGAGATGATGGAGCGCATGCCATTCAAAAATGCTTTCTCTTACTTGTAAGCACATGTACAACACCTTGTGATAGGCACTGTGTGCAAACATGAACTCCGTCCTCTCCTATCCTTCTTGAAGGAAGATTTACAAGCAGAAGAGGTTTCACAGGTATCAGAAAGTTTCTTGGAGGAGTGCCTTATCATGGCCAAAATACATCTATCTACCTCATCTCCCAAACAGAGAAATACAAACTTCCCTATACTCTTAGTTAGGAATCACTATCTGTGGTGGTTTGAATGTCCCCCCACAAGCTATAGTATTTGGTGGTACTGTTAGCAAGATCTAGAAAGCAAGTTCTGGCTGGAGGAAGTTGTCTCTGGGAGTGGCCTTTGGAAGTTTCAAAGCCTTGTGACACTTTCAGTTGGCTCTGTCTGCTTCCTGCTTGTGATCCAAGATGTGAGCTCTCAGCTCTCCCAGCTGCTGTGCCTTCATCCACCATCATAAACCCTAACCCAAATAAACACTTTCTTCTACTCCTTTCTATAATGTGCCTTGGTCATAGTGCTTTATCATAGCGATAGAAAAGAAACTAGCACACTGTCTTTGCTGTAATAATTAATATCGATAATTCCATGGTGTTTATGGACTGACAACTTGCTGTCTGACATCATCCATTACTGTACTATCATAATTAATTTCTTTAGTAGACAAATACATGGGCTCGTATTAAACTAGGGTGCCTGATGGCCCCAAGGGCTGTATTGCTCCTCTCTGCCTACACTGACTGTTGTTTTGAGATTCCTGGAAATCATCCTGTAAGCTTCCTCCCAGTCACTATTTCTGTTTGACTGATGAGACTTTTCCTGACCTTGTGAGTAACAGGGAGAGCTCTCTCCTGTGGGGTAACCACTGCACTGTCCAGGGCAAGAGTTGGAAAGTTCTAGAAGGGCTGAGACTATATCTTATTCAACTTTAGACCTCCATTACCCATACCAGTTGTCTAGAGTAAGGAAAAAAAGTAAAAAGGAAAGGGGAGGAAGGAAGGAAGAAGATAAAGGGGAGGAGGAAAAAAAGAAAAAGAAGAAAAGAATTTTTCTTATATGATTTTGTTGAATATGTTTTCTGTGCTTTTGAGTTGGACTTCTCCTTCTTCTTATCCCTATTCTTCTTAGGTATGGTCTTTTCAACGTGTCTCTTGTTTCCCGGATATTTTGTGTTAAGCTTTTGTTAGATTTAATGTTTTCTTTGACTGGTGAGTCTATTTTCTTTATTTATCTTCAGTGCTTGAAATTCTCTCTTTCATCTCTTGCATTCTGCTTTTCATGCTTGCACTGTGGTTCCTGATCATTTTCCCATATTTTTTGTTTCTAGAATTCCCTTGGTGTGTGTTTTCTTTTTTTGTCTCTATTTCAGTTTTCAAGTCTTGAATCATTTCTTTTATCTGTTTGGTTGCTTTTCTTAGTGTTTTTAAAAGGGATTTGTTGATTTCTTCCAATTTTTTTATTGTCTTTTCCTCCATTTCTTTGAGAGAATTTTTCATTTCTTCTTTAAGTGCCTCAAACATTCTAATAAAGTTGTTTTTTTTTTAGGTCATTTTTCTTCTTCTTCATCTATAATTGGGTGTTCAAGTCTTGCTGTTGTAGGGCCCTTAGTTTTTGTTGGTGTTGAGTTGTTCTTTGTGATGTTGAATGTGTTCTTACTTTGTCTACCCATCTTTTCCTCTGATTGGTGTAGTTGGGGCTGTGACTCTGGTGACCAGTCTTCCAGGTGCCAGTGGATCCAAAGCTCAGATGATTGCTCCTTGTGGTGCAGTTGGGGCCACAGTTCCAGTCACCCAGTGGGGTGATCCTAAGGGTCTCTCTGCAATTCCAGAGCTTGTTTGGGCCTGCTCCCATAGAGTTTGCTGGTTCCGTGGAGGTCACTAGCTCAGGCCTGCTCTGTTGGAGGTCACTGGCTTGGGCTTGCTGCATCAGAGGTTGCTTGCTTGGGGCTGCTCCCTCGGAGGTTGTGAAGGTCACTGGCTCAGTCCTGCTCTGGTGGACCAGAAACTTAAAGCTTCACCCAGTGGCGAAGGTTGCTCTAGGCACCTGACTCCTGTCACCTGTGCCTTTATCCTGATTAGGTGACTTCCTAGACCTGCTTCAGATGTAAGGAATCTACACAAGAGCTTTTTAAACTGTTGTTTTCAATGTCTGGAAGGGAGCACATGATAATATATAGAAAAATCCTACTGCTGAGGGTGAAAATTCATGAGGAAGAGGAAAGTATTTTTTTTTTATCGAGTGCAGCCAGTTTTACGACCAGTGATTAATCCCTTTATGAAAAATAGCAATTGGAACATTGGCAAGAGTAATTATACCTTTTCTTTGTGTGGTAGTTGAGCATTTCCTGCTGTAATAATTCAGGTGAGTGCCTCATTTGGGGGAGCAGGGATGTCAGCACACCATTTGTTTCCTCTCTGTTGGCCCATTTGTTTCATCATGAACTCTGTCCGGGTCTGCTACCGGTAATTCATGACACACGTCAACCTGGGTTCCACAGGGCATGACCAAGAAGGACCTCTGCACACAGCACATTTCTCAAGTTGGTGACAACATGGTGACCCAGTGACTTGGCCACAAGGCTCTTTAGCTGTAAGTTCCTCTCTTTTAAGATTTTCAAGGCCATTGTATCTGGAGATGTAAGATCTGATAAAGGAAAATCCCTGCAACAAAGGTCAGACCCTTGGGTCCTTATTTCCATCCCGGTTTCTAATTTTGCTAAACCAGACCTTTTTTCTCCTCATCTGTGCAGAGGCGATTGGCTGAGAATGACACCAATAAAGACCATGTCAATTTGAAAATTCCACGGTACCTTTTGACATGACCATCGGGGTTGGTTTCCTGTCCTTGATTTCTAGAAGATTTTCACAATAGCAGTGGCAATTCAGTTCACAGCCAGGTTGCCACACTTGGGTGCTAAGATTGAAAAGACTCTTGGGTATTAATCACTTGACCCGGCTTCTCAGGACCCCTCCCTTCCTGCTCCATGGCATATCCTCCTCCAAATCTTCACACTACTTCCTCTGCTGGCGCTACTAACTCAAGCATCCCCAACAGAGGCCTCTCCACCAACCCTCTGGTACCATCTCCCTCCCACTTAGGGTTTTGACTCAGCAATGCAGTGTAATGTGTGGCTTCCTGGTCAAGAATATAAGTGCAGATTGCTTCTCTGGGTTCGCCTCTTCGGGGCACCAGAACTGTGATGGCAGCTGAAATTGGATTGTTCACATTAGAGAACATTCGATATTACCAAGAAGAGCTCTTTAGCTTGGACTTTTCACGTGGCTTGTACATATTCATATATAAATATTGAGTTATATATAAGCGTGTATATTCACAATAAGCAAAGCTAATATTTATACAATACCATTCTATCACTACAATTGTTTTACTTGTATTTGATTATCTAAACATCACTAAGCTTTTGAAGTTCTGCTCTGAAGAACATATTCAGGATGCTCTTCTTTATGTATCAATTCTGTCGACTCCATGCCCATGTCAATCAGCTTAGCATGGCTTCCTCATAGCTGTGTTAAGAGGGTAGTGTGACGGTCTTGTGCAAGCGGACTGCTTAATGCAGGAGTGGCAGGTCCTGGGTGAGCAAGGAACTGCACACCCTGGATGACATCTTTACCGACAGTTTACACCTCAGAGGGCACAACATGGTGCTCGACCAACATGACTATTGTCTGTGATAGCTGCGACTCCCAGAACACACAATAGCTCCGGTATGAGCGCTGATTTAAAGAACGTGATTCTAGCCCTAATTCTGCAGCTCCACCTCCGTAACATCAGATGTGGCAAATGAGTTTAAAATGAAGTCATTTCAGTGAGGACGGAAGAGATTCCACTGGGACTCCCGACACTGACAGGAAGGAAATGGAGCCCCCATATGACCTGCTACACCGCGATGAGGTAAATAGCGGCTTGCAGAAGGCTAAGGCCAAAGCCTGTTTGATTTTATACTAACGTCAGCTTCATCCTTTCCGAAAAAATGGTTAACACTTAGCCAGGCCATACGACCATAAATCTCACCAATATTGAAAGGACCCAAATTCATCTTACTGTCAGGAGGCGGTGGGCCTTATGCCCTCACAAATGGGTTGAACTACTCATAGACTAATGGATTGGTACTGTAAAGAAATGGCTTTGTTATAGAGTAGAGTCATCTGCTGACTGCCCTCATCTTTCGGATACCCTCTGCCATGGCATGACCAGCAAGATGGCCCTCACTAGATGCCAAGAAACTGTTCATGCTATATTCTTGTACTTCCCAGTACATGGAATCATCAGTTTAATAAACCTCTGAACTTTATAAATTACCTAGTCCCAGCTATTCTGTTATAGCAACAGAAAATGGACTAAAACAGTGCCCTACTTAACTATCTTCACCCTGGTTTAGCATTGTCCTCTGGCTTTGCTTCCACATACTCTCCCCCCACATGTCTCTTCATATCACAACAGGGCCTTCTTTCCAAAGAGCCCAGCACACCAACTGCTAATTTTCTATCCAGTTTTGTTTTAGAACTGGAGGAAAGAGCCCCCACCATCCTATATGCCTACAGAGTTTTCTTTAATGTACAATTTTCCTAAATCCATTCGAAGCTCTTTTATTATGCACAAGGATATTTTGCCTGCATGTGCATCTGTGCACCATGTGTGTGCTTGATACCTGCAGAGGTCAGAAGAGGGTATCAGATTTCCTAGAGCTGGAATTGCAGACAGTTGTGAGCCATCATGGAGGTGCTGGGAATTGAACCCGAGTCTTCTGGAAGAGTAGCCCGTGCCCTTAACCACTCCATTCCCACGCCTATGTTTTAAGAATCTTCCTTCTGAATTTGGAATTGCTTAGGATTTTGAGAATTTCTATTGTCTACGGTACACCCCTCCCACTTGGGCTTCTATTCTGTATATTACGTTGCCTCCTCTACCTTCTATAATCCCTACTTAACCTGGCTTGTTCTGTGAATCCAGGAAGGATTTCAGTGGATGACATATTTTAATAAGAACAAAGAAGATTCTAAAATTAACAGACTCGATGATATGTTCAGGGGTCAGGTCTCTCTGGCACAGTAGTGATGTATTCAGCGTTTGGGAAATAGAGAGAATTGAAATCCTCACAGCTAACTCGGTGTCATTTTTGTGGGGAACACTGGTTGTTTTCCCAGGGCTCCTGATCGGAAAGCCTGAGTGGAAGTGACAGAACGGTCCCAGAGCTGTCCTGTCTGTACACGGGGCATGTGCCCGGATGCAAGGAAGAGAAGGGACAGCAGAAATGTCTCACATGAAGCCTCTTGGGAAATCAGGTGTTGTTGAGTATACAATGCATTTCTCACAAGCCACAGCTCCTTTGTCTGCTGGGGACTTGTAGCTTCCAGGGGCTAGCGAGCCACACCTACGCTGACTGCTACAGCCATCTCTGACTTTATAGATGGCGAAGGGGGTAGGTACACATGCTAAGTGCCCCATGGCAGTGTCATGGAGCCAGGTAAGTCACTGTTTAGGCTGCCCAGCCACATCTAGAATGAGTGTCCCTCCTGGGTAGAGGATGTATTTTATTGGCATGTCACAGAGAGTATGCCTTGGCCCTTCAACCAACTGCTCTTTCTGGTAACATTAAAGGGGCCATGCCTAGAGCAGGTATTCCTCGTGTCTTTCATTCTGCCATTCATCTCCAGCCATGTGGCAACTTTTACCAGGCCTTTTTCTCTTCATGGCTACTCTCTTTTTGTTTTCCTATGTCATTTTTTTTTAATTTATCATTGGTATAATTTGTGTGTTTGTCCCCTTTCCCAAATTCTTGTGAAGGATATTTAATTCCCATATGCATGGTACTGGAAGATAAGAGCTTTAGAAAGTAATTAGGGGCCAGGTGGTGGTGGCGCATGCCTTTAATCCCAGTACTGGGGAGCCAGGCAGATCTCTGTGAGTTCAAGGCCAGCCTGATCTACAGAGCACGTTCCAGGATGGTCAGAGTTTTATAGAGAACTCTGTCTCAGGGGAGAAAAAAAAATGAGAAAATAAATAAATAAGGATTTGATGAGATTATGGGGTGAGGTCTCCAGGATGGCATTAGACCTTCTAAGAAGGAAAGGAGAAACACAGATGGCAGGTTCTCTTGTTTCACCGAAGGATGCCTCCGCTGTGTTATGAGCCAACAAGAAGGCCCTTGACAGATGTCAGCCCCTTGCTATTGAACTCCCCAGCCTCTAGTGATGAGGAAGCAATCTCTCTCCTTTGTAAATTACCAGGATGTAGTATCCTCTTGTAGTGACAGACAAGAGACCAAGGCTACGTCTTTTGCTCCTCCCCACATCACTGAGTCAAGGTCACAGAAAAGCAGCTCACACCAAAGCTGGGTGGGTTCAAAAGAGGGTTTTCTAGGCGTGGAGAGCCCCGAGAGATATTTCTGTTGACTACTTCCCGTTCTCATCTCTGTCACTGTCCCTTGTTCTGGTTTGCTAACTATCAGTTCTTTTGCCTTTAGATTATCATCAGTCTTGTGTTCTACATAGCTAAACTGATGAGTCATAAGACCCAGTGTCATTTCTGACTGTCCCAGCGAGCCCTGCTCTGAGTGCCTTTGGGGTCAGACTGCAGAAGACGCAGCCCTTGGCTCCACCCTCTCCCTTTGCACAAACCTGGTGGGCAAGTGTCTTGCAGTTGTAAAATGACAGGGAAAGCTGTTGTTTGGACGCTCAGCTCAAGATCTGCACATCTTGATGCTCTGCCTTGTGTATGTGTTTGGAAGATATGAAGACTCTGATCCTGTTGTCAAGTACCAGGGGCTGTGAGAGAGGGGAAAAAAGGTATAAGAGCCCAGGTTAGAGACGTCAGGAAGCTACCAATAGGACTCAGGCCTGGAATGTGCTGGAAGGTGTGTTACTATCCATCTGGGTGATCCTTGGGGATCAACGACAGCCATCAGAGTGGGGGCCACCCCGTTGTGAGGAGGAAAGTGGCTTTGTTGAGTTAATAATTGTGGTGACGATGGCTGGAGACGCTACGGATAAATCTTGCTCTACATGGCAATTTTTAGCCATCCCAATGAGCAGTCAAGAGAGGCTTAGTCACCACAGCCCCAAATGTTGTCGCACACCTCAAGTGCACTTACGTGTAGAGGAAATTCACAGCCACTCTCTTGAGTGCACAGACCCTGGTGAGCTGTCATCATTCGGGATTTGGGACTTGAAAAGGGTGTGGAGGAAAACAGGCCTTTTCTCTCTACATTAGATGTTCGTAATTGTTAATCACAGGGACTTACAGATGCAAAATGACAAATGCTGATATACCATTAAGGTAATATCCCTAAAGAGAGTGGAAGGAGTCGACATTAGATAATTAACTGTAGTGACTTCTCTGGTTATTGTGGGGAGTGCTATGGAGAAATGGGACCAGGTGCTTTGGATCAGTATAATGGGGCTCAGATATAGGATGGGCCAGAGAGGAATGTCTCCGGAAGACCCTGAACTTTAGAAAGACAAGGCAGAATCCAAGAAACAGTTGAATGAGGATGTTCTGATGCCTTCTAACTGAGAAAAGATTCTCCTTTCTCGTGCATCCCTTTGTGAGTGACTGTTCCCTACACTAAACTCTCCGTTGGCCAGTTTTGACCCTTAGAGTTCATGCAAGAAGAAGTGGTGGCCACAGCAACTACGTCTACCACAAGGTGTGCAAACATCAACCCTGAAGCTTTGACCCTGAACTCGGAGCAGAGGTAGGGCTCTGGGTGGCATGGGGCCCTGCTGATCTTTTGCTTTGCCTCAGTTAGAATGTGTTTAATATACACAGCTCACACCCTTACATTCAATAGCACTGAGAAATAGGGCTAGTGGGTGCCCCTTCTGTGCAAAAGATACACATTCTAAAACCCCAGTGGATGCCTAAAACCATTGCTAGTTCAAAAGTATGTGATATATATATATATATATATGTATATATCATATATTATATATATATATTGTAAACATCATATATACATGACAAGAGAAAAAGACACATGAGATAGAAACAAACTTTTTGGTGTACGTATGATAAAATTCAAATTATAAATTGGGCATGGTGAGAACTTAATGAAAACAGCAATAAAATAGTACATTCCCCGCCACTGCTGTAATGCAGGTGATGCAATTGTCGTCTCTCTTAAGATATTTCATTCAGTTGAACCTGACCTTCTAGTGATGATGTGAGACGGTCCTTAAAAGCAGCCTTCACAGTTTCTTGTGGAAGCCCACAGAAGTGGATCCGCTCCATCTTGACCACAGGTCAGAGAGTTCAGGTCTATTCTTTCTCCTTCACGATTAAACAATAGGATGTTTGACCAAGGGTGTGGCTACTGGACACCCTGCTCTTCAAAGACCAGTCAATAGGACGTTTTCACTTAGGGTGTGGCTACCAGGTGTTTTGAGAAGAATTACACTTTCTTGTTCTTTGGATCAGGGAAATCTTGTCCCTTTCCCCACCTGATTGGGGTAGATAAGAACTCTGAGTAATAAACTTGGGGTTGATCACAGTACTCACTGGATGCCCTCCTGATTCTGTCTACTCGATCTTCTGTTTCTTGTTGATTTTTTTTCCTCAATCTGCATCCCCCTCCTCTGGAACGTGTGGACTTGCATAATCAAACTGCCTGCACCATGATTCTGGCTTTCTGGATTAATTAACTAGTAAGGATTTCCTGAATTCAAGCACTGCGATATTGTGGCAGTTGAACCAATACCTGGATGACCTCTAAGTGAGTGGTGGGCGGGAACATAGAAACATCATGGATGTGCTAAGCAAAGAGGTGATTTATGTCCCAAGTCAAACGGTACAGTGCGAGATGTCATCTCACTACTCAAAATGGTATGCAATTCAAAGCAAAGATTATTCCAGGATTTTCTGTTTAATATTTTCAGACTGTGGGTGATGATAGGGAATTGAAACAGACAAACAAAAGAAATGGGGAAAAAACAGAAAAAAATAAACTACAAATGAAAAGAGATTATTACACTCAAATCTGTCTGTTGAACATTCTGTGGGAATGGCTGACTATTCCATGCGCTGAGATATTTCTCAGTAGTCTCCATCTTTGCCCTTCAGGATGCAGGCTGAGCTTCCTCCATTTCTGACTCCTTTTCAGCATGTAGACTTGGAGGCCTCTGATGTCCAGACATGATCGTGAACTCAGAAGCACCGGTAGCAGCCGTTGTGACCGTAAACTTCCGAAAAATGCAAAGGAACCTGGAGGTCTGAGTCTGAAAACAAAGGGATGAGGGCTTTGACAGCCCTGGCTCCGCTCAGACAAGCTCCGTTCTCTGGATGCCCCTGCTTATGCCGCCGAAAGCTGGGCAGGGAGGAGGTGGGCGGAAGTCATGGAGATTTTGATGCAGTCTTCCAATATTCTTGGCCATAAAAGTATTATAACCGCACAATTCTTGCTCGTTTAGGAGTAAAACGCTCATAAAAAAGTAAATTATGAAAGTAAAACCGGTAAATTGGAAAACGGCCATCTGTCCTGGGCACACTAACGCCGCCGTTTGCTCCAGCAAAAGGCCGCGCGGGCTGCTGTATGCTGCTGCATGGCCACTCCAGCCAGACCCAGCTGGAGGGGTTCCTGGACCACTCTGTGGAGGGCAGAGGTCAGCCTCAGGAATGAGACTGGACTTTACTCGCTGTGGTTTACAGCAAAACACCCATACCCAGTAGGCCTCCATTCTGCTGTCTGCAAAATGGGAAGGGCTTTGTGGCCAAGAAGACGAAACTTCAAGGCTGAATTTAGTTTTTATTTTCATTGTCTTAATTGACCCCTGTCTTTTTTATTTTTTTATTTTTTTTTAGTACATGGTTTCTCTGGGTAGCCCTGGCTGTCCTGGAACTAGCTCTGTAGACCAGGTTGACCTCAAACTCGGAGATTGGCCTCTGCCTCCCAAGTGCTGAGATTAAAGGCGTGTGCCACCGCTGTCCTGTTGGTCCCTGTCTTTTAATTCTAGAATCAGGAAACACTTTAACAAATGTTCCCGAGGCTGCCTTCTTATAGTTGCTGGTTGGCAAAGAGGGGGAGGCTGGTAGAAGCCTCAGAAGCTGCTATGGACATTTCAGTCTGACTCCAAGTAGAACTAACTTCACTGAGGTAGATGAATAAGCCCCTCCTCCTGCCACCTGCATGCCCACGCCTTCATTTAGGACAGTCAGTCACCCTGCTCTAGACTTTGGCTTAGGTAACACCCTTGATTTATTGGGTCATCCTCTTCCACTGGACGTGGTCCTTGACACACAAACATGCTTGAGCTTAAGACTGCTGTTCAATGCTCTGGTTTCCCAGGTATCTTAGGAGACAGAGATGCTAAAGAGGGCTTGGTGGATGCCCCATTCATGGATCTGTCGGGCCTGGTGTGTACAGACTTCTACCAGCGTTTCCACCAGAGTGAGGGAGAGCTGTAAGCATAGGTCCCAGATGCAGCTCTCAGTACCGGAAAGGGAGCTTTTGGAAAGGCAGCTGGGCATCCAAGCACAGCCCAGCTCACACCAAGAGGGCACCTGCTCCCTGTGCCCTGCTTCACCCTGAGAACGGTAGAGATGAGCAGGGCTCCTTGTGACTCATTCCGTGAGTCAGACGGGGAAGGAAAACAAGCCCATCAAAGTCCACCGTTCAGATGTGTAAAGATTTAGCAGTCTGATTTGTGGGCAAGTTTGATTTGAGGAGGTAGAAGGGAAACTGGGAGGCTCTCGTTCCTGTCTGTGCTTTCTGTGGCCTGACTCAAAGACAGTGGTTCTCAATCTGTGGATTAAGACCCCCAGAGAAACCTCTGTTTCCAGAAATAGTCACCTTAGGAGTCATCACAGTAGCAGAATTATAGTTATGAAGTAGCAATGAAAATAACTTTATGGATGGGGTCACCACAATATGAGGAACTGTATTAAAGGGTCACAGCATTGGGAGAGTTGAAGAACACAACTCTAAGAGATGAGGAGAACCCCCGATTCCCAGGCAGAAAGAATCAGGGAAGGAGGCCTCTACTAAGGCCCGGAACTGAGGTGTGAGGCCCTCGGTCTTCCGCCTTCAGCTCTTCCCGGGATCTCCTCCTCCTCTCCTTTTCCTACAGATTCCAGCTGATCTATATTTAATTTACATTCTTGATACCTGTCTCCTGTTCTGTGGGTCTGGATCTTGGCTGCTCACGGGACTCTTAGGATGGGCTTGGGGAGAGTGCACACATGCTAAGTTTGGTTCTATCCCTGGGGCTTGTTCATATGTATTTTCACAAGCTCTGCAGATAATACTCACTCACGGGGACCCGAGTAGCACACAAACTCCCCATAGGAACTGGGTTTAGAATTGTCTGACGGCAGGCTGTGTTCTTGGGCAGTGGTTCTCACCTTTCCTAATGCTGTGACCTTTTAATATAGTTCCTCATGTTGTAGAGACCCCCAATCATAAAATTATTTTTATTGCTACTTCTACATATAATCTTGCTACGATCATAATGTAAATCTGTGTTTTTAGATGGGTTTAGGAGACCCATGTGAAAGATTCAGTCAACCCCAAAGGAATTACAAACCACAAGTTGAGAACCTCTAGATTAAAGAATTCTCACTTTGGTGAGATCTATTTCATGGACTGTGGGGTTTTTTTTTTCCTATGTCCCAGGGTCAATATGTCAACCATCCACACTGGAATTGACTTAAACAATACATAGTGCCAGGAATCGGCAATCCCTTACTGCGTGTAGGTGTGTAAATACCATAAGGAAACACAAACCAAAAAAATTGACCTGCATATATAAGTAATGGCTGCTAATGTCATAGACATGCCTCTCTTACCAGTTTCAAAGTTTCTGTGCAGTGGATTTTATTGTGGATGCTCTTGGCTCTCAGGTAGGAAGAGGAATTGGCTCTCCCTGGCACTGCCTGAGTTCACTGTTCACTCATTGTGTGAAACAGCAGGCACTGCAGATGGAGCACAGGGGCGTACATCTCAGACACCTGGTGTCCAGTCCTGATGCCATCAGTGTGACTTTGGGAAACAGATGTCACCTTGGGAGATATAAGTAGGGTCACTTTCCATATCCATAATAGGGTTCTGTAGAAGAAACTGAAACCCCATCTCCATTTGCATTATCTGGCTACTATGATGTGATGATAGACAGGTTGTTTTATGTTTTTGTTTATAGTTTAGATCCTTTGTGTCCCCTGAAGTTCAAGCAGTACAGGTTTGGTGCCCAGGGAACTGGTAGAACCTTGGGCCTCAGATAAGGCTGTTAGAATGTTGAATATAGACCCTTGAAGGAGATTTTTGGGTCCCAGCCCTTTTCCCTGCTCTCTTTCCATCTCAGGCCACAAAATGAATGGTTTTGGTCCACAATAAATCCCCAGTAATGTGCTGCTTTGCCCAAGCGCCAGGCCCGTCTGAAACTTTCAAAACCATGAGCCCAAATAAACGCTTTCTCTTTAGACGTTAAGTCTCTCGGATATTGCTTATAGTGAGGGAAAATCAACCTCCACGGTTCTCAAACTGTCATTGTGTTTTATAGTGTTACAACGGAGCATTCATGCCGTTCTTGAAAATATTTCAGCCGGAGCATCAGATGGTAGAAAAGTAACACAGACTTAGGAATTGAACATTTATGACCGTCTAGGTCACCTTCACAACACTGTGAAGTGCAAAAATTTCCAAGACACTGACTGAAATTGACTCAGCAGGGCAAGCGCTTGCCATGGAGGCATGAGGACATGTGTTTAGATGCCGTCACCCTCATAAAAGCTGTGCCCAGTGCATGGCTGCAACCCCAGTGGTGGGGGGGGCAGAGACAGGTGGCTCCCTGGAGGTCACGGCCATCATGTCCAACTGATGTCCAGTGCATGACTATAACCCCAGTGGTGGGGAGCAGAGGCAGGTGGATCCCTGGAGGTCACGGCCAGCATGTCCAGCTGAATCTGATCTCCAAGCCCAGTTTTGCAACATCCTGTTGCAAAAGGTGAAACGAACAGTGCTAGAAGAAGCTACCTGATGCAGGCTTCCGGCCCACAATCAAGCACACTCACGCACTCACACGTGCGTGCGCGCGTGCGTACACACACACACACACATAGTGAAACCTACTCATTGCTTTAGGACATTTACTTCCAGGATGATTTTTCAAGTCAGATAGTAGATAGAATTGTATATTCTGATTCTTTAAAAAATATTTTAACTGGATAATTAGTTACGATCTCCTCTCCACTTCATTACAGTATAAATTACAGTTTGAATTGTATTATATATAATTACATCGAGCAACTTAATGGTTACATGTATGTAGACACGATGAAAGATTCACCCAGTTAAATGTGAAATTACCTGTAGCTCCATTTAAATACCTAAAGCTCAACTGTGTCGCTATGAATGATTTACTTAAAAGGTCTCTTACTTTGTTATGTTTGAAAAGATGTGCTAGAGTAATGGAATTATGGGAAGTGTCATTTCCATTTTGTCTTCTGGTTTCTCTGGTCTGGCTCAGTGTTGCTTTCATTACTAGACATGACTTAAAGAAAGAACATACTTGGTTTTTCTCTTGGTGTTGGGGACTGAGTCCTGGGTCTTGTACATTCCAGGTATCCTCACTGGCAAGCTGCACCCCAGATCCAACACACTTTTTAAAATGGCAGACGCCTTGGCTCTATGTGCTAAGCCATTATACGTTTAAGAACTGTGTTTGAGATAGGGTCTAACGTAGCCCAGGATGGCCTCTTTATGTAGCAGGGATAACCTTGGACTCCTGATTATCTCATATCTACCTCCCAAGTGCTAGAATGACGGGTGCCACCTTGCCTGACAATGACAGGCATTGGGGAGTACCAAAGCATGCTTTCTTTATTTGACCATCCCAGCCCCACAAGTGTGGCTAGAGTGCCCAATCCCAGCTACCATGTCTTGTGCCGTGGATGACTCACGCCACTCCCACCTTCCCTGCCTCCTAATAGATTTCCTAGCTTCACTCAGGGACCCGTTGAATGGTTGACTGGTGCTGTGGGAGAAACGAGTCATCTCTGACTTACTTTCCTGGAAGTGGGAGAGGCACAAGGGACAGGCAAAGTGGATTCTGAGAAAAGTTGTGCATGCTGGGGGCTGTGTGGTGGTGGAATGACAAATTACACCATGTCCCCATCCCCCAACAGGCAGTCACCTCCCTGGCATTCATGTGTCCTGTGTCTTGGGCCCCTCCCAGTTCCAAGAAGGTGAGGCAGACAATGTTCCTGCTCTCCCTTACAGCATCCCTTCACCGGGACCTGAAAAGGGGCAAAAGCACATGGATCTACGGAAGGGTGGAGACCCAACTCCTTTTTCCAACTAGTCCCTGAGAGCATACCCAGAGTCACTGACACCCTGTTCTAAAGGGGTGAGAATGAGCCAGGATGCCAAAGAATAAAACCACCATGGGCCTGAAGGTTCCCTGTAGCTGACAGTTCTTTGTTACAATGGGAAACACAATGACCAGGAAGATGTGGCAGAAAAACAGACCTCCCTCCAGAACAAGGTGCCCACACAGCCATCCTTAGTAAATACCACCTAGCCCAAGTTCCTTTGAACCTCTTTCTAGGAAGCAGTATTTGTGGTCTCTTCCCTCTCCAGGTTTCTCACAACAGCCTCTTCATTGGAGTGTTTTAAACATCTTTGTTTCATTGAGTCCCACCTACTCTTTAGCGAGAACACACTTTGTTATTTATGCGTTGATCTCCTAGAGGTGTCATTGAAAGTAGCCAAAGTGTGTGTCTTGACCAGGAGAGTTTGCTGTCTCACAGCCAGAAGTCTGGAATCCAGGTGCTGGTAAATTCGTGCTCCCTCTGTAGGTATTGGGGAAGGGTGTGTGGCCCAGCCCCTCCTACTTCTCCTTTCTGGAAGCCGCACACACATATTCCTTGTCTTATAATGAACCACCTTGTCCCTGAGTCATTTCCTGTCCTTTCTCCTCCGAGTATGTGTTTCACTATGTCCAAATTTTACTTTTTGTAAAGAAGATCAATCATACCAGATTAGGATTTGTCTGAATCTACTCCTTATTAGAACTTGATTACCCCTACAAAGGTCCTGTTTCCAAGTAAGGTCAAACCTCAAGTCACAGGTGCTAGCTTTTGTGGGGTGAGGCTGTTAATTGAACCCATATTGGAATTTGAACTTTGATGATCAGAGGTGGAACTCAGGACTTCCATCATTTCCCATAGTCATGTTTTCTCAGAGGAACCGAACCATCTGGGCCTCACAGTTTTCCCCTAGAAAGTAGCTCTTTCTCTCACCATGGAAACTTGAAGGGATACTTTTAGCACTGGGCACTGCAGAGATGATCCATTTGGGCTCAGAAAGGTCCTGAAGTCTGGGTGTGTTTTTTACACTCCAAAACAGGAAGCTGAGTTCTCCTCTATCATTTTCTAATGGGCTGAGCCTGTGGTGGCAAGGCAGCTGCATGTGCTGCCTGGGGGACAACTCTAAACAATGTGCCCCTTTCACGTTTGTAGACACTGGTGCTGTCAGGACCTGCCAGGGTTGAGGCTGTGACTGAATGGAGCCATGATAGTGATGCTCTCAAGACAGGGAAGAATGACTTCACTCCAGCCAATCCAGTCACTCCTTTGGGAGTGACTTGCTGGTCAACATGGCTTTCTATTTCTGGCATCTATTACACATTGATGGATTTAACTAACAAATATCTGCCTCAGATAACACTTCTTTTGTGATTGGAAAACCCTCATTTGATCTTCTGTCCTGCAGCCACCTGATGTGGGATTCCCCTCTGTATGCTGTGAATACCATTGGTTAATGAATAAAGAAACTGTCCAGTCACTTCCCAGTCCTTCTCTCGATCTGGTCTTCCAGGTTCACATTCATGTGTGAAGTCAGCAAAACCGCTCAACATGCTGATCATGCAATTGAGGTCCAGGGAAAAATCTCAAAGGCCCCTCTCTGCCATGTTCTTACTTACATGTGCATGAAGATCTTGAGTTCCTGCTTTGTCTTTTGGTTTGTTTGTCATTTGAAGAAGCTTTCACACTGTAACCCACACTGGGTTAGCCCAGGTTGGCCTCCAAATTCCCAGTAATTCTCTTGGCTCAGCCTCCTCACTACTGAGATAACAGGCATGAGGCCTGATCCCCAGCCATGAAGTTCTTTCTATTCCAGCCTTATTTTAGTCTGGACAAATGTGAATTTATTGGGTGAACTGACAGAGTAGCGGAACTATGTCTTAGGGACTCCATAATGACAATTTTGAATTCCAAGGAGCTCAGTAACTTAGGGATTGGTCAAAGGACAAAGCAAAAGATAAATGCCTCCTACCCACATCCTTCCTTCCACCCATGTCTAGAAGAATGTGGAAAATGCCCGTATCCTCATTATTCCCTCCCATTTCTATGCCCTACCCACTCCCAAGCACACAGATATGAAAGAACTGGGATTTGCAAGCCTGTCAATGCTTCATTTGTTTACCGTCTGTTCCCCAAACATGCCCGAGCCTGTAGACTTTTCAATATGTCTGCCGTGCAACCCCGGGCATGAGTGACAGCCTCGGATTGGTACTTTTTCCTTTACCTTGCATCTGCCGCACAGCTGGAAGCCGCTCATTTACCTGTAGGAGAAGGGACAGTGACCAACCGGAAAAGAGGATTACAGTACATTCAGAGGCAATCAAGGAGGAAAATAAAGCAACTGCCAAGAGGGTATTAAAAGCAGAGCTATGCACAGGGGCAGAAAAGCTTAGAGAGAGAGTGCCGGAGAGATCTCCCAGCAACAATTTCTATACTTCGTAAGTCGGTAATCCTCTCAGACTGTGTGGTACATTACTATTTCAGGCAATTTAACAAGTAAACATAGCTTGCTGGCGTTGTTTACCATTTTATTCAGGGCATTGCTAAAGAGTGGTTTTTAATTGGCAAATTCTTTTGAGGCAGCCTAAGCTATGGAGAATATATATATATATATATATATATATATATATATATATGTATTTTCTCTTTTTTGGTGCACCTCAAACTCGGGATGTTGTTTGTTTATGCTAAGCTTGTCCTTTACCACTGAGCTATACTCCCAGCCCAAGAAGGCATGTTCTAATTTTTTCTATATACATGCATACAATATGTAGAGATGTATGGGCTGCTCAGCATGGGAGCTGAGATAAATCCACAGAATATAGGCAATTTCTTTTAATAAAAACTGACTTGCAAATCTATTTTAATTGAACACATGTACTTGCCATACAATATACTGGGCATTTGTTCATAAATTTTAAAGATAAATTTGCCCTGTTAAGTCATTGCCATGAGAGGCAGCTGTTTTTCGTAAGCATATCAATTCCCCTGCTACTGGGCTTCTGGGAAGGTGGGGAGACCTGTGTGTGTGTGCCCATAGCTAATCTAGACTCTTACCCGCTCGCTATAATTATCCTTCCCACTGAGGAACTCCAGCAACTTCATTGCTGGGGTCCTTCCTTCCTTTTGGCCTTCCATTCATCTCTTCACACTGATCCTCCCAGCCTATGACTTTGCTGGTCTTCAAAGGAAGTTAATCAAGCAAACAATAAGATCAGCTCCAGGGGACATGACTCACCCTCCCTCCATCCTCTCCATTTATACATGTGCCACTCCCCAAAGAAGGCCATTGACATATTGAGTCACGGTGATAGGGCTACAACAGCAGTGGCTGGAGATATCAGGAGGATGGAGGTGGGGGCAGGGGAGAAGATCAAAATTCAATTTGTAGTATCTTTGGGAATGATTCACTGAAAGAGTGAACACGAAGGGCTTGGAAAAGTTGAGTGTGATTCATACCATACCGGGTGGAAAGCAGGGAGATTTCCTTCTCCCTCTCTGGCCCTGGTAATGAGGGTGCAAAATGAGATTAGCCTTAAGTCTTAAGGCAGAATGGCTTACTGAAAAGAGCTCAGCTTTGGAACTAGACAGATCTGAGTTCAAATCCCATACTTGCCACTTAACAACTATGACCAGAGCAAATTATCTTTCTTGGTGTAGGAGGTCCTTCTGTATTTGTGTTGCTTTCATTGGTTATTAAAGAAACTGCCTTGGCCTAATTGATCAGGTGGATCTCAGGTAGGCAGGGAAGACAGAACAGAATTCTGGGAAGAAGGGCAGAGTGACAGATGCCATGGTTCTCCAGCCTGAGATTGACGTAGATTAGAATCTTGCTGGTAAGCCACAGTCATGTGGAGATACACAGATTTAAAAGAATGGGTTAATCAAGATGTGAAAGTTAGCCAATAAGAGGCTAGAGCTAATGGGCCAGTCAGTAATTTAATTAATACAATTTCTGTGTGGTTATTTCGGGAGTTAAGCTAGCTGGGTGATGGGATGCAGCCCAATCCTCCATGTAACACTTTCTGATCATGCTTATGGCATTTGTTCACCCATTATCCCTTTATACAGTGAGAGGGAAGGCTGGGAGGGATCCTAGTGACAGATGACATAATACTCAGGAATTTGCTTTGTATTAAATATCTATTTCTAGATGATGAATTACCCCCAAGCAGCATGGTTTCCAATAGCACATGTTTATTATCTCATAGTTTCTATGAGTCAAAAATCTAGGTACAATATATCTGGGTTCCTCTAGCTCAGAGCCTCTCCTAAGGCTGTGTGGTCATCTGAAAACTCGGCCAAGGGAGGACCTGTCTTCAAGTTTATTTACAGAGTGGTCGCTGGCAAGTTCAGGATCCAAAATGGCTATTGTGTAGAGGAGCGCCAGTTCCTTGCCTTTGGGTCCTCTCCATAAAACAACACAGTGTGGCAGCTGGCTTGACTCAGGATGCCAGGCAAAGAAGGGAGAGAAGATGTATATAAAACTTGGCCTCCTGTAACCTAGCTGGAAACGATAGTGCATAGCATCTATGCTGTGTTGTGTTGTATTTTGATTCAGGTTTCAACTCTGTGACCCAGGCTGTCCTATGACTTACTAGGTAGCCCAGGCTAGACTGAAACTTACCTGTATTGTCTTGGCCTGCCAAGGGAGGGAGGAAGAGAAAGAAAGAAAACAGGAAGGTGTTCTAGGGTAAAGTGTTGTGTTAATCTAGGAGAAGAAGGGAGAAATAGACCATTCCATGCTGTTACAATACCATGTCCATATGTCAAGGTCCCAATTTGCTATGGCACTCACTCTTAAGTTCTTAACCACAAGTTAATTTACAACACACACCAACCTGGAAGATGTTTCCTTTAGGTCCTTACTTAATGCTACCCCAGTCAGTAGCAATACAACTCTAAGATGCTGTGTTCGCGGCATGGAAAAGAATTCCCACACTTCAGTGGACATTGGAGTCTAGTTAGATGTGCTTTAACTGCAGACTCTGGTACCACAGACCATATATTGTTCATCAACACCAGTGTAAGTTTTATAGAAAACACAAAAGCCAAGGCCCTGACCCAGAACCCCAGAGCCTGTGAGCTCGTGAAACACCTGGAAAGCCAGGACATGTCTCCAAAGGTGCCCTTCAGATGTTGTGGGCACTGTTCACAAATTTGCATGTCTACCAAGCAGAGGATATTACTACAGCTGCAGTCCTACACTTCAAATTGTCCTATTCTAGGCTCCTGGAACACAAATGGCTCTCTCTGAGAAGTGTCATGGTCGCTTTGTCACTTGTTTTGGGTTCCCATCAACACTCAACAGAGCCAAGACAGTGGTCTCCGAGGTCTTCTTGCTGCTTCTGATGTCATCTTTGCTTCCAGCTGCACCCTGTCCTCGGCTACCTAGCCCATCTCTGCTGGAAGAGTAGCTTCTAACTTCCAGACTGGTTGTGACACTCTCCTACTTCCCAAAGTCCCAATCACTTACATATTCCATGTCCTAGTTATTATATCATTCAGCATCAGCTTTGTCTACTTCTGCTTCCTCTATTTCCAGTGGCTCAAATAACATTCAGCAGCTCATCTTCCCAAAAACTATATATATTTCCTGCTTCTGTGAGTCATGGAAAAATCAATAAGCCAGGCTCTGCCTACAAGACTCTTCTTGCTCATTCTTGAAGATACAGCTCAATGGACGTGGTCTAAGATAAAACCTTCTCCAGTGTCCATGACTCTACTCAACACCACCACTTCCATAACTCTCACTATCAATCATTCTTCTGAGATTGCCATGGAATTATTTTCTTAGGTACATGTGTCCTGCTTTATATTACAAGCTCTTTAAGAGAGAAGAATGTGTCAACAGGTGGGAACCAACACAGTGCCTGGCACCACGTCTACGTTCAATAAATGCTCGTTGAACTCTGATGACATACTGTGCTGGCTCTTGGTGACACTAATGCTCAAATTGTCCTCTCCTCCTGAGATAGAATGGCTGAAAAGCTAGAGAAAAATCTAATGGGTTGTTATAATTAAGAAAGATACTTATTTTCCTCCCCAACAGTAATGTTGACTTTCTGGTTAGTTTTGAAGCGACTAGAAATGGCACCCTCTTTCCAGTCTCTCCCCATATTAAAAAGGACTCCGATTTAAGCCCTTTCTCATTTCATTCCTTTTAGGAATCTGGGGAAGCCTGTCTAAGTTGGTGTCCCAAGTGGGCAGCTAGAACATTCAGAAGTGGTATGAGAACATAATCTCAAGTGGGAACTACTTATTAGGGAGAAACACCAGGATGTAGAATGAACTACGCTAGAAGCTTCCAAAGAGTCCAAGTTCCCAAATGATAACTGAGGGGTTAGAGTCTTTATCAAACCCAGTAGGAACCACAGTCAGGTGTTGGAACTGGGAGAAAAGTTTGCATGAAGGAGATGAGGCTGAGCACCAATAAGTGGGCACAAAGAGGGAAGGAAGTAGTGGGTACAGCTTAACAGATTAGCCTCAAGTTCAGCTGGCACAGAGTCCTGGCATTTGAGTACTAGCATGGTTATAATAGTATCTTAGTACATTTTTTGTGGCTGTAACAAAAATACCTGATACTCAATACTTTATAAAGGGAAGATAATTTTCCTCATGATTCTGGAGGCTGGAAGTCTAAGGTTGACCAGTTGTCTGCAGGCAAGGCTTCATACTATGAGAACAGCGAAGGGCAGGTGGGCACCTGTAAAAGGCAAGCATTTGAAACTATGATGGTATAATAAGCTCCTTACACAGGAGAGGCATGACTCCTCTACCCACCTTAAAAGCCCTCCTCCCAAAAGAGTCAGAGGGACAAAATTTAGTACAGTCTTGGAAGTATGAACCTTAGCAAGTGGATGCAAATTTTTTAATTTGTTGATAGGGTACAGAATGTGTAAATAAAACTCCTTACATCAAAAATAGTTTTTGTGTAAGCTATTGGCTTCTTGGCTTTTTATGATATTTCAGTTATCAGAGAGAAGCATCTATGGGGAGAAATCCAATGTTATTTTCAGCCTGGGCTAATCATGGATGTTTGGAAATGGAAAAAAAAAAAAGCTCTATTCAGCTTACTAAATACCACAGCAATATATCACCCAAGGTATAGTCCCAGCCCAGAAGAAGACCACTGGGAATCACTACTAAATCTATATTAATTAAAAAGCTTCGCCAATAAAAATGTGATATATACATATACATATATATGTATATATATAGATATACACACATATATATATACACACATATAAAATCTTTCAGCTAGTCCCAAAGAAATTAAACAATGAGTCATACCACTTATAAAAGATTTTTTAAAAAACAGAATAAAATTCTTTAATACACTGAGCAGCCCACTTATACTTATAAAGAGCTTGAAGTTAGAATAACTGTAATAAGCACAAAAATGACTAAGAATCAGTTCTACGCATATCACATGTCCATAAGGATTGAGGCACTTGGAAAAATCAAACAAGTCAACAGCTGACATTCTCAGAATTGGAAAGGTTTGATTGAAAGTCTGAGATTCCGGGTATGATGGTCTGAATATGTATGGGTCCCATAGACTCTTGTGTTTAAATGCTTGGCCCATAGGAAGTGGTGCTATTAGGAAGTGTGGCCTTGTTGGAGGAAGTGTGTCACTGTGGGGGTGGGATTTAAGATCTCATATATGCTCAAGTCACACTCAAGTGTTTCAGTTCACTTCCTTCTCCAGCACCTTGTCTGCCTGCATGCTACCGTGTCCCACCATTGTGATAATGGACTGAACCTCTGAAACTGTAAGCCAGTCCACTAAATGTTTTCCTTTATAAGAGTTGCTGTGGTTGTGGTGTCTCTTTCTAGAAACAGAAACCCTAACTAAGACATGCTAACATGTTTCAAGCTTTTTTTTTTCTTTCTGTTTTTTATTTACATGCAGATTCAATTTCCTACTTGCTGTTTCTTCTCTCTGCCTCTTCAAACCATACTGGGTTTGTCAGTGTTTATTTCTTCCCAGGTCATTTGCTAGTGTGCCTTTGTGTTTGGGATCAGGCAACTTGCAGGGCAAGCAGAAGGGACTGTGGTGAGTCTCACAGCCCCGTCAGTAAAGCTGGCACCTGAAGGAGTGTTTTCTCATTTCTGGCTGGCTTCTGTGGGCAGGTGTGTTGTTTATTGCCACACCATGACAACAACCTCAGACCCTGGGGTCCCCAAACAAACAACACTAATTTATGCTACCACAGAGCCCGGTAGGTGCCTATCCCATTTCCCCTTTCTTGTGGTCTCTCGTGCAGCCTCACTCTGGTGACAGATGAAGCAAGAATTGTCTGAGGATTCAACTGGGGTGCTGGGATGTCTGAGTCACTCTCCCTACCCTCATTGCCCAGGGCCTTCTCCTTTACAAGTCCCTATGGTTGGTTTGTACAAGTAGCCCTGCCAGCATGGCCTCCCTGTGTCTTACCTGACAGCTCAAATCCAAAGGTGCTGAAAGGAAGCTTCCAAGCATCCTCGAGTCCCACATCTAGCGTATTATCACTTTAGTCCTGGTTTTTTTTCTTTTTTTTTCTTTTTTTCTTTTTTTACTTTAGATGGGTTGCAAGCCCAGCCCAGAGCTCACATGGGTGGAAAAATACAAAAATGTGAACGCTTAGATGGTGTTTATTGAGATCCATGAAGATTAAATTCTCAGCTTACTGGGACTGAGAAGCACCTAGGGGATCAGAGAAGTGTGTCTCCAGGTGTTTTCAGAGAGTATTAACTAAGTGGGGAGTGATTTCCCCTAAATGTGTACCCTACTCCTTGGGAGGGATAGACAGAATGAAGGGGAAGATGGGGAAAGTGCCTATTTGGGCAGCATCCTCTAGTCTCCCTGCTTCCTGGCCACTGTGATTGGCTGTGTCGTGCCTTCCCCATTGTAATAGAGGAAACCCTGTGAACCCAAGAACAAAATGAATCCTCCTTTTTTCCAGGTAGCTTTCATAGGTATCTGGCCATAGACATAGGGAGCAATCAGGGCTAATGTTTGCTGCTAAAGTAGGAAAACATCCTAGCAACACTGCAAAATCAAGAGGTTGAGTTGTTAACACTACTGTGCTTCTAGGTTTATGTCAACACAAGCTAGAGTCATCCAAGGGTTTCAGTTGAGAAAAATGCCTCCATAAGATTGGACTACAAGTAAGGCTGTAGGGTATCTTCTTAATTAGTGATCAATGTGGGAGTGGCCAGCCCATTGTGGGTGGTGCCGTGCCTAGGCTGTTGGTCCTGGGTTCTGTAAGAAAGCAGGCTAATTAAGCCATGAGGAGCAAACCAGTAAGCCTCCAGATTCCTGGCCTGTTTGACTTTCTGTCCTGACTTCTTCCAATCATGGACTAAGATGAGAAAATCTAGGGCAAATAAACCTTTTCCTCCCCAAGTTGCCTTTGGTCATGGTGTTTTCTCACAGCCATAGGAACCCTAACTAACACCTACCCTTTGTCTTTTCCAGCTTGTCAATGCAAGCCACAGATTTAGTACCCAGAATGTTGCCTCCCCAGTGGCAGCAAATCTCATCATAATTGTCATTCTCTTTGGTCCCAATAGCTTCCACCAGCTTAGCCAGAGCACCTTTGGTTAATAAAGATACTTATTTGGTCAATAGCCAAGGCAGAATAGAGCCAGGTAGGAAATCCTAGCAGAGAGACAGGGAGAACAAAGGTGGCATCTGAGAGACACCAGAAGTTGCAAAAGAAGCAAGATGTGAGGTAACAAGCCACAAGCCTTGTGGTAAAATACAGAATAATAGAAATGGGCTAATTTAAGATGTAAAAGCAAGTTAGTAATAAGTCTGAGTCATAGGCCAGTTTGTAATTAATATTAAGCCTCAGAGTGTTTATTTGGGAACTGGCAGGCAAGGGACAAATATCCAATTATAAATGGTGTACCAACATGAGGCTCTCAAATTTCTATAAGTCCTGAGAAAGGTTAAAATGGATTCTGAACCTCTAAAAATGGAGCCACACTAGGCTTGCTAGTCTCCCAGTCTCGCACCTGCAGCAGTGCAGAGATGTGGCTACCAACAGTCTCACACCTGCGAGATGGAGCCAGCCACCATGAGCTAACTGGCATGGTGGGTTTCTGCAATCTCACATAGGCCTTAGTACAGAGAGGCCAATCAGCAGTGCATTGGGTGGTGGATTTAGCTTTTGCTCATACAGACAACAAAGGTTTATGGACCAGCTGAACACTACCTGATGGCAGCATTGGGTGGGTACGGGGAGGTAAGTATAAAGTTAGTTGCTAGTTCTGCCATATTGAAAAGCCAAGAGGGACAAAACCAACAATCAAAGCAGCTGCGTTGGTCCTAGCCAACCAGTTTAAAACAGTGATCAAAAAAAAAAAAAAAGATTACAGATATACAATAGAAACAGATTCAGACAAACAAAACAAAACAAAAAACACCCTGTAAATGGATCACAGTGTTTTTTTTTTTTTAATCTATGCAGGCTTGGGAGAGAGAGAGATAAAAGCATATAGACAGTTATAAAAAGAAATAAGTAATTTAAAAAAATAAAACAAAGACTTTAGAGAGATAGTAAAAATAATATAAAAGAAAAAAGCCACATAAAGGTAGTCTGAATCCCATACAGTATTGTGTTGGTTTTGAAGTTTTTGTTGGATGATGGACAAGAGACAGCTGCTGGGAGACATGGGATTGAAAGAGAGACTGAAACAATGTAACAACCTAAATATATTTTTAAATGCCTTAGCTTTAAAACAGAAGTCAAAAATATATTTGTAAAGTGGGACTTAGAAGATGCGTTGCTTTGGAGAAGCAGTTTTGCTTTTGTTCCACAGGAAACCAAAGCCTGTGGATTTGGTCCAGGTTAAGATGGACCAGCTTTGATCTGGGATGGAGACAAAACCCAAGAGCTTTTCATGCAGAATAATATGCAAGTGAAAACAATTTTGTCCTGGAGCAATTGTCTTGGAACTATCTTTGCTTTTTTCTGGTAGAACCATAACTCCTGTTATGAAGAATGGGGACTCTTTTTTTTTATTTTGGCTTAATTTCCTGATAAATGGGTACCACTCCATGCACAAATATCCATCTTGAGCATAGAACCAAAGTTAGTTGTTTCCTATATGAAGAAATGCAATCAACACATTGTTCATGTCTGTGCTGTGTGTCAAGTTGCCTGAACTACCTTAGGTGAAGTCCATATTCCCAAAGATGATCACAACAATAGTGTCCATCATTAGCAGCATCCTTGCTTGCTCTGAGCTCTGGACTACTAGAGCTGTACCATTGTTTATCCTTGTTGTTCTGAAGGGTATGTGATTTTATTTCCACTTTGTAATTGGGCTAACACTTACTACACTCAGAGTTACATACCTCTAGAAACACAGTTTTGCAAGTCAAGTCTTTAAGAACTGATAGTCTACCCTGCTTTTGCAAGGTCTGTAGTAAGTGTTTTTAATTCACAAAGGAAGCTGCTAACTCAGGGTCTTGAAGGCTCACAAAGTTCAGCCTCGTTGAGAATTGCAAACATAATTTCATTCACTGTTGCCATAATCAAGGAAGAGGTATTTACTTAAATGCTAAGGTTTGAGGGTGGTGCATAAATAGTCAGCAGATACTGTAGTTGTTTGGCCCCACTTGCGCTAACCTGCACTGAGTTTTCCCCAAGTGAGGTTATTATACTTTACATCTGTTGCTTGTAATTTTAATAATAACCTCATTGCCAGCAGTAACTACCTATGGTTAATGTTACCCCTAAGGAGAATCTGATGTTCAATACAAGCAACAAACTCACCAAGTGATCCCCTGGGATCACTTGCACTTTTTGCTTAACAATTGAACACTACAATCTACCCTTTTCAAGAAGGGTGATTGGCTAGATATCCAAGACATGTACATGTCTTTTTTTTTTTTTTTTGGCCACTAAATGAACTGAAAGTTTTAAGAGCCTCTCTCTCTCTCTCTCTCTCTCTCTCTCTCTCTCTCTCTCTCCCTCTCTCTCTCTCTCTCTCTCTATATATATATATATATGCTATTTTAGCAAAGCACTTCAAGATGACCCTGTTTTGAAAAACCAAAAAGAGAAAGGAAGGAAGGAAGGAAAAGGAAAAGGAAAGAAAAGAAGAAAGAAAGGAAAGACATATAAAACAATTGAAAAAAATTCTTTAATGGATTATGGATGTTTGCCTTTGTTTAGAGAATTGGTTACAAGTTGGTATAGATAATGGTCAGGAAAAGAACTAAACAAAGAAGATTAGATTCAGAGTTCTGTTCTTTTGAACAGAAAAAAGGAGAAGTGCTGTGGGATAATGCTCTTGTACCTCCTAAAGATTTGTCACTTGTATTGGTTTAGTAAAACACTGATTGGCCAGTAGTCAGGCCAGAAGTATAGGCAGGGTGACCAGACTAGAAAAGTTCTGGGAAGAGGAAAGGTTCAGTCTGCAGTTGCCACCCAGACGCAGAGGAAACAAGATGAAAATGCTGCACTGAGAAAAGGTGCCAAGCCACATGGCTAAACATAGATAAGAACTGTGGATTAATTTAAATTGTAAGAGCTAGTTAGTTATAAGCCTGTGCTGATAGGTCAAACAGTTTATAATTAATATAAGCCTCTGTATGTTTTTGGGGGACTGAATAACTGTGGGAGAAGGAGGGACAGAAGCTTCCATCTACAGAGAAATTTAGTTACAAAGTAGATTCCCTGTGTGCATGCTGTTAGAAAGGCTCACTTGTCTTGTTGGGGTAGGAAAGAAGCAAATATGCATGTGGATGGCCATTGCATGTTTTTTTTCCACAGTCTCCAAGGACAAAATAGCTGGATATGGATAGTTAACTAGTGAAATACTGTTCGAAAATTATTTTAAGTCTTTAGGCACTGTGTATATCAGCTTTCTATCACTTTAACAAAATAACTGAGATTATAAAGTTATAACAAGAGAAGATTTATTTTGAATCACATGTTTAAAGACCAATATTAATTAGCTTCATTGTTTTGGGCTTGTGGCAAGTTGTCACATCAAGGCAGAGGCATATATGTGATGGAACAAAAATTGTTCACTCCAAGGCCAGGAAGCAAAGGAGAAAGAGAGGAGAGATATGAGGTCCTGGAATCCCCTTCAAGGACACACCTACTCCAACAACCCAAGGAACTCCTAGTAGGCCTCACCATCACATACCCTGTACTCTGATCCCTTACTTTAAATAGAAATATATGTATGGGTGAGGGTAAGATCAAATCTAAGTATAGGCTTTTCTTATATTGGCCGCTGCACTATTCTAGACACTACATTAGAGAGATGACATTAAGGCAGGAGTGTTGTCCTCAGTTACTGACCTGAGGAGCAAAGGAAGGCACAGAAGAACAGAGACAGTGTCTATGCAGGAGGCTTCATGGGACTTTGCTGCTAGAGAGTGAGGCAGACCCCCAGAAGTGAAATAGGGGAAGTGATATCTGCCCTTTCAAGAAGCATGAATTTCATCTGTACAACTCTGGAGTGAGTGCTCCCCATTTAGGAGCCTCTTCTGAAAACAAGTATGTATTCATACAAGGACACTCATTATAGTCTTCTCTGTAAACGAATGTGACCATTGTTTAGAGAGAATTAAACCAGGGAACATTCAGACAATGATGATCAGGCATTAAAAGGGCAGACAGCCTTTGTAAGGAAGGAAATGGAAGGGTTTCTAAGGTGCATTGTTAAATGACAACAACGTGAAGAAGCAGTGATTTGCATAGTGTGGCCCTGTTTGCGTGAAAAAATACCCCTCTCTACTTATTTCACTTACCCCTGCTTCTCTTTGTTTTTCTTCCCTTTATTCTGCTTAGTTTGAAAGAGGTCCGGTCTGTTCTTTGAGTCTGAGTCCAGTAAAGGAAAAGACTCTCAATATGAACCAATGAACTGTGGCCTTAGTGGAGAGAGCAAAGAGGAAAATGTCAGCTCCTGGGGGATAGTGCTTTATTAGTGGGAATAATACTTACACGGATTGAGACTGAGCTCCTACTGAGCTCCTGCTCTGGGCCTAGCTGGCCCAACCAAAATGGAGTCACTGGCGCTGAATTTACAGGCCCGTGGAGTTGTTTGTTTAACCTTCTGAGTAAGAGATAACAACAGGACCCAGACAAGCCTGTTTTAGCTGGTGGAAATACGAGTTTAACCTCTGGTTTAATTAACTAGTACCAGGAAAGTGGTTTTGAAACAGCCACTGGGCCTTTTCTTCTCCGTTTCTGCTTTCTTCAAGCTTCTCTGTTTATAAAACCAGTTCTCTCTGCTTAGTCTCTTTCAGGGTGTGTGTGTGTGTGTGTGTGTGTGTGTGTGTGTGTGTGTGTGTAAGAGAGAGAGAGAGAGAGAGGGAGAGAGAGAGATAAGTCAGAGAACAACCCTGGGTGTCAGTCCTTGCCTTCTGTGTAGTACATAACACTTTATGTTCATAATAATCATTTTGTTACTAGTTTAGGTATTCATAGTATATATATATATATATATATGTGTGTGTGTGTGTGTGTGTGTGTGTGTGTGTGTGTGTGTGTGTACATACATATTTACATATATCATCTTATTTTGGTCTTTAATTTTGAGATGGGTTCTCACCATGTCATCCAGGCTGGCTTTGAACTCCCAGGCTCAAGTTAACATCTTATCTCAGACTTCTGAGTGACTAGTTATAGGAGTACACTATTGCATCTGTTTGTTTGTTTGTTTGCTTGTTTGTTTGGTCAGTTTGGCTTAATGTTTTTAAAGCAGTCTCCCTTTATAGCTCACAGATCCTCCTACCTCAACCTCCCTAGTCTAGGGTACCAGTGTGTGTCATCATGTCCTGCTTCCACATGTGGCTTTTATTCCTGCCTTGGAGCATAGCTCTTCTGTTTGTGGACAGCATTTATTGTAAAGCTCTGTGATGCATTGTACCAGCTGCAGCTCCTACAACTGTATTTGCCATGTCTGTGGATGGAATCTCGAGGCTGTGATGGAGGGCATGAGCTGTGCTGTCAAGGTTCTGTGTGAGCAAACGCTGTGTTGTTCTCACCACAAGGAAACATTAACGATGCATGCGAGTATCAGAAGTATTCCACATTACACAATGATATGTCTGTAGTTAAAATTGAAACAGAAGGTCCATCCTGGCCCAAGAGTCATTTTCAAATCTTGTACACTTTCCAGCAGTGACACTATTATGTTGCTATCAGAAAGGAGCCTCGTAATATAAGTAGGATCAACTCAGCAAAGGCTGAGCCCTTGGGCTCCCCAGCTCTCCAAAGAACAATTGGGGCTGAATAATTACTCATGTTTCTTTGAACCACTCCTGGCAACAGTTATCTTAGGTCACATTCCCTGGAAATAGACCTCAAGACAGAGATTGATCTGCCGGATTTTTATTTAGGAGTTAACAATAAAGAATTTGTCTGGCCTTTGTTTTGGGCTCCTGGTACGAGTTCCAAAAGCCCTCGGAATTTCCTGAGTGGTAGAAGTGTTCTTATCACGCTAATGCAATGTCTCAGGATAGGCATCAAACTGCCTTAGGAATGGGTCCCATCATCAGCAACACCAGCTGAAGACTTAAAGGGTTGGGATTGAACCAGCAGCCATGAAGGGAAGAGAGGGTAGAGACTGATTTTAAGATGTGCCCAGTGTTTGAATATTCATGTCTAGTGACCTAGCTATGACTCCTTTTCCCCTATGACCTCAATCCCCCCAAACTCTTTGAGCCCCCAAAACAGAGTGGACCTTTCTGATTACTGACGATTCATCAATCTTTGGAAAATTGGTACACCGATTTTGTGCAGAGAGGACACAAATCTGATCACATACGTCTCTCCCTGTGTAACCTTTCTTGAGAATTGGTCATGACAAGCAGAATAACTCCCTGGTAGAAAAATATCAAGCCTGAAGGAATCCTGGAAACCATCAAATGTATAGCAGTGATTAGTAGTACAGGTGGACCCCGAGAATAGCAGTTGGCTTCTCAAATGGGGGGAGTCTTGTGGAGGACTTTGCCTTTTGCTTGGACCTGCATGTAATATTTGAAACAAAACTTTCTAGGTAGCTGTACCCAATGTATCTTGACTGTCCTGCCTATCTCTATGTGACCATCTATACTATAGTTTATCCTTTAGCCTCTTTCTGATAGCATTGCGAAGGTTTTCCATGTTTTAATAGATCACATGATTGTGAACGATGATTACATTGTCTCTTGTAGGTGCACAAGAATGTCCCTGTAGAAAGAACATAGGATGGATCATATATGGTTAATATTGAATTTAGGAGACATGGCAAAATGTTTTCCAGTGAACAGATGTAAGCAGAGACTGTTCTTGTCTTTCGTGGCTGCTCAGACCCAAATAACCACACAAAAACTATATTAATTACAGCACTGTTTGACCAATGGCTCAAGCATATTTCTAGCTAGCTCTCACATCTAAAAATAACACATTTCTATTAATCTGTGTATCACCACAAGGCTGTGGCTTACCGGTAAGTTTCTGTTATCTTTCTCCTTGGGCAGTTACAATGCTGACTCCACCTTCATTCTCCCCACCTACCTATATTCTGCCCTGACATAGGCCAAAGCAGCTTCTTTATTAACCAATGATGATAAAACATATTCATAACATAGAGCGGAATGCCACATCACACAGGTCTCTCACAACATGAGAGGAAGTCTGTGGCTGCACATGCCCAATAGACTTGTGTTGTAATAAGAGCGGCGGGGCTGCGTCCCCAGCACCCCAGCTGCCTGCTCGGCTAGCTTATGCCCCGAAATAATTACATGGACACTATATTCTTTTAAACACTGCTTGGCCCATTCTCTTCTAGGCTAATTCTCACATATTAATTTAGCTCATTTCTAATCATCTGTGGGTAGCACCCCAAGGTGCGCTTACCAGGGAGATTCTAGCCTATGTCCATCCTGGGTCGGAGCTTCATAGCGTGCGTCTGCCCAGGAGCCAGGAGCATGGCGTCTCTCTGAGGCATCTGCTCCCGAGAGGAGAGCTGTCGAGTCTGAGCTCACTTCCTCTTCCTCCCAGCGTTCTGTTCTGTTTACTCCTCCCACCTATCTTCTAACTAATAAAATGGGCCAAGGCAGTTCCTTTATTAGCCAATGACCTTCCTCCATCATTTTCCCTTTTTCGGTTTAAACAAAAAAAAAAAAGGCTTTAACTTTAACATAGCAAAATTACATATAACGAAACAGTTATCAAGTAAAAGTTACAATAATCTTTATCATAACTAAGGAAAACTATAACTATAACTAACTATTCTTAACTCCATCAAAGACTCCAGAAAGATATAATATTACCTAAGTAAACAATAACTAAGAAACTTCAAACTCTAGAAATGACAAAGACATCTCGCTGCCTGGACAGTCACCCAAAGTTCTTTTGTACCGTTGGGGCATCCATCTTCAGCCTTCAGGCCCATAGTATCCAACAGACATTTTCATCAAGCAGGAAATGCCAAAGGCAGTCACTATCTGCTTGTCCTGAAGAATGTCTCACAGACTCTCTCATGAATCAGGAACCCCAAAAGATCATCTCACCTTTAGGCAAGTTCAGTAGTCCTCTCTCTGCGGGTTCTCTGTTTCCAGTTTATGCAATAGTCCAGGCAAGAGCAGCTTCTTGCCCAAATGGCTATCAAACTCCATAAGGATTCTCTTCGATGCCCATCTTCCTCTTGAAGTAGATTGGTGCTGCCAGGAGCAGAGTGTCTCATTGTCATGAAAAGTCCTAAGTTATTAAAACATTTAAAATGTTAAATGTTTAAAATTCTATAATCTTTGACAAATATGAAGAATGCCTATCTAAAATATATCTATGCACATCTAGAAAATATTAACTAACATGACTACAAACTTGACTATTATGATTATCTATTAACAATCTATATTTCTAATTATACATTACATTTTTAAATGAACTACACAATCACAGTTCCTTAGTCAAGATCAGAAACACATATACATATAACAAAATTGACCTTAAATTTAAATTACTAAAACAAAATCCATATCAATGTAAATTATTCATATCTCTATCATATCCCCCTTTAAATGTAAAAGAACGTTTATAAACCATATTTGGGAACATGGGCGCAGTTTTTTCTCTCCAAACTGCTTCCTGCTGAATGGGGGCGTCGTTAATTAGGTCTTTCATGGTATAACCTGTGTGCTAGTTTCATCTCAGTTGGCAGTTGAGCGAAGCAATTTTCTGAAGATGTTCACTGCAACCCTTCAGGAGGTCGTGGTCCATCATACCAAATCGGAATACAAGAAATGAACAGCGTCTCATCCTCTGTGAAAACAAAATAAGAAACTCCTTTCCAAAGCATCATGTCCTTAGATCCAAATTTCAAAGTCAAGCCATCAAAATATCTATGTTGGATTAGTTCAGCAGCATTTATAAATAAATATCTTTTAGCAGCTGTTGCTCCTTCCTCAGCATTTAAATAATTCAAAGAGAGCATAATAGCATACAGTATCAAAAGTCTCTGTGTATTTTCCAACTTTGTGCAGCTTTGTTTTAACCTCTATTTTGTTTATTTTTACTTTTAACTTTTTGCTTTTTGAGACAGGTTCTCTGTATCTTTGACCTGAAGTAACTCTGTGGACCAGGCTGTCCTCGAACTCTCAGAGATCTGCCTGTCTCTGCCTCCCAGGCATTGGGATTAAAGGTGTACACTACTACACCTTGAACTCACAGAGATCTGTTTGTCTCTGCCTTCTAGGCACTGGGATTAAAGGCGTGTGCTACCACACCTTGAAGTCACAGAGGTCTATCTCCCTCTGCCTTCCAAGTGTTGGGATTAAAGGTGTGTACTACCACACACAACAACTCTCTTCCTTTTTTTTTTTTGTTTTTTACTTTAAGAACTTCAACTTTTTTTTTTTTCTTTTTTTTTTTTTTTTTTTTTTTTTTTGGTTTTTCGAGACAGGGTTTCTCTGTAGCTTTGGTGCCTGTCCCGGAACTAGCGCTTGTAGACCAGGCTGGCCTCGAACTCCCAGAGATCCGCCTGCCTCTGCCTCCCGAGTGCTGGGATTAAAGGCGTGCGCCACCACTGCCCGGCTAAGAACTTCAACTTTTAGTCTGCATATATTTTTTTTTTAACACACTTTAAACCATTCAGAAATTTTCTCTGTCTTTGAATCTCTCTTTACTGTATATCTCTCTTTTTCTGACCACACGAGCCTTTAAATTACTGAGCAATATGGGTAGGATTAAAGGCGTGGCTTTGCCAGCTAGATCCAGTCCATTCCTTAGCTTTCCAGCCTCATGGCTGAGGTACCGGCTGTAGGCATGTTTACTGCACAACTCTATGGCATTTCAAGGTCCCTGCCAGCAAGTGAGCTTCAGCAGCCTGTGCTTGCAAACCGCACAAACCGCCTGCGTAAAAGAGTCAGAGTTTGCCCTGGCAGGACAGCCCAGAAAGCTGGCATTTTTAAACGGCGCAGCTTTTTTCCTGCTACGGCTGAAAACCGAAAAGCATGCGTTCAGCTTTTCGTCAACACCATTTAAGTGTTTTGTGGCAGGACCTCTTAATGAGCTGCAGGGTTCTGCAGCTAAAGCTGAGTCAGGAAGCCTCTCTCAGATGAGGCGCCCGCTTGCCTCTAGCAAGCAGAGTAGATCCGAGAAATTGTCACCATCACAAAAACATGCCCTAGCCGGGCGGTGGTGGCACACACCTTTAATCCCAGCACTCGGGAGGCAGAGGCAGGCGGATCTCTGTGAGTTCGAGGCCAGCCTGGTCTACAAGAGCTAGTTCCAGGACAGGCTCCAAAGCCACAGAGAAACCCTGTCTCGAAAAACCAAAAAAAAAAGAAAACATGCCCTACTCTTTCCCAAGCCCTTTCAGGCTTTCCGTGGATTCAGTTGTCCACGTGGGCGCCATTTGTAGTAATAAGGGGCGGCCGGGGTGCTGGGAACGCAGCCCCGCCGCCCCTTATTACTACAGACTTGGCATTTCTAAATATCATTTAGCTTTCTACAAGGGAACGGGGAGAAAATAAAATCTTACTGTGGCCTCAATTTTTATATCTCTGCTCCCCAATGATGTCCAATAGCTTCTCATACCTTTACTGGCTGAAACTCTCCTTAGAAATATGAGGGTTTTGTCGGCATTCTCTCCCTTTCTATGTCTATACCTTCTGCTTAGGGCTGGTTTTGACCTGAATTCCTTTGTGGTTTTTCCTTTAGAGGAAGGGTTCTCAACCTTCCTAATGTTGCGGTACATTAATACAGTTCCTCATGTTGGGGTGACCCCCCAGCTCTAAGATTATTTTGTTGCTACTTTATAATTATAATTTTGCTACTGTTATAAATTGTAATGTAAGTATTTTGGAGATAGAGGTTTGCCAAAGGGGTAGTGACCCATGGGTTAAGAATCATTGCTTTAGAGACACACTGCTGGTGGCAAACACTTTCTGCTTTGTTTCTGGAAATGTCTTCGTTTCCGTCCCATCACTGAAAGGTGGTGTTCTCATGCACATGGGATTCTAGGCTAGCTGGTGTCCATTTTACATTGAAGATGTTGGTCCCTCATTTCCTGCCTCCTGTGATTGCAGGTGAGAAGTTGGTTCTTAGTTTAGCTGTTGCTACTTCCAGAGTGAACAGCTGCATTTCATTTCTTGTGGTTTGTTTGTTTGTTTATCATGTATACAATATTCTGTCTGTGTGCATGTCTGCAGGCCAGAAAAGGGCACCAGACCTCTTTACAGATGGTTGTGAGCCACCATGTGGTTGCTGGGAATTGAACTCAGGACCTTTGGACCTGTGCTGTTGTAAATGTGCTCCTAGGTCTGTGTTTTGTTGCCAGTTTTTACTGAACTTTGGAATTCTTGACTCGTTCTTGCATTTGTTCTGGAAAGTTGACTGTTACCTCTTCAGATACAGCCTTGACCTCTGTTCTCTTCTCCTGGTGTGTCTTCAGGAACGCTGTGAGGCTGTCTTGTTCTGTGTTCTGCGCTGTCTGATCACTTTCACGTGTTCCCAATTATCTCTTAGTGACTTTTGTTGCGGGCAGTTTCTTTTGGTCCATATTCTAGTTTGTTAATTTTCTCTCCAGCTTAATCAGATCATGCTTTTAAACCTATGTATTTAACTGTGCTTTGTTTTTAATTGTATTTCTTAGATGCTCTCTTTGCCAAATCTTCAAGACTTCTCAACTAAACTTCTGTACCCTGCAACCACATACAAGCGTGCCCTTCACTTCCTAAGTATGCCAAACATGGTTATTCTATCCAGTATCTAATAATTATAATACCCAAAGACTTTCATAGTCTGTTGGGGTCATTTGTTATGTCTGTGAGCTCTAATTGCTGATAACTTGCTTCCTAGTCTGCATACTCAGCTTTAAGATGCTCATTAATCTTCAGGAATTTGTGAGGATTGTCTTTACATTACATGTATTTATTCTTGTTTATATGCGTGCATGCACGATACAAATGGTATGGATATGGGGGTCAGGGGACTGTTTGTAAGTCAGCTCTCTCCTTCCACCATAGGGGTCCCAAGGATGAGACTCAAGATATCAGGCTTGGCAGCAAACATCTTTGCCTGCTGAGTCATCTTGCCTGCTGGAATTCATTAAAGTCTATATAAAAGTGCACTCTTACAAAAAGCTACTCTAGCATTGATCTAAACAAGCAAAAGAAAAAAAGATAAAGCATCAGATTGCCAGTGGATACTAATGAGAGAAAGACGCTTAATTGTGTTAGCAAAAATAACAAAACCCAAAAATCTCTAAGAATAACTCAAGAATCATGAAGGTGGTATAATAAGAATCATGTTAAAGATTTCTCTAGGAAGATTTAAAAGTTGTTGAATAACAACAATAAAACATATGTTGAGTGGCAGATTTAATTTTATTGAGCTGACTCCTTGAATCGTTGTGGAAGAGGGGGATTATTTAATAAATGGGGCTGAAATGCAAGGAGGCATTGAGGGAGTGGCTACATATATCACACTTTTCACCAAAATAATTCAAATATCGATCAAAGTCAGAATCACCAGAAGAAACAAATTGATTTCTCCCTCGGAATGGAGACATCAACACGCAGGTGAAAGGCAAACCCAACAGTGATGAATTTGACAACATAAAAATAGAGAAAAATTTTTCTGCCTGGCAAAATTACTTTAAGCAAAGTAAAAAGACAAATGATTATGTGTGAAAAAAAGGTATTTGCAATTTATATCAGAGTCAGGAGCCTAGCTTCCATACGGGAGAATGATCTTGCAAATGCCAAAGAAAAATGATACAAGCAAAAGGAAATGAGCAAAGGTATTTAACACACAGTTCCCCAAAATACTGATGACACCAAACATGAGAATGAGCGGCCAGTCCTACTGGTAGTAAGAGATCTAAATAAAGCCACGCTGAAATAACACATTGACCCCATTAGATAGACAAATGTAAACAAATAGGAACTGTTAGCAATAGTAGAAAGAGGCTCATCCTGAATTGCTAGTGGGAGTGCAAATTGGTACAGCACCTTTAGCTGGCAGGTCAGCAATAGCTATTCTATTCTGCAAACATTCTCACTGATGCAGACATTCCAACTTTAGGGATTTAGCCCATAGATAAACCCACACATCCATGAAATGATGAATATACATCTTTATTCTTTGTACCTACCACGCGTGGCTGTTGTTTCCCAGAGACTGATGATCTAAGAGACTTGGTCTTCAGTACGGTGTGTGAGAGCTGGTGCAACAAGAGATGGGTGGGTGGGTGCTAAGTAGGAGGTAGCTAGATTTTGTTAGGGGTGTTGCTGCCAGAAAGGATTAAAATAGTTCTCATGGGACCCTGAATTAGATTTCATGAAAGGCAGTTATCAGAAACATGAGATTGAGGCTGCAGAGATATTTCCGTCAATGAAGTGCCTGGGTGGCAAACATAAGAGTCTGAGTTCGATCCCCAGAAAAGTAAAATAGTTGGCATAGCTAATTCTAGAGCCAGGGATGCAAAGTCAAGCTTATCCCTGGGGCTTGCTAGCTAGCCAGACATGTCAGCTACCTGTTCAGTGAACAGCCAACCAGTGAGATAGTCTATTCACAAAAAAGCAAAGCAAAAAAAAAAATACAAAACAACAAGGTACACAGCTCCCAAAAAGCCCATGTGAGTGGTACTCGCTGTGCTCAGCATCACGCATCTTTATCTTCACAGTGGACAGGAATCCGGGCCATGCAGAGGCCGTTGGCTTTCCAAAACATTCTACTCTGTATGGACGTATTTCTGCCTCCTTCCCTTGAGACATAGTCTTTGAGTTTTAGCTGCACTTTCTGTCTCTCCCCAATGGGAAGCTTTGCCGGAACTCTTGGAAGGTATTGAGCGCGTGCCCACGTTCTTTGTGTAACGCTATGTGATTGGGGGAAATATTTCCTTGTATGTGCTGCAAGCAAAAACACATGGAACTTGAGCAGTGTCCAATCATGCAGCAGTGTGCTTAGCCGTAATATGAGCAAGGAGGTTGTTTTAGGAGTAAGGACGAGAAGCCGAGGTCACTGAGGTCCCCACTTCCTTACTTTAAGCTTGTTCTTTCTTCCCCTTCTTTGATTTCCACTCTGGCCTGAGGCTGAATGAACAGAGTTCTGGCCCGTGGACCGTCTATGCCACTTAGCACGTATGAACAAAAAGATAACTAAAGCTGAATGCGGTGACGCCGGTGTATAATCCCAGCATTCAGAAGGTGGAGGCAGGAGGATTGGGAATTTGAAGCTAGGCCGGAACGAAGGGAGGAAAGAGAGAGGGAATAGAGAGAGAACCGAAAGCTAATAGTAGAGGTGGGGGGTGGCATAAATCTAAACCCTGTGTGGAGGTTTTCAGGTGAAGTTTTTATTTACAAATTATAAACATTTATCAAACTGCCTCTTTCTGCCCTCAATATGTGGCTGGTGGGCATCAGGGCTTCATATGTGTAGATATTTATGCAAATAGCTGACATGTGTTCACACGGCACACACCTACAGCAGTGATTCAACGACAAACTCTGTGTTAACACAGTTTCTCGTCCTCGGGGCTAACAGCCAAAAACTATTAATCCTCACCATGGGAACAATTTTTAAAACTCATTAATTATGCATACAATTTACATCTTTCTTTTTTATTTCGAGGCCTGATTGAAATCTATTAATAACCAAAATGCGCCAGCATTTTCAAGTGTCTCTAGCTCTTAGGAGCCTGGCCTTCAAAGAGCACGAAGCTCACTCAACCCTGATTTCTAGGGGGCTGGCCGAGGGAGAAAGGCTTTATTCAATAAGGAAATTGTCTTTGAAGAAATAGTTGAAGCTCGAGAAATAAATTTAATGCCTGCTGAGAACTCTGTCTTCTTCTCTTCAATTTGATTTGTGCTTTTATCAAAGTAAAACAAAGATTTTTGAAAGCCCCCCCCCCCCCCGAAAGACACCAAATCTTGGCTTTCACAAACCAGTTCCTTCCGCCACACTCTTCCGCCTCCTCTCAGGTAATTCTCTCCGCTCTGAATTTACAACTGTGTCTAAACAGCTCACTTACAGTTTTTATTCTATTTTTTTCAATTTTAGGAATTTCTTATGGATGTTAAAATAAAGACGGATTTGCCTCTTTCTTTAAAGTCTCTCAACCCTTTTTCTCATTCCGGGTTTTTTTCCTTGGTTAGAACTTCCTGCATGAGGTTGAAAGATTTTGCTCTGTTCTTGATCTTAGGGGAAAGCAAGTACTCTTTCACCATGGACTATGATGTTAATTGGTGCTTTGTGGATTCCTTTCAAGAGGTTGGGAGACTTCCCGTCGATTGCTGGCTTCCTGACTTGTGTTGGTGTGATTGTTTTAAGTTGGCAAAGGATATTGAATTTTGTCTGTTTTTTTTTTCCCTGTATCTTTTGAGATGAGCATGCGGTTTCCTTGTTTTCGACTGTTGATGTGGTGAGCTGCATTGATTAATTTTTCTAATGGCAAGCCAATTATCAGGTCATGATGAATGGATCTTTTAGAGTCTTCTGGGTTTGAACTGCTAGTAGTATGGAGGCATTTCTGGGTTAATGTTTGTATGCTGTTAGTCCGTGGTTGCCGTGAAATGTCTTGGCCAGATTGAGGCACTCGGCTCTCACTGGTGTGTGTCACAGACTCTGTTTAGAAATAGTTTTGTCTCCTCCCATTGCTTCATGAGTCTCTCTGAGATTGGTAGAATTCCTTCTCAAAACTATGGCTTGAATTCACCATTTAGTCAAGAGTTCTTCTGGGGGGTATGTAATTCTAAGTCTAATTTCTGCAATGTTTATTAGATGCCTTACAGATTTATTTATCGTCTAATGCCTATTTTGGGGGAGGTATGCTTTTTGAGAATTTTTAATTTTCCATTTATTCAATTTATTATATAAGATTGTTCTATATATCTCCCTCTGCCCTTTAAATATCCATGGGAACTTCTGTGGTTCCTCATCTGCATGCCCGATATGGGTGTTTTTGTTTTGTTTTGGTTTTTTCCTTTAGTTTATCTAATTAAGAATTTTCTTTAACTTTTAAAAGATGTGAATTATTGGTTTTTCTTAGGGTTTGTTGGCTTTTAAATCTCATCAATTTTTGCCTATTTTTACTATTTATTTCTGATTACTTTGGATTTAATTTGATCTTGTTCTAGCCTCTTAAATCGAGAACATAGAACATGAAGTTTACATTTTTCTAATATGAGCACTTAAAGCTATGCATTTCATTCTAAGTATTGTTTTAGGTAGACCTCACAAATGCCTATATTACAAAATAATTTCTGAGTATCTCTGGCCCAAATATAATATGGAAATGTATTATCAATTCCAAATAACAGATTTATCCTGTTTATCCTGGACACTTTTCATTGTTGGTTTTTTGACTTCATCTATTCTAGTCAGAGATCATACTCTGTGTGAGTTGAATAGTTGAATCTTTTACAGTTTCTGAAAACTGTTTCACGGCTCCAAATATGGCCTGGGAAGAAGTTGTGTGTGTGTCGGAACTGTGTGTTCTGTTGAATGGGGCCCAGGTCAAGAGAGCACACACTGCTTCGCGTCTTCTCCGTACTCAACATTTTTGACCTACTTGTTTTATTGCTGTTTTTGTTTTTTTTTAAGTTTCATTTTATTTTTAATTCTGTGTGTGCATGTGCGTCTGTGCGTGTGTCTGTGCGTGTGAGTGCAGGGGCCTGCAGAGGCCAGCATCCTCAGATCCATCCCTCTGGAGTGAGTCACCTGGTAGCGGTGCTGGGAACTGAACTCGGGACCTCTGCAAGAGCAATGTGTGCTCTACACCGCCGAGCTATCTATACAGCCCCTACCGTCCTGCCTGTCACTTTTGAGAGATGAATGACAAAGTCTCTGACTCTACGTTCAGTCTGTCTATTCTCTGTGGCTATGCAAGCTGTGGGATTGAGCACATGAACACTTAGGAATGATTTGCCCCCCCACTCTGGTGAGTTTTTCCTTTCACCATTATAAAATGGCTTTCTCTTTTCCTGGGTGATGGTCTCTGCTCTGAAGTAAGTCTCGTCTGGTATCACGGTGACCACCCCAGCTTTGTTCTGATTTCTGTTAACATGGCGTCATTCTCTTCCAGGCTTCAACTTTCAGCTTCTGGGTAACTGGTTTGAAAACTGACTTTGAACCTCCCATACACAGCCCTGGGCAGCTGCTCTCTTGCCTTGTGGGAAAGCTCAGTGCCTCAGGGGACACTTTCTCCCCATGGTTTTTATTCTTCTTGCCACTGGGAGCCTCAGGACTGTTGTGGTAGCCTACTCATGACCATTTGGGTTGCGGGTTCCCCCTCCAGTCTACGGTGGGTCACCTCTGTTTCATATTGTTAGGAAGGTAAGCAGGCAGAAGTAGCTTCCCTCTTAGAAAGGGCCACTGCTTTCTGGGTGTAGTTCATCCAGGTTTCCCTGGAACCTCGGATCGCTAAGGTGTTCAGTAAAGCTGTGGTTTTGTAGCGCATCCATCACGGCTTCTTACCCGGCCGATGCGGCGATCTCCCTTGCCACTGTAATCGGAAGTCAAAACGAGAAGAAGGAAACTAAATTCTGCTTCCTATTCTCCTTGCAAATCCTCACTCATCCCAGCTTGCATCTATACCTCCTTCTGTCTTTCCTAATCAGGCAGGAATATCAAATTGTATTTTATTCGATAGATATGAATATTCACATCACGTGAACTGCGTAACTATTGCTCATTTCTATGCCACAGTTCCGCCCTCTTAGGCCTCTGTGCTTCTTCGGGACTTATGATTAGAGAGAAGAATACAGATTCGCAATCAAGAGCTCAGCACCCCTCATTTTTCTGAATCTCCCCTTTGTGCTCAGAAACGTCATGGAGCCTGCATTTTCTCCCAGAGCCCTCGGCGCTGCACTGTTTGGGAATGATTGTTCTGGGTCCCTGGCGAAGCTGACAAGCTGATCTTCCGTTCACTTCTCCCACGCTGAATCTTTTGTTGCCTCAAGGCTTTGTCTTCTTTCTTCCTGGTCCATGCTCTTGTTCGGTGCCACATATCCACAGCAGCTTCCCGAGAAACAATGTGTGAGAGCTAAAAATTGAAGTCCTTGTATATTTGAGGGAAAAATGTTCTTGGTTGATAGCTCAGCCCAGAATTCTCATTTGGAATTCATCATCCCTCTGCAGTTCGAAGGAATTTCTCCTTGGCTTTCTAGAATGGCTGGAAATGTTACCACAGAAAGGCACTTCCAGGCCAGCCTGGGGTTTTCTTTTTCTCCCCCTCTTGAATTATTTATTTATTATTTATTTGTCTATTTCTTTATTATTTATTTTGTGTGCCCTTATTACCTGAACATTCTTGAAGTTTCCTGATAAAAACGCTTTGGTGAGACTTTTCATGAGCATTTAATCTGAAGATCCATACTTTTGTGTTCTGGAAGGTTTTTCTTTTCTCCTTTTGTTTTCACACGTTTCTCTTTTGATTCCTGTTGTTCCTTCATCTGTGATGTGGCTTTGGTGGAGAGAGAAGCTCTCCCCTGTAGGAGTTCCTTCTGCCTCTGTGCCCTTCTTCCTGAGGGGGTGCGCCAGTTTTTGTCTTCCCAACACGTCCTCTCGCCCCCTCTCCTCTCTCCCCACTTTGATTTTTATTCTGAAAAGACATGGTCCTGTCAAGGATGTTTTCTTATCTGATAGATCCAGGATGTTTTTGTCTTTCAGAAGTACTTTAGAGACTTTGAAGTTAATTTTTCAATCTGATCTTTTGTCTTTTAAAACTGCTTAAGCTTGTTCTAAATTACGTATTTCTAGTTGCGTCTGTGGTCTCCCTGAGGTAAGAGGTTTCCTCAAATGCTGGGTCTATTTCTAGATACTCATTGCAAGAGGGAATAAAGATACTATATTAATAAGTAGCTATAAATCTAATAATATAGGCACAATAATATTTTTATTTATGCTAAAAAATCAAAGACCTACATAAATGGATATAAAAGAGATTTGGGGCAGTTGCTGTTGACATTTCAGCAAGGTTTCTTCATGAATAAATACAGTTATTCTAATTGTGTATAGAAGGGAGTGAACCAGAGCCTGGCTTTGGTAAAGAAGAGCCAGGCGAGATGAATTAACCTAGTTGATTCACGATTCGTTATCACTTAAATAACCGAAGCTCTATCGCGGTGCTGGTGGGAAGATATACTACATAAAGCCATAGGACCAAATAGTGGATTTGGAACTAGATGGTACACAAAAGTTCCTCTGGCATTTAATCTTCACTTTCAATGCCACTGGGTTTAGAATTTCCAGGAGGTTGATGAGACACACCCTGGTCTGCCTGTGCTTACTTTCCCAAGGAGAGTTATCTGATGTGGAGAAGACCCACACTGCACGGTGAGCTGGAGCCTAGATAAAGGGGAAGGAAGAAGGGAGGAAGGGAGAGAAGGAGGGAGGGAGGGAGGGAGGGAGGGAGAAAAAGTCAGTGCTGAACTAGTATGTTCTTTCTAGAAGCTCCCTGCCCGCCGTGAGGTAAGCTCCAAAGCCAGCCTCCACCCCCACAGCAAACTGGTGCTTTTTCAGCTAATACCACACGCCACTGATTTTTGGCAAACAAGTAGCCCTAGTTCAATGGCCTTTTTCAGAAAACTGTGCTGGAACAATTGAATCGTGCAGGCAAGCCAACCAAGCAGCCATTCAGATAGCAAGCAAACAAACAAAAACCTCAAAATGGATCAGGCTTAATTCAAAATGCGAAACTATGGAACTTTTGAGTCAGGCATTGTGAGGACTCTGGTGTTGGGGGCACGGCAACCAGAGGGTTATGAGTTCGAAGCTATGAGGTAAGTCAAAACGAGAAGTCACTGTGGCAGCAGGATTAAAATAAAAGGGGGCGAAGGGGCTGGGAGATGGCTCCCTTGGTAAAAAGCCTGTTATGCAAGCAAGGGGACCTGAGTCCAAATGTACAGCCCCCACAAAAAAGCTGAGCATGGCAGCACACATCTCTAATTCCAGTCCTGGAGAAGCGGAGACAGGAGGATCCCTGAAAATCCCCGGCCAGCCACTCTAGCCAGCAAGTTCCAGGTTCAGCGAGAAAGCCTGTCTCAAGAAAGTGGAAAGGACTTGAGGAAGACATCCAGTATCAACCTCTGGCTTCCACACGTGCGTGTACAGATGTGAATATGCCCCGCCCCCGTGTACCGTAATGATGACACCAGATGCTGATGAGAGACACGTATTGCTGGAGAATGAAAGACAGTGGCTTCTTTAAAAACGCTAAGCATACAGCTACACTATTTACCCAGCCGGTGTCCTAGGTATTTATCCTAGGAAAGCAAAAATTTACATTTACAAAGCCCCTGCATACTGATGCGTGTATTTTCATAACTATTTCCCCAACTGGAAACAGTTCAGATATCCTCCAGTGGTCACAAAAAAAATAATCTGTGGTACATCTCTGCCAAGGAATATTATTCCGAAACAAAAATGAACGAAGTATCGATGCATTCAACAGTCCTCAGAGAGTCATGTTTTGTAGGGAAAGTGGCAACGCGCATGGTTCTATACCACGTATTACATATATGTAAAACACCCTTGCAGAGATAACTGTAGAGATAAAGAGCAGTGGTTTCCAGGGACGGAGGAAAGGGCAGGGAGGTTAGGCGTGCAGCCGTGAAGGGCAAGATGAGGAGGCTCGCAGCGAAGCTGGCGGTCTTGTCTTGGTGGAGGCGCTGTCCCACCCTGGTGTGAAATGTTGCAGTTGTCTGGCAGGATACCCTACTGGAGGAGCTTGATGCGGAGAGCCCTCTGTGTTAGCTCTGGCAATTGCCCGCGCATCGCATGTAAAAAGAAAATGTTAGATTGGAGAGAAATGGGAAGAAAGCAACACCGAGGAAAGACATTTGTAAAATCCAGACAGTGTGTAAAGTTCACAGTTTCCACGAAGTCTTACCTTTAGGGCAATCATCTCTCAAATCACCATATCTTGTTCTTCAAATCCTCGTGTGCTGAAGAAGGTGCCGGGGTTTCCGCTCTCAGTTTGAACGATTGTGATGCTAGTGTGTTAGCATGTCCACACAGCATGCTAGGCACTCGACTCTAGTGTGTTAGCATGTCCACACAGCAGGCTAGGCAGTCAACTATAGTGTGTTAGCATGTCCACACAGCAGGCTAGGCACTCGACTCTAGTGTGTTAGCATGTTCACACAGCAGGCTAGGCACTCGACTCTAGTGTGTTAGCATGTCCACACAGCAGGCTAGGCAGTCAACTATAGTGTGTTAGCATGTCCACACAGCAGGCTAGGCACTCGACTCTAGTGTGTTAGCATGTCCACACAGCAGGCTAGCGATTGTCCCTGCTCCAAGAACTCTTCCTACCCTCAGGCATGTTTCAGTCTAGGCTATCTCAAGGTGCACAGTCAAAGCCAACTTTCCATCCATTCTTTGTCCGATCTGTCTTCCCGAGAAGCCCTAGACCTCACAGATTAGTTGGTACCTGCTGCCCATAGCATGGCCCTGGAGATCAGTTGACTCCAGACTTTTCATTGTTTTATTTTGAAACACAGTCTCCTGTGTATCTCCGGCTAGCCCAGGCTAGCCTAGGACACATTACGTAGCCTCGATCTGACCTTGAAATCATAGTCCTCCTGCCTTTGCTTCCTGAACACTGGAATTTCAAGTGTGTGCCACCAGACTCAGCTTCTGCAAGGTTACACCCCCGCCCCAGCAGTGACACAATTTTGACATTGCTTCCCCAATAGACAAGCGGCACAGTAACAACAGTATTAACAGTGGCGATTTAAAGTCAAGGAAAGCATATAGGAAGCAAAGACCTTAATAGGCTTTTCCTCCTCGACTACAGACCATTCTGTGTGGTTTATAGACTACAGAGAATACAGACCCTGGGAGGCTATGGCTGTAACTGTTGGGATTCAGGCATTATGGTAGCCTGCCTATCATCTGGCAGGATGCACCCAGGCAGTAACCTGGCCAACCCAGGGTCCTAACACAGGTACAAAAGGTCCCTTTAAGAGACAAGCCCCACCTACTCCCGTTCTCTTCCTTTTCTGCCTTATGTCTGAGGAAGCAGTTCTTCTGTCTCTGTTTCTCCTTTCTCTCTCTCTCCCCTTAGGTTCCCCCCCCACTCACCTTCCCCCCCCCTCCCTTTTATCCTCATCTCAATAAACTCCACACTCAAGCTCTGTCTGCATGGTGTATTTGTCTTCTGCGCGTGGTCCTCACCTGCCATGGGGAAGTGCCAAGGTCTCATTACAGGCCACAGCAGGTGCCATGGATATTGGTGACTGTTGGCCTTTATCCCCTGCTGTTCCCACCTTCAGGGTTGTGAGCCCAGCCTTTGGTTTCTCGAGCTATGTAGCCCCAGCTGTCCTAGAACTTGCTCTGTAAAGCAGGTAGGATTCCAAATGCCTGCCTCTGCCTCCTTGAGTGCTGGGATTAAAGGTATGAACCTCCACCCCTAGTCTTAAGATACCCCATCGCCGTCTGTATCAGACACTTCTTTGTCAAATAGTCATTGTGTGTGCACATATCTGGGAGAACTGTGGAGTCTGAGAGCATGAATACAAACAAGCATTTACTAAGAATGAGGTGGTGAATTTACAGGGTTTTTTTTTTTTTTTCCACAACAGGACTGGCTTCCAGATGGTTCAGTCTCTCTCTCAGACAGGAATATTGATTGGGGTGGCATGGTGGGTATCTTAACTTAACCCCCTAGGTTAAGATCTCTGTATTGAGTCAGAGAGAGAGAGAGAGGGAGAGAGAGAGAGAGAGAGAGAGAGAGAACTAAGAGACAACTAAGGGAGGCTTAGTTCCGAAAGTACTAAATACTCTCGACTCTAGCTACTAGCACCCCCTCAAGTGTTCCCCTCAAGTGTTCATTGTTAGGGTTTTGCGTATTTGTATTTCGTATACATTTTCCAGAGCTCAATACACTCCTCTGTCGTAGTTCTTAAAGCATTCGCCAGCTGAAAGAGCAGCCACCATATCTCGTTTACCTAATAGTTTGGATGTCATTTGTGCGTGTGTTGAATATTTCATGCTTTGCCCTCTGTGCTCGTTCTTTTATGACTCATTCGTTCCGATGCTTTGCTCAGCTGTCGATTTTGGTCTTGAAGTTTTTCTCGGTGATTTTTACTGGTTGAGATTTTAGATAATGAAGGTGTGTGTGTGTGTGTGTGTTTAACCAGTTGAGAGGTACTCCTCATTAAATAGCTTTTCTGCTGTGCTTGGGGGATGGGTGGGTTAAGTCAGGCATTTAGACTCAAATCTTCCTGACGAAAGGAAAGAGCAGGTATTTATTGCAAAGCTGCTAAACAAGGGGGATTTTTCATTCTCCCCAGCTCTAAGGGAGAGTCTGTTCATCGCCCCACCCCCACCACGATGGCACCTTCTCTTGGTGCACCCAGTTGTTCTCAGCAATAACAGGGCACCTCTGCTGAGGAGGAACCCAGCGCTGGAAGCCAAAGTACTTCCATTGAGACAGCACAAACCATGTCGCCATCTGATTCAGACAAAGACACTGGTGTTTGTTTTGTTTTGATTGAAAAGTCGATAACATCAGTGGTATGTTCAGCGACTCTCTGTGATGTGGGTGGCATGCTCCATTGTCTCTACAGATTACACTAGGTTGGTTCTGAATTGTAATCCCACACTGTGGTTCCCTTGTGGAAGACACAGACATTGAGTGAGCCACAGCCAGCATTCCAGAAAGCTCCATTCGAACTGGTCTCCTCTTTGCTTTCGTTCATGCCTCTGGGTGGTAGGAAGGGGATGAATGACCTGAAACTCAGATGGGAAGCGGGGTGCTGACTTTGCTGGGGAGCAGGTGACCCCACCCTGAGCAGAGAACAGAACGGCCGTTTCAGGGCTTATTGCCCCAGGGTGCAACATGTGAGCACCCACCTCGGAGAGGAGGGGACCTGCTTCAAATGACTGTCAGTGTGTGGGACGAGGGCCCATGTCCCCTCACAGTAGGCCACTTCTCAAATCTGTTGTTTAGCTCCGCCATTTTCTCCTCAGACCCCTGCCATGAACTGAAATGAGAACATCAACCTTTTGAGCCAGCAAGGTCCATAGAAATGTCTCAGTGCTTACTAATCAATGAAGACCCTGCCCCATGTTTCAAAACCGGAGAGATCCAGGCCTGTTCTAACTAAGCCCTGTATCAGCTGTGAGTCTTAAGAAACTCCCTAGTTGAGGCTGGAGAGATGGCTCAGTGGTTAAGAGCATTGCCTGCTCTTCCAAAGGTCCTGAGTTCAATTCCCAGCAACCACATGGTGGCTCACAACCACCTTAATGAGGTCTGGTGCCCTCTTCTGGCCTGGAGGCATACACACAAACTGAATATTGTATACATAATAAGTAAATAAATAAATATTTTTTTTAAAAAAAAAAGAAAAGAAACTCCCTACTTCTCAGTCTCCTTTTCTGTAAGATGCAGTTGATGACAACACCTCCGTGTGCTCCAATGCTTTTAGGGTTCCCAGCTCTGCATCCTGTCCAGGTCAGGCATGAGCTAATTCTTCAGGAGAGGGAAATGCAGACCCAAAGAAGTCACTCTGGCTGAAGTGTAGCCAGGCTGTCTGCAGTCTCCGGATGGCGAGACTGCCCCTTTCTACCTCTTACGTCATCTCCTGGTCATGATGCCACATGATGTCATTCCCTTCCAATGCGGTGTCAGAGAGCTTTGTTGTTGCTTTTCAAGTTACAGCAGGAGCTGGAGTTCTGACTTGGGTGAAGTGTTGCTGTGTGACCATAGGGGCAGAGCTCAGATCTCCAGCACCCACAGAAATGAACAGACAAAACCCGGATTCCACAGCGTGCCCCTGCTTTCTCTGCCCTCCTGTGGTGAGGATGCATGATGGACACAGGAGGATCTCCGGAGAATCTACGGCCAGCTAGAGTGCCTGTAGGACAGGAAATCCCGCCTCAAACAAGATGGAAGGTGAGGCTGCCCTCTGACCACTAGGAGTGTGCCTGTGCATACACACATAACACACACACACACCACATACACCACACATATCACATACACCACACACATTCACACCACACTCATATCACACACATCACATACACCACACACATACACATATACCACATACACCACACATATCACATACACCACACACACAACACACATGTACACACCCCAAATAACCACATACAACAAATATATTACATATACCACACACAAACACCACATACACACACCACAGACAGTACACACACCACAACACACACATACACAGAGACCACATACACACAAACAGCATATACCACACAAACATACACCACACACACACACACACTACTTATACTACACACACCACACATATACAACACACAATACATATCCCCCATATACCACATACACTGATATACACATACCACACACAATACTCATACCACAGATACACCACACATACATACACACACACACACACACACACACACACACACAAACGCACATCTAAAAAATTTCGGTAACTCCAGAGATGTATAGAAACCATTACAGCCCATGTCAGCAATCAAGTTTTATGAGATATGAGCTACAGTGACATCTATCTAGTCTGAAAACGGACACCACTGGCAACTGGAAACGATATCTGTAAAGGAAGACATACACATACAAGGACTGAAGATCTTCCTTCTTAGCCCGTGGGCTGGACCATCTATTCCACATCTCCATATGTTTGTGTGATGGAGGATTAGGGCCAGTGACTGTCGCCTTTCTGGGATTAGTCCTGAGGAAGATGGTCCCTGACAGTAAATACTGACACACGCTTGAATTGGATCTCTTAACTCTAAACTGAATTGAAAACAAAATTTAACAACCAATACCCAGGGCTTCATGGTAGCGCACCCACAGTCAGCCAACATGTCCACAGCAGTGAGCAAATCTGCTGCTACAATCAAGTGTTTCTTGCACATACGATAGCCTTCGCGGTCTCCTCTCCGAAGCTGGGCTCAGTAGCAGCTATTTCTAAAAGGAAATCCCTATTTCTATTGTTATTACTGCCGTATTTATTGCTAGTTAGTCTTTGACATTTAAGGGGAAGAGTGCCCCCTAGTGGAAGCAAATCCAATCCAATGGTGGCAAGCCAGGTCCCACAATGAAAAGCTTGAATTTCTGTTTGGGAGACCTCTATCACTCTCTACCCAAAGACAAACATGGTTTAAACACCTATCAGGAGATGGGTGCTTTATTAGAAACAAACAAACAAATAAATAAAAAGAAAGTAGATGCTGTGCTACCATAGGGGTAAGAGATTAAGGGAAAGAAGGTGGTAGAGACAGGCCTAGACAGAGGGAGATGAATGGTGTCCTGGTTAGTTTGTGGACTCGATGCAAGCTAGAGTTATTCAGGAAGAGGAACCTCGACTGAGAAAAGGGCTCCTTCAGACTGTCTGTAGGCAAGTCTGTAGTGTGTGCTCCCGATTTATGATTGCTGTGGGAAGGCCCAGCTCACTAAGGGTTGCCCTAGGATGTCTAAGACAGCAGGCTGCTAAGCAAACCATGAGGAGAGAAAGCCAGTAAGGAATCTTCTCCCTCCCCACCCCCCTTGTCTCTGCCTCAGTTCCTGCCTCCAGGTTCCTGCCTTGAGTTCTTGCCCTGGTTTTGCTCAGTGAAGGAGTATACAATGTAATGTGGAATAAACCTTTTCCTCCCCAAGCTGGTCTCTCTTGGGCATGGTCTTTATCACAGAAATAGAAAGCAAGCCAGGTCAGTTATTAGTATATTTCTGCCTCTCTCTCTCTCATATATGTGTGTATATGTGTGTGTGCTATATACAAAAAGTCAAAGGTCAGCAGCAGTTCGCAATTGCTCCCCACTTTATTTGGGGGGACAGGGTTTTTCACTGAACCCCGCGTTCACTGCCTCAGCTAGGCTGGCTGACTGTAAGAGGTCCTCTCATCTCCCCATCAACCGCTGGAGTCATGGACACCCCCAGGGCACACGGCTTCTGCCTGGGCACCGGGGACCCAGAAGCAGCTTCCCATGCTCGTACAGGGGGCGCTTTCCTGTCACCCCGCAGCCCCCCCTTTTGTTTCACTTGGTCCTTGAGAGATGCTGAAGGCACGAGGAAATGCCTTGTTTTAGACTTTTGCCCACCAGAGGTACCGTTTTAAGTGGCTGTGATGAGCTTACGTCCTCTTAACCAGGAAGCGAACTACCCCAGCCTGGCGCGGATCTGCTGAACACCCACGTCCTCATTCTCACTCCTAAGGCAGGGGTGGGGGTTACCCGAGGCCCCACGAGGGCGGTAAAGAGAGTGGGAATCCGGTGGGAGCCGGGGAGGCGTTGGCCAACCGCGGAAACACAGAGGCGGGCCCCGCAGCTTCATTCTGAGTGATGTTTGTCTGCATTCACAGAGATCGTAGGTCGAAACCAGCTGCAATGCCATTCAGGATGGAGAATGGCACTCTTAGTAGTCAGGTGTTTATTGCGATCTGTTTTCTGAAACCTAACAGCATCATCAAACTCATAGCTTTATTTCCAACATGGGGTTGAGTTTTTTTTTTAATTAAATGATTTTAAGGACAAATGTTAATAAAAATGCATGGATGAGACAGTTGTCAAGAGTCATGGCTGCTCCAAGATCACTTAACATTTACTTAGAAAGCACGCCTGGATGGGGGGTGGCTGCTTTGCAGACAGAACTTTTCTCTGCTTTCTTGGAAACTCACAGATGAATCTCCTCTTGCGACTATTGTTTTCTGGCTGGCTTCTGCATCCAGTTAGCCCTGCTTGTGCCTTTCCCTGGCAGGTTCCTGGGGCTCCAAATCAATTAGCACGTGAAGATGCAGAACTGCCCTCCTCTGTCCAATTTAGCATATTCCAAAGTGGTGTCCGGTTAAGGAGGATCCTCTAGATTGTCCCCCTGCAGCATCCCACAAGAGATGGCTTCTGAATCAGGCTTTCTTCTGGGCACTTCTCTCCTTCTGTCTCAGTGATGTATGCCCCAAAACCCTTGGGAGATGGATGTCCACTCCCAGGAGACAATGACGATTTTTGCCATTGGGGTTGTCTTTTTATTGGGTGGATGTTGGGACCAATTGGAGTCCTGGCCTTCAGCTACTCTTCCCTGCTAGAGCCTTCTGATTGAAGTTACTAAAAGCTGTGCCTTGCTTAGAGGATCAGAGGTTGGGATTTTCACCTGTTGGCCATCGACTGCTGGATATGTAAGCCTCCATGGCGCTATTAAAGAGGGGCTTTGTGCCAGTGATTGGAGGTCCGTGTGTCTGTCTTTCTGTCTGTGTGTTACCTCAACCTCCAGCCCCTTGCCCAAAGCTCACGAACTGGATTCTAGCACATAGAGCACAGATGGGGGGGTGCCTTGCGCAGCACGTGGAGTCCCCTAGAAGGCAATCTCCTACACCTGAAGTAATAAGGGCGGCGTGGCTGCGTCCCCAACACCCCAGCCGCCTGCCCGGCTAGCTTATGCCCCGAAATAATTACACGGACACTGTATTCCTCCAAACACTGCCTGGCCCATTCTCTTCTAGGCTAATTCTCACATATTAATTTAGCTCATTTCTAATCATCTGTGTGTAGCTCCCCAAGGTGCGCTTACCGGGGAGATTCTAGCCTATGTCCATCCTGGGTCAGAGCTTCATGCTGGGAGCGGGGCATGACGTCTCTGCTGAGGCGTCTGCTCCGGAGAGCAGAGCTGTGGAGTCTCTGAGCTCACTTCCTCTTCCTCCCAGCGTTCTGTTCTGTTTACTCCTCCCACCTATCCTCTAACCAATAAAATGGGCCAGGGCAGTTCCTTTATTAGCCAATGACCTTCCTCCATCATACACCAGTAGGCAGGATAGCAAAGAGTTACACTAAGAAATCCCTTGCAATCCTTTCTTCTCAGTTCCCTCCAGTGTATGCGTGGACCTGTATATGATGCAGAACAGTAGGGTTAAAGGTATCATCACTCAGCAAGATGATAGGGGTGGGAGGGAGGTATCTGTGGGATTTTTCCCCCCTTCAAATATTCTTGCAAAAATGCAGTATGATGCCTAATCTTGGTGTTGCTGCCCTTTGTACTGCTAGGTTTTTCTTCTTCAGTTACTGTTTTGGTTTTATTAGTTAGTTAATTGGTTAGTTAGTTAGTTATTCAGTCAAAGTCTTGTTATGTAGCCCACCTTAGTCTTGAACTTAGACTTCTATTGCTCCAGGCTCCCATATGATAGGATTATGGCCTAGCTTTTGCTATATATTATTGAGCTGTGTGTCTTAGTGTGCTGTTTAGGCAGGCCCCAAACTCTTAGGCTCAATCAAGCCTCCAGAGTAGCTGGGACTACAGACATGCTCACGGCATGAAGCACAGAGTGCCTGGGACTACAGACATGCTCACAGCATGAAGCACAGAGTGGCTGGGACTACAGACATGCTCACATGCTCATCTTCAGCCCCTCTGTTGTCAGACTGGCATTGTTCTATTTTAGTGCCAAGGTGAGCCCCTGATGTAACAACCAGTCAGATTCCAGTATACTGAAGTGACTGGCCACAGGGAGTAGCCAGAACAACAGTCCCAACACCTCGTTAGGAGGGACAAGATGCAATATTGAAGATGGATTCATTCATATTGCATTCATATAGGTGGGAGTGGAAGCTTTCATTTCTGTCTCTGCTGCGTCGGGAGGATCTCTGTGAACTTGAGGCCAGTTTGGTCTATGTAGTGAGTTCCAGGCCAGCCAAGGCAACATGGTTAAGACTTAAAAAAAAAAAAAAGTATATGAGACTTAATTGACAGTTAAAAACCCAAACACAATTTCTGTGTTTGATAACCCATGACAAGTGAGAATATGGGAACTAACATTTCCATGGCAGACATCAATAATCAATGACGGAGTTTATGTGCCGCTGTTCTGTTTTTCTTGATGTAGTGATCCAAGGGGTTCTTACTTATTCATCTCAGTGGGAACTAAAAATAGAACCTATTGTCACTCCAGAAGATTCATTCTTGCAAGTTTAAATTCATTAATTGCAGGACCGCAGAGGTGTAGAGGAAGAAAAAGAGGATATCGGAGACAGACTAATTATTATTATTGCCTACAGCAGGTGCTGTCTAGGGACTTACCTCTAAATGAATGTCATCTTGGGCTCACTGTGCAAAGGCAGCTTATTTGTCTGAGGACCGTCCCAGTCAGGCATTGGGAGAGGACCCAAATCCACAGGTCTCTGTGAGAAGTGAGACTGACCGCAGACTCAAGGGGCCACAAGGAGCCAAGCAGAGTTTTAGGGAGAGAGAGTTCCAAGCCTGAGGCCCCCTTGAGAATCTGTTTCCTTCAGAAGCTGCCTGACACGGGGATCCCGTAAGAAGGGCTCCACACTTACCTTAGGTATAGTCTGATTGCTTCCTTCAGCTTCATGTTCTTGAAAGTACACTGGGACTCGATGTGCAGATGTGGCCTGAATTTTACATTTGCTCACAAAATGAGTCTCTTTTTTTCCCCCAATGGAAGAGAAGGGAACAGATTCTTAAGGGGATTTCTTATCACCGCCGTCTACTGTATCACCAAACACAAATTCTCCACAAGAAAGGATGGTACCAGAAATAAAGGAGCATCCTGAGAGGATCACAAGGCTTCTCATGTCCTACATCTGGGGTCCACTCCATCACTGGCCAGTCTCCTAGATTCTGGACACCTCTTGCTCCAAATCTTGTTTCTTGGGCCTAAAGGCTCCCTGGCTTTCCTAACATTCATGTTCCTCGCGTGGAATGATGTAACCTTCCACACTTTAGTTCTGATTTTTAGGGTCCTTCCTAAAATTTTATTTGTTTATTTATTTAGTTCTTTTTAAAGAGAAATTGGAAAGGATCTCAGCCAAAGGTGTTCAGTAGACAAGATATTTAATAATGAGATCACAGCAGGACCAACCCTTGTCCCCAGCACTGCCTGAACCCCTTTTTCTTTAAAAAGCCTCATCTGGTTCATAAATGGACCCCATAATAAAACCTACATGAAACAAACTGGATGAACATACTAGACCAACCTCAGAGAGCTCACTTTATGGGCAAGTGCCCCACAGTTTGGAGACAGCAGAGGACATTCCCTCAGTCAGGTGTTACCTTTTCTAGATCCTTATCAACCAGGAACAAGCCGCTGTCTCTGTGCCAACCTTCCCGGGGAACAGCGAGAACAGTATCTACACCCCACCCCCCTAACTGTGCTATTTATGGAGGTACCCGTGAGGCAGTCAGATGGGAAGGAAGTCACGAAGGGATGTCTGAATCAGATGGTATTTCACCCACCATCACAGCCTGCATGACTTGGGCTCTCATCCCCAAGTCAAACAGTTCTCCAGGCTTGCTAAAAGCACCATGAAGTGGCCTGGTGTGGCTGGAGCACCAGGTTAGAGCTAGGGAGAGAGGTTGCATCATGGATACAGGGAAGACAGGTGGAAGAAAGGGAGGGAGGGCATCCTGTCCCCCAGACAGCCACAGACAATGGACTCAACAGATTTTCCTCTCAAGGTTAGGGGAGGGTGGAGGAATCTTACTTTGAACTTCAGCAGCCAAGGTCAGTCCCTCACCTGCCCTGCTCCTTTCTCCTCTATGATTCTCCACTTCCAGATTCCCCTGTCCAGTCACAGAGTCTCCTCCAAATGCCACGCAACCCAAGAAAGCCATTTCTGAAAGGACCATAGTGGAACCGAGGAGGACGGATTTGACATCTGGGTTCCTGTGTGCCACATAGCTGCAGGTATCTCTGTGTTGGCCATTCCTTATATGGCTTTATGCCCCTGGCTACCCAGACTGCACTGGGGATGTACTAATCTATTGATAAGGATCTTTTGATTTGATAGGCTTGCCCAGGATTAGAATGCAAGGAAGTGCTAACGCGGAGCCTCCCTTGAAGAATTCCCATAGATTATAACTCAGAACCTCGGTGACTGGGGCAGTGGAAAACCTACCCCAGAAGTCTGACTGGGAGCGGCAGCAGCAAGGACTCCAGGCTACTTGGGAAAGGGCTTGTTCCATTATGGTCACATTCTAATTTTAATTTTTAGATGGCCATTGGAGCTGATACCCCTCCATGTGATGTGGTTACCCTACACAGATTGAACCTTCTCGATGGTCTATGTACTTACTCCATTAAGACACAGTCCAAAGTGAGCCGGAGTACGTGGGAGGGGTCAGATGGAGGAAAAGGAAGGGGGGGGGATAATGTAATTATATTTAACTTAAGAAATAAAAGAAGAGGCAGTCCAGCTTTCTTTGGATTTTTTTGTTTTGATGTTTTTCTGTTTCTGGGTATTTCGTTTTGTTTTTATTTTGGTTGGAAAGTGTATTTGTTTTGTTTTTAAGGCAGGGTCTCTTGTCTCACTTTGTAGCCTAGGCTGGCCAACTAGCAACGACCCTGTTACTCCAGCCTCCTGAATGCCAGGGTTGCAGGTCTGAGTCACCACACCTGGCTTCTTTTGACTCTTACGTCATTAGAAACTTCTACTTTATCAGTGCTTAAAGTATTTGTATAACATACCTCTATTGTTATACAGCATATAGAATATACAACATCATTCCATGGAGGGGGGGGATGGTGGATATTTGTATATTAATAAATATACAAATTTATAATTTACATATTAATGAATATATAAATTTCTAGTACAATATTTTTATATTATAGGAAATGGAAGTTGTATTTGGTTGAGAATAATCTGGACTTATTTCCTTATAATTAATACTTATTTTGATTAAAGAAAAAATTTATTAACAAAGTCTTTCCACCCCTCCCATGCCATACTCAAGTTTCCAAGGACTGCAGGGAGGGTGTGCAATGTCCCCTCTGCTACGGCAGCTGCCTGATGCAGATAACTTTCAACCTTGGGACAGAAGGCAAGAGCCTGGTAGGACACAGGAACCCATTATGAAGACCCATAGCTAGAATGTCTGGGCCTTGCGTGGCAGGGCCAGGTGTGTGCCACACGGTAGGCCAGAGTCCTGTGAGGATGATGAGCTCACAGTTGGTGCTGAATGGCAGCAGGTGACCACTGACATCTAAATTGTAGTCACACGTGGGGACCTGGAACGGAAGGACAATTTTTCATTCAAATTTTTCCATGAATAAAGAGACAATGGTGATTATGTAGTCCCTGAAATGCCCATGGAAAGTGATGTCAGGCTCTGAGTAACTGTAAGAAGGAGGGCTGGATGGCAGCCAGAGCTTCCTACCGACAAAGAGCAGAGGTGGAGACGCCAAGAGGCCGTGAACTAATTGTCTATCCATACAAGAACCAATTAACAGTTCGCACTTAGAGATTTTACTATATGCCCTGCATTGCTTTGGGTCGAGGAGTAGAACATTCTACACTCAGACTAACCCCACAGGGTAGAAGATGCTGCCATTCCTACTCCAGACAGACAACCAAAGCAGAAGGATCCTGGAACGTCGCAGAGGACACCGTCTGATTTGTCTGCCATCACTTTTGGTTTGTGTCAGTTTGGGATTCTTGTCTTTTTGAGATAAGTATCACTATGCAGCTGTGGCCCCCAACTCATCATATAGAGCACAGCAGCCTCTGGTTTGCAGCAATTTTCCCGCATCTCCATTTCCAGTGCTGGGATCACAGGTGTGTACTGCCACTCCCAACAAGGGCACAGTCTTGACAGTGTTGCCCTCAGACTGGAAGCCATACCCGTAGCCTTTCCACTATCCAGAATACTCTAGGGCAGTGGTTCTCAACGTCCCTAATGCTGTGACCCTTTAATGCAGTTCCTCATGTTGTGGTGACCCCCTCCCCCCAACCATAGAATTATTTTTGTTGCTACTTCATAACTGTAACTTTGTTAGTGTTAAGAATTGTAATGTAAATGTTTGTGTTTTCTGATGGTCTTGCATAACCCCTGTGGAAGGGTCATTTGACACCCAGAGGGGTCGTGACCCACAGGTAGAGAACCACTGCTCTAGGGGATTTCCCCCAGTGATTCGCATTCATGGACTTTCCTAGGAACAGATATATCCATATTACCATTGTCAGATTCATCTCAATTTGGTTTAGCTTCCGTTACAGGAGCATGGATGAAAACAATAAAACTAGAAGGAGAAATGATCAGGATGGACACACAAGCAGAGAGGATGCTGGGTAACATCCTCAGTGCCAAACATGCAGGGCATAAGGTGGTACTGCCTTATAAAAACTTATGAAAACACTCTCCCCAAATCTAGTATGAACCCGAAATTCTCTCTCTGGGCTCCCATCTCTCTATGATCTTGGAATTATGGAAGCAAAGCCAACTCTACAGCCGTCTAGAGGAGAGCCGGCTCCCCACCTCTCACAGGAGACATCTCCATCAAGAAGCACATGCATCCTAGGCTCCATTAAAACCCAAGCCTTCAACATTCTGCGACAGGGCAGGGTGTGTGTGTGCACGCGCGTGTGTGTGTGCGTGTATGTTCATGAAACATAAGGACCTAGCAAATCACAGATCAGAGCAGGTAAATCATTTACTTTAAATCACACAGCTACATAATGCCTTATTCACTGTTTTTTCCCTAAAGTGAAGCATGGATGGGGACGAGGCGGGGGGGGGGGGGGGGGGGGGTGGAACTTCTCCTAAATGTCAGTCATCTGTGTGAACTGAGAAGATCACTGAACCTCTCTAGTTTCAGTTTTATGCACATGAAGCGTAGAAGATAATCTGCTCTCCACCCCCACAGAATTACTGTGAGATGAGACCAAATAAGACCCTCCTCTCCCCTCTGCCATCCCTCTGAGTGAACTCACTGTCTGGCTCACTGTCTTCCCTTTCTCCCTCCCTCCTCTGCCTCACAGATTTTGAAGCAAAACAGCACGATAACTTAGCCAAGGCAAGACCTAAGCGCACTTGGGCTGGTCTAGGACACCTCAGAGGAAAACAAAGTGAAGGAATTCTGGAGTTTTGTTTCCAACGGCTTTGCACGGCTGCTGTTATTAACTGCACGTGTGTGACATGAGGAGAGGCTGAGGCAGAAGGTTGGAGTTCAAGGCTATCCTGGACTACAGAGTAAGACATTGTCTCAAAAAAAAAAAAATCAGATTGAAACCAACCAAAGTAACAAGAAAAATCCCAAAGTAGCAGAGGAAGGCCTAGGGGAAAATAAATCATAAATAATAACATTATATACAATAAATATTTATATCAATAACATATGAATTTTTAATAATTATTAACACATTAATTAAATTAATATAGCAATAATTAATAACTAGCAATATAGTATAATGCTGTAATAAATATAATAATTATAAATGATAAAATCAACCTTCCTCTTCAAAATAAAACTTGTCCGAGGCCACTCAACCCTGGTCCTCACCAGCTTCCGATTTAGATCTCAGAAGAGAGGGCTCCTGAGACCTCTAGCTTCCCCTCTCCTCATATTAAACAACCACTTTCACCCGTAACTTCCAAAAGGGAGGATGTGAATTTCATATAACGTATTTTAGTCTTATTTACCCTCGCTCCCAACTCCTCCCAGGTCTGCCCTCTCTACCTTCCACTGTCTACCCACCCAGCTGTGAATTTTACTCTTTCCTTCGTGGTTTCCTGGGCAAAAGCCAAAGCTGCTCTACAGTGGCCACTATCTGCAGCCATTCCGCCTTCAGTTCTCTATGGGAAAGCGACTGCCTTTGCTTCTTCAACCTTCCTATTTCTCGATGGCCCATCCCTTCCTGGGACTGACTCTCTGCCTCCGGTCCTTTGCCTCCTGGTGTAAGACAGAAAGAACTCTTCTCTGATTGGTTGGCAACCAACTAATTCTAAACACATTCTTGTGGAAGTCAATATCCCGGAAGCTTTACCTTCCCTTTCCAGGGACAGTGGCTCCTCAGCTGCTCCCTCCCTGACTATAAGCGCGCGTGCGCGCGCGCACACACACACACACACACACACACACACACACACACACACACACTGGCTTCAGCAATAAACCACTGGTAGAGGACCAATGTGCTTTGGCTCAAGCCCTGTCCTCTCTTCTAAGTTCTAAGTAGCTCTCTCCATGTTCATTTCTCCCGTATTCCACCTCTCGAGCCCAGCCAGCTCGAATCTTGTCCATCCACTCTCTTCCCAGAGTCTCACCAGTCACCAACCTTCACTCTTTCCTCTCCCTGACCCCAGCTCCAAGTCCTTCCTGTAGAGCTAGCATTTGTCAGGCCTCCATTATGTCCCATGCTCTCTCCTCTTTTAACCAAAATACCCGTTGGAAGCATAGCTAGAATTTTTCTACATCCAGACATATCTTTCTGTATCCAGATGTATAACCAGCCATGGCTCACTGGTGGGCGTCAATCCCAGTTCTTGAGTCTGGCACTGCGCATTTTCACACGTCCTCATGCAAACTAGTAGCTTTCTAGAACATTCACTTTGTGCTCTCCCACTGTGACCAGCCTGCTAAGTACTGTGGTTTTCAAGGTCATAGGTAGAAATGATAATAGAGTCACACACTCCATCTGACATTTTGGCAAATGGCAGAACACATAACAACAGTGATTCCCATAAGATTATATTGCCTGGTGATGCTATGGCCATTTCGTTTGTGTAAATACATTCTATGATGTTTACACAGTCAGTAGGTGAAGCCACCTCCTGATTCATTTCCTAGGCCTTGGCCCCATCTTAAAACTGAACACGGCTACACACACACACACACACACACACACACACACACACGTACTTGAAATTTTACCCTGCCCAGAAGTAAACTGAGAACTAAGTGAGCTATTTAAGTCCCTTATTTTAAAGAGTTATTAGATGGAAATTTAAGGAGCAAATTGATAAGAGGAATTTATTAATCAGTAACATTCTTGAGCGCTTACTGTGAACTGGTCTGTGGATTAAGCGTTTACATGCGCTGGTTTGTTTAATGTCATAAGGAACCTGTCACGAGGAACCTGTGACTCATTTTCATGGCTAATTTACAAAAGCCACACTACAAAAGAGAACACTGGATGCTTGAGGAGGTTAAGTGACCGCCTGATGTCAGAGCCGAGGATGCAGTGAAGCTGAACCGGAACCCAGGTGTGACTTCTAAGCCCTTGAAGTCACCTTTCTGCTCTGCGACCTTAGCAATGCCACCCTGCGGACTGGGATGGAGGTGGGGGTGGATGTTGCTTCCTCTGCCGTTAGGACTCAGCCTCCTAACGCCCAACAGCAAGGGAACTAGAAATCCCACACCTTCAACCAAAACGTGGAACTCTTACTTAAAAATACCAATTTAAATAAAGAAATGGCAAAGCTGTGGTTCAAAGGCACATCTCTCAGTCCTAAAAGATCTGACTGGGCTGGGTATGTGGCTCAGGGATGGAACAAATCCCTGGCATATAAAGTCCTGCGTCCACTCCCTAGCCTACAACAACAACAACAAGGTACAGTTGGGGGCCACAGGTAATAATCACATATTGCACATCTGAAACCCACTAAGGGAAGAGAGTTCAATTGTTCTCCCTACAAAAAATAATTTTAAAAAGGGGTAGCTGTGAGGTGATTGTTATTTTGCTTAGCTTCGTCATGGGAATCATTCCCAAGACAACATGTAACACAAACCATGATGCTTTATGTTTTAAACATATGCAGTTTTACTCAGTCAGTCATATCTCAGGAGTACTGGAGGTATCCCCAAATTTAACTTTGGTGGTGTTAATGGGAGACACTGTAAATGTAGCAACAAGATAATGGTTCGGTTCAGCATTTTTTAAATTGTTTTTATTGAGCTATATATTTTTCTCCACATTTTTAAGGTACTTGTGTTGGGTAGGATTTAAGTCTCCTCCACAGTGACCTTTGTTGGAACAGTCCACCCTGTTCTCCTTTAATCCTCACTGTGACCCCGAGAATTCTGGAGGTCTGGAGCTAAGGGGACTTGCCAAGGTCACATGATTTTAACTGCTCTGCACGGCTGTGTACTAGCCGACTTATTCCTGGATACGAGTCATTGTTTGACAAATCTCGTTTTCCACACTTTCATGGTATTGGTGGCAGTTACCGCATGAAAGCCGCATGAAATGGTCACCACGCAGGATCCTAAAACCCAGAGGATTTGTTGGCTCCAGAAGTTCTCCCAGCATGCAGAAAGACTCCATAGAGGCATTCCTTTGTGAGAGGATTTGCTATAACGTGACTTTATCTGAACATTTAGCCCTTCTGCAAAATTTCACTTCAAAGACAAGCCGTGGCTGCTTCTCAGCAACTGGCTGTCCTGCACCAATCAGAGATGACTGGAGCTTCTCTTTTGACTTCCGAAAGTCAACTAAGGGGATCCAGGCTGTCTGCCCACCCTTCCTTCCCTGGCCCATGATACAGAGTGGAGACAGGCAGAGTGGGCCTGACCAGCTGTGACATCTGGCTGTCATAACCCTGACTGAGACCTGCAACTCGGGAGACCCAGCCGAATTTTCCCAGGACCCACGTCACCCTAGGGCCCAGTAGCTCTCATTTGATGGGGACACACCACAGCCCTCATCTGGGAGAGCTGGGAAGAAGTCAGCAGGGCCCAGTGGAGTCTCTGATCTCACACCTTGGGTGTCTGTCAGGCAACTTATAGTTGTCACCCTGTCCACCAAAAGTCTTTACCCAGAGCAGATGACCCTGGCAGCAGCCCATGGTCTGGCTATGACTTGCAAAACGGCTCTCCAGTACACAATGGTCATGTTTACAGTCCCGGAGGAGCACATGACAGAGGAGTAGAAAGGATTTCCCCATCAGGGCGTCCCAGCCCCCACCCCTGCCCCCCACACTCACATGCACACACACACTAACACACACAATTTTTCCTCGTTGCTGTTACCAGGCAACCCAACATGAGTCATCACACCTCCAGGTGGATTAGCAGAGCAGAGAAAGGCTTCTGTTTGTTCAATGCTTTGCCCCTTCTTTTCTCTTAATAGCTTGGTTTGATGTTGATAATATCCACATGGCCCTCTTCCCTAAATCCTAAAATTGGTTGACTTAGCTCATTTCATCTTAAAATGCAATGGTCGATTTTTGTTTTTTGTTTTCTCACATCAGGACGGAGTAAGGGATGCAGAGTTTAGCGATAATGCTGAAATTAGCAGAGATTAGCAATGTGGCTAGATCTATGAAGTGGAGGTTAGAAGCCGTATCCCCTCTGCTCGGGGTGCGGGGCGGGTGGGGGGCACCCTGAGAGGCATCTGGTCTGAACAGAGAAGCCAGATCTTCCAGCTGCCGAACTCCTACAGCATCTAAGTAAGCAGGCAGGCAGGCGTTGAGGAGACCCTGGGGGAGCAGCACTCACTCAGAGCTTCTATTTTAAGCCCTGGAAGTCTTCACAGCTCATTGGCTCTGCATGCCAAGCAGGAAGGTCCTCAGAGAAGGACCAGACACTGAGAGACTTTACCAGGAGCAGAAATAAGCCAGTAGAAAAAGTAAAAGGAAGAAGTGCAGGAGAGTGGGGACAGAGGTGGGCGAGTAGAACATCCACCTCACAAGTATGAAGACCTGTGCTATATTAGTGTGGCAGCCCACTGACAGTCCCAGTCATCTGCGAGAGATAGAGGACCCCTGGGACAAGCTAGTGAGCTTGACTAGGTGAATCAGTAAACTCTGGCATCAAATGAGAAACGCTGTTTCAAAATGTGCAGTAGAAAACAGTGGAAGGAAGCACCCAACGTCAACCTCGAGCCTACACATACATACATGCATGTGCTTGCCCATACACATAGTACACATATACACACACCGAGAGAAGAACAAGCATGCACACACACACACACAACTGTTTTAAAGTAAGTCCATAATTGCCGTCTTATTATAGACTACGTCTCTCAGGAGTCCTTGGATCTACTCATGGGCACCTCTGATGCTTTGGATGATTGTGGGCCTTTTCTTGGGTGTAAGAGACAGGCTCCAGGTACTGACCTAGCCAGGTGTATCTTCAGTAGGCACAGTTATGAGATCAGGTAATTTCCAGGTAATTAATTAGTAGGTGAAAGCCAGAGCTCTGAACACATGAAAGAAAACAAAAGATGGTTTCCTGAGGCCCAGTGAAGTAGCTTTGGGTTGTCTTCCTCTCAGGTCAAGGCTCCTCTGTGTGGTAGCCAGCTTTCGGTTGCTATGACCAGATATCTGGGACAAACAACTTATAAAGAGGAAAGACTTCTTTTGGGTCACAACTTTTGTGGTTCACATTGGTTCTGATATTTCTGAGCCTATGGTGAGGTGGACCATCATGGTGGGGTGTGCATGGTGGAGGTACAGGCTCCCCCAACTCATGGGCTTGTGGAAGCAAAAAGCAAGAGCCAGGAGCATGCGTAGAGTGCTGGAACTTCCTTCCCCTAGGCCTTTCCTTCTCAAGACTCTAGCATCAAACAATAGCACCTCCGGAAGGTGCTCTATTATGTGACCCTTTGGGGAGCACTCCGGATTCAGACCATTACATCTGGGTTCTTAAACCCTTGTCTTAGTTTTGTTAAAATAGAGGTATTTGACCTTTCAAAAGTTCAGCCGAAGGTAATTGTTATTTGAGGACAAAAGGAAAGAAGCCATAAATAATTCCATGCTACTTCACCTCTCCCCACTGGCAAGGCAGCTGTCAAGGTTTTTTGCCCTGTTCCCTTGCACAATCCAAACAGGGATGGGAGAATGACCGGCTCTTGGCCACTTGCATGGAGCCTGTAGCTACCTGTAACCACTGGAGCAATCAGCAACTGTTTCCAGATCTGGAGAGAAAGATGGGTTACAAGAGAAAATATTTTAATATTTTTCGTTTTTATAAAGTTTGTTTTGAGGCATGATCTCACGCATCCCCACGTTACCTCAAACTCAGTGTGTAGCAAAGGATGAACCTGAACTTCTAAACCTCCTGTATTTACCTCCCAAATGCTAGGATTGCAGGTATGAGCCGCCATGCCCAGTTTATATGCTACTAGGGATAAAACCCAAGGCTTCATGTCTATCTGCTAGGCAAGCACTCTACCACTGAGCTACATCCCAGCCCCCGTTCTTTATACCCTCTTATCTTGTGTTTTTAGATGCATATACGGCTGCTGTGTAGTTCACTGGGCCTACAGGGAGCAGATCCTCCTCACACAGAGCAGAACCAGTCCTTTCCTGTTTTCGCCACCTCTGCATGAGAGGGCAAACGGTCTGCTCAAAGTGATGTCTTGAAGTCTACAGTCTTTGCCTCCCCTCGCATCCCATGCAAGCGGACCAGAGCTCCAGGCTCCATAGCCGTTCTCAACAGCATCTCCCCTCATTCCCAGCAGCTCCTACCGGAGGCCTCATTTAGAGATGAACCCGGCCGAGGACCCATGGCTTGACAGCTTCTTTTACATGCTCTCCAGGACCCACTGACAGGCACAGGTGACTCAGGGAATTTAGAAGTGGGAAGAAGATTCTAAAGGTCCTCCGATTTCCTTCTCTTCAAATGGGGGGGAAGGGGGGGTGGGGAAGCCAAGAGAACTGAAACAACCTGTTCAGGGTGTGGTGACGCCCTGAGGAAGAACGGAAACAAAGATTCTCGACTGGAATCACAGAGTGCTAGCTCTAGGTCTTGGTTAAACATTATCCCGTCTATATGACTGTTATATTAACAGCTGCAGTAGAGGTCCTTTTGGGGATAGAAAATCAATGTTTTGATCCACCAAACTTTAGCATGTATAAATTGGGATTATCACTCAACTCAATCAATAGAAGCCTTTGTACCTGGGAGCCCAATGTCCTAAGTAAGGGTGAATCCTATTGAGGCAGTGGTTTCTGCCTGTGGGTCGTGACCCCCTTTGACAAACCTCTATCTCCAAAATTATTTACATTACAGTTAATAACAGTAGCAAAATTAGAGTTACGGAGTAGCAACGAAAATAATTTTATGGTTATGAGGGTCGCAGCATTAGGAAGGTTGAGAACCCCTGTATGAGGGACAAAAGAGGAGGGGCAGAGACCTCAAAGGCAGTGCCCCTACATCATAGCTACTCTTTGAGTAAAGGGGATGGTAGACATGTCCCCGGACTGCTGGATTCATTCCCATATCTAGCTACTCCGTATCAGGATTAAACGGCTATCTCCATTCTATCCCCTGTGGGCTCTATCACCTTGCCTGACCCCAGGAAGCAGGAACTGCAAAGTCTTTGGTCTGTGGCAACACTCAGCACCAGGGATGGCAATTCGATGGCCTTAGCCTTATGAAACTGCCTGCGGCAGTTGCTCTCGGCACTCTGCTGTTTCATTTGCGAGGTCTCTCGGCACCCTGACATTTTCTATTCACGGTGGCCCTCGCCAGCCTCGTTCGCTACCACCTCTCTGAAAAGGTCTCCCTGGCCACCTTTGAATAGAAACTAAAAATACCAAATTGTACATTTCCCAACATAGTGGTGATCTCAGTCCATCTGAGCTCAATCGCCTGGAGGTTTGAATTGGCAGAATTTTGTGTTTATCATATTCAATTTTCAGGCAAAAAAAAAAAATCATCCCGTGGGAATGGTTTTGCTCTGTAAACCTCCAACAAGCCACAGAGAAGGTCTGTTCCATCACTCCCTACCTATTTCAGAATTATAATTAAAGTATTTCTGTATGTCCTTGGGCAGTCAGTTTTGAAACCCACCGGTAACATCCTTGACATTGACACAGCTGGAATAGTTCCCTCCGAGAGCTGCCTGGCGTGACTTTCTGGTTGCTGTGGGTTCGGGTTTCCTCCCACTGCCTGCTCGTTCCAAGTACTAAGCTTGAACTTTAGAATGTGTACCTGCGTCCGCGAAGCTTTTCCCGGGGCTCCAAGTCCCATCTGTCAAGCCCTATGTGATTTATCTTGTTTTGGTAGAGGCCTCTAAATTCCAGCTGTTCCCCTCCTATCCTTAATGTGCCGTTTCTCCTGCTAAGACTAACTGCCTTCAGACTGCTTCTGGAATGATTGTCTTCCCTTCCAACTCCGTCATCAGCATGCTGCTAAATGAATCCTTCCAAACCCCAGCCTGGCTGGGGACTCCTTTGGAAATGTCTTCTAAAAGGGAGCCTGAAGAGCAGGCTGTTTAAACATCTCCCGGGGGATTTTTAGAACAGAGGAGAGGCTGCAGGCCTAGGTGGAGTGAAGGCAGACGGTGTCGCAGGGTGCTGGGGTGGGAAATAATCGTAGTCTTTGTCTCTTGCTGTTTATGTGCTTGATGGTGCGTAGCGTTATAGGCTCTGCTCTGTTACGTAGCTCCTGCTTCCTGCAACAAGGATTTCATACTTGTCTATACTTTGTTGATCTGAAAGGTTGACTCTGTAATGATAGCCATCATGTAATATACATTTAGATGCATCAATTATAATGTTTGAACAAATGGGAGATAGAGGAGTGGGTTAAATGGGAAGGGCTTTAGAGTCAGACAACACTGTATCCAAGCAAGGACCAAGACGTTTACCAGATACATGTGTGATCTTGATAAATGATTTTAATTCTCTAAAACTTCAACTTTACCACTGGTAAAATGTGACTGAAAGGGATTTACAGAGCATGCATGCTATTGCAATCCTGATTTTACAGACATTAAAACATATGTTATGCCCAGATCATGGAGTCCCCCCAAACCAACTAGGAGGCCGAGTCCCGTATAGAAAAGCAAAGAGTCTTTATTCTTACACAAGTTAGCGCACTTGGACTGTCAGTGTGTCCACCATGTTGGAATGGTCGGAGAGCCCCAAATTCAGATGGGGTTGGATATTTGCAGTAGCAAAGGTGGGGATGAGGGATTTCTAAGGTTCATGACCCCTGATGGGCTGACATTTATCTAGGGGTGTCTTGGCGAAAAGCAATGGGTGTGTGCTGGCAGGTGATCTTATCTACAGTGCTTGGAACATTAGGAATTCCCTTTGGATGGTCTGTGCCTGGGTGGTTCCTAGGTAGTCTCAGTCTGTGGTCTTTCTTGGAACAAGGGCAAACTCCTGAGACTCAGGCCTCTGTTGAGCTTGTCGTGGCTGGGTCCTACACATACAGAAAGCAATTTGTCCAACATCCAGTGATGTTAACAGATCCTGGCAAATGTGACGACTTGGGTTGCTGAAATCCATGGCTTAGACTCTAGCATTAGAGGATGGGGATATGGGGATGCCCCCATTAACTTCCCATGTAACGGCGTAAATGAATGCAGACAGAGTGTAAAAATATATATATAGCTTTAATGTAGAAATAGACTTACAGAACCACCGTTCCCGCGGAGACCAGGAAAGCAGAAGCCAGAAGCGACAAGCTCGGAGCTTGCTCGCCAAATTTATAGGCAGACATTAGCCCGAGGCGAACACGCCCCTTAAGGGGCGGGACTTATTCCTACATCTCCCCTTTTTGTCTAAATAAGACAGAACTAAACCAAATACAACTACATACAATAACAACAAATAATAAATACAACAAACAATATTGAGAACAAAAGCTTTGCTAAACATTCTATCTCAAGAAGTCCAAATAATGTAAAGAGTAACTACAATTATATAATCTTCAACTCAGTCAAAGATCTGAGAAGGGAATAAACACTACTCAACAAACGAGATATATCCAAAATGTGCAACAATTGACAGAGACAACTGACTACCTGGGCAATCACCCAAAGTCTCGTTTGCAACGTTGAGTCAACCAATTTTGGCTAAGGCCTAACATAACTGACATACCATTATTAAAGGCAAGGAACTTTGCAAAACTATCTTACCCTGTCTTGGCAAGATATGACAGTCCTGTTTTATCCATTGATGCACACTCTGTATCTGTGTCAGTGGTTGAGGTATGGGCATTTCTTTGCCCAAAGGCCAGTTCTGCCAAATAGAAAGGCTCCAGGTGGAGTGTTTTTGGTGCTCAACATTCTCTCGGGAATAGAGTGGTGTTGCCAGGAGCAATTGTGTCTCACTATCACGATACTCTGAGTTAGATTAAAGGCCATTTTCTACAGCTCTTTGAAGAGGTTGAAGATTATCTATCTATACTGAGTATAATCTCTATATATCTAAAGAACCTGATTAGTCTAATTATAAATGACAAACTTAGATGACAATTAGTCTATATAATTCTCAATATCTATCTAACTTAAAGAATAAGACAATAAACGACTGTGAAACAAATGAGGACAATGACCTCCAAATATAAACAATGTACAAATATACATTGCAGTAGGTAAATATATATCAATACACAAATATTATATAAGTATCTTAATCAGAGGTAGAAATGTACACTGCAATATGGTAAATATATACAATATATATATCAATACAATATATGTCAATACATAAAAATGTTTTAAACAGAGGTAGAAACATGCATGCATACAATAGTCAAACTATACCAATATATTTGTCTATTATCCCATCATCCCTCTTTTTTTTTTTTTCAAAATGATCCCTGAGCTTATAAAATTCCTCCCCCAACCCTCAATCATATACTAATTATAATCAACCCCTAAATGATGTCCCTAAACCCAAGGGCAAACTTTACTGGGAGAGGGGACGTCGTTCTCTAGAATTACTTCCAGCTGTCATAGGGGCGACGTTCTTTCTGGGGGATCCTGTGAAAGTAAAATGATGGTTAAATTTCAAGATAATGTCTTTTAAAATTGCAAATAGTCTCTGAGTATTTTCGTGCAGGTCTGGCCAAAATGTTGTATAAGATGTGCACCATTTCAGCTAACCAAGTTGGAACTGTCTTGTGCAGCTGGTACCCAAAGCAGGTCTTGTAGTAGCGCTATCAGTATCATGACGTCATATCAACCAGGTGGAGTTGTTGTTATGGGGCCCCATCTTCTTCCTGGAAACTTCAAATGTCACTTCAGGAAAAACTCATTGTTCATTATGAAAAACTTAAACATTAATCATATAGACATATATAGACATATATATATATATTCAATGAAAGACATGATAGATATATTCAATGAAAACTATGATAGATATGAAGAAAAGCAAAGATGTTTTCTAAACTCATATTTCTTTCTGTCCCATATCATGGCTCTTGACATGAGACAGAAACTCCAGAAACTCTGGGTTTTTCTCTTACTAACAGGCTTGGAATTGGAGAGGGACTGAGCCAGAGTCCAACTTCAAAACCAGCTTTATAAATTTAGAAATATGGTTTAATATTACTTACACAACCCATTCAGTTGTCTTGATATTTCCTATTGGGCAGGTATTTTTCCATCTGTCAGTATCCAAACATCCAGGGTCCCTTGAATTTCTCAAAGATGAGTGTTTTCCTGTGGAGATAAGAACAGAACCCTGCCCCCATTCTATATGTTTTTCTTACCACCTGTATGAATATCATCGTTGTGGATGAGTTGTCATTTCTCCTTTCCAAGAGGTTTCTCCTCTTCAAATCGAAACTTTATTAATTTTGATGGTATCCACAATTTTTCTTCTCCTGTGGAAACAAGAGCAAAACCCCTTCCCCAACATAGCACATCTCCTGGCTTCCACTGAGAGGTCAGCACATCTTTGAAATAAATCGGTTGATTTAGTTCAGCAGACTTTTCCATTATCCAATGTCTTTCTGCTGCTGTCGTTCCTTTCTCATTAGCGTTAAGAAAATTCAAGGTTAATAAAGCATTATGTAATCTATTTCTGGGGGTATTTTCAGTCCCTTTCTGTTTGTTCAGCATATCCTTTATAGTACGATTTGATCTTTCTATAACTGCCTGACCTGTAGGATTATTTGGTATACCTGTAATGTGTTTTATATTATAATAATCAAAAAAGCGTTTCATTTTCTTAGATACATATGCTGGACCATTATCTGTCTTTATTTGCGCAGGTATACCCATGATGGCCATAACTTCCAATAAATGTGTGATTACTGAATCAGCCTTTTCTGAGCTCAGGGCAGTAGCCCATTGAAAACCTGAATACGTGTCTATGGTGTGGTGTACATATTTTAATTTGCCAAATTCTGCAAAGTGGAACACATCCATCTGCCAGATTTCATTCCTTTGGGTGCCCTTTGGATTAGCCCCTGCAGGCAGTGGCGTTTGGTTATAGAAAGAGCAAGTAGGGCATTTCTTTACAATCTCCTTAGCTTGTTGCCATGTAATTGAAAACTCTTTCTTCAAACCTTTGCTATTAACATGATGTTTTTTATGAAATTCAGAGGCTTGTAGCACACTACCAATCAATAATTGATCAATTTCTGCATTACCTTGTGCTAGAGGACCTGGCAGACCCGTATGGGATCGGATGTGTGTTATGTACATAGGGCAAAGCCTGTTCCTGATCAAATCTTGAACCTGGAGGAACAATGAGGTTAGTTCAGTATCATCAGGTATAAATTCAGCAGTTTCAATATGTAAAATAACTCTTTCTGCGTATTGTGAATCTGTAACTATATTAATAGGTTCTTTAAAATCCCTTAGCACCATAAGAATGGCATATAATTCTGCCTTCTGGACAGAAGTATACGGACTTTGTTCCACCTTATCCAAGTCTTCTGATTTGTAACCTGCCTTCCCTGATTTATTGGCATCAGTATAGAATGTACGGGCTCCAGTTATTGGAGCATCACGGACTATTCGAGGAAGAATCCAAGAAGTTCTCTTTATGAAGTTAAGCCGCTTGCTTTTTGGATAGTTGTTATTAATGTCTCCCAAAAAATTAGCACAAGCTCTTTGCCATGGTTCATTATCTTCCCATAATTTCTTTAGTTCATCAGCAGTGAAAGGCACTATAATTTCGGCTGGGTCTATGCCTGCTAGTTGACGAAGTCTCAGCTTGCCTTTTATAATTAACTCAGAGACTTTTTCCACATAAGTTTTCAGTTTCTTACTTGGTTTATGTGGTAAAAAGATCCATTCCAAAATAATATCATCTCTCTGCATTAAAATTCCTGTAGGAGAAATTTTTGATGGTAGTATGACGAGAATACAATCGAGCTCTGGATTCACCCTGTCCACATGTGCCTGTTGTAATTTTTCCTCAATCATTGTCAGTTCCTTTTCTGCTTCAGCTGTTAATTCTCTGGGACTGTTTAAATCTTTATCACCATCCAAGGTTTTGTTCAAATGAATTATTAGATCAGGTGTTATTCCAATAGCTGGTCGTAGACTGGAAATATCTCCTAACAGTCTTTGAAAGTCGTTAAGAGTCCGTAGGCGATCTCTCCTAATTTGTGCTTTTTGTGTCTTAATTTTTTGCAAACCTATTTTATAACCTAAATAATTAACAGAATCTCCCTTCTGAATCTTTTCAGGAGCGATTTGCAATCCCCATTTAGGTAAAAGTATCTTTATTTCTTCAAACAGTCTGTTCAAGGTATCCATGTTTGAATCGGATAACAAGATGTCGTCCATGTAATGGTATACTATAGATTTGGGAAATTTTTTGCGTATTATTTGCAATGGTTGGTTCACAAAATATTGGCACAGGGAGGGGCTATTTAACATACCCTGGGGGAGGACGGTCCAGTGGTACCTCCTCGAAGGTTGAGAATTGTTATAAGTAGGCACTGTGAAGGCAAATTTTTCTCTATCTTCTTTTTGCAAAGGTATAGTGAAAAAACAATCCTTTAAATCAATAACTATGAGAGGCCATCCTTTTGGTAATAAAGAGGGCAAAGGAATTCCAGATTGCAGAGGGCCCATAGGTTGAATAACCTTGTTGATGGCCCTGAGATCTGTCACCATTCTCCATTTACCTGTTTTTTTCTTAACCACAAATACAGGAGAATTCCAAGGGCTGGTAGATTCTTCTATATGTCCAGCATCTAATTGTTCTTGTACCAGCTGTTCTAAAGCCTGTAACTTTTCCTCAGCTAAAGGCCATTGCTTTGTCCATATTGGTTTCTCAGTCAACCATTTTAGAGGCAAGGCTGTTGGTATCTCTGAAGGGACATCAATTGCTTGTTCTTGTACAGCCCGAATGGCCGGTTTTCTCCGTTTGTAATATCTTTTAATATTATTCTCAGAAATATAGGCTCTAGATTTAGCAGGAATGTTAATTTCGGTATTCCATTGTTGTAATAGGTCACGACCCCATAAATTCATTGCGATATTGGCTACATATGGCTTTAATTTTCCTATTTGTCCCTCTGGCCCTATACATTCAACCCATCTCGTGCTCTGCCTTACTCGAGATAGGGTTCCAATTCCCAGGAGCTGAACATTTACATTCTGAAGAGGCCAACACGGTTGCCAAGATTCTGGGGTAATGATACTTACATCAGCACCTGTGTCCAGTAGGCCAGTAATAAAAATGCCATTTACACACACTCTCAGTTTAGGTCTTTGATCATTTATAGAAGTTTGCCAAAACACACGTAACTTATCTTTCTGATCATTATTGCTTGTAACAGTAGGCATGGGGCTTCCTAATTGTCCTGATGAGGCACGTTCTCTGCAGAAACTGGATATGACTGAACCATGTTTGCCATGGGGGCCTGTGAGGCCCCCCCTCTCACGTTTCCCGACTGTATCAGGTTGCCTTGTCTATCTCTTGTAGACCTGCATTCATTCGTCCAATGTCTGCCCTTTCCACATCTTCTACATAAACCTGAAGGCTGAGTCCTCCTATTTCTGTTATTTCTAGAAGTTGCATTATTATTATTATTATTTCTGAAAGATGCATTATTGTTATTATTATTATTATTATTTCTGTAAATCCGTTGTCTACAATTCCTTTTCATATGACCCATTTTGCCACAATTAAAACATTTGGTATTCTGGTGTCTCCTTTTACCATTGGAAATTGCTTCTTCTACCCATGCTTCAGTGCCATAATCAAATGTATCAACATTGAGTGTATGCAAGACCCATTCTTCCAACGGTGCTGATCTGAGCTTTAAAGGACCCAAAATCCTTTTGCATTCCACATTTGCATTTTCATAAGCCAAAGACTCAATCATTATACGTCTTGCTTCTGGGTCAGATATCCCTATTTGTACAGCCTTAGTTAATCTTTGTAAAAAGTCACTAAAGGGTTCTCTCTGACCCTGTTTAACTCTGACAAATGATTCCATTCTCTGTCCTGGGTCTTGTACCCTGTCCCAAGCCCTTAAGGCTGCTGTAGTACACATGGAGAGTGTGTTTTCATCCAAATTAGCTTGTTCCTGAGGATCGGAAAAGGGCCCTTCACCTAGAATTTGATCTAGGGAAATGTCAATTCCCTTCGATTTTTCCTGCTGTTCTAAGAGTCTAGCCTCTTGCCTGAATAAGCATTTCCATTTCAATTGCGGTCCACTCTCGAGTACCGCAGAGCTCAGCTGGAGCCAGTCCGAGGGGGTTGCTCTGCTTGTCGTGGCCCAAGATTTTAGCATCTCTTTAACAAAAGAGGCTTGCATCCCAAAAGTCATGACAGCCTGTTTTATTTCCTTGAGATCATTCATACGCACAGGCTCCCATGTATCCTCCTTGATGACCCTAGGGTTTTTGGAACCAATCACCTTCTCTGTTGTTATTACGGGAAAGGCAGGTAGAGCTGTAGGTTGAGCTTTGTGGAAATTGTCCCGGAGAGACTTACCCACAGATGTAGTTAAAATTTTCCTTTCTACCCTTTGCTCCTCTTCATCAGAATTTAGAAATTCCTCAATCTTTTCAATTCTATTCACCATTGCCTTCTGCAATGTCTGAATCTCCTGTCCAGAATTATGTTCCAAAGCCTTCATTGAGGATTCTAATGTATGAAGTTTGTCCGTTAGAGATAACATCTCATCTTTGGACATAATTTTTATGGCATAAACCGTGCCTTCTTGTATTGACAATCTTTCCGTCAATCTGTCATAAGCTTTAGACAAAATCCGATTGTCACATTCAGCAGTTTTGATTCTCTCAGTTAATGTTTCATTTCCTACAGAAAGGGACTGAATCTTATGGTCCAGATCAGCTGTTCCCTCTTCCATAGTAATGAATTTCTCCTTAACATCAGCCTGAAGAACTTCAACCTGATTCTTGAGAAGATTGTTATCAGCCTGGAGAACTTCAAACCGATTCTCGAAAAGATTGTTATCAGTCTGGAGAACTTCAACCTGATTCTTGAGAAGATTGTTATCAGCCTGGAGAACTTCAAACTGATTCTTGAGAAGATTGTTGTCATTCTCAATTGTTTTTAAGCGTTCAATCTCTACCTTAAGAATCCTGGATTCGTCTCGTAAAGACTTTATCATATTTCTATTATCAAACCATTTGGTGCCAATGAAAACTACGAATCCCAGAAGGATCCATATATGTGGGGTGATAGACACCTCTTGTAAAATCTCCCACATGGTACAATTAAAAAAATCATTAAATTCTTGAACAGTAATGTGTTCAGACATTTTATTTATAAAAGAAATTTTTTTTTACCTGCAATGATCGGTTCCTGCCAGTGGTGGTCTCTGTGTTTTTGGAGCCTGTCCTAGAACTAGCTCTTGTAGACCAGGCTGGCCTTGAACTCACAGAGATCCGCCTGTCTCTGCCTCCCAAGTGCTGGGATTGAAGGCGTGCACTACCAAGGCCTGGCAGGCCTCAAACTCACAGAGATCTGCCTGCCTCTGCTTCCCAAGTGCTGGGATTAAAGGCGTGCTCTACCACTGCCTGGCCGGCCTCAAACTTGTGATCCTCCTGCCTCTGCCTCCTTCAGCAAATCCTACCGGCGTGCGCCACCACAACCGGCCAAGTCACTTTGTAACAGACCAAATCTGACGCTGTGGCAGCTTTTGTTGCAAAACCGCAATTACTTGAGCTTCTGCTAATTCAGGCAGTGGGGTTCCGCTGCAAAACTTAGCCAAGGCAGGCAGAATGGGCCTGTGTGCCGAGTGTGTCTCGGACTCGGCACTGGGGCCGGAGTCACGAACTGAAAAACAGCACCGGGGAGGGTGCTGTGTTAGCTAGCGGGCTACCCGCTTGAGTCGAGGGCAAAATAGCCCGACGTTGGACGCCAAAATGTAACGGCGTAAATGAATGCAGACAGAGTGTAAAAATATATATATAGCTTTAATGTAGAAATAGACTTACAGAACCACCGTTCCCGCGGAGACCAGGAAAGCAGAAGCCAGAAGCGACAAGCTCGGAGCTTGCTCGCCAAATTTATAGGCAGACATTAGCCCGAGGCGAACACGCCCCTTAAGGGGCGGGACTTATTCCTACATTCCCATGTTGGTCGTGACTAGTTGTCTGTGGTGGTTTGAATAAGAATAGGCCCCCTAGGCTCATAGACTTCAATGCTAGTCACCAGGGATTAGTACTATTTGAAAGGATTATGAGGTATGGCCTTGTTAGAGGAAGCGAGTCATTGGGGGTGGGCTTTGAGGTTTCAAAAGCCCATGCTAAACCCAGTGTCTCCCTCTGTGCCTGTGGATCAGGATGTAGACCTCTTAACTGCTTCTCTAGCACCATGCCTGCTGTGCCTGCTGCCTTGCTTTCTGCCAGGCCAATAATGGACTGAGCATCTGAAATTGTAAGCCAGCCCACACTCCCCAACCTCCCGATTAAACATTTTCTTTTCTAAGAGTTGCCATGGTCATGGTGTCTCCTCACAGCAATCAATCAGTGACTAGGATACTTCCCAAAGAACTTGAAGACCTGCACCTTGTAGTAGGAGCTGCGGGCCTCTTCCCACAGCCCGGCTCCTGGCCACCTGGCTAGCTTATGCCCCGAAATAACAACACACAAATTGTAAACACCACTTGGCCCATTATATCTAGCCTCTTCTCGGCTAACTCTCGCACCAAGACTAGCCCATTTCTAATAATGTGTGTAGCACCCCAAGGTGCGCTTACCGGGAAGATTCTAGCCTACGTCCATCCTGGGTTGGAGCTTCATCCCGTCTGCCCGGGAGAGGGGAGCATGGCATCTGAGCTCACTTCCTCTTCCTCCCAGCATTCTGTTCTGTTTACTCCACCCACCTATGTTTTAACCTATCAGGGCCAGGCAGTTTCTTTATTAACTAACCAATGACCTTCCTCCATCATTGAGAAAGTAATTTCAACCTGACTGGGAACCTTACTACTGGCTAGCTTTTGTAGTTTCAGAGAGCGCTACGCAGAGGGATGGATGAGAAAAGACCTAAGTGGCCTTACCCAGAGTTGGCCCCTGCATGATGCATGACTGTTAGGAGGGTGACCACCAGTGAGGCTCAGGGGACACTGAGCAAGAGGGGATAAGAAGATGGAACACCCTGAGTGCTATGAACCACTTTCTTCCAGGTGTGGCGTGGCCATCACACTCATGGGCTCACACAGCTACCGTCCCTTGCACAAGATCAAGCTGCTCAAATCACAGCATGAATCAATCCCCTTCCCTAGGCAAGGGGCTACTGGAAGTTGGTAGCTGCTGGGCTAAGGAAAGTCCCTTTTTAGGCGGGGAGGTGTGTGACCACTGGTTGATTGTCCACAATCCAGCGGATTGCGCCATCTCTGCGCAAGTATAGGCAGCACTCAATGGACTCAACAGACAGTTACAACAAACAGAAGAACTCGAGAGGGTGTGTGTGTGTGTTATGGGGGTGGGGAGAGGAGTTAGAGAGGGAAATGGAGAGACGGCTATGAGCAAATACATTGTACGGATGTGTGAAATCAACAAATATTTTTAAAATAATTCAAACATCAAGTTCTGTACCTATGAGGTTGTCTGGGCCCCCCCAAGTTAAGCCCAGGACAAAAAAAGAAGCCACAGACCCACCCTGTTGGCCAGCAGAAGGACTGAAGAAGGCACTAAAATGGTACAGACCCTACAGAGTTAAGGTGCTGCAAGTCTTTACAGGCATGAGGTTGCAAAAATATCCAGCTGGGGCCACCCACTCTGGACAGCTTTGCAAGGTGTCTCAACTGAGAAGCAGCTGGGTTGAGGCTGGACCTGGCCAGCTGCCCGCGGTGCCTCGAGCCCCATGTGCAGGGCTGGTTCATAGGAAGCTCCAGGAAAGTGGGGCTGTTATTACATTCTAAACGCCTTGGGGAGTTTGAACAAGATGAAAACCTCATGGCGGAGCAAATTTGCAAAACAAAAAGTGACTTTGCCCCTGTCTTAAGTCTCAGTTCCAGTTTTATAAAAGGAAGCTCACTTGGAAGCAATTAGGGAGCAGAGCAGATGGTTGAGATGGGCGGATTGCTTCCCAGGCTGGCCAGCTTTTTAATGAAGGGCCGAAGGCAGGCAGTCTAGAAGGAAGAATCTGTCTGCTCTTTGCCTAGGTTCCTTGGGGCAGCATAAGCCTTTATAATTTCTGGTGTGATAGGAGTGTCTCTGGATTTATAGGGGGTCCTTCGGACCACACCTGAACCTGTGCTCACGAGGGGAGTAAACTCTAGGCAGCATCAGGAGGGAGGCTGGCCATGCTGGAAAGACCAATGGTAAGGTTAGAGAACCCAGGGAGGTGGGACAGTGACACATTGAGAGGAACTGTGTGGCTAAAGAATCAATCAATCACACCTGCAGAGTAACCCCACTTAAAAACTCTGGAGATCAAGACACATTGTCTTGGTCAGTGTTCTTTTGTTGTGAAGAGACACCATGACCACAGCAACTCTTATAAAAAAGAAAGCATTTAATTGGGGCTGGCTTACAGTTCTGGAGGTTTAGTCTGTTGTCGCTATGGTGGGAAAGCATGGTGGCACGCAGGCAGACATGGTGCCGGAGAGGTAGCTGAAGTGTTCTACATCCAGGTCTGCAGGCCGCAGGAAGAGCAAGAGCCACTGGGCCTGGCTTGCGCTTCTGAATTCTCAAAGCCCATCCCCCAGTGGCACAGTTCCTCCAACAAGGCCACACCTCCTAATCTTTTCAAATAGAGTCACTCCTTGGTGACTAATCAATCAACTCTATGCACCCTGAAGATACTAAACCTTTGCATTTGACTCTCTTATAGATTTTGTAGGGCAGGGACCCCAAAGCACATGAAGGCTATCAGTGTGAGAAACAGAAGAGCTGGCTTTGCTGTGTGCTTGTTAGCCACTAAACAAGTCCTCTGCCTAATCATGTCACTGAGTGACCAAAACAGAGAGGAGCTGCCTGCTGCACACCTGGATGGGCCAACTGGACTGACAAACTCACCCCTCCTCTTACTTCACCCCAGTTTCTGTCACAAGTCCTTAGTAACTCAGTGGTACCCCACTCTCCAAGAACCCTCCTGCTGTGTAAGAGTTCTTCCCTTCTTCGTGCTCTTAAGCTCCCCACAAAAAATAATTACTTCTGATACTCACCCTCTGTGGTCTGTGAACTTCATTCTTTGAATTTGAAGGGCACGAACCCAAAAGCCCGGCTCAAGGTGGCTTTGGTGGCTGTTGAGTTTTAGGTATCGAGTCCCCTGAGTTAAGCGACCCAAGAGCCAGAAAGGCTTGGTCCCTCTCCAAGGCACCTCTGTCTTCTGATATCAATTTCACTATATGAGTCTCCTCATTGATTTAGTTCTGATTTGAACTTTGTGTGATGAGACTGCCATGGTAGTGTTGCGCTTTCCTGAACTTCCCGAATCATCTTATTGAATGATCTCCCCTAAGGCAGTGATGGAGGCCTCCCCGCCTCCCCCAGCCACCCACTGGTGGATCTGTAGCTAATTCATCAGAAGTTTGGGTGGCCTGAGAACCAGGGAGCAGAGCTGTCACCAACTGATGTGTTTCTCATCCCCTCTCTGTCCATCTGGCGTGACCCTTGACTTCCTCTTCCCACACCCCCCCTAACGTAAAGGTCATGTCTGAAATACTGCATTATCCTCTCAAACCCTCCAGAACATTCTTTATTCATAAGCTTCAGTTATTACCTACTGACAAAAATAGAGGAAATTATGTAGATTAGACACATCACCACGCTAGGCCCCACACCTGCATCTGTATTCTCATCAAGGAGCCTGCATATTTGACCCTCGTGTCTTCAAGAACTTCAAACACGATGTAGTCTTTGTCCTTTCAGTGTGGGTTAGGAATGGCTCTCGCGTGCTTGCTTGGTTATTAGAGGCATGGGATAAAGTACCTCTTTAAAGTGAGAGTTAAGTCTTGATTATCTCAGGGTCAGGGTCCTCTCTCGGGGCCTGGAGGCAGCAAGAGTGCGGCCGGGATTGTGCCCATATTAATCATCCAGGGTTCAAAGGAGAGGCCCAAATCCACTGGGGAAATAAAAGGAGAGTGGAAAGGCCTTGGGGAAGAAATCAGGCCGGCGGGGGGGGGGGGGGGGGAACCTCAGTCTAATGAAAACATCACCTCCAAGGTTTGCCTAGGAGCTCAGAGCAGCACCTGGGGGGGCCAGATCTTCCCATGGCAGGAACCTTGCATACCATCAGTTGGGCTGTCCTAGGCTGGAGAGGGAGACAGTTGAGAACTTCAGCACATCCAGCTGGGGAAGCCAGGGGCAGACGAGGAAGGATACGAGAGTAGGTCAGGCTTGGATGGTTTCTCTGGCTCCCACATCATCTCCGTCAACTGTTGTAGTGTGTACCGTGTTTGCATCCCAACATTCCCAGGTCACTGGTGGACATCAATCAAGCAAAGACATTTGAACCCTGTGGGATGTAGGAAAGGGTTAGCTCTGGATAAGGGGGGTGAGAAACGAGGGACCTAATGACTCTTTGGTCCTCTTCCCTCATCCTTCACACACACATACACACACATATGCACACATACACTCATACACATACATATGCATGCACACACATACACTCATACACATACATATGCATGCACACACGTATGCACACATACACTCATACACATACATATGCATGCACACACGTATGCACACATACACTCATACACATACATATGCATGCACACACGTATGCACACACATACTCATACACATACATATGCATGCACACATACATAAGCACAATGAATCTTTTAAAAAAAAAAAATCCCTCGCCACATAGTTCCCAATATGAGTAGTACCAGCAAATGCTAACAGAAATAGGTTTTAATTGGTTCTGGAAATGAAGATTTACAATGAACAATCTCATTAAGATATCACCACAGTGTTAAATTTGGGCCAAATAGACTCAGTCCCAGGGCCCTGATCCTACAAATCCAAGTCTTCATGGAAGGAAGTGTGTTTCGGCAGATGCTAAGGAGGAAAGGGAGCTCGGGACGGGGGCGCGGGGACTGCCAGGAAGGACGGCAGCACCATTTCTAAGCGCCCATCATCACCCCCTGGCCAAACGGTTGAGCAATAAGAAGGAGGAGAGCTGGTTTAATACGAAAGGGAAGCAGAAGCAGCAGAAGGCAGAAGGAGTACTTACTTTTTATGAGCCTGCTGGCCAGGGCTCAATATTCACATTTCATCTTGTCAGTCTTGCCCTCTTTTTTTATTTTAAACTCAAAACGAAACTCCCCACTGTGTCTCTAAGTGCAGTCCTAAGGAAAGCATGTCGCAATCCTGCTGCCCCCCCCCCCCCCAAGGCTCTTCTAGCTGGTGACGGAGTAGCCTTTCGTGGAACAATCTCCTGATCTTGTTCAACTGCTGAAACTTAACTTTTGGAAACATGTCATTGTAAGAACTTAAAAACCAAACAAACAAAACCAGAAAATAAAACAATGGCCTTTTTATGGCAAAATATTATTCCTTTCCTGGACATCAACAGGTGCATGGGTACAACTTAGAGAGATGCCTTAAATGAATCTCAACAATGACCTTTGTAGAGTAATCTTGTTCTTTTGAGATAAAGTATTTATTTATTTATTTATTCATTTATTTATTCCTTTTTGGTCTTTTGAGACAGGGTTTCTCTGTGAAACAGTCTTGGCTATCCAGGAACTCACTCTATAGACTAGGCTCAAACTCACAGAGATCCGCCTGCCTCTGCCTCCCAAGTGCTGGGATTAAAGGTGCATGCACCACTACCACCAGGCATAATCTTGTTCTTCTTTCCCTCTCTAAACTTCCAGTTTCTTTATTGAGCTTCTGATTGGTTTGCTGGGAATGTACAAGGTGAATGGCTTCCTGTAGGGGGCAGGAGAGCTAGAGTGGTTGTTAAATGTCTCTAGCCTCATCTCAGCACATGGTGCCCCAGCTGCCAAGGGTACACAGCATACTAGAGGCTGTGACTCACAGAGAAGCTCAGGGTGCGTGGCTTTGTCCTACTGCTGTAGGAAGTAGTCAAGGCCATCTGTTCCATCCTGCATTCTTCTCGAACTGAATCGGTTCCATGGGCAGGCCCCAGAACAGGGCACCCTAACAGAGCTGTGGAGTATCGTTGGGAGGTCTCTTGGAGAGGGCTCTGATATATTAGTGCTGAGGGGTTGGATGATTACAGTCTGAAAGGCTATGTTTTTGTTTGTTTTTGCTTGGGAGGGGTTAGACTTCTAATCTGGCCTATGAAATACTGCTGACTTTTCCAAAGTGGCTAATTGAATCATGAATGCAAAATAAAAGCTAGCCTTTTTTTGGAAAATAGGTGAAAAGTTTTTTGAGGCCTAATAAACCTCTCCACCAATGCAATAATCCAAATCAGACCGAAGCAAACCGAATTAGAAAAAGCCCAGGTTTAATAGATACTAATGCTCCCGGATGACCTTCCAGCCCCCCAGGGATGGAGACAAAAAGGAAGACCAGAAAAACACATGTTCATTCTCTGGGGGTCAAAACTGACCATCTTAACCTTTAGAAAAATGCAGAGAAATGGAATAACCCAGACTAGCACCCTAAAAGTGCCCATGACTGCAACCTGTCGCAAAGCAATGTGTCGGGGTGACAGACAACTCCAGTGGCTCTCACTCTACAGGGAACTCCGTAGCCTCGGTCCATCTTGAGTCACACACAGTCCTTGACTTAGCCAAGGAGCCAATATGAACTCCCTGCTCTGGTGAGTTCAGCCAGCACAACAGCTTTCTGTCGCTGTTGCAGAAAAACACGAGATAAACAAGTTAAAGGAACAAAAGTGTCTTTCTTCTCGTGGCTCTGGGTGTTTCCGTCTATGATGACTAGTTAGGTCAGTTTCTTTGGGACTTGAGGGGACGGAGTACATAACGGCAGGAAGTCGGTGTCATAGCTAAGCTGCTCACACCATAGCAGTCAGGAAGAGAGCACATGTGCACGCGCACACACGTGCTCACACTCACACTCACACACACACACACACACACACACACACACTCACAGAGCGAGAGAGGAAGTAAGAGACCAGGGTCCCAATGGACAAAACCTCTGAACTATAAGCAATCCTCAATTTAATGTTTTCTCTTATAAGAGTTGCCGCAGTCTAAGACACCCATAACTTCCTTCCGCTGGGTCCACCTCCAAAAGTTCCCATCACCTCCCAGTCGTGTTACAGGCTACTGACCAAACCTTTATACGAAGGAGACTTTGAAGAATATTTCATATAAAAACCACAATATTGACCTCAGAAGAACCTTCCAGATGAGGAAACAGTTGTTTTCAATGTGAAGGACAAAGAAAATGTATTCTTACAATAAAGCAGTTTTGCCCACAAGACAATCTATGGCCACCACCTAGAATCGAGTTTCTATTCCATATTTAGTAGGAGTCAGCAGCTATCAAAGTCCCATAAAATGATTATAAATGGCAACCATTTATTGTCAGACACTAAATGATGGGAAGCAGTGGTAAGTATCAGCCATGTAGCATTTTATGTGTGCAGAGTGCCTTAGCATCATATTTTATGGCTTGTTCTACATAATAGTGGCATGGGTGATCGGCTGGAACAGCCTCTCAGTTAGACTTGGGAAATGGTAGCAATCACTGGCTCATCGGTGTCTTTTTTAAATGCTCTTTGCCTCGGGGTTTGAATAAAGGTCATCGTATTTTTTAAATTTCTTACCATTTGTATCCTGCGTATTCAAGGTTGGTTCAGTTGGTCTTCTTATAATGCTGCAGCTTCAAAACTCGAGCCCTGAAGTGTGCGGGCCACATCCGTGGGCAGCTGCCAGAATGAGCCACGGCAGACTTGACCCACCCCTTTTAGCCTTCCCCCGATCAATAGCTCTTACCACCGTGGCACAAGAATCCCATCTCACCCTGCCCATCACTTTCCTCATTGCTCAAGGGCAGCCAGAGATGCCCTGCTGTCTCTACCTCTTTTCTTCCAAGAAAGTGATCCTTGGCGTGGTCATGTATGCTTCTTTCTCACTCCTATCTTTTGACCCAGATTCTTGTGGACCACTTTAGTGAAGAATCAGCTCTCCCCCGTCATTATTTTCTCCTGAAGATCTACAGCTTCGGAGCATCAGGAGTTAAGATCTGATCATGTGATACTCTTCGGTTTCCTCTTTCTAATCCTTCAAGTATGTATTTTTTGTTTGTTTGTTTGTTTGTATTGAGACAGGGTTTCACTGTGTAGGCCTGGTTGTCCTGGAACTCCGTACACCAGGCTGGCCTCAAACTCACAGAGATACGCCTGCCTCTGTTCCCCACCCCCAGTTCTGGGATCAAAGTAGTGCACCACCACCACCACCCGGCCCAAGCATGTATTCTTAAGCATTGCGTTCATGCTGAGGACTTAAAGGGATTAGTCCCCACCCATAAAAACACAGTCTAGTGGGGGAAACCTAGAAAGGGCAGTCTGTCACAGCTGTGGGCACTATGAGTACCCTGGAGGTGGTTGCACAGAGGGCGGACAGCCGCCCTGGGTCTGAGGGGTCATGTGGATCCTCAGACGCTTGCAGCTGTACGGCTCAGTTCTTTTTCATTAGACTGGAAATGACAATTTGCTCGGGATAGATTCGGGATCTGAAGAGCTAAGGACAGTGCCTTGGGATGGAGGCCTGGCTGCATAGCACAGCTTTCAAGCTCTAGACAATGAAGGAAAGAGGCATTCTTTGTATTTGGCCATGACACAAGCCCATGTCATATCCAGGACTAAGTACTCTCTTTGGAGCACCCTAAGCAGCAAGTAGCCGGACAGGACTCAGACTCAGAGGAAGTATCAGCCCCTCTCACACAGCCTGAAGTGTCCAGATGACAAATTCCACAGCTAGTCTCAGCGCTGAGGTGGGGGTGGGATTGTGTGTCAGGAAATGGCTTTTTATTTAATTTGGTTTGTGGCTTTTGCAAGACATTTGACTGCTTTGAGCATCTGTCTCATTTATCATGCCCACCCCACTTACCCAGCAGAGGATGGAATCACACGTATTGTCTGTAGGTGAACAGTTTTAACACATACATAATAAAGTCCACGACAGTGTCTGATGTTTCTGTGTGCTTACTCATTCCTGCTTCTAGTTCGGGGGTTCCCATCAACCACGTCAGAGTGCCTCAAAGTGTCCCCTCTTTTGCCTCCCACTGTCAGACATCACCCGCAATGCCGTATTATTTGATTGATAGGCTACTCACATGGCCATGCTGAGCTGTTCCAGGAGCTGGTCCATGTTGTGACCTAAAATCTTTCCTAAACTGAAACGACCCCTTCTACTTTAAGGATATTAAGCCCATGTTCCACGAGTCTATTCTGAGCCTAATATGAGTGGAGGCTCCAGTGATCCACAGTGGAAAACTATCAGTGAACATCACAGAGCTGAGTTATCGCTGCCCCGTGGTGTTCCCTCAGCAGGGAGGGGGCTGTCTTTCTTCACGCCTGAAGGTAATCTGGCACACCTGCTGTGCATACCTGCGGCTATTTGAGCACTAACAGAACGTGCCCCTCTCCCCATTCTATATTCTCTTGTGTGCCCCCAGAAGTGTCAGACATAGAGTTTAAGACAATCAGCTCATTACCACCAACCTATCCAAATTTGCTGTAAATCGTGTAAGCACTCGGTAAATGGTTCTTGAATAAACAATTACAGCTCCTAAAGTGCTGAATTATGCTCCCATAGAACTCTTATTTAGACTTCTAACCTCAAGTGCCTCTAAGTAACATTGTATTGGAGGACCAGGTACATCAAGGGTTAAGTTAAAAAGGTGTTAAGGGCGAGTCCTGTAATAGGTTCTTTCCCCATTGCTACAACACAATACCAGCCAAAAGCAATCTGAGGGAAGGCCTATTTTGGCTCACAGTTTGGGGAGACAGAGTGTCATTGCAGAGAAGTCACGGTAGCAGGCGTTTGAGCCAGCATATTGCCTCAGTAGCCACGTGGCAGAGCCACGACATCTAAACTGCATCTAAAACATTGAGCCGTTAGTGGAGCAAATGGGCTCAGCGCAAGCTAGGTAATCAGAGCAGTAATCTGCGACAGGCTGGGAGCGAAGGGCGTGAATTTGGATGTCCTTTCCTTAGAGCATCCATCCAGACCAAGGAACACTGATGCTCAGCTCACTTTCTCCTTTCTCTTCCACCACGAACCTTCCCCAAAGAATGGCCACACCTGCTGTGGAAATTCCTATGGCCAGTAGCCTTTAAGTTACCCGCCCACTTGGGCGTGGCCTCTTATACTACTTGTCCATTCTCCCTCCTCATCACTGTTTGCTTTTGAATCAACAGTAAAGGTATCTGGAAAATTGGAAGTGAGCCAAGATTTAGTGGTTGAGGAAAAGAAAAGTATCAAAGTGTCCTTGCCCAGGTAGCAGCCCCAGGAGCTGGGACAAAGCTAAGAGTTCATCGGTTCATTATATCATGGTACAGCCTTGAGCTGGATTACCCAGAAGTAATGAGCATCCAAGGCATGGTGGCCGGGAGCCAGGGACCCAGAAGGAGCCTGCGCCTTGAGAAGATGATGAACACAGGCAGACAGCTCCTGAGGGGTCAAGGCCTTCGCTTTCTCCACAGCTGGGAGCTCTGCGGGCTTCTCTCCTCTCTCATAGGGCCACTTGCCCTGTTGGCAGGCTGACTCTGCATTGCCAGCCCTGCAGCCCTGACTAGTGGCTTCAGTCACTAGGTTCTGCTTGGTCCTTTTTATTCATCCATTACCCACAAACCTTACTGAGGATCAGCATTTTGTGTGGCCAGCATGAACTCCAGCCCTCCTCCCAGGTTGGCTGGGGCAAGGACTTTCTGTATCAGTAGGGAGCAAGACGCCAGGGCTCATTCTAGACACTCATCCCCCGTAGGGTTCTTCTTCTAGACTATCACTGCTACTCTACGTTCTGACAGTCCTAGAGGCCCCCTGCTTCTCAGTTTTCCTGTAATGCAGTCTTTGGGGACACTATCAGAGTGATCTGCTCTGTGCCAGCTCTGGGATCTCCCCTGTCCAAAGCCTGCCAGAACGTAGCCACTTACCAGTCATGCCAAGTCAAAGCCTTGCTTCCCTGCCCCACATTCCCTTCCTGGCCTTCTTCTCACGTTGTTTCTGTTCTACTCGGCACAGGCTTGTTTAGCTTTTCCTCCTCTAACGAGAAGAAAAAGCTACAGAGCACAGTAGGTTCCTGCTTTGTGGCACTACCACCAGCAGCAGAACAGCACCTAGAGCCCAGAGCCATTTGTTGAGCAAACGGAAGTGTTCAGAGCGCTGCTAGTCAACTGTGAATCTGTGCCAGGCGGGTAACTATGGGGATGGATTTGGAGGCTCCTTCCATGGTGAATCATTTGTGCTTTAAATATTGCAAAGCCACGTAGCGCTTCAGCTCACCTTGCTCTTCTTTGTCTCGAGAGGAGGCGTCTTCATGGTCACCGTAGACATAGGTTCCGTTTCTGCAGCTTTCCATTGGGTCAGCGAGGGTGAAACAGAAAACTGTACCTCTTATGCAGGAATAGCATCTGCTCACCACTCTTACCCACAGCTACTGGGGTATTTAACACATAACTGCCAATATGTCTGCAGAAACTAGTTTTGTAAAAATTATATTTACTTTCTTCTTGTTATTTTTTTTGCCAGTGGGTAATATCCTGACATCTTTTGAAATTACCCTGTTTAAGATTACAAACATAATGCAAAGAATATTGTTTGCAAAAATGTACACAGGAAGGTTGGAGGGATAGTTCAGTGGCCAAAGCATCAGCTGCTCTTGCAGAGGATCAGGGTTGAGTTCCCAGCACCCACATGGCAGCTCACAACCTCTGTAACTCCAGTTCTAGGGGATCCCACTCCCTCTCCTGGCCTCTGGGGGCACTGCCCACACATGGTACAGACACATACATGGAGGCCAACACTCATACATACAAAGCAAAACCAAAAATAACCCTTTTAGCAGTGTGGTGAGATCACAGGCAGAAGCCATTGATTGACCGCCCTGAATAGGCCACCCAGGCCAGAAGAGTTGTAAAGCAGCAGTGCCCACCCTTAGGAAACTATGAACACCGAAGAGTCTCAACCCAATGACAAAGCACCTATCTTTACACAGGACTCTACACTTCACAGGAGGCAAAGCATGTCACCAACATGCTGGTCCTGAGTGGCCTGTTTCTGTTTCTGATTAAAATCTAAGTGACACCCTCAAAAAAAATTTATACATACATACATACATACATACATACATACATATTCATGAGTAGATGTTTAATAAATGTACAGTCTTATACACATACATATATAAAGAATGAAAGAATATGCTTACAGACTAGTATTTGGGAATGAAGAAAGTCATATTTTTCATTTCACTGGGTTTTTCATAATAAGCATACATTATGTATATGCTAAGAAAATTAGCAATATATTTTCTTACTTTTCAAAAACAAATCATTTCTTTCGCTTCAACATATGTCACACATCACTTTTCGGACTAGGAAAACATCACAATTGTCTTCTTGAGATGTGATTGTGTCATTTGCTTGGTGGTCTGCTTTCTGTGTCTGATTCAACCAAATGAAGCAGGCAAACTGAAGTAGGGGCCCATGGGTCTCCTGTTCCTAGTGCCCTGCACCCATGCCAAGGACGGGACTAATGTGGGCGTGGCTGGAGAATGATGCCACGCTGTGCAAGCCTTCCTTGAGAAATTGGTCCTGGCATCAGAGTTGCTGTGAAGCCTCTGGAGTCTTATGACCCTGGCACTGGCCTTGGCACAGATCATTGTCACTTCCTACCTCCTCCTCCTCAAGAGAGAGGATGTCGTGTCTGCCATCTGGCCCTCTTCCTGGCTCCATCCAGCATGGGTGTTCTCTAAGTCACAGCCACTTTTTCTCCAAAGCAGGGGTTGAGTTTTTCAGAACCTAGGACACAACAGTCCTCATCCACCTGGGCCTCTGCTTTCTGTCATGTATTTGTGGCACTGGCCCAGAAGACTGTTAGGAAGTTGACTATGGACGCCATTGTGTGCAGGGACCAGCTATCCAGCTGGTAGTTGCCTCCAAAGGGCTCTGAGATGATTTTCCCATAACTAGAAAGATAGATTTCCTTCGGGGAGTTTCCCTGCTGTGTCTGGACCACATCTTTCAGCGTATAAAACGTCAGCCTGTTGTGACTTAAAGAACATAAAGTAAGAACAAGAGAGTTCTTTCAAACAAATGAGCCTGGATACCCCACCGGCATCCTCCCAGGACAATGTTTTCTTTCACCCCTGTGTTTGCATCTTTATGCTGTGCCCAACTCAGGAACCTCTTCCCTAATCTGTCGATTTGAATCCTTCAAGTCTTCTCTCAAACGTCATTATCCCCTGACTTCCTGTCACCACCCGAGTCCACCTTTCCCACTTGTTTAAAAATTCTCGCATGATTTGAGTATATGCAAAAACTCAAGAAAGACAGTCTCAGATGTAAGGTAAGAAGAGATGTGGTCAGGTATCCAATAATCATCCCCATTCCCATTCCAATAAAAACGACAAAGTTGCCACTGAAACCCAGGCATTCCTGTTCTTTCTATGACTATGTCACCAGGCTGCCTCCCAAACGCCACACAGACACACAGATAAACTGCCTCAGAGCTTCTCCTCAAGAGAGGAAAGAGTAGAAGCTGGAGATAATGTGATACTCCATCAACAACCCCCACGGGTGAGATTCCATGAGTCTGGACAGAGAGATATCCTTCATAGTGTGAAGCAAAATTCGTACAGCCACACCACTTTCCTTAAAATGCGTTCTTGCAGAGGACAGAGGACTCCATGTTCCTGGGCAGGGATGTCTAGCTTTGGGCCTTTCTCCCTGTTGGAGGGCTGGAACAGGCACAGGAGAACCAGCATTTCCTGTTTTAAGTCTCAGCTCTCAGCTCTCGCTCACTCCAGGAATTGGGTTCCATTTCTGACACAGGGAAGGCTGTACTGTCCTTCTGCTGTCCTCCAGGGATGTGCTGTAGTTTTGTGTGCTCTGGCCTTCCTTCCCAGTGCTGAGCTGACCCAGGCTTTGGCTTTTCTATTGTTCACTGTCATCATTTGAGGGTCACTACAGAACACATATGTGTGTTCAATGGGTCGGTTTCAGATGGAAGGCCCTTGGAGTTTTAAAAAGGCCGAATCCTCAAGTCAGTTTACATTTTTAATGAGATTTCAGTAAAATTATAAAGGTTTTTTTTAAACAAAATAATTCCAGATTTGTTTGGAAAACAATATGAAACGCCAAGTAAGAGAAAGTTAAAACACGAGAATTGTTGCCAGAGATTTTCTGTCCAGCCTGGTCCCACAGTCATTCGTCCCGAAGAAATACACAGAGGTCTATATTAATTATAAACTGATTGGCCTATTAGCTCAGACTTCTTATTAATTAATTCTTACATCTTAAATTAGCCCATTAGTCTTGTCTGTGTTAGCCACGAGGCTTGGTATCTTTTATCAGTGAGGCGCTCACTCTCATCTGCATCCTCTCAACCGCATACTCATAACTGGATTCGTTGAGGACGTTCATTCTCACACACATCACCCACCCACCGTGCTCCTGCATCCCGCCAGCCAGCCTGCTTTCAGAGTGGCAGCTTAGGCGGAAGAGCTCTCCTGGTCGCAGGCCCCTTCCAGGGTTTCCGGTACTTGTTGTTTGTTTTCTACAGATTCCATAGCGCACTTTAGAAAGGCTGAGTTTCACCTCCAATCCATTTTCCTTCATTTGTGTAAGAGCAATACTGCTGCCTACTTTGCAGAGGGAAAGGGGAAAGAGGGGGGGGGGGGAGGGGGCTACAAAGAGTTGATTTCCAGCAGTGCTGGCCACCTGTTCCCCAGCTGCCACATGGCCTTCATTTCAGAGGCTTCTGAGGCCCACCAGCTCAGGAAGGGGGTTTGGTGTCACTGTGGCTAGATACACAAAGGCAGGGCCAATGCAAATAAGAAATTCTCGGTCCACAGATAAACATTTTTTAAACAACCCAGACAATGAAATGGATGATGGACTTTTCCAACAGGACTCCTTTTTTTTTCCTAATTATGTTTTTATTGACTTTTCAAAGGAAATGAAAAAGACTAACGTATAATTGACTAAAAGAACTCGAGGTAATAAAGCAAGCCAGAAAATGTCTGGAGGAAATGCATATCTAAGGTACAATGCCTGTAATAGGAAAATCTATTATATTGTGTTGAGATTATGTAATTACCTACACACGCTGCTTTGGCTGCAGGTGAGAGCTCACTGCTGTGATGCCCAGAGCTCTGAGGAGGGCCAGGCATTTTTCCAAATGTGTGTATCCTCCTGTATTGTGAAGTCTAAATTTCAAACGCCCTTAGTGATTCTAACTTTTGCATGGAAGAACTCAGGTGCAGGTTAGTGGAGTGTGTGTGTGGGTGCGCGCACAGGAGGGGGTACTAAGGGGTTCTTTGCAAGGTATTTAACTTAAGGAGTTGTCTTAATAGTGTTATAGCACATATCAATTATTGGATAAACGCGCGCACACACACACACACACACACACACACACACACACACACACACGTATTCCAAATGATCAGTAGATAGAAACCAGAATACAGGGAAATAGTTAGCGGCGCAGCCTTGGATTCAGGATAATTATCAATGTGGTTTTATTAGCCCTTTTGGGTGCCTAATTAGAACGATGAGTAGCATTCGGAAAGGAGGTGGGGGACTTCAATGTGACATTTTTGGCAACCTGATCATTGAGGAATCTTTATGTCCCCCAGGCCCCTCACAATATAGCCTTAGCAATCGGGCGTCAGTGTGGATGGGAGAATATCATTCCCCTCAGACAGTCAAGCAGGAAAAGGTTCAGAACTCTGACGCCGATGCAAATGGACAAGACAAGCTCCCAATCCGACCTGTGTGTGAATGAGAGCTGCTCTTTTCAGTACAATATCACACTCTAAAGTGATCTTCATAGACAGGAGTGAAGAGCTGAGGACAAGCCGTCTAGTTCAGATACAGGATTGGCTCAGCCCTGAGGCCAGAAGATCAGTTGCACAACACAGAGGAAGATGGGCAGTTAAGAGCGACTTTGTGGAGGGGCTGGGGAACACAGAGCATCTTGGGTACCACAAGAAATGACTCCTTGGCTGCATGCGCGGGCCAGCAGACCAGGAAGAGGCTCCCTGCTTCCTTTTTGTTGGATTAGAGCAAAGCCAAAAGGCAGTCTAAGGGGAGGAAATTAACACGTAGATATTTCCAGGGTATTACACACTGACGTGCTGCCCGGTGCGCAGTAGAGATGCCTATCTGGACACTGTTATGAATGAAAGCAGCGGGGAGGGAACCCTTCTCAGCACAGACATGCTCTTAGAAATGCTGCAGACAGTCCTCGCCCTCCCACTTCCTCCTAAGGCATTCCTTCTTTATAAGCAACGCTGCCTTCCCTATGGCACAGGTTCAGCAGCCACTCACAACCCTGAGCTCTTCACAGGGATGGGCCCTTGTGACTGGAGTGGTTATTACGTAAGTCTTGTTTAGGCAACCATTTACAATCCCAAGTGGTCAGTCCTAAATACATGCATCCAAGCAACACTAAATGCATACAGCAGTTGTGTGTGTGTGCATGTGTGCGTACATGTGTGTGTATCTGTGTGTAACAATAATAAGTATAAAAGAAGAGGTCACGAACCCAAGGGGTAATGGAGCCAGGAAGGGAGTGATGGAGGAAGGTCATTGGCTAATAAAGGAATTGCCCTGGCCCATTTTATTGGTTAGGACATAGGTAGGTGGAGTAAACAGAACAGAACGCTGGGAGGAAGAGGAAGTGAGGTCAGACTCCACAGCTCTGCTCTCCGGAGCAGACGCCTCAGCAGAGACGCCATGCCCCGCTCCCGGGATGAAGCTCCGACCCAGGATGGACTAGGCTAGAATCTCCCCGGTAAGCGCACCTTGGGGTGCTACACACAGATGATTAGAAATGGGCTAAATTAATATGTGAGAATTAGCCTAGAAGAGATTGGGCCAAGCAGTGTTTAAAAGAATACAGTGTCCATGTAATTATTTCGGGGCATAAGCTAGCCGGGCAGGCGGCTGGGGTGTTGGGGACGCAGCCCCGCCACCGCCCTTATTACTTCATATGGCGCCCCACGTGATGGACTAAATCCACTTAAAAAACCTGAGAAGACTTAAAAATAAGGGAGAGAGAGTTTAACACAGATTTTTGCTGTTTGTTGGTGGCGTGCTGTAGAGAGATTTCCTGATTCGGCAACAGTAGCAGAAAAAAAAACGCTGTGTCATTTTAAAGCCCGACTTCCTGGGGCTGTGCCGCCATTGCGATCTCTGTCTGGCTCCTGCGGGAGACAGAGCTTTTGAATAGAGCATTTGGAGTAAAGTGCTACGATTTGTTTGATGGCAACTAGACTCGCTGTGTTCTCGGGTCTGCTCGGCTTGTTAGAGGCAAGCATGCGCTTTCATCTAAGAGAGGCTTCCTGACTCAGCTTTAGCTGCAAAGCCTGCAGCTCATTAAGAGGTCCTGCCACGAAACACTTAAACGGTGTTGATGAAAAGCTGAATGCATGCTTTTTGGTTTTCAGCCGTAGCAGGAAAAAAGCTGCGCCGTTTAAAAATGCCAGCTTTCTGGGCTGTCCTGCCAGGACAAACTCTGACTCTTTTACGCTGTCGGTTTGTGCGGTTTGCAAGCACAGGCTGCTGAAGCTCGCTTGCTGGCTACAGCCAGTACCTCAGTCATGAGGCTGGAAAGCTAAGGAATGGGCTGGATCCAGCCGGCAAAGCCACGCCTTTAATCCTACAGATATTGCTTGGTAAATTAAAGACTCGTGTGGTCAGAAAAAGAGAGATATACAGTAAAGAGAGATTCAAAGACAAAGAAAATTTCTAAATGGTTTGAAGTGTGTTAAAAATATATGCAGACTAAAATTTAAAGTTCTTAAAGTAAAAAAAAAAAGGAAGAGAGTTGTTGTGTGTGGTAGCACACGCCTTTAATCCCAGTGCCTAGAAGGCAGGGACAAACAGATCTCTGTGAGTTCAAGGTGTAGTAGTGTACACCTTTAATCCCGAATGCCTGGGAGGCAGAGGCGGATCTCTGAGAGTTCAAAGACAGCCTGGTCTACAAAGTTACTTCAGGTCAAAGACACAGAGAACCTATCTCAAAAAGCAAAAAGTTAAAAGTAAAAATAACAAAATAGAGGTTAAAATAAAACGAACAAAGATGGAAAATACACAGAGAATCTTGATACTGTATGCTATTATGCTCTCTTTGAATCGTTTGAATGCTGAGGAAGGAGCAACAGCTGCTAAAAGATATTTGTTTATAAATGCTGCTGAACTAATCCAACATAGATATTTTGAATTTGGATCTAAGGATATGATACTTTGGAAAGGAGTTTCTTATTTTGTTTTCACAGAGGATGAGACACTGTTCATTTCTTCTATTCCGATTTGGTATGATGGACCACGCCCTCCTGAAGGGTTGCGGTGAACATCTTCAGAAAATTGCTTCGCTAACTGCCAACTGAGATGAAACTAGCACACAGGTTATACCATGAAAGACCTAATTAACGACGCCCCCATTCAGCAGGAAGCAGTTTGGAGAGAAAAAACTGCACCCATGTTCCCAAATATGGTTTATAAACGTCCTTTTACATTTAAAGGGGGATATGATATAGATATGAATAATTTACATTAGTATAGATTTTGCTTTATTGATAGAGATTTAAGGTCAATTTTGTTATATATATAAGTGTTTCTGATTTTGATTAAGGTATTGTGATTGTGTAGTTCATTTAAATATGTACTGTATAATTAGGAAATATAGGTTGTTAATGGATAATCATCGATAATAGTAAAGCTTGTAGTCATGTTAGTTAGATTTTCTAGATATATCGAGATATATTTTAGATAGACATTCTTCATGTCTTTCAAAGATTACAGAATAGGACATTTAATGTTTCAATAACTGAGGACTTTTCATGACAATGAGACACTCTGTTCCTGGCAGCACCAATCTACTTCAAGAGGAAGATGGGCATCGAAGAGGCACCTTATGGAGTTTGATAGCCATTTGGGCAAGAAACTGCTCTTGCCTGGACTATTGCATAAACTGGATACAGAGAACCCACAGAGAGAGGACTACTGAACTTGCCTAAGGTGAGATGATCTTTCGGGGTTCCTGATTCATGAAAGAGTCTGCGAGACATTCTGCAGGACAAAACAGATAGTGACTGAACTGACTTTGAATTTTCCTGCTTCATGGAAATGTCTGCTGGATACTATGGGCCTGAAGGCTGAAGATGGATGCCCCAACGGTACAGATGAACTTTGGGTGACTGTCCAGGCAGCGAGATGTCTCTGTCATTTCTCAAGTTTTAAAAGTTGCTTTTTTCTTGTTTGCTTAGGTAGTATTGTATCTTTCTGGAGTCTTTGATGGAGTTAAGAATAGAAGCTACGGAGAAACCCTGTCTCGAAAAATCAAAAAAAAAAAAAAGAATAGTTAGTTATAGTTATAGTTTTCCTTAGTTATGATAAAGATTATTGTAACTTTTACTTGATAACTGTTTCGTTATATGTAATTTTGCTATGTTAAAGTTAAAGCCTTTTTTTTTTTTGTTTAAACCGAAAAAGGGGAAATGATGGAGGAAGGTCATTGGCTAATAAAGGAACTGCCCTGGCCCATTTTATTGGTTAGGACATAGGTAGGTGGAGTAAACAGAACAGAACGCTGGGAGGAAGAGGAAGTGAGGTCAGACTCCACAGCCCTGCTCTCCGGAGCAGACGCCTCAGCAGAGACGCCATGCCCCGCTCCCGGGATGAAGCTCCGACCCAGGATGGACTAGCCAGGCTAGAATCTCCCCGGTAAGCGCACCTTGGGGTGCTACACACAGATGATTAGAAATGGGCTAAATTAATATGTGAGAATTAGCCTAGAAGAGATTGGGCCAAGCAGTGTTTAAAAGAATACAGTGTCCATGTAATTATTTCGGGGCATAAGCTAGCCGGGCAGGCAGCTGGGGTGTTGGGGACGCAGCCCCGCCGCCGCCCTTATTACTTCAAGGGAGGAGTTGGAGGGCAGAGAAAGGGGGTTCAGGAAATGATGTCAATAAACTGTATTCATGTACGAAATGTAAATGAAAGAAGCATTTCTCTATTCTCTTCATAACTTCCGTCTGTTCGCTCGTGTGCTCTTTAATAATGGTGTAGCCTTACACAGGGCAGAGGTTGTTACTGATCTCCTAGCCCAGGCAGTAACCCAAGGAGGGAAGCCCTAAATATGGATAGCCCGAGGGCCATAGGTATCCTTTCAGAGATGTGTTTATATTTCCTCTGTGGACAGATGGTTTTATGGGCTTCACTGCTCAAGAAGAAAGAGAAGAACAATCAGGAATGGTAGTGATTATAAGACCCCTACCTTCGTGGGTACAAAACCCAGGAATCATAGCTATCCCCTGGGTACTCTCTCCCCAGTCCCTCTTAGATTTCCGAGTTGAATAAGAAATGCCAGGAAAATGTCACCCAGTATTGGGGTACGAGCGGCCGAGACCCTCACAGTCTAAGGATGAACACAGGGTCCCTTTCAGTGACATTAACGTCTAAGACTTTCACAGTAAACTTCCTTTAGATTTTTTAAGTGCTTGTTTATCCTATTGTATACGTGTGAGCGTCTGGCCTGTTTATCCGTATGGATGTTCACCATGTGCATCCCAGGTACCAAAGGGGTCAGAAGAGGGCCTATGCTGCTGTGCTCTTAATTTTAAAAAGTCATTGCCTATGCTGGTACTGTGCCATCTCCCCTATGTGTTCTTGTAGTCGCTTTATAGCTTCCAATTTTGTGCTTAAGTCTTTAATCCATTTGGGGTTGACTTTGGGATTGAACTTTGTACATGGTGCGACATGGTCTAACTTCATTCGCATATGACTAGCCTCTTGTCCCAGCCCCATATCCTGAACAAACTCTTCCTGCCTCGTTGTATGTTCCTAACACCTCTGTCAAAATCAAAATGTGTAGTATTAACTTTGAGATTTCATAGGTTAATACAGTGGTTTGCAACCTTTCTGATGCTGTGACCCTTTAATACAGTTCCTCACATTGTTGTGACCCCAACCATAAAACTAGTTCATTGCTGCTACTTCATACCATTAATTTTGCTACTGTTAGAATTGCAATGGTAAATATCCGATATGCAGGATATCTGGGCTATGACATCTCCCCCGCCCCCCGAAGAGGTCTTGACCCACAGGTTGAGAACTACCAGATCAATGTGTCTGTGTTTATGCCAGTGTGATACTGTTTGGATTCCTGTAGCTTTATCACATACCTTAAGATCCAGCAGAATGATCACTGTAGCTCTGTTCTTTTGTTCAAGATCACTTTGGCTATTCAGGGTTGGATTTTGTTTTTCTAGGTCTGTAAAAAAGTGTTCTTGGAACCTTGATGGAAATGACATTGGACCTGCAGATTGCTGTGGACAGTAGTATATTAGCTACTTTTCTCATTTCTGTGGAAAAATACCTGACATAAGGAACCTAAGGAGGGAAGGGCTCACACTTGGAAGATACAGTCTGTTGGGGCAGCTGGAGCCCGAGGCAGCTGGTCACACGGTAGCCACAGTCAGGAAGCAGAGAGATGAATGCTGGAGCTAGGCTTGCCTTCCACTTTCTATTCAGACCAGCACCCTGGCCCATGTCACAATACTGCTCACACCCATGGTAGGGTTTCTTTCCAGCTCTCTCAGAGACACCCTAAGAGGTTTGCCTCCTAAGTCAAACCCAGAGCCTGTTGAGGTGACAATCAACATGATGGACCTTCTAACGATATTAACTCTTCTAATTCATAAATATGAAATACCTTTATTCTTATTTATGTCTTCTTCGGTTTTTTCATGTGGTTTTCCGTCTACAGACCTTTTACCTTTTTGGTTAAATATTTTCTTTTTATGGCTATTATGAAAGCAATTGTTTTTTATTCATGTTTAGACGAGCTCATTGATCACGTGTAGAAATGCTGCTGATTTTTCTCTGGGACCTTTAGATTCCCTCCTCTCCTCTCTGCCAGGCAGCCTTTGGCATTTTCAAGGGTCACCGAAGCCCTATACATACGGTAAGGGTTAGTGCCAGCTGAAGAGGAAAGTTCGATATTAACAGAGGAGAGTTTACAGCTGGGCTTTCTGGTGGGAAGAGATTAATTGTTTGGCTCTCACAGCCAGAATGTCAACAGCTAGGTCCTAAATGCATCTATTCTCTCTGCACAGACCTATTTTTAAAAATCCCATTACATGCTTCCTGAATGGCCCCAATGCTTCTTGGGTAGATCACAGACCTATAGCTCTGTCTCTTCCTTAGATGAGGGAAGAGAGGCCGGTGAGTGAGCCAGTGCTGCAGCCTCAGGTGAGCTGCAGAGATAAACCCAGAGCCATTTAAATAGGAAACAGTGTCTCTCTCTCTCTCTCTCTCTCTTACACACTCTCTCTCTTCCTCTCTCTCTCTCTCTCTCTCTCTCTCTCTCTCTCTCTCTCTCACACACACACACACACACACACACAGAGAGAGAGAGAGAGAGAGAGACAGACAGACAGACAGACAGACAGACACAGTCTTCATCTCTTTATTAGGTGGCAGAGGCTTTCTCCTCGTTCCCTTAAGGGAATGTTGATAGGACAAGAAGAAGCCACCCTTCCCTTGACTTCAGCATACACTTGTGCACCCACGTGTATCCTAGAAAGGAGTTGCCTGAAGAGAACTCATAACTGAAATATCAGCAGACCAGGGAGATGGCTCAACAGTTAGGAGTGCTCGAAACCAAGTCTGATGAGCTGAAGTCAACATCCTGGACCCACATGGCAGAAGGAAAGAACTGACTCCTCACACATGTACCTTGGCATGTACACACTCACGCACACACACGCACACACACACACACACACGCACAACAAATAATATAAAAAACTAAAGAAGAAAAGACCCTAACTAAAGTTTGTTTTGTTTACTTGCTTTTTGAAACAGGGGCTCATCACATAGCCCAAACTGGCCTGAACTGGCCTGAACTCTCTATCCTCCTGCTGTTGGCCCACAAAAGTGTTCCAAAATAGCCCAGAATGTAGTATAACAACCGTTTATTTGTTAGAGGATAAACTCACAGAAATAGTAGCCATCCACAGTCCTCTGTGTGTGCTGGGAACTGAAACCGAATCCAGCAGCCAAGAGGCCCGCAAGCATGCTTTGGTCTACATTTCTAGTACACGAAACCACACCCAAAGTGGGCTAGTATCTTAAACGTGATTGGCTGAAGGAATTCCCACAGCATCCCACTTTGTCCTGCTGAGCTCTGGGATTACAGGTGCATGCCACCACATCCAACATCCAGTTGCTGTAAATATAAGCACACAGTAAGCACTACACCATTCCTTGGTGTAGAATGGGGAGAGCAGGGGTATAAGATCCTATAGCCTATAGGTCATCCTATAGGCCTATAAGACATCCTATAAGCTCACAGTTTATCTTACAGTCTCCATTTGAGTAATCATTTATTTTTGAACCTAGCATTTTTTTCTTCTTCCCTCCCAAGCCCTTCCAAAGTTAACCAAAGTACCTTTTGACTCTTGCTGAGAGCTGGTTCAACATTTCGCTATAATATTTTCACCCAGTGTGTAATAATATAAAGCAGATGGAACGAGCAATTATCATGCAATGGGGTCCTGGAATTCTTTTTATGCAGTTTTGGACAGATTTTTCCCTGTTTTATTAGCAGGAAACTGAAAGTTGAAACCCGGAATAAATCAATAACAAAGCCAGAAGTTATTCCAAAATTTTAGCACATGGTTAGGCATGACTAGTGGTGGGAGCTCGAGGACCTTGCAGATGGATGGTGGATGTCATGCCACAAGGTCTTACCTGTGCATTCTAGAAGAGGACAGAGGCTGAGCTAGGGCATTCCAAAGTAGGAATAAGATGGAACATGAAATGATACAGCAGCTGTCCCCTGTTGTAAGGGACAAAGCACATATCCGGACACATAAGAACATCTACCCAGCCTGCCTGACCCAAGACCAAGTGCACCACTTCCCATCAAATGACCTTGTGAGGAGCTAAGAAACACCATGGCAGACAAGGTACCAGCTAGTTCTGCAAGACTCCTCTCCCATCTTTATTCTGTTTTGTTTGCTCTGTTTTGCCAAGGCAAGATCTTTCACTGTAGCCCAGGCTAGCATTGAACTCACAGTTATCCTCCTGCCTTTCCCTCCCACGTTCTTGTCATCTTTACCTATATGCTTGACTTCGGCTCCTTTTATCCTTATCCCTTTGGACTTCTGAAGACTTGTGTGATTTCTGTCTCTTCTGTCTGTTCTGCTTCCTGGGGATGCTCTCCTCCAACCCTCTGCTCCCCACACTGCAGCACACGTATGTCAGGTACTCACCTGTAAGCTCCTGAATGGGGAGGCCGACTCCTTTGTCAGTTTTGTCTCTGAGTGTCTAGCACTGTTCCTGGAGGAGGCTCTCCAAAGGGTACATCTCAGCCATAACAGCCATGCTCCAAAGCTGGGGTTAAATCACCTAACCTTACCCCTCTTCTGAAGATGGCCATGGAGGAGAACAGGTAAAGTATGCCACGTGATCATAGAATAACATACAAATCAATACTGTGTAGCCCCACAATGTGATAACCACTTACAGTGTCAGGCTCTTCCATATTAAAAAGCCCATGTCATGGGCCAGTGCCTTGTAGGCCATCGTTGCTGGAAACGGGTACCTATTTTCTCGCCTTTGTACAGTCTTTGAAATGTGGTTTCTTCTGCTTACGCAAGCTGATGCTGGAACAGCTTCAAGTAGAACAGCTTTTGTGGCTCTGCTGAGCAATGCCAAGGTGAATCAGCCAGAGCTCAGTTTGCAAAAAGAGACTAGGACGGGAATTTTGTAGGCAGAGGGAAATGTGCTTCTTCAGTCATTCAGCCGAGAGATCAAATTTGGGCTGAAGAATCCAAAGCAACACATTTCTCACGAACAGGAAACCATCTCCTCGAATGTTGACCACAGAGCAAACCAGCTAGGAAACAAGAATGTTCCAGTTCATTCAAATGGCAGATGGAAATCAAGAGCACCAACTTCAAAATGCCCGCCTGCGGGCTGGGCAGATGACACTGGGTAGACTGCTTGTTGTCCAAGCATGCGAACTTGAGTCTGAATCCCTTAGCACCCATATTTTTAAAAATGCTCGGCGTGGTGATGCATTCCCATAACCAGAGCCCGGAGGATCCTAGAAGCTTCCTGGCCAGCCAGCCTCACCCAAACCCTGAATTTCAGATTCCATGAGAGACTTGGTTGTGTGGAAGAGTCAACAAGCAACAGTTGGCTCAACCACACAGGCAGGGCTTCAGGTTGCTAAGAGAGTTAACTCCCAAGCCATAGCAAAAACCTGACCATAGGCTTTGGTTTGAAGACAAAGACCAAGAACAAGTTTTCTTTCTGGAAAGGACTTTTGAGGGGAAATAGAAGGTAGGATGAAACAGCCGGGGAGGTCCACAGTCGGCGCTAGAGCTTTGCCTGGTCAGGTGGGTTGAGATGCCATAGCACCGAGGCCGCTTCCTCTCCAGCAACTGAGACAAGGTAGTTAGGGAATTTGAACCTGACCACTCATAACGGAGAGTGCAGAGGTGGTCTAACACGCCAGTACCTCTGCAAGAAGCCATGGAACTGAGAGATGAGGATAGCTCAGTCAGTAAGTGCTTGTGGCGGGAACACAAGAATCCGAGACCCCAGAAGTCATACAAAATCCTTTGTCCTTGTAATCCCACACTAGGAAGGAAGAGACAGACAAATCCCTGGGGTTTTCAATCCAGTTGTTCTAGTCTAATCATAAGCCAAGGCCCAAGGCACCAAAGCTTGTCCTCTGGCCTACACACACACACACACACACACACACACACATTAAATTAGACATGAGATAGTTTATGTTCATATCATTATATTATGTAATCTAAGACTGAAGTAAGAATCAACAACAGTCATGCCCTGAATACAAATCAGGAGGGAGTGTGTGCAAAGGAAAAGCTTTGATACTGGTAAACTATCACATATACCTGGAGTTTCCCATTTTAACATTACCATGAAACATAAGAGAAGCAAAAATAATGTAAATGCATCTATTCCTTCCAAACAGGTAACTGAAGGGAAACCATAGGAACAGCATTGAAAATGATGACAATAAATGCATGCGTAGTATTTTCCTTTCCTAAATACTTCCACAGACAAGCCAGGCAAAACCAAATGCTAGCTAGGTTGAATATCTCAACTGAAACACATAGAAGAATTGGTGTCATGAAGACAGACACCCCAGGCTCTGATATCAGGGCTAAGATTTTGCCACCCTGTTATTCACTGACCTGTCTAGGGGGAACCCTGTTGAAACTTGGTGTGGCAGTTAGGAAAGCAACATGTGCAATTGTTCCCATGCCCAGCACCCTCCTCAGGAGAAACACACACTGTTGGAAGGGCCAGGCATTCCAAGTTATGAGGAAGTGGGATTGGTAATGAACCATACATGATCAACCTGTTGGTTGGTGATGTGCCAATCTACTTATCAACTTTTCCCCAAGTGGTAGGGAAGAGTTTTACAAGTGGCATAATCATTACTAGCAAACATCAACCTTCAGAATTACGTTAGATTCATTAGAACAAAATAAATTGATTTAGTCATGCATCTAAGTAGTGCCCTACCCTGCTCAATATCTCTACTTTTACGTTCAACCAATGATAGACTCTTGGCAACCCTGGAAACATATGTACTAATTAACTTCTAACTCAATCACAGATAATTAAATAACAATATTACGCAACTTAAGGTAGTCTTTTATACTGGCATCAGACATCACAGCTGACAAATGTTGAGACGATTAATATGCTTAAGTCACTGTGACTTTTATTCCCCTACAATTAATCTACTCAGTGTTAACCAAGAGGTGTACAAACAAACCATGATGCCTTGGGCAACTGAACAGCAAAAATAATCCTGACTATTTTGATTATGCTCAGTCGAAGAGGAACGGAGAGCTCAGGTTTATCAGGACCACATCTCCTCTGAGCTGAGCTGGTATCCTTTATCACATTATTTCTGCCTACACCAGACCTGAGTTTCACCTCAGTAGGCAGCTGCAGCTGGTGATTCATAGCTTGAAACCCACGGGTGTAAGACCTCAGGATTTGCAAAAGAACTGTTGTATGACTCTCGTTAGGAGAAGAAATGATCCCTCAGGGGAAAGAGCCCACGATTCTAAACACTGTTCCTATCTCTAGGACAGTCAGCCATGAGGCTTAACAGTCCTGCCACAATGGATATGATGAGTTGAGTGTGGGTGGAAGGCCACCCATCATACTACAAACTCTAATAGCCTTTGCCCTGGCCCCCTCCTGGAAGCCCTGCCCTAGAATCCACTCACCCGTACCTGCCCCATCACTATCTGCCTGTCTCTGTTAACTGGGGAAGGACTCCTGAAAATTTCCTGTGCTCAGTGGGCTTCCTTCTGAGTGCCCTAAACACAAACACACAGCCCTCCAGTATGGAAGACAGTTTCCTCCAGAATTCAGTGCCTGTGGCTAGACCTTTGTGTTCCAGATATTCATCAAAATCCTTGTTTTGATAAAGGAGTTCTAATCAGAACATCCGCCATCACCGTGAGACAAGTAAGTGTTCCCTAGAAATCTACCCTGGAATATGATGGCCAGGCACTAAGGGGACACATTTGTTGAGAAACAGCAATAAAATCTTCACAAAGAAATTGCTGCTCCAAATTGACTAAAATTCATTTTTCCATTAACTTTGGCAAATACCAGTGTGAGAATTATTTATAATGTTACAGATGGTGTGTGAACAGTGCAACCCAACAGAAAGTGAGTTTGATGTTCCTTATGCACATCTTCTACTTGATTGATGCCTGTTATATGATTAGGATTTTCTAAAGGAACAGGATGATAGAATGAATATATATATATATATATGTGTGTGTGTGTGTGTGTGTGTGTGTATACATGTATATATATATGTGTGTGTGTGTGTGTGTGTGTACGTATTATAATGGCTTATGTATAATGAATACATACATTAAAGGGAATATTCTATCAGCTTACATGATATGGCCTAAGTATCCTAATAATGACTGTTTCCACTGGAGAGATGGAGAATCCAGTAGTTACTCAGTCCCTGAGGCTGAATTTCCCAGCAGTCTGGTGCTGAAGGCCTGAGGATTCCTGGAGAGATGTTGCCCTTGAGTCTGTATGGGAAGCCTGAAGAGGCTTCTTCAAATATTCGTGAAGGAATGCCACAGCAACAAGCAAAAGAAGAAGAAAGTTTGCTTCTTCCATGTCTGGGCTACCACCAGAAGGTGCCCCTGGCTGAGGAATGGGGATGGGTTTTCCTGCTTCAGTAATTAGATCTTGGAAATCCAATTGATTCCAGATTCAATCAAACTGATGATCAGGATTAGCCATCACAATTATTTGGTCAACATGCAGAGAAGCAAACTGAGAGTGAAAAGGAGTAGGAGAAGGGAAAGGAAAAGAGGGGAGAAAAAAAGATTCGCTCTAGGCAATCGGTGTAAGGGGCTGACAAGATTGAAATCTCTAGGCAACCAGGCAGGCTGGAGGCCCAAGAAGAGTTGATGGTATCCCCCAATTCTTTCCCTCCTCACGAACTTCAGGCTATTGGATGAGGCCCACACAGGCTATGAAAACTGATCTCTTTTCCAGTCTCCTCAGGTGAAAGACAGGCATTTGACCAAAATCTTGGTGCAAGATTTTAACAAGATAATGCAAAATTTGCCACCACCAAAACAAATGATAGTTTTTTAAGATAATAAAGTTGATGGAAGCATCATAACTGATGTGATCTGATCGTGTGTATGTGTGTATTTATAGCCAACATATTTATTAAATGATACAAAACTTCTCCTGGTTCCTATATTTTCTATTAAGAATTCTGTGTGCATATAATGTGCTTTGATTAAATTCATGCCCTATTCCCTCCCCTTTAACTCCTTCCCTACCTTCTGTTTTTAAATCCACCAGACGAGGGTGTAAGTCCATCTACTGGTGCATGGGCCTCTCTCAGGAGTGGCATTTCTGAAGAAAACTGACCAGCCTTTCCCAGCAGCCATCAATTGCCAAGCTCTTCAGCTAGAGGTAGGACTCTGTGAGCTCCTCTCCAATCGTGTGTCATTATCATAATTCTGACGTGACACAATGTACTCTAATCACTTGAGGAATAATCACTCTTTCCATAGAGTGCTCTTTCTGTCCACCATTTCCATCCTCCCCTGCTTTTTTCATTTCTGGTGAGATTTCTGTTACCCTCTGAGTAGATGGCTGGGGAAGACATGAATTAAATATAATTCTATATGTGTTTATTGTGTATTCTTCAGTAGAACCATTAGTTCCCCTTTTGTTAAGATCTTAGTTCTAAATGTCTCAAATTTTGTTTGGGGAAAGAATAGTGAGAAGTATGTGGTTATCTCTACTCTTAACTACATCAAAGCAAGGTACCATGGCTTACATCATGTTGTCAAGTGCCAAGTGCTGAGAAAAGGCCCAAGAAGAAACCATCAGTTGTTCATAGGTGCCATCTTTGTGACTCATCTTGAATGATCAGCACCACTGTGGTTTTATTTTGTTCTGCCAGTGTGGTTTGTGAACTGAATATTATTTTTCACCCGCTTGTCTATATGTCCAAGTAACTAATAGCTTGTGAAAACAAAATAAAGCCAATGATAGCTAACATTTATCAAATACTCATTCCAGATCAGGAACTGTGTGAGTCACTAAACTCCTCACCAGCCCTGGGAAGTGGGGGGGTTAGCATCTCCATTCTGCAGAAGAGGAAAGCAGAGCTTAGAAGACCTGAAGCCATCGTTCAAGGTCACAGAGCAAGTGAGGAGGGTGCTGGGGATTCTGGGTAGCGTAACTCCAGGAGGTGAAGAAGTCTTCAGGTTGTATCACAAGGTATCTTTTGCCAACAGGTTTAATATGACATCTATCTTTGATAAATTCTGAACCATTCCTCAACATTGGCTAGGGTGATCATTTTTCATCCAAACCTAAAAAACACACTGAGTCAGGTAAATCCATCTCTTAACCAAGAATATCTGAGATGCTAAACATTTAGGCTGTTTCCCCATGTGCTCTGGTAAGAAATGTTTTCATTGATTGTGCCGGTTCATTTTTATTATCAATGTGAGAGAAGCTAGAGTCACCCAAGAAGAAAGAGTCTCAGCTGAAGAATTGACTTAATCAGTTGGCCTGTGGCCATATCTGAAAGAAAGTATCTTGATTAGTGATTGATGTGGGAGGGCCCAGGCCACTGTGGGCAGCACCATCCCTAGGCAAGTGGGCCTAGGCTGTATAAAGAAGCTATTTGAGCATGAGCCACTGGGTGATCCGAAGAGAGAGAGAGAGAGAGAGAGAGAGAGAGAGAGAGAGAGAGAGCTGCCAATGAACAGTGCTTTCCATGCTTTCCATGATTACTGTTTAGTTCATTATAGGTGGAGTTTTCCTGTGCTTCCAAATAACCAACACAGAGACTTAAGATTATTTATAAATGCTCAGCCAATAGCTCAGGCTTGTTACAAGTTAATTAACTCTTACATCTAAATCAACCCATATGTCTATCTATACTTTGCTACATGGCTAATGGCTTATTACCTCATTTTCTATATGTCCTGCTTCTTCTGTGGCTGGCTGGTATCCTCTGACTCCACCTTCTTCTTCTCAGAGTCCTCTGTTTGCGGCTGTCCCACCTCTACTTCCTGTCTGGCTACTGGCCTGTCAGCTTTTTATTAACCCATGTGAGTAATACATACTCACAGTCTACAGAAGGATTATTCCACAGTAGTTCCTACATGACTTCCTGCCTGGACTTCCTTCAAAGATGGACTGTGATCTGTGAGAGAAAACCAAAGAAACCTTCTGTCTCCTGAACTGTTTGGGGTTAGAGCCACTTACCACATCAACAGGAATGAAGCTAGAGCTCCGATGCTATCAACGTACATATCGCATCTTTGCGCGTCTGTGACTTCAGTCTCAATTTCGTACTACGCAGACTCTGTGGACTGACTGTTATAAACACACCACGTGAGAACATATGCACGCTTCCTTTATAAGGAATGCAATGGTTTTTAAAATTGTCAGATTATTTCCACAGAAGGCTGACTAATTTTGATAAAAAAATGTCATAGTGTTATGTTAAAACAGATGAGTATTAGACTGCCCCCCACCTAGTCCTTATACCCATAGATGAATGCTTGTCTCAGTCCTCATCAGGGAAGCTTCTTCTGGCAACAGATGGTAGGACATGGTGGAGTGTAGGCAGATGTGGTACTGAAGAAGGAGGTGAGGGTTCTACATCTTGATCTGGAGGCAACAGGAAGAGACTGAGACACACTTCCTCCAACAAGGCCACACCCACTCCAACAAGGCCACACCCACTCCAACAAGGCCACACCTCCTAATAGTACCACTTCCCATGAGCCTATAGGGGGCATTTTTTTCAAACCACCACCACAAGAACATCCCTTGGTTTTGGACATTTTGAAGCTTCAGGACCCCTCCCTCCCACAACACACTCAACTGCCTCAGTCTGGTGTGAAACTCTTGTTCTCTCCTTTACTGGAGCCATTTCTTTTGTTACCTGTCCATCTGTCCTCTAAGGAACCAAACAATCCTTACAGTCAACCCTTCCTTCAGTCCCAAAGCAATGTTAGTGGCCCAAGCCACATATCCAGCAGAGTCAGGGGTGGATAGCCAAGAGGCTAGCCAGTAGTTGCAGCTGGAGAAGAGGGACAGACTAAGAAAGACAATGCTTATCTTCCAGCTCTGTTGCTAGAGTGATCTGTGTGCGTCTGCACCTTTTAACAGATGGAGAATCTGGAGCCCAGAGAGGGGAGGAATAGCTCTGTGAGTCACACAGTGAGAACCATGAACAAAGGGGAAGAAACATGAGCCCCTGGCTTGTCCTGTGCCAAAGCCACACAGATGCTGGAAGCTGCGGGGGAGGTGAGAGCCGCACACACAGGTGTTTTGGGGGGAGCCCCCTCTGGGGTATTTGCTCTCCTGGCATGAGGATCAAGTTAGGATTAACACTCAAGAGCCCTAGGATTACCCGACTTGAAAGGGGAGCTTGCAGAAGCTGCTTTCAAAATAGGAGCAGAGGGCTGGTGTCTGAACTGTGAGTCGGAAGCTGGGAGAGATAATGTCAGAACCCGTTTCCAGAGAAGAAGCAAGATTTTTCTTTGTCCTCCCAGCTACCAGGACCTACTTACACCACAAGTATATGACTGGCTGTGCAGTTAGAACTTGGAACCATTCTTTTTAGATGTGTCTATGACTGTTTGGCCTGTCTATTTGTACTTGCACCCTACGTACACTCTCAGAGGTCAGAAGAGGGCATAGAATCCCCTGGAACTGGAGCTACCATTGAGCATTAGCCATCACGTTGGTGCTGGGAACCCCAAACCCAGGTCCTCAGCAAGAACAAGCACTCTTAATGGACAAGCCCCTTACAGTAAGACGTGATAACATGCACAAAAAAAAAAAGTTAAATAAATAAAAAATCACGTCAGTTCACTGGTTTTTATCGTTAAAATATCTGAACACTGTTGACCACAACCATAAAGAAGACTTCTTGATTCTTTCAGAAGTGTTTGGACCACATGACAGGCATCAGTTTTTCAATGTTTAGAAAACATTGCAAGCGGGCTGACAGGGGAATGAAGATGAGAAGGAACAGGATGGACCCCAGGGCCTGGATGGCATTTGCGGATACCACCAAGATAGAAAATACAGGGTGGAGACAGAAAGGCCTAGAGCCATCAGAGTGACTTACAGAAGACAGTGCTGTGTAAAAAACATTGCTCAGAGCTCGTGTGTTAAAGGACTGGGCCTCAGAGGGGTGATTCTCATGGAGCCCTGACCTCATCAAGGGAGGAGCCCTCTTGTGGGCTCATAAATTGGTGGGTTTGGGGAAGGGACTTTGTGAAAATACATTCTCTGTCTCTCTCATTCTCTCTCTGTCTCTCTCTCTGTCTCTCTCTCTCTCTCTCTCTTGTTCGCTCGCTTGCTCTCTCGCTCTCTCCATCTCTTTCTCTCTGAGTTTTGTTCCCAGAACCCATATGGTGGGTCACAACCATATGTAACCCCAGTCCCAGGGGACAGATGTCCTCTTCTGGCCTCCTCCGGCACTACATGGACAGGATGTACAGACATACATGTAAGCAAACACCATGCACTTTAAACAATAAGATATTTTTTAAAGATTTTCTTTCTGGGCTCCCTCCTGTGGGTTCCCTCTTCCTCTGTGGTCCATTGGCTGCAGGGCCAGCTCATCTTTATTCCAGAATACAGGGGATTGGGGATAGTAGCTGGGGAAACACCTAATTTGCATTAAACAGCATGCTCCCATCATAAAACCCCTACTACAAGTCTCCGTTATCATCTGTGTGATGCTCCTAGCACGAAGTCTAATTACCATATGGGCAGCAGCGGGAAAGCTTCTGCAGGGTACTGCCTCCAGGGTCACGCTAGAGGTAAATCAGGCATCCCGGCTTAGAGACAGTCTCCAAATAAGGTCAGGGAGAGAACAGGGTGTCTTCCTCCAGGGGGAGGGCATTGTCCCTGTTACTGAACTTGGAGAGAGCTGCCAGAGAGCTGCCAGGCCGTGATGAACTGCAACCTCCGAGCAGCAGGGCTTCCCAGCATCCTCCCTCCCTCACAGCCGCCATGAGGCCAGCAGTTCTCCAGCGCCTGCTCCCCACCATGGTGTTCTGTCTCTCCACGGGTCCAAAAGTGATGGAGCCGGCAACCCATGGGCTGAACCACGAACAGATGTAAGTCTTTCTTCCTTTAAATCTTTTTTTTAATCAGGCATTTTGTCGCTGTCACGGACAGCTGACTAACACGAGAAGAGAATCCACATAAAGAAGAGAGTCCTATGACACCACCCGGAATAAAACTCTTGACTCCCACCAGCCTTCAGTCGACCACTGCAGGAACGAGATGGTACCGAGGAGGAGTCACCCACAGATGCTGGCCAGGGCTGTCAGAAGGCCATCTTAGGAACCAGAGCCTCCACCGCTGACACTGACAACAGCTTCAGATACTGGAAGGAACTCAAAGCTCTGTTTGACCTTCTGCATGCGTGACCCCATGTGTCCCCAGTCACTGAAGGAAGAATCCATGTGATGCAACTGCCAACCAATGTGCCATCTCATCTGTAGCCAGCAAAGGGATTCTCTAAGCAAGCCAGAACTGAAGCTTCACTTCACCCCGTGTTCCTTCTTTTAGTCCATGGGCATGTGACATCATTTCCTCAAAACAAACAAACAAACAAAACCTCTAGGACAAGAATGTATTGCCTTCCTGGGTGGGTAAAATTAATTTGCTGCAAAATTAATTTACTAAATGGAAATAACTCCCAAAACATCCCATAAATTAGAATTCATAAAACTAGGCTACAAACGGCATAGCTAATGTGATAAGCTCATAGGTGGAAGCTGAGAAGCACTATGAACCCCTGGGTGCTTAGGGCAGAGGGATGAGTAGAGAGAAGATTCAGTTATATTCGCTCTTAAGATGGAATTTCTGTATGGTTTCTTATGAGTCCCACATTAAGGAACTGACTCATAAAGCCAAAAAGAGAAACAGATTCATGAGGTATACTTAATGCAAGCATTATTCATACGAGTATCTGTAGTAGGATATTTGATGCCAAACATCATCATTGTCATGAGAGAGAGAGAGAGAGAGAGAGAGAGAGAGAGAGAGAGAGAGAGTCCTCCTGCACTCCTAGCCATTAAGCTGATTTTGGAATACAAAGCAGTGGATGTTGCTACCAAGAACAAGAGGGGAAAACAAACCAAAACAAAACAACAAAAACCAGCAATGAACTGAGGTCTACGAAGATTTACATGAATTAGCTGTAGCTCCCTAGGCCACATTCTGTGGGCAACCCTGTGCCCCAAACTATTTCCTTCTAGCTATTCCCAAGGGTCTTTCTTGAAGATGCATCTGGTTTGTTTGGAGCCCTTGGCCCCATATATAGTCTGTCTAAGCTACTCCCTTGTATCAGACATCACTACCCTAAGTGTAATCAAATGTCATGGTTGGGATTATGGTACCTGCTATGGAAAAGTCTATAGCATATGTGGCTCTCCTAGGTGGTGGGCAATGATCTTCCTTGCAACGTTGGATCAAGGACACCTCCTTTTCAGCATCCAGTTATCGAGTGGGTTTGAGGAGGTACACCTGCCTCTTAATGGTTCTGGTGGTTAATACTGCAGCTCAACAGGATCCAGGCTCATCTAGTGGGCTCATCTTTGGGCATGCCTGTGAGGGGCTTTCTAGATCAGATTAATGGGGGGTGCAAAGACTTACCCTATATGCAAATAACACAAATTCATGGGCTGGAGTCTCAGGCTAAATGAAAAGGAGAGAGTGAGACTCTTTCTGCTTCCTGACTTCAAGCCCCCACCACCATGGCTCCCCTGTCTTGATGGACTGTTTCCCTGAACTGTTAGCCAAAAGAAACCTTTTCTCCCTCCTTTCCTCTGTCCTTCCCTCCCTTCCTCCCTCCTTACCTTCTTCCCTCCCTTTCTCTTTCCTTCCTTTCCTCCCTCCCTCCTTCTCTCCCTCCCTCCTTAAGTTGCTGCTATCCTGTCACAGGAACAAGAAAGTGACTCACACAGCTGCCTTTTGAGACTGAACAAAGAGCTTTTGTTTGCATTTTGTGGATAAATTCCAGCTGACTTTATGACCCCATCTAGATGCAGAAGGAGCTGAGAGGTATTTTCTCCATTGCACACCACCTACTAGCTCTGAGCTGTGCAAGCTCACCATCTTGGTCAGAAAGATGTCTCTACTTTTCCTTCATTTCTCCTCTCCCAGAAAGACTGAGTGCTAAGAGCTGTTACAGAAAGCTGGCTGGTGGAGACTCACACTGTCATGGAGCAACTTCCAGTGGAATTTAGATTGCTAATTCCTAACCATCTTTTGCCTATAGCCTCATCAGGGCTCTCTGAGAATCTCCCACGAAAGGTTTTGCAAATCTCTTTTCTCGCTGCTCACTGGCACTCAAATTCTTGCTAATTTCTTAAAAAGCCACGAATCACAGCCAGGACCAGGCACGTACAGACCACAGTTGAGCCAGTTCACAAGAGGCTTCCCTGGATCCTTCGTCCCTGCCTGCCCTTTTCCTCCCTGTTCTACATTCACAAAGTAGACTCCCTTTCCAAAGAGATGCAGTGCAAGAAATCATTCTAAGTGAAGAACCCCTGTTTTAAAATTAAGCACTAGCTTACTTATTTTTACTAATGATTTAAAAATGACCCCTGAGCTAGAAGTGGGATGTTTCTCTTGCATCAAATTAAGAGGCAGGGAGGGCATATCAGCAACGACAGGATCTCTCTCTGGAGCTTCCTCTTCTCTGGGACCATCCTATAGTGCTTCTTTCCCATACAGTTCCAGAAATCTCATAAGCTAGGAATCTGGGGTTTCCTTTCTCTTCCATTATCCTGCATCTGTTGCCACTAACGCTGTGAGACCCTCGCCCTTTCCTAAATATTCTCGGTGCCTTCAAGTGGCCCTCTAACAAATGTTCTCCGGGGATTTTCATAGCTTTCTGTGAAAGAGACAGGGTGGCATATGCTTGATTCATTCTTACCAGAAGCAAACTCACTGAAGGTTTCTAATTAGAAAAATGTTGCACGTGCCCTACAAGTTTTCTCGCACTAGAGCAAGACCAGGGGAAGGCAATGATGACAGATGACGTCACTGAAGCAGGAAGGGAGGGGCAGAGTAAAGACCTAGTGAGAGGCAGGTTCCCTTAGATCTGATGGTCATTAAGTATGGACCTAGGGCATATGGAAGTATTCAGAATGGCTTGCTAGGAAGAAAACAGGAAGAGAAGCAATGTCCCCCATGAATGTCAGGGGTTTGCTGCTGTTTCTATTGTCATTTTCCTTAGTTTGGGCTATGTGTTTGCTTACATGGTGCTTTGGTTTTTTTGTGGCTTTTTGTTGTTGTTGTTGTTGTTGTTGTTTTGAATTTAAAAATTAGCATTTATTAACATTTAAAAGGATTTAAGTGTGCTAGGAAAAGGCTCAAAAGGTCAAATGACTGTTATGGACAAATGTGTTCAGACCTCTAGCACCGATATAAAAAGGCAGAGGTTGGGGTGTAAACCAGTAACTGCAGAGCTGAGGGGGGTCTAGATCAGGTGTGTCCTAGAACCTCAGTGGGGAGCCCCTCTAGCCAACTGGGCATTCCTGGTCCTCTGAGAGACTGTCTCAAAAAGTAAGGTGGAGCATGATAAAGAAGGAAACCAGGAGCCAAGTTCTGGCCTCTAAGTATGTACACATTGGCATGTATACCAACACGTATCAATGTATACATAAATGCAATAAATGCGTTACATAAATAAAATTGAGATCAAAATAAAAACTATGAAAATTTCTAAATTATAGTTATCTCATCCTACTTAAGTCGTTTCCCTTTTAATAGAAAGTTCTATTATTTATTTATTGTTTTTATTGAGCTATACATTTTTCACCACTCTCCTCTGTTCCTCCCCTCTCCCCATCTATCCTCTCCCGTGACCCCCATGCTCCCAATTTACTCAGGAGATCTTCTCTTTTTCACCTTTCTATGTAAATCCATGTATGTCTCTCTTAGGGTTCTCTTTGTTATTTAGTTTCTCTGGGGTTATGGCCTGTAGGTTAGGTTTTCTTTGCTTTATGTCTAAAAACTACTCATGAGTGAATATATATTATATTTGTCTTTCTGGATCTGGGTTACCTCATTCAATGTGTTTTCTTTCCTAGATCCGTCCATTTGCATGCAAATTTCAAGACGTCATTATTTTTTACTGCTGTGTAAATGTACCACATTCTCTTTATCCATTCTTTGGTTGAGAGGCATCTAAGTTGTTTCCAGGTTCTGCTGCCATGAACATAGTTAAGCATCCATGTGGTGTTATTGAGCATCCTTTGACTATATACCCAAAAGTGGTATTGCTGGGTCTTGAGGAAGGTTGTTTCCTAATTTTCTGAAAAATCATCATACTGATTTCCAAGCCACAAGTTTGCATTCCCCCCAGCAATGGAGGAATATTCCCTTTACCCCACATCCTCTCCAGCATAAGTTGTCATCAGTGTTTTTGATCTTGACCATTCTGACAGGTGTAAGATGGAATCTCAGAGTTGTTTTGATTTGCATTTCTCTGATAGCTAAGGATGTTGAGCATTTCCTTAAGTGTCTTTGAGGACCAATCTCAATCCTTTGAGATTGGTCTATTGAGAGGTCTCTGTCTAGGTCTGTACAACATTTTTTATTGGATTATTTGTTCTTTTGATGTCAAGTTTCTTGAGTTCTTTGTATATTTTGGAGACCAGTTCTCTATCCAATGTGGGGTTGGTGAAGATCTTTTCCCAATCTGTTCGCTACCGTTTGGTCTTCTTGAATATGTCCTTTGTTTACAGAAGTTTCAGGAGGTTCCATTTATTAATTGTTGCTCTCATTGTCTGTGCTACTGAAAGCATATTTGACAAATGGTGCTGGCATCACTGGATATTAACATGTAGAAGAATGCAAATAGATCCATATCTATCACCATGCACAAAACTCAAGTCCAAGTGGATCAAAGACCTCAACATAAAACCAACCACACCGAACCTCATTGAAGATAAAGTGGGAAGTACACTTGAACACATTGGCACAGAGAGTTCTATTTGTAAATTATTCATGTGTTATTGAAAAAATTAAAAGCAAAATAACAACATTGTCATCTCCAAATTTTATATAAAAGAAAATGTTAGCCAGGCGGTGGTGGTGCACGCCTTTAATCCCTGCACTCGGGAGGCAGAGACAGGCGGATCTCTGTGAGTTCGAGGCCAGCCTGGTCTACAAGAGCTAGTTCCAGGACAGGAACCAAAAGCTACAGAGAAACCCTGTCTCGAAAAAAATCAAAAAAAAAAAAAAAGAAAGAAAATGTTAACTAGGATAAATCAACCTAAATCCACAAATAAAACATGAAAGAACTATGTCTGGAAAAATGTTAGGTTTTGGTTATTTTTTAAGCAAATTTGTACACAAATTTTCCTCTCATAAACCAGAATGGGAAGATTTGAGATCTCCTTCCACATTCCGCCTCTCCTCCTTTGCCTTGTGTTGGCATCCAGGCCAACCTAAAAAGCATGCATCTAGCCCAACTTGAAAGTATCAGAAAGTTTATTACAATTGGCCTGTCTGCCCTTTTTGATGGGAGACATTCCAGGTAGGTTTGATTGCAAAGCCAGCTGTCCCCTTAAATTGTGAAGAAGTCATTGCAGGGCAAGCTGTAGTCTACAGCAGCTATATTATGGTTCTCTTTTTCCAATATAGTTCCAAAAAAAATCACAAAATTATTTGCTTTGGCTCAGCAGTTTCCCTTCAAGGTGTTTGTCTTGCAGATATACTTAGCACACACGCAGTGATGTTTTTGGCCTAATAATTATAACAGAAAACCAAACATGCTATGCATCATCTAAGGCGTGGTTAAATGAGCTTAATTTGCATCTACATCATTGAAAACTTCATGGAGTCATGAATTCAGCCTGGCCCAGCTGCCTTGAGAGGCACTGTATCATAGATCTCGGGCTAGAGTCCCTGGCTCCTGGGGCACAATGTGCCTTCCAGTTTCTAAGAGACGGACACACTCCCTCAGGCAGTGGAGCATTCAAGTCATTTTGTGCTTTTCTGTATGTTCCCTCAGAAGTCAAGGAAGCGTGGAAGCTTGACAGGACAATTGGTCTTAGACGTTAATCTTGTGCACCTTGTAAAGTTTGCAAACATCATTGTATCCTGGCAACTAAAACTGTATTGATCCTGGCAATTGCCTTTATATTGTTTCTGATAAAGGTATAAAAGCTCTGATTGCTCTCAATAAAATTGGCCCAGCCTCAGTTTGTCTGTGGAACCAACCAGCCTGATTTAATTCCTCATAGCCATGTCAGGTGACCTTGGTCCAGTAAGTAAGCCCTGGTACTTACAGACAATCTGGTCACAGATTTATTGGATACTTGGGAAATAGCTGTTCATAGCTTTTCCATAGTTTTTCATTTACTTATCTATTTGTTTATAATTGTTGTTTGGAGTTATTTATATAGTAAGGGCACATACATATTTAATATGAATTTTTCTCCCACTGTTATATATCTTTTCATCTTAAAAAGGTTTTAATTATACTTTTTGAGAAGTTCATCCAGGAGTACTATATCTACATAATTCCCATCCTTCCCTCTCCCTCCTCCAATTTCTTCCATGTCTCCACCACCAATCCCTCTTGAATTCATGACTTCTTCTTCTATAATTACACACTCACACACACATGCACACGCACCCTAATAAGCCCAGTTTGTGTTGCCCACATGTACATGTGTTTAGGGGTGACCTACTTCGGATGAAGCAACCCACCAGGGGATCATTTCTAGAGAAAACCGAGTCTCCATCTCTCAGTAGCCACTGATGCCTGCAGTGTTCCATCTATGATGGGAACTTGTGAACCTTTCCCCCATTCACGTGGTCATCTCAGCTTCTGCGGTCCCCTGCATGCAGCCACATGGCTGAGAGTGTATGGGAACAGCACTTCTGTCATACCCAAGAGACGCTATTTTACAGAAGTCCTGGTTCTGCCCTCACTTCCCTAGTACTGTTGCAACATTAAATGTGGAGGCTGTGTCATAGATGTCCCACGTGGGGCTGGCTCTCCACAGTCACTTATTCTCTCTGCATGTTGGCCAGTAGCAGATCTCTGTAACAACCTCCATCTACTGAAAAAAAGATGCTTCTTTGATGAGGGACAAGAGTATGACTCCCAGAAGAACCTGAACATCGAAGGGCAGCCTGGTACTTCTTTTCCACATCAAACCCATTTGGATCATATTTCAAACGTATGAATGCTTTAAGGAAATGAAGAGGCACTGATTTTGCTGAGTTGTTTATGAAAGAAGCTAATAATTATAATGCTCCTCGGCTTAGTTACCGCCACTGCACTATTTCCTTGGCTTAGTTTGTAGTAGACATGCACTACACACAGGTACACCACAGACCTGAGAACACATGTCTAGCCAGCCTTCACATGGCTGGCTAATACCTAACTTGGTCTGCGAGCAACTTACAAATTCAGTTCTCATCTTTCGTTATCCTTTACAAATAAACCAAGGAATGATTAATCCCCCTAATGGTGTACGGTTTGCCTGTTAACTTAGTACGCGTATATTTTCCTCTGCCAAGAGTGACAACAGAGGACCCGGCCCAGAACCCATTTGGCTGGGACATGAAAAGGATGTAAAGGAGGCCAAGACAGTAACCTCCTTTACCTCTGTGGTGGAGTTTCCCTCAGAGTGCAGGTCGTGTGTTTAAATTCATGTTGAAAAGTAAATAAAAGTAAAACTGAAAAGAAATCCCATAAGGACAGGGACCGAGAGGGAAAGTCAGAGACGGAGCTGGACTGTTTGGGAGGACGGGATCTGTGGGAGGAGAAGCCGTTTCCTTTTCTGTCACTTGCTGCCGGTTGACAATGGGAATAAAAGGATTTGACAATCCGCTGCCTTCAGAGTCTTTAATTTGAGCTAAATCTTTGACACACTGGGGCTTCAGGTGAGCTTCTTGCACAACAGGGAGTGTCCTTGCTAGGCAGAGCCCGCCTCATTCCCCAAGCACGCTGTTGCCTGTTCACCTCTAGATCGGAAAGAATACAGGCTCAGAACACTTAGCTCTATTAGAAATGGAGGGAGAGAGGCTGGAGAGAAGACTTGGTGGTTAAGAGCCCTCTGGGTGCTCTTCCAGAGGACCTGGGTTCAATTTCCAGCTCCCACATGGTGGCTCAAAACCCTCTGTAATTCCCGTCCCAGGGAGATCCAACACCCTCTTCTAGCTTCTTACTTGGGCACCAGGCAATGTGTATGATACATAGACATCCATGCAGTCAAAACACCTAAACACATAAAAATAAATAAATCTTTTTTTTTTAAATTAAGAGATGGAGGGTGAGTAAAATTCTGAGAATTGGGTTGTTGTTCAAGCTTAGTGCTTGAGTTTATCTCCTAAATGTCCCCCAAAGAACTGTCATTGAAAGAAACAGCTCTGATCTCATAGGGATAAAATAAATAGTTTATTCTGGAATAAATATGAGTGACCACAGCCTGGGAACATACACTTAGGTTTCCTCAAATATAATGTTCCCACATGGAAGCAGTTTTGTGGCATTTTATAGGCACAGAACAAAGAAAGTCATAAATCAAGGCAATTTAAAAAATACATCAGTGGGCACATCAGAGAGGCACTTGCAGCAAGATTGAGGAATCGCTCCTTTGGCCGCAGAACTGTCTGGTAATATTCTTAGCTTTGGGGCCGGAGGAGGTAGGGCTCTGCTAAGTGAAGATATTCCAAAAGGTTTTTACCTATTAGTCATAGGATGTTCATTCTTGCATAGAGGAGATAAAGAATGTCTGTTCAGGGAGCTAAAGACATCCAGAGACACGGAGTTAGGCTCTGGGCCTGTAACATTTCCATCTCTGTGTTCCACCAAAGCTCCCATCAGTCCATCTGTCTGCCACACAGCTTCTTTCCAGGAATTCTGGTTCACACAACCGTGTATTAAAGTCTTGGTGCCCAGCTTACTGCTTTCTGGGCAGGATGGACACTGTAAGAGGCAAGAGGTCTTTGGGTCAACAGGGCTGTGTTCTTGAAGATGATACTGGGCCTTTAGCCTCTGCCTTCTTTTTCTCTCTTAGCATCTCAACTGCAAGGTGAGGAGGATTTCTCCACACAATTCCTGCCATGGTGTATTGCCTCACCTCGAGTCCGGAAGCAACAAGGACAACTGGCTGTGGACTAAAGCTCCAACACTATGATAGGCCTTTCTTCTTTTTAAGTTGATTGTCTCCACCATTTTGTTACAGTAGTGGGAAGCTGAAGAAGGTGCTTAGGCATTAGGAAGCCAGATGGACTTCGATAGAAAACTCTAAATATTTAACTAGACGATGATAACACAAACCATAGTCCCCAAACTCATGGGGCTGAATCAGGGAGACAGCAAATTCAAGGTCAGCCTATACTGCAGAGGCCAGTGTGAGCTAAAACGTCAAGTTCGAAATACTTGAGAATTCTGGCCAATGTTCCTGCTTATTTTGCTGTTATCCTTCAATTAGAGTTATGTGAGAGGCTGCTTTTGGCTCTCAGCAGTGTTCCACTAACAGGGGCCCAATGCTGTCTGCAGGATCTCCAAGTCCGGGGCAAAAGTTTGCGAAAGGTGTGGTCAGCATAGCTCAGGTTGCAGACATTGCAGGGAAGGGGAGCTGGTTGGGTTTTCAAGGCTTTGCAGAGCACATGCAAGAATTTGCTAACACACCACAGTTGGTCAATTGAAAACATTTACAAATACCCCTGGCTGCTGGAATAAATGCTAAATATAGGAATAAGTTCCACATGTACAAAAACTCAAAATAGCGTCCAACAAGAGACCAAGCAATGTCTTGGCTAGAGCCTGTCTTTAAATCTCACCAAACAAAGAAAAAAAAATTCCCCAGTGGATCTTGGCCCAGTTTTAGGGTTCATACGCCTTGGTCAATTGCTGTGATACATATGTTCATTAAGAGATGTTTTAGATTTGTTCTGTCTACTTAAAATGAATGGGTAATGACTTGTTCATCATTCAAAACGCTACATGAACACTCTCCCACAACAAGATGCCAGGCAGCTGTGGAGAAGGCTGGGAATGAGGCTCACGAGAAGGGACTCACATCATTTCTGGTATACACTTGTGATTCCCAGTGCTTGGAAGATGGGGACAGAAGGTTGGGAATCCAAGGTCATCTTCAGTGAGCTCGAGGCCAGTCTGGACTATATAGGAATCTGTCTTTAAAAAAATAATAATAATAAGAGGATGGAAGAGGTTTCCTGAGTCAAACAACTAAGGAAAGGGCCCTAAAATTCAGGAAGTCACTTTGGAGTGGGAAGTGTGCCATTGTAGCCAGGAGGAGAAGCAGAGGCAGCCAGCTGGGCAGATTGGAGGAGACTTGGCCAACTGGGCACTGACTACTGCACAGCCCAAAGCCTCATGACTGCAGCAGCCGACTCATGAGTCAGACTCAGAGAATGTGATCCAGAGCCCCTTTCTAGCAGTCATCCCTCCGCTGGGGTCGGTTTCCCTGGCAAGGGTGAGAACCTTGGGCCAAAGTTATGAGCACTTAGAATTCTGGTACCCAGTGACCCACTGTCAGGACCATTTTGTACGGCTGTCAAATGTGTGTTATCCAATCCCAGGGATGCTGTTTATATTATAACCCACAGGACTGTCACCCCAACTCAAAACTACATCTAGGCCAACTGCCAGCTGTAACTATGACCCTACAATTTCAGTTCTTCAGTTTTCACAGGCGAGCCCCCGCTTGGGACCTGGAAAAAGGCAAATGACTTTTCCTCCTCCAGCCACACAGATAAGATACACAATAAAATCATGGGGAGAGACATCATTTTCTATGGGTTTTAAGATCCTGCTTTTATTTCCTTTTGAAACCCCTTCATCTTCCTGGCCTGAGACCTTGGCCTTGACCCAGTCCTCCCTTTTCCCGATGACCCAATTCTCCCTTTCCCCAAGCCAGTTTCTCTTACTTAAAGCCACGCAATCTCTGGCAATCCTTACCCCACTGTGGTATTGTGTGACTCTACCTGTTGGAGCCTTTGCTTCCTCATTTGTGAGCTGGCTCCTCAAGGAGCAGCTTTCTCTCTAGGAGTCATGTTTTGAAGGCTTGCTCCTCAGGAGGTGACGTTGTCCTGAGAAGTTTTAGGAACCCTGGAAGGAGGGGCCCGGCTAGAGAAAGTTGGCCAGTACAGTTGTGCCTTTAAAACAGACCAGAACTCAGTAGACTGCGCTCTGTATCCACTTCCTGTTCACGGTGGAGTGAGGAAATGCTTCCTTTGTATTATTCTCCTATCAACATGATGCTGTATCCAAGCACACAAGGCCAAAGAAGCCGTGGGCTGAGCCCTCTGTAACCATAAGTCAAATAGCCTGTCCTTTTGTTGTTGGTCACAGCCATGAAGTGGCGGACACCCATGTTCCTACATTCTGATCGTATGAAAAGCTACAGAACAAAGTGGGACTGAGTCTCAGGGAGTCCCTTTCTGTCCTCCTGTTGTCCCCCTCATTCCACCTGTCCAGGTCACCAGACTTAGACCATTACCAAGTCACCCCAGCCAATGTAAACAGCTTCACTAGCTGTTGTCTTAGCAGAGACTCCTGTCCCTTCCAGAAACTAGCAAGCAGCCTAGGGAAGTGGACTAGAGGTTCACTCAGTACTGTCCGACCTGAGGCAGGACGCTAGCTCACACCTACACAGCTCCTGCCTCCCTGCGCTGTCACTGTGGCCGTGGATGTGTTTATCACGCTAGCAGGCTTCTCCTAACAGGAAACTGGTGCCTCAACACCACCCTGGCTGCAGAGTGTTTTCTGAATCCTCTCTTTCTGCTCCTTGATGTAAGTAGGATGTTCACAATCATTACCATTCCCAGTGCATTTCCCACTGCACAGACATCCTCAGACAACCTATGTCTGCTTCTAACGCATGTGGCATTTCACAAGGGCTGTTGTGTCTGTCACAGAGGAATGCAGTATGGGTGGCCTGGTGGTGTCTCTTTATAGCCACGGAGCCACAGGGAAGTGGTGCTAGAATACACCGCAGCTGGGAGGAATTGGATCAGAGCAATACCAAAGCAAAACAACAACAGAAACCCTTCCCTAGGGTGGCAAGGCAGCAGTGTAGACCGCAGGAGACAATGTGCTGACAAAACCTTGATATTTTTAGAAAGAGCAGGCAGCTTCCTCTTGAGTAGGAAAGGCAACCCTGTGTATACATGCAGGAATAGATTGGATGAAATTTCAGTGTCCCTCCCATCTCTAGGCTGACAACAGGATCTCCATCTAAAGACTCCTCTGCCTCCATTATAACAGCTTCCTATCAATTTCACTCTCCTATAAATGCCTGACAAGGTCCACATTTTAAAATATCATTTTGTTATTTTTATGTGGTTGGGTATTTTTTTGGCATGCATCTCTGCACCATTTTCAAGCCTGGTGTCCGTGGAGGCCAGAAGAGGGTGATGGATCTCCCAGGACTTGAGTTACAGAGCATTGTGAGCTGCCCTGTGGGTGCTAGAAATTGAACGAGGGTCCTCTGGAACAGCAACAAGTGCTCTTAACCCTTGAGCCGTCTCTCCAGCCCCAAGCTCCACATTTTAGGCAACTCCAACTTTATTCTTTCCCATCCACTCTCCCTACCAATTCATTTCACCACTAATTTGTATCCTCACTTACGAGGGAACCCATAACATCAAGACTACAAGCAAAGAACGGGAAGATGAATCCCTTCTGCTGTCTGAACTGCTGTCTTCCACATCACCGGGCATGTGCACCCCGTGCCCCCATTCCCTACCTAAGGCACCCGCGTCACCCAACCTCCCTGCAGTGTTTATGAATCCTAAAATCTGTCCTGCCAGATGTTACAGAGAGGCTTCCCAAGCAGTTCTCCCTCTTCCTTGACCTCTATCCACTCATCCAGCACAGCCAGCTAACAGGTAGATAAATCACCCAGGTCTCCCAGTTCTATAAAGGTTAATACCCTTGCCGATTGGTCCTAGACCTATTCACAAAACACACTCATTCCTGTAAGATATCCAAATCTTAAAAAACATGTTGTGAGAGGAGGGGACACAGGACGAAGTCATTTAGTAAACATCATCATCACCCTGACAAGTCAGAGTTTCTTCGCACAAGAATCCGTGCGTCCCTAGCACGCACATTTATTGAATACTTTTTAAACCAAGGACTCACAGCATCCACATGTCTTCCACCTGTTTGTCTCCTCTTTGTTCCCATAGTCATTTCCCTTATCTGAGGAGAGGCAATGAAAGTGCATTAACACTGCTTAGTGCTTGGCGCCCTGCTTGGAAACCATGCCTAACCTCTGTATCCATACGCCGCATATAGGCCAGAGTATGTTCCTAAGCCCTGCTCCTCGTTGGACAATGAGGCTAGTTTCCGGTGGGCAGCCCCAGGGTTGGTAGCTCCATGCCAGTGGCTTTGCGGATGAAACTTGTTCACGCTTCTCCAGCATCTTCTCTAACCTCTGCCTACAGCATGCTGCTAACAAGCTTTGCCACACACTCCTAGCTTAGAGTGTGACTCCATAGCCAATAGACTTTGCCTATCCTAAGCCACCTTTTCAAACTCTCTCCCCATCCTTCTCCTTAGCCAATTCTCCTTTGTTCATTGAGTTTGGGCTTAAATGGCATCCCATCTTTCTGTTTTTGCTAAGACTAATTAGTCTTTCCTCTCTGCTTATGTCACTTCACAGCTTCACCTAAAGTACATACACTGTGCTGTACCTCTGGGATGTGTCACACAGGGCAAACTGTTATGACTGACAACTAAAAAGCATAAAAGCTCATGACTCAATAACAAAGATCTATTTATAGCTCATGTGTCAGCCATTGCTAGGGTCTTGCCTCCAGGCGGTTGAAGGATTGAGACTGCCTCCACGTCGTGGTGATCTACAGGTCCCAGGAAACCCCAGTCACACACACACACACACACACACACACACACACACACACACACACAATAAGTCCATACTCCCAGTGTCCTCTGCTGAGCTATGCCCTTCATTTAAGTGACTTAAAATCATTTTTTACTTTCATCATATTTTTTAAGTAATTTATTTTTCTTTTTGTGTGCATTGGTGTTTTGTCTACATGTATGTCTATGTGAGGGTGTTGGATCCTGGAGTTATAGACAGTTGTGAACTGCCATGAGGGTTCTGGGAATTGAACCTGGGTCCTCTGGAAGAGAAGTCAGTGTTCTTAACCACTGAGCCATCTCTTCAGCCCTGCTTCATCATATTTTAACTAACAGTGGGTTGGTTGGTACATGATCCTATCCTGAGCGAAGGGACACTTAAAGTTTAGTGACTCTAAAGGATAATTTAAGGTTGGCTTTCCAAAGCCTTGATATTGCCCATATAGCCTGGCTATTAAGTCACCGAGCTGACGAGGGAAACCGAGGCAGAGGAGGGTGAAGTGATTTGGCAATGGTCACAAGGCAAATCACCAGGCATGTTCCATGAACTGAGCACAGACCAAGACCACGGGCCTCACCTTAGCCCTGCTTGCTTTCCTCCCATTCATCCCACCTGGTGACTAGCGGAACTAAGCCCAGCCAACCATCCTTACGCCATTAGGTCCAGGGGATGGTTTCCTGTTTTCGCCCTATGCAGCCTGGGATCAGGTTTCTACTATCCAGTTATTCTTCTGTCTTTGACTATTCCAAGCTGATCCATCCTACTGGAAAGACTCTGCCTACAAACCCAGCAAGACTTCTCTTGCTAAATTCCCTCGTGTTTCTTAGTACTTCTTTCCCATCATCTTACCAGAGCAGCAATTGTACACTGACTTATGAGCGCCTCTGGTTGATAACAGCATTCCCCACCAGACTACAGGCTTAATGAGGATGGGACCATGATCAATTTTCCCCATCATCATAGTCACGGTGCCAATCACCATGCCGGGCACATATTAACACTTAAAAAAATTCCCAGTGAATAATAAAAGTCAACTTATCAATAAAGCAATTAATCAATACAACATATTTTTCTTGTGTTCCTTTCTGTGTTGAGATGTTATTATAGAAATTCATCACATTAGATAGCCTGCCAAGAGGAGCAGTTTTTTCTTTCTGTTATACTAATTTACTTTGATTCATTTTATGAAAAGAATTCCAGGAATATGATGAGCAAGTCTACACTCGTAGTCTTTATTCAAGACGACAGAGTGTCTAACTATACGGTAGTGCTGTCGAAATAAGGATAATAGAGAAAGTAGCTAAGAAAGAGGTTGGATATCCAGGAAGGTCCTTGGCTTAGAACCAGGAGGACCAGGCTGGCTTTATCCAGCAGCTTGATCATGTGGAAATTGTTTGCTTCCCTGGAGCCCTGATTGCCTGTCTGGAGTCGTGGGGGATGCTCTAAATGGCTAGTCTTCTGCCTTGAACAAGGCACCATGTGTCCTGAGTCTGGCTACCTGACCACTGTTTCCCTATAAACCCAGAGTTATCCTATGAGGAAGTCTTTAGAACTAAAATTTTTATCTTCTTAATGGCTGTAATTTTTTTCTTGTAGTTATTAAGCTGTTACTTGTAATGAAATAAACTAAGAAAAATGTCAGTCTTCACAGGGTACATTCTTATCAAATCTCTTGACACTCGCCTTTCTCTGAGCAGACTCCCAGGACCCTATTTCTAGAAATAAGTCAGGACAGCAGCTTTTATAAAATAAAAGCCCCCAAGTCAGGGATCATTCCCCAGCTATGAGCTTTGAATACAATTGTTCAATCACACTGAGTCTTGGGTCTTTAATTTAGTAAATATTTGTTTAGCTGGCTTACTCCCATAGGATGGTCATGTGGGTGGCATAGGATATCTTTCAAAGAAAATAATTGGAAATATATAAGGTGTAATAAACACGGGTTTTCAAATGCTTGAAACATGCCCCAAGGAATAAAGGCAAACACAGTCACGATGGTGCCAAATATAGACATTACATCTCCCAGCAGTGACAAAGTCCACGTGACCAAGACCTCAAATGCTCAATCCCTCTTTCTCCTGCACAGTTCCAGAAGTCCCACACCTAAGTGTTCATGTGCCAATTTAATGATTACTTAGTCAAAAAGTTACTGCTTATCCTGCAAGACAAGAAAGGATTTAAACCCACATAATAAGCATCGCAGTACATAAATATCAAAAGCAAACGGGCAAGAGCATGTGAAAGATGTCTTAATCCAGAGTGTCAGGTAGAATGAAGGCAAGGGTTACCCTAGAAAGCCTGCTGCCTGCTCTGGTTCAGTAGCACCGTTTTCACACCACCAGAGTCCCACTTCTCCAAGCCAACTGAAGCTCAAAACGTGAGTTGAAATTCTTACCTATATGGTAAATTGATTTTTTTTTTGAAATAAAAGTGCCAAAAAACCATTCAACAGGAGAAAGGATGGTATCTTCAATAAAAGATGCTGGGAAAACTGGATATCTACATGAAAAAGATTAGACTTCCCTTTTCTTTATGACTATAGGCAAAAATTAACCAAAAAATGGACCCTAGAACAGAAAATATAAACTTCCTGAAAGAAAGTAGGGTATCATGGCCCATTCCTCTAATGCAGCACTGGAAAGGCTAAGGATGTAATTTAAGACCAGCCTGAACCATCTGGTGAAACTCTTTTTCTACCTTTCCCTGGCACCCTCCTCCAAAAAATCCTAAAAGAAAACACAGAGGAAAGCTTCATAACATTGCATTTACCAATAATTTCTTCTTTTAACCTCAAAAGTGTAGCAACAAAAGAAAAAGCAATTAACTGAACATTATCAAAATTAGCAGTTTCTGTACACCGAAGAACATTATCTAGACAAAAGAGTCAGTCTGGAGAATGGGAAAATATATAGACCTTGCATATGCGGATAAAGGATTAATAGCCAGACTACATGAAGAGCTTTTCTAACTCAAAATGCCAGACAATCCATTTCAAAAGCAAGCATGAGACGTGAACGGACATGTCTCCAAAAAGAGAATATGATTGGTTTGGAAGCCAGGGAAAGATATCAACTATCACAGGTCCTTAAAAGAATACAAATCAAAACCACATAGAGAGATATTTCATGAACATTGGACCAGAATTTTGAAAAAATAAAAAAGGAGTACAAAAAGGGACAGTGTTAGCAAGGATGTGAAGAGGCTTCAACTCTTATACTTCACTAACACAGAGAAAAATGGTGCTGCCACGTGGAAAACAGTTTGGCAACACCTCAGAAACGTAAACATAAAGTCGCTCTATGATCTAAAAATTCTACTTGGTAGTATTCATACCATCAAATGAAGAAAAAGACTCAACAGACACCAATGTCCACAGTTGAGTTATTCACAACAGCCAAAAGGTAAAAACAACCCAATGTCCAACAGAGGACTAGATAAATAAAATAGGACATACATATATTTTAGAATATTACATGACATTATCTAACATGGATAAGCCTTGAAAATATCCCAAGGAAAATAAACCAAAAGGATAAATTTCGATAGTCTACTTCAACAAGATAATGATATGGAAAATATATAGAAACATTAGAACCGAGGTTATGGGGAGCTAGAGGAAGGAAGGAAAGTGGAGTTAATATTTAACAGGTGCAGAGTTTGGGTCTAGGATGATGAAAAGTGCTGTTGATGGATGATAATAATAAGTGTGTAAAACTGTGAACATACTTAATGCCTCTGAGTTTCCTCCACAAAATAGTTAAGAAGATGGATTTTATTTATGTAAGAGGGAGGCCTCGATAGGAAAGTGGCATCTGTCATCTGTTACAGATAATGTAGTCCTCTATTTACTTATAGATCTTCCAGCTCAGGAAGGGGAGGTGAACTGGAAGGGGAAAGGCTAGCGCCTGACTTTCCCACTGTCCCCTGCAGCCCGTGCTCAAGCTCAGCAACCTAAGGGTCTCAGCAGTCATTTCTTTCCCCTCTCCCTTTCAAATATTTCTTGCAGTGGCAAATAAGGATAGCAAGCCCCAGCACCCTGGCATCTCTGGATAAATGAGATGCCACCTCAGCCCGCCCTCACTGTCCAGATCTGCTAACAAAGGGCAAAGTGGGAACTTAATTAGCATTCCAAGGAAGTTGGGGGTGGGGTGTGGGAAGACATCAATCCTTAGGGGCCAGAGGAGGAAGGCAGCAGAGGCAGAGAGATGGAAATAAAGCAAGAAGCCATCTAAAAACAGCCAAGTCCCTCTGCCCTGCGTGGGAAGGAGCTACAAAAGACACAAGCTCAACCACAACAGTTGTGAAAATCCCCAGGGAGAGGTTCACAATGACAGACACAGTCATACGGGCCTTCCACTGCGGAGGACAGCTTCCATTTTCCGCGGCAGAACAATCAACAGAGCTCTGGTTAGGGAGCCATGTTCCAGATGTCCACTGACAATAGGCTAATTCTCAACATCTGGAAATGTGACCACAATAGAACCAAGAGACCCACCAGCTTCACAGAAAGGTCTTTTAGAGGAAGCCCCGTCTGGATGACAGAATACTGCAGACCACAAAGAACCAAGGGCCACATCCTTCACTTGACTAACTACTCCTGGTGGTGTTTTACAGCAAGCAAGAACAGTCATTGTTTAGGTTTCTTCTCGTCCTCCCTACATTGTGTGTGAGGGGAACTGATCGTGATGAGGAAGACTAAGGATGGCTTTCTGAGGCACTAAACAAGAGACAGGGCCCATCATCTCTCAGCTCAGCACACGGAAGAAGAATAGAGAGCAAAATAACCATTCCTCCTACATTTCTCCATTTGCTTTGCTTCCATCACCACATTTATTTTTTAAAGTATTAGGTAGGATACAGGTCTTCAATCCTCCCAGCAGACTGCTCATCGTGTGTGTGTGTGTGTGTGTGTGTGTGTGTGTGTGTTTGTGTATGAGTGTATATGTAAGTGTGTGTGTGTGTAGTGTGTGGTATGTGCACTTGTACATGTATGTGTGTGCCTATTTGTGATTATACATGGGTCAGATACTGACTTCAGATGCCCTGTTCTATGACTCTCTGGCTAATTCCTCTGAGATATCAGCTCTCACTATACCTGGAGGCGAGCTGGGAGCCAGCAAACCTCAGGGCCAGTGTCTACCACTCACAGTAGAGGTTTGCATAGAGCCACAAGCAGGTCTTGTTTCTCTATCATTGTTTTGACATGGGTGCTGGGATCTAATCCTCAAGCTTCCACATAAATGTGCTTGCCCATCCTTACACCTTCCGGTTTGAGACGGGTTCACTGAACCTGGAGTTCATGGAGTTGGCTAGACTAGCTGGCCCGTCCCAGGGAACCCTCCTGTTTCCACCACCACCTCCCCCCTTCCCCCTCCCCCCGCACTGTCCTCAGAGGCATGCTCCCCCATGCCTGGCTTTTGAACATGGTGTCAGGGTCCCATACCTGCACAGCAAGCACTCAGCCGACTGAGCCGTCACTCAACACATCAGTGCCTGTACAAGATGAAGATGGCAGTTCTTTCTCATAATTAAATTGCCAAGAGATACAATTTTGGAACTTACCAAAGAAGTGCTCCCTTTTTTCAAACGTTTATTTATTGTGGGGGAGGGGTGGGTGGAATGAGTGAGTGCCGGTGGAGGTCGGAAGACAATTGACAGGATTCCTATTCTCTCCTATTACGTGGGCTGGGAAACTGAGCTCGGGTGGTCAGGTTTAACCCCCAGGGAAATCTGAAAGGGACCTCACTTCCTGGTTCCTTTCATTGCTCTGACATCATTGCTCCTTTGGCTCGGCCCTCAGTGTGCCAGCCTTTCCTCTCTGGACATGGCAGCCGTGTTTCTGCCTCAGCACTTCGCACGCACCTCTCATCCCCCCTGGGACATTTCCTCCATGGGCCTGGGGGGGGGGGGCTCATTTGCTGATTTCCCCCAGGTCTGCCAGAAAGTCCTAAGAGTGAAGGCATACTCAGCCATCTGGTTTTAAGTGGCTGCCCCAGTGCCTCCAAGCTCCTTCTTAGACTTCCTTTTCTGATTAGCGACCATCATCATTACATATTCATCCACTCCACCTGAGGGTGGGAATGCTTTTATTCCCTACCTTATTCCCAGTTAGCGGGACAGGTGGGCGGCAGGCACTCGCTAAGTATTCATAAGTAAACAAAGGGATATAAATTAATTCAAATCTCAAAATAAAAACCTGCATAAGTAATCACTTCATTTTAATTTTAAAATTACGTTTTATTAAATGCCTAAACTATGCAAATAACATTTTGTTAAAAAAGGAAATACAGACGACCAAAAGAAAGTAATATGAGTCACTCTTCATTGTAATCAAAGTTCTAGTCGTTAATATCACGGGCGCTGACTCTTTTCCTTTCAGATTAACAAGTGTCTTAAAGAATTATAACACCCACGTTGTCAGAGAGTCTCTTGCGAACACATATAGATTTATTGCTACTGTAAGTATGTACAAATTCAATCCATCCCTTTGGGAAACAATCAAGGATCTTTAAACTTCATGCCTTTGGTCTGCTAAGTTCCCTTCTAGAAATCACTCCCCAAGAAGACATCACTGTTTGAGGCAACACAGATGTGCCCGAGAGTTCCTTGTAGCTTTATTTATAACAGTACAAACTTAAAAACAATCTGAGCAATCGATAACAGGGCCGTTAAGTGAGTCATAGTGCTTTCGTAGCTTAGCATATGACATTTGCAAATACTACCACCGTGATTTGAGAAAACACGGGGAGCCTAATCATGAGTGGAGAAGGCAGAACACGAGACTGCAGACAGAGCGGAATCCCAATTATGCAAAGCTGAGAATATGCATGAGGGTAACCGCCTGGGAGGATGCCGAGTGTGTGCATCAGAATGCTAGCAGGCGCCTGTCTCCAGTGATGTGAACTTACGGGTGATTCTTTTCAAAAATACCTCCTGTATTTTCAGGTCTTTCAGTCCACATGCCTTTTGTAGGGGGGAAGGTCTCTTACAACACACGCCAATGTGATGCTTCTCTTAAGGGAAAAAGAAGTGGTATGGACATTTGATGGCAGCCTCTAAGATAATGCAAAATCCATCTGTGGTGCCAGGAAATGGCGCTGCAGAACACCAGTCTTTCTTGTCCATGTTTGGGTGGAGAACGGTATTTGACTCCTGAGGCAGTACACATGAAAGAGAGGAAAAAATGAAGTCTCCATTGATTCTGATTCTCGTGTGCTTTTATGTTTTCTTTCTTCCCATCTAGGTGTCTATGCATAGTTTCTATGTTTCTTTAAAGTTACTATAACAATGCGCCAGAGACTGGCTACTTACAAGTAAAATGGTTCTTGAGCGCACTGTTTTGAAGGTTCACATTCAAGATTGGTCAGCTTCAATGCTTTTGGCCTCTGATAATAACGATGGCCCTAAGGGGTGATGGTGGGGAGTAGAAGGAGACATGGATTAAATGGAAGGATGGGAGAGGAAACCAAAGAGAAATGGAAATGGAAAGTAAAAAGAAAAAGGAGGCATGGCAGACAGAGGAGAGAGTAACAGTGTCACAATCTGATGATCCAAACTTCCATATTCTCTAGAAAGAGGAGAGGGTAACAATGTCACAATCTGATGATCCAAACTTCCCCATTCTCTACCCATCTTGGACTAAATCCAATCTCGAGTTGGCTCAAAAAGGGACATTCTCTCCTTGTCCTCCCCAGGCAGATCCACAGAAGACCAAAGCTGGCCACTGCAGAAACTCTTGACCCTGTGGTAGGTCTGCTCAGTGGCTGAATAGTAAACATTCCTGAGACTATCCAGGCACTAGAGAACTAGGAAAATGCCAGAGATGTTAAAAGGCCGTGTGCACCACACGTTACAGCAAATGGCAACTTCAATTCTCGATTTTCTTTAGTTCAGAGAAGGCCTATTTAACCCCAGTGAGGGAGGCTCCTTTGCCATTTAAATCTTGTTACATTTTGTTTATTGTGTGTGCATGCACACACATATGCCATGGGTGTTTGTGTGCCCCAGCTCATATATGGAGGTCAGAAGCCAACGAGCGCGAGCTGGTTCTCTCCTCTCGGCACAAGGGCTCTGCGAACTAACTCAGGTCATCAGGTTTGTTGGTAAATAACGTTTTAGGCTTTGAGCCATCTCACCTGCCCTTGTGTTGAAATTTAATTGACAATGTAATGATTTTTTTTTATTGAGAAAAGGAAAAAAAAAGTTTCCGCCTCCTCCCAGTCTCCCATTTCCCTCCCCCTCCTCCCACCCTTCTCCCCCTCCCCCACTCCTCTCCCCCTCCCTCTCCAGTCCAAAGAGCAGTCAGGGTTCCCTGCCCAGTGGAAAGTCCAAGGTCCTCCCCCCTCCGTCCATGTCTAGGAAGGTGAACATCCAAACTGGCTAGGCTCCAGTTCTAGGCTCCACAAAGCCAGAACATGAAGTAGGATCAAAACTCAGTGCCATTGTCCTTGGCTTCTCATCAGCCCTCATTGTTCGCCATGTTCAGAGAGTCCGGTTTTATCCCATGCTTTTTCAGTCCCAGTCCAGCTGGCCTTGGTGAGCTCCCAATAGATCAGCCCCACTGTCTCAGTGGGTGATTTTAAGAGATGAGAACGTTGGGCGGCGATTGGGTCGTGAGGGCTCTGCCTTCAGGAACAAGTTAATGTTATTATCGTGGGAGTGACGTCAGGAGCAGAGCAGGTTCCTGAGAGACCTTAGGAAGCTTGGCCTAGCACTTCCCCCCCTACCTTGTGAGTACTCACCTGCCCTTGCACCTGACTATGGATACAGCATGAAGTCCCTGGGCAGATAACAGCACTGTGCTCTTGGGCCTCCAAAACCATAAGGCAAATAAACTTTTAATGTTTATAAACTATCTAGCCTGATTTCCTGTCATAACCGATGGCAGAAAAAAGACTAAGACCAAGGAGATGGTGTGGAACAAAGAAATGTGGCTACCGTTCAAGCAGATAGGAATTGCATTCTTCCTTCAACAATGTCATAACCCAGCATGGTCCCTAGACTTCGTCTGGTCACCAGGTGACCCTTCCTAGTCTATTGTCTCCTATGTCCCTTCTTCGGCTCTCATGCATACACGGGCCTTGGCGGAGATGGTCTTGAGCAAGTATTTCTAGACTGAGCTTAGAAATTCTCCAGCTTCCCACTGGCTTTTGGAGAGTTGTGGCTAGGAGGTGACAGACCGGGATGGTCCCAGGGTAGACGGTAAAGAAATCATTTTAGACGTGGAGGTGCTCCAGAAAAAGGCCTTGGAGTTCTAATCAAAAATTGGAAGCTTCGTCTTGTGATGAAGAGGAAATCCCAGAGAAGATGACTAATGACGGAGGAAACCTCAAGCGACATAGGACATTGTAATAGGTAAGCCAGTTTTAACTCCAAGGTGATAGGACACTGAAAACTGTCACCAATATGGGAGGCTGATAAAACCTCACGGGTTATGTGTTACCAGGGAGGGTCAGTCCTTGTGCCAAACCAGAGGTGCAGACATACCTGTCATGATTCTCAGTGGCCACCTTGGCCCCCATTCTCAAAGGCGCAGTGAGGCCTAAGAACAGCAACCTGGGTTTACCAAGTGTAGCATGGTTATGTCCGGCCACGTACACAGCACAATCCAACGTGAGCTTCCTGGCTGTGCATATAGAGAAGTCTCCTAATCTCCATGCAAACCCACTTCCTTATCTGGCATAATAAATACGAGAACTACAGATTAAAGCGTCTAGCGTGTTGCTTAGATCAATGAGGGAACTCAGAAAGGGTGATGGTAAGCAATGATGGTATTGGTGCTGAGGTGTTTAAGAATGAAATGACCCGGCCGGGCGGTGGTGGCACATGCCTTTAATCCCAGCACTTGGGAGGCAGAGGCAGGCAGATCTCTGTGAGTTCGAGACCAGCCTGGTCTACAAGAGCTAGTTCCAGGACAGGCTCCAAAGCCACAGAGAAACCCTGTCTCAAAAAAGCAAAAAAAAAAAAAAAGAATGAAATGACCCAAAGAATGGGAAGACATCTCCTTTCTTAAATTCTCTAATCCATGGACTAGAGAGATGGCTTGGCAGTTAAGAGCTCCTGGGCCTCTTGTCAAGAACCCAGCTCAGTTCCCACTACACACATATGACAACTCACAAACTGCCTCTATCTCTGTGTCCAGGATATCTGCTTCTCTTTTCTGGACTCAGTGGTCAAACATGTTGGCATGCAGACACATAAATAAAATAATCAAAAGCCTTTGACGTCTATAATCCAGAGAGATAAGAAAAACTGGGTGCATATGACTGTCATAAGACTATGGAAAGGAGTAAGTCCCCATGCAACTTTCAGAGAATCCTCATCCTCACTAAATACAGCACTGGCGACTGGGAATAAGTCCTGCGTTCGGTGGAAAAGGAGCCCTCCAGAAAGGCTTCCTGGCAGGGCGTTGTTGAACAGGTGTAGAGACACACTGTGGGCCCAGACGTTCGGTCAGAAGGAGGCAGAAACAAAGATCACAGAGCAGGAAAACAAGAAGCTGCAGTTCCTGGGCTGAGAGTGAGAAGATGCGAAGAGAGAGAAAAAGTGTGGTGTGGAATCTTCCTGGAAGGCCCTGACACCAGCTAGAATCTGCACTTAATTCGGTGGTCAATGGGGAGCCATTGGTGGCTGTCTGTACAGCTGTGCCAGGCTAAATTAAGCACCAACAGTACTTTACAGCTGGAATGGGAAGCCCAGAAATATTTCTTGACTCCAAAACAGGCTGAGCAAAAGGTAACGACAAAAAGAGCTCTGATCAAAGCAGAGATGTTAATTAAATTTCTAATTATTGGAAAGACCATTAGACACCTAGTTCACCAGTGGTAGCTGCTGAAGAGGGGCCAGAAGGCAAAACCCTCATCTTAACCATGGATAGGGTCAACTGAGGTGGGTGCTTGTTCATTTCAGTGGACAGAGGAAAAGTGTAAGGTACTGAACACGCTCGGAATGCAGATATGTATGTTCTCTGTAGAGTCACAACCCAGACTCCAAATGTCCCCATGTCTGAGCTGGGTGCTCTTGGACATCACCCAGTGACTCTCCAAAGACTGCTTCCGCAGGCTGATGTTGGGTCTTTCATTCTGTTCTTTTATCAATAGGATGAGTACTGAGATAGCTCTCTCTATGCTGCTAAAGTTCAAAAGTATTCATTATTAGAAAGTGTTCCATTTATCTAAATAATTAGTAACCCACCACCAGGTCCTTTAGCCAGTGAGTAGTGGAGATAGGAGAACAGTAACCTGCGGATATCATTGGCGGAGCTGGTCACCTTGGACACAACAGCAAACAAAGCGTGATCACGGATGTGAAGTTGAACAATACTGTGTTAGCAACACACTTAACTCCGGAGTTGACAAAACACTTACCCATTCTCCTGTCTCATGAAGGATGCAGCTTCCATTCCCTTCCTTCAAGCAGTTCAGAAAACTGAGTCCCGGAAAGCTTCAAGGATGCTCTCCGGGTGCTCTCACCAGTGTCAAGACACGTGAGAACCCAGGTCTTCTAACTCAAAGCTCACTCTTTGTTTCAGCTATGCAAGAGTGGATTATTGGGATTTAGAAATTACACCCTACAGTACAGTATAAGGTCCTGTTATCCTGAACACTACACCTTGCTGGTAAGAGAACATGAATAAGGATGTAACAAGGGAAACCCCATCAGTACACATCAGGCTTTCATGACCATGATGAGTATTTAAAGGAGGATGGGCCCGGAATATCCTCTTGCAGATGGGTCGTTCCAGCACCACAACAGAAACACTGTCTTCCGAAGCTTAGGCGAGACCACAAGTGATTTCTCCAATGTCTGTGTATAAACATCAAGGGCTGATGGAAAAGCCCCACGCTGTTGGCGAAGCAGATTCCTCCCCTCTTTTTGTGGTCTGCCATCTCTATACAACTGCACCTCCACATCCCAGCCACAGAAAAGGGCCGTGTGATCTTTGTTCTGGAAGCCACGTTTCCAGCTAAAATACTGTCTCTGTGGAGGAGGGGATGACAGACATTGGAAAATAATTAGTGTGCGGTTCATTGGGGTCTGGAGGGTTGGGTAGGAATGAGGTGATGGTTCTGGACCAGCAATCCGTTGGCAAAGGGGAGAAGAGATGGTGAGGGTAAGCAGGCTGGTGTATGTGATTATGAGTTGGGAGGTACATTCAGAGCCCCTTTGCACATTCTGAGGAACAAAGTTGTCGGGAATGGCAGCTGGAACAAGAGAACAAAAGCATGCATTTCCATTGGTGCCTACATACAATTTGATAGACTTTGAAAGGCAAGCCGAGTGGCTTAGATCTAAGCTACTCTGAGTTCTTGGGAAACCCGTGTCTAAAAACAATGTGTTGGTCAGAACTTCAAGGATAGATGAACTGGGTTAATGGTGGAGCTAGCAGTGCATTAGGAGACCTCTTTCAAGGGTCAGTGGCTGGCTGGCAAAGTCCTGCCTGAGAAAGAAGTCTTGGCTTGAAACAAAGGCGGTGTGAGAAGTCTTTCACGGGAGGAAAAGGGTCTGAGCTCTATTGATCTGCTTGGGCAAAGGTTGCTTGGGAGGGTTCCCCACCCGTTACCCCTGCCCAGGAATCCATTCATTCTGCCCGTGCTGGAAGCACGTGATACCAGACCTGCATTCAACAACAAACAATAGTCAGACATAAGCCGTATGTGGGCACTAGCCTGGCACAGAGCAGATCGATGTTTGTTGAATGAATGGTTGAATGCATAAAGAAGCAAGATGTAGGTACAGAGTACGAGCAGGGCTGTACCAGACAAAGATGGTTAAAAATTTGGTAAAATTGGGTTGAAGATACAGCTCCCGTGGGTAGAAGCAGTTGCTGCTCCTGCATAGAACGGGGGTTCGGTTTTCAAGCAGCTCACAAAGCCATTAACTCCAGTTCCAGGGGATCGAACACCATCTGGCCTCCACAGGCACCAGCACACATGTGGTATGCATATAGACATACGGGCATTCACACACGTGCATCAAATAAAAATAAATAAATTTTAAAGAATCTGGGGAAAAGTCAGCTGTCATTTTCACAGAGAAGAAGCTTAACACCAATTATTTTTTTATGCAAACTGTCACAGCAAAGCTGTGATTCGTGGCATTAAAAAGCGAGGTGAAACACTAAAATAATCCCTACACGAAACTGATACATGTCTGCATCTATGAAATGGGGTGTGGGTATATGCAGAAAATGCAGGCACCAGGTAAGCCTGATTATACACATTCTTCATTTTCTTTGTTTTAACTGCCCACATTTCCTGAGCAGAATACGTGTGGGTTGTTCTCGTGCAACCATTATTTCTGGCTCTTTCTTAAATTTTCAAACTCCCATTCTATGAATGAATCAAAAGGAGGTTGCCTTGACAACCACTCACCTTCCTGTAATCGAGCCTCCCAAACAGCCTCAAGTGGCTTTTGGAGATAAAAGCCCTCAGCGCATGCAGAGCAGAGACCCCTAACACTGCACAGAGAGGGGCCTCCGAGACTAGAAGCAGGGAGATACCACCTCCTACCTTCCGCTCCTTCCCGCCTCCCGCAGCTGTTCGTGCTAACAAGGAACTATCCAATGTGTTTGGAAGTCTGAGGTTGGCTCAGTGACATGCCATAGAATGTTACATGCAAATACGTACACACATGAAAAATCCCAAGGCAATTATTTACTCCAAAAGAAAAAAGAAAAAAAGGTACAGTAAAGGAGAGTGCTGTTGTGCCTTGACGGCCTCAGGGGCACACGCACATGTGTGTGCACACACTTAGAGAGCAGGCTCTGAGAAGGGAGAGAGAATGAAAGAAGCAGCAGTAAGGAGAGAGGAAAGAAGAGAGGGAGGGAGGGAGGGAGGGAGGGAGGGAGGGAGGGAGGGAGGGAGGGAGAGTCTTAGGGACAGAAGGAAAGCATACTCAGAAGCCAGTTTTGAAATCTGCGTTGCTTGTCTTAGTGGGAGAAGAAACAATCTAGCTGACTGAAGACAAGAAGGGCATCCCTGGGGCTGGAGAGATGACAGCTCGGCAGTTAAAAGGGTTGACTATGCTGGCAGGGAACACAGTTCAAATCCCAGCACTCACGGCAGCTCACAACCATCTGTAGCTCCAGATTCAGAGGGATGCAAAGCCATCTTACAAGTGGGCAAAACACCCATCCACATAAAATAAACAATAAATTCATCTTCTTTTAAAAGATTTTCAAGGAAGAAGGGGAAGAAGAGGCATGTTCCTGGCTCCCTATAGACATGGGTGGTTCAGAGGTGAGGGAAAAAAAGACCGCCATAGCAAAAACAGTGACCTCACAAGTGTGGGTTTCCTGTACTCTTTTTTTCTTGTCTGTTACTTGGGTTTCTGTCTTTAGGATTCTGTTCGGTTTCTCCGGCACACTGCTTCCTGGAATTGTAACCCTGGCTTGGAAAAGATTGTGACAAAGGCACCAAACGCCCTGGTTCTGCGGCTGGCTGCTTCTATACGCTGTCGACAGAACACAGAGGTTAAGGGAGAGGCACACGCCATTTCGATTTCAGAGTCCTCAACAATGGCAGCGAGCCCTTCAACTGTGGGGTATAAAAGAGATTCATTTTCAGCTTAGCTCTGACATAGAATGAAGAGATGAGGTGGGCGCCGGAGAGGGAAGTGACGGCTACACCTGCTTTTGTACTTGTATGAAACTTATTTTCCCACAAGTATTTTTGCAGATAAGTCTTACCCTGGAAAGCTTTAGAAGCTACTAAAGGCTCATGGAGAAAAAAAAATAATTTCAACATTAAACAGAATAATAAATGAATTTAGATCTACTCCCAGTCAGATCTAGGAAGCTTAAAATCTAGTTTGGCCTCATGGAACCTTTGGGGAGTAGAGCGAAAATAATTTTTTTCCCTATCTTACAAAATGAAAACACGAGAGAAGAGATAGCTTTTTTAAAAAGATGAGATTAACGAATTATCCAATGTGTTTGGAAGTCTGAAGTTGACTCAGTGACATGTCATAGAATGTTACATACGAAGACATACACACATGTAAACCCCAAGGCAATTATTTACTCCAGGAAAAAAGAAAAATAACACAGTAAAGGACAGTGCTTCTGTGCTTTGGTGACCTCAGGGGATGGAGCCCAGGTTAGCCCCGGGATCTGCAGATACTCAAATTCCATATAAAAATGGTGTAGCATATGCTACACCAAAATCATTCTAATATCAGTCTTCAAAATCATTTCTAGACCATGAGTACAACTGACGCAGTGTAGACAGTCGGTGTGCTATATTGTTAGAGAGCAGAGACAAGGTACACACCATCTGCGCATATTCAGATACAGATGAACCTTCTTAAAAGAGTGGGAAATGACGTTTTTCCTAATAAGCTCAGAAGACAACCTGACCCTGACTCTGTGTGTGTGTGTGTGTGTGTGTGTGTGTGTGTGTGTGTGTGTGTGTTGAACACACACAAGTATATAGGTGTGGGTGTCCGTGCACGTACAAATGGAAACCAAAGGAGACACTGGTTTATCACTGTATTGCCTTGATGCAGGCTCTCTCACTAAACTGGAAGCTTGCCTCAGGTAAGTAGGCTAGCTGACCAGCAAGCTCCCAATCCACCCGTCTCTACCCCTCAATGTTTAGGATACAGCCACACATAGCCTTGGCCATCTTATTACATGAAAGTTGGGGATTCAAACTAAGGTCCTTGTATTTGTACAGCAATCACTCTTACACAGTGAGTCATCTTCCTGCTTCCAAGGGAACTTTATAAATTCTGTGTGTAACTTTAATAGAAGAAAAACTGAGTTCAAAGGTTACCCACGATGACAGCATTCTCAAACTTAGAGCTGTTAGCATGGACCACGGGGATATGAGCACCCTAAACTGAGATGCGCCCCATCCTGCACACTCCACAGCAGGGCCTGAGGCACAGCAGGGAGTCAGACTCCGCTCAGCTGTCACAGGGTTGTGGTGTAGGAAGGCCAGGGGCAACTGTTTAGAACACGGTTCTGAGGAAAGAGTGGGTGTCATGGGAGAAGAAGGTCTATGGAGAAGGTCTAGACAGGCTTTGGCTCAGAGCTGCATTCTCCAGGAGAGGAATCACTTTGCAGTTATACCCACTTAGATCACAGCCTGGCTTCTAAGCCAGGCAGTGGGACAGGACAGAAATACATCTTCACTCTCATGTGATGTCTCCTGGTTACAGAATTTACCGAATTCCAAGACCAAGTGCCCCATGCTGGGGCAGACCACAGTCTGAGGAAATTACAGACAGGAAAAATCCTCAGAGAAACCCTGGACACCACGTCTTCCTGACTCTCAGAGGCACCACACAAGTGGCCCAGTCACCAAGCTCTGAACCCCAGCAATTTCCTTTCCAGAGCATGCCTGTTTGGTCTCTCAGTCATCACAGAGGAAGAGGAGAAGACAGTGGCTAATTCTAAAGATGCTTCTCATAGATCGTCTCTCCTAGATCACAAAGGTATGAACCTGTAATCTGTGGGCCATCCTGTCCCATTGCCTGGCAAAGCCTGCTGACAGACTAGCCAGAGCAAAGGTCATATCTGAGATTTGGATAAGATGTCCTTCAAAAAGTCCTGGTCATCACACATCAGTGATGTGGGCATCTAAACTCTTCCAAGAGAGTGGTACCAGCAGAGCGATGAGACAGTGTGATGCTCCTGGGTACAGACCCAACAGACTCTACGTCAGAATACAGTAGATATAGCTAACACCCACATTCACTGTGCGCTGCTCAGGAGAATAGCTAAGTTATGAAAACAGCCTAGGTGCCATCAACAGAATGGGAAATGAAAACACCACACATGTGTGCATGCATGCACACACACACACACAGGAGTATATTCAGTCATAAAGAAAAACAAAGCTTCGCTATTTGCAGGAAAGTGAGTGAAACCAGAAATGACCATGTTAAATAAGCCAGACTCAGAAACACACTCCATTTTCTCCTATGCAGAACCTACATTTAAAAGAACAGCAGACACAGAAGCAAAAGGCAGGCTGTTTAGGAGAAGGAAGAGCACCCACAAGAAAACAGGACAAGAGAAAAGGGGGACAGGGAGATGGGTGGAAGTACATTATATGCGCATCCAAAGACGTGATAAGGAAACCACTCCTGTGCAATATCGCACACAGATAAGATGTAGTGAGGCGGTGGAGGAGCTATGGAGTCAACTGGAAATCATAACCCAGTGACCGAGCAGTGAACCGCGGCAGAACCATGGTCATCCGAATAGTGGACATGGCCAGCATTTTCCCAATCGGTCGTAGAAGAATTGCTTGACTAAATGGGGCTAAAAATCTTTCTTCTGATTCAGTCCTACACAAAGTCTCATTCTAAATGTCAAGGGCTTTTTTCCCCCCACTTCTATCCACTTTTCTGCTTGCTTTTCTGTTTCTAACTGGAGACCAAAACTGTTGGGAATATCTGCTTGATTCAGTCCAGAGGATATTTTGGTGTTCAACTTCGCTTTCAAAAATACAAGGAACCAAATCTGGCTCTAACTAGTTCAAAAAGTGGCTTGTTTTATTTTTAAAGTGCACACATTTGGTTCTTGGTTTCTAAGTTTGGTTTTCTTTTTGTCTTTAATGTAATTTGGGAGTTGAGCGCCTGGTTCGGCTTATTTAGGATTTTGGCACTTCATTCTGGTTGAGTCCTGGCTCTGGCCTCCTGTTGGCTGGCGCTGACAATGCAGCTTGCTTGCAAGGCTTGGCAGGCTCTGGCAATGTGAAGTGGGGCAGGTGCTGTGTTCTTAAACCGGGTGTGCACAGCCAAGGAGAAGCCCGATAATGGCACAGAAAACGCTGGCACCAGAAGGACCCTCCGAGGCCAGGTACCCCAGTGCTCCTTTTTAGAGAGACTGGGGACGTAGAGCAGGGAGCCAAGACGGTGCCATTAAATGGCTGGGAGTAGAGGAGCTGGTGTCCTGACTCCCTTACACCTCCTCCCAGGGCTGTTCCGAAGTAACCCGTCAAAGTCACGTTTTCTATCTAGGCTCTAAAATTGATAGTCCGGGGATCAAAGCAAAATGTTGAAAGGCTGTTCCCCCGAACCCCTCCGTATTCCCTGAGCCTCGCCAAGGCTCCGAGTGGGAGAAAGAGACGCCCAGAACCCTGCACAGTGATTCAGACAAGCAGTGGGTGTGCAGAGAAAGCCAGCAGGTATTTTAAAAAGACCCAAGGCACTCACGTAGGAATGAGCCTATAAATTCTACCCCATCACTGTTGCCAAGGCAATGCAGGTGGGCCTGGAGCTGGCTGGCTGGCAGGCAACTCCCACCTCCTCACATGCACATTGTTCTTGTTCGTCCTGCACAGGGCTTCTTATGACATCCCGCCTTCCCGACTAGGTGACCAGAGATCCATTTCTTTTCCTGGATAGGGTGGCCCATTTATCCCAATATCGGCTGCACCTGCATGCTCTGAGGGCTGCAAGGAGTCCAAAATGCTATTTTCCCTGAGCCTGGAGATGCTCGCCAGAGAGGAGTCCCATGCAGATAGAAACTCAGAGATGTCCACAATTCAATGCAGGAACCGCAACTCATCCCAATTCCAGGCGTATCACCAGTTCAGCCCTCCCTGGCTCATCAAACAAGCACAGGCCTGAGAGTGTTCCCACGACAGCCCACTTGAGTGCTGTGCAAGGCATGAGGACTGTCTGGGTCCATGTCTTTAACTCTCTGACAGTCTGGCCAGACTCACAAAGGAGAGAAGAAAGCAGCTGGTTTTTAACTGCAGAACCCATCTTCGGACCTCAGAAGGCTGGCGTGGGGAAGAAAGGGTTAAGCCACAATTCTATCTCCATTATCCCCACACAGGAGGCCAGAATGTGTCTCAAATCCACTCCCCTCCTTTGAGGCACACAGAGACACCTTTTTATTCCAAACGCAGCTGCTATTATTAATGATGGCAGCTTGGCCATATGGCACCCGTCACTCGGCCCCATCAGGCAGCATCAGGCCGATCATCCACAGAGTACTGGGCCCACCCTTCTCTGACAGTCAAACGTGGCTGCTTCGTGATGCTTCATGAACGTGGAAGATGGATCTAGAGGTGACAGGTGAAAGTCGGGGGTCAGTCCCTCTAAATTAGCCCAATTTAGCAATTAAAACAGAGGTGATCTGTCCTGAATGTCATTGACTGCGCTGTTGGTGCCTAACTAGCTATTGCTTGCATCAGCTAATGGGGGCTGAGAGTCAAGGATGTGGCTTGATCTCTATGTGTGCTGATATGAGGAGGAGGGAACGGGACAGAGAAAGTCAGCCTCCCAGGGTAGCAGGTCTGAGGAGGGACCTGGAGACAAGAGCATTTATCTTTATTTCTCCCCATATTCCTAAGAAAGCTGGGTGTCTGGGTCCCCTCCCCCCTTCCTTGCACACACAGAAAGCCTGTAGCAATGCATTGTCCTTACACCTGAGCTCTGTGGACGGAGGTGCAGGCCCGCGTGCTCTGAACACGCTAGGTCCTGCATAGCTGTTGGAACTCTCTGCCACAAGGATGAAATGGAATGAGGGGGCAAAGAATGGGGCCCAGTGGGAGAATGTCTTCTCAGCATGTGCAAGGCGCTCGGTTCCATCCCCAGACTTACAAGAGAAAACACAGCAACAAAAAAAGAATAAGATAGATTCACAGACAGATCTAAGAAGCCGTGAACAAACAAACCTTCAAAGCTGGCCTTTGAGTGTTGCCTAGTTTTTTACTTTTTGCTTTGTTTCATTTTTGTTTTTTTCAAATTTGCAGGGGCATGACTTGTAAACTTTCCCGGGAAAATGCCTTTCAATGGGGATAACAATGTACAGACCTGATGAACATTCGCAAACAAAATTCACAATCGCGTTGACAGTAAATGTAAAGTTCTCCTTCTTAGGCTACCCCAACGTGCTGGGTTTTGAGTTCCTGCAGACCCAGCTCGGTCCCTCTGATGGGAGCTGTTTCCACTGCTGGAAAATGGGGACAAAGTCACCACTTCCCCAAGTGTGGAAAGGTTAAGTAAGTTGACATTTGTGCTTCTTGCTCACTGTAGATGCTTGGTAAATGCCTCCCCCTTTCCTTCTCCCCTAACCGTGGACTGTTAGTATCCATATAGCCCTAATAATAATAGGGAAAAAATACACACTATAGCAGGAGCCCTTGAAGAGATATCCTCCCTGATTGACATGGGTAGAGAGGCCCACCAACAAAACTGACATGGAGTGATTGTAAAGAAATTAAAGCCAACACACATTGACACCTATCTGGCAGAGAGTGGCCTGTCTGTAAATGTTCCTGCAAAGTGCCAATTGTGTTTAGATGGATGGCTGTCCTTTCCATACAATTTTGTGAAGAAGAAAAAGGAGGAGGAGGAGGAGGAGGAGGAGGAGGAGGAGGAGGAGGAGAAAGGAGGGAGGAAGGGAGGGAAGAAGGGGGAGGGAAAAGAGAGAAAGGGGGGAAAGCAAGGCACAATAATTCTAGACAAAAACCATGAAAATTCCTTCCATCCTGTTTTCGTGATTTCACACACACCGCTCGATGTCCAGTGAGAGCCATTTTACGCATACACAGACATCTAGTTCCAACTGTCTAAACAAGGTCCTGCGTCTTGGGTGGGAGCTAAAGCATGCACGCTTTGCACTCATTGAAGAAGGATGTTTCCAGAATTATGAGGTGGTTCCATCAGGCAAGGCCTGTGTGGCCTGTGAGCAGGGTGGCAAAGGGAGGGTTCTCAGTCACAGCTTTCTTGCAAGAGCCCTTCTGGGTAGCAAACTCAGCAAGTCCATGGGGAGATCCCCAGGTAGGGATTTCCTCTCTGCCTTCCAGTGCTCTCTGAATTCCAGGCATCAGGCATCTGAACCCCATGCATGGAACTGTGGGAATCCTCAGTTCACTGGGATATGTACAGCAGATCTTGGCGAGAGGTTGTTCTTGGAGGTTCTGGAACTCTGTGCTGGGGTTGTGTGGCGGGATGGTTTCCTTGCTGGGCAAGTGAGAATGAATCTCTGCTCCCTCCCTCCCTTCACGGCTTCTAATTTTCTCACTCAGCGGCAGGGGGACCTCCATTGTAACCACCCTCAGCCACCCAAACATATGCTGGATTGGACCACCAAACCTTCTTTATAAATGACCAACTCTCAGCAGGGTGTGGTGGGTTATGCTTGTAATTCCAGGTCTCAGGATGATAAGGCAGAAGGATCATGAGTTTAAGACAGGCTTGAGGAAGACAGCAATGATGGAGGAAGGTCATTGGTTAATTAAATAAAGAAACTGCTTGCCCTGATAGGTTAAAACATAGGTAGGAGGAGTAAACAGAACAGAATGCTGGGAGGAAGAGGAAGTGAGCTCAGACTCGACAGCTCTCCTCTCGAGAGCAGACGCCTCAGAGAGACGTCATGCTCCCCTCGCCAGGCCAGACGCACGCGATGAAGCTCCGACCCAGGATGGACGTAGGCTAGAATCTTCCCGGTAAGCGCACCTAGGGGCGCTACACAGATGATTAGAAATGGGCTAAATTAATATGTGAGAATTAGCCTAGAAGAGGCTAGATAGAAATGGGCCAAGCAGTGTTTAAAAGAATACAGATTCCGTGTAATTATTTCGGGTAAAGCTAGCCGTGCAGACGGCTGGGTGCCGGGCACGCAGCCCGCCGCTCCTATTTCAACACAGCAAGTTCCAGGCTAGCCTGGGATACACAGTGAGACTCCATCTTGAAGAAAGACTAACATAATCCAGGTTTGGTGGCTGTTACCTGAAATCCCAGCACTTGGGAGGTAGAGGCAAGAGGCCAGAAGAGCTCAAGACCCCACAACTACATAATACCTTCTTGAAGAGGCTGAGATTAAAAAACTCAGTTCCAGGTCAACCTTGTCTCCATATTAAAATCTTGTCTAGGGCTGGAGAGATGGCTCAGAGGTTAAGAGCATTGCCTGCTCTTCCAAAGGTCCTGAGTTCAATTTCCAGCAACATGGTGGCTCATAACCATCTGTAATGAGGTCTGGTGCCCTCTTCTGGCCTGCAGGCATACACACAGACAGAATATTGTATACATAATAAACAAATAAATAAATATTTTTTAAAAATAAATAAAACCTTGTCTAAAAAGTGAGCTCTAAAAAGTGGGCTGAGCTGGGGTGAAGCTCAGTACTTAACCTTGTAAGCAGGAGGAGCTGTGTTTGATTCCCAGAACCCACATTAAAAGCTAACCAGACATGGTCATACCTACCTGATATTCTAGAAATGGGGAGGAAGAGACAGGAGGATCCCCGGGATTCCCTGGATGACTAGCCTAGGCTACTTGGTGAGTCCCAGACCAATGAGATACCCTGTCTCAAAACAAACCAACAAAAGACATGTTCGAGCTCTGTGTCAAGCCTGGCAAGCTGGGTTTGATCCCTGGGACAAACATGATGGAAGAAGAGAAGCAATTCCTGCAAGTTGTCCTCTGACCGCCACACATATGCTATGTGTGAGCACACATGCACACATAAATGTAAGGACACCTGAAGGACAACAGCCAAGGTCATTCTCTTTGACTTCTACATGTTCATGCATATGCACTTCCTGTGGGACACACACACACACACCCACATGTATCTGCACACACACAATCATCACATACACATACATTACACACATGCATCACATACACGTATACATTTGCATACAGACACACATCACACGCATATTGCACACACACAGGTACATCACAAACACACATGCATCTGTGCATACACATTTACATCACACACCCATATATAATGTACACACATGCATCTGCACACACACAAACACACACATATTCATCTGTATACACACATATATATCACACACAAAAACATGCATACAACACACACAAATACATACATGCATCTGTAAACACAAATATCACACACATGCATCTGTACATGCATATATATCACATACATTACACACATACACACATACATGCATCTCACACACATACATACATACCACACACATACACACACATACACCACAGACACACCCACATATCTACAAGGGTCAGCTTCCTGTTTTGCTCTTCTCCTTCCTGTTCACTTTGAGAATTCCCACAGTAGTGTCTGCAGCTCTGAGCCATCGGCACCGGCAGGGCACTCGCTGTATTTGGATGATCAATTTAGAAAGCATATGGGGTGACAATGTTCCTTAATGAGGCACAATCCTGCAGGGACCAGTTCGGTATCACAGGGAAATTAATATGCAGATTAGAATGTGTGAAAGCTCTTTGCACATAGTAGTGAGAAACCATAAGGCTTAACATGTGTGCCAGGACTGGATGAAGATCGAGCCCACAAATTGGAGAAAATACGAAATCCACCAAGAAGTGGGCAAACTGTAAGGCTGCAAAGTGGTCCACCGTGGTTGTGGAGCCTCTGCACAATCAAGACAAGATTCCACCACAAGTCTGTAGCGAGAAAGGGCGCGCTCTCAGGCTGAGCAGGAAAGAAACAGACGAAGAATCATAGCAACCATGTGTGGGGTGCCCAGGTGATGGGGTATAAAAGGAAGAGTTCAGTGTTTGGTGATAGCAGGTGGAAATGACCAAGTTTATACCACTGAAACTAGTGATGAATGAGAGATAAATCAAAGTGAGAAAACTTGTCCCCAAATCGAAATCCAGCAGTGGGCAGTTCTTTAACGGGGTGAGCTATTTAACCAAGCTAAGAATGTGTTACGGTCATTCAGGAAAGAGTACAGGCCACTGCAAACAGCTGGGGGGAAGTAATTGAATCTGTCACCAGAAGGTCACCATTTTATTTGTTATGGTTTGTACCCGGAGGTAGGTATGGCTATGCACCTAGTACTGCACTGCAGGACTCCCAGCTTCAAATGGAGGATAATAAATGGATTAAGGCCGTAAAGTTTTATAAGTGCAAACCTAAGAATTATCTTTTTAATGGCTGTTGTGAACAGTACTGGAATAAGACCAGAATAGTAAAGCAGAATTCTAGCCGGCACATCAGGCGTTTGGCTACTGAGGTAGAGAGTAAACAGATACAGCACCCTAGTTGAATCCACATGTGCCCTCATGAACAAACGTCAAACCCGATGAAATCAGCACCAGGAAATCCCTTCAGACACAAAGGTGGAACGTTTGAAACCAGCAAGATGGCTCAGTGGACAAAGGGGTTTGCTCAGGCCTAATGGTCTAAATTCAGAGGGAACCTACTCCCAAATATCCTCTGACCTCTACAACTGCACAGTGACATGCTCACACCCACAGACTCTCTCTCTCTCTCTCACAAGCATGCACACACACAGATGATAATAATAATAAATGGAATTTAAATGTTTTTTTAAAAAAGGTGAGAAGCTTAAGTGGCTCACAGCTTACCACCAAAAAAGTCAAAAATAAACAAACTAGCAAGATCAATCAATATGAGACAGCTGGAAATGACATCCTACAGGTTCAACAGCCTCTGCAGAAAGAAAGGCTGTGAAGCCAAACAGACCCCAGCTCTGTTTTCTTTTAGGGGATCTAGGCTGAAAGACTTCTTCAAAAGTTCTATGTGTGTGTGTTTGCATGTGCTATGTGTATGTGCATGCATGCATGCATGTGTGTATGTACGTGCATGTATGTATGTGTGTGCGTATTAATGTGCTATAAAGGAAAATACTCCACTGCTATAACCCTTTCTGCATCTCCCCCCGACACACACACACACACACACACACACACACACACACACACACGCAGACATCAGCAGTAGCTACGGCAGCTGCCCTGTAACTGAGAAAAGCACCAGGAATTACAGAAACCACTGACATCCCCTAATTGCTAAACCAGACTCTGAACCCACTACCATACCCTGATGTCCCTCTGATAACAAGTGTGCTTTGTGTGCTCAGAGCACTGTGGGTGGCACAGCCAAATGCCTTCCAACCCAAGGAGTCTTACAACTCCAGGACCCCAGATCGTCAATTGCTCTCCCATCACTGACGACATGGAAACTCTCCTGCATTGGTTAGCACCCTTGACCCTTCAACAGTCTTGCCACCCCGTGCTCCTGGTAACACTCTACTCTCCCCACTGAAGACTCTTATTCTTGGTCCCCTTTGCAATAGCAAGGGTTTGGGGGCTCTACAAGGATAGACTTCCATTGGCACTGTTCTGCCCAGTTCTGGGAGCTTTCTGGGGGCCTTGGGGAAAAGTCTGTGTTTGCTTCTCAGTGTCTCCATGAGAATCAGCCTGCTGCAGGACGTATCCAGGCAGCAGAATGTGCAGCAGGAAGGCCTGCCCCAGAGCCACTCCAATGCTGTCATTTGATTGGACAATGGAGACGGACAAAGGGCCCGGTCTGGTTACATCCTGAAATCTCAGGAGTACCAGAGAGCAGGGGAACAGGCTGCTGGCTCCTCAGTGAACAGATTTGCTGCTTTACCACATTGTCTAAAAGAAAGTGCCAATTACAAGCACAAAAGTCACCAAGCTGGTGATGACAGTAATGGATGATTGCGTCTTTTCAAAGGGTGAAAAGCCAAAAAAAAAAAAAAAATCAAAGGGTGAAAAGGAGCCAAGGAGAGGCTTGTGTGAAGGCACGTCTTCAGTGTATAATTAACTGCCGGTTTCTTTGGGTTTGCTCCGATAATGAACTTGGCAAAGAGCTGCAGAGCAAGATAGCCAGCGGCAGGGGCAGGAGGAGCAGCGGAGGTCATCCAGAAAGCTGCTGGGGTGGGGGTCCTGGGCAGGCTCTGTGACTCTGTCACCCGGAGAAGTCCTACTTCACCACATTCCGACAACGTGGCAGTCGCTGCAGGCACTGATCAAGGAAGCAGAGACCTGCCCTGGCTGCTCTTGAGTCCCCACATCCCTGCGCTTGAACACCCAGGCGAGGAGTCCAGGGCCATGCTGGCACCAGATGCCCCCACTCTCCACCAGGCTGAGGAATGGGTTGCAAGCTCCCCTGAGAAATGAACAGTGCCACCTGGGCCAGCCTCTCTTCCCAGAACTGGAGGCCGCTTAAGAAAAGGGAGCTTGTAGGCTTTGTCACAAAATCTTACACTTTTTAGCTAAAAGGAGCCCCTAGAGATGAGCTAATCCACTCTATTTTAAAACGAGACCAGAGAGGAGACGTGACAAGCCTGAGATCACACAGAGGGCAGATGATGGAATTCTCAGGTGTTCTCCCCTGAGGCCTCTGAGAAACACATTTGGCTGGCCATACCTCCTGAGCCTTGAGTCTCCACAGAAGAGGATAGAATCCCCTCAGAGCTCCATGAACACCTGGGTTGCTTACCAGAGAGGTATGTGAATTCCTAACAAGAGATGAGTCAAGCCTATAGTGACCTTTCTCTATCCATCAAAGTATGGGAGTCAATAACTAATCAATTTTCAAGACACAGGAGCATCATTTTCCTGAAACATAATTTAAACAGCAGGCTCAGGACTGGGGCTGTACCTCACTGTAAGGGGCTTGCTTACATGAAACCTTGGGCTCCATCCCCAGCACGCACACATGTATGTGCACGCATATGCACACGCACACACATACGCACACACACAAACAGCTTTAATTCAGTTTAATTTAAAAGCAGTTTCAGATGCAGTGACTAGTTTACAACACTGGTGGCCCCTCGTCAAAACACGGGTCATAACAGACCACGACAGGGTGAACGCCTTAGCGAGTCCTTTCCACTCAAGCGCCAGCATGAGATTTTAAAACTGTAAGTCAACACAATCCAAGAATTGTGAGCGCTAGAGAAGAAGAGGAGACTAGAGATGGCTTTCCGGAGCCAGAGGTGGGGAAGGGGAGTAAGTAAAGCACCTACTGCCAAGCCTGATGATCTGAGTTTGGTCACACTCATATACATACATACTCATACAAAAACATCACACACATGCACACACATACACCACACACAAACACTAAACACATACACACAAATACTAAACACAAGCACACACACAAGCACCACATAAACATACCACATACTCATACACACATACATATATACACTAACACACGTGCACACACACACTGACTCTTTAGTAACAGAAAGCGAAGTTTTGAGAGATTTTGATGTTTTACAATATGTGAAAGCCAAAGGTACTTGTAGAGAGAGTAATTTGAAAATTATTCTCACTTCTCATAGACTGCTGATGCAAGGAAAGCAGCTCCACTTGACAATGGTAGCGCAAGAAGCACCACCCTAAGTCACAATAGGAGACTTTGGGGTGTCCCTACAAGTGGCTGTGCTTGGGGTTCCAGTCTGGACCATATCCACTAGACCCTGTTGCCCTTGCAGATAGCAAACACCAACAGGCACAGCCCAAATCCCAAGCTCCAGCTCCGCCATCCCTCCTTCCCGCATGTCTAACTCTCTCTTTTCCACTGGAGATGAGATGTTGGCTCATTATATCTATTTTTAATAAGAAGGCAAATTTTAACTTTCCTCTGTAGTTTCAAATAAATTCTTCTAGGACACAGACTCACTGGGGATCTAGTTACAAATGATTTTTAGTAGCATACATTAATGAATTTAACCAAAGATAGAAAATCACCGGTATTCTGATTTTCTTTTTCTCTTATTTTTTTTTTTTTACTCCAGAGCACTATAAATCCAACTTGTCTTTTCTTTTTAACTACATTTGCCCTAAAACCACTTATTTTACTGAGGCTGTGACACGCACACACATACACACACACCGCTGTTTCACCTGCTGATTAATAAAGCAATTAGCAGTGGCTCTGACGCTCTCAGCACAGAAGATATCTCTGCTGCACTAATGGTTTCTCGGAGGTGATGTGGCACACGGGTGACTGCCTGCTGGGGCCTGCGGAATACATTTCCTAATGTACATCGTCAAGATGAATTGATAAATTACGTCAGTCTGGGTTAGTCATCACACAGAAAATATCGTTAGAGAAGAAAAGGGGATGAAAGGATGCGGGCAGGCGTAATTTGTTTTTCATCATTGATTTATGCTATAGAACTATTCTTGTAGTCAATTACCAAAGCAGAAAATGTCAGGAAAGAAAATAAAACTTCTAGAAAAGCAGCGCCTATTACAAAGAGCTATGTGGTAAACAGACAAGAACGACAGCTCTTTTGAAAGCAACACCCCATGAAGCCGCCTGGAACTCATATTTCGGTCTGTATGCAGTGTCCTTGGGGCTATGCCAAGTGCAGAATTGGACCCATGGCCCTGTTACCTCCTTCCTCCTAAAACGTTATTTCCTTACCATATCTTTGAGGAAAACTCAGGGGTGTGGGTCACAATGAGGGTGGGCTAAGAAGAAAGAAACTGTGGTCTGTGGGGTGTTGGGGTTGGCTCCTTTGGGGATACCAAGAAGCTGAGTTCATTCACAAAGGAGAACTCAAGCCCTTGTGGTTGAAAAAAAAATAAGCTCATATCTATGCATAGAAATTGCTAAAAACAAAAACCAGACCATTTTGTTTTTTAGGGCTTGCCTTGGAAATCTGCTAAAGGAATTTGATGCTCAGGGCAGGATACAGATTTCCTTACCAGTCTTACAATATCTGACCTCATTGCCCTTCCATAACTCACCCAGTCATCCAGTGAGCATCTTTGTTCCATCAGGGGCAAAGATTCCTGTTTAGGGAGGCTGGAGCACATTAGAGATTCCAGTCTGGGATCCAGAGTTAGACAAACATGCCCATGTCACTACTTATTAGCTAAGTGATTTCCATTAAATTACTTTTGAAGCCAGATTGGTCATACCTACCTCAAAGAGCTGTTGTCAGAACAACAGGAAGTAATGGCGACCAAGGAGTTAAGGATGATGTCTTCTGCTTGACTGTCGGCTCTTGGAAGCCGTCGCTGCTGTTGAGACTGTCCCTCCACTGTAATAAACTTTGGACTGCTTCTCTGGTGCTGAGAATGAAAACACATTCTCTCTCCCTCCCTCTCTCCTTCTCTCCCTTTCTTTCTCTCTCACCTCCTCCTCTTCCTTCCTACATCCCCCACCAGGGATTCATAACACATATCTAAAGTCTCTTTTCTGCAGATCTAAGAAAATAGGCACTTGATAGAGATCGAATAAGACACCAGTATAAATCAATCCATCTGCCCACCCAACCCAGAAAAATTCCATTAGAAACACTGGCTGCTTTTTATCCCTCTGCCCCCTCCTCCCCTCTTTTCCCCACCCCTCTGTTCTTCTCTTCTTCTCACTCCATCTTGTAACCTTTCTCCCCCCATCTGCCAAATCTTTGAACTCTTCTCTTAACCTAATATTTGTCTCTTTTCAAAATTCTTATGTTGAAATTCTGACGCTCAGAGAAATGGTATTAGGAAGTGGTCTTCAGGCAGCGATTGGGTCAAAAGGGCAGAACTCCCACAGAAGGGATTAGGATTCTTACAAAAAGAAACCCAAGAGGGATTTTGTGGTGGTTTGAATAAGAACCCTACAGGCTCATATATTTGAATGCTTAGTCATCAGGAAGCCGGAACTACTTGGGAGGGATTAAGAGGTGTCGCCCCGTAGGAGGAAGTGAGCAAGCGTGTCACTGGTGCTGAGCTTTGAAGTTCCAAAAGCCAAAACCAGGTCCAGTGTTTCTCTCTTCCTGCTGCCTGAGGATCCTGACGTAGAACTCTCAGCTACTTCTCCAAAGCATGTCTGCCTGTGGGTCACATACTCCCTGACATAATGATAATGGACTAAATCTCTGAAACTGTAAGCAAGCCCCCAATTAAATGCTTTCTTTGATAAGAGTTGCTGTGATCATGTTTCTTCACAGCAATGAAACACTGATTAAGGCAGCCGTCTTCCTTACATATGAAGATATAGCAAAAGGCACTTTCTATACACCAGAAAATAAGCCCTTGATCTTGGGCTCCAGGAGTGAGGAATCAATTTCTATAGCTTATAAGCCACACAGTCAATAGCATTCTGTTAGAGCAGACCAGGTGTGTGTGTGTGTGTGTGTGTATGTGTGTGTGTATGTATGTATGTATGCTAAAACAGGCTTCCAGAGAGAGAGAGAGAGAGAGAGAGAGAGAGAGAGAGAGAGAGAGCGAGAGCAGTGAATCACACAGTTCTGAACAATCCCTGCCACCCTTTGGTGGTTTGAAAGAAAATGACCCCCCCAAAGGAAGCAGCAGGAGGTGTGGCCTTGTTAGAGGAAGAATGTCACCATGGGGGTATGCCTTGAGGTCTCTTTTGCTCAAGCTTCCCTCAGTTTGATAGCCAGTTGACTTCTTGTTGCCTTCAAAATATAGGACTCTCAGCTACTCCTCCAGCACCACATCTGCCTGCACACCACCATGCTCACCATCATGATGATGGACGGAACCTCTGAAACTGTAAGTGAGCCCCCTCAATTAAATGCTTTCCTTATAAGAGTTGCCATAGTCATGGTGTCTCTTCACAGCAATAAAAACCCAAAGACACACCCCTCAGGAGCCAATCAAAAGAACACAGGAGTCAAAAGAAAAGTGAATCTAATCTATGAACTCTGGTTCCCCAGAACTTGGAGAAGCTTCAAGATACTGTTTAGCTTTTGTCTTCAGGAGGAGGAGGAGGTCTGTGTCCTTCACCAGGTGAGCCCAGGAAGGGCAGAGTGCTTCACCCAACAGAGCAGGCAGTATAGGTGTCGTATCAGAGACTAGCTGATAGCCTCTACGGAGCTGGCTTCGCCTGCATCTCACATCTCATAGAGACAAGGTTGAGAACTCATCTATTGGGAATCTCCGCTCCAGCCTCTCTCTCTCTCTCTCTCTCTCTCCCATTGTAAACCCTGCCCTTCTTAAAATGCCTGCCAAGTGGCAGCTTCTCCCCTGGAAATGCTCAAGACCATAGCTATAGAGTACTTAAGCTCTCGTCCCTCGAGCGCGCCCCCAGATCACCCTGGGATGCTCTGCTCATTAAACCTGGACTTTTAATTCGGCCTGATCCGACTTACTGCATCAGGAGAGAAACCCACTACCAGGGATCCAAAAGTACTTATCATCATCCCTTAGTCATTGTTGTACCAGATGCACCTGCACCTTCTCCTGGTGCTCAAAGACGCTCTGCGAGGATGCTTCAAATGAGGTCACTTAGCATCTGCTTCATTGTGCACACTTGGGATGCAGATGAACCTGCCTTTGTTTTCTTTTCTTCCAAAAGTCCTATAGTCAATCAAACCCTAACCCAACCATATCTTCATTTATCCCTCATTCCCCAGACTCTAAAATGGTATCTGTTGTTTAATTACAAATTATACTGACTGGATTATTATGTGTTCTATGTATGCCTGAACTCATTACCCTGTGTCCTAACAATATGCATGATTCTTAGATGCCAATTCAAATTCTCTTTTAGACAATAGAATGGCAGGCAGAGATTCTCATATGCAAAGCTTGACCACATGCAGACATTTACTGTTCTTCACACACACACACACGCACACGCACACAAGCTCCTTTCCTAACCTAGCCAGAAGAGAATCACGTGTTACTGCCCAGAGTTGGAAACACCAGCTATTTCCACTAATATAAGCAGCTAAGCAAACATTTCCCTGCCTCCCGGAAGGAGGCTGAATCTTTCCTATTCTCCCCTTCCTTTAAAGGGCAAACGCAGCCCCTTCCGGAATATTCTCTGTCTAAGCCTCACTGAATTCTAGCATACCCCTGAGGCAAGAATTCACCCCTCCCTTTGGGTCCACAGCTGCCGTGACCGTTAATCACTCTGCTGTCAGCCCCTCCAACAGAGGGCATCCCGTGGTGCGTAGTGCACGCTGGAGGAGCCAACAGTGCAGAGACCACCCAATACTTCCTACCCTATCATCAGGGTTCTAAAAAGCCACCGAGGCCAATGCCAGTGGCTCTATCAACAGTAAACATCTAGCCAGCATCTTCCCACTCTGGCCTTAACGGTGGGGGCGGCACTCTAATGACCCCACTTCCTGGATCCAGCATGACTCTCACCTCATTCACTCTTTCTGAGCCTCTGCTCCCTTCCTCTCCATCTGCCTGCGTTAACTGGGCAAAGGTTGATGGTAACTCCTGGGAAATTCATTGCAAATGCCAGATCTGAAGGCTGTAGTCAGACTAATATATATACTGTTTTATGAGATGTGTGGCTTTTTGCCTGTCTCCTCCTTCCTGAGGTCATCCCTGCTCCTAACTCTTCGGTTCTCATAATCTCATTCTGACCTCAGTCTCTCTGGGAAACCAAACCCTAGATTCCTAAGGGGATCAAATCTCTAAAACCCCTATCATGTCACCATACCTACACATATTACACACACACACACACACACACACACACACCTAAGCACACAGGCCACAAGCACATCAAACATGCACCACAGGCCATACCCACTCATGCCACACATAATATATATACCACAAATATAACACACCCATCCCATACATCACACATAGACATCACAGATGTACCAAGCACATCACACGCTACATACTGCACACACAAACACAGATATCATACACACATAGTAAACACCATACACACAAGAAAACTCTTGTTCTGGTTCTTTTCCCAGATTCAAGTCAAATGCTTATTGTCTTGTTAAGGGTTTCTATTGCTGTGAAGAGAAACCATGACCACAGTAATTCTTATGAAGAAAAACATTTAATTGGGGCTGGCTTACAGTTCAGAGGTTTAGTCCATTATCACCATGCAAGAAACATAGCAGAGGGTAGGCAGACATGGTTCTGGAGGGGAGCTGAGCATTTCCACCTGGATCCTCAGGTAGCAGGACTGACTTGAGAGTCTGAAACCTCAAAGCCCACCCTGTAATGGTACACCTCCCAACAAGACCACACCTGCTCCAGCAAGGCCACACCTCCTAACAGTGCCACTCCTTATGGAGACTGTTTTTTATTCAAACCACCATAGTTATCATCCTTCTGCAGCTTTCACTGATATTCTACTGCAGTGAATCTCCTTATCTTTGCCCCCACTGTATTTCCTTCATAACTAGAATTCTCTAGCCAGCTTCTAAGCTCCCCAAGATATATTCAAAAATTATTCACTCTAACACTTCATTTAAGGCCAATGCCCCAGTACAACCTGCTTTCAACTCTATGGGAACTACCACCCAATGTATTAAGTCACAATCCCTTAAAGACAGTATTCTCCTGTAGAATTAATTCTCACACCTTTATTTTAATTTCAATTTATATTACAATAGGTTTTCGCTTCTCTAAAGGATGAATGAACTCCACCCGGTGTGTTAGATGTCAATGAAGGTGACAGCCAAGACTTTCTCTGCATCAAGACAGTGTGAAAGGGGGATCAGGGGTCTTGACTGTCTTTTCTACTCACATGCTTTGTGAACTTGAAAATGTTACTTCTCTAAGCCTCAGTTTTTTCACATTAAAAAAGTAAAAGCATTGAATTCTTACTTTCAGAGCTGCCCAGTCCCTAATCTTCTAGCCCTAACCTTATCAAAGAGCAGGACATTAAGGACCAAGATAGATGATGCACATCTGGAATCCCAGCAACTTGAGAAGTAGAGACAAGAAGAGTCTCCATTTGAGGCTAACCTGGGCAAGTCAAAGAAACCCTGCCTCCATTCGTACATGCATAGCTCGCTGTCCTTACAGAATTTGGTGCTGGAGCATCACTCTATTTTGTACACAGCATCCAAGGTTTTCAAAAGAACTTAATTACGAGGAATTCCATAGAGACATAATCCGGAGGAAACAAGGGCCCGCCTGCATTGCATAATGAGGAGACAACCAACTGGCTGAGATGGAGGCTGCGGGTGGGCACACCTCACACTGGTGCTGGAATTCAGCACCTCCTGCCCCCTCCCCAATGTGCCCTCTCCTCAACAGCAAGAACTCTGCCCCAGCTGATTCTTTGCTCAGTTGCCCTCTAACTTCCACATCGTCTTGGGCACCTGTCCGGCCTGTATGCAGGCTATGTTTTCCTACGTGCCCTGGTCTTAAACTGCCAACTGCCAGGCTCCTAATCCCAATGCTATCAAAATAGATGGCCTTAGGGCTATGTTAGCTATGCCCCTGCTGGTTCCTAAATTTCCTCCAGGCTGCTCACCCCGGCCTTTTTACTCTCAGGAAATGCTGCAGTATATTGTGAAAAAAAAAAAAAATCCATTCCCATTTACACCTGTTGTGGAGATGGAAAACTTCTCGCTCTGCCCCAATAGAGGAACAACCAGCAGGGCTGTGTTTGGCCGTGTGCGGCTCAAAGTCAGAAATGGATCCTGGCTGGATCCACTTTGGGTCTCAGCTTCCTCTTCATCAAAACAAAATGAGAGAGAGAGAGAAAGAGAGAGAGAGAGAGCGCTGGGCCCAATGCCTCTGCTCCACGATGGCTCCATGCCTCAAGTACCTGGTGCCTGTTTTATTAATGAGCCCTCCTGGAAGCTTGAACCCCTCATCCACAGGAATGGGTAAAGAAGTGACAATCACACTCTTTCATTTTAAAATAATAATACCGAAGCCCCAGAACCTAGACATTTGTCCACCACGGTGTCTGGGAGAAAATATAACCTGCTAGAAATTCAATTGCCTAGTAAGTAAAGGACAATGAATATTGGTGTCACCTGGTAGTGGCCACAGATGGTTCCAGTTGTACCACTCTGAGTCCAAGAGGTCAGATGGGAGGGATGAGGGATATAAGAGTCATTACAGAGGGATACATCTCAGGAATCTCCAAGGAAAGGTACCATGCTTGCTTGCACTTGGGTGTGGAAGATCATCGGAGTTCAAAAGAGATGGCATAATTCTCTTTCCTGTAATGCCTGCAGGTGGCTTCTGTCCCCACCCCACGCTCTGGTGATATGAGATCCTAAGAGCGGTTAGGAGTTCATTTCAACCAATAGTGGACAGCATCTGCAGTGTCCCAGCACCAGAGCCACGAAAATGACGGGGACCTGCCATACTTTCCCCCAAGGCGCCTGTCTGCAGTAGGGAAAAAAGATCCCGAACAAGAAAGGTTAGGTTTAGTGAACCACAAGGGGAGTCTGGAGTCATGCTCTCTCACCAAGGAAGGAAAACAAAACTTCCCAAACTGTTGGGGAACACAGGAAGAAACAGCCAGGTACTAAAACCTTTGTCGAGGGTGAGGACAAGTTCCAGGTTTTGATCAAGGAGGAAGACGGTTGAGGGGACTGTGGATTAAAAGCCTTATTTGACAGTGGTCCTTAAACCATGATTGGAAAAAAGATGGAAGAAGGTGACCTGGGGTCACCACAAAGTCTCTGTCTCGCTGGGCGGTGGTGACACGTGCCTTTAAACCCAGGAGGTCAAGTGCAGGAGGCAGAGGCAGGCAGATCTCTGTGAGTTCGAGGCTAGTCTGGTCTACAGAGCGAGTTCCAGGACAGGTTCCAAAGCTACACAGAGAAACCCTGTCTCGAAAACAAATAAACAAAAGACTCTGTCTCAAATCGTGACATGGAGGCAGAGCTTAGGAGTTCTGGACCTGGTGCGGAAGGTCAAACCGAACTATTTCAATGTCTCTCGCGATCCATTTATAAATGTTTTTAATTATTCTTCACAGCACTGTATTTTTATAGCCTCATAATAACTCTGTAAGGGGGGAATTGAGAGGGAAGGGGGAAGGAAAAGGAGTGGGGGGGGGGGTGGAGTGACCAGAGATGAGGAGAAGGGGGGAAGGAGAGGGGAGAGGAGAGCCTGGAGCTCAGAGACATTAGATAAATGGGCTACAGATACATTCCCAAAGAGGTCAGTGCACTTGACCTGGTGGCATAGACTGTATAATCTCACCTACTTTGGGGAGGCCAAGACTAAACGATTGAAAATTGGAGCCAGCCTGGGCTACAGAGTACAGGACCACCCAGGCATTTTAGTGAAAACTTAGCTCAACATACAAAGAACACGTCTCAGCAGCAGTGCACTTTCTTAGGGTCACCAAGACCCTGGATCCGATCCCCATCACCTCTAAAGCCTAAGAGGCCAGCGTGGGGCTTCCAGTTCAGGCACCATCAGCACGGGCCACGTTGTCTTGGAAACAGAATGTGCAAGATCTGAGAAGAAGTAAGAGGACTCATACCGACCCCCGACGCCCTGGGAGATGGGGAACAAACAGATGCCAAGGGGAATCTGGGAAGACCACCATCCAGTGCTGTGACCTGCTTCAAAGGGCTGAGCTACTACTAGGCCAGGGGAGTCTCCCCCTGAAGCCAGGTCCCCAGCATACCTAGAAGGGGAAGCTCTCAGGGATGCTTCAATAGTGGGAACAACCAAAGGAAACGTGTACAAGGAATCCTAATCTCCAAGATCCTGTAGGCCCTGGAAAAGATTTTCGTTGGAGGCTGCTGAATTCCATAAGAAAATTTCCAACCTTCCTGTTTTGGGGGACCCTGGAGTCTGCTCAGCAGCAGATGGGACATGGTGCTCTTTTGATGTATCCTCTGCTCTATCCCCACAGTCATACTGTTGCTCAGAAAGCTGCCCCAACCTATTGTCTCCTGAGTCACAGAATAGCACTTTTCTGCCCACAAAGAAACGTAATTCACTGGCTGCTTTCTCTTTAATCCACAAGGAAAAAGGCAGGATGATGAGTCTGTGGGCAGAAATCCAATGTTACAAGGATTTCAGCGGATGCAAATTGTTTCCTGGATAAGGGCTAATGACAGCTAATAGGCCAGCGCTGAGGGCTGGGCAGGTGACCTAGCAGCAGCTTCCTATTTCGGTTGGCCATAATCGCAACTTCCATCTGCTATTTTCATCCTCCTCCCATATTATTGGCAGCGTGGCCACATTTTCACACTCCTACTGCTCCCAGAGGACGTGGGCATGCTGTTTTACATAGCAATACAAAAGCATAAGCCTTCCCTTCCAAGCTACTGAGAAATGAGCTAGCACAAGCCTGAGCTTCCTGTTCTACCTGAGCGCGCGCGCGCGTGTGTGCGTGTGTGCGTGCGCGTGTGTGTGTGTGTGTGTGTGTGTGTGTGTGTGTGTGTGTGTGTGTATGCCTGCACATGCATGTACACCCAGTTTGGTTTGTTGAAAGTGGAGTTGCTTTGCACATATGAACTGGCGAGCCACTGAGCAACGGCAAATCTCTGCTGGGTGTTCTACTTATGACTCAGACAGGGAGCCAGCTCCCACTGTAGCTTTTTCGGGGTCATCTATATTCATCAGAGGATCCCGCAGCCTCCAGCCCTGAGCTGGAGATGAAGAGCTGGACAAGGGCAAGGTCGACTGTGCACATAAAGACTGCCAGGCATCAAAAAGTTGCTTCTGAGAGCAAAGACATCAGTTGACAAAGCCATAGAAAGCATGGGAGCCAGGAGGCGAGGGTGGGGATCTGACACTAAAATCCATGTCTGACACAGCAAGCCTGGGGTACTGCGGCAGAGCACCGCAGCCCCCTTGTCTTGGGCTAACTTAAGCTCTTCGTTTCTCCCATTAGCATGTTGTTGCTCCCCACAAACTCTCTCCCACCTCCAGTCCTGTGTGACATACCTTCCCTGGGCTTTCTGACTCAATTTCCCCAGCATCATTCAGTCTGAGTCATAGGTTTTAATCACAAGTGCACTACAAGGTTCGCTTCTATTTCTAGTCCCTTTGCTATACTGTGGCCATCTCAGGAGTAATAGCTTCTCTTCCATCTTTATACCTGCTGTTGTGCCCACAGCGCTTAATAAATATCCTTCTGGATATATAAGGATCAGGGAGGGATGACAGAAAGAAGGGGAAAATGGAAAGAGGGGGAGGGCGAGAAAAGCAGGGAGAAAGCAAGGGAGAGAAGAAAGAGGGAGGGCTTAGTTTCTAGCTCAGCAGGATATCACGTGATACAGGCTGGCTCGTACAGAGAGCAGACAGCAATTAACATTTTTCATCTTTGAGTACTATTGATAAGGTTCTACATGTGTGATTGACAAGGAAAACACAAAGACCTGCTAAGAGACTCAAAGAATGGGCTCTGAACTGAGTGATCTTGTTGCAGATAACAAGCTGCTGGCTGCCCCAGCTGCCCGCCTGCTTCGCCTGCTGTCTTCCTCACTACCAGCTCCAGTAACTAGAGGTAGAAAGGAACTGCGCATGCCCTCACCGCTCTGATCCTCCCGAGGGGAGCGGAGGACTTCCCCAGGCACAGGCTGCTGAAGGATGCTGACCAGCTTCCAAACACCACCTACCTCACTGTCCTCAGGACCTGCTCAGAGCTTCTTAGAAAGACGCAACCAGGGAACAACGCAGACAGGCAAAAAGGCAGGGGGGGCTTCACCAAATTTGCTTTTCCTTCCAACATCCATTAATCCAGTCACAAACATGGAGGAACTCAGAATAAGCTTCTAAGGTGTCTGAGGAAAATTGAGACTTCCTGCCTCAACGTTGAACTACCAGGAAGCAAGAGCCTGGCAGGAGTCACTAGAGAACGGTCACGGTCTCTCCTTCCAACTCACACAGGTCTGGGAGGATTGAGGGAATGAAGTTGGAAAAGACGATGAGTAATTGTCTTTGTCAGCTTGGCCTGGGCTCTAAGGTGTCCAGCTAGTCAGTCAGACATTATTCTGAAGGCTTCTGTGAGAAACTGAGAATTCATTAAAGCATGTGGATGAGATTAACATTTAACTCAGTATATCTGTTCCGTATCAGGAGGTGGTTTGTATGGATATAACATTTTACTTATCTTTTAGAATTTCATACATGTCATAGTTTTTCTCCCTCACTTCCCCACTCAAACTCCTCTTAGACATCCCCAGCACATCTTACCCCCGACTTCACTGACTCTCTCCTCCTCCTCTTCCTCTTCTACAAGCCGTTGAGTTGAATCAGTGATGCTCACATGCACACAGGTGTGGAGTCATCAAGTGTAGCATGAGCTGCCTACCAGTAGCCACACACTCAAGTGAAGTCGCTCTTGGCCCCAGAAGCCATTAACTGCCTCAGCTAGAAATGGGGTTCTGTGAGCCTCTCCCCCACCTAGTCTGGAATTCTTATAGGACTCCTCTTATCTAGGCAGGTCTTGTATGGGTGATCACTGCTTCTGTGAGGGGACCACAGCCTTGTCACAGTATGTCTCCCTGTGTTCTTTGTTCCCCTTCTTCCACATGCTCCATGGGCCCTGGGGGGGGGGGGGGTGATAAAGATGTCCCATTTGGTGGTGAGCATTTACAACCACTTATTTTCAGCACTTGGACCAGTTAGGATTCCATGCACTGGCCACAGTACACTACAAAAGAAGTTTCCTTGAAAACAGCACAAATCTATAGGTATCAATGTGAATATTTAGAAAGCAGTTTTGCAACACCATTTAACAGAACAACAATGTAAGCTTCCCCCAGGGTTTATAACTACCCCACACCATGGTCTTTTGACCGGGAGTGAATTGTCTCCCATCGGAAAGTGGTTGGTTTCTGTCATAACCACCATGCCGCTATTGTACCACTGTGCCTATTGTTGATACAGATGGGTACAGTTCTGGGGCATTTCACTGATGTCTTTTCTCTCCAAACAGCCTACATAGCACCTTCTAGCACCATGAGAACTAGAAACCAGGGATTAAATCTCCCAGTCAGTTCAAAATTAATGTCTCTATATCCTATAACAAAAGTATGCTGGGGCCCCTCTCTTCCCACACCCATAGCAGTGTTCATTGTCATTTATGTTCATGGTGATGGCCATTCTGACTGGAGAGCGATGGAATTTCAAAGTGGCTTTCATTTACATTTCCCTGGTGGCTAGTGATGTTGGACACCTTTTATAAAACAGTATCAGCCATTTGTACTTTCTCTTTTGAGAACTATTTGTTAAGATCCATGGTCTATTTTTTGATTGAATTGTTCATTTTCTTGATATATAGTTTCTTAAGTTCTTTGTATATTCTAGATCCTAATCCTGTGTCAGATGTATGACTCGAAAAAAGTTTTCTCCCTTTCAGTATGCTGCCTTTTCATTCCATCGACCGCTTCCTTGCTGTACAGATTTTTAAATTTCATGGTTCCATGTGTTGACTACTGGCCTTGTTTCCCGAGTGACCACAATCTAATTGAGAACAGCATAAGCCTGTATCTTGAAGGACACTCACTACGTTCCCCTTACAGTTCCAGAATTTCAGTCATATGCTGAAACTCCAGTTCAAGTGGATCCAGTGCCCCTTTCTGTCTTCCACAGACACCGAGAAAGCACACAGTGCACACACATGTGCAGGCAAAATGCTCATACACATAAAATAAAAATAAATTATTTTTTAAATAAATGAATAAATGTGAGGAGTCTAGGCTTGAGGTGTCACTCACTCACCCAATACAGCATGTACAAAACCCTAAGCTCAACTCTCAGGACCAATTAATTAATAGTTAGTTTATTATTATTAGCTGGGAAAGACCACGTATAGTAACCTAATCAGATGATCATAGTAAATGTTCTCCAGTGGGATAAACTGAATTAATATTTCCATCAGTACCCAAGGAGAGTCTTGAATCACTTTTTTAACGTTCTTGCCAAAAAATGTGATACGAGTTTCACTGTGAGGCTCAGATAATACCATTGGGAACATTCGACAAAATGCCCCTGTCTCCACTGTCAACGTCATGAGAGTTTTTTTTTAAAAAAAAAAAAAGTGAGAAACTGAATCCAGAGGCACAGCCAAGATTAGGGCTACATCTCTTTGCCACAAAGCACTTAATGGACAGAACTGATGAAGCCTGAGCAGAGTCTCATTATTATACAGTGTTTATAGAGCAGTCTTAATTTCTTCATGATAACCACTGAAGTTTGGTTCTGCAGAGAATAGCCTCGTTTATAGGAAACCTACACCAAAATAGTCAAGAATTCTGAGACATGGTGTTGACAACTTACTCTAAAATAGCTCAGATGAGATGTCTTTTCACTACACACATGTGTACAAACACAGTCACACATGTAGCAGTATGTTAATGTAGGGGAATACAGCTCTGTCCATATGAGATACTTACCGAAGTATTTTGGAGTAAGATGTTACATACTCCAAATAGGAGAAATAGGGGTGAAAAAAAAACATTGAGTTATCTTTTTAAATAGATAAATTTGAGAAGTCTAGGCTTGAGGCATCACTCAATACAAGAATTAGGTGAAAGATAGATAATAGATAGATGTATAGATAGATAGGTAGATAGATAGATAGATAGATAGATAGATAGATAGATAGACAGACAGATGATGGATGGATACATAGATAGCTGGATAAATAGATGAAAACACAATCAAATCCAGTGCTAAAAACGTCCTGTAGAAATTTACAGATGAAACCCCACTGACGCAGTAGGACTTTTCCAGGACACACATACACTTTATTGAGATCTGAAAAAGACAAATGTCTAACTTAGAAAAGAGAGAAGTGGCCTTGGCACTCAATGGCAGAAATGATGCTATCATGAGACCAGAGTGAACATGTGCAGCTTCACCAAATGCTAACACGAGCCACCGTGCTGCTGTGTTGGATCAAGACTAAAAGAAGAGCACTCTATGCTCTTATCAAAACACAGATAGGACACAATCCTTGTTCAATGAAACATAGCAAATTCTCTCCCTGTAACCTGTTCTGGTTGCTATAAGTGGATGTGGCTGCTCCATCAGTTTTGATTTTCATCTCCGTGAGTATGCCCTCTTTAGGAAGATGCATAACCATCCCTTCTCAACTACCTATCCAAAACAAAGTACCACTTCCTCAACTTCTCCCAATGGTCAAACTCAAGCCCAAATCCTGTAGCATGGTCCTTTCTAAAACCCTCAGCTAAGGGGTCCCATGGTTCTCACTGGTGTGTGTTTCTCGGGAACCTAACTTCTTCATAGATATATTCCTGGTAAGCTTTGGCTGCAGGCACTGAGTAGCCTCTATGTGCTAAAGAAAATTCATCCCTGGCACATACAGAAAACAACTTAGTAAATATTAAGTAAATCAACACTGTGTCAGGTTCCTCCATTGCCAGGTTTATAATCCATAACATTTTATGACCTCTGCAAACAATTTGTGTATTAGATTTTCTCCCTGCACAAGAATTCCCAAGTTAGCCAGCTGATGGCTGAGAAATCATGGCCAATTGTAAAGCAAATGAGTAGCTAATTTTGTAGGCAAATTATGAATTATTATATATTGGAGAGAACCCAAAAGTTGGAATGTGTGGGGCCTCTACGTATTGCATAAACCCTGGATAGAAAAGGGGATATGGTAGGTTTGTTTGGAAACAGAAGTGGTTGAGACACAAAGAAAGTGACAAATGCCACCATTTTATGGGTCACTGAACAAGGTAGCTCAGGATCAACCATGACATAAGAGGTATTTTCTTTCTATAGCTGAAAATCTGGGCCAGGAGAAGGAATCCCCAGCCCCCTCCACTCCACATTTGGCTGTGTTCCACGTGTATCCTGCCAACTCAGAGAAAACTCCCTCCTGGTGATGTGGGGTGTCTCCCATGGAAGTGGGGGCAGCCACACAGATCAGCATACTGCCTGCTTCATAGGTGTCACTGTCAAGATGTTTAATGTCTCAGCCTGTCCTTGCTGTCGGGACAGCCTCCTCTCTTATAAGATTGTCTGTTTCTTGCCAGTTGACCTCACCCTCCTACTCTCCACATTCATTTAAGGGTGTTTGGTTCTGTTGATGCCTAAACCATGACCTCAGTTTTGTTTTTTTTTTTTTTGTTTTTTTTTGGTTTTTCGAGACAGGGTTTCTCTGTGGTTTTGGAGCCTGTCCTGGAACTAGCTCTCATAGACCAGGCTGGTCTCGAACTCACAGAGATCCACCTGCCTCTGCCTCCCGAGTGCTGGGATTAAAGGCGTGCGCCACCACCGCCCGGCTTGTTTTGTTTTTTTTTTTTTTAACATGAACACGTGCGTTCGTCTCTGACTCTACCCTCTACTTCCTGGCTGTTGCCCGGGGAGTGCTAAGCCCACCCCTCCTTATGTGGTACCATGTTCTCCTGTCTCATCTCCATAGCAGCACGGGGGGGGGGGAGTAGGGCAGCCAGGAATGGATGGAAGTCATCTCAGCTTTCTTCCTAAGGAGGGATTCTCTGAAGGAAACCCCTGGATGAACTTCCTTTACCATTCAGCAGTCACTTTTCTGAGGAGAAAATAGTAAAACCTACCACTGGAGAATCTAAGACTTTAGGGAGGTGGAAACTGAACTCAGCAATGGTGGAGTTCAATGCTGTCATTTTTTTAAGATGAGAAAATGGTGTGCATGTGGTTCAAGTTTGCCCTAAAGTCTGAGAAATCTGACCTTCTCTTTTTCCACTTAGGTATATTAGTTTTTTAACTCTCCAGAAGATATGCCTTGCCTTTCCTAAGTCGAACTAAAAAATAAAAATACAACTATATGAAATACATAGATCCTTTGTGGGGCTCCCATAAAAGGCAGTACACTGTGGATTACATCCTTGTCAGTATGGGTTTTGAGATTTCTCCCGGGAGCCATATCTATAGAGACTGGCGGTATATTAACGGTAACTCAGTGGAACGCAATGTCACTCAGCACACCCAGAATGCAAGCGGCGGGAGGAAGCACATAAATTACATTCTCATTTTCCACAGATAATGCCTGTGCTTCCTTCCCAATCTCATTTTATACACAGAACAAACAAAACAAAATCAATCTCCCAAACTGTGTGGTCCCGCTTGTCTGCTTTCTTTTTTTCAGATCACACAGGCCACGTCATCCACCGCAGTGATTCTATTGGGCAAATTGTGCCTGGCCTTGGTGACATGGTAGGATCCCATCTCCTGTTTCCCTCCAGTACTGGACCTTCAGTCTTTGGTTCAGATGGATCATTTGTTTGGGACTATGACGAAAGCCTAAGAATTGAGTTTTCCTAAGAAAGGGCTGGCTAGCCGGGGTTTGATGTCATGTCTGGGCAATTTTAGTGATAAACAGCAGATTTCTTTGTCCTTCCTTTGCAACAACTTTAAAAGAATGGGAAGCAGGAAATAAAAAGATGAAAAGGAAGGAAATGGGAAAGAAAAAAAGAGGATGGGGGGGAGGGGTAGGAGTAATGTCTCCATGATGACTCCGAAAATGCCAGCAGGGCAGGGGAGAATACAGCTCACTGAGAGAGTTAAATGGTCAAGAGTTTATTCTATCGATTTCTCTCGGCTCTGAGAACAGCTGTTCCTTAGATATGACTGTGGTCTGCTAGAGCAACAAAAGAAGCAGAGAAGAGAATTGCACAGGTTTGTCTAAGTTCTGATGCAGTGCGGCATCTCAGCGCTGAGAAAGCTGACCCCAAGCCCAATTACAGTCATCAAAATGATGTGACAATTTGGATACTCTTCGGGCCAGTAATAGTTCTCCGTGAGATAGAAATTTCTAGATAAGAAGCTCACTGTCTAGAAGCTTACACCATGTAGCCAGGAAGGTGCTGACAGATTGTCAGCATGGGAGTCCACTCTCTTTAAAGCAGGACTTCTGGCAGTGGGGAAAGAGACAGGATCAGGTCTAGACTTCCAGGATAAGAGGAACACTAAAGTCCTAGGAAGAGAATTAGGGTGAAGCTGTCGGGTCTATTAGAGTAGACTCCATAATCAAGGCAAGACTAAGAGACTAGAAAATGAGCAAAAAGCCAATAGGACATGAGGGTAGGTACCCAAAGCTTACTACCTTAGACCTCAAAACTTAGGGGCTGCACACAACTTCTCTTTCTAAGCAAATGGATTGGACCTGCAAACATGCAATTCAGGAACAAAATAGGTCACTGTAATGTGGTTAATCTTGATTTGTCAACTCCATGGAATCTGGAGTCAACGAAGAAGTACATCTCTGCACAGATCTGGGAGGGTATTTCCAGAAAGGATTAACTGAGGGAGAAAATTTCCAGCAGCTGACCAGGTACAACTCTCCCTCAGAGTGGAAGGTATCTTCCAACAGGTGACCCATATAGAGAGGTTAAAAAAAGGTTATTTTGCTTGCCTGCTTTTGCCTCTTGCTAATAGCGTTATCCACCCCTGTTAGTGATGGTGGTGATAGTGTTGGTGGTGGTGGTAGTGGTATTTGTGGGTGGTGGTGATGGTGGTGGTGGGTAATGGTGATATTGGTGGTGGTGGTAGTTGTGGGTAATGGTGATATTGGTGGTGGCGGTGGTGGTGGGCAATATTGATATTGGTGGTGATAGTGGTGGTGGGAAATATTGATATTGGTGGTGGTGGTGGTGGCGGGTAATATTGATATTGGTGGTGTTGGTAGTAGTGATGCTGCTGTTGCTACTGCTGCTGCTGCTGATAATGGTGGTGATGGTGATTATGGTGATATTGGTGGTGGTACTGGTAGTGATATTGGTTGTGGTGGTGGTAATATCGGTAGTAGTGATGGTGATATTGATGGTGATGGTGGTGGTGCTACTGATGGCGGCAATGGTGATATTGGTGATGGTGATATTGGTGGTGGTGATATTGGTGGTGGTGATATTGTTGGCGGTGATGGTGATATTGGTGGTGGTGATATTGTTGGCGGTGATGGTGATATTGGTGGTGGTGATATTGTTGTCGGTGATGGTGATATTGGTGGTGGTGGTGGTGATATTGTTGGCGGTGATGGTGATATTGGTGGTGGTGATATTGGTGGTGGTGATGGTGATATTGGTGGTGGTGATGGTGATATTGGTGGTGGTGATGGTGATATTGTTGGCGGTGATGGTGATATTGGTGGTGGTGATATTGGTGGTGGTGATGGTGATATTGGTGGTGGTGATGGTGATATTGGTGGCGGTGATGGTGATATTGGTGGTGGTGGTGGCAGTCCTGCTGCTGCAGCTGCTGTCATTCTTCACCAGCATCAGATTCCAGCTTCTTTGGCTTCCAATATGGGCTGAAGCCAGTGACTTCCAGGAATCTTCCAGACCCTCAGCGTTAGGCTAGCCTTCTGACTGAAGCACCCAGCTTTGTGAACCGAGCAGCAATTCTCAGGCTCTCCAGAGTACAGGCAGCCATTTTTGGCCTACCCAGCGTCTATCAAGTAAGCCATTCTAGTACACCCCTTTCCAATACAAACACATGCTATCCATTCTGTTCCTCTGGAGAGCCCTGCCTAATCCACCAGGGCTCCATTCCCATGCAGGAGTTGGGCCGACAACATAAGCCTTATGGTATGGGCGCATCTCATCTCCAGCTCCTCTGTGCCTTGAAAGAGCAGAGCAGGAAGCTGGGATTATTTCTGAATTCTTTAGAAGGATCCCCACAGAGTGTTGGTTTGGGAAATGACATTGAGGGAATTTATTATCTGTGCCAGGAAACTCTGCATTTCTTCCTCACTGAAAAGTCTCAAGTACTTAGCTCTGCCTCTCTTTGCTTTTATTTTTTCGAAGTAAAGTTTAATTCACGAGAGTGAAGCTCTGACCTTTAGGAGGGGAATAAACCAACATCAGGCATTGTAACAGTGACGTCCACAAAACTACACCAGAAGATAGGCCAGTGGCTGAGGACCAAGATGAGGAGCCACTTGAGCTCAGAAGAGTGGGCTCGCGCGCCCTTTGAAACAATGCTAAGAAGAGTCCCAACACATGGACCTTTCTGGTAAAGGCTCCAAGCACAGGAGTGAATCCATCTTCGACTGAAGCTAGCTGGTTTGCACTGAATGGTTCGCCATCTTCTTCCAAATCTCATCGGCAGAAATGAATTCTGTTGTTTCTGTGTCCTGAGAAACTCCCGTCCACTGGAAGTGGTAGGGCTCGTGGCTGACTCTGGCAGCGACTGTAGCAGGACATCCCTGCTCAGTGTTCCATGTATCTTTAGACTGATAAAGCAGAGAGACAGGGTGAAAGAAAATCTCCCGTTAGCACCATGAATGACGCAGACAGAGGTGAAAAGTTCAGGATTTCTTTTGAATTATTTGTTCAACAAGTGTCTACAAAGGGGATCATGTGGTCCAGGAAAAATTTCCCATGCTGCTTAGGCGCAATAAAATCCAGCCTTGCTCTCCAGTAGCTGGAGTCTAAGAAGTGGAGACCCGGAACTAAATTATACGTGATATGAGGCAGCCCCTGAGAGCAAGTCAGGAATTGTCAAATGGCTGCCCAGGGAGGGTGGGGCAAGGCTTGCTGGGGAAGCCAATTTATTTCTCTGGAATAAGAGTAGATGTCGTAAGGGAGACAGCGAGCCCCCCTTCCCTCATAGTTTTTACAGGAGCTCTTTGGAGAGATGAAAGAACCCAATTAATACAAAAGCTGATTCGTGAGAGAAAAGCATACGTTTTGTTAAATGCACATGTGTGGGGATCTTCACAAGCCAATGAAGAGTACAGTCCGAGGACATGATGCCTTTACTTTGCTTAGAGAAGGAAAAATGGACTCATGAAGGAATGGCAGGATTTCAGTTTGAAATAATCAATATGCCAAATGATGTATTTTACACAGTACATTTTCATTCCTTCAAAGGCATTTTTAAAAAGAAAAAAAAAGGAAAAAAGGGAGGGCCATGGATGTTGCTACGGTAGAATGCTCACACAGCACGAACAACGTTCCAGCTCCAGTCAGGAGTAACACACACATGCCTGTGGCAGGATAAGCCTCTGGCTTTGATAGGGGACAGCATTCATTCACTGATCCATTTCACCAGGTCAGCCCTTCTGATACATGAGCGTCCCATTCATTTGAATTTTCTGACTGATAAATTAATGTATCTGCTGATATAGTAGCTCTTGGATGGTTTTCATTCTTTGTGTGTACAGATTGTTTTGTTGGGTTTTTTTAATATAGAACAGATATCTCTGCTGTGTGTGTGTCTGTGTGTATGTGTCTATATGTGTGTCTGTGTGTGTGTATATCGTGTCTATGTGTATGTCTCTGTATGTGTGTGTCTCTTTATGTGTGTCTGTCTGTGTATGTGTGCATGAGTGTGCGTGCGTGTGTGCGTGTCTGTCTGTGTGTGTGTATGCGCGTGTGTATGTGTGTGTTTGTTTGTCTCTCTGTATGTGTATGTGTATGTCTCTGTGTGTGTGCATGTGTGTGTGCGCGTGTGTGTGTCTGTGTTTGTCTGTGAAAATGAGCCATGTTTTACATCCCTGAAACTATATCACATTAAAATCGCCTTCCATCATAACCTACAGGACTCTGGCAACAAAAGATACCAAATTATCAATTCTTTAATTGCGGCAGCAATTAAATTGTGAGACTGTTATGGAGAACTTGGTAGGGCTAATGATGGCAGGTGAAATTTAATCAGGTGGTGAGTACCAGACCCTGAAGGGGCAGCTTCAGGTAGCATGTGTTACCAATGTGTTTCCTTCAAATTAAACTACGGTGTGTGTGTGTGTGTGTGTGTGTGTGTGTGTGTGTGTGTGATCAAAATGAGTCATTTGCATTCTGGGTCTGTGTTTTTATATTTCATTCTTCCAGGCTGAGGGCCCCAGAAGCTTCTACTGTGAATAAGCCTACAGGATATCAAGAATCTAAGTACAATCATTGCCTGCCCTTACATCACACACCTCTGTCCATGTCTTCCCTGGGGCTCCTTTGGTAGGTATTCAGGTGCTAAATGCTCATGACTGTTTTTTTTAAAACAAGAAACATATTCTACAGCTATTTTTATCCTCCCATGTGGTAGAAATACAACATTTCTCTCCCACCCACTCTGAGCAAATGGAAAGCAAGGAGAGTTGATTCCCAGATTAGATTCTTGAACTTATGAATGCATGAAGGCCTTGGACTATGGGTAAAGAACGAGGTAGCCTCACTCCCTACCTTCCCTCTCCAACCCCCTAAGAACTCGACAGTGGCCCTGAACTTCAGAAGCCCTCCTCCTTGCCAGTAGCCTTGGAGTAGACTTTGTTTTGGAGGTGGTACAGGTAGGAAAAAAGACTAGAGTAGAGGCTATGATGGAATGGAAGAGGAGTACTGGGATCCAAGATGGGGTTCTTGACTTCTGGATGAGAAGATGAGAAAGTCAAGCTAATAACTAAAATTGTCAATCTCATGGCCTTGTGTCAGAGTCCAACCTTGTCACATCTTTTGCATCCAAGATGTGGCTCAGACTGTAATTTTATCTCAGTGTGGTGTGAAGACCGTGGCTGACCCAGCCTTGTGTTTTAGCAAGCTCTTTTGTCTTCCTGTCATCTCTTTATGGCACCGCCACCATCACCCACCTTGGCCACTTCTCAGGCCACTGTAGAATTCCTAACGCTCTCCACTGACTCTCCAGCAACTGTCCCCATCCCATATAACTTGGCACAGGCAAGTCACAAGATTCTGTGGGCATTCTTCAGTCCAGGATTCAGCAATTCCAGCCACAGCCCCAGTTCTGTGCCCACGACCTATGTGAGCTTGGGTAAAGCACTCATATTTTAGCCATGTTTTGTTCACCATAATATAATCCCTGTTAAGTCAGGGATTTGTAAAGACAGTGAGACCTTTCTTTCTAAATGGCTCAGCCCCAGAATAGAACAGCTCCGTGAGCGTTAGTTATTTTTACCACTCTTGTTTTGTGGTAGGTGTTTGTGCTTCATCTGTAATGATCAACATTTCCTGCTTGGTTCTGGTGGTTCTGGCGGAGGCAGAAGTTGGACACTGGCCTCTGTGTATGGGGGTCTCTGCAAACACCATGGCTTACAGAGTGTTGATCAGTGTTGTAGCTACACGCTAAGGTACGGTTCGCAAGTCGGGCAATGGGCTGAAGATTGAAACAGGGACCCGGATAACACCAAGAATGCCCACTTTATCGCGTTCCAGGGCAGCTTGTATAGGGTCTCCTTGACTAACGGCCACGCCCTAACTCTCAGCTGCAAGCCCACCAGAAACCACTCCCCTGCCATTGGGAACTCCTGAGGGTCTTGTGCTCAGAGCAGCTGCTAAAACAAGTTGTTTGTTCAGAGCAGCTGCAAGCACAGAAAAACAAGTTGTTTACTCCAGCAGACAGGGGGTCACAGGAAATTCAGGGTCTGGGGGTCCGCAGTCCCCAGCAAGGGTGAGGGAAGAAGGAAGTCCAGTTTAGCACGATTCAATAACTGACTGACGCTGGTTCAAACTGCAAGAGTCTGACACTGAAACTAGCCCTTCCATCGGAAATGATGCCCCCCCCCCCATACCAAAACAGACCAGACAAAAACCCTAAAGCAAAGCCTTTGTCAATCAAACTCAGAGCAAGGTCGAGAACTGAGAGAAAGAATGGGATTATCCCGCCCGGTGGCAATGATGGTCTCAGATTGGGAAAGTGAGCCAGCAGAAACTTTAGGATGGTCAGTGAAAAGCCCTCTGTAATATCAGACAGCTCTGGGTACCACAGATTTAGAGAGCTCTGAACACCCCATCTCACTCTCTGCATGGAATCCAGCGTTTCACCTTGCTTCCTAACCCAGGCGTTTCTGGGCCCCCTCCCATCACTGCAAAGGATTCTCATGCCCTCTTGCAGCTCAGTTTTTGTGCCACTCAACCCCAAGACCAGCAGACTGACTCTGGACTTCATCCGTGGTACAGCAGCCTCACTGTGTCTACTGGTGTCCCATCCCCCACTCGCACTCCCCCACCCCTGCTCATGGACCACCACTGCTCATGATCTCATAGATCCATGTAGACCTTTAACTCCTCAGAGGGATCACTGAAACAAGAAATAAGATTTTCGTAGATGAGGCTTGACAGTGTTGAAGATAACATAGATATTGGAGGCACAACTACCAACGAGGTGCCAGGCCAGCCGGTCGTCTGTGGGATCCCTCGCCGCTGAGTTTCCAGTCTGTTATGAAGAGGTGGGTACTCTCCCCTTTTCTGTGTCTCTTTTCTTCTTCTTCTTCTTCTTCTTCTTCTTCTTCTTCTTCTTCTTCTTCTTCTTCTTCTTCTTCTTCTTTTTGCCATACCATAAAACCTGAGTCCAGATCATTTATGAAGAAACAAGTTTTATTTGGCTCACAGTTCTGAAAGTCCAAAGAAGGTGGTGTGGACAGTTGCTGAGGTTCCTGCGAGTTTCCTTGTGAAATGTCGTAAAAAGCTACCTGGGAAGATGCTCACACCTTCCAGACGGCACTAATCTTATTCACGAATGCTCCAGTCCAAAGACCTAAACACTTCCCACGAAGGCCATGCCTCCCAGCCCTGTTGCTATGGGAAATTAAGCTCCATGCAACTCTTGACAGGAACACACCATATTCGAATTTTAACAGTCTCCCACCAAAAACCCACCCAGAAAAGCCCAGAGTTGCCCCAGCCACACCTCCAGAGAAGACAGTGGCAGCGGAGACGGCCTCCAGGTTGGTCAGCCCTCAGTACTTATCTACCTGCCTGGGCACGGGTTTAACGCAACGCCCACCCGACGCTTCTGAAGCGACCTTCTGTCCATCAAAAGGAAATTGGTACTTTCACCAAAATGCCTAACAGCTTTTAAACCATTCTCCTAGTTCCTGCTCATCTTAGAGCCTGGCTTTACCCTGGACACGGTTAAAAAAAAAAAAAAAAAAAAAAAAGAGGAATTGCTCTATAATTGAAATCACTTTAAAAAAAAAAAAGAAAGAAAGAAAGAACTTCAAAGGACGCAGATCTCCATCAGGCAGCCCATGATTACCATCCTACGCAGGGCGGTCAGCCACGCAGGCGCAAACCCCACACCCGAGTGCCCGAGCCTTTGTTTCTAGACTTTGACTCCCTCCACCGCAGAGCTGTTCCTGCAGATGCTTTGTGCCCTGCATAATTGCCTCTGAGAGCTGGTGACTCACCCATCGCCACTTCTTTTATTTTTTTTTTTTCCTTCTTTCCTTGCGTCAGCTGAAGTTAGTCAATATAGCGTGACACTATAATGTTTGGGAACATCAGAGAGAAACAGCTTTCATTTTATTATTATTCTTTAAAGCTTAACCTTGGAAAAGAACTGAGATGTGTCAGTACTTTCTGCAACTTCGAGCTCGCTCTAGAATCATCTAGATGTTTCCTGTGTTTTCAACCCTGTAGTAAATGGTACGATTCTCATAGAAAATATGGGGGGAAAAAAGGAATTAACGGAGAAAATGCATAGGTCGATGTGTGTGTGCAGGTTTCTTCCTCTTTCCCTCTCCATCTTATTTTCTTGAAACAAGGTCCCTCACTGAACTTCAAGCTCACCAGTTTGGCTAGGCTGGTCTAGCAGTGAGCCCCTGGGATCTGCCTGTATCACACCCCGACGCTGGGGTTCCCGACGCTGGGGTTTCCGACGCTGGGGTTACAAACATGCATTGTCATGACCAGCTTTTACGTATGTGCTGGGGACCCAATCTCCAGTTCTCAACACCTGAGCAGCAAGCTCTTTCACACTGAGACATCCCTCCAGCTCCCCTAAGAGTATCTTCTGGCCCTAAGGCTGATCACGGAGCAGGCCGAACATCACTCTCAGGTAGCTCCTTAGAGTTCAGTCCAGGCTGATGGCTGCCTGTGGTGGTTTAGCATGGCCTACCTGTCTACCTGAAGCGTCCTAGTGTTCTCTGATGAAAGAAGCCCATTGGGAGCACCCAGAGGCCTTGGGCACTAGAGTGGGGAATGAGAGGGAGAATTCCAGACTTTCTAGAGTTCAGGAATCCTGAAAGATGAACAGGTCCACGTATGGGAGAGAAAAAAAGCCATTAGAAGGTGTATATATGTGAACATAAAATAAATAAATAAAAAATGAACTTGTCTCAAATGCTTAACTTGGAGAATAACCTTGACACCTTCATTCAGTAAGCTGAATGGTATAGCTGGTTCCTTTTCTTCGGCAAACATCCACACAGTAATGGCTGTGAGTGTGCGAGAGACCAGTTTGCAACACAGGCGGTACACAGGGATGAGTTAAAGGGCATTGCCCACCCAGAACAAAACCGGCACTGTGAGCTGACTGAGAGAATGAGCAGGGTGAGCTGGAGTCACCAGTGTCCTCTCACCGGTTCCTGCCCATATACGGCTCCCTCAAACCCAGCTCGCATCTAGCAAGCTCTTGGAACAATAGAATTTTATAAACCAGATTGGTAACAAAACTACACGCACTCTGAGCTGTGTGGTCCCAGAAGTAGACAATGGCCTGAAGTGTGGATTCGAACATTCTGGGAGAAGCTAGACAGGAACCAGTCACTGTGAGCCAGTGTGGGAGCAGCATCTGCACTCTGGTTCAGCTGCCCCCACCCTCAATCCCATACCCGCTTCTGCAGCCCAGCTTCCGGCCCGTCCACAATGGAAATGCCACATGTGAACACGTGCGCCTGCAGAGAGAGGCCAGATCTGGAGGGGCCACGGCTTCATTCATTTTGTTCCGCAGCAAGTAAGCAGGTCTAATGCTTGATGCATAGATCAGGGTAGGAAGTACGCTTCTATGAAAGCATGCCCACTCCCTCCCACCTCACCCCAGCCCAGCAATGACTGCATTCAGCCAGGAGCCCCTGGGCAAGAGGTAGCGAGATTAACAAAAAGGTTGATCGGCAGGCCCAAGAGCAGGGGGCAGCGCAGCCCATAATTGGGGAAATCCGAACAGCGGAGCCATGTTTGCCAAGGAGGAAAAGCCTCCTTTGTTCTAAAATAGCACTCCATGTTTAGTTAAAAGATAGACCCCGACGACCCTTAATGACTCCTAGTGGGTTGCTTTGTGCCTCTAATAGGACCCGCGGCTCTTGGGCTTGTTTTAAATTACTACCAAGCAGTGTGTAGGTTGGGACTTCTTCAGGGAAAGAACACCAATCTGAGAGGAAAAGCTATTCCTTAGCAACGAAGGAAAAAAAGGAAGGAGATGGTTCCTTTAATGCAATCTGAGCTAGGATCTGGCTCAGTGGAGGTGGAGCAAAAACAGTTTCTCCTCTGTGCCAGGTACCCGAGTTCCACCTTAAAGCGAGCTCACAGAGCCCAGCCCCAGGATGCCCACGGCACAAATGGCATCTCAGTGTGGGACACCCCTTCCAGCACTAGCAGGGCATAGACGTTAAGAGATCTTAAGTAAGTCGGCAGCCAGGACATCAAGGTCATTTGGTTGGTGTGTTTTTAACCACCCTTTTCTCCCCAATGACAAGAAAGCTGAAGGAAAGGTATGTTCTTAGTCTGGTGACAATGTGGACAATATGATTATCCACTATGGCATTGGCTGTCAAACCTGCTGGATGTGGCTGAAACAGAATAGCATTCACTTAAAAAGATTAATGTAGGAAATATACCCCACGCTATCAGGGCCTCTAGAGCTCTGTTTGTGTGTGCGTGGGTAAACACATTCAACAAAATGCTCCAGGCTATCCGGTATGCCCACAGTGGTCCACCTGCAATTCTCATGTTGGCTTCTTGTCCCAACTGAATGCAAGACTCAGGAAGTTGGCCACTCTCCAGAAAGAACTCATTCTAGAACAGTGTCATTTCAGTGTGGTAACTGGACATTCCTCACCCGGAATCCGGAAGCACTTTCCATCACACACACCATAGTAAACATTTTGAATCTTTTGAATATTTGACTTCCGACCAGTTTTCCATCAAGAAAATCTCTCTTGTCTTGAAGTCCCCATGATTCTAGTCTTTCTGTCCCCAAATCCAATGCTAGCCCAACCTTTCATCCAATTGCCCTCTACAAACTCTTTGCTTGAAGATCAACAAAACGAAGTTTCTAGATGCAGGATCTGCTCACTATCAGAAACAAGGACAATATACAACAACAACCTGTGGTTTCAAACTTAACAAGGATTTTGAAATAGAACCCAAGAATAACACCAAACAAAACAACATCTCAAGGAACTGTAGAGATGGCTCAACCATTAAGAGCATTTATTGTCATTTCAGAGGACCTGAGTTCAGTTCCCAGAACACATAGGTGGCCTCTGCAGGCACATAAACATGATTTAAAACAATAACAATAAATTATTTCAAAAATCTTACAGCTAACCCTGTGTCTTTGTTGATTATGTATGCCACAGATTCAGGGCGAGGTCTGGAGAGTATGCATTCTAGAGTTTTCTTTTGTGATACTGCATAGAGTTTAGAACCACAACCATGTATTGCTCTTGGTGGCTGTCAGCCGATGCTACTACAAAAATATCTGGGACTATTATTCTCCATGGTCTTGTCCCTTGTATAAAATGCAATCCAGAATCCTAAGGGCTTTTGTTTTGTTTTGTTGAGTAAGTTCATGCTCACATTCAGCCTACTTGAATTCACATCCAGATATAAGATGCGATAGTTCTTTTTTGCCTGTCAAATCCTTCGTATTAGTCACAAGCACCAATTAATTCATGCTCAAGAAAGAGATGAAGTAGCCCAACTGTCCACCATTTCTCAAGTTATCCATGAATCAATGGGCTGGCTCATTATAATCGATCCACACGCTCCTCCTGTTCTGTTTCTAACACCTCTGCGGTTTTGTTCTTAATGAAGTCTGTAGTCAGTCTCCAGTCAATAATCGGATCTACTCAACACCGAGCCCTCAGAACTCAACAGAACTGCACTGCTACCACATCAGTTGACAGCCCCACGTCTTGTCTGTGCTCGCTAGGAAGGCTGAACCTCGGAGTCCCAGCACGGAACTGGAGGTGAATGGTATCCCGGAGTCAATCCAGACATTAGGATGGAGGCATTTCAGAGCTGTGAGGATCTTCTTGCTTGATCTAGTTAGACATAGTACAGTTACTGGAGACTCGGGGAGACCCAATGAATTAGTGAAGATCTTGTGTCTCTTGTGAGCCAGGGAAATATCTGAGCCCAGAGGGAAACCAGATTGATTGCCAGGACTAGAGTATCTGGAGAAACTCACTTAGATGAGTTAGAAAATAGAACAGAGGCCCTTCTAGTCAAAGATCAGTGAATAACAAATCTGCTTTCCTCAAGCCATTCTTCTTTGGTCAGAAGCCCCCAAACAATACCTGTGAAACTATGAGAAGAGAGGCAAGGCCTGTGGGAATGCCTACCGCGTGGGCTCACCCTGGGTACTCAACCTGGGTACATTTAAAGTTCTGCCGCATGGAAACCGGAAGTGAGGTAATAAGCAAAAGCTGTACCCCATGGGATATAAAACCCACCTGACACCACTTGGCACGTTGCATAGGCTAACTCATTGTTCTACAAAGCCCAAGGAACCCTTGTTAGCTGTCCCCTACAGCCCTTTCCTCCAAGGCGGAGCATGAGTTCTGCAGTGTGACTCCAGCCAGTATCGTAATGCCATATTACCTAGAGGCTGTATGAGAGACATGAGCCAGGCTACTCCACAGCCTGTGGGACATGAAAGATGGCTTCTGTTGCTAGCTTTCTGTCCATATTGGTAGATGTAGAAGGAAGATCCAGAACCTGACCCCAAGGGCATCTTGCCTCCTTAGCTCGTCTCAGACATTTTATACGCTGGAATCATGACTATACGCATATAGCCACGGTTATCAATTCAAACGTCAGAGACACTGATGTCATCTGGAATAGCAGAATTCCTCTTTTCTCCGACAGAAGCTCAAAAAGCAGCAAAGCTAAAACTGAGTCTTCCCTCATGATGGGGTTCTGAAAGATTTCCTTCGAAACCCCTGAAATTCCAACAAAGGGATTACAAGGTAAAAAGCGCCTGAGGACCTGAGCTTTGACAGACACCATGACTCAGTCATCTGGTATTCTTAGACCTGTGGGAAGAATCCGCTTCATCCTTCCCTCTGGCAGACAAGACACGTCCTTGAAACACGTCACTGGGGTGAAGACCTTGGCTTTGAAGGGAATGGTTCTTGATCTCTCCTTAGGAACTCTTGCTTTCTCAGATTTGCCAGTCACCCAACTGCAAAAAACCTGACGTCTGTGTTCTTGGTCCTACCCTCAATGATAGGGCTGAAGGGTTCACCAGAGTACCCCCCAGCAAGTGCATTATGAGGTCTGAGGGTTTGAAGGAAGTTGAGTTCAAGGTCACCTGGCGCATGTACCACTGTGTATGGCCCATCAGTGGCTCCTCTGCCATGAAATAAACATTGTAATTAAATAATAAGGTTGGATTAAATATTCATGCTCATGTTCAATGTTTACTTCGTAATATGAGAAAAATAAAGGTTCTGATAGATAAGACATGGAGAAACGTCACATCTAAATAATGCTTGCTGGCTCCTTCCTTCAAATCCTCAAAAGTGGCGGTGGGAGGAGATAGAACAGAAACTTCAAAGCCAGACAGACTACAGCTTTAATCCTGGAGCCAACAGGTTTCACCAGGTCTCTTAAGGCGAGTCACTAATGCTCCCTGAACCTGGGTTTCCATCCAATTGAAAAACTTCTTTTCTAGGCTCATTGGGACATAAAGTGATATGTTTACAATGCTTCCTCAGAACAAACAAACAACAAATGCTGACTCGCCTCTCTTGGCATTCAAGTAGACCATGGTGTGTGGATGGTCCAGGATTTCGCTGGACTGTTTCTGTCAAGATTTGCTGTTCACGCTCACCCACAGAGGGCACGCGATGAGAACCCTTCCCTCTTGCCTGATTTATTTGTCAGAGGTATAAAATGTGCCTGGAGACTTTCCTCTCAAATACATCACCTCCACCTCTGAGTTCCTGAGTCTCTTTTCCAGTTTTGGAAAGAGAAGCAAAGACAAAAACAAGACATAAAAAAAAAAAAAAAAACTATGAGAAGAACAGAGGTGTCCCATTTTGTCTTCACAGAGAGTCAGAGGAAGAGCTTGAATCTTGCCTTCTGCCTTATTTTCCCCCTTCTCATCCCCCTTCTCACCGCTCTCCCCTAAGGCATGTGTGTTCTTAATCTTTCACCTCTTTCAAATTGAACAGTTTTGAGTCCTAATAAAGAGCTAGGAAAGCACACACACACACACACACACACACACACACACACACACTTGAGAAAAGGAATGAATGGACCATAATCCCACCCTCAGCTGTTTAATTCAAAAACTGTCCTTTTCTTGATAGAGCTAAGCTCACCCTACCTTCTTCTGCCTTTCCCAGAACTCGACCAGATAACAGGGTGTTCCTTTGCCCACCCCTTCTCCTCATTTCCAGTCACACAATCTGGGAAATGAGCAAGTCAGTCATCAACAGGACTGAGAGCACTAAGACTCCATATAAGGGTATAAGCTTACCACAGGGAGAGAGCGCTGGAATACACATAGTACACAAAAGCCCAAGAGAGCATCCCACACGCAGAAGCCTGTGACCTTTCTAGAAAAGACCTTGTGGACGTTATTAAGAATCTCAAGGTGAAGTCCTCCTGTTATCCAGGTCAGTTGTAAAGCTGTCAGCACCGTCCCTACAAAAGGACAGGAGGAGAGGACATAGACAAGAGAAGGCCACATAGGGAAGAGACAGAAACTGGAGTGAGGTGGATGCCAGTCACAGAACACCAGAAACCATCCTTAGCTAGAAGGTTCAGGAATACAATGCCTGCCAGCCTTGAGAGGGAGCGGGGGCAGGGGCCTGCTTGCACTGAAGACAGACCTCTGCCCTCCAGCACTGTGAGAAGACACATTTTGCGGTTTTAAGCCATGGAGTTTGTAGTAATTACTTTAGCAACACTACAACACTAATGTAATCCCTTAAAGTCCAACTCCACTGCTTTTAAGGATGCTATGTTCTACTCCCTACGATGAGGCGAGGACCACAGCCTCGAAGGGAGAACTGACGTATCAAAGGCCTTGGGCCTTAGTCACTCCTGTCCCACCTCTCCCACAAGCCCAACAAAAGCCACCAAATAAACCCATTTTATATTTTAAAAACTTTACTCAATCTCTCTCTCTCTCTCTCTCTCTCTCTCTCTCTCTCTCTCTCTCCCTCTCTCTCTCTCTCCCCGGGGTGGTGGTAGTGGGTGCAGCAGAGTACTTGGAGAGGTTATGGGAAACACTGTATAACGACTTCTATCCATCCACCTGTACATAGATGACAGGGTTTGAACCCGGGTCACTAGGTTTGGACTGCAAGCTCCTTTCCCCACTGCACCATCTCATGCCCCAGCGACTGGCCCATAGTCTCTAAAACTGTTGTTCTCCATTAGCTCTCCAATGACTTCCTGCACAGCCCAAAGGCTTCTCAAGCCTGCTCTTGCCAAGACACAAGACCCAGAACCCCATCTGCTCTTTCCTACCTGCCCTACTTTCTTGGTGTCCCCCCAGCGGTCCTCAAAGGAACTGCAGCTTCTAAGAAGCAAGAGACTCAATAATCATCCTGAAGGCTACTTCCTCCTTCCCACCTGCCCACTCTTCCTAACACTAACAAGAACTGGACTGCCCGCTGCTGACCCCCGTCATCCCACTCTATCAGTTCCAAATTGTGTCAGTCTTTGAGGTTTTTCTTGGTTTGTTCTATGGCAAAATCACCAGCGTTTGCTTCCTTTGGTGTCCAGGAACCCCCAATGTCACCTCTCCAGAGATGTCTATCTATCACAACTAAGATACCCCCCTCAACCCCACAGCTGTTTTCTCAGCTGCTGCATTCTCTCTGCGTCGTTATCACCCTTGGATGCATACTGCTTCTTGGTAACATTTTCTCCCCTCTTTCCTGCAAAATCCGTGTTCTAAAACTCAACCTGTGTGTCCAGAGTAGCCACCACCCCCTTATTATAACTGCACTTTCCAAGTCAATCATGGCTCAATTTTAGTATGGCCATATTAAGTGGAAAGTTTCAGAAATAAACAATTCATGAGTTTTAAATTGCAGACCGTTCTGGGTAGCATGATGAAGTCTTACATCATCTCGCTCCATCCCACGCAGGACGTCACCCAAAACGTGAATAATCCCTCGGTCCAGTGCATCCATGCTGTATAGAACTCGCTTGTCAGGGCTAGCCAAGGGTGTTATCAGTCACACGGCTGCAGTAGACAGAAGCTTCAGGCAGAGGCTTGTGACGTCTCCCCATAGGTAAGAGGGACACCTATGGCTCAGCAGAGTAGCCAGTCAACAAACTGATGGAGGAAGGTCATTGGTTAAATAAAAAGAAACTGCTTGGCCCTCATTGGTTAGAAGATAAGTGGGAGGAGTAAACAGAACAGAACACTGGGAGGAAGAGGAAGTGAGCTCAGACTCCACAGCTCTCCTCTCGGGAGCAGATGCCTGAGAGAGACGCCATGCCCTGCTCCCGGGCAGACACACGCCATGAAGCTCCGACCCAGGATGGACTAGACTAGAATCTTCCCAGTAAGACCGGTTCTCACAGGTTATTAGAGATGGGTTGATCGGGATATCAGAATTAGCCAGTAAGGGCTAGAGCTAAAGGGCCAAGCAGTGTTTAAATGAATACAGTTTGTGTGTTGTTATTTCGGGGCATAAGCTAGCCAGGCAGCTGGGGTGCCAGGGACGCAGCCCCACTCCTCTTATTACTACAACAAACCTTTGCTGAACGCATTTCAAATGGCTGTCAGTAACCAAGTGAATATGGGAGACACCCCCTTGAACTGTGCCTTCCAAGTTAGTAGCTATAGCCATATGTGGCTACTGAGTGCCTAAAATCAGGCTAGTATAATTGCACTGTGTTAGAAATAACACATACACACCAGATTTAGAAGACTGGATGGAAAAGAGGATGCCAGAGATCTTACAAATAATTTCCACGTTAGCTGGGCTTGGTGATTCATGCCTGTATCCTAGCACTTGGGAGGTAAAGGCGGGAGGATCAGGCATTCACAGTCAGTCTCAACTGTATAACAAATTCAAGCCAGCTTCAGTTTTATACGACCTTGCCTCCTCCAAAAATATAACAATAATTAATGTTTTTGCACTTTTTATATTGAAATGATAACTTTGATATATGTATTTGTTAAAATGATTGTTTAAAAAACATACTTGTTTCTTTTTTTTCTTTATTTAATATGGCTACCAGAAAAATTGTAAATGTACACTTGCCTTGTGTTTGAGTCCACATTCTGTTCCTGCTGAACAGTCTGCCCCAGCCACAGACTTCTGGACCGCTATGCATTCTCTCTGAGGCCCAGCAGAACTCTGTGACTTTTTGGCATGCCTTTCAGTAGACAAAAACAGTCTGTGGCAAGTCATCCCCTGCAATCAAGAAAATACACATAAATCGATTGGCTGCCTCCTGATAAGTATGCATAACCCAGTGATGCTATTGACTTTATTTCCGCCGCTATTATTCATCTTTGGCCTAATCAGCCAGCACATTATAAATTCCCTCAGCAGGAGTAGCACACCTTCATCTTCTTTTACCTCTTGCCTGGTCTAGAGTCCTGTCACAGCCTTTACTTTTTAGGACAGATGACAAATCAACCAGCAGCCTTTGCCTCTTTCGTAGCAGCTTCAGGGAAAGACAAAACGAATTGACTCAGCCTTAAAATGTCAAATGAATCACGATGCCACAATGACTTATACCTACTCAGAAAGCTGTGAATTAGTCCTCCTCAGCTGGCTTGCCTCTGACCTTCTTAGCATCTGAGATTACATTTTTAACTTGAGATGGGAAGCCATCTTCCTGTTCAGTAACCTGCGGGGGTTACTCTGAAACTTCAAGCAAGCTTCCAACTTCTTGACCAGGAAATGTCCAAGAAAGGTTTGAGAGGCCTGGGCAATGAGAGTTAAGGGGTGATCTCCTGGGGGTGGAGGTGAGGAAGCAGGAAGGATTGACCCAAAAGGCAGGTGAGTATATGAACACCGCCTGTACCAATCACAGCTCCTTACATGATTAACCAAGGGGGGAAGTTAAATAGAAAGGCGGTATTTGGAGACCCCCAATCTATATGGCATTGTCATGCATAGTTTGTGCCCTTAGGCGTCCCCTGACCACAAAACTTTTCACTTTTGTCTATTTCTCAGAACTAAGCATTCTTCTGCTCTGGAGGGAGTAAGAGTCCTTCCTAGCTGACAGTCATTCACATCAGGGGACGACCTCCAGGGCATTTTCTAGGAAGAAGCAGTTTTTAAATCTGTCACAGACAGTAAGACCTTTCTCACTGTTATTTATCAAGGTTGACACCTAAGACTGACAAGCCAGGTAAACTGTGTTCTCGACAGTAAACCCAAGTATCGACCCAAGAGGTAATAGTCCTCAGGCCACCAGAAGTATCCCCAGACTGTAATCACTCCATGGGGAACTTTTTTGCCACAATATTCACAAGTTATTCACTTGAATCTCAGAAGCCTGAATTAATAAAAAGATAGAGATGCCATACTCTCAACTTGAAGAAGACCAGTGGTGGACCTCAGGCTTGCAGGGAGTGGGACAGAATCGCCATTACAAGATGGGCCGACATCCTGTCTTGTTGCAAATAAACAACTCCATATTTGGCTATGCCTTTGGGAGCTGCATGTTCCCCGCTTCCCGCATGCGCGGTGGTTTAGAGTCCTTGGGCCTATCCTGATACAGTCTGGTGTCAGCTGATGGTGGCTGCCAATCACAGGGCGACCTGTGTGCCTACTCCCTACATAAGCAGCTGCTTTAGTGCTGGGGGGGGGGGGGGGAGGCCTCGCTTCCTGCTCTCCCTCAACCAAGAAGCACTCCATTAAAGCATGATCTGAGAAGAATCCTCGTGTGGTGGTTGTTCTTTCTCGCTGGTCAAGATGTTCACCGCACAGGCTGCTGCCCTAGAGAAGAGAATCCTCCCAGTTCTCCCTAGCAACAGCCCGAAGTGCTGTCCTACCAGAGATGCTAAAACTCTAAAGGAACTTGCTCAGCCACGGAATTTTATATTCCCTGCTTGGTCCTCATGGGGAGCTGGGTTCAGGCTGCCCTGAGTTCAACAGAGATGGATTCGCTGCAGTCATACTGTGCTGCTCACTAAAGGCTTCTGTCAGAGTTCAATGCCTTTTGTTCTTAGTTGGTGTGAGACATCTTCTGATAAAACTAGCAAGGGCCAAGAGATGCCTCAGTGACTAAGACGCTGCTGCTCTTCCGGAGGACCTGGGTTCAGTGCCCAGCACCCATGTCAAATGAATTACAACAACTTAAACTCCAGTTCCAAGTAACCTGATGTCCTCTTCCGGCCTCTGTGGGAATGCACACACATATGTACTCACACACACACGTGTATACACACACATACACACACACAAATAAATAAATAAACAAGTCTTAAAAATCAAAACAGTAACTCTAAATGAACAACCGTGTAAACAACTGGTCAAAACCTATAATTCAACAAGGGACCTTAACAAATGGAAGAAAAGCCACATGTGAAAAAATTCACTCTCGATAGTAATCAAATAATACAAATAGGACCCCATATGCTTTTAAATTGGTAAATACAAAAAATACGTTTTCAGTCAAAGTGTATTAATGTAGGTGTTTTTACACACCGCTTTTGGGAACGTAACTTAAGACAAGCATTTAGAAAGACGATCTACAAGTCTTAAAACATGCTCACACTTCAGCCCTGAAAACTTCTGAAACACTTATCTGAACACATAATTGTGAGTGTGCGTGCACGCATATATATTTAGTTGGGGTGGGGGAGGGGTACTGGAGAACGGGAGATCAAATCCAGAGAGGTTGGAATGCTAGACAAGTGCAGATTTCAAAAAATTAGATGTTAATAATAAAGATATTAAGCTGTATTTATGATAGTGAAAATGGACCAACTAGAACAGCCAAAAGTAAGATCCCAGCTTACATAGGCAATGGAACGTAGATATGCTACTAGCCCATCATTAACTGTCTTAAAGCCAGGCGTGCTGGCCCGTGCCTGTAAACCCATTCTACAGAGGCTGAAGCAAGATGGTCTCAAATTCAAGGTCAGCCTGGGCTGTATTGTTTTATAAAATAAACGATTCTAGAGGCAAGTGATTTTCAGTAATATTGTAACAGCTTTTGTGGACTAATTATTCTTCCGGAAACAATTCGAAGCTGCAAAAAGAAAATTAAACAAACAACAATGGAACCCTACGGGCTGGAACTTCTGGTTTCTAGTCCAGCACTTAAGGAGCTTGGAAGGTGTCGCTCTCATCCTCATAAGAAAAATGTCACAGATCAAGGATATAGCTCAATGCCAGGGCATTGGCCTATACCCCATACTAATAATAACAGTAGTCGCAATAAAGAGAAGAAAAACAAAGAGTAAAGCTAAACAAATAAAAAATATCAATAGCTTTTCTTTAATTCATCAGAAAACTGAAGCCACAGTGCATTGTGGTTTGAATAGAAATGGCACCCCTGCTCCCATGGGTGTGTGTTAGTTGCCCGGTCCATACCTAGAGGTGCTACCTTGAGAACTTCTGGAAGCTTCAGAGGCAGAGCATAGATGGAGGAAGCAGACCCTCGGGAATGTCTCATCATTGTCTTTTCCTGTCTTTGCTGCTTCCTGCCTGCCACAAGGTGAGCAGCTCTCCTCCATCAGTCACCCAGGAGCCAAACACATGGGTTCAAGCAACCATGGGCCAAACCTCCTGAAGCATGAGCCAAAATAAATAACTCTTCTCTTTGTTTCTCTGAGGGGCTTGGTCACAGCTGTGAGAAGCAACAAATTCTCTCCAAACAGAAGAGGTAGCTAGAACAACTATACCTTACTGGAGCAGAAACCCAGCAAGGAAACATCCATGGGACGAATTCTGAGGAGGGAGATTTTAACATGCAGTTGGTGGATTTCTAGAGACTCATTATGGACAAACCTAAGAGTGAAAATCCCTGGGGAAGGATGCAGTCTTAGGGATCACCACACTTTTGTAAGTTTTGTGTCACCCCCGTGCTTCTGGCAAGCCACCTAAACATATACCCCAAGTATTCTCGTCTTCTTAATAAAGTCCCTCAACAGAAACCATCTTGCCATAGTCTAACGTACTGGTCTTAGAACATAACTGGTCCCCAAAAAGGAAAATGCCCATCTCCAACCATCTCTAGCCTTCCATTGTGGCATGGGAAGGACCTCTTAGCTTCTTGTTTCACTGTTTGGATTTAGGTATAAAATGTTCCCCCAAAGACCCATGTGCTCCAGGCTTGATCGCCCTCCTTGGTGCTAGAAGGAGGTGATGGAATTCCGAGGCAGCAAGGCTCACTGGAAGGAAGGCAAGCAATTGGGGGGCATGCCCTAGAGGGGTGTCTGGGAGTTCAGCTCTTCTTCCTCATGTCTTAGTTTAACATCTGGTGGTAAAGAATCCCTCCATCACACATTCCCCTGCCATGAGATAGATACACTGCCGCCAGGGGCCCCAAAGCAACCAGTTCAAGTGACCCACGCCGCCGCCTTTCTTCCTTTTTAGTTGATTCTCTCAAATATTTAATCACAGAATCAGAAACTGACTAAAAAAGACTCACCTGAGGCAAACTAAGAAGCATGCGTCATGGTTACAGCCCAGGGCACATACTTATTAGAAGGCTAACTCTATTAATAATCCCGGGGACATGAACTTTCCTCTGATTCTCCCACTCTACCGCCACATCAACAGTACTCCTTATAATGTCAGGAGGTGCAGCAGAAAGAACTGCAGACTCTAGATTTTATTAACGTGTCTCTAGGGAAAACCAAAGACAACAGGAAAAACAAGCACATCAGGGCTCTGATACCCTAGTTTTAGAAAACAGGACAGCCTGGCCCCTAGCCAGGTGAACATAAAGCTTCACCTTTGCCAACCTCGGATCCTTCTAACTCAAATGCATCAGGGCAGTTACAAAGAAAAATGATGCTGGGTGGTGGTGACGCACACCTTTAATCCCAGCACTCGGGAGGCAGAGGTAAGCGGATCTCTGTGAGTTCGAGGTCAGCCTGGTCTATAGGGTGAGTTCCAGGATAGTCTTCAACACTACAGAGAAACCCTGTCTAGAAAAATCAAAAACAAATTTCCAAGACTATAAGGGGACATCTTTTTGTTTTGTTTTGTTTTGATTGTTTGTTTTTGTTTTTTCGAGACAGGGTTTTTCTGTAGCTTTGGAGCCTGTCCTGGAACTCACTCTGTAGATCAGGGTGACCTCGCACTCACAGAGATCCACCTGCCTCTGTCTCCTGAGTGCTGGGATAAAAGGATGCACCACCATCACCTGGCCGACATTTAAATACTTGGTCCCCAGTAGGTGGTGCTGTTTGGGGAGTAGGTGTGACCCTGCTGAGGAAGTATATTATTTGTACATTACTTTCTAGAGAGTAAAATGCCAAACCCATGTCAGTTCTCTTTCTCTGCTCCCACTATTGTTAAAGATGTGAGCCCTCCACTTCCTGCCCCTGTCACCACGCCTGCTCCTTGTTGCCATGCCTTCTTTCCACCACCTTGGGCTCTTATCCATCTGCAATCAGAAGCCGAAATAAATCCTTTCTTCTATAAATTGCCTTGGTCCTGGCATCTTATCACAACGCTATATAATAAGTTGCATAAATGCCTTCAATGAGCTTACCCTTAAAATGACCACAGCTGAGGAAAGAATCCATGAGCTAGAAGAAATGACAACAGGAAGTCCCAAAATTGAAATGCAAAGAGAAAAATTGCCAAACGAGACAACACAGTATCTAAAATCCTGAACAATTACAGGAGAGCAAAAGAGGACCACACAAAGGTAAGGGAGTGGGGGAGAAGAGACTACGCGAAGCAACAATGACTGGGTTTCCAGATGTAACCATAGACACCAAACCACAGATCCCAGAAGCTCAGGGAGCACCCAGGCAGTGTAAATACCAAAAAACCCATGCCGAGACCTAACATTCAAACTGAAAATTGTGAAAACCAGAGACAGCTGTGAAGGAAGCTACAGTGGAAAGGATAGGGAAGGGGATGGGTGCATGATCAGACTTCAGAAACTACAGACAAGGAGGAAGTGGAACAGAATATGTATGCTGTGAAAAGGAAAACCCTACCAATCGAGAATTCTATAACCAGCAAAACTATCAAAACACCATAAGTCACCCCACAGTTATGCACAATTTTTGGACTCCCGGGGATTAAATCCAGAACCTTGGCACATGCTAAGCCAAGTACTCTACCACTGAGCTACATTCCTACCACAATATGCACAGTGTGTGTGTGTGTGTGTGTGTGTGTGTGTGTGTATCAGTTAAGATCATTTAATTTTAAAAAATAATAGGAAGGAATAAGGAAAGATATGCCTTGTTAACATTATGTCTAAAATATGTCTAGAGTGCTGTTTTAGCTACTGACAAAGCAGAGTCCAGAACAAGGAGAACCACAAGAGACAAGGAGGAAATATATTAATAGCAGAGGGGATAACTCTCCAGAAAGACATACCAACCCTTAATTTATGCACCTAAAAGCAGAGTGTCAAAATAGGACAGAATGAAACCAAGGCAAAATCAGAGAGAGCCGCATGGAAAGCAGATGAACCGACTCCGACAGTTGGAGACTTCAAGACCTCACCATGAGTAATTGACAGATTCAGCAGGCAGAAAATCATTAAGGACATAATGGAAGTGAGTAGCACCATCAGTCAACTGGTTATAATTGACATCATCAGACTATTACCCCCAACAACAGAACACACGCTCATCTCAAACTCACGCAAAATGGGTCATCCATCAGGAGAAATCCTATTTTGAGCTGTAAAATATGCCTTGAAGTGTGAAGACTAGAAATCGTGTGAAGTCTGCTATGGGGCCAGCAGGGCTTTGGCAACTCAGCAGCTGGGCAACATACTTCCAAGTAACACGTGAAAATTTGTTGCGTCTTCATTATTTTACCTTTTTTTTTTTTAAAGAAGTGAGAAAACATCCCCATTGTCTCAGTGTGTGGGTGCACCCCTCGCGGTCCTGAGTTCCATGCTCGTACTCTCTCTCCTTCTGCTCCTGATTTGGGCCTTGAGATTTCTGTCCGGTGCTCCAAATTGGGTCTCTGTCTCCTTTCATCGCCTGATGAAGGTTAATATTCAGGAGGATGCCTATATGTTTTTCTTTGGGTTCCCCTTATTTAGCTTCTCTAGGATCACTAATTATAGGCTCAATGTCCTTTGTTTATGGCTAGAAACCAAATATGAGTGAGTACATCCCATGTTCCTCTTTTTGGGTCTGGCTTACCTCACTCAGGATAGTGTTTTCTATTTCCATCCATTTGTATGCAAAATTCAAGAAGTCCTTGTTTTTTACTCTAATATATTTTATACTCTAATATGTATACATTCCATACTTTCTTCATCCATTCTTCCATTGAAGGGCATCTAGGTTGTTTCCAGGTTCTGGCTATTACAAACAATGCTGCTATGAACATAGTAGAACATATACTTTTGTTGTATGATAAGGCCTCTCTTGGGTATATTCCCAAGAGTGGTATTGCTGGGTCCAGGGGTAGGTTGATCCCGACTTTCCTGAGAAACCGCCACACTGCTTTCCAAAGTGGTTGCACAAGTTTGCATTCCCACCAGCAATGGATGGGTGTACCCCTTTCTCCACAACCTCTCCAGCAAAGGCTATCATTGGTGTTTTTTATTTTAGCCATTCTGACAGGTGTAAGATGGTATCTTAAAGTTGTCTTGATTTGCATTTCCCTGATCGCTAAGGAAGTTGAGCATGACCTTAAGTGTCTTTTGGCCATTTGAATTTCTTCTGTTGAGAATTCTCTGTTCAGCTCAGTGCCCCATTTTATAATTATATCAAAATTAAAACAGGGGACATCATTTCAGAGTTCATGAGCACTGAATACATGCACTGAAATACACTACATGCACAATTTATAATATACAAGTATATTTATGTATGATATACAAATATAATACATCTAAGGTACTTGACAGCCCACGCAGCGACAATCTGAGCAGTTCCATATGTATTGAATTGAATCAACAATCTTTTGTCTTCCGGAGCAAAAATTTCAGAGTCAGATGGACTTTCCTAGGGTGAGGCCTATCCATTGCCATCCAGATGTGCTGACCTTTCCCCAAATATGAGAAACTTAGCTGCATAATTTGTGGTAGTTGAAGGGGCTGCTTTTGTGCTCTTTCCCCCTAAAAAAAAAAAATTAAATATATGAACATGCTGAATCCAGTAGTGAGTCAAGAAAATTACACAGCATGACCAAGTGGAATGGAAGCCAGGCATGAAAAGCAGGCCTATTGTTCAAATATCAATTACTGTGGTCCATTACATCAATACATTAGAGCAGAAAAAATAGGATTGTGTTAACAGATGCAGAAAAGGCATTCAATAAAAAATAATACCTATTCATAATAAAAAAAACTCTCACGAAACTGTGAATAAACAGGAACCTTAAATCTCAACTTGGTTTTAAAAGCTACTAAGAATTAAAGGCAACATCTAACATGATAATAACAGTAATAACCTAGGAATTTTCCAGTTCAAATTAAGAACACGAAAGGCTGCTCACTCCCGCTATTCACCATCACCCCAGAAGTCCAACTAATGCAGAAAGACTAGAAGAAAAGTCAGTGGTATACATATTAAGAAGTAATAAATAAAAGTTTCTGTGTTCAAATGGCATTGCTTGTGCAGGAATTCCTCCAAACAAGGAGTAAAATCATGGAAGTAGGGACTGTGAGGAGGTGTTGCATGTGACAGAGAAGTCGGTCATCTTCCTACAAATGTAGAACTCTCAACTTCTCCAGCACCAGGTCTGCCTGCATGCTGCCATGCTCCTCACCATGATGATAATAGACTGAACTTCTGAAACTGTAAGCCAGTCCCAAATAAATGTTTTCCTTTATAAGAGTTGCTGTGGTCATGGTGTCTCTTCACAGCAATAGAAACCTTACTTAACTAAGACAACTCTCTAATTTAAAAATGAGCAAAAGATCTATATGGACAGTTGACACACACACACACACACACACACACACAATAAAAACATTCAAACAGTAAATAAGCACATAAAGAGGTACCCACATTACCCATCTTTAAAGAATTATAAGTTAAAACGATGTGGTTAACCACACACCTACAGAGTAGCCAAAGCCAAATAACAAAAAGCATAAAGTTTTGGTGAGCATGTGGAATCAGAGAATCCCCCACCAAACACCCCAGTAGTCTGGGACTGTTTTACAAAATGTGCTCCTTCATAGCAGACAATAAAAAAGAGTTTAAGAACCAGAAAACAGGAAGAAGTGCTGTAGAGAGCTGTCTTCCAACGCAGCATGGCTGTGGTCTACTGCATAACATTGGACCTATTCATAGTCTACGGTGGATGGGGGAGGGACTCGAGGGTTCCCATCCCTCTTTGAGGACCTATTGGCAGTTAATAGCAGCCAGGAAAGGGGAGAGCGGTGTAACTACAGGTGAGTTGTCCATGTTCTATTAAATAATTACACCCATGCTCGTACAGTAACTCTAATGCAACAGAGTGGGACACACACACACACACATGCATGCACACATCATGAAAGTTGGAAATAAAAAGGGGTTCAGAAGGAGGGGGAAGGGCTCTAAGAAAGTAAGGCAAGCGAATGTTATCAACATTCATCATATGTGTATATTAAATTGCCAAGAAGTAATTAATAGAAATGACCATACCCATAAAATCCAGCAGTCACACTCTTTGGAATTTACTCAAGAGAGCTGAAACTATATCCACACAAAACTCCCCCACACAAATATTTATAGCCTCTTTACTCATAATTAGCAAAACTTAGAAACAACCAAGATATCCTTCAACAGCTGAATAAACAGCATGACACATGCACGCAATGTGTGAAGTTTAAAGACTTCTTCACTGTCGCCCCAAGCAGACTTGAAGGACCAGATCTAGGTGGCCATGCGTACCAGGTTGATAAGGCCGTTCCCTGACACAAATTCCTTTTCTTGCCTTCCTCTGTCTGTGACACAGTGACGTTCAGACACTTCACGCTTTATGCTGCATACTCACTGTGACCCCCAACAAAAACCTTTGTCTATTGGCCTAGGTTCTCTACCCTCCTTCTCCCTCTCTGCCCAACCCTCCTCCTTCCTCCTTCTCTTCCTCTTCCCTCCGCTTTCATCTCTCCTTACTCCCTTTCTCCCTCCCTCTCCATCTCTTCTCCTGCCCTAGCCTTCCTTTTTCTTTCTTCCTCCCTCCATCTTTTTCTCCCTCCCTCTTCATCACCCCTCCTGCCCTATCTGCCCTTCCTTCCTGTTTTCTTCCTTCTTCCCTCCATCTTTCTCTCCCTCCCTCTCCATTTCCCCCTCCAGTTCTGACCTTTCTCCTCCACACCTGCTTGGGTGAACCCATTCATTAGGAGTCCTCCCTAACAGCTCCTCAGTAGCAGGTTGTATCTCCCTCTGCAGAACCTGTTATGACAATCCTTTAATTTCATGGATTCTTGGAGTGTAATTCCCACATCCATTGACATGGTCCTTAAAGACTCCACGGGGAAGATGTACTGTATTTACCATATGTGATGCTAAGAAATATTGCTCAGAGATAAAAAAGAACAATAAAAACACAAAAAGATGTAAAGCAACCTTAAATTCATATTCAAAGTGAGAGAAGTCAATGTAACGTATTAACCCAACTATGTTCCCCATTCCAAGGAAAGGCAAACTCTGGCGACAAAGGGTGGGTCATGTAAAGAGTTTAGGAAAGGGGGGTGAATTGTGAAGTGTGGTGATTTGGGGGTAGTTAAGTGGACCTATGAGATCACACGCTGTTGGATACATGAACTTATCAAACTTCACAGCACACACAGTACCAAGAGCGATCCCTAATGTAAGGATGGCCTTTAGCTAAAAATAGTGTGTGAATATTGGTTCATTTGTTCCGGAAAATGGGTGAGATTAGTACAGGATTTTTACAGTGGGGAAACTGGAGTAGGGGTGAGAAGGTATTAGAGAATTCACTGTTACAAGAATAAATACAAAAAGGTCAAAAGAGACATAGTGTGAATGGATCTAAAATCATGTCATCCCAACACTGTGGCTATACTGAGAGGAGACAAACTGGACATCAAGGCAAGCAATGTCATCATAATCATGGTCATTCTGAAGAGATGTTCATCAAGAACAGCAAGCAACCATTGGTCATGTGCTCCTCAGGACAGGGCTTCAGACACACAAGTCATGGGAGAAGGAGTCAGTCCACACAGATGGTGACGTCTGTCTCAGTGGATTGATAAAACAACAAGACAGAACTCAACAGGAATCTGAGGATCAGAACAGCTACAGCAAACCAACTTGGTGTTACGGACATGTGTAGCCCTCTAGCCAGACAACTGCAGCGTACGGATCTTTCTCAGGCATATAGAGAACATTCATCAAGCTAGACTCCATACTTGATGAGAAACTGAGCCTCGAAACATTTAAAGTATTCTGAGACTGCGCCCGAACTATCTACTGAGTGCTTTAAGCTAGAAAATAACAAAGAGAGAGTTAGACCTACAATTAAGCAAAACACTCCTAAATAATCACTCATGATATTAGAAAACATTTCTACCTGACTGATAGTCATCTAAAAATGAATTTAAAGGGAAATTAGAGATTGGTATGCTGATATGATTGAAAAGGGGGGGACAGTTTTAAAATCAGTTACCCGAGTTTCCATTTTACGAAGAAGAAAAAATTCTGGGTGTGGTGGCACATACCTTTAATCCCAGCACTGGCAAGCAGTTCTCTACGAGTTCAAGGCCAGCCTGGCCTCCACAGTGAGTTCCAGGCTAGACCCTGTCTCAAACAAAACACAACAAATGATGCTAGAAAAATATTAAGAATGAACTGAATCCAATATAATCATAAAAGGATAAATAATTAAAAAAACAAAAATCAACTAAATCAAAACACAGCAGACAAAGGCGGCAGCTAAGAAGATGCCCCCACCTAGGGGAGCCTGAGGAGATGAAATATGTTGTGGGATTTTTGGATGGGATCCTGACACAGAAAGTCGAGGTTGGAGAAAGCAATGGAAATCTGAAGGTGCAGATGTTCATGCTTATAATAACAATTTAAATTTGTCAGTAATAGAAGAACTGGAATAGGGTATGTGAGAATTCTGTTCGATATTTGCAACATTTGTGTAAATCAATACTGTTTTTCACTCCATTTTATGAAACCGAAGTAAGCCTTATATCCCAAAACATGGGAGGGAAATTAGAGGCTAAGGAGATTGCACCATGGTTGCGTTCTTGCTCTGCAGCACCAGAATTCATCTTCCTCTGACCTCCACTTGGGCATAATGGGTACACACACCTTTCCAAGCACATGTATGACACACACACACATATCATACATGCATGACATACACAAAAATATCACACAAGCCACATACACACAAAGTACTTGTGGGCTGGGGAGAGGGCCCCGTAAGTAAAAGTACCTGCTGAGGGAACATGAAGTCCTGAATTTGAATCCCCAAACCCCACATTAGAAAGTTGGTTTTATCCACCCCAGCACTGTGTCGGGTGGGGACAAGAGAATCACTGTGGTGTGTTGACTGCTAGGCGAGCTGCAGATGTGGAGAGAATAAGATAGAAAATGACATAGGATAGGTCACGTTCACTCCTGCCTTTCAGATGCCACAGTGATTATTCCAGAAGCCACAGTGGATACGGTGGAGACCGGCAGAGGCAGCAGTGTGGTATCGATAAAGGACATGCCTTCGTTCACCCTTGCTTTAGACCTTTGAGCCAGAGAGAGTATAATAGAGAGAATATTCCACAATCAGCATCACCAGGGCCTCACTTTGAAAATCATGGTTCCCATGATTGCAAAGCAGCTGCTGATGAGAAAGGCCGTCCGGGTTCCTTAAAGCTACAGGGCCCATCTCTAGCAAGGGGCAAAGGAAGTTAAAAACAAGTGGGTGAAAACGGTTTCTCCCAGCTGTAGAATAAGATTCTCTCCTCTGGCCGCCTATGAGTTGGGTAACTTGAAGAGAAAAAGAGCCAAAACTTGGAATCCTTGTTGTTGTGAACAGCTGAGTAGAGTCAGGAACAGCTAATGATGAAAGTCTGCCCAAGACAATGGTAACCAAGGAGGTAACTACTGGAAAGAGGGGAGGAAATGGTTAAAATAGACTACCAGGAACAGATGGCCTTCTGTACTGTGTCCCTCCTCCTCTTCTCTCTTTCCTACACTCACCCACCCACCCATCCAATCACGCGCGCGCGCACACCATACACACACAAACACGCATACACTTCATGAGCTCCTGCATTTTGCCAGCGCTGACAGCTAATCCACTGATAGTGAAATCTGTCTTCTTTCCATTGTGGGTTGCTCATTGGTAAGCCACCCACTGGCATGAGTATAAACAGACACATGCATTAATAATGATCTGGGTAAAACAGACAAGACGCTGCTCACAGACTGGTGACCGTGAAGCCGCGATAACAGGAAGGCCTGGAAGCTGCCCAGAGGACAGGCTCCAGAGCCTGGATGCTCGTTCCCAAATCAAAGCTTCTGGCCAGCCAGGATATAGGGCCAGACCACCCTGGGAAGCTAAGCGTCTTGCTTGTACGGAACTATCTCTACCTCTTTAGCATAGGATTAGAGACCTGGCCAACTAGAGACAGGTGAAGGTCAGTCTACACGGAGACTCCAAATGTTAGCCCCAGAGGAAAACAGATTCTGAGAGGATGACAAACTGACTCAGCTGGCTTTAGACTACACCAGTTTTGGCAAGGAGATGCGCAGATCTCAGAAATTCTTCAGTCCCAGGCAAACAAGACAGTTGGACATCAAAGTTTGGGATGCCCCTTGAATACCGATGGAAGATCAAGAGGTAGAGAACAGGATGCACTCTAATACGTATGCAATGTAGGGTCTCGGCCCCAGAACCTGCTTATCTCCCCGAGTCAGAGGGAAATGGGCCTGGAGTTCATTGCTGTGGCAGAGATTGCTAGGAGGATGTTGTCCCTGGTTTGATACCTGATAGGAATTTTCCCTGCCAGTGGACCAGTGGTTCTCCACGGTCTTGTGACTCTGCTCCCCTGTCCCCTCTCCTGGCTCTTGTCTTTCCTTTCTTCAAAAAGAAGATATGACAGAATGGAATACAAGGATGTAAATTATCATCCTGGCTTTGGTTCCCTAAAGTGAAGCCCTGAAGGGAAAAGAAAGCAAGCTTTGCCCCTGCCCCTGGATGAGACAGCAGATCAGAAGGACAGTAACTCTGCAGTTTATTCTGACCTGACCAGCAAGAGTGTCAACAGTGACCCAGAGGCTCCCACACCCCAACTTGGCACAGTAATAGAGTCACCAAAGCTAAATGGGACATGGCAAACACCACTGCGCTACCCCTTGGTTTATGAAGCTGATCCACACTTGGGGACAGAGGTTCTTTTATTTTTATTTTATGTGTATGTTTTGACTACATGTGTGTCTATGTACTCCATGGTGCACTGCCACAAACCGGAGTTACAGAACAGTGCTAGCTGCCATGTACATGCTGAAAATGGAAGCTGGATCCTCTGGGAAAGCAGCCAGTGCTCTTAACCACTGAGCCATCTCTCCAACCCAGGGAGCTGGGGGTCTCTAAGACTCCTCTCCCACACAGCACCAATGCCTGTTCAAGTCTGATATTCTTGCACATGGCTAGGGCAATACACTGCAAGATGATGAAAACAAGCTCACATTTATTGAGTAGCTGGCACACCCTCATCTATAACTATGATTGACGGCTTTGTCCCACAACCTTATAATAATTTTATGAGTTTTTTTATGGCTGCTCTACCAAAATATCACAGCAAAATACCACAATATCACAAATGTCCATTTTCTAAAAACATTAGGAATTTATTAACTCGTGGTCTAGAGGCTCTAAGTCTAAAGTCAAGGTGACCTTATTTGGAGAGAAGGAGACAGAGAGAGCGTGGTTTAAGCAAATATGGTTGCAGGTGTGACTGCCTATGTTAAATATGTAGAGGTTAGAGGGTGTCTGGTGTCCGTCTCTGTAATTCCCTGCCTTATTCCTTTCAGGCAGGTTTTCTCCCTGAACCTGAAGCTCACAGTTTTGGGCTAGACTGGCAGCTATCAAGTCCCAGAGATCTTTCTAACCGTCCCTCACAGCACGGACGTTACAGACACAGGAGAGATCACACCTGGCTTGTTGCATGGGTCCTGGGATTTGAATCCACATCTTCATGGTTGTGTGCAAGTGCTCGCAGCCCCAAGGTAACCTCTGAAGAGTCTGTGATTGCTAGAAACCACAGGCATCCATCAGCTCGCAGAGCCATTGCTCCATCTCTGCTTCCTTCCCAGTGCTTTGTGTCTCTTTGCTGGGGAACCTTCCATCTCTGTGTGCAAGCCTCATGAGACTCCTTTCGCTGGTGGCTGGTTAGTGAGCATGAGCGTAAGCTCTGCTATATTCTCAACTAATTACAACCAACAATACAACTGCTAATATCTCCAAATAACAGTCTTTGTGAAGGCCATGAATTTTAGCTAGATGAACACAACTCAGTCTGGTAAGTTACCTTGGGAGTGTTTAGAGGTGACCCCTCAGACTGGTCTTGGTAAACCTCAATCGCCAGGGAAAGGTGTTAAAATACAGAGGAACCTTGGAGGGTCTAAGGGGTGAGAGCTTAGGGTGGGTGAGAGACAGACATGCCATGCAAACCGTACTTACGTGGAGGGGTTTTATTGAAGGAAAGGAAATGGAAAAGGGGGTCGGGAAGGAGAGGAGGGAGATCAGCCTCTGGGGGCAGGCTTGGCAGAAGAGAAGAAAGAGGCAGAGAGAGAAGACAAAGAGACAAAGAGATATGCGGGGAATTTGGTGGGGGCTTCACTGGATGACTTGGGCACAAACACTGCCTGCCTCTTCAGAGGAGTGGCAGGTGTGAGAGAGACAGAGACAGAGAGAGAGAGAGAGAGAGAGAGAGAGAGAGAGAGAGAGAGACAGAGACAGAGAGACAGAGAGACAGAGAGAGACAGAGAAAGAGACAGAGAGACAGAGACAGACAGAGAGAGAGACAGAGAGAGAATGGGTGGAGCTTGTCTCTTAAAGGGGCCTTTTGCATCTATGTACAGACTACATAGTGACAGCCATAGGACCCTGGCCTGGCAAGGGTACTGCCTGAGTGAATCCTGCCAGGTGACAGGGGGCAGGCCAGCATACCTGAATCCTAACGAAAGGGACCCAGATCTCCAGGTAATTCCAATTTGTAGGCAAGTTTGAGAACCACGGTTCTGAGGACGCCACATGTACTGTCCCCTTTCATCTTCCTTGTAGATCCTGAGTCACCATCAGCATCCCTGTTTCAGAGATCAGAGCTCTGAGACCTGGAGAGGTCAAATTGGCTAATCTGCACGGGGAGTAGTTTATTAGTTAGCGGTGCAGTGTTGTGGACAAACAACTGAGAAAATAAGTCAAAAGGGTGGGTCATTTTGCCTTGTGGTTTTTAAGATTTCAGTCCGTTGGGGCCAGGAGGGCACAGCAAAATGGCTCCCATGGTGGTGTACAAGAAACAGAATCGAATCATAACAAGAAGAAAGAAAGGCAAGAGGTGGGCATCAAGTACACGCCCTCAATGACCTATCTCTTCCAGTGAGATCTTAACTGCCACATTTCTCTGATATTTCAGCATTAACCCCTGTATCTGAGTCTGAGTTTTTATTATTAAGAACAATTAAATTTTCTGCTACAGAATATGACCTCAAATCTTCTATATCTTTTGGGGGGATTTTTAAAATTTATTTTTTAAAAAATTATCTTTTCTTATTTTACATACCAATCCCAGTTCCCACTCCCTCCCTCCACCTTCCCCCACCCCATCCCCCATCTACTCCTCAGAGAGGGTAAGGCACACTTCTCTGAGGCAGGACCAAGGTCCTCTCCACTATATCTAGGCTGAGCAAGGTATCTCTCCAAAGAGAATGGGTTCCAAAAAGCCAGTACAAGCAGTAGGGATGAAGCCTGCTCTCACTGCCAGTGGCCCCGCAGTCTGCCCCAGCCATATAACTGTCTTCCACATTCAGAGGGCCTAATTTGGTCCCATGCTGGTTCCCTCACTGTCAGACTGGAGTTAGTGGGCACCCATTAGCTCAGGTAAGCAATCCTATTCCAGGCTATTCAGTCTATAAAAGACCTCTCCCTTTTTGATGTGTGACAACTAACTCAACTGTCTATCTCTCTCTCTTACTCTGTCCCTGTCTGTCTCTGTCTGTCTCTCTGTCTGTCTCTCTGTCTCTCTCTGTCTCTCTCTCTCTCTCTCTCTCTCACACACACACACACACACACACACCACTGATGTTTTCTAAATGCTGTTGATGAAGGAACCACATTCTGTGAGCCGCAGTCTGGTCTCCCCTCTATCTGGGCAGAGACTACATTGACAGTCAGTCTTGGGTGTTTCTCCTGAGTTTCTGAATATGTTGATGCCATCTTAGATTGCTCAAGGCACCCAGAGATGTCTGTGCGCCTGAAAAGAGCAGACGTTTGCAAAATGAATGCAAAAAAGAATGGTAGGAATAATGATTGGTCATCGACACACAAAAATTAGGCTTTTGTGCCAAATGGTCAGCCCTGAAAACACACATACAATGAGCATTATATGGATGGAACAGGCTATATTTAGGAATATATATACGTGTGTGTGTGTGTTTATGTGATAACAATTAGTGAAAAAGAGGCTATGAATTTGATAGAGAGGTATATATGGGAGGATTTGAAGGGAGGAAGGGAAGGAAGAAAAATGTTTAAAAACCTGGCTCTCTAGAAGCTGAGGCAAGATGATCACAAGTTCTTGCCCATCTGGGGCTACCTAGTGAGACCCTGTCCAAAATAAATGCTATCTTGATCCTTCTACCTCCTTCCTTCAAGTCTTCAAAGACTTCTAGGGATGTGGCTTACTAATACAGTAAGTGCTTAAACCATAAAGGCCTGAAGGTAGATGACACTGATTGTGGAGGCTTGAATAAAACTGTCCCTCATGAAGGCCCATAGGGAGTGGCACTATTAGGAGGTGTGGCCTTGTTGGAGGAGGCGTGTCACTAGGGGATGGGTCACTCTGAGGTTTCACAAGCTCAAGCCTGTCCTGTGAATCCCTGACACTTCCTGCTGCCTGCAGATCCGGATGTAGAACTCCGAGCTACCTCTCTTAGTATCACGCCCACCTGGTGCCACCACGCTTCTCACTATGACAGTAGTGAACTGAACCGTTGACGTTGTAAGCCAGCCTCAATTAAATGTTGTCCTTTATAGGAGTTGCCATGATCACAGTGTCTCTTCACAGCCATAGAAACCCTAAGACACTGATACACAAAACCCTACTGACATTTAAATGGTTTGCCCTTAGAGAAGTAGCCCTCTGCAACTCTGATGCAATACCTGAGCTGAGCAACTCAAAAAAAAAAAAAAAAAGTTCATTTTGGCTCATAGTTCAAGAAGTCTTCAATTGGATCTTATTGTCTTTCAGCTGTGATGAGGTAGACCCGGGAAGTATCACACTATGGTAGAACAGACTATTCACCTCAGAGGAAGAGAGAGAGAGAGAGAGAGAGAGAGAAAGGAAGGAGTGGCCCCTTAATGCTTTTTTCAAGTGCATATCTTTAATGACCCCACTTCCTGTCACTCAGCCCCACCTCTTAAAGGTCCACCCCCTCCAATAATGTCATAGGCTAGCAACCAGGCCTTCGATGTATGGTCTTTGAGACATATTTAAATCCAAATCATGGCATGCCCCCTTCATTGAAGTAAGAAGGCCAGAACACTTGCCCCACAGGGAAAAAAACAAACAAACAAACAAAAAAACAGCATTATGAAGTGGAGTAAAAGTAAGTTTCCACCTTGGAAGGAAAACCTACTGGGAACTGCAGGGAAAGGAAAGGAGGCTCGTGGAGGCATGGCTCCACTTCCGGCTCTGAGTTTGGTGATAGACCACCAGGCCTCACGGAGTACAGCAAGTCATTATTTCTGCTACCTATGGAGACCCCTGGAAAAGGACCACTGACCGCCATCTACCAACCCAAAGCCAGGCTGATCAGTTTGGCGGAGCAGAAGAGATAGACAGATAGACTACGGCTTCTCTCTTCCAAGCCATCTTCTTACCTGGCACTGATGATAACAAAAGGACCGAGCAGACTCCATGACAGTCTGCCCAGTCTTCTCTCAGTGATCAGGCCTCGATTTTGGTTTCCTGAAACAGAACAAACAGTTTCTGAGGAAAAGCCAAGCATAAAGGACAATTAACCTCCAACACCCCCAACAGCGAGGAGGAGGCCTGGTACATGCAGACCAGGCCTGAGCCAGCCCCCACAGTAGCTCTAGGACAGGGCCTGGACAGGCCTGCTCAAAAATGGAAAGCTGTAGCCCTGACTAACCCTTGACTAGCTCTAGTCAACTAAAATGTACTAATATGATTTCTACTTGACAAACCAATCATATCTAAATGACCTAACTTCCTTAGACACTCCCGTCAGTAGGCTTAAAAGAAGCCCCCACCTCCCGCTTGGAGTCATTGCCATCCTGCCTTGGCATAGGATGGTTGGTCTCAGCAAGCTGAAATAATAAACACGATTCTGCTTTTGCACTGGATCTGGTCTCTTAGTGGGCTATGGGGGTCCTGACTCTGGGCACAATGAAAACTTGGGACCTGTCCAGACCACCAGGGACAGTGTTCAATGACCACAGCTACAGAGGGCCAAAAGACAGGCAAAAGAGACCTATGCCACTGGGCCCAGGATAGCAACCCCACTCCTGAGTTAGGAAACAAGAGACCAGCATGAGGCCACAGCTCCTCTAACATGAGGCCCGGGGTCACAGTCCCTATTCCCTGGAACAGGATGTCCCCATACACCAGATGTCACTGAGGAAGAGACATAGTCAGATTCAAGGCATTTTTTTTTCCCTAGAAGTCTGAGCTTTCTCTGAAGGCTCTGTTTAAAGGATCGAATCAGACATTCAACTCAAACCAAATTAGACATTTAGGTTTTTTTTTTCCCTTTCCACTGGGGTGGGGTGGAGTATGGAAAATCATGAATTAAACCGAAGCAGCTACAAACAAACATACGGAAATCACATTTTCTCTTCATACCCAAGCGACAGTGGGAACTGACTTTTTCAAGCCGTTTTCATCGTCTTGCCCTTTCGGGTGAGGCCAACAGCTCTGGATTAATTTCAGAATTTCCAAACCACCCAGATTACAACAAGAGAAGAGGAATTCTTCCCCTGAACTGCAGACAAGTGGGGCTACCTAGCAGTGTGGTACGGATTGATCACGCCAGCTGTATGTAAATTCAGAACTCAAATTGATTTTGTTTCCAGCCACTAAATATCCAGGTGACTTGGTGCATTCATTAGAATTGACGTGGGGGTTAATAATTCCGCCGTCTGACTTCCACCTCTTCAGAATCCAATGCCTAGATGGTCCTGCTGATAGTGACGCGGGGGTGGGGAGCCTGGGACTGAATCAGGAAACAAGACCGATGAATCATCCAGGAGATGAATTTTTCACAGCATCCTCCCCTCACGCCCGAGCAGGCTATGTCACCGGGTTGGCAGGCAGTGGCAGGTGCACCTGAGTAATACAGCCAGGTCTGATGAAAATCCAGGAGGCCCCATCCTATGCACAGGAAGGGGCTTCTCTCTCCTCAGCACCCAGTGATTTCTGTGATTTCCCGGGAGCAGTGAGCTAAGAGCTGCCCATCCCCCAAAATCTCAAACAGAACAAAATCCAACCACTGCCAATAGCTGTCCCCAGATGGGGTTAGTAGCTCTGCAGCGGAGCTGGGAGGTGGCAGTGCTTGACACCAACTGCTGGTGGCCCCACCAACTCCAGAGGCTTCCAAGACCAATGGATCACCTACTTCTAGATTCCCAGGGAAAGCAGATCATCAGAGAAGCCTGGCATAACAGGGATTGGCTTCAGCTGCTACCCAATGCTCCTCTAAGCAGAACATAGGGGGTTAACTGCATGTCTTGTTTCAATTCCTCTCCACTCCAACTGTTCTTTTTTTTTTTTTAACTAATCACCAACTATGAGACTGAAATCCCCTTCTGGAACCACATCTACTTTGCAGATAACCTCCTAGATCTGTATACAAACGTTGAGGGTGGGGGTCACAACCACACAGCTCCATAAGAGCTGGCTTAATTCAAACTCCTTGACTTAGGGCAATTTCAAAATGTCCACTCTAAGGAACAGCTACACATGAGGCTTTTCCCCTTGTAAAAGCACTGTATATGGCTTCCAGAATCCAGCAAGCCTCAGGGGTCCTCCTGTCTTGGCTTGATCAGTACTGGGGTTACAGGGCACACACGTGGCTATACCCAGATGTTTACAGGTGTGCTCAGGATCCGTTCCCAGCTCCTCAGGCCTGCGCAGTAAGCACTCTTACCCACAAAGCCATCTCCTCAGACCAGAAGGATGAAATTCGAAGGGCCTCTCTTCCCGGCTTTGGAATCTGTGCTCCCCCTACACACACACACACACACACACACACACACACACACGCACGCACGCACACCTTGCCATGCTGGCACCTCTCAAACAAAACTTACCCCGTAGGATAATATTTCCAAACTGAAGGTCTCAAAGGGCTGGATCTGGATATCTGTACCATGAAGACATGATCGATGATTAAGGAGATGGGTAATTAATTTTACTTAAATTCTATAACATACACACTTCTATGTGGAAGCATCGGAGGATACCCCACTATTGCATATGATGTGTGTGTGTGTTTATGCAACTGAGGCTGAGCTGATTACCCAGAATGAACGTGATCACTTAAGGGAGGAGTTACAAGAAGACCTGTGGAGGCTCTCCTATATAGCAACCTCTGAACTGTCAGGAGAAGAAAGAAAGAGATTATAACATAGAGGGACTGGCTTAGTATTTCTTGCAGTAGGGGCACATATGGAAAATTGAGTCCAAACTAAAGCCATGCAAAATAGCGCCAAAATTTGGAGCCCATGAAAAGGACCAGACAGCGAGGAAGGAGAGTGAGGTAGGCAATGACCAAGAAAACCCTCTGGGTCTAATCTTTCATACAGAGGACGGCTGTGGGTGGGTGGGAAACTTAATAATGGCCCAGCACAGGAAATTATGATCACTGGGGAATGCTCCACCTTTGAACTGCTTGAATTACAAAACACTTTTACACAAGCAATGAGAACGGCTCTCTTGGTCCAGTCTGTGAGGCTGTGGGACACAGGGGCCGATGAGATTAACATGAATGCTGGAGAAACAGAGACACTGAGTAACAGAATGACCCAGCCCTCTCTGAGACAATGGCAATATGAGGGAAATCGGTTCCCGGTGGACTGGATCAAATTAGAGACCCTTAGTTATCTACTATTAGATTATCAGAGGCTGAGAGACAGCAGAGAACAAAACAGAAGTGACCGAAGAAACTGGGCCTGAAAGAGGCTGGGTCCGATGCCCAGTTTGGCAGGTCACACCATGACCACTGAAGAGTTAAATAGACTGATTCTTCGGGGGCTGGTATGGCACCTCAGTGGCCTCGTTAAGCCCATGGTGGGACATGGTTCTTAGGAGATAGGAGAAGTTTTGGTGCATCTGAATGATTGAGAGTAGCATGCAAATCAGATTCATGAGGTGCTAAAGCAAAAAGAATGGAAAAGCAAACATACAGATGAAGGGGTCTGTCTGGGTCACAAAAGCAAAACTGACATGAAGCTGAGTTTCTAATGAAAGACTGATGGAAGTCAAGTGGTGTGAGACGTGGGAAGAATTCACAGCCTGAGCAACGTTCACCAAAGGTACAAGAGATAGTGCAATCCAGGCACATGAGGCTTAGCTTGATCCAAGGGCTGGCTGTTCCCCTTCACAGTGAACTGTGTACATTTCTCCCCTGTAAGAAGGATACTGGGGTGGGATGCTGTTCAACCAGCCTGGGTCCTCTCAGCTAGGGCTGACAGAAAGGTAGCAGGACAAGCTGCAGCACTGGCCTAGAGTCTCTCATTCCCCTGGGAGCCAACCAGGCTGAGGTACAGCAGGCAGGGCAGGCAGGTGTGCAGCCTGGCTCCTTTGGCCCTGGGCTGGCCATGTAGCTTAAACTCTCTCCAAGCCCATTGGAGGCAGAGGGATGCACGGTATCCTAGCAGCAGTGCCCCTGAAGAAGAAGTGGGAGGGCTCATCGAGATTACAGAGAACTAAGGTAATGCCTCCCACCCACATGGTTGCCCCTAACGCTGATCTTCTGAGAAAATAATTCATACAAATGATGGACTCTAGTTGTAGGAGACTTTGCAAACACGTATGTGTGCATGCATGTCTCCTTAGCTGCTGGCTCCTGGTAGGAACTGGACCTTGCCCGGGATGATAAGTGATCAGCCTCCGGAGAACCCTCCCCCCACCCTGTGACAGGCTGCAGCCCATAGATGATCTAATATTAACCACAGGGTGTTTTGTAGACACGAAACAGCCTCTGAGATATATTCATGCATCTTAGTTCCCCAGGGAGCAAGGATGAAGATTTAGTTCCTACAACAGCCCTGAATCTTCAGCAAACAACACCAGGAAAATTGCAGACCCTTAAATAGAAGGAAAGCAAATTATGATAAGGGTAAACACAGGCCTTAGGAAATGGGGAACACGAGGAAAGGGTGATTTTTAGACTGGGGGCTTCAAGGAGGTAACAGGGGGCTGAGAACTCCAAGCAGGGTCAAATTAGGGTGCTGCTCAGACAAAGGGAGGCACTGAGCAAAGGCTTGGAACTAAGCTTGCATATGGCATGTATGGGCAGTAACAACAACAACATGGGGCTAGAGAGAAGGCTCGGTAGGTAAATGTAAGCAAGACCAGCAATCTGGAGTCAGCCCCCAAGACTGGCAAAATGGAAGGAGAGAGCCAGTCCCTGCAAACCATCCTCTGGCCGTCACACTCACACACTCACACATGCACGCACACACACACAAAATAAACATAATTTTATAAAAGCTAAACTGAAGAGAATTATGTGCCGAGGACTCCAAGTGCAGGAATGGAAGATCTGAAGAATCATCACGAGGAGAAATGCTGAAGAAACAGACAGGTTGGCACCAGAGTGTGGTAGGCTTTTTACACCAGGCTAAGAATCTGGGCTTCACATTCAGGCCAGTGTTGTTCACCATGAAGCCCATGGGCTGTCTGCATTATAATGACCCAGTGTTGGATACAGGAGGAGGAGGCTGGTCCGGAGCCCTGGTTAACTGAAGCACAGCGTTGAGAAGGATGCTGAAGGTTCTATTTCTTTCACCGGCTCCCGGAGTGGTTTCCATGTACACTAAAGCTTTGGAGGCCATCGCTATAGACAGTAGAGCCCTGCTAAGCAGTTGAAGCCTTGGAAGCAGTTGAAGATTACACTAAAACTGATTCAGAAATTCAACAGCCGTGTGGAGGGTGTGTCTCAGAGCCTTTGGGCTACAGACAAGACATAAATGGGGCAGACCAGAAAGAGGAGGTTTGGCCAATATTTGAAGTGTTAGAATCAGAAGAAGGCAGTGGGGTGGAAGGGTAAAAGGCACACAGTGGGAAGAGTTCTGGAAATTTCTCATCCTTTCTAGAGAAACAGAGAGAATAAATACGTATTGTTAGACACTGTGCAGGTTGCTTTTGAGTCGCTGTGACGAAACACCCAACAGAAACAACTTAACGGAAGAAAGTTTGACATGGTTCAGAGGCTCAGATCCATCGGTTTCTGGTCACTTAGTCCTGTGTGCTTGTGAGTATGTGGCAGAAGGGTCTTACAGGTTGGTGGGTAGGAAGGAAGAGAGGGACAAGAAGGGACCAGGTGACAAGACACCCCTTAGGATCTGCAGTCTCCAGGGACCTACTTTCCCTTAGCTAAGTTCCATCTCCTAAAATTTGAAAAACTTCCCAAAACAACACCATCAGATGGGGACAAGCTTTCCAACCATGTGCCTGCAGCGGGATATTCCATATTTAAACCATAGCAAACATTAAACAGGAGCATGCGATCCAGGGACAGGCTTTCAAGGGCAGCTAAGAAATCTTGGATTTCTTGGTGAATTGTGTGTGGACAGGTGAGCCATGCTATCTTTTCAGGGGTAGAAGCTACCAAAGGCTACTGTCCCACTTTCTTTATTCAGCCCTGAGAGAACCCATTCGAAATACTACTGACAAGGTCGGCAAACTAAACAATCAAAGGAAACCAGTGTGTCCCTTACCTTCTGACCTAGGACAAGACAGAGAAGAGCTTGTCCATCCTTAAGTCAGGGTTAGACTGCTTCACCCCAAAATGATATTAGCCCTAGGAATTACTGGGCATTTCTATAGAAAAATAATAAATAGCAATAAACCAGTCTCACTAAGGACCACAGGCTAAAGCCAGCACTGGGCAGCAGGCAGAGCAGCCTTCTCATTTCCTCTTCCGTTCTTCTAGAATTCTCCTCTCCACCTTTTCCAGCCACCCAGCTATGTGCGTGTTATTTCATTAGAATATGAATGAGAAGCCCTTTGGGAGAATTTTATGCTGTCATGGCAACAGTCACCATGACAACGGTTAATTAATTGGATACTGATGAAGTGGAGGAAGAGAAAAAAAAAATAGCCAACCAGAGCGGATACAACTCTAGAGGAAGTCATGGTGTGTAGTAATTATATGAATTTCATTCAGCAAAGGCATGCGGCAGGTCAGAAACGCGAAGAACTCCCCCTCGGCCACCACCTACTCAGAGGCCTGCGGACAAACGTGACTGAGTGGCTCCAGCCTTGCCCGTTCAAACTCACACATATGGCTGCCCCAGCGTGGTCAGATTCTTCCCCAGGATAAAAACCTCATTCTAATCTAGGGAACTGGCTCAGCCTAGATAGGTGGATGACTAGGCCCTCGCCCATAAAAACTGCCATCTCCATGCCCCAATTAGAGCGAACGGTGCTGGTGAGAGAGGAGAACCAGACGTGGGCGGGCAGAGCCATTGACATCGGAAATATCTTCAGATGAAGGCAGCGGAAGTTTGGTTTGTCGCTGACATCCCGAGATGACAGGGCGGCTCCTGCACACACAGATGGCTCACAATTCAAAAAGAACACCAGTTTAGAAGTGTGAAAGGAGCCCGCCCAAGTTGTCTGAAAGCAGAGTGGGGAAGAAGAAGGGGACTTGTGAAGGTCCCTTTCTCTAGTGTTGTCCTGCCACCTTTGAAGGCCTGAGCTTAATGGCTCTTAGTAGCTGGCTATCATCACTAGTTTTAGAGGCCACATAGCTGAACAGAACATTCCCATCACCTTTGCTACGGTTAACGCCCTGATACATGGTCCCAATCGGAGCAACCACTTTAGATGTTTTTCCGAAACTTAGAATCACGTTTGTTCACCTCAAAGTAGTTGAGACACTGGTACTTTACTTGGTCCCAAGTAAGTGTAACATAAGTCAGGGGACCAAATTCACCCTCCGTGTGGTAACCTGCATTTCAGGCAAAGCCATGAAGTCTGATCATGTGGCCAGATCATTCATTACACCTCTATTTACTTGTTTGTTTTGAGACAGGACCTTGCCACCTAGCAACTCACTATGTAGGCTATCCTTGAAACAGCCGAGCTTCTCCTGCCTCTGTCCCCCAAGTGTTAGGACTATAGGCACGCACCACCACACCTGACTCAATAATTTCGTTTTCCCATTTCTGCTTCTGTTTCTCCTTCTGCTCTACCTCAGGTGACCACTCCCATTTCTTTGTCATATAAACACCCTACACGCTCTTCTCACAGGGCTGGATTTGAGATTTGAGCGTCTTACTGTCACCTCATGAACAAATTTCCCTTCATAAAACTCATCATTTAAGTGATTGGTATGTTGGACAGTAGGCAAAGTTGGTGCTGCCTTCACCCCGACTCTACCCCCTTAAGTATCCAATGACAGTCACACTCCCTTGAGGAACTTGCGAGTTTTTCTCAAAATGTGTTTCTCTTGCCTGCTAGTGGAGGTTAAAGCAGAGAAAGTATTTGGGAAATGATTAGCACAGTTAACCAAGACCCCCCCTGTCTAGCAGCTACCTAAAAAAAAAAAATGGCCAAAGGTTCCTCTAAAGGCTCTGATTTTCACACCTGCAGGCAAGCTCCCGACTCTGTTGACCTTCCTTTCTATCAGGACCACTATTTACAACTTTTGTAAATGTAAGGGTTTGGAAGGGTGGTAGTCACACAAACTCAGACCCTGTGGATGTAGCTACTGGGGGGGGCAGGGCGGGGCACGACATGATTTCACCTCCCAGAGCATCTTCACTTTTTGCCTTGGCAACAATCTGAAAACCCCATGCCCTACTTATGACCATGTAAGCTCCCCCAAAGCATTGCCAGTCATTTCTTTTATAAACATCATTATTTAGAAAGACTGTATCACATAGGGGCCCCGAGGCAACCGCCCTCCAAACAGTCACTTTCCTCCCACTTCTGACAATCTGACAATCTGATACCTAAATGACCTGGTTAACGAACACTTTTATATTTGCAGAGATGTTTTCAAGAAGAATGTCATTTTTCCAGATCCCTCATCTGCCTTCATCCCCCTCTTGGAGAGACATGTCAAGGCACTGTGTTACATCAAATCCCCTTCGAAGAAATTCCCTTGCCGATCCACAGTGACCCATCACCCTTTGCTTCAAAGTTAATATTTTCATTATGAACCTGTAACAATGCACGTATCTGGTCATGTAAGGGGGAGGAGGCTTTGTCTTCTACCCGGTCAGCCATTCCAAGAATCAATTTCCTTCTTTTTTTCTCTTTCCCAGATAGTCAATTACTGGTTTTCCTGATAGACCTAAAGGCGGAATGGAGGAAGCGAGGGTGAGAACGCATTTCTAAATCAATGATCTGTTTCCAATAATAAGCCATCTGGTCCCTTTCCTGCCTTCCTGGTGAATACCCAAAGTACCTACAAGGAGAAACATGCATACAAGAAAAAACTCTCTTTGTGTTAATATGCATAATATATGTAGTTTGCTGCTTAAATGATTGACTGGAAAGTCAATCTGTCTGTGATAAAGGAAACTATAAGCTCCCTCCTTGACCTCTGAAATACTTGAAATTGCCGTGAAGATTACCTCATTCTTGTTTGAGAAATCGTTAAGGGTTCACCGTACAATTTGCAGAATAGCAGGTTTTTCTAAGTGGTAATAAAACCTTGGTTGATCCAGGAAGAGGGATGAACTGGGAAGCAAGTGGAGGTAGCTACAGACATCAGCTTATAAACCATCCCCCACCCCCACCCCCAAAAAAAATCAGAACCAAGAGGTCACTCATTCCGGGTCCTCAGAGCAGAAGATGTCAAACCAATGCCACTTTGAGAGGCGGCCCTGCAGAACCTCCAGTTTCATTAGCACCCATGGGATCCATTCACGCAGAATTGCTTCGGCATGTCAGAATACGGCAAAGTGTCCCTATTAATTTGTAGTGACGAATGGTGTGGTTTAAACATTCCTACCATTATGTCCTCATGTCAATTCATGGCAGGTCAGAGGGGAACCCATGCCTTTTACTTCCTCCCAGTCCGATACAGATATCCACAAAGCTGTCTACAGAAGGAAGAAAGGGGGCTGCTGGTTTGATTTTCCGTTTTAACTACTCTACAGTATGTTGTTGTACATGGTTAAAAGAATCAGGGTCCCACTCTCCGTGAAATAGATCACACAGATACAGAGAAATAGGTTCAGATGCACATCCAAAAAGATTAACTGTCATAAATATTAATTCTGATTTCTTCCTGAATGGGGATGTAGATCATCTATTGATTTACTCAAACGTTTGATAAATTAAAAATCGCTTCTCATCTTGGAACTTATGTCATAAGCTAAATAAAATTTTTCTTATATCGCTAACCTACATTTTTTTCTGTCGTATCCCTCTTACCAAGGCCCTCCTTGAACTTGAGTTCTCTGTTTGCTGTCCCATCTCTCCAACACAGAAGATCCAAGAGTCTCAAAATATCTGTCCACCCTTCCTTTTTCTTTCCCTAGTTTCCACTCATTTAACTCGCTGCAATGGCTCCTGTGTTCACTTTATGTTGACATGCATATTCACCTAACACTGGAGCTTCCGAGTAAGATCTCAGAAGGTTCCACTGGAATAGATGATGCCCAAGAGTTTCCTAAAATGTTCTCCACGTTAAACACATACTCCGTGAACAGCACATGAGGGCACTAGCTGTAGCACTACATCCTTACCAGTCCTTCGTATTTTCTGTGCATCTCATTCTGGTCATTCTGGTCACGGGTTCTAGTATTACAGTGCAGTGTTAGTTGGCCCTTCTCAACTGGTCAACTCAGTCAACTAACTGGAGTTGACCAGTTCATAGTTATTGCCTCCTTAAATGTCTTCCCTTTGAAATTTCTCTTAAAGAGATTTGCTCGTTTTTCTGTTGTGTTTCTATCTTTTGCACATTGATTTGAGTTCTTTATGTATTCTAAATTTGAGTCCTTTGTGGAATATAAATGACTGATATGTAGATAGATATAAGTAGTTATTTGATAGAGGGTTAGATTGATATATAGATAGATAGATGATACATAGATAGACAGATAGACAGACAGACAGACAGACTCCCATCCTTTTCATCTCTTTTCACTCTCCAATGTCTTTGATGAACATTTTTTAATCTTAATGCAGTACATTCATTTTTTAAAAATTCATTCCTTGTTCTTTCAAAATACCACTCAAAAAGAAACCCTTTGTCTACTCCAAGGTCATGAAATGGTCAACTGTAGTCACAAAACTTCCTTGCAAATTAGGTTGAATTCAATCAGAAATCAATCTGTGAATGCGGTCTAAGGTGGGATATTATTCAATTTTGAACACCTCTCACCTAGTTCAGTGCCTGACATTCAGTTCATTCTTAATATTGTCAGATTTACTCAATAAAATAGTACAGGGGAGTCAAGGCCAGAAGAAGCAATGTTTGGGTGAGGGCTGTGCATCTTCACAAACCTTCCCTGAATATGTCCCCTCCAGTCACTGACCAGCTGCTCCATAGATGGCTTCTAAGTTACTCAGTCAATTCTCACCTTCAAGCAAATACCAAAACCTCAGATTATTTTGGCAAAAGGAGATACATTTTTGGAAAGAAAAAAAAACCTACAGTTTTTTTTGTTTTTTTTTGTTTTTTTGTTTTTTTTTTTTTACATTTCAATAGGCATTTCTGGAGATTCAAGAAACTTCCAAAGATAATAAAACTCTTAAATCACAAAAACCCAGCCTGAAACCTCTTCACAAAAAAAGCCATTTTTATCAGAACAAAGATGATAAAGTGTTTTCAATGGAAAGCTAACCTGCTTCCCCCTTCCCAGAGTTCCCTGTTAAGATCTGTCAGTTAACAATACATAATTAGCTCCCAAACGAAAAAGAAATTGCCCAGTCAGTGTGAGTTAGGCCTGATTACATGCTAATCCACAACATTCCTATATGCTGTATGCCCATCCTTGTATGTCCAAGACCACATATTACCTATGTCTAGGACCGGAAGACTGAAAGGGGATGTGAGAACATTTTAGTCTTGCTCTAAAGACAGTGTAAGACCTTTTCTCGGTCTAATGGGAAAAGAGCAGTGTGAGATCAGTGACAGGGGAAATCATGTTCTCAGTGTCCAGAGAGGTCGTGGGGGAAATGCCAGGTCGCTGGTCTAAGACAACGGTTTGAAGACTAGAAGCAAGGAAAATGGATGACACCGAAAGAAGCATCACTGTAGGTTCTCTGGCCTCTGGATAGGTAACCCGGGTCCAGATGACAGGGATCAGGAAGTGAAACAGCTTCTTCTCTCCTCATTGTCTCTCTGAGAAGAGGTTGAGGTGCACAGTGCTGATGTGTTAGGCACACAGAACCAAAACAAAGCAGCCATCATGGACATAGGGATCTCTGGGAGCCAAGAAATACATCACCTGGCTCAGAGTATCACTACACCTTAATAAGAAGGAAAAGGGGGGCACAGTGATTTAAATTAGAATGCCCCGTAATAGCTATTCATGGTTGTCAACTTAACTACATCTGGAATTCACTAAAACTCAAGCAGCTGGGTATACCTGTGAGGGATTCTTTTTTCCTTAATTAACTCATTTGAAATGGAAACACCCACTTCTAATCTGGATCTTTTGAGGCTGGAAGATCCAACTTTAATACAGATCTTTTCAGGTGAGGAGATCCATCTTCGATCTGGGCCACACCTTCCGCTGGCAGCCTGTAGAAAGATGAAGGAAGTCCCTTCTCCGCTGGCATTAACACAGACTTCTTGAGGATTCTGGTGGACACTGAAGACCAGATGGGTTATCCAGCCTCATGGACTAAACAACTACGGGATTCCTGGACCTTCCATTGGTAGACAGCCACTGTTGGACTAGTTGAACCAGAGCCCATAAGACATTCTAATCAATCATACATATATATACATAAATCAATCATATATAATAAATATATTTATTTATTACAATATATGATTTATTATAAATATATATTTCTAAAATTTCTCTCCTCTAGAGGACCCTGATTAATACAGTTCCCCCATAGTCCCAAGAATTTGAATACTTGGTCCCTTTGGGGTTGGTGGTGCTGTCAGTGAGGTGCACAGGGTGATACATCAATTTGCCTCTAGCTTCCTAATAACTGGCTGTGGATTCAAGTTGAAACTCGGTCTCCTATTAGCTGCTGAAACCTTGTCATATTCTCTCTTCCTTTAAGCCTTTCTTTTGTCGTCTGTGCACAGGGACATCCGGATGAAATGCCTGAGCTCTCTCCAGCTCTGAAATTCCACAGTACATTCTCCGAGGACATTTAGCTCCCAAAGGATCCCAAGTTCAGCAGCCACGTCATCTATCAATCCTTTGTCTGAAATTTTATTTCTCTAATCAGATTCAGACAAATTCTCAGCTTCTGTCTGTCTCTGGCTTGCAATCCAATAAGACTATATGGATTTGGTTTGTATTCTACTTGCTGTTAATATTCATTCTAAATGCCACTGCCCAGCCATTTTCCTGCCTGCAGTATAATCAGCTATTAAAGAGCGAGGATGGCATGGTTTCCAGACTCGTGTCCCCTGCTCCCATTACCAAAGTAGATTGTTTCTAAGCTGATTAAAACATCTCAGAATCTCAAACGTCGTTTTTAAAATGCAGCAGATTTTTCAAGACTCCCCCAAGACCATGCCATGCCAAAAGAGTTGCCAACTCGGCAGATCAACAACAATAACAAAAAGACAAATGAATAACCCTGATCATGGTTTTAAAAGGAGACGTGGAAGTCCAGTTCTTAGCATAATTCTGTCACCCTCACTAAGGGTAAGGCTCTAAGACTGGTGTCTCAAATTTCCCCCAGGGTATCATGCTGTCTGGGCTGGGACTAACAAGACTTATTAACAGACAGAAATCAGGGACTGGGGAAATGGCTCAGTCAGTGAAATGCTTTCTAGCCAAACAAGATGACCTGAGTTTGCATACCCATCACGCATAGAAAGAGCCAGACATGATGTTAACTGCCTGTGACCCCAGCACTGAAGAGGCAGAGACAGGAGGGTCCCATGACTTCACTGACCACCCAGCCTAGCCTAAACTGACAAGCACCAGTGTCACTGTCCCTGTCTCAAATATAAAACAAAAAGCAATAGAGAGGCACTTGATGGAAGGTTCCCTGGTGTTTCTTTAGAAGTTGTCTGGTCAATATAGAGTTAAGGAGCTACCTTGTTCCCTAGCAAAACACGGGGGTTGGGAAATTACCGTCACAGCTAAGCAAATTGATCATCCAGGATGTGTAGCTGCGTGCTTTTGTCGTCTGTGGATCAAGGGGAGAGAGGAGAGGGAAGAAGGGATGGGTAGCATGTTTGGCTCAGCTGTCTATAATTTTAAGCTTGTAATGGGATGATAATTTGAGGTTCAGTATGTTCATTTTGAAAAGCTTCCCTCATTCAGAGAAAAAAAATATATGAATAAAACCAAGTCTTTTTTTTTTTTTTTTTTTTTGCTCCAAATCTGTGTGGAAACACCGATATCTTTCCACCAAAGAAACAGGTGGTTAAGAAGACCAGAACTGTGGAAGAGTCGGTAACCGTGCTAAAGAGAGCCTTCCATCTCTTGGGATCTACAATTATAATTATTTCACCAGGTGTATTCAACCTGCAGCTACTTGGATTGCCTGCATCCCAGGCTGGCTATGAAAGCAGAACACTGCACTGGCACATAGCAACACCATGGTACAATGTAAAAAGGCTGGACCACCTCCATCTAGTCTTTAACAGTCCCCCAAGAAATTTCATGGAGCCAAAAAAAGACACAAGTGAACAAGAAGTGTGTGTGTGTGTGTGTGTGTGTGTGTGTGTGTGTGTATGTGTGTGTATGCATTTGAGTGTATGTACATGTGTGTGTTCCACATCCATGTGTCAAGTGATTGGAGCTGGGATTTCTCAGCAAGAGTTTATGTGAAATGGTAAAGTATTTTCTGCTCATATTAAATACTAACAACTTCTAGCGACACTAATTTGGCTGATTTCTTTAATATACTCATGCCTCATTTCCCTCCTCTCTTTTCCATCACACATCCCTTCATTTCTCTTTTCTCTTTTGCATCTGAAATGAATTCTAAGGCAATCGAGTTGATCTTCACATACATCTGTAAGCTCCTCGAGGTAGATCATGTTTATATATTGCATATTTACAAAGTCTAGATGCCAAGGCATGAGTTCTTTATAGGAGGAAGAAGCAAATGCATATTATCAGGCTACAGAAAGAGAAAAGGGAAATGACAAAACCAGGGAAATATGCTCACTGAAGAAACTAATGTTCTTGTCCTCAGCACATCAAACATTGTCAGAACCTCCACTAGGTGTGGTGAAGGGCAATATGCCACTAATATCTTCTAAAAATCCAGGATGAATAAGATGCAGCGGCACTTTGACCAGGATTGTATACCCCAGGAACTTTATCTCCTCAGAATGAATCACTATTTACTTATTGTCACAAAGAGAAAAAGGTGAAACAATACACAGATGAGATTTTTTAACAGTATCTGTGAAAACATATGTGTGTTTAACAGTATTTATTTTTTCATAAAGCCTTAATAAAAAGAATATTAACATTTAATGACATTTAATAAACCTAGTTGTCAGATACATGGAAATTTGTTGTATTCTTTTTCTGCTTTAATTGTGTATAGCAGAAAGCTAAACGCTTTGTGATGACAATGATGATGCTTATGATATATGACAGTGATAATTATTATGATGACGATGGTCATGACTATGATGATATAGAAGGCCATAATGATGACAAAAATTCAAAGCAAGCAATGTTCATAACACACGGAGTATCATGGGAATACACAGGAGGGGCTTGTGATCTTGTATGGAAAGAGCAGGGCTCATAGCCTCCCTTCAGGACACACGGTACTGAAACACTCTCCCAGATGTCAAAATGAAGGCTTTCTTACAAAATTCCAGGTGGGAAATGAACAAGACAGATAGCTTGAGCAACAAAGTAGTTCTTCCAGCTGTTCTAGGAGGTGCCTGTGAACTGTGTCACTTACAAATAGAAATGTATTTTCCTCTGTTCTAGAAGCTGGAAGTCCAAGCTCCACACCCAGCAGATCTGGTGTCTGGAGAGGTCGTTTCTCATGATTTTTTCCTGGTGGGAGGGAACTGGGATGGATGTTGTGTTCTAGCCTTGCAGAATGATGAGAGAGTGGGGAAGGTGGGATCCAACACGTGAATTTGGAGAGAATGCAAACATCCGGCCATGCAAACCACACACGTCCATCTCATCATCTCATCAGCGGATCAGAACACTAAGGCTGTGTCTGTGAGCATAGTTTGTCCCCCTACCTCTCCAGTGGCCTCCAGTCCAGCTATGAAGTTCCTGGCTTCTTACTGGATTCTGATTCCTTCCTGGGAGTTAGACTCTCCTGAAGCCACACTATCCTGGTTTACAGCTGCCTCCTGGTGTGGAGCCCTACTCATCCCATTCTCGACTCTTCCTTCAGCCAGCTGTGCCTTTTCCTCATTATCTCCCCTTAAGTCAAAAACCCCAACTTAGCAATCAAAGGATGCAGTTTTACAATTCAGAACCAAGGGCGGTGTCGTCACCTACCACCTACTAACTATCCTGAGTTAGACACCTGCTGATCAGAGGCCACAACTTAAGCTTCTAATCCATCTGGGCTTCATCTCCTTTGTTCTCATTCTCGCCTTCTTGCTGTCAAGTTCTAAACTGGCCCACAAGTTAAGCCATGAAAGAAAGGGCGTCGTCAGGGCACGGTACAGCATTCACTGAGGAGCCACTGTGAGTTAGCACACCCCTGGAGAGAGGTTCTCCATTTTCTCTGGGGAGACTCAGAAACTCATCATAGCATTTGGTATAAAAACCAACAGCGTGGTCTCAGTGCAAAAGATCAGAGGAAGGCAAACAGAGGCCACCAAGTTGGAATACATTGCCTGTTCCAATCCCAGCTGCGGGGGAAGGAGACAAGACACACACACACTGGTGAGAATGCAGGCCTTCAGTTAATGGTTACTTCCAGTTTGTTGATAAGCTCTGATCCAGATAGTAACTAGGGCAAAGGACATCCTAAACAAACCATCCAGAAAGACATGAGGGCTCAGGTTGGGAGAAAAGAGCCAGCACCAAGTAAACTGAGTGCTTAAACCTTACCTGCAAATGCTTTCCACCAATTGGCAAACATAGATGCTGCACCTATCAAAGACACAGAAACGACTTAAGGACTGAATAATAAGGGTGACGGGACTGAGGGAGACATCAGTGCAAACACTGGATCACCGGGTATATATTCATTATTAAAATGAGTTCATCCTTATTTTGGTATGTTGTGCTGTTGGTTGATTTTTATCTGAGGTAGTAAGAACCATTTTGAACTGGAGCTAAACTCGGAGGCCAACGTTTTCTTAGAAATTGGATTCTACTCTAATAAGTTCAAGTTCCAGATAAAAACAAAAACAACAACAAAGATAAAATAAGTGCGTGCAAGCACGGGGCTGGCTGGAGCATTGTTCTGCGTAAGACAACTGGAAAGTCTGCTAAGACTTTTCTAACTTCATAATTCAGTTTTTACACAAAGAGAAATTATGAAGTTAAAAATAAAATAAGGGACTAGAAAATGAGTTCTGTGTCAAGAGCTCAAAATGAAATTAATTTGCAAACTGCATTATCTCGAGAGACACAGTCAACAATGGGAAAAATATAACTGGTAAAATATATGAAAAATGGTTAGTTTTGATATAAAAAATCGAACAGAAAACTCTACTACAAAATGACATTGTATTCGCCATGATTAATACTCTCTGACAAGTGATCTGGCAGAAGGGACACTCTTGCACATTGTTATTGGTCGTTCATAGCCATACAAACCTTTGTAGGAAACAATAGAGCAATCAGTGTCAAGGCTTAAGATATACTCATTCTTGTGACTCATTCTGGGGAGTGCTGAAGGAAGTTACTTAAAAGAGAAAACAAAGATATAGATAGATAGATAGATAGATAGATAGATAGATAGATAGATAGATGAAATTTGGAACAATTTTAAAAAAATAAATACTGGACATGTTTAATGACAAAGGATGACTGACTTCCCCACAGTACACCCACTCTGCAATAATCTAGCAGCTATAAAATGATATTCACGAAGAGAGATGAAGTGCAGATATGTTCTTCATGGAACTCTGAGTGAAAACCTCTGCTGTACAGAATTCTCTCCACGCACTGATTCCGACCACACTCAGCTATGCTGGAAGGTGGGTGGAAACCACGAGAGAATCTTCACTTTTTTGACAGTTTCATCCACGCGAATAGTGAATTCTGGTCATTTTCACACCATTTAGCCCATCTTACCCTCATCCTCTCCTAATGAAATTCTTTTCCCCAACAAGCTCCCTCCTACTTCCTATGTGGTTGGTGGGAGTGCATGTGTGTCTGTGCGTGTGCAGAGTTGTTTATTGGGACATGGGCACTACTAAAAAAATATGACATCCTCTCCCCTGCATCTAGTAACTGCCAATAGTCCCACAGGGAGGGGTGAGGCATCACGAGCACCACCGAAAATTTTCAATTTAAGAATACGTGTGCTAAACTGGGCGGTGGTGGCACTCACCTTTAATCCCAACACTTGGGAGGCAGAGGCAGGTGGATCTCTGTGAGTTCGAGGCCAGCCTGGTTTACAGAGTGAGTTCTAGGACAGGCTCCAAAGCTACAGAGAAACCCTGTCTCAAAGGGAAAAAAAAAAGAATACTTGTACTAGATGGATGGTGGTGGTACCTGTCTTTAATCCCGGCACTCAGGAGGCTAAGGCAGGCGAACATCTAAATTGGAGGCCAGCCTGGTCTACAAAGTGAGCTCCAGAACAACCAGGGATACACAGAGAAATCCTGCCTTTAAAAAAAAATTAGTTGTGCTTAGGTCTGGAGCAGGCTGCTTGGAATAAAGACCAGATTTGGCACAGCGCCTCTCAGTTTGTAAACAGCAGCCTTGAACGCCCCCATGGGAAGAATCAAACTGCAGATGACTTTGAGTGCTTCCTCAGGAACACTGTCCCTGGCTTCCATGTGGCAAAAATGTTCCAGTTCACCCTCAGCCCCATCATTCATGTCTGGGGAAGCAAGCACAGCTACCAGAGTGATGACAGATGTCCAGGCGAGGAGCCATCCCTAGCTGTTGTTTTCCATTTGCATGGCCATGTCCCTGGACCTAGCAGATGAAAACCAGACCTACCCCTTCCCTGTGTGGTGTGGGTCTTGTCCATACTGCTGTTGCTGTGACAGCCAAGTGTCAATTATCTCCCAAGCGTGAAAGCAAATATTGTGATAGCCCAAGAAACCTACCAGTGTCGGAAGGCTCTGGCGGCTGCCTGGCCAGCAGCCCATGTGTCTTTATTACCATAACAGTTCTCAGGAAAGGGGCCCTACCCCATGGGAAGCTCAGGGCTGATCCCATCCATAACTTCCAGTCTTCGTTTTCTCGTCTCTCTTCTTGGCATTCGGACTCTGCTCCTTTTAAGTCTAGTGGTGAGAGTTTGGCTTTTCTGTGCCTCAAACAAGTCTAGTCCAACCATGCACATAGTCTCAGAACCCTTTAACATGTAATGGTTACATGAAGACCCTGAAATTTTGGTCCTGAGTATCAATACTGAGTCTTGAGAGAAACAACCAATAGTGCATAGACAGACAGACAGACAGATGGACGGACAGATGGGCAGACAGACAGATGATAGATAGATAGATAGATAGATAGATAGATAGATGATATAGACAAGTATTTTAAGGAATTGGTTCACACATTTTTAGAGACTAGAAAGTTCCAAATCTGCAGGGTAGGCCAACAAGTTGGATGCCCACCTAGAGAAGAGCTGACGCAACAGGGTCTGAAGACAGGCTGAAGGCAGAATTCCCTTTCCCTCCAGGACTCTGGGCCTGTAATTTCTTAAATCCTTCCATTTATTGAATGGGACTTACTTACACTGTAAAAGATAATTGATCTGCTTTCCTCAAAATCCACCAGCTTAAAAGTTAACCTCATTTACAAATTCCTTCATGGCAGCCTCTCCACTAGAGTTTGAACAAATGTCTAGGCGCCGTATGTCACATTACGCTCGTGTCACGGTGAACAATACCTGAGAGGAATAGCAGAAGGAAGGTTTATTTTGCCTCACAGTTTCCAGAGATTTCTGGCCACAGCAGTGTAGAAGGCATAACAGAACAACTGTACCTGCAGAAGGAGGGGCTGTAGCGAAGGCCCACTCTGCCACAACATGCCAGGAAGCAGAAAGTGGTACTGAACTATGGATTCAGTACAACTTTCAAAGGCCCACAGTTTCTACCAACTAGGTACCACCGCAGCCTCCCAAGACACAAGTGTTCACAACATGAGCCTGTGGGGAAAGTACATATTCAAACCATAGCAATGGCCTGGTCAACTGCAAAAATTAAGTTAAGGAGTAGATGTTACATGCATGTGTATTTGGCCATATGATGGGGTTATTCAAAAAGTTAAAGTTGCTTACTTATGAAGATAATGTGATCTCTGTTCCAAGAATGTTCAAATTAATATCAGATGTCCTCCTATTAGTGATATTGTAGAGAATGTAACTTTAACTGAATAGGAAGTTAGAACTATGTGTCATCTACCTGTAATAAGTGATATATTACCAATCTATCTCATCAACATATATATGTATTCCCATCCGTTATGTAATATCTGTCTATCAATAAGTCATCATCAACCATCAATCTCTCCTCTGTGACTATCATCCTGTGTATCTCTCTACCACCTATTAAATGTTCTGATCCTAATGTCTTATCATTATTGTATGTATAATTTAAAATTTCTGTGAATTACTTTTAACTCCAATAAATGCAAAATATTCTTAAAGTGGCCCGTCTCTTCTCATTTGATGAATAAAGAAACTGAGGTTTGAGAAGTTCAAGTGCTTGCTCGTGGGCTGTAAACTGGGTTTGCCCGCTCAAGTCCTTTCTATTACAATGCAGAAGACATGCTCACAGAATGTTTCAGGCCATCACTAGCAATACCCGTGTGTCAGTCAGCTTCCCACTGTTATACAAATACCTGAGATACATCAGTTTGAAAGTAGGAAGGCTTCTCTTTCGTTTCCCAGATCGAGAAACTTCAGTTAAATTACCACTTGGTCCCACATCAGCCTTTGGGTCAGTAGTGACGCAGCACATCATGGTGAGAGGGCATTGAAGCTGCTTGGGGAAAGGGGAAGAGCCAAGAGTCCCACAATCCCTTCAAGAACATACCCCGAGTGGCTTAACTTGCTTCCACTAGGCCCTACTCATAAAGTCCCATGTGCTCCAATAGCACACAGAGCACAAGCCTTTCACATGTGGGTCTTTGTGGGACATTCTAGATCCAGTCTAGAGCAACTGTCACTTCTTGAATGGTTCCAACCTGGCCTCTACCCTGTCCACCATTTACCTTCAAGGAAGATCAGCTCCTATGTTAGCAAAGCATCCCATGGTCTCCTAGAAACGACACAGGTTTGCTACAGAAGAGAGAGACATTCTACTGGGTTAGTGCTGAAGCTCCTCTGGACCAGAATGGAGTTGGGTCCAATCTGGGAGCACAGGAAAAGGGTCTCTAGGGAAAGGAGACATGAGGCAGAACCTAAAATCAGAACCTAAAATGAAATTCCAACCTCCTAGAATATGGGTTAGGCATTCCTGATCTGACAAATCCAAAATCTAAAATACTCCAACATCCAAAGCCCTGAGCATCAGCGTGGTACAAGTGGGAAATTCCACACATATTCACAAGAGAGGTTGCAGTCACAACCCAGGGAGACTGAAAACATTGCCTAATGGATTAAAATTCCTTCAGGCTGTGGAATACAAAGGGTACGAAGCACACGTAAATTTTGTTTAGGTGTAGGACCTAGTCTCTTACTGCGTTATCTTATTGTATGTACATCAATATTACAGAACTATTTCCAGCCCCAAGCATTTTAAACAGGGATCACTCGACTTTTACGTGAATTTTGGGGAAGGCTTCTCCATCTCCCAGTAAGACATCTGCAAGACAAACCTGTTCTCACTACCGCTGGCCACCTCACACCAATGCCTAGGAGAGCTTGCAATACCAAGCATCTCTCCCTTCATTTCATCTGGAGAGAAAAGAAAAGAAAAAAGAGGCAATAAAGAGGGACAAGAGTCCTTCTTCCGAGAACTTTCTCACTTCCTCTCAGGTGTCCAACAGAGTAATAATCTGGCAATCTAGGAACACCTGCTACTTCCCAAGAAGGATGTCTGCAGCAATAATGTCTCCCAAGGTCGGGATTAAACGTCAGTCTGTGGACATCTCAATGCCCTCCAACGTTTTACCATAAAAAGGCACAAACAACATCATACCCCCAAAGCCACAATGCCCTTTCCTACATTCCCTCCTTCTGACACAATCACACTTCAAAGATCCCCTAGGGCAATGCATTGGCTCCTCCTCGGAATGATCATAGATGTTTCTTTAATAATGCATTTATTCTCAGCTCTTTGTTGCTGTTGTTAGAGCTGTTTATTTCCCCCTTTGTGCTCCGTGGTGTCTTTAGCCCACTGCGAGCCTTTCTGATACATTTCCCTTTGTGGTTTTAAAAAAGAAACAATTGGGTAGCGGCTGACTTCTTTTGGTTACGTGGAAAATCAGCATCTCAGTGGCTGCTTCAGACATGCCTAATAAGAAAGCCATTAGAAAGGCAGAAGAGAACCCTATCATTATTTTCTGGTTTCCTCCTTAATTATAGACAATCGCTCTTGAAGGAAGGGGGACAGCTTCTCTGACAAAAGTTGTGGAGCGTTTAGCAGAACAATTTAGAACCAGATTGAATGGATCAATGCTGTGTCAACTCGCAGATGCGCAACAAAAAGTGCTTAGATGGAATGAGAGGCTAATTCAGCTGTTTTTCCTTCACGCAGGAAATGGAAATATGGGTGCTTTTTCTTAATGGTCGCCCATTCTTTTATTGTTGGAGAACTTCATACATGCATATGTTTTGGTCAGATCTACCCCCATCCCTTTCCCTCTAATTCTTCCCCAGCCCTCCCTTCCACCATTTTCTTCCTCCCAAATTCTCGCGTTCTCTTTTGTAAACCCCCTGAATCTACCTAGTGCTGCTATGTGTATGGGCATAGGAACATCTACTGGAACAGGGGTAGCCATATTATAGGCTATAGCCATTGCTCTTGGTCATGCTCCTAAAAATGATGGTAAAACCCTATAGCTAAAGACATCACATTCCTGGGTCACAGGATGTGGAAAAATCAAGCTGGTATCCTCCTAGAAGTTTCATCCCTATGGCTAGCTTCCACAGTGCTGGAAGGTGCTATGTACATTACCAGGGAAACAACCTAGATGCCCTCAACCAAAGAATGGATAAGGAAAATGTGGTACATTTACACAATGGAGTACTAGATGGCAGAAAAAAATAAGGACATCTTGAAATTTGCAGGCAAATGAATGGATCGAGAAAACATTTTGAGTGAAGTAAACCAGAGCCAGAAAGACAAACATTACAGGTATTCACTCATAAGTGGCTTTCAGACAGAAAAAAAAAAAAACACACAGCATACTATTCACAACCCCAGAGAACCTAGACAACAATGAGGACCCTAAGAGAGACATACATAGATCTAATCTACATATGAAGGAGAAAAAAACAAGATCTCCTGAGTAAATTGGGAGCATAGGAATTATGGGAGAGGGTACAAGGGGAGGTGGGAGGAAGGGAGGGGAGTGGAGAAAAATATATATCAATAAAAACAATAAAAAAATTTAGATATTAAAAAAGAATCTTAGCCAAATGTGGGGGTGGGGCATCATCAAATGTAATCTTTGTCAGTTTGGTGGGAGTCACCGTGAGTCACTGATTTTTTTCTTTCACTATCAGTGCGCATGATTCTTGTTTATGAACTAGATATTTCTTTATGTGGGCTCCCATTTCCTGCCCCCTCTTACAACACCTCCCTCTTCCTGTGTTCTCTTACACCACCTCCCACTGCCTGTCCTCTCTCTTACACCACCTCCCACTTCCTGTCCTCACTCTTACATCACCTCCCTCTACCTGTCCTCTCTTACACCACCTCCCTCTTCCTGTCCTCTCTTACATCACCTCCCTCTTCCTGCCCTGTCTCTACATGTCACCTCCCTCTTCCTGTGTTCATTTACATCACCTCCCACTTCCTATCCTCTCTCTTACATCACTTCCCTCTTCCTGCCCTCTCTTACATCACCTCCCTCTTCCTGCCCTCTCTGTGTGTGATCTCCTTCTTTGTGTGGCTTCCTTCTTTCTGCATTATGCCCATATTTGCTCTGAATTTTTAGTCTTTTTCTTTTCTGTTTTCAAGCGCTTTTGGTTAATGTGAAAAAAATGGATTCTTTTGTTACAAATGTTGCCATATTTTCTTCCCAGACCGTCATTTCACTTATGGCATTTTCCAAGCAGAATCCTTTTTCTGTAGGCAAATCTGCTTGCCCCTCCCTTTACGGATCTAAGTCTCACACTGTGCTTATAAGAGCTGTACCTGTTCTAAGATTGGACTGAATTCCTGAAAGTTTTATTCTCATGCTTTTATGGATCCACATTTTTACGCTGAAACATTTGGTTCTTCGGGGATTTATTTGGCACAAGGAAGCTTTCCCGGATGAGGTGGTTACTCTAACTTGGGAAGCACACTGAGTTCAACCATAACGTTGATGCGGTATGGAAAGCGTGTATTCGGTGTGTCAAGGTTCTGCTGCACACCACCATGTTCGCCATCCCCCTCAGCCTCTAGCAGCTCATGGTGAAGTGATGATGACCATCATAGTGTATGCAGCTGAGTCAGACCTCAGTTTACCCAGCAGGTGTGTGGATGTCATTCAACTGAATGCCTCTTTATTATTCTCCTAACTCACGAACTCTTAACTTTTTAAATACTAACCATAGAGATGACATATGTTCTATCCTTGTTCTCTCTCTTTTCTCCCAGCCTGAGTTAACGCCAATGTCTCTTGTTCCACTACTTTCTAGCAAGGCATCTGGTTACCCCCTCATCCAATGTACAAGCACATAGCACAGTCCTGATGCAATCTGAAAAAAGACTACCAGAATATGTTCTCTCCTGTGTCTGTCGTGAATTTGGTTGTTTGTCCCTACGTTAGGTGTTGCCTTCCCCATGACACCATTTTAACAGTCCCTCTGACTCCTGTGCAAGATGAGCTGCCGTCAGAGGATCGTCTGGGAAGACTTATCAGCTGAAAAAACTGTGAGAGCAGAAAGAAAATGGTAGCAGTGGATTTGGGCAATGAGAAGAGCTTTGGAGACCGAGAGAACCACACGGAAATAGTATCTGACCCTCTAGACACTAGGAAGTCTGGCAATCAGCTCCGCATCATTCGCCTGTGATGTGTAACATTATTAGAGCATTAGCCTCGTGACCTTTGCACGAAGCCAGCTCTTGCATCTGAGCCTGCAATGCCGGCACCCACAAGGGTATCACCATTCCAGCCTTGGTAGCTTCTGCAGGAGAGACCACTTCTAATGACAAAGGCCAGAAGAAAATCAGAAAGCAACCTTCAGTTGTTTGGTGAGTAAAAGATGTGTCCAAATCTTTCTAGCTATCTTTCTATCTATCATCTATCTATAGCTCTCATTTATTCTCTCGAATTCTTTCTCACCCTCTCTCTCTCTCCTTCTCTATTCTATCCTGAAATAGTACCTGAAAGAAAAAAAATGTCAACCAATAAATAAATAAATAAACTGGCGAGTTCTTGACAAAAGCCAAATTTAGTAATTCTGTTGCTAACACTATTGCTTTCTTGAAGCATAATCAATGAGCTTGTCAAAGAAAGGGAGAGAGGGAGGGAAGGAAGAAAAAGGAAATTTCTCTTAGATGGACTTTTTGGACTATGTAAGCACAGAGAAAGGAAGGGGTGGAGAGACAATCAAATTAGAAGCAACGAAAATATCATAAATCAACACATTAAAAAGAGACTGTTAACATGAAAACGTATTTTAGAAATTTAACAGCTAGACTATAAAGGTATAATTACTATTTACAACATTGATAGTTTTCTTCCCTGAACTCAATATCATAAAAAAAAATCAAGCTATGCATCTTGAGAAATCTGGCATAGGATTACTCATGCCTGTTAGCTCACCAGTAGGTAAAGATAAGGGCACCAGAGCCATCTAGCTTAACCCTGTCGGGGGATGAAAGATGAGGAAGTCAGAGGCTCAGAAAGGAAGCTCGAGTGGAAAGGTCAAGGCCATAGTGAGTCAGCCACCAGCCACTACCAACCTTAGATCTTGTGACTGTGCGGTGCTTTGAAGACTCCTGCCAGCTACCACAACCAGCTTGACAAAGTCGCTTCGTGTGTTACACAAAACCCCTCGGGACTGGCTGCCTCCTTGTGTATCTGCCAACCAGCTCTCCCCAGCTCTGCTCTGTCTTGAAAACCAGACTGACACAAACTCACTGACTTCTTGCTTACTCTTCTAGTTGAGTTTTATCAAAAGGGAGCCATAGCAACTCTGGGAGGGATAGTGGATGGGAGGGCAGGGCACCTCTCCAGACTTCTGCCTCAGGCCAGCGTCCTCCCGAGAATGCAACATCACAGAGCTGTTTTTCTTTCCTTCTCTTCCCTCCTTCAGACCTTAAGTGTGGATTCGTCTCTTTGTGAGGCAGGGTTCTCTAGAACACAACAAGTAGAACGGAAAGGGAGAGTGAGAAAGGAGAGGGAAGGGAGGAAGACAGGGAGAGAGAGAGAAGGAAAGAGGGTCGGGGAAAGGGAGGAGGAGAGAGGGTGAGATAGGAGGTGAAGAACGGGGAAAAGAAGAAGAGAATGGAGGGAGAGAAGGGGAGAAAGGAGCAGGAAAAGGGATGGGAAGAGAGAGGGGGAAAGAGGCAGAGGGAAGAGGGGGAGAATCTAAAAGGGTATGGGATAAAGTAGGGAGAGAGAAGGGGGAGGGGAGGAAGAGGAAGACTGATAAATCAGTTTCCTTACTGTTTGTTAAATCAGTATTAATAGCTACCTCACACCTAAAAGGCTGTGAGCCCTCTAGCTGCTGGGACCTTGAGCCTAGATGCCTCCACAGTCCCAACCTGGTGTCAGACACTTGGAGGGTCCCTCGAGATGCGTTGGTCCTTGGCCAATTATGGAAACCTGGGATTGTTGCTTTTGCAGTCAGTGAAGGAATCACCATCCTCCTTGTCGTCAGCAGCAGCAGCAGCAGAGGAAACAACTCCATGACCAGAGGGAAGGCTGCATCCCCTTTTTCTGGGCTGCCACTAGAAAGTGCTACCCATATTTTGTGCAGGTCTCCCCATATCATTTAAGGCAATCAGAACAGTGCTCCAGATGAGGCTCCTTACTGAGGTGGTTTTAATGTATGACACATGGACATTAGAACTAACTGTCATGGTCTCCCAGACCTTCTGTAACAAGTCCTGGTTAGAACAACAGAGCTGTTACACACTCTTACAACCTTTTGCACACACATGGTACACAGACATACATACAGGCAAACCTAACATGCACTAAATTAAAGATAAATAAACCCTTAAGAATATATAAACACTTCTTATTCCATCTAAGAATGCCATATAAGTGTGTAATGTATTTTAACCATATGCACACCCTACTTTCCTCCCAACTCCTCCCAGACCCACTCCCGGTCCCTTTCAAATTCATTCCTCGTTTATAATTGTTATTCGTAAGTAGATAGCAGGTAGAGGTCAGGCGCCCATTTAAATGGCTGGCCAAAGACTGAGCCAAGAGTTCATGTCAGTGTTGTTATTAGTTTTTCATCTTTCTTCTTTTAAATTTTCAGTCTTTGAGGACCCACCTCCCAGCTCCCAAATAAATCACACACAGAGGCTAGCCCCTACATCCTCCTCTCCTTGTTCTCTTGTTGTTCCTCCTCTCCCTCGTTTCTCCCTCTATTTATACTCTCTGTCTGTCAGCCATACTAATCCTTGCCCCTACCTCACTATTGTTTGTTCAGCTCTTTATTAGACCATCAAGTGTTTTAGACAGGCAAAGAATTACAGCTTCACAGATTTAAACAAATGCAGAATAAACAAAAGCAACACATCTTTAAACCATTAAGCAAATGTTCCACAGCATAAACAAAGGTGTAACACCTAACATTTTCCCTTTTCTTCTTTCTAAACAAAAATGAAAAGTTTTAACTTTAACATAGTAAGACTGTATATAATAAGAAAAATTATCAAGTAAAGATTACATTCACAATGTACTGAATTTCAATTCATTTGTGTTTGGTAAATTTTTTTTTAAATGCCATAATCTGTCCTATCTTAGTAAATCCAAAATTTTATGCCTAACTCACTTGCTATCACACCTAAGAAAAACTGCAACTTTATCTCATCTTCAACTCCATCAAAGACACCAGAAGGATATAATATTGTTTAAATTTAAAAAAAAAAAAGTGAATGGTAAATGACTTCCAAAAACTCTAGAAATGACAGAGACATCTGACTGCCTGGACAGTCATGCAAAGTTCCTTTGCAACACTGGAGCATCCATGTTCAGGCCTATAGTGTCTGGTAGACTTTTCACTGGAGAAGGAAATCTGAAAGACTGTTCCACCTATATTGGCAGTTTTTAGTCGCTTTTCTTTGTGTCCTGAAGACTGTCTGGCAGTTTCTTCTGGGAAGCAGGAACCCTGAAGGACCATCCCACCTTGTCTTGACAAGGTTCAGCACTCGCTTTCCTGTGGGTCCGGCATGTCTAGTTTGTACAATATGCTGTCAGGCAGTCCAGGCAAGAACAACTTCTTGCCCAAATGGCAAGCCTTGCCACACCGATAGCAAACTCCATAAGGAGTTTCTTCAGTGCCCATCATATCTGAAGTAAATTGGTGCTGCCAGGAACAGATGTGTCTCATTGTCATGAAAAACCTTAAGTTAACAAAATATTTTAAATGCCATATTCTATAGATCTTTGAAGTGTTTGAAGACCATTTATCTATCTGAAGTATATCTCTGTATTATCTAGAAAACATACCTAACATATCTACAAATTTGATTGTTATAAATGACTTACTACTAACCTATGTTTCCTGATTATCCTATGTAGTTCGTCGTAATAACTTTCAAAAACTAGAATTTTACCTTACGTTTTTAAATGAACTACATAGGTACAATACTTTAAATGAGAGTAGAAAGATATATACAGTGTGTTGCAACAAAAAATGCCTTAAATTTGTATCAGTATACAAGAGTAAAAACATATAAATATAGTGTAACAAAATTGACTTTGAATTTGTATCAATATACCAAAATTCATGCTAATGCAAAATATGTGAGACTAATAGTTGTCTTTTTATCCTATATTCCCCTAAATTATAATGAACAACTGTAACTCATTAAATAACCAAAAGCCTCCCACAACCCAGTTCTTGATGTAGACTTTTTTTCTATAGACTGTCTTCCTGCTGAATGTGGGTGAAGTCCCTTTAAGCATTCCTAAGAAAATTTTGAGATAATGACCAAATCCTGGGAAGACCAGCTATAACCTTTGTTGATAAATACCACCTGTCAAGTTTCAGGAGGCTTCCCTTGGTCAAACCTGACCCATATCAAACTGGAATGAATCCACAGCCTCTTGTTTCCTGTGGAAACAAAAGCAAAACTGCTTCCACAAGACATTTTTTATTTTCATTTGACAAATACATTTTTTTTTTTACTTTTTTAGGTTTAAGAGAGCCTTAAAGTATCCTGGTTAGCTCCATTTGCAGACAGTCTTGGGCCTAAGGTGGAGTACTGCAGACTTAGTAGAATATGTAATTAACTGGCCATAACTAAACTCAACTCAGATGCACCCAGCAAATTTTAACAAATAAGATCAGTAAGTTTGTTTGATGCTATTTGAATCACTTCACTAAGCAAAGGAGATTGATACGGATTCAAATATGTCCACAATGTGGCTGGCTTTATCAGTTTTGATCATCAGTCTTGAAAGGCTGACATTACCCCAATCCTCTTGCTTCTGTAATTTTTGTCGATTTCTCTGGGTACCCTGAAGGCTTTATCTTTACTATGGGTATAATAGTTGTTCCCTGCTGCACCTAAGAATTGCTGGTCCTGAGTTAATTTTGCCAAGCTCCTCCTTTTGATAAGTTGATTTCTATCTTTTTCTACTTCTTCCCACACTTCTGAATATTATTAGCTCTGCCCCACGGTTTCCCTTCTCTCCTCTGGGGGCTCCACTCACTTGGATATTATTGCTCTTTACCCATCTTCCTCTTTTATGCTGTGCCATCTCACTTTTTATTGCTTATTCTTCCTTCCCTTGCTTTCTTGCTTCCCTGCTCTTCTCAAACATTCATGCATTGTTCTTCCTTGTGCTTCTTACGATTTGTTCTTTAATCCTGCTGTCATTTCTTTCTTCTACTTTGTTTCTTCCTGTTTTGTTCAGCTTGGGAGGGTGCATTTCTGCTTTTCATTTGTTTTTTTTTATTTATTTTAAAATCCTAAATGCTTGATTCAGTATGTTTAATTCCAATGGGAACGTAAGCCTAAAATCTTTTTCTGCTTCATGGCTGGTTTTCAATGGTGGAATTTTCTTCAGTTGATTTGCATGTAAATTCATTTCCTGGTTTTGAGAATTATAAAACTTTCCTTTTGTTCATTTGTGCCATATTGCGGTATTTTGATTACTAGTTTAATTCCAGCCCTATCTTTAAAGCCCTAATACTTAAGTGAGAGGATTGTTTGCTATTTGTTTGACAGATAGTAAAACTGTGAGGTTAACGAGGTTCTTGTTTGTTTTGTTTCACTGTGCTTTCTCCTCCGTTCTCTGTTACTATATCTTTTTCTTATTCTGCTTTTCCATGCAGGGTCTATAGAATAACTCCTCCTCCGATTTTGCCCTTTCTCGCCTACGCTTTCTTCCCCAGAGACCATCCTTTAAACTCAGGTTTCCCACCACTGGAGCGGCTGCTCTGGCAGAGCCGTCACCGTGCCTCTGGCTAGAGATCTATTACAATCTTCCATGAAAGAGAAAAAGAATAAACAGAAGAAGAAACAGCGGGTTCAGAGTCCAGATTCTTGCTTCATGGGTGTGAAACATCAGGTTGGTACAAGATTACTATCGCTTTCAGCCATGCTCAGGCAGTGGGTCCTGGTGAAGGTTGTTCAGCTTTGTTGTACCAGCCAGAAGAGGAAAAGCCAGGCCCACAGAAGGCTGCTCATTTAGAAGAAACTAACACTAATAATCTATACAACTTTCTGAGTTTGTGTCTTTCACAGAAAGCCTTATCAAGTTCAGTTACTCTACAAAGATAATAATTATGTTTGATCTTCTTCTTCTCCTCCTCCTCCTTCTTCTTCTTCTTCCTCTTCTTCCTCTCCCTCCTTCTCCTCCTCCTCCTCCTCCTATTATTATTATTATTATTATTATTATTATTATTATTCTCTTTTTTTGGTTTTTGAGACAGGGTTTCTCTATGTTGCAGCTCTGGCTGTTCTGAAACTCTCTCTGTAGACCAGGCTGGCCTCCAACTCAAAAAGCATAGGCCAAAAAAAAAAAAAAATCTTTCTCGTCTTCATAAGTTAATTATCTTTGTTGTAGTGTTGGAAAGCTAACTAAGGCAATAGGCATTCTGCTCAAATTTAAACAAGTAATTCCCATAACTAGCCTCAAAATCAGAGAAAAGAATAGGTGGGCACAGAGACTCCTCTGGTGTTTTCTTCTGAAAAGCAACCCCACCCCCAAGAGCAACCATAGCAACAATTCATTTGGGCCATTTTTTTACATTACAAAGATGAAATCATCTTATCACATGACTCATCCACAGAACATACTTGTAGGACCCAACCATGACAAGCTCAATAGAGGCCTGGGTCTCAATGGTTTACCCTAAGGTAACACCTGGCTCCGAGAAAGACCACAAACTGAGACCATGCAGCACCACCCAGGAACTGACCATCCAAAGGAAATTCCTAATGTTTCAAACCATTGTAGATAGGATCACATACACACACACACACACACACACACACACACACATCACGTTTAACCTATTTTAACCCATTTGTGTAGGATACCCCTAGACAAATGCCAGCCAATCAAGGGTCCCAAACCTTAGAAATCCCTCACCCCAATCTTTGCTATTATATTAGTAAAATGGCACTGTTCCCCAGTGGCTGCAGAAGGCAATGGATCCCCAAGGCAGCCAGGTTCCATGAGGGGCAGTGAGTCCCAGGCAGGGAGCTGCAAGGTGGGTGAGAGACTAAGACGAATAGGCACACACCATGCAGAGTGGGGTTGGATATTTATTTAGTGGGTTATGGAAGAGAAGGGGAGAAGGGGAGAAAGGGAAAGAGCAGAGAGAGGCAGAGAAAAAGAAAGAGAACCAAAAAGAGAGAGAGAGAGAGGAGGTGGGAGAAGTGGGGAGAAGGGAGAGAGATGGAAAGGAAGGGACTCAGACGGAAGCCGAAGGAAGATCCACCTGGCTCAGTGGTGAATGGGGAAGGAGTGAGTGGGGCTTGTCTCTTAAAGGGACAGGACAGACCATTAGAAAAATCCCACTCCAACTGAACTCAGGACTCTCTGATCATGCCAATTCATTGGAGAAGTTCAAACTTGAATAAGAATAAAGGCTCTCTGCTTTTACATACAGGATTCAAGCTCCTTGTTGGTTTTTTGGGGAACTCCACAGAACTGGAATTTGTTCTCTCTCCTGCTGAATTCCACTTTCTGTGTGGATATGCCACATCTGATGTTCTTGAAGTCCTTTCAAGTTTGGGTTTAATTAGAATAGTGTTGATATGAGCCATCTTGTACATATCTTGATAACTGTATGGGGCTAACATTGCTTGTTCATAGACAAGGGTTGTGCCAGATTGTTTTATGCCAACTTGTCTCAAGCTAGAGGGATCTGAAAGAAAGGAATCTCATTTGAAAAAAATGCCTCCATAAGATCCAGCTGTTGGGCATTTTCTAAATTAGTGGTTGATTCAGGGAGGACCCAGCCCATTGCAGATGGTGCCAATCCTGGGCAGGCAGTCCTAGGTTCTATAAGAAAGCAGGTTGAGCAATCCATGGAGAGCAAGCCAGTAAGTAGCACTCCTCCGTGGCCTCTGCATCCTGCCTCCAGGGTCATGCCCTGTTTGAGTTCCTGTCCTGACTTTCCTCAGTGACCTAGGGATGTAAGAGCATAAGCCAAATAACCCTTTCCTGCCCAGCTTGCTTTTGGTCATGGTGTCTTGTTGCAGCAATAATAATACAGAATAAGACAGGGGTATATAAAAATTCTTGTTACTGCACATTGGTGTCAAAATTTGGTATTGCCTTTTCTACTTAATCTGTTTTAGTAACACGTGGTATTATTTCACCACAATAAAGCATTCATTTATTTTTTAGTAGTCATTTGATTGTCATTTTACAAGTGTATGTGGGCCATTTTTCGATGCTCATACTTCATTTTTGAGCAAAAAGACCTTTTCCCTGATAACTAATGATGTTGCCTTGTTCACAGACCAAATCAGTCACAGTGCTGAAGAACTAACTTAGAACTTAGAACAATGGTGCTAGAGCCTCCAGGCTTTTACTGCCGCAGAATAGGGAGCTCAGGATCAGATGTGCTTGGTAATTATGGCCAAGAAAAGCTATGAACGTTACCCAACCAAAACCATGGTGAGACTCTGTGTATGTGTATGTGTGTGTGGTGTGGTCTGTATGTGTGTGTATATGTGTGGTGTGTATGTGTTGTGTGTATTTGTGTGTAGTATGTGTGTGGTGTGTATGTGTGTGTGGTATGTATGTATGTGTGTGGTGTGTATGCATGTGTGTGTGGTGTGTGTATGTGTGTGGTGTGTATGTGTGTGGTGTGGTGTGTGTATGTGGGGGGTGTGTATATGTGTGTGTGGTGTGTGATATATGTGTGTGGTATGTATGTGTGTGTGGTATGTATATATGTGTGTGTGTGGTGTGTATGTGTGTGGTTTCTTTTGTAACTCATTGCATAGTTCTCTAGTATGCGTTTTGTATCATGCTATATCATGCTGTAATGTCAAAGGTGGTGGTAGTGGGTTGGGCTAAACAACGATGTGGTCATTTATTAATTACAAGGACTGCAGAAATTGTGGGTGGGATGGATGGTAGAAAGTGAAACTGTGTGGATAAACCAGTTAGAAGATAAACGGGACAGGAAGAGAGGCAACGAAACCAGAAAACAAAGACAAATTAGAGAAATTTAGGGAGAAAATTTACAAGAACCAATCCTTTTTTTTTAAAGCAGCAGAAGAAAGTGACATTAAGGACAGAGCTAACGGGCCAGGAAAACACACAGTGATTGTTGACAGAGCTAGCAAGCCTGGAAAACACGCAGTTTTTGAAATATTTAGTGTAAAACCCAAAGATTTTTGACATGTCAGAAATATCCAGAAAAAGTTCCTCACAATGGAAAAATGCGAATTTTAGCTCAAGAAATAAAAGGCTAAAGATAGAGCTGGGTGAGTCAGTGGAAAAGGCACCTAGATGTGAGTATAAGTTAGAGAAAGGAGGTCAGAGGGCGAGGAAGGGAGATGCCACCCCTGGACCATGAGACTCCGGAGAGGACAAAGTAACTCAGCCAGGAAGTCGGGGCAGTGGGTCCAGATGCTCAGGATGAGAACCAGAGAGTTCGACCCTGTGCTTGTCAGCTTTTGCCAGCTTCATACAAACTGGAGTCACCTGGGCAAGGGACCCTCGCGTGAGAAATTGCCTCCGCGGACTGCCTGTTGGCATGTCTGTGTCGGGCTTCTTGATTAATGGTTGATGCGGGAGGACCCAGCGCACTGCTGAGCATGCTGCCCTTGGACAGGTGGACCTGGGTTATCTAAGGAAGGTAGCTGAGCAAGCCAGGGAGCCCACTCCTCTGTGGGCTCGGCGTCAGTCCCTGGTTCTCACTTCCCTGAGTGATGGGTCGTGATCCAGATCTATAAACCCTTCCCTTGCCAAGATGGTTTTGGTCAGTATTTTATCACGAGACTGGGCGGGGGGGGGGGGGGCGGGGGGGGAGTCAAACAAGGCAGAGTAATATTATGACAGGCATCTCAACGAAATATGGCTTAAAGGGGAAGGTGATCGGCACAGATGCGTCAGAGAATCAGAACTGCGTGAGGAGGAGGGGAGAGGAAACAAGGCTTCTGAGATGGCTCATCTTGTTTGTCAATAGGACTGCATCTGGAATCAACTAAAAGCTAAGTGTCTGGGCACGCTGGTGGGGAAATTTTCTTGATCCAGTTATTTAAAACAGAAAGACCCACCCGAACTCTAGGCAACACCTTCCAGCGGCAGCCCACCTAAGAGGACATGGAGGAGGGACGCTCCGCTTCACGTCTGCCTGTCCTCTCTCGCACTGCGTTCCGTTCCCTCCGACCTGCGGCTGGGGCATACTTTTGCCAATATGTGAACCATGAACTGTCAACCGGTGGCCCTGCAGGAATCCTCCGGGCTTTCAGAAACAGACGGAGACTGACAACTACCAGATTCTCTGCATCTCCGGTGTAAGACAAGCATTGTTGAACTACCCGGACCACATCCTGTATCCAGTCTAATAAACAGGATGTGTGCATGCGTGCATGTATGTGTGTGGATGTGCGATTGTGTGCATGTGTGCGTGCATGTGTATATGTGTGTGTTTCCTTCCAGGAGTTCTGTTCCTTTAGAGAACCCATTCATCTAGTACAGCTTCAGATGCTGCAAACACATTTGTGTGTGTGTGCGCGTGCGTGCATGTGTGTGTGTGCGTGTGTGCGTGCGTGCGTGTGTGTGTGTGTGTGTGTGTGTGTGTTTCCTTCCAGGAGTTCTGTTCCTTTAGCGAACCCATCCATCCAGTACAGCTTCAGATGCTGCAAAACACATTGTGATTGGTGACCGTGGAGAGAGTCATTCTGGTGGAGGAGAAGAGGCAAACGTCCTTTTGAGATATTCAGGAATGATAATCCGACAGCCCCACTAGAGCTTATTAATAGAACACTCTAGCACTGTCTTCCATTGTGAAAAGCGGGGAAGAACTAGGTCAGGAGTCATAGAAGGCATGCGGTTGGATGAAAGCCTTTCCATGGTGGAAAGCTCTGCTCGTTTTAGACAAACAAAAAGACGCTCACTGTCTTAATTAGGGCTACTATTGCTATGATGAAACACCATGGCCAAAAGCAACTTGGAGAGGAAAGGGTTTGTTTCATTCTCAATTCCATATAACACACTGTCGCCAAAAGCAGTGAGGGCAGGAACTCAGGGAGGGCAGGATCCTGGAGGCAGGCGCTGATGCAGAGGCCGTGGAGAATACTGCTTACTGACTTGTTCGCCATGGTTTCCTCGGCTTTCTTTCTTGTAGAACCCAGGACTCCCAGCCTAGGGATGGCCCCACCCACCATGGGCTGGACCTTCCCCTATTGATCACTAATTCAGAAAATGTCCCACAGACTCGCCTATTGGCACATTTTCTCGGCTGAGGTTCCCTCCTCTCAGATGACTCTAGCTTGTGTCAGTTGGCGAAAAACTAGCCAGCACCCACAAAAGAGAGATGCACTGATAAGCCAGAAAAAAGGAAGAGATGACTGCCCGCCTGACACTCCACAGAACAAGATGGAACCGCCAATGAGGAGAATGGTAAGGAAGACACTCTGCTTCTTGAGGGGTAAAACGTCCTAGAAACATCTTAAATCTAAATTTCCAGAGGTAGTGTAATAGCTTTTTTTTTTTCAAGAGAATAAGAGAATGTTCAAGAAAGGCAGCCTTCAAACAGAAGCTGCTCCAGAAGGCAAGGAGAACGGGAGGCTTTGTTTTGAATACTCTGTGGGGTTTTGGTTAATTTTTTTTTCTTTCTGGTCTATGGCGAGATTAGAACTCAAGCCACTGTTTAAAGATAGAAGCCTTTAAAATCCACCTTTGTAAAGTAGAGGGTTGGTTAGGGAAAACAAGCCAATTGCTATCACCAGGCAGTCCCAGCATTCAGGAGACAGAGGCAAGTGGTTATCTGAGTTTGAGACCAGCCTGGTCTACAGAACAAGTTCTGGGATAGCCAGAGCTACACAGAGTACCCTGTTTCAGGAGGACAAAGAAAAAGAAGAAAAAAGCCAACCAGCCTCGTGAACTATCTGAAAAATAATTATTGTAATTGTCTCAAGCCTAGCCGTCAGTGGAAAAAAATATCCTCCACTAAGAATAAATATACAGATGATAAAAAAATAAATAAATGAATAAATAAATAGATTATACAGATATTGGTGCTATCAGTGTAGGTATATAGATATAGCTGTATCACCTGGTCTCAATCACACAAGAATTTTTTAAGTTTATATTAGCTATGTCAACTAAAAACCCTATATAAATTTTATCCAAAAATCACATAAAATTCATTCCAGGCTGTTAATAGACTATTAATGTAAAGCAACTCTGAAAGGTGATCTTGCAGGCCACACAGAAGTCTCTCACAGATAAAGCGCCAATAAAGATGAACTCCAAGTTCAATGACCAAATACAGAAGCAATGCCTTACCCGATACAAACACTAGGACTCCATCTCCATGGTGAGACATGATGCAGAGTCCTCGGAAAATCCAGATGATTAAACAATCTGAACGAGACCGTAAAACAGTTATGTCCAAAGCCATTAAGGATGTAAAGGAAGGTATGAGGAACAAAATCTTAAGAGCTGTATGCACCCCATTCAAAAATTAAACTCAGGAAAGAAAAGAGAGAGAAAGACACGTGGAGAACTTTCTCAAGAAAAGTGCATGAGTAGCTATGGAGATTATAAAATGAATGTGCAGCTATGGAGATTATAAAATTCTGCAAGCTCATTGACCAGTGGAGTAAGTATGGGAAAGAAGTCTTGCACACACAGGAAGGTAGAAGGAAGTTCTCCATGCCAAGCTCAGAGACAGAGAGGGGACTGACTGGAAGGCAGGGATCTGAGACAGGATACAATGAAAAGGGTGGATGTGGTTCTAACAGGGTGCAGCCACAGGGGTGAAGAGCTGAGGGCCTTTGACAAGTCGGACCTTAAGTCGCTCGCGGCGGCACGATTGCTGTCGGGTACTCTGTTCTCATCATTGCCATCCTCCCTTTCCTCTCCTCCCTTTCCTCTCCTCCCTTTCCTCTCCTCCCTTTCCTGGTTCCTTAACACCTCCAACCAGCAGCACCATGCACCTTCAGACAATACTCCCATGCCTCCAGCAAAGGTTTCACACTTGCCTGTAAAGCTCTCCAGCTAAAGCACAAAATTCCAAAAGAGGAAGTCGATCTTAGACGTCTTTCACATTCCTTCCACCGTCTGATATCACTTCATCTACATCAGACTTTAAAATCAGGCGGAAGAGAATTAAAGGTGACATCCTCTGTTTTAAGTTTGTTTCCGACTGTAGTATTTGATTTTTATAAGGGAATAATTTTTTTAAGGACGGGGGATTGAACTCAAGGGCCTACACATGCTAGGCAAATGCCCTGCCACTGAGTTACATCTGACCCTCATCACTTTTGACTGATACATCCAATTCAAGAGCACGCATGCTGTCAGTCAACCCTGGCCAAACCTCAGGTTGATCCTCGGCTGAACACTCCTTTAAGTATTCATTTCCTTGTCTGAGCCCGGCAAGTGTGCACGCTGAGCATATTTTGTAAATCAAACTATAAATAACCATAATAAATGTCATATGTAAATTGATCTATTTTCAGGGCTTCTGAGTACAACAGAGAATCTGAATAATTTTTTGAATGGCTGACAGATATTTCTTCTCATCTCGCGTTTGGAAATCGCCCAAACAACTGAGCAAAATTTCCTGAAACTTCATGTGTAATTCTCCATAAGGTTAAAAATAGACATTGAGAAAATTCGCTGCTCAAAAACGTGGTCAGTAAAGAAGACCAACAGTAATGAAAATCAGGGGCTTGGTCTGGCGGTGTGATGCCTCTGTTCCCCAGGGCTACGGCTCAATGTCCTGATTCTGAACTGTCCTCCACAGGCTCCTGTTCTAACCATTATTCTCCAGCAGGTGGCAGTACCATAGGAGGCTGGGGAAAGTTTTAGAACCTGGAGAAAGGAGGTGTCTAGAGGCAAGCTTTGAAAGCTGGATCTTACTCCTGGACTCCATCTTGCTCTCTTGCTTCTTAATCTGACACGATGTGAGGAGTCTACTCACCTCATACGCTGCCACCATGGAGGGACCCACTCAGCCCTGCCTTCCTCGCCAGATGGCCTGAAATCTCTCTGAGACTGAGAGTCCAAGTAAACCTTACTGTTTTCTGTCAGGTGTTGGGTCACACTGCACAAAAGTAACTAATGCAGTAACATAAGAGTAAAACCAACAGGAAGTGTGCAAGGCTGGCCGTGCAGAATGGTGCATTGTGGCTCGTGTGTGTCACCATCAAATTCATTGTTCGGACTGAAGCTGGGGTATCCCGAGAAACAATCTATACTTCCTTCCTAACCTCTGAAATGACCCGATGAAAGCAAGCCGGGTCTTAAGAATGGTTTCTGAGCCATTAAAATAACTGGATTCTGGATGTTGAGGGATGGCTCAGAGAGGGAAGGGCTTGTTGGATAAGCATGAGGTCCCAAGTTCAGATACCTATAACCCACAGTAGAGCCAGGACTAGGGGTACCCATCTGTAATCCTAGCACTGGGGAAGTGGAGACAGGAAGGTTCCTGGGACTTGCTGACCAGCTAGTCTTATTGATTCTGTGAGCTCTAGGTTTATGAAAAACCCTGTCTCAAAAAAAAAAAAAAAAAAAAAAAAAAAAAAAGAAGGTGAAGGGCTAGTAAGATGATTCAGCCAGTAAAGGCACTTGCTGCCAAGCCTGATGACCTAAGTTTGACCCTGGACCCCATGTGGTGGAAGGAGAGAACCAAGTCCCACAAACTGTCCTCTGACCTTCACATGTACACACACCTGGGACATGTATACACACACTAGATAGATAGATACATAGATAGATAGATAGATAGATAGATAGATAGATACATACATACATACATACTAGATAAATAGATACATACATACATAGATACATAGATATATACATAGATACATAGATAGACATAAAAATAATAGAGAGCAATAGAGGAAAATATGGACATCAACCTCTGACCTCTATACTGTAACAGGCCCCAAGACTTGAACATAGCTGATGCCATGTTAGAAGCACCATTCTGACCTAAGACACCAACATCTGCCAAAACTAAAACAAAAACATAATCCATCACAATCCATAGTTTCTAGGAAAGTCCCTCAATGTACTAACCTTGCTCTTTTGACTTCCGTACCTCTGCTTACTGTTACTCTTGCTAATTGAGGTATGTCAACCAATATGTGGTTTCTATGCGTAAAAAGCCAAGAACAATAAGGCTTGTGGCTGCGTGACTTGGACAGTTTCCTCATGCAGCCCCCCTAAAGACTTTCTCTTTGGCTTTAAGCACATCCGTGTGTGTTCTCTTGTAGAGTTGCCTCACAACACACTCTCACAGGCCTGAGCCCAGAGACACAAACACATAAAAACTCATACAATGCATATAACAAAAATAATTAGTTCAATAAAAAATAATTAGGTTCCTTTACAACACTGCTACATTCCCCCATGACATGTAAAGATTAATTACTGATCAGATAATACATTGGCCAAGGCAGAAGCTGGCCAGAAGAAATAAACAAATTCAGAGATACAAGTCAGAAAACACAGAAAAGAAAAACCCAAAGAAATGTGTTCTCTTGGTCTCTGCCTTCCCCCCAAATATGAGAGACAGAGTTCAAGCCAACAGACCCCCAAAGTCCAAGAGCAAAAATGCCCAAGTACCATCTACTTAGATGACCAGGTCATCATTTTAACTTATAGACATGAGGTCATGTCCCAAGTATATTCTGCTAATTTTTGTAGTTAATTCTCTTTACTTAAAGACATAGATTTTTTACAGTATGAATAGTTGAACTAGATACTCATGGTCTGAACCAGAAGATATGAGAAAACTCAGTGTTCAAAGTAGTGTCTACACACGATACGGCAGTAACGTGAAGTCAGCTAGACCAAGAAGCCTTTGTGACATAGACTATGCCCTGAGAGCCGGGCAGTGGTGGCGCACGCCTTTAATCCCAGCACTTGGGAGGCAGAGGCAGGCGGATCTCTGTGAGTTCGAGACCAGCCTGGTCTACAAGAGCTAGTTCCAAAACCACAGAGAAACCCTGTCTGGGGGGGGGGGGGGGACTATGCCCTGAGGCAATCAGGGCCTGTCTGCAAGGGGAAGAGGTCAACAGTCAATGGCAGGATCAAGCAGTAGACCAGAAATTGGCTTGTTTCCCTAACTCCAGGCCTTTGTACCTGAAGACCATCCATAGAGTCAGGATTGGTAGCATGAAACATTCCAGCTAAAATCTACCTGGCTCCCGACTAACAGCCAGTTTATGCAAACTGCCTACTAAGGAACACCTCTTGGTTAAATCAAGATTCCCAAAAGTACTTGGAAAACTTCATCTTTTACCATCTGTCTTCTCTAGATCAAGTCTAGTTTTTCCAGTCTTACCATTTTTTAAACAGGCAAACACAGCATTCAACAATACCACAATCTAGACCAAACCCCATGTGGAAATCTCTCATCAAATTTCTTGTTCATATGGTATTCTGCCTTTGTCAGTTTGAGACAGAGTAGGGTGGAGAGGAATCTCACACCTAGCAATCAATTCTTCTATAGCATTTTATCCATCAAAGCTGCACACAAAATAGATTACCTTGGATTAAAGGGGATGACACTAAAGTAACTGAATAACCACACAATGATGGAGGTGGGTCTTGTATTTATCTGTTCTTTCATTGGTTAATTAATAAAGGAAATTGCATGGCCCTGATAGGACAGAAAATTAGGTAGGCTGAGTAAACAGAACAGAATGCTGGGAGAAAGAAGCTGAGTCAGGGAGTTGCCATGATTCTCCCACTCCAGACAGACACAGGTTAAGATCTTTCCTGGTAAGACACCTCGTGGGCTACACAGAATATTAGAAATGGGTTAGATCAATATGTAAGAGCTAGCCAATAAGAGGCTGGAACTAATGGGCCAAGCAGTGTTTAAAAGAATACAGTTTCCATGTAATTATTTCGGGCATAAGCTAGCCATGTGGGAGCCAGGGCGGCCGGAACGCAGCACCACAGCTCATATTACAACACAAAACCTGAGAATCAGAAAGAAACACATCACCAGTGTTCAGCCCTCTTCAGAGCCTCAGAGAGTGTCCCCACATGTCATAAGGTGAGCGCCACCTACACTTGAAATTCAAGTTTAGATGGAGCTGAGTGGGTAGGGAGGTAAGGAGGATCTGGGAAGAGGTGTTGGGGAAGAGGAAAAACTATGATGAAAATATATTGTATGATTCAAATCCACAGGCACCCCTTTTCATCCATGTAATTCTGAAGAGTCTCAGGACTCATGAAATCTTGTTGTCCTTGCGATTTGAACACAAACCCCTCCGACGCAGGCTCATGTGTTTCAACAGTTGGTCCTCGGTTGCTGGCACTCTTTGGAGATGTTGTAAAACTTTTAGAATGGGGAAGCTTGATCTTGAGGTTTCATGCCTATTCCAACTTCCTGTGTATTCTCTCCTTTCTTTTTTTTTTTTTTTTGATTTGTCGAGACAGGGTTTCTCCGTAGCTTTTGGTTCCTGTCCTGGAACTAGCTCTTGTAGACCAGGCTGGCCTCGAACTCACAGAGATCCGCCTGCCTCTGCCTCCCGAGTGCTGGGATTAAAGGCATGCACCACCACTGCCCGGCTATTCTCTCCTTTCTATCTGAAGATGTCATGTGACCAGCCTCTTCACTCCTGCCTCCCTGCCTTCCCACCATGAGGGACTGAATTCCTTCTTGAACTGTGAGCTAAAGTAAATCTCCCTTCAAACTGTATTTTGTCACTGTTTGGTCAGAACAACAAGAGAAATGAGTAATGCATGTACCAAGTGGGGCTTCGAGGTTGCATGCTCCTCAGTTTAGACCAGTACTGTTTATCATACGCTCACATGGTCTCTTTCTGTCCTTCAAGACATCATATGCCCAAGCTCTGTGCAAAGATATTGCTATAAGTCATGGGGGAAACCACGTCCTTAGGACCCACCTCTCTAGTCTAGGTCTAAGCTTCTAAATGGAAGTCACTACTTTCATTAGCGACTTTCAAAACTCTATTCAAAGTTTTTTCTTTGGTCAAAACATCCCTGGGTTTCAGCGACAGTTTGGGTTGACCCTCTTGAGTTATATGTGTTCTGCGAGTTTCTTCTGCTTTATTTAGATAGTTAATTATTTAGTTATTTATGTTTGAGGCAGAAATGTTCTAGAGATCTGTGTCATAATAATATGGAGGCACTTTGACATTAACACTATCTCTGTAAAACAATGAAGATAATCAATTTTAGCCAGATATAGTAACTATAATCTCGGTTACTTGGGAGACTAAGGCCAGAAGGTTACAAATTTAGGACCTGCTTGAGATAGAGAGAGGGCTCAAGGCTGGATTGGAAATTTTAGTGGGGCTTTGTTTCAAACTGAAAGGGGTTCAAGGCTCTGGTTCAGTGGTTCAGTGCTTGTTCACGGCTACAAGATCCTGTATTCAATAATGAGCGCTCCACATTTTTTTAAATTCCTATTTAAAAGCTTAATATGAACTATTTTGGTTCTCTGTTCTGCTCCATGGCTCTGCATAGCCATTCCTGTAGCATCACATAGCCTTAGTCTATATAGAGCTCGTATGGTGATTTCTCCCCCACCATGTTATCTTTTTCAAAACTGTTCTAGCTATCCTGCATCCCTACTTTATCCTGCAAAAATTGTACAAGAATATATATGTAACAGGAGGAAAAAGAATCATTGATCTCCAATCAGTCATCAAACATTTATTCAGCAAACAAAATACCATTGACCGAGTCTCTTCCAACTCTCAGCTCATTACACATAAAATCTAATTCAGTCTTCATGAAACCTGGTGTTACGCATCATCCTCCTTCCCGGAGACAAGATTACTGAAGATGAGATTGGTTAGCAGTGCTCCCAAGGACAAACAGGTGATGAACGAGAGATCCAAGAGAGGAGCTCAGTTCTATTTGTGCCAAAGATCATGACTCTTAGCATCCTGGACACCTGTCACATTGTCTACCATCTGCTTCTTAACCTGTCAGTCTCAGTGACACAAAGGTGAGCAAAACACAAAAATTTCGAGAATCTCTTAGATTGCTTCCGATGACTCAGCCTTCGAGGTCGGTCCAGTGGAGCACAAAACCTTTTCCTTCTTTATCAAAGTTATTCATCTCGCCCTGGTTGGTGTTGGTGATGGTGGTTGGTTGGTTGGTTTTGTTTGCTTTGTTTGTTTGTTTATTTGTTCAGTCCACCCAGATTTCTTAATCGGAAAGATAATAATCATTATCTTTTATTAAACCTACCTTTAAGTCTCAAGCCTATCTTTCCTATGGCTTTCATCTTCACACATCCCTTCCCAGTACTGGAAATTGAACCCAAAGGCTTGAGCATGCTAAACAAATCTTACACCATTGACACACATTCCCAGCCATAATGCCTTGTGTAATAGACAGCATCTTTACTGTGTGGCACAGGCACCCTTATGGCTGAAACTCCTCCTGTGGTGAGATCTGTTTAGAGTCTGCACAGATGAGAAGGTACCAAGCAGTCACTGCAGCCCTGCAAATGTGTATTGGTCACACATTGAGGTAGTAACATCTGTTGGGGTCCAGCCTCAACAAGTTTGTACATTCCAGGGTAGTGGCATGAAAATTAAAAAATGTTAGGCAGAATAGATGGAGATACAAAAGAAATACAGGAACATAGGATGGTACCAGGAAGGTAGCTCAGTGAATACTGAATACTGAATCCGACTGCATTTATTTTCCATACGCGTATATACTCCAATACAAAAAGGAGTGAAGAAGGCAAAAGACCATTTTAGCATGATACAAAGGACAACCAGAGCAGTTACTTGCTTTAATATATGAGACATTAGGCTACTATATCCTGAATTAAGCATTCTGATGTTTTGGGCAGGATATGCAGCAAATACACCCTAGACCAAGTATCCTATAGGCAGCCACTCCCTGGGTCAAACCTCCTGTTTTAAAATGAAAAGATCAGGAATAGGCTTGAATTCTCTGACCTGTGGCCAGGGTGGAGCAGATCCACCTCTATGGGTCATTTTAATGTCCAAAACACCCAGTAACCACACCCTAGGTCAGGATATCTTGTTTGTAACCACAACTGTTGTCAACAACTTTGAAAGAGTACAATTAAGCTCAAATTCTCTGACCTTTCGTCAAGGTGGAACAGGAGTCACATCTGTGGGCCCCTGCACAGATCATATGTGATGATCCCACACAATAGTATGATACTAGTTAGAAACATGATGCCGATGTTTATTAATATCTGCTCCTGAGGATGTTAATATCACTCAAGAGAGAAAGGGGAATATGGAATTATCTGTCCTGTCACACATGGCTTCATTAAGATTATTGTAAATTCTTCTTATAAGCAATAAATTTTCTTAGCTTCCAGGAAGATTAAGGAAGGTCAGATCTGATTGTCATTGTCTATCGAAAGATAACTGTTTGTTTCTATAATGGGATCTCATATAAATGTTAATCTGTTACAAAAAGAAAGCTCCAGAGTAAGCTGACCATTAGGGGGCAAGTCACAGCTCTGTATATTAGTACATGTTCAAATACTGTGCAAGGCCTCAGGCTTGTGGGAAAAGGTGACCTTGAGGGTCTCGTGATAGCAAAATAACTGTAATAAATTTTAAAATAAAGGTTTCCCTCAAGTTCTATGGAAAGAAGAAAATATTTTGCTCAATCAGAAGAAATTAGGAAAAGCTGAATGAAACTAAAAAAAATAATAAGTTTATTTTGAAAGGTCTAAAACAGATCGAAGACAAAAAAAAGAAAAGAAAAGACCATCTTGTGGAAAAAAAATTAATTCCCCAATGAGAAGTTTGATTTCAGATGTCCTCTTTGACATGAGTTTCTGTTGGTTTGCTAGCCTACAGATCAGAGAGGACGACATTGCCTCCTGAACACCCAGACTGAGAAATGACTGTCACTGGAATAGATGCCCCTAATCAGACAAAGGGGCAGATGCCCTGTGTGCTCCTGAGTTGCACCCTCTCCCAGGGACAGCAGTCACAGCAGAGTCAGAGAGTACACTGTCTGCAAGACAACCAGCCCCACTCCTGCAATGACGCCACCCCACCTGTCATCAGGAAGGAGCCACCGACTGAACGTAAGAGACCCTTGGAACAACAGGAAATATTTCACACTCAGACCTTCTCTCTGTATATGTTACAAAGACCAAGCAAGACCCATGGGATTCCTCCTCTGAGACAACAGTTCCAAGAAAAGGTTATTAGTGGCTGTCAAAGCCAACAAGAAGGAAGGGAGGCCACAGACATACGTTGTCAAATGCCTCAGCCACGTACCAGTGGCTTCTCAGTCCTGAACAGCTGCCTGACAAGTCAATTCAAAATCAACCTCCTGTCAACGACGGATAAACATGGAAAATAATGCAGTCTTGGGTATGATTCAGCTTTAGACACGAAGGAAATCCTGTCCTTGGTGACATCACAGATGCACCCAGAGGGCTCTAGAGAAGATGGAATGAGTCAGGCTAAGGAGATTGACACTGTAGGACCTCGAGTATGTGTGGAGTTTCAGGAAGTTGGGTTCAGAGAATCGAGAGTTGAGCAATGGTTCCTGGAGGACAGAGTGGGAGAAGAATGGAGAGCTGTTGGTCAAAGAGCATGTCAGCGGGCCAAAAGGAATGTTCAAGAGCTTTGTTGTACCACACCATAGCCGCGGTTCGTGAACAATGCATTGTGTGATAGCTAACCTTGGTTGCCAACGTGAGGGGATTTAGAATTACTATAGCAACAGACCTCTGGGTGTATCTATGGGGGTATTTCTAGGAAGGTTCAACAGAGGAAAGAAGAGCCACCTTGAGTGTGGGTGGCACTATCCATGGGCCAGAGTCCTGGATGAATGAAAGAATGCTTTCAAACACTATGCAGGAGAAATATCTGCCAGCTCCCAATGCCCACTGAGCAAAGTTCATAGCCCAGTGTTAGTGTCTCCAGCTTGTGCATGTTGAACCCCAGTGGGTTTCCATGGCACCCACGTTGCCGCACTGACAGGCCTGTAAGATGGGATGCCAAAGGTGTTAGCTGGAGACCGGAGGTGTCTGCAGGAAACAGGTCTAGTGCCTTACACAGCTGGTTGTCTATAGTATCCCACCATATTCCTAAGGACTCACTAATCAAGGAAATGAAAACACTATAGTAGTTTCTCTTCCTCCTCTTTCTCCTCCTCTTCCTCCTCCTTCTTCCTCATTCACCTACAGTCCTTTTAAAACTTGAAAGAAAAGGGAAATACCAGCTTACAAAGCTCCGTGCAGGATGAAAACCAAAGCGTCCAGAAAAAAATATTTCATTCGCCTGACAAAAGTACTAAATAACAATGGCCTGAAGACGTGACAAAGAATGCCACGAAGTCGTAATCTGAAGGAGGGGGGAGGGGTCCACCCCACTCACAGTCAATCTAGGATCAATTAGTGATCCTAGAGAAGCTAAATAAGGAGAACCCAAAGAAAAACATATAGGCATCCTCCTGAATATTAACCTTCAGCAAGCGATGAAAGGAGACAGAGACAGAGACCCACATTGGAGCACAGGACTGAATTCTCAAGGTCCAAATCAGGAGCAGAAGGAGAGAGAGCACGAGCAAGGAACTCAGGACCATGAGGGGTGCACCCACACACTGAGACAATGGGGATGTTCTACTGGGAACTCACCAAGACCAGCTGGCCTGGGTCTGGAAAAGCCTGGGATAAAACCGGACTCTCTGAACATAGCGGACAATGAGGACTACTGAGAACTCAAGAACAATGGCAATGGGTTTCTGATCCTACTGCACGTACTGGCTTTGTGGGAGCCTAGGCAGTTTGGATGCTCAACTTACTAGACCTGGATGGAGGTGGGGGGTTCCTTGGACTTCCCACAGGACAGGGAACCCTGATTGCTTTTCGGGCTGGGGGGGGGACTTAATTAGGGGAGGGGGAGGGAAATGGGAGGCGGTGGCTGGGAAGAGACAGAAATCTTTAATAAATAAATAAATTAAAAAAAAAAAAGAATGCCACGAAGTCGTAATCTGAAGGAGGGGGGAGGGGTCCACCCCACTCACAGTCCAATACTGTTAAGCCTCTCTGCAACAGTTAGGGTCTTAGCTGGGCTGGCAGCTCACACTGCCCATGGAAGACGGAGATTGGAAGATTACAGTAAAGCTGAGACCAGCCTGGATTATCTAGGGAGTCTCAGAGTCCCGTAAGTCCCAGGTGTTAAAGGCTTAGGTCCAAGCATTGGGCTATTGAGAGGTGTTGAGACCATCAAGAAAAGGAGCCTGGTAAAAGGTCTTGGTCATGACGCATGTGTACTTGAGGAGAGTAATGAGATCTCTCTCTCTCTCTCTTTCTCTCTCTCTCTCCCTCTCTCTCTCTCTTTCTCCCGAGTTGCCTGAGATAAACAAGTCCCCTTTGCTAACTACTTTCCTAAGATGACACACTTCCTCTTCATAAGACTAAAGGCAACTGAGTCACCAGCCATGGACTGAAGCCTCCAAAGCCATAAACCGAAATAACCCTTTCCTCTTTTTAAACTGGTTGCCTCGGACATTCTGTTACTGCGACAGAACGCTAACTGACATGGTCTCTGTCTTCCAGATAAACAGCGGCTAGAGGAGGTGGGCAGCAGATGTTTGGGTAGAAAATTGGCCTCCTCCATCTGACGAGCAGAGACTTTGGCAGACAGGATTATCAGAACACAGCACCCATTCGGTTAGAATTTCCAGCAAAAGCAAGCATTTAACTCCAGCCACAGAGGCGAAAGTAAGCTGTGAGAATAGACTAAGCTGTGAGTAAGACTCAAGGCCTTTTTGTATCTTAAATAAATGAGTAATAGGCAAATGCTTCTTTAATGCTAAATACATTCGTAAAATGCATAGTAGTGAAGATAAAATAGTTTCCATGAAAGGAGAAATTTGTCACAATAAGGGTTATCATCTTTTACTCTAAATTTTATATTTCTTGTTTATGATTACTCATTAAATTTTATAGGAAAAAGATAAGTAGTGGGTTTTTATGGGGATCTGCCTCTTTTCACTTTGGGGAACTGTGTTAGACAGGATTTCACAGAGTAGATTTGTGTATTATTCCATAGTCCTCTGTGAGAAGAGAGTTTTGTGGGCAGGCATGCTTTGTAAACTCCAGACTAAACGAAATAACCCAGTCTTGTCTCTGAAGTAATGTCACTTTGCTAGACGTTGAAAGCACCAAGGGCAGGGCTGGGAAGGGTGGTTCAGCAGTTAAGAGCCCTGGTTGTCCTCGAAGAGGACCAGGGTTACATTCCTAGCGCCCACGAGGGCTGGCTCACAACCACCTGTGCCTGCAGCTCCTGGGCATCTGACACCTCTGGCCTCCTCAGGTTCCTGCCCTTGAGAGCACAGACACAGAGAGAAAGAGATTGACTGAATGAATGAATAAATGAATGAATGACTTTCCAAAGTGTACCTCAAACTATCCAAGGAAGGAAGGGAAGGGGTGCAAGCAGGGGACCCCTGAATGAGCAGAGCTCTGAGCCTTCATTTCTGTAGCCAGTCATCTTCCATTTTGTTGCCTCAACTGTTCCTGGTGAGAAAGCAGTTACCTAAAATCTCAGCTTTCATTTTCATGGTATTGTAAATGCCTCATTTGAGTCGTGTGTCCGCTGAGACCTAAGTCTGAGGCGCTGCTGTCAATTAAGTCTTAGAACAAAGGCTCACCACTAATAGTGGCCAGACTTCAGCCACAGGTATAGATGAAGGCCTGTCCACGTCCACGCCTGCACAATTAAAAGCTACATGCTCAGTTAGCATCATTTGTAAAAGTCTTTCTAGCTCTGCCCTGACAGATAGATATGCCTGACTTGGGTCACTTCACACTTCCCTAAATCCGTGCTGTAAAAGCACCCACCCCACCCTTCTCTCCCACTCCTAGCTCCTTCCTGTACCGTGAGTGGCCCAGCACGGAGACACAAATAGGTGATGCAGGTCACCCAAGTTCCATCGTGATTCTTGAAACGGTTGATGTTTTGGCTGTTTCTGGCCCAGTTATGAATATACAGCCAGTAGCATGTTCTGCAACAAGACCCATGGAGCTGGAACACTAGGGAGGGAATGCCAAGGTCTTGTATATCATAATTCATTCTAAAAGTAAGAAAAACAATTTTATGGTTGGGGTCACCACAGCATGGGGAACTATATTAAAGGGTCAAAGCATCAGGAAGGTTGAGAACCACTGGCCGAAGTGAAGGCAGGTATGTTAGCATCCCACCAGCTTGTGGGGTTCATAAAAAGATGAATGATGAAGACAGGCTTCAAGCAAGCTTTAGTTTAGCCACTCATCAAGTATTGCTAGCATCTCTATTAGAGATGTAGAGTGAACAACCCATATAAAAGTTTTGCCCTTTTAGGCATATTCAGTATATATGTGTATGAGTGTGTGAGTGTGAATGCACATGCACACACGCATATGAGCACATACAGTTGAATGGTGTCTTAGTGGGTTTTGGGGGGGGGTTGTTTTGTTTTGTTTCTTTTTTTTTTTCTTTTTTTTTTGGTTTTTCGAGACAGGGTTTCTCTGTGGTTTTGGAGCCTATCCCAGAACTAGCTCTGTAGACCAGGCTGGTCTCGAACTCACAGAGATCCGCCTGCCTCTGCCTCCCGAGTGCTGGGATTAAAGGCGTGCGCCACCACAGCCCAGCTGTCTTAGTGTTTTATTGTTGTGAAAGGACAACATGACTAAGGCGACTCTCATAAAGGAAAGCATTTTCATTGAGGACGTCCTTAACGTTTCAGAGGCTCAGTCCATTGTCATCCTGGCAGGGAACGTGGCAGCAGACAGGGAAGGCATCATGCTGGAGCAGTATGAGAGTTGCATCTTGATCTGCGGACAGAGAGAGAGAGAAACTGGAGCTAGCATAGGCTTTTGAAACCACCATTGCCCTTCACAGCACTGTAGTTACAGGTGCAAACAAAGGTCACACCCAGTTTTTCACTTGGGTTTTGGGGATTTGAACTCAGGCCCTCATGTTTGTCCAATGATCACTCTTACCCTGAGAAATCATTTTAAAAAGAAAAACAACTAATTGACTAAGAAAAAGACCCTGATGAAAAAGAATAGCATTAATGTATGAGCGGAAGGAGTCACAGGATTGGAGCAGGCTTCTCTACTCCAAACTTTGCCCTCTAGGGAAGATAGCCTCAGTTCATGTAACTGCAAGTCTTCCTTAACCTGCCTCGTTACTCTAGCTCAGCAGGAAGTGGGGACCAGAGAAGAAAAAGATATGGCACCTTCAACCTTTCAGGGATGAAGCTACCAACAGAAGGCATGGTTTTCCTTTTACCCTTCATGCAGAAATTACATTTTCCCCCTGGGAAGTTCTCTGCACAGCTCTGCCTAGAACTTCCCAGTTCTGGTCTCAGATAGTCGAGTCTGATGCCATCTTCCCTTTTGATCCTGCGTCTTTACACTGTGGCTTCCGTCCTCCCTCTTTGAAATACTTTTTAAATTTTTCAGCATCCGGGAAGAAAGAAAAAAGAAAATGGAGCCCTTCCTTGAGTGTTCTCAGAGACCTTCACGTGAGTACTACTTCAGCAATCAAGATATGCAAAGAACAAGAGGGACTTTTGCCAGAGAAGAGGACAGGAGGAACGATTTTCATCTTCTCACATCACAAAGCGGGAGAGAAAGTATGTGGGTCACGCGGACCGAAAGCACGCCCAGCTGATCCCCTCTCCCGTCTCTGTGTAAGTGGGGACAGCCGCTTTCTGCAGGTGAGGACACTGAAGATGTATTGTTTCCAAGGAACGAAAGTAGCACTTCCAGAACTGGAAAGGACCGAGGACGCGTGAGTGTGAAGGCAGTCCCATGGCTCACTACTTCCGTGCTCTGACAATTAAATTGTTCTTTGTTGAAATACGAGCAGCGGGGCTGCGTCCCCGGCACCCAGCTGCCAACATGGCTAGCTTATGCCCCGAAATAATTACACTGAAACTGTATTCTTTTAAACACTGCCTGGCCCATTAGTTCCAGCCTCTTATTGGCTAGCTTTTACATATTAATCTAACCCATTTCTAATATCCCTGTAACACCACAAGGCGTCTTACCAGGAAAGATCTTAACCTGCGTCTGTCTGGAGTGGGAGAATCATGGCGACTCACTGACTCAGCTTCTTTCTCCCAGTATTCTGTTCTGTTTTCTCCACCCACCTAAGGGTTGGCCTATCAAATGGGCCTAGGCAGTTTCTTTATTAATTAACCAATAAAAGCAACAGATTAGAAAGAAATCACTCCCACATCAGTTCTTGTTCCACAAACCAAACCAGGACAAGAAGATGGCCTCCTACTGAGCTTACAGTCATGACTACAATTCACACTCTAATTTTCTCCCCTGGCTGATATCTGAGGGAAGAGCAGGGACTCACTAGGCTCACACCCCAGTAACTAAGACATTGTGTGAGCTGCTAAAGGAGATGATGGTCCCTGACAGGGACCTGACAGTGGCCTTCCCTGGTCTCTGTCTTCTCAGGTTCACCTCCCTGCCATAGCCACCTCCTCTGTGCTGGACCTAATGGCTCACTTACCAACAAAATATGATAATAAAAACTAATAAAAGGGGCTTGTCCTGGAGCAATACTCCACCCTCCTCTTAGAGAGTCACAATTCATCTCAGCATATTAAAGACGTAGAAAATTCCACAATCTCAAAGTCACTATAATATTGTTCAGATTAGGTTTTTTGTTTTGTTTTATTTTATTGGCTTTTAATGAAGTCTTGCTACAGTGGCCCACAGTATCTCTTTCTGAACAGAGGATCTGTATCAGTTGTAAAATTACTTTGTATCCCTTGCCGAGCCTTCCCTTCCTTGTCAGGGCAAAAACTGTCATCTGCAGAGAAGAACCTTCATCAGGCAGCCAAATGTGTGTGTTATGTTCTTAAAGAAAGGGAACCTTTAGGAGCATCCCATCACTACTCTCTGGGGAGACAGGGATGCCCACACTCATGATCTCAACCTCGTGGACCTGTTGCAGAGTCAGATTACAGAATTCAGCACTGCCTGGCAACCACAGTTATTCCCAAGCTCAACATTTCTAACAGTCAGTCCTTTGAGAAACAGTAACAAGAGATGAAATGAAATTGAGAAGAAGAAACATCCCCAAAGTCATTCCTTCCACTCTTACATCTTACAAATTAGCCTAAAACCTCGGTTATCGACATGAATGGTAATATTTAAAGCCAAAAACAAGAGTAATAAATAGAGCTAAAATAAAGTATAAAAAAAAATGTGTTTAACAGCAGTTAATATCAGCACAGCTCCTGTCCATTTCAACAGGAAATTAATTATGCGGGCAAAGCTGCGGCTGTAACCTATGCTGTCTCCACAGCCTTTGAAATGACTTAATGCCAGGAAAGTTGAGTCTTGAAAGGTTTCATTACCTTTAAAGGAATAGCCCACTCTCCAATCTCCTTCCTAATGTTAATGTGGTTTCCCTCACACATAAAATGTAATTACCGGGGTCCCAGAATGAATGGCGGGGCATCCACCTTGCTCGGGAAATTAATAGAGCCTCGTGTTTCTCTTCTTGCTGTCCAGCCCCCTATCCAAATCCTGACTCCCTCTCTCTCTCTCTCTCTCTCTCTCTCTCTCTCTCTCTCTCTCTCTCCTCTCTAGTTCTGCATCTCTTTCTTGCAAAGACTGGTGTGTGAACTATGAATAGAAGCATAAATTACACCTGCCTTAGTTACTTTCCATTGCCACTGTAAGACACCATAATCAAGGCAACATAAAGAAGCTTCCAGTTTCAGAGGGTGAGTTCAGGAGTTCAGGGCCACTACGATGGAGAGCATCGCCGCAGGCAGGCATAGTGCTGAGCAGTAGATAAACACTTACATCTTTACCCACAAGTAAGGTGTAACCAAAGGAGCTTCAAGCATTCTGGAAATACTCCTTCTTTACACACAGAGTGGATACATGTTTATTTGTTACTATTATATAAAGATAGATGTTAGATGCTTTCTTTCCTTTATATCAGCAGTTCCCAACCTGTGGGTCACAACTCCTTTGGGGATCATATCTTTACAATTCATAACAGTAGCAAAATTATAGTTCTGAAGTAGCAAAGAAAATAATTTTATAGTTGGGATCACCACGACATGCGGAACTGAATAAAAGAATCACAGCATTAGGAAGGCTGATAATCACTGCTATATATGATATGTTTTTATAATTTACATTCTAAAAAAGAAAATATTAACATAAGCAAACACTGAGAGAGGAAATGGGGGCCCAGCAGATAAAGACACTTGCCATGAAAGCCTGGCAACCTGAGTTTGATTCCCAGAACCTAAGCAAAGATAAAATGAGGATCTCATGCCACAACGCTGTCCTCTGACCTCTGCAAGTGTCCCGTGACATGTGCACACATGTTCACAAGCATACACACACACATGTGCACACATGTTCACAAGCATACACACACATGTGCACACACACACACATTAGTAATGAATTATTTTTAAAAGAGGTGAAAGTGAATTTAATGCAAGAGTTTATTAGAGTAAAAAAGAAAAATACAACGAATTTCAATTCATAGGAATATAGCAATATTAGATGAGTTGAAGAATAATCCCCTTGACAGGACCAGTTCAATCTAGTATAAAAAGCTTAAAAGTGGGAAAAGACAGCGAAGAAGCCTATAATTAAGTGACAAAGACACACGGAAGCCCTCACTGCAACTGGCACTAGAGAGACACAGAAATGTTTGCTTTGTGTTTAAATTGAAGAGTTGTGAAGGGTCTCCACATTAGTTTTTAAGACGACAGACTCCAGAGTAAGGTGTGTCCTTGCCTTGTGTAATTCCCTGGTTGTGAGACCTCAGAACAGTTCCTTCATCTCTCTTCATAGTACCTGGGGTATGCCATGAAGTTTAAGGTAGAAAGTGTGCACAGTAGCCCAGCTTAGATTAAAAGTACATCAATAGATGATATTATTTAGCATGCATTGACCTCTTTTGCTTGCCTTTCTTCATTTGGGGGCCCCCATCTTGTTCAAAGTGGACCCACACCTCTCTAAACAGGAGCCTATAACCCAAACCAAAACAATGGGCTTCACCCCCGAGACTCTGGGTGGAGCCACAGGGAAGGAGATGCCATCTTCACGGATACCCTAGCTCAAGAGGCTAAGCTAGAGCCTGGGCAGGGACCATTCTTGGAGCCACAAGGTAAAGGCTGCCTGAAAATGAAATCAACTCAGGAAAAAGGAGAATGAGAAGGAAAAGAGGAGATTACGTCTTATGAAGTCCTTAAATGCAGCTACATCTAGACAGGTCCACACTTCAAACTTGTATAAACTAACTTACATTTCTGCTCCTTACAGCCCAAAACTCCTGTCTAACGAATGAGCTAAGACAGAAAAGAAACAGAGAGGGCCAATTAGCAACTTTTGCATTATAAATACCCCTTCTTTTTTCTGCTGTAAGTATGTCTTTTTATTAACTATTTTGCCATTATTTTTCTATTTTCACCATGTACTGCAGTTCCCACCCCTTATCCATGCGGGACTCATTCCATGACTTCTCAGTGTATGGCAGAAATGGCAGACAATTTCAGACTCTGTGAATAGTGTCCTCCTATACATACCTATGTGAGGTGAAGCTAAATTACATATCAGGTGCAGTAAGAGATATCACAACAGAAACTAAAAATAAAGTGGAGGGATTATAATTCTATGCTACAATAAAATTGCCAGGATTACAAACTTTGGGGCTGTTGTTAATTAAATAATGGTGACTTCAACACAAGCATTATGTTAACCATGGCAGTCAGTCAACCTGATAACCAGGAGGGCCATAAGTGACTAATAGGATAGTTATATATGGTGTGTGGACATTGGGTTGTAGGATGAGTCAAGTCTGGTAGAAAGAAGGACGGCCCAGAATTTCACCATTTTCATTAGTAAATTTTGTTTGTTCATAATTTCATGCATGTGTGCTATGCACTCAGGTCAGTTTAGCCACACTCACAAACACACACTCTCCCCCTAGTCTCCTCCCATCCACTGCCCTCCTCATGCAAATCTCTTTCCCCGATGATTTAGTTACATTATGTGTTCCACGGAGTTTAACAGGGCCCTCTCTCTCTCTCTCTCTCTCTCTCTCTCTCTCTCTCTCTCTCTCTGTCTGTCTCACACACAAACACACACTCTCCCCCTAGTCTCCTCCCATCCACTGCCCTCCTCATGCAAATCTCTTTCCCCGATGATTTAGTTACATTATGTGTTCCACGGAGTTTAACAGGGCCCTCTCTCTCTCTCTCTCTCTCTCTCTCTCTCTCTTTTCTCTCTCTTTCTCTCTCTCTCTCTCTCTCTCTCTCTCTCTCTCTCTCTCTCTCTCTGTCTCACACACAAACACACACACCTCTGGTGGGTTCAACTGGTTACCATACCTTCCCATCTCCCAGAATCTGTTTCTTGCCAAGAAATCAACAGTGAGGGCTAAGATCCCCTGAGTCCCTTTCCCCCTTCAGGACTGACTGCTAGGAGACCTGACCTCTGTGGACACAATGCCAGCATGCACAGCTATTGTGTCTGGGTTGTTGTGGTAGAAGATGCCACATCTGTACCCTCATCCTTCAGCCTTTACAATCTTCTGCTCTCTCTCATGCAATGTTCCCTGAACCTTAGGAGGGCGGCAGGAATTCTTGTCTAGAGCTGAGCTAGAGTCTTCCTCTGTCCTCTACATCTAGGGCACCCACGGTCAACTCCATTCACTGCAAGGAGAGGGCTGCTCTGTTTAAAGCTGAGAACAACCTTTATCTGTGGGGATAAACAGGTATTTAGTGAGCATTTTGATGCTCTATCAGTCCAGCTAAGCAACCATCTTAGGTTCGATTTTCGGCTAAATATTTGTTGAGAAACAAAACCATCTTTCTTCCTTATTTCTTTGATTATGCTGTTGCCTGTTGTGTCGGATTATTTTTTCCCCTTGCAGAATAATTATTATGCAAAGCCTTGGGCCCTCCAAAGCATCTCACGCAACAGCCAGCTCACCACTTTTGAGATCTTATTCCTGGAAGCCGTGCTGGTGAACCGTTTTCACATCTGTCATTTCTACACGAATTCTCTTTCCCATGGCTTTGAGGACGTTATTTTTGCCTCCAGCCTAGTATCTTTTAGTTGTTATATTTAGCTTTATTGAGTCTTTTCTTGGACTTTTCACATATTTTTCCATAAAAGCTTCTTCTTTCTCAGAGGAAATACATCCCCATATATATATTCACATTTGGAGCAGATATTTTCCAAAATTGTTCTCTGATTCATATAATAGCTCTATTTTAGATGAAGGCAATCTTCCTGAATCATCAGGACAGACCAGCATAATGGTTAAATGTGTATATTTCAAGTCATTTGCTCAAGGTTCAATCCCAGCCTTGTCACCTACTAGTTCCACGTCCTTGAGTAAGGTTCTTAAAGACAGGAAAAAAGTACTGTGTGTCTGTGCTGGTAAGTTTCTGTCAACTGGACACCAACTAGAGCCACCTAGGAAGGGACAACATCAGTTGAGGAATTGCACCATCAGACTGGCCTGTAATCATGTCTGTGAAGGATTGATTGGTTGGTGCAGAAAGGCCCAGCCCAACCCATCGTGGATGGTGCCGTCCTTAGGCAGGTAAACTTGGGATGTATAGGAAAAGTAGCTGAGAAAGCCAGTAACCAGTGTTCCTCCAGGGCCTCTGTTTCAGTTCCTGCCTCCAGGATCTTGCCACAACATCCCCCCAAGGATGGGCTAAACGTATAAACCAAATAAACCCTTTCCTACCCTGCTTTAGCCAGGTTATACTGCTGTAACAAAAAAGCCTGAAGTTGTCAACTTAAAAATAGGAAGATTGTCGGGTTGGTATCCTTGGAAGGCCTCTCTTTTCTGAAGGGGCATGCAGGAGGAGGAGTGGATCTGGGGGAAAGGGAAGGTGGGGGATAGTTGGGAGGAGCGGAGAAAATGGAGGCTGTGGTCAAGATGTATGAGAGAAGAATAAATTTAAAAGAGAGAGAAAGGAAGGAAGGATGGAAGGAAAGAAGGAAGGAAGAAAAAAGATAAGAAAGGATTGCTATGTCTTATGCTCTCAGAGGGTCCAGCCAATGGCCATTTAGCAAGATTGCATTGTGGGCCTCTTGAAAGGCAGAATATCATGGTGGGAGAAGGGTGAAGAAAAGTTGTTGACATTATTGTAGCCAGAACCCAAAGAGAAAGAGCTGGGAACAGGCTTCTAATTGCCTCTAAAAGGAATTCACCACATGACCGGAAGATTTCTGCCTGAGTCCCAGTTACTCAAGGCTTCACTTCAAGGTGTTGTTTATGTTGTGGTCTGAATGTGATATGTCCCCCATAGGCTCGTAGGTTTGAATATATGATGTTCCCCGCTGGCAGTGCAGTTTAGGAAGTTTCTAGAATTTTTAGGAGGTGGAAACCTTACTAAAGGAAGTGAGTCACTGGGGCTGGTCCTTGAGGCTTATAGTCAGCCCCCAACTGTAGCATAACACCTGCTTTACGTGCCAGACACTGCGATATGGTACCGTTTGCGAGTCTGGCAAGGAGCTGGAGACTGACCACACACAGGTAACACCAAGAATGCCCACTTTATCGCGTTCCAGGGCAGCTTATATGGGGTCTCCCTGACTAATGGCCATGCCCTAACTCCCAGCTGCAAGCCCACCAGAAACCACTCCCCTACCATCAGGAACTCCTGAGGGTCTGGTGCTCAGAGCAGCTGCAAAACAAGTTGTTTGTTCAGAGCAGCTGCAAGCACAGGAAAACAAGTTGTTTACTCCGGGGTGGGGGGTCACAGGAAATTTAGGGTTTGGGGGTCCACAGTCACTAACACCCCACTTCCTGTTCATTCTCTCTTCCGTGAGAACAGATGCCATGCACTCAGCCAGCCTCCTGTTCCTGCCACCATCCTTTCCCCATCTACTGCTGTATCTTCCTTGCCAGGATGGACTGTGTCCTACTGAAGCTGTAAGACAAAATAAACCCTCTTTTCTTTTTAACATTGCTGTTTCATGGTATTTTAACACAGCAACAGAGAGGATCCAAAACAGTTTATTTTGTAATCTGTGTGATTCATTTAGAGCAGAGTTCCACCACCAAGCTACATCTCCATCCCAAACAGCATCTTCTTTAACACTCCAATATCTGAACACTGTATTTGGAGACGCAGGCTGCACAGAGGCAATCATAAGGGTGGGGCCCTACTCCGATAGGATCTGTGCCTTTATACATCAGCAGAGACTGTTCTCTCAGTGAGAGTGAGAACATGGCAAGAAGACAGCCATCTGCAAGCCAGGAAGAGAGACCTCACCAGAAGCCAGCACTGCCCAAACCTTGCTCTTGAGTTTCAGCTTCTAGAACCGTGAGCAAATGCATATCTGATGTGTAAGCCACTGTTATAATAGCAGCTGGAACAAGCCAATACCTGTAGATTGAAGATGATAGCGTTTGGTAATTGCCCAGTCACGGCATCTGTGAAGAGAGGTTAGCATCCTGCTCCAGAAGCTGCAGTTCTACTTAACTTCTAACATAGGAATGAGGACCAACTTGAACTGTACTGAGACACGATGGAAATCCAGAGAACTGGAAAGTCAAAGGGGTACATACAACCGCCTTCCCCTGGCCATTGGTAGGAGGGCAGGTCTATTGGGGCAAACCTGAGATAGAATCTCCTTGCCATGGGCTGGAGAAATGGCTCAGTGGTTAAGAGCATTGCCTGCTCTTCCAAAGGTCCTGAGTTCAATTCCTGGCAACCACATGGTGGCTCACAACCATCTGTAAAGAGGTCTGCTGCCCTCTTCTGGCCTGCAGGCATACACACAGACATAATAAATAAATAAATAAATAAATAAATAAATAAATAAATATTTAAAAAAAATCTCATTGCCAGTAATATTAGATGGGGTCAGAAATGGAGGAAGAACTCTTGGTCTCTCTTTCAGCCTGTTACTCATCGGGGTCACTAAGTGAATTAGAGTTCAGCTACTCTAGATAATTACTGTAACCCATCATGCTGAAGGCCAACAGGTCAAGAAGACAAGCTGGTGAACCGTGTTCTCTCCTTTCGTGGGAAACCACCCTCTCCCTCATTCAGTAAACAGCTGCACTGGATTTAACCTTGAGCCACTCGGCCACCACCTGCTATTCTGGTGAGGTACTCTGGGCTCATTAAGAAAGTAGCTAACAGGAAGGAAGAGCTGAGCATGTCTCCCCTTGAGAAGATTTGCGTCGGCCAGCAATATGCACACATCAGCTACTGTGCTGTTGGTGGTGGAGGTGGTGGGGAGTGGTGGTGGTGGAGGTGGTGGGGGGTGGTAGTGGTGGAGGTGGTGGGGGGTGGTGGTGGTGGAGGTGGTGGTGGTGGTGGTGGAGGTGGTGGTGGAGGTGGTGGTGGAGGTGGTGGAGGTGGTGGTGGTAGTGGAGGTGGTGGGGAGTGGTGGTGGTGGAGGTGGTGGAAGTGGTGGAGGTGGTGGTGGTAGTGGAGGTGGTGGGGAGTGGTGGTGGTGGAGGTGGTGGAGGTGGTGGTGGTAGTGGAGGTGGTGGGGAGTGGTGGTGGTGGAGGTGGTGGAAGTGGTGGAGGTGGTGGTGGTAGTGGAGGTGGTGGGGAGTGGTGGTGGTGGAGGTGGCGGTGGTGGAGGTGGTGGTGGAGGTGGTGGTGGTAGTGGAGGTGGTGGTGGTGGTGGTGGTGGTGGAGGTGGTGGGGAGTGGTGGTAGTGGAGGTGGTGGGGAGTGGTGGTGGTGGAGGTGGTGGTGGAGGTGGTGGTGGTAGTGGAGGTGGTGGTGGTGGTGGTGGTGGTGGAGGTGGTGGAGGTGGTGGGGAGTGGTGGTAGTGGAGGTGGTGGTGGTGGAGGTGGTGGAGGTGGTGGGGAGTGGTGGTAGTGGAGGTGGTGGGTAGTGGAGGTGGTGGTGGAGGTGGTGGTGGTGGTGGTGGTGGTGGTGGTGGTGATGGTGGTGGTGGTGGTGGTGGTGGTGGTGGTGGTGGTGGTGGAGGTGGTGGAGGTGGTGGTGGTGATGATGGTGGAAGTGAAGGAGGAGGAGGAGAAGGAGGATGTGGTGGGTAAAAGACATGGGTTTGGGGGAGGATCAAGAGTACGCATGTATACAGAGATCAAAGGACACTTTCAGATGTCAATTCTCTCCTATGGTGGCTAGCAGGGATCAAACTCAAGTCCTCTTGATTTTCTAGCAAGAGCTTCTTACCAGCTGAGCCATCTCAGAGACTCCTCATCAAATCTAAGACAAGTCTCTCTTGAAATTCCCTGGCCTCATGTCAATTTTTTTTCTGTCCCTGGGGGCAGAATACATCACTAGGGCTTATAGGAAGGTGATTCTCCCATAGCTCTAGAGGGAAGAGATGTACGTATGCAGGTAAGATTACTAGATCTTTTGTCCCCTCCTGACACGGGCCCAATGGTGTCTGACTCATGTTAATAGTGGTTAAGAGAGTTTGGGCAATGCAATGCTAAAAAGAAAAGAAACGTAGTATTAACGTTACCTCTGGGGTGCTGGCAGGGATGGATAGGTTAAATGATTAAAGGGCTAATATAAGATCTCTTAAAAAGTATACTTCAAATAGACATGTATATGTGTGCACATATATCAATGGACATTTATATGTGTTTTTACATAATATGCATATTGGGTTTAAATATTTGTAATATATTTGTATGAATACATACATACATTCTGAGACAAGATCTAGCTGTCTCGACCAGTCTAGGCTTGAATACATAATGTATCATAACCTAGGCTGATGTCAATCCTCCTGCCTCAGCCCCCTAAATGCTGGGACTACCGTTGTGTAGCACCATGCTTATTCTATTGAAAATTTTTGAATAAAAAATGTATTTTCCAACATGAATGACATTTTCTCCTTTTTTCTACAAATAGTGCTAGAAGTATCCAAAATGTCAGCATTGTAGCGCTGGAGTATTTTTGAAGGGATTTTTATTTTTAAATCTTCTAGGTCTTGTTTTAGTTGAAAGTCTTCCTGGGAATATAAAATTACCCACTGAAATTTGTAAATGTCTGTTGCACCTACTGTGCTTGGTATTAAGGGCATCTGCTATGTACTCAGATTGAATTGGGGTAAGTTTTTTTTCCCACCAAAGTCCTAATGGGATCACTCACAGGTCCTACATAGCACAATGACAGTGAGATCTGTTAACAGGTCCACCTCTCCCTGGGCAGGAAGGTGAGGTTAGCATTCCCAGGCCACTTGTAAACACTGTTAAATCGCTGTTGGTGACAGAACTCTATTGCAAGGGCTTCTTTTTAATGGACATTTCTCCTTTAAAAAAAAATTAAGATTTGGATCTGACAACTGTTAGACCCCACCCTGGTGCTTTGACTGCCTGGGTTATCAGCTACACAGCCAGCTGGGCTACCTTCATGCCAGAGCTAACTGCTCTGAACACATCACACACGCTTTGAGGAAGCTGTGCAGAAGCAACAGCTGTTTGCTGCAAAAGCACAGCTCGACACCTGAAGGCACGGCCTTAACCTCAGGACAGGACATCTTGCCATCGCCAGCCCAGCAAAGGGTACATGAGCCTGCAGTCATTTTCTCCTAGGCCAAGGACGAAGCGCTTCCCTTGTGGTCCCCAGCAGAAGTCTTGTGAATGGTACAAACGCAGCTCCTTTTAGCTAAAGGACATCCACGGTTGGTGCAGACACTCTTACCGCAGCCACTTGGGCTCACAAGGAGACACCTTTGCTCTGTCCTGGTATTGCCACATTTATGCTCAATGAAAGGCTCCTCAAAGTAGTCTTGCCTTGCCTGGTTTTGATCTGCACCATTACTAGGTAGCTTAGTCACTGTCCTATGCCTAGGAAGAGACACCATGACCAAGGCAACTCTTATAAAAGAAGATGTTTAATTGGGACCTTGCTTACAGTTTCAGAGGTTTAGCCCATCATCATTGTGCTGAGGAGCATGGCGGCATGCAGGCAAGAACTACAACAGTACCTGAGAGCTACACCCTGATCCGGAGGCAGAAAGAGAGAGACTGGGTCTAGTGTGGGTTTTTGAAACCTCAAACCCCAATCCCAGTGGCACACTTCCTCCAATAAGGCCACACCTCCTAATCTTTTCAAACATTGCCACTCTCTGCCAACTAAGCATTCAAATACATGAGCATGTGGGGTCCATTCTTATTCACACCTCCATACTAGGGCCAGCTGAGATGGCGGCAAACAACTGACAAGGGAAGGAGCCACAAAGCCATGGCAGTGGTAAAAAAATTCCAGAGAACAACCAGGACAGAAATGGGTGAACAGAGACAATGAAGGCTGGAAAAAACTGAAGCCAAGAGACAGTGGGCCCTTGTGGCTGGAAGAATTTCAAATCCTAAGAGCTTAGGATCCCAGTACTCTCAGCTAGAGATGGCAGCACTTGTCACAGTGGGACCGGAAGTCCCAGCCCCTGAGGCCTATGTGAGACCTGGAACCCTAGTGGACACTGCCTGGTACTGCTTGCTGCCATCACTCGCTATGGGCCAAAGCTGAGGATTAGACTAGCTGCCAAGTACCAGATATGCTGACAACCCTCCAACCTGAGCACCATATGATTCTGGTTCCTAAAGCCTGGAGCAGTAGGCCTCTAGACATCGAGGTTTGCAGCTAAAAGCCTCTGAATCTGCCTGACAATCCCCTAGGCCTTGGATACTGATAGGCCCAAGATTGCCAGCTCCGTAAAAGCTTCTCCTTGCTGACCCAAGATTCTTATCCAGGTAGAGTGCAAGAATTCCAGCCAGAGGCATGCTTAGGAACAAGGTGGTGGTGGTGCACACCTTTAATCCCAGCACGCGGGAGGCAGGTGGATCTCTGAGTTTGAGGCCAGCCTGGTCTACAGAGCAAGTTCCAGGACAGTCAGGACTACACAGAGAAAATCTTGCTTGAAAAATTTTTAAAAATTAAAAGAAAGAAAAGAGAACCAGTTTGTTCTCTTGACTCTTGGCTGAAGAGGAGACTGTCCTAGAGAAGACTGCCAGTAGGTGATCAATAAGTGTGGTTAGCACGGTTCTCTAGAGGAAGAGGGCCAGTAGAATACGTACATAATCCTTTAAACGTGGACCCCCTAGATTGACTTACAGGATAAAACCTGGGGAGTTCAGCAAAGGCCATCAGCACACTAGAGAAGCTGAAAACCTTGCTACTCCGTGCACAAGCCTGGTGCCCCATAGTCCAGATCCTAAGGATGCGAAGTCCTGGGAGGTTACTGGGGAGTTGCTAGCCTTGGGTCCACATGAGAAGACTGGAGGAGCTGAATTCCGATGTCATTGGCCTTGGTGGCCTGGCACCGTCACTCACATGCATTTAAAAGCTAGCATGGGCCAGGTCAGTTTACTAGAATACAAAATAATCGGCAGAAAGAACAATCACTGTGGGATAATAATATGCATTGCAAACTAAGTCAACTTAGGATATGAGGATAAGTCAGTCACGAATAATTAGAATGTGTGTTTGTAAATGTTGTGCTTCAAACACTGCGTGTAAAGAAGGAGCTGTGGTCTGAAGGGGTAGCTCTCCTTGACTTGGGGGGTTTTGTAGAAGAGTAAGGCTTTGTAGTGTGTTCTTGCCAAAGTCTGCAGTCTACCCATTCAAGCTGGCCTACGGGGAGGACAGTCGACTGGGATTGCTGCTTTCCAACTAACAAGAGAACACATGCACTGTATCTCACGCATAGTCAATTAACAGGAAGCTGGAAGATTCGTTTATGAGAGCAGTGGGTTAAATTAACATAGGTCTGGAAGTTCCTGTATAGCTTAGGTAAGCAAATTCAGGTTTCCCTCCAAACAATTTATGGTTTGAGGAAAGGACTGTGGCATCCTACAACAAATACATTTTTCAATGTTATTGGTTAGTTGCAGTTGAAAGATTACTTTCCCAGGAACTATAATTTTTTAATGTGCAGTTGAAAAATCAGATGAGTTGGCCTTTTGCTCCTGTTTCTTGTGCAACAGCAAGCTTGACAAGAAACTGCGATGGTAGTGAGATGAACCAAAGCAGGAATATTGATAAGGTCTTCTAGGAAGCACTTGGGGTTGCTTCTTCATCTTCTAGAGGACCCAAGTTCAATTCCCAGTATCCGTGGCAACTATAACTCCAGGAGGCCTGACACTGTGTAGTAATAAGGAGCGGCGAGCTATGTTCCCGGCACCCAGCCGCCCACATGGCTAGCTTATGCCCCAAAATAATTACACGGAAACTGTATTCTTTTAAACACTGCTTGACCCATTAGTTCTAGCCTCTTATTGACTAGCTCTTACATATTGATATAACACATTTCTAATAATCTGTGTAGCCCACGAGCTGGCTTACCAGGAAAGATCTTAACCTGCATCTGTCTGGAGTGGGAGAATCATGACGACTCCCACTGACTCGGCTTCTTTCTCCCAGCCTTCTGTTCTGTTTACTCCACCTACCTAATTTTCTGTTCTATTAAAGGCCAAGGCAGTCTCTTTATTTACCAATGAAATCAACACAAAACAACAGACTCCCACATCAACACTGGGCACCCACACACAGGTGGCATACATTGCCACAAACACACATGCATGCGCATGAATAAAAATAAATCATTGAAAGGACTTTGACCTTGCCAAGCTGGTATGTAAGGTTAGAGTGTGTGTCCATGACACTGGGAGGAAGATAGCCCATTATCTGTTGAAATCACTGAGCAGATATGTTCTTAAATATTAAGAAAGAAAGAAAGAAAGAAAGAAAGAAAGGGAGAGAGAGAGAGAGAGAGAGAGGAAGGAAAGAAGGAAGGAAGGAAAGAAGGAAGGAAGGAAGGAAGGAAGTTACCATAATGAGATAGATCTTAGCAATGTTTCCTACAGATTAAATTAGGACATAGAGCTTATCCTAACTGTATATAAAGTTGATTCAAAGTTTTGGGCTAGGTTTTTTTTTTTTTTGACAGATGATAAGCATCAATAGCGCCAGTTGACATGGCAACACAGATGGAGAAAAATCTCAGAAGGTCCTACTCCTAGATGCAGAGCTGTGGGCAGCTAATGACTGCTAAGAGAGAAGAACCATTCTTCCTCAGGATGGATGCCCCAACTGGTTATCCAATACCAATCGGTCAGCCCTAGAAACGTATACATATGAGCAAATAACATACCCATCAGGCTGTGCCTATATGTTTATTTGTTTGCTATATGTGTGTGTGATAATAGTTAAAGGAAAGAGGAGCAAGTGGAGAGACATACTAGGAGATGAAGTGAGGAGGAGGGGAGAAATTATGTAAATACAGTATGCATATATGAAACTTTAAAAATAAATAATAATACTTGGAAAATAAAAATGTATTTAAAAATATGATTTATGGTGTTTTCAGTAATTATTTTATATGCACGCACATTTATTTTAGAGAAATGTCCCAGAAACAAATAATCCTATAAAAATTAGGGTAGCATACAACAGCATTAAACTTATCTATTTATTACTTTATAACTTAAAAAATGATACTCAATGAATTAAAAAATGAACTATCTTTTCTAACACCTAAGGTTAGGGCCAATGAGCTGGCTGAGCGTGGAAAAGCTCAAGCATGAAGACCCAGCTTGAACTCAGGACTCATGTGGTAGAAGGAGAGAGCTCCACATACACCCCATGGCATGTGTTTGTGTGCACATACACACACAGACAAAATACAGCATAAGTAGTTTTAATTAAATGTAAAGTTGGTTTAACATAAAGAGCTGGCTCAAGACAATGAGTTGAAAGCACACAGTCTCTGCACTACCCACTGACCGCAGCTCCCCACGGAAGAACCTCTGTTATCACACAGGAAAAAGAGCCTTGAGAAACTGGCCCCACAGCGGATCCTGCCCTGCTTGGAATGGTGATGAGCTCACAGCTTTATCTGTCTTTGCTGTCTCCGTACTAAATATAACCCAGGCCTCACAGACCTGGTCCAACAAGTGCTGTTTGTGCTGTCCTAGAGCAGGCTGGGATGTTTTATTGTCACCAACATGACCTGAGAAAGCAGGAGACATGCAAAACACAAATACTGAGGCCCAAGCTCTGGGGCTCATCAAGTGGACCAAGCATTAGAAAGTGCTTACATACCAGCCAGGTGTGATGGTGTGCACCAGTGGGCGAGGCAGTAAGCCCCTACACCTCACATTAAAAAGAAAAAAAAGCACACGCCTTTAATCCCAGCACTCGGGAGGCAAAGGCAGGTAGATCTCTGGGAGTTCAAGACCAGTTTGGTCTACAGTGAGTTTCAGGACAGCCAGGTTTACATAATAGAAAGAGCCTGTTTAAGGATAGAAGGGGAGAGGGGAGAATGGGAGGAGAGTGAAGAAAAATGTATAACTCGATAAAAACAACTTTTTAAAAAGAAGAGGAGGTGAGGATACAGATGTGAATGCATCCAGAGTAAAGCCCAGAGAAGATACAGTGAGGAGGCTGCTGTCTCAAATCTCTAGCTACTTTTATAGGAACACTTGTCATTGGATTTAGGGTCAACTTCGATAATTCAAGGTAGTCTGTTTACTTCAAGATCCTTCAATTAACCACATGGGTAAACTTCTTTTCAAATATGGTAACAGTCACAAAGTCCACAGATTAGGGCTCACACACATCTTTAAAACCCAGATCAGAGCGGGAGAGGTGGCTCAGCAGTTAAGAGCATTGACTGCTCTTCCAAAGGACCCAGGTTCAATTCCCAGCACCCACATGGCAGCTCACAACTGTCTGAAAGTGCAGTTTTATGAGATCTGACACCTTCACACCAATACACAAAAAAAAAATAAAAGCTAAATAAATCATTTTTAAAAACCCCAGCTCAATGTCCCTTCCCTCTATCCTGATTCAATACCCTTCGTCACACTGAATCCTCTTCATGCCTAGTGACCTCAGGGCGTACATCTATCATAGTATGAACCCTTAAGATGCGCTGACCCAAATTTCTCTCCACTCCCATTTAATCATAAGAGCCTTGGGCGTGAGCCCATCTGATTTATCTTTAAACACCCAAACAATCAGAGTAGTGGCAATAGCTCAGACTTTGAGGGTCAAACAAGATGAGGTCCTAAGTCTTTCTCCCCTGAGTTGAATAACCTCAGAAAGCTTGCCTTACTTAACCTTTCTAAGAGGATTAGGTTGATGGAATAATTATTGAGGATCATTATCGTAATAATTCTCAATACATATTGATGAGAATTTGCTGTTATAAATTCAGCAAGAGCATTTAATTTGATGCCTGGCATTATCAACCATAGTTAACTTAAATGGCAGAAAGTTCATAAAGATAGATTCTTCACTTCCTTGTGCTTAGATGACAGCCTTTTACAGGAAATGGGTCCAAGATAATATATGTATGCATGTGTGGCTACGTATTCTAATGTTTTCTTTTCCTGCTTCAAGGTTTTCAGCACAAACTGTGTAACTTCTAGTGCTCCACAGAAGCAGAGGCCCCTGGGATAGGATTGCATCACTGCCGTAGCCAGCAACATGATGTCACCGATTACTTTGTCCCATAAATGGATGTTATTTATGTCTATGTTTTCCACCTATGCTTGAAATCCCAGCACTCATGGAGCTGATACATGAGGACTATGAGATTAAGGCTGGCCTGGAATACATAGTAAATATTGTCTCAGGTATAAACAGAGTTGGGGGAGAGAAGAGAAGATGGGGGAGAAGAAAGGGGAGAGAAGAGAGAGGGAGAAAGGGAAAGGGGAGGGGAAGGAGAAAGGGAAAAGGAGGGAGAGGGGAGGGGAAGAAGAGGAGAGAAATGAAAGGAAGAGGGAAAGAGAAGAGAAGAGATAGAGGGGGAGAAAGATTCACATTAGGATATTTTGAAGTAAAATTTCAGCTCTCCCAAGAAATAACACCTAGAGCATGAAGTTTTGAAGTCTATAGGGTGTGTGTGTGTGTGTGTGTGTGTGTGTGTGTGTGTGAAGGGTGTCACTCCTGCTAGTAAACACTTAACATGCACAAAGCTCTGTGGAAATCCCCAGTACAAGGAAAGACAGAAGTCAGGCACTGGTGGCGCACACCTTTAATCCTAGCACTTGAGAGGCAGAGGCAGGAGGATCTCTGTAAGTTTGAGAACAGTCAGGACTACACAGAGAAACTCTGTCTTGGAAAAAGAAAGAAAGAAAGAAAATAAAAGAAAGGAGAGGAGAGGAGAGATGATTCACAGCAAAATTATAAATCAAAGACACAGAAGAATCTGTGCTTCTATTCCACCAGTGAGCATAGTTCAATGGGAAACATACATTCATACGCACAGAGAGTTAAGTCAATTGTTCAGGAAAAAACAGAATTCCCTATCAAGAAATAAAGCCAAGGGGACTGGCGAGGTGGCTCAGCAGTTAAGAGCATGCAGTACTTTAGCAGAGGACGGGAGTCAATTCCCAACACCAACATCAGGTGGGTCACAACCACCTGTAACTCCAGTTCCAGGGAATCCAACACCCTCTTCTGGCCTATGTGGCCCTGCACACACAAACACACATACACACACAATTTAAAAAAAAAAAATAGTCAAGCAAATGAAAGAGAGTAAGTGAATGAAAAGATTTAAGAATAATTTTTTTTCCTGAGACAGGGTTTCTCTGTAGCTTTGGAACCTGTCCTGGAACTAGCTCTTATAGACCAGGCTGGCCTCCAACTCACAGAGATCCGCCTGCCTCTGCCTCCTGAGTGCTGGGATTAAAGGCGTGCGCCACCACCGCCCAGCATTGAGAATAAATTTTTTAAATCAAAATAACTTAATTTCTAAAGTGCTATGCCATCATTTGAAAAATAAGGATGTTTTGTTTGCACGTGAAAGACCTTGGCTTCCATCCGTAGGAGTGAGAGAGAGAGAGAAGTACAAATCAATGCTTAGCAGTTGGGCCAGGAAAACAGGATCCATGGGTTCTAAACTGTGTAGAGGTCTAAGTGTCTATTTCATCACAGTAGTCAAGGAAGCCAAATAGGTTTTTTTTTTTTTTAATGAATCTAATTTGCGACTCAAATAACTCAACAGAGCTAACCTGTGCTAGCACACCCCCACCCCCTGGTCCTGAGGATACTGTAGAGCGCTATGTTTGCCCACAGGGTCCAAGCATCCAGACGGCTGAGCCCGCCAACCTGGCAGCATCACCTGGGATCTTAGCATTCATTCCCTTGCTCCGTACTCCCGGACTCTGGTCCGTTCTCTGAGTGTTTCACAGGCCACTAGGATGGGTGGCTGTGACCAGAGGTTATGGCTACCAAGAGTGATTCTGCCACCCATGGTGACATTCAGGTTTGAACGGGTCCAGTTTTGACAAGCGCCTGCTTTAAGAGGACGAACGTTTGCGGTCGTGGCAAATGTCAACACGCTGCAGATGGCGAATGCCAAGTGTCACCTTCTGACTCATTTAACATTTGGATTAGTGATCCAGGGGACTGTAAACAGCATGTTAATATTATCTACGGACGACAGCGCATGGGGGCAATGAGCACATGAGGAGGTAATGCAGACAGTTCCGGGGGCTCCAACAAAGGAAGAGGACCGGATGTCAACTGGGCAAGAAGAGATGAGCTAATGTCATAGGCTTAGGAGGATGAGACAAGCCACAGATAAAGGATGGGCCGATGGCCGACTCGGATGGTGGCAACACTTACAGGGAGTGAGTCACACGCAGCACACGATGATTCGATACTGAGCCTGCGCTCTCAGGCCCCCCTGTCAGTGTGGGTTCCAGTTGCTGTCTGGTGGGCACTGCGTGTGTGCTTTCACAGTTTAAAGAGAAAAAAAAAAACCAAAAAACAATGTGTCAGAGAGGACAGGCATGAAGAAAGAAGACCTTAGGGAATTCAAAGATGGACTGCTGGGCAAGCCTTCTGCAGGAGTCAGGGGTACAGATGTTCGTTTCTGCTGGCTTCTCCTGCTTAGACTCCCTTAGTGTGGCTTTGTCTCACTGTCAAAAGAATGGAACCCCTCCCCCTCATCTGTCTGTCTGTTCCTCCCTGTCTGTCTGTCTCCCTCCCTCCCTCCCTTTCCCATCTCTCTCTCTCTCTCTTCATCCCTCCCTTCCTCCCTCCCTCCCTCCCATCCACTCCCACCCCTTCTTTCCTGGGTACCAAGACGAGCATCATGTCAGGAACACAGATATTAATTAACCTAACGCACAGTTCTGCTCAGGTTCTCCTCTGCTTGCCTTCAGCTTCTCAGCGATGCACTCAAAGCTGAAAGGCAGCAGTCTTAGGAAGCTCAGTCCCTCTGCACCTACCCACGGGCTCTTTCCCTTAATAGCCAGGCAGTTAGCGGTCATGGAACTTTCTCCTCTGGAGGTCTTCAATAAAAACCCCAACAGCTGTGGCAAAACTAAAGGAATGGGGAAAGATAGGAGTGTGTGTGGGGGGGGGGGGGCACTGGGTAGGAGCCAGAGGCAAGGAACTCCTTTAATCGGATTCAGCCAGGGCTCAGCGGAAACTTGCAGTTATAGTTCTCCATTCACAGTTTTTAAACCTGTTGTCTCTGCTTTCCTGTCTTTATTCTTCCTTGTCAGCAAGCCCACCCTTAAGCAATTAACTGTTCATTAACACCTTCACAGAGAATAAAAGGAAGGAAAAGGAACCAGCAGGGAACTTGCTATGAGCTCCAACTCTCTGAGACAGAGACTTGGTTTTGTTGATACCGCGGGCAGCATCTAATGTAAAAATCTTATTGCTAGCTACAGAATGAATTCTCAGAGTGAATCCAAGACATAACAGCGGTTTGTTTTGGCTTCTTCCTTACATCCTTGTTGTCCTATGGCCCTTGATATTCAGAATCTTGGAATGCTGCCTTAGTGTTAACCCACCCCTTTACTTACAGAATGGGATGTCAGCGGGTTGATTCTTCCCTTACTAAAACCTCAGTGTAAATTCTCAGTCTAAAATTTGTGCTTGACTTCCATAGCCAACGGAGAAAGGTGGAGAGGAAGGGAGGGCTCTTTGGAATAACCACAGGGAACCTGGGAAAGTAGCTACCTCTCTGGAGACCATCTGGGGTTCTTACACACCCCCACTCTGTAAATAAGGCAACAGCAGTAGCCATCCAAGTGGACAGAGAAGCTGCCAAAGACTGTGCTTCTGGACTAGGAAAGCTCAGAATGCCATGAGCAGTGGCACCAGCCTGCCTCTGGCAGAAACGCTGTGACAGAGACATAGAGACCTCCCCGTTGAAATCACAGTTGAAGAAAGTCGGGCTTCCAATGGGGAAAACCAGCCTTCAGTCAGTGGCAAATACAGAGACCGTGCAAGATGAATGAGTCAGACTGAAAACGCAGAACCAAGAACAGATATCAGGACTTGGAGACACAGAAATATGTATGTTCAGTTCTGAAGTACTTCTCTGTGGGATATCAAGTCTCCTCGACACAGCTACAGTGGTTTCCATTTATACATCAAACTCTGACTCATTCCAACATTGAAAAGCCATCTCGGACCTCACATTTCCAAGATCAAGTTGCGTCCACTCCCAAATCTTTCCGTCTTGATAAACAGCAGCTCCATCCATCATTCCCTTTGCTCAGACGAGAATCTTGCGTCTCCTTTGACTTAGATTAGATTCTTGGGTTCTGTCTCTCCCCCTCTTCTGTGTATGTTTGTGTATGTGTGTCTGTCTGTCTGTCTATCCATCTGTCTCCAGCTCTATCTTTTTGTCTGTCTTTCTTGTGCGTGTGTGTGCATGTCTGTCTGTCTTTCTGTCTCTTTCTTTCCCTCTCCCCGCCCCCTTTCTCTCCATTCATCCTTCCATCCTGCCCACCATATCTGCTGACTACCCCTGCAGGTACACCCCAATCTAGAGACTTTCACTCCTCATTTCCCACCCTAATCTAAGGCCCTTAGGTCAGGCCTCCTGCCTCCCACACCTGCCACAGAGAACAGCTCTCACTACACCGCAGCCTCCATTTGAGCCTTTAAATATTTAATTAAGGCCATGCTACCCCTCTGTTCAGAGACTCTGCAGTGACTTCTCACTTATCTCAGAGTGAAGTTCCAAGTCTTCATCATGCCGACGAGCGCCCAGGCATGGCAGGGCCCCTCAGCAGCCTCTTCTCTTTCATCGTTTCCTGATTGGATCTTCCTTCTTGTGTGCCTCTGTTGTTCCCAGACCACACAGAATGTTCCCCCACTAAAACTTCTGCCCTCTGGCAGTCGGGAAGGCTCATCCCCCACAACTCTTCTTCATGCTGTTCTGAGTTCTGCTTGTGTCAGATTCTTAGAGACTTTCCTCTCATGCCCAACCTCAAATAGCAATCACCCATCCACAGTCCAATCCCTTTACCATACTTTCTTTTTCCCCAGACATTTTCCATAGCGGTGTATCTGATAATGTCTTTCTGCTTCCCCTACATCAACTGTAGATCATGAGTCCAGCACAGAGGATGCTCTGTTCACTACTGTATCTCCACAATCCAGAACAGAGATTGATGGGCAGGTAACAGAAACCCATCAAATTCTTCTTTCTGTTTCCTGTAGGGGTCTTCCCTGTTTCTTCTTCCTTGCCCTGGCTGACCTTAAAGGAGCAGGTGATCTGGGTATGCTGGCCTTGAGCACTGGGGAGCTATGGAGGAAGGGCTGTTACTGAGGCAGACCCCAGCAAAGAAACCACAAGAGAAAAGGGTCGGCCGGAGGCTCAAGCAGTCCCCCACCCTCATGGAATGAAATCCAGAAAGACTAAGTGTCTTTCCCAAGGTCACAGAAATACTAATTGGCAGAAACGAAAGTACAAATTAAATCTCCTAGCTATGTCCTGGTGGCATCTCCCTCTAAATGACACGGTAAGGAGATAACGACTCGCTAATTTTTTTTTCCCCAGCTTATTTTATTTCCTGGTGCTAATTGACGAATCCATTTTGATCCTAACCCTTTGAAGTTTCCCCATGTTTTTCCATAACTCACATGAGGAGGAAGAAGGTGTGCTTGTCTAATTAGCGCGGGACGCAAGTCAGAGAGGCGACAGTTTGTATAACGAATGACAAACCGTGATCAAAGAGACACTGATGAGTCAGAGCAATGAGCCAAAGCTGATAAGATGAAACTTAGTGGGGAGGCGAGGACTATAAGTTGAGTCAACCAGGAAGGAAGGAAATCGAGGACAGCAGCAATGCTGATGGAAACCATGCAGGTGCTTGGAACACCACGGAAGATCTGCTAAAGTACACACACATACACACACACACACACACACACACACACACACACACACACACACCTGCATCTGCACGCTGGAATTCTGACTCAATGGGTCCAGAATGCCAATCATTGAATGTAATACAGCACCCGTAAACACCTAGTGTGGTGGTAGACTACACTCATAGAGCATAGATTCTAAAAGACAGGTAACCATGCATTCCAATGTATGTTGAACAAACTAGATAGTTACTCATGCATACATTCATGTCTGTGCCCATTAAGACTCGAGCACTGGACTTTACTTTCAATAGGCCTAGCCCTACACTGAATAGAGCTCATAGGCTCTTAGGAGAAGGCCATTCTGTGTAAGTGCTATCTCAGGCTTCATGAGTTTCAAGTTCCTCTTCCTAGAACCTCCAGGAAGGCATAGAACTGTCCGTAACTCACTCTGGTTCTGTAACACTTCCTGAGGGCAGAGTAGAAAGGTATCTTCAGTCCAAGAAGCCAGACTCTCTGACCAATGGCATTAGTATGAATTGTACAGGGGATTCCCTGGAGCTAGCTAGCCTTATATCTTTACAGTGCCATACGCTACTCATAAAATGAAATAGGAAATTACCATCTGGAGCCACACAGATGGCTCGGTGTGTAAGAGCATTTGACACATCAGCATGAAGATTTGAGTTTGGATCCCAGCATCCACATAGAAGGCCAGGGGTGGTTGTATGTATGCCTATAACCCCAGTGTAACATGACAGCCTGCTTGTCAGGGTTTCTGTCCTGCCCAGTTCCTGCAGCCATTTAGCCTCAAAGAATCACACAGAAGTCTACATTAAATATAAACTGATTGGCCCATTAGCTCAGGCTTCTTATTAGCTCTTATAGCTTACATTATTACATTATTCTTATCTATGTTAGCCACATGGCTCAGTATGTTTTTCAACAAGGCAGATCACATTCTGCTTCTTCGGTGATCTGGGCAGAACTGCGGGAAGAGCTTCCTTCTTCCCAGAATACTCCTGTTCTCATTGTCCCACCTCTACTTCCTGTCTGGTTGTCCCGCCTATACTTCCTGCCTGGCTAACTGACCAATCAGCGTTTATTTAAAACAATTGACAGAATACAGAACTGTCCCACACCACCCCAGCACTGTGGGGGTGGAGACAGGAGCGTCACTGGGGCTCACTAGCTACCAGACGAGCTCTGTGCCCAATGAGAGGCTCTGTCTCAAAGGGATAAAGTGGAGAGTGATAGATAAGGATACCCAACAACTTCTTCTGATCATCCCTCCAGTATCTACCCCCAACCCCACACACATGCACATATACTATACATAAATACACCACACACACATACACAGTAAAATAAAATGCCCAACTTTACATAAGCTAGCTCATAGCAAATCTGCCAGCCTATGCCACCAAATGTTACCCCTCCTGTAATTCATACTCATACAGCCAGAATCCGCAATCTCTACCCACGCCAGCCTGGCCAGATCAGACTGGCTTCCTGGACCAGTATTATTTGTCCCTTTACACCTCCAGACCTAAAGCTAGGGGTCATTTGAGTTCATCCTAGCTTGTCCTTATAGTAAGTTCCTCTCAGGGACACCATTCTAGTGCAGTGATATGATGTTATGCTCTTTGGACTATTTGAGGAGGCTCCCCTCTCAGCTCCCAAATAAATCACACATACAGAGGCTTATTATTGCTTATAAATGCCTAGCCTTGACTTGGCTTGCTTCTTGCCAGCTTCTTAACTTGCATTATGCCGACTATCTTTTGCCTCTGGGCTTTTATCCTTCTCTATTTCTGTGTACCTTTATTTCCTCCTTTCTCTGTGATTTGCTGTGTAGCTGGATGGCTGGCCCCTGGTGTCCTCCTCTCCTTGTTCTCTTGCTGCTTGTTCTCTTCCTCCCAGATTTCTCCTTCTATTTATGCTCTCTGCCTGCCAGCCCCGCCTATCCTTGCTCCTGCCTCGCTATTGACCGTTCATCTCTCTATTAGGACCATCAGGTGTTTTAGCCAGGCAAAGGATCACAGTTTCACAGAGTTAAACAAATGCAGTAGAATCCAAAGTCACACACCTGAAAATAATATTCCTCAACACCATTCCCTTGTCTAAGTCAGCTCCATCTATCAGGCAGGTTCTTCTACTCTTGGCCTTCAGGGGTGGGGATCAGAGCTGTTATCTACCCTCTGGAAGAACTGCTTCCATTGCAAAAGGAAAAGAGGTAGCTCTGGAGAGCCGGTATCTGTATCCAGCATCAACTACTCAGGTTCAATTCCTTTCCCAGACAAAAAGCCTGTTGAGCTCAGAATACTGAAATTCATTCTGGGTGTCTATTGTTTTACAGGATCATGAACAAGCTAAAGTTGGTTCAAGAACACACTGGACATGAAAAGTGACGATAGAAAGAAGTAAACACATTCAGCCTGGTCCCTTATGAAGCTGTCATTCCCTGAAGGATGCAAGAAAGCAAGCGCTAATATATGGCTGAAGATGCAGCCTGCCTAGTCCTCAGCGGAAGGTCTTTGAAGGCGTTACCTAGCTGCTAGTTCCTGTCAAATTTCTCACTTCTGGGCCCTTCATGTTGTGAGCAGCCTTTGCCACATACTCAGCTCCACCAAGTCTTCTCTGCCATGATGGGCCGAAACCCCCTGAGACCACGAGCCAAAATAAACCCTTCCTCCCTTAAGTCGCTTCTGCTGGGTGTACTGCTCACCGTGATGCAGAAGCCACTAATGCACAAGGTAGTGTTAGATAGATTATCAACCCCCTGTATCAAGGCTGAGCAAGGTATCCCACCACAAGGAATGAGCCAGTTCATGCACCCAGGATATGTCCTGGTCCCACTGCCAGCCCCCCAACAGATCAAGTCACATAACTGTCACGGACATTCGGAGGGCTTAGTTCAGTCCCATGCGGTGTCCCCAGTTATTCATCTAGAGTCTGTGAGCTCCCACTATCTCCGGTCAGCTGTCTCTGTGGTTTTCCCAATCGTCTTTATCAGAAAAATCTTTAAAATGAGAAAAATATTTGTGTCACAGGAAAGGAAAAAAACAACAACAAAGACATTTGAGAGAGATACACAAAGAATGTTTGTTCCATTTGGACATTGTGGGATGAGATGGAGGTAGACACCCATCTGGAAATGTCGAGGGAACAGGAGGAAGACAGAAAGATCTCTACTGCTGCAGTGACCTGTGCAGCTTGGGTCCTGGAACCCTGGCTCGAGGCAGAGAGGGAATGGAGAAAAGACAGCACAGACACACAGAGAATGAAGTTGAGACTGGGTGGGATTTTCTAACTGCTGCTACCGGGAAGCTCAATGTGTTTATTACATACAGCAGGGGGCGGGGTTAGCTGGCCCCATTAGTCCTTTACCGTCATGGCGGGAAGCATGGTGTCTCGCAGGCAGACATGATGCTGATAGGTAGCTACATCCAGATCCTAATGCAGCCAGAAAAGAGAACAACACTAGGCCTGGCTTGAGCTTCTGAAACTTCAGGTCCAGCTCCTAGTGACACACTTCCTCCAACAAGGACACACCTCCCAGTAGTCCCTCTCTCTATGGGCTTATGGGGCCATTTTCATTCAAACCTCCACACCACTAGACATTCTTCTATGCCTATCTTAGAGATATTTGCTTTGAGTGGTTGTAAGTTTACTTCCCAATGGTCTCTAATAACTTTGGTTTGGAAAGTTTTCCACTGCTACTTTTAATTTTTTGAGCAATCGTCCTATTTTTTGCCCAAACCAAAGTTCACATCGACAGCTAGACTTCTAGCATTCTTTGAAATCTTTTATTGTTGAAAAGAACCATCTTTCCCGCTGTTGAAAGGACGCAGGCAGGAAGCTGACTCCAGACCTTTGCGGGTGGAGCTTCGGGGAGACTTTTGTATAGGAGATGCCGGGATGTGTTTGAGGACAGAACCAAGAGAAAATTGGCAGACAGCACAACAAAGGTTGTAGACTTTAGAGGCCGTGTGGGGTTAAAACATATGGGGCTCGGAGCCTCTCTGAAGCCACAGACAGCCCGGTGAGGATTCGACACAGTCAGCTTGTTACATAAGACCACGCAAGGCTCTGCCTCCGCCTTTGCTTTTTGGAGACTTGATTTCCTGTCAGGAAACAAGGTGTCGCCAAGGGAGCTGTCTTCACAGAGCTGCCTTCAGGGCTAATGAGATCACGACTTCTGAGTTCCTCTGAGAAGCAGGCTACCTAGATTCGGGACAAATATTGCTCTAATCCTTTTTGAAGAAGAGCCACGTGGCTTCTTCGCTTCCTGTAGTCCTGGCTCCAGGGGCTCCAGGCTGTTTCCATCTCCTTCATTTTCCATCCCTCCCAAGGGCCTCTGAGTCTATTCCTGCTTCCCATACGGGTCTTAAATCGGCACCCTCAGGATGCAGCCCCTGTTACAGTCCAAACTGACATGGAAATCTCCAAACATCAAAGTCTTGGAACCGGCACTTGAGCAATCCTAGTGGGTATACCCAACAGATTCCTCGTGGGCACTGCCTGTGATTTTGTTTGTGTCGGTTTAAGCATCATCACCATCTCCTCCAATGGCTACACTTTGGATATCTTTGTTCTTGAAAAGAACACCCAAGCAGTGCATGACTAGACACAAAGGAAAAGGCAGGAGTCTCCAGGGGCTGCACATCAGTATCCCTTGGCATTTCAGAGCCTCAGGGAGCATCATGCCAGGGGCTCAGTGAAGCGACATTCATTAAGTCATGTCAGCTTCACTGAGACAATGCTAAGGAAAAATAAAGAAAGGACCAAGCTATTCTGCAGCCAGGAGTACCCTCTAGTGTTCAGTTGGAGGCCTGAATTCCAACTACAGCTCACAAACCAAATAAAAGCAATAGGAGGATGTGTGTGGTTACAACGGGGATTGCTCCACTCTAGCAGATTGTGCTTGGCTGCATTGACCTAGGTTTCACACGGAATGACCTTTTCCTTTAAAAGTATTGGGGGGATGGGAGGGATAGTTTTCCCTAACTAAACGGGTGAGATCCTGTCTCCATGAATCCTCGGACTCCACACTCCAGTGAGGTCCTGTCTCTTCCCCTTTATATTCCTCTCTCCACCCAGCCATATCACTCCTGTCTCTACTTCCCTTCTGCTGGGATTAAAGGTGTGTGACCTCCAAACACTGGGATTAAAGGTGTGAACCATCACCTGGATCTATTTCTAGATCAATCTTGTGCAGCCCAGGGTAGCTTTGAACTCAAAGAGATCTGTCTGCCTCTGTCTCCCAAATCCTGGGATTAAAGATATGTGCCACCACTCCCTGGCCCCTAGTGGCTTAGGTTTGCATTCTGATCCTCAGGCAAACTTTATTTATGAAAATACAATATTTTCATACAATGATATTTATAAAATATCATTACATCTCCCCTTTTTGTCTAAAATAAAAAAGAAGACTATAACTTATAATATAAGAAAAATTATATACAATAAGTACAATAACTATATACAATATATACAGGCAATAAATATATCAACAATACCTAGTCCATTTGTATTTGACAAATTCAGAGAAAATATTCCATATCTATCCTATCTTGGTGAGTCCAAAGTCAGGTATCTAATTTACTTTCTATCATAACTTGCTTTCTGCATCTGGTAAACAAAAAAAAAACTATAACAATCTAGTCTTTGATTCCCTCAGAGACACAAGAAGGAAATAATATTAACTGAGTAAGCAGGAAGTGCATGCAAGTGACTTCCAAAAAGTCTGAGAAATGACAGAAGCAGCTGGCTGCTTAAACAGACACCCAGTTCCTCTGTAATGCTGGGGCATCCATCTTCAGCCTACAGGCCTCGTGTATCTGATAGACATTTCTGTGAAGCAGGATATTCGGAAGGGCTGGCCCTCCTTGTCTTGACAATGTTTGGCAGTCATTTTTTTTCCTGCTTCTCCAATTAGGACAGCATACTGTCAGCAGTCAAGACAGGGGCATTTTCCTTCCCAGAGGTTTACTTTTGCCACAGAGAAACTCCATGTGGACTTTCTTTGATGTCCATCATCTTCTCTGAAGAAGATTGGTGCTGCCAGGAACAGATAAGTCTCATTTCAGGTTGAACCCCAAAAACAAAATAAACAAACAAAATGTAGAGATAAAAGGTCTCTCTAGTGGTTGGCAGCTCTGCTTTTCTGACCTTCACCTTGAACCCCAGTATCTGTCTCTGGGTTTTTATTATTCAAGCTACACTGTAGTTCTACAATTTGGAGGCTATAGTTCAAAGTTGAAGAGTTCAAGGCCAGCCTTGTGTATATAATAAGACCCCATGGTACTGTGTATATTGTACTTGTGTATATAGTAAGACTCCAACACACTTTGTTGCCATCATCTTGTAGCTAAGAAGTAACATGATGATATAATGGAGTATCATGAAGTAGCTTCAACTCTGGACATGTGCAAACCCCAGCTAGGCAGGAAGATGTAACAATGACAGCTGTGTTACAGCACACAGATCAGGATTTAGGGGAGGTTTTATTTATTGCTTTTCTGTTTTGTCTCAAATTACTTTTTAACGCATGTCTAAATTGGAACAAAGTTTTCATGTTTGTGAGACCTTTCAAAGTCAAACTAAGAAATTAAATGATTCTCAGTTTCTGACTTGAGAGGCCAAATGATCATTTTAAAGCTTTTATTTGTAATGCCAAGAATTATATTAATTAGGAATTAAGACACAATAGGTGAACAATACAGAAAACTTATCAGAAGCACCGTGGATTATATGAATTTGAGATGAATCACGAGTTTCAAGGTGAGTAAAGGGACACAAGGAAATATGAGGATAAAGTTGAATAAAAATCATCAGAACCGTGTACCCATCACTTTTAGCCACATAGTTCAGAAATTAATTTAATACGTTGCCTATTATTGAGGATTAAAATTTATTCTCATTTTTTTGTATAGTTCCTGTACCTCAAAGCTTTTTACGGCAATAAACTTTGGAGGAAAGAAAGCTAGAATTGGACCTGTGAGATGGCTCAGTGGGTAAAGGTACTTGCAGTCAAACCTGAAGACCAAAGTTTGATTCCCAGGACCCATATGGGAGAAAGAGAAACTGAAATTGCTCTCTGACCTACACACACACACACACACACACACACACGCACACACAGAGTAGCATATATGCACATAATACATATACATGTACTGTGTATGTGTGTGTGTGTGTGTGTGTGTGTGTAATTTTAAGAAGAAAACCACAATTGTGTAGACCTATGCTTTGTTTATTCTTGGCGTTTATGCTCAGAAGTCCTTCCTACAGTCTTCAGCAACTCACCTGGTCTTGCAAAAGTGTTTGCCATGGCAGAGGCTGAGTAGCCAGAGTTAAGTGGATGTCTGCAAAGCCGATCACTAATGGGCAGGTTACTTTTGTGTTACTCTGCCAGTGCCTGACAGGAACAACTTACAGGAAGAAGGGTCTGTCTTGGTGCACAGCTTCAGAGGGTTCCATCAGTCATGGCATAGAATCTACCACGGAGCAGCTGAGTTCATGCTAGCAAGAGTTCATGGCAGAAGCTCTCGTCACAGTGGACCAGGAAGCAGAAGGCAAGGCTGGAACAAGGGGCCTTCAAAGGCCTGCCTCTAGGGACCTACTTCTATCCGTTAAACCCCACCTCCTACCAGATCTACGGTCCCTCAAAATAGTGCCACCCACTAAGGAACAGACATTCAAATTGGGAGGGGGACACTGACTCAAAACAGCAATGTCTTTAAGGAAATGTTAATAATATCCAGGGAATGATTTGCTACAGAGAAAAATTCGAGTTAGATCTTAGTCTCTTCCTGAAATTTTGGGTTAAACCACCAGAGTAGGCGTAGGAGAGATTTGAAATCAATCGTGCACATGATCCTGTAATCTAAAATTAATGGTGCAGCAACCTGAATGTCTCCAGAGAGGTGCCATGGAGGTAGCGAGCCTAGGCCATTGGATGTCTTAGAAACAGCCAGGCTATTCAAAGGCAGAACAAAGAAATCTAAGTTGTCCTTGCAGCAGTTCAGGGACAAATAAGTCAATCTTGCAAAGTAATATTAATGTTCTCAAGTGACTCCGTAGCTAAAATGTGTATGAAGATCAATTTAAGAGTAGAAAGACAAAACAGAAAAACTCACACATGAACAAGAAGACTTCCTACGGATAAAACATTCTAAAACAAATAAAGTCCTGGGGGAATATTAAAAGTCCAGCATCTAAGAATACATATTCCATCAGCTAACAAAAGCACCGTAGCCGTGGCAGCCATCACACAGAGAGACTTGAGTATCCGAGCCAGAGTTCCCTTTAACTTCATGATATAAAATCAATGTGGGTTCACTTAGGAGGAGAAAAAAGAAAAAAAAAAAAAAAGCTTTGTTTTCTTTTGCAGAAATCAATTCTGCAGTTTCCAGAGCCAGACTCCCTTCTTCTAAGCTGACTCTCACATCTTCTGACCCAGCCTCTTCACCCTCCTTCCTTCCCCTGACATCCAGGCCCATGGAGGAGGAACTCAAAGACGAGGCCTACCTGGGTCCTTCGCAAGGGGTCAGATCTATGTGGAATTGTATTTGCTGCTCTTCTGCGACCTCTGAATGTCTGCCCGTGTCCTAATTATGGGGGATACTAATTTATGCAGATAAACGGGTAGGCCTCCTGATCCTTTTTTTTTTTTTAACAGAAAGAGATATGTACCTAGTCTGCAGGCACAAATAAATTAGCTAGACCCACCGGCACAGTTAGAAGAAACTACAAAGATCTACGAAGCACAGCTGTGGGGGTGGAAGTGTAACCCAGTGGAAGAGCATATGCCTTCACACAGCTGTGGGAGTGGGGTGTAACCCCATGGATTAGCATGTGCCTTCACACAGCTATGGGTGGGAGTGGGGTGTAACCCAAAGAAACAGCACAAGTTCTGTGGTTTATTCAAAGCTTCCATTGCAACAAACAATAACCAAAAGTACAGGCGACTGTTTTCCGCACCAGTGGGTTCCACCACTAAAAACAAAGGCTATTGTATTGGGGCAAACCTGGGCTCTAAATTTCTCCACGTTGGTTTTTCATGACCGAAAAGCAACTGAACTTGTCAGGACAACAGGCAATTTAAGAGGCACAAATGGAAGGTGTTGGTTGACATGAGAGATCACTGGAGGGTGTTTAATTTCTTACCCTCTTCATCAGTCTGGGTTAGCCAGGGGTTTGATTCAGAAACTTTGATTTCCCAGGTCAAACCTCCTGCCCTGGCTCTGAAAGAAGTACCGGTGAAGGCAAGTGATTGCTCTTGGACCATGGACAGCTACCTATGCGCTCTTCCAGTCCCATGGGCTAGGAAAGAGCAGGGTCGGATCAGTAATGGAAGGGAGTGGCACTTTACAAACCTCTTCGTTTTACAAGAGGGGAGGCAGTGACTCAAAACCACAGGCCCAGAGCCCTGGCCTGCTCTAAAGGTGATGTGGGTGTGATTTCTTATTAATAAAGAAACTGCCTAGGCCCATTTGATAGGCCAACCCTTAGGTGGGTGGAGTAAACAGAACAGGATACTGGGAGAAAGAAGCTGAGTGAGTGGGTCGCCATGATTCTCCCACTCCAGACAGACGCAGGTTAAGATCTTTCCTGGTAAGCCACCTCGTGGGCTACACAGATTATTAGAAATGGGCTAGTCCAGGTACGAGAGTTAGCAGAGAAAAGGCTGGAACTAATGGACCAGGCAGTGTTTAAAAGAATACAGTTTCTGTGTAATTATTTCGGGGTAAAGCTAGCCAGGTGGTGGAACGCAGCCTGCCGCTCATCACTACATAAAGGCAAACAGGAAAAGCCCTCGTGCACCCCTACCACCCCAATCCAGAAGCTGGCATACAGAAACAACAGCCCAGGGCTGCTGGGATGTGTCTGAATGGTCAATCTCAGGCAGGGGTAGGACCAGGAGGTAGGATGGCCTTCAGAGTCCAGTGCTGGAGGCGTGGGCCGCCAGGAAGAAGGAGGTTCCCGTTGACTCCCTGCCTGCACTCCACAGCTGTTCTCTCCATTCTACTCCGCTCCGTACCTACCAATTTCCTCATTTGGGTACCAACCTTAGCAACTTGCTCTAATAGATAACAGCTGCCCACTCAGCAAATCCAGTCAAGGGACAGCGCACGTCTAGCATTTTCTATGCGGCCTTTTGCTGGAGCCGGAATTTCGGCCAGAGAGGAAAGGACAGGTTGGGGTGAGCTGGCTCCTGGGAGCACAACCACCTAGTAATCATATCTGTACTGGTCTCCTCAAGCCCCATGGCAGAAGACTTGGAAACAGGTGGCAAGCACCAAAGCTGACAGATGCCCCGTGCTCACAGCAGAGGGAACACGCTCTCCTTGCAGGTCTCTTGGCACTTTCCAGCCTTTCCCGAGCCAACATCTTCCAGAAGTCTGCTTCCTGGACCTCCATCCAGTCCCTCCTGCAGCTTATCTGGGGTCTGTCATGCATCCCACAAGGGCTCAGAGTAGCTTGTTCTAGGTCACTGAAGCTTCAACCTGCTTACCGTTCTCTGTCTACAAGCCTTGTGTCTTAGTCAGTGTTCTATGGCTGTGAAGAGACACCTTGACCACAACTCTTATAAAGGAAAGCATTAAACTGGGGCTTGCTTACAATTTCAGAGGTTTAATCCATTGTCATCGTGGTGGGGAGAATAGCCACATGCAAGCTGATGTGGTAGCTGAGAGTTCTACGTCCCTATCTAAAGGCAGCAGGACAAGAGAGAGGCTCTAGGCTTGGCTTGGACCTTTTGAAACCTCAAAGGCCACCGCGAGTGGCTCATGTCCTACAACAAAGTCACACTTCCTAATCTTTTCAAATAATGCCACTCCCTGGTGGCCAAACATTCAAACCTATGAGCCTATGGGGGGCATTATTATTCAAACCATCACAACCCACAAGATCACAAATCCGGAAAGTCCCAGCTACCAAGCCCCAACAATCTGAGTTCACCCCTGGGGCTCACATGGTAGACAGAGAAAACTAACTCTTGGTGTGGGATGTCCTTCTGTCTATGTGTTGTTTTTATTGATTAATGAATAAAGAACTGCTTTGAGCCTATGACAGGGAAGAACAGAACTAGGTGGGGAAAGCCAGGCTGTATGCTGGAAGGAAGAAGGAAAGAGTCAGAGAGAGAGAAGCCATGAAGCCACTGGAGACAGACACTGGGAACTTTACCCAGTAAGCCACAGCCTCATTGCAATACACAGATTAATAGAAATGGATTAAATTAATATGTAGAAGTTAGCCAATAAGAAGCTAGAGCTAATGAGCCAAGCAGTGATTTAATTAATACAGTTTCTGTATGATTATTTTGGGGTTAAGATAGCTGAGTGGCCAGGACCAACAAGCGGCCCTCCTCTAACAAAATCTCCTGGCAGGCATCTGCCCACACGCATATGTATGTGTGTAATTTTAATTTTTTTTCAATAAAGCAGGCAACTGTAGGTATTCATGTGCAAGTACTTTATGCAGCTCTATGAGGTTGGAGACATAAAAATGCTCCCTTTGTGTTTAAATCCCATGAGACCTTTCTTCCTGAAGGTGACAAAAAGGTCAGTGTCTATCACTTGGTGGAGTGTAGGTTGGGGGAAGGGTGGGAACATATGTGTCCAGCTTCTTCTTGAAGAGGATACAGAGAAGGCTTTGAATAATTTGAATAACCTTGGTTTAATACACAGGCGACCCACACACAGTTTTCCTGGGTGTCATTTCACAAAATTCTAGAGCTGAAGAGATGGCTCAATGTTTAAGAGCATTGCCTGCTCTTCCAAAGGTCCTGAGTTCAATTCCCAGCAACCACATGGTGGCTCACAACCATCTGTAAAGAGATCTGGTGCCCTCTTCTGGCCTGCAGGCACACATGCAGACAGAATACTAAGAATACTATATACATAATAAATAAATAAATCTTTTTAAAAAAAAATATTCAGACTGAAAATTTAAACTTGACTTAATGTTCTCTTCGTTTGTTTACTACTTGGTAAGAAAATGAGCCATGAAAAGAATACACACAAAACAAGAGATGTTTCCTTGTTACCTGACTGATTCCTTACAAAGAAGCTCCCCAAAACCCAATGATTTCAGCAGGCCATGCAGAATTCTCCAAGACAGAAGAGCCCAACATCACAGGTTACTGACTTTCACAGCGATTCCGTGTGGGAATATGGAAATCACCTTTACCTGAGAAACAGCTGTTGTACTTCTGCATCCTGTTTCTCACTACACCAACACTCATTTTGGGGACAACATACCTGACTACTTCCTTGGGACTACAGCCCCTCAAAGGAAAGACAGCTTGGTATCCTCATAAAATAGATGCATAAATGCACTATTTGAGTCTGGGTTTATGGTTTAGTGAAAACAGCATGCCAAAGAACACAAGAGAAAGGTATTTCCCAAAGTATGAAGTGGCTTTGTTTAAAGCTGAGGAGAATGGAAACAACGTATACAGAGGAGCCTACAAATGCAAGCCCAGCTCAAAAGGAAACTGTGGAAGTGGGTTTTCACAGACAGCCTGGAGCCATCTGGTGGAGAGTGTTGAAAGCAGCCAAGAATAATGAGACTCTGAAGATCTGCTCGGCAAATCACATTGCAAAAGCGGTGACTGGGAGATACTGTTTGTCTTTACTTATGAAGAAATTGAAATTCAACAAAATCAAATGACTCCCTTCAGATGAAAGAACGAAGTGTAGTCGATATTAAGTTGGTCACCTCCAGGTAAGATTTAAATCCAATATGAACCAAAAAGTGGAGAATTGCTTTTGAAAAGCCTCAACTGTAAGTTCTTACTCTGTTCTGAAACGTTCATCCTTTGCTTTTGCTTTTTCTTTTTTTCTTTTTTTAAATATTTATTTACTTATTTCTTATGGATACAATATTCTGTCCGTGTGTATGTCTGCAGGCCAGAAGAGGGCACCAGAACTCATCACAGATAGTTGTAAGCCACCATGTGGTTGCCGGGAATTGAACTCAGGACCTTTGGAAGAGCAGGCAATGCTCTTAACCACTGAGCCATCTCTCCAGCCCCCCTTTGCTTTTTCTTGAACCCAGGAATATATAGAGCCGAGCACATATTTTGTTTCGTGATATGGTCGCATGTAGCCCAGGCTGACCCCAAAAATCACTATGTAGCTAAGGACCTTGAACTTCTAATCCTCCTGCCTCAGCCTCCAAAGCTCTAGGACTAAAAGCATGTACCTATGCAATGCTGGAGATCAAAACCAAGGCCTCACACATGCTAGGCAAGCATTCCGAGCTACAGATATCCCATGATCCCTGAGGCTTGGTTAGTGCCCCGGAGACAGATGGGATTCCTGCTGTCTGTCACAGTCTTGTGCCCAGCCTAAAGGCCATTCCATGGGGATGCAGTGGCCACACTCTTTCTTGAGTGCTACACTTTTAATACCACTCCTTCATCATTGGTGGCAACAATAAAATTTCAGATAAACTGCTCTTTAACCGAAGAGTCAACAGGATTGTTTTACCTCAACTGTATAAGAATTATACATATTTGCCTTGTTCCAGCCTAGTTTAGGAAGAGATATTATTGGGCTTGAAACTTTTAGAATGGATTTGCTGAAGGCATGTTTTTATGCTCGTTTGAGTCTAAAACTAGCTCTTAAAATAAACAGAGCGCCCAGGCTACTACACAGACAGAGGTATCTATTCCAGCATAGATACTCTTCTCCAGGACCAATCTCAAAGGTTAGACATACGTCACCAGAGGATAGACAGACAGAAGTGAAAACGAGCAGGATTATCAAAAACTGATGACAGCCTGCTTACAGATGTTAAACAGCTTACACAGCAGCCAGTCCCTGCAGCTGTGAGGGCAGGAATGGCACTCAATGGCACTGCAGATTTCTAGAGAACTACCTTTGCTAATGCTCAGTCATAGGCTCCTTCAGACCAACCATCAAAGTTTTCTCAAGCAGCCAGTCTTCTATGGTCAAGCTAGAAAACCAATTCCACCATGGACTAGAAATTTCTTTACGGTTACCAGAAACCATGAGCAGACATGTGTCCAGACTCCCTTGCAGCTACAGAAACATGTCTTATCCAGTTAGCACAAAACATTAAACGAGAAGTACTTTCCTTTCTGAGGGGGAAAGGCCCGTTACAAATATCCTACAAGTATCCCTTTCTTACTTCTTTCGCTGTCCCTGGGGATCTAGAACATGGCAGAGCCACAGACTTAATTTAAAAGAAAAAAAAAGCCTGAGCCCCTTGGCCCTTGGGTGAGCATAAGGACAGTGACCCACCAGGATATCTCGCATCAGACTCTGACATGAGTAACAGGCAAATGTACCTTGTTTGTCCCTGTGTGTTAAGAAAGTAACAAGGATTTGCTACAGTTGCTGCCACTCACCTTAAGGGCACCACCACCCATGTAGCTCCCTTTCAATTAAATGTTACATGGACTGAGTCTGACTGAAAGGAGCTAGGTTATATGGTACACCCTAGCTGCCCGGGAGCTGTTATTTTCACTGCCCCCCAAACAGGCTATTTTAGAACTCACTATATTACAAAAAACTTAAGTTACAAATTTGGCAGTGATGGAGACAAATGATACTGTCATATCACAGCACATTGGTGAAAGAAAAAAATAACTACAACTATTTTGCAGCATAAAATTGGACACCAAATAATTAAAGATGTGCATTGAGACTCAACCCAGCAAGTCTGTGTCTAGACTTCTCGGCAATGGGGGTATTTCACCCTAACAGTTAAATATCCAGAAATGACTCAAATTGGTTTCACACACAACCCATTGACCAAAACTGGTCAAGCCAGCTGCCTAACTGCAGGACAATAATCTTCCCTCATGTCCAGAAGGGGAGAGAAAACTAGATACTAGAAGTTTTTAGTACACTTTTTCAAAGAACGTCAATGTTGAAGACTTTTTCATGCAACAGCCTCACGAAAAGACCTTATCATAATGCAGCGACTTGAAGCATGATTAATAAAAGCTCAGGGTCAGAAACTGGTGTTCAACCTGAAGATCTGAAAAGCAAAACAGCCAGCCGCTGGCTCTTACCTCGACCTCAGTCTGAAATGGCGATCCTGCCTCCTGGAATCTCAGAAGGAGACTGTGTCTGAGAGCTGTCTCCCCTGCCCCCCATCTTATATTCCTCTCTAGGGCTAGGCTATTGAGAGTAAAGGTGCGTGTCATTGTGGCTACTGGGATTAAAGGTGTGTGTTACCATAACCTGATCTGTAAGGCTGACCAGTGGGACTGTTTTGCTCTCAGATCTTCAGGCAGTCTTTATTTATTAAAATACAATTGAAATGTTACTACAGAGACTTGTCATCAAAGGGCCATAAGAACTTTTTAGTAAGACAGAAACCAGAGTTGTTGAGAAGGAAACTTTTGTAGAGCTAAGTTAGGACAGGGAGCAAGCAGACTGTGAAAGGTCAAAGTGATTCATCCCTTCCACAGCACGCAAGCTGGGACATCCGTGGTGACATCCTTCCACCTCTTCTACCTAATGTGGCTTGTTGTTCGCTTACTGTGATCCATCAGACTGACATCTTGATATCCAAATGCTGGAACACAACCAACGGGCCAATAGTGACACAGATGCAGTCGCCCAGACTGCCCAACTTTAGGCCTGCATTGTTGAATCCACAATCTCCTGCACAACCAAAGTTACTACTGGGGAAGGACGGATGGCTCAGTGGTGAAGAACATTTGCTCTTCCAGATGACCTGGGTTCAGTTCCCAGCACCCGTGTCAGGTGACTCCCAACGACCTAAAACTCAAGCTTCGTGTGTCCTGATGCCTTCTTCTTGCCTCTGCACAAAGGCGGTACAAGTAAAATCATGCATCCAGCTTAATCCTTGGCACCCGTACAAGTGTTAAGTGTTTGTTAAAGGAACGTGCATGTCAGCAAGTCAGTCTAGATAGCTGTATGCGCACGGTTGCTAGCTGCCCTGCAAATGAAATCCCAGGATAAACGTGGAGCCAGTAAGTCCCTCCCAGAGCTGGAGAGTTGTATATGTACAAGGAATTCTTGTCAAAATGCCAAGGGGAGGTGGAAGAGGACGATGGGAAGCGTCCCAGCTGGCATGGCTCTATACGTCCTACTGCCAAAGGAAGTGGGGAGGCAGACACAACCTCCGAGCCAACTCGGTGAATTCAGAAGCTCTCCGCGTAATAACTGAGGGGATGGCATTCATTCTCTCCATGTTCCTGTTTCATCACCTTTAACAAGCCCAACGGGGGAGACCAAGAGTTCTGATCAGCTCCTCTGGCACACAGAGAGGAAGAAATTATTCTGCTAAATAGCTATTAGGATTCAACCCGCTTCCTTGCCTGCCTTGACATGGAGGAATGGATCCGTGCAAAGAAGGGGTCATAAACCTTCTCCCGTGAAGCACATTACACATCCCTGGGTTTAAATCAAAACCCATCTTGATCTTTGGAGGAAGCCAGCCTTGAAAAACCCTTTTCCCCAAATGCTGAGGAAAGATCACAGCACAGCAAATGGTGTGCTAAATTGTGTCTAACCTGGGAAGACAGAGTCTAGAAAACAGAGTATTGCAAGAACAGAACAGTCAGAAAGGGTCTCAGGGTTGAGCGAGTTCAACTCAGATGGCCCTTACTCAAAGTTGGCCTTTTTCTCGTCCACCCCATCTAGTTTGCTACTTTTAGGTCCCTCTTCTCCTGGATTCTAGACTGTATACCTATTCATTTTCCTTCAAAGGAAAATAGACTGGAAGTAATTCATTATTATTGTAGTTAGTCCAGTTCAGGCTTGGATCTGAACGGTCTCCCAGTGGCAGCAACTTGGGGCTTTGGGAAAATGATTGCAACATAAAGACTCTGACTTCATTCACGGATTAATCTTCTGACGGATTCATCAATATGTGATATATTGGGAGATTGTGGGAATTTATTATGCTGAGGGAGTATGAGGCTGGTTCTTGTCCCCAGTCCTTTCCTCTGTTCCCGGCCACTATGAGGCAAGCAACTACCTCACCCACACAATCTGGCCACATGATTTTCTGATTCACCTCAGGCCCCAAATCCCAGAGCCAATAAATATCTGAAACCATGAACCAGCATGACCTTTCCTCATTCAAGGAAGCCAAGCCAGTAAAATGCACACACAGGTGAAACCTACCAACCCATTGCCAAACAGCAGGCCAGAGCCTCAGCTGGATTTCTGTTTCCCTATGCCGGGTACCAGTTCATCCTCACTGAGACACTGCCTACTGTTGTTGGCTTGCAAGTTTGCAGTTAGAAAGACCACCACTCCCCGGCGGGGTTGGGTGTCCTAAAATGAGTCTGTGTCTTTTGTGACATCCACTGAAAAGATGGAATAATGGTGTACAGATTTTTTCATAATCTTGAGGGTAGTAGCAGAAGACACAGAACTGGCCAAAGTACATGAATGAAGTCAGGTGCTTACAGACCTGGATTCTTATGGTTCTCATAGAGGATCCAGGTTGAGTTCTCAGCACCACATTAGGCAGCTCACATCTGCCCATAACTCCTGTTCCAGGAGTTCTGGTGCCCCCTGGCCTCCACGGGCAGCTGCATGCACAGGGTGCACATAAACTCACACAGGCATACACACACACACACACACACACACACACACACATACATATGCATACACACTCACACATACACACTTACGTAAAATAAATATTTTTAAAGAAATTAGGGAATTAGAAAGTAGACCTCCTTACCTATGACTTTGCTTTCCATAGTTTGAACTGCCCATGGTTTACCACGGTCTAAATATGTCAAATGGAATTTTCTATAAATAAACAGTTCATAAGTTTATAAATTTTAAGGAACTTTCATTACTGTAGTACATTGCTTTGTGGTATTATTTTTGCTAACAGATCCCAATGCCTGATTTATAAACATCTACCACAGGTATAGTTCCTATAAACATCAATGCCAGAGACAATTTTAGGCATTAACTAAATGAGGTGTTGGAACATAAACCCCATGGTTGAGGGAAGACTGTTGTGGTCTCTGCTTTTAAAAATATTACAATTTCTCTAAAGTATACTGTTTAGGGGGGTTTTGTGTAGTTTAGTCTTTCATTTGTTATTTGGGTATGTTGACACAGTCTTACTATATGAAGTTAAACTCATTATTAGATCATATGTAGCCTGGAGTTCACTGTATGGTAATGGAAATCCTCCTTCCTCTCTAGTGCTGGTTTTATAGATTTGTGTATCACACCGATTCATTAAAACGTTTAAAGAGGAAAGAAAAACATTGAGTTGAATCTAAAGGTATAAATCCTGAATACCTTCCTAAGTTTTACTAAAAGAAACTCCAGTAACAACCACACACACACATACACACACACATACACACACACACACACACACACACACACACACACCTGCTCTGAGCACTTCTTTAAGTGTGTAGGTCACCTAAGATAGACCTATCTCCCCCATAACTTCCATAAATCCTAATTTCTTGAGATTCAAAGCTTAAAAACATTTAGCCCAATAATTGGTCTTTCTCTGTCAAGAGAAGGTCTCAGCTGACCCCTTTGAGTGAGCCTATTAATCTCAGAAATAACTCTGGCATTAACTTTGGAAAATACCCACCAGGCTGACATGCTATCAATACACAGGAGTGAGTAAGGAATTTACTATATGTGCAAAGTCTTGTCCTTCTGCCTCTTCGAGTGACCAAAACTTGTGACGGATTTCTGGAACTCTGAACTGAGCTGCTGACTTGTGATTCTCCGGAGTCAAGCAGTGATGTCTGCTCGTCTCCACTGCTCACATCCCAAAGCCCAACGTGGTAACTATGGTGGCCTGCCCCTCTCACTCACCCTGGCCTGCTCCTCTGTAAGTAACCGGTGGCTCTCCCTTTGCCCTGATTCCTCTAGGCTCAGCGTGAACCATGATTGAAATCGCTGCAATTAGGCCCTCCATCTCCCAGGAGTATTTATCTAAAAAGGGATGGATGGAGGACAGTATTAGCTATTGGAATTTATCCAGCCTAGGAGCTGCTTTGGACTGTGAACCTTCTCTTCCACTTGATTGGCATCTCTAATATCAATTTGCTCAAGTGAAGCAACTAGATACAATAAGCAAGGTGGTTTAAAAACACAAATATAAAGTAATTAAATTAACTTTTTCACAGTGCAGGAAGCTGGCAGTCTAAGATCTAGAAGGCAGCAGGTGTGTGGTGTGTGTGTGTGTGTGTGTGTGTGTGTGTATGGTGTGTGCATGTGTGTGTGTTTGTGTGGTATGTGCATGTGTGTGGTGTGTGAATGTGTGTGGGGAGGTGTGTAAGTGTGTGTGGGGGGTGTGCGTGTGTGTGTGTGTGTGTGTGTGTGTGTGCGCGCGCGCGCGCCAGCCTGGTCTACAGAGTTCCAGCACAACCAGGGCTACACCAGGAAACCTTGCCTCAAAACCAAAACCAAAAAGGCATGTTGCTCTTCCAGAGGACCAGAGTTCTGTTCCCAGCACCCACACCAGGTAGTTCACAGCTGCCTGTAACTCCAGCTCCGGAGGATCCAACACCCTCTGCTGGCCTCCATGGGCATGTACACATGTCTCACAGACACACAACTCACATAAATATAAATGTTTTGTCTATAGCAGAATAGAGAAACAGACTTTTTATCCATAAGAGTAATGAACATTGATTCATAACAGTCGCAAAATTACAGTTACAAAGTAGCAACAAAAATAATGTTATGGTTGAGGTCACCATAACATGAAAAACTGAATTAAAGGGTCATAGCATTAGGAAGGTTGAGAGCCTGTGGGTTAGACCCTTATAGGAGGGGGCAATGGCATGTCCTTGTTCCTTATCGAAAAACCTCCTGCCGGGCAATCCTCTCACAAGCTTTTCCAGAAAGTTTCAGCAAGTCACAGTTCCTCCCAGACCCAAACTATCGTCAGTAATCACAGCCCTGCTGCTCCAGTCCCTATCACTCGAGCTGTTAGCTGTGAGCAAGGGGCCCAGCCCCAATGTCCTCCAACCCTGTTAATATCTAACTAGCTACCTAACAGCTATAAAGAGCTTGCCTTGACTTCATATAATTCTTAACTCTCCAGGGCTGAGGCAACTTGTCACCTGAGATAAATGGAGAGGTGACCATTGTTTAAAACAATCAAAGACAAATAGTTTAGCTACTGCCACCTGGGGCAGAGGATGAAACTAGAATCAATAGGAGATAAACTACCAGACTTGAGAGGAAAAGAAAGACTCTGTGGAACTCGAGGTTTGGCGAGCATGTGTGTGCTCCTGAAACACCAGACAGCTTCCGGAGCACCCAGACTTGATTCATAATCAAAAAAGACCCCTGACTGATCGCTGCTCTCCACCGAAGGAAACAGAGGGGTAAAACTGAGCTGCAAGCTTTCAGAGTAGGTGATGAAGAGACAAAAGGCCACTAATAAATGATGACGGCAGTGGCTGTCAACTTAAGTGGTACGGCGGTTGGGAACATGAACCTCTGTCTAAAGACGGAGACCAAACGCTGGGGGCCAAACTTCCCAAACTTACAGGAGAATGTCCACAGTAACTGCAAGGGTCAGTGTTCCACTCGGGATAGAATACCTAGAAAGGGATACAGAAGGGGAGCACTTGGCCCTCACTATAAAGCAGCCCCAATCTAACAGACTCGTGCCTGTTACTCTCGGTTGCCAACCTCACTACATCCGTATTCAGCCAAAACCTAAACAGCTAGGCATGCCTGTGAGGTGTTGTAAGAGCCGCAGCTGTTTTTTACCCCGGCTGCTCAGCCCCAAACCATATTATTTGCAATACTGTTTGGCCAATAGCTTAAACGTATTTCTGGCTAACTCATATCTTAAATTAACCCTTCTCCATTAATTGGTGTACTGCCACAAGGCTGTGGCTCACTGGGTAACGCTCCAGTGTGTGTCTCTGGTGGAGCTACATGCTTCTCCCTGAGCCCGCCTTCCCTCTCCCAGCATTCAGTTTAGTTTTCCCCACCTAGTTCTACTCTGCCCTATCGACAGACCAAGGCAGTCTCTTTATTAACCAATGATATTCACAGCACACAGAGGGAAATCTCACATCAGTGAGGGATGTTCTTCTCTGAATCATTTGAGATAGGAAGATCCACCCTAAATCTGGGCCACACCTTCTGGTGGCAGCCCACATGAAAGGACACAGAAGAAGGAAGCTCTTTCATTTTGCCTGCTTGCCTTCACTCTCACCGGCAAATCCATCTACCCTGCTGCTGACACATTCCTGTTAGAACCCACTTCTTCAGGATCCCAGGACAGACTGAAGAGCAACAGCTCTTGAAGAATCCTCCAGGACTTGAGCACCTGATTGCTGAGACATGCTGAGACTGAACCATGATTTCTGAACCAGATTCTTGGCCTGGAAACAGACACTGTAAGACTAGCTAGACCACAGCCTGTAAGCCACACTAATAAATCATGTGTGTGTATGTAATATGCATATATATGTATATATATAAATTTACATAAATTATATATAATTCATATTTAACATAAATTATATATTAACTCTATCAGTTCTGCTTCTTTAGAGAATTCTAATAGAAGATTCCACAGGATTCTCTATAGAACATTCTTTTTATGATAGGAATTCTGCCCATACCCAGATTATATAAGCACACATGAAACATTCACATGGTAGGACATATTTACACCACAAAACCACTCTCAATACACCTTTAATAGATAAATCATATAAAATATCTTCTCTAGCCCTATCAATAAAAAAAGAAAGTCTAGGAAATTAATGAATATGTGAAAATTATATAAAACATTGATAAACAACCAACATGTCAAAGAAAAAAATAAAGGGAATTAGAAAATACTTGGAGATGAATAACAATGAAAATACAGTATACTAAAATGTACAGGATATGTGCAAAGTATAACAATTAGAGAGAATTTAAAGCCACAACACCATGTTTTTAAAAATGCAAATTGATCACCCAGTATATCCATGGAATCAGAAAAGCCTAAAGGTGGTGGTAGGGCAAGTCCCCACACTCACAAGACAGAGGCAGGAGGATCTCTGTGAGTTAGAGGTCAGCCTGGTTTATACATCAAGTTCTAAGCCATCCAGCCATGCATAGTGAGACCTTGTCTCAAAAAAACGGGGGGGAGAGAAAAACTGGAAAAAGAAACATAGCAATAGGAAATAACAAGGATTAGAGCAAAGATACATGAAATTCAAAAAAAAACAATAGAAAGAACTAAATCAAAATTTACATTTTGAAAAGGCGAATAAATAGGGAAATATTTAACTAGACGGACAAGAAAAAAAAGAAATAATAGCCAAGTTATTAAAATTAAGCAGGAAAGTGGGCTATTACTACTGAATTCACAGAAATGAAGTCACTATAAAAGAAGGCTGCAAATGATGTCATCAGTCATAATGACCTAAGTGAAATTCTTCACAGTACACAAACAAAAAAAAATGACTCATAGAGAAACAAAAACTATGAATAACTCTGTAAAGAGACTGAATCAGTAATTTTACAACAAAGAAAATCTCAGGACCGGTGACGTCACTGCAGAATATTACCAAACATTCAAAACTCCCTTAGCAATCCTCAAACTTTCAAATTCTACGAAAGGAGGGGGCACATTAAAAGTTCCTTATCATTTTCTACCAACTCCTTTGTGCTAAATCCAAACCATGACACCCATGGTGGTTTGAATAAGAATGGCCCACATGCTTATATATTTGAATAATTAGTCATGAGGAAGTGGTAATACTTGAGAAATATTAGTGGGTGTGGCCTTGTTAGAGAAAGTGTTATGGTGGGTGGGCTTTGAGCTTTCTTTTTTTTTTTTTTTTTTTGAGACAGGGTTTCTCTGTGGCTTTGGAGCCTGTCCTGGAACTAGCTCTTGTAGACCAGGCTGGTCTCGAACTCACAGAGATCCGCCTGCCTCCGCCTCCCGAGTGCTGAAATTAAAGGCATGCGCCACCACCGCCCAGCCTGGCTTTGAGTTTTCAAATGCTCAAGACCAGTGGCTCTCTCTTCCTGCTGCCTGCAGACCCCAACATAGCACCCTCAGCTCTCTCTCTCCAGCACAACGTCTGTCTGTTGCCCAGCTTCCCACCACAATGATCACGGACTAAACCTCTGAAACTGTAAGCAAGCCCCAGTTAAATGCTTTCCTTGATAAGCATTGCCATAGTCATGGTGTCTCTTCCCAGCGATGGAACACAGACTAAGACAACACTACACTCTAAGAAAACAGATATATATGTGGAATTTTTACATACTAGTAATGAACAATTGGAAAGGGAATTAAGAAAACAATTTCATTTATAATAGTATCCAAAATTGTCAACTACCTGAGAATAAATGTATGCAAAGAAGGCATCAAAACTGATAAAGCATACTGAAAATTCTAAAGAAAGCCTAATGAATGGGAAAAAAAAAATCCTGTTTTCATAAACTGGTACCTTAGTGGTACTCCCCAAACCTCTCTAAAGATTCAAGGCAAGCCCTATCAAAATCCTTTTGTAACAGATAGGAAAGATTTCCATGGTGCTGTGAAGGATCCAGAAGAGCCAAACATAACTTAAAAAGAGGAAAGAAGTAAGATAATGCATCCTTCCCAATTTTAACACTTAGCACAAAACCACAGTTATCCAAACAGTGTGACGTTGCATAAAGATAAATGCTGATTGGGCTGGAGAGATGGCTTGGTTTTTAAGAACACTTGCTGTACAACCACAAGGACCTGAGTTCGAGTCCCAGCACCCACATACCAAGCCAGGCATAATCTCACTGTACCTCTAACTTCACTGTTAGAGGGATGGGGACAGGGATGGGGGTCCCGGGGACTTGCTGGCTGCCAGTCTAGCCAAAAAACACAACCTGAAAGTTCATAGAGAACTGGCCTCAGAGAAATAAGACTTAAAGTGTTAGGCCACTGGCTCTCAACCTTCCTAACGCTGCAACCCTTTAACACAGTTCTTCGTGTTGTGTTGACTCCCCCTCCCCCAAGCATAACATTATTTTCATTGCTACATCATAACTGTAATTTAGCTATTATAAGTTGTGATGTAAATACCTGATAAGTGGGATAGCTATATGCCACTCTGTGAAAGGGTCATTGGAACCCAAATGGGTCATGACCCACAGGTTCCAATGTGTTCAGTACCTTCCTCTAGCCCCAGTGCTCACTCATACATATTAATGTATACATACAAAACACACACATACACACACACACAAGAAGACAGATCTATAGATCAGTGAAACATAATTGAATGTTGAGAAGGCCTTGGACCCAGGATCGATTGACCTTGCCAAATACCAGAGTGTTACCTGGTTACCTCTAGACAAATGTATTGATCTGGATCTTACCATCCTCTTTCCTTTATTTCCAAATTTACAATTTCTTGTTGGTTGTGCTCACTGAGGAAGAATTTGGAAGAGAGACATAAATGATTGCCATCCAAAAGTTCTGACAAGTTTGGAGACATCTGACAAGTTTGGAGACATCTCCTTGCGGTCCTTTGAATCAACAGTTGGGCTCTCTTATGGATAAGAGCATCCACAGGAATTCTGCCCAGCCAGGAGGCTGGAGGAGATAAGGTTCAAAGCTAATTTGAAGTGCTGCAGACTACAATCATACCTCGACAGGTCCAAGCCCAAGCGTCTCCCATAACCAGTTTAAGGGCCACTAATTTTCTAATTCACGTGTATTATAAACCTGAAAAGGAGAGATTACCTAATTGTTGATCTCCAAGCGAGGGGGAATTCAAGAGGAGTCCTTTGGGATCTGAGGCCTGCGGGTGGGAGGGCTCACCTCCAGGGAACCGTATCAGTGAATCATAGGGTCACACTCGGGAGAAAGGGGCAGGAATTGGGCTAACTTCCAACTGCGACGTCACAAGGTTATGTGTCAACCCCCGCGGCAGTGTTTGGCAGGGGAAGCTTCCTCTAATGAGGTATTGCTCCCTGCGGGCTGTGGAGCAGGACCGTTCTTTTCTCCGTAGTTATTAATCAGCTATCCGGTATTAACAAGATCCGATCTGGAAGTATGCAAATCCTCTCCCTAGCCTTCCTCCTAAGCACTCAGCGGGTCACCTTACTAGCTAGGTCACTAATGAGGATCTGGGTGACTGGCTAACAAGTTCTTCCCAGTCCTGTCCTTATGATCACTTGCGAAATGGGATACTTCCGTTGCCGAGGTAAGGAGCGTCGGAAATGCTGAAATCATTGCTTTTCCACGGCTTTCTGGTAAAATCTTATCTAAGTTAAGCAATGTTAAAAATGAGTAACTGAACGTCTGTCACACTGAAGAAATGCCTAGCTAGTGTGGACTTCACATGAGAATGAATTCAACGCCGGGAAGATTACTTTCTCCAGACACTAAGTCCCTATCAGGGTTTCAAGTATGAAAGTTTCATCCTTCTAGAAGCTTGGAGAAGGAAGGAGTCTGACAGGAAGGAGAAAGGTGAAGGCAGGGGGAGGAGAATATGGTTAAAATATGTGATACACTTCTTTTCCTCCTTTTTTAATTGAAAATACATTTTTTCATACAATATATTCTTTTTTTAAAGAATTATTTATTTATTATGTACACAGTGTTCAGCCTCCATGTATGACTGCAGGCTAGAAGAGGGCACCAGATCTCATTATAGGTGGTTGTGAGCTACCATGTGGTTGCTGGGAATTGAACTCAGGACCTCCGGAAGAGCAGTCAGTGTTCTTAACCTCTGAGCCATCTCTCCAGCCCCATACAATATATTCTGATCATAGTTTCCTCTTCTTCATCTCTTCCTAAATCTTCCCCACCTCCCCACCCACCAGCTCTGTGTCTTCTTTCTCTCTTTTTTGAAAATAGAATTTAAAAATTTAAAAAAAATCAGAATAGAACAAAACAAACAAAAAAAGAAAACATAAAAACTACATACAGAGAAGCACATGCAAATCCACACACCCACACAACCCACAAAAACACAAAATCAGACACCATAATATATAAGCATAAGACAAAGCATTGTGAGGTGTCTCCAAATCATCTCCAAAGATAACACTGAGTTCCCTTCATGTCTTCCATCTGCTGCTGAGCATGGGTCCGCCCTTCAGTGTGGTTTGTCTGCTCAGTGAGACTCCACTGGAAAAACTAATTCTTCCTTTGCAAGAAGTTGCCAATTGGAGGTAGCTTCCGGGTTAGGGATGGGGCTCCCGTCCAGTTCCCCTCTCGTTGCTGGGACCCCATCAGGCTTAGACCTGTGCAGGCCCTGGTTATGTCTCCAGTCTCTGTGGATTTGTATGGGCATCAGCCTGCTGTGTCTGGAAGACGCTGTTTCCCTGGTGTCCTCCATCCCCACTGGCTCTTACAGTCTGCCCACCTCCTCTTCTGCATAGCTCCTTGAGCACTGAGAGGAGGAGTTTGATGGAGATGTCCCACTTTAGACTGGGTGTTCCAAGGTCTCTCACTCTCTATACACCGTCCAGTTGTGGGTGTCTGTATTAGCTCTTGTCTAGCCACATAGATAAGCCCCAGATCCAGTGAGGGACCCTGCCTCAAAAACTAAAGTGGAAAGCAATAGAGGATAGCATCCAGTGTCAACCTCTGACCTCCAGAAGTGCACACACCACAGACACACATGCACACGCACACGAGTTGGACCTATTAATGTATCAAAGAACTTTTGTGTAAGAAATAACTTATTTCTTGTAACAGTTTGGGAGAAAATAATCCACTTAGAGGGGGGTCTACAACTGCATAGCCTGATCTGTGTTAAAAGTTTAAGAGATAAATAAATAAATGTAGTTAAAGCAATTGCATTGTCCTGCCGCAGGGAAGGCTCCTACTTTGATAATGGATCGCTGCTGCCCTCTAGTGCCACCATCAAACATGAGCTGAGAAACCAGAATGACAACCAATGTCTTAAACCAAACAAATACACATTTTCAATTGTGGGTTCTCTTTCTACCGCAAGTTTCTTTATCTCAACTATTTTTAAGATGTATTTTTTTATTATGTGTGTGAGTGTTTTTACCTGCATGTATGTCTGTGTACCAGGTGCCTGTCTGGTGCCCATGGAGTTCAGGAGATGGCACTGGATCCCCTGAACTGGAGTTGCAGGTGGCTGTGAGCCACCATATAGGTGCTGGGAATTGGACTTTCTGTCTTCTACAAGAACAAAAAGTGCTCTTAACAGCTGATCCATCTCCCCAGCGCTCCAGAACAACTTTTGATGGGGGATATCATGAACAACTCTTTATCACGGGAGATAATTCAGGCATTGTTCTAGAGTTATCCATGAAACCCCACTGATTAGTGTATAGCAATTACTATAGCTATGAAAATTCCATACCTCTTATGGAATATTTTAAGCATATTATTTAAGTATGCTATGCTTAAAACTATGTAAGGTCACAAATAATTTAGTTATTTAATATAACTCAACAGTGATAAACGAATGATATGACCACTCCATGGTAAGGTTAAAGGGAAGGTTTTATTGTAGATACGAGGGAGAGTACAGCCAGAGGCTTCTGGAAGACTCCAGAGCCGAGAGAGAAAGTAATAGATTGAACATGGCGAACTGACTGGACCTGGCTGTGAGAGAGAGGAGAAAAGCAGAAAGGGAGTGGAAGGGAAGAGGGAGAGCAAGAGATGAAGACAAAGAGAATATGGGCCAAAGAAGAAGCAGAGCCACAATAGCAGGGTGATATGGGGAATGAGTAACTGGGGGAAGCGAAGCCCACAAGCTGAAGAAATTTAAGGTAGGGAGGAGGTGAGAAGAGCCAGAATGCCAGCATGGACCCTGAAGTGTGTGGCGGGTAATTGTGCCACTGAGGGAGCCTGTAGGTCAGCATGTGCGTTGGTAAACTAATAGGACCACGGACACCAGACGCCATTTGTCCCTTAGCCAGTGAGAAGGGAAATGGTTCCTTTTGGTAGAGGAGACCAACTTACTCAAGTTCCTGAGGAATGCTGGCTTTTGCCCAACTGCCAGGATTTGGGGAAACAGACTTTCCTTTGGACCTGATGAACAGAATATAATTTAATATATAAATAATTTAAGTTGTTAAATATAATTTTCAATATTATGATGCAAGGAAGAAAGTAAGATGGAACTAATCATGTTAGTAGATGAATATTATCAAACCTAAAATGATGGCCAGATGTTAGAGCTCTAAAAGGAAGATAAGGAAAGTGATCAAGCCAGATGTGGCAGCATACGCCCACCATCCCAGCACTCAGAAGACCGAGGCAGGAGGATTGTGAGATCCAGGTCAGCCTGGGTTATTTAAAGAGATGGTGCCTCAAATTATATATATATAATGGCAATCCTTATAAAGGAAAACAGTTAATTCTGGTGCTTTACAGTTCAGAGGTTCAGTCCATTATCATCATGGCAGGACATGGCGACATGCAGGCAGACATGGTGCTGGAGGAGCTAAGAGTTCTTAAATCTTGACCCTCAGGCAACAGGAAGTGGACTGAGTGTCACACTGAGCCAAGGTTGAGCAAAGGAGACCTCACAGCCTACACTCCCACAGTGACACACTTCCTCCAACAAGACGAATACCTGCTCCAACAAAGCCACACCTCCTAACGGTGCTACTCCCTTTGGGAGTCACTTTTCTCTCAAACCACCACACTCGCTGATGTTAACTCACTTCCCAGGGTAATCTGTTAGCTAGGAACCCACAGACAATGCCCTGGCAGATCCCTGTCGGTATCTGAGAAGGGGAGAGGACGCATGAGCAGCAGCTGGATTTTAACCTTACAATCCCAGTCTATCATACAAAGAGCCTCAAAAATCTGAAAATAAGAACTGACAGCCTCCTGAAGACATCATAGGACAGGCAAAGTCACAGAAATTCAGTGATCCTGAATCTAAGGGAGAACAAGGGCTATAAATGACGCGCCATGATTCAGCTGCTGCGTTTTATGAACCACGAATATAAAAACTGAGAAACAGCACTGTGAAATACTGTGAGGCTCAACGAGGCATTCTGTAAGTCCACATCACATAAACTGATGACAGGACCACTCCGTGGTATGGTTGAAGGGAAGGTTTTATTGTAGACATGAGAGAGAGAACAGCCAGAGGCATCTGGAAGACTTAAGAGGAGAAAGAGAAAGAAGCAGATGGAATAGGACCAGGAGACTGGACCATCTGTGAGAGGGGAGAACAGCAGGGGATAGAGAAGAAGTGGTCCCCAACCTGTGGGTTGTAACCCATTCGGGAGCTGAATGACCCTTTTACGGGAGTCAGACATCAGACATCCTGCATATCATATATTTGCATTGTAATTCACAACAGTAGCAAGATTACAGCTATGAAATAGCAAGGAGGATAATTTTACGGTTGGAGTCGCCACACCATGAAGAACTCTATTAACAGCGTTAATAGAAAGCTCCACTTCTGCCTCCACTATTGATTTTAATGTGGGTTAAATAATTTACTCCATCTGCTAAGAAATAGCAAGGCCTCCTGCTGTTCTTCTTATTGTTCAGCTTCCAGACCTGTTTCCAGAATCTTAATATTTGTACTGATATTGCTTAGGTAAAACGAGATTTATGTCCCTATGATGCAAACTGTTTTCCAAACCAACAGATCACAAAGAACTTCTAAAACCTAGATCAGCTTCCCTTAAGAAACGGGGTGTTCTGAAACTAACCAACCATAATGACATTAAGACTTGTAACAATTTGTACTAAATGCTAAATGGAAAAAATCTGCATTTGTATTAAGCTTCACTGGCTTGCAGAAGTCATGGAATTCCCCTGCTGTAGCTCAGGGGCACTTTTTCCTTACTCCATAGGGAACAAGTTAACCCGGCCATAGTAAAGCTTTCTGGCCTTGCAACATTGCTGTCTCCTAGAATGTTTGGTGATGGAGGAAGGTCATTGGCTAATAAAGGAACTGCCCTGGCCCATTTTATTGGTTAAAGGATAGGTGGGAGGAGTAAACAGAACAGAACGCTGGGAGGAAGAGGAAGTGAGCTCAGAGACGCCACAGCTCTCCTCTCCAGAGCAGACGCCTGAGAGAGACTCCATGCCCCGCTCCCGGGATGAAGCTCCGACCCAGGATGGACTAGGCTAGAATCTCCCCGGTAAGCTCACCTTGGGGTGCTACACACAGATGATTAGAAATGGGCTAAATTAATATGTGAGAATTAGCCTAGAAGAGAATGGGCCAAGCAGTGATTAAAAGAATACAGTGTCCGTGTAATTATTTCGGGGCATAAGCTAGCCGGGCAGGCAGCTGGGGTGTTGGGGACGCAGCCCCACCGCCGCCCTTACTACTTCAGTTTGGCAATCAGCTCCAAGACTACAACACAGGGTCAGAGCATTCGGAAGGCTGAGAACCAGTGTGAGGGAGAATTGAGAAAACACAGTCAGAGGAGCAGGAGTGGAGGAGCAGGGAGACATAGCAGGGTTATAAGGATAATGAGAGGCTGTGTGGGGAGCTCTTGAGCCAGTTAGAGAGAGTTTAGAGTAGGGGAGGATGAGCCTGGAGGCCGGCATTGCTTTGATATGCTAATAGGTACTATATGTTTCTGTTGCCAGAGGTACTAGAAGTGACTCTACTCCTTTTGGTGGATGGGAACCATTTTCACAAGTTCCTGGGGAATGCTGACTTTTATCTAACCAGAAATCCTCCTATCCAGGCTGAGCTCATTTCTTTTTTTTTTTTTTTGGGGGGGGGGGGGTTTCGAGACAGGGTTTCTCTGTGGCTTTGGAGCCTGTCCTGGAACTAGCTCTGTAGACCAGGCTGGTCTCGAACTCACAGAGATCCGCCTGCCTCTGCCTCCCGAGTGCTGGGATTAAAGGCGTGCGCCACCATCGCCCGGCTATGAGCTCATTTCTTGATATTTGGACTGCCTTTTAGAATTTGGGAAACTGGAGTTTCCTTTGGACCGAACGCACATACCATGGTTTTTAAGCAAGGAGCCTTCTTAGTGGAAAAGACAAATCCAAACCCAGAGTCAATATCTATCCCAGTGACAACAAAACTGCCTTTTCCATGGCAAAAAGGACCCAGGCCTAATGAACTAGATGACTGCCCGGATCCTCCAGAGATGAGAACCGTGGCCAGATCAGTGTTCATTCCTACTGTTGGGAACTGGGCCTCCAGCAGGCAGTGTGGCCGGACCAGCTTTGGTACATGCAGAGTCCCTGCTGCAGTATCTATGCATAACATCCATCCCTGCTGCAGCGTCTATGCGTAACGTCCATCCCTGCTGCAGCGTCTATGCATAACGTCCATCCCTGCTTGATGGAGGAAGGTCATTGGCTAATAAAGGAACTGCCTTGACCTATTTTATTGGTTAGAGGATAGGTGGGAGGAATAAACAGAACAGAACGCTGGGAGGAAGAGGAAGTGAGGTCAGTCTCGACGGCTCTCCTCTCGGGAGCAGACGCCTGAAAGAGACGCCATGCCCCGCTCCTGGGATGAAGCTCTGACCCAGGATGGACTAGGCTAGAATCTCCCCGGTAAGCGCACCTTGGGGTGCTACACACAGATAATTAGAAATGGGCTAAATTAATATGTGAGAATTAGCCTAGAAGAGAATGGGCCAAGCAGTGTTTAAATGAATACAGTTTGTGTGTTGTTATTTCGGGCATAAGCTAGCCGTGCAGGCGGCTGGGGTGCTGGGGACGCAGCCCCGCAGCCCTATTATTACACCTGCTGCAGCGTCTATGCGTAACGTCCATCCCTGCTGCAGCGTCTATGCGTAACGTCCATCCCTGCTGCAGCGTCTATGCGTAACGTCCATCCCTGCTGCAGCGTCTATGCATAACGTCCATCCCTGTTGCAGCGTCTATGCGTAACATTCATTTCTGCTGATCTACTCACTTTGTTCAAGAATAAATTGAGCAAGAATGGGACCTGCTAGAAAAAGAGATTAACAGTATCCACACAAAACGCCACCTTGCAAAAGCACTTCTTGATGTCACCCTTTTGTGAGCATTGATAGAATGCAGGGGAGGGGAGGGACAGCTTTGATGAGCTCACAGACCTTCATCCACCCTCCTTCCCTGTGAGAGTCAAAGTGATGCTTTAGGTTTTAATTGCTGTGCCTAAGAGATCCATAAAACAAAAATGCCTCTAACCTGTAAACCCCTTGCCCAAGGACGGATACTTCCTGAAATGCTGGAGGCTGCTGTTCATATAAGATAATAAGTCACACGTTTTCACTTCCCTAAACAAGCTTTAATTGGATGAATGCTTGCTCCTGATTGGACAAACGTGAGAAGGACATAGCCTAGTGGGTTTGCCTTATGAGCACCTGACCAACATAGCTCATGGCCACTCTTTTTGGAACCCTGGAATGGACCTGGCTAGAGTTCATCATCTTAGCCGGTATTTAATTAAAACTTGCTTCACAATTGGGGTAATGGTTTTATTCTCACCAGGTGGAATCAACACACATCCTACCACTAACCTTGGCCTCCACAGGGCAACCACTGCTGGTTTCTTAAATGTCAACCACCCTCTTGTAAGCACATCCCTTGGGGAAGTCAGGTCTTGGGTCATTCAGTCTTGTCAGTTCTAACATTCTCACTGTTACATTCAAAGGGAACCCCCAATACACCTCAAATGGCAATGATGTCTCAAGATGCCAGTCCAGGCTCAACTCAGGCTGGACTTTAGAATTGCTAGCAGACAGATCAAACTCACACACAGCATTCCTCAGGAGCCTGTGAAATAGGTTTCTGTCTGTCAAGAAGAGTCATTTTCTTTATCTCTTCCTCCTCCAGTCAAGCACCTAGTTCTGTATCAAAGCCCCACACTAACCTCCAAGCTCCTCCAGCCCATATTAATTTATACCTATTATGCATACCAAAGCCCCTCCAGCCTCCTCTCCATGCCTCCCTACCATGCTGGCTCTCAGGCTGTTCCTTTACAACTCCCTCCCTCTCCTCGCCTCTCCTCTCCTCTCCTCTCCTCTTCTCTCTCTCTCTCTCTCTCTCTCTCTCTCTCTCTCTTTCACACACACACACACACACACACACACACACACACACACCTCAGCTCTTCTCTCTGCTCCCAAGAGAAAGCCCTGGCAGTCTCCAGTCTGTTCCTCTTTCTTTCCCTAAGGGGTAGCCATGGCAGCTTTGAACTCCCCCAGATGTTTCTGGCTATTCTCTCTTCCATATTCACAATGAACATTTTTCTTTCACACACCCACAGAGTGGTTCATTCAGTTCAGCAGTCTCACTGTGCCCTCGCTTACACCGACTCCCCCTGGGCCTTTGAATCATGTAGTCCATACCCTACCACAGAAATCCTGGCATCTGCATCTCACTCACTATAGAAATCCTTAACGTGCAACGTTAAGAAACTACTCTAGTATCATGTGCCTCACATTCGGGAACCACAAACCCCAGGTGAATGTACGAAAACCTCCTCTCTCCACCATATCTCACCCAGCAACTTCCAAAAGAACCAGCTGCTCACACCTACTTAATAGGTGCTATAATTCCTTTGCTGTGTGATCTATTTCCTCCTGGGGCAAGGACTGTTTCCTTGTTAAAGGATGTGCTCTTGAATCTACTTGGCGAGAGGCAGAGAGAGATGGCAGGATGCAATCTCGAAAAGGAAATGCTGCCTTACAAGGTGTCCACTTCCAGTGAGATTATCGCATGGTCTTTAAGCAAAGATGAGCTGGTCCAAAGACCAAGGAAGAGGTAGGTGGGGCTACGGCAGCAAGAAAGATGAGAGAGAATGTTGCTGTTTCAAGTCCCCTAATTGGGGTGAACAATCCCATCTCTAAAGCCACCCTAACCTCCCCTCACCTCTAGAGACGAAAGCTGTAACTAGGACAGGATGAGTTAAACCAGCTGGGACGGGAGAGCTCTGATGTCAGGCTATGCAATGTGTTACAGCACTGACCCTTGCTTCCCGGGGGAGACAGGGACACAGAAGGTTACTAACAGAGAGTCACAGGCACACGTGTGCACAAGTCAACTCTGCACCTTGGGTGTCTCCAAAGAGTTGGCAGAAAATGTACTATGTAGTCATTCCTAAGACAAGGAACATTTGGTTCTTGTTGGTCATTGACCATTCGTAGAAGTGATGCGCTGAACGATTGCCCACGGATACCGCGACAGGACTTCCTGAACTTCTGAGCTGCACCATCTGGGCTCCCGGCAGCTGCTCAGCAAGTCAAATCCCATACAGGACATGAAGGGTCACGTGGTGTCTTATCACACTAGAGAGGTGCTGTAACAGATCCACACAGAACATGAAGGGTCGCTCACGTGGTGTCTTATCACACTGAGAGGTGCTGTAACAGGTCCACACAGGACTTGAAGGGTCACGTGGTGTCTTATTTACGTTATCACACTGGAGAGATACTGGAACAGGTCACATGACGTTGCGCCTGTCTGTCTCTTCCCTCCCAACTGGTCTGAAGACGCGCTCCTGTCCTAGTGTTACAACTTCCGTCTCTAGAGGTGAAGGAAGGTTGTGATGGCGTGAGAGAATGTGATTGTTTACAATGTATCCTCCACAGTGGAGCGGCAGTTCCACATACTCCATACCACTGGACCCCCTAGAAATTCCACTGCGAAGAAGGCCCCCGAATTGTCTGATTTCTCACCCTCTAACATACAAAGGACCTACCAAAACATCTGGAGTATGTTGTGAAATAATGTTTGTGTACACTGTAAACATGTGTCTTTGCCAAAGAACCTTCTGATTGGTTTAATAAAGAGCTGATTGGCCAATAGTTAGGAAGAGGTTAGACAGGACTTCTGGGCAGACAGAGAGGAAATGAATCGAGGTGTGGGAGAAATGCCAAAGTTAACAGGAGGTACAAGATGGCAGAGAGGTTAAAAAGTCATGAGGCAAAAACAAAGATTAATATAATAAGTTATAAGAACTAGTGGGACAAGCCTAAGCCACAGTCCAAGCTTTAATTAAGTCTGTATCTCATTTTCTGTGTGCTGGTAGCCCAAAGAAAAATCCGTCTACAGGAGTATGTGCTAAGAATTATACACCTGGTGTAATCAGCTTGACATCATCAGTGTCATGAACTGGTCTGAAGTCTAGAGGAAAGGGAAGGTGCTCGCAGAGTGACTAACAGCATCACGACCCAGGGCAGAGGTAAGCCGACCTTGCCAGCTGCAAGCTGCTTCCAGGGTCGGTCCTAAGAGGTATGGACAAAAAGCCTTTGCCAGTAGGGCAGTGCATGTCAGGAACGTGATGTGCTGTGTACTGAAACAATGAAACCATGTCTGCAATGGGAGCCACCACCTAAGCTGAAGACTAATGGTCTCAGATTTGCTTTCTGCACAAGCCAAATGGAGAACTGAGTGAGGGTGTGGCCTGAATCTCAGCGGTACATCCTCCCAGTCTTTGGTGGTGTCATTCATCTCTGCAATCCTCCAGAAACGGGGCTTTGCTTTCAACTCACTGAAGAATAGATGCTCTTACGCCTGAGATAAAAACATAAGCAGGACCACACTCCTCCTGATGGTGCTGGGGAAGGATCTGCCCCAGGCCCATCTCTAAGCTCCTGGTAGCTTGCCCATCTGTGCCATGCCTTGGTTTGTGACAACATAATTCCAGTCGTTGCATGATTTTCTCTGCGTGTACATTTTTATCTATTTCCCCCAATTTATAACACGGTCAACTGCCAACCTGAGTGGACGGGAAACTATCTGGATTAGTAAAACACACCTTGGTTGGTGCCTGGGTTAAGTCCTTGATGGATTCGAAATACGATGGCATTATCGGGAGATAGTTAAAGATAGAAGATGGGTACCCAGTTAGAGAAGGGTCACTGAAGATGTAACCTGGAGGGCTTCGTCTTGCTCTGGCCTCCCTATGTTTTTCTGCCTCTTGGCTACCATATGAACTCCTCTGCTCTGCCATGCCCTCCTGATACCACAAGGCAACTCTTCCCTTCTCGAGTTATGTCAGGGACTGCCACAGCAATAGGAAAGCTAACGCACCAGTACCAGTAGCTCTTCTACTCCAGTAGAACTCATGCTGACTTAACGAACTGCATTCACTAGGGCTCTTCCGAAGACCATGCTTTGAGTTTCGCATTTTCTGCTCACCACCTCCATCACTCCAAGTCTGTCCCTAGCACCCATCATTTCTTTAAATTTTTTTTTCATTTTACATACCAACCCCAGTTCCCCTTCCTCTTCTTCTCACCCCTCATCCACTCCTCAGAGGGCATAAGGCCTCCCTTGGGGAGTCAACAAATTCTGGTATATCAAGTTGTGGCAGGACCAAGCCCCTCCCCTCCATATCAAGCCTGAGCAAGGTATCCCTCCACAGGAAATGAGTTCCAAAAAAGTCAGTTCATGTACCTGGGATAGGTCCTGGTGTGACTGCCAGCCTCCCCACCCCACCCCACCCTGCCACATAACTGTCGCCCACATTCAGAGGGCCTAGTTCGGTCTCATGCAGGTTCCCCAGCTGTCAGTCCAGAGTCCATGAGCTCCCACTAACTCAAATCAGCTGTCTCTGAGGTTTTCGCCAATCATGATCTTGACACACACACACACTTGCGCTAATGATTCCTCCTTTCTCTCAACTGAACTCCAGCTCAGCCCAGTGTTGGCTGTGGGTCACTTCCATGTGTTACTGGGTATAGGTTCTATGATGACAATTAGGGTAGTCAGTAAGTGCATACCAGTAGGATTTGCAGGAAGCCCCTACTCTGTGGCAAGCACATCACAGTGATGGTCAGGAACTTATGCTGGTTCAGAGGTGGTGTCGTCCAGCAATCCTCTAAACATCTGGCTATTTCCTTCCTCAGTGCATACTCTCCTTAGGCAACAGCCATTAGTCCTTCTGGAAGACTAGGAGAAAGCTAAATAGGATAAATGCTTAGCAGGATGCAGACTCCTTACTCAAGCAGATCACTGTGGTTTGGATATGCCGTGTTAGAGGCTCATGTGCTGAAGGATTGCCCAATCAGCAGTGTTCAGAGGTAAATTAATCCCTATGATTTGTGGGGGAAAAAAAAAACTGCTGAGAAGACGTAGGAAAGAGGAGACTGGGCTGCTATAGCAGAGAGAGACCGAAATGTTCTCTTTAGTCCCCAGTTCCGGCCAAAGTGTAAACACCATCCCCTTCACCAGCTCCTGTCTCCTGTCTTCTGGTGAAGCAGCACAGACCGGAGATCCCACAGCAGGACCACCAAGCAAATTCCTATTCAAGGCCACAGAGCTTCTGCACGAATCCATTCCTCTGGGTAGAAGGGGGGAAAACAGAAGGGAGCTTGTGAACAGAGAATGAGAATACTTCCTGGTTTTTAAATTTATTGTCACATTAATGTAAGCTGAAACAGACTGTTACATCGACACCCAACAGCTCAAGACTCAGAGAAGTACATGCTTTTGCTACTGCAGACTGCTTTGAAGCATGTGATGTTACCGCCTGAGAACTGAAAACCTGTGATCCTGAGCCCTCCTGTGGGCGCAGTCACTTGTCAGGACCACAGGAGGGGTCCGAGCTCTGCCAGGCAAAAGTGGCTGGAACCCAACATCAGTGTGATTAGTCGTCCAGTGCTGGGCACATGTTAGAAGAACAGCAAACACCAAACATTTTAATACCAACTAGAGGATTACTGCTACTACAGGGAAGGACCCATCAACTGAAGCCGCCTCGGCTCAAGCTAGCTGTGCTCAGTCTCCGGCACCACAGGCTTATGAGCAAGCGGGACAATTTCAGCAGCCCACGGCAGCCACCACTTTGAACTGCATGTTACACTACCACACAAAACGTAAGCATTTGTCACGCGTCAACTCTTGGCCACAAACAGAACATGAAAAACGACACAAAAACAAAACACCACAAAGCTGTTGGCTATTCCCATAGAGAGAAGGTGATGACAAATCAGAAACTCTGCATCCAACGTTTGCCTCCAGCTTTCTGTTTTACCGTCTTCTGGTGCCGCCATATCCTAAGAGGAGAAAATAAAGTCTACATTAGCTTTCCAAAATCAAGGATAACTGCTTCTAAAGTTGCACAAGTCGTACACTTTCTTGTTAGGAAACAGGGAAGCAAGCTATGAGGGGAGGCTACAAAGAATGACAGGTGAACAGGATGTTACCAGGTCTCAAAACCTCACACACACTTGCTATCAGGAAACCAAGGAGGAGCTCCACTGTAAGCTAACTAACGTGAGCAATATGCCAATATGCAAATACCACATGAATATGCAACATTTAATCTAAAAACTGCAGAGAGGGCAACAGACCCAAGCCATGTCCTGCTGCCCTCTCTCAACTCAAACTCAGGGGAAACAGAAGGAGGAGGAAGCATGAGTTTTTAATGTTTCTAGTGTATTGCTTGACTACCACCCACCCATCACCCCCCACACACCAGCACTAACAGGATGTCGATATCTCAGAACATCGCTGAGCTTAATCTGTAGTGCATGGAGTGTACGGACTTCTGCTGCCCCTCTGTACCTGCGGTTTCCACATTCACAGACTCAACCAACTAAAGTTTGAATATATTTTTACAGACGTGCCTGTAGCACACACATACATACCACCTTCCTTGTCATGTCCTAAACATCACAGGGTAACAACCACATACACCTGGAGGGCATCCTGCACTATGAAATATGAATACTCTGCCATCTCTATGCAGGGAACTTGGGCTTTCACGGGTTTCGTGATGCCTGGGGATCCTGGAAGCAAAACCACCACCGTCTCCCTATGGGGGGCATCTAAGAGGACACTGCTGGGCCCTAGGGAGGTCTAGGTTCAAGTTTAGTTGATGAAGTGCTTATGTCATTTACATCCAAACCAGCACTAAGACAACGTCTCTTACATTTCTAAATAGTTTATAATGTTTCTATCAATTTTATGAATTATTCATTGCTCCAGGTCTTCCTCCTGAAGAAAGTCAACCAATCCAGGGAGATGCCTTGTTTCCCACCACCTCTCACAGTTAGCAGGTGTTTTGCTGTTTTTATTGTATCTTTGCTTTCTTCTTCACTCTTTAAAGCAAGCATTATAATCATACTGTTGACATTTTTAGAAGTCTAACTCAATATATTTTATAATTCTCTTGAATTTGAAGGCCAGAACTCTACAAACTTTGAAGGTTCTGGCATAGAGTTTAAAGGTTCGGAGTTAAACATTTATAGACATTAACATCCAGGAAGACTTAATTTTCAAGTCACTTTTAGGAAATATTTAAAGTGGGACGAATGAATTTGAATTTGGTTTCAGTTTCAGTTAACTGTATTGCTAACATGTTTGGTGGGCACACCAAACAGTCACGACCGCTCACATACAGGTGACTCAGGTGGGCACACGGAATGAAGTCACGACTGCTCACACACAGGGTCTCAGGTGGGCACACGGAATGAAGTCACGACCGCTCACACACAGGGTCTCAGGTGGGCACACGGAATGAAGTCACGACTGCTCACACACAGGTGACTCAGGTGGGCACACGGAATGAAGTCACACGACCACTCACACACATTGTTCTGAACTTCCCTGTCCCCAGCCGCAGCCTCAGTATTTACCTGAGGCTGTTCTGGTCCTTGAGTCTGCATTTGAGCTGGAGGATGCAGAATAGCCCCCTGCACCTCCACCCAGCGGGGAGTAGGCACGGCTATTCCAGGCACCAGAGTATGAAGAAGGGTAAGACGGGTGGTACCACGAGTTTGAGAAGGGGGTCGCCGCCCTTGAAGACATGAAAGTGAGTTAGGCATCTTTTTTTCCAACCACAGTCACTTCCCTGTTCCTAAGTCATCAGAAAAATGTCACCTTTATCAAGTATTTTTACTATGACACAAATTTGGTATCTACTTCTGCCAATTACAGTAACTGCTGTGGGAACAGAAAAGGGCGGGAAGTAAGTAGTCCTTTCTCTATTCCCAACCCAAGGATGAGCTCCAAGTACCGTGGAACTCAAGACATTCCAAGACCGGCCCAAGCTCTTTTCCAAGCCTTCCTCTATCATTCCCCGCCAGACTGTCAACTGTCCCTTCCAATTGCTGTGTCCTCCCCTGCCTTCTTCACATGTGCTCAGATTCACGCAGACATATTTCTCCTGTCTCTTAGTAGAACATAGGAAGGAAGACAACGAGGGAAAAGAATAGGCATAATACTAACCAAAGCAAACCAAGCCCTCTATGCAAAACTCACTGTTAATAGGGCAAGATCGCCATCATTTCTTTCCCTTACAAAACTGAACTGAAAGCATGTAATACTTTGTAAGCAAAGCAGAGGCACGCGGGCGGAACTGAGGGCAAACGCCATGAGTGTAGAGCTTACCTATTGCTGCCGAACAAATATCCTAACAGTCCTCCAGCACCCAGGCCAGTCCAGAACCCTGGCCCTGAACTGTCACAGCCTTGTCCTGTGAAAGCACTCCCAAAGCCAGTATTTTGCGGTCCTTAAAATAAAATATACGTTATTATTTTATTAGATTATGTTATTAGATCAAGTGCCTTCATATACACATTTTATTATTTCATCTGTACAGTATTACTTACTAATAATGTCCAGCCCTCAATATGTGAATAAGCTGAATTCCAAAGGGTATTGGCTTTTAACTCAGGAGCACATTTTCCACAGGCAGAGAGACTGAGATGGAGAGCGATTTTTTGGATTTGCAAAGATAGTTTTCCTACAAAATTATCACCTTTGTTTCAAGCTCGGCTTCTAGAAGATAACCCCCTTTTCAGATTTCCCCTTTCTATACTATAAGGACTCCAGGTGAGAACTATGCCTAAGTCTCTAATGGAAAAAGGCAGCCTGACATTTAGCAGTTATGACATCAGACCACAAACATCATCCTCCACTTAGAGAAAACTGCACACAGAAAGCATGATAATCTTATATACACCTACGGAACAATAAGCTTGTTCTCTGTCCCCTCCATGTAACCACCACCCACCTCAGATAGCCCCTGACAATGCAATAGATACCCACTGTATGTTATCTGAGATAAATAGTAATCAGATTTCCTATACTTTAATTCTGTCCATTCCATGACTATATATGCTTGGGGCCCAAGGAAGTCAGAAGAGGGCATGGAATATTCCTGAAACTAGGTTTTTGGTTTTAAGACAGTTGTGAGCTGCTATGTGGATACTGGGAATCGAACCCGAGTCCTCTGCAAGAGCCATCTTTCCCTCAATATCCTTTCATTATAAAATGGCTCTTTGAATCCTCTGCTCAACTTCAGATGATTACATTTATGTATTTGAGAGAGTGCACAGCACCACAGCAGGCATGTACTGAGGTCAATCCTCTCCTCCCACCACCGGCCCCTGAAGACCAAACTCAGGTTGCCAGGCTCAGAGGCAAGTACCTTGCTCACTGAGCATCTAACCAAATCCCTCTGACCAATTTTAATGATTTTGTCTTTTCTCGGATTTATGGATGTCTTTGTAGTCTAGATACAAGTCTTCTGTCAACAGTACATTTTACAAATTCTTGTCTTTTTGGTTGTGTGCCTCACTGTTAACAGATCAAATCTGTGACCTGCCCTTGTTATTTCTTAGTAGTGTTTTCTGATTAACAGACACTATGAATTTATGTAAAGTCTAGATTATCTATTTTTCCTTTCACAGTTAATACTTTTTGTGCTATTAACCTTTACCTAGCCAGATGTGGTGGTGGGTGCCTTTAATCCCATCACTCAGGAGGCAGAGACAGGCAGATCTCTGTGAGTTCAAGGACAGCCTGGTCTTTAGAGTGAGTTCTAGGGCAGCCAGGGCTATACAGTGAGACTTTTTCTCAAACACACAAACACTCAAGCACACACACACACATACAGGAAAATTTGCCTATATTCTATTTCATTCTAGTACGTTGTTTTACTTTTTATGTTAAGTTCTATTTTTTGTATATAGTGAAGTAGAAATCAAATTAATGTTTATTAACAAATCGACTGAGTCTTCCAGCTAAAATGATGATCTACAATCTACCAGGCAACTTTAACAGTGACCACAATACACGGTAGGAAGCAGAGCGGCTGGCTGCTTGGCTCAGCTGGGAAAGGTGCCGTGCGGCTGCCACTGTGACAATGGCGAGTCCAGCCCCATATAAACTCAATAAAGTGGAAGGGAGTGGCCGTCTACGGCTGTCCTCTGACCTCCACATCCACACCATGGCACATCACCCCCTACGCACACAGAGATAGTGCACATACACAATAATATGTATACTTAAAATTTTTCTTTAGAAAAAGAAGGGCTGGAAAGGTAGCTTGATTACTAAGAGCACCTGCTGTTCTTGCAGAGAACCAAGTTCGGTTTCTAGGATGTATATCAGACAGCTAAATAAAACCACTTGTACCTCCAGTCCCAGAGGATCTGACACCCACTTCTGGCCTCCACAAGCACCCACACATGTACAAAAATACATACATTATTTTTTTTTACTTTTTTGAAAAAAGAAGAGTTTTTTTTTTAACCCAGTAAACAGACGAATGTTTTGTTTCCAGATGCAATTAGTCTCTTCTTCAGAAACAGACACAAGACTCACCCGCTCACATGCAACCCACTTACTGCCCTTAAGCAGGGAAACATACCTGTGAACTCAGACTTAAAGCCCGGCGGAGGTGCTCCTGCAGCATTGGTAAACCTCTGATAGCGCTGGGAATAGGGAGGGTACTCGGAATATGGTGGAGGAGAAGCCTGGCCGTCACTGAGGAACAGTTTATACACTGCAAAGGCAAGAGCAAGGAGTACCCCAATGGTAACCAACCCGCCAACACCACAGGAATCCGCAGAGTACAGCTTGTGATAATAATCAGAGAAGCCCTGGTGTTTTCCAGACTCCTTCAGTTTCTTCAGGCCCAGTTCCGTGTAATCCAACTGATACTCCAGGCCGCAGGAACCCCTGAGGACGTACTGGTCTTCAGAGGACTCGAAGCCTTCACAGCTCACCACTGTGCTTCCAAATTTGTATGCGATATCCAAATCAGTCTTACATTCCCACTGTGAAAGAAGAAATAGAAACAGGCTCTAAGAACAAGATTCTTTTCCTTCAATATATATCATAGCTGTCACAAAACTGCAAAAGAGCAAAAGGATGATCCACAAATTCAAGACAGTAAGTATGTAAGGAGGAGACAAACTCGGAGCTTCAAAAACAGCAGTTACATAGCAACCTACTTAAGCTGGGTGGTAGGTACTTTGTGGCTTTTTCTTAGTCCCCAGATATATATTACATGTTCTTCTGTACATGTTAGGTATTCCATAATATACATTACATGTTCTTCTGCACATGTTAGGTATTCCATAATATACATTACATGTTCTTCTGCACATGTTAGGTATTCCATAATATATATTACATGTTCTTCTGCACATGTTAGGTATTCCATAATATACATTACATGTTCTTCTGCACATGTTAGGTATTCCATAATATACATTACATGTTCTTCTGCACATGTTATTATGTAATATACATTACATGTTCTTCTGCACATGTTAGGTATTCCATAATATATATTACATGTTCTTCTGCACATGTTAGGTATTCCATAATATACATTACATGTTCTTCTGCACATGTTAGGTATTCCATAATATACATTACATGTTCTTCTGCACATGTTATTCTGTAATATACATTACATGTTCTTCTGCACATGTTAGGTATTCCATAATATATATTACATGTTCTTCTGCACATGTTATTCTGTAATATACATTACATGTTCTTCTGCACATGTTAGGTATTCTGCAATATACATTACATGTTCTTCTGCACATGTTAGGTATTCTGTAATATACATTACATGTTCTTCTGTATGTGTTAGGTATTCTGTAATATACATTACATGTTCTTCCGCACATGTTAGGTATTCTGTAATATACATTACATGTTCTTCTGCACATGTTATTCTGTAATATACATTACATGTTCTTCCACACGTGTTAGGTATTCTGTAATATACATTACATGTTCTTCCGCACATGTTAGGTATTCTGTAATATACATTACATGTTCTTCCGCACGTGTTAGGTATTCTGTAATATACATTACATGTTCTTCCGCACGTGTTAGGTATTCTGTAATATACATTACATGTTCTTCTGCACATGTTAGGTATTCTGTAATATACATTACATGTTCTTCCACACATGTTAGGTATTCTGTAATATACATTACATGTTCTTCCGCACGTGTTAGGTATTCTGTAATATACATTACATGTTCTTCCGCACATGTTAGGTATTCCGTAATATATATTACATGTTCTTCTGCACGTGTTAGGTATTCTGTAATATACATTACATGTTCTTCTGCACGTGTTAGGTATTCTGTAATATACATTACATGTTCTTCTGCACGTGTTAGGTATTCCATAATATATATTACATGTTCTTCTGCACATGTTATTCTGTAATATACATTACATGTTCTTCTGTATGTGTTAGGTATTCTGTAATATACATTACATGTTCTTCCGCACATGTTAGGTATTCCATAATATACATTACAGATTCTTCTGTATGTGTTAAGTATTCAATAATTTATAAACCTGAGGCAAATTTTCAAACTATCACCTGCTTGCCACTGTTGTCGAAGGACTTCCTCTACAGCTAGATTCTCTAGACGGTAAAAGAATCAGCATCAGGGAAGAGAGAGGCCCTAATTAGTTATCCAATACCAAGTGGCCAGGTCTTAAATATACATGCCTGCAAAACTGAGTAGACTCAGCACATTATATTTACATATTAATTATGTACATTATATATTATCATATATGTGATAACAATTAAAAAGAGGCCATGAATTTAAGGGGAGCATGAAAGGAGAGAGAGGACAAGGAAGGGGAAATGATGTAAATGCAGTAAAATAAATTTTTAAATCAGCATCCAATACATAAGATCTAATAACTGCATATAGCAGATCACCTTTTGCAAATCGAAACTTTCCACACATATTTTGTAAAAACCATGGACTGACTTCACAGGGTCTAAATTCTACATAATCTTCTCTAGCTTTTTTAAAGATGTATTTAGGAAGCTACAAAAAATATCCATATTAGCTTGAATTTTACCAGAGAGAGACAGAGATGAGAGACACAGAGGAAGCAGGTGTTCTCAGCCAGGCACAATGGCCTAGACTTATGATGTCAGTGGTGTGGAATGCTGAGACAGGAGACTCAAGGCCCAGGCCAGCCCTGGCTGAACACCAGGTTCCAGATCAGCCAGGGAACATGGTAAGCTCTCACCTCACTAGAAACAAATGAAACTGAGTGCAGCTCAGGAGCTGAGCACGGACAACGTTCAGGGTTTGTGTCCGGCACCACCAAAAACTAAGTAAACAATAAGTTCAGTTTAAATTCTTCATTTTAAACAGATAAAATGCTTCCCTCACAATGTTTAGAGATACAAGCTAGGACAGGGTCTACTGCCTTTCTGTTAGGTTTCGTTCAAATTATTTCTCTCTCGAGTTGGCCACACTGTTTCACTGTTTATGAAACAGCCTTGCTGAAGTGTGATTCACATAAGATTCTCATGCTTCAATACTTTTAGTAAGTTCATATAGCTTACTAACAGCTTGAAGATCTAACAATCACCCCCAAGGAAACCTCACCTATGAGCAGCCACCCACTTCCGCTCCTAGCGCTCCACCCTAACTGAACTGCTCTTCCTGCCCCTGCTGAGACATTTGCTGAGAGGAGAATCATAGGTATGCAGGTCTCTGTCACTGTCATCTTTGCTTCAGAGTGCCATTTCCAAGGTTCATCCTCGCTGCAGCACGAATCAGCACTCTGTTGCTTTTAACGGCTGAAAAGCACTGCACCTTATGACAGACTACATTGTATCATTCATTAGTAAAGGACATCTGGGCTTTGCTGTTTCAGCTGTCTCAATAGTCCTGCAAATATTTGGATAGTTTTGGGAACTATGTCTTCAGTTCTCTTGGATATATTCCTAGGAGTCAAATGATTGGGGTATCTTTTTTTCCTTTTCTTTTCTTATTATTATTTTCTTTTGCTTTGCTTTGTTTTGGCGGAGGAGGATTGAGGAAGGGTAGCTTTAGCTGTCTGGAACTCACTACTTAGACCAGATGGCCTTGAACTCAGAGATGCCCTGCCTCTGCCTCCTGAGAGCTGGGACTAAAGGTGTGCGCCACCACACCCAGCTTTGGGGCGCTTTCCTTGATGAGTTCTATGAAGCCCAAATGTTGTTTATTTATATAATATGCAATTTTTCTTTTTGCTGTTGTTATCACTATACTAAGTATTGATTTCACTTGGAAAAAGATGTCTGACTTTGTTGGTCTAAGTAAACAGAGCAAGCTGAACTACAACAGTGCAGGCTAGAGAAGTCTCTGAGTGCCGGGGTTCCGCATAAACCGCTGCTACTGAGCATGCGCCCACAGGAGAGGCTCCACTAGGTGACGCCTTCCCTCGTAGCACAGCACTCCTACCTCCTGAGCCTGCACCAGTGTCCTCCACCAGACAGCTCTACACCACTTTGCTGCATGTTCACAATTCAAGTACTTTTTTCACTCTCCTACTAGATGACTTTCCTACTGTCCTAGTCACTGGTATATGACACATTTTATATATACTTAAAGGTATATATAAAGTATATAGGTACTTATATACATCATTAGCACCCACATCCCCATGTAAAAGTATTTTAAAATGTAAAATTGGATGTGAGATGTCTGTATTTGCCAGGAGATTCTAATTAGTAATAATGGGAGGGTGGAGCTGTGGAACCAGTATCACCAGCAAACATGGGCTTGGGCCAGGCAGGGTGGCACACACATTTAATCCCAGCATTTGGGAAGAAGCAGGAAGATCACTGTGAGTTCAAGGTCAGCCTAGACTACAGAGCCAGTTCCAGGTCACTAGGCCTACCCAGTGAGATCCTGTCTCAAAAACAAAATAACAAAACTCTGAACTACTTAGGCCATGCATAAAGGTTTTATCAAGCAAGAATATTAGTTTTTCTAAAATACTGATGTCACAACAGTTTATTGGATTAATATTTGCTGTGCATCAATTTTCGCCAAGAAAAGACCTCCACCTTGCAGGGACGCCCATTAAGACATGACTACTGTTCTAACTAGAGATGACTCACTGCATCCTGCAGAGACACTTACTAAGCTCTGAAGTAAATAGAAAGGCCTCTCCTTGTGAAGTGGACACAAGCAGTGAGGACTTCTAAAAGACATCCTCCCACCCGCCCAGCTACCAGGCTCCCAGCCTCATGAGCTGTGACCCAGGCTGAGGTGGTTTTTGATGATGTAGCTGTCTTAGAGTCATTTCTGCTCCTGTTAAGTAACCTGACATCCAAGCCCCTATAGGTAACCCCAATAAATGTTAGTGGTCTCCTTACTGTGTGGTCTGTCATTAAGTTCCCTATCTGGGGTGAGGGGATGTCTGCTCACGTCCCCAGAAACAGTGTCACACCCCAGAACTCTGTTGAAAATGTTGCTGCAGCAGGAGCTTTTACCTGCACATCATAGCCGTCCCAGCCTCTGTTCTGGCACTGGATCACCTTAGGGGTATAGGCATCACAACCAGCTGTGCCTCCAACACATTTCAGCTGAGGGATAGGGTCCAGCCTCCGGGAGGTGGTGTAGCGGTCATAGTGAAGGGTAAGAGCTTTCACATCCCGCAACAGGATTCTGTCTGAAATAAGAACACACATCAGAGTGAGTACCTCAGACTAGAACAGGAAGAGCAGTTTCAAAGTCAAGTGTCCTTCTTGGCTTTGGAGGTGACGAAGACGGGACACAAAGTCATCCTTACAGTATCCCAGCCTTTCTCACAAAACACAAAACTCAATGACCACACATTTAAACCTCTGTCACTGCATCTTGGGTGCTGTGTAGCCCTGGCTGTCCTGGAACTCGCTCTGTAGACCAGGCTGGCCTCTGCCCACCAAGTGCTGGGATTAAAGGTGTGCACCACCAAGACCCAGCTCGCCTTTACCCTTTAAAAGCCAATCTTACTTTCTCCAGCTCCCCATTTCTGTCATAACCATGATTACCAGCCTAAAAAATACCCAATCAGACATAACAAAAATATAAAGCTTAGATACTTATTAGTTTACCAAATACAAACTAGAACACACAGTAAGCTCCATCCTTTAAAGTTTTTCCTTCATGTGTGTAAAGGGTTTGCAGGTGTCCACACCATCACACATGTGTGGAATCAGAGCACAGCTACGGGAGCCGGTTCTCCGGGCTGAGGGATCAAACTCATCAGGCTTGTGTGGCAAGTACCTTTACCCATTGGGCTGTCTCACTGGGCCTCTTCATGTCTTAATCATAATCATGGTAAGTCATTTATGTTAGCGGACACAGATCTCCATTTACAATTCACCTGTCAGACCGACATCAAAACCAACTTAAAACTGGCCTTACAAACTGAAATGCCCCAAGAGCAGGTTCAGTGGTTACAGCCATGAGAGGTTAACTGGCTAAAGCTCCTCTGGGGGATCTGACACCCTCTTCTGGCATCCACAGGCACCAGCACATACATGGTGCTAACACCTGGTGTGTGTGTGTATAACAGCTAAATATAAATATAAATTATACCATAATTGGCACACAATTAGAAAAGCTGAACAATAAACTGAATCCAATACTCGGAATTGTGGGTCGACTATGAGGCACTTCCATTCTACGGGGGTGGGGGTCGGGACAGGACAAGTTAGTGAACAAACAGAGCTGGGTAGTGGAGTGTGCACAGCCAAAGCAGATCCTGCCACATGGCATGCACAACTGTTCGTCTCTGGCTGGGTATAACCTCTGCACTTAGGAAGCTAAGGCAAATTATGAAGTGGAGGCCAAGCTGGGCTAAATATCCAGATCCTGTCTCAAACAACAGCAACTAATGAGCAAAGCAAGGCTGACTGGTGAGATGACTCACTGGGGGCTGCTCGCGTGGGGAGCAGGCGCAGAGGCCTTCCGTCCTACAGTCATGGAGGTGATCTCTGTGATCTCAGATCACAGGTTTCTTCTGGCCAACGGCTGGGTTCATGTCTGTGGTTTTCAAAATTCAACGGCAGTACGATGAAGAAGGGAAGGAAGAGGCTCCAGAATCTCAACTGATTCCAGGGATAGAGATGGGAGCTAACTGCTAGACAAGGCACGTGGTTGCTGTGTCCTCACAGATAAATGAATCATGCCGGGAATTCCTTCTGTAGGGACCTGATCTGACTGACACGCAGTTCTATAACTATGCATTCCCCTCATCTTTTTAACCAACTTATTAAAGTATTAATGAAGTTTTATCCCCAGGAGTTCAAGCCCAATTCTGTTACACACTGAGTTCAAAGACAGCCTAGGCAACATGAGACCTGTTTCAAAAAACAAAAATTAAACAAACAAAAACCCAGACAGGGATTTTTCAAATTTGTATTTGTGTATGTGTCTGAGTGCGCACCAGTAACGTGTGGAGGGCAGAGGACAGTTTGTGACACTGCTCTCTCCTTTCTCCATGTGGGTCCCAGGGACCGGAACTCAGGTCATCGGGCTTGGCAGCGGGCCCCTGCGCCCACTGCACCCTCTCTCTGGTTTAGAAACTAGTGTGTCGTGTCCCTCGTGTCCCTGCCTCGACCAGGCAGGGTTTCTCTGCAGAACAGGCCTGGCTGTCCTGGAACTCACTTTGTAGAACTGGCTGGCCTCGAACTCACGGAGAACTGTTGCTCTACCTCCTGAGGGCTGGGATTAAAGGCGTGTGCTACAGTGCCCTGCCTAAAAAGTTTTAATAAACAGTTCAATTCATAACTTGGCTCATCTTCTTTATATAAGTCACAAAACTCTCAAAACATAAAGAAAATAAAGGCAATGTGTTCAGTATCAATTGTTATCTTTTTTCAACTTCTAAAATACTATCATTTGTTCTCATTTAAAATATAAATTATACTGTATTTTAAAAACAGAGAATCAAATCATGAAAATTACAGAAATGATAAATCATGATATTCAGTGAACATCAAGAATTTGTTCATTGCTAAAGGGGCAGCCAATTACTTCCCTACTTTAAAAAGTTATTAAAGATTACAAAGTAACATGCAGCCTGATTCCCCAGCAGGAATAGTTTCATAAACAGCCTCAACCGTTAAGGGAGAGCTCCACCTCACTCCCTATAATGTGAGTTAATAATTAAAACTGGCAGAATTAGAAAAATTTTCACTTTCATTTTCTAACCCTTAGGAGACAGATTCAGCTAAGGAGTAATTAGTGGTAAAACTCTGGCATGGTGCCAAGATGGGGACACAAATTGCTCTCTGATTCAAGTGAGGAAAGAGTAACTTCACAAGAAAGATAGGCCGCTTTAAAGAGTGATTAACCAGCGTGTAGAAAACAGTGAGCAGATGCCAAGAAGATCTGCTCTCAGTAATGGTCACACTTGGCTAAAGGAGTCTGAGACCAGCCTAGACTACAGGAGCCCTTGTCTGAAAAAACTAAAAACTATAGAGAACCCGTCTAGATAGATAGATGATAGATAGATAGATAGATAGATAGATATAGATAGATATGGATGGATGGATGGATAGACAGACAGACAGACAGACAGACAGACAGACAGACAGTTTTGACCAGCCGGCTTAAGCAAAGTTCTGGAGCTGACATCTGAAGAGTCCCTATTAGTAAATGTTTGGCCTAATCCAAAGCAGCCACACTATCCTTCATGCTCTTTCATTACACAGTGGTACCAAGCTCAGCTGCAGACAAACACCATACTTAAGCTGACATTAAAAATAAGGGGGGAAATCGTCTTTAATGATGGAAGTAATATAACTTTGGTGCAGCTAGAAGAAAATCCACCTGCAGCCACACACAAACTTAGTTCAACATGGGATAAAGAGCTAAAATCTAAACACTTGGGAAGCCCAGGCAGGAGCACCTTAAGTTCAAGGCTACCCTAAACTATATATAAAATAGTCTCTCAAAAAAAGAAAAAAAAACCCTAAAATTTCCAAGAACTATATTAAACTTTGCTATACTAAATTCAAATTACTGCCGGGCGGTGGTGGCGCACGCCTTTAATCCCAGCACTCGGGAGGCAGAGGCAGGCGGATCTCTGGGAGTTCAAGGCCAGCCTGGTCTACAAGAGCTAGTTCCAGGACAGGAACCAAAGCTACAGAGAAACCCTGTCTCGAAAAACCAAAAAATAAATAAATCCAAATTACTACCTAGTACATAAAAAACTAAAATAATGAAAATGTTCCATAATTTTAAGGATTACACTATGAATAAGCAAAATAAGAAGAATAACTTGAATTTACCATAGGAGGCTTGAATAACGCAAAGAACACTGAACTAAACTGACATCACCAACTTAATATGACTCTGGCCAAGGCAATAAATTTGTCGGTTCATAAGTTTCACCACCTGGGGCTCAGCGGTTAAGAGCATTGCCTGCTCTTCCAAAGGTCCTGAGTTCAATTCCCAGCAACCACATGGTGGCTCACAACCATCTGTAATGAGGTCTGGTGCCCTCTCCTGGCCTGCAGGGATACACACAGACAGAACATTGTATACATAATAAATAAATAAATATTTAAAAAAAAGTTTCACCACCTGTAAAATTAAGATAGCAATCTTTAAATTTATTGTAAACCTTCGGCATAATTTAATAAAATTGCCTGCCAGAACATTTGATTCATAGTAGATGACTGAGTATGAGAAACAGTTCCAAGGATATTCAGGAACTATACACACAGGAGTATAATTACCATAACCCCAGAGCAGCATCCTCCAGAGAACCTTCAGGTCTAAGGATAAAAAGCTCACCTTATACCCACCCCCTTGTTACATCAGGCAAAGCACACACAGAATCCCCTCAAACTCCCGACTCGTCAATCAAACTCTTTTCTCAGCTGTCAGACTTAAGACAAATGAAGCCAAAGCCCCTGAACTCAATCCTCCCCACACTTCCCAGAATCTTAGGAAACTCATGAACACTTCACTCAAGCCAGAACTCTTACGCCATCCTTATCTTCTTTTCCTTCCTTTAAAGACAGGGTTGCTCTGTGTAGTCCTGCTATCCTAGAACTTGCTCTGTAGACCAGGTTGGCTCTGTAGACCCCCTCCCCATGCTGGGATTGAAGGTGTGCACCACCATTGCCACCCGCCTTCCTTATCTCCCCCACTGACACCTCATCACAACACCCAACTTCAGCACAGTTGAGATAATCCAACAGCACTGGCTCTCCCCTGACCTAAAGGGGTCGCTGCTCTTGGCGCCTACTGTAGACAGCTTTTCACTGGGCTCCTGCTTCCGGCCCACTCATTTTCCAGCCTATTTTCCAAAGGCTAACCCACATGAAATTTGAAATTTTATATCGTATCATTTAACGCCTCCCTCTCTCCAGGTTTCTCAAAAATGCCACTTTAACAGTGACTTCTTCCCTGATCGATGGATATTTCTTAAGTCCCCACTTCGCCTGCTCATTGTTTTACCACTGTCCGAAACTCATTCCACCACGTGACAAGCTATCTACCTGTTCACTGTCTACTCCTCCTCCACAGACGTAAATTCCTCGGGAGCAGGACACTGTTCTTCACAGTTATACTCTCAGAATTCAAGGTACAGGGGGGTTGGAGGAAATATCAAGGGAAAAAAATCGAAAAACTTTAAGTAGTCCTAGAATGGTGCTCCCCCCTCCCCAGACATATTACTGGAGTGTGTTCTATATTACCTAAAGACAACGTAAACAAAAAATAAATTGGGGAGTTGCTTAACCAAGTCGTGATAATTGATATTCCAATCAGATCCCTTCATAAGTCAATTCCTAAAGATCTTAAAATGAGGTTGACACCAATCGAGTTAATACTGCAAAATATTTCAGTGCTTTCTGATCCAGAACAATACATTTTACAGCAAGGGTAGACTAAGAACCACCAGGAAGTGGTTCACCATTAATTTAAATGTGGTTGGGTTTTTTTTGTTGTTTTTTTTATTCCTTCTAATTCCCCTGAGTTTACATCTCTAAAGTTCCCCAGGTTTTAAATAAATTCTAATCAGGTCTTTCATTTTCACACAACCTTCTAGGATTACTTAAGGAAAGCGAACAGGTATTTTACAACCACAGTGGCATCTTAACTCCCAACAACAAAGCATCCTTCTCAAATTAAAGGTTACTCAAGTGTGAAGTGGGGACCGATTGTCTCACTGAATTGAGCACACAGGAAGAAAGTATCTTGCAAAAATAAACCTGTTACTAAATTCAAATCCAAGCATGTTCTGCCATTGCTGAATTTTCCATGCCTGACAGCTTTCCTCTCCAAACCAAAAATGTCATTTTTAATGACGGATAGTTTATTTCTACATTTAAATAGATATAGGGCTCCCTCCCAAGTAATCAATTCTCATACCACCTAAAAGTTTAGAAAATGTACTAACTAGAAAAAAAAAACCAGCGGAAACCCTGTTTACAAAACCAATATAATCCAGAATTCCCAAATTCGCAGTCCTGGCCCCTAAGCGTGACTCAGAGACTGCTGGTGGCATGGTAACTGCGAGCCATAGCAACAGGCAGCCATGACAACAGTGGGCGATGATGACATCGAACAGCCATGATAGCAAGGTAAGATGCGCAGGTGAGGGTCAAACTTGTCATCAGGACTCAAGGATGCGGGCCGTAGTGTCTGAGAAAGCGGACAATCTGCGAGTCCAGGGACTGGGAAAGGGAACTTTTAAAAACAGAACCTTGAGCCCCGCCCACTCCTAGAGGTCCTCACCGGGAGAAAAAAAATCAAATCAAATCAAAAGAGCCAGGGTGGGTACAGAAAAATAAAAGAGCCAGGAGAGGACAGACGGGAGAAAACTGATCTAAAACGGCAGCGATGCAGGGCACGGGCACCCGTCCGTAGGGCAGCACTCACCAGGGTCGTTCCAGCATAGCGCAGGGCAGGCCACTAGCAGGAATGACAGCAGGCGCAACAGCCGGCAGCGCGCGGCTCCCGGGTGGCCGACAGCGGCCACGGCCATGGCGCTGGGTGAAGACGGCGCTCGGCGGCCCGAGACCCGTTGCGGAAATGCTCCCGCCGCTGCGCAGCGACCCCGGGAACCCACAGCCGAGAGCAAAGCGACCGACTGCAGAACGGCGCGACGGTTCTGCGACCTGAGCCACACTGACGTCACTACCGCTGCGGCACGTAGACGTCCGTGATTGGCCGCGTCCTGCCCCTCCCCTAGCGCTCCGCCCCTATGAGGGCGGGACCAGACAAGGTGCTGTCGCGTGGGCGGAGTCTAGGCTTAGGCTGGCGTGTTGTGTCTGACTGGGGAGCCCTGGAAGGTTCCAGAAGGTTCCTTTAGTGAGACGTTACCACAGTTTAGGAGGCTAAAAACTTTCTGGAAGGGAAATCAAGGTAATTCGTATATCCAAAATACCAGTAAGCTTTCCAAAGGACGTTATTTTTCGGGTTGGTGTTCTAGTACCCTGTCCTAAAAAGGAATCAGGTGGAAGGTTACAAGGGAATGACATTGTGATTTCCGAGCTTGGAACCTTGCACTGTTCCTAAGACATGAACGCCTTTAGAATGTACAGGAAGCCAAGAGGAGGCAATCCTGAACTAATAAATAACCACCCACACAAAACGTTTTCCTGGGCTTTGAATCCTGCGAATCTGAGTTTCTTGGGTGAGTTCGTTCAACAGATATACGTTGAACGCCTAATACACTAAAATAAAATATAACATAATAAAACAGACACTGTTTTAGCCGTGGGGAATAACAAGGTCTGTGTATTTGGAAAACTTGATGTAGAGCAGGACAAACTAAAAATAAAAGTAATGGTAAATTTGTTATCAAAAATATAACAATAAGCACCAGGAGGCAAATTCTGGAAGGGCAGGGCTCAAGAAATGACTTTGAAGCTTGAGCAATGAATGATAAGAAATAAAACCGCTCCTTTAAAAAAAAAATGAGATCTAACCTAACCTAGGGGACGGTGAGTTAGCCCTCCCCCCCCCCCCCCCGTTTTGGGGAGCTGTCAATCATCCACTCAGCCTTTTCAGGTTGAGCGTTTAACACACTTATCAGTACCTACCAGGCAGATACTGTAATGTAGATACCGCCGAGAATTTGTAAATTGTAAATAGGAAGCGTGAGATAGGCAAGCAAGGTCGATGAGGAAAAGTCAATTTCTAGGGATTAGAACATGATATGGGGCGCTTCGAATGGAACCCAGCAACCTTAAAATACCCGCAAAGATAATAGAGAATTTAATCCTTAACTGGTTGAATTTGAGCTGAGCGTTAAGTATCCGAGCACAAAGGCCAAGTAGACAAAAGATAGCCACACCCAAACTTCAAAGACAATATAAATCTGGCCATTGTGTTATTAATATGAAGATGGCATTTAATGTCATAGAAAGAGCCAGGTAGTCATAAAATTTAGACAAGGCAAAGAAGGGGGAAAGCCCAAGCTATGAGAATACTGCTGTTTCTATCTGGAGTGAAAGGTCCGAAAAATAATCTGAAAAGTAATCTTTCTCTGGTAAGGAAAGGAAGGAAGGGGACATTTAAGTGGCTCAATCCATAAAAGCCCTAGCCACAGACCGTAGTCTTGAGTTTGATCCCTGACACCCATATGGGCTGGTGGTTGTTGTTTGGTTTTGGTTTTGATTTTTTTTAGGTGTTTTGTTTTGTTTTTGCCAACTTGACACGAACTAGAGTCATCTGGGAAGAGGGAACCTCATCAGATTGGTCTGGAGGCAAATCTGTAGGAAGATTTTCTTGGTTAATAATTGATGTGGAAGGACCCAGTTCACAGGGGCGGAGACACAGCTGGAGCAGGTGCTTCTGGGTCAGCCTGAGCAAGGCATGGAGAACAAACAGTGAGCAGGGTCCCTCCATGGCCTCTGCTTCAGCTCCTGCCTTTGGTTCCTGCCCTGAGTTCCCACCCTGACTTTCCTCATGAAGGAACTGTGAACCCTGATGATGAAGTCAACTCTTTCCTCCTCAAGTTACTTTGGGTCAGGATATGATATCACAGCCATAAAAGAAGAAAACTTGGTCACCACATAAAAGTGAAAGAAGAGAACTCACATAAAGTTGTCCTCTGACCTCTAGATGGTAGACCTCTCCCTACCCACTGCACACACATACACACATGTGCACGCACGCACTCACACACAGACAGAATAAAAAGGTGCAATGGACGGAAACAAGAAAAGGGAAGTGGCAGCATGGTGGCTGGAAGAGGAAGTGGTCGACACTGGTCATGATTGTTGGGGAATTGAAGCAAGAGCAAAAGTGGCTTTGCGATTTTGCAATGGAGAATCACCTAATTGCCTTGACAAGGAAACTGCTCTCTGAGCCCCCATTAGGTGCCATTTCTACTTCTAGACTGTGATTACAACATGGAAGGGTGTGCTAATTTATATTTTGATGGGAAATGAGCCAAACAAATAACGGGTGCCTGAAGAAGAAAGCAGCTGATGTGAAGGGTGTGTATTGTCATAATAAAGGGATTGTTAGATAAGATCCTCTGGGATGTGGGTGTGTGATGTCACAGGGGGGAGTGATGTCACAGTGGAGAACATTTCTGTGACCTAACGTGTTCTGGAAAGATTTGTCTACGCAGCAAACAGTTCTCTGTTGGACACCACTCTGCTATCCTAAACGCCGTGTCCATTCTGATACACCTGCTGCGAGATGGGGTCAGATCTCATTGGTTCAGGGCTAAGTATATACAGCTACCCCACACTTCAGGTGCCAGCCTCAAATCCCACATACTGACAGAAGATTCTCACTCACCAGCTGTAACTCAACCATCCCTCTGACATACACACACACCCAATGAAGTATCTGGAATGTGCTTCAGAATAAAATGAAGAAAAGCTATATGGAGGAGGGGACATGGGTAGGGAGACTAAATAAACCAACATTAACTCATTGTTGGAAATCAAAAGTACCTTATGGTATACAGGAATTCAGTATACTATTGTTGGTAATTTTCATATGCAGTATTTAAATTTTTCCATAATAAAAGTTTTTTTTTTTTTTTTGGTTTTTCGAGACAGAGTTTCTCTGTGGTTTTGGAGCCTGTCCTGGAACTAGCTCTTGTAGACCAGGCTGGTCTCGAACTCACAGAGATCCGCCTGCCTCTGCCTCCCAAGTGCTGGGATTAAAGGCGTGCGCCATCACCGCCCGGCTATAAAAGTTGTTTAAACAAAAACTAAACATTTCTCTGTGCTTTGTCTATAAGAATTAGAATGCCCAGCTAATAGTGATGAAAAGGGTCATAGATCTAGTTCTTTTAAAGAATTGTTTATGAATATGTGTGAGTGCTTGCATATATGTTCGTGCACCATGTGTGCCCCGTGTTCTCAGAGGCCAGAAGATGGCATTGATCTCTTGCAACTAGAGTTACAGATGGTTATAAGCACTGTGTGGGTGCCGGACAGTGAACCAGATCCCTTGCGAGAGCAGCAAGGGCTTTAACCACTGAGCCATCTTGTCCAGTGCCAGTCAAACGTATCCTAAAGTATTAGAAACACAGCAGTTGCCCACTAAAGAACTCTCTCCTCTTACCCACCTCTCACGGCTCAATTTGGAGGTTAGGAAGTCATTAAAGGTCATGAGGATTCACTACTATGTGAAATGCTTTAAGATATAGCTTAAAGGGCTGGAGAGATGGCTCAGAGGTTAAGAGCATTGCCTGCTCTTCCAAAGGTCCTGTGAGTTCAATTCCCAGCAACCACATGGTGGCTCATAACCATCTGTAATGAGGTCTGGTGCCCTCTTCTGGCCTTCAGGCATATATACAGACAGAATATTGCATATATAATAAATCAATAAATATTTTTAAAAAGATATAGCTTAAACATATAACACTAGGAACATAAAGGATTTGCTTGAAAAACTGCACTAAGTCCCTACCATTCTTCCCTTTCCCCAAAGGATTTCCCCCAATGATTTTCAAGCCATAGTTTGCATGGCAACCATTCAAGATGCATCTTAACATCTTAGGTTTCTGGGCTTTGTCCACAAAAATTTCTAATTCAGGTAATGTAAAGTAGAACCTGGGAGTTTAAAACGCATCTGAAGAATTCTGTTATAGCTGGTCTTTGAATACAACATTTGAAAACACCATTTTTAAGGTTTCAAGTTTCCAGACCCTAGGCAGTATCAGGAAACCAAAGGGGTCACTTGAGTGATGAGTGGTGACCTGTTGGTTTGTTTTTGTTTGTTTGGTTGGTTGGTTGATTGGTTGATTTTTGTTCCTTAGGCATTATCAGGAGACCCAAATAGACCTTTAAGTGGTCACTGTAGTGTGTTTTGTTTTGTTTTGTTTGCATTTTCGCTACAAAGACTGAATTCCCAGGGAAAGTTAAAGGAGGGCAAAGTCCTTTAATACTGTGACTATGGGAGCAAAAGTATGCAGAACCCACTGACCAGGTAAGCATTCTGACTTCCCCTGTGATGCCATTAAAGACATCTAATGCTCGGTACATTTGTATTCAAAATAAACCAGGGAATACAACTTAAGCACAAGAGCTTCTGGAAACTACCTCGCAAAGCACTTTTTAAATGCATTTCCTCAGAGCCGAGCTACAAGCCTTCCGTGTGAACCCAACACTTTCCAACCACAGCCATCAACACTGACCAGCAAGCACTCCTGCTTCCGATGCTGAACACCACAGCACGAAAGGAGAGCACATGGAGTGGGGACATTTGAAATGGAATCATTGGTTTCCTCACAGTTTTATGTCTGGAGCACACAACACCAGAAACAGAGATGAGCATTTTGGGGTCTTTCCAAAATGTGGAAATGTCAGAATTTATTGAATAAAAATAAATTCATGAAGTTTAGTGGTCTCTTTTTTATGACTAATTTATTATTTTATATGCATTGGCGTTTTGCCTGTGTGTATGTCTGTGTAAGGGTGTCAGGTCTTCTGGAACTGGAGGTACAGACATTTGTAAGCTACCATGCAGGTTCTGGGAACTGAACCTGGGTCCTCAGGAAGAGCAGCCAGTGCTCTTAATCATTCAACTATCTCTCCAACCCAAGTTTGGTGATTTCAGTGGCAGTAATTTGCGATATAATCTGCCTACCTTGGAATCTTGTACTAGATGAGTTCAAGTTCTTTATTCCACTCGCAATTACTAACATTAACTCGAATATCATACTGCATAGTCATACACTTACATGTCTCTATACTTGTTTGAGTTAAAGAACGAATGCATGTTAAAGAGACTGAAGCAGAGCTGAAGAGGCTCAGGAGTGGACTAAGTTTGTACTGATTGCTAAGACATGGACCCAGGCCAGTGCTGACAGAGGTCGGGTTTGAGATAGAAGCTGCAGAAATCAGCTTCAGTGTGAACAAGCCCAGTTGGATCCAGAGCAGAAAACAGTGGATCAGGTCCAGATCCCAACCAATGAACAGGCATCTGGATAGGCAGCTAGCGGAGTAGGTTGGGTCAGCAGTGGGGAACAGTCAGGAAGTTCTTGGTCCTTGACAGCCACACCAGGTATCCCACAATAAGTTGGTATAGAGCCAGATCATCGCAGTGCTAAGTAGCCAACGCTTTGTGAGACCCAGGCAAGAGTTATATACACAACCTTTTCTGTCCCATAAATTCCTGGACCTGGTTTCCCTGACATGATTTAAATATGCCCAGATGCTCCTGCCTCCCAGTTTCAATTCTCCCCAATAAATTTATAGGGTGACTCCCTTTCAGTGCATGCAGGTACAAATTCCAGAAGTTTCTAGATAGGGCCTATAACAACCCTGACCAACCCATTGGCTCCTCCCCTTTCTACCTCTCCCCATTTCACACACCCCAAGACACACACAAGCCAACCGTGTGTTTCCATGAAGAGAAAGCTGTCAGATCAGACTACAGAACTACCCTTTCCTATTTCCTAGATATTCCTAGGATAAAGGTTTCCTCTGCCTTCTTAATTAGCTTCAACAGCTGAGATTTGCATAGTGAACAGGCACAAGGCAGATTTAAAAGGGAAAATGTATTTCCCAGGCTTAGTAAGGCTTCAAATAAGGGAAAAGCCAATGGGCTAGGTCTGGGGGTCTATACTGCATTTTAAGAAAGGGCAATGCATAGTGGGGAACGGGTTAGATGAAAGAAGTGTGAGCTTTCAGAGGGAAACCAACTAATAAAGGCTATTTTTGTAACATTTCTGCAGACTCCAATTGGGGCTGCTTATAGAGACAGCTGTCTCACCCTCAGAAATGAAAATATTTACAAATGGGAAAATTTGTGTTGCAAATATCTTTTTATGTAACACGGGGAAGTTCCTGTTACCTTTACAAGAATCAATCTTACTCTGCTTTTGTACAGGAAAGAGAGCAGTCGATGCCTATTTTTTTGTTGCCCTTTTTTGTTGGTTTCAGCTAAAATAACTTTTATGCCACAGTGCTACATTTGGAGTAAAGATTCTTCTTAGGAGCGATTATCTTCGTTGAACTTTTACTCTTGTGGAGTATTGAGTATTCCCCCCTTTTAGTCCGCAAACAACCTGAGATCAGAAACTAAACCTGGTTTTGTTCATTCCAAAGCCTACCCGGTTCTCCAACATATATGTGGGAAGATTACAAAAATATATTGGATCTCTGCGGGACGCCCCAGCCCCCATCCCTTTTGTCACCAAGAAGACAGCGAGCCCCAAGAGGATGCATCTTTACTATCCCCATCCATGACTCTCCAAAAGAGGGGGTGGTTCTCGTCAGAGCCCCGATCTATATAAGAACCTAAGGAGAGAGGCAGAGACCACCCATTTCCCGAGTCACAGACTGGCTGGCGCGGGGGAGAAACGGGTTCGCCGTGCAGAACCTGAAGCTATCGCGCAAGGACATCGCCCGCGTCTTCGCGAGCTCCTCACGCGCCTTTCCCGAGACCGCGGGGACTTCGGGCCGACGCTGCCGCCTCCCGGGTCCGATGGGAACCACAGACCCGGCCCCGCACTTCGCAGCCCGCCCCGCAGCTCCGGAGGAAGGCGGGCCCCGAACCGGCCCCTCGCGCCCCCCACGCCCCCGCGCGAGCGCAAGCCGCCGGCGGAAGTGCTGCGTCGTGCACTTCCGGGTGTTGTCTGACCGCCGTCGCGCGTCTCGGGTCTCCACCGCCCGGGTCGTGGAGCCAGGAGCAACGTCACCGCCATGGCGGGCATCAAAGGTGAGCCTGGGGCGCGGGGCCGCGGGGGGTAGGGCGGGGCGGTGTGGGGGACGACCGAGCCTCGGTTCCTCCGGCCGTACCCCGTGCTCCGCCCCTGGACCAGAGCCGGGCAGCCGGCCACGGAACGCTGTGAGCGAGTTTGCAGGCAGAGACATTGAGGGCTGCGATCGGGAGGGATGCCCGGCCCCGCACATCAGGGTAGTTTCCCACCCGAGGCACGAGCGTGGTCCTCTCCGAAGCCCGAGCTCTGCATCCACTCCCGGGATCCCGGTGCACCATCTTCTCCTTGCCTCTAAATCGGATGCATCTTGATAGTCAGTGTTTGTAGGGTGCAGCAGAGCCCGGATGCTCACCCGAAGGCTGCCTTTCCCTCACAGTTGCACGTTGACACTTTTTCACTTTTTTAGTTGTGATTTTTTTTTTTAAGATAAGGTAACTGACACCTTGATGAAAGATAACTTGTTTATTGCGTTCTTTGGAGAGAGGGGCTGTTGTTGCTCGGTAGTCTTGCCCCCTGAGGTTAGAAGGAAAGTTTTCTGTCTACTTATCAACGGGTCGCTTTGATTTCTTGACCTGCTTTGTAGAGGAGACAGCCAAGCAGGAAGTAAACAGTTGGTTGGTGGTGCCTCCCACCTCGCTGGAGCGGGCGATTTGGGTTGAGCTTTTTCCCAGGGTCACATTTTTAGGGTGTCTTGTTCCTTCTCGGTGTCCGGAAAAACGTTTCGTTTGCTATATAGAACTACGTCATTTGAGCAAGTAGGAAACTTACTTTCAGATCTCCTTTTGAACTCTAATGGATCCTTTCAATCCTAATGTGAACGGAAATTATTGTAAAATGTTGCAGTTTTTTTTAGAATTGTTGCCTGTGTGCCTCCTCCCATTTCTTCAGTGTCTTTAACGAGGGACTCTTTTTAACAAGAAAACAGCTTTGTGATTCTCCAAAAGTGGGTAATGCTAGTCTAGGGACAGTGACTCCAACGGAATTTTACTTACATTTTTAAAGATTTCTCTCAATGGGTTTTAAAGTTACGATTGGTCATCCTGTCCGCCTTTATATCGCCTTTGTAGCAAGGCTCTCGAGATCATTATATATTTCTTAGGCGGGTTGCCTGTTACTTTGTTATAAATTCTATTTTCTGCTAACTCCCAGACTGGGGAATTTGACCCTGTCACCTTTTGTAGTCACAGACCCATCATCAGCTTGTCTCAAGAGAATTTTTGCTAGGTAATTGGGCTGTTCCATCCCTGGCCTGGAGGCTTTGGGAGTAGAAACCACACTCCTGTTTCATCTTCCAGGTGTTGCATCACTCGGTGAACGAATTCTTGCCTTACTGGTGTGTCACTGAACACACCATTTATATTAAATAAGCCACCTCATTGCCCGTGTCATGAGACTGAAGAAACATTACTGGTTTGGGGAGCGCTTTTGAGCAGTTCTCAGCTTTTATCTGTAATGACTTAAGAGATGAGATGTCGTGTGCAGTCGCATTTGGACATCTTTTAAATACCGAGTATTGAATGCTTAGAAATATGACCCTAGGGTATCTTGATCCCCTCCTCCCTTCCATGGGACTTGCTTTCTCATATGTGAGTGTTCAAAAGAATTGGCTCTTGTATAAATAAATGCATCCGTAGTTTTATGGGCTGGAGAGATGGCTCAGTGGATAAGAGTGCTTATCGCTCTCAATGTAGAACCAAGTTCAGATCCTAGCACCTCCATCCTAGCTCACCAAAGTCTGTAACTCCAGCTTAGTAGGCACCTCACTGACACACATACACACACACCCATACTGAAATAAATATTTTTAAATTATTGATTTTAGCTTAACATTTTAAAATAATAATTTTCTTACAGTATTCATATAGTGTCTGTAATAGGAGCTTGTATTTTAAATGTGTTCAGTGCCAGAACCTTATCTTTTGTTTCCTTCTTTTTTTGTCTTTAAAGTTAACTTTTTTTCCCCAAAGTGAAATTTTTTCATTGATATTTATTGAGCTCTACATCTTTCTCTGCTCCCCTCCCTACCTTTCCCCTCCCCCCTTTAACCTTCCCCCAAGGTCCCCATTCTCCCAATTTGCTCAGGAGATCTTGTCTTTTTCTACTTCCCTTTTAGATTAGATCTATGTAAGTCTCTCTTAGTGTCTGGATTGTTGTCTAAATTCTCTGGAATTGTGGTTTGTAGGCTGGCTTTCTTTGCTTTATGTTTAAAAACCATCTATGAGGGCTGGAGAGATGGCCCTGTGGTTAAGAGCACTGATTGTTCTTCCAGAGGACCCGGGTTCAATTCCCAGCACCCACATGGCAGCTCACAACTGTCTGAAGATCCAGTTATAGGGGATCTGACACCTTCACACCAATGAACATAAAAGAATTAAATAAACTTAAAAAAAAAAGAAAAAAAAACCATCTATGAGTGAGTACATGTGATACTCACTGTGTCTGGGTTACCTCACTCAAAATAATGTTTTCTAGCTCCATCCATTTTCCTGCAAAATTCAAGCTGTCGTTATTTTTTTCTGCTCTGTAGTACTCCATTGTGTAAATGTACCATATTTTCCTTATCCATTCTTCAGTCGAGGGGCATTTAGGTTGTTTCCAGGATCTGGCTATAGCAAACAAAGCTGCTATGAACATAATTGAGCATATGTCCTTGTGGCATGATTGAGCATCTTTTGAATATATACCCAAAAGTGGTATTACTGGGTTTTGAGAAAGGTTGTTTCCTAATTTTCTGAGAAATCGCCACACTAACATCCAAAGGGGTTGTACCAGCTTGCATTCCCACCAGCAATGCAAAAGTGTTCCCTTTCCCCCACAACCTCTCCAGCATAAGTTGTCATCAGTGTTTTTGACTTGGCCATTTTTACAGGTGAAAGATGGAATCTCAGAGTTGTTTTGATTTGCATTTCTCTGATGACTAAGGATGTTGAACATTTCCCTAAGTGTCTTTCAGCCATTTTAGATTCCTCTGTTGAGAGTTCTCTGTTTAGGTCTGTACTCCATTTTTTTTATTGGATTATGTGATCTTTTGATGTCCAATTTCTTGAGTTCTTTGTATATTTTGGAGATCAGATCTCTGTCTGATGTGGGGTTAGTGAAGATCTTTTCCCATTCTGTATGTAGGCTGTCGTTTTGTCTTGTTGACCGTGCCCTTTGCTTTACCAAAGCCTTTCAGTTTTAGGAGGTCCCATTTATTAATTGTTTCTCTCAGTGTCTGTGCTGCTGGAGTTATATTTAGGAAGTGGTTCCCTGTGCCAGTGTGTTCAAGTGTACTTCCCACTTTCTCTTCTCTAAGGTTCAGTGTGGTTGGTTTTATGTTGAGGTCTTTGATCCATTTGGACTTGAGTTTTGTGCATGGTGATAGATATGGGTCTATTTTCATTCTTCTACATGTTGATATCCAGTTATGCCAGCACCACTTGTTAAATATACTTTCTTTTTTCCATTTGATATTTTTTGGTTAAAGTTAACTTTTGTGTATTTGCTTTTTTGAGACATTGTGTAGTCTAGGCTGACCTGGAACCCACAGTCAGTGCCTCAGCCTTCTTCATAGGATCATGCGCATGTGCCACCATGCTTAGCTTCTCACTGGCTCTTTTGCTTTCTCTTTATTAAACTAAGCTTTATTTTAGTTGAGGTTTTGTTTGTTTGTTTTTTCAAGACGGTTTCTCTGTGTAGCCCTGGTTGTCCTGGAACCCTCTATAGACCAGGCTGGCCTCAAACTCAAAGATCTACCTGCCTCTGCCTCCAAGTGCTGGGATTAAAGGCCTGAGTCACTATCACCCAGTTAAAAAACAAATTTTAAAAACGAATCTAGACGTGTGTTCTTTGTCACAGAATAGAGCTAACCTCACACACATTAAGCCCTTTCTCTTGCTAGGAAAACTGCAAACACATTTTAAGAAAGACTTTTCTCTTCCTGCCTGACTAACAATGTTTCCCCAGTCTCCTGTAGGGGGGCAGTTGTTGACTGCAGGCAAGTCTTTCTGCCACTTCTAATGTATTTCAGCGTGGGAAACAAATCAGCAGACTTTTTACAAAGTTTCACATCATAAGACTCAAGTAACAGTGATTTCTGGGCTTTAGTTCTGAGTACACGGAACTATTAAGAAATGAAACTAAGTATGGGTGTTCTTTTTCTTTCCTTCCAGCCTCTTGATGTGTGGGCCACGCTGGCCTGGAACTAGTCATGTGTCACGGGCTCCCCTGAACACCCTATCCTGCCTCACTCTGGTGAATGCTAAGTATGGATCACCATACCTAGCTTTAGATTTTGTTTTGTTTGTTTTGATGGGTTTTGTGGTGCTGGTGCTGGTACTGGTGGTGTTGCTGGGGCTGCTGGTAGGGCCTCTCAGGCTGGTGCTGATGGTAGTTTGTCAACTATTTGGTTAGTTGGTTCTCATGTAGCCCAAGCTAGCCTGAAGCTTGCTAACTCGAACTCTTATTCTTGCTTCCTCCAGTAGAACAGGTTATCCCAGATGACTTCTGGATAAAGTCTGTCTTTTCTACAGTATTTACAGTTGTGCACAAAGCTGTTTAGCGGCTGCATTTCCCAGAGTAGAGGTGTTTTTTCTTCAGAATCTATTTTTTTAATAGTATCTTCAGTGTTTTGGGTCTTGCTTACTTTTTCCATACAGTCCTTCTCATTTATAGAAAAAAGAACTGAGTTAGCTAAGTTATTGAGGTAACCAGTTTGTGGCCAGTAGAGGCCAGGACACAGTGCTGTTGGGCTCCTCTCTCCCCAGTTCTGTGCTCCACTGGGCTACGTCCATTCTAAGTTGTTACTGGGTGTTAAAGCTGGGGCATGCGGACTATCTGGGAGTCAGAAACAGTTGGGAGGGGAAGATGAATAGGGATCAGTTTGGATTGCTGCTGTGGTAAAGATCCTGGCAGGCGCGCGCGCGCGCGCGCGCGCACGCGCACACACACACACACACACACACACACACACACGGGCCTCTTACTTATTAGCTCTGCCCAGCGTTGCCCATCAGAGCGCCTTGTCGGGCCAGCGGCATTCCCACCCCTTCCCTACCTGCTTGCGTTCTTCACTGGCCTTTTGTTTTCTAAATCTCTAGCTTCTTCCAGAATTCATGTTCCTAAACAAGCAGAATGTCTAACCTCACTTTCTCAGTAATGCCTCGGTGAAGTGTTTATCGAGTCCCTGCTATTCGCCAGCTACTACAGAGAATCCTGAGGCTACAGAGATAAATAAATCGTTAATTCATCCTGAAGGGGGTCCTTTTTGTGCAAGAGATCTTAAATAATGTCCATGGATGCCTAATCCTGTTCAGGGGACAGAACAGTTAAGAAAGTGAAAATGTGTAAGCGAGAAGGCAGACCCGACAGCTGTAAAATCGATGATGGCTCATTGTTTGCTTGTGTATTGACATTGATTTTTTTGAGATGGGGTTTCAAGTATCCCAGGCTAGCCCTAACCTCTAACTCAGTATATAGTCAATGTTGGCTTTAACCGCCTGGTCCTTGCTGCTTCCTCCACACAGTGCTGGGTTTCCCAGAGTGCACCACCACACGGTCATGGTTTAGTATTTTAGGGACTAGCCAGATGGCTCATCGGCATGCACACACAGATAACGCACGGTAAATAAAACGGGATGATTTTAAAATCCTGCCTAGTTCTCCCACTAGAATGCATACGCCACAAAAGGAAAAGCTTTGTTGGTTTTTCCCTCCTCGTTGCTGTGCCTTCAGCAGCAGGGGCGATATGGCACACATCGAATGCTCGGTGTTTTTGTTGCATCAGTAAATGAGTGTTACTTATTCATGCATGGTCCTTGGAGGTTGAATCCAGAGCCTCACGTACACCAGGCAAGCACTGTCCCGCAGAGCTGATCCCGAGCCCCTCTGCACATCAGTAAGTAATAAATGCAGTAGCAGAGTTGTTGTAGCTCTGAGGAGCTGGAGAGGAGAGCGGAAGGGGAAATAGTAATAAGCAGAGGAGAGACAGAGCGGGGCGGGAACACGGGCTCCAGGGGCCGAGGAGAGCCAGCCAGCTCCTTGCTGTGTGCTTGACGTTTGATTGAATGAAAACCCTGGGATAGGATGATAGACGTGCACCGAGGCCTTGGGGGAAGTAGCCGCTGGTTTCCAGAACAGTGAAGAGTGGTATAGGAAGCCAGGACGTTACTGCCTGTGTAAATGAGTCAGGGACTCTAGACAGGTCCGTGAGGAACAAAAGGGACAAAAGGGAAACCCGGTATTCTGTAGTTACTGCACTTCCCGTAAACCTGGGGTGCTCTGTTTGCTGTTTAAAACAAAACAAATACTTCCTCAACTTTTCCCCACTGCTGCCAGAAATATAAAATATAATGACGTTAATAACCAAGTACACTGTTGTCATGGTGACCTGACTCGTGTTGTATTCAGCATTCCAGCTGACTCGCAGTTGGCCAAGACAATGTCAATGGCCATCTTATCAGTAATATTAGTCAGTGTCCGACCCCTCGCCGCTGATCTTGGTTTGTGTGTTGTAGGTTTTTGCTTGGTGAATTTTAGATTTTCACTTACCTTTTGGATTTTAACTTTTCTGTTAAGATAAACAATACCAGTTTTTCAAAAGTTACTTTCTGGGCCTGTGAATTGCCTTAACCTGTAAGGAAGAGTGCTTGCGTCTGAAGCTGACCCGAGTTCAATCCCCAAAGCCCCAGAATGGTGGAAGAAGAGAACAGCTCCTGCAAGTCATCCTCTGACCTCCACAAGGACACAACACCAAATAAATAAGTCTAAATAAAAAATGTAATAAATCTTACCAAGTCATGTCCTTAGCCACTGGGGATGCAGAAATGCAGGCTGTGTAGAAGCTAACACTTTTCTCTTGGTTGAGATCTAGGTCATTGGTTACATATAATAAAGTCCTTTCTCACTTTAACGTACACGAGACACGCGTGGGGGACTTCAGAGGTGTGTCTCACTATAGTATCCCTCCTCCTTCTCCTCCTTCTGCTGCCTTGTGTACCATGTCCACATCAGGCTGTACTCACACCCTTCAGATTTCCTGGGACTTGGGAAATGAGGACCAAAGAAACTGTGCTTCAGTAACCTGTTTAAAGACTAACAAATTTGGCTCAGCGGTTGAGAGAACTGATTGCTCTTCCAGAGGACCCAGGTTCAATTCCCAACACCCACATGGCAGCTCACAACTGTCTGTAAATCCAGTCCCAGGGAATCTAACACCCTTACAGATATACATGCAGACTAACATACAAAAAATACACATAAAATAAATACATTATTAAGAAACAAAGTTAGTTTTTGTTTAAAAAAAACTAACAAAATTGATTGGTTCCAATAAAGCTATAGGCACGATGTTACTATGAAGTCTATATAGTAAATGTCTTGCATTTGAAAAATAACAAATACAAGGCATGTATGGTGGTGTATACCTTTAATCCCAACTCTTGAGATGCAGAGGCAGGTGACCAATCTGGTCTACATAGCAAAGTCCAGGCCAGCCAGGGCTACACGGGGAGACCCTCTCTAAAAATAATTTTTAAAAAAGATCATACATTGGCTACACATAGCCTTGAACAGCTTTTCTCTCAGTCTTGTGCTTTTGTGTTTCTGTTTGTTTTTGGTGAGACTTTTCTGCCCCTCCTCCCATCCTGTCACGGGTAAGGAGTGTGGAAGGCAGAGGATAACTTGATAGAACGGCCGTTTCCCCTTCCACTTCTGTGTGGATTCCAGGGATTGTGTGGCAAGTGTTTCACTCCCATGTGGATTAAATATAATGTTTGCGCTGTGGTGGGGGCGGGCATTAACCCTGGGGCCTAATAGACCTGAGCAATGGTGACTGGGTGTGTGCTGTGTGTTAGCAGTCGGTCTAAACTGATGTACAGGTTAAGGATTCCTTATTGGGAGTTTTTGGAACCAAATGTGTTTCAGCTTGTGGATTTCCTCCAATTTGGGAATATTTAATGTCCATAATGAGGTATTTGAGGGGCAAAGTGTTTGTTTGCAACAGCGTTTCATGATGCTTCCCTGACTGTTTGGGAACTCACTATGTAGACCAGAGTTCCTTCTATCCCTACCTCCCTAGAGATGAGATTAAGACCTGTGTCAGCAGGCCTGGCTGACGTCCAGATTTCAGAGCCTTTCAAAGGGCTAAGGAGGAAGCTCAACCTCTAACGCTTTTGTTTTGAGGGCGCCATAGAAGCTGATTCTGAAACTCTGTAATTGTCAGCTTTGAAGACAGTTGACATTTTGTTTTGATTTTTGAGATAGTTTGACATTTAGCTTGTAGTAATCCTCCTGCCTCAGTCTCTTGAGTGCTGAGATTACTGGGCATGAGCCACTTTTAACAGCTGGAATTTGGAGGGGAGGGGGCAGGCTGTGTTTCACTTCTGGGATTCATGTAGTGCTCGGGCTGGGCCTGAACAAAGGCTGCACTAGTGTCTTCCCTACTGAACTCTCTGGGGCTTCTGTTTGTTTTGCAGCTCTCATTAGCTTGTCATTTGGAGGAGCAATTGGCCTGATGTTTTTGATGCTGGGATGTGCCCTTCCAATATACAAGTACGTAATGGATTTTTGTTTTCCTCTTTTTGAGTGTTTAAAGATAAAACTCTCCTGCTTTTAAAGTTTCGAATGCGCTTTGTTTTCCCTGGTGGAAATGCCTGTTCACCAAGCACAACCCTTTCCTGAAAATCACTGCTTAAGGGTTATCTGTAGAGACACCAGAGTGCCCAGGCAGAGGGATTTGGGGTGTGACCTGCTTTTGTGACGCCTGGTGACCGCATCCCGGCCCTACTGCCCATCAATAATACTCCAGCGAAATCTAAAACATCTTATTACAGAAAATAACATAGGTAGCTCCTGAACACAGCTGACTACACACACAAGGTAGGTGATTTCTTGCCCTAGAATAGAAAGAACTCCCTTCCACTGAGACATTGTCTCACTGCGTAGCCCAGGCTGACCTCACTCACAGTCTGCCTGCCCCAGCCTCCCAAGTTCTAGAATTCTAGATATTCATCGCCTGCCCAGTTTAGAAAACTTTAAATTAACATCTAAGTAACTTTTAGTTTTAAAAATACAAATGAGTAGAAGGGAACCACAAACTTGGAGAGTGGATTGCGTTGCTGATATCACATGAAAACACTAAATCCCGCTCAATGCTACGTGAAATCTACTGGTGAAGGAAGTGGGCAGACAGACACTGCTGCATGCCAGCGGGGACTCAGTCGGGTAGGAGTTTAGGAAGTGAGTAGGGGCCATTTCTTGGAACTAGTTTGTTTGCCTGTGTCCTGTAGTTCGCGGAACTGGCCCTCCACTTCCATGAAATTCTCATACAAACACACCTTGCAAATGCTTGTAGAGATACATGTAGCTGGGTAAGAAAATCGCTGTTCACTGTGACCATGTCTGTAATTGCGGAAATGGAAAACTGGTGACATCACAAATGCCCATCCAAAACTAAATTATGGGCTGAGAGAGATGTTATAGTGGATAAAGCACTTGCAGCAGAAATGTGAGGACCTGAGTTCAAATCCCCAGAACCCCTGGAATAGCTGGGCGTGGTAGCACATGTCCGTAATCCCAGGGCTCCTCTGATGAGATGGAAAGTGAAGACGGGAGGATGTGTAAGCTTTGCAAACAGACCCCGTCTCAAACAATATGGTAGGTGAGAATTGACATCCAGGATGGCTGTCCGACATACACACACACACACACACACACACACACACGCAGAGTTAAAATGTAGAGACTGGACAGACAGTTCATTATTCAAGTCCTCCTTGACTGGTTTTCATACCACGTGCCAAAGCAGAGTCTAGTGTTCCATGCCTGTGACCCCAATGCTGGGGAGGCAGGGACAGCCTGGCCTCTTCCTTAAGCCCCAGGCCAGGCAGAGACCCTGTCTCAAATAAAAGTGGACAGAGCCTGAGGAGGAACAGTGCCCAAGGTTGTTCCCTGACCTTCATGCACTAACGCACCTTTGCAAACGGCCACGCACCAAAAAACAAATTATTGGGAAATAGTGGAAGACAGTTTAACCTTAAGGAATGAGGAAGGACTGGAAATCTGTAAATGCTATTCTGTGGAGCTTTACCTTGGTTAGATTTGTATGGATTGTGGAGGGTCCACAAGAAGTTCCTTAGGTTAAAAAAAAATTAAAAAGCAGCTTCTGGTTTTAATTTTGCATTTCTATATTGTTTGAGCTTTTTTCTTAAGCATATAAATTTCACTTAAAATTTTTTTTTTGCTTTCTTAAAATACTTAGAAAAAGATTAAGAAAAACATAACAGACTGGAGAGATGGTTCAGTGCTTAAGAACACTGGCTGCTCTTCCAGAGGACCCAGGTTCGGTTCCTAACACCCCTGTGGTACCTCACCACTGTCTGTAATTCCAGTTCCAGGGGATATGATACCCTCTGCTGGCCTCTTTGGGTATTACATGCACTCGATGCACATACATTCATGCCAAACACATAAAAATAAATCTTCAGAAAAAGAAAGCAAATAGCTTCAGCAAATCTCTGCTGTGTATGTATTTAAGCCTGTCAATCTTAAAGACCATTTGTTTCTTGCAAATTTGATAATATGCTTTTAAAACATAACAAAGAAGTGGAAGGAATCTGTCCCCTTCACACAGCTTCCCCCACTGCAGTTGCTGAAATCAGAAAATGAAATCAGCACAGCATGGCTAACCACAAACTAAAGACCATGCTTAACAATACTGTTTTCAGTGGGTGCCCTATATTTTGGTTTCAGTTAAGGGAAGCATGGGTTCTAACATTATGATAAGGCAGGATGTCAAAGGCATGGGTCCCTAATTTTTAAAGTTTTGTGTAAATATTCTTATTTTCAGTATGTCTCCTTATTAAGCTAAAGTGATTTAAAAAAATTTTTTCACTATTTCATAATGCATTTTGTCAGTAGATCCTTTAAATATTGTGCTGTAATTGAGTACAGGGATGAATCGACTCTGACATTCCCCCCCAGGCCTGTGGCTTTGGTTTCAGCTGCAGCTTGTTTGATACCTTGTCATTTCCCGTTGCTCTTTAAACAAACACGCGCTTAGTATGTTGGAAAGTGACAGGGTTGGCGAAAACTGCACTAACTTCTTTCTCTCTTCCAGCCAATACTGGCCCCTCTTTGTTCTGTTTTTTTACGTCCTCTCACCCATTCCATACTGCATAGCAAGAAGATTAGTGGACGACACCGATGCCATGAGTAACGCTTGCAAGGAGCTCGCCATCTTCCTCACAACAGGCATCGTCGTCTCCGCCTTTGGACTCCCGGTCGTCTTCGCCAGAGCACACTTGGTGAGCTGCCTTCTTCTGGGGAGGCTTTCACATGAGACTGTTCGTTTCTTTCTTAAAAAGTTTCGTCGTGTAAAAGACAGGTGTAGAGGACAGGTTTAAACCTCGACTTCCCATTTGTTTTTGCTGTCAGGGGAAACTGTTGGAAGGCAAAGCGTGGGCCTGCAGCAGAAAGGGCACAGTAACTCCCCGGTGCAGAGTGCCCGTGGGCCTGCTTTATAAAGAGCAGGGTTCTCAACGTCCTAATGTTGAGACCCTTTCATTCACGTTGAGGTGGCCCCCAACCTTAAAATTATTTTGCCGCTACTTCATAACTGTATTTTTCTACTGTTATGAATCATAAATACCTGATATGCAGGGTATCTGATATGTGTGTGACCCACTGGAAAGGGTTGTCCGGCAACTTCCAAAGAGTCGTGCCCCACGGGTTGAGAACCCTGACCTCTAAAGCCTAGACATCTGAGAAGGTTGTTCTCTGCAGATGGGAAAGTGGGAGAGAGGAGAAAGAGCTCTGGAAAGGTGGAGAGAAGGGCGGAGACTAGCCAAGCTTCAAGTGTGATGGAGGCAGTTATGCCCTCAGCCTCTTCCAGAGAAAGTATGTTTGCATTAGTGGTGCTTAGGGCTCCCGCTCTGCTCCATCCAGACTGTGAGACGAAGAAAGAGTAACTTCCTTTGTAAGCATTAACTGTGGAATCCTATGCGGGCCCAGGGATCCACCCCGGGTAGGGTGCAGCCTAGATGTCCAGGGCCCTGGGGAGGTGGGGGGGCTCAGAACTGCAGGTGGAGCCGGGATCCCCGTCAGGGGCAGGGTGAGCCCTAGATGCCCAGGGCTACAGATGGAGCCAAACAAAGCTCTGTTGGTCATTGTCGAAGTGAAGCATGTTCCGGAATAATTATCATCCCCTACCTCTCTACTTTTCAATCAATCGATGACGGCAAATAAAAACACTGTGTAAGAGTGTTGAGTGTGGTCCTGTGACGGTCATCACAAGCCACATTACTTACCTCTGTGATTGGCCAATGCGCCGGGCATTGATTGGCTACCAGTGGCCTTGGCTCTGCACACCTGCTGACTGTTGCCTTCTTCCTGCCGCAGATTGAGTGGGGAGCTTGCGCCCTCGTTCTCACGGGGAACACCGTCATCTTCGCGACTATCCTGGGCTTCTTCCTGGTCTTTGGGAGCAACGATGACTTCAGCTGGCAGCAGTGGTGAGCGGAGCCACCGGACTGTTGTCACATGGACTTCTGTCATCTGTTGGCCGTCCGCGCACAGGAGATGGGGACCGTGAGGCTGAATTGTCCCCAGCGCTCCCTTCTCACTCTTGTACGCCTGCTGTTTCCACGGGGACTTGCTAAGGATTAAAAGGATTTTCTCTTTTGGAAAAGCTTGACTGGTTTCCCACTTCTCTAGACTGTGCTTTCCATGGTATCCTGCTGAATCTAAAATACTTAGGTGTTTTCCCTGTTCGGTTGTTTTTAAATCAGTATGCAATGTTAAATCTTTTTCAGATGTAATACCATTTGCATTGGTTCAGGAATTCAGAACTTCTGGCTGTATTACGGGCTAAAGTTCATATTTTTCTCTAAAAATCAGTTAATCCATTATAAATATATATATGTAAGTAAGTTTTCATTCAGTCAGGATGAGGTCACTTGCAGGTGAATGCAAGCATTCAGAGTGTTGACATACCGTATACACTATTTACTCAATGCAAAGACCGCTGCATTTATACCTCAGGGGGGCGAGTAACACCGCCCATGCCCTCCAGAAGGGTTGCTGGTTTTGTGAATGGAGAATTATTTTATGGGATTGCTACAAAAGAGTGTTTTTCTCTTCAGTTGTTCGGGTTTATGTTAAACTTTAAGGTACAAGTGTGACAACAAGCCAAATTCGTGTTTGTTACTGTCAAAGCCAGCGAGGAAAACAAAGCTGGAATTCCGCTGTTTGAGTGGCGCTTTGTAAGCGACGGGTCCCGTGGCTCCGAGGGGGACGTGGACATGCATGGGACAGTTGTGTGTTTGCACTGTAGATGCTCAAAAACTTTCCCCCGCTCCCTCCTTTTAACTTATTTTGTACATTGTAATATATTAAGTCAGAGAACTTTTCAAATATAGTTTAATAGCATTAGAAACATTTGACTCCTAGGAAAACAACTGCTTTGCCATACTTTCAGAGCGCCTCCCCCTCAAGGCCTTGCTGCCATTCACAGGTGACTTGTTAGTCTTGCAGGTAAGACAGGGACAGTTGTGGGACTCAGGCCGTGATAAGAGCAGTCTCTTGAGGTCAGAGACTGTGTGCGTTTCTTTCTCTTTTTTTGTGACTATCAAGTCTGTCCCTGAACTAGCTCTTGTAGACCAGGCTGGCCTTGAACTCAACAGGGATCCGCCTGCCTCTGCCCCCGGAGTGCTGGGATTAAAGGCATGTGCCACCACTATCCGGCTCTGTGTGTGTGTGTGTGTGTGTGTGTGTGTGTGTGTGTATTTCAAAACCACTGAAGGCAGGCTTCCTGGCACCTTTTCCCTGAGGTCTGGCCTCATCATGATAGACTTGCTGTTGTAAAGGTATTTATTGTACAGATTAATACAGAGTTGACAAATCCAGCTGTGTCCCAGCTTCAAGCTTAAATCCAACCAAAAACATCCCAAAGTGGGCTGACCAAATTGTAGCGATTATTCGCATCTTCGATTTTCAGTACTTAATTCAAAAGCTGGCTCTGAAAATGTTCGCATTGGTCGGCAGTATTTGGTGAGGACATTTGTATGTTTCTCCAGTCTGCCGATAGCAAAGTGTTCTGCCTTTAGCCGAAAATGGGTAACCATGACAACTGTCTTTTGTTGTTTTCTAGAATTTTATTTCTCAAAAAAAAAAAAAGGAAAATATACGAAATTTGTTCAGCGTTTTCCTAAAGATGCCCAAAGCGGCAGTTTTGTTCTGTTTGCCCTGACCCTTGGCTGCGAGGTGGGGACCTGCGTGAAGTGTGCAAGCATAACCGTGCCATTTGTGAGTTAGACCAAACGTGGCTTGCTGAGGAGTGCTGATGGAGGGCTGTGTGTGTGTGTGTGTGTGTGTGTGTGTGTGTGTGTGTGTCCGCACGCGCCCATGTGCCTGTGCCCACGTGCGATCACGGTCAGAACTCTGCCTGTCACCAGGGTGGAGAGGGAAGTTCCTTCCCAGGCCCCTCCCCATTCTCTGTTCCTTCGCCAATGCCGCACGTGCGCTTGGCCGTAGACCCCTTTCTATCAGCCGCATATTCTTTCTGGGTACTAATTTTGCTGGCAGCATTGTGTGTCGGACTTTGACACTGGCTTGACATCAGTCCCATCTCTGATTTCTGGGCTAGTTACTCGAGAGTTTTTCATGAATATGCACCAACACGACATTGCCATTCTGCTGTGGATAGAAAGAAAACTTTTGATGATGAAATAATAAAGATTTTAAATATTCATTTTAGCTTGTGGGTGCTTTCATAACAAAAGTCCAGTATCTTCTCTGGTGCTGAGGCCCATAGCCCATAGCCTCAGCACTAGAGAAGCTGAGAAGAGGATCGGGAGTCCAAGTTTACACAGGGCCAGGTGGGACCCTGTCTAAAACAATAAAGAAATAAAAACTAGGAAGCAAGCGTGCTAGCAGATCCAACCTGCTGCGGAAAGTGAAACCATAGTAACAAGGGTGCCATGAGGCTCGGTGGTCTGGAGTGGTGATAATGGGCTGGCCTTGTGCCATATTTGCATGGTGTGCTGGGAGACTTGGTGAGTGCTGGTTACTGTTACCCGGTCTGTGCGTTAGCCCCCAGGGCACTTTGCAATGGCTTCCTTCAGTGAGAAATTCCAATTCCTGTTTCTTCCACACAAGCACGTGTTGTCCTCTGGTAAAGACAGGAACTCCTGTTAGAGGAACTATGTCGGCTGGGGATGTGGTGCTGGGTATAGAACGCTTGCCTCACTGAACCCAACCAGGGTAGATGAAGTTACTCTTCTTGAAAAGGTAGCTAGCTCTGGCTTTATTTTAGCCATTAGACAGACGCATGAAGGAGATCATACACTTGCGCTTTTTTTCATTGGTTATTAAGGACTACAGGGGAGGCTCGGTGAGTCAAGCCACGAACAACCTGAGTTTAATGCCAGGGACACACATGGGGCAAGGAGGGAACCAGCTCCTGCTAGTGTCCTCTGACCTCTACACAACCGCCGTGGCACACTTTGATTCCCCACCCCCCACCCCCCCCCCCGCCACACACACACACACACAGTAATTTTTTTTTTTTTTGTGGTTTTTCGAGACAGGGTTTCTCTGTGGTTTTGGAGCCTGTCCTGGAACTAGCTCTGTAGACCAGGCTGGTCTCGAACTCACAGTGATCCGCCTGCCTCTGCCTCCCAAGTGCTGGGATTAAAGGCGTGCGAACACACAGTAATTTTTAAAAATTACAAACCAGCAAGATGGTTCATCGAGTAAAGACTAACAGCTTGAATTCAAAACCAACACGGTAGGAGTAAACTGGAGCCTGGGGAGATTGCTCAGAGGTTAAGAGCGCTTGTCGCTCTCGTCGAGGACTGGGTTCGGTTCTCAGCACCCACTTGAGGGCTCATAACCATTCATACCATCCATATTAACAGTTCCGGGGATCTGACACCCCCTTCCACCTCTGTGGGCACCAGTGTGCCAGCACTGTGCATACACAAATGTAGGCAAAACACTCACACACATAAATCTTCAAAAAAAACAAGTTTTTAAGGGAGAGAGACCCAAGTCCCTCAGGCTGTCCTCTGATGTCCAGATGTCCACTATGCCACATACACCAATAACACAATTTCAACTTTTTTTCTCCTTTTAAATGGCTACAGCCTGTATTTGGGGACAGATTATGTTTCTGCTGCCTTAAAATTGACCCTCGCACTCCCTGACTTAGTTGGTTTCTAATTGGCTAGCACGCACTAGGTTAGGAGGAGTGGCACACTGTGGGGCAAATGGCGAATCCGACACTCTGACCCAGAAACAGAACAGCTGTGCACATCACAGCGCAACGCCATGGGCTGGGCGCCGCTCACCTCCTGCACAAGTGAACTGCTTTGTGAACAGTGTTCTTCCTGCTGATGTCGCCCTTAACTGATCGTGAGCAACACCGGCAGAAGCTCTAATTGAGCTTCCTACACTTGAAGGTAGGCGCTCCTCCGCTTTAACCTCACAGACCGGAATTTCTCTCATTAAGTATCTCCTCACCGTTTGTAAGAGCTGAAGGTTTGGGTTTGTTCGGTTACAGTTCTTATAGGTGTATGTATGTGTGTGAGCTCGTGTATACCATGATGTCTGGGTGGAAGCCAGAGAACAGCTTAGGAGCTTAGGAGGGCTGGTTCTCTCCTTCCACCATCCCGGGGATGGAACTCAGGCTTGGTATCAGGTGCTCTCAACAGCTCGCTGGCCATGGAGTTTATAATTATTGTAATTTTCTCTCAAGATTATTTTAATTTCATTTACATGTAAGTCCCAAGGGATGAGAGGAAGCATGCCCATGAGTATGGGAGCCTGCCAAGGCCAGAAGGCACCAGAGTCCCTGGAGCTGGGATTCACGGGTGCTAGTGAGTCACCTGATATGGGAGCTGGGAACTGAACTGGGTCCTCTTCAAGAACAGTCTTCATCTCTGCCTCTGAGCCATCTGCCCAGACCTCTAAGGTAGTTTTATTATTATTATTATTATTATTATTATTTTGGTTTGGTTTGGTTTGGTTTGTTGTACTGGGAATCGAACCCATGACCTTGTGCTTGCTAAGCAAGCACTCTACCACAGAGCTAAGCCTCAAGCCCACTGAAATTTATCTTTACAAGAAAGTGACTACCCTGTTTTGCTTCGTCTTCCTGAAGATAATTTAGAAAACTGTTCTTGGATTTCAAACCACACACTATAGTTTAAAAGAGAGAGAGGGAGAAAGAAAGAAATGAGATTGTTAAACTTTTTAAGTCCTGTGGAGATGAGGTAGAATCAAATTCAAAAAATAATTTAGGTTTCCATGAATGAGAGATAGGGACCACAAAGCATTGCTTTTTCAGTTAAAACTTTTCTGGTTTGTGTTCATTGCAGTACTGCTGGTGAGAAGTCCCCGTAGTTAACACTGTGAGGGAGGGTTTAGTTCAGGGCAGTAGAAACCGTCAAATGGGATAAAACGGGGCAGTAGAAACCGTCAAATAGGATAAAACGGGAAAGAAGAAACCTGCGTTCTTCCATGCATTTGTTCTTGTTTTTGCTTTATGTGTATGTTGCCTGCATGTGTGTCTGTATTCCACACGTATGCAAGGCTTGTGGGGGCTAGAAGAGACCCTGGATGCCCTGAAGCCCGAGTTACAGAGGGTTGTGAACCTCCTATGTGGACTGTGAACACCCGGTGTGGGTCCTGGGAACCTGAGTCCTCTTCGAGAGCAGTAAGTCTCTTTTTGTTTACTCATGTGTTTCTTTTTGAGACTGGGTCTCTGTGTAGCCCTGGCCATCCTGTAACTCTCTGTTACAGAATCTGCCTTCCAAGTGCTGAAGATAGCAGTGTGTACCACAATGCCAGGCTTGCAGTAATTGCTCTTAACCACAGAACCATCTCTCCAGCCACCATGCAATTGCTAAAAAACATTGCTATTTAATAAATGAGTTTCAATGTGTTTGGCATTTAATATAAAAGCAGATGGCCATTGCATAATGTCCTGTAAATGTAGCTGTGGCTTAAGAATAAGCATAGAACAGATTCAACGCAATGCCCATCAAAATCCCAGCAAAATTCTTCAAAGACCTCGAAAGAATGGTACTCAACCTCATATGGAAAAGCAAAAAACCCAAGATAGCCAAAACAATCGTGTACAATAAAAGAACATCTGGAGGCATTACAATCCCTGACTTCAAACTCTTCTACAGAGCTACAGTACTGAAAACAGCCTGGTATTGGCATAAGAACAGACAGGAAGACCAAAGGAACCAAATAGAAGACCCAGATATCAATCCACACATCTTTGAACACCTAATTTTTGACAAGGAAGCAAAAATTATCAAATGGAAAAAAAGAGAGCATATTTAACAAGTGGTGCTGGCATAACTGGATATCAACATGTAGAAGAATGAAAATAGACCCATATCTGTCACCATGCACAAAACTCAAGTCCAAATAGATCAAAGACCTCAACATAAAGCCAGCCACGCTGAACCTTATAGAAGAGAAAGTGGGAAGTACACTTGAACGCATTGGCACAGGAGGCCACTTCCTAAACAGAACCCCAGCAACACAGACACTAAAAGAAACAATTAATAAATGGGACCTCCTGAAACTGAAAAGCTTCTGTAAAGCAAAGGACACGGTCAACAAGACAAAATGACAGCCTACAGAATGGGAAAAAAATCTTCATTAATCCCACCTCAGACAAAGGTCTGATCTTCAAAATATACAAAGAACTCAAGAAATTGGACACCAAAAGATCACATAATCCAATAAAAAAAAAATGGAGTACACACCTAAACAGAGAACTCTCAACAGAGGAATCTAAGATGGCTGAAATGTTCAACATCCTTAGTCATCAGAGAAATGCAAATCAAAACAACTCTGAGATTCCATCTTACACCTGAAAGAATGGCCAAGATCAAAAACACTGATGACACTTATGCTGGAGAGGTTGTGGGGAAAAGAGAACACTTTTGCATTGCTGGTGGGAATGCAAGCTGGTACAACTCCTTTGGATGTCAGTGTGGTGATTTCTCAGAAAATTAGCTAAAACAAGCATGTGTTTCTTTTAGCGTGTACTAGAATGGATTAAAATTAATGCACTGGACATGGCGATGAGGCTTGTAACCCCAGTGCTCAGAAAATGGAAGCAGGGGGTTTCTAGTTTGAGTCTAAAGTGGGCTGCACAGTGAGATGGTTTCTCAAAACCATCCAACAGTGTGAAGAAAAAGTGAGTTGACGTAAAGCCAATTTAAAGAAAAGTCAGGCTGGAGCTACGACTCATTAGGTCAAGTGCCTGGGGAGCAAGCATCAGGACCCAAGTTCAGTTGCCCGCTCCTACATGAAAGCAGGGAACAGCCGCACTGGGAAGGAACAGCCATGCTGGGAAGGCAGAGGCAAGGGGATCCCTGGACTCGCTGGCCAGCCAATCTAGCTGAACCTTTGAGCTCACGGTCCAGTGAGAGACCATGTCTCAAACAATAAAGCGGAGAACAATTGAAGATACCCAGTACTCACACATATGCCTGTGAACACAACACATGCCTTTTGTTTTTTAAAGAAAAAAGAGTAATTATATATAGTCCAGGTGCCCACAGATGTGGTGTTACTTCCTGGCTACGTTGGAGGTTCTGATACCATGAGTGGGTATATGTTGAACATAAGAAACGTTTGTTAGAGTGAGCCAGGGGAAGGAAGGAAGGAAAGACCGCTGCCTACAGTTCTTACAGAGACTGTGTTTGCCTCCTGCGGGCGTTCTTTCTCCCTTTGGTACATTTCAGTAGGCTTTGGTTTCACCAACTATGTAAGTAGTTACTAAGTGTTTGGTGGGATCCTAATTTGGTTTCTGTTGCTGTTTTTATTTTTGTTTTCCTCCCCAGAAACAACTTGGGGAGGAAAGGGCTTATTTCACCTTCCTTCATGAAGTCTGTCACTGAAGGAGGCTGAGGTTAGAACTCAAGGCAGAGACCATGGAGGCGTGCTGCAGACAGGCTTAGCTTCCGTGACTTCTTCAGCCTGCTTTCTTTTACAGCTCAGGAGCATAGACGAGACCACACTCCATCCAGCCTAATGGAGACAGCTCCTCAGCTGAGGGTCCCTCTTCCCAGATGGCTCTGCTTTGAACCTAGATGACGCAATAATCGACACAGGTTGGTTTTCCACTTTTTCTCCTCTGGGAATGATAAGAGCCTTTCTATTTTTCTATCCAAATTTCCAAGTTTAGTCCAGCATGGATTAAACACATTAGTGATTGGCTTCAGGTTACCAGTAATGCATTGCTGTCTCATTAGGGAAAGAAAAGCACCTCCCCTTGGAGACAATTAACCGACAGCGAGTCCAGATTTGGGTAATCTGCTTCCTGCTCTATGTTTTCTGTCCTCTGTGAGGCTGTGTCTGCGCCTGCCCTGTGTATCTGTCTGTTTTGTTTGTGTCTGTCCCTGACAAAGGGCTTTGCCCATGGGGAATAAATGGGATAATCTGCAGAAACACTTAACAGGGATTAAGTCTCTGGCTCCCAGCTGATCCAGATAGCAAGTGTTATTATCAACCAATAAATGGATGCTATCAATGTTTATGGTAGATCTTAAGAGATTTCTCTCAACTTTGAGATTTCAGAAGCTCAAGCCAGGCCCCTTGTCACTCTCTCTTCCTGCCGCCTGAAGATCCAGAGTAGAACTCTCGGCTCCTTCTCCAGCACCATGTCTGCCTGCATACCACCATGCTTCCCACCATAACTGTAATGGACTAAACCTCCGAACCTGGTGTACGCCAGCCCCCTGGTAAATGTTTCCTTTTTAAAAGTTGCCACGGTCCTGGTGTCTCAGCACAGCGATAGCAACCCTAACAAAGACAGCTGCTTACAGCACCTGACACACCCACATTACCTGGGTCAAGGACACAGAAGAGCATATAATTTAAGATTATAGCTACTCATTATCTTAGGTTGTAAAAGTTGGCTACTCGGGAAGTCCAGGGCAAATAAAGTTGGTTGTTACATTGTCCTCTTAAAGGCAGGTTAAACCAACAGTCTAAGTATACAGTAAGAGAGCCCACATAAGTCTGCAGTGACCTCAAGGTGTATTATTAACTCAGCTGTGAGGTCCAGCAAACGTCCCAGTCTCTTGGGATGTAAGAGACATTTTCAGAATTTGGATGGCCACATAGACTAAATTTTTCAAACTTGTGGCTAGCAATGAGTTCGTGGGACAGAGTAATAGGACATGGTTGAGTTTTGTCACTTTTGCTTTGTGGGGCAAAAGTCTGTTTAAGGCAGGGTCTCACTGTGTGGACCCCAATAGGGTCATGTCCCCCAAAGAGTTGAAGGTAGTTTTCAGGTGACACCTCAGTATTTTCTTAAAAGGGTTGTTAGGAAAAGCTAATGCTGGACCCGGCAGCTTTCTGGTTTGCTGTTTGAGTTGTGAGCTGCCGTCCCTACTTACTTTTATGGAAAAGTAAGTCCATATGCTTCTCTGCTTCACACCCCAGTAGCAACAGAATAGCCTGTTAAATGTAGTGTCTTAGTCGCTGTTCTATTGATGTGAAGAGACTCCATGACCATGACGACTCTTATAAAGGAAACTATTTAATTAGGGCTGGCTTACAGTTCAGATGCTCAGTCCATTATCATCATGGCAGGAAGCATGGCAGCATGCAGGCAGACATGGTGCTGGAGGAGGAGCTGAGAGGCCTCCATCCTGATCTACAGGCAAGCAGAAGAAAGCCTGAGCCTGGCCTGGGCTTTTGAAACCTCAAAGCCCACCCCTGGTGGCATACTTCCTCCAACAAGACCACACCTCCTAGTCCTTTCAAATAGTGCCACGCCCTAAGCATTTCCGTTTGAACCTATGTGAGCCCTTATTCAAACCATCACAGCCAGAGAGTACAGGTCTGTGGCCAGCCATCACGTTTATCCATCCAATACTTAAAAACTTTTATCTTGAAAAAAATTGAAGTACATTAATCATCAAGACATCCTCTGTTTCGTGGCTGAATGAAATAGAAGGCAGAGGAAAGATTTCAGTTACGTTTCTGTTTTCTCTTCACTAACAGCAAAAGCAAAATACAGTACACCCCGGGGAAGATACTGTTGTAAGAACAACACAGCCGGCTGAGAGAGGCAAAGCTCCGGCCCTCCACGGCCAGCATTATGTAGGCGATGATGAGCTGGGTATGGACCCAAGTGAGGGCTCTATAGAGCAGCCGCAGGGACCAGGAGCTGATCCATACACTGGCAAAAGTGTGAATCAGATAATCGGCTTCCACCATCACAGACCAGCATAGGAAACCGAACACTTGTCCCGGGTGGAGCCCGTGCCACCAGGCAGAGAAGGCAAAAGTCTGCAGCACCGGCCAGCGCTGGCTGTTCTGGAAGATGAGCCGTCTGAGCCACCGAGCCGTGCTCCGGTTCCACTGCCTCGCGAACAAGGAGATTCTGTGGGTAGTTTCCAGAGTCCATATGTCCCCGTCGGGGATGTATCCCTCCTCCTCCCCAGACCTCTGGCCAGCCTCAGACCCAAAGCCCGCCGCATGGAGGAGAGAGTCGTCCAGGATCCAGTGCGAGTAGTAGGTGAGTTTGAAGAGCCCAGCTGTGGACCACATGACATAGACGCACTCCAGCTGCTGGCAGTCGTCCAGCCCGGCCCCTGCGCTCACCACCCTCCTCAGCGCCACCTTGAGCCACTGCAGCCCGATGATCTGCAGACCCCTCCAGGTCAGAGCCCGCAAAGAGAGACCGGGCTGCAAAGGGCTTGATCTTTCCACGCAAGCCTGAAACCTCTGAAAGGAACACAGGGGGCCTCCCAGGAGGGCAGGGAAAAAGAGCAAGTAGCTGAAGTAGGGCAAAGCCTTGCTTAGGCACTCAGACAAAGAGCTTCTGTTCCCCGTGCCGCCCGAGGCTGCCTCCACCTTCCCCTCACGAATATCCAGTGAGAGCGACGTGACTCTCTGCGTCAAGAGCATGAGGGAAGAAAGAGCGACGTAGAATCTGAAAGAGACTTAAATTAATACATGTTGGAAGCCACACCGGACTTATTCTCTCGCTCCTGGCCCGACCTGCCTACAGATCTCATAGCAAATCATACTCCACAAAGACTCTTAGAATCTATCAGAACCACACACACATTAGTCCAGGGCAAAAGCACTACTCATGGTTAGAAATGGGGGAAAAAATGATGAGGAATACTATGAAAAATATTGACGATAATTTTTTGACATAGGGTTTCACTTGTAGCTCTGACTGAACTGGAGCTCCCAGGGCTACTCCTGACTGTCTCTGAATGCTGGGAATTAAAGTATTGTGCCACCATATCTGACTGGCTATCATTCATATATATATATATATATATATATATATATATATATATATATAATGTATTTAAATTTTTATTTTTATGTGTATGGATGTGTTGCCTGCATGTAAGTCTGTGTAATACTTATGTGCCCAAGGAGGCCAGAAGGGAGCATCAGAGCCCCTGGAACTGGAGTTATGGATGTCTGTAAGCTGTCATGTGGGTGCTGCCAATTGGATCTGGGTCTGTTTGCAAGAGCGGCCGCTGAGGTTAACAAGTATTAACCACTGAGTCTTCTCTCCACCTCCTGGGAAGAAGAAGAAGGAGAAGGAGAAGAAGAAGAAGAAAACTGGTTCTCAAAAGTTGCCTTCTAGCCGGGCGGTGGTGGCGCACGCCTTTAATCCCAGCACTCGGGAGGCAGAGGCAGGCGGATCTCTGTGAGTTCGAGACCAGCCTGGTCTACAAGAGCTAGTTCCAGGACAGGTTCCAAAACCACAGAGAAACCCTGTCTCGAAAAACCAAAAAAAAAAAAAAAAAAAAAAAAAAGTTGCCTTCTGATTCTGGCAGTGGTGGCGCACACCTTTGATCCCAGCACTCAGGAGGCAGAGGCAGGCTCTGTGGGTTCGAGGCCAGCTTGGTCTACAGAGTTTCAGGACAGTCAAGGCTACCCTGTCTTGAAAACAACCACAACAACAAAGTTGCCTTCCAATCTCCATAGGAGTGCTGTGTCATATACAATAAATACATTATATTTTTATTATTTTTTTTTGGTTTTTTTTTTTTCGAGACAGGGTTTCTTTGTGGTTTTGGAGCCTGTCCTGGAACTAGCTCTTGTAGACCACGCTGGTCTTGAACTCACAGAGATCCGCCTGCCTCTGCCTCCCAAGTGCTGGGATTAAAGGCGTGCGCCACCACCGCCCGGCAATAAATACATTATAATTAATTAATTAAAGTGTTCCTTTTTTAAAAAGAATGGCTTGTAAATATTAGAGTCAGAGCTAGTGTGGTGATACACACCTGTATTACTACACTCAGGAGGCTGAGGCAGGGGGATAGTGAGCTGGAGGTTTGGCTACACTATAGAGTAAGTTATAGAACATCCCATATATAATAAAATAAAATCAATAAAAAGAAATTTGAGACTAGAGATATGGAAGACATTTGATACAAAATAAACAAGAATTAGTAGTGAAAAGATTACAGGAAGTTGAAGTTTTTAAATAAAAGTCAGGCCCTGGCTGTGATATTCTGGTGACTGGAATGTGCACTGGAAAATGCATCAGGGTGAGTGTGTATATGTGTATGTCTGTGTCTGTGTGAATCTAAGTGTGTGTCTGTATGTGTGTGATGTCTCTGTGTGAGATGTATTCTGTCTGTGTGTATTTGTGTACATGTCTGTGTGTCTCTGTGTGTGAGAGAGATGTATCTGTGTGTGTCTGTATGTGTGTTGTATGCATGTGTGGCGGCCAAGGGAGAATATGGGATGGGTGTCTGCTCTACCACTGTCTACCCTTTTCCCTTGGTATACAGAGTCTCTCACTGAACCTGGAGTGGTTGTCATCAGGACCCGTGGTCCTCCTGTCACCTCTCCTCCCCCTGCAGACACACAGAGCTGGGGCGGCAAGTGCACACACAGTCATGCCTAGCTTTGTCCATGCATTCTTGAGGCTTGAACTCAGATTCTGAGATCTGCACAGCAAGCATTCTTGCCCACTGCGCCATCTCCTTAGCCTGCAAGTCTGAAGTCTTGGCCAATACTGCCTTACTTTTTTGTTTGTTGTTTTTGAGACAAGGCCTTATCCCAGTCTGGTCCTCGATTTGCTATATGAGCATCACCTTGAGCTCTGGATCCTCCTGCCTCCACTTCCTTGTGCTGGGGTTTCAGGCAGGTGTCACCAAGTCTAATTTGTCATAATAATTCCCAAAGATTCTAGATGCAGTGGGAGTGGCAAATCCAGTGAGCTAATAGCTTAGAAGCAGACAGGGGCCCTGCCTTGTGCTGTCATAGCCTGTATTTCCTGAGTGGCACAGAGCTATGCCACCAGACAGCCATGGGGCACCAGGAACACTAGGTGGCAGGAACACAGACAAAGATTCTCATCCCCCTAACCTTGTCAACTCCCCTGGTTCATGACATGCCTCTAGTCTGTAATTAGCTCTGGGTTTTGTTCTTTACTGGTCCCTAGATGGGGTCGATATCCTTCTTGGGGGTGGGAGGAGGGATGAAAGAGCTGAGCCGGAGTAAAGAAAACACACGGCGGAGGCAGCCAGGCCCTCTGTGGTTTGGCTGGGCCCAAACTGCCAACGCTGAGTCGAGCAAACTGTCATCACCGCCAGGCACAATGACAATCACAGCAAGTGCCAGATAACTGAGTCTCTAGACAGCAGCACGGAATGGCTCTGTGCAGTGACGGAGCTGCTTTTGCATTGATTTTTTTTTTCTAGACAGGGTTTCTCTGTGGTTTTGGTGCCTGTCCTGGAACTAGCTCTTGTAGACCAGGCTGGTCTCGAACTCACAGAGATCCACCTGCCTCTGCCTCCCAAGTGCTGGGATTAAAGGAGTGCGCCACCACCGCCCGGCTGCATTGATTATCTCTAACGCTACTGCCAACTCTGTTATTCTTTGTCTAGGAAAAGAGACTGAGTCTTGGGAGAAGCTACATAGCCCAAGAGCATGCTCCCCAGATATTAGATTCAGCTCAGTACAACCAAACCAACAGGCACATTTACCCCACAGGCGGAGACTCTTGTAGGTAGTACTCGGTGTAGTGAAGACCCAGGTGGCACAGGGTCTGCCAGCCCATCTGAGAGCCGAAGGTCAGCCTGTGGACTTCCCGTGGGCTGAGTGAGCAGACCAGAGCCACGGCGCAGAGGGCAGGGATGAAGACGAGCAAAGCATAGGGACCCATGGCCGCCAAGGCCAGGACACCTCCTCCAGCCAGGAGGAAGAGGTACCTGAAAGAGAAGAGACCACAGAGGTGACGCTTAAGATAGTGCAGCAATGAATTCCACTGTCATCGTCCCCAGGAATCTCATACAACATGTAAAGAGGCTGTGTGTCGCCTCAGTGAGACATCCGTTCTGAAGGGAATAAAGCCCACGTCCCCTGTAAACTCCCGCCGCAGGAGACAAGTTCTGCTTCCTCCCTTGGTGACCCTGGTGGCTCTGGCATGTGCGTCATACAAGTGACTGTAACCACTAAGAGCCTGTGGAATTTGAATGAGAATGCCGCCCCCACCCCCCTCGGTTCATATGTTTGAATGCTTTGTCCACAGTTATTGGAACTTTGGGGGAAGGTTAAGAGGTGTGGCTTTGTTGGAGTAGGTATGGACTTACTGGAGGAGGTGTGTTTTGAGGTTTCAAAAGCCCATGGCAGGCCCAGTCTCTATTTCTCTCTGTCTCCTCTCTCTCTCTCTCAACCCCGCCTCCCAGCCTCTGTGTGTATGTCTCTCTCTCTCAGCTTCTCTCTTTGTCTCTCTCTGCCTGTGGATCAGAATGTAAGCTCTCAGCCTCATGCCTGTCTGCCTGCCACCATGCTTCCTGACGGGCTGATAATGGACTATATAACCCTCTGAAACCGTTCAAGCCCCCAGTTCGATGCTTTCTTTTTATAAGACTTGTCTTGGTCATGGTGTCTCTCCCCAGCAACAGAACAATGACTACGACAGTCCCAGACAGCTCGCCGATGGGACCGCTCACGATCTAACTGAGAAGCACTGTTAACAAAAGTGGGGGGTGTGGAGGAACTAGCAAGTCCCCCTACCCCCAAAGAAAGAAAAGAAAGAAGCCATCTGGCATGGCTTTGTCCTTTTAGTCAGTTTCCCCCAGTTTTCTTTCTTACATCGCTGCCTTCCTAGTGTAAAGATTCACTGCCACTGAAGTAGTCACGTTGTCAATGTGTCTTCCATGACGGCGAACAGTCTTCAGATAGCCAGGGAAGAAAAGTATAGTGTCTTCTTCAGCACTGAAGGTGCCCACCTCGAAGCAACAGTATCTGTCCCAGTTCTTGCTCAGAAACCTCAAGGGGGAAGGTGTGCAAAGTCTGGGAGAGTCCATTTCATATGGACTTGGTTCTTCTTTCTGCATTAGATGGAAGGCTTTTATTTCTATTTTGACAAATGAATAAAGCTGGAGGCAGGCATCAGAATACCCGCAAAGTGGGTTAGGCCAGGCGCAGCGAGGTGGGTGATCAAAGCTTGTCTTTCTCTCGTACTCGGAACCCAGAAACACACATCCCAGGGTGTGGGTACAGTGCCTGACATGCGTCGACCACAGACACTTTCCTGGGACACCAGCAGATGCCTCAGTGTGAGCAACTCGATGACATAAAAGTTCCAGACCATTCGTAGGCCTTCCTTTTTCAGCCTCCGCCTCGTCACCCCGATTAACACTATGACCTAAGCCCTCCCTTGCTCTGTGTGGCGGTTTGAATGAGAATGACTCCCGCGTGCACATAGAAACATCAAATACCTGCACGTGTCTACAGTGTGGGATGTATAACTTAATTGATTTTATTTCTACCTTCTGCTAGTAATGAACAGTACTGAGGAGGCTGAGACCACACAATCAGGAGTTCAAGGCCAGCCTGAGGTATATATACAGTGAGACCCTACCTCAGAAACAAACAAGTAAACAAAGGTGAGGGTTAGGGCTGTGACTCTGGTAGCCAGCCCTTGATAGCATGTCCAAGGCTCTGGGCTCCAATTCCCAGCACGGATGTGAACTTGGCTGCAAGGTACAAGAGACAGGCTTTGTGTGTGTGTGTGTTTTATAGGTAAGGACAGGTGTCTCAGGAAGCTTATTCCCATATACAAGAATTTATTGAGAAAATTAAGACTCAACAGTCTTGGGGCTGGAGAAATGGCTCAGTAGTTAGGCGTGGTTATGTTCTTGTAGAGGACCTGCTCCAAACAGGGTGGACCACAAACATCTGAAACTTCAGTTCCAGGAATCTGATAACCCTCTTGTAACTTTTATCAGCTCTTGCACACCCGCACGCATACACACACACAGAAAATAAATATTTCCAAAAAAACCCTCAACAGGACAAGAGTTAAGGACAATCTCCGCCCTAGAGTTAATCCTTACTTTTAAGCTCGCCTTGCTTTAATGCTTTGTGAATCTTTGTATATAGAAAGTTTCTTTAGAACTATCCTCCTGAAGCCTGGTGGTGGTGGTGCATGCTTCTAATCCCAGAACTCAAGAGACAAAGGCAGGCAGATCTCTGAGTCTGATGCCACCCTGGTCTATAGAGTGAGTTCCAGGACAGCCAGGACTGCAAAGAGAAGCCCTGTCTCACAAAACAAAAAAGAAAACAAACAAACAAACAAAAAATCTGTTCCCCTATCGTCATCCCCTAGAAACAAGGGTAAAGGCCATCTACAAGTTGTGGACACAGGATAACACACCCTAATTTAGTCAAACTCAATAATTACAAATAATAAGTGCAGCTAGATTTTACTTAAGATGATCCCCTAGGTCTAAAAAGTGGTGCTTAGCGGTAGAGAACATTTTCAGCATGTGTAGTCTTGGGTTCCACCCTGAAAACCACACACATGCACACACATGGGGACACACACAGCTGCACTAAATAAAAACCTTAGCTTCCTAAATAAGAAAAATTAGGAGGCCTACTGCTTTGGGCAGCAGACTGTGGGCTTTTCAGAAGGATCTTCCACTAAGTCCTCTTCAAAACAGAATGTGCTTCTAATGCGTTGAGCTTCATAAGGAGAATGTCTAATTGGCTCTTCCGTGACAATTTTAGATCACACTGAGCTGAACTTTACCAAGATTTGTTTTGACTTATTTCTCAAAAACAAAGAAACAAAAAGTCAACCAAAGGCAAATTTTAACACGCCTACTTTTTTATAGATGTATACACAAGCTATATTTTCCATACAGTTAAATTTCATGGCACGCATAATCCTACAAAACTAAGACTGCTGGAAACTAACCAGGATCTGTGGTCAGCACAGAAGCAGACATTTGAGACTTCCCCTATCACTCATCTCAATGTCTCTCCATTTCCCATTTCACACAAACCTATCCACTTTTGAGTCAATGCAAACATGAAGTTAATCTCTGAATCGGTTTTGTGCTAATCCAGAGATTCTCAACCTGTGGATCACAACTCCCTTCGGAGGTCAGATATCCTGCATATCAGATATTTACACTATGATTCATCACAATAGCAAATTTAGTTATGAAGTAGCAACCAAATAATTTTATGGGTGGGGGTCACCGCAACACGAGGGATTTTATTAAAGGGTCGCAGCGTTAGGGAGAGCCACTGCTAATCTATAGGCAATCGTTATCAAGCAGCCAACGATTGGTAGCAAGGCTACTAAGCACAACACACGTGCATAGAGAACAAATTGAGAGTAGTGAATGGGTGGCCTTCTCGTTTAGAGAACACTCTGTCTTTCTACCGTATTATTGTACTTCTAGATGGAAAGGCAGCATTAGCCATTCCGCCTACCTGGCCCGGGGGGGAAAGGAATCCACGGTGCGGAGATGATTAAACAGAAGTGCAAAAGGGAAAGCAGCCCCTTGATGAAACGACACGGGATGGAGGAAGAAGATCCAGAGCCGATCCATTGTGAACCTGGAGCACGCGGTCCTTCCTAGAGTCCTGCCCTGGTGCCCTCCTGCAAGAGAAGTCACAGCCGGGCCCTCTCTGGCCTCTATACGGGGTGCAGAAAGGCCTGAAGGAGCACAATGAAATGGAAGCTCTGGAGATAAGCAGTGGAAAGGCTGGCTTCCTGATAACGGGACCAGAGCTATGGAAACCAAATCACACTGCGGTGTTCCCGCTCCTTGCTGTGTTTACTGAAAAGTCACTCTCAGAGGTTGTACCTCGCGGGCAACGCGGCACATTATTTGCCTTTCCAGCCACCACGCCGTCATATATTTTCTTCACTAAGTTAATGGAAACAAAATCTATTGCTGTGGACAAGAGGGTCCGGACTAAGTACAAAAGGAAGGCAGAGCCGCAAGACAGAAAACAAGATTCCTCTTCTCAACTGCCTCTCGCACAGTGCCTTGTCTTCCATAAGAGCACCCTCCCACCCCGTCATGTACCTGTATCCTGATTAATTTATTTTCGCTTTACCTAAGTGAGAGCTCTACAAGGGTCAGGGCCCTGTTTCATTTATTGCAATATCTCCAGCACACAGAATAGGAATACAAACCTATTTTGTATTTAGTAATCATTTACAGAAGTTAAGATTTGAAGGACGAAAAACTGTGGGGAGGAAACACTTAAGAGAGTATTTTATTTGAGGGTAATACTGAGGAGATGTCCTCAAAGCGAGACAAGAGTGGGAAGCCGTCTCTTAGCTAGTGGAGACCTGTCTGCTGAGCCCGGGACATTGCAGGGCTGTCCGTACACAGTAGGGCTCAACACATTTGGGAGGGAGTTATCCACCACACATCAGACACACTGGAGCTAAAGAAAGAACAAAAGCTTTCAGGGTCTTACTCCCCGCTCTGAGGGAGACAGCTCTGTCGAAAGCCAACTTCAACAAAACTCTTAAGTTGCGTTTGGTCATGATGTTTTATCTTAGCAAGAAAAAGGTAATATATAGTAATGCATTTAAAGTTTAAAAAAAAAAGTTGTGAAAGGCTAGGCATGGTTCCACATGCTTCTAATCTCAGCAAGCAAAGGTAGGAAGATCTCTGAGAGTTCAAAGCCAATCGAGCCTGGTCTACACTGCCAGTTCCAGGTCAGCCAGGGCCAGGGTCAGTAAGACCCTGCCTCAAAACAACAAAACCCAACAAGTACCCATGGAAAACCTCAGCAACAGAACAGACCAAGGAGAGGACAGAATATTTGATCTTGAATACATCTGTAGAAACAAGAACAATCCAATAAGGACTTTTTAAAACAGTATAAATGGGAATTCCAAGATCTACTCAGCATTCTAAGACAAAATCTACAGCTTATAGGCATATGAGGTGAAGAATCTCATCCTAAAGGCTTAGAAAACATTTTCAAAAGAATTACAATGGGAAGTGTCCCAAGGTTCTAGGAGACAAAGAAAATGTTCCACACACAGGAAGAGTTTAGGACACTAGACAGACCAGAAAAGAACCTCCCTTACCATATTGTAATTAAAACACTAATCTACGGAACAAAAGTAAGTATACTGAACATTGCAAAAGAGAAGCACCGTGCCACATGAACAGGCAGGTCCATCAGATTAACAGCAGTTTGTTCAACTGAAACTTTAAAAGCCAGAAGAGCTTGCAATGACGTATTTCAATTTCTGAAAGCTGACAACTGCCGTCCCAGAATAATGCATCCATTAGAGCTACCTGTTGTAACTAAAGGAAAAATAAAAACTTTCCATAACAAAAACAGTCTAAAGGAACCCAAGACAACTAAGCCAGCTCTCCAGAAGATAGCTACTGAAGATAGAAACAAATCCCTCCAGAGCCCACAAAAAACAAAAAAACAAACAATGAACCGAACCAGCCCGGTGGTGGTGGCACACGCCTTTAATCCCAGCACTTGTGAAGCAGAGGCTGGCGGATCTCTGTGAGTTTGAGCCCAGGCTGGTCTACAGAGCAAGTTCCAGGATAGGCTTCAAAGCTACAGAGAGGAAACCCTGTCTCGAAAATCAAACAAATCAACCATACTAGAAAAAAAAAAAGGCTAAGCAATCAGAGGAGATAAACACCCCTATAAAAATCAACGTGGCTCCTTCAAATATGGCAGGAGCAATACACAATTCTGACTAAACAAAAATGACCTTAATATTTGTGAGCCCCCTGGGCTGGGATTATGGGTGTGTTCTGCCATGCTCAGTTCCTTGTGACTCTGGGGAATGAACTCAGGGCTTCATGCAGGCTAGACAAACACTGTTACCAACTAAGCCAAACCCCTGGCCCCCATTAAAGCATTTCTTGGTGTGATTCAAGCCCATTGTCTTTAAATTTAAATTATCTTTAGGAAACAAATTCTCCCAGGTAATCTGGGTGGGCCTGATTCAATCAACTGAAGCTCTTCTGGGCAGCACCAATGTTTGGAGTTGGGGGGGGGGCTCACTTTTGGTGAGCAACTTAGACATCCAAATGTAAAGTCCCAGCTTGATGTACAGGTTTTGATCTTGCACAGCAGGTCCTGAAGAAACCAACTACTTACAAAACTGTCATGATTCATATCTTCTGCTGATTGTTTCTCAGAATGAATCCTGACTACGTCATCTGGGACTTGAAGAATTAGAACAGTAGTTCTTGACCTGTGGGTTACAACCCCTTTGGGAGGTCGAATGACGGGTCGCCTAAAGACCATCGGAAAACACAGATATTTACCCTATGATTCCTAACAGTAGCAAAATTACAGGTATGAAGTAGCAAAGAAAATAATTATATGGTTGGGGGTCACCACGACATGAGGAACTGTATTAAAGGGTCCTAGCGTTAGACACACACACACACACTCAAAAGAAATTTTGACGAGAAAAGCCCTGGCTAAGGCGTGAGGAGGAGGCTTGGGAACGGGAATCTAGACACTAAAGGTGGAGCGAGCTAACGATAAGGGACAGGGCATCCGGGGTTAGATCAGACTTGGAGTAAACACTGCCAAGTGAAGAACGACTTCCCGGGAGAAAAGCCCGCAGGAGCTGCGGGTGGATTTCATCTGCTGGAGTGTAACAAGCCAAGTCCACTCGGGCCGAAAGCAAACCATCCGCGGTGCGCAAGCGCGAGCCGGTCTCTCAGGCCCCGCCCCACCAGCCGAGCCAGGCTCTGCAATCGGATGTAGAGATCATCGCTCTAGCCAGGCAACAGGGTCGATCTCGGCTCATCCTGAGTTCCGGGTCTGATGATGGCGGAGAAAACTCAAAAGAGGTGCGTGTGCTGCTCGGCTGGCTGGAGCCTGCTCTCGCTCTCCGAAAGGGCGGAACCTGTTTCTGGTCGCACTTAGGGGGAGTGAGGGGGATTGAGACGGTGTTTAGGTGGATGGTTTCCAGAATCCTACACTTGGCGATCGCAGGGGGCGGGGGCGGGGAGGGTTTGTTCCTGGACCCCCCCCACACACACACCAACAAACAGACCCCCACACAACACACAGACACCCAGTCCACCCCAGCACGCCTGTGTAGACTCTCTGTGCGACCGAGACGCCGCCCAGCGGTGGCGGCTCCATCGGCCCTGCCTCTTATCGGGAAGAGGGAAGGGCCTGGAAGATGTCACTGGCACAATCACCCTCTCTCTACCCTGCAACTGAGAGCCCGGGGCTGGGAGCTATGGCCGCTTCTCTTAGGGTCTTCACTGATGGGGCTGTCTGTCTTTGGGAAGAGACTGCGTGGATGACTAAGAAGCATAGAGAACCATTTGCAACAGCAGCGGTGTTGAGCACCCTCTGTGTCAGACATTTTTGTAATTTTCTAACTCTTTTTCCCCCCTCTTTTGAGATAGTTTGCAGTATATAGCACTGGCTTTTTTTTTTTTTTTAATTTTCTATGTATACCAGGCAGGCCTTGAACTCACAGGGATTCATTTGCCTCTGCCTCTTTTTTGCTGTGACGTCTTGAACCATTAGGCCTAGATTCATTTGTTTCTTTGTTTGTTTTTTTTTATTTTTTTATTTTTTTTAAAGTATTTATTTATTTATTATGTATATAATATTCTGTCTGTGTGTATGCCTGCTGGCCAGAAGAGGGCACCAGACCTCATTACAGATGGTTGTTAGCCACCATGTGGTTGCTGGGAACTGAACTCAGGACCTTTGGAAGAGCAGGCAATGCTCTTAACCTCTGAGCCATCTCTCCAGCCCTCTTTGTTTGTTTTTAAAGTTATGTGTGTGCGCATGGGAATACAGGTGTCCCTAAGGCCAGAAGAGGGCAAGGGCTCCCCCTGGAGCTGGAGTTACAGGAGGTTGTGAGCTGTCTCCCGTGGATGCTGAGAGCCGAACTCTGGTCCTCTGGAAGAGCAGCAGTTGCTCTTTACTCCTGAGCCATCTCTCCAGCTCTTGTACTGACTTAACAAAACCTGTTTGCCAGGCGATGGTAGCGCACGCTTTAATCCCAGCACTCAGGAGGCAAAGGCAGGCGGATCTCTGTGAGTTCAAGGCCAGCCTGGTCTACAGAGCTAGTTCCAGGACAGGCTCCAAAGCCACAGAGAAACCCTGTCTCGAAAAAAAAAAAAAAGCCTGTGTTGCACCCAGTGCTGTAAACTAAACTCTGTAAGTTTTTCTTCTATTTGTGCCAGCTCCCTGTCCCCCTTTTCATGAGCTGAAGAGAAACAGATCTGCTCTGAGTGTCGCTTGCACTACAGTATACACTCACACAGCCTTCAGAGAGTGGGGGGGCTGTTTTGTCGTTTGCTAGGTCTGAGCCCCACCTTCCAGCTGCCTGCTTCCCACTGTGTCCCACCACCCATTACAAGGTGCAGCGGACCCGTGGGGAGACGTTGGTAACAGTGTTTACTACTAAATGCAGTTGATCTAGTAATAAATGTATTAATTAATGTTCTGCCTCCCTGGGAAGTGTGTTGATGGACATGAACAATACTTGGGGTTTCTCTTTAGGGCCTTAAGCAGGACGTACTTTGGAATCTCTTCTACCTTTAGCTGCTCATAACGCTTCCTTTGTGAGTGGGAGTGAGCATTATTATTTATTTGAAGGAGGCGAGTTGTGACAGGAAGTTAGAGGTAAAATTGGAGCTTACGGAAGCTAGGCAAGGGGTCAAATAACCTTAATACCAACTCTCGGGAGGCAGGGGCAGGATCTCTGAGTTTGAAGCCAGCCTGGTCTACATAGCAAGTTCCAGGCCAATCAGGGCTTCATGGTGAAACTGGGTGGAGGGTTTACTATAATGAGTCTTTCTCTGTCCTGCCCTCCAGCTTCCAAACCATGAATGACATGGAGACTTATAATTATTAAAGCTGATAGCTTAGGCTTGTTTCTAACTAGCTCTTATAACTGAAATGAACCCATTTCTATTCATTTACTTCCTGCCTTGTACCTTTCCTTTGTAATGCCCATGTTACAAGTTCTGTCTCTGCTCATCTCCGCCTTCTTCCCAGTGTCCTCTCTGCCCTGAAAATCCTGCCTAGCTATTGGCCACACAGCTTTTTATAAGCCGGTCCAAGTGACAAATCTTCACAGTGAGCAAGAAGATTATTCCACAACATGTTACAGGTTAGCTTATTTGAGCAGAGCTTTAACCTGTGCTGTATTTTAACACCAAAACCACTTTAAACGAAAAAGCATCTAATATATGACACTTGAAAGTGATGAGCTGGGCTGGGCTGGGCAGTGTGGTGGCCCACGCCTTTAATCCCGACACTCAGGAGGCAGAGGCAGGTGAATTTGCAGGTCTGGGCTTGAGGCCAGCCTCGTCTACACAGTGAGTTTCCGTGCTGCCAGAGCTCCACTAAGAGACCCTGTCTCAAAAACACAAACAATAACAACAAAAAACCCACAAACTAAGTAGTAAATAAATAACAGTGGGCCCGTCACAGAGAGCCATCCAGTTACCACAGGACTAAGATCTGCAGGCACGGGGGCTTCTGGGCAACTCTCGCTGACAGCAGAGAATACCCTTGAGAGAACAGTGGTGCCCCAGGAATGGGTTTGCTTCCAGAAAGTTCTGGTATGCATTTCCGTTTGATCATCTTTAAAAATACTAGGGTTAATGGCCCGATTACTTTTTGCCACCTGGGAAGAGGGAGTCTTAGTTGAGGTACTACCCAGATCAGGATGGTCCGCTCAGTGTCCTGATGGATGATTGGTATGGGAGGCTCTGTCCACTGGGGGGCAGTACCGCCTGCGTCAGCCAGGCCTGGGCTGTGTAAGAAACTAGCAAGACAACCAGAGAGCAGCCTCGCACCTGGACTCTGCTCACACCCCCAGCCTGAATCCCTGCCCTGACTTCCTCGATGAACTGGGTCCAGGAAGTGTAAAGCAAACACACTCTTTCCTTCCCAGGATGCATTTGGTCATGGTCTTTCTCCCAGCAACAGAAAAGCGAGCTAGGACAGGTAGAACGCGTGGTTTCTCTTCTCAAGCCCGATAGGAAACTTACCTTCTGATGATTTCAGCACCTGCAGTGCTTCGACTGTTGGACTTACCAGGTCCTCACCTGGGAATCATGAAACTCCGGGCCTAAGAGGGTTTCCAGGGTTAGTGGCTTACAGAAGTATTACCTCCGCCACTGGGAATAAGACGAAGAGGCACAGTCTCCTGAGGCCTGTTTAATAGTGATCAGCCCCGGAAGCCAGAGCTAGGTCTTGGCAGAGTATCCAAAAGCACCAGCAAGTTCTGTAGAAATTGTCTTCAAATTAGACTAAAATTTAGTCTTTAGTCAGTTTGTACTATAGTTTTTATTATTTGGTAGGTAGCTTTAAAACTTGCATTTGTCGAGCTGGAGAGGTGGCTCAGTGGTTAAGAGTGCTGACTGTTCTTCCTGGGGTCCCGAGTTCGCGTCCCAGCAAGCACATGGTAGCTCACAACCATCTAAAATGAGATCTGGTGCCCTCTGCTGGCCAACCAGCATATATGCAGGCAGAGCACTGTATACATAAAAAATAAATAAAAGATAAAACTTTTATTTCCTGTTGGAAATTAATAGAAATATTTGCTAATTTTACCTTTCTGACCTGTTGCTTTGCTGCCTATTAAACAGAATGCACACCACCACCACCCGTTTACAGAAACAATGGCACATTGCATCCTGCCAGCGTGCTTCTGCCTGCCCGTGCCTTTTTCCGCTTTCCCTCTTCCTTTTCTTTCTCTCTCTTCCCTTCCTCCCTCCCTCCCTTCCTCCCTTCCTGTCTCCCCTCTTTTCTTGCGCTGCGTAGCTCAGGCTGGCCCATGAATTTACGATCAATCCTCCTGTCTTGTTCTCCCCACTGCTGGGATTATGTGCGTGTCCTACCGTGTCCAAATCTTCATATGAGGAATTGCTCTTTTTGACCACTGCTTATTAGTCCAAATCATAACTTCTTAGCCAGCCCCTTCTGATGGACATCTCGGGAGCAGGGTTAGGTTCTTGTTTAGACACAGCGCCGATCTTAAATTCAAAGAAAAGATCCAAAGCTGTTTTCTTAAGCATGTGAGTTTGGCCTACAGGACTATGTGTGCATTGAGAAGCTTGTAATATATGAAGCCCTGTAAACATTGATTTTCCAATTTTTCTATGAATTTTTAAAATCTTTTTCTTAACTACAGAGTCAGCATACCTTCATTAAAGAATTTTTATTATTATTTTTTGGTAGTTTGACCCCATCCCCTGTAGGCCCCTGTGTTTGAATGCTTGGTCCCCAGTTGGTCGTGCACTTAGGAAGGTTTGGGGGGCGTGACCTTGTGGGAGGATTTTTTTTTTTAACTCTTTAGGGACCCACCGCCCAGCGCACAGGGAGACTTATTCTTACCTATGAATGCCGAGCCTTAGAAACAAAATTGACTTGTTTCTAGCCAGCTTTTCTAACTTAAGTTATCCCATTTCTCTTTAACTACGTTTTGCCTCTGGGCTTTTTACCTCTCTTTGTTCTGGGTATCTTTCTTTCCTTCTTACTCAGCGGTTGGCTGTGTGTCTGTCTGTCCCTGGTGTCCTCCTCTCCTTGTCTCGCTCCTCCCTCTTCCCTAGATTTCTCCTCTTATTTATTCTCTCTGCCCACCAGCCCCACCTATGTCTCTCCCCTGCTCAGCTATTGCTCGTTCAGCTCATTATTAGGTCAGTCTGGAGTTTTAGGCAGGTAAAGTAACACAGCTCTACAGAGTTAAACAAATGCAACATAAAAGAATGCAGCACATCTTTGCGTCATGAAAGAAATGTTCTGCAGCATAAACAGATGTAACACACCTTAAACCAATCTTCCACAACAACTGGACGGCTTTGAGAGTTCAAAGGTTCTTGACATTTCTTGACACTGAGTGCTTGCACGTGTTCACTCTGTCTGTCTCTGTGTACTGAGGTGCACACTTGGTTCCAGGTGTGATGTCTCGGCTTCTAGTTTTGCTGCCACTTGCTGCCCTCCCCCACTGTGATGGACTCCTTCGTTTCTTTCTTTTTTTTCTTTTCTTTTGTTTTTTTGCTTTTAAAGACAGGGTTTCTCTGTGTAGCCCTGACAATCCTGGAACTCACTCTGTAGACCAGGCAGGCCTCGAATTCAGAGATTAAAGTGCTGGGATTAAAAGGGTGCACCAGCCCTGCCCAGCAGATTTATTTATTTTTATGTTATGTGCATTGGTGTTTTGCCTGTATGTGTTTTGCCCTGGGATTGGAGTTACAGACAGTTGTGAGCTACCATGTGGGTGCTGGGAATTGAACACAGGTCCTCAAGAGGAGCAGCCTGTACTCTTAGTCACTGAGCCATCTCTTCAGCCCCCACCCCCATCCCATGATGAACTCTTTTTTTAAAATATTTATTTATTTATTTACTTATTTATTTATTATGTATACAATATTCTGTCTGTATGCCTGAAGGCCAGAAGAGGGCACCAGACCTCATTACAGAAGGTTGTGAGCCACCATGTGGTTGCTGGGAATTGAACTCAGGACCTTTGGAAGAGCAGGCAATGCTCTTAACCACGGAGCCATTCATGATGAACTCTTATCCCTCTGGAATCTTAAGCCAAAACAAATTTTTTCTACCAATAATTTCTCTGGTCAAGGTGTTTCTACAACAGAAAAGTAATCGTACACATATGTACATACATTTATCTATTTATTGGGGTTGTTTACATGTTTGGGGCTACACACATGCAATCGTGTGCATGTGGTGCTCAGAGGACAACTTATGGGGAGTTGGTTTTCTCCTGTCACCATGTGGGACCTAGGGATTGAACTCAGGTCATCAGGCTTGGCGGTAAGTTCCTTAATTAGCTCCTTACCCCACGAGCCATCTTGTCGGCCCCAGCACACTTTCCATAACAATACATTTTGAAATTTAATGTTCCAAGAATTGAACCCAGGTCACCAGGCTGGCTCAGCCATGCTTCATCAGTGGCGCTGTCTCACCAGCCCGCGACAGTTACACCTTACTGAGGAAGAGTGTCACCTATCTCTTTCTCCCTGCAGTGTGAAGATTGCTCCTGGAGCCGTTGTGTGTGTGGAAAGTGAAATTAGAGGAGATGTGACCATAGGTAAGAATTATTCGTGTTGATTCTCTAGACAGGATGCTGTGAGGGTGATGCTTTAGTGCTCCATGCTGTGTGATCGATCGACTCTAGTGCTCCATGCCGTGTGATCAACTTTAGTGCTCCATGCTGTGTGACCGATCGACTTTAGTGCTCCATGCTGTGTAATCGATCGACTCTAGTGCTCCATGCCGTGTGATCGACTTTAGTGCTCCATGCTGTGTGATCGATTGACTCTAGTGCTCCATGCCGTGTGATCGACTTTAGTGCTCCATGCTGTGTGACCGATGGACTTTAGTGCTCCATGCTGTGTGACCGATGGACTTTAGTGCTCCATGCCGTGTGACCGATCGACTTTAGTGCTCCATGCCGTGTGATCGACTTTAGTGCTCCATGCTGTGTGACCAATTGACTTTATTGCTCCATGCTGTGTGACCGATGGACTTTAGTGCTCCATGCCGTGGGATCGACTTTAGTGCTCCATGCTGTGTGACCAATTGACTTTAGTGCTCCATGCCGTGTGATCGATAGACTTTAGTGCACCATGCTGTGTGATCAATTGACTTTAGTGCTCCATGCTGTGTGATCGACTTTAGTGCTCCATGCTCTGTGACCGATGGACTTTAGTGCTCCAGGCTGTGTGACCGATGGACTTTAGTGCTCCATGCTGTGTGACCGATGGACTTTAGTGCTCCATGCTGTGTGACCGATGGACTTTAGTGCTCCAGGCTGTGTGACCGATGGACTTTAGTGCTCCATGCTGTGTGACCGATGGACTTTAGTGCTCCATGCTGTGTGACCGATGGACTTTAGTGCTCCACGCTGTGTGATCGATCGACTTTAGTGCTCCATGCCGTGTGATCGACTTTAGTGCTCCATGCTGTGTGATCCATCGACTTTAGTGCTCCATGCCGTGTGATCGACTTTAGTGCTCCATGCCGTGTGATCGATCGACTCTAGTGCTCCATTCTGTGTGATCAATCGACTCTAGTGCTCCATGCCGTGTGATCAATCGACTCTAGTGCTCCATGCCGTGTGATCAATCGACTCTAGTGCTCCATGCTGTGTGATCAATCGACTCTAGTGCTCCATGCCGTGTGATCGACTTTAGTGCTCCATGCTGTGTGATCAATTGACTTTAGTGCTCCATGCCGTGTGATTGACTCTAGTGCTCCATGCCGTGTGATTGACTCTAGTGCTCCATGCCGTGTGATTGACTCTAGTGCTCCACCTTTACTTCCTGTCTTCCATGTTTGTTTCACTGGAGCCTGCAATTTCTTTTACTTCTATTAAGTGTTTAGTACTTACAAAACGATACGGTGTGATGGGGGCCATGTTAGAATTTCTGTGGGAAATAGCAGTGAGTCAGTGTGGCTCAGACACTGCTTGACTTGAGAGAGAGCTGTTGTTTACCTGACATGTGCCAGCACTGCCTGCCCTGGAGCGACAGCCGTGAGCCAAACAAAGAACTTGCCTGTGTGGGGTTTGTACTCTAACACCCTGGAGTCCGTAGACCCGGGACAGCCTGCCATTCCAGTGCTGGGGTTCCTCGGATGCATTCCTCAGCCTCTGTTTTTCAAGATAGGGTTTCTCTGTGTAGTCTTGGCTGTCCTGGAACTCTGTGGACCAGGCTGGCCTCAAACTCACAGAGATGTGTCTGCCTCTGCCTCCTGAGTGCTGGGCTCAAAGCGTGTGCCACCACTGCCCAGCAAACAGTTCTGTTATTAAAGCAAGGGAAGGATGCAAGAGAGGGATGTCGTGATGTAGTTCTACAGTGTCGTCTCCCACAGCTTATCTCATATTTGTTATATTTCTTTTTTGAAAGATTTTTATTATTTATTATTATGTACATACAGTGTTCTGTCTGCATATATGCCTGCAGGCCAGAAGAGGGCACCAGATCTCATTACAGATGGTTATGAACCACCATGTGGGTGCTGGGAATTGAACTCAGGACCTCTGGAAGAGCAGTCAGTGCTCTTAACCTCTGAGCCATCTCTCCAGCCCTGTTTTGAATGTTTCTTATCTTTCCTCCACCCTGTACTCAAGCCTTGTGTTTTTGGTTGTGTATATAAATGAGGATGTTTTTCCCAGAGTTTGTGCTTAGATAACCATTTCTATCGTTACATTATCTCTAGTCTTTTGGCAGCTAGTCATTTTTTTGAAATAACACCTCTGATTCAAACCTTCCTGAGAGACGACACAGTTATAAAGTTTAATCAGAGCGGAGTTATCTGGCTCCAGCTCTCCCACCAGGTCTTGGTTTTCCTTTTCAAGCTTTTTGGTTTTTGCTCGGGTTGCTGGCTTAATTGATGTATCCTTCCTGCTGTGCTGTGGAGATGGCAGTTTGGGCACTTGATAGACTGCTTACAGACAGCTCAGGAGCAGTCACAGAACTGTGTTCAGGTGATCCATGCCGGCCGCTCCGTGTTGGACTGTCCTTTTTCACATGTTGACTAGTTTAAAGAGGGCAGGTGTGTCTTTTGCCCTGTTTAAAGTCATTGGAACCTTAAATCAGACCTGCGGTTTTCTAGAGATTTAGTTATCTGTGTGGATGTCAGAGTTCCCTACAGCACATTGTCTGGAAATGAGCAGGGAAGGGGGGGCTCTTATGCCAGAGGTAGAGAGAGAGAGGCTCTGGCTTAAGGCTCTGAGGAAGCACACCCCCCCTTGGAGGGTGCTTAGACCTAAGAGTCCTGCTAATTTTCATAGCTTCAAGCCTGGTTTTCATTAGACCTCTAAAATTATTTTTCTGTAAATCCTCCTGTGAGAGCTGACTAGCATGTGAGGAGAGTCCTGGCCCGCAGGCTTGTGCCAGTGAACTCCCACTGTGGGCATGAGGGGGCCGACTGGGCACAGTGGGAAACTGTCCCCGGTGGAGCCAGCGCACTCAGACCCAAGCCTCCTTGCTGGAGTCTTTTTCAGTTTGCAGAGCAGTTGTCACGGGGGTTGTTTAATTTTCAAAAGAAAGATGGTGGGTTTATTTTAAAAACCACTTATTGACATATGAGAGCGTACCCAGAGATGGCTGCCGCCGGTGGCAAAGGTGAAGAGCGCCCTTTACCAAATGAGGGAAAAGGAGATGTGGTGCAGGAATGTCTTCCTGGCCGTGCTCCGGAAGCCCGGCCAGCCGTTTAGAAAAATAATTCATCCGCCAGTTAAGGCAGCTCCGACTCCAGACACATTTGTCCAAACAAGGAGATAAGCCAAAGGGCCTTTCGGCACACTCAGTAGGAAAACACACAAGCTGCCCTGCCAGGAGCAGCGCCAAGAAGGTCCGCACCGGAGTTAGATGGGGAAAGGGATTCTGCGTGGTGACAGTTTAGTTTTTTGTTTGTTTGTTTGTTTGTCTTTTAAAACATTTTAACTTCAAGACCCTTAAACATGGCTCTAAATCAGACCCAGTCTAGGTAAAAGTTTTCATGAACTGGAAAACCCAGAGAACAGCATACAGCCGGTTCTGCCCGAACTGCCTCCGCTCTGCAGCCGCAATCGTGAAACTGCAGACAGCTGTGCCTCCTTCCCGTTCTCCAGACCACACTCTTAGCTGTCACCTGTGCCAGCCACGCTCTGATCAGTTATCGCTGCCCCCGACATTTGTTTTCATCGCTCAATTCAAAGCAGATTGGTTTACCTCAGGCTCTTCCAGCCCTGTGCCGCAACCTGCAGTTGGGCCGTGACACCAGCTGGTGGCAGTAGTGTCAAAATCAACCGCCTAACCTAAGCTGTATCCGCGTTAGCTCCTCGGGAAAGTCCCTGAGATTTATAACCAGGTGCTTTCCAGTTACGTGTTGTTAACTAATGATTAACAAATAATAATGGCGATGGTGGCGCACGCCTTTAATCCCAGCACTCGGGAGGCAGAGGCAGAGGCAGGTGGATCTCTGTGAGTTCCAGACGAGCCTGGTCTACAGAGCTAGTTCCAGGACAGGCTCCAAAGCCACAGAGAAACCCTGTCTCGAAAAAAAAAAAAAAGAAAAAAAAAAATATATATATATATATATATTGACGATAATAAAACACCAGTTTAAACTGCTCTGACGCCAGACAGTGGTGGCCCATGCCTTTAATCTCAGCACTCGGGGAGGGGAGACAGAGGCAGGCAGATCTCTGAATTCAAGGTCAGCTTGGTCTTCACAAAGTGTTTCAGGCCAGCCAGGACTACCCTGCTTCAAAAAAAAAAAAACTCATCCTGATTTGGTTTTGTTATATAATAGCTTCATTTTATTTTGCTTGTTTGGCTTTGGGTTTTTTTGAGCCTGTCTCACGCAGTCTAGGCTGGCCTGTCACCTAAGTGTCAGGATTACAGTGCCACCATGCCAGGCTGTACTGTGTATGGGAGGGTGTCGAGTGTGTGTTTGAATGCCGGGAACATCAGGACGACCTCAGGTGTCACAGGCACCCACCTTTCACGCTGTAGAACCCGACCGAGCTCTCAGTTCTGTGTCGTGTGTTTTTTGAAAGAAAAAACAGTGCCATTTATTTCCAAAGGTATACATTGGAGGCGTGTTAAAAAGGAGAGAACACATGTCCCCATCGGCCCCTCATCTTCATAACCAGGAGGCCTGGCACCTCCGGCTGCTTAGCCAGCACTCACCGGAGCTCTCCTGAGCTAACAGCCGTTCCCATGATGCCTGCGTAAAGGAGAAAAGCAGGCCTAACTTAACCATTTTGTTTATTCTTCAGAAGTTCTTAGCACTTGTGGCAAATGGTGGACTTCCCATTGTGAACGTTTGTTTGTTGGTGTGGGCAAGCGTGTGGAGGTCAGACGACAGCCCCAGGAATCATTCTAGCGTGTGGGCTTCAGGGACAGAATGCAGGTCACTAGCCTGGCGGCAGTGTCTTTACTTGGGCCACTGTGTCAGCCCCTGAATGCCACCTTAGGAACTGTAGGTCGGGACCTGTGATACCCCCTTTCAAACACTGTTTCTAGTATACAGCCGCATTTCCACCCAGTAGGTTGGCTGTTAAGGATCTCATCCTTTTGTAGACGTGAAAGTGGGCCCTCAGAGTGCAGGCTCATAGCAGGAGTGACAGAGCCCAGTGATGGAGCCTACTACAAGTTACAAAGAGCCTACAATAGACTGCGGCCCTATATTTTGAATATTTTGAAGCAAAATAGAAATCCATATTGAGGGAGCTATAGCTCTCTATTGGCTTGTGCCACTGGACGATTTAGAACTTGTTATTTCGGAAGAATCCAGTATTTGTGATCGCACTGTTGAGCACCTGGAGACTGTACAAATCTGAGCGGCCATTGCTAGGAATGAGTCGGTGGGTGGTATTGTATTAACGGAATGTGGGATGTTTTGTAGCCGTGGAAAGAAGCATTTGAATACTTTCCTCCACGTTTTATTTCTTTTTAAACTCGTTAGTGATTTTGTATGTACTGGTATTTGCAGGTCTCAAGCGTATGTGCAATGTATGTACATGTACAGATACACATGAGGGGAAAAGGCACGTGGTCGACTTGGGAATCTTCCCAGGGATCTCAGCAACCCCATCTTCTCTCCTGAATCGCAGGCTTTATTTGGGAATTTAGTAGTGAAGGTGTCACGGGACTATCAAGACTACTTATGCTATTTCTTACTGCGTGCTGTGGGGCTCTGAGGCCTGCTTTGGACCCCCACCCTCTTTATCAATTCCCCTTAGTTCTTCGTCTTAGGAAAAAGATGAGGTGCGCTGAGGTCCCTTCCAGATCTCACCAGGAAGGCCTCCAGGAAGGTTTGGGAGCTGGTGCACTAAGTATTCCCAGTTTCCAAGAGAAGCTCAAAGGGACAAAGGGACAAAATAGTTTGTGTTCATTCTGTGTGTGTGAGAGAGACAGAGACAGAGACAGAGGAAAGAGAGAGATTTGGTGCTGGGAACCTACCCAGGGCCTTGCCCTACCCACATTGCTCACCAGCTGAGCTGCACTCCTGGCCGGTCATATGTTAATTTTTGTTGCCCTGTGACATACAACATTGTGTCTTACCTTTTATAAGCCGATAGTAACTTTTTATCTAAAAGTTAACGGTTTATACCACAAAGCCCTGGGAAGTGTCACCTCTGCCCCCTTGATCCTTCTGTCCACCTTTCTTTGTGAGTGAGTTACTGTTTGTTTCCAAATAGAAATGGCCTCAGAGTATAGTCCAGCGCTCAGGCTCAGGAGGTTGGGCAGAGTCCAGGCCAGCCTGGGTTGCAGAGTGGAGCCTGCCTTAAGAGACAGAACAAAACAGGGAAGAAAAACAGCTTCGATGCTGAGATAAGGGTGGGTGGGTGTGGGCCTGAAGTTAGAAATGCTTTCTTATCAGTGGTTTCTCCGTTACCAGTGTACTAGGCCTGAGGGCAGGTGTGTATCTGTGTGTGTGTGTGTGTGTGTGTGTGTGTGTGTGTGTATGTGTATGCCTGTCTGTGTGTGTGTGTGTGTCTGTATGTGTGTGTGTATATGCGTGTATGCCTGTCTGTGTGTGTGTGTGTCTGTGTGTGTGTGTCTGTGTGTGTGTGTGTTTATGCGTGTATGCCTGTCTGTGTGTGTGGTGTGTGTATGTGGGGGGGGGGTGCGGGTGTGTCTGTGCCCACTCACTTCCACACAGTTCTCCAAGGGCGCCCTACTTGTGCCCTTAGATTGAGACTGGAGTTGTCTCAGGTCTCCCGACCTCAGTGTGGCTGGCCCAGCACTCATCTCTAGCTCCTCCTCTTCTGTCCGGTCACAGCCTGCCGGCTTCCAGCAACACGCTTGTGCTCAGATAACACAGAACTAGGCTGAAGATAACACAGACCGTGGACAGAATGTTGTTGTTGTTGCTGTTGAGATGGGGTTTCCCTGCGCACCCTTGCCTGTCCTGGAACTAGCCCTGTAGGCCAGGCTGGGAGCTCAGAGATCGCAGGTGTGCACTTACAGCTCAGAGATCGCAGGTGTGCACCACCAGTGGCCAGCCAGAGACAGATCTAAATCACGTGGTTAAAGATGGAAGTTCTGTGTTATAAGCAGGGCCTGGCCTGTCTGAAGAAAAGATGGGAATTAGTTTTAGCAGCGCCATGAGCCACAGTGTCTTCAGTGTCCCAGCATCTGGCCCTTCCCACAGTCCTGCTGGACTGCTGCCCTCGTCCCCCGCATGTCCTGCAGAGGCCACCGAAGGCTGGAGGCTGGACTGTCTGCCCCGCTGCATGTGCCCTTCCGCTCACTTTGGCTCTAGATCTGGCATTGCCCGCTGCTGATAACAGTCGGAGATGGCACTGGTAAGGTACCTAGCATGGTGCCTGGCGCAGACTTAGAGAATGCTCCTCCCAGCAGCCTCACCCAGCTCCATCACCTCCCACCCTCCCCCTGGAAGCAGCGCCTACACCCACAATTTCTTCTCACCTGCCCCCTTTCACAGGCCCTAGGACGGTGATCCACCCCAAAGCACGAATTATTGCCGAGGCCGGGCCCATAATTATCGGCGAAGGTAACCTAATAGAAGAGCAGGCCCTCATCATAAACGCGTAAGGCTCGCAGGTGCTCCCACCTGAGCGCCCGGGGGGGGGGGGGGGGGGGTGGTGGTGGAGGGGGGGGCGTTTTCCAACATGGCTGCACGGGAGCCTCTCACAGCTTTAGCTCAGAAATGCAACCGTCAGAGCTAGAGGGGGTGGTTAAGGCTTGCGAGGAACCCTGGAAAAAAACAAAACAAAACCCAGACCAGAAAAAAAAAACTGCCCAAGGTGAGAAACCAGAGCGGCCACCCTGGGTCTGGCAGTCTCCCAGCGTGACACTTTTTTATCCGTCATCAAACCCGCAGTGGTTTCTTCCTGATCCATCCAGTATCCTCTGTTGTGCCTGCCATGCTGAAGACATTTTTGGTTGGCTCTCTTTTGATGTCCCTATGTGAATTTAACTCTTTTCCCATGTTCCACATGGGTGACACCCAGACTTACATTCACACAGTGTGGGATCCTTGTAGCGATTCGTAAACTTTCAAGATAAAAACGTGGTGTTAGACGATGTGTAATCTCTGTGAGCTGGGCTGCAGCACCCAGTCTGTTTTCAAGAGTGGGCATAAATTTTTCTAGATAAAATTTTGGCAAGAAATTCATGCTTTTACCTAATTTGTTGCAGCCATGTATGGAATTTGCGTGGGAAAATGTTTGGCTGTGATAAAAAGACTGATTTGTCTGACACTTACACAGGACATGTGGGCGTTTCTTACGGTGTGAGGCCCTCCCCCCCATATTAATACCCTTTATTTGGCGGTGAGTCTGCCGTTGGATAAAGCCATACTCCTACAGCAGAGTTTCTGTTCCACGTACTTCACTAAGTACCCATCTCACAAAGTCATTGCTTCATGTGGGGGACTGTTTCCATTTCACAGTTTAAATGGGGGGCACAGGGCTGCTCTGTAGCCCTGGCTGTTCCGGAACTCGCTTTATACACCAGGCTGTTCTGGAGCTCACAGAGACCCACTTCCCCGTGCCTTCCAAGTGCTGGGATTAAAGGTGTAGCACCCTCTTCTGAGGTGGTTTTTCTGTCTGTGACGTCTTACATTTCTGTACTGTACACCTCAGAACCCAGCCTTCTAGATAAACACAGCTGTGGATTTGAAGTTTGATGCAGGTAAAATTGGGACAGTTGCTCCAGATTCTGAAAGGGTGGCAGCTGTTTACTGTGTGACTGGTCTCTAATGATCTGTCTGTTCTTTTTTCAGTCATCCAGATAATATCATCCCAGACACTGAAGACCCAGACCCCAAGCCAATGATCATTGGCACCAACAATGTGTTTGAAGTTGGCTGTCGTATCCTTTGCTGTAATCTGCCACACGTCATTCCAGATGATTCTGTTGCTCAGATCCCTCCCCACGTAGAAACTGACATAATTATCTATCACACACTAAAATATGTATAGACTAGGCCATCAAGACTTTAAACAGCATATCCATTTGTGGTATGTTAAGAAATCCTCTCGGGGCGGAGAGATGGCTTAAGAGCATTGACTGCTCTTCCAGAGGACCTGGGTTCAATTCCCAGCACCCCCTTGGTAGCTCACAACTGTCTGTAACTCCAGTTCTAGGGAACCTGACACCCTCACACAGATAGTACATGCAGGCAAAACACTAGTTCACATAAAATAAAAATAAATCATTAAAAATTTTAAAAAAGAATTCTTTCCTTGGAAAGGGGCGAGTGAGGGGGACAGAGTGGTGGAGATGGATCTGCCTTTCTGGGATGGGGCTGTGTGTAGGACACACGGCTACCATGTGCTTCATCCCTGTTACCACAGGAAACACGTCCCTCAGGAAGGTAAATATTGACCCTGACACGCACACGCTCGCGCACACGCACGGATTTAACACTTTGATGGTTTTTTTTTTTTTTTGGTTTTTCAAGACAGGGTTTCTCTGTGGCTTTGGAGCCTGTCCTGGAACTAGCTCTGTAGACCAAGCTGGTCTCGAACTCACAGAGATCCGCCTGCCTCTGCCTCCCGAGTGCTAGGATTAAACGCGTGCGCCACCACCGCCCAGCGGATTTAACACTTTGAAAGTCATTGACAAGGACTGCTCGTTAGACACCGAGAAGCTAATTCTAGCTCCTGTCTGAAGTAAGAGCTGGCACACTGGCTCAGCGGGTCAGAACACTTGCCCCCAAGCCCGACCACCTGAGTTTAGTCCCCGGTTCCACAAAGTGAGGGAGAGAACTGACTCCCTCAGTTTGTCCCTGATCTAAACGCATAGACCTGGCACTCATACGTGCCCAGGCACAAATATTCACATATATGCAGTAAATAAGTAAATGTAGTAAATAAGTAAATGTAATCAAATATTTAAGGCTTATGGGTCATTTCTTTATACCTGGGGATATTTGTGTTTGGGAATCACTGCTGTGCTGTAGATTGGCCCTAAGCAGAGAATTCTGGCAAGACTGAGTCTGTGCAGCCTTCCTCACGCCTCTGTCCTCAGTACACTGTGAGGACATTCTGCATTCATGGGAAAAGGTGTTTACTTAATTCAGGCTCACAGATTCCCAAGCCATGAAAATGGGAGACAATAATGTCATTGAATCAAAAGGTAAGCTGTGTCCTGAGTTTTATTTTCAGAATAATTGCCGCCTTTCTCTTTGCTGTGTCCGGGGAAACGACCTAAGTACAAGCAAGGTGGAACGCTTGGGTCGGAGCAGAGTCACTGGCACTTTAATTCTTTGCCTCAAAGGACCCTAACCTAGTTACGTGGTCATCTGATAACGTGGTTATAACTGCATTAAGTTGAAAGGCCAGCTGTGTACGCTGGATTAAGGTTCCACTGAAAGACCCGAGATGGGCTTTTGCTAAAGGTGTTGGCTGTGCTGTAGTTGATGAGCATTCTTGCAGAATAAAGAGACAAATGGCAGTTTCGCCAGGAATTGCCTTCTTTAATTTCAGACCTGCTTTACTCTAGCCAGTCAGAGACAAGCGGCATTTACTTACCAAAATTAGAGCCAGGCAGGGGATTATGTGAGGTCCCCAACCCTGGTGGGAACCAGCTCCCACAGCTCGCCCCGAGGCTCAGAGAGAACACTGCCTCAGCTTTCTTGACCCTGACTGACATGAACGAGAATGCCGCTTCTCGGAAATAGCGAAAGTGCCCTTAACACTCACCTGCTCAGCGGTAACGGCCGTTCTGCTGTATTTCTGAGGGTCAGACATGTGCTCAGCACTGTATGCTCATCGCCTGTCGATCCTTAAAGGAGCAGAGAAGGAGGGTAGACTCCCTGCTCCAGGATCTACACTGACGTGCCCAGCACCCCACAGCCTGCGGGCAGGGACTCTAATAAACCCACCTGCCCTCACACCCTGCCTGCTTCTGTGCTGTCTGCCTTCTCCATACCTAGGCGTTGCCTTTCAGTTTCTTCCTACTGTTTGTGGGAAAGAGTAAACAGTGAGAAATGTCAGAACTCACTTGCTGTCTTAAGCTGTAATTCCATCTTCATCACAGCGTACGTGGGCAGAAACGTAATCTTGACCAGTGGTTGCATCATCGGGGCCTGCTGCAATCTAAACACTTTCGAAGTCATCCCTGAGAACACGGTGATCTACGGTGCAGACTGCCTGCGAAGGGTGCAGACGGAGCGGCCACAGGTACTAGGACCTCTCGCTAATGAAGGAGTTCATCCAGGGCCACTAACTTTCCCAGAGTCCGTGTGATTGCCTCAGTGGGCACCAGATGATCAGGGGTTGGGGGCGGGACTCTGGTTTGATTAGCACACAAGGCCCTGGGCTCCATTCCCAAAGGCAAATGAATAAAACATTAGAGAAACAGTCCCCAAATTTGGATTTATTTGCAATTCAATCAGGATCTTTAGATTAACATCAAATGTATAGAAAGTTTGTGTGGTGGGGAGGATCGGGAATTGTTATTTTGATGCACCACTGACCCTCACACCAAAATATTAATTCACGGATAATCACTTCCAAAATACAAATCTTCAAGATGAGGAATGACCCTACTATGGCAGGCTGGGTTCCCAAGTTAGTTTATGAAAGTACCGTGACTGGATCATAAACACAGCTTATGAATAAAGGAAGTATGTCTAGATATTTCCCAGGCTTACAAGAAATCCTCCCCTCCTAATAACCCAGATGGAGAGTAATGCTAGACTAGGAGATGAAAGGCTTAGGCCTTTGGGCGTCCCGTAGGCACAGACGTGCAGGCTGCAATTGTAAACCCGTTTCTTGGCATGCTCAGTATAGATTTCTTGAGCTTCCCTTTCCTCCCCCCAAAGAAAATATTTTCAAGACATTTGATACTTGACCTTTCTTAACCATATTTTTAATCATAAATTAAAACCAGTTCTTTCTAGATGATTCCACTTTTCCATTCTCAGAGTTTCATATAGCCCCTGCCAGTCTGGAACTTACTGCCAAGGATGACCTTGAACTTCTGTCCTTCTGACTCCAACTCCCTAGAGCTGGGATTACTGGCATGCACCACTGTGCCTGATTTATGCAGTGCTGAGAAGCAAACCGAGGGTTTTTACATGCTAAGCGTCGAGCTACTGACTTCCTCACCCCCGTGGGTCACTCTTCCTTTGTAGTCTTGGCATTATTATTAATACTATTATTATTATTATTATTATTAGCTGGTATTCCATAGGCTAAAGGGGAAATTAAGTTTTTTTAATTATCTTTTTGTGTAATAGCAAAAGTGACTAAAGGAGGAGAGATAAAGCTAGAATTGGAGGAATTAGTGACATGAACGGGAACATCAGAAGTCTAGTTGTAGGTGTGGTCTCCGGAGTGTCACCAGTAGTAACATAATGACCGTTTATTAGGACAGGTTCCTCAGACTCTGACCCGGTCTCTAGGGTGGAACCCCTGCTTTTCCCGCATGTGAGCTGACAGTCGGAAGATGGCCAGTGCTGGTCCATGCAGAGAGGAGCTCAGCTGAGGGCATCACAGGCTGTGTGGGAAGCACTCTTAATGTTTAGAAGCCAAATAAAAATGTATAGACAGAAATTCAAAAAGGTGTTCCTGTATGTTTTTATATGGTAAAGTCTTGGGCTGTATGTCTTAAGACATGACCATTAGAGATTTAAGACAGCAAACGGGCGGGTAAAGAAAAATCAGTCAATGAAATCATGTTGAACTCCACAACTCATAGCATTTCTACCTGGTGGTGTGTACTGTGCCTCTGCCATCTTCATCTTCTCCTCTTTTCAGCCCCAGACACTGCAGCTGGACTTCTTGATGAAAATCCTGCCCAATTACCACCACCTAAAGAAGACAATGAAGGGAGGCTCAACTCCAGTTAAGAATTAAGAGGTGGTCCAGATGGCGATCCGTCTCTGCTGGCTTTTGAAAACACCCAGTACTTTACGTCCTGGTGACTTTATGTTGGACACTTGAGTTAAGGAGAGAGGTGGGCCCCGTTGTAACTTATGTGGACTGAATTGTTTATCTAATTTATGTGGACTGTATTGTTTCCCTATCCTTGTTCTGGTCATTTATAGACTCGGTTTTTCTTTTGTGATACAAATATTAGCCATGCATTTATTCTGTAAAAGACTGCCCATGATGACATGTCATGTTATGTGTTTATATTCTAATGTAACCATAATAACTAAATAAAGGTTTAGCTACTTGCATTAATCTTCCAAATTGCTGCCTCAATTTTTATTTATTTATTTTATTTTATTTCATTTTATTTTTTTTTTTTTGGTTTTTCGAGACAGGGTTTCTCTGTAGCTTTGGTGCCGGTCCCAGAACTAGCTCTTGTAGACCAGGCTGGCCTCGAACTCACAGAGATCCGCCTGCCTCTGCCTCCCAAGTGCTGGGATTAAAGGTGTGTGCCACCACCGCCCGGCCTCAATTTTTATTATTAATATTTATGATACATCAAAGCTGAGATTCTTTCCTTTACGTCTTGTATATTTATAGCTGTTTAGAAAATGGAGGTGAGGGACTGGAGAGATGGCTCAGTGATTAAGAGCACAGGCTGCTCTTCCAGAGGACCTGGGTTTGATTCCCAGCACCCACATGGTGGTTCACAACCATCTGTAACTCCAGGTCCAGGGCATCTGATAGCCTCTTCTGACCTCTGAGGGTACCAGGCATGCAAGTGGGACACATACATATTTGTAAGCAAAACACACACACATAAAAAGTGACTAAGTCTAAGAAAATCATAATACGTGTGAGGGCTGGGAGGTGGCCCAGTGTGTGAAAGCTGCAGGCACGTGCCACCAAGTCTCGCGCAGTAGGAGAGAAGTGACTCCCGCAAGCTGTCCTCTGACCTCCACACGTGCTCCATGGCACAAGCACGCATGTACATACCCACGGATGCTCACGCAGAGCGGTAAAGACGTAAGTTATATTGACGTAGTACTCGTCACTATTAAGTGTGTATAATGTTGCTTATCTACTCACACGGAGGGCGAAAACCTAAGGACCGCAGACTGAACCAAAGGCCTCGTGTGTTAAGCCACACGTACTACAGCCCCTCATATCTTAGTGACCCAGTACAGTAGTACATACAATCACTAGAAAGTAATTTTCGGCTTGCGAATGACAGTAATACAAAATACTAAAGTACAAGGTCAATGCCTGGTGGCGGCGCACACCTTTAATCCCAGCACTCAGGTGGCAGAGACAGACAGATCTCTGTGAGTTTGAGGCCAGCCTGGTCTACAGAGCAAGGTCCAGGACAGCCAGGGTTACACAGAGAAATCCTTTCTCAAAATAAAATAAAAAATAATACTAAGAAGGTAAAATACTAAGATAGTATCTTGAGGGAGGCAGAGGCAGGCGGATCTCTGTGAGTTCGAGACCAGCCTGGTCTACAGAGCTAGTTCCAGGACAGGCTCCAAAGCCACAGAGAAACCCTGTCTCAAAAAACCAAAAAAAAAAAAAAAAAAAAAAGATAGTATCTTGATACTTAATTTTCATATGAATAGGACCTAGAACTGAGTTTTTACATTCTGAAACTGGTGAGATTTGATTTTGGCAAGAATCCATGACTTGGGCTGGAGCACTCAGCTGTAGTGGACTGAACAGGGCCTTGGGCACAAGAAGACATGGCTCTGGTGCCCTGTTTATAGTAACTGTCCCTTTTCAACACCTCACGGTGAAGTCAGAATTCTGTTGGTCATGGAAATTCAGTAGAACATGAGAAATTACAGAGCTGAGCCGGGGCTGGTGGTACAGCCTGTAACCTCAGCTGTCCCAGAGACTGAGCAGACGAAGGAATGTTCAAGGACTCCCTGGGCCACGTTGTGAGTTCTAGGCCAGCCTGGTTAACTTAGCAAGACCTTGTCTCAAAGAGTAAAACCAGAAGCTGGAACTAGGAGGTATGGTGTGGGAAGTTCTTCTGTCTATGTGTTGCTTTTATTGGTTAATAAATAAATCTGTTTTGGCCAGTGGCTTAGCAGAATAGAGCTAAGCGGGAAAACTACACTGAATGCTAGGAGAAAAAAGGCAGAGTCAGGAGGTGCCATGTGGTCGCCAGAGGGGAAAGACAAGAGCTGTCAGTTGGAACCTTGCTGGTAGATCACAAACCTCATGGTAAAATATAAAATAATGGAAATGGGTTAATTCTAGATGTAAGAGCTAGCTAGCGATACACTTAAGGGATTGGCCAAGCAGTGACTTAAATAATATAGTTTTCTGTGTGATTATTTCAGGAGTGTGGGCTGCTGGGAAATGAGCAAGCAGCCTCCTCCAACAGAGGTAGAATTATCGCTTCACGTGTGAAGTGCAGGTTTCCATCCCCAATGCCTTTTTAAAATGCTACCTGTGAAACACTACACCGGCTCTAAATGCTCTTGGAGAGGTTAAGCTGTGACACAGAATGGCTACTGCAAAGTGTAGTTAGCAGCAGTAAGAGCAAATGCTGCCTAAGGGATTGGCAATAAGACCCCCGAGAGTTCAGTTTAATGAGTCCACAGATAGTAAGGGCTGGGGTGTAGCATGCCCAAGGCCCTAGGCTCCGTCAGGCTCTGGGGGAAATGTGCCGAAATAACCCTGGGCATTTCTCAAGCACTCTGTAGGTTATGCAGGAATAGTAATGTGTTTGAGGGCAGAAAATGTAAACAAAAATAATCTACCGAAATAGATGCTGGAGAAACTGAGCGTGATGGTATCCCTGAAGGGAGGCCTGGGTTCCAGGAGCTCCAAGCCATTCTGTAACTAGAGTTCTCGCATTTCAGAAGAACATACCTCAAATGTAGTTCCCCCCCCCTTTTTTTTAAGCATTAACTGCAGGCTTGACTGGACCACCGTCTAGTTTCAGGCGCAGCTGTGACCTCCATTCCAGGCAAAGAAGGAGCCCAGGACGGGACCAGAATCCCGCTTGCATGTAAAATCTTCTGAAGAGCTCTCTGGCTTATATGTTTTTCTTGTGTGAATTTAGTTTCTGTGGATTTTGCCCTTGAGCCTTTAAGTGTCCTAGTCTCTGAATTTTCTAGTTAAATAATATTTGACCCTTCAAGATGAAGAACCAAAGCTCAGACGTTCTGCTGCTCTTTCACCTCTGTTGCTAGGCTACCAGCCTTCCTGTGGCATGCTCCCACTGACCCTGAGTCTTCACACCTAGCCTAGACGGTAAACTCCGTGGTAGACCAGTGGAACCTGGCTGTGGTAGCCACCATGCAGGGAAGAAAGAGACTGTCCCTTTCCCTGCTCCTTGATGCAGTTGGCGCTAGCTCCTAAGTCGGGGCTGGATTTCATCAGTTGCAGCATCAGGTCTAGAAAATGTACATCATACGTACACTGCACCAGTTGCCTGAGCTGTGTGGCAAATTGCCCCCAAACAGTAGCTTCAAACACGTACATGTTGTTACAGCCCAGGCCCAGTTTCGGCAGTGCCAGAGTCCAGGTGGCTCGGCCGGGTTTGGTTTCAGTCAGCAGCCACAGCTACCATGGTCAGAAGGCGCGTGGGGCTGTAAGGAACTGCTTCAGGAGGGCGTGGTCATGGTTGTCAATGGGGAGCCTCAGTTGTTACCACATAGGATCACTCGCGTGTCCTCATGACACGCTGGCTGGCTTCCTTTAAAACTGTCTGATCTAGAATCTCCCTGGCAATGTCCGCATTGGAGGAAAGATGACTTTGGGAGGCAGCTGCTTGTTACCTGTCATGGCCCCCGACACAGTCAAGACTTTCCCTCTTAACGACCATCCTGAAGCCCTATCGTAGGCTGTTTTCTAATAGAAAGTGTGCAGGGTTTTCCCAAATACCAACTAGGTGTGTCTTGACTCAGTTTTCTCTGACACTGGGCCCAGACCCTACAGACTGGAGACTGTCTCTATTACATTTGCTAGCTGCAAGTGGACAAAACTGTCCATTCTGCTGCCCAGTGAAGTAGAAAGACAGGGTTCCTGTGTTCACCTCTCTGGGTTTAATAATTATCTAAAAAGACTCGTGGGACTCAGGAGAGCATGCTGGCCAGTTTTACGTCAACTTGGCATAAGCTAGAGTCATCTGAAAGGAAGGAGCGTCAATCAAAAAGATGTCTCCATATGATCCTGTTGTAAGGCATTTTTTAAAATTAGTGGTTGATGAGAGAGGACCCAGCCCATGGTGGGTGATGCCATACCTGTGCTGGTGGTCCTAGCTTCTATAAGAAAGGCTAAAGCAAGCCGGTAAGCAGAACCTCTCCACGGCCTCCACAACAGCTCCTCCCTCCCAGGCTCCTGTCCTGTTCGAGTTGCTATCCTGGTTTCAGTAATGGACTATGGTGTGGAAGTGTAAGCCAAATAAATCCTTTCCTCCCCAAGTTGCTTTAGGTCATGATGTTTCATCATAGCCACAGAAACCCTAACTGGAACAAGAGTTACACTCACTGTTACAGACCCACTGTGGAGGGTACAACTTAGGGCAGAGGGAGGATGTGAGCAGGGTAAGAAGTGGAGTGGGGATGGCATGGGGCTTCATTTCCTTGGGGGTACCATTCTCCCTGCATGGCAGTGTGTTGCTGACTAGCAGTTCAGCCAATGTCACCGTAGGGGTTTTTAATCCACTCTCTGGAATTTGTGGGGTGGAGGTGGAGCATCACCTGGTCTCAGCACCCATGGGATGGTAAGTTCCAGAAGTTTGTGGAAGTCAACACCAGGAACCGAGACAAAGACCAAATATTTTTATCTTACCATTTAGAAATGCCCCTAAATATAACATAGATCTCATTAGGCATTAGGCTTAACAGGAATTATTATTAACAAAAGCCTTGAAGGGTAATATTCAGAGGGAGAATGCTGGAAATGCTAAACTATTCCTAACACTAATAAGCACATTTACTCAACACTGAATTTGAAAAATTGTGTTTGTTAAACTTGTACGGAGGAGCTAGAGAGATAGCTGGGTAAGTAAGAAAGTGAAGTGCCCTTCTAGAGGACCTGAATTCGGTTCCCAGGACCCATGTCTGACAGCTCACAGCCACATCTAATTCCGACTCAGGAGGATCTGGTGCCTCCAGCCTCCAAGGGCGCCTGCACTCCCATGCCCACTCCCTGTCTCCTCCATACACATAATTAAAATAATAAAAAATAATCTCTTCCAGGTGTGGTGGCGCACATCTTTAATCCTGGCATCGGGGAGGTGTTGCGGGAGGTCCTCCCAATCCTCCAGCCTATAGCAGCTGAGATACCAGCCCATTGGGGCGTGGTATCTCTCCCTTTAAAAAAGCGGCCACTTCCCTCTCCTCTTCACTTCCTGCTCCGCCCGCGACTAGACTCCCTTCCTGGTTGCATAGAGGGCTGTTGCCTGGGACAGTGATCTGTAAGTTTTTTCCCCTTTAAATAAATACCACCCTATTAATCATAATTCCAAACTGATGTGGCATTGTTTGTGACTTACGCCTTCAGGGAGGCAGAGGTAGGCCAGCCTGGGTTCCAGGATAGCCAGAGAAACCCTATCTTGAAAAACAAAAACAAAAAACTTTGTGTGCATGAAGCTTACAACACATGGTAGCTCGTTTATTATATAGTGACTCCTTCAATTCTTCCAATCAGATAAAGGCATCTTTCTATCTATCTGTCTGTCTGTCTAGATATCTGTCTAGATATTTATTTATTTAGGTTTTTTAAGACAGGGTCTACTCTGTAGCCTGCCCTGGAACTCACTCTGTAGACCAGGCTGTCCTCAAACTCCTCTGCCTCCCAAGTGCTGGGATTAAAGGCGTGTACCACCACTACCTGTATTTTGCAGATGTGGAAACAGAACATAAAGAGGTTAGGTAGCTTCCCAGGGTTCTTTAGCTATAAGGGACATTTGGGCCCCACAGTTGACGATCAAATCATCCTCTGTGTTGCCTCTGGAGGTCTCGTTCAGCCTTCTAAACTCCAGACTCTATGTAGTGAGCTCCCTAGATACTATGTAGGAAAAGGGGTTTGGATTGAGCTTTTTCAGTCTATAAAGTTCTTCATCCGCATGAAAACAAAAACGGGGGAATTTTAAAAAGAAAAGGCTATTTTGTCTTTTCTACTGAATTTGATAAGATTTAACCAGAGGCCCTCATGTTTGAGGCTCCCTGCCAGTCTGCCCAGAACTCTAAGTGGGGCCTGCATCAATCACATACCTGCCGGGGCTTTGCACTGGTGTTTTGCTTTCTAGTTCTTGGTTTTTGCTGATTACGGTAATATAATTTCATTTACAATGATTTAGGAGGTGGGAACCCTTCCAATTTCACAGCCCACCCTCAGGCACCACCTCTTCTCATGTTGAGGGCTCCTTCCTGGTGTACAAACTGAAGAGCTCAGAGTTCCCTCTGCAAGTGTTAGAGTCCCTACCGCCGACTATCTGTTTTATCCAGGGACACCAGCAGTGGAGTGTTGCCTCTTCCTGGAGCTCGTAGGTGCCTGAGAGTCCTTGTGGAGACTTTTGTCACCTGTGGTAATGGCACTCAGACTTTAATAGAATATAAACCAAGAGCAGGGTCTTTTCTGTCCTCTAAAGTGTAAATATGTTTAAATATTTTAGAGTGTTAGCAGAGATCAGTCTCCTGTCCCTAAATGTGTAGGAGGGTCTTCTTTCTATGTGTTGCTTTCATTGGTTGAATAAAGAAAACTGCCTTAGCCTTTTGATAAGGCAAAAACTTCGATAGGCAGAGTAGACAGAACAGAATGCTAGGAGAAAGAAGGCAGGCAGAGCCAGCCAAGACAGACATGCTGAATCTCTCCCAGTAAGCCACAGTCAAGTGGCAATACAGATTAATAGAAATGGGTTAATCAAGATGTGAGAGTTAGCCAATAAGAGACTAGAACTGATGGGCCAGGCAATGTTTAAATGAATACAGTTTCCCTGTGGTTATTTCAGGGGTTAAGCTAGCTGGGTGGTGGGACACAGCCCGCCGCTCTTCTTACAACACCTAAACACATCGTACAGGAGATACCAGCCACACTGTCCTGTGGGAAGTGCTACCAGTCCCACCAGAAACCTGCAAAAATGGTTTGACCAGCTCCTCATAGTTAGCATCCCTTCCAAAGCTTCCAACAACCCTTACCGTCCCGTGATTTTGCATGCCATCAGGTCCTGAAGCTAGATTTTCCTTTTTGCTTTTGTTTCTTGGTTTCTATTTATTTTCTTTTGATTTGCTTCAAGACAGGATTTCCCTGTGGATGGCTTAAAAGTTGCAATTCTCCTGCCCCCTCCTTCTGGCGTGCAAAGATTACAGGTGTGCACCGCCAGGCCTCACTTAGAGATTCCACCTGTGACGTCCACTCAGCTTCTCTTCACTCCCTGTGTGGCTTAGACCTTTGAACTGCCTCTACTCTCAAGACCCTTTGCGTTTTCACAGCTAGTGAGTTGCCTGCACTTTGGTGGGCTAATCATATCCCTTCCTGAATCCGTGCTTTCCGAAAGCTAATTATATTTGTTCCCAACCTTGTTTAGGCAAGCTGCACTTTGAAATTACATAATTTAGTTCAATATCACCCAAACCAAACAATTCTGAGTGTGAAAGAGAGCTGTAATCTTTATGAAAATAAATTGAATGTTTAGGAGTTGATAAAGACTTAACTAAAAAAGAAAGAAAGAACTGTAGAATTACGTGCGGACAAAACAATCCTGAAGGTTTGGGCAGAAGGAGGAAAACCAAATTCTACAAGAATTTTTCTCACACTTTTCAAGGGTTCTGAGTCTTCACAACAGTGAACCTTAGCTTGTCAATGCTGGTCTACCACAGTCTGGCCTTAACTCAGCCCCAGCTGGAGCCTGCAGTCGAAGAAAAGGCTTATTATGCCTGATGCCCAATGAGGGATGGAGGAACTGAATGGACTTACTTACATTTTTGATTTTGTATTAAAAGTAAAATGTTGGTGAGCTACATTATAATTTTATGAATCCCCACTTTCAAAGCTGACGCTGACCAAATTCCGATTCTGACTACACAGGGAAGCGAGGCTTCCACAGCTGAGTGCCATGAGTTGGCCAGCATGGGAGCGCAGCTGTGACCTGCCAGCCTTGGGCATGTCTTTGTACCTGTGTGTACCTTCAGAAGGATAGCCTCTGCTGGTTCCTGAGGAGCAAGACTGTGTACCTTCAGGAGAATAGCCTCTGCTGGTTCCAGAGGAGCAAGGCTGTGTACCTTCAGAAGAATAGCCTCTGCTGGTTCCAGAGGAGCAAGGCTGTGTACCTTCAGGAGAATAGCCTCTGCTGGTTCCAGAGGAGCAAGACTGTGTGTACCTTCAGAAGGATAGCCTCTGCTGGTTCTGGAGGAGCAAGGCTGTGTACCTTCAGGAGAATAGCCTCTGCTGGTTCCAGAGGAGCAAGACTGTGTACCTTCAGGAGAATAGCCTCTGCTGGTTCTGGAGGAGCAAGGCTGTAACCCCCTCCCGTGGAGCCTGAGACAGGAAGATCCCAAGATTGAGGCCAGCCTGGGCTACATAGTGAGTTGGGGATGGAAATACAGAAAACACACAGATGCTTCCAGACCTGGCTGAGCCTAACCTTAAAGCCCAAAACACGTAAAAGCGATAATACATTTTCTCATTGTTTAAACTAGAACGACTGCCCTGTGTGGAAACTCGCTCCTAGCTCCGTTTCGTCACCACTACGGGAATAGTGGTCCACAGTCTTGCAGTAGGTGGCCGGAACCAGAGCAGGGGAGACATATCCCATCCACATCCACAAGAGGTTGGAGTTCCGCGCTTTATCAGCAACGAAAGGGACTCAGCCTCTTTGTCCCCCTACAGGAAGATTTAAAGCCACAAAACATAAACTGTTTTTTCCACTTTGAAACCAAACTTTAAAGGAAGTGTTTGTCAGGAGAGTAGCCAGCCACATAGGCAACAGAACAGGACTCTCAGTCGTAACATGCAACGATGAATGTAGACTTATTTTCATAGATTTTAGATTAAAAAAAAATAGCTTGGAATGGTGATTAAACAAGTAGGTGACAGCAACCCTCACAGAGCAAAACTCAGCATTAAGCGGGGTGAGAGGAGACTGACGGACTCCACAGTTGCGTGTCCTAGCATTCAGCCTACCCAGGTCTTAACAGACAAATACGAAGTTTTAAAGAAATGAAGACAAAAGCTGCCAAGCACGAATGGTAATTTGGGAGGCTGGAGAGATGGTTCAGTGGCTGAATTTGGTTCAGATGAGAGCTCACAGCTGGGGGTTAGCTCCATCCCCAAGGATTCACCCCTCTAGCATGTGAGGGGTCAAATATCTGCAAGCAAACAAACACATATACATAACTGGGGGGTTGTTTGGTGGTTGTTATTTTGGTTTCATTTGGTTTTGTATTATGTGGTTCTGGCTGTCCAGGAACTCGATAGGTGGATTAGGCTGGCCTTGAACTCACAGAGGTTCACCTGCCTCTGCGCGCGCGCGCACACACACACACACACACACAAATACATATAATAAAATACTTAGATTATAGTATCAGCCAGAGAAATAAATGTAGCTTTGGCTGTCCTGGAACTCGATATGTGGACTAGGCTGGCTTTGAACTCACAGAGATTCACCTGCCTCTGCACACATACACGCAAGCGCACACACAAATACATATAATAAAATACTCAGACTAGACTATCAGTCAGAGAAAGAAACCAATTAATTAGTTAAAAAGGAAAAGGTGCATAATCTAAATGGGAAATATAATGAGAGTAACAAGCATGTTTGAACATGCAATAAAACTTAGATTAAAACACTAATTATTAGTTACAAGGTGATCATGATAAATACAAAAGGGGAGAAAATGATTTATTTGTAGATCCATGCCATCACGATGAAACCCCCCAACCCCCTTCCTCATTCCCATATTCCAACATTCAAAATCTTCTGAGGAGATGGCTCAGTGGGTACAGGGTTTGCTGGGCAGCATTAGGACTGGAGTTCCGGTTCTCCAGCACCCATGGAAATGCCAGGGGATGTTGTGATTCGCCTAGAATCCCAGCACTCAGGAGGAAGCCTGCAGCTAGGCCATCAAGCTCCAGGTGCAAGTGAGAGACAATGTCTCCATGGAGACACTGTATATCAACAAATATGGACCACACACACATGCACAATTACAAAAAATTTTCAGTGAGTCATGAAAAAAATTATAGATGTGGTCAAAGCTGCTGGTACTCACGTGAGCTGGAACTGTGATAGACATGTTTCTGCAGGTGATGTCACCATCGGCAAGCGAACCCTTGGTGATCCTGCTGCCAAACCCGGCCCATTTTGCCTGCTTCGTCTATGTCAATGATGAGAACAGGTGTGGTGAAAGAGAATGTGTCCATTGGGCGCCCAAGACTGGAGGAGATAGGAGAACGTGTCTTAAGCCTGTCTCCTCAAAGATGGGTTTTGAGGGGCATGTATGAGCTGCAGCATTGGAAAACGGGATGGGGGAGGGGTAGAAGTTACCAGTGTTTTGAGCTTGTGTGGTCACCCTTTCTCAGCTGCTACCGTCATGGAAAAAGCTGTTCTCTGTACTCTGGACATTGTTGAGTTTTGAAGTCACCTCACATCAAGCAACTAAAAGTGATGAGGGTGAGCTCTGTAGGCTCGACGTGGGCTTTTCTGTGGTCTTAACCCTGTTCCACACGATTGCTCATTTCTCTAATGAAGCCAAATATTTAGCTCGCACGTGGTAGTTTTTAGACGTGCTTAGCCACTAGGGCAGCAAGATCTTAAGTGGCTGACAACATTCTGGATTCTTCTGATCTCAAGACAAGGGCTTTGTTCCTAAGGTCATGACCTTAATTAGTCAGCCCTACACCCAGTCTTTCAGAGAAGGAGCGGCAGATTCTTCATGAGACTTCTCCCACCACCCTATTCCCCCAGGAGTGTCTCTACTGTGAGAGCAAAGCGATGCGTAGAAAAACCTACACACAGAAATATTTCTCCGCCCAACACAGCAAAGAGTGGTGTTGGCTCATTGGTCCATATGAGGAGAGAGGGCTAGCGCATTCTGCTTGATTTACCTTCTTACCCACAAGGCATAGGACCCTAGAGGTCAAGACTATGGCCTCCATAGAGCCTTGGAGTATGAACCAATAGTCATCCAAATGGAGTCTGGATGTTCTGTTTGTTTGTTTGTTTTTGAGGCAGGGTTTCTCTATGATCTATAGATCAGAGCTGGCCTCGAACTCACAGAAATCCACCTGCCTCTGCCTCCCGAGTGCTGGGATTAAAGGCGTGCGCCACCACTGCCTGGATGAATCTGAATGTCTTAAGGTTGGTACATGGAGGTAGAATGGTCCCAGAGGTAACCAAGCCATGTGCCACATGCCCCAGCGACCCCATGTTAACACACTCCCTCCTGCCTGTCCCCATTGCTCTCATGGAGGTAGAATGGTCCCAGAGGTAACCAAGCCATGTGCCACATGCCCCAGCGACCCCATGTTAACACACTCCCTCCTGCCTGTCCCCATTGCTCTCATGGAGGTAGAATGGTCCCAGAGGTAACCAAGCCATGTGCGACATGCCCCAGCGACCCCATGTTAACACACTCCCTCCTGCCTGTCCCCATTGCTCTCAGGTAGCTGTTTCACTGGATTTTCCTTGCCGCTTTCCTCAGCCTGACCAATCACACAGCAGCTTTCCTCAGCCTGCCCAATCACACAGCAGCTTCCACCAAATTCTGCTCAACTCTCTCCTTCTTCACTTCCTACCTCAAATCCCACCACTTCCCCTCCTCGAAAGCTCCCTAAGTGTTTGTGTTCCTCGGCTTGCTGTCCTGGGGATTTGTTTGTATGTTTGTTTTTGGTTTTGTTTGTTTGTTTGTAGCCTTGGAGCCTGTACTGTAACTAGCTCTTGTTGACCAGGCTGGTCTTGAACTCACAGAGATCCACCTGCGCTTCTGCTTCCCGAGTGCTGATGCTGGAATTAAAGGCGTACACCACTGCTGCCCGGCTGTCCTGGGGATTTTTACCCCTGCCTCTGGCTTCACATGCTCCAGCAGGCTAATTTTTTGTAGTCCAGATCTCCTGCCTGGCTGTTTCCTGACTTCCGGCTGTCTACGGGTCTTCCCAATAGTTAGCCTCCATGTCCTGCTTAGAATCCACACAGCCTGTTGTTGCATTTGAATGTCCTAGACATGCCCAGTCCAGGGGTGTCTAGAGTGTGAGTCCCAATCTCCACAGCAGACAGTGGTTGTCATCGATGGTATTATTGTAGACCTTAGAAAAACCTGGTAGGGCTGGGGCAGGGGCGGGTGTCAGATGCCTTCAATTTCAGCAGGAGGGAGGCAGAGACAGGCAGGTCTCTGAGTTCAAGGACAGCCTGGTCTACACAGAGATACCCTGTCTCAAAACAAAACAAAGAAAAATCCAGCAGGACTCTCAACCTCAGCACTGAGGCCTGGTTTTTGTTTTTGTTTTGTTTTTTCTTTTTAGTACACTACCCATCACTCTTCCATTTGTCTTCTGCCAAATCTTCAGGCAACTGTATCTTCTTACTCGTCTAATATGATACTCGAAGGCAGTTTCTGAAAGCATGACTGTCTTTCGGGTAGACCAGAGCCCTGTATGATAGGCCAACACTAGCAAACTTATTTCACACTTCCTCCTCTTCTCTGGTACCCTCCCAGCAGGCCCCTGCATCCGAAATCTCACTTGAAGATGTCCTCTTTCTCCTCTTAATTATCCTCCGTTTTCATCACTTCTTTTGCTGTTGCTGCTGAGACAAGATACCTGAAGAACAGCCTAAGGGAGAAAGGGCTTGTTTTGGCTCACGGTTTCTGAGGCTTCAGTCCATGGGGAGCTGGACTTTGGGTCTGAGATGAATTGGGCTATCTTGGCAGCAGAGACCTATGGTGGAAGCTGCTCACACTGGCCAAGAAGCTGAGAGCGAGTATACCCGTGACTGTGGGCTCCCCCTTCCTACCATTGCCCCAGCCCATCAGATGCTGCCACCCTGAACTAAGCAGGTTTCTCTCTTAGCCATACTCCACAGACACACCCCAAAGTGTGCTTAACTAGTCAACTAATCTCTTCTCCATACAAAAAGCAACTAAAGCCAGGCGGTGGTGGCGCACGCCTTTAATCCCAGCACTCGGGAGGCAGAGGCAGGAGGACCTCTGTGAGTTCGAGACCAGCCTGGTCTACAAGAGCTAGTTCCAGGACAGGCTCCAAAGCTTCAGAGAAACCTTGTCTTGAAAAACCAAAAAAAAAAAAAAAAAAAAAAAGCAACTAAAATAACCATGCTATTTTCTGCTGTCTGTATGGTGCTGTGGGAACTCCTTCAGCCAAAGGCCTTTGGGATGCTGGACCACTTTGGGTACTATAAAAACAGATGTAGAAGTGTGTGCACCCTCTCTTGGCTGCTGGGCTCCGTTCCTGTTCTCCGCTGGTGCCGAAGACTGTTGATCTGGGAGTCTACCCCTAAATAAAGAAATCTTTATTAAACTCCATCCTGAGCTAGTGTGGGACTACTTTATTGTAATCGGCTACATCTGGCGCCTGTCCCAGTATAATCCCCCTCCTACGATACAAACCCCTTTAATTCCAGCGCCAGAGGCAGAGGCAGATGGGTCTCTGAGTTGGAGGCCTACTCTGGTCTACAGAGTGAGATCCGGGACAGTCAAGGATACACAGAGAAATTCTATCTCAGAAAAAAATAACAATAAACGTAGCATGCCTAAACACACCTGACCACACCCAGCTGCGGGTTGGTAAAGCTCAATCTGTCATGGGGTGCCGCGAGGCATTGTGGGCAATCTGCACTCCTTCGCCCCTTGGCTCAGTCTCCCCAAATGCCAGGCTGCCTGCAAACCTAACGGCCCTTTCCCCAGCATACCCTCCCAGACCCTCACCATTTTTGTTTCATCAGCCTGGAAACCCTTGATTTTGCCTGCCCAAGCCCACTTACCCTTTATAATTCAGACCAGACGCAGCTGCCCATTCCAGTACCACCCACGGCAGGTGAACTTGACCTCCAGGAGAGCACTGGGTGACTGTTTTTACAACTGCGCCCCCTAGTGTGCCCTATTGATCAAGGGGGTGAGCTCCTCGTCTAAAGTGTAGACGGCACAGGCATTTGCTCTGCAGTTTCATTACACTTTACGACCCCCCTCTCCCCACCTCAGACACCACATAAACCAGAATTGAATGCGATCGACGTTTATTGAAACGATGTCTGGAAACTTAGAGTCAGCTTGCCGGAGGCAATTCTTTCTGGGCAAACCCTATGACTGAGGTGACAGGAATCCCACCGTGGGGGCCTGGCATGGGGAGATGGGGCGCAAACAGAAAGGAAGAGGGGAGGACTTATTTATTTTCATTAAAAAAGAAAATTCACCAGTGCTATGAACGCTGCCACGGCTAGCTATGCCCCAAGTCCTCCTGCTGTCTGCCTGAGTGTGCTTTTGGAGCGGGCCATCGGATGGACAGTGTAAACCACAGGGGACAGGAGAAGCCCACAGCACGGGACACCTGGGAGCAGAGTGCTGGGTGCATACGATGTGGCCTATGTAGTTGCTGTTTATTAATATAACCATTCCTTCTGCTCTGGAGGTCTTCAGAGATGTGAAATGATGACAAAGAGTCAGTAGAATAGAATGCTATTAAAATATTGGTGGGTTTGAGAAGCCGAAGAGAGATTATGGAAGAATTCTCAGCGCGTTAAGTAGAGACTTTTTTTCTCTCTCTCTCTGTATTCCTGGCCGTCCTGGAACTTGCTCTGTAGACCAGGCTGGCCTCCAGCTTAGAGCTCCATCTGCCTCTGTCTTTCAAGCGTAGGGAGTACTACACAGAGAAACCCTATCTGGGGGCGCAGCCAGACCGGGATTGGGGATCTGTGTCAGTGCCACAGTGTCTGCCTAGTGAGTTCAAGGCCCTGGGTTTGATCCCAAGCACTGTAAAAACAAAACAAAACACCTCCACCAAACCAATCAGCTAACAGAGTAGAAAACAAACCCTACCCCGCCACACAAGCAAGGGTGCTACTTCTGGCAAAACAGGGCAGGTACAAGAAGGCATCTGGGCTCAGCCTCCAGTGTGAGCAAGAGATGGAAGATGCCTGCTCACTAGCAGGGAGGGTCAGCTCTCAAAGCTACGTGGCATTAAGTTCCCACCCGGCTCGGGCAACCAGCACGAGAAATCCAGGCAACAAGGTGTCTGCAGTGTGTGGCTCCGGCTCTTAGAGGATGTGTCTAGAATCCAGGCCCTGGGAGGGAGGACGAGCAAAAGCAGGATGGGCAGCAATAACCACTTGGATCAGGTACGCAGCTACATGCAAGGGTTAATGGAAACCGTGGCCAACAACCAACTGAATATTTCAAAATAGCTCCTAGAGAGAATTTTGACTGTTCTAACATCTTTTTTTAAAAAAAAATAATGTGCTGTACATTTTATCTGTGTATTTAAAAGTCCCAGTGTACACATAAACATATGTAATTACTGTAAGTCGGTTAAAAATATATCTTAAATTAAAACAATAATTTACAAATAATGTTATGTTAATTTAAAAAACACAGACATTTTATGTGTAATGATGAAGTCCTGGGCTTTCCTCCAAGCTCTAGAATTCCTGTCCCACCCTCTACAACTGGTAGCTGGGATCAAGGTGGGGGGATGGATATTGCAGGAGCCAGTTAGGGGGCCAAGGCTCCCTAAAACCCCCAGGAGAAAGACTTAGTTACTTCCTTCCTGAGCACTGGTTTAAGAACCTGCAGGTTGTTGGAGGAGGTGAGGTCAGGAACATAGGTGCACACCCCACATCCTACTGAATCCAAATGGGCCGGATGCTCAGCTGTCAGTGTTGGTCAGTGCTGGATGGTGTTGCTACATTGAACATAGGATGCATGCAGTCGGACTGCAGATATTTCTACATATGCATTTGTATGGCATGTCACCATCTCTAAAACACTTTACGAGCACTGACACACTGGTTTCTCTGACCAAGCCTGAGAAATGGGAAAGGAGCTGATTCTTATGCCCGTGAAATGGATGAAGACCCATGAAATGGATGAAGACTTGGTAGTGGAATAAATGTCGTCACATAGATAATAAGCCACAGGCAGGGAAGGATATCCAGGACCACCAGAGAAGATGCTCAAGACTGTTGTGTAATAACTGCATAGAACCTGCTCATATTGTCCTGCATTCCTTCAGTCACCATAGGTTACTCATACCAAATAACCAACATAATGTGGAAATCTGTGTAAGTCATCGTCATCCTATATCATAGAAGGGAACCAACAGAAGAGCTTCTGGCTTTAAGTCCAGACACAACTTATTTCCCAAATACTTTTGATCCACTGCTGGCCGAATCTATAGATGTAGAACCCACTAATAAGAACTGCCAGCTATACTTTGAAAACCGCTAAGAGTAGATTTAAGTGTGCTCACCACACATTTTAAAAAAAGAAAAAGCTCATTCGTTTGTGCGCTAATTAGCTTGGCATCATTATTTCGCCAAGTGTGTGTGTGCATATCAGAATTAGCACTTTGTTCATAGATACGTACAATTTCTACTCGCTGATTAAGACAGGATGAGGTCGAGCATTGGAGTCTTACAAATGAGATTAAGGCTCAAAGAGTTCAGACCATTTGCCAAAGGACACAAAGTTGGCAGGTGGCCTGATCCCAGCATTCGCCAAAGTCTTCTCGAGTGCCTCGTGTTTGTTGCCTTTGTTCCTTCCCTGAAGAACTAACTGTTCTTCTTCCTGGGGGACCACCTCAGTCCATCCTCCCTTTCCCTGGTGTTCCTCTTTGTCTCTAGGAAGACACATGGTCCCTTTGAGCCCTTTGGGGAGTGCAGACCTTTCTTAGAGATAAACAGACAAAAGGTGATCTGGATTGGGGACACCCAGACCTCCACATTCCACAGCTCCCTGAGCTTTGATGACTAGTGCCCGGTTCCATGTGTGTGTACTCCGGTCTCTGGCTTTCTGCATTTATTCCTGGGCTAGCCAGATACACGAGAGGCTTTTCCCAAGCTGAACTACTATGACAGAGGAAGGATGTGAAATAGGCAAACGTTACACCGGGACTTGTTGAGCAGGGACACCCATGATCCAGTGACTGCCATAGCTGAAAGGATCAGCAGGTGGCCGAGTAGAAGCTACTGTGACAACTGGAGGACTTAGAGAAGACGGCACTGAACCCTTGAATCTAGAAGGATGAGTAGAAGTTTGTTAGTGGTAACTAAACATCTGCTTTCTCTGGAAGTTATCTTACTCTATTGTATGGACAAAAAAGAGAAAAGAAACCCGAGGAGATGACAAACACACTGGCTCTTGCTTTGGCACACCAGGGCCTTGAGTTTTTCCGGAACCTACAAGCTTAGTTTCAATGTAGCATCTTCCAGAGCAATTAGAAACACTTTCCCCAGAGACTGACTTTGGAGACTTATTAGATCTAAAATAAGACCTGATTATAAATAGCCTGCTTAAAAAAAAATAATAATCTCTCCTTAATCCCCACCTCCAGTGGGGGCGGAAGGGGGGAAGAGACCCTCCGAGTCTTCCCTAAAAAAGTCAGTATTTACACAAAAGGTTTTGCAATGCCAGATCTCCAGCGCCAAGATGCCCTGGGCTCCTAGCAGCCGCCTGCACGCTCGGAGCCTTGCATGACTTATTTGGCGTTAGCTAATCTCGGCTCCAGGCTTGCTTACATTTTTGGGTTACCCTTTTCGCCTGGAATGTATCTCCGTGTTCTCATTAGAGCTGTCTCCCCAGCCCCGGCCCGCACTCTTCTGTTGCTCTTACTTACTGTACTGCCATTCGTAATCTTGACTGCCCGAGCAGGGAGCCAGGCCCTGGCGTGTTCCCCATCAATCTGACACTTTCCCTTCCTGCGCCAGGCTGGATGGAGGTCGAGACTCCTTCTCTCCCCTGTCCCCACAGCTATGCCCAATTGCAGCCTTTCTTGTGGTATTTACAGGAGTATTAAAATGGTGATGGTGATGATGACGATGATGATCCTGAACATAGGCAGGATAGAGAAGCTTTCCGACCTGACCATTGTGTCCTCTGTATGCTGGACTGTCCGCGGAAACGGCCAGTAACTTCGCTGACACTCGCCGGTAAAGTGGGCCCTTACCGTGGTGCTCTTGAACCCCTATTCTCTAGTAATGACTCTCTTTTCAGAAAATGACAATGTGCTTCCTCTTAAAATTCGTCACTTAAAAAAAATTCTAACTATAAAATAATTTGTTTTGCATAGGAATCTATAGGTAAAGTTATCAGAAAACACTCAATTCTCTAGAGACAAACACTGATGGTGTGGTATCTACTTAAGAATTTATTTCATTTGTCATATTATTTCATTCATCACAAGAGAAATGCAGCCTTTGATATGAGGAGATGAAAAACTTCTCTAGAGTAATTTTCACCCCAAAATTTGAAGTTCCAGTCTATTTCTGAGAAAAACATCAGGCAAACTTAAACGGAGGCTTACTCTACAATATCTAACCAACGTTAACAAAGCCATCAAGGTCAGCGGAGTGGTGGTGTCTCGGGCCTTTTAATCCAGAGCTCAGGAGGTAGAGGCAGGTGGATCTCTGAGTTCTGAGTCTAGCCTGGTCTACAAAGCAAGTTCCAGGATGGCCAGAGCTACAGAGAGAAACCCTGTCTTGAAAAACCAAAAGCCAAAATTCAAAACATCCATCAAGGGCATGAAAACCAAGGGAAATCTGAGAAAATGCCTTAGAGGGTGTGCTCACTAAGCAAGCTATGCAATCAGTGCTAAAAACCAGATCTGAGGCTGGGAAAGATTAGATGAAGTTTGGAAAATCCTCACAAGAAGCAGGGCAGAGTGTACATGTCTGTAGCCCCAGCACTCAGGAAGCAGAGGCAGGACTGTAAATCTAAGACCAGCCTGGGCTACACGCTAAGACCCAGTCTCAAAAAAACAAGGACTTGGGATACATCTGCCTCGTGTGTATGAGGCCCTGGACGCCATCCCCAGCACTGCAAAGAAAAATATACATTCAACCGGTAAACAAAATTCCAATCCCACTATGAAAGTGTGCACATATGTCAATACTAGTAAGCCAGTATTGGTTCATTAGTTGTGCTAAACACAGATTTTTGCACTCGTGCAAATGGAATATTAGATTTGGAAGCTCTCTAAATTATTGCAGCATTTCTGTAAACCAACTGTAAAAATTTGTTTCTTTTAAGATTTATTTATTTATTATGTATACAGTGCTCTGTCTGGGCGTATGTCTGCACACCAGAAGAGGGCACCAGATCTCATTATGGATGGATGTGAGCCACCCTGTGGGTGCTGGGAATTGAACTCAGGACCTCTGGAAGAGCAGCCAATGCTCTTAACCTCTGAGCCATTTCTCCAACCCCTAAAAGTTTATTTCTTAAAAGCATGACATTGTCAGTGGGAGGGAAAAAAATGCAGGGAATCTAGAAGAATGTAGAACCGGAGGTGACAGGTTCTCTGCTTCCTTCCCCACCCCACAGGCCTTGTTTCCAGGGACTATCTGAGCTTGTGTTGCAAACACACTTTCCATCTTGGCTTTTTTTTCCCGGTTATTCATCCATTTGTCTAATGTTACAACATATGCCCTTTCTGGTGCTCTTAAAAATTCTTCCTAAAGGCCATTTAATAAATTGACTATTGTTCATTGCACTGTTTTCTTGCCAAAATAAACTGTGAGCCACGCCTATGTTTCTGAGAGTTTTGTTCTAATTATCTACATTTTAGAATGCTTCCTTCTGCAGAGAAGCACTCCTGCTTTCTCTGGGCAACAGGGAAGTCCAACAGGGAAGTAGGCGGAATCTTCAGCGATGACCTCTGCGGTCACCACGAAACTTGTTTCATCAAATGTAATCCCGGAGTTTGAAAGGTTTTCTTGTCTCTGTTCCTCATGATAAAGACACTTATCACCCAGTAGGACTGACCTAGATACTGGCATGACAGTTGGCCAAAACCAGGAATCTCTGAATGTTGAAGCAAGTTGAGTTGTGTTTTCTACAAACATGTCCTCCTGGAACCTCACTCCTGTGGAAGGCCCTTGGACTAATGTGAACTTCTTCCAAAACAGGGTCTCCGTGGATGTAATTTGGCAAAATGAAATCAGACTGCATCAGGGTGAACCCTAAATTCAGTGGCTGATATCTTTATGACAAGTTTATTTGCTGTTCTGCAGTATCCCCCAAAGGCAGGGGGCCTCCTAGTCACGGGTGTCATAGTTGTGAAGATGAACAATAGGACCTTGTCCCTGACTTTTTTGAGTCCTAGCCATAAGACAAATTATTTTGCTCTACTATGTACCCAAGTCAAGAAGTCCTTACTTAGCACAAATACAAAAAACAATGGAACCAATCAACTATGGATGGACTCTTTCAGAACTATGACCCCAAATAAGCCTCTCCCACTTATAAATTGTTTATCATAAATTGTTTGTAAGGGGAGTTTTGCATTGGGATGGCCAGTCAGCTCTATCCTGCCAGCCACTCCCAAATAACAACACAGAAATTTAATATTAATTATAAATGCTCAGCCAATAGCTTAGGCTTGTTACTTACTAGCTCTTATAACTTAAATTAATCTATATTTCTATTTCTGTTCTATCATGTGGCTTGGTACCTTATCTTAGTACAGTATGTTTATCTCCTGCTTCCTCTTCCTCTCGAGACTCCTGAGACTCCACCCTTCTTCTTGCCAGCATCCTTCTACTCTGGCTCTCCTGCCCAATCTCTTCCTGGCCAGATGTAGGCCAGTCAGTTATTAACCAATGAGAGTGATACATATTTAAAGTGTACAAAGATTATTCCAAAGCATTTTTTTTAAATTTTGTTTACAGTTACAGAGCTGACTCACACCCTGAGAAGGCGCAGAGACACACACAGAACCCAGTGTGAAGGTAGAAGCAGGGACTGGAACTGTAGATCTACAGGACACAGGACACGGACTGCCAACCTCCCCCAGCACCAGGAACGAGTAGGGAACAGAGTTCCCCTCTGAACCCTACAAAGCAACCGGCCTGCCGACGTTCCTTTTCCATATCCAGGCTCAGAACTGTGAGCTGGGGAGTTTCTGTTGTTTTAAGCCACCCAGCTTGTGCTGTTTTATTACAACATCCCTGGGAAATTAAATGCAGTGGGCTGCGGCCTCAGATGACTCCTGTTCAAGCCGAGCCCTGGGAAAAGGGAAAAGGGGAAAGGAAAAAGTCTGCTGGCTGGAAAGCTACCGCCCACGCTAAGACCAGCTACAGGTGTTTGCTGTCGGTTCCCCGCTCGGCCCGCCTCCTGAAGGCCATTTCTTCTGGTTGGCCAGAGGGTCACGAGGATCACTTCCTTCCCTTTCAGGCCCGTCCATGCTGTTTCTGAGTTGTCACTCACCAGGATATGCCTTTAATACACAAAATCTCTGTGTTGAGAAGACACTGGTTCCAAAACTTTGGCTGTGACAGGATGAATGACATCATGGTTTTATTCCCTTGCAAGTCATTTGTAATGAATTTTCTCTGGACGCACACCCATACCCAACTTTCACAATTACTGCTGTGTACTTTTCAATTTTTCTGAAGTGAGGATGTATTTCTTTTATGATAAACACATTGCTATAAAAGCTTCTTTAAAGGAGGATCCCATACATGTGCATACATGTGCACACACACACACACACTCACACCCTGCCTGGTGACAGATTCCCTCGGAAGAGAGAAAAGTGAGGCTAATGAAGAGAATGAGATGTCAGAAATAGCTTTTGAGGGGCATGATGGTGCACATACTTAATCCCGGCACTAAGGGAGCTGAGGCAGCAGAATCTCTGTGAGTTTGATGTCACCCTGGTTTATATAGGTGAGCCAGAGCTCCATAGTGAGATTTTGTCTCAAAGAAAAAGAAAAGAAGAGAAAAAAAAAGGGAGAGGGAGAGCCAGGTGTAGTGGTGCCTGCCTTTCATCCCAACACTTGGAAGGTAAAGGCCAAAGGCAGGTAGATCTCTGTGAGTTCAAGGCCAGCCTGATCTACTGACTGAGTTCCAGGACAGGCAGAGCTACATAGTGAGACCCTGTCTCAGAGAGGGGGGGGAGGGGGTAACACAGGGTATGTGACCTGGGGACCTCTCAGGTCTAAGGCACAGCTATTTCTAAGGGGCTGTTCAAAATGCACCATAGGGTTTGAAGGTAAGCATGTCAAGGAATACATTCCCTTTGTGATATAGAGAGTAGAGTCCTAAAGAAGTTTAATAATTTTTATTACAGCTCTAGAGTTTGGCTGGGCAGTGGTGGTGCATGCCTTTAATCCTAGCATTCCAGAGGCAGAGGCAGGTGGATCTCTGTGAGTTCGAGGCCAGCCTGGTCTACAGAGTGAGTTCCAGGACAGGCACCAAAGTTACAGAGAAACCATGTCTCAGAAAACAAAACCAAAACAAAACAAAAAACAAAATAAAAATAAACAAAACCTCTGGAGTCTGGTTAGCAAAAGGAACCATTTCTCAGACTTTCCTTGGGCTTCCGTAAATTTGAAGTAAAGTTGTCAGCAGAGAGAAGCATCTGTGGCTCACCATACAAAGGCAGATGGCACCTGCAGGATGGCATCTTCAGTGTCGTCTGACGTCACTAATCTAATAGCATAACCTCAAGACTTCCAGCCTCACACAGCAGTATTCCTAGGAATCTGGGTTTCTCTGGGCAGAGGACTCATGAGGACTGGGTTAGCAAGATGATTCTGATTTGAGCCCTCTCGGGAGGCTATATGTGACGCATCTACCAGGAATGGAGGATCTGCTCCCAAGATGGTTCATTTGCGTGGCTGGCAGTTGATGCTGGCCGTCGGCAGGAAGGCACCTCCACAGAGGGCACCAGATCTCATTCAAGATAGTTGTGAGTCACCATGTGGGTGCCGGGAATTGAACTCAGCACCTCTGGAAAAGCAGCCAGGGCTCTTAACCTCTTGAGCTATCTCTCCAGCCCCCAAAGAAGAATTTAAGGAGAGTTCCATGAACACAAGTAGTTCCCTGATTATATCTAGAAATTATTCACCTTCTGCCACAACTTTGGCTTCTATTCTTTTGGTATCCCTTTTTACTGAGCCACTTGAAACTTGCAGATGCCAAGAGACACTTCATCCCTAAATACTTTGAGGTCATGGGCTCCTAAGAACAAGGACGTGGTGTCACCACGATGGCATTATAATGCTCAGAAGATACTTGGCATCTGTACAGCTATACTGATAGGGAGCCCGTGTTCATGTTCCCTTGTGACAGTCTCTACATGAGGGCAGGTGCACATCCTAGGAACGTGGTGGGGTCTGAGAATATAGGTTAAGTTGCTCTGACCTTGGCACTTCCTTGTCCTGCTTGCTTTCATACACACCCCTTCCTCTCCTCTCTGGGCATCATTGTTTCCCACATCTAGAAGCCTGGCATCATGGGTAGTTGACAACAGCAGCTTCTGCTTCCTTTTCCAGGTGCCAGAGCCAAATAAACAGAAAATATCAGGTATTCGGTGTGCAAAGAGAGAGGAAGCCCCAATGGCTGGATTGAGGTGAGCCCATCTACCAACATTCACCCTCAGTAAAACCCTACAAGGTTGTTACAAGCCCTCCATCTCCAGGCATGAACCCTTTTCAATAGCTCAGGCTAGACTTGAACTATGTAGCCCAGCCTGTCTTCAAAGCTACCATCTCCTGCCTCAGCCTTATGAGCCCTGGGCTACATGGTTCAAGTCTAGCCTGAGCTACCTCTTGAAACCTCTATCTAAATCAATCAATCAATCAATCAATCAAATAAATAAATAATCAGGCCCCACTGTCCTAGTTAGGGCTTCTATTTCTGTGATGAAACACCGTGACCAAAGAGCCAGTTGTGGAGGAAAGAGTTTACTTAGCTTACACCTCCACATCACTGTTCATCACTGAAGGAAGTCAGGACAGGAAATCAAACAGAGCAGGGACCTGGAGGCAGAAGCTGATGCAGAGGCCATGGAGGGGTATTGCTTACTGGCTTGCTCCCCTGTGGCTTGCTCAGCCAGCTTTCTTATAGAATTCAGGTCCACTAGCCCAAGGATAACACCCCTCACCACAGGCTGGGCCCTCCCCCATCAATCTCTAATTAAGAAAATGACCTAAGGCTTGCCTACAGCCCATCTTCGGAAGCATTCTCTTAATTATGGTTCCCTGCTCTCAGGTGACTCTAGCTTGTGTCAAGCTGACACAAAACCCTTCCAGAGCTTCCTTCATTCCACCACCGCTTTCTTCTGCTCACCTGGATAACTCATTCTAACTTTTTTTTTTTCTGAGACAGGGTCTCTCTGTGTAATAGCCCTGGCTGTTCTAGAACTCACTCTGTAGACCAGGCTGGTCTTGAACTCACAGGGATCCACCTACCTCTGCCTCCTGAATGCTGGGATTAAAGGCGTGCACTACCACTGCCCAGCATCATTCTTATAACAATGTAATGGGATTAAGTAAAATGCTGCAGCTTCTCGAGGGGCACAGCGGGCAGCGGGTCCTGAGACCAGCCAGTCCCATGAAGGGATGGTGCAGTTCCCAGAGTGGCTGCAGCAGGCCACGAGGAGAGACAGATAGATGGGCATGCCACGAGACCATGCCACACATCTCCGAAGGCAGCTGGTTGGCTGGTCCTGGGTAGGGAGCCATGTGGTGGGTGAGAAACAGAGACATAGATAGGCACACCATGCAGAATGAGGTTGGATATTTATTTAGTGGGTTGTGGAGGGAAAGGGGGAGAAGAGCAGAGAGAGAAACAGAGAGGATGGGGGTGGGAGGGAGGGCAGAGTCGGGAGAGACAGAAGCTGCCTCCTCAAGAGAGGGAGATAGGAAAGGAAGGGACTTAGTCTGGAAGCTGAAGATCAGCTTGCCTGGGTGGAGGGAGTGGACATGGCTTGTCTCTTAAAGGGATAGAGCAGACCATTACAATTCTAGCATTTAATCTTATGTTTTATTAGGGGTTTGCATTGCCTTATGAAAATGTAGAGTGGACTAAGAAAAACACTAAATTCAGATATACTTGGCACAGGAAAAAGAGGCATAGTTTTCATGATGCTTTCCTTACCTAATTGTGTGTGCACACATGTGCACTGCATGGTTGTGGAGGTCAGTTCTCTCCTAACTGAGTCACATGGGTTCCAGGGACGGGCCTCAGATGATCAGGCTTGGTGACAAGCATCTCTCCTGCCCCCAAACAGTCTTACAGAGTTGTTAGAAAAGGCCAAACAGTTGATCTGAACTCTCCTGGAGACCAAATTAAAGTAAATGACCTTTGAAGGGTCTTTAAAAAAATACACACACACACACACACACACACACACACACACACACACACACACGGTGCTAGATATTGAACCCGGGCCCTTTGAAAGAGCAGCTAGTGCTCTTAACCGCTGAGCGGTCCCTCCAGCCTCTCCCCTCCCCACCAAAACTGAAGATAAAGAGCTCAGCCGCTGCCCTTTGATGTCATCCCATCTGGGGAGATTCTGACTCTTTGGATGCTTTGAGCAGGGGTTTTGGACGGAAGTTTTTCTTTATTTTTTGGGTTTGGGTGTTTTGGTTTCTTTCTGGTTTATTTTGTTTTATTTTTATTTCTTTGGTTCTTTTTAAATCAAATAAATTTAATGCTGTCACGGCTAAATCCACTGACAGAAATGAGAAAAGTCACAAGCTATGGAAATAGATAAGAAGAAAGAATGGGAGAGGCATACTAAAGCTTATCACGATCAAAGGACAGAAATGACAGAAATGAGTTTGTAAAAAGGAAAACCCAGACCCTGAGCCTCAACCAATCGCCTAGAGCAAAGCCAGACCCTGAGCCTCAACCAATCATCGCCTAGAGCAAAGCCAGACCCTGAGCCCCCCTCACCCACTCAACCCTCTGAGAGCTGCTGTGGCACCCATGGTGGTGGCCAGCCCAGAGAACTTCTGTGTTAATGCTACTTCCCAGTTGTTGTTGCTGTTGTTGTTGGTTTCACGCTCCTCATGTGTGGCCTAGAATTATTAACAGCTGCTTTTGCGATCTCTGGAAAGTGAAGACATTCTTCCTGAACAGTTTGACTGATTCAAGTTGCAGAATTCGAAATGACCAGCAGGTGTCAACCAACTAACATGATTTTTCCAAAGGAAAGGAAAGGAGAGAAAAGGAAAGGAAAGGAAAGGAAGAAACAAGTTCTATGGAACCTAAATGGGTACAATGGAAGTCTATCTTCACCAATGCTTCACAGGCTGTTCAGAGTTGTTCTAATATATTCCTTCCTCCTCTCCTCTCCTTCCTTCCTTCCTTCCTTCCTTCCTCCTCTCCTTCCTTCCTTCCTCCTCTCCTTCCTTCATTTTTTACAGTACTCAAACCTCACCCATCCCACCTAAGGATGCTGCCTCCAACACTACACTCTAGTTCCTCCACCGCTCACTTCTTACAGCCTCGCTTCCTCCCAATTCAGCAGCCATGCTTAACAATTCATCAAACACTTATTATTTATAATTTTGGAATTATTTATAAGTTTGGAAGTATGGAGATAGAAAGGGAGCCATGATTTCATCTCTGCCCTAGAGAACCGCCTGCCGCTTGGCCTAGAGAAGGCTAAGTCACTAGAGGAGAGCCCTGGTTCCATCGCTATTGGCGTAAAGGAGATACAGCTGATGTATTTCTCAAGCAAGAGAGCAGAGCTGAGTGGTCCAGGCTGCTGGCGCTGCTGAGCTCCTTTGGGTCATCTAGGGACGCGGTTCCCTCCCATCTTGTTGCATCACAGTTCCTAGGATGTTGTCCTTAGCTGTGTGGTCAAAGCTGGGTCACGATCATTTCTACATCCAGTCCAGAAAAAGAGGAAGAGAAAAAGCAGACAACGAAACTATTTCCTTTTCAGCAATGAGCACAGATGTCATGCTTATCTCTTATATCCACATACTAGGGCAGGGCCCTAGTCGTGTATTTGGCCTTATCTAACCACAAGGAAGTCTGGGAAATGTAGTCATTTGTTAGGTTGTGATATGCCTAAGGGATTAATATGGAACAGCTAGTAATCTTATCAGAAAGCTCTCTCTCTCTCTCTCTCTCTCTCTCTCTCTCTCTCTCTGACTCATGAAACAACTTCATATCTTCTGATACTATACCAATTGTGACGTCCCTGTCACAGTTTAGAAATTCCAGGTCATAGGAACTTGGGGTGAATGGAATGCCCCACAGCAATTTACCTAGCACATCACTTTACTAACGAGCCGTACACCCCTGCCTCTGCCTCTCAGGTGACGCGTATCACCATGACAATTAAGATGATTAATCCCCAGTAAGATAAAACTTGGACTCGAGGTTATTTTCTCCGCGTGAGAATATGACATTTGAGTTGACTCTCTGAAGCATGGTTAGAAGCCAGTCAGGTGGAAAAAGAGGAAGAACATTCCAGAGTGCGAACAGTCTGTGCAGAGGCCTGCACGTCCTGGAGGGTCAAACGCTTTCAGTAGGGAGAGTGAGCCTGGTGAGGGAGGCGGGCAGGAAATGGGAGAAAATGAGGAGTCGGGTTATGCCGGATCTATATTTCCAACGTGAAGAATTAGTTTGCTTTGCTGGGTAGATGCTTTGGTCACTTGTTGGTCGCTTGTTTGTTTGTTCATCTGTTTTTCTCTCTTGCACATGTGTGTCCAGGTACACTCACCCAGGCGTGCACACACAGAGGCTAGAGATCATGTGTCTTCCTCTGTTGTCCTTTGCCTGGTCTTTGGAGACAGAGTCTCTCTCTCTAAAGCTGGAGCTCACCTCACCGGTTGGTGAGCTCTGAGGATCGGTTGGTCTATGCCAGCCCTTCCTAGTCTGTGAGCCGCAACCCCTCTGGGGGGCTGGATATCAGATATCCTGCATATCAGATATTTAAATTATGATTCATAACTAACATAATTACATCTGTGAAGTAGCAATGAAAATCATGTCATGGTGGCAGGGGGTCACCACAACATGAGGAACTGTGTTAAAGGGTCGCCACGTTAGGAAAGTTGAGAACCACTGGCTATGGGCTCCCAGCGCTGGGGTTAGAGGTGTGTTGCTTCTGGACTCCGCTACTGTGGGGATGCTGGGGATTCAAATTCAGGTCCGCATAGCTGTGTGATCTATTGACTACTGAGCATCTCCCTAGCTCCCCATCTTTCCATTCTAAGAACCGTTCTCTCATCTCAAGTCCTTGCCCCTTTAGGGAGAGCTTATGTGTCTGGTCCTGCTGCATTGCTCCCAGCTGACTGGCATCGCTGCAGATGACCCGGGAAAGACTCCTAAGATCAGTCCCCTCAGGAAAGTGAGGCTGAAGCCACCAGCCATTCTCACCTGAACCACCACGTGCATCTTAAAAGCCGAATCGGCCAGGGTTTGGGTTTTTAAGGGCCAAAGGTCGAGGCAGGTGTGCAGAGAGAGCAGCGATGAGTCAGAGGTGGCCGCTTTGGATCCCATCCCAGCCTCCAGTTCCTTCCTGAGCCTGAGCTGTGTTTTCCGCTTCTCCTTATCATCCTCTGTGGGTTCAGTTCCTGTAGCCAATCATGACATGAAAACATTAAAAATATTCAGTGGAACGTTCCAGAAACAAGGTACAAATTTTAAATACCACAGGGATGGGATGACGGCTGTGTAGGTCATGTGCCTGCTGTGTAAGGGTGAGGGCCTGAGTTCGGGTTCCCAGCACCTAAGAAAACTAGTGTCATGGGGTTGGAGAGATGGCTCAGCTGTCAAGAGTACTGGTTGCTCTTGCAGAGATCCCCAGCACCCATGCAGAGCTTACAGCTACTACAACTCCAGTTCCAGGGGATGAGACACCTTCGGGCACACACATGATATACACACACACAGGCAAAACACTCATTACACATAAAATTTAAAAAAAGAATAAATTTTTTAAAAGATTTATTTATTTATTTTGTACACAGTGTTCAGCCTCCATGTATGCCTGCAGGCCAGAAGAGGGCACCAGATCTCATTACAGACGGTTGTGAGCCTCCATGTGGGTGCTGGGAATTGAACTCAGGACTTCCGGAAGAGCAGTCAGTGCCCTTAACCTCTGAGCCACCTCTCCAGACTCAATAATAATTTTTTTTTAATAGACAGAGAGAAATCTGGTGTGACGGTAGTACAGGCCTTTAACCCCCCAGCACTGGCTGGGCAGAGACAGGTAAAATTAGCTAATTGGTCTCAGTGAAGAAACCATGCCTCAAAATATAATGCAGAAGATGAGAGAGAAAGACACTTGATGTTGGCGTCTGGCGCCTGTCCAAGCTTGGGTCCAGACACGTGGGCACACACGAACACGCCAGATACACATCTACCATTTACACAGTAACATTTAGTATACATGATACTATTATTTATCCTATATTATTTTAAATTAACTTCTAGGTTCACGTACAAGGCAATGGGTTTCATCATAACTTTCTCGCCCATGTTTTACTGCTCTTTGCCGTTATTCCCCTCTCTTCCTCTGCCCCTCCCACCCCCCTCCCCTTTCTTCCACCTATTTCACGCTTTCATTCCATCATCCTCATCCCCATCTCCCTTGAGACATCTTCCTCCTCTCCCATAATATCCTTTCCAATTTCATAGTCCACAAACATATCACACACACACACACACACACACACACACACTCACACATATAATTTTAATTTAAGAGACAATGATGCATTCCTATAATTCTAGCATTCAGAATGGTAAATCTGAAGACAGCTGGCTGCCAAGGCTATATATTTAGACCTTGTCTCAAAAGTATAAACAGAAACAAAATGATTCTCTAAGAACACAGCGGGGAGATTGAGCCAAACCAATGGAAAACCGAGAAAGCCCTGGGGGAAATGGTTTGAGCTTCTCCTCAGAACCAAGAGTCCTGTCACTGCAGAGGCCCAGGCCCCAGGCAGGGGAAAGGGGAGCCACTGGAAGGGTCATGAAGACACTAAGTTCATTTCTTCTTCTTGCCCTGGTTTGTCTCTAGGAATATTTATGCTGTAGACATGCTCTCTCCCGACCAGGGAATCCTCATCACAGGAAGAAGTGTGAGCCTCACAGACAAGGAGCACCCAGGCTCCCAGCTGCCTTGACAGCAGCTAACCCTGAAAGCAGCAGGTCCCTCCAGCCTTCCTCGTCATCTGACCGCACTGGGCTCCCAAAGTATGGTTGCCGGGTGACACAGAAAAGGCAGAAGAGACCATCTTTAAGGTCCTATGTGACCGAGAGTTTCTTCTCATAGGTTTCGGTTGTTATGGAAAGGGCCAGGCACACAATGAGGGCTATGCCCATCCCCACTTTGCCTCATGCTGTAGAGGGTTTGATTTGCCAAGCAGATCCCTTCTGGGCACTGAATTCAGGAGCCAGAATTCCCTGCTGGGCCCCTACAGTTGACCAAAGATAGAGTTTACAGAAGAAGCTCAGGAAGCTGCTAGAGTTAGGGTATCCAGCAAATGTCCACGTGTTAGAGCCTAATCCCTCAGCACTAATGTCAAGAGGAGGGTCCTAGAGGGAGCATCCAGGTCATGACTCTGCTAATGGCTTTCTCAGGGAATGACTCAGCTGTAGTGAGTGTTCTGCCCCCTCTCCTCTGCCTCATGTGTGCCCACTTGTCCCTCCAGCTTCCACAGGAAGCAGCAGAAGGCTCTGGCCAGATATGATTCTGGACTTTCCAGCTTGCAGAATCATGAGACTAAAGAAAAAGCAAAAAAAAAAAAAAACAAAACAAGAGTTGTTGTTATAACAATACCTCAAAATGTGGAATTATCTTTGGAACTGAGTATTGGTGAGAAATTGCTAGAGTTTGGGGTTATCAGATTTAAAAGGCCTAGAATGTTCTAAATGGGGTATTAGAGAGATAGTCTGGGAGAGCTCAGAACACAAAAAGGCTAGGAAAAGTCTGGAATTTCTTAGAGATTGTCTGAATTGTCACCACCGTTGATAGAAGAATGGGCAACAGTGGCCATGTTGATGAGACTCAAAATGGTCTTGCCTGGTCTTGCTCAAGGAGTTCCCTGCATCCGACGGGCTGCCTGGAACTGAAATAGCCAGGCTTGGAGGGATGACTGAAGACTACGAAATCTCTCTGTCAACAGTGTACTCCAAACATCCTTCTCTGGCACCTGGCTTCCAAGAGGGTCAGTTCCAACATGCCAGGGCTGATCAAACCTCTGCTGGGTCACAGTTCTACCTCATTAGCCCAGCAAGTCAAACAACCAGGCCCGGAGGGCACTGTGGGAGGAGACTACCCAGGGGCACAAATACCAATATCACTAGGCTGATTATTGGAAGCCAGGTGTAACCGTACACATTACCTCTTGTACTGACACATAATTGCTATGGTCACCCCTCTTTATGGTTGAGGAATCTAAGGTTCAAGAGCTCAAGGAATTTGCCCAAGGTCCTCTGCAACAAAGTGATGGAACATTCCAGTCTTCTTTTCCCGTCCCCCCCTCCCTCCTCACCAAATTCTGTTATCTTTTGCTTTTTACAGTCTCCTCCTGAAAAGGCCTGATGTAGGAAAAAAGATGCAGCTCTAGAAAGAATTCCAACCTATCGCTTTCTTTTTAAAAGATTTGTTATATTTATGTGTAATCGTGTGTATGTCTAAATGAGTCTATGTGTAGCATGTACCTGAAGGTACCAATAGGGGCCAGAAGGGGGCACTGGAAATCCTGGAACTGGAGTTACAGGAGGTTAACTGCCCAAGGTAGGTGCTGGGAAGATAGCCCCGGTCCTCAATAAGTGCTCTTAAGCTCTAAACCATCACTCCAGCCCTCCATCTTTTGATTTTGATGGGAAGCACAACATGCTTGACTTGTTTTTTTGATCTTGCTGTTTACACATACTAGAGAAGATGAGACAGGTCACATTGGACTGGGGAGCCAGTAGCTGTTTCCCATTTGTGATGAGCTCTCCTTGGCCGGGGTCCATATTACCTTGTTATCTAAAGCACAGCAGGCTCTCAACAAACATTTGGTGAATGAATGCATGACCTGTGGTCAGGAGGGCCAGTGGTGAGCCATGGGGAGTCAATAAATAGCTGGGGAGTGACACCTCAGTGGGACACAGGGCAGGCGTGAATCACGTTATTATTTGAAGAACAAAGGAAAATTCATGAAAGCAGATGCTTTGGTTACACAAACAGGTCAAACTTTGTGATCTTAATAAAAAAGACTAAAACCAATTGATTTATGCCTTTAAGTTGTGTGTAGATTTTTAATTTAGAAATGTTTAATTTGAGCCGGGCGATAGTGGCGCACGCCTTTAATCCCAGCACTCGGGAGGCAGAGGCAGGCGGATCTCTGTGAGTTCGAGACCAGCCTGGTCTACAGAGCTAGTTCCAGGACAGGCTCCAAAGCCACAGAGAAACCCTGTCTCGAAAAACAAAAAAAAAAAAAAAAAAAAAAAAAAAAATGTTTAATTTGTTTTAGTCTACTAACCTTGATTTTGTTTGTTTGCTTGCTTGTTTTGCTAAGTCCCCCCCCCCATTTTTTAAATCAACAATATCATTGCTCTGCAGAGAGGCGTCCCACCGCACACCACTAGCTTTTAAACTCTAGCCACTTTTTCTATTTGTAATGGTGTTTCAAGAATTAATTATGTTTTTTTCTACAATGAAAAGTAACCAAGGTGGGCACTGGTGGCGCACGCCTTTAATCCCAGAACTAAGGAGGCAGAGGCAGGTGGATCTCTGTTGAGTTCAAGGCCAACCTGTTCTACAGAGAGAGTTCCAGGACAGTTAGGGCTACACAGAGAAACTCTGTTTTTTGGTTTTGACCAAATAACCTGTCCTAAAGAAGGTTTGGTGGACACCAGAACAACTGGCAGGCTTTGTGCGGTTTTGTCTCTGAATGCTCACCTGTAGAGGATTCCGATACGGGTGCAGCCAGGCAAGAGCGAAGCAACAGCTAAGCTTAAATTAACTAAAATTCATACAGAAGCGCGCACAGCCTGTACACGGCATGTCTAGACATTTGAGAACGGGAAATCTAAGTAGTGCGGACAAAATTCCCTACAAAATGAAAAATGAACCTTCAACAGAAAAGAAAATTTTGGGGGGGGGTAGTTATGTCTTTCCAAAAATAACACATTTTAAGTGGTGACTTAATATCCAGTAAAAGCTACAGAAAGGTGAAAAGGGGGTTTAATTAGAACCATTAGCTTTTCTTGTTCTTTCAAAGTTACAGAAAGCACAGGAAACACTCTAGAGTTCACGACATGGGCACTAATTCACAAATGAGTGTTACGAAGCCAGATGGTGGTGGCGCACGCCTTTAATCCCAGCACTCGGGAGGCAGAGGCAGGCGGATCTCTGTGAGTTCGAGACCAGCCTGGTCTACAAGAGCTAGTTCCAGGACAGGCTCCAAAACCACAGAGAAACCCTGTCTCGAAAAACCAAAAAAAAAAAAAAACCAAAACAACAACAACAACAAAAAAAAATGAGTGTTACGACACACTTCATTTTTGCAGCTTCTCAGAGCAAAGGTTGCCCCAAGTCTCCCAGGCACCGGAGCAGGCTGTGGATGATGGGAGTCTCAGGAGCCAGTCTGGTTCCAGCTTTGACTTACCCTCTTACAAATGGCAAGGACTTCGTCCCTGGAGAAACCGTGGACGGATGACAAGCCAGCTGATACAGGCTGAGTTCCAGGAAGCTGGCACAAGTTTCAGAGTCATTCAGGACGGCACCTTAGCCCAGAAGAATGTGGTATGGTTCCTGGCAGGGGCCTGCCTCAGAAGGGCAGATCTGTCTGGTAGCTGACGTGTGGTATGTGTAGTTCAGAGGCAAAGCTTCTAAATATACTCACTTCCACTGGGCAAATAAGGCAAGTGTTAGTTACTCTATGCTAGGGAAACACAAGCTAGGCCTAGAACCCACTGTGCAAGTGTATGAGTGTGTGTGCCTGCTTGTACCACGAGCATGCTTGTTGCCTTCAGAGGTCAGGAGAGGTCATCAGATCCTCTGGACCTGGAGTTAGAGACAGGTGAAAAACACCGACTGAATTAAACCCCATTGTGTGCCTATGCCATGGGCACCTAGATTGGTTTTATAATTCAGTTATGTATCATATAGTAGATCCAGTTTTAGTTCACTGGGGCACCCTCTGGACTGGTTTCCGTATTGGCTGTGCTAATTAATTAGCATTCTCACCGACGGTGACTCCATCTCCAGCGTGCAGCCCTCCCGTGAATTTTATGTGAGAATTTGCTCTGTTATTTAGCTGCAGATTCCCCAGGGACTGAGGTTCCAGTGTTTTTGTCATTGTGGCATCTCTGTTGCCCAATGCAGGGCACTCGGAAACATTTGTCAGCTTAGTAAATGGAAAGATGACTAAGTCTTCAGTTCCCAAAGATCACAGCACGCAGTGGAGGCCATCGACAAATATCCGTAAACCAGTACTTTGCAATTATTAATTAATTGCATTTATTAATTCCACTAGTATGACTGACTACCTGTTACATGCTGAGTTTCTCTTCTGGGGGAGTTAAGAAGCCTGTGGGATGGGGAGAAGCTGAGCTGAGAAACAACATGACCTACAGTTCACCCTGCCTGTGAAGACAAGCTCGCCTAAATGAGGTGTCCATGCACAAACCTCGGTGAATACAGGCCTCTGTATTTGAGTAGCATCACAAGGACGTCCTAGAACGTGCAAGCAGCTTCACTGTTGGGTGGGAAGCATTTGCAACGGGCATGAGCCTGGTAACAAAGTAAGAACATCAAGGAGAAAGTGCCTTGGAGAGGCGGGCAGGGCCAGGTCACAATGACAGTCAGTGGCCGTTCCTAATCCACTCCTGATGTTTAAGGCTTTTAGTACCAGCCTGACAGCAATGAGGAGAAATTCCATCTGAGTTTCCTTGTGCTCTCTGACTTGGTCCCCACAGACGTTAAGGTATAGCCATCTTCTTAGTTCATGGTCACAGAAGAAGGACCCTGAGGACAAGTGTGTCACTCTGTGTGTGGTGGAAGAATTGGGCCCTCACTGGCTGCATAAACTGTACTTCCAGTTTTCTGGCTTGTGTAGAAGCTGCTGCTTCTCTTGGACATGTCTGTCTAGGGCAAGAAGGAGGTGATGGATCTCTCCGTTGTCCCCAAAGCAGATGGTCTTCTTTCCAAGGAAGTCTATTCTGTCTGTCTCACCCATGCGTGTGTCTCAGGCCCTCACGTAAACAGACCCTGGGTGGTCTCCCATCCTGTCCCTTTGGCCATGCCTGAACATGTCTGGGTTCCCATGGATGCCCCGGTTAGACGCCCACCCTGTCATGCTCATGATCTGTGTAAACACAGCTATACCACATGCAGGGAATTATGTCCGTCCACTGAAGTGTTTGTATATACGGGTGACATTCCACATCACACTGAGCTAAAATTATAGGAATGTGGTTTTTGAGTCTGTATGCGAGAGTTTCTACTCAAGTTCATGTTCAAATGATTGGGTTGTGGGGAAAAACAATGTGACTTCTCCACGTTGCTGTAAACGTGAAGAAAGAGCCCATTTGTGTGTTATTACAGTTACTATAATTTTAGATTAATTGAGGGATGGTGGAATTTTCCATTGAGGCTCTGACCCTCCACTTGAAAGTCTATTGTCTGACACTATTTCTATTCCTTTTTTCTGCTTAAAGCTTTTGTTGCTTGTGTGTTTGCTTGTTGTTGTATTTCAACACAGAGACTCAAAACACTCGTTATTCGGGACACAGATCAGGTGGCCAGAAAGTAAGAGAGGGTGAAGCGACAGGATCCGTGCCTCCTTTTCCACCCGAATCCATGCCGGCCTCTTCTAGCTCCGAGCCCCTGGCTCCAGTACCACCAAGGATCTGTAGAAAATGAGTCACTCTTGAACCTGGCTCAAGATTCGGGTAGAAGAAAGGAAGGTAACTCACAGAAACTAGAGTTTTAGGTCAGTTTAATCCTCCTATAAGAAACTGTGGCAGTTACTTGGAAGGTTAAAGCAGGAGGAGTTCAAAGCCATCCTCAGCTACACAGTAAGTTCAAGGGCAGCCTCTTGGCATGAGACCTTGTCTCAAAATAAAAAAAAAATTATGGGGAAAAAAACTGGAAATGTAGCAGAGTGGTGAAGTACTTACCCAGCATGCTCAGGGCCTGGGTTCCATCCCCAGGACTGCAAACTAACTAATAAATAAATAATTCATTATAATCTTATATTAAAACTTTCTCCCCAGCTTTATAATAAAATGGCTGGGGAGACAGATCAGTTAGCCATGTGCTTGTCATGCAAGTGTCAGAACCTGAGTTTAATGCCCAGAATCCCCGTGGAAAAGCACACACATGCATGTAATCCTTGCACCGGGAAAACAGCAATCCCTGTGGCTCACGGGGCAGCCAGCCTAGCCTACTTGGCAAGTTCCAGGCCATTGAGAAACCAGGAGTTCAAAGTCATCCTCTGCCCCAGCTGGCTCCTGGCCCATCTGGGCTATTCCGTGAGATCCTGTCTCAAAATTAAGAACAAACCAAGGTGACTAAGCACCTGAGGTGGACCTATGACCTTCACAGCGTACACAAGTGCAAGCTCTCTCTCTCTCTCTCTCTCTCTCTCTCTCTCTCTCTCTTCCACCCTCAGCTCTCTCTTGGTCTCCTCCCTTTCCCCCCTCTCTTCTCTTCCACTCTGGCTCTCCCATCTCCCCTCATGAACCAGTTCAGTCTGCCGGCCATGTTAAGTCCACTCCTTTCTCTCTCTGCTTTGGACTCTTCCAGCTGTCCCTGGCTGTACGCTCCCTTCCATCTACAATAAAAACCTTCTCCTCAACTGTACCCGAGAGTGGCCGTGTCTCCATTTCATCCACTGCTAACAAGTATGACCTCTGTAACTTGCTGGGCCGTCTCTCCCTCTCTCCACCACCCACAAGAAGGGCAGTGTGCTCTACCCTGTGTCCCCACCATAGTGTTCCACCTCCCAGACAGGCTCCGAAACAATGGATCCAAAGGACTACAGCCTGAAACCTCTGAACTCAGGAGCCAGACCCCGTCTTCCCTCCTTTAAGTTGATTTCCTCGAGTATTTTACACAGTAATAAATCACTGCCTAACAGAGGGCTTGAACCTATGTTAATATCTTATTTATAGCATGCTAAATATTTGTATGTACTTGTTGAAAGATGTATTCATATTTATAACACTGTGGGTCAGGTTCCATTCCCACCTGACGATTGTACAAGCCCCTGGGGATTGGGAAAAGTTCTCCACTGGCTTCTCATCTAATGCCAAGAAAATCTCATTCCTGATATTGCTTTTGTTTAAAGAATGCAACATAGTTTTTGGAAAGTCTCACATGACTTTTATTTAATTCAAAACTTATAACTAAAATAATCTCTGGTTATTTAAAAGCATTTTTTTTTGGTAAAAATAGCATATAAAGTTCCTTTGGCTCTATGATGCCCCCGACCTTGTCACTATTAACCAATACTCTAGAAAAGAAGGTGAATGGGCCAAAGTGGGTGTGACGCCTGATACAGTTTTAGAGACACAGAAAATCAGGCCTACTGTTTGAGGGGAAGCAAGACACACACAGCAGGAGGCAACTCCGAGGGCTTTTTGCTTCCAGCAGCATGCTGGTTCTGTTATAGGTGTTATGCTCACCCTATCCCCGTGGGACTTCTGTATTATTGGCAAGGCTCTTTGCTGGGATTTTCAAATTGTCTAAATTTATCAATGCATCCTAAGCTTTACTAAGCTACAAACAGGCTTTGAGGGCGCTGGGATCCGAGGTGGGAAGCCGCAGCTGCTGGAGCGGGGAGTGAGCAGCTAGAGTCCCGAGCACTGACTGGAAATGTTACCTGGGAGAAGTCACGGAACAGATGGAAGCTTTTCTGGAAAGCAGAAGGCAAGGCAGAGAGCCAAGCAAAGCCTCAGATGCTCACATGTCAGGAGAAGCAGTTGTGTGCCGTAAGAATGACCGGGATTCAGCACACTGTGTGAGCCAAGGTCTCGGGGATTGCACTGATCGGGCGATAACTTGATAGGACTGGGATAAGGCCAGGAGAGCTATAATGGGCCCCTCTAGATGTGTCTGTGATGTCATGTCTGGAGACAATTCAGGTCTGAGGGCTCTGATCTGATCACCTGCCAACATCTCAATTTCCATGGTTCTTCAAGTCATCGCTGTTAGCAAGACCTTCATCACTGTCACCACACACCAGACAGAAACAACTTAGCGGAGGCAACATTTGTTTTGTTCATTTCCGAGGGTTCCATCCACCATGGCAGGAAAGGTGTGACAAACAGCACAGTGGACAGGAAACCCAGCAGTCCTAACAGGAAGGAGATAAGGTAAGAGGGACCTTCTTCATGTAACAAAGTTCCACCTTCTGCCATTCACCACTTTTCAAGAGTCCATTTGATTTTCGAATGTATTGGTGGGTAGAACCATTGCTCACCTAAGAGCTCTCAGCGCTCATCAAGCTAGAAGGTGACGGTATTATTAGGCTAGGCTATGAGGTGAGGAATGCATCCCTAGAGCAGTGAGTGATGTGTTCACATGGCAGACAGAAGGGAGTCAACTTTATAGCTATTACTTCATGAAACATCTTTACAAAAAAAAAAAGAAGAAGAAGAAGAAAGAAAAGTCTTGACTGCAGATCTAGCTCAGTGGTGGAGCCCTTGCTTAGCACGTGGGGAACCCTGGGTTCTATTCTCAGCACCAAGGTGGAACCCTATGGCCTCATCCAGCCTACAGACCTTACCTCCCGGAGGCTGGCAAGATGGATCGTCTGTTAGAGGCAACTGCAGGCTCCATCACTGAGATGGGACTCATAAGAAGGTAGACAGACAGAATCAACTCATTAAAGTTCACACACGAGAGAGAGAGAGAGAGAGAGAGAGAGAGAGAGAGAGAGAGGAGAAGGAGGAGGAGGAGGAGGAGGAGGAGGAGGAGGAGGAGGAGAAGAAGAAGAAGAAGAAGAAGAAGAAGAAGAAGAAGAAGAAGAAAAGAGGAAAGAGTACTGGTCACCCTCTGCTCTCTGGTCCTTCTGGAAACAGAAACTTGGTGACCTGGCACTCTGTGGTCCTGCAGAACCCAGGGGACAAAGTCAACAAAATAATACAAAGACATATGTGGGGGTGGGAGTAAGAGACATGAATGATACTTCCAAGAAGTCGGGGATACAGTCAAGAGACTAACCTTAGAATTCATGGTGTAAAGATCACGAGTCAAATAAAATGAAGTAGCCACATGAAATAAAGTTTCCAGAAAGAAGTAGGTATCCAAACCCAAGCGGTAACACAAGAGGTATCTAGAGCTCCAAATGGACGTGACCAGAGGAGAAACACTCCATGACACATCATAGTCAGGATATCAGAAACACAAAATGAAGAAGCCACCCAGGAAGAGAGGAGCATGAGAAACTCACATAGGAAGGCGGGAGTGTCAGAAGTAAGCCAGACACTCGCAACCGCAAACGCTAGAGGAACGCAGAACGAAATACTTGAAGCTCCGAGAACCGACAAGGCTATACCCTGCAAGACTGTCTTTCAAAATTAATAAAGAAAGGTGTTTCAAGACAAACACAAGCCAGTAGGTGGTGGTGGCTCACACCTTTAATTCCAGCACTCAGGAGGCAAAGGCAAGCAGATCTCTGTGAGTTCGAAACCAACCTGGTCTACAGAGGGTTCCAGTATAGCCAGAGATACATAGTGAAACTCTGTCTCAATAAACCAAAAAAAAAAAAAAAAGACAAGCACAAATTAAGGTAATGCCTGACACCCGTGCTAGCCCTCCAGAAGGTTCTGAGTAGAATACTTTACAGGAAGATAAGGAAAGACAGCTCTCCCATGTAAAGACATAACATATACATTCTATGAAAACAACAGATAACAGATAAACAAGCTAGACTTGGGCAAGAAACAGGGGTTTGCAGTTTCCTCTCTGTTAGGTGATTCCTTCTCCTGTATTACGATCGCTATGGTGAACACGCTGTTTCATGCCCACAACCAACAGATAGGGAAAACACTTTTTCCAGAGGAGTACATGAAACCTTCTCCAAAACTGATCATATCATGGGACACAAATCAAGTCTCAACAAATACATAGTGTCCTATCAGACCATAACAGAATAAAACTAGGAATCAACAGCAAGAGAAATGACAGAAACCACAGACATACTCGGAGACTAAACAACACATTTTTGAATGAACAGTGGATCGTCCAAGAAATCATAGAGCAAGTTTAAAAATCTCAGAGACAAATGGTAATGAAGACACACCCTCGCAGAACCTCTGGGATACAGCCAAGGTCGATTTGAAAGGAAGTTTATAGTTATTAAGTACTCAGACTCAAAAATCTGAGAGCTGGACGTGGTGGCGCACGCCTTTAATCCCAGTACTCTGGAGGCAGAAGTAGGTGGATTTCTAGGAATTCAAGACCAGCATGAGCTGCACAGGGGCTTCCAGGCCAGTCATTGCTACAAAGTAAGAACCTGTCTCAAAACAAAACAAAACAAAAAAAAACATTCTGAAAGATATTAAATAAATAACCTAATGATGGACCTCAAGGCTCTTGAAAATCAAGCAGGAATCCCAAACACAGTGGAGGAAGAGGAGGAGGAGGAGGAGGAGGGGAAGAGGAAGAGGAAGAGGAAGAGGAAGAGGAAGAAGAAGAAGAAGAAGAAGAAGAAGAAGAAGAAGAAGAAGAAGAAGAAGAAGGTGGTAATGGTAATAAAGATTAGGGAATAAATTAATGAAATAGAGCTTAAAAGAATAACATATAAAATCAACCAAAGAGTCGGTTCTTTAAAAGAGTTAAAACAATATTGACAAACCTTTAACCAATCCATCAAAAATGAAGGAGAAATTACAAATCAACAAAATTAGAAATCAAAAGGGTGACTGTGGTGAAATTCAGAACATCATTGGAGATTAGCAGGAAATTTATACTCTGAAATGCTGGATGAACTGGAAGAAAGAGAAGAATCTCTATAAACACAGCATCGCTAAAGTTAAACCCTTACAAGCGATGACATCGAAGCCACAATAAAAATTGTTACTCAAAGAAAAAGTCAATGGCTCCAAAGATGGAGTCATTCCTGAGTTCCATCAAACTTTCAAGGATGGCCTCGTACCAACTCTTCTTAATTTGTTCCATAAAACAGAAAATAAAGGAACTCTGCAAAATTCATTCAATGAAACCTGTGTTATTCTGATACCCAAATCAGGTAAAGACACAACAAAAAAGAAACAGATGCAAAAATTCCCAACAAAGTACTTGCAAACTGAACCCAGGAACACATTAAAAGGATTATACATTACTATCAGCAGGATTTTATCTTTAAAAGGCATATGCTCAACATACGTAAGGTTCAACGTATGTAAATCAATACATGTAGAATACCATGCAAATAAACTTAAGCATAGAAACCACAGGATCATTTCAATTGATGCTGAAAAGGTATTTGACAAAGTTCAACTTTGTCAAGATAAAAACTCTGGAGACTTAAGGACAGACCTCATAATAATAAAGGGTATATGCAAAAAAATCTATAGCCAATATTATATTAAATGGAAACAAGATACACTTCCAATAAAGCCAAGAATGAGACCAGGAAGCCTACGCTCCTGTTTGATAAAGTGCTCAAAGTATTAGTTATATCAATGAGACAGGTAAAAGACATAAACGAGAGAAAATAGGAAATGAAGACACTGAACTATCCCTATTGTAGATTATATGATTCTTTACTTAAATGATCCTACATAGTCTGCTAGAAAACTCTTGGACCAATAAGAATTTATAGCAAAGCTGCAGGATACGAAAGCATATATATATATGTGTGTGTGTGTGTGTGTGTGTGTGTGTGTGTGTGTGTGTGTAGGAGTTCTATCCTCAGCTTGTAGTATTTGACCTGCAGAGGTCTCTTCTTTCTCTCTGCCTCACTTCCCTGGGGACTCCCCAGACCCTCGCAGGATCCAGCCTGCCTTTCTCACTCCATTTCTTCGCGTCAGCTGCCAATACCCGGAGCGAGTGGGCAATCTTTACTCTCCTGCCTGTCCTCCTTTACAAACTCCCCAGTCTCATCCCAACCCTGCAGCAGACCGGCAGCAGGGACCTGTAGCTTCTGCATCCCTGTCTAATTCCACTCCCTGGCAGACCCACCTTTCCTCGTCCCTGTGGACCCCTGACTCCCCTTGTATGTCATCCCCATTATTTTGTGTTGGTCCCTAATACCTAGAAACATGTTCTACCTGGGACCCCCCGTGGCCAGACCTAGCAGGGACTCAGAAGCACTCTCTTCCAGGTAATCTGTGCACACCGCTGTCCTATGCCCTAGAGAGAGCAACAGAAACCTAGGGATGGGACACCCCTGTACCGATTGGTTTTGTGTGTCAACTGGACACATGCGGCGAGAGCCATCAGAGAGGGAGGAGCCTCAGTTGAGGAGATGACTCCATGAGATCCAGTTGTAAGGCATTTTCTCAATTAGTGACCAATAGTGGGGGGCAGCCCCTTGTGGTGGGTGCCATCCCTGGGATGGTGGTCCTGGGTTCTATAAGAAAGCAGGCTGAGCAAGCTATGAGGAGCAAGCCAGTAAGCAGCATCCCTCCATGGCTTCTGCATCAGCTCCTGCCTCTGCTTCAACTCCTGCCTCCAGAATCCTTCACTGTTTGAGTCCCTGTTCTGACTTCCTTCAAAAATTAACAAAAATATTGAAGTATAAGCCAAATAAACCCCTTTCCTTCCCAACTTCCTTTTTTGGTCATGGTGTTTTATCACAGCAATAGAAACCCTAACTAAGACACCCACCCAACAAAGACAAGACTATAAATCAACACCTAGATTCATAAACATCCCAAACCCAGATGCCTAGACACCAGCATAAAAACACAGTAACAGCCAGGACAATATGTCTCCCTCCACAAGAACCCAGTGGTCCTGCTTGAGATACGCAGCACAGCTGAAGCACAGGACAAGTACTTCGAAATAGCTTTTGTTAATATGTTCAAGGACCATAAAGAAGATATGAATAAGCCAGGCGGTGGTGGTGGCGCACGCCTTTAATCCCAGCACTGGGGAGGCAATGGCAGGCGGATGTCTGTGAGTTCGAGGCCAGCCTGGTCTACAAAGGGAGTTCCAGGACAGGCTCCAAAGCTACAGAGAAACCCTGTCTCGAAAAACCAAAAAAAAAAAAAAAGATATGAATAAATCCATTATTAAAGTCTATGGAAAATACAAACGGTAGAATGAAATGAAGAAAACCGTTCAGGAGATGAAATTCGAAAATAGACTCACTAAAGAAAAGTGGAAATGTGGAAATGAATGATTTAGGAAGTCAAACAAAAGCCTCAGATGTAAGCTTCGTGGTCATGGGTCAGCAGGATTAATACAGTCAAAATGCAGTCTGCTGAAAGCAATCTAGAGATTCAGAGCAACCCCCATCAAAATCCTAATGCAATTCCTCACAGATTTTGAAAGGACAATTTTCAACTTCATATGAAAACACCCACACACAAAACCCAGGATAGCTGAAACAATCCTAATAAAAGAACTACCAGCAGCACCACCATCCCTGATCTCAAAGTGTACTACAGAGCTATAGTAATAAAAACAGCATAGCATTAACATAAGGAGCCACATGACCAACGGACTCTAACTGAAGACCCAGACATAAACTCACACACCTAGGAACACCTGATTTTTGATAAAGAAACCAGAAATACACACGGAAACAAAAAGACAGTTTCTTCAACAAATGGTGCGGGTCAAGCTAGACGATTGCATGGAGAAGAATCCAAGCACATCCGTACTTATTACCCTGTTCAAAACTCAGGTCTACATAGATCAAAGATCTCAACATAAAACCAGACACACTGAATCTGATAGAAGAGAAAGAGGGGAATAGATTTGAAGCCATTGGCACAGAAACAGACTTTCCGAACAGAACCCTGACAGCATGGGCACTAACATCTACAATTAATACATGAGGCCTCATGAAACTGGAAAGCTTCTGTAAGGCAAATGACACCGTCATTCTGACAAAGTGACAGTCTATAGAATGGGAAAAGACTTTCACCAACTATACATTCAACAAAGGGCTAATATCCAATATATATAAAGAACTCAAAAAACTGGACTTCGAGAAAACAAATGACCCAATTAAAAAAAAGTGGGGTGTATATATCTACAGAGAATTTTCTAAAGAGGAAGCTCAGATGACCGAGGAACACTTAAAGAAATGTTCAGTATCCTTGGTCATCAAACTACTTTGAGATCTCATCTTACACCAGTCAGAATGGCCACGATCAACAAAATGAATGACAGCTCAAGCTGGTGACGATGTAGGGTAAGGAGAACACTCAGCCTCTGTTGGCGGGAGTATTTGTGCTGCCACTATGTAAATCAGCCGGGCACTGTCTCAGGAAGCTGAGACTAGAGCTACCTTAAGATCCAATTACTCCACTCTTGGCATGTGCCCAAAAGACTCTTTCATCCTGCTACAGATAAACTTGCTCATTCTTCATTGCGTGTGTTCAGCTACTCATAATAGCCAGAAATTGGAAACAGCCTCTCTGTCGGACAGTGGATGAACAGATAAAGAAAATATGGTAGATTTACACAGTGGAATATTACTCATCTGTTAAAAAAAAATCCTGAAATTCACATGTAAATGGATGGAGCTAGAAAAAAAAAACCATACTGAGTGAGGTAATCCAGACCCCAAAAGGCAAATATGGTATGTACTCACTTCTGTGTGGATGTTAGCTGTTAAGTCATTGATAAGCAAGCTACCATCCATATGATCATGGAAGTTAGGTATAGAATAAGGGCCTGGGGGTGGGAGAGGGAAGGATCTTCCTAGGAAGGGGGACTAGAAAAGATGGATTGGAATGGGAAAACAAATCTGGAGGGAGGAGCTGGGAAGGGAGGGAATAGCAGAGGAACAGCTAAAACTGAGGGCCATTTGAGATGTTGTCTGGAAACCTAATCCAGTAGAAGGAGAAAACTGACGCCTGCAAGCTGTCTCTGGCTTCTACATATGTGTTGTCACGCACATGCAAGCATACACACACACATTAATAAAATACAAGAAATAATAAAGTTTCAATGGAATAATCTACTGTTGTTCTGATGGGCCTCTTTGCGTGTGACTTGATGTTTCTCTCTTGTGCTTTGCTTTCACGTTCTTTGTTCTGTATGTTAGTATTTTAACTGTAATGTGATAATATGATCTTGTGTGTTTGGTGTTCTCAATGACCCATATCTGAATTGGCATCTGTCTTCCTAACTCTGGAACATTTTCTATTATGGATTTTGTTTTGTTTTGTTTTGTTTTGAGGCTACCCAGGGTTTCTCTGTGTAGCCTTAGCTATCCCGGAACTTGCTCCATAAACCAGGCTGGCCTCGAACTCAGAAATCCACCTGATCTAAGGCATGTGCCACTACCCCTGGGCTCTGTTATGATTCTTTAGAAAGTGTTTTCTGCAAGCCTTTGAAACAGGATTTTCACCCTTCATCTATGCCCATAACTCATCTTTTGGGCTTTTCAGTGTTAAGTATATCTTGAACTTCTCACTGGTCTATTAGTGTTTCATCTTTGGTCTTGTTGGATTGTGCCCACGATTGTCTTCAAGCTCAGATAGTCTGACCTCTCTTTGGTTGTTCTACTACTGAGACTTTCCATGGAGTTTTTATTTGACTTCCTGTGATTTTTCATTTCTAGCATTTCAGAGTGCTTTTTTCTTCAGTGTTTCTGTGTGTTTGTTGGGTGGATTTTTCTTCCACACCATGCATCACTTCCCTTATTTCATCAGCCGTTTGTGTCTTGGAACATGCTCACAATTTTCATTCTTATGAGCTCTCTGGCCGGGATTCATCTAACGCACTCTTATTAGCTGCCATCACCCAACGGCTAAAAACTTTCACAGAAGTCGCGTTGTCATGGATACGCACGTCTCTTACATCACTGCATTGGGATTCGTGCACCCAGTGGTTTTTTTGTTTTTGTTTTTTCCATTTTTAGGTCATTTTTTAATCAGCCATGTTTGTTCAGATGGAGTACTGTGTTCAGCAGAGTTCGAGTGGGCCTTGGGTGAGGCAGAGTTGAGTGTGCAGCTCAGAAAAGAGCTCCTTCATTCTGGAGGGTGCTTGTGTAATCTCTACCTTATTCCCCAAGAAGGATTTTAACTGAAGAGCAACCTCAGCTTCCGGGTGTTACCGGGATGCAGTGGCCTCCGAGCCTGTTAGCAGCCTCGGCCCCTTTCTCTTTAGTAACTGAGGGAGGTTAACAACCAAGGTTAGCACGGAGTGTCCTTGGTTCTTAGTTAATGAGATTGGGCTTGGGAGGGAAGAAGGTGGATAGCGAGGAGGACAAAAAGATCCGCTGTGAAGAGAGGGACGTGGAGGTCGGTAAAGCAGCCTGGCAGGGAAGGTTGGGGTACAGTTAGGGCCCACAGTTTTAGAGACTATTAAGTCCATGATGGGTACAATAAAGAAGTAAAATGGAGATGATTAATGACGAAAGAGGAAGAGACTCGGGGATAGGGGAGACGTGAGGGAAGAGCGCAGCGCTATGCCTAGCAGTAAAGTGGGCGGAGAAACAGAAACAGCAGCCGGAAAAACCTAACCAGCAACCTACAAACCAGAGCAAACCCACCACAAGAGCGGGGGTTAAATAATAGTAAATAAGAGAGAAGAATACTTACGGCAAGAGTTGCTGGCACAGCTGCATTGAGTTGAAAACTGAAACTCTCAGTCCCTTCCGGCTCTCGAAGACTCTGCATCAGTGGTTTTCAACTTTCCTAATGCTGCGGACCCCATAATATATGTTGTGGTGCCCCCCCCCCACATCATAAAATCACTTTCATTGCTACTTCATAACTGTAATTTCGCTACTAGTATGAATCATACTGTAAATACCTGATATGCAAGATATCCGATAAGTGACCCCTGAGAAAGGGTTGTTCGACCCCGGAAGGGATTGCAACCCACAGGCTGAGAACCACTGCTTTACGTGATGCCGTGAGCTTTTCATTTTGAAGACGTTAAACTGGAGGGCACCTGAGAAATATTTCACTGGGGACCATAACTGTTTTGTCCCTGCCCTCACCACCTCTTGTGATATGGGATGTAAAACAAAATCCTGCTGAAGCAGACAGTCAGGGACCTGTGAACTTCCCGTGACTTCCTGAGTCTCTGTCACACAGAGGATTAACTATGCCCATGGCCATGTCCTTCAAGATGACAGTGAACCCACCACACTGGGCACTGTCAAGCCTCTTTGATCAAAAGCCCTTGTCTCTATTTAACTTTATTTATTTAAATTCTGATAAAGAAATATTAAAGAGAAATGAAAAGTTTTAAGACTTTTTAATTTTATATTCTCCCAGGAGCATTTTAATTATTATTTTATGACCTTTTTTAAAAATTATGTGTGTGTGTGTGTGTGTGTGATGTGGTGTGCACATGTATGTTTGTGTATTCATGCATATGTTTATAAGCCTGTGGAGACCGGAAGTTGAGATCAGGTACCTTCTTGATCACTCTCTACTTGATTTACTGAGCCAGGGTCCCTCAATGAACCTAGAGCTTGCTGCATTTGGCTAGTCTAGCTGCCAATTTGCCCTAAGAATTTCCCTTCTGTCACTATGTCTTCCCAGGTTCTTTTGTTTTGTTTTTATGTTTTTGTTTTGTTTTGGGGGACAGGGTTTCTCTGTGTAGCCCTGAGGATGCTAGAACTAGCTCTATAGACCAGGCTGGCCTCTAGCTCACAGAGAGTCACCTGCCTCTGTCTTCTGAGTGTTAGGATTAAAGGCATACATCACCAACACCTCCAGTTTTTTTTAAACCTAAAAATTTGGGGGGGGGCACGCAGTGGTGGCTCACACTTTTAATTCCAGCACTTGGGAGACAGAGGCAGGTGAATCTCTGTGAGTTAAAGGCCAGTTTGGTCTACAGAACAAGTTCCTGGATGGCTGGGGCTGTCACACAGAAAAACCCTGTCTTGAAAAACAAACAAAAATTGTTTTTCTAGTGTATTTTAATGACTTTTTTCTGCCTAAATCCAGAAAAATAAAATGGATATTTTCTTTTAGTGGAGAACCTCTTAAGATGGAATTATCATTCTGACATTAATTTTCATGCTCTGGAGGCATTATCCAGGTCTTTCCTCTCTTTCAGCAGGACCCCATGAAGACCAACCTGTCATCTTCCATAGGCACTCTAGACTCTGGGGAATATCAGCCAGGCAGCTCACCTCCTTTCTTCACAGCCAGTTCCATCTCCACTGCCTCGGCTTTAGCTCCAGACCTTGTACAATGGCCTGGGGTCTGTGAGCACGGAGACTTTGTTGACTTCATAGTTCCCGTTCCACATGTCATAAAATTTAGCTTTTCCCTGACATGCTGTGTTGACTTCTGCCTTAGTTAATTTTCTATTGATGTGACAAAACACCAGAACCAAAAGAAAGCATGTGATTTGTGGGCTCACAGTTCCAAAGAGTAAGTCCATGTCCATTGTGGCGATGAAGGAGACAGCAGGCAGGCAGTCACGGTGCTAAAGCAGTAGCTGAAAGCCTACAGCTGATCCACAAGCACCAGGCAGATAGATAACTAAGAATGACACACCTCCTCCAACAAGGCTACACCTCCTAATCCTTCCCAAACAGTTCTACCAACTGGGTACCAAGCATTCAGATATATGAGCTGATGTAGGCCATTCTCATTCAAACCATTACAAGAGCAGACCTTCATTCTCTCAGTTTCTTATGAGGGTAGGAAGGAGGTGTGCTAAAGGCATTTTTCTGCCTCCCCTCCAAATTCTGTGATGAGACTACTCCTCTCTTTGGCTCTAAGGTGACTGTTTTACAGTCAAAATTTTGCCTCTGGGATGCCTGATATATCTAGTTTCATTTCTGTTGCTTTGACAATATACCCTAACATAAAGCAACTTAGTGAAGAAAGTGTTTGTCTTATGCTTCCAGGTTCCAGTCCATTATTGCAGGGAAGTCAAGGCAAGAGCTTAAAACGTTATACACACAGTCAAGAGCAGAGAGAGAACAAATGCTTGAGTGCTTGGTTGCTTGCTCTCAGTTGGTTTTCTCCTCTCTTACGCTGCAGACAGATTTTTCTTTGGGCCACTGTGGAGGCCCAAAAATGTGAGCTCATTTCCACCTTGTCTGAAGGTCAGAGAGTGGAAGTTGCTCAATTGTTAACAACAAGCAGGACTACACTTCCTGAATCAGGATGTGGTTACTTGCTTCTTTTGACATTAAGATGGCCCACACAGCTAGATCCACTCCACCTAACTAATGGTCAGGAAATTCAAGCCTACTTCTGCTCCTTCTTTTGAAATAGGAGGTTTGACCTTGGGAGTAGCCGCCTTCAGGACACTCGGTCTAGGGTGGGTTCACTGCCCAAACAACAGAATGCTAATGATTTGATATCTCAAAGTATTGAAGCGTGTAACTGTTCTAGTGGCCCTTTGTGTCATGCTAAAGCCGTCTTTTGTCTTCTTCCCTCTGTGGTATTGGGGTAGAAAAGTGTATGGAAAATTAAATGCAGGCAATTTCAGTATTCACTGGAACTCCCTTTCAGTACTATTCTAAATTTTCCTGTTTTATTGTTTTCACATCTTCATGATATTTAGTTATATTCCTAATTCCCATGCCCCTACCCTGGCAAGTGATATTTTTGTTGAGGCTGGTCCCTGACAGGTCACCAGCTCACAATAAAACGACATGGAGACTTATTATTAATTATGAAAGCTTGGCCTATAGCTTAGGCTTATCCCACAAGCTCTTATTTCTTAACACACTTCATTCATCTACATGTTGCTATGTGACTTGTGGCTTTTACCTCTCCTGCATGTTCATTCCCTCTGCATCTAGCTGGAGACTCTCCCTTTCTTCTTCCCAGAGCTCTCTGTCCCCAGAAGTTCCACCTAACCTCTTCCTGCCTAGCTAATGGCCATTCAGATCATTATTAAACCAATCACAGTGACACATCTTCATACAGTATAAAGGAATAGTCCACAATAATACACTTTTCAGGACCTCTTGCCTAGGGAATGAAGCCGCCCACAGTGGGCTGGGTCTTCCTATATCACTAAACAGCCAAAACAATCTTTCACAGACCCGCCCACAGCCCAACCTGATATAGGTAATTTCTCATTAAGCCTCTCTTCTCAGGTGATTTTAGGCTGTGACAAGGTGACAGTTAATACTAAACAGGACATTATGCAAATTATGCAAGTAAGTCTATGGGAGAAATATTATTCAGACATGTACATATCCAGAGAAAAAATAAGTAGTAAGATGAACTAATTTGGGGAAGTTTTATATCTATATTACCTAGATATGTATCTCCAACATGCAGATTCAAGTCATGCAGTGTTTTCTATGCCCTAACAGATTTCCCTGACTCTCTGCACCAATGCCCCCTCCAAGAACAGCCAATGGGAACACACCAGAGACACCCTGCCAGCACCTAAAGACAGCCTGAAGGGAAGCCTGGCTCTGTTTTCTTTTTCTTTCTTCCTTCCTTCCTTCCTTCCGTTCTCTCTTTCTTTTTAACTCATCTGTGTGGTTAGATTTTATTTTATTTTTTTATTTATTTGTTTATTTGTTTTTCGAGACAGGGTTTCTCTGTGGCTTTGGAGCCTGTCCTGGAACTAGCTCTGTAGACCAGGCTGGTCTCGAACTCACAGAGATCCTCCTGCCTCTGCCTCCCAAGTGCTGGGATTAAAGGCGTGTGCCACCATCGCCCGGCCGTTGTGTGGTTAGATTTTAGTCTATCATTACTATTCTACTACCATTACTATTTTCCCTAGGAAATTAAAAATAAGCAAATAAAAGGTGTAATTTTCAGGATCTGGATGATCAGTCTTCATAGTTATCATATTTGGTCCTAAATAAGCATAATTTCTTAAGGAGATGAGCAGAAAAAAAACCACAAAGGTAGAAACACAATTTGGCAGGTAGAGATAGTGTTCAATCTCATTATTAACCTAGAAAGCAGAAGTTAAAGGAAATGCTGTATTTATCTTGGAAGTAGTTAAGTTCTTTTACGATAATATTTGAAAATAGCAAGTATTCGATAAAATGAGAACCTTCTAATGTTGCCAGTGACAATGTGAATTGGAGATTAGAATTCAAAAGCCGTTAAAATTCTTCATTCTCCTTTAACAATCCCCTGTTATGACCGAACATAAAGAAATAATCTTAGGGGGCTAGAGAGATGGCTCAGTGGTTAAGAGCACTGACTGTTCTTCCAGAAGACCAGGGTTCAATTCCCAGCACCCACATGGCAGCTCTCAACTGTCTGAAGATCCAGTTGCAGGGGATCTGACACACCAATGCATATAAAATAAAGTTAAATAAACCATAAAAAATTTTTTAAAAAAACCTTAAACATAGAGTTTTTACTACATTTTATTTAGTGTGCCGTGTGTGTGTGTGTGTGTGTGTGTGTGTGTGTGTGTGTGTGTGTGTGCGCGCGCGCGCTAATATGCCAGGGTCAGAGACACCTTGTAGGCATTAGTTCTCTTCATTGACCGTGTGAGTCCAGAGAGTAAACTCAGGCCTGCTGCAGCTGCCTTTGCATCTCGCTGGCCCAAAGCAAGGGCTTTTGGACAAAGATGCCGCTTGGTGGCGGCTGATGTTAAAACGTAAGAAACACCTGAGGACCAGCCTGTGAGTGCCCATAAGAATGTGGTCAGTGGTACCGTCCTGAAAAGGAATACAGTGGTCCCAGCTAAGCGGCTGTGGCAGTCACAGAGAGCTAACAAGTCCTGGGGTCGGAACTGGCTGCGGTTTACATCTCATATTACAAACAGAAAGTTCTGGAATCCAGAGATTTGTTTCTCATCCAACAGTCCGTGTATTAAGCTTCCCTTAACAGATTAAAAAAGTAAAATGTGGTAAGAGAACACCAAAACTTTACCATAATCACGATTATCAAAGTAATCAATAATACTTTTTTGTTTGTTTGTTTTTCTAGACAAGGTTTTGCTGTAGCTTTGGAGCCTGTCCTGGCACTAGCTCTTGTAAACCAGCCTGGTCTTGAATTTACAGAGATTTGCCTGCCTCTGCCTTCCTAGTGCTGGGATTAAAGGCGTGTGCCACCACTGCCAGGCAATTTATTTTTAATCTTGAGTGTGGAGAAGGCCTTGATGCTTTGATGTATCTCATTTTTTATTTTGTTTCTGATGGTACGAGGGATGGAACCCAATCGCCACTCCCCCTCCAGCCCCTTATTGTCGGTTTACTCACTTCGCCTTGCCTGTGCCTGCTTACACTGTAGCTCCGTGCGCTTTCCTCCCAGTGTCTGCACTTGGCGTTCCATGCCGTGGGGACCACATGAGTTTCTCCCTGGAGAGCCAGGCACCCAGCTTCAAGTATTGGGACTAGGCCGGGTTCTGCAACAAAGAGTTTCTGGCAGATGCTGAACCCCTGGCTTTCCAGTGACTAGGTCTGGGTCTTAGGGACAACAGCTGGATAAAGAAGATCCCCAAGCACCTAACGAGGGGACTGTGACCCGGTCCATCTGAACATCAAACAAACCACAGGAGGGACTGCTGGCAGTCAGGGCTCTCAAAGTACAGCCAGGAAACAGGTCCTGGCAGGTCATTGAGTTCTGTGGTTTCATATTAACCCCTTCCCACCCACTCCCACGCCCCGGGAGGTAAAGGACCCACGCATTGTGCCCTTGGGATTGGCCTGTGAAAAGCCCCCACTCCCGCACCAACTACCACTGAGTCCCAGGATTTCACCCACTCCAGGCTTGCTCCCTTCCAGGCCATATCAGGCCAAAGGAGGCTTCTGGGTCTTAGTTCTTTGGAAAAACCCTGGCAAGCTTTTCTCTCCTCTCAAGGCTGAGGTGAAGAAAATTCAACGCAGCAAAATGCTCAGCTCCGAAAAAGCCAGCTGAGCTCCAAGTTGGATCCTCAAGTCTGAGGCCCTTGGCTTTATCTTCTTGTTTAAAAAAAAAAAATGGGCTGGAGAGATGGCTCAGAGGTTAAGAGCATTGCCTGCTCTTCCAAAGGTCCTGAGTTCAATTCCCAGCAACCACATGGTGGCTCACAACCATCTGTAATGGGATCTGGTGCCCTCTTCTGGCCTGCAGCATACACACAGACAGAATATTGTATACATAATAAATAAATATTTAAAAAAAATTAACTAAAACACACACACATTGTATAGTTTTAAAATTAAATAATGCTGGAAATTAAAAATATTGTGCTTCTAAGCTTCTAATTACTGTTAATTTGTTTTCTATATGTACCCTTTTTTGAGTTTTTGTTGCTGTTATTTTGGTTTTTTGTTATGTTTTGCTTTTTGGTTTTTCAGTGGATCTGATGCCCTCTTCTGGTGTCTGCAAGCACCAGGCATGCATATGATATACAGACATATACACAAACAAATACCAGTATGCATAAAATAATAAAAAATTTAAGATTCTCAGAGCTTCGTTTGCACAGACATTCGGGAACTGTGCACACGAGAGGTCTTCATGGCATTATTGGTTACGACAGAAGATAGCCACAATCTAAGTGCCCAGCAGAGGGGACAGGTACATAAACTATGCCTGCCGATACTGTTCAGCAGTTAGGGGAAGGAATAAGAACTCCTCTTGCGTTGGCACAGGAAGAATGGATGTCATCATGTGGAAAGTAAATGCCAGGGCATTGTGTAGTATAAAACCACAAGGTTGCTCAACTCCCTGAGAACAGAGAAGTGTGCCTACAAAATGCGAGTGTAAATTAGTGTGCAGAAGAAAGTCTGGGGGCCGGGAATACATCTCCAAGTGGAGCACTGTGGTGATGTTTATTGGGGGGCTGTACCAAGGGATCCCCGGTAGCAGTAATCAAAGGTGGCTTGAAAATTCCCGGGAAGACAGTGTTTACAAAGGAGAACATTTTCAGGGGTCACCTAGTTAATTAACGACCCACTTTTGGCTCCCAGGACCCACATTAACAGTAGTTCACAGTCTCCTGGAACTCCAGCTCCAGGGAATTGAACACCCTCTTCTGGGCTCCATGGGTTCCTTCGTGTGCCTGTGCAAACACACACACACACACACACACACACACACACATATAACACACCCAAATAAAATATATTTTTAAAACATTAATGTATAAAAGATAACTGAGGTAAAAGCTCCCAGCTTTCAGTCCACCCTTACATACTTCTGGATATAAATGTTTAAATACTGTGGGTTTCATCATTAGGACCTTTTTATTCAAATCCAAATCAAACCAGCCCAAAAAGCCCGTTTTCTTCCTGGTATTTGGTCCATGTTTGTTGCTTTGCTCCACTGTAGTGATTTATGGGTGGTTGTCAGGCTTTGCTCCTTTCCCCCAGAGAGCCTCTTCTTTCTCCAGTTATCCTGCCTCCTCCAAGGTCTTCTTATGTATGAATGAATGTTCAGGGTCTACAAACTGACTAAGAAGGAAACAGAAAAAGCCAGCCAGTGCTTCAACCTTGCACGTCTCCAGGGACTTGGCCCTGGCTAGCAAACAGTGTCAAGGGAATGAAGAAAAGATAAACACAGATGGACAGAAAAGCTGGAAGTTGGTGGACGGGGCTCTCTGCTGGAGAAAGCACAATACCCCGGAAGCTCGGCATGTTTATTATGGAGAGTTGAACAGGGAGGTAGGGTTATTAAATCCAGATAAACAAGGAGGTGGGATCTGTGGTGTGCAGCTGAATCAAGGAGATGTTAGCTAATCCTGAGGGAACAGTTTTTGTAGTGGGGACATCTTTGGGCCTCAGATATCTAGGGAGAGAAAGCTATGGTGGACATTTTCCGCACACAGGATCAACTTCCTCACTTGGACCAGAGGAAGGCTTTGCCATGCCTCTGACTCGCCACCAGGGAAACAGTCCTTGACATGACTGTGCCCACACCAACAGCACATATTCACTCAGGACGTCACTGGGTCAGGGTTTCCTCTGCTCCCTACAAGGCCGGTGGTTCACTCTTTAACCCAGCACTTAGAAGGCAGGAGGATTGCTGAGTCTGAGGTAGCCTGGTCTACATAGCAAGTCCGGGGTCAGCCAGGGCTACACAGTTACACAGTAAAACCTTCTCTCAAAAGGGGGGGGGGGTAGGGGGTAAAGTAGCTTGTGTCATTTCTCTCCCCAAGGGCATTTCACAGTATTATGAGGAACCACTAGTGGTGGTGGTGGGAGCCACGGGATGGGACAGATATGGACGAGACGACGCCTGGGACACAACACAACTGTTTGGGAGACCCAAGAGAGAGTTTCTGAGATATAATTTAAGGTTTCTGAGGGGAGAAGTCTGGGGCCCTGGGTTCTCGGGTGCCAGTGCCGTCCGTGTCCCGTGCCCCCCCCACCCCCCCCCCCACCCCCCCCGCTGCCTTTGAGAGGAATCCACAGGCCACGAAAGGGTTAAAAGCCAGCCGGCAGGAGCATGGAGGAGGGGAGGCCAGGAGGGAAAGACAGAGGAATCCAGGGGCTCTTTGGGGAGGCTGGTAGGCTTGGACTGGCCAGGTTCTCTCTATGCCTTGCTAAATAGAACTATTAAGTTAGCCGCAATCCCAGGGGAAAGTCTCAAAGGTGCAGCTAGACAGGGAAAGAATGTTTCAAGTTGTAGGTCAGAGGGAGCTCCGAGAAAGCACGGTTGGCACACTCTCTCCTGAGTTCGGTGTCCTCCTAGTTTTTTGACGTTCCCAGAGAGCGCAGGTGCCCTTGAGAAAGGCGGTCCCTGGGTAGCTCTGCTTGAGGGCTCGCATTCCACTCCGCTCCTTATCTAACCACATTCCTGACCCAGAGGAGCTACTGATGGAGAAGGGGCTTTGCTGACAGCGCTCCAGCCACCTTGGAGCTTTCTTCCTGGAGTGCAAACCTGCAAGAAAGTGAGGGAAAAGGCGTTCAGAGAACTTGGGCTGTCTTCTGCCTCACCTCCTTGGTTCAGGGGGCAGCCACCGGCCCGTGTCACAGCATCATCTCACGGACATGCTTCAGTTTGCACCGAAGGAGCTGAGCACAGACTTTGTCAACTGAAAACGTGTGTTCTCCGTTAAAAAATAACAGCAGAAGGGGAGGGGGGGTGGGGATCTGTAGGTGAAAGGGCAGAGAGAGTGAATTCAAAGAGCAATTACACATCCCAGAAAGGCCAACTCTCTTGTAGCTTCAAAATGTCCTCCTAGACTTCACCCAGAGCTCCTCAGAGGAGATTTTCATGAAATAATATTCCTCTCCAATACTGAACTTTGATTTTGTTAATGAAAGAAGAAAGGGCATTTTCTGGAATGTTAGCCAGGTGTGGCGGCACACTCCTTTAATCTCAGTATTCAGGAAGCAGAGGCAGGAGGATCTCTCTGAGTATGTGGTCAGCCTGGTCTACATAGTGAGTTTCAGGACAGCCAGACACCCGTGAAGAAGCCCTGTCTCAAAAACAAACAAACAAAAAACATACAGATGGTGGTGGCGCACACCTTTAATCCCAGCACTAGGGATTAGCTCAGACTTCTTATTAACTAATTCTTACATTTTAAATTAGCCTATTATTCTTGTCTATGTTAGCCATGTGGCTTGGTACCTTTTATCTGTAGGTGTTCTTATCCTGTCTCCTCTGTGTCTGGCTTCCTCTGTCACGACTGCAAACTGACCCTTTTCTCTTCCCAGACTTCTCCTGTTCTCATTTCCCCACCTATACTTCCTGACTGGCTACTGGCCAATCAGTGTTTTACTAAAACAATACAATATAAGTGTCAAGGTACAAGGCCATTGTCCCACAACAAATACAGAAAGAACTATAAAACTCAAACATCCCCAAGCCAAATCATCTGATCAGTAAACAGCAATGAACTGGACAAATAGTTTCTTAAAGAAGGCATCATGGAAAATGTTCAACATCTTCAGCCAGTAGGGAAATCCAAATTAAATCTGCTTTAACAGCCTACCTCACTCCAGGCAGAATGGCAAAAACAGAACATGCCTGGCCCCATGAGAGCATGAGTTCCCAAGGCCTTCATTGGGTTTAGTCTTTCCCTGGGATGTTGGCACTGCACCCCATCCTTTCTGGTGCCAACCAAGTGTTTAGTGATCTTCAGAGGTTGGGCAGGATTTCCACTCTGGATCTTTTATACAGATTTTATATACAGTTCTGAAGGGTTCACCTCACATCAGAACTCACACCCAGAAAAGGGAATGACAGTCTCTGTTCTATTCATGTGAAGAGTCACCATGGCCAGGCAGTGGTGCCTACCTTTAATCCCAGCACTCAAGAGGCAGAGGCAGGTGGATCTTTGTGAGTTCAAGGCCAGTCTGGTCTACAGAGCGAGTTCCAGGGCAGGTTCCAGGGCAGGTTCTCAGTTGCACAGAGAAATCCTGTCTGGAAAAGTCATACACACACACAAAAAGTTACTATGACCATGGCAACTGTTATGAAAGAAAGCAATTGGGGGCTGGCTTACAGTTTCAGAGGTTTAGTCCATTAGCATCACAGCAGGGAGCATGGTGGCACACACGGCAGAGCAGTTACCTAAAGCTACATCCTGATCCATCAGCACAGAGGCTTAGCACGGGCTTTTGAGCCCTCAAAGCCCAGCTCCAATGACACAGTTCTTCCAATAAGGCCACACCTCTTAATCCTTTTAATCCTTTCTAATAGTACCGTTCCCTGGCAACTACATACTCAAATATATGAGCCTATGGGGCCCATGTGCATTCAGACCACCACTCTGGAATACCTGGGAGGTGACAATGCACAGAGTAGCCCCCTTTTCACCATCTCTATCTCTCCCCATGCTGGGTTTGTAGAATGGTTAGACTGTTTCCCTATTATATATAAAATCTTCCCGGCAGAGATGGGCTCTGGGTGCCTCCCAAAGCCAATAATAGTTTGCTTCTGAATTTGTCACATCAGTATTGCTATGATTCAAATGTTTTGTGCCCTTCAAAATTTATGTTGAAGTTTAATCTCTCTCGTAATAGCTTTGGGACTGTGGCCTTTGAGAGCTGATTGACCCCCCCAAGGGGTGTGTCCTTACAGGTAGAATTTGGGTATTGTGCTAGTGTCATCAGGGAAGAGGAAACGTCAGTTCTGCTCTTGGTGTTCAAATGTTCTTCTCATCATTCCATACAATTTTCAGTAAGTTAGCCACTTCCCACTGTGTGCGTGCGTGTGTGCGTGTGTGTGTGTGTGTGTGTGTGTGTGTGTGTGTGAAGGCTGGCAACATGGCTCTGCAGCTCAGTAGAACATAAAAACACTTGCCAAGCCAGGCTGAAGACTTGAGCTGGAGCTCCGGATCCCACGGTGAAAGAAAACAGACTCCCAAAAGCTGTCTTCTGACTTCCACACATACACCTGCATCTCATGTATACATACTTTTTTTTTTTTTGTTTTTTTTCGAGACAGGGTTTCTCTGTGGCTTTGGAGCCTGTCCTGGAACTAGCTCTGTAGACCAGGCTGGTCTCGAACTCACAGAGATCCGCCTGCCTCTGCCTCCCGAAAATGTATGTTATGTCCAGATCAATATGGATCCCTGGATATCTTACCATATGCTTGCCCTGTACCTGTTTACAATCCTGTTTTTTGTTTTTTTTTTAAATATTTATTTATTTATTTATTATGTATACAATATTCTGTCTGTGTGTATGCCTGCAGGCCAGAAGAGGGCACCAGACCTCATTACAGATGGTTGTGAGCCACCATGTGGTTGCTGGGAATTGAACTCAGGACCTTCGGAAGAGCAGGCAGTGCTCTTAACCTCTGAGCCATCTCTCCAGCCCCTCGTTTGTTTTATTTTTAAGGCAGGACTTCACAGTGTAGTTTTGGCAGGCCTAGAACTCAATGGGTAGACCAAGCTGACCTTGAACTCACAGAGATCTGTCTGCCTTTGCCTCCTTTGTGCTGGGATTAAAAGTAGGCACCACCATGCCTGGCCAATGCCTGCAGCACTGATAAGAATAGTAATGTCTGGTACCCAAAGGAAAGATGAGAACTTTTGTTTAAATAGAGTGATCAAATTTTGGTCAAGGATAATCTGAAGTTAGACGCTGCCTAACCAGAATCTCTACAGAGGAAACAAGTGTGACAACCCTCAGAAGCTGCGGGTTCAGGTTCATCTCGCTTTCATTATAGACCAACATCACCACGGGCTCTAGCTAGGCATTTTAAAAAGCACAACCCATTAAATTCAGAGCAAAAGAATTATGGCCCTTTCTTTGTGTTGAGCAGGGAAACATGGAGAGAGGAAGCTATTTAAGACTGAGGAAGGGAGAAACTGCCTCAGCCATCCCATGTAGGGTAAATATTTCAGGACACGTCCTGGAGGCTCAAGAATACATTTGGAAAGTCAAGTTTGCGTAACAAACAGCTCAGTTAATCCTTTAACAATTGTGGTAAGAGGACTGGACGCCAAGAGTTGCATTTTCTCTTTATTGGTTCATCTTACACAGTAATTGAATGAAAAACTGTGTAGCACCGAGTGTCTCTAACACCTGGCACACACAAGGTGAGGATCCTCAGTGCACAGTACAATAGGTACTGGTCAGATCACTTAAGCAGGAAAGCGCCTTGTGCACACATGGAGAGGTTTTTCTATGTATGTCTTCCACTCTGGCTGTGTGTGCCTCCTACATCACACTCCCTGGTTTCATGGGATCAAGGCTATTATTTACCAAAGCACTTAGCGCAGTGAGTTCCTATGACAGGTAGTTAATAAGAGGCTGGGTTGAGTGCAGAGATGAAGTTCTAGACCCTAAGCCTAGCAGATGCAGGTCTATCTCCAGCCAGCCCATTCCTCCCTCCTCCCAGTAGCTGCATCCGGACCTCCATCGGGTGTCCCTTCCTCTCACGTGAGGTCCACGTGCACTGGGGAAACCCCACCCTCTCTTGGCTCAAGGGCTTTCCTGAATCCTCTCCCACCCGCAGCGATCTGGTAAAAGACACACTCTACTCCAGGTCAGTGAAATGAAGATAAGTTTGTATTTGCTGGAGATTTAAAATAAAGAAACTTCCTTTTTGTTTGTTTGTTTTGCTTTGTTTTTTGAGACAGGGTTTCTCTGTTGCTTTGGAGGCTGCCCTGGAACTAGCTCTTGTAGACCAGGCCGACCAATGAAATACAGGAAAAATTAAATGCGTTACTTCTCTAAGAATCCAATAATTTTCTTAGCCTGATAAAATCCTTCAGCTCTGAACCTGCAGGTTCATCCAACTATAGACTAAAAATATCTAGGAAAACAGAACAGCAGTTTGCAGGGCATTTACGTCTTGTTCTGTGTTAAAGGTATGTAGACGGGCGTGGCAGACCCAAACTCTGAACTGTAAGGTGCCACCCAATCAAATGTTTTCCTTTATAAGAGTTGCCGTGGTCATGACGTCTCCTCACAGCAATAAAACCCTCTCTAAGACAACAGGTATAGGGAGGTTACACCCAAATATAGGTGCATAGATTATACGCAAATGCTACAGCATTTTAAATGGAGCGCTTGAACATCTTTTGATTTTGGTGCCCTAACACCAGTGCTCCTTGGATACTGAAGGGCGATTGCATTTTAGAGAAAAGAAGGGAAATTGAATGCACAACTTTGACTAATGTGGGTGAAAGAAGATAAAGTGATCTGTGGGCTGCTGTAAGAAAGTACCACAAAGTAGATGGCTCAAATGACAGAAATGATTGGTGTCCCTGAAATCCCAAATCAAGGTGGCAACGAGGTTCGTTCCCACTGAGGACTGTGAAGGAGAATGACTCCACCTCTCTGCCTACACTGGGGTAGCCTCGGGCTCTCCTTGGATTGGAGATGACGGGCAAAGGTCCTGTATCACACGACCTTGTTCTTTGTCTGCTTTTTCAGGCTCTCTCCCTGCAACTGTCATGCTGCAGACGTCACAGATTAGAGCACTCTAGATTTCATCCTGACTCGGTGACCTACAAAGACCTGACTTCCAAACAGGGTCGTCCTGGAGGCAAAACTTGAAATGTCTCTCGAGGGCTTGAGGATTTTACGAGCCAAAGGATCAGGATACCTACAAGATAGTGTCTTCTAGATATGACAGAGAAGCTGGACCCATAGTTGCCTGAAGAAAACCTACGTAATGACAGCACCGATTGACGTGCCGACGTGGACAGGACAAATTCCACAAGGTTCCACCCTAAGATGAAGAGCTATAGGCAGTCAGCTGCGGTGGAGGGAGAGTTTTCTACAGGGATGAGTTCCTATATAGGGTATCCAATCCCCAGTGGTCAGCCTAAGTGTGGTGTGTGTGTGCGTGTGCGTGTGTGCACGCACGACTCTAAGTGGACTCAGTTGTGTGTATGTATGTGCAAATAGTTATGTATGTATGTGCAAATAGTTACATATATATATATATGAAACAATAACAAATAAGAAATGTTCATAAATTTGAGAAGAAGAGGGAGGAGACACAGGGGGAGTTAGAGAGAGAGGAAAGGGTTAAAGTGATGTAAATATAATATTCATGCATGAAATCCCCCAAAATAAAAATTTTAATAAAAAAAACTCCGGTATGGGAACAAAAAAAAAGAAAGAAAAAACCTATCTTTTGGGGTGACACACTCTAATCCATAACAAAAGGCATGCCTGTGAACGTGGCATTTGAGCAAAAGCCTGAAGATGAGGAGGAGGTGACCCATATCACAAGGCAAGAGTCTTCTAGCAAAGGTAATAAAAAGGGCAAAGGCCAGTTTTGCACCTTTAAAACAAGGTGATGAGTTTAAAATGGCCTAGGTAGGAGGAATAATTTGTAACATCCTCTAATATGGGAATATAAACATATAAGACAGCAATTCTGCAGGAGATAACACAGACATGGCAGTCTACCTGGCACACTTCTAAACAAGAAGCATGGCACGTCGTGCTCCTGAAGCCAGGACACCGGATTCTGAAGTAGCGTGTGTAGCTGGTCATTGGCCTGAAGACTCTCCACGCCTCCTTGAATGTGCTGCTTCTGCTTAGAGACCCTGGAATCATATTTGTGTAACGGCCATTACAGAAAAGGAAAGAAGCGGGCTGGAGAGATGGCTCAATGGTTAAGAGCACTGGCTGCTCTTCCAGAGGACCTGGGTTCAATTCCCAGCACCCTCATGGCAGCTCACAACTGCCTGTAGCTTCAGCTCCCTGGAAGCTGACACCTTTATACCAAGGCACATAAAATAAAGTTAAAATAATTTAAAAAAAAAGGAAGGAAGAGAAAAGAAAAGAAAAAAGACAGTAAAATAATCCAGCTACTGAATTTCTCACCAGGAACTCAAACATGAGTGAGGATTCCAGTCATACTGAGGAGGGGCCATTATAGAGAGCATTCTACCCCCTTAATGAATTCAATTCAGCCTGAATCTTATTTAATATTCTGGCTAAAAACTAATGTCCAATAAAAAGATGACAGTAATATGTAAATTAAACAAACTGAAAAAAAATCAAAAACAATAACTAAACTCCCTGCCATTGAAAACAAAAGAAATAAACCACTATGGCTATGGTGGCTAATACCTGTAATTCCAGTGCTCAGGGAGCAGAGGCAGGTGGATCTCTGTGAGTTCCAAGCCAGCTGGGACTATATAGCTTGACCCTGTCTCAAAAATATTAAATAATCCTGGGCAGTGTGATGTGTGCCTTTAATCCCAGCACTCGGGAGGCAGAGGCAGGCGGATCTCTGTGAGTTCGAGGCCGGCCTGGTCTACAAGAGCTAGTTCCAGGACAAGCTCCAAAGCTACAGAGAAATCTGTCTCAAAAAACCATATATATATATATATATATGTGTGTGTGTGTGTGTGTGTGTGTGTGTGTGTATGTATGTATATGTATATATAATAAGTAAATTAATTTTTGCAATTCAGTTTTAACTTTTGGATTAAGAGGAGCTGAGGCAGAGGAGCTCAAGGGTGGGGCAGCCACCTTTACTAGAGCACTGGCAGCAAAGTAGTTATCCCAGCCTGAAGGAGGGAGATCAACAAGACATCAAACCTTCTCTGTGGAGCCAGGCATGATAGCACACACCTCTAATCCCAGCATTCAAGAAAAGGAGACAGGAGGATATCTGTGAGTTCGAGGCCAGCTTGGTCTACATAGTGAGTTCCAGGACAGCCAGAACTATACAATGAGATTTTTTGTCTCAAAATCAAAACAGACCGACAAAAAACTTCTCTAGGATTCGGGCTGGGAGTGTAGGGCACAGCAGTCGATCACACACACGCATGCGCACAAGGCCCTGGGTTCATCCAAGTACTGCGAAAAGTGGGGCGGGGGCGGGGGGTTAGGGGGCTTGTTCTCTATGCTTTATTTTAACTGCCATTAAGAGTGAAATCACAGACTTCCTCTGAGTCTTGCCTGGCCTTTCTGCTTCCACTTATCTGCAAACTGGAATGTGCTCCGGGCCATCAGCCTCCACCCACACCCAACACCTCCCTCCGCACTCCACCCGGCTGACCTCAGATAACAGTCCTTTCCCTGCTGGCTTCGGTCCCAGCGTGTTTGGACTGCTTCAGAGTAAACACTGAAGTCCCTCCGTTCCATTCCGTTCACCTGACACATTCCACACCTTGCGCTTAACTGCAGGGGCCTGTTTGCGCTCACGACTCGACCGATTCTGCTGGCTTTGTTCCAGGCTGGTTGGGAGACTGTGCCCCCCAGTCCTACCCATGGGGCGCTGGACGTCTTTTCTTGCTATGCCAAGTCTGCAACCATCCCTTCCTTGCCTGTACCTTATCCAAATCCTCAGTAAGACTTGAGCAAGTGGCCCTGGGTTTCCCCTTCAGTAACGGAGCCGAGGGCCCAGGCAGTGGACAAATCCCCAAGACAGGCGGATAGGGAAAGCAGCCACAGCAGATAAGCAAGGCCACAAACTTCCGGCTTCTTTCTCAGATAAAGACCAGAAGGACAGTTGGCTTCCCCACCCCCCTCCAACGGCAGGGCCCACAAGTGTAAGACCAGTTCTGGGATTGCGTTTATCCCAAAGGTGTGGGCATGCCAGCTTCCTTGTCTTTGTTCAAATTGAACAACCCTGAAGTATTAGAAGCTGAAGGCTCCTCAAAGACAGACCTGGTTTGAGGTCCCCAAGTCCCACATCTTGCTCTGCAGAGGGTCTTTCTGCGTGCTTGCTTGTGTGTCTTTCCTTACCTCTAACAAATGCCGGTGATTCTGTCTGCTCCAAATGAGATGTTGGAGATTTTTTTCTACCTTTTTAATCCTTTAAGTGGCCGAGAAAATAAATCTGGTCAAGAACCCTCCATGGCAAAAGGAGCAGATACACAAGTGCGAGAAACGGCTGGGGCAGGGGAGGGGAGAGAAAAACAAAATGCAGGCAGTTTCAGGGCTCTGCACTTGCGGAGATTCTCACAGGTTTGGTGCTGGCAAGGCTTCCTTTATGGGCTCCATTTTCTCCTCCAAAACGGAGGTGATTGGTGGTAGGGGTGGGGGATGAACTGCCCTGGATCTGGGTGCTTCTCTTCTCAGCATGAGAAAGGGGAAAGACGGGGTCCAGAAAAGGGTATGAGACCCCCTGGAGCTGGAGTGACAGATGGTGGACTACAGGAGTTACCATACTCGGTTCTCTGCAAGCACGGCACCCTTGGGGTCACATATCAGATTGTGGTAGTTAGGGCTCCAGCGCCGTGAAGAGACACCAAGACCATGATAACTTTTATAAAGGAAAACATTTCACTGTAGCTGGTTTACAGTTCAGAGGTTTAGCCCGTTATCATCACAATGAGTGGTACACAGGCCACGGTGCTGGAGAAGGAGCTGAGAGTTCTACATCTTGATCTGCAGGCAGCAGTAGGAGACTGTGCTCCACTGAGCAGAGCTTGAGCACATGAAACCTCCAAGTCCAACCCAACAGTGATGCACTTCCTCCAACAAGGCCACACCCACTCCAACAATGAGACACACCCTAATAGTGCCATTCCCTATGGGCCAAGCATCCAGACACATGAGTCTACGGGGGCCATTCCTATTCAAACACCACACAGATATTTACACTGCTATACATAACAGAGGCAAATTACAGTTATGAAGTTGCAACAAAATAATTGTATGGTTGGGGCTCACCACAACATGAGGAATTGTATTAAAGGGTCACAGCGTAAGGAAGGTTGAGGACCACTGCTCTTAAGCTGACTCCCCAACCCCTCCATATCTTTTTTTTTTAATGGTTTGATGATTTTGTTGTTGGTAATTCCTTTGAAATAGGATCTCACTCTGTAGCCCAGGTTGGCCTCACACTCATTACCATCCTCCCTCATAGGATCATAGGCCATCACACCCAGCCATCCATTTCTTCCTATTGTTAATAAATAGCCCAGAGGATTTGCAACTTGACAACTTAAAAGGACATCAGGTGCCAGTTTCAGGTTTTATAAATTAGCAGCAGAGCACAAGCAGAAGTTTGCCTCTCACGAGGGTAAATACCAGAGTACTGTAACGGGCACCTCTCTGTTGTTGTGATTAACGCCCAGGACCAAAAGCAGTTTCCAGAAGAACGGCTTTATTTGGGATTATGGTTCCAGAAGGCAAGTCCTTAATGGAGGAGAAGGCATGGCAACAGGCAACAGGCAACAGGCTTAGCGACAGGAGCAGGAAGCAGAGCCTCTCTTCAAGCACAAACCCAAAGCAGCCAGCGAGAGTGAACTAGAAGGGGGTTAAGGTTATAACTCTGAAATCCTGCCCCCCCCCCAGTCTCATGCTTCCTCCAGCTGCACCTCCCCAGAACTTCTCTGAACAGTACCACCCAGACCAACTGTTCAAATACATGGGAACATTCTCATTCAAACCACAGCAAGCACAACTGCTAGATCATCTGATAAGGGTTTAGTACGGTGTGTGAGACACTGATCCTCTGTCTTCCAAGGTACTTCTGCCATTTTCCAACCCCTCTAGCAATAAATGAGAGCATGTTCCTCCTTATCATAACCAGCGATCCTGTTGTCAGTTCTAGTAGGACCTGTGTTAGCACTGTAAATGGTTTTTACCTGTCTTTTCCTGTCGATACATGATAGATGACCGGGGACATCTTTTCACGCGGTCCACACGTTCCGTATGTACACTTTCCGTATGCTGTAGCTTGGTGAGGCACTTGGCTCATTTCAACTGTCCTTTTATTGGATTAAGGAACCCCTGGCAGGAGGTGGGGGTAGTCTAAAGAGATGGCTCAGTGGTTAAGAGCACTGGCTGCTCTTCCAGAGGCCCAGGGTGTTCAATTCCCAGTACCCACACATTGACTCATAAGTCATCTGTGTAATGATCTGTTCTGTTTCTTTAAGTGACAAGCCATGCCCACTCCCTCCCCATCTGCTGAGACAGGCAGAGCTTCCTTCCTGCATGCAGCCTGAGTCTCTTCCTTTTCCATCTCCCTCTCAAAGAGGCAGCTTCTGTCTCTCCTCTCCTCTCTCTCTCTCTCTCTCTCTCTCTCTCTTCTTACTCTTTTTTTTAATAGAAGAGCAGAGATGCAGAGATGCAGATAAAACTCCTACACATGTGAAGCGAAATAATAATCGAATTTTTAATTAAAAAAACATCTGGAGCAGGCGGATCTCTGTGAGTTTGAGACCAGCCTGGTCTACAGAGCTAGTTCCAGGACAGGCTCCAAAAAGCCACAGAGAAACCCTGTCTCGAAAAAAACAAAAAAACAAAACAAAACACAAAAAAAAACAACCCCCCCCCCCAAAAAAAACACCTGGAGCATTAACAAGGCTCACCTTATGGGACATGTGAGAGTACATTTCCAGAGACATGTCACCAAACAAGCGGCACCATCCCATGGGGTGGGTTCCAGACAGAGTAAAAAAGAGAATGAGGGGCTGGAGAGACGGCTCAGAGGGTAAGAGCATTGCCTGCTCTTCCAAAGGCCCTGAGTTCAATTCCCAGCAACCATATGGTGGCTCACAACCATCTGTAATGAGGTCTGGTGCCCTCTTCTGGCCTGCAGGCATACACACAGAAAGAATATTGTATACATAATAAATAAATAAAAATAAAAAAATAAAAAAAAAAGAGACCGAGGACACTGAAAGAGCACCACCACTCCCCTCATCAAAAGTATGATTTTTTTTTCCTGGATGACAACATTAGTGCAGTAGGTAAATGTAGCGGCGTAAACGAATGCAGACAGATTGTAAAAATATATATAGTTTTAATGTAGAAATAGACTTACAGAACCACCGTTCCGCGGAGACCAGGAAAGTAGAAGAGGAAGCTCAGAGCAGGCTCGCCAAATTTATAGGCAGACATTAGCCCGAGGCGAACACGCCCCCTAAGGGGCGGGACTTATCCCTACATCTCCCCTTTTTGTCTAAATAAGACAGAACTAAACCAAATACAACTACATACAATAACAACAAATAATAAATATAACAAACAATATTGAGAACAAAAGCTTTGCTAAACATTCTATCTCAAGGAGTCCAAATAATGTAAAGAGTAACTACAATTATATAATCTTCAACTCAATCAAAGATCTGAGAAGGGAATAAACACTACTCAACAAACGAGATATATCCAAAATGTGCAACAATTGACAGAGACAACTGACTACCTGGGCAATCACCCAAAGTCTCGTTTGCAATGTTGAGTCAACCAATTTTGGCTAAGGCCTAACATAACTGACATACCATTATTAAAGGCAAGGAACTTTTCAAAACTATCTTACCCTGTCTTGGCAGGATATGACAGTCCTGTTTTATCCATTGATGCACACTCTGTATCTGTGTCAGTGGTTGAGGTATGGGCATTTCTTTGCCCAAAGGCCAGTTCTGCCAAATAGAAAGGCTCCAGGTGGAGTGTCTTTGGTGCTCAACATTCTCTCGGGAATAGAGCAGTGTTGCCAGGAGCAATTGTGTCTCACTATCACGAAACTCTGAGTTAGATTAAAGGCCATTTTCTACAGCTCTTTGAAGAGGTTGAAGATTATCTATCTATACTGAGTACAATCTCTATATATCTAAAGAACCTGATTAGTCTGATTATCAATGACAAACTTAGATGACTATTTGTCTATATAATTCTCAATATCTATCTAACTTAAAGACTAAGACAATAAACAACTGTGTAACAAATGAGGATAATGACCTCCAAATATAAACACTGTACAAATATACATTGCAATATGGCAAATATATATCAATACACAAACATTATATAAGTATCTTAATCAGAGGTAGAAATGTACATTGCAATATGGTAAATATATACAATATATATATATCAATACAATATATGTCAACACATAAAAATGTTTTAAACAGACATAGAAACATGTATGCATACAATAGTCAATATAATTTAACTTTGTTTCAATATACAAGAATTGATACCAATATATTTGTCTAAAAGCAGTAACTCACAATTATAAATCTATTATCCCATCATTCCCTCTCTCTCTTTTTTTTTTTTTCAAAATGATCCCTGAGCTTATAAAATTCCTCCCCCAACCTCCCAACCCCTAAATGATGTCCCTAAACCCAGGGGTAAACTTTACTGGGAGAGGGACGTCGTCCTCTAGAATTACTTCCAGCTGTCATGGGGGCGACGTTCTTTCTGGGGGATCCTGTGAAAGTAAAATGATGGTTAAATTTCAAGATCAATGTCTTTTAAAATAGTCTCTGAGTATTTTGTGCAGGTCTGGCCAAAATGTTGTATAAGATGTGCACCATTTCAGCTAACCAAGTTGGAACTGTCTTGTGCAGCTGGTATCCAAAACAGGTCTTGTAGTAGCGCTATCAGTATCATGACGTCATATCAACCAAGTAGAGTTGTTGTTGTGGAGCCCCATCTTCTTCCTGGAAACTTCAAATGTCACTTCAGGAAAAACTCATTGTTCATTGTGAAAAACTTAAACATTAATCATATAGACATATACAGACATACATATATATATTCAATGAAAGGCATGATAGATATATTCAATGAAAAGTATGATAGATATGAAGAAAAGCAAAGATGTTTTCTAAACTCATATTTCTTTCTGTCCCATATCATGGCTCTTGACATGAGACAGAAACTCCAGAAACTCTGGGTTTTTCTCTTACTAACAGGCTTGGAATTGGAGAGGGACTGAGCCAGAGTCCAACTTCAAAACAAGCTCTATATATTTATAAAGAAATGTTTAATAAGACATATAAATAAAAATTAATACTTACAAAATGTGTTCATCCATCAGTAATTAAATATTCAGGGTCCCTCAATTTCTTTGAAGATGAGTATTTTCCTGTGGAGATAAGAAAAGAACCCTGCCTCCAACCTATCTGTATTTCTTACCATCAGTATGTTCGCCATCCTTATGAAAGAATTATTTATCTTTTCCAAGTGGCTTCTCTTCTACAAACCGAACCTTTATTAATTTTGATGATATCCACAATTTTTCCTCACCTGTGGAGATAAGAGCAAAACCCCTTCCCCAAAGGAGCACATATCCTGGCTTCCATTGTGAGGTCAGCACATCCTTGAAATAAACTGGTTGATTTAGTTCAGTAGACTTTTCCATTATCCAATGTCTTTCTGCAGCCGTTGTTCCCTTCTCATTAGCACTGAGAAAATTCAAGGTTAATAAAGCATTATGTAGCCTATTTCTGGGGGTGTTTTCCACCCCTTTCTGTTTGTTCAACATATCTTTTATAGTTCGATTTGATCTTTCTATGACTGCTTGACCTGTAGGATTGTATGGTATACCTGTAACATGCTTGATATTGTAATAATCAAAAAACCGTTTCATTTTCCTAGAAACATAAGCAGGACCATTGTCCGTTTTTATTTTTGTAGGTATACCCATGATAGCCATGACTTCTAATAAATGAGTGATTATTGAATCAGCTTTTTCTGAACTTAAAGCAGTTGCCCACTGAAAGCCTGAATAAGTGTCAATGGTGTGATGAACATATTTTAATTTGCCAAATTCTGCAAAGTGGAACACATCCATCTGCCAGATTTCATTCCTTTGGGTGCCCTTTGGATTAGCCCCTGCAGGCAGTGGCGTTTGGTTATAGAAAGAGCAAGTAGGGCATTTCTTTACAATCTCCTTAGCTTGTTGCCATGTAATTGAAAATTCTTTCTTCAAACCTTTGCTATTAACATGATGTTTTTTATGAAATTCAGAGGCTTGTAGCACACTACCAATCAATAATTGATCAATTTCTGCATTACCTTGTGCTAGAGGACCTGGTAGACCCGTATGGGATTGGATGTGTGTTATGTACATAGGGCAAAGCCTGTTCCTGATCAAATCTTGAACCTGGAGGAACAATGAGGTTAGTTCAGTATCATCAGGTATACATTCAGCAGTTTCAATATGTAATATAACTCTTTCTGCGTATTGTGAATCTGTAACTATATTAATAGGTTCTTTAAAATCCCTTAGCACCATAGGAATGGCATATAATTCCGCCTTCTGGACAGAATTATACGGACTTTGTTCCACCTTATCCAAGTCTTCTGATTTGTAACCTGCCTTCCCTGATTTATTGGCATCAGTATAGAATGTACAGGCTCCAGTTATTGGAGCATCACGGACGATTCGAGGAAGAATCGAAGAGGTTCTCTTTATGAAGTTAAGCCTCTTGCTTTTTGGATAGTTGTTATTAATGTCTCCCAAAAAATTAGCACAAGCTCTTTGCCATGGTTCGTTATCTTCCCATAATTTCTTTAGTTCATCAGCTGTGAAAGGCACTATAATTTCTGCTGGGTCTATGCCTGCTAGTTGACGAAGTCTCAGCTTGCCTTTTATAATTAACTCAGAGACTTTTTCCACATAAGTTTTCAGTTTCTTACTTGGTTTATGTGGTAAAAAGATCCATTCCAAAATAATATCATCTCTCTCCATTAAAATTCCTGTAGGAGAAATTTTTGATGGTAGTATGACGAGAATACAATCGAGCTCTGGATTCACCCTGTCCACATGTGCCTGTTGTAATTTTTCCTCAATCATTGTCAGTTCCTTTTCTGCTTCAGCTGTTAATTCTCTGGGACTGTTTAAATCTTTATCACCATCCAAGGTTTTGTTCAAATGAATTATTAAATCAGGTGTTATTCCAATAGCTGGCCGTAGACTGGAAATGTCTCCTAACAGTCTTTGAAAGTCATTAAGAGTCGGTAGGCGATCTCTCCTAATTTGTGCTTTTTGTGTCTTAATTTTTTGCAAACCTATTTTATAACCTAAATAATTAACAGAATCTCCCTTCTGAATCTTTTCAGGAGCGATTTGCAATCCCCATTTAGGTAAAAGTATCTTTATTTCTTCAAACAGTCTGTTCAAGGTATTCATGTTTGAATCGGATAACAAGATGTCGTCCATGTAATGGTATACTATAGATTTGGGAAATTTCTTGCGTATTATTTCCAATGGTTGGTTTACAAAATATTGGCACAGGGAGGGGCTATTTAACATACCCTGGGGGAGAACGGTCCAGTGGTACCTCCTCGAAGGTTGAGAATTGTTATAAGTAGGCACTGTGAAGGCAAATTTTTCTCTATCTTCTTTTTGCAAAGGTATAGTGAAAAAACAATCCTTTAAATCAATAACTATGAGAGGCCATCCTTTTGGTAATAAAGAGGGCAAAGGAATTCCAGATTGCAGAGGGCCCATAGGTTGAATAACCTTGTTGATGGCCCTGAGATCTGTCACCATTCTCCATTTACCTGATTTTTTCTTAACCACAAATACAGGAGAATTCCAAGGGCTGGTAGATTCTTCTATATGTCCAGCATCTAATTGTTCTTGTACCAGCTGTTCTAAAGCCTGTAACTTTTCCTCAGCTAAAGGCCATTGCTTTGTCCATATTGGTTTCTCAGTCAACCATTTTAGAGGCAAGGCTGTTGGTATCTCTGAAGGGACATCAATTGCTTGTTCTTGTACAGCCCGAATGGCCGGTTTTCTCCATTTGTAATATCTTTTAATATTATTCTCAGAAATATAGGCTCTAGATTTAGCAGGAATGTTAATTTTGGTATTCCATTGTTGTAATAGGTCACGACCCCATAAATTCATTGCGATATTGGCTACATATGGCTTTAATTTTCCTATTTGTCCCTCTGGCCCTATACATTCAACCCATCTTGTGCTCTGCCTTACTCGAGATAAGGTTCCAATTCCCAGGAGCTGAACATTTACATTCTGAAGAGGCCAATATGGATGCCAAGATTCTGGGGTAATGATACTTACATCAGCACCTGTGTCCAGCAGGCCAGTAATAAAAATGCCATTTACACACACTCTCAGTTTAGGTCTTTGATCATTTATAGAAGTTTGCCAAAACACACGTAACTTATCTTTCTGATCATTATTGCTTGTAACAGTAGGCATGGGGCTTCCTAATTGTCCTGATGAGGCACGTTCTCTGCAGAAACTGGATATGACTGAACCATGTTTGCCATGGGGGCCTGTGAGGCCCCCCCCTCACGTTTCCCGACTGTATCAGGTTGCCTTGTCTATCTCTTGTAGACCTGCATTCATTCGTCCAATGTCTGCCTTTTCCACATCTTCTACATAAACCTGAAGGCTGAGTCCTCCTATTTCTGTTATTTCTAGAAGATGCATTATTATTATTATTTCTGAAAGATGCATTATTATTATTATTATTATTATTTCTGAAAATCCATTGTTTACAATTCCTTTTCATATGACCCATTTTGCCACAATTAAAACATTTGGTATTCTGGTGTCTCCTTTTACCATTGGAAATTGCTTCTTCTACCCATGCTTCAGTACCATAATCAAATGTATCAACATTGAGTGTATGCAAGACCCATTCTTCCAAAGGCGCTGATCTGAGCTTTAAAGGCCCCAAAATCCTTTTGCATTCCACATTTGCATTTTCATAAGCCAAAGACTCAATCATTATACGTCTTGCTTCTGGGTCAGATATCCCTATTTGTACAGCCTTAGTTAATCTTTGTAAAAAGTCACTAAAGGGTTCTCTCTGACCCTGTTTAACTCTGACAAATGATTCCATTCTCTGTCCTGGGTCTTGTACCCTGTCCCAAGCCCTTAAGGCTGCTGTAGTACACATGGAGAGTGTGTTTTCATCCAAATTAGCTTGTTCCTGAGGATCGGAAAAGGGCCCTTCACCTAGAATTTGATCTAGGGAAATGTCAATTCCCTTTGCTTTTTCCTGCTGTTCTAAGAGTCTAGCCTCTTGCCTGAATAAGCATTGCCATTTCAATTGCGGTCCACTCTCAAGTACTGCAGAGCTCAGCTGGAGCCAGTCCGAGGGGGTTGCTCTGCTTGTCGTGGCCCAAGATCTTAGCATCTCTTTAACAAAAGAGGCTTGCATCCCAAAAGTCATAACAGCCTGTTTAATTTCCTTGAGGTCATTCATACGGACAGGCTCCCATGTATCCTCTTTGATGACCCTAGGGTTTTTGGAACCAATCACCTTCTCTGTTGTTATTACTGGAAAGGCAGGTAGAGCTGTAGGTAGAGCTTTGTGGAAATTGTCCCGGAGAGATTAACCCACAGATGTAGTTAAAATTTGCCTTTCTACCCTTTGCTCTTCTTCATCAGAATTTAGAAATTCCTCAATCTTTTCAATTCTATTCACCATTGCCTTCTGCAATGTCTGAATCTCCTGTCCAGAATTATGTTCCAAAGCCTTCATTGAGGATTCTAAAGTATGAAGTTTTTCCGTTAGAGAAAACATCTCATCTTTGGACATAATTTTTATGGCATAAACCGTGCCTTCTTGTATTGACAATCTTTCCGTCAATCTGTCATAAGCTTTAGACAAAATCCAATTGTCACATTCAACAGTTTTGATTCTCTCAGTTAATGTTTCATTTCCTACAGAAAGGGACTGAATCTTATTGTCCAAATCAGCTGTTCCCTCTTCCATAGTAATGAATTTCTCCTTAACATCAGCCTGGAGAACATCAAACTGATTCTTGAGAAGATTGTTATCAGCCTGGAGAACTTCAAACTAATTCTCGAAAAGATTGTTATCAGTCTGGAGAACTTCAAACTGATTCTTGAGAAGATTGTTATCAGCCTGGAGAACTTCAAACTGATTCTTGAGAAGATTGTTGTCATTCTCAATTGTTTTTAAGCGTTCAATCTCTACCTTAAGAATCCTGGATTCGTCTCGTAAAGACTTTATCATATTTCTATTATCAAACCATTTGGTGCCAATGAAAACTACGAATTCCAGAAGGATCCATAGATGTGGGATGATAGCCACCTCTTGTAAAATCTCCCACATGGTACAATTAAAAAAACTGTTAAATTCTTGAACAGTAATGTGTTCAGACATTTTATTTATAAAAGAAAATTTTTTACCTGCAATGATCGGTTCCTGCCAGTGGTGGTTTCTGTGTTTTTGGAGCCTGTCCTAGAACTAGCTCTTGTAGACCAGGCTGGCCTCGAACTCACAGAGATCCGCCTGTCTCTGCCTCCCAAGTGCTGGGATTAAAGGCGTGCACTACCATTGCCTGGCTGCCTCAAACTCACAGAGATCCGCCTGCTCTTGCCTCCCAAGTGCTGGTATCAAAAGCGTGCACCACCACTGCCCGGCCAAGTCACTCAGACCAAATCTGACGCTGTGGCAGCTTTTGTTGCAAAACCGCAGGTACTTGAGCTTCTGCTAATTCAGGCAGTGGGGTTCTGCTGCAAAACTTAGCCAAGGCAGGCAGAATGGGCCTGTGTGGCCGAGTATGTCTCGGACTCGGCACTGGGGCCGGAGTCACGAACTGAAAAACAGCACCCGGGAGGGTGCTGTGTTAGCTAGCGGGCTACCCGCTTGAGTCGGGGGCAAAATAGCCCCACGTTGGGCGCCATAATGTAGCGGCGTAAACGAATGTAGACAGATTGTAAAAATATATATAGTTTTAATGTAGAAATAGACTTACAGAACCACTGTTCCCGCGGAGACCAGGAAAGCAGAAGAGGAAGCTCGGAGCAGGCTTGCCAAATTTATAGGCAGACATTAGCCCGAGGCGAACACGCCCCCTAAGGGGCGGGACTTATCCCTACAGGTAAAGGTGCTTGCGTCCTAAGTCTGGAGACCTGAGTTCTATTCGGGGAACACATTTAAAAGTGGAAAGAGAAAACTGACCCCACAAAGTTGTCTTTTGACCTCAAATGTGTGCTATGGCCCTGCGCCCTGTTCACGTGGCACACACTTTCACACATGCATTAATAATAAATTAAGTTTTATAGGAATTTGTTCATTAACACACACACACACACAAACTGTTGTAGGCAGAGGTTCTTTTAATTCAATGAGCTCAATATTTGTTTTGTTTTTTGAGACAGGGTTTCTCTGTAGCTTTGGAGCCTGTCCTAGAACTAGCTCTTGTAGACCAGGCTGGCCTGGAACTCACAGAGATCCGCCCGCCTCTGCCTCCCGAGGGCTGAGATTAAAGGCGTGCGCCACCACCGCCCAGCAAGCTCAATATTTCTTAATGAACTTGATTTGGACGAATTTGTGTTGACTCGGTGTGTGCTAGGGTATGGTCATGGTCGAACGTCGTGCAGTATACAAGGAGGCAAACAGGTGGGAGGGAAAGCGACAGCTGGCAGCATTGTCAGGGGCGGGGGTGAAGATGGCAGAGGTGGAAGGTTCAGCTGAGAGTGAGCGAGAGATTGGGTGACAAGGCCAACAATGCTCCCTGTGTCCTAACGCTTGGCAGCTGGCACAGTTAGAAGGAGGAACTCAAGGAAGGAAGTTTGAGTGCTTTTGGGAGCAAAGGGAGAGGCAAAGTTCAGAGTTGGTTTGTACTACGTGTATCGTATCGGGGCCAAACCCACTCACATACGCCGAGCGTCCAGCAGGTCTGCCCAAAGGGGACCCCAATCGCTTTCCGAGTTACCGACTTACTTCTCTATCCCTTGAGAGTTCCCGCCCACTGCTCTCAAGTTGTGTTTAGCTTTCTGATCAGGCTGCTGCCTTGTCCTTTGAAGGTGAGTCAGAATAAATGCTACAGAGTCTCCTCAGGAACTTGCTGCAATTGCAGCAATGATGACCTTGGTGTGTGCCAGGCAGGCCACAGACCAGGAATTCCCCCTGCCTTTTTTTTTTTTTTTTTTTTTTCCGAGACAGGATTTCTCTGTAACTTTGGAGCTTGTTAAGGAGCAAGTTCGGGAACTCGCTCTGTAGACCAGACTGGCCTCGAACTCTCAGAGATCCGCCTGCCTCTGCCTCCCAAGTGCTGGGATTAAAGGTATGTTTCAGCTTTTCCCATCTTCTAATCAATGCTTTTTGAATGAGGAAATGCATATAGAGGTAGGGAAAAGAAATCAGTGAATTGAAGAAGAAATGAATCTATAAAGAACTGGTCTTTAGCCGGGCGGTGGTGGCTTTAATCCCAGCACTCGGGAGGCAGAGGCAGGCGGATCTCTGTGAGTTCGAGACCAGCCTGGTCTACAAGAGCTAGTTCCAGGACAGGCTCCAAAACCACAGAGAAACCCTGTCTCGAAAAACCAAAAAAAAAAAAAAAAAAAAAAAAAAAAAAAGAACTGGTCTTTGTGCGTCTATTAGAAAAGTTGAAAGTCAGCTGGGCGGTGGTGATACTCGCCTTTAACCCAGCACTCAGGAGGCGGAGGTAGGTAGATCTCTATGAGTTCGAGGCCAGCCTGGTCTATGAGAGCTACAAGAGTTGGAAGCCAAGATGAAGTTTACACTAAGCCAATTTTATTAACTCTCTTAATGATTAATTTCCTAGTTAAGAATTGGCACATTTTAACAGACAACCTGAAAGCTGAAATGTTGTTATCATCTTAGATTCCCAGGGACTTGGGTCCTGGTAATAGTCAACATCAGAATATAGAAATGCCAGCAGTGCAGGCCTGGCAGTGGTGGCGCACACCTTTAATCCCAGACCTTGGGAGGCAGAGGCAGGCGGATCTCAGTGAGTTTGAGCCCAGCCTGGTCTGCAAAGGAAGGTCCAGGACAGCCAGCACTGTTACACAGAGAAACCCTGTCTTGAAAACCCAAAAAACGAAAGAAAGAAAGAAAGAAAGAAAGAAATGCCAGCAGCAATGCAAAGTTTAAATATTTAAATAAATTCAAATAACATAAATTTGGATAAAATCTCTTTGGTTGCCTGGAGAGAGAGATGTGAGAAGAGGGCTCACTGAATGCTCTAACTGTCTGGATAACTGAATGGGTTAGCTTTGCATTTCTGTGGCCAGAACACCCAAGAGAATACCTTTACATCAGAAAAATCTGTTTGGGCTCACAGTTGAGAGGGCTCAGCCCATGGCTGGTCACTTCCACACACCTAGGGAAGGAATCATGGTGGCAGGCAGGAGCTGGTGGAGGAAGGGGACCGGGAACAACCTTCAAAGTTATGACTGTCTTCTTCTAACAAAGTTTTAACCTCCCAGAGTTCCCACGAACCCGTAGCATAGCACTGCCCTCTGGAGACCAGCATTCAAAGAATAAGCTTATTCTTTTAATATTTAAACAGTAAGGATCCTCCCACGCAAGTCTTGATTTAGGATTCAAGCCTCTTGGGAAAGTTTCCCCAGATAATTGGGGAGCTCCGGTTCCTGGTAGGAGTTCTAGGGATTTTTGCTTTGTGGTTTCTGCATTAAGTACAGAGAAATCCAGTTATCCCATATTCTAGAACACTGTTGATCCATCATGTCCTGTCTGACCGTAAAATTACACGATGAATCATAAATTAGCAGGATAGTCCAGAAATATACTTGAGGAACCCACCCAGCCAAGTGGAACTCTTTTTTTTTTAAGATTTATTTATTTATTATGTATACAACATTCTGCCTCGATGTGTGCCCACACGCCAGAGGAGGGTGCCAGATCTCAGTACAAATGGCTGTGAGCCACCATGTGGTTGCTGGGAATTGAACTCAGGACCTCTGGAAGAGCAGCCAGTGCTCTTAGGGGCTGAGCCATCTCTCCAGCCCCCAAGTGGAACTCTTGATATTGACGACTTCTGCACGGCTTCTGATATTTAGTCCAACAAGGAGAGGGTCACACATCCCAGCCCTGGTTCTGCTAACTATGGCTGAGAGAAAGAAATAGATCACAGAGTACAACCTGACCAGCCTCCGGGTTCTGCTATCTACCGCTATATAAAAAGATAGCAAATGAAAGCGACATCCTATCATTTCACGGGCCAGGAAGTTTTGAGAATTTCAGATAGTTTGTTTTTTTCTTCTGTGTAGAATCCCCCCAAATTAGGTAATTGAACCTGGTCTTCTGCAAGAGCAACAAGTGCTCTTAGCATCTGAGCCAGCCATCTCTCTAGCTCGGCCAAGGGTATTCTAGTCTACACTTTTAAAACTGAGAACCCCGACCTATACAAAAAGTGAGCATTTCTCCCCCAACCTGTGCATGTTAATGAACAATTTATACATGAACTGCTTCACGATATTAAATATTTATGTGTAAAGAGCTGCCAAAATATTTTACTTATCCCTCTGTCTTTATTTCTTATCAGAAAATAAAAGTATATGAACCAATGTTTATAATACTTTCTTTCCAAACTCCTTGGAACGTTCCTGCATGTGGACCGTCAGGCTAGACATCCTGCCTGGCTTTGGCCGAGTGAGTGGGCAGATCAAGTGAGCAGGTCAACGGCACTGATCACCCCACGGTGGGAGCAAACATACCAGGACTTACAGGAATGAGGTATCTAATAAATACTGCCATCTCTGAAAAATCATAGGTCTATTTGTAGATATAAAAATTGAGCTTTGCAGCTGGGCAGTGGTGGTGCATGCCTTTAATCCCAGCACTCCAAAGCAGACAGATCTCTGAGTTCGAGGCTATTTTGGTTTACATAGCATTGTCCAGGACAGCCAGGGTTACACAGAAAAACCCTCTCTCAAACTCCCACCATCACCAAAACAAAACAAAACACATCTCGCACTGTTGAATCTCAGAGCTAGAATTTAATTAATTAACTTATTAATTTAGAATTAATAAACTATTTATTGGAATTTACTACAAACCAATCAAGCCCCGTGTGCTAGGCACTGGGGATGTAGTAAGGAGGAGGCAGGTGGAAACCAAGATGAGGGAAAACAGAAAAAGGTGCTGAGTTTGTGGTCCTAGGTGCTGCAGACAGAACTCACCCACAAAAACACAAGGATCAAATTACAAATCATGACCCAGGGAAGGAGGTACGTGGCACTGGGTGTGACAGAAGAGGACAGGAAGAAAGCTGGCTGCTTGATAAAAGTCCTTGAGCCGACCCCTCAGAAATGATATCTATCTCAAGAGCTGAAGTCAGGGGAGAAATTGCCATATGGAAGAGGCAATGACACACTGCCAGACACAAGGCATAACACCTCAGGCCTCCTAAATCAGGGGGGAACCCTAAACTCATCTCTCAGATGTTCCTGAAGCCACCTGGGTCTGTTGATGCCCTCATCAGAACCTTGGGCATGATTTTAGGTACACTTGAAACAGACATCTGACTCCAAGAACAACGATTCGTCCATCTTCACTGTAGCATCCTCAGCATAAACTCCTTGGCAAGCGGAACAGATGTTGCAAAGACGAGGATGCTCGGCGCTAGAGACAGGCTGCATTCTGATCCTGCTAATGGTGAGCCCTCCTGTGTGAGCAGAGTTACTGCTGTCCACACCAGAAAAGGCTGGATCTGTTCGAAAGCTGCCCGAACTTCCAGCAAGGGCACCTGTCTCTTCTCACAGGGAAGCCTGTGGAATGGGTCATCCGGAGGTCCCATGGTTGCTGAATACACTGGTGCCAGGCAGGGTGGTGGATTTACGATGCACTATCATCTGGGGATCACATTCTGCTCATTAGGTCTGGCTAAGTGCTGTCAGGAATTCCACGAAGAGCTTTGCCGGAGAGGGAGGCAGATAAGGAAGTGGTGATGGCCTCTAAGTGAATCCAGATGGAGCGGCAGGTAATGGCGGCGACGGTGCTCAGGAGAAGGGGTCCGGTCTACAAACTCACTTAGCCCTCAGAAGCTGGGGATTAAAAATGTTGCCTCTTTGCCGCGCTTGTTTTTACGTGCACTTAGATGTTAAGACAGCTTGAAGAGAAATCTCCCCAGGACGCAGCTCGGACAGAAAACAGGAACTTTGATCACCTTTGAAGGTCAAGGTGCCTCACAGTCGAGGGTCTTGGGGAAGGCCAAGACACACCACAGCTCTGGAGGGACAGTAAACGTTCATCTCTGTCCTGAAAATTCTGTGAAAAACTCAGGAAGGGAAGTCCCTTGAGTTTGTTTATAGAGAGAAGCCAGTTTAAAAAAAAAATCACTAAAGCAATGAATATAGAGAACAACGTCTTTCTCTTGGAAAAAGAACAATAGATGAGATACTTTTAACAGAAAAGCTCTGCCACCTTAGGGTTTAACTTTTAGATTTATTTATTTTATTTCATGTGTGAATGTTTTGCCTGTGTGTGCACCCCATGCATGCCTGGTGCCCAGAGAGGCCGGAAGACCGCACTGGATCCCCTGGAACTGGAGTTACAGAGTTCCCACCACGTGAGTGCTGAGAACTGAACCCGCGTCCTCTGTAGGAGCAACCTGCTGCGCTCTTAACCACTCCAGCTCCCAGCACTTTAAATTGACATGGCACGCGCTATATTTGGGTAAATAAATGTAATCTGAGCCAGGCGGTGGTGGCGTGTACCCTTAATTCCAGCACTCGAGAGCAGAAGCTGGTGGATCTCTGTGAGTTTGAGGCCAGCCTGGTCTACAGAGCGAGTTCCTGAACTTACTCCTTAACAGAGGAAACCCTGTCTGGGGGGGTGGGGGGGTGGGGAGGGAATAATGTAATCCGAGTCATTGTCAATGATTGTTTGCAAATGTAAAACAGGTAGCAACCAAGTGTGTCAAAGTTCAAGTGGAGGAAGAAGGTTGTGACACAGGAAATATTTGTCTGATTTTACTCTTCAGTGAGACTCCAAGACTGATGAGTTAAAAGAAGACGGAAAAGATACAACCAAACTAACTTTAGTTATTCATTAAAGATTTTTTTTAAATGATTGATTAAAGCAAAGAAAGAAAAACAGAAGTTATGGACCATGATTTGTGGCATCATTTAGAATCTCTTGTGGCCAGTGGTTACGAACTCCGATTGCTCTTCCAGGGGACCCAGGTTCAAGTCCCAGCGCCCACATGGCAGATCACAGCTGTTTGTAACTCCAGATCTAACACCCTCACACAAGATATACATGCAGGCAGAACACTTATGCAAGTAAAATGAAAATAAATAAATTAAAAAAAATTATCTTGTGGCCTCTCACCTTTGGAAGGAGACCAGCCGGTGTAGGTGGTTGACCCATTTTGAGTTCACAGGGTGAGCGTCTGCCCTGAGTCCTGCCTGGCCTTTGTAGTAGCTGTTTGGCTGGAAGCCGTACTACAGCCTCTGTTATCCATACATCCAAAGAGTCTGGAATGTTCAGGTGGAAGTTTCTCCCCAAGCCCGCTCCCCTGGGAGTTGCCTCAGTTCAGACTCCACCCCTGAGAAAGCCCACCAAAGGATGACTTCCACTGAGAGATGCTCAAGACCACTCCCATGGGGTATTTAAACTGTCCCCCAGAGACCAAACAGGCGGTTTTCTGGTCTTCCTTTCCTGTCTCCTCTTTGGGGGTCTGGGAAGCTACCCGGGAGTGTTTGTATCCATTAAACCTGGGCTTTTTCTAATTCAGTTTGATTTGGTCTGATTCACATTATTGCATCGGCGGAGAGGTTTATTGGGGGGCAGAAACTGTTCAGTAGCTTTATCAATTTCCCAAACGGAAATACGGAAAAGTGGCTTTGCAGTGTGTAACTGGCCCCAGGTAAGGGACCCCTGCTGATTGGGAAAGGCCACATAGCCATTCACCTCTCCACCTGCTACTGGATGGGCTCTGAGATTCTGTTTTCTTCTCCAGGTCTTAGTAAACTAGAAATACTCCAAAGAGCCTTGGTGAGCATTTAGTCCCAGGGACAGCGTCAGTGAGGTTGATTTCTTCTAGTTTCAAAAAGTGCCAGCACACATAAAAAAAAAAAAAAAAAAAAAAGAAAGAAAGAAAATGAAAGAAAGCCAATGTTGAGGGGCTGGAGCAATGGTTCAGTGGGCAAGGGCACATGCTGCTCCTGCAGGGAACCTAGATTTTGTTCCCAGCCCCCACACAGCAGCTCACAACTGTACATAACTCTGATTCCAGGAGACCCAACACCCACTCTGTCCTCAGGCACCCGGCATGCACACAATACATATACGTACATGCATACAAAACAAGCATATACATTAAATAAAAATAAATCTAAAAAGAAACCCAGTATTCAGGATCACCTCAGTAGGTGATAGATTGAAAACCCAAGACAAACTATCTTTCAACAAACATATTCCTTAAAGAATACAAACATGGGGGCTGGAGAGATGGCTTAATGGTTAAGAGCACTGGCCTCTCTTCCAGAGGACCCCAGTTCAATCCGCAGCACCCACATGGCAGTTCACGACTGTCTGTAACTCCAGTTCATCCGCAGCACCCACACGGCAGTTCACGACTGTCTGTAACTCCAGTTCAATCCGCAGCACCCACACGGCAGCTCACGACTGTCTGTAACTCCAGTTCCAGGGCCAACACCCTCATAGAGACACGAATGCAGATAAACATAAATGCACATAAAATTAAAATCTTTTTGAAAAAACTAAAAACAATACTAGGAGTTAAGCACTAACCTAACATCAATTTTAAATTACAAACACACACACGAACCTTTGGGAAAGTTTTCGTCTGCTACAGAGTCAGCATAAACAGGTTGCTTTTAAAAAGACACATAAAGGCCTGGGGTTATAGTTCATTATAGGGTTACCTGCATGAGGCCCTGAGTCTTACCTTATATCTCTCTCTCTCTCTCTCTCTCTCTCTCTCTCTCACACACACACACACACACACACAGAGAGAGAGAGAGAGAGAGAGAGAGAGAGAGAGAGAGAGTACAATCAGTGCTAATGGTATGAAATAGAATACAGATGATTAGATGTTACAATTAGGAAAAATTTGCTTAATAAAATGATCTGTTACCAAAGGTGCACAGTGCTAATCCCAGCTCTTGGGAGGCAGAGGCTTACATGGTAAATCCAGATCACCAGAGCTATGTATTGAGAATGTGTCTCAAAAAAAAAGGGGGTGGGGGGGGGGAGGATACATTATCAAAAACAAGATAGTAAGCCAGGCATGTGGCACATACCAGGACTACACAGCTAACATAGTAACACCCTGTACCCTGTCTCAAACTAAACGAGATTTAAAAAAACAAAAACCAAAGCCAACACATGGATGATTGGTTTCCTAATGAGCTGGTGTATTTTCATAAGGTCCTTGCGTCCCTGTTTCTCTCATATCTGGCATCTAGGTCCTGGGCTGTCTACAGGCTCCAGTCCTCCAGAAAAGAGGAGTGTTTGGTGAGGCTTGCCAAGGAAACCCTCCCATGGCTGGAAGCAAAGCTGGCATCATTGGCACGTGTCTGTGATCCTGCTCCTCACCGACGTCAGGACTCAGGATTTAAATAGATCCACATAGCAAGTCTCAGTTCTGGTCTATCCGCCTCAGCCAGGCTGGATGACAGTAAGTGCAGAATTAAAGTGCTGTGGGCTCGAGTCCTATATAGTCTTTACTTTTTAAGTGCATTGATGTTTTGTCATGGGTATCAGGTCCCCTGGAACTGGAGCTACAATTGTGAACTGCCATGTGGGTGCCGGGAATCGAACCCGGGAACTCTGGAAGTGCAGTCAGTGCTCTTAACTGCTGAGCCATCTCTAGCCATTGCTCCAGCCCCGCTTTAGTCCTGTATTTGACACCATGATAACCATCATCAGTTCAAGCTGTTTGGGTGGTTTTAAAAAATCATCTTTTCCTGATGAAGTCAGTACTCTCTGACTCGTTTTATAATTTAAGTCTTGTATTCCCCCTCCGTTAGCTGAAAGTATGGTGAAGTGTGTGTGCTGATGTATTACTACAATCACAGCAAATCACAACTCGGAGGCCAAGGCAGGAGGACTGCCACAGTTCAAGGCCATCTTGGGCTACCTAGTGAATAGCAAACTAGCTAGAATTAATAGTAAGACCTTGCCTTACTCAGAATATATCTATAATATATATATATATATATATAACACACACAGACACACATATATTATACATACATATATATATATATATATATATATATAGAGAGAGAGAGAGAGAGAGAGAGAGAAACTCGAAAGATTTATAACACAAGCCCCACAAGTTTGTATCAGGAGATGGCATATTGTATATCGCTACGTCGATGCAGAAAGATGTTTCAAAAATATCCACAAGATCGTCCTTCTTTAAATAAGGACAACTTCTGAAATAGGGGTCACACGTGACACATGGCAAAGTCACCACGGTGAAGCCATCTTTAGGTGCGGAATGCCCCTGCTTGCTATTCTTACCAAGAAGGGGAATCATTTCCAACATCTCTAAAACAATCAAAGGAGCCAGATGGACTTCTAGGGGGTTTTCTGACGGCAAAATAAAGAGGAAAATGAGCTGATGTTAAATCTGGTGGAAACCGAGTATCTGAACTAATTTTTGTCCAGAGATATAAAGCATTAGTTTAGCAAAAATCAAAATATAAGCAGAGGCAGGTGGGTGCAAGGCTAGCCTGGTCTACATGGAGAGTTCCAAGCCGCCAGAGCTACAGAGTTAGACCCTGTCTCAAAGACAAATAAACAACAACAACAACGAAAGCACCCAACAATAAAAGTCAAAATACAATACGTTTCACGGGTTCGGAAGAGCTACCGTAACAGATGAGTGGTGGATCCGTTCCGACATAATTTATATTGCTATGTTCACATGTGAGGCCAGCGTGGAGGTATATTAAGTGTGAAGCCTGGACACATGTTGTGGTTTTCTGTTGCTGGAAGCCTCATCTGTGGCTTTGGTATTGCAGTGCTTCTTCTGTTAGCTTTATACTAAGCAGAGCTGCCCACTTAAGGGAATACTTAAAATAATTTGTTTTGAATGTGAGACACCTTGAATGAATTAAATCCTGTTTAATGCTGCTGATGCTTAATGTTTCCAAGGACTGGTAGGGTGCGGGGGAGGGGGGAAACAGGATGGAGGGTGGCAGGATCGGGGGAGTAGCAGGATTGTGAGGGTGGCAGGATTGGGAGGGTGGCAGGATTGGGGGGGTAGCAGGATTGAGGGGCTGGTAGGACTGGGGAGGGTTGGCAGGGTTGGAAGGGTGCCCGTGAGGTCCAAGAATGTAGAAAGACCCCACTTATCACTCCCACATAACAGATGCTTTCAGAAGTGGCCACTTTCTTCTCCACGCTGCCCCACCCTGGTTCCCTCCCATCTCATTTCCTACTGTGAAATTTTCTTTGTTGTTGAGTTTGGGGTTTGATTTTTGAGATGGGGTCTCACTCACTATACAGTGCTGGCTGCCTGCAACTCTCTATGTAGACCAGGCTGGCCTCAAACTCACAGAGATCCACCTGCCTCTGCTAATACTTCGATTTTTGCTAAACTAATGTCTAGTAACTGCGCTAAATCTGTACTCCTGCCTGCTAGACCATCCTGCCCTCAGAAAAGTGTCTTCCTGGGGTTCTTTGCTGACATCCCACAGATCTGCTGCCTCACTCCCCGCTCACTCCTCCCCACCCCCCACACACACCCATGTATTCTCTGAACTGTTAAAGAGTTCTGCCAGCAAAATACCTTCTGGGAACAGTGAGGAGAGGGATGTGACCAAGTGTAGAGCAAGGGGCTCATCATGAGTATGAGTAGCCTAATTTTATTTGACAAAAGGATATTTCTCACAAAAAAAAAAAAGACACATACACACACACACACACAGTACTGGGTTTATTTCTTTAAACAAAAGCTATTTTATTCTGTGGATATTATACCTGTATAAAATCAATATGAGAACAACTTCAAGCTGCCCATTTCTGTCTCATTGTGCTTAGAAGCAAACATTTTGCTGGAGTCCAGCTTGAAATGTGCAAACCTGCCTATGCACCACGGTGGGTCTCTCCATTTCAAAATCCCTTTAATTGTTTTAATATAAATAAAAAGGACAGATATTCTTTCTCAAAAAGGAAAGGAGGGGGAGGGAGGGAGGAGGGAAGATGGGAACCATAAGACCCACACTATCTATAAATAAAGTTAAAAACACAGGAACACATCCCCCTTATTTCCTTTTATTGAGATGGGGTCTCTGTACATCATCCAGGCTAGCTCAAACTTCTGAGTTCAAATAATCCTCCTGCCTCAGGCTTCCAAGTACCTGGGACTACAATACGGCCCAGCGTAGTTTAGAAGAGAAGCAGGTGTTTATGCTGGCCCTGCACTCCACACACAGACAACTGCACAGAAGAGGTGGGTCTAGTGAAGGATACTTTGTTACTCCGGAAACGGTCTGTGGACGACTAGTAAAGGATACTTTGTTACTCGGGAAATGGTCTGTGGCTGAAACAGGTGCCTGGCAGACTGAGAAGACAGAAGCAGGAAAGGTAGTGGCCAGGATGGCAATCTCAGCGTGTCGACTCCCACTGTGGAGTGGAATGAGGGACTTTAGCAGTTGTGGCAGAAACGGAGATGTCTACCTAAAAGGTGGGTGAGCAAGCGAGAGTAGGGAAGAGAAATGACCTACACGGAAATGACGCCCAGGGCCTCCAGGGATGGGGGAATGTGTAGAGGCTCTGGCACAGTTAACTTCATCCATTAACTTGACCCGAATCTAGAGTCACCTGGAAAGAGGGAAAGTCAACTAAAGAATTGTCCAGATCAGATCGGCCTTTGAGCATGTCTGGGAGGCATATTATTTTATTGTTAACTGATGTCAGAGGGCCCACTGTGGGCTATTCCCCACACCACCCCCAAGTGGGCCTGAGCTTGGTTTAGGAAGCCTGGGAAGGGAAGTCAGTAGACAGAGTCCTCCTTGGCCTCTGCTTCAGTTCCTGCCTCCACTCTCCCGCACTGACTTGTCTCAGTGGTGGACTATAGCAAACCCCTTCCTCCCTAAGATGCTTTAGTATGGTGTTTCTCATAGCAACAGAGAGCAAAGGAGGACGAGCCTCATCTACGTGGCCAACCTTCTTGAGCATCACAGTGTGAATCCTTCCAGTGCCTTCGTTGCTATGGAGTTGGCTGTTCAGTTGGGTCCTCAACGTCTGCTTCTTCTACCATTGTTTCATTTTGGCTTAGACACTCCCACCTGGTAGAGATGTGCCCAACTCACCTTGCATAATACATAGTTCAGGAACGCTGGGAAGTGGGATCTCACTGTGCAAAAAAAAAGCCCGAGTTGGCATGACCTGGGCTTGAGCATTAGAAGGTGGCATTATGGGAGAGCGGAAAGCAGGGTTCACTGTAGCGCCTGCCTCAAGGCCAACAGCACAACGAAGATGCCAGGATGCGGTGGGATCCAGGTGGAAGGTAAGCCCATGGCAAACAGAATGGTAAGACAGATTTCATGAACACGGGGGGGGGGGGCACCGGGGGCACAACAGCCCAGACTTCCTAACACTTGGCTTGAAAAAAATAATTTCTAGACAGGGTCTCACTATGTAGCTCTGACTGTCCTAGAACTCCTGTGTAGGTCAGGCTGGCCTTGAATTCGCAGAGGTCTGCCTCTGCCTTCGGAGTGCTGGAGTTAAGGACCCGCTACACCCAGCTACCTGGGCCTGAATTTAAGGGGTGTCTACTAGGTACCCCCAATTCAAGACTTGGTTTATTATAGCACAAGAGGTTTGTCCTTGCTAACCTTGTTTCTCGGTTCCCAGGGAAACCTCCTCACCCACTCCTACCTGCCCACTCCCCTACCCTTCCACACACTTTGCTCCCCTCTCCCACCCCCCATCTCTCACTATTCATGTTCCTCACCCATCTCAGCCCAGCACCTTCGGTTCTCCTTACACACATTCGCATCTTTTGCCTCTGACTCAGAGCTCTCTAAGAAAACCGTGTCTCAGACAGGTTGAGCGCTGGACCTGGTGCCAGAATCTCCGCATGTTTTGCTGCAGAGAGGCCCCACCTAATGTGTTCTCAAGATAGATGTGGTCATCCGAGTATCTGTCTACCTCCTTTGGACGGGCCTGTTGTCTGCACGTTTGTAAGTGTCACTCTGCCACGTCTTCCACCACGAACTACGGTGGGATGAAGCAGTGGAGTTGTGGTTATCATACATGTGGCATCATGAGCAAACAAAATGATATACAATACTCAAGTGACCACTGCCCTTTGGATGGATAAGCAGAGCTTTGGGCTACAATCCCCTCTTAGGCATAAAACTAGAACCAGTTATGTGTTCAGAAAAGGCTTCACTTTGTCAGGCACACTGGAAAAATGTCCTTGTGATCAAAGGACACAATATCCTAATCATTCCTTAGGTCTACTCTGGGAACAGTCACTATTGTGTTCCCAAGCATCAGGAACTGTAACTTCCTGCCATTGCCACCAACACGGCAACACACAGAAAAGACAGAAAACCCACCATTTGTTTTCTGTTGTTTAATCTTTTTTTTCCTTTCGGTTTTTCGAGACAGGGTTTCTCTGTGGCTTTGGACCCTGTCCTGGAACTAGCTCTGTAGACCAGACTGGTCTCCAACTCACAGAGATCCGCCTGCCTCTGCCTCCCGAGTGCTGGGATTAAAGGCGTGCACCTCCATCGCCCGGCTTTCCTTTTTTTTTTTTTTTTTTTTTTTGTTGTTGTTTGAGACAGGGTATCTCTGGGTAGTCCTGGTTGTCCTGTAACTCATTCTATAGACCAGGTTGGCCTCAAACTCAGAGATTCATGTGTCTCTGCCTCCCAAACTCTGGGATTACAGGTGTGTGCCACCACCGCTCGGCAAAACCCAGTATTTATTCATCTTAGTATAAACTGTCACTGTGCACACGTTAAGTCCTGGGAAGTATGGTGGGCCCCGGGAGCTACAGCAGCGTGGAGGTGGAATAGATAGGTGGGCCCAGGTCATCAAGGGCAGCTGGAGGAATAAGCCTGCGTGCCTGTGAACACCTGGGAGTGGGGTGGGGGCTTCACTAGTACCAAGGAATGTTGGAGAAGGAGAAAATACAAGTTGAGTTGCCCCTCTGTGTAGTCAACTAAGTATTACTGGGTGGCTGGCCTGGGTGCTATGCTAACTGCTAAAGGAACACACAAGGAGCAAACAGCATGGGACTGTGTCTCCTGAGAGGGGGACGCCTGCTAAGCAAGGGAGCAAAAGATACATAGTAACTCACATAACTCAGGGTTAGGTTATGAAGGAAGAAGAAAGGCCTGTGAGGGCACAGGGAGGAGTCAGAGGCTTGTAGATAGAAGAGATGTAAACAAGCAAGAATTGCCCCAACATCCCTGCCAAAAAAGGGAAAAGAATGGAACAGAAAGGGAAACAGTCCGTGCAAAGTCCGTGAGTTAGGAGTAAGCTTGATGCTAGAAAAGAAGTCCGTGAGTTAGGACTAAGCGTGACGCTAGAAAAGACTTGTAAACGGAGCTGGAGAGATGCCACGGTGGGAAAGGCACTCACCATGTATATTAGTCAGCGTTCCCTGGAGGAACGGAACTTACAGAATAAACATACATTAAAAGACTTGGGGGCTGGAGAGATGGCTCAGCAGTTAAGTGCCATGTTTAGCTCCATGGCTCCAGGGATTTATCCAACTGGGGCATTGAGGGAATAAAAAAGAAGACAAATACAGACACATGGACTGAGAAGCTGGACCTGGTGGACTGGGCTTTCGGATGAAGAAGCCGCAGCACCCTGGAAGCTTAGTGTGGGTTGTTATGTATAGTTGAAGAGAGAGGCAGTGTCAGTGCCTACAGCTGAACAAGGAGATGGGCTTAGAACACACAGTTGAACGAGGAGATGGGATTTGTGGCACATGGCAGAATCAGGGCAGCAGGTTTAGTTAATCTTAGTAGGAACAGTCTTTGAAGGGAACAGCTGTCAGGCCATAAATATCTGGGGGGAGAAAGTTATGGTGGACGTTTTCTGCCCACACTATCAACATTCACAGTTGGACCAGAATGGAAGACTGTCATTTCCCAGAGCCTCACCTGGGGACAGCTTTGCAATTCTCCCACAGGTCCGAGGCATCGTCCCTTGATACGTCCATACCCATGTCAAACGATACACATTCACTTAGGACTTCACACAGTCGGGGGTTCCTCTCTTTCCACAGTGATGACCACTGGCCGATCTTGCCGAGGAGCAAGTTCAGTTCCCAGCACCCATACAGTGGCTCACAACCACCTGTAACTCCAGTTCTAGGGGACCTGATGCCGTCTCCTGGCCTCTGTGGTGCACAGATAGAAACACATGGAGAGGGGCTGGAGAGATGGCTCAGTGGTTAAGAGCATTGCCTGCTCTTCCAAAGGTCATGAGTTCAATTCCCAGCAACCACATGGTGGCTCACAACCATCTGTAATGAGGTCTGCTGCCCTCTTCTGGTCTGCAGACATACAGACAGAATATTGTATACTGTATACATAATAAATAAATAAATAAATATTTAAAAAAAGAAACACATGGAGAGCACCAGCTTTTCTTTAAAGGTAGATTTAATACTTGGCTTAAAAGATAGTTTAGATGATCTCCCAATGGCTGTCTCACATGGAAGAAGCTGGGATGCCAGGAGCCTGGATTTCTCAGCAGTCCCAATATGGTCTTGAAAGCCTGAAGAGCTGCGGGTCCCCTGTCTACGTTGGAAGCCCTAAAGAGCCATTGAGGCTGCCAGATGTCATGTTTACCTAATTTGTTCTAGTATAATAAAAACTCAGGAGTCAGAAATTGAGATAAAGACCCGAAAAAATCCAAGGAAAGCAGCGATTGGCTGACCCAAGCTCCACGTTTTTGTTTGTTTGTTTGTTTTGCCCAACCATCAGCACAGAAATCCCCCCCCCCCAACTCCTCCCTCCTCTCTTCCTGTTCTTTCTAGCTGCCCTGCAAAGTCCTCCAAAAACTTTATGGCTAATCACTGTCACAATTGCTGACTCCGTCCTTTGAGTCAAGGTTGCTTTATTGGCACAGTGGATTGGCCAGGTACAGCCGATTCTTCTGCAACAAGCTATTTTTAGTATCAGGGAAGGAATGCAGCAGCGACAACAACAGCAACAGGATAAACGAACTTGCCAGCAGGAGTGGAGGCAAGTAGGCAAAAAGCAAAGTTTTCTTCTTCCATCTTCCTTTTATCTGGACTTCCACTCACACTTAGGGTGGATCTTCCTCCTTCAAATTATCTGACCAAGAAAAAGCCTTCACAGCAATGCCAGTGGCTTCCCTTTTAGTTGATGCCAGCCAGACCCAGTCAAGCCAACAGCTAAGATTAGCCAGGCAATAAGAAATAAAAAGAAAAAAAAAAAAAAAGACTAGCCAGGCAAGCCTGACAGCCTGAGTTTGGCACCCTAGACTCCTTACAAAACCCAGGTGCACTGGTGCCATTGTCTGCACCCTCTCTCTGCACCGTGACTCTTCGAGGCGATGGACTGGCACCTTAAGGCTGTGTTCTGACCTTACATACATGGCCAAACCACACACAAAAGCAGGTACACACACACGCGCGTACACAAACACACACACACACACACACACACACACACTTTTTAAAACACCCCTCATAAGTGGAACTATTTTATGACAGAGAAGAGGAAGAACGAGGCAGATTACAGAGTCGATAGTGCTACCCAGAGCCTTGAGAACTGTTTAGGTGGAAGACCTACTGGCATCCATATATACCCAAAAAGGTTGGAATGTTCGGGTTCTCCAGCTAGGGTCCCCATTCCACGCTCAGGTCTCACTCCTCCCATTCCAAACCCCACCCTCAGTGCCAAGCGGTGGCCCCTCCACTGGAGCTGCCCTCTCCAAACTCCACCCCTGAGAAAGGCTGCCAAAAGTCAGCTCCTCTTTCGGGGAGTTCAAGACCACGACTTTGGCTGTTTAAGACCTGGTATATTTGCTACGGTATTTCTCTCCTGCCCTCTGGAAGGTCACCCAGGAGTTTCTTTGCTCTGTGCATTAAATCTGGATTTAAGAATTCGGTTTGACTGGCATATTACATGGGCGGTGGTGGATTTCAATTAACTGGGAGTTCAAAACTTGTCAAGAGCCATTTTAACTTCCTGTTTCTGCGTTGGCTCACAACTTCAGAGGACTCAGGTGTGGGGTGAGCTGTGCGTCATGGTGGACTAGAGAGAGCGGTTATCAGGACACAGCTTGTTGTCATTTCCATCACATCCGGGGTCTGCAGCCAGCTGTCAGCATTCAGGCAAAATGCTTAGACACCCTAGGTACTAGAATTTCTGGGGTCCCATGGCCGTCCATGCTCCACAGCACTCAGGCAAATTGCCAACCTACACTAGAGCCTTACGCCCTACGTGCCCTACGTGCTTGCACAGCGTGGCCACATACTCTATTCCTTTGCTTGGCGTGGCTCCTTAGTAAGCCCCTATACGCATGTGCTGAACTGCCTTTAAAATGCAGACATTCCCGCCCCACATTCTCTTTGGCCACATTTCCTTCAGACAGGTATAAAAAACTTAAAGTGGGTTTCGTTGTTTTATCTTGTGGTCCATTCTCACACACGGTAACATCACAGCTAGCTTTCCATTCTTTCTCTTCTATTCCAGCAGATCTCCGGGCCAGCGGTGTGGGCGACCCGTATCCACAGCTACTCTACCCGGGAAAGGCCAGGTACCGCTCCATCTCATCGGCAACTAAACCAATGGCTATGAACATTAGTCATCAAAGGAACCTACGGGGGTGAGGGTGGGGTAAGATGGTAAGAATCAGATCAACTGCGGAAGGCTTTTTCCTGGATTCGGGTGAACTTGGCTCCACACTTCTTCCCGCCCTGGGAAGAGGAGTCACCTCTCCATCCTTTTGGCAGTCACTAAGCTGACCTGGGCGGGCAAGCGCATGTGCTTTCTGCTGCAAGCAGACGTCAGACCCGTGTGGTCATCCCACTGGATTGGGGTTTCAACACTTCTCTATCAATGAAGCTAGTCTCTTGGCCATCAGATTTGGTCTTTGTCTAGACAGATGCTGAAATTACCGGGCACGAGGACGAATCACAAAACACAGCGAAACCCACTCTAAGAGTTTATTAAGAGAAAGAAAGAAACGTGCCCAGCCTGGAAAAGCTTGTGCAGAGAAGAGCGCTAGGAGCGGGCATATACAGCTCTTAAAGGTTATCTAGCGCATGCGCGCACAGGGGCTTACGTGAGTGTGTCACGCATTGATCACATAAGGCTTGAGGACCCTGGGTGGCTTTGTAAGTTGCCTGAATGCTTGATGGTGCATGCGTGGCCTTGGGACCCAGCTCTGCCAGTGCTTGGGATGCCTGGGCATTTTGCCAGAGCGCTGGCAATTTTGGGTGATGGAAATGATAACAGATGGGACTGAAGACGTGGCTCGGCAGTAGTTAAGAGCATTTGCTACATTCCACCTACTGCTCTTGTGCAGGACTCAGGTTCAGTTTCTAGTCCCCACATGATGGCTCACAACCACCTGTAACTCCAGTTCTGGGAGCCCTATGCCCTCTTCTGCCCTTCTCGGAAAACATCCAAACTTGCAGGCACATGCACATACATACATACATATAACAAAGCTAAAGAGAATAAAATAAATGTATTTTTAAAAAGAAAAATAAAGGCCCGTGGTGGTGGCGCACGCCTTTAATCCCAGTACTCGGGAGGCAGAGGCAGGCGGATCTCTGAGTTCGAGGCCAGCCTGGTCTACAAGATCTAGTTCCAGGACAGGTTCCGAAGCTACAGAGAAACCCTGTCTCGAAAAACCAAAATAAAGAAAGAGAGAGAGAGAGAAGAAACAAGAAAGAAAGAAAGAAAGAAAGAAGAAAAGAAAAAATTCTTTTTTATGAAGGCAAATCTTCATGATCTTGGCCTAAGCAATAATTTCTTTTTTTTACACACAACACCAAAACCTCAGGTAATAAGATAAAAACTGGTAAGTAGTACCTCATTAAAATTAAACATTTATACACAAAGAATATTAGCAACAGACTAAACATACCCAGAGATTCATGGAAAATATTTGTAAAACATCTGATAATGATTTAACATACAAATTATATTTTAAAATTAATTCCTATAACATTACAACAAAAAGGCCTAAAATCTAATTTTAAAATGAGCAAACAGAAAGTGTGACTCAATGGTAGAACTTGAGCAGAAGCCCGAGTTTGCTGGCACATACCTACAATCTTTCCATTCAGAAGGGCGAGGAAAAAGGATTCCGAATTTGAGGCCAGCCTGGGATACATAGCAAGTTTCAGACTAACCTGAGCTACATAGCATCTTGTTTCAAAGAGACAGAGACAGAGGGATTTTGACTTGAGTCTGGAGAGACGGCTGAGCAGGAACAGAAACTTGTGGACAGGCCTGACAGCCTGAGTTCAATCCTTGGGTCCCACATGATGGAAGGAGAGGACAACTGACAGGAGCCAGACATCCACACATTGCGTGGCATTTGTGTGCACACGCGCACACACAAAATAAATGTAATTATTACCATGAGTCATTGGGGAAGTGTAAGCCTAAACCTCAGTGAGAAGTAATTTCAGCCCTAATGGCATTGCATCACTCAGGCAAGAGACGATAACAACTCTTGGTTACGATACATAGAAACTGGAATGTTTGTGTATTGCTGATAGGAATGAAAACTAATAAAGCCATCATGGGAAAACAGTCTGGCAATGCCTCGGGAAGTTAGACATGAACTTATCTTACCATCTAGCAACTCCACTCTGCTAACTTGTAATAAAATACTATAATCTCAAAGGCTTAAACAAACTTCTCGCAGCCAGAAGGTTTGGAAGCACCACCAGAGTGCCAGCTGGGCTGGAGCGGGGTCAAGGCGGCTTCCTTTTCAGAGCCCATTTCGTACTATGTCCTCACATGGCAAAGAAGATGCCAGCCAGGTCTCTGGAAAAGACATCATCCATTAATTACCCCTCAGATAATCATAATCACCTCCCAAAGACTGTATGTTTATTTATTTATTTATTTTTAGTTTATGTGTATGAGTGTTTGGCCTGAATATGTGTCTGGGTACCAACTTGTACCTCTGATGCCCGTGGTGTCAGAAGAGGTCGTTGGCTCCCCAGAACCAGTGTTCTCATCCGCTGAGCCATCTCTTCAGCCCCAAGACTCTCATTCATTCATTTAGGAATTTAGAGACAGGGTTTCCCTGTGTATCCTCGGCTGTCTTTGACTCAGTCTGTAGGCCAAGCTGGCCTCGAACTCACAGAGATCCATCTGCCTCTGCCATCCAAGTGCTGGGATTAGAGGTATGTGCCACCATTGCCTGATAAGACTCTCTATTTAAGACCATCACATTACAGGATAGGATTTCAGCATATGGACTTTAAGTAGGACAAAGCATTTTGTTCATAACACACACTGGTCTATGCCTAGCATGATTGGAAACAGAAACCCAAACAAATAATTGAACCTCATTATTCACAATAGCCAAAAAGTGAGAGCGTCTGTCAACAGGTGAACAGACCAAAATTATATGTGAGTATGTATTTTCATATTTTATGGGATATATATACGGAATTATATCTCTCTATATGGATATATATATATATATATTATTATTATTATTTTTGGTTTTTCAAGACAGGGTTTTTCTGTGGCTTTGGAGCCTGTCCTGGAACTAGCTCTGTAGACCAGGCTGGTCTCGAACTCACAGAGATCCGCCTGCCTCTGCCTCCCGAGTGCTGGGATTAAAGGCGTGTGCCACCATCGCCCAGCGGATAATTATTTCTTTCTTTTTTTTTTTTTTTTGCTTTTTCGAGACAGGGTTTCTCTGTGGTTTTGGAGCCTGTCCTGGAACTAGCTCTTGTAGACCAGGCTGGTCTCGAACTCACAGAAATCCGCCTGCCTCTGCCTCCTGAGTGCTGGGATTAAAGGCGTGTGCCACCACCGCCCGGCTCGGATAATTATTTCTTAAGAAGCAATAAAGGTCAGGCACATTTTACGACATGAATACAGCTTGATTAGATCCTGCTTAAAATGAACCAAATAGAGGAGAACAGCGCCTGTATGATTTCCCTTGTACGAGGTTGAGTTCACAGAAACAGAAAGTAGAGTTGAGACGGCAAAGGGTGGAGGCATGCAAGAATGGGAAGTTATTGCTTAATGGGTACAAAAGTTTGTTGGAAATGATGAAACATTTCAGAAATAAATAATGATGGTTGTGCTACATGACACAGGGTGTTAAACTGAAGGGCTTGAAACAGCCAATATCTTCCCACGAAACACCGACGAGTGCTTTTCCCTCTTCGTCAATTAGCCAGGCTCATCACAATCAAGCTATCCATAGGAGCATTTCATCAGCTTCATCTGTCAGTGTTGGCTGGCCTCTCCCCACAGGAGCCCTCTAATAACAACACATACAAATGCTAAAATCCTCCCAAGGTAAGAAACTTTCTCAGGCTCATGAAGCTATCTTGTAAAGCTAGAAAGTTGAAAGGCAAAATGATTTGAAATTACTTGGTTGAAGTTAAAAGAATTTTTTTTTTTTAGTTGAAGCTAAAAAACATGAAAAACTTACAGTTTTGTTCTATGTGTTTGGGTGTTTTGCATGCGTGTATGTCTGTGCACCAGATGTGCACAGCGCCCTCCAAGGCCACAAGAGAACATTCCCGGGTGTGAGCCACCACGTGGGTGCGGGCACTGAACAGGATCCACTGGGAGAGCAGCCGGTGCTCTTAACTGCTGAGCCCGCTGAAAATAATTCTTTTATGTATAATGTATCGGGGTTTTTTTTGGTTTTGTTTTTTTGTTTGTTTTGGTTTTGGTTTTTTTTAAAATATTTATTTATTTATTATGTATACAATATTCTGTCTATATGGATGCCTGAAGGCCAGAAGAGGGCACCGGACCTCATTATAGATGGTTGTGAGCCACCATGTGGTTGCTGGGAATTGAACTCAGGACCTTTGGAAGAGCAGGCAATGCTCTTAACCTCTGAGCCATCTCTCCAGCCTTGGTTTTGGTTTTTTGAAACAGGGTTTCTCTGCAGCTTTGGAGCTTGTAATAGAACTCCCTCTGTAGACCAGGCTGGCCTTGAACTCACAGAAATCCACCTGTCTCAGCCTCCCGAGTATTGTGATTAAAGGTGTGTGCCACCATTGCCCAACTTGTTTATTTATTTATTTATTTTTTAAGATTTACTTATGACAGATGGTAGTGGCACACACCTTTACCCCCAGCACTTGGATGGGCATAGGCAGATGGATCTCTGTGTTCAAGTCCAGCCTGGTCTACAGATCGAGTTCAAGGACAGCCAAGGCTATCAAAGAAATGCTGTCTCGAAAAAGGTGTACTTATTATGTATGAGCAGCCATCTGTGAGTGCATATGCAGAGAGAGGGGACACAGAGGCCCGAAGAGGGCCCTGAGTGCCTTCCTCTATCCTTCTTCGCTATTCCTTTGAGGTGGGGTCTCTCCGTGAGCCTGGACCCCAGGGGTCTTCCTGTCTCTGCCTCTCTCAGAGCTGGGGTCACAGGTAGGGCAGGACACACAGTTTATTACCTGAGTACTGGGCTACAACCCCCATCCTCATGACTATGCAGCAAATGCTCTTAACTCCTGGGCCATCTCTCCAGCAATAGAATTCCACATAGTAATTTTTTCTTGTTTTTTAAGAAAAGAGATAGCAGGGCTGGAGAGATGGCTCAGTGAATAAGAGCACTGGCTGTTCTTACAGGGGACCTGGGTTCAATTTCTAGCACCCACATGGCAGCTTGTGACTATAATTCCAGTTCCATGGGGATCTGAGGCAATTCTTCAGCTGAGGGTCTCTCTTCTCAGCCAACTCCAAGTTTGGGTCAAGTTGACAGCTGAGCCGAGTAAAATGGGACACATTTGACTTGCAAGCATGGTGTGTCCTTTTGTTGTATCATGGAGGCACAGCAATCACAAAGGCTGGGAACCCACTAAGGCTTTGTGAGTCTCAAGTATAGCTCCCCAGAGTACCAAGAGAAAACCTAGAGGTTAACATTAAAATCTTACAAAGGGGGCTGGAGAGATGGCTCTGGTTAAGAGCATTTAGAGCATTTGCTACCCATGAAGAGGACTTAGGTTTGATTCCCAGCTCCCACATGGTGGGTTATGACCACTCTAGTTCCAGGGGATATGACACCCTCTTCTGGCCTCTGTAGGTACTGCATATACATGGTGCATATATATGTACATGGATGCAAAACACCCATACACATTAAATAAAAAATAAACATTAAAATAAAATTGCTAAAAAAATTCACCACTTCATTGATCAATCAGTTATCTTAAGACACATTCCATACTTCAGTTCTGTGAAAGCAAAGTATTGATGGTAAGCAATAATGGGGTCTTCCTAAGTTGCCAGAGACCCCCCTGAAAGATTCAGAAATGATCAAAAGATCATAAAGAGCTGAAAACAAAGTAGATATGAGAACAGCAGCTTATTTTATTGTTAGACGTGTTTCAAAGCCGTTTCTGGGATTCATGTGTTATAACTATGCAGGCTGCCCTGTCACCTGGGTACCCTGCCCCTTTAAGAAACAAGTTCCGAGCCGGGCGATGGTGGCGCACACCTTTAATCCCAGCACTTGGGAGGCAGAGGCAGGCGGATCTCTGTGAGTTCAAGACCAGCCTGGTCTACAGAGCTAGTTCCAGGACAGGCACCAAAACCTACAGAGAAACCCTGTCTCGAAAATCAAAAAAAAAAAAAAAAAAAAAAAAGAAAGAAAGAAACAAGCTCTGCCCAATCTCCCCCTTCAGCTGGTCTTGGTCCTCTTCTCCCCCTCTCTGCAGCTCCCTGCCTCTTTCCCTTCTCTTCCCTCCCTCTCTATTTCTCTTTCTCTTACCCTCCTTCTCTCCCCTCCTCTTTCTCTCTCTCTTCTCTCTCCCTCCTTCCCCTCTCCTCTTCCCTCCTTCCCTCTCTCTCTGCCCCCTCTATTTCTCTTTTTCTCTTTCTCTCCCCCTTATAACCCACTTACTCTTATACCGTCCCAATACCCACTAAATAAACTCTCCATACCTAAGCTGTCTCTGGGTGAAGAACCTGTCTGTCCCTTACCTGCTGCAGTCCCCCACACTAGCAGGGGAACCTGCCATGGGATCCACCAAGGGTCACTGACGTCATAAATCATAACATCATGCACTTCAGGTGACCCTCGGACAAACCTTCCTGAAGGTTGGAAAGGGGCCTAGGTCAGTGAGGGTGAGCTGTTCCCATCACTGGGTGAACCCTTTCCCTAAACCTTCATTAATCTGTGTTTGGCCTGCAGAACATTTTATTTTTACCCCAGGGTCTGTCCTATGTTAAAATTTGCCAAGTATTTCTGTGAATCCCATGATAATTTGATATCAGTCCAAATAGTGCCTCTTGCTTTTTAATATCCCTTATTTAGCTATTAGATTTTGATGCATGAGTTTTAATTTTTAATATTGAGCACATTCTGCATTTTAGGCCAGGGAGCACGAAGCCATTATGGAGTTAGTGAGCTTCCTCATTATAAACCATGCAGTGAGCAGAGGTTTATTTAAACTTGGTCAAACATTAACAAAACGTACACAGAACTTTGAGGAGGGGAAATCCTCCTCACCCAATGGCTTGTAGTAAAATTTAATGTTAGATGCAAAGTTTAAAAGACGAAGGAAGGAAGGAAGGAAGGAAAGAAAGAAAGAAAGAAAGAAAGAAAGAAAAACTAGGTATCCAGGAGGAGTAGATAGTGCCAATCCAGCAGAGGCCAAGATTGTGGGGTGAGGCAGGTGGGTACCCACAGGCAGCCACATGGAAGTCCTAAACAGTGCTCCAAGTGCCCACATGCCTCTACTAAAGAGCAATCAGAGTCTGAGGTCTCACCATTCCAATTTCCTCTGGAGTCTCCAAGACTAGTCCTGTTTATGGTTCTGCCTTGAAGATTACAAAGCACTTCTGGGAACACTTGTCAGCTAATCCCTCCGGGCAGGGGCTCTAACCAGTTGATCTGGAATGGCTGGTCTGTCTAAAGTGGCAGTAGGAATGTTAAGAACTTGGCCTTTATCACCCTCAGGAAGGGGGGGGGCGAGTTTATCTCCTGGAAGCCCCAACTCTTTGATAAAATAAGGATAATGCTATTTACCTTGAAGGGTGGGTGTAAGGTTGAGAGGGCTTGGAGCATCTAAGCTACTATAGATGGTATCTGTCCTGACAGCCCAGTCAGTGGGAAGGCAGCCCATTGGCTCCTGAAGCTGGGGAGCTGAGGAGAATGTTTCCAAGGGTGGTACCCCATTTCCCTGTCCATTGTGAGGGGCAGGGAGCTCTCAAGGCCAGGTCAGCAACCCCAACAACACCCAGTTCCACCCATAAGCCAATATTCTCTTGAGTTCGCTCCCCTAGGTTTCAAGTTAGGTTTGGGAGATGAGCGATGCTTCCGGAAAGGAAAGGAAAGGAAAGGAAAGGAAAGGAAAGGAAAGGAAAGGAAAGGAAAGGAAAGGTTTGCAGAAAAATCTGGTGAGTGCTACCCATTGTCCAGCTCATGGCAAATTGGGGTTTGGCCAGTTTTGTCTCTGCACCATTGGTGTGGAGTTTGTAGGGGGGTCCTGGGGCGGCAATGATAGCATAGCAGGTTAGAGAAGCAAAGGTGTGGGACTAGGACTCCCTACCTGAGGAAGCGCTGTTGCTAATAGAGACCTGTAAACCAGAGAGATACTGAGCCTTAGCACATAGGACAGTCCCCCTCAGTCCCTGTGGCCTCTCACGAATTACCACTACCTCTTCTTCAGAATGGCTTTTAGCAGAAAGGTCCCAACCTGCTGTACTCCATCATCTGTGAAGATGAGTTCATTTCATAAAATGCTCTTTAGAGGACTCAGAAGCCAACTCCTCCCAGACAATAACTGAGGGAGTACGGTGGCCAGGAGCCAACTCCTCAGAGACGATAGATAATTCAGGAAGTACGGTGGCCTAAGAGGCCAACATAGAAACTCAAGACAGGTCACCTGTGCGGTCCAGGTCTCAGCTGCCCTGCTCAAATGTGAGGGTTAGTTGGTTGGTTTTAGACAAGGTCTTACTATGTAGCCCTGGCTGGCCTAGGACTTGCTACGTAGACAAGACTGAACTTGAACTCACAGAGATCTATCTGACTCTGCCTCCTGAGTGCTGGGATAAAAACGTGTGCACCACTTTTGGCTTGTTTCATTTTTGTTTTATTGGTGGACTAGCGGTGCTGGGAACCAAATGCTAGGCAAGCACATCAGCCCCAGCCACCGCCAACGATGTGTGTCACTTTCCTTTGTACTGTGCAGAATCATAGTCTCCCCCACATTGTTGCTGGCGAGCTAGGATTACTGTTGTTAAGAGAGGGGGGGGGGGTTGCAGGGTTATGGGGCGCACACCTTTAATCCCAGCACAGGGAAGGCAGAGGCAGATGGGTCTCTGAGTTCGAGGCCAGCCTGGTCTACAGAGTGAGTTCTAGGACAGCCAGAGCTACACAGAGAAACCCTGTCTCAAACAACCAAAGAGAGGGAGAGAGAGAGAGGAAAGGGGGAGTCTATTATCTCCTATCTTAAAGGAGGCTGTAAACCATGGCACAGGCCAGCCAGGGAATAAATCACTCGGCTACAAAGCTATCCACAAGAAGCTTCCGATCGTGGGTCTTGAAAATAATTTTAAAAGTAAGGGGGGAAAAAGGGGAGATGCAAAGACATCAAAGAATAATTTTGGCAAGTGCTTAATCACTGAGAAGAAAGATAAGATTAGAAGGCACTTACTCTTTGATCCCTGCTTATATGGATACATTTATAAAACACTGGGCCATGTTCAAGGTAAACCATTTAAGCCACGAAGGGAAAAGCCAAGAGAGTGGAAGGAAAAATCTGAATTTATGCATTCCGCATGAAAAATCAAAAGAAATTGTCAGGCGGGTGTAGCTGCTCACCCTCCTAACCCTAGCACTCAAGGATAAAGCAGGAGGATTGCTATGAGCTTGAGGCTAGCCTGGGCTTCAGACGGAGTTTCAGGACCACAGTGTGAGATTTGTCTCAAAAACAAGTCAAAAATAAGCCAGACATGGTGGCACATGCCTTCAGTCTCAGCGCTCTGGAGGCAGAGGCAGGCAGACACCTGTGCAATGGAAGCCAGCCTGATGTACACAGCCGGTTCCAGGCCAGCTGGGACTATATACAACGAGACCCTGTCTCAAGATAAAACTACATTCAGATTTTGTCATGAGAAGTGTTTAAAGCTGCTGGAGTTGCAAATTTAACGGAATCTGAAGCATCTTTCTAATAAAGCAAAGAGTTCTGTCAAACTAGATAAAGGTGCTTTTAGAGGCCACATCTGTGCACTAAAATCGGCCAGCTGCCCTACGAGCAAGAAAATGATTGTGGGCAACACCTGTCTTCCCTTCCTCCTCCTGTTTGTCCTTCCCTCCTTCTTCCCTTCCTTCCTCCCTCCCTCTCCTTCCTTCCTTCCTTGTTCAGAAGCAGCCAGCCAAAGGCTGGCATTTCCTAAGCCCAGTCACCTCCTCTGGAGTTTCCACTGCGGCTTTGAACTAGGAGAAAGGCTGGCGAAGAGAAATACTGAGAATGTTCATTTTCCTTGTACATTTTCTGAAGTAGAGTTTTATCTCCTCCCCTCCCCCTCCTAAGATAGTCTGACCAGGTAGCCCTGCCTGACCTGGCTGGCCTTGAACTCACAGAGCTCCACCTACCTCTGCTTCCCAAGTGTTGGGATTATAGGTGTACAACAGCAGGCACAGTTATGTTTTCTTCATTGTTGAGTGCATAAGAACTCTTGGTGTCTGGTACTTTTTTTTTTCTGTTTCTTTGTTTTGTTGAGACAGGGTCTCACTATGTAGACCAGGCTAGCCTTGAACTTACAAAGATCCTCCTGCCTCTGCCACCCAAGTGCTGAGATTAAAGGTGCGTGACACTACATCAGGCTTTCTGATATTCTGTTTTGTTTTTGTTGGGAATTTTTTCTAATGCGAGCTCTCTGCTGATGCAAAACTCCAATCTAGCCAAATCAAAACAAGCTAAATTAAAAAATATCCAGGTTTAATGGGATTCCTGCGCTCTCGGGTGCCCCCCTCCCAGGGGGAACCAGGAGGCTACAAACTTGACCACCAGGAGAAAGTAAAAGAGACCACGTGTTCCTCTTTTGGGCGTTCACTTAAGTACCCTGTGGGAGTGGTCTCAGGACCTGAGGTGCTGGGATTTGGAGTCCAGACCAATACAACTCTCAGGCCTGGGGGCTGGGGGCTATGCTCCCAATTTAACAGTTTTGTTTTGTTTTGTTTTTCAAGACAGGGTTTCTCATGGGGATCATGGGAGAGGGTAGAAGGGGAGGAGGAGGAAGGGAGGGGAGTGGAGAAAAATATATAGCTCAATAAAAATAATTATAATAACAATAAAAAGAGTTTCTCTTTGTAATAGCCCTGGCTGTCCTGGAACTCACTCTGTAGATGAGGCTGGCCTCGAACTCATAGAGATCCTCCTACCTCTGCCCGCCCCTCCCACCCCCCAGTGTCGGGATGAAAGGTGGATGCCACAATGCCTGACTTTCGGATAAATATCAGAAATTTTGTTTATGCTTTTCTTTTCTTTTTCTTTCTTTTTTTTCAAGACAGGGTTTCTCTGTGTAACAGCCCTGGCTGTCCTGGAGCTGGCTCTATAGACCAGGCTGGCCTTGAACTTCCCTTTGCTATTCCTGCTGTACGACTCTGAGTTGGGTATCAGGGTGATGCTGGTTCTGTGACAAGAAGAGAGAAGTCTCTTTTTGTTTTCTGGAAGAGACTGTGGAAGCTAGTGTTGATTTTCTTGAACTGTTTCATGGAATTCCCTTGTATTTTGGTTGTGAGCCTAGCCTTTAATGCCTGAGCCATCTATCTCTCCAGCCCTGTTCATGGAATTCTCAAATTGAACTATCTGCGCCTGTAGAAATCCATCCCCCATCTTTTTTTTTTTTCCAGGAGGGTGGGCAGTGGTTTTTAGGACCGTTTACATTAATAAAAATTGAAAATGGTAGAGAGTTTCCATGTACCCCACCTCCTCTAACATCGGAGTCTCAGATGATGCTACAGCAACACATTCTTACCAAATCAAGCCCGAACATTCAGATTTCCCCTGCAGTTGTCCAGACCCTACCTGGGACACCACAACACAGTTGCTGTGAATCCCAAGATTCTTGGCTCTGAATGTTTCTCCGACTTTGTTCTTAAGGAGCAATGGCCAGGAATTTTATAAGCTTTCTCTCCTTCTGGAATTTGTCTGATCTTTTTCTTGCGATAAGGATGAAGCTGTGGCTTTGGAGGAGGAAGAGCGCAGGCGCTGTCTATCAGCGTTCATTACCTTCTTTATTAGTTCCACATTTCTTTGTGTTCTGCCTTTGGCTTTTCTCATTTTTACCTTGGGTTCCTGGTGCGGAACTCTCCTAATTTCTTTGTCTTTCCATTTTTATTACATTTATTTATTCTGTGTATGCCACCCCACTCCCCCGTGGGAGGTCAGTTTTTGGGGAGCTGGTTCCTGCCTTCCTTCCTCCATGTGGACCGAGGGATGGAACTCAGGCCAGCAGGTTGGCAGCAGATGTCTTGTCCCACCGACCCACGTGTCCAGCTGACTCTGCTCAATTTTGACCTGTGCATTTAGAGTTACTAAGTTTGTCCCTTAAAGTGGCATCAGCTGCATCCCACTCACTTTGTTCTGTTATTTTCCCCTTCCATTCAGTCCTATGTACTGTAGTCTCTTTGAATTGCCCTTCTTAGAGACAGGGTCCAGCCAAGACTATAGAGTGTAAACCTGTCTCCATAAATGAGAGGGAGAGGATCTGGTGGTGTGACCTCTCAGCTTCCTGTCCTGGCTGCCTGCTGCTGTGCCTCCCTCACCATTAAGGACTCCCTTTCTGAGTTTCTTTAAGCCAAAACAAACCCTTCCGTAAGTCGCTTGGTCACGGTGTTTGCTTCCAGGAACAATGAGTAACCAATACATTGGCTTCCTTCTTAGGCTTCCTTGTTGTCCTTTAGCAGTATTTCCTGGTCACGCACGCATCTTCCTTTCTGTCCACAATGAACACCACTCTTATTAAGGCTGTGGTGCACTGAGATCATTGCCCGGGCACTGAGGCTTCCTGAGCCTGCACACCTGCCGCTCTGACAATGCAGTGTTGTTAATGGCAACAGGAAGAAACACTAGAAAGCAGGTCCCCGAAGTCCCCCAAGCATCTCTCTTTAGAGTGAATTCCATTATAGTATTGATGGGTGTTTTGTCTGCATGTGAATCTGTGCACCATGTGCATGCCCGGTGCCTGCATAGGTAGGAAGAGGGTGTCAAGTCCTGTAGAGCTGGCTTTACAGAAGGGTGTGAGCTGCTATGTAGGTGCCAGGAATCAAACCTGGGTTCTTGCTCCTCTACAAAGGCAAAAAATGCTCTTAACTGTTGTGCCAGTTCTCCAGTCCTTCTGCCACCCTCCACTCCATACACCCCCCCTTTTTTTGTTTTTTGTTTTTTTTTTTTTTTTTCTTGGTTTTTCGAGACAGGGTTTCTCTGTGGTTTTGGAGCCTGTCCTGGAACTAGCTCTTGTAGACCAGGCTGGCCTCGAACTCACAGAGATCCGCCTGCCTCTGCCTCCCGGGTGCTGGGATTAAAGGCGTGCGCCACCACTGCCCGGCTGTTTTTTGTTTTTTGAGACAGGGTTTCTCTGTAGCTTTGGAGCCTGTCCTGGAACTAGCTCTTGTAAACTAGGCTGAGCTCAAACTCAAAAACGATCCCCCTGCCTCTGCCTCCTGAGTGCTGGGATGAAAGGCATACGCTACCACCGCCCGGATTTTTAATACCACGTCTTAGTCACTGTTCCCTTGCTGTGAAGAGACATCATAACTGTGGCAATTCTTATTTAAAAAAACAAACAAACAAAAAAAAAAAAACAGCCGGGCAGTGGTGGCACACGCCTTTAATCTCAGCACTTGGGAGGCAGAGGCAGGCAGATCTCTGTGAGTTCGAGACCAGCCTGGTCTACAAGAGCTAGTTCCAGGACAGGCTCCAAAACCACAGAGAAACCCTGTCTCGAAAAAAAACCAAAAAAAAAAAAAAAAAAAAAAACCCAAAAACCCAGTATCTGGGGGCTTGCTTACAGTTCCACAGGTTTACCCCATGACCACCATGGAGGAGAGCATGGCCGCATGCATGCAGGTGTGATGCTGGAGCAGCCCTGAAGAGCTACAGTCTGGTCACAGGTGGAGAGAGGCAAGCCTGGGCCTGGCAAAGGCTTCTGAAACCTCAAAGCGCACCCCAATGACAAACCTCCTCCAAGGAGGCCTTGTTTCTCCAATGAGGTCCTACCTCCTAATCCCTTCAGATAGTGCCACCCACCTCCAGGTGACTAAGCATGGAAATACCTGAGCCTATGGGGGACATTCTTAGTCAAACCACCGCACACTGTAAAGCACCTAGTTGATGTTCAAATTTTGTATATTATTTGTTTGGCCTTATTACCTAGTCAAGTCACAATCTATGGAAAAGCTGTTTGGACTCTGTCAAGCAATTGTTCAGTTTCTTTTTTTAAAAAAAAAATTGATTGATTGATTGATTATGTAACACACTGTTCTACCTGCATTCCAGAAGAGGGCACTGGATCTTATTACAGATGGTTGTGAGCCACCATGTGGTTGTTGGGAATTGAACTCAGGTCCTCTAGGAAGAGCAGCCAGTGCTCTTAACCTGAGCCACCTCTCTAGCCCAATTGTTCAGTTTCTCAGCCGACTTTGTCAAAAGCCCTTCCACAACCCCCATTTGCTGTATTTCCAATAGTGTGCGTGTTAGATACAAGGACTGGATCTGAACTGGGCCGAAGATACAGGTGGCACTAGCAGCTGTAGTGTAAACATTGTATCACTCACCCCTTCACTAGATAAGTAGACTTGGGCAAGGTACAGTAAGTTTGTTGAAAATTTAAACCAGGACATCAGGAGCTTCCTGGTCAATACAACTAGCTTTCTCTTCTGAACTCCAGCCACTGGCGAAACTGTTCTGCTGTTGAGCTAACAGCCCTGCTAAGCAGCTTCTTGCTAAGCAAAGATGGGAGAGGAAATGGGCCTCCAGAGCCATCTGGATTTCTCGCTCCACGTACCTGAGGATCCCTTCTTACCCCTGATCTCCAGTGCCCCAAATTGAGGGCATAAGGAAATCTGAAATCTTTTTTTTTTTTTTTTTTTTTTTTTTTGGTTTTTCGAGATAGGGTTTCTCTGTGGTTTTGGAGCCTGTCCTGGAACTAGCTCTGTAGACCAGGCTGGTCTTGAACTCACAGAGATCCACCTGCCTCTGCCTCCCAAGTGCTGGGATTAAAGGCGTGCGCCACCATCGCCCGGCGGAAATCTGAAATCTTGAGCCTCATTCCAGAGGGATTTGATTGCTAGCAGTCCCTTCATCGTTCCCCACCCTGCCACATGAGACTAATACATCAGCAGAATGAACGACTTTCCTCTCCCTCCCCACTGATCGGTAATCATTTTATCAATGCTTTAAGGAATACTCCAGTGTTTCCCACCCTGCCTTACCTGTGGGCGAGCTCTCCTATACATAAGGGCTCCACACTGACAGACCTGTGGAATGGAAGGGGTAGACCAGTAGGACCAAGCCTGTGCCCTAAGCCAGGGAGGTGATCTTCACACTTCTAGCCCTTTTGGATAGACATGATGGTACATGCTACTCTTTTAACTCAAATTGTCTGTCAAATTCAAGTATTATTTTGTTGTCTCATACAAATGAGTCCTCTGTTTTTTTTTTTTTAAATAAGATTGTTTAATACCACACACGTTTTTCTCAATGAGAGACCTCTCCTGGAGCTCTACAAATATCTTATATCCTTTCTCATGCCCCCATTGCAGGAATTCTCAAACTGTGGATCACAAGCCTTTTGCAAACCTCTGTCTCCACAAATATTTACATTACGATTTATAACAGTAGCAAAATTACAGTTATGAAGTAGCAACGAAAATAATTTTAAGGTTGGGGTGGTTACCACAACATGAGGCACTGTATTAAAGGGTCGATTCATTAGGAAGGCTGAGAACTACTGATCTATTGCATCACTCTGTCTGCTAGGATGGTTTTTAGCCTTGAACACACCCAATGCTCAAATCTTGGCATCTAAAAACCATTCTCTTTGGTCTTTGGGGAAATGGCTAGTTCCAGAACTGGGGAAGGAAGGTGCAAGATGAGTCTACAGCATCTTATCATACCAGATAATAAGGATGTTCTACAAACTAATGGGCTATGTCGGAAGGATGCAGGAGGCAGCATGGATGAGCAAGCCACTGGCCAAATCCGGAACAATTCAAGCATTCAAACTGATGATGATAATTCATTCCATTCCACTGAATAAAACATGAATCCACAGCGATATGAATAGGAAAGCGAGGGGCCTGGAGAGATAGTTCAGTGGTTAAGGGCATGAACTGTTCTTGCAGAAGAACCAAGTTCAGTTCCCATCACCCACATTGGGTAGCTCACAACAGCCTGTAAATCCAGCCCAGAGGATCTGACAGCTCTGGCCTTCTCAGGCACTCATGAGCACATTTTCACACAGAAACACATGCACAATTAAAAATAATCAAATATTTAAAATAAATAAATGGTAAGAAAAATGAATAGATACGTGATAAGGAGAATTCTCTCTTCTTTGTATAGTGTGCAGAACAGAACACAGGGTTCACCACTGATCCACATCCTCTGCCTACTGGCTCTTCTTTAGAGTCAAGTGCCAACTATTGAACACAAATGGTTAGATGGCATTAGAAAATTGCTACAAGTCGATTGTGATAGTAATAACCCAGGCAAGAAACATGCTCAAACTGGTAAGCAGTAGTTGGAAGGAAAACAGGATATTTGCATGGCCCCAAAGGCCCTCCTACAAAGCAGTTTTTAATTTCCAAGGGGAAAAATGTTGCTTTGGCAACAGACAATGTTAGCATCATTTTAGAGCAAAATGACAGCATGGACTGCTTGTGGGGGTTGCAGTAGGAAAAGCTGAGTGCCACCCTGGTGACAATCCACCAAAAGCACACAGTCTCATCACAGCCATGAGGAGAGGGACTTCAGAGAAGCTGAGCTGGAGGATGTTGTACGAAGTCACTGTGAAACTGTTCTGGGCTGAAGAGAAGCAAAGAGACAGAACCAGCTAATGTACGTGTGGCCCTGGACCAGGTCCTTTGGCTTCAAGGACAGGATGGAAACCATTGCCAGACATCATGGCGTCTGCTAGAAGAGCTCACGGGAGTTTCCTGTACTACACTGGCATCTTTTTATTTCCCTTGTAACTTTCACGTTATTTCTGGTGAAACAAAACCCCTGCAGAAGAAAGCCAGAGGAGGGTATGAGAGAAGAGTGTGCAAATTGTAACCAGAGCAGGGAATAGGACGGACACTTTGTGACAAACCGGTAAAAGGAAAACCTTTAAGTTAGAGGAGGAAAAATCAAAACAAACAAACAAACAAACAAAAAAACCCCAGCTACTTAGCATTGGTTTCTCCTGTGCCAGTCTCGACTGAAAATAACATGCTCACTGAATAGCCAGGTGTGGTGGTGCCTCCACCTGTAACTTCAACATCTGGAATGAGGCAGGAGGATTTCTACGAGTTCAAGGCCAGCCTGGGCTATATAACAAGACTATCTCAAACAAAGCAACGCAACAACAGAACGTGATGGGGGCTAGAGAGATGGTTTGATGGCGAAGAACACTTGGTTCTGGGAAACTTTGGTACCTAGAGCTCTATGATCCAAGGCATCCAACACTCTCTTCCGGCTTCCACAGGCACCTACACACACCCAGTACACATACACAACAATCATCATTATCTTCGTCGTCATCATTGTCGTTGTGGTTTGAATGTAACTGGACCCCATACGCTCATAGGGAGCTGTGGCATTGTTGGAGTAGGTATGAGCTTGTAGGAGGAAGTGTGTCACTGTGGAGGTGGGCTTCAAGGTGTAATATATATGCTCAAGTCATGCCCAGTGTCTCAGTTCACTTCCTGTCACCTGTGGATCAAATGTAGCTTCTTTTCCACCCTCAGCTTCTTCTCCAGCACTGTCTGCCTGCACGCCACTATGTACTGCCATGATGATAATGGACTGGACCTCTGAAACTGTAAGCCATCCAATTAAATGTTCTCCTTTATAAGAGTTGCCATGCTCATGGTGTCTCTTCACAGCAATAAAAACCCTAACTAAAATAGTCATCATCTTTAAAAAACAAAATAAGTACATTTTTCATGAATTATCCAAAATATGACAGAAAGACATCAATTGGGAGATAGACCTACTGAAGTCCATAAAACTATGGCTACTTGTACAAAATAATTGTGTGGTGAAAATCAAGGGTTTCCTTAAGTGACTACAGTCACATCCAATTCAGAATCCAATAGGAAAAGTATTCCAAAAGCCTGGAATCAGGGATTATTCCCAAAGTGGGTTTTAGTACCTAAATTTATCTACCTGGAAGGTTTTTAAAGAGAGGCTCATCCTCCTTAGCCTTTTCAAGTAAAGGGCATCCCTTTCGGTAGCACATCTGCACTCCACCATTAAGGAGGCACTTCATGCCCTTGGCTGAGCTGCTCCCCAGAGAGGCAGGCTCTATTTTAGCACTGCATGGTGCCCTGTAGAGACACTGCTTATGGAAAATTCATTTCACATGGCTGGGCATGTGCAAACATATCAATCAAGGGGCTTATGAACTGGCAACTTACCTACTCACTAAGTTTGTACTTCTGTTAAAATAAGTATGTGCTGGTCAGGCATAGGAGTGCATGCCTACAGTCCTAGCTGTTTGGGAGGCCGGAGCAGGAGGATCAAATGAACCCAGGCAGGGCAACCTAAGCCTGTCAATAACTAAAAGGAACAGTATCATGCAGGCTCTTGGGTAGTCTAGAGAGCAGCTCTGCTCTAGAGATTAGTGGTGATCAGTAGCCTGATTCCCAAATAAGAAAGCTGAGTCTAAGTTCCAATAAATGACGCTGCAAAGTAATACTGTTGGGACGCCATGGAGACGTCACCTACTTCCAAATCCAGTGCAATTTCGTGGCCACCAGGTCCACTTGAAAGTACCACAAATAACTGATCTCAACCCATTTTTCATTTTGTATCTAAAGTTCAAACTCTCTCTTTCTCTGTGTCTCTGTCTCTCTCTCTTTGTGTTTGTGTGTGTGTGTGTGTGTGTGTGTGTGTGTGTGTATGAGTTCAATGTCATCCTGGTCTACAGAGCGAGTTCCAGGACATCCAAGACTAACAAAGAAACCGTGTCTCAACAAACAAAAATTTGAGCTCTTGAGAGGCAGGGAGCCACACCAGCTTGCAGTCTAGGACCTAAGACAACAAGTCCAGTTTTCGTCTGGGGCAGCCAGAAACTGAGCTCAGCAAAGAAAATACGTTCTAGACAGCTGTAGAAATAATGATTTTTCAGAAAGAATTTTCTAAAATGCTGAACTCACGTGCCATCAAATTTGAAAGACGAATCAGCAGGTTTGTATCATACATATAAAAAGAGCCATCTACTCTCCCTGTGATGGTCTTCATGTGTTTGGAATATGGTGTGGCAACACGTAACCAGAGTTATCAGGATGAGGCTTTGTCATCATTGGCCTTTAAACGGCAGAGACAATTTCAGTAAAATTTGCAGGCTTGCTTTTTCTTTTTTCCTAAGAAAAGATGTCGAAATAAAGTCATGGGCTGGAGACTTATTTATTTAAAACTTATTCATTCTACAAATATTTATTGATGACATGCCGCCAGATGCATGTGTGTGTCATTTTTCTCATCACAGAAATTAAGTAACTACATTTTGGGTTTCGACATAGGGTCTCACTCTCTTTTCCAGCTGGCCCCAAACTCCTGGGCTCTCGCAAGTCTCCTGCTTCAGCCTCCAGTGTAACTTGGATCTGCAGGTGTGTCCAGCTATGCCTAGCTAAATTAAATGCAACTGAGTTAACCAGACTACTGGCAATTCAAGGCATATCTAAACATAGTTATTACCTAAAATATTAATTGTTCTATATCCCCCCTCTGTGTGTGTGTGTGTGTGTGTGTGTGTGTGTGTGGTCAAAGAGCAACTTGTTGGAGTTAGTTCACTTCTGCTATGCATGCTGAGCCTGGGGATTGAACTTGCGTCCTCAGGCTTGGTGGCTGGTACCTTTACCCGCTAAGCCATCTTATCAGCCCACTTTAGATATTTTCTTTTGGTGTGTGTGTGGGGGGGAGGATGGGATCAACAAAAGCATCATCTGAAGAATTCTAAAATATTCATCTTAAGCAATTACATCAGAATCAAATCTGAGTCCTCAGGGTTTGGGCATTTGGAGGGTAATATTAATATTCTTGAAAACAGAATGAGAGAACTAGCAGGCTGAACCTAACTGCCGCTCTGCTGCCGTGAAACGGTCTCAAGACATTCACAGGCAGATCATGATCCGCTGTCTTTGAAGCGCTGGGATTACAGGTGGGGACCCCAGTGCCTGGTTTAGTCGCTGTTGAGCATAGAGGAGGAAGGTGATGGAGAATAATGTGAGAGGAACAATTAGATCCAGGGGGATAAAGGACCCTTCAAACGCGGAGAGCACACCTATTGGTTACCTACTCAGTGGCTGTTACTCTTCCCTGAAGTTAGGAGCCGGGGGTCCCCTTTTTTCAGCATACGGTGCAATGTGGGATTTTCTTGTGAGCTGGTTCTAGTCAAGGAGAAATAAGGAATTCTGCAGAGGCTTCTAGAAAAGACTTTCCTGTCCATCAACAGAGAAGCTACTTTCATTTCCCAAGCCACTGAACGTAATAGTAGATAGAGGACTCGGAATTACAGCAATCTCAGGACCAGGGGAGAGAGATCTTGGGGTTACTCGCTCGGAGGCACAGCATGAAAAACAATGTAACAAGGCAGGCACCACACTGCTCGGGACGTGAGACATTTTAACGTTTCCTCTTGTGGGGTCCTATTGTGTCACTGTCAAATTCTCTGGTAGAGTTTAGATATCAAATGTCCCCCACACTGAAAACTCAAGAACAATGGCAATGGGTTTTTGATCCTACTGCACATACTGGCTTTGGGGGAGCCTAGGCAGTTTGGATGCTCACCTTACTAGACCTGGATGGAGGTGGGTGGTCCTTGGACTTCCCACAGGGCAGGGAACCCTGATTGCTCTTTGGGCTGACGAGGGAGGGGGACTTTATTGGGGGAGGGGGAGAGAAATGGGAGGTGGTGGGGGGAAGAGACAGAAATCTTAAATAAATAAATAAATAAATAAATAAATAAATAAATAAATAAATAAATAAATGGGGGAAAAAAGTCCCCCACAGACACATGTTTTGAGCACGTTCCCAGCTGGCAACACTATTTTGGACAGTTGGGGAGGTGGGACCCAGCTGGCAGAAGCAGGTCACGGGTGTGTGTGGGCGTGTCCTCGGGATATATAATCACTGCCAACTTCCTTCTCTTTCTGACCTGCTGTGATGTTGGAGAGTCTCTACCCTGTGCCAGCACCAATGTGAGCTGAGTCACCCGGCCATACCTTCCCCAAGAAGATGGACCCAAGCCTCTAAACAAAAACAAAAAAGGAAAACAAAACTAAAAAGCTTTCCTCCCTCTGGTTGTTTCCATTAGGTATTTGTTACAAGAAGGACAAAGTAGCTAATGCATACATTTTGGGTTGCTACAGCTGAAACTCCTCTGTGATTCCTGCCTTAGTAAGTGCAGACAACCTCCTTTACTGGCTTGCTAAGCAGCTAAGCAGCCTCTTTCTTCTCTAAGCTCATCTCTCATCAACTTTCCATTTCTCTCCTCCCTCTCCCTCTCCCCCCCTCTTCACCTTCCCCTCCCCTTCTCCTCCCCCCTCCCACAACATTTGATACATGCAGATATCACACCCACAACATTTGATACGTGCAGATATCACACCCACAACATTTGATACATGCAGATATCACACCCACAACATTTGATACATGTAGATATCACACCCACAACATTTGATACATGCAGATATCACACCCACAACATTTGATACGTGCAGATATCACACCCACAACATTTGATACGTGCAGATATCACACCCACAACATTTGATACGTGCAGATATCACACCCACAACATTTGATACGTGCAGATATCACACCCACAACATTTGATACATGCAGATATCACACCCACAACATTTGATACGTGCAGATATCACACCCACAACATTTGATACGTGCAGATATCACACCCACAACATTTGATACGTGCAGATATCACACCCACAACATTTGATACATGCAGATATCACACCCACAACATTTGATACATGCAGATATCACACCCACAACATTTGATACATGCAGATATCACACCGACAACATTTGATACATGCCGATATCACACCCACAACATTTGATACATGCAGATATCACACCCACAACATTTGATACATGCAGATATCACACCCACAACATTTGATACATGCAGATATCACACCCACAACATTTGATACATGCAGATATCACACCCACAACATTTGATACATGCAGATATCACACCCACAACATTTGATACGTGCAGATATCACACCGACAACATTTGATACATGCCGATATCACACCCACAACATTTGATACATGCAGATATCACACCCACAACATTTGATACGTGCAGAGATCACACCCACAACATTTTACTTCTGTCTCCCATGGCTCCCCTGCCTCCATTTGGGTTTGAAGGTTGCTGGTTGGCTTGCTCTCTCCTTCTATTCCAGCCTCTCTGATGGTGCTGCCTACGCTCAGGGTGGGCCTTTCCTCCTTCAGCTGCCAGGAAATGACTTCACCCTCACACGCGGAAGTGTGCGTCATCCACCAGCTTGGCACCCATGAACCACACAGTGCCTGTTTCCAGCTACTCCTGCCTTCCTTCAGTCCTTGAGATGGATACTGAAATGCTCTCTCTGAAGGGCGGCACTTAACTACTAAATGAGTTCAATCTTCAGTCTTGTCTCCTAACATGTGTGGATTCTCTGGAAATGCTTCAGTTACGTAAATCTGCCCCTTGCCTGTGAGTCCTCCGAAACATTTACTCTATATTCCATCCCCGGGGCTAAAATCAAATCACAGCTGGTATCCTTTGTTGTTGTTGCTGTTTTGTTTTGTTTTTGTTTTTGTTTTGAGATAAGGTTTCTCTGTGTATCTTTGGCTCTCCTACAATTCACTCTAGACAGGCTGGCCTCGAACCCAGAGATCTACCTGCCCTTGCCTCCCGAGTGCTAGGATTAAAGGCAGGCACCACCACCACCCTGTCACAGGTGGTATTTTAAAGAAAAAGCCACTGCATTATGACTTTGCTTGCTTGCTAGCTACCCAGCAGCTACACCTTGGCCTGCTTTTGTTTTTTTTTACTTTTATCATACATCTGGGAATTTCTATTAAGGCTCTGAAAGAATTACATACATATTCCACACACCCACACCCACACCCACACACTTAGCTGTCCTTCAAAGGAAACTTAGTGCTATAAACAGCATTTGTTGTTTTACAGATCTCATTCTTATGTCAGACTTAAGTACCTGAAAATGCCCAGTGATTTCTGATTTCCAGGGCTTTGCTTCCATTATTCCTGTCTCCTATCACGACACAAATAACCGCCTCTTGGCTTATAACAGTAAGTTGCTTGTTCATAAAGGCGCATGCAATTTAGGCAGGAATGTGAGCAGTCACCTTGTCTCTGTGTCATGGTGTCTCAGCTGGATGGTGCCTCCAAGATGGCGGATGGACAAGTGGGCCAGGAAGCTGAGAGGAAGAGCTGGGGACAGGGATGAGGTTTTAATTTCCTGCATGCAGGCCTCTCCAGGTCACTGTGGACTCTCCATTATGGAGAAGCTCAGTTCCAAAAAGAAGGAAACAGAAGCTGCCAAGATTTTAGAATGCCTGTGCTCACAACTCCCAGAATGCCCTTTTCTCTACATTTTACTGGACCCAGCTCAGCTTCAAGGAGAAAACACTTAAGGTCCATTTCTCTTTCTTTAAAAACAAAACAAAAACAGATTTACCTTATTTATGTGTATGTGTGCACCATGTGTGCGCAGGTGTTTGTAGAAGTTTGAGAGTGAGTGTTGGGTTCCCTGGGACTGGAGTTACAAGCAGTTGTGAGACCAATGTTCTTTGCCAGTGCATTAAATTGCTGAGCTATCTCGCAAGACTTCAAATTCCCTCTTGATGGCAAGAGAGGTGTGTGTGTGTGTGCGCGCGCGCGCACGCGCGCGCGCGCGCAATGGTGAATTATTTAGAAATATATTGGAAGACTAGCTACCACTATTCATTCTGTGATCACCATGAATGCCCTTCCCATGTGGAAACCGCTCTCCCCCACCCCCATAAGACATCATTGTAGCTCATTCTATCATAAATCAGTTTTTTAAAAATTTAATTTCATGTGTTTGCCTGCATGCATATCTGTGTGAAGGTGTCAGATCACCTGAAACTGGAGTTACAGTTATCAGCTGCCATGTGGGTGCTGGGAATTGAACCCAGGTCCTCGGGAAAAGCAACAATGCTTTTATACACTGAGCCATCATATACACTCCTCCACCATAAATCAGTTTTTAATCTATGCCAGGAATGATGAAACCACAGCTCAAGAGCCGAGTACATCCTGTGGCTTATTTCTATAGTGCCCCTGGGATAAGAATGATTTTTATATTTGTTAAAGGATTATAAAAACAAAGACTGTATGACAGACATTGTTAAGATTCAGGCATTATGCTGGCCTGCCCTGTCATCTGACAAGATGTACCCAGGCAGTACGCTGGCCAGCCCAGGGTCCTACTTTGTAGGCTGGTGCAAAGGTCCCTTTAAGAGATGGCCCACTCCCAGTCTCTCTTTCCCCGCTGTTCCTCTGAATGGGCAGGCAGGCCTTTTCCTGCTTCTTTTCTTTTCTCTGTCTCCCTTCTATCTTTCGTCCTGCAATTCTCTCTGAGGCGGCAGCTTTCTGCCTCCCTCTTTCTGTCTGTCTCTCATTTTCTCTTCCCTTCTCATTTTCTTTATAAACTCCACACTTGAACTATGTCGGCATGGCGTGTTTGTCACCCGCCAGAGTTCTCACCCGCCATGGGACCTGCCAAGGTTTCTTTTGCGCTGTTTTGCAACAGGGGTTGCACATATGTCCTGTGAAGCCGAAAATTATTCATTCTCTTATTACCCAGAAGAATTCACCAATCCCTGGTCTAAAAATAGCATCATCTAAGTCAGGTCCAAGCACAAGCATGGCTCCTGACTCAGCCTTGTGAACTATGCCCAAGATCTCTTGTCTGCAGATGCAGGAGCCCAGGGAAGGAGCCCACAGTGTTATCAGATTGCTTGATTGGAAGGGGGAATGGGAAACTAAAAAGACAAAATGCCTGGTCTCTATACATTCAGCACCAAAATATACATTAAGGATGGAAAACACATAATAGAAACTTTAATGCAAAAAAAAAGATGAGTTGGGCATGTAGTTCATGCATGTGAATGATGCATGTGGTGAAACATGCAGTGAAGCATATAGTAGCATATGTAGCAATGCATGTAGTGATGCATGTTTGTGTAGGTGGGAGACTGCTTGTTTGTTCCGGGTCATGCAGACCTGAAATAATCACACAGAAACTGTATTAATTAAAATACTGCTTGACCAATCACTTGGGTGTATTGCTAGCTAGCTCTTGTATCTTAAATTGACCCATCCAGACTCCCAAGGGCACCATTCTCCTTCGATTGCTACATGGCGTCTCTTTGATGCAGCCTACTCTCTCCTCCTCTGTCTGCTTGGAATTCCTGTCTTGCCGTATTCTGTGCTGCAAAAGGCACAAAGCAGAGTCTTTATTAACCAATGGCATTCGCAGCATACCGAGGAGAATCTCCCATCCTGTTTATAATCTCTGCACTTGAGACTCTGAAGTAGCAGGACTGTGAGTTTGAGGACAGACTCAGCTATATAGAGTGAGATTCTGCCTCAAGAAAGAGACTGGGGAGTCAGGGGAGAAAGGGGGAGATGTGGAAGATGCTAGCCCCCAGGAATTCTGCAGTTGAGCTGGTTCAATAATATCAATTAGGCCACTCCTGCTCTTCGGAATGATTCTCAGTGTTTTTTTTTGCTCTGTCCCCTGAGTCAGCTTTCCCTTTGGAAACAGCCAATAATTGCAGATCCTTCTTGGCTGTAAAGGTGGACTCTGGAGCTGGAGAGATGGCTCAGAGGGTAAGAGCATTGCCTGCTCTTCCAAAGGTCCTGAGTTCAATTCCCAGCAACCACATGGTGGCTCACAGCCATCTGTAATGAGGTCTGGTACCCTCTTCTGGCCTGCAGGAATACACAGAAGGAATGCTGTATACATAATAAATAAATAAATAAATAAATAAATATTTTAAAATAATTAAAAAAGGTGAACTCTGAAGTTGCTTCTCATTATGAATAGTCTCTACTCCAATGTGCACTCAGAGAGAACCTTAAAAAGCCTGGAGGTGGTAGTGCACACCTTTGACCCCAGAACTTGGGAGGTAGAAGCGGTAGAAGCAGGTGGATCTCTGCATTTGAGGCCAGCCTGGTCTACAGAGTGAGTTGCAGGACAGCCAGAGCAACACAAAGAGACCCTATCTTGAAAAAAACAAAACAAAACAAAACAAAACAAAAAAAGCAAAGTTAAAATGCCATAGCATAATATCTTATTATTTAAATCCCTCCTGTAAACAAAACCCATAATCTTGTTTCTTTTCAAAACAGACCATTTCTTGCCTTGGACACATTAGTCTGATAAGGGGTAACACCCCTTAGGTCGCAGGGCCCTTACCGTCTAGTTGACAAGGGATCTGTGTGACACAGACATGAGCCGTATGTTTTGGTCAGTGATGGACCACATTTATGACTGTGGTCTGTAGCTGCATGTTTATATATGCATATTTATATGCCTGTTTATATGGTGACAAAATCACCTACAGATGCACTGGACAGGATCTATTGAAACTCAAATCTACCACCCTAAACCTTTTAAAGTATCCACTCACCTTGCCTAACAGGTTACCCCAATACTTGATTAAGCCTCTCAGTTTCTGTTAGTAAGGAGTGTGGGCATTGTTTGCCTGTATATATTTACCTCAGGGCCCCAAGGCTGAACTAAGTGTCAGCTGTGGTAACCAGCCTATGGTGTTGATTTGGTCATCCTTCCCACTATTAACCCCACAAAATTCACTTCCATCCCATGTGCAAAATATGAATACATCCCTTCCCATCCTGATAGCATTTAAAGTGTTGCTTAATTCACCTCAGCAACAGCTTTGTCATACATAAACCATGGAAATCCGATGTGGCTACACTCCTTCCTGAGGTAAAATTTCAATCTACCTGCAGGCCTATAAAACTGGGTAAATTATATGCTTCTAAAACACAATGGCTGGAGAGCAGATAAAGACATTGTTCATTCCAAAAGAGAGAAACAGGACGGATGAAAGGGGTGACAGGATGCAAGCAAGTTCAAATATCAAATGCTATGATGGCTTAAATCATCCTGCTGGGAGCAGGGACGCGGCTGGGATGGACTTGCCTGGAAGGCACAAAGCACCGAGATCAGTCAGTCCCCAGCTTCACGGGAACTGGGTGTGGCGGCATACCCTATAACCCAGTACTCAGGAGGTGGAGGCAGGGGGATCAGAAGGTCAAGGTTCGTTCTAGGAAACAAGTGATGTTCAAGGCTAGCCTGGGCTACAGGAGATCCTAGAGTAACCAAGTGCGGTGGCATACAGATACTTTCATCTTATTAAGTGGGGAAGGGTGGATTTATGTGAGTTCAAGGCCAGCCTGGTGGACGGAATAACGGAGTTTTAGGACAGCTAAGCTACATTGTGAGACCCTGCTTAGAAAACCAAAACAAGCTGGACAGTGGTGTCACACACCTTTTGGGAGACAGAGGCAGGGGAATCTCTGTGAGTTTGAGGCCAGCCTGCTCTACAGTGTTCTAGTAGGCTACACAGAAAAACATTGTCAAAAAAAAAAAAAAAAAGAAAACAATAATCCTATCTGTTCTATGATGATCTGCCTTACTGACCAAGGGGGTAGTGGTTCAGCCTTCTGGAGACCCTGGAGTCCAGTTTTGTCATAGGTTCTATCTGTTCAGCTCTGGGGAGCCCACTAGAGTGATTTTCTGTAAGGGCCCATCAGACAGCTCCATCAGTGGTCCTCCCCACCATAGTCTGTTTCATCCCTCAGCCCACACAGCTCCGATGACCTGTGAATTGCCTTTGGGACGGGTCTCTGTCTTCCTTTTATTTTTAATGTTGATTTACTATTACAGGGTCTCACTATATAACCCTGGTTGGCCTGAACCTGTGAATTACCTTCTAAGTCTTTCTTCCAATTTTACTTTATTTATCATTTATTTCATTTTTATGTTTTACTTATCATTTATGTTCCTTTGTTTGAGACACGGTCTCACTATGCAGCCCTAGCAGCCTGAGTTCAAGAAAACGATGCTGGTCTTTAATGTGACTGAACCTGCTAGAATTAAAAGTGTGTGTGACCATGCCCAGCCCCTTGGTTTGTTTTTATTGTCCTTCTTTGTTTTGGGAGACAGGGCATAGCGAACCCCATTCTTTTGCAAAAGGAATATAGTACTAAAAATGTAGAAAACGCTCGGAAGGCAGAGGCAGGCAGATCTTTGTGAGTTTGAGGCCAGCCTGTTTTATACAGTGAGCTGCAGGCCTGCCAGGTCTACAGAGTGAAACCCTGCTTCAAAACAAAACAGAAACATAGAAAGCAAATAAAGCCTTTCAGGTTGCTGTAGGGCTGCTCAGCTTGCTTGTGGCAGCTGCCTCTTCCAGAACGGATAACTAAGTAAACAAACAAACAAACAAAACCTTGCCATCCTTTCAGCTTCTAGAAATCACCACCGCCAGATCCACAGGCTCCTTAGGTGTTGTTTCTCTTTCCTGTGACAATCAGCTAATTGAACTAATTGTTTTCCCAGTACCTAAATCAGATGCAGCCTGCAGAGTGCTATGCTGGCCCTTGAATAGTGTTTTTTGTTAACAGACTCAAGAAATGGAACCTCTTCCTATTTCCACCCCTAGTGCCACCCTGAAGCCTTAAATTGCCTTGGTTTTGTTTTATAGCAGGACATGTGGCTATGCAATTGTATTTCTTTGTTTAATGCTGTTTTAAAGCCACCTAAATCTTAGTGGTATTATACAACAGAATTCACTTAAAAATGTAATTACTACCAATTTTGTAATATGGGCAGCATTTGCGGGAGTTTTTTTTTTTGTTTTGATTTGTTTTTTTCTTCTTCTGTTTGGCATCAATTGGGACAGCTCACCTGACGCTGGAGGATTCACTTCCAAGACAGTATGTTCAGCAAGGTTGACCCACTGGTAGTGGCCCTCTCTGCTGAGAAACTGGCCGGAGCTGCAAGCTGGGAACCTGGTTTTATTCTTTGTCTGGTCCTGCTTGTGGCTGTTTATGTTTTGGGAAAACAGTGAGAGGATTTTAGAACTATGGAGGTGGTAAAAAACAAAAAAAATGAGGGGATGCTGTAAAAGTATGAATATATCTAACACTACCAAAACATTTAAATGGTTTAGATGATAAACTTTATATGGCATCTGCCACTATCAAAAAATAAAATAAAATAAAAATAAAAACAGCAGGGGTGGGGGTGGCACTCATCTTTAATCCTAGCACTTGGAAGGCAGAGGCAGGCAGGATCTACAGAGTTCGAGGCCAGCCTGGTCTACAGAGTGAGCTCCAGGATGGCCAAGGCTACACAGAGAAACCCTGTCTCCGTCTCCAAAAACAAAAGAACAACAAAAACATCACAGAAGGAGGGTGGAGTGAACTGAGGAAGAGCGAGGAAGAGCGAGGATGAAAAAAAGGCCAATAGAGCTTTGGATCAACCAAGTCAGCAATCGCAACACACGGGGTGGATTCTGCAGCCTTCTGTAGCGCGGATACATAGCTCGGTGCATTGCCTTTAGGTTCCTCGCGCCCCCCCCCCCCCCCCATCGACCTGTAATGCCTGCAATTCCCAGAGACAAACGTTTAAGACATAATTATGGGTTTAAATTTCTTACAGCAGCAAGCCTCAAAAGGAACGCTGCCAGCCTAACAGCGATGGGTAATGAAAAGTACAGGTGCACACAGTATTTCCCTTTCACCCTGGTATGCAACCTTGCAGGCCAGGCAGAAACACAGGAGGGTGGTGGGCAGGTGAGAGGGCAAATGTCTCGGGGTCAATAACCCAGTTCTTCCGGGATCTAAACTCCCTTTGTTGTCTTATCATTCTTAGCATGCCTGGCAACAATCGGCTGCCAAGGAGCTCTCAACTCTCGAAACTCCGTCTTTGACTGAATATATAACTCCCATCGTCTCCCCCCCCCCCTTTCTCTACAGCCGTGACGTTTATAAATAGTGGAAGTCTGTTTACAGATTTTCCTTGGGTTTTGCTGTTAATATGTTACTTGGTTTTTCTTCCAAATAAGTACATACCATTGCTTGCCGAAAAGGATAGAAAATGAAAGCCCTTTCTTTCAGGCATATCATCTCATCCTCGAACCTTGTGCTGAGACTCCATGTCTGCTGTCTCTCAGTTTTATTGCCTGCTGTGTCAATACCATGGTGTGATTTTACCATCCATTTCTTTAATCTCTTTCTTCAGTCCTGTTGTGGGCGATGTCTCCATCTAGGCCACACTCTCCAAAATCAAATATTAATAATGACTCTGACTCTGTCTAGTGACCATGCTTACACCTTCAGGATTTTTTTTTTTTTGCGGGGGGGGGGGGAGAGGGAGGGACAGGGTTCTCTGTGTAGCCCTGACTGTCCTGGATCTTACTCTGTAGACCAACAGGCTGGCTTGGAATTCAGAGATCCGTCTGTCTCTGCCTCCTAAATGCTGGGATTAAAGGCGACTGCCATCACTGTCTGTTTATTCATTATTAAAAATACGGAGAAACCCTGTCTCGAAAAATCAAAAAAAAAAAAAAAACCAAAAAACAAAACTTACGTCTATTATAATTCAGGCCCTGTCTAAACGCTGGGAACACCCAATGAAGATGCCAGACAAGGTTCCTTTCACAGGACTAAGTTTTCTTTTCTTTTCTTTTTTTTTTTTTTTAAATGTATAGCCCAGGCTGGCCTCGAACTCGTGATCCTCCTGCCTCTGCCTCCTTCAGCAAATCCTACCGGCGTGCGCCACCACAACCGGCAGGACCAAGTTTTCTTATACAGAAGGCGCTAACTTTTAAACAAAAGACAAAGTTCTGGTTTGGCTTCAGGACGAAAAAAAAAATCAGGTTTTAGTCTACATCTGAAATTAACCCACTTTTTCCAGGAGAGGGATGAGACTTCCCCAGCTACTGCAACCACACCATAACCCACCTTCTTCTAAATGGGCTCCGAGTGGAACCCATTTGTCATTTTTTTCTTGGGTCCTTACCAGGCTCCAGCAAAACAATGTGTCCCTGTGGAGTATATTCAGTAACAGGCAAGAATAGCCAAGGCAGGCAAAAGGCTGGGCCACCGAAGCCCACCCACTCGGCCATTGCTCAGGAAGACATTGCCCCCTCGTGGTTCCTCTTATTACTGAATGAAGAGCAGGCCGTGCAGAGGGCTGCCAACCAACACAATCAATAATAAATCAAAACACGGACAAAGTTTCTGATTAACTGTAGCTTTGCTCTTCTGACTTTTTCTCCCGCGGTTCCAAAGACTCTTGGTTCGTTTCCTCCCAGGAAGCACCTCGGTTACTATAGAGAGCAATGGCATTATGACGGCAACTTGGAACATTATTTTCTTTTAGGAACTTTCCCACATCTCCAGAGTCCTTCAAAGAAAAAAAAAACTCATCTAAAACTTGTCTCACTATGGATTTTCACGTCACAACGCCTTTAAAAGCCAAAGAAAAATGTTGCGTGTATCTTGCTTTTTTTTTTTTTATAATTTGAACCAGGATTCAGCGATTATGTTGCCTTGGAGTTGTTTGGGGTATCTTGTCTCCACAACGCCACTTTCAATGGCCTAAAGGCAGGGCCCTTATCTCCAGCTCCTACCCCACCCCCGCCTCCACCCCACCCCCACCCCCCACCAGCTCTCAAAGCAGAGAGGGGTAAAGAATGTCGAGTGGGGAGAAAGAGATGAACAGTTAAACCAAGGCACAAATGAGAAACCGTGATTGGCGCGGTGTGCCAGACAAACTTCCTCGGAGAGAGAGAGCACAACCCGTTGATACAGGGGGCGGGGGGGGGGGGGGAAGGGGGTTGTCTTAAATGTCCGTCCTTACTAGCCAAAGAAGTTTACAGGGTTTATTGTTGGAAAAGTCCAGTAGGACCAGGAAAATGGAAACTTCCTTAAGAATAATGCTAGCTTCCTCCTATTGTAAACCAACATTGTGCAAGAATGAATGCTAGGAGAGGAGGGTTGCGCTTGCCCCGTCTACAATCTCTAAAACCCTGGGATATATATTCCCATTTCTCTGACTAGGAAACGGAAGCTGTGCGGTCATCCTGGTGTTGGGCAACTGCTTTGATACTGTCCTGACCTTTGAGGGGCAGTGAGGGATCCTCAGCCAACAGATACCGAGTGCCTACTAGGCTCCAGGTAGCAGCCTACTTAAGCAGTGGCGGGGGAGACAAAGATAAACAGGGCACGGTCTTGTATTCCAGGAAGGGGCTCCCCAAAGAGTGAAGTAAACAAAACGATTCCCTAACAGTCTGGTGCCGGCTGTGCGAGTCTGAACAGGGACCGCCGGAAGCCCTGTTCAGAGAGTCATAGCGGGCGAGGGGAAAAGGCTGGGGAGGGCTCGCTGGACTCTGGCACCAGCGGGGGGCTTGCCCAGCCGTGTCCTGCAAAAGCGGGGTTCGGTGGTGGGCTGTCCCCCGTGCTTGTCACCTTTCGGAAGAACCGAGTCTCGTCGGGTACTGCCAAGGAGGGTGGGTTGAGGTGCACACCCGTCGTGGAAAGCAAGCAAACAAAAGTTGCACGCCCCAGTCTCCGTCCCCCCCCCACCTCCGGCCCCCCCAGCAGGCTCGGTTCCCCGCCCCGAGCCCCCTCTCCAAGCCCACGCGCACCGCCCGCACGGACGCCGAGGCCCCGGGGCTGGAGAGAGAGGGCGGACCCGACCTTCCTCCCGCCGACCCCGCGGCCTCGTGGCCCGGGTGACATCCCCCTCCCACCCCCCGTCGAGCCGGGCCCTGGGGTCGACCGCTCCGCCCCGCGCTCCTCCTCCCGCAGGGGGCTTCGCGGTCCCGAACAGCGTCCCTCTGGGCTGCGGCCGGCCGCGCACGTCCAGGGAGGGCGGAGGGAGGAGGGGGAGGGGAAGGGGAGGAGGGTGGAAAGCGAGAGAAAGCGCGCTGCTTGCGGCCCCGCTGCCCAGAGCCTGCCAGCAGCGCGCCCTCGGCGGCTCCGGTCCCAACCGCGCCCGCCGCCTCGCTTCCTCCGCCTCGGCCCCGTCCCGACTCCAGGGCTCGCCCGGCCTCTCGGAGGTCCCCACTCGCCCCGGCTCCCCACTGCGCCGCCCGGCTCCAGCCCCGCAGCTCGCTCGCTCGACCGCCCGGGGGAAGGTAGCAAGCAAGCGGGCGAGCGCGCCCTCGCCTCAGCCCCGCGCCCCAGCCCCGCGCGGCGACGAAGGACCGGGAAGATGAACGGCGGAGGCAAAGCCGAGAAGGAGAACACCCCGAGCGAGGCCAACCTTCAGGAGGAGGAGGTACGGAGGGGGAGCCGGCTGGGAGTCTCGGGGCGCACGGGGTGGGGGCGCGCCAAGGGACGCGGCGTCCCGCGGGCGCGGGGCTGTGTCCACGCGCGTCCTCATGCCTCCCATTGCATAACTTTTTGAGGACTTTCCCGAGACTTTTGTAAGTAGAATGCTCAGCTTTGTCTACCCGGGCTGTTGAAAGCGGAATCGAGAGCTGACTCCCGGGTGACCTCGGATGATTGGGATCGGGGAGGGTCAAGATTTGGGTTTTGCGTCTGCTGCTGGAAATCTGAGGGAGGCATGGTCGAAGGAAAAAAAAAACTCTGGGAAAGTTCTCGTTAAAAGCTACTTCCGACCCCAACTCCCCTCCCTCCCTTTCGGTGTTAAAAGTGCTGGGTGAAATATCTTCCTAGCTGAGACATTTTGGATTAATAGATAACTCATTAGCCGCATTCTTCTCCGATGAGTCGAAGACCCCCGCCGAACCTGGGCGAAGTGGATTGGGGGGTGGGGTGGGGTAGCGTAGAATAACAAGGGCTAAAAGCTTTGGATTCCCCAAAGCAAAGGCGCACGGAGGGTTTTCATGGGGAAATCACAACTTTATGTGGCACACTTGGAGTGATGATTAAAAACAATTTGCGCCTGTGGTGTGTTTCTTACTGAAAACACTCGAGTAATATGTGTGGATGGGGTGTGCATGGAACTAATGAGTTTGGTTGCTTTTGTGGCGTCCTGTCCTGACTTTACTCCTGCAGGTGGGTTTATTTGGAGGTCCCAAGAAACTGTATTTATCCTTTTTAAGGTCTTCTAGAATTGAGTGAGCAGAAGCAGAAACTGCCCAACCCACTATAACGTAGAAAGTGTTCTTACAGGTAAATCACATCCTAATAAGGAGGGTGAACGCAACTCAAACTGACTCTAAAGCAGTTAGGATGGTGAGGCAATTGAGACACCGGGTGCAAATTAAGATACCGAGACTGAAACCAAACATGAGAGTTCCATCATCCGCCCATCTCTCTGACCTATGTGAACTATCCCTCTGGTAAAATGGGAACTGTTTAAATAGGGAAGACAGAAGAGACCTAAATTCATGCAAAACAGTGCAGAGTTTGGTTTTACCACAGTTGTAGGGAGGTGCACCTAAGAGAATTGAAGAAAGCTGACAATTGCCTCCCCACCTGAAGAAATTACCTCTTTTATAAGCAAGTATTGCTTTTGGAAGGTTCTATTTGCCGTTTTATGATAACAGCGCTTGGGAGCCAGCTGCGAGTTCCTGCTGCTCTTCACTCGATTTCCTGACAAGTTAAACATAAAAAAGTGATGCCCTCTTGCCTTTTGAGAAATTGCTGGGTTTCAAGCATGCTTTAGCGGACACAACAAGGTAACTCTTCAGATCAGCCCTACCTTTATCCCTGCTAAAAACCATCTTTCTTCCTTCATCCGGTTCAGAAAAATTGCAACTGGGAAAAAGCTCATAACAACAATAAAAACACCAAAGTTTGGTCCTTTTAAAATGATTTTGGAACATAACAAAACCCCAGAGGTTTTTTTTTTTTTTTTTTTTTTTTTTTTTTTTATAAGGTTTTGGTAGATAACAATAGGCTTGTCTCCAAATCCCATACCCACTCGCCTAAAAATGATGGCAAGTCAGATTTTTCTCTTGATCTTAGCTGCAAACGTTTCCTCTGGGTGATCATGTCTAGTAATGGACAGTGTTGGAGCAATCAGCTGCCTTATTTACCCTGTTGCACGAGAGTGTGGCGTGTGATTCTGGGAGGTGTTTTATCTTTTTTAGTGAAATATTTGTTATTTAAGAAACAAGTGGAGGAGAAAGATTGCAGAGCTCAGGTTGTTCACCAGTGGCAGTGTGTAAAACACATACACCATGAGGAATGAGCTGTAGTTGTGTGCCCTTTTTTTTTTTTCAGTACTAGGAGATGAACCCAGGACCACAGAGGTGCCAGGCAGCCAGCCACTCTGTCACTAGCCACTTGATATATGTTTTTGTTTAGAGATAGGGCTTCCCAGGTCACACAGTCAGGCTGTGAGCTTAAATTCCTGCCTAAGAGTCCTGGGACTAAAGGCATTTGCCTTCACACCTGGCTAGCATAATAGACAATCAGGGAAAGAAAATCTTGAGTGATCCAGGTAATTTTATCATAATTCTCTGTTCTTGTGTATATTTGGTTTTTGAAAACCTCTAGTTTTTTAATTAACAACCCTGAAAGCCACAAGTAAAACAAGTACAGTATTTTGGTGAGTCCCATTAATGTGCTTGTCATTATACAAAACCACAACACTGGACCCATTCCCTGCCCACCCAGGGGATCCGCACTGCTCAGATGCATTGAAAAGCCTCCGAGTGGACTCTAGGAAGCAGAACACACACACACACACACACACACACACACACAATCTTGTATACATCATGAAGACAAGAGAAGAAAAATGTGCTTGCTGTAATTTCCGGTGGCTACTAAACCGAACTGGGAAAGTGAGTCCACCCCTCACTGAGAGAAAACAGTTTCTCATAGCTCACTGTGGGGTGTAGACTTTCTCCTCCTACATTGGAGAATTAATTCAAGGCTTTCTTCTTCCTTTCTACGTCTGAAAGCAGCTCCTCCTGACATCCAGTATGTTTTAACCCTGAGTCTCTATTAGAGACTAGTAGGCTCACGTGGATATAGTTGTGTAGACTGAAAAGTCCAGGATTTGGGGAAAAAGGGTTGTACATATTTTCTGTGGTTGAAAAGTTTTTTTGAGAATCTGTGCAGCTTTGTATAATATAGCACATAAAACCAAGAAGAGGAATTTTAAGATTTTTGCAGTCTGTATAAGAGAATAGAATACATCTGGCTTTCTAGTGTACCATGTATGCTCTCTGCAAGGACAGCCGGTTGTCATTCTCCTGGGACCCGAGAGTGGCAAGGGTTTTGTGTGTCTGTGCAGAGTGTTGGGGTGTTTCTTACATCACTTTTCAATTTAGGAAGTCATGCTGGCAGGAGGGTTGACCCGTTCAGAACCCAGCCTTGACTCCACAGCAAGGCTCTACTTTGAAGCAAAAGTTCTTAGTTGGGTGTGGTTATAATTCCTTCATTTTCTAAGTCTCTGAGACCAGTATGAGACCAAGCCTGGTCTATGTAGCAAGTTCTAGCCCAGCCAAGGGAGACACTTTCTCTAAACAAAAGTTTAAAAAAAAAAAAGTTCTTAGAATGTGTCTCCAATTGTATGATCAGGTTTTATTAAAAGTTAATACGTATGTGAGTGATGATCTCATAATCTGTCTCGTAATCACTATCATTAGTAAGTTTGTGTTCAGACATAACTGTGACCCCGTCCTACAAAACTTCATCAGCGAGTGATTTCCTTTTTGGAAATGAGGTGAACATGTCATCTGGTTGTATTTTTAGTTTCATTCATATGCCTTCGGGCACTTTGTAGGTGGATCACCTTATGCTGAAGCAGTTTAAAATTCATCTCGGTTCTGGGAAAGCAGTAATTAAATCAGAGAGGCAGGCATTGGCCGTGTTGCACCGTCGATTGAGATGTTTGGAGAAATCACATCAAGTCAGACCCTGAGAGGATCATGCAGTTTTTACTTCAGCTCTCCCAGAGTGCTTAGTTAGTATTTTGCCAAAGCACTGGGGTTGTAAGTTGTTGGATTTTTTTTTTTTAACAGTTGGCATAGAGGAAAAGGGAATGCCAGTGGTGTGGGCTAACCTCTGGTTCTCATGGCACATCAAGATCTCCGGGCACGGCCTCTGGAAGCTTCGATTGGCACAGGTTTGCACACTTCTGTGTTGTAAACCAAATCTAATATGGTGAACTTGTTTCAGTTGTGGGCCAGGAGTAGGTGACAGTGGTTTGGATGGAGATGTGACCTCACGGTAGAGAGATGTCCGAAGAGAGCCACCAATGTGGCATGCATTCTAGGCTACTCTGCCAAAAGTGGTTTTCCAGTTTCTCTGCCTTGATGCTTTTGTGGAGGTGACGTCTCATACTGTTTCTGCCGGATTTAGTGTTAGAGCCATTAACTAGGAACAGGGTATCAACAATGAAGTTAAGGGCTGTGGTTCTGTGGAGTTTTGGCAGGGGCCATCAAAACATGTTCTCCTCCTTTGATTTAGTACCTGTATTGTTAAGAGTTTACGCTAAGGAAATTGGGCGGTAATAAAGATTTCTTTCTTTCTTTTTTTTTTTTTTTAATATTTATTTATTTATTTATTATGTATACAATATTCTTCCTGAACTTCAGAAGAGGGCACCAGACCTCATTTCAGATGGTTGTGAGCCACCATGTGGTTGCTGGGAATTGAACTCAGGACCTTTGGAAGAGCAGGCAATGCTCTTAACCGCTGAGCCATCTCTCCAGCCCCTAAAGATTTCTTTCTAGGAGTTATGCTGGCGAAAATTCTCAAACTGTTCAACGAACGGGAATTTGCTGAGCAAATCATTAGAATTCCATAGGAATGTTAGACAGCCTTTAAAGGATACATTTTTTTTGAAATGTATATTTATTGCAGATTATTTTTGTGTATGTAATATTTATGATAACAGTAGGCGGGTCTGGAAACTAAAAGTCTGAAGGCAGGGTCCCCGCAGGCCACTGCTTCCTGGAAAATCTTAAGAGCCAGGCTCCAGACATCCTGAGGACTAAGTTTTTGTTGAGCAAACAGGATTTTAAGTTTTAATACTTTTTTTAAATTTTGAGATTATAATATAATTACCTCATTTCCCTTTCCTCCCTCCGAATTCTCCCAAGTAACTCTTCCACTTTGCTTCTCAAGTTCTTTGAAAACGGTGTATGTAAAACTAGATATAACTACAGTGAATGTAATTGGTGGATTACATACAGGTCCTTGTGAATTGCTTTCTTTGGCATTTCCAAAATGGCTATGTGAGCCTTCTGGCTTTGAAGATTTTGTCAAACTCTTTTGGGATTCATGTAGGTGTAGCAAACCTTCAGGTTCGAGTTTGGTTTGGCTCAGGAGCCTGACTTGGGCAGGGCTCAGGCCTTTGCTGCTCCTCAGGGCTCTCAACATGTCCTTTGTCTCCATCTTCGTTTCTCCTGTCTCCTGTTAGTAATCTTCAGCTGCTCCCCATGCTCTGATACCCTCTCTCAAGCCAGCATGATGCCGTGCAGCTGGGTCTCACGATGCCCCAGATCTGTCCGCCCAGCTCTGGCCACCACAGAAAAGTCCACACTTGACACTCGGGGCTGTTCTAATATGCCTCTGAGACCCCTTCTGCCCATTCCTTCCTCTGTTCTGGCCCAAGATGAGCCTCCCGCCCTCCATCCATGGAGGCCTTGTTTTCCCGGGAAGTTCTTTGTTATCTTCTCTTAGCTTCTGGACCACCGTGCAAAGATGTGCATGCTGTCTAATGGGATTCCCAGTGGTCCGATTTCCCCATGCCAGGCCCTCGGCCACACACACTCTAAGTTTAGAGTTTGGAATATACACGGCGGCTACCTGCTTAATTCTGAGAGTCCTACTAGAGATTTCAAAAGGTCGTGACCCACCTATTGGGAAATGATCTTTCTCACCTGTAGCATCAATGGCACAGGTGAGTCCATCAGATAGATGCACTCACTCATCCCGTGGAACTATTGGGTTCTCACCATTTGAACCTGGGTTCTCCCGTGGAACTCCTTTTTGATCCGGTCATGGTCTTTGCTAGGTGGAAAAGCAGGGAGCTCCCCCTGTTCCCAAACAGTCTGCTCTGTGTGACAGCCACTTTGGAATGTTTGTGTTCAGTTTCATTTGGCACCTTAGTGTCTGCCTGGGGGCAGGGGACAGGAATGCAAAGGTCCCTCTTGAACAGTACTTGCTTGGGTCAAAGAAAAAACTTAGGAAGGAATGAGAAGAATGAACCTTGACAGCTAGAGCACAAGTGGCTGGCGTAGTCCAGTGGACTGGAAACCTGGTGAACCAAGTCTTCAAACTGATGCCATGTTGGTAAGATCCTACCCTTTCCGGACCCTGATGGCGCTGGGCTCGTAGGAGAATAATGGGCATGACTTTATGAACCCACAACTCCATCTTTAATATGCACCAGGAGAATATCTTAAACAACTTTAATGCCGTGTGTGTGTGTGTGTGTCTGTGTGTGTCGGAGGTGAGGGATGCTTGATGTGACCTGCAACTTGAAGCTGACTGAGGGAGGGGTATATGTGCTTGAATTTCTAAGAATAAAATTGCCCAGTTTGTGGAACAGAGTGAACTGCCAGAATCATTTCCCCTATGAGAATTTCAGGAATATTTTTATACACTAGTATGTATGTATGTATGTATGTATCTATCTATCTATCTATCTATTTATGTAGAAGAACTGGGTCTCTCATTGGGTAGACCAGGCTGGCCTTGCACTCACAGAGATCCTCGTGCCTCTGCCTCTGCTGAGATTAAAGCATAAACCACTCTGCCTGGCCAATCACTGACTCCTTCCTGCTTGTTTTTTTTTTCTGTGCTGTATTACAAGTTAGGCACTGGACCACCTGTAACCATTTTTTTATCCTTACAAACTAATGTAGGGTTTTTGTCTCTCTGTCTCTCTGTGTGTGAGTAAGTGAGAGACAGTCTTGCTGTGTAGACCAGGCTCACTCGGCACACCGCATCCTCTCCTGTGTCAGCCTCTTGAGTGCTGGGATTACAGGTGTTTCCCACTACAGTCAGCTGGTGCAGGTGTTTGCGTGTCCCTTTTATGGACAGGCAACTGAGGCAGTGTGAAGTGTGACCTGATTGACCAGGGCCATCAGGTGCAGACCCAGGAGAGGTGCTAGGAGCTAGGGGAGACGCTTCCTTCTCTCCTTGTGTTTAATGGAGGGATGGCCGGGCACAAATTAACAAGTTTAATAAAGCGTGACAGCGAGGTTGAGGTGGTTTGAACTGGAAACAAGCCTGCTCCTGAGAGGGTGGTGAAGTAGAGGGCTGGTATTCAGCAGAATCCAAAGACTTTGACCTATGAGAAAGATCATGGGGGGGGGGGGGGGAAGATGACAGGCAAGGAATCCATGCGGTGTGAACATTCAAGACTCCTTTATAGCCGGGCGATGGTGGCGCACGCCTCTAATCCCAGCACTCGGGAGGCAGAGGCAGGCGGATCTCTGTGAGTTCGAGACCTGCCTGGTCTACAGAGCTAGTTCCAGGACAGGCTCCAAAGCCACAGAGAAACCCTGTCTCGAAAAAACAAACAAACAAACAAACAAAAAAGACTCCTTTTGGGGAGGAACGGCTCCCGGGAGCCCTTTCTTTCTGAGCTAGGAGAGGGGCGTCTGTCCTCTGCTGGAGGGCAAAGGGTGGACGTGCCGCACACAGATCTTGTTCAGTATTTCAGGACATAAAGCCAGCATTGGAAGTATCCACAAGGCCCCTGAATCCATCTGAAGTGGGCTGGAGAGGAGATTAAGGGTTGACCTCAACACCTCTTTGGGTTCTCCATTGGATGGTTGGTTTGTGGAAGTACAAATTGGGTATAGGGCAGGTAGGAGTGATGATGCTGAGTCTGGGGTGCACAGGATAAGCCAGATGTTAAAATAGGATTTTTCAGAACAGTTCACAGATAGCTTGGTAATTGAAAATGCGCATCATGTGTATGAGTGTCTAGAAAATGGAATTCCAATCCCTGGGAAACCTTGTGATGAAAAGCCAGGAAAGAAAAAAGGCTTCTGGGGGAAGAGAGACTTGGAAGTTCTCAGGGGGAAAGAACTAATTTTAATACATGAGCATGCATTACTTAGAAACTGCCTGATTATAATAGTATTTGCTGTCTTTATCAGCTGCGGGGGGGGGGGAAGGGAGAGGAGTTAGAAATATCTAGCTCTGTATAGTATTTCTCATGCTTTTCTGCTTTCATCAAAGTCCGAGGAGTTTGATTTTTCCCCTATATTATCCGTCAGTACCCAGACTTGCAGTTTTTCTTTCCTTGAAGACCAGGCTTGAGTGGAGCATTGGCCGCCCAAGGTCATGTGTTCTGCGGATCACGTTTTCCTTTACGCTACTTGCCTGCAGGTGTTGTTTGGTACTCTGCTAAGGGTCCACTGAAAAGCAGTCCTGGAAAGGATCTTAGAGAAAGCTGTCAACAACAGGTGGTTGTATTTCTAGCACGGTCTCACCCCGCCATAGCCATTCTGATGCATATTAATGAATAGCAAAAAAGGAGGAAGAAATGGCAGGAAGAGATGCAGCTCACACCGGGAAAGGAGGCCGGGATTTCAGCTTGTAAATGCAGTGTCATTGCGCCAATTTCAAAGGCAGTAGAAGTGCTTAGGCAGGCTGCTTTAATCCTGTCGGCATCTGGGATTTTGCTAAGGTGCGAGAAATCTGAGCGGCTCAGGATAGCGGTCTCTCTCGTCAAGGCTGGAACTCCCACCTTCAATTCGTCCTTACTTTCCAGGAGTGAATGAACCTTACTGATGAGGGTCCTCTGATACTCCAAATTCCTTTATGTCACCTGGTAGATGATGCTGGCCGGTGGCCAGTGTGCTTCCAAGAGGAATCCTACAGACGATTTTCTCCTTTGACTCCGCGGGATCTCGTTTTGTGCAAACTCCTCTTTGCCACCTCAAGGCTGGCATACTTGAGGCCGCTGGGGACAAGTGCAAACTGCGATCTTATTACTGAAGTAGCAGAATTTCCTTTGTGCTGGGGGTGGGGGGTGTGCCTTGGAGGTGTCATTGTCTTCCCTGGTGGGAGTTACAAGACTGAGGATGTGTGAGCTTCCAGAGGCTTCTGTATTGACTGTCGTGTTCCTCCAGTCGGCATCATGTGATGGGGGAGGGCAAGACAGGACCCTCCCTTCCAGGCCCTTGATGTTAGGTGATTAGGGGCTAGCCTTGGTTGTCAGGGTAACCTATGGTTTCCACTTAGCCTGCTCCTCTCCGTTCTCTTAAGTTGAATTTCTGCTTTACCCAGGATGACTGAGTACTTTTCCAGCAGTGAGCAGCGGAATTGCTGGAGCGAGTCATGCTCACAGTGGTTTGAATTTCCTTCTCAACCTTAGGTGGTCAAGTGTGGGGGCACACACCCTTAATCCTAGAAGTCGGGAGGCAGAGGCAGGTGGATCTGAGTTTGAAGCCAGTCTGGTCTACAGAGTGAGTTCCAGGACAGCCAGAGCTACACAGAGAAACCTGTCTCTGAAGAGGGGAAAAAGCATTTATGATTGTTCATGCTAAATGACTGAGCATTTATATAGCTAGTCCAAAGTGGACACTGCGCCCCACCCCCTCATTTAAGATGCTGGCGTTCCTAATGGCCTAAACTATAGCCAAGTCTGCCCTTACCTATGGACCCTTTCCCCACGTGCTGAGATTACAGGTTTTTTTTTTTTTTTTTTTTGGTCTGTGTAAGTGTGTGGTGCAAATGCCCTGTGTAAGTGTGTGGTGCAAATGCCCTGTGTAAGTGTGTGGTGCAAATGCCCTGTGTAAGTGTGTGGTGCAAATGCCCTGCCTTTTAACAAAGGAGAAGCTGTCACGCTGTGTTCAGGGATAGGAAAACTGAGGCGCCCTGAGACGCTAAATTAATCTGTCTGAGGTTTTACAGTAGGTGGGTAGGAGCTTAAAAATGTCCCATGACTGGGGGCTGGAGAGGTGACTCAGGGCTTAAGAGCACTGACTAGCTCTTCTGGAGGACCTGGGTTCAATTCCCAGCACCCCATGGTCGCTCACCACTGCCTGTGATTTAAGCCCAGGAGCTCAGATAGCTTCACACAGACACACATGCAGGCAAAACATCTGTGCACAGAAAATAAAAATACTTAAAAAAATTTCCCGAGTCACACAAGCTTCATGTGACTGGTTCTTTCTGGACCTCTGGCCCCCTCTCCTGGGAATCCCAATCTCACCTGATAAAGCTTTAGTACCTCGGATCCTCATTAGATATGCCCATTTGCCAGACTCCTTCCTGCCTGGTGCCAGCCAGTCTGCTTGCCTACAGGTTAGTCCTGACCTTTATCCTAGTCTCAGTGCGTGTCACCCAGAAAGAGACCTGTGACCCATGTTTCTACCATTATTTTCCAGATGGCATCTCTTGACATTTTCTGTGTGCTATTGGACTTGCTTACCTTGTACCCCTGATAGGCCAATGGTAGAAGAAACTTTTCGTCTTATTTGATGTCTTTAAAAACAAAAAAAAAAAAAACCCAAAACCAAACCCAGAGCCTAGACCAATGCCTCGTGTTTGTTAGTGAAATGCTTACAAACCTGCCTTGCAGAGGCAGACACATCCGTGTGCTACGCCACGTCATCACGGAGCCTCTCAGCAGTTTCCGGATTGTTTTCTTTCCCTATTTCTTTCTTGTCTTTTTAATTTTTTTTCCCCAAAGGCATGGTCTCCCTATTATGGAATCCTGGCTGTCGGGGAACCTGAGAGATCCACTTATCTCTGTCTCCTCAGTGCTGGGAATCAAGGCCTGAGCAACCACGCCTGGCTGAGATTTAAGTTTTTCTGTCTTCCAGGTGGATATTTCTGATTCCCAGTCCCCCACTTGATTGCATCAGAAACTAGAGTTATCATTTCACAACCTCCTGAGATTTTGCTCGGGTGGTATATGACTGATCCCTTGTGGGAGTTGGGGCAGACAGTCTTTTTGCACACATAAAGGAATTCTTCCCTTACCGTCTAGTTAAACACAACTGCACTTAAACAGAAATGCCGGCGTGGCTGGTATGAATGAATAATAGGAGAGACAGTCAGGTAAATTTTGCCAGGTGTGACATTGGCCTTGAGAGGGTTGTTATCACCTGGAGTTGTTGCTGAGCCTTTGACTAAGTCTCTCCGCGTGCCGTTTTAGCTTCCAAAGATACAAGTTCAGGGTCATTCTGGCTTTGGGTGGCTGGCACAGACTTTTAGCACCTGGGTTCCAATGTGAAGGAATCTTTAGGGAGCTACCCCAGGCCACACCCACATGTCTTCCGTAAACTTGGCTATTCCTCCGCTTTGTTTTTGCTTCTCATTGTGGAGCAGAACAGATAATATCTCAGGCCTAAAGAAATGTGCCTTGTCATTGGCTTATCATTAGATGGACACCATCTGTTAATTGAGCAGAAAACGCTGGCCTTTGGATTGGCCTCGTTTGCACTGCACACCAAGTCCCAATCTGACCTGTATTGGGGGCGGGGGAGGGGTTCTTGTCCTGCCCTGGTCATCCGTTGTCTGATAATCCCACAACCAAAGTTCTATGTTCTTAGAAGAAGTCAGCGCTTGGCCAGCCTGTCACCACCCTTCAGTTTTATTATCTCATTTTCAGTGTAGCCTGGGGGACAGAGGACACGTCGCTTAAGCCGTTTAGGGAAGCAGGCCTCCCTTCCTGTAACTAAACGGGAGTGCTGGTACACACAGATGTTGCCTGCTGTGTGTCCTATCTTTTCACTTTCTGTTTCTCAGCGGCGACACCGGATGCAGGAAAAGGCCCTGGCGGTCTAGTTGCAGAGACAGTTAAGGAGCCTTTTCAATGCAAACCCCTTAGGTTTTGTTTTTATTTGTTAAATTATTTTAATACAGCGAGGAAAAACCAGAGCGCCCTAGACTTGGGAATTTCTTTTTTGTTTTAGGGAAGTTTCTTACACCTGGATTGCCTACCTGCAGTGGTTTCATTTTTTTGTTTTTAGTAAGCAAACTAGTGCTGAGATCTCCTAGGGAATTGGGCGTGACTCTGTGGGTGTGAGCCGGCTGCAGGAAATGACCCTCTGTAAACAAAAGGATTATTTAAGGCCCATCCTGAGTCTTTGTGCTTTGAGAGGGTTGTGCGGAAAACCAGAACTTGGAATCCCAGCTTTAGCTCTTCTCCTGGAGAGGGCAGTGAGGGGAGTATCTGCTGGTGAGCGGGCTCTACCTAGAGCACCAGTTCTCAGCCTTCCTAATGCCACCACCATTAAATACAATCCCTCGTGTTGTGGTGACCCCTCCCCAACCATACAGTTATTTTCTTGGTTCTTCATATGTGTAATTTTGCTGCTGTTGTGAGTTGTAATATAAATATTGACCCCCAACGATATACAACCCTCAAAGGTGTAGCGCCTGGGAACCACTGCTCTAGTGCCAGAACACCAGGTAGTAGTACCCACTGTGAGAGCCCAAGAAAGAAAAGAGTGGGGTCTAGCAGCCCTTTAGGAGGGTAGGAAACCCCAAGGAGGGAAAAAAGGCATGGGTTGCCGGTTGTCCAGAGGTATACATACCTAGTGTGTCATGTCGGGCTTCTAGCTTTTGCCTAAAAGCCCATGGAATGCTGAGATGTAATCACAGCGGGAAAGGCAGACAAAAGGGCTCTTGCCAGGTGTGTCGGTAAAGACATCCTCCCAGCAGTGAGGAGGCTGAGGCAGGAGGTTGGCCATGACTGTGCGACCCTGTCCCTGTATAAATAAAGCCGGATCCGTTTCTTAATTTGAAGAGACTGTCATACAGTGGTGTCTGTACTAGCCAGTCTTTAAGCTAACAACGAAATAATTTGTAACCAGTGGGTTTCAGACCCTGGACCTCCTCTATTTGAAAGTTACTAGTAGGTTAGAGTCCATACAGTGGGGTCCTGGATTTAGGGTGCCAGCTAAGTAGTTGTGCCGTATCAGGATTGATTTATTTGTTTAGCTGGTACAAATTCTTGCTGACTTGCAGCAATGAACTTTCCCAGCACTTTTTTTTTAAAGGAGATCCCATCCCACTAGTAAGTAGAAACACACATTTTGCTCAAAGTGGGCTTGTGTTTTTCTTAGTTTTCGGCAGAAGAGAAAAACGCATCTTTGTAGAGGATGTTTTTTAGACTTTTGTTTTTTTAGTTGCTACATTCAGGAGGCCAGCTGATAATGTTTTGTGTGGGCGGAGTATTTATTCCCCAGCAGCTAACAGTTAACGCAGCACTTTAAGGGCAGAGATAACACTAGAGCAGCCATTCCCATCTCAGTTCTACAGGGTTTTATTTGTGTGCTGAATGTGCCGGGAAGCTCTGTATTTTAAATGTGGGGCCCCGGGGCTGTTAAGAGAAAGGGAGCATTGGAAATTCAGTTCATAGGGGAAAGTTCTTCTCACTGATAAGTGTCTGAAGTATTGAAACATTTCCCAAGGTTTTTTTTTTTTTTTTTTTTTTTTTTGTTCCTCGTCCCATCCTGTGTGCCCTGTGTCCCCCTCCTCCCCCCCCAGGGTTACTCTATGAGACTACCCCGTTGTCCTGGTCCTGGATCATGCTGGCCTTGAACTCGTCCTACCCCTTGCCTTAAGGCGGGTGTGAGGGCTTGAACCTAAAGCAGAAGTCATGGAAGTCTCTTCCACCAACCTGTAACCCCAGGCCTTTATACGCCTGAAAAACACTTAAGTGAACTGTAAGCGAGGGCCCGGCAAAACTGCCAAACCCGACCACACCATAGGGAGACAGAAGGGTTTATTGGGAATCAAACACACCAAGCTGGGCAGGAGGAAGAGCAGAAGGGTGGAGAAGCAGGCAGATTTTATGTGAGTCTGAGCTCATCAACAGTTGCAACTGACCCAGAAGTAGCTACCCTCACCAGGGTAGTAGTCCTTAAAGGTTGGATGAAGGGGGGGGGGCGCTTTTGGTAAACAGAAACCCATCTTTATTAGGCTTGTTTACCTGATGACAGTCATTCAGTTTACTGAGCCAAAGTCCCGTTTATGACAAGACCAGCTCTGCCTTTTTGGGGTGCCCCTTTGGACCTAACAGAGGTGCATTTTGACCTGGATCTACTTGGAAGTGGCTGTACACCGTGTATGTTAGGTGTATATGCTTTTTTTGTTGCTTTTGTTTTTTTTCAAGACAGGATTTCTCCGTGTAGCCTTGGCTGTCCTGGAACTCACTCTGTCCTCGAACTCAAGAGTTCTCTGCCTCCCAAGAGCTGGGAGTAAAGGCGCGTGTGACCATCGCCTGGCTGCTTGTCTTTATTTTTAAATGCATGATTAACATGACTTTAACTTGTAAAAAGATGTGTCACAGTGTGTGTGGGGACCCACTCTCCAAGCTCCTTTGCCCTGTGCGAAATCCAGAGCAGAAGAATGAGGTGACGCGCCAGTAATTCTGTGCATTGACCATGGCACGTTGACCTTGCAGGATGGAACAGGAGTCAGAAGCAGCATGGATCACATAAGTTCCTTTGTAGGTGTACACGTTGAGCGTAGCATTTGGTTCTGTTGGTGCTGCAGTGTGTAGCTCTGCACATCCGTGGCACTATTGGTAAACCCAGAGTCAACATGAAAAGCCTCCACAGGGATGCTTGTCCTTTCCACGGTTTTAGCTAATCTAAGGTAAGCAAGTGTCTTGCCCATTGTGGGGCCAGTGCCTATTGCCATTCGGTCATAGTGTGCTCTGCCTGCTGACTCTTGGGAAGGAGAGAGGGAGAGATAGAGACAGAGACTGCCTTAAAAGGGAAGAAGAGTTGAAGTGCACAGCATATGGCTTTGGGATATGCTGTGAGCCTTCAATTTTGACAAAGATTTGTTCTTGTTTGCTTGACTACTGATCTACACCTGAAGCCCCATCCAAAATGTTAAATGCCACACCTGTTCGTTCCCGAAAACCTCGTGGGGCTGTCCCTGATTGGTTTTAGCCCACCTGCCACCAGCTAGATTATCTGGGAAGAGGAACCTGTGTTCTTCTATCAGCTTGGCCTGTGGGTCATTTTCTTTAGTAATGGTTGATGTGAGAGGGCCTGGACCGCTGGGGGCAGAGCTGCCTCTGATCAGGTGGTCCAGGGTGGTGTAAGGACAAATCGCAGTAAGCAGAATTCCTCCAGGATTCTACCTCAGTTCCAGCCTGGCTTCTCTGTCTACAGCTGTGTCCTAATCGCTTCCTCCCAGCTGCAGTAGTGGGAACGGAGGCAAGACAAAGGTTGCTCGTCTTTTGTCATACCATAGGTCACTGTTGGCCGTGGGTGAGTCGTTCTGTTGGTGTGGCCTTGATAGAAATAAATGCGTGTACAGGGAAAAGTAGACAGAGGCACAGCTTGACCCAGCCTCTGCATTCAGTCTAGTGCTGGCTGGGAGTCTCTACAAACTTCACAAGCATTCATTGCACTTGCCAAACTGAAATTGCACTCTATTCCCTGTAGAGCCTGCTGTAAATACCCTCTCCACCTCCATATCACTGAGTCAATTTCAGCCCTACAATGTAGAGAATTTCTCTTGCACTGGGATATAAAGAGAAAGCCCAGAGGTAGTAGTGTCTCTTCCTAAACCGTTAGGGAGCTCTCCAAGTGCCTCTCCTTTTCATCTTTGTATAATAAGAATTTATAGGAATTACTTCCACACGTGAGCCACTGTGAAGCCATTTTGTGGATATTTTGTTTTGTTTTTGGGGACAGGGTTTCTCTGTGTAACAGCCCCAGCTGTCCCAGAACTGGGTCTATAAACCAGGCTGGCCTTGAACTGAAAGAGATCCTCCTGCCTCTGCTTCCCAAGTTCTGGGATTAAAGGCATGAGCCACCACTGCCCAGCTTCTGTGGTTATTTTTGCTCTATAATTTATCTGATACTCAGGATTGACATTGTCAAGACCCAAAAAGGCCACTCATTCCTCATGTAATGGTACTTTGATATCACTAGGAAACGTTTTTCTCTTATTGACAGATGGAGTCTTTTGCATTCTCCAACCCTATATGAAAATGTAGGAGGAAGGAAAAAAGAAAAGAAAATTATAAGAGTGGGCCTGGTGGCTTATACCTATAATCCCAGCCCTCTGGGAACTGAGACAGGAAGATTGGGAATTTGAGGCCAGCCTGGTCTATTTACTTGAGACCCTGTCTGAGAAGAGAGAAGGACTGAACACTGCTTTAGACAGAACACCACTTTAGGTTTGTCTACACACACATCTTTTTGTTTCTTTGTTTTTTGAGATAGGGTTTCCCTGTGTAACAGCTCTGGCTAGTCTTTGTAGACCAGGCTGGCCTCAAATTCACAGAGATCCTCCTGTCCTGCCTCCCCAGTGCTGGGGTTAAAGTGTGCGCCACTACTACCCAGCTTATATGTACATTTTTATCTTTTATTTATTTATTTTTCATATGTACATTTTTAACAAATAAAATCTGAGTGTTTGGATTGCTTTTCATTTAATGTAGAGGTGTGTTCATTACAATGTCCAACAGGCTGTAATAACACTTCATTCTAGCTGTAGGGGAACAATGTCACAGCAGGTAATCTAGATATCCAAAGGAATGGAAGAGAGGCTGCTGTCATCTCAGGCACAAGGAACCTGCTTTTTGTCAGGTTTCTTTCTCTCTCTCTCTCTCTCTCTCTCTCTCTTTCTTTCTTTTGGATTTTTCGAGACAGGGTTTCTCCGTAGCTTTTGATTCCTGTCCTGGAACTAGCTCTTGTAGACCAGGCTGGCCTCGAACTCACAGAGATCCGCCTGCCTCTGCCTCCCGAGTGCTGGGATTAAAGGCGTGCGCCACCACCGCCTGGCTTCAGGTTTCTTTTTTTTATTAGTCCTGGCTGTCCTTGAACTTGCTCTGGTAGACCAGGCTGGCCTCTGAATGAAAAGGAAAGGACACGAGTGCCCCTGGGTGTGGTGGAGGAGAAAGTTTGTTATAGATGTGTTGAAGAGCATAGCCAGAGGCAGGGACATCTGGGAGAGTCCAGAGTGGGCATGACCTGGTTGAGTTGAGCGGTGAGGGGGAGGGGAAGAGAGAAAGGGAGCCAGGTGCTGCAGCCAGGAGGCCAAAGGTACAAAAGGGGCAGGGTCACCAGGATGTCTGGATTATATAAGGGAAGAGCCTCTGGGGGAAGGGTAGCCCAGTCCCCCGGGCTGGAGAGTTCAGGGTAGAGGGCAGGGTGTGTTGCGATCCATACCTGTAACAGGAACAGAGAGATGCTGGGAGAACCTAGCAGCCGGGTCCTCTTCCATAGGTCATAGGTACTTTAGTTGTTTGTCCCAGGGTTGAAACTTAACAGCCTCAAACTCGGAGATCCATCTCCCTTGCCGTCAGACTCCTGGGATTAAAGGATGCGCTCAGCTTTTGCCAAATTTCTTAATTCACCTCTGGCCAGAGGTCCTTCCCTGTGTCTTTGGATTTTAGCTTGTCAGCCTTCTTCTGCTGCCCTTTCTGTGTGGAAGACCTTTCCTCATTCATCCCCTTGGCCTGCTTCTCGGGTATTCTAGAGGCTTCTTAAACAACATGGCACCTGATTTCAGACCCAGCAGGGACAGCTCTGTGGCCACCTTTAAACTGCCAACTCAAAAGCGCCAGTTTGTGGTGGTGCATGCCTTTAATCCCTGTGTTCGGGAGGCAGAGGCTGGCCAGCCTGGTCTACAGAGCGAGTTCCAGGACAGCCAGAGCTACACAGAGAAACCCTGTCTTGAAAAACCAAAAAACCTTCAAACTGTGCCATAGCCTGAATATGCCCTAGTGTGTTTAGCTCACTCCTTATTATTGGGCATTGGCTTCTAGCCTTTTGGTGTAACTAGTTCTGTGTATGCTCCTGCTTAAAACGGTGCCTGTGCTCTTAAGTGATTTCCTTAGCTTGAAGTCTCAGAGATGGAATTTCTGGGTCAAAGAGCATGCATTTTTGTAAAGACATTTGATGTTTATTGCCAAGTCTTCTTTTGAAATGCGGCACCGAGTACTCCCACCAAGAGCATCACAGGCCTGGTTTCCTGCATCCCCTGCCCCTGAAATTTAAAGGGCCATGCTAAAACGCCTCCTTGCATGACATTGTATTTGTTCTGTGACACCCGGTCCGTCTTCCCCTGCTCATGACTGGTGTGCAGTACAATGTGTGCTTCTAACACTGAGGCAGGTACTGCCTCAGTTAGCACATAGTGGTAATTTCTGGGGACACAAGGAGAAGTGTTGGTTCTGTGAGGTGTACGAGGGACTTGATGTGTTTTACTGGCTGCTCATGTGGGCTGATGGGCGGTTCTGCTGTGCAATGTATATGTGGCATTCCTTTTTAAACTTTATATACATCTATATGTATATATAAACAACATGGGTGTTTCGCCTGAACATATGTTTCTTAGGGTTTTATTGCTAAAAATAAAAGGTGAAGAGACACCATGACTGCAGCAACTCTTATAACTGAATATTTGTTTTTTTATTTACTTATTTTTATTTTTACCTTATGTGTGCAAGGTAAAACATGCATGTCTGTATGAGGGTGTTAGGTCTTGGAGTTACAGACAGTTGTGAGACGCCATGTGGGTGTTGGGAATTGAACCCAGGTCCTCTGGAGGAGCAGTCAGAACTCTTAATCACTGAGCCATCTCTCCAGTTCCAAATGAAAACATTTAATTGGGGGTGGCTCGCTTATAGTTTCAGTGGTTCAGTCCATTATCATCATGACGGGGAACATGGTGGCGTGTAGGCTGGAGAAGTAGGCAACAGGATGTCAACTGAGACCCTGGGCGGTCTCCTAAGTTTGCCCCCACAGTGACACACTTCCTCTAACAAGGCCATGCCCACTTCAACAAAGCTACATTTTCTAATAGTGCCACTCCCTGTAAGGTTATGGGGGCCAATTACATTCAAACTCCACAGTATGTCTGTGTACCACATGTGTGCCTGGTACCCTTGGAGGTCAGAAGAAAGCATAGCACCCTCTGGACTTGGAATTACAGGCAGGTATGAGATGCCATGTGGGTGCTGGAAATTAAAACTGGGTCTGAGCCTTTCTCCCCCCCCCCCTTTTTTTTGGCAGGGGCTGGGGGTCAGGTTCTCTCTACATAGCCCTGACCGTCCTGGAACTCTATGTAGACAGGTTGACCTTCATTTCACAGACATCTTCCTGCCTCTGCCTCTTTTGTGCTAGGTTAAAGGTGTGTCCGCCACTGGCCATCCTGCAGCATTGCTTGCATCACCCCCAGCGTTTGTCGGGTTCCACCGACGCCACTGTAACCATACTGGTTATATCTCAGCATGGACACGTGTCTCAGGACCTGTGGGTTTGTCCTGGACCTTTTTATTTTCCAGGCACATAGTTGGTTTGCTCTTGGGTAGAGGAAGGAGACAGTAATAGATATTTCTGGTCAGTGTGACCCACAGCTACTGATCAGCTAGTTAGTTTGACAGCTGGAAGGAGCTTTTTTTTTTTTTTTGAAACAGGGTTTCTCTGTAGCAGCTCTAGCTGTCCTAGAACTAGCTCTGTAGACTAGGCTGGCCTCTAACTCAAAGAGATTCACCTGGCCCTGCCTCCCGAGTGCTGGGATTAAAGGCGTGCACCACCACTGGCCACTTTAAAAGTTTTATGTGTATTGGTGTTTTGCCTGCATGTGTGTCTGTGTGAGGGTGTCGGATCCCTTGGAACTGGAGTTAAAGACAGTTGTGAGCTGCCGTGTGGATGCTGGGAATTCAACCCGGGTCCTCAAAAAGAACAGCCAATGCTCTTAACCACTGAGTCATCTCTTTAGCCCCAAAGGAGCTTATTTAAAAAGCAATGCCTTGCATTGGGATTGGTCATGGCGTGCATGTGCTTAAGAGAATACCCTTTCTGCCTCTTCACGTGAGGAAAGGGGGAGACATGGATCCCCAGTGTGGAAGCAGCCATAGAGATCCCTAAGCCACTCGGGGTGCTCTTGTGCTCCCAGGAGGGGCTGTCAGGCAGATGCCCGCAGCATACCAAGAGCCAAACATTGCCTGAGGAGTGTAGCTCAGGTCTCCTCATGTGGGCAGGGCAGCTGTCATTAACCCCAGCCCACAGGCCTCCTTAATTGTTCCCAGAGCCATTCTGTGGAGCACACCCTCCGCAAAGCCTGTGCACATGTTGTTGCAGTGTGAGTCCAGGAAATAGGCGGATGTAATGGAAACCTCTGTCTTGACTCATCCTGCCTGTTTAAGGGTGGAATTCGCCCCGCTTTTGGCATTTTCTGCTCTTAACGCGTATTTGAGTGTGAATTCCTATTGAGTTCGTGGAGCAACTGGATTCTTAATGCATCCTGGCACTTTCCTCAGAGTAACTAGAAGCTCTTTGGCAAATAAGCACGTGCCTTATTGTCTTGAATTCCTTGATTCAAGTTGACAGATGGCGAAGAGAACATTGAGTAGTAGGGAGGCCGAATGACTCCCCTGGGGGTGCAGGAATGGTATTTTGCTGAAGACAGACGGACAGCCTGGCATTACTGTCTTGGCCTTTCTGGGGGTGTAGAGGTAGTTGGTGAGTGAGACTCTATTCCTGCCTAGTTGGAAGCACCCCCGTGGACTCAGGAAAGGGTAGGATAATGACTTGAGATCAGATGACGTGGATGACATCGAGAGATGCACATGAAATGGACCTAGAAATAGAGGGAGAAGAGTGGGGCCAGAGTGGGAGCCGACTTGGTGGAGACGTGTGGGCTTCTGGGAGATGAAGATTTAAACAGGCAGAGAGGCATGAGCCCCGGAGTCGGAGATATGAGCAGGGAAACTGAGTGACTCTGGTCAGGGTCTGGTCCCAGTACCCACCTCCACCTCCCAATTGTCCTGACTTTAGTTCCAGGAGATGTAGAGCCCTCCTCCGGCCTCCACAGGCGCCAGGCACACGTGATAAACATACTTACATGTAGGGCAAAACACTCATGCGTAAAATAAAATTGGAAACAAAATCGAGACTAGAAAGGGCAGGGAGGAGTGGCGTCTGTCTAGTTGAAGGATATACATTGGGGGGTATTTTAAAGAATTTTCATTATCTGTCTATGCCATTGGTGACTGATACACGACCAGACACTTTAGCAAACATACTAAACTCACTCTCAGTAGACCAGGCTGGCCTTGAATTTAGAGATCCACTTTCGGGTGCTGGGACTAAAGTCACCACTTGGCTGACCTTTTTTATCCATGTGTCTTAGTGTGGAACACTGACTGCACTTAACTGAGCTGTAATTTATGTACTTCATTCACACCTGAAAGTGCAATTGGATAATTCTTTCTTTTCTTTCTTTTCTTTTCTTTCTTTTTTTGAGGCAGGGTCTCACTATGTAGCTCTGGCTGTCCTGGAACTCACAGATCCTCCTGCCTCTTCCTTTCTAGTGCTGGGACTATAAAGGTTTGGATAACCATTCTCAGAGATTGGTTGATTGATTATGTATTTAGAGACAAGATCTCAGGTAGCCCAGTTTGGGCTTAAACTTGCTAAGTCGCCAATGATGACTTGAGCTGCAGGTGTGAGGTGTGCTACCATATTCAGTGTGGCCCCGGAGCTCTTGAGCCTGAGATTTTATGCATGTTAGGCAAGCACTCTGCCCACTGGGCTTCGTTCCCAGCTGGCTGTTGATTAATGCTTAGCTTATGAATAGGGTGGTGGAAATAGTCTTCACTGATGTTTGATTGTCTTAGTTTACTTCCCTGTTGCTGTGATAAATATTCTAACTGAAGCAGTTTAAAGGAGAAAGGGTTTATTTTATTTAGCTCATAGGTCAAGATTCTGATCCTCTTTGCCGGGAAGCCAAGGATCAAGGCTCGAAGCAGCTGGGTGGATCCCATCCACAGTAGGAAAGCAGAGAAGCTGATTGCGTGAGCTGCTGTTCAGCTCCCTTCCCCCTTTAACTGTCCTGGACAAGCCAGGGAATGGAGCTGCCCATAGTGGGCAGGTCTTGCCACCCCAATTAATGCAATTAAGATAATCCTCCTTGGGCATCTCCAGTGTCCCATCTTCCAGGTGATTCTAGATTTTGTCAAGGGGATTTTTTTTTCTTATTCATCTGTTGAGGAAGTATACTGTTGCCCTTTGTGGGGTGGGGGTAGTTATTGCAAAGCCATCTGACATTTGACCTCCAACTCCCTGGATTTCTAAGGCCTGGTTTGCGTCAGTACTTGGCGTACACTTACGCTTTTATCTGTTCCTGTTTACCGGTGGGAGTTAGTTTGTGGGGCTCACTACCCCTGCAGGACTGCAGCTGGGTCCTGAGTTAGCATGCTCTCTGTGCTGCCTGCTGCTTTCACTTAATCCTTTCGTATCTGTGCTATGATTGGATGAACTTGGGTCTGTCCCCCAAAGTTCACGTGCTGGAGGCCTCCCTCAGCTTCAGTGAGGTGGATCTTTTAGAGGTGGGGTGTAGATCTTGGGTCCCTCCCTGGACAGAGTTAACCCATGGTAGCTCCCTGTGGCTGGAAGATAGCAATCTCCTGTTCCAGCTCCCTTTCTATGGCTCCATGTTGTGAAGCAGCTGGGGCTCGAACTAGGACACATCAAGCCTCCTACAAGTTGCTCAGTCTCATAAATTTGTCATTTGGGTTCTGTCTTGCCTAGCTTTGCTCTGAGAAGCTTCGCAGGGAGCTCAGGCTGGCCTTGAACTCCTCATCCGGTCCTCCCTCTTCTAACTTCCTGTTTGCTGGGATTGCCGGCTATTGCACTTGGTTTATTTTTTATTTTTGAAATGTATAATTGCTGCTCTTTTATAACATTCGACTTCAAGATATCCTATAGATTCTCAAAATTCTTTAACAATCATAACTCATTCCAAAGGTTTCTCATGTTAAAAGTTTAATGAAGCCACTTCATCCTCCCTTAACTGTAATGGATTATTTGTTTCCTTCTCTCTCTCTCCCCCTCTCCCCCCTCTGTGTCTCTCTGTATCTCTCTTTGTCTCTGTGTGTCTCTCTGTCTGTCTGTCTCTCTCTCCCTCCCTCCCTCTCTCTCCCTCCCCCTCCCTCCCTCTCCCCCCCCCGTGTCTCTCTCTGTATCTCTCTGTCTCTGTGTGTGTGTCTCTCTCTCTTTCTGTCTCTCTCTCTCTCTCTCTCTCTCTCTCTCTGTCCCTCTCCCACTCCCTGCCTGAGTCCATTTGTGAAGTCCTGGAACTCAGGTTGGCCTTGAACTCACAGAGATCTCCTAAACCTCTTCGACTTCAGTGTTGGGATTACAGGTGGGCGCCACACCCAGCTTGTTTATTTTTTTGCTAGTTGCTAAATTCCTTTCCCTGAAGGAGAAAGCACATTTCACACCCTTCCGTGTATCCCCACCAGACAGGGCCTCACTCTTCTAGACTGCTCAAGTGGGAGGCTCAGTTATTTTAAGGCCTGGAATCTTGTGGGGACTCTATGGGAGATAGGAGACGGAGGGGGAGCCTGTTCCTCACTTACTGTCAAAATTGAGAAATAACTCTCCACCCTCCCGTTCATTAAGCTTGTCTGGCCCAGAGCCAGGTGCCCAAGGAAGGTGGCCAGCTCCCCTCCCACCTTACTATAAGTAACTGTAGTTAATCAGGGATCCCCCCACCCCCCCAGGCTCTTTCAGAATGCTAGCATAGCTGGCCCCGGACACCATGAGAATGAATGAGTTAATATTTGCGGAGGCCTCTGGAAATGTTAAGTACTCTCTGGTGCTCTTATCTGCTCTCTAGCCTGATTTCCTTATAAGGCTGTCCCCTGAGCTGAGGACCTGGAGTGTGGAGCCACCCCAGAGCCGGGATGGCTATGGCAGTTCATGACAATGTTCCCGGAATGGGCTCAGATTTCCTATTTTAATGCTAGTGATAACACATCTTGCTAATTGTTAGTGTTGGGCTCACAAGTATGTTCCCCCGAGTTTTACAGCATCTATATTTAGCACTCCATCTTCATGATTCTTGTCCTCCCAAGACCAAGTTTAGTAAAATCCATTCGGTTAGTCAAAGTTCTTCAATTTTCTTTTCCTGGAAAGATAGACCACTTATCCCAAGAATTACTTAGTAAACTTAGTCTTGAAAATACCCTTTCAAGGAAAAAACCAGACATTCCTCAATAGTGCTTTATGCACTTGTCCAAATCGATAAATTAGTATGTACAAATATGTTTTTAATGGCGCCGCTTAATTTAGTTGGTAGCGTGCTTGTGCGGAATGCTCACAGCCTGGGTTTAATCCCCAGGAGAGCAGCAGCATCAATCACGGGTGCACCGCTGTGATTCCAGGTACATTTCCAGGAATGCCCAGATAGTTCCTGTGCCTCTGTCTTTCTGTGTGTCATCTGCGGTTTCTCCCACGTCCACCCGTGTTACTGGTTGGAGCTGAGGGTGTCCTTGAACTTCTGATGTTCTGCCTCCGCCTGCTGAGTGCTCAGTCACAGATGTGGACCCCTAGGCCACCACGCGGCCTGTAGATGGTGTTGGTGACTGGACCTGGGGTTTTGTGCACACACTCAAGTGTGCCTCGAGGCACACACTCTACCAGCTGACCTGTATCCCCCGCCCTAGTACAGGACAGACATCTCTTCAGGAAATACTATGTAAACGTAGAGACTCACAGCTTTTTCTCTTGGTTGTCGGCGTAGTGATAGAGATTTGTACGGCCACTGGCTTCTGAGTAGGAAAAGCCTAAGTACAAAGTGCCTTTGTCCAGCCCCTTCTCTGGAGCTGAGGCTGGGACTTAGGTGTGGAAGGCATCTGTTTCTTGTGTGTGCTTGTGCATGTGTTTGCACGAGGAAAGGACGGTTCTTTTTGGGTGCAGCCCATCTTGGTACAGGGTCTCTTACTAGCCTTGACTGGCCAGTGAGCTCTTCTTTCTTTCTTTCTTTCTTTCTTTCCTTTTCTTTTCTTCTTCTTCTTCTTTTTTTTTTTTTTGAGACAGGATTTTTCTGTTGTAGCCCAGGCTGTCCTAGAACTTACTCTGTGGACCAGGCTGGCCTTGAACTCGAGTTCTGCCTGCCTCTGCCTCCCTAGCGCCAGTGCTGGGATTAAACAAACGCCACCACTGACCCTGAGTATTTTTTTGGTTGACTTGACTTTTTTTGACATAGGCCCTCATGCTGTCATTTCTTCTTCTCCTCCCTCTTTTTAAAAAAAAAAAAACAAAAAACTTTATTTTTCTGTGCATTAATGTGAAGGTTTCAGATCTCCTGGAACTGGAGTTACAGACAGTTGTGATCGGCCATGAGGTTGCTGGGAATTGAGCATGGGTCCTCTGGGAGAGCAGCCAGTGCTCTTAACCCTTGAGCCATCTCTCCACCCCCCTTGCGTTTCTTTTTTAAAGGTACAGTACTTCAATTGGCATTGTTCTAATTGATCCCCCTCTCTCCGGAAACAGTGCTGACATCAGCATTTGAATATGTGAATTTACCGCGTGGCAAGGGTGCAGATAGATAGGCTGTTATGGACGGACGCTCTTGCAGGTGAATGCTGATAAACAATACTTCATAGCTGGAAGAGGGCCAAGGGATTGCAGGGGATAGAAATATTGTTTCTTAGATCCTTGTTGACTTTAGGATATTTGATCACCTCTCTCTGCCCACCCTTTATTTTTTATTGTTGCCAGAACAACAGGCTCGTTGTTGGATTGTTGGTTACCCTCTAGGCTGTCTCAGTGGCTACTGGCATTTCCATTAATGATACACATCTGTTTACTGGGACAAGTAGCTCGTCATCAACCCTACTTTGAGGTGAAGCATAAATAGTTTTGATGAGCCTTGGGCCTCCTGTATCCCAGTGAATGTTTTCAGGACATCACTTGTTTATAGGAAATGGTTCAGAGGTGACGAACTTTGGCCTGGGTAGTGGTGGGCAGTGGGACAAACTGGGCAGGGCCTGTTTCTGGTCAGCTCATTTGATTAGAACAGTATGCTAATGAACTCAAGGTTACTGGGCCAACTGTGTGCGGGTCAGCTAACCCTGCTGGGTTCCAGACCTTGGCCCAGAGGCTGGGCAATGTGTGTCATTGGTCACGAGGCTGGGGCGGTGGATGTGAATGCGAACCCATCCACAGACCCCGGAAAAGAACTTAAAACATGTGCTTTGTGCTTGGTGTGCTGTTTGTGGCTCCTTAATTTACAGAGGAACCATAACAAAGGCTTTGCATAATAGATGACAACATTGAGAAGCCTGGGGAAGAAGCCTGAGGAAGGAAACTTGCTGTTTATTCTGGTGCTGACAGAGGTTACATTTTGGATTTTCCACCCTTGCCGTCTCTTGGCTTCTGTGTACACACTCAGCTGACTTTCTTCCTCCCAGCCACCTCTACACGCTCCTTTGCAGTCCTTCCCCCTGCGTTCCTTAGCTGTCTGTCTGTCTTGTACATCTTCATATCTCTTACCCTGACCCCCACCTGTGATATCTTTGTCTCAGACTCTGTCTCGAGCACTCCAGATTGAAGTGCCCACACCTCTGTCCCTCACGACCTCCATCCAGAGGAATGTCTCCCTGTCACCTCAAATGCTGTGGAACCAATCTCCTCTTTCCAGACCCTCTCTCCTGTGTCCTCATCTACAGAAGTCTTCCTTCGTCCAATTTTCTATCTAGTCTCTCTCCTTTATTAACCCATCCTCGCACCTCACTGCCCCCCAACATCTGACAGATCTGTTGGTTAACTCCATCTTCCCAGTCCAGCCACCAGAAAAGCTTCACGATTTTCCTGCCCCCAGACCTTCCTTCAGGCTTCCTCACAAGGGCAACAAAAATGCAAACATTCTCATTCTAAGACTGCTTCCTAGCCGGAGACTCTTCTTGTAGCTCCTTTCCTGCAGACTTCCTCGCTTTACTCAGAGCAAAACTCATGCCCAGAGGAAGGACATCCTGGTTGGTTGTTTTAGCAGAGCTGGGGATCAAACCTGAGGCCTCTTACATGTTAGGAGGAGTCTATGGCTGACACCCCAGGACATCCTGATTTCCTGATCTGAACTACATTCTGAGGTTTTGACTTCTTCATGTCAGCCTTTTCTTTTTCTTTTAGTTTCCAAACATTTTTTTTTTTAAAAAAAAACAATCTTTTTTGTTATTATTATTTTGCATGCTAATTCCAGTTCCCTCTCCGTCCCTCATGTTAGTTTTATACTTAAATATCCTTGTACAGGACTAAATTTTAGTGAAATACAATGGGTCTCCTTTAGCAGCCAAATGATGTTAAACATTGCAATTCGGGATTTTCAGAATTGGGAAATCCCTGTGAGCCAGGATATAGAGTGTTTATTCCGGATGTACCAGTGACTCGGGAGTTGGAAGAGTGGCTGATAGCCTAGCCATGCCCCCTGCTGCTTCTCGAGTTCCTTTGGTATCCTCCAGGCTACATAAACTAAACAATGATAAAGTTAGGAGGCGTCCATTAGTGGAATTAGCGTTAACTCCTGGTGCTTGGCGGGCTCAGAGATGCTTTCTGCTCTGTTTGGTGAGGGAAGCTTGTCCTTCAGAGAGATACAGTATGTCAGATCTTTTAGTTATTTATGGTCACTGAAGAGTTTGCTGGCATAGTCAGGTACTTCTTTCATAAAGGCAAAATAATCTGTCAACATGACTGTGTTTACCGGATTCAAGTTACGGATGTCATCTGCTTTTTTTCTTACTGCCTTCCCTGTTTAGTACCCGGTAACTGCTAGCTAGGGTCCATGGTTGCTTCCGCTGAGACCCAAAAAAGAGTTTCCAAAAAGCTAAAAAAAAAAAAAAAAAAAAACGATGCCAACAAACCAAATTTACAGATACCACAACAGCTTGCCTTTTCTTTATCTAAAAAGATGAGACAGGAGTGCTGTTTTATAATCCCAGTGCCTGGGGTGCTGAAGCAGGAGGATCTCCTAGCTCAAGGCCAACCTGTCTAAAGGGAGTTGAAGGTCAACCTGGACTAGACCAGTCCCTGGTTTTTAAAAATCAGAATACTGACAGTAGCAGCAAGTGGATGATGATTTATTCATTCATTTTGATGCCAGGTCTCCCTAGTCCTGGCTGTCTAACCTGTATAGCCCTGGCTGACCTATTGCTCACCCTTTTTCTACCTCAGTCCAAGTATTGGGATTACAGGTGTGTGCCACCGACCAAGCTTTTGGGTTTGGACTTGAGTCTTAGATTACGCATGTTGTGATACTACAGCTGTACTTCATTTGTTGGTTATTAAACTAACTCTATCTTATGTGTAAGTGTTTTGCCTGCAGTGTATGTCTGCTCACCATGTGTGCCTGGTTCCCATGGAAACCAGAAAAGGGCGTCAGATCCCCCTAGGGCTAGAGTTATGCTTTCTTTGTTTTGTTTTTGGAGACAGGGTTTCTCTGTGTAGCCCTTTGTCCTGAAACTTGCTCTGTAGACCAGGCTGGCTTCGAACACAGAGATCCGCCTGCCTCTGCCTCCCAAGTGCTGGGATTAAAGCCGTGTGCCACCACTGCCCAGCTTTGCTATTTGTTATTTTTTGCATGTTTTTTGTTTTTGTTTTTGTTTTGTTTTGTTTTTTCGAGACAGGGTTTCTCTGTAGCTTGGGAGCCTGTCCTGGAACTCCCTTTGTAGACCAGGCTGGCATCGAACTCACAGAGATCCACCTGCCTCTGCCTCCCGAGTGCTGGGATTACAGGCGTGCGCCATCACCTCCCGGCTGCTATTTGTTCTTAATAATTTACTCTATCTTTAGAATTTGAATGTAATGGAACTTGTACATAAAGTCACAATTTATTTTGAAAAGGAGCTTTTCTTATCCTGTATTCAAACTAATTTCATGCTCTTGATTTTAAAAAAGACAAGATCACCAGATGAGGAAATTTAAGTCCAGAAAGGAGGAATGATATGGTTAAGGCCACACCGAGACATTTTTAACTTACGGTTTCTGGATTGTTTATATGCAGCTCTAACTCGTAGCAAGGCAGAATCGCATCTGGCGATTTCTCATTACCAATCAGAGAGGTCGCAGGGAAAATGGTTTGTGTGGGGAATCCGCACACTCACTAGGCTTGAGCTGCGGGTAGAATAAGAAAAAAAAAAAAGGCTTATGTAAATCCAGTCATGTCCTCTGTCCCCTTTATACTTCCTTACTTAGGGGGAAGAGAGTTCAGAGTTGGGGGCGGGAAGGGAAGAGGGTCCCTGGAGCCCAGATGAGAGAGCATATTAAAAGGCAGATCAGCTTATCACTCCTTAGTATTTCAGGGGCATTGTGAATTGAATCAAAAGTTTAAAATGTCTGTTAAACTCATGAAAATACCCATTTTTTAAAAAAATTAAAATTTCCTTCTATGCTTTATCTCTTCTTTTCTTACATTATGTGTGTATGTGCATGCATGCGTGTAGGTCAGAAGACGTTGTTGGGGAGTCTGATCTCGTCACTGAGAGTTAGCCCTGGTGGCAAACACCTTTCTCTGTTGTGTTACGAGCAGCAGGGCTGCGTCCCTGGCACGCGGCCGCCCGCATGGCTAGCTTTACCTGAAATAATTACACGGAAACTGTATTCTTTTAAACACTGCCTGACCCATTAGTTTCAGTTTCTTATTGGCTAGCTCTTACATATTGATCTAACCCATTTCTATTAATCTGTGTAGCCCACGAGCTGGCTTACCAGGAAAGATCTTAACCTGCGTCTGTTTGGAGTGGGAGAACCATGGCGACTCCCTGACTCAGCTTCTTTCTCCCAGCATTCCGTTCTGTTTACTCCGCCTACCTAAGGGTTGGCCTATCAAATGGGTCTAGGCAGTTTCTTTATTAATAAGAAATCACTCCCACATCATTTCCCCTTTTTCTGTTTAGACAAAAAAGAAAGGCTTTAACTTTAACATAGTAAAATTACATATAGCAAAACAGTTATCAAGCAAGAATTACAGTTACAATATTTATATCTATTTTATCTTTTATCATAACTAAGGAAAACTATAACTATCTATTCATTCTTCAACTCCATCAAAGACTCCAGAAGGATATAATACTACCTAAGTAAACAAGAAATAAGAAAACTCTAGAAATGACAGAGACATCTTGCTGCCTGGATAGTCACCCAAAGTTCTTTTGTATGGTTGGGGCATCCATCTTCAGCCTTCAGGCCCATAGTATCCAGCAGACATTTCCATGAAGCAGGAAATTTCAAAGACAGTTCAGTCACTATCTGCTGTGTCCTGCAGAATGTCTCGCAGACTCTTTCATGAGTCAGGAACCCCGAAAGACCATCTCACCTTTAGGCAAGTTTAGCAGTCTTCTCTCTGCGGGTTCTCTGTGTCCATTTTATGCAACAGTCCAGGCAAGAGCAGTTTCTTGCCCAAATGGCTATCAAACTCCATAACGAGCCTCTTCGATGCCCATCTTCCTCTCGAAGTAGATTGGTGCTGCCAGGAGCAGACGTGTCTCATTGTCATGAAAAGTCCTAAGTTATTAAAATATTTTAAATGCCATATTCTGTAGCCTTTGAGAGATATGAAGAATGCCTATCTGAAATATATCTCTATATATCTAGAAAATCTAAGTAACATGACTACAAACTTGACTATTATGATTATCCATCAACAACCTATATTTCCTAATTATACATTACATTTTAAAAATGAACTACACAATCACACCTTATTCAAGATCAAAAATACATATACATATAACAAAATTGACCTTAAAATCCATACCAATGCAAATTATTCATACCTATATCATATCCCCCTTTAAATGTAAAAGAACATTTATAAACAATATTTTGGGAACATGGGCGCAGTTTTTTCTCTCCAAACTGCTTCCTGCTGAATGGGGGCGTCGTTAATTAGGTCTTTCATGGTATAACCTGTGTGCTAGTTTCATCTCAGTCTGCAGTTGAGCGTTAATTAGGTCTTTCATGGTATAACCTGTGTGCTAGTTTCATCTCAGTCTGCAGTTGAGCGAAGCAATTTTCTGAAGATGTTCACAACAACCTTTCAGGAGGGTGTGGTCTATCATACCAAATTGTAATAGAAGAAATCCACAGGGTCTGGTCCTCTGTGAAAACAAAAGAAGACCCTCTCCAAAGCATCATATTCTTAAACCCAAATTTTGAAATCGTAATACCTTTATATCCATTCTGGTTTAGCTTGGCAGCCCATGTAATGAAATGTCTGTCTGTACTTAGCTCCTTTACAGTCAAAAATTTTAAAGAAAACACAATGTACATAATCCAGACTCTCTGTGAATTTTCCATTTTTACGTGGCTTATTTTTCTTTATTTATTTTAATCTCTTAACTATCTGTACTCTGTCTCTTTAAAGACTTTACCCTTTTTTTTAAGACTTTATTCTCTATATTCTTATTCTTCTCTCTCTCAAGCCTATGTACATTCATCCAACACTGTGATCCACTGAGGTCTGTTATGTCTGAATCTGTTTTATTGTGAATCTGTAATATTTTTACTATCCAGGAGCATTTCTTAAAATGTTAAGCACTTCTTAAAAACTTAAGTTGCACCATGTACAGGTAATACGGTACCACCTGTGTCCTGCCCAGTCTAAACCTTAACTGTGCTGTTATTATGGTAATTACGGTAGTTCCTGCCAACCAGCACAGTTCAGCAAGGAGCAGCCGCTCCTGCCTCAGATCCATTTGGTGCCCCTGAGCTGTGCACAGTTTCAGGCACACAGCAAGTCCTCATTGGAGCCGCACTCAGCAGTTTAATTTTGAGACTGAGCATGCAGCACAGAAACTCTTTTTATCCAAGTTACAACCAAATCTGACACGCAGAGCAGTGCGCAGTCTGAAAACACGTCTCTTCCACCATGCTCTTCCGCCTGCCTAAGCCTGATTCTGCCATCTGCCCAGGTGCAGGCGGGGAGCGCTGAGAGCACTCTCCTTCCGATCCCAAGCGGGAACACAAACATCCAGTCCCATAAAATCCATTGAAATGCTTTAAAGCCAGAGTTTGCACTGGCGGCACAGTCCCAAGAAGCCGCACTTTAAAATGACGCAGCTTTTTTTTCTGCTGCTGTTGCCGAATCAGGAAATCTCTCTACAGCACGCCACCAACAAACAGCAAAAATCTGTGTTAAAGTCTCTCTCCCTTATTTTTAAGCCTTCTCAGGTTTTTAAGTGGATTTAGTCCATCACGTCGGGCGCCACTCTGTTGTGTTACGAGCAGCAGGGCTGCGTCCCTGGCACGCGGCCGCCCGCATGGCTAGCTTTACCTGAAATAATTACACGGAAACTGTATTCTTTTAAACACTGCCTGACCCATTAGTTTCAGTTTCTTATTGGCTAGCTCTTACATATTGATCTAACCCATTTCTATTAATCTGTGTAGCCCACGAGCTGGCTTACCAGGAAAGATCTTAACCTGCGTCTGTTTGGAGTGGGAGAACCATGGCGACTCCCTGACTCAGCTTCTTTCTCCCAGCATTCCGTTCTGTTTACTCCGCCTACCTAAGGGTTGGCCTATCAAATGGGTCTAGGCAGTTTCTTTATTAATAAGAAATCACTCCCACATCATTTCTCCACCTGCAGAGCCCTCTTTCTAGCTGGCCTTTCTTCTTTAAATTGGTTTCTGCTGAATTGTGAAGAAAACAAAGACAAAGGGTAGAGATAAGGAGATTGGGAGTCTCTGTGTGCCGACTTGCTGGGAGGTTTGGCAAAGTTAGTTGGCTCGCCTTAGGGCATGGGGCACGTTCCCTGTATGAGCTGGCTGGCCAGTCGCAGAACCTTTTGTTGGGCATCTGAGCTGGAACTAAGGGGAAAAGCATGTTTGATCACATACAGACCAGCTTCCCGACCCCGGAAACCTGCCACCGCGTATCAGCAACCAAAGCACAGGACAGGCAAGTCTGCAGCGGTCCGGGTTCTCTGTAAATTTCTCAGCTTTGGTACTTTCGGGAATCTTCTACAGGGTGTGTTGTTCCAATCAACTTCTCATTGACCCTCAGCTTTAAATGTCTGTATACAGGCGTTCACGTGTATATTAGATACCGTAACATTTGAAAGTCCGTCTTTTTTAGGTACACACGGTATGTCCTTAGACATGGGGTGGACCAGTAAGGTGGACTGTGTCACCCAAGTCTGAGAAAGGTGAAGTACTGCAGCAAATAGCAGAACCAGGTCATTCCTGGCGGACGTTCAGTCACGGTTGTGTGAGGTGGGTAGGGTTGCCTGCTCTTGTTTCCTACACACTGACCTGGGCTTTGTTTAGGTGTGAGCTGCCCTCTGCATTTCTCTGTAGGAGCCACACAGGATTGCAGAGAAAGCAAAATCACTTATTTATTTATTTATTTATTTATTTGGGTTTTTCAAGACAGGGTTTTACTGTGTAGACCACACAGGATTGCAGAGAAAGCAAAATCACTTATTTATTTATTTATTTATTTATCTATCTATTTATTTATTTATTTATTTGGGTTTTTCAAGACAGGGTTTTACTGTGTAGACCAGGCTGGTATTGAACTCAGATTCTCTTCTGCCTCCCAAGTGCACCGCCACCACCACCTGGAGCTACATTAGTTTTGGGTTGTTTTTTTTTTTGTTGTTGTTGTTGTTGTTTTTGAGACAGGGTTTCTCTGTAGCTTTGGAGCCTGTTTTGAAACTTGCTCTGTAGACCAGGCTGGCCTCCAACTCATAGCGATCCGCCTGCCTCTGCCTCCTGAGTGCTGGGGTTAAAGGCGTGTGCCACCACTGCCCAGCTTTTTTTTTTCCCCTGAGCAAATTTAACCAGATACTCTGAGGAAATTTTATATATATAATCTATTTGAACTCAGTTTCTTTGCTCCTTTTCAAAAACTTTCCTCTTATTTAAATTAACACACAAAAGCCACAGGGCAAAACATGTAACAAATGCCTTCTTGAACAAAAAATGGAGGGTTGGTAGATAGATAGTTCTTTGGCACAGCTCTGCCTTAGCAAAGCCCTTAGGCTCAGTCTTTCTGGGGTAGATAACCCCCCAATTTCATTTTGAATGGTGGTAAATGAATGTGCTTTAGCCAAAATAACCTTGTTTTCAATAAATATCTGTTTAGGCCTGCCATTTGTGCCCAAGTAACTCAGTAAGCAAGTTGAGTGAAATGCTTTTTAATTTACATTCTTTATGAGGGTTTTCTGTTCATCTCAGCCATCCAAGGAGGGGTGAGGACCAGCATCTGGCTCCAGGTCTCTCTGAACAGTAAAGTGTTTCCTACAGGATCCAGACTCAGACCTCCCCCACCGTGTCCGCTGGACACTTGTGTACTGAATCAAGCCTGCTGTATCTTGATGGCCGCCTCCACCAGCTCCCCTTTCCAGCAGTCTCCGGCTCCACGGGCTCTTTATTTTCCTCTGTTGGAGATCTAGAATCAGACATCTGTAACGCTTAGCCCTTATCTGTTTCCATCACCTTGTGGGTATTTATAGGTTACCAGTTCTGCGTTCTGCATTTGTTTGAAGACCTGTCTGGCAGGGCTTGGCACCTCTTTCTTCTTTGTGTGTGCAGGGCCTGGTTGCCTAGCTACCTCAGAGGGGACCCGGTTAGGACTGGTGTATGGAAAGGGGAAACAGGCGAAACTGGAGTTAGGCCTGTCCATCCCACCTCTTCGGGCCATCTACTGTGGCAGGAAGGCCACTTGTTCTTCCCATTTCTGCCTCCTTGAGCCTGTCTTTGTCCTTTCTTACTGATTTTCATTTCTCTTTTATCTTAAGCCCACTGTGACCACCCGGACCAAAGAATCCGTGGGTGAAGGACTTCCTGAACAAGTTAAGCTTACTTTAGGTTCTTCTGAGACAAGCTGTGGATGAATCAGTTGGGAAGAGATAAGATGCTTTGGGGAAGGAGAGCACAGCACTATGGGGGTTAGGGTCTGTATTCAGACAGTGCAGACAAGCCCTCTGTGGTCTGCAGTACCTTTCCAGTCCATTAGCTTTGGTTTGACACCTGCTTTCCTGTGTGGGCTGCTGTCTGCCAGCTGTTAACCTGCCTTATCCACAGTCTGAGACTGCGGGTCGTGCCTGTTTATTTGCAATTTCTTGGTTTAATGTGAGATCAGAAGATGCGTAAAATAAGGAAAATAGGTTTATTTAGCTTAGTTTTGTAGGTGCAATGGTACTGACCTCTATTTGGATCTGGTGAAGGAAGCCAGAGAACCAGGGAAGTGCCAGCTGGGCTTGCTTGTATAGGAACAGCGCACTCAAGCCCTGCTCCCCCACCCAGTATTTAGAGTAAACGTACGTGCATGAGTGTGCAAATATTAGAGCTCCCTGGAGATGGCGTGATAGGGAGTTCAGAGCCTGCTGACTGGTGCAGGAACTCAGCTCCCATCCTCTGAAAGAGCAGTCTTAACCAATGAGCATCTCTCTTGCTCCAGTACTTCCTGTTGAATTTATACTTCAGGTATATAATGATCTTTATTTCGCAGTTAGGATAAGATGGTACAATAACAATTAGGTAAAACGCCTAAAATATTTAACCCTTCCCCCGAAAAAGGCTCCGGGGCTTCTCTGGCATATACCTCTTTTTGTCCTTTCCTGGGGCACGAGGGAACAGGCGTCATAGTACCCTGGCTGTCGGCGTGGTACTTGATGGCTGTCATGAAAGATGGGTTTTTGCAAACAGCAATCTGCGGGTTGGACAAAGGGATGATTCACATCCTGGGTGAGATTTCATCATGACACTCAGAATAACATGCAACTTAAAACTTACGGCTTGCTTGTTTCTGGAATTTTCCATAGGTTATTGTAGCTATCCAACGGTTGAGAGTGAAACTGTTCTCATGGCTGCTGGGTCAGAGAGGGGAACTACTTAGTTTCCTCGAGGCCAGTTGTACAAATTAGGAGTAACAATATAACTTAATGGCTGAATTCCAATTATATCACTAATTACAAAGATCCTACCATGACAGAATTTGAGTAATGGAGTCAGAAGTGGGAAGCCATTGCTGTTCCCTTTGGAGGAGGGGTGAGACAGGAAACGAAGATGGTTGTGGAGAGATGAGTCTGTAAACCCAGCTTCGGTGAAATCAGAAACATTGTAACCTAGAGTGTCTCAAGGAGGTTAGGTTGATAGCTAGGTGATGTGGGATTCCCCTCTATGCCTCGAATACCATTGGTTAATAAAAAAACCCGACTTGGGTAGAACAGAGCGGGGAAAATTAAACTGAATGCTGGGAGAAAGGAGGCAGTCAGAGAGAAGCCATGGAGCCTCTCTGGAGACAGATGCCAGAATTTTATCCGGTAAGCCACAGCTTCGTGGCGATACACAGATTAATAGAAACGGGTTAAATTAAGATGTAAAAGATAGCCAATAAGAAGTTAGAGCTAAGAGGCCAAGCAGTGATTTAATTAATATTTTGTGCGGTTATTTCTGGAGTCTGGGCAGCCGGGAAATGAACAGGCGGCCTCCTACAACAGCTGGGTGTGACTGTTGTGTCATCTTTTATGCTTTGGTTTTTCGAGACAGGGTTTCTCTGTGTAGCCCTAGCTGTCCTGGAACTCACTCTGTAGACCAGGGTGGCCTCGAACTCACAAGAGATCCGCCTCCATCTGGCTCCTGAGTGCTGGGATTAAAGGTGTGCGCCACCACCGCCTGGCTCATCCTTTATTCTTTAAGGGGCCCACCACCCAGCACCCAAATGAATTACACATGGAGGCTTGTTATTACTTATGAATGCCCGGCCTTAGCTTGGCTTTTTTCTAGCCAGCTTTTCTTATTTTATATTAACCTGTCTACCTTTTCCCTCTGGGCCTTTATCTTTCTTTCTTCTGTATATCTTGCCTCCCTTCTCACTCTGTGGGTGGCTCCTGATGTCCTCCTCTCCTTGTTCTCTTGTTCCTTTTTTCTCTTCCCTGCCCAGCTTTCGCTTTTTATTTATATTCCCTGCCTGCTGATCCTATCCTTGCTCCTGCCTTGCTATTGGGCATTCAGCTCTTTATTAGGCCTGTCAGGTGTTTAGGCAGACAAAGAACCACAGCTTCATAGAGTTAAGCAAATGCAGCGTAAACAAAAGTCACACACCTGACAACAATATTCCCCAACAGTCTGTAGTGCTGGCTTTTTAGAAACGCACACTGAATGTTTTTGCCTGCATCTGTGTAACACATTGCATGCAGTGCCCACAGAGGCCAGAAGAGGGCTCACGGGATCTTCTGGACCAGGAGTTAGAGACCATTGTGAACTGCCTTGTGGGTGCTGGGAACTGAATAAGGGTTCAGAACCACAGGGCCACCTCCCCAGCCTCCTGACTGCTAACTTTTAACCTCTCTAAACCTCAGCTTTTTCATTTCTGAGAAAAGAACGATAATGCCAGTGCCTACCTTGTGGAGTTGGGTGATTAAGGGGAATATCAGTGTGTAAAAACACTTTGCATCCTTGTCTGGTACAGAAATGGTGGGGGTTAACCCTTTCAAATGCTCCAACACTAAGAGAACCCAGCTCCTATGTGGTAATTTAAAGCCCCGGGAAAGCAGTGAAAGCGCAGGAACATATAACTCTTGTTTGCTGTGTCCTTGAATCAGGAGTGTTCTCCTTCCAAACTTGACACTCCTTTTACTTTTTAGCTGAAAACAAACATTCACATTAGCCTGTTATTAAATATTAACTCTTAGGGCCAGCGAAATGGGTCAGCAGGTGGAAGTGCTTGCTCTATGGGGCCTGACAGCCTCAGTTCAGTCCCGGGACCCAAAGAGGCAGGAAGAACCAACTCCCAAAAGTCATCCTCTGAGCTGCACCCTCGTGGCGTGGCGCACACACAACGATAGTAAAATAATATCAGCTTCTTGTTACTTCATAGAAATCAGTGTCTTCAAAGGGTTTTAACGTCCTAAGAGCTTTTCAGCTTATGTTGGTTTCCTGATTTTCTTTAAAATACCTTTCCTAAGCCCGGTGTGGTGGCAGATCCCTGAGTTCAAGGCCAGCCTGGTCTACAGAGCAAGTTCCAGGATAGCCAGGGCTGTCTTGAACAAAACAGAAAGAAGAAAACAAACTACCTTTCTGTCCAGCGTCAGCTCAAACTGTTTGGCCTGGAGCGACTATTTGGCGTTCACTTCACAGCCAAGTGCTAGACGGATAAAGCCCAACCCTGGGCATGCCTTTCCTCACCAGCGTTGGGATAGTGACAGGGAATTGTGGAAGTTGGCATATCTGTGTAATGCCTGCTCGGGTCTAGGAGTGCTCTAAACAGTTTTTAACAGACTAAGGAGGGCCTCCTTTGGTCCCAGCAGCTAAGATGGTATCTTGCCTAGGTTCACATCACTTGGATCAAGACTGACAGCTGGACCCAGGTATTGGCTAACAGCCATGATGGTTCCTTTGCCCCCTCCCTCTCCTTTCTCCCATCCCATTTTCCTAATCTTTTTGTTTTTTTTTTTCTTCCTTCTTTGTCTCTGATACATGAACACAGGGCATCCTCATGTAAAGCCCACGACCTGCCCCTGAGCCACATGTCCCACAGTAGTGGTATGCCTTACTCAAGACAGTCCACCCATCCCCCATCCCATCATCCCATCTCCTTGACCTGTGCATTGCTTTCAAGCTGGGGTGTGGGGGTGCTGGTGATGTAAAGTTCAAGGATACTGGCAGGTGCTGGGCCTGTCTTCATGCCTCCCCGGGGTCTAACTAGAGCACTGTAAGTAAGGCTTCTTGGGTTCAAACTCATCCTTTTCCACTGTGGGTGAGGGCCGTCGGCCTCTTAATCTGTGGCAGAAGATTAAAATGAGCTTTCCTGAAGTGTGACTTAATTTCGAGGTTTCTTTTAAAGATTAGTTGAAAAAAATTGGGTACCTAGCCTGTGGCTCCAACTTGCCTGTATTTCTCTACCTTGACCCCCACTGGAGAGAAAGCTTTCTTAGGAGAATTTGGCTACAAATGGGGAGGGTTGGACACTATGTTATTAGTAAAATCATGAACATTTGGAGTCCTGTATGGTCGACTTTCTTTTTTTTTTTTTTTTTTTTTGGTTTTTCGAGACAGGGTTTCTCTGTGGTTTTGGAGCCTGTCCTGGAACTAGCTCTTGTAGACCAGGCTGGTCTCGAACTCACAGAGATCCACCTGCCTCTGCCTCCCTAGTGCTGGGATTAAAGGCGTGCGCCACCACCGCCCGGCTACCAGACATTGGTCGACTTTCATAATAGGACCGCCCCTCTCCCTCCTCCATTTGGTTGTTTTTGTTTGTTTTTTGAGACAGGGTTTCTCTGTAGCTTTGAAGCCTGTCCTGGCTCTTGTGGATCTGGCTGTCCTCAAACTCACAGTCTCCCGAGTGTTGGGATTAAAGGTGTGCCCAGCAGGGATTTACTTCTATTGCTGTGAAGAGACGCCATGACTAAGGCAACTCTTTGGGGGCTTGCTTATAGTTTCAGAGGGTTAGTTCAGTATCATCATGGCGGGGAGCATGGCAGCAGGCAGACATGGTGCTGGAGAAGTAGCTGAGAGTTCTCCATCTGGATCCTCAGGCAGCAGGAAGAGAGAGTGACCGTGGACCTGGCTTGAGCATTTGAAACTTCAAAGTCCACCCCCCTCCCCCAGCGACACCCTTCCTGCAAAAAGGTCACAACTTTTTTGTTTTTCCACATAAGAGCCTTGGCTGTCCTGGAACTCTCTCTGTAGGTCAGGGTGACCTCGAACTCTCAGCAATCCACCTGCCTCTGCCTCCCAAGTGCTGGGATTAAAGTTAGACTTTTTGTTGTTGTTGTTGCTGTTTGGGGGTAGGAGAGAAGTCATTGACATCTTGGAGAATCTGGTGACACCTGCTGTTAACCCTTTAAGGGTCCTACTTGGCCTTCAGAGTGAGTGCAGCTTATGAGGAAAACAGTTCACCGTTGTCCCTGTGTATGCACTGCCTTGGCTCTAAAACCCCAGGTTGTTCATTACATAAATGCTCCTTGAATAGCATGGGGACTGTGCACTGATAAAGCCCACGTGAGAATATGGAAAATTGAAAATGTGTTGAGTGCATCTCACGTGCCCAATTTCTTGGTTTCTCTACATGGCACACTGTGGAATCCCAGCCCCCTCACTGACTGGGAGCTGTGGCTTACTGCCACCTGCCCAAAAGCTCAGGAGAGACTCACTGTGAAGCTGAGTAGGGAAAATTAGCTCGGTGGTGGCCACACCTTTAGTCCCAGCCCTTGGGAACCAGAGGTGGGAGGGTTTTGAGAGTTTGAGGGCAGCCTGGTCTACAGAGCAAGTTCCAGGACAGCCACAGTGATGAAGACCCTGTTTCAAAAACCAAAGCAACCAAACAAAAATATAAAAAGAAAGAAAATGAGGCTGGAGAAGAGAGCTCAGCAGAGAGTGTTAGTCAGTTCCTGTCACAGCCGCTGTAACTCCAGCTCCAGAAGGAGCTGACACTCTCTTCTGGTCCCCCTACACCCTGTACTGTCCCACACAAACCCACACTTCGATATACAGACTTACACATAGTTGAAAATAAGCCCCTTTTTAAAAAAAGAAAATGAAAAACGTGTATAGTTTGAGTCTGAAAATAGGCATTAGATGCACACAAATGTGTGGCTTTCACATCATATTATAAAAACATTTTAAGTTGCATCAGCCTAAAGCTGGGACCATCTATACTTAACAGTTCTTGCTCGCACAGGACTATTTTGCATTTTAAAGTCTGCCTGAAATGAACATCCAAAGGGATGAAATACACAGACCCAGACGTTAATCACCTCAGGGGCAGACCCTGCATTTCTGGGCACCAGTAGCCAAATAGGAATCTATAGGAGAGGAGTCCAGTTGGTGTGTTCAGGTGTGCCATGCTCCCCCCACCAGATTCCCTGAGCTCATTCACCCCTGTGCACCTGGCACATCCTGCAATGCCCTTCCTTTCCTTCACCCCAGAAATGCCTGCTCATCTTTCAGTACCCAGGTCAGAGTGGGGCCTTCCTGAACTTGGGCAACCTCCCCGTTTCCATAGTGAGTTTTGAAGGCCTTTGTTGGAGCCCACATATCACGCTGTAATTATTTTTATATGTTTGGCAGACGCCGCTGCCTGTAAACCACATATTTGTCTTCAGCGTCTTTGATCACGCAGCCCAGAGTCAGGTGCAAGGAGGGTTTGCCAGCCGGAGTTGAAACAAGTGGGCTGTGGGGGTAAAAGGCCAGGATTCAGATTCTGACTTGATAACTTCGGAGCAATGAGTCTGTTTTGTGCCTCTGCTTCCTTTGTGTTGTAGGGGCTGGGGGGATTGGAGGTCGGTGCATGCAGACCCCTGCGTCTGCCGTAGGACTGAGCATGTGCTAAACCATCCTAATCCTTAGTGATGCTGAGCAATATTGCTGTTGAGTACGTGAGAGACTTGGGAAGAATGGCAGGGTTGGAGAAAATGCTCTAGGTCTTTCAGAAACCGAGTTGATTCTGCGTTTCCCAAGTTCAGACCACAGTATGGGCCTCTTGTAGGGCTGAAGGTTGCTAGGAAAGTGTATGTCTACATTTTGTATTTTGAGACAGTGACTAGTTGCCAGGCTGGCCCCAGACCTCCATCCTCTTGTGTCCGCCTCCTGTGTATCTGAGATTACAGGCGTGTGCCTGGCTAAGAAGTGCGTATTTTTATAGGGCTTTGTCTTACTTGGGGTTTCTGTGGCTGTGACTGCAACAACTCTTATAAAGGAAAGCATTTAATTGAGGGTTCAGAGGTTTAGTCCATTGTCGTGGTGGGACATGGTGGCGTGCAGGCCGACGTGGTGCTGGAGAAGGAGCTGAGGGTTCTACATCTTGACTCTACTGTATTGGACTTAGAGAGGTGGGGCAGGACATTCTGTACACCATGGTTTATCTCTTGTCGAACCCAACGTTTCTTTCTCAGTAGCCCCAGAAAGCTTTGAAGGAGACAGGGCAGGGAGGTCACCTTCTGTAGCCTTAATTTGTAACATTTAGGGACATTTGTTCCCTTTTTTAAAGCAGTGATTTTACAAAACCACCGAGTGTGTAGCTTTCCATAATGTCTTTGTCTGGAAGCCACAAACACCCTGTGAAAGTCATAATAGTATCTTAGAACTGAAAAAAAAAATTCAATAGCCTCATTTCCCTTTACAGATAAAGAAGCAGAGGCCCCTGAAGCTAGAGTGATAGGATCTGTGTCAGTAATGACATGGTGGTCACGTGGATGGCAGAAGGTTTGAAAGGGGGTGGGTGGGGTGGGGGAATGACCTCTGTTCTCATTCTGTTTAGGAGACCCTATTCTCAGATACACAGATTGTGTCTACGAAGCTTTCTGTTGTAGCATTTCCTTCTGATTGCCTCAGTGCAAAACAGTGGAACCCCAACCTCCTGAAAGGTAGTCCACCCCGCCCTCCCCCAAAAATAAATGGGACAATTCAGATAACAAGTTTCAGAATCCAGGGGTTGATTAAACACACAGCCCAAAGTTTTTGCAATATAATATAAAAACAGTCGTTTTATATCAAAGTTCACCCCATTAGGGCCAGTCCGAAATGTCCCTGGCAGTTGGCTGCTTCCTTCTGTTCTTCGGAATACTGGTGACTGCGTATGTTAAGATTTGCAACTCAGCGTACACAGCACTGTTAGCTCTAGTATCCATGTTCACAATGACATGCACGTTGGCCATTGTCCTTTGTTTTCAAGACGTCTGCCTGTTTGTGTTAGTGCTAGGTCTAATGTGCAGGAGGGAGAGAAGATATTAAATAAGAGTAATAAGTGATACCCAAGCTGCTGTAACTTTAACTTAGGAAGAGAATCTGAGACCACGCCTGTCATCGGTGGCTGTACAAACCGAAGTCAGGGTGACTGAGCCCCAGAGTTTAACATTAGCCTGGGGTCACTGTGTTCTGAGATGCCCATCTCAACGAAAAGGGGAGGGTTGTAGCTTTATCAGGGCACCTCAGCACATACTACGGCCTCATATGACCCTCTGTGCTGGAGAAAAAAAAATTAAACATACTTTGGATTTTAGTTGTACACATGGGTTGGCAAATCAAAAAATCTGAAATGCCGTAAGTTAGCAGCACAGGAGAGAATCGTCCTGTAGATTGTCCTGCTTGCGGACACACATGTAGTCACATGTTTCAATGCTTTTCTGTAATGTAGGAAAGGCACAGTTGCGCTGAATGCAGGGCCTCAATGGTGCATGCCAGGGAAGTGTATTTGGGAATTTAGATTCAGATTTAAAGCAGCCAGCCCTTGCTGAGTTACGCAGTAACTTTGACCCCTTTCCTAAGGCACTGCATGAAGTGTGTCAAAGAACAAAAATGCAGTAACGGGACTCCCAGAGTGCTGTGTGCGCAACAGCGCCCTTAGTGGCCGATCTCAGTTATTACGTGGAGAGACAGAGTGGTCTTTTGTTTAACCCTCTGTGCGAGGGGCAGGCTTAACAGCACCTTGTTTATTTAGTAGGTTGTCCTGCAGGCCAACATGGTTGTTGACTTGATGGAAGAGCTATGCGCTTCATTTTTAAATATCTTATAATTCACTCATTTCCCAAACACTGTATCTCATGAGCTACAACACTACGCAAACCGCCGAAATTTAAAGACAAGGCTGTTTTCTTCCTTGGTTAGACAATATGCATTCTGTTGTAGGAGAAGTCATCGGTTGGTGTGTGTGTGTGTGTGTGTGTGTGTGTGTGTGTGTGTGTTTGTTTAAGCGTAGATGACAGTGCTTTTGGGGTTTACTTCTCAGCTTCACTCAGTCCCTGACTATGAGTGAGAGCCGTGGAGCGAAGGGCTGGCTGGGAACTTGCTGGGAACTCAGCTTTATTTTACTTGTGGCTCCAGAGTAGGGTATGGCTGCACAGTGCGTTCAGGTGGAGAAAAAAGCAGGTGGTCCTTGGTTTTACTGCTTGGCAGAAGGTTTTCACCTGGGAAGTGGGGGGGCAACTCAGATGTCAAGGCTCGCTTCCAATGGTTGGATTTAGTTGAAGTAATTCTGTAGTTTCAATAAACTAAGTCCAGCCAAAAATGTAACTTTTCCCCTCATTTTGCGATGAGATGCTCGTAACTTTTCTGTTAGATGGCAAACTTCAGAAAAGCTGGTCCTGTCTTTTGGTTGTGTTTTTCTCTTAAGCAGAACGCTGACCCTGTGCTCTAGTGACTAAAGAAATAGGGTGCCTTAGGGATAGAGCCATGGGATACTACTTAATGTCTGTGCTTCCTGGAGTGGAGTGATGCCTTCTCCTTACAGTGATGGTCTCAGGAGGTGGCAGCATTAGAGGGGGTAGTGGAATACCCCTGAAATCCTAGAGAGTTACAGGACAGCAAGACCGGCTCAGAGGCAAACGCACGCACGCACGCACACACACACACACACACACACACACACCACTACACAGTTGGTTGCCTCGTTTGTAGCATAAGATACCAAAGGAAAATCTTTTAATTTGGATATTTGATTGACTCTGGAAACATCCCTTTCTTGGAGAACTGATGTGCTCTTGAGTCTTCTACACGGACTGTCCAGTAAAAAAAAGCCCGGCAAGCCTTTTCTCAAATGATGATGTCTTTTGCCTAAGAATAGACCCCTTTCAAGTATAACAGTCAGATAAGCCGTCCTGCAGTTGAGTCAAATAGCCAACGGCTCCCCCTCCCCACTTGACGAACAACACAAGCAATATAATTTTACCGTTAAAACTTGGCTGACCCAAGCATGAACTTTCAAAGAAAACAAGTCATTACTAAAAGAGATTCCATTTCTTTCTGGGGCCTAATTTAAGATGACTTAACAGAATGTTGAAAAATTTATCTTCCAATAGCCACTTAATTCTGGAACAAATAAATAACCCCAAAGGAAGCAAAACAGAGATTTTTCTATTTTGATTTTAAAAATATTCCTTTTTTTGTGTATGCATTTTCTCATTCTAGAGTTTTTATACAACATTTGGGGTAATTTATAAGTTATCCACCTGAACATTGTCCTGTGACTTTTAAGGGTAATAATTTATGAAAAACTAATTCCAAAAGACTTACTGAGATTTGCTGGTACATGTCTAAGAATAGCTCTTTGTTCTAGGATTGTTTGAACCAGTAGGTCAAGGGCCTGAAGCCCTTGGCTCTTAGCAGTGAAGCATGTTTTCCCTCCTATGCCTTTTCAAACACGTGGGAAATGTGGTCCTTGAGACCGGAGCAGTTTTGAAGAACTGTGAGATGCTGCTTAAAGTGGCCCAGCCTAGTAAGGAGAACAAAGGGTTTGGAGCTGCACAGCCTAGGTTTAAACCCATACTTTGAAGGATTGGCTTTGGGCACACGAAACCTCATTTATCTTTAGGTGTTAAATGGGGACAGTTATAATGTCAGGATCATCGGGATGATCGTATATTTATATCTTTGTATATAGGTATTATACACACATTATGCACAGGATCTAATTAGTTGTATATGGTAGGGACTGATGAACTTCTGACATACTAAGTACATGGCTTGAATTCCAGGTTCTATCTTTATTGTATATATGTGTCCTAAGTGATAACTAAGTTATCTCTAGAATAAAATGATTGAATAAGTCATTAATTGCAGGACCAAACAAGGGCCATGGCTTTTAAGCAATTAAACTCACATTTGACTGTGTTTAAAATGACGACGTCTGTAGGGGGAACAGTGGCAACACTCTTTAGAGCCCGGAGTCAGTTTACCTTCCTAGCTTGTAAAAAGGTCTCTGAGAAAACAGCATACTCAAAATTCTGTTATGTTAAGCCCATTAGTAGGTGTGGGATCTTTGTCTTTTTCACAATGCCTAGGCACACACACCAAAGACTGTATGTGAAGGAGGGTAAGAGGGAGTTTGTCATTCCTTGTTCCTACCAGCAGCAAAAGAAATTCTACTATATTTCTCTTGTTTCTTTGTTTTGGGGGTTTCTCAGTGTAGCCTTGACTGTCCTGGAACTTGCTCTGTAGACCAGGTTGGTCTCAAACTCAAAGATCAGAGATCTGACTACCTTCGCCTCCCAAGTGCTGGGATTAAAGGCGTGCGCCACCACCGACGAGCAATTGTGCTGTATTCCTGAAAATTCTAATTAGCTCATCATGATGTGAGTATATGCTGTTTAGTTTTCTTAGGCCTTTTTTTTTTTTTTTTTGGTTTTTCGAGACAGGGTTTCTCTGTGGCTTTGGATCCTGTCCTGGAACTAGCTCTGTAGACCAGGCTGGTCTCGAACTCACAGAGATCCGCCTGCCTCTGCCTCCCGAGTGCTGGGATTAAAGGTGTGCGTCACCATCACCCGGCCTTCTTAGGCCTTTTGTTCTTGTGTTTCCTTTTTCTTTTGTTGGCCAGTTTGCAGAAATCCATGGAAATACCAAGTTAAACTAAATATTCTCTCGGTTTAGGAGGGGGAAGATATCGCTGGCTTCAAGGGATTTATAATCTCTGCTAGGCTAAATGGCAGAAAATAAAAAGCATCTTGAAGCACTTGCATCTCTGGACTTCCAGAGGAGATACCTATCCATTATCCATCCAGTCTTGGGAGCTGCAAAGCTACTGTCATTTCCCTCTAGGCTATACTGTGTGTGTGTGTGTGTGTGTGTGTGTGTGTGTGTGTGTGTGTGTGTCTCTTGTAGGATTGTGTTTCTTCTTCCATCACATGGGTTCAGGAATCAAACTCAGGTTGTCGGTTAGACTTGGTGACAAGTACTTCTTGTCACCTCACTGGTTCCCCAACAATTTTTGTGTCATACTTTTCAGTTCCTTTATTGTCCTCATTCCTCTTTCTTCATTGGGTTCTCTGACAGCCTTAGATGGAATGTGTTTGCTCTGAGCACAGTCTCTCTCTTGCCTAGGGCGAGTTGGCACTACCGTGGTCGTTCAGATCTGCACAGTGCTTGTCTGAGGCCGGGGGTTTGCGGTGGGCCGCAGCTCGTTGATGCCATGACAGTCTTCCACACAGCTCCAACTTGCTTACGCTTTCTTTTTGTAAGTCACCATGCTGAACTCATAGAATGGGCTTTTGTACCAACAGAGGTTCTTGTCCATGGGCGCTTCGTGAATGTAACTGAATAAGTAATGAGCCTTTAAATGTCTGTACTCCCTCGTCAAGATATGTGTGGCAGTTTGACCTGGAGTTGTCCAGATTATAGGTCAAAACATTAAAATAGATTTTATCAGGCTGACATTTGGAAAAACAAGCTTATTTCAGATGACTCTGTTTCAGTCATTTTTTTTAAAGAACTGTTTTTAAACATAGGAATTGATTTATGTGTTATGCAGTTTTGTCTTAGAGTATAATTTTAGCTATTTATTGTTATTCATTCCTGTCTTTCCCTTTTCTTCCTGACATTCTCTCTTGGCTTTTGGTAAAAAGAACAGAAAACGAACATGTTTCTAAAAATAATACAGCCAGGAAAGGTAGGAGCCAACTGCTTATCTTGTTTTCTTTCCAAATTTTAGGATGGTCCCTCCTATAACCCTTATCAGATGCAAAGTATACCTACATTTTTCTCTTATATCCTTCCTGTGTAGTCAAGGGAAATACACTAAGTGGAACCAGGAAGTTGATGGTGTTTACTATTCCAAGGGGTAAGAAAAACAGAAGCAGGCCCAAATGCCATCAACTCAGTCAGGTTTGTAAGTAACTTGGTCAGAGAAACTTGCCCAAGCAATTTTAAGGACCCTTCAGAAATATTAGCACTGGTCAGTGGAGTGATGGAGACTTGACCATGAAGGCTCTGCTTGCCCTTCTACTGTAGCACAGCCACAGGAACTGTGGCCCTTCTACCTAACCGCGGAAGGAAGCTAGACCTGGTACAGGGAGGGCTTCACGTGGTCTGCCAGAGGTGCTGGCCAGACTTGCAGCAATGGCAGCCCTTGAGGCTGTGGCCGGAAGTGTAACGGCTGCCCCAGGCTTCCGCTTCCGGTCGTACAGGCCAGACACCCCCACTCCCACCCCGCAGCCAAGGGCCAGACAAAGAGAAGAAGCTACAGCTTGGGAGCAGACCGCAGTGACCAAACAGGAAAGCCTTCCAGCCCGGCTGGGGGTGGGGAGATAAGGGGAAAGGCTGCAGGACTTGAAGGTTTACCGAAGCAGGATGAGGCGATGCAGACACGGGAGAGGGAGAGTTACGGGAGGAAATGAATGTGCTACAAAGCTAGGCTCAAGGGCAGAGAGTATTATTCTCGCTCTCTTCATGTCTCCGTAGCAAGGAGGCTAGATGCTTCTTGTAGCTTCCTGTCTCCTGCATGACCAGAGAGAACGTGGTGCACGAAGCCCCAGAACACGTCGTTTAACATTGTTAGCCATTGTATGTATTGAGGTGGTTAAGTTTCCCTTTTCTGTCCAGTTCTCCCCGATTTTCCAAAAGTATGTTGTCAAGAGGAACCAGATTATAAAATTACTTCTAGTTATCAAGAGACTGACGTCATGAACAAGAAATGCTGATGACACAAATCGTTCAAAACAATTTTTTTTTCCATCTTAATTTTCTGGAGGTTTTTATCTCTCAGAGTCAAGAGGAAGAAAATGTAACAAAGAAAGGGAGCAAGGGGGCTGTGAAGACAACACCTTATCTGTCTTCTTGACTGTGGTCTCTGGAGCATTTCCATTAATGGGCAAGGAACAGCTCGCCGCTTCTCCACCTGTTCTGTGTAAACTCTGGTGACATGAGGAATGCCTTCTCCAGTCTGTTTTCCTGAACGTAGCTTTTCATTCTAACAGTTCTGCCAAGTTTGGGATTCTTCTACCCTTTTCGTGGCTATAGCACACCATTGGTTTGTTTTGTTTTTTAAACCTAGGCTGAAAATCCTCAGGGTGACCTGCTGAGAATGAAGAGTGGGCTTGGCGCTTGGCACCACTGTAAATAGAGCCAGAGAATGGCGCCTACAGCTCTGTAGGGAGTGACTGGGAAAATGTAGACTCTCTGTTGGCTGCTCACACCTCACATTTGTGTACCCCTAGTTGCTCATGGTGATGGCCAAACACCAGCAATATGGCTAATATTTATTTATTAAGAAGTGTTGGAATAAAATCCCAGCAACTCTTGCGTACTGTACTGCTAATGGAAATGCAAAATGGGGCAGGCTGGGATGAGAAAATTATGACGGTTCCGCAGAGAAACCAGACATGATGACCCTGTAATCCAGCAAGAGCTACACAGCTCCTCCATAGAAATGGAAGCAGGATCGCAAATTGGAAGGACTTGTATGTGGAGGTCAGAGGTTAGTTCTCTCTCTATCGTGTGGGTCATGGGGGCTACACCCAGGTGGTGGAGCTTGGCAGCGAGCACCTTAACCCACTGAGCCATCTTGCCAGCCCTCTCTTTTAAGGTTGAATACAAGTTGATATATTTTCATGTATCACACACAGTGAGGTGTGTTGAGGTGACAATTACAGTGTTCGAACTTGGCGGGCATACACGCGTGTGTATGAACTTGGGCACAACAGCAGAAAATAAAATAATGTGGTTTCTAAATCACTCCCCAGTGTTGGTTGCAGGTGCTGCCACCCCGCTAGGCTTGTGTATGGGTGCTTGGGGGATCCAGACTTAGGTCCTCATGCTTGCTGGGGCTCTTGCACAGGGCTCTTGGTTTTTGTTTTTAGTACTTTGTCATGTAGTGCAGGCTCACCTCACACTTGCTGTATAAGCAGTCGGTGTTTGTGTCCTCTGCCTCCACCTCCCAAGTGCTGGGGTTGCAGGTGTGAGCTCCCAAGCATGGCTGATGATCTCCTGTTTCGATGCTCTGCTATCTTCAACAGCTTGTTTCCATCTTATGCTCCTCGGTTGCCATGGTCCTGGTGTACACAGCAGGAAAGAGGAGAGGAGCAATACTCGCTTTCAAAGCCTAGCCTAAATGTTACAGATAATCTCTTGTGCCCCCACGTAGGCCAGAACAGCAGTACCTTCTCAGTCTTCATTAGCGTGGAAGCTTAGAATTATGTGCCCAGCTGAAATTCCTTTGTTTGTGAAATTAGAAGGATAAACATTGGAGGAAACGGGCAGTTGAGACCGAAGTGTGTGAGATGTTTGAGTTGTGGTTACTCATCAAAGTAGGGGGAGGATGACTATTATGTAGCCATTGGAACTATAAGCCTCCCTAGAAAACATCTTTGGCTGTTGTGGAGGAAAAGTCTCCTAATCTTAACTCAGGAAAGACTTTGTAAGAACATATGCTTGCTTTTAAGATCAGATGGTCTGGGGATGCAGCTCGGTGGTCGAGAATTCGTGCCCGGCACGCACAAGAACAACCTGGGTTTGAGCTCCAGCTCTGCGCCAAGGAACTATAACAAGAGGAAAACACAGGCAGAAAACCTTTCTCCATGTGCCACCTACTTAATCGTGTTGGTATAGGGAATGGCTTTTGCTGTCCTCCAGGCCCAACGGTGACTGCTGGACTCAGGGTCTCCAGGTTTGCCTCAGACTGGTGCTGGGATTGCAGGCCTAGGCCACCTTGCCCGGTGTATATACAGTGGTGGGAATGGAACCCAGGCTTTCTGCATGCTTGGCTAGCTCTGCACTAACCGAGTTTCATCTCCTGCCCTCAAGTTACTTTTTTTTTCCTTCTCTTTTCTTTTTTAGAAAATGCTGCATGGTACTTATGGGGGATTTCCAAACAGTACTGCTAATGTAACTGTCACATACTTCATTTTCTTTTTTTCTTTTTCCTTTTTTTTCTTTTTGGATGATGGATTATAAACGCTTCTCATATAAACAGGAGCGTTCTAAAGACTCTTGGTGCATTTGCTTTCTTGTCTTAGCAGTGTATAGGAGGGCCATTCACTGTTATTGGTTCCCCACCTTTCCTGTGAGGATGCATGCTTCTCAGAGTGATCAGAAATTAAGCCGTGTTTACTTCTAGACAACATTCGCATAGTTACTTCCCGTTAGTTAAAGTGCTAGAATTTAACTTAGTGGATGTTGGGCAAATATTAGAAAAGTAACTCCTGTGCCTGGTACTTTTTCCTGTAACATGTAGCTTGCATGAAGTTTCCATGTGTTCATTTTTGGATATGCCAAAAATGAACTCCACAGCTTGACCTCAAGGTGATTGACTCCTGTGGCCTCCTACTATTGGCTGGAGGGCCAGCATTTCCCATTTCAATGCTTCTTGTTTTGAATGGGGTCTCTGTGGCTGTCCTGGAGCACACTGTGTAGACCAGGCTGGCTCACCCACAGAGACCCACTTGCCTTACAAATGCTGGGATTAACAGTGTGTGCCGACATTCGTAACAGGACCACTGTTAAAACCAGCTCCTAGTCCGGTCTCTCCCCTCTTGGTTAGGTTACTGCCTGTAAAGTCCAGGAGGTGACTGTCCTATGCAGTGATAGACTCCGTAGGTGGAAATAGACACAGAGAAAAAGAAGGTGGTGTGTGACACTTCAGAAGGACATAGAGAAGGGTCCAGAGTGTGGGGGTGGAGGGTACCAGTGAAGGAGTGAGGATGTCTTGTCCAAGGTGCCTCGCCTGGCTTTTTCTTTCTGGTGGTTTCTTACCTGTAAAACAAGAGCAGAACCACACATTTGCTTACCTACTCAGAGCTAGGATGAAATAAAGAGTGTGTGCAGCAAAGTGCTTGGTCGAATGTTTATTCGATTTCTATTACGTTCATCAGAACCAGCTTTAGTTCTAGCCATAGGAAAGCTTCAGTTTCTCAGATGGTCGTTCTGGCTCGCTTGCCTGCCTGGAACTCAGGCTTAGAAATGTAAGGATTGGTTCATTATACGCTGTAGCCAGAATGCTGAGAGATAACAGGTAGTGCCAGCCGGTGTGTGCAGCAGTCAGGGGCACGACTTTTAGTTTGACTGGGATTTTTATTTGCTGACACCGTTCCCCATTGTGACGTGTTTAACTGAGATGAAAGAAGAGCAGAGAGTGGAAAACAGAAAATAAACTATATAGATCTTCTTTTTTGTTTATTTTTTTGAGACAGGGTTTCTCTGTAACCCTGGCTGTTGTGGAACTCACTCTGTAGACCAGGCTGGCCTGGAACTCAAGAGATCCGCCTCCCTAGCGATGGGATCAAAGGCGTGTGCCACCACCTCCCAGCAACTTTATAGTCTTTAAATGAACTCTAATATGTCTTCCTTATATGTAAACTTTTTATTCTTTGAGATTGTCATACATGATCTTCCTTTTCTACCTCAGCCCTGTATCTTGCTATCCCGAAGGCGGTTTCAGTGATGTCCCCTCTCCTCACCGTTGTGACTTCCCTCTGTCTTCTTCCCACAACCTGCCTCACCTGGAGACCCAGACAGGCTGTCCCCACCTCTCCTGCTGGGGGACACTGACACTCAGCGATTCATTGCTCAGTTGACACTTGAGGCAGGTCTGGAGCTTTCTGCTCCCCTTCTCTTAAGGCATCCGTTCTCCGAGTACTTTTCCATTGTTAGAGAAAGAATCCCTCGGGACCAGATTCTCCAGTTTTATGAGTAGGATTTGGTTTCAGCAGAAAAAGATGAAAAATTACAATTTACTTTTAGTGACACTTTCAGCCAACTAGGATGTCCTGTTTAGAGACAAGGCTCCAACCCTTTCTAAAGGGACAGTTTATCTCTCTTTTAAACAAGGAGAGCTATTACCGAGGACGCGGATGGGAGACAGGTTGCCACATCAAAATAAAGTAACACATGGTTTCCTTCTCCCAAGAACCTTTCCTCTCCAAAGCAGGGGTGGGAAAATGGATTTTAAAATTTTACTTCACAAAACTATGTAAATTTACATTGCTATACTTAGCTACTTTAAAACCCAGGAGCAAGATGACAGGGTCTCACTGTTTAGCTTTGACTGGCCTGGACTCACTTTGTAGACCAGACTCCGAGAGCTCTGCCTGTCTCTGCCTCTTGAGTGCTGGGATTGAAGGCTGGCATTTTACTCTTTGAAAGTAAAATGCCATTTAAGGGATGTATCGCAGTTGGTAGAGTGACTCCCTAGCATGAGTTAAACCTTCCTTTAGATCCCTGCTACTTAAAACCAGGCATGTTGGCTCATGCCTAGAGTCTCAGGTTGAAGTAGGGGGTCAGAAGGTCATTCTTTTCAGCTACATGGGGAGTTCAAGGCTAGCCCGGGATCTCTTGTCTCAAAAAAGGAACGTCATCTTCTAAAGGCAAAATATGTAATCTTTTGCGTGCTGGCTAGTTAAACCAACATGAAGTGGGCTTGGGTGGACTCTGGGTTTGCTGTTTTCTGTCGGGTAGACTTAGTTTCAGCTTGTTTTAACCTGATGTGTTTGCTTCTACTCCCCTACCTAGAACTTGACTTTGGGGAAAGTGACCTCGGTGGAGGGGCCCTGGGGGTGTGAGCACACATTTGCACTTCTGTGTTGTGCCTGGGTGTTCTTTGGTGGTGGCCTCTGGCCGGAGGTGTGTGATAGAGAGACTCATGCCTTTCCAGAGCTGCACGATTGAAAGACAGCATAGCAGATACTTTATAATTTTTATTTTGTTTCCCATTTGCTTAAAGCATATCTTAATACTTAAAATACATGGATGGGAGGGGACTGGAGAGTTGGCTCAGTGGTTAAGAGCACTGACTCTTCCAGAAGTCTCTGGTTTGATTCCCAGCACCCATGTGGCACCTTCCAGTTGTCTGTGACTCCAATCCGAGGGTATCTGATGCCTTCAGGTTTTCACATGCGCGTGGTGCAGACAAAACACATACAATCCCAGAGGCAGAGTAATTATTCTCATGCCAAAACAAACGAGGATTTCGAGCAGACCCTAGATACCACAGCAGAGCAGAACACTGCCCCCACCCTGTCCCTACTTGCTGTCTTTCTTTCTTTTCCTAAAGTTATATGTGTATGAATGTTTTGCCTGCATGCATGTGTATGCAAAATGTGTGTACCTGGTGCTTATGGTGGCCAAAGTAGGGCATCACATGCCCTGGAACTGGAAACTACATGGGTACCAGGAACCAAATCTTGCTCCTCTAGAAGAGAGCAACAGGTGCTCTTGAGGACTGAGCCGTCTCTCTAACCTGTTTGGTTTTAAAGACCGGGTCTCACTCTAGCCTTGGCTGCCTAGCCCAGGTTGGTCCCATATTCCTGATTATCTCCCCCCCCCCCCGCCCCCCTTGCATCAGCTTCCCCAGTGCTGGGGTTACATGAGCACCGCCTACCTGGTGTTGACGCACCCTGTTCCATTTGGTTGGTTGTTTTCATCCTTCCTTGTCCTCCTCCCATAAGCTGGTTTTCACAGTGCAGACCTATGTCTTTGGGCCCACCTGCCGTTTCTGTGCCCTTAGCTGGAAAGATTGTGTTTTCATTCTCCCCTAAGCTCAAATCTCTGGGTTATGTTCTGCCATTGCTTGCTCCTTTTTACAGCGAGCCTCATGTATAGAATGATCGTATCAGGAATTCTTCAGCTGCTGACAGGGTCTGTACGCCAGGACTGTTGCCGATTAGGTAGGCCTGAGCTGTCTTTCAGTGTGCGTGGGTGTTTTTTTTGATATAGGTCATGTGAAGGTTGTCTGTCAAGCAAAGCCAGGGTGTTTTGCCCAGGAATTGAGTTGAGATCTTGATACATAGATTAGTATCTTTCCCCTTCCCTCCCTCAGTTTCCTCTTGGGAATACCTCCCATTATTTCTGACTCTGGAAGTGTGAGTGGGTCCAGAGTCTTTTCTCAGGGAAAACTGCCATCTTCTGATGTTTCCCAGCAGGAAACTGTCTGCCAGTGATGGATACTCTGTGAAGAATGGGGACAAGTGAGAGGCTAGGGACATTTGCTCAGGCCTGGGAAGCAGGTTTTATACAGGGAGGCATTTAGCCCGTCTGTGTTTTAAAATCAAACTAATAATTGTTCAAGCCTGTGGCGTCTTTTAAGAACCAGAGGAGTCAGTGAGAGCATTTTTCTAAGAACTGACCTTAGTCTGGTTCCAACTACTTACAGCGTTCTGTGTTTCTTTTCTGTTTGTGTGCCCACCCCAATATTCTAGCCAGTATGCCGAGTCAGATGACCGCTTTCAGTCATTGGCAGTGGAGCATACACGCAGTTCCCCGTGAAGTGCTTTTCCTCCATCTTCTTCCCATGAGATGGCCTCGGCAAGGCTACCTTTCTCCCTGGGAGAGCCCAGCATGCATGGGATTGTACCAAGTTAGGCCGTGATCCATGCGTCTGACACCATTAGTGCTTAGCTAGCATGAAGATAATATGAGTGTCCCTTAGAGTCATCAGAAGCGGCCAGGAACCAGTGTCCATAAAATCCAGACTGGACAACGAGGAGCAATGAACCCCTCATGTTTGCACAGAGATGGTTGTACCAGGTGTTATCACTTACAGAGGAGACATCCGACTTGTAATGAACAAAATATGCTAGCTGTAATGGGAGAGGAACAGGAGAGAACCTTGGGTAGTTGGGTAGTCTTCCCTGGCATATATCTAGACAAGATAGACTTGATCATTGCAGCTCTGTTTAAGTCTCCCTGTGAGAACTGGTGTGGTGGCCACACCCTTGATCCCCAGCACACGGTGGCCAGGGCAGGTGGATGATCTCTGGCTTTCAGGCCAGCTTGGTCTACACAGTGAATTCCAGGCCAGCCAGAGCTACATAATGAGATCCTGTCTTTACAAACAACATGCAGAGACAGACTCCCTCTCGTTTGTTTCTTCCGCTGTCATTTTTGACTTCTATGAGGATGCCTAGGTGGGAAGACTATTAATGATCCTTATGCCTCTAATTCTAACCCTAGTTACTTGTGTTGTTACTGAAGGGCGTATACAGGGCAGCCATCTCTACCATAAAAACCATCTTATACATCAGAGATAGTGTGGGAAGTTGGCCATTGGTATTTTGTACTTTATGAAACATTTGTGTATGTAATGCCTGTCTAAAAATAGCCTTTTCATATTCAGCCATTACTGTGTACTAGTCAAAACTTAAGCGTCTTTTCCCTGAATTTTCTTTCCCGAAACGCCCGTCTCCAGTCCTTAGAGTAGATTGTGAGCTCTGACAGGTACCAGTTCCTAGAAATTTCTAAGGAAGAAATACTAAACTTTATTTATTTTTGTCAATTAAAAAAAAAGTGAATTCCTGTCTTTGCATGTGTACTTAGCAGTGCATGTCCATGCAGAGGCCAAGAGAGGATGTGGGATGTCCTGTCCGATCACTCCTGTTTCTCTTGAGGTAGAGTCTCTCACCAGATAGGAAGATAGGCCAGGTGGCTAGCAAGTCCCAGGGATCCCTGTCTCTCCCCTAACAGATTTGGGCTTACAGGTGGACGCAGCCACACCCAGGTTTAAATGTCTTACATTGATCTATTTTGCATGTAGGCTTGCTTGCCGGGAGTGGAGGTCAGAAGCCAGTTTGCAGGACTCTCCTTCCCCCAGGTGAAAGCTGGGGGTGTTGCTCAGGTCCTCATGCTTGTGCGGAGTTCCTTTACCCACGCAGGCATCTCTCCAGTCCCCAACATGTCCTTCTGACTCTCTCTTAGTGTATGCTCTATAGATCGCTGGTGTTGGTGTCATTAATGCCCTTAATTAAACAGTGATTCCTGGCGACATTCCTGAGGCCTGGCATTACAGTTCTTTGGTTTTAACTACTTACTTGTTTGTTTGTGCATTAATGTTTGTTTTGCCTGTGGAGCGGTGCTGGGTCCCCTGGAACTATACTTACAGACTGTGAACCGCCATGTGCATGCTGGGAATTGAACCCAGGTCATCTGCAAGAGCAGCCAGTGCTCTTAACCACTGAGCCATCTCACCAGCCCTGGGCATCTTTATTCTCAATAGCTCATGTACATTAATATTTGAGACTACTCATGCATGTTCTGTTGGGGGTGGGGTGGGGTTGGTTTTTGGTTTTTCGAAACAGGGTTTCTCTGTGTAACAGTTCTAGCTGTCCTGGGATTCACTCTGTACACCAGGCTGGCCTTGAAGTCACAGAGATCACCTGCCTCTGCCTCCCAAGTGCTGGGATTGGTTGAAGCCTGTGCCACCAAAACCCAGCATCCTGCAGTTTCTTGCCTACGCCCCATTAATTAGGTCTACCCAATCAGATTCTAATTCTGGTTGACAAAATTCTGTATGACACTAGTCCTGCTCGAGTTTAAATTGCTTCCTCAGCTGCTGTTGGTTAGTGGATCTGCTTCTCAAATTCTTTCTGGAACAAAACAAACAACAACAACAAAAGACCCCACAAAGCAAACCGCACAACTAGTTTCTTAGAAATTTAGGAAGTGTCTCAGAAGAATTATTCTCTTATTACAGTACATTTAGTAATAAATAAAATAATAAAGCAGCTCCCCCCACACACAGACCTTTAGCTTCTCAGAAACTTAGGGGAGCTTTTTCCAGAAGAATCTTTCCTTTTATCCATCATACTCTGTAAAGAGTAAATGAAAATGATATGAAGGTTCATGATTTCACTAGATTAGGACCAGATAGAGTGGTTTCCCAAATAAGTCAGAAGTACCTCATAAAAATTAATTGCAAAATCGGTTCTCCTAAGAAAGACCTAATTCTCTCCCTGTGTGGGATTCACTCTTGGCTGAATGTCCACCGCTCCAGCAAGCCCCGTGACTAAGCAGTATGAAGTGAGGGTAGGGATGTAAGTGGATGTTTTTGTGTGGCTTTTGAAAACTCAGCACCGGTGTCCAAGATTTGGCAGTGTGCTGTGTCGGTGCTTACCCAGACGGGCCAGCTTCCCACGGGTCTGAGGTGTCAGTCTTCCACATGGCCTTGCCCACACACTTCAGGACCTCATCTGTCCTCACACACTGACTCGGGTTTTGTGGGTCCCTGCAATATCGTTTTTCTAAGACTAAAAATGTGTGTCAATACATCATTTCATACTTATTTCTTTGAAAAGTGTTATAAACATGCCATATGTTAATGCTCATTTTGCTTGCAGCGAAAATAAGATCTAAGATAGGAAATGATGAAATATGGACTACATGAGGATATGTGGATATTGTGTTTGGATAGGATCATATAGGGAAGGGTTATATATAACCAACTAGCCTATCTCTCCCCCCTTCCACCTCTCTCCTGGGAGATCTCTTGTAGCTCCTCCGCTTGCACCAGCCAAGTGCTGGAGTTACAGTGTGCCTCTTTGTCCAGCAGTAATTTGCTGTCTCTTGTCTCAGCCCTTTTATTTACATTAATTCTCGGATGTGCCGTAACCACAGAGATAAATTATCATTAAGTAGTTATTTCAAGAAGTGAAACCAGTCTTCCATTTCCTAATTAAATAGGAAGTGTGTTATTGGTATCAGTCAGTTTTTCATCATTGGCAAAGTATCCACAAGAACAGTTTAGGGGATGAAGGATTTATCTCGGCTCATGGTTTTAAAGGGTTTGGGCTGTGTTCGAGCCTTTGTATTTCTTTTGGACCCAAAGTAAAGCGGAACATTAAGATAGGAAGCCCCTGAAAGAAGTTAGATGTTCCCTGGCACCGGGAAGAAGTCAAGGGCAACATACCCTTAGAGGACATGCCCCAGTGGCCCCATTGCCTTGTTTCTGCACTTCCCAGTTGTTATGAAACGAATGTCACAGACCTCATTCAGTCCTTCCCCAAAGCCCAACTCTGATCACTGTACTGGGGGCTGAGCCTTTAACACATTACTTAGTTTGGAATGTTGGAAATTCAAATTCTAATGCCATGAATTCAACAAGAGGTAAGCTGCCTCTTGGAAAGACTCAAGTTGTGTTGTGCTGTGATTGTGGATGAGAGTGACCCTTGTTTCGTGACATTGCGCAGAAAGATGAGTACCAGATACAGGACACTGCTGTCTGACATGCCATTGAATCTGTTGTTCCCACACACAAAGCCACGATTAAATTATGTACTATATGGTTTGAGATTTTCAGGTTGTTGAAATTTTTTTTTAAATATTTATTTATTATGTATACAATATTCTGTCTGTGTGTATGCCTGCTGGCCAGAAGAGGGCACCAGACCCCATTACAGATGGTTGTGAGCCACCATGTGGTTGCTGGGAATTGAACTCAGGACCTTTGGTAGAGCAGGCAATGCTCTTAACTTCTGAGCCATCTCTCCAGCCCCCAGTTGTTGAAATTTATACACAGCTGGGTGTAGTGGTCGGCATGTTCCTTTTAGTCTCACTCAGGCTTAGGAGGCAGGCCAATCTGGTCTACAGAGTTCCAGAACAGCCAGGGCTGCATAGAAAGATCCCACCTGGATGGATGGGATGGATGGATGGACGGACGAATGGATGGGAGGTAGATTGGGTTTTTTTTTATGTTTTCTTTATTATTATGTATACAGTATTCTGCCTGCATGTATGCCTGCAGGCGAGAAGAAGGCACCAGACCTCATTATAGATGGCTGTGAGCCACCATGTGGTTGCTGGGAATTGAACTCAGGACCTTTAGAAGAGGAGGCAGCGCTCTTAACCACTGAGCCATCTCTCCAGCCCTAGATTGATTTTTTATACGTTTGAATTTCTTGTTTTTAATAGAGTGCCTTTTCCCAATCCTGACGATATTTATGAAATGATTTAAATAGCGGTCAGTTAAATTTTTCTCCAAATACTGTATTCTCCATAAATACACACACAAACCTTGATCCGTAAAGCAGGACCCCTGCTTCAGATTAGAAAGGGTAGGTGAGGAAGATGCAGTGCGTGCTCTCGTTTCACTGGACCAGGGGGTGAAGCTTAGAGAACCCACAGTGGCGCAAACCGCACCGTGGGCGCAGAGGAGAGGGTTGGAACAAGCAGAGCGGCTTTCAGGATGAAGGAGACATGGTTCCACGGAGCCCCACAAACTGCTTGGGATTCTGTTCTGTGTAACCGGAAGGAATTGATGCCTGTTGTGCTTGTCCGCAGTGCTTCCACTGAGGTTAGGAAAGCAGTATTGCAGTGTGTGTTTTAAAGATGTGCCTTTTACTGTTATTTGGTCTGTTAATGTATCCTAGATCCCACTAACCTACATCCCCAGTCCCTTTTGAAGTGACAGAGCCTTGCTAAGCCGACCATGTTGACCTCAGACTTGCTGTGACTTCTGCCTTGGCCCCTGGGATAACAGAATTACAGTCGCGAGCCAGAACCACCGCCTTGAGCTGGTCTTCGTTAAACATTACTACTATTTTCATGTAACATGGCGTTGCTCATAAAATTGAAATGTGGTAATAAGGGATATATCCCACAGCGCACAGATTGAAGTTATTTAGACAAAAATAAAAAAGATGGTTGTTATAGCAAAAGATCACCAGAGGGTTATACAGGTCGTTTGTCCAGACACTCTTTCCTGGACAGTGCTGAGCGAGAGGCGCAGAATTCAGGCCCATTTTTATTTATCCAGGTCCATGTACCTTTGACCCCACATCAGTTAGGGTGATATTATGGTAGTGGCCACACTCAAAAGATCTGATTCTCTAATGGGCATAATTTTGTTCTGTGCCTGTATATGCTGTGTCAGCTCTCTGATGACGTCCTTTATTATGTTTAGATGATTTAGAAATTCTTCCACTGGATCCAAATAAATTGTCACAGCTTAGATGTGGCCATTTGGAAGAGTGATTGAGAAGCTCTGGCACGACAGAGCTGCCCATGTGGGATGTTGCCGGTTGTGTCTTTATTTGGTCATATTCGAATGCATTCTCTCTGGCACAGGGAGGGCTGTTCTGCCTGCACATATCTCCATCCATGTTCCAGCCAGAGCTGAGCTGGCACGCTGGATTCCGGAGGTCACTGACGGGCCAGGTCATGTCCACTCTAAAGGAATCTTTCACATGCCCCTAGGTTCAGAGAGTTTTGAAAATTCTTTCCCACTGGGGAAAAACAGCTTTAGAAACTGCCTCGGTTTGAAACGCCCAGTAAGATGGCTCCATAGGTAAGAGTGCCTGCGCCAAGCCTTCAGCCCTGGAACCCTACGGGGGTCTGTCTGTCTGTTCTGTCTGCCTACTTGTCCCTGTCTCTCTTTGTCTCTCTCTGCATACACGTTTATCCATCTTTTCATCCATACGCGGGATGGACAAATAGGGTGAAGACAGCATTCACAGAATGGAAAATCCTAACTTGGCTTCTGTGAACTCTGTTACTTGTATTATTTTTAAACTTCTGTTTGCATCTGTTTTGCACAGTTTATCCCCATCCATGTTTTTGTGTCCTTACTTTCTTCTCCGATGTCTCTCTCTCTGCTTCTTCTGGCTTAGAGACATTTTACTTCTTTTCCGTGAGAATCAATCAGCATGGGGGTGGGGCTCACCTTGGGTTAATCTAGCCACGAACTCTGGTTCAACAATGCATCTTAAGTGATTTGTTCACCTGGATATGGTCAATGACCAGAGAATCTGTGTCTAAACCCTTAAGTTCAGCATGTTCTCTGCAGTTTTAAGTATACACAACAAAAATTCAGTTCTGCTTTCTGGCCACCGACCCTGTGTCCAGCCCCACTCTTTGGCTGGGCACACCCGCCAACGCCACCATTTTACCCTAGAACAGCACCCATGGCTCCTTTCTAGTAACATCTTTCCTACTTGGTGCCTTTTGGGTATGCCTACCCATGATGCTCTGGGCATCTTCATGGTTCTTAGAAAGAACGATCAGGTTTGACCCTCCTGATTTGCCCGATTCTGTATCATTTTCAGTAGAGTATTGAACCTTTGTCACAGATCACCTCAGCCTATCACAGAAAGAGGAAACCCTCCCCTGCAGAATGGCCTCTGTAGCCCCCCACTGACCTAGCCCTCACGTGTAGACCTGAGGGCCTCATTCCCAGAGATCCATTTGCCTCTGCCTTCCCAGTGCTCAGATGGAAGGCCTGAGTGAGTCTCCTTGTCTCACTAAAGCCAAGCCTCTCATTGGTCTGTATAGAGTGAGCCAAGGAGTGGACCAGTCTTAAGGAAGGCAAGACCCTATTGACAGAGACCAGGATGGCCCTGCACCCCAGGCTGTACTTAGAGTTGCCAGTGACCTTTTCTAGTTGGTATGTTTTTGTCTTAGTTGTGATGTTAGGAAACATTGACTTAACCAGCATGTGCGTGCCTATAATGACAGCCCTTGGGAGGTGGAAACAGGAGGATCAAGAGTTCAAGGTTGTCCTAGCCTGGCCTAGAAACTCAAGAGACCCACCTACCTGTGCCTCTTGGGTGCTGGGATTAAAGGCGTGCGCCACCACTGCCAAGAGTCTGTACATCTTTAAAAAACTGTATTATTTACAATTTAATTTGTTCATATCCCTTAAGTACATTTGAGTTATTTTTTTTTTTTTTTTTTTTTTTTTTGGTTTTTCGAGACAGGGGTTCTCTGTAGCTTTGGAGCCTGTCCTGGCACTCGCTTTGTAGACCAGGCTGGCCTCGAACTCACAGAGATCCGCCTGCCCCTGCCTCCCAAGTGCTGGGATTAAAGGCGTGCACCACCACCGTCCGGCTTGAGTTATTTTTCACGAGTTGAAATATGAGTGGTTTATTATCAATTGTATATTAGTCTGTCCTTGTTGATGGGAATACAGTCTTAAAATTCTGTGTGTTTTTTAGAGAGGGTATTTTCCTGCATGTCCCGACTTCTTCCTTGTGTGGGCATGTCTCTTTCAGTCTTTGCCCCTGCTTGCTTGTTTGAGGCAGGGTTTCATGTGGACCAGGCTGGCTTTGAACTTCTGGCCATTCTTCTGTGGCCACAGATGTGTGTCACCACACCTAGCAATCTCTGACTTATTTTTTTTTTTAATCCTTAATGTTAGTGGAGGGGAGTCTTAAAAAGATACTGATCTGTATGCCTGCTTGTCATATGTAGAGATTTGTCATTGCTGGTGCAACTACTGATTCTGTGTGATTGTTACTGAGAAATTAGACAGTTTGTCTCGTTTGCCACGACATCTTCAGAACTGTTGACTAGAAAACTTACCTTGGTCATTTGGATGCCTGTTTGTTTGTTTTTTCTTTTTTGGTTTTTCAAGATAGGGTTTCTCTGTATAACCTTGTCTGTCCTGAAACTCTCTGTAGACCAGGCTGGCCTTGAACTTGGAGATCACTCTCCTTTTGCTTCCTGGGTATTGTGATTAGTAACACTATCTCAGAGAGATCCTCTTTTTTCTTAGATCGACCTTGTCTGTCTGTCTGTCTGTCCTGTCTGCATGTGTACCTTTATGCCAGAAGAAGACACCAGATCTCATTACAGATGGTTGTGAGCCACCATGTGGTTGCTGCGAATTGAACCCAGGACCTCTGGAAGAGCACTCAGTGTTCTTAACCTCTGAGATATCTCTCCAGCCCCCTAATATACTTTCTTTGGATTTTTGCTAACAGAAGGATAGTTTCTACAGAGGGATGGTTTATACAGCACAGTTAGAAGTTTCTTTTCTATCTGTAGGTCTAAAAAATGTGAAGTAGGCCAGTGAGTCGGCCCTAGGTGAAGGAAGGCACATGCCATGCCGTCAAGTCTTATGTCCTGAGTTCAATTCCTGGGACCTACGTGATGCAAGGAGAGAACCAACTCGTACAAATTACTCTCTGCCCTCCACGTGTGTTCACACACTCAGTCACGTGAGCATGTGCACACACAGATCTGACCCATGGAATCCCAGTGTGTTGGTCATGCCTGTGTCCCAGTTTGGGAGCCTAAGGTAGGAGGGTTGTGAATTTGAGGTCTGCCTGTGCTGTATAAGTAAGACCTTGTCAAAAATAAAAGAAAAAAGGTAAACTTAGAGAATGTTAAGTTTATGGAGGGCTAGCTAAAGAGAGATGGACCGCCATGGGTCCTGGTTACAAAGTATGCTATCAGTCTAATGGTCCAGGCAAGCTCCGGGTTTATTAAATAAGTTAGTCGCTCAGATGAGGCTGTTTCCCCAGTGGGAAAGCGGCAGTCTTACTGAAGAATACATGGTTGTTTTTATCTGAAGCCCAACTGTGGCCTCTGCAGTGGTGCTAGATGGTGGCTAAGCCACGGATGTTCATCTGTCCCCGCACAGTGGTTTATGTTGTCCTTTATTCTTTTCAGCCTCGTTGGCAAAAATGAAGTAGTCACCGCCATGGAATCCTTTGGAATCCCTTTGGGAAATAGCTGTCAGCAGCTTCATTCTCTTGAACTTCTCTTTGTCCTTGACTGAAAAATGCCCCTTCCTGTCTGACGAACATGTGTGTTTTGAAGGCACAGTGCCCAGCACATCCGTGTCCATAGACAGTGCTTGGAAATTAGGGTTGCCCTCTGTAAGTTCATGTGGCTGTTTGTTATTGGAGCATGGCGTTGTGTGTGTGGGGACACACATGACTTTTTGGAGTATTTGTCCTTTATCTCACTCTTTGGTTCGAGCTGGGCCACCACATGACTGAGTTTTCTGTTGCTGTGGGTGACTGTCAAGTTTATGACAGTAAGCTCCCTGCAGGCGAGGAGATCTTTCTGATTTCCACAGACTTAGTTACGAAAGACACTGAACATTCAGTACGTTGCAATGCGCTGACCTGTGGTGATGAGATGTGTCTTATATCCTATGACTCTTTCCCTGGTTGCCACAGAGAAACATGACTGAGATTTACAGTGTTATTCTTCCCTTGTTAATTCTCTGGATTTTCTTTCTTTGCTCCTCTCCCTCCTCCTCTTTTAACGAGACTGATTTTTTTTTTTTTAACCAAATGTGGAGTGACTAGAAAAGATTTTAAACCATCGTCGTACTCTTGAACTTACTAACCCGTAGACTGGGGCTGCTTGTTTGTTTCCTGGCCACACAGACCCGAAATAATCACACAGAAACTATGTTATTTGCAATACTGTTTGGCCAGTAGTTTAAGCTAGGCACTGGCATCTATAAAGGACAGTTTCCCTCTCTAAGTACCAAGAGCAAAGTTTGTCTTTTCCTTGCACACAGTGCACTCTTTTCTATCCACTTAATGTGTGTGTGAGTACTTGCATTTGGCAGTCAGAGGGCACCTGAGTAGAAGCAGTTCTTTCCAGAACACAGGTGGTTAGGCTTGGTGACAAATGCCTTTACCCTCTGAGCCACCATGACACCCTGTTTTAACACATAGTTTTTTTTTTTTATTGCTGGTATAATATACAATTGTGTTTTAGATAGACCTCAAGTGTATTGTTGTCTTTTGTTCACAATCCCCAGGTGTTTAGTGAGTTCTGTTGGTCAATTGCTTAGCAAGTCTATAAAACCTCTTTCTTTCAGACAGTAGTGGAAGTGTTAATTAATGGTCTGGGTGAACTTCTTAAACATGCCCACTATACACCAGCAGCACACTGCGGCACTGGACCAGTGATGTAACCGTAAAACAGACGGTCCGCAAACCCCACTGTTCGCGCGCAGATCTTTAGTCCACTCCGCACACAGCACGGAGTTAGGGGTGTGGCGGGTACTTGAAGAACTTGAAGCTAGGGTTAACTCTCTTGTCCAGGTCATCCCGGTCAGAGAGTCTGCCCCATGAGAAGGCAGGCGGCGTGGTGGACAGTAGAGTCCCCTAGTGTGTTACCTTTTCCTCGGGAGCTCTCTGTGTGGCAAAGATGAAAGAAGAAATGAGGACCACATAAGAAGTTTGGTCAACAAACTTGACCTAATCAACTGTTTTAGACTCCTCCATCCAACAACAGCAAAGCACGCATTGTTCCAAGCACTCCGAGCGTTTGCAGTGCTCTGAACCTTAGAACAAAGAGTAGAAGGAGAGATTTTGTTTTTAGTCAAATCATCTTACTATTTGTAGCAACAGGTTTATGGGTTGGGTTAGTACATCCACATAACAGAATACTGTGCAGCAAGAAGGGATGGACTTTGGGTCAACTTGAACAGTATGGACGAGACTAACTTTATGTTAATATGAATGCATGGAGACAAACTCGGCACTTTTATTCTGTGGTTTTTGACTTTGGGACACATATTAACCCATCCTAACCAGCACCGATAGCAGAAGAGCGATGCCTAGGGTGGCGGGGCAGGGCTGGAGGAAGAGGCCGGCTGAAAGGGAGATGTGAAGGCAGAAATGGCAGTCCATACACCTGTAATCCTGCTCAACGCTCAGTGAGTTCAGGGTCTACCTGGTCTGTATGGCGAGACCCTGTTTCTAAAAGGGCCGGTGGTGTGGGAGGCATGAGGAAAATGTTAATATATTATCTCAACTGTGATGGTTTCACTATGTGTCAGGTGTGTGTGGTGTGAAAACTTAACAATTTCTACATTTAAGACATAGCATAGATGTTCAAAATAATTTAAAGAAGCCAGTCTGAATTCTGAGATTGCCATGTAATAAGAACATGTATGAATATTCAGATGGCCTTTGCGCTGTGTTGGAACAATAAAAAGACCATACTGATTTTTGATTCTGTACATAACCATGGAAAGTTTTAGAAATAGATCTAGCAGTTTCAATGCAATGCCCATCAAACTCCCAGCAAAATTCTTCAAAGACCTTGAGAGAACAGTACTCAACTTCATATGGAAAAGCAAAAAACCCAGAATAGCTAAAACAATCCTGTACAATAATAAAACTTCTGGAGGCATCACAATCCCTGACTTCAAACTCTACTACAGAGCTATAGTACTGAAAACAGCCTAGTATTGGCATAAGACCCAAGACAGGACCAGTGGAACCGAATAGAAGACCTAGATATTAATCCACACACCTTGGAACACCTGCTAACTCGCGTTCTCGGATTTTCCGCCAGAAGCACGTTGTCGGTGTTGTATGCTTTTGTAGGCATCAGACACATAGTTTGCACTCAGTGTCTCCCACCATGCGTGTTTACACACATGTCCTGTATGACTTGGGTCATTGGCACCTAGTGGGTACCTTGAAGGTATATGTGTTGGTTGAGTCATGGAACACAGAAGAAACAGCAGCCAGTGAGAGAAGCAGAGCAGTGCCTGCTGGCTCCTGTGTAGGTGCTTGGTAGAATCTCAGTCCTTTCATGCTTTTTAAAATAGTGGTAATTAACACCATCAAGGGGCGCAGGGACAAGAGACAAAAGCAAGAGAAACCATAAATTTATGGTTTTCTTTTCCAAGTATGTCTTTTGCTGTGGTTAGAGTAGAAGTGTAGAAAATCTATTGTCTTTATGACATGGCTTTAAACTAATACTAAAATTATATAGGGGTCAATTCATCATGTCATAGAAAGGATGTTGTTAGAGGCGTCATGGATCCGATGGTTCAGGGTGAGAGGTAACCCTTGCTCATCTGTCACCTTATTTTCTAGGTCCGGACCCTGTTTGTCAGTGGTCTGCCCTTGGACATCAAACCCCGGGAGCTCTACCTGCTCTTCAGACCATTCAAGGTACTTCGAGTGTTTCGTTGTGGCCTTTAGAGCGGGGAGAATGTTGGAGGAAGTGCCCTGTAATGGTTTTATTTAAAGATGTTAACAAACAAAAGGAAGTTCAGATCAGAGTTCTGATATACAGTCTCTTTGGGATGATGGTCTAACATTATCCTTTGGTCTCTGGTAGTGAGTTCAGAAGACTCTTCTCACTGCTGTGGAGAGGCACCAGCCCCAGCATTCCCTAGTCCTTTCAGGGATAGCTTTAGTAGCTTTCAGTTAGAGGCATTCCCCTAAGTGCAGAGTGTAAGAGTTCCGCGGTGGGTCAGGGGATAGACCCGCTCTCTAGTAAAGCACTTGCCTAATGTGTATAAGGCCCTGGGCTTGATTTTTCCCAGCATCACACCCTCCCCAAAAAGGTATAAATAACTTAGTATGTATTTATGATTGAAATGCAGCTTTATGATTTGAGCCCTGTTGGCAGGTGTTGCTTTATTGGCTGGCATAGTGCTTTAGACAGTTCCGTATGGACGTGAATAGGTCACACCAAAAGCCATAAATGTTCAACAAAACCAAATGTTGTAGGCTAACTTGGTGTGAACTGAGGGAAACTGGTGGTAAATGAACTGTGTGGTGGAGTTTCCCGTTGTTCCTATGAAAGTGAGCTCGCTTTAGCGAGACCAAATGGTGCTGGATCTAAACTTTAACAGTGAGCTTAACCTTACCTGAAAGTTGGCTCAAACTGAAGTATCTATACTGTCAAGAAACCCTGAAAGTTGGCCTTTGGAGGCTATAATGTGGCCTGGAAGGCATGAATTTAAAACCTGTGAGTTAAGGGAGGTTTTGTTGGCAGTAGGAAGGCTACTGAAGCCTGGTGGGGCTGGTTAAGAGATGGGGTTTTCTGGTTCAAGACCAACCTGTTTGGAGAAGGACAATTGAGAGATAGGATTCAGCTTGGTAAGGACGTGGCAACAGAAAACACAAGGGCTGGGAAGGAGAAAGGCTCAGGCAACAGGTAGATACAACCCCAAAGATGTGAGCGGAGTTGATGTGAGCGGGGAAAGATAGCCGTTCCCATAGTGCATCAGTAGCGGTGACAGCAGAGAAGCCATTTGATTCCTGTAGTGACTTGAGCATGGTATGATCCAGCTAAATTTTGCGCCTGGGGCCTTTAAGGTTTTAAATCTCCGGGATTTCTAAGAGAAAGTGCCCCTTGTACAGTAGGCAGAGGCAGCCCTGAAGCCTTGGCTGGAAACGTTCACAGTAGCTAGTTGGTAACTCAGTGTGCTGCTTGGAAGAGGTGAGGATGAACCAGTCCCAGCACCCTGCCCAGAAACCTGAACCTTGAGGTCAGGTCTTCCTAGTCAGAACATCCCTAGCAACCCTCTCTTAATTTCAGCCCAGCACAGCTGAGCCTGGTCTGCAGATCTGTCCCTACACTAATATTTGTAGAGGTTCTGCATGTCAATTGGTGTATTCCCCTTTCCGTCACCTGTCAGTGCTGTTGATATTTCTGGAAATAAGCGTAAGAGAAATGAACTAGAAAAAGACAGGAACGCCATCAGCTTCTGCGGGTGAAGAGAATAGAAACAGGGAGGTATTTCATGTTCTCATCCAATTCACTATGAAAAGCGGCTGTTTCAGTAAGAAAGCAGAGCTCAGAGTGCCGTGTCTCCTGCTCAGCCCTTCCTGGTAGTGTTCATATGGTTATCTGTTTTTGTTTTGTTCTGTTTTGCAATATTGGGGACTAAATCTAAGGCTTTTGTGTATGCTGGGCAAGCACTCTATACTGAACTACTCACGCCACTGTGTGCATGTTATGTCCATGTCTGTAATGTGTGTCCCCAGCTAATTTTGGAGGCATTGTGAAGGGCAACATAGTTGATCACTTTACTTGAGGAAGGTGGACTTGTAATGCTTCCTTCTTCATTCTAAACTTGCTCTTTATTTTTTCAGGGCTATGAGGGTTCTCTTATAAAACTCACATCTAAACAGGTAAGAATTTAGAACTCATAAAAATGATCACCTTTTGCTAATGAAGTCTAATAAGTATTCTTTTGATTCAGTGAGGATTTGACCTATGTGTTATCAAAATTAAAGATGAAGTTGATTGGGAATTAGTATAGGAAAATGGTGTATAATTCCACAGTCTGTGGATTGGAAGTTTTGAGATTGAGAAGGTACAGTCATAGTGCCTCCAGCAGAGTTACAGTAAAACTAATTTGTTTCTTCAATAAACATATCATCTAAATTATTAGTCATAATTTTTTGAGGTTTATTATTTGTTTTACAGTTAGACAGACAGACAGTTTTACCTGCTCTTATGTTAATGTCTCCATTCAATGCCCATAGAGGCCAGAAGAGGGATAAGTCCCTGTAACTGGGGTTGCCTACAGTTGTGAGCCATGATGCTGGTGCTGGGAATCAAACCCTCAGGAAGAGCAGTCAAAGCTCTTAGCCACTGACCTATCTCTCCAGCTCTATGCACAATTATTGAGTAGTCCTCTTCATGGAATATTTGTAGTTTATAGACGTATTATCTGCATGGAACCTGTAAAAACACAGAGGAACCCACAGCAGGTGTCGAATGAAGAGGCAATAACTGATGGCCCTGTGATTCTTATTTCTCAGAGGTTGGCTAAACATTTCTTACCTTTGAAGCTGAACACTTCCAAGTCCCCTAACTTGTGCTGTATCAGAAATGAACTAAATTGGAGGCAACCAACACATTGAAAGATATAAAGGAAGGGACCCATTTCTCTGAGCAGTGTCCTTCCGTGCCTGAGTAAATTGAGCTCTTTGGAAAGGCATGGCTTTGGCTCTGGCAAGGTTCATTTGGTAGTTTCGGTTGCGCAGTGCGAACACAGGGATGTTTACCTTTGTGTCATTATATTCCTTGCACTTACAGTGAACCAAAGGGTGATTCGGTTTCTCTTTGCATTTTAAAAGACGAAGAAGCTGAGGTACAGTGAATTTGATTTAGGAAACTAGAGTCTCTCCAACCCAGATTCTCCTCTGTCCCCTGGTCACTGCTGCTCACACCTTCCAAGCACTTCTGATTTTTTTTCTTTTTTTTACAAAAGCGATTCTCTAAATTCTTGGCTGTGTCCTTGAAGAACTGCCCTCACCATCCCTTTGATTCACTTGAGAAATTTGGTTAAGTCACTAGGTCCTGATTCTTAGGGATTGGCTTTCTTATTTCTACCCATTGCCTGTGGTCATTTCTTTATCTTAGCTCCTCAGTTAGACACCACCCTTGACCTAGAAAACAGATGGCCAGTGATTTCTGTTTTCTTTTTCTTGATGTTTTTCTCTTTCTCCCTCAGCCTGTAGGTTTTGTCAGTTTCGACAGTCGCTCAGAAGCAGAGGCTGCAAAGAACGCTTTGAACGTAAGTGTGCACTGCTCTGATTGCAAGTGTGCATTGTGCTGATTGTAAGTGTGCACTGCTCTGATTTTAAGTGTGCACTGCTCTGATTGCAAGTGTGCACTGCTCTGATTGTAAGTGTGCACTGCTCTGATTATGTGCATTTTCTTAGGTAATGGCAAACAGTAGATTCCCTGTAGGTTAGAAGTCCTGTGTGTTACTGGAGGTCTCGGTGTGTCAAAGCCTGGGCTGCAGCAGCCCTAACAAGTTTCATGGGCTTCTTGTCCCCCACATGCTACTAAAGAGACAAGTAATAGTGAAACAGAGGCCTAGTCGATGTTCTGTTGCTGTGAAGAGACCTCGGCGACTCTTAGAAGGCATTTAGTGGATTGGTTTCAGAGGTTTCATTATCACCTTTTGGGGTACATGGTGGGATGAGGGCTACCTATATCCTGAATTGCAGGCAGCAGGTAGAGAGACTGGGACTGGCGTGGGCTTTTGAAACCTCAAATCCCAGCCGCTAGTGACACACTTCCTCCAAAGGCCACATCTCTTAATCCTTCTAATCCTTTAATAGAGTCCCATGCCCTGGTGACTGACCACTCAGTTACTGAGTCAGTAATGAGGGCCACTCTCATTGTTGATGATTTCCTTCATGGATTAAGGTTTTCTTTACTTCCCACGAATTTGAAGCTCAGCTGGGTGGGATCCTGCCCTGAGGTCTTGCTTTTCAGTTTATCCCATTTAGCATCAGGCTTTTCTTTAACCTTTTCTCTCCTCAAGCACTGAACTTAGGCCCGTTAATTACACTTCCTGGTGCTCCTTTTCTCCTCAAACTACACAGTTTGTATTTCTGTGGTCCAATTCCCTCCTTTTCATTCTAGGGCTGCATTAAGATTGGTTACTAATAACCACATAACACAGTCAGTACTTGGCCCTCTTAAAGTCTCGTCAATGCCATTAATCCCATGTTTTTCAATTTAACTGCTGGTAGTTTTTTTTTTTTTTTTTTTTTTTTTTTGTTAAAGAAAAAAAAAGTTGGGGCTGGAGAGATGGCTCAGAGGTTAAGAGCACTGACTGTTCTTCCAGAGGTCCTGAGTTCAATTCCCAGCAACCACATGGTGGCTCACAGCCATCCATAATGAGATCTGGTGCCCTCTTCTGGCAAGCATACATGAAAGGAATGTTGTATATATAATAAATAAATAAATTTTAAAAAGTTGCCATAGTCTTTGCCAAAATAACACAAGAATGGTCTCTAGGCCATTCTTCGCCTTTGAAACCTCTTGAGCTGGGCCTCCACAGTTCAAGCCACTCTTAGAACTATCTTTTATGCTCCTAGTAGGATGTCTGATTAAGCATTCAACCATTTGGGTTTTTTGTTTTGTTTTTGTTGTTGTTGTTTTGTTTTGTTTTTTTTTTTTTGTAATATACAGTAATACCCCACTCCTGGTACCAATTTATTTCTTAGTCATGAAAAACCATGACCATGGCAACTCTTATTTCTTAAAAAAAAAAAAATTGTGGGCTTGCTTACAGTTTCAGAGGATTAATCCATTATCTTAAGTGGTAAGCATGGCACACTGGAGGCAGCTGTCAAAGAGAGTCTGGGTCTCAAAGCCTACCCCCAGCGATATACTTCCTTCTATAATCCCACGCATCCTAATCCTTTTAAATAGTGCTGCTCCCTAAGCTTTTAAATATGTGAGCTTATGAAGACCATTCTTACTCAGTCCACCGCACAGAGAAAGGAGGTTTGTTCAGTGTAGCCACACCAGGAAATGGAACAAACAAGTAGGATCAACGATCCCCCACCAAACACCATCTCTGGAGTTCTGATATGTGGTTTAGTTTTCAGGAGCAGTCTAGAGGTGGTGTACGCAACTCACAAGTTCTGCTAAACTTGAGGCCCTCTCAACCAGCTTCCGTGCCCTCACGGTCTTGATTCCGAGTGGTGTCACAAACTGTCGGCACTCTGCGGTCTCTTTGGGAATACAGTCTCCCTTTGCTGGCACTGAGAATACAGCCTTTTCTTTCCCATTATGAGACTTTTGAGAGAAATTCTACTTCCTGGGTCCTTTGTTTGAATAGTCTGACAGGCAAGGGGCGAGGTGCAGTGCCTGCCTCTTTAGAGTTGTTGCTGGGCTGTATCCCTGTTGCTTGCCTAGAGCGCAGGAAGCGCTGGCATTGGTCTCCAGCATGGCATAAAACCTCAGTATGGGCTGGGTAGTGGTGGCTCATGTTTTTAATCCCAGCACTTGGGAGACAGGCAGGCGGATCTCCCGAGTTCTGGGACAGCCAGGACTACATAGAGGGACACTCAAAAAGAAAGAAAAGTTGTACGTTGGAGACTCAGGGAGCCTTCTGAATGTTGACTCTGTCTAATGGTGACACAATCTTGAGAGGTTTTTAAAATTTGAAACAAAATATATTTATCCTGTGTTAAGCACCTGCCAGGATCTTAGGATTTCAGTATATTTTTTCCTGTGTTGAGTGAGTGATCTCTGGTCAGAATTACTGCCTTCTACAGGACAACCTGTAAACCAGTTATTTACTGAGCACCAGCGTTAGACTGTGAAGCACAGTACATTATAGAATATTGTAATGTTATAATTTATGGAGCTCAGTGAAAGAGCGTGTGTCCAGCATGTATAAGACCCTGACTCAATTGCCACCTCTACAAAATGCATTGTATAAATTTGCATTTTATATTGATATAAGCAAAATACTCTCAATATCACTAAACTTTAGATGAAAGATGAAAACTACCAGTTCTGTTAGGCCGTGGTTTTCTTTTTCTTTTTCTTTTTTTTTTTTAAATTCTAACCATGCAGACTTAATTGTTCTTGAAAAGAAAGGAATGGCCAGTGCAGCTCCTGGTGCTGGGTCTTATTTCTGGTGCCCCTGCCTCTGCAGTGATACCATCAGTGAGCAGGCAGCATTCCTCACTTCCGGGGGTATGGTGGTGGTGTTAATCTTGGTTTTTAACTCATAAACAAAGTTACTGTTTTAATAATGGCAATAGTCAAGCTGTGAGCATCCCTTGCCATGCCGAGTAGAACCCAGCAAATACCATTTCCGTTTTTGTTGGTGCTCAAGGCTGTTCCATTTGTCCCATGCCAGTGAGCTCCAGGACACCGAACTTTTGAATCTAGTTTATTAATATCATTGTGCCCGGCTCTCCTTTCTCCTCCCTGGCAGCAATCCTTGTAGCAGCGTCCTGTCCCGTAGTCATAATCATTGTGTTAATTGCTAAGAACCTCAGAGAGGGTGGAGTGGTGGTGGTGCATTCCTTTAATCCCAGCACTCAGGAGGCAGAGGCAGGCAGATCTCTGTGAGTTCGAGGCCAGCCTGGGCATCAGAGTGAGTTCCAGGACAGCTAGGGCTGTTACACAGAGAGAAACCCTGTCTCGAAAAACAAACAACAGCAACAACAACCAAAAAAATCCCTCGAATAGTAGCAACCTTATTCTGTGTCTCTGCGTGTTTGTGTGTGTGTTGTGGGTGGGGAGTGGCGGAGTCAGTGAGCCTTGGCTTGCTGTGCTCAGGGTGACTTGTAAATAAATGTCTTGCTCACTTCTTTCTTGATGGTCTTTGTTGTTGATGGTGCTGGGATTTTTGTTGTTGTTGTTTTATTTTGTTTTTCTGCTTTTTGAGGCAGGGTTTCTCTGTAGCATTAGTTGTCCTGGAACACACTTCACTCTTGTAGACCAGGCTGGCCTCGAACTCACAGAGATTCCCTTGCCTCTGCCTCCCGAGTGCTGGGATTAAAGGCGCTACTCCTGCCCTCTCTTGATGTGTAGCTTTAGGGCTTCCATACACCTTAGAAACGTCTGCCGCAGTACAGTTAGGGGAACAGACCTACAGGGGGATGAGCGGTTCAGTAAGAATGGTGTGTGGACGGAGCTAGAGGTGACTCAAAGTCGGACCCTCCATCTTAGTCCAGTCTGTTCCATCCTGGCTTCTCGCCACACTTCTGGGTCCGGTTATAGACTATTGCTTCCCATTGTCCAGGACAAACAGCCGTGGAGCTTGGTCACCCTGTCTGTAAAGAAAACGGGCCCATCATGGCAGTGTACTTAACATTGAGCTACTGTTCATCTTCCTGAGTGTTGACCCCTTGGGCCTTTTCAGGATCGTCTTTTGTGATCGATGAGTTAAAAACATGTACGGCTCACAGCTCTTGCAAAACGCTCCTTGTGTCATTTGCTGAGGCTCTTTTCAAAGAAGCCTTCCCTCAGATCCCTGGAGAATAGTTAAGTGGTGTAATTATTTGGTTTGGTTCCACTGTTGAGAAATGTAAACCTTGATCCAGAAAGTGCCTTGTATAGAATAGTCGACTGTCACACGCCACTTCCGTGTTTGCAGCTTTCCTTGTTAGTTCGTCTTGGTCACTGCCTAATTCAGTCATTAGCGTCAGCCTTCCCAAACAGACCGTGGATTGTTACAGCCACTGGCTTTCCTGCCACATCCAGCCTGAGCGCCAGTCGATCGGACAGTGTTGCGAGACAGTGTCCTCGGGTTGTTGGGTAGCACTGACCTGTGGTTGTTCATGATCCCCTAGAGGAAAGGAGTATATTTTGCTTTTGTAGGAAAAGCTCCCAAATTCGACTCTGAACCACTCAAGCCCAGATTTCCCTTTCGATTGCCTATGGTTCCATTATTCACATGAGTAGGAACATCTTTCGTCTCTGAACACAACAGCGAGCTGTCTAGCCTGCTTTGCCCAGCACATTTGGATAGTTAGCCCTGCCCACGGAAGAGGATGAGAAAGCTGATCATGACTTGAAGAATGTGTTTGTGCTTTTGAAAGGTAAAGTGCTAATCCGAGGGTAGCCCAGTTAAGTGAGAACCCCAGTTTGGAAATTGTTAGCAGAGGCACTCAGGCCTAAGGGTGAAGCCCGCGAGCAGCGTGGGACGCTTGTTCAGGGTCTTTTGAGTGACTGCACGCCTCGCCCTCGTCATCGCTGCCTAGTCGGATTCTTGTTTCAATAAATAATGATGGCAGTGAGGGCTTCAGAGCACCAGGGTGAGCAGGGTCTCAGTCTGGGTTCCGTGAAGGAGAACACCAGGGTGAGCAGGGTCTCAGTCTGGGTTCCGTGAAGGAGAACACCAGGGTGAGCAGGGTCTCAGTTTGGGTTCCGTGAAGGAGAACACCAGGGTGAGCAGGGTCTCAGTCTGGGTTCCGTGAAGGAGAACACCAGGGTGAGCAGGGTCTCAGTCCGGGTTCCGTGAAGGAGAACACCAGGGTGAGCAGGGTCTCAGTCCGGGTTCCGTGAAGGAGAACACCAGGGTGAGCAGGGTCTCAGTCCGGGTTCCGTGAAGGAGAACACCAGGGTGAGCAGGGTCTCAGTCTGGGTTCCGTGAAGGAGAACACCAGGGTGAGCAGGGTCTTACTCTGGGTTCCGTGAAGGTGTGGGAAATGAGTGGCCCTTAAGTACTTGCCGTTTATCGGGCGTCTCTCCTCCCCTTATCCTACACGGTTTCTAGAACCGGAGAAGTCTGACAGAATCAAGCTGATGATATATTAATCCACCTCACCGTCGCTGTTTACGTTCAGTTAAGCTAGTGAGGTAGTCTGTGTACTCCCCGAATGCACTCATTGACCTCCATCTTCTCTGATTGACAGTATGTTTTATCTCAGTTCAGCTAGGGCGGTACTTTGCGTGTTCTCAGAATGTGATTGATCTGTGTGATCTCTGATTGACGGGGTTTTTTTTTGGCTTTAAAATAATTCTGTTGTAATAATTCATGCCCCATACATTTCAGTGGCTTTGATTACGATTTCATTAAGTATTTTGAAACTACGTTAGCACAAAACCTTGCCATTTGAACAGCCTTTGCACGTCTAATTCACTAACTCACTGGGTTGTGCAAGTTTCACTATTTCCTGAAACCTTCATTGCCCCAGCAGAAAGACATTGTGTCCTGTGCCCAGTTCCTGCTCACCTTTAGTCTACTTTCCTAGCTGCCTGAAGTTACAAATCATAAATGTTGACATGTTTCTCTTTTTCTCGTTGTGTTTCTGGCTCCTCTTTCCTTGGTATGATATATGCAGAATTTTTCTTGTCGACTTTTTTAAAACACACACACACACACACTTAGAAATACTGGCCCTTGCCCAGACTAACTCACCTGTATTGCCAGCTCTGTAAGCACTGCATTTTATGGGTATAATTATTTATTCATCTGTTGAGGGACACTGGATTGTTTCTGTCCCCTTCCCCCCTTAACATGGTTTCTTTGTGTAGTCATGACTATCCTCGAACTCACTCTGTAGACCAGGCTGACCTTCTCTGCCAAAAATGGTATCAAGAAGTCTTCATGACTATGGCATTCAAGCAAACATTGTAGTGACCAGTTATTTATCTGCAGTGATTCCAGCCTTTCACATAATCTCCTTTAATTGAGGGACGTCAGTCCATTTGTCCTGTGGCGGGTTCCTCGTCTGTGTGAGGTTGCACTTCATTCTGAAGTGTTAAGGGAAATTGCTAATAGAAACATCACCAGTATTTGTAACATTACCTTCACCAGGAAATACCTTTTTAGCCATCAGGTGTTTCAGCACAGCCGGATGGATACCCAGGTACCGGAGGAATCCCAGGCAGCGTGAAGATGGCCTTTGGGTTTGGTCAGGCATTTGCTGTGCTGTTTCCTGTGCACAGGCTTCCCTGACAGCTGTGGAAGTTAGGACTTTTGATCTTAATATTTATACAGCTTGTGAGCTGGGTCAATTATTTCCACTAAACAAAACTTCTCCCAAATGCAAGTCTCCAGGTGGCCTGTCTCAGTCTTCCTTACCCCCCTTAGGCACCACGTCAGTATGTTTCTTATCATTTTTGAAATTTTCTCCCTTGGTTTCTCTTTAGCCTATTGCTCAAGGTAGTTGGAAGGCCCTGATTAATGAGAACCCAGCTGGAACTTTTGGATGGGAAATAAGCAGGGCTGCCAGATGAGATCATGAGCCTGACCCAGTGTTTATCTGCTCAATCTGTTTATAACTGCTTGCTCTTGGCTCACAGAGTTTTAACAGCCATTTGACGTCACAGTGCTGGGGACCAGGGCTGTGCCTGTATAGAAACTCGGTGGAGTGGAGTTGTCAGGTCCGCTTCTTTGTTTTCAACCTTGTGCCTTATTGGGAACTTCAACAGCTGACCAAGGGTCATGGAAATGGCTCACCAGGTGGGGTCTTCTGGTGGGGGAGAGCTTCCTCCAGAATGTCATCTTCTGGTGTCCACATCCACTTCTGGGATGCATGCTCACATGCGTGCGCGCTCGCTCTCTCTCTCTCTCTCTCTCTCTCTCCCCCCCCCTCCTCCCTCTCTCCTTCTTCCCTCCTTCTCTCCCTCCTCTCTTCCTTCTTCCCCCTTCTCTCCCTCCCAAGCACACACAATCTGTTCAATTTAGCCCCTCCTCCAGGTTTACCATTTAAAAAAAAAAAAGATAAACCCAAATGAGTTCCAGCCCTGTTGGGAACCAGCCTCGATAAAAATACCTCTTGCCAGGGTAGAAGCGTGGGGATTTAGAAAATATGGTATCATCACTGAAGTCAAGGCAAAACAAAATAACAAAAAAAATATATATATATAGTAAAGAATACAAAGTCGCAAATAAAAATAATAAAACAGAGAAACATATAGGATAGTATCAGGAAGGAATTCCAGTGAGTACTGAAAATTCTCCCGCTTTTAATTTCCAAATACTTAAAATATGCCTGACCCCAAAAAGTAGGAGTAAGACAAAAGAGTACATTAACATAATTCAAGGAAATGAACATTGGGCTACATCCATAGTTAAACATTCTGTTTAGAACAATACAAATCAAGCTCACACACTAGACCAAAACATTCTGTAGGCAAACCACTCCCTGGGTGGAATCCCAAGTTATCTTCATAAAGGGAACTCAGTCACATCCTTAGACTCTTGTTTGGGAATAGTCTACTTCTTTATTCCTGGAGTACAAGGGCTGGCTTTTAGCCACAACTGTTGACAATAACCTTGAAAGAGCAGAGCTCCCTTTCTATATCTAGGTGGGACCTTTGTTTGAGGTAGAAGCACTACCTTGACGGAACTAGAGATTAGTGCCAACTCTCTGACCTTTGGTCAGCGTGGAAAAGGGCTCACATTTCCGGGCTTCCACACAACCCAAGTACAGTTTAAAAACAACAAAACCAAAAGAGCACTTGGCAACAAGTGCTCAGTGCTGAGAGTTGAGTCCTAGGTTTCTTCAGTGACCCTGCATTTAGGGATGGTTATTAAACTTCCCTTGGAAAGAAAGCTGGGCATGGTGGCACCTTTCTGCAATTCCTTGGGAGACAATGTCAGGAAGATGGTTTTATGATGTAGCCAATAGTGGTATCTCAATCATTAACCAACCTATCAGTGTTGTGCTGGGGGAAAATTTACATATCTTCCCAAAGTTTGAAATTTGACTGCTGTTGTTGGTCTTTGCCTTAGAAGAATGTGTGCTATTTCGATTTTTGAGCATCTAGTAGGAAACTGGAAAGTGCAGATCACAGGAGGAATCCTCCTAGGGAAAGGCAGGAAGGACCACAGTTTGCCTGTACACCGACACCTCCAGGTTCTGTAGACAGAGCAATGATCGTGTCCCGTGTGGCTGTGTGTGATGGCTCTGAATTATCATTGTGGTCCCGATCTAATGCTACATATTTCAGCTACATTAAATAAAAGGTACTGCATTTGACATTGTCCTTGCTCCACAGTGTTTTAGGTACTTCAGGAATCACTGAGAATCTGATTTCCCAATAGTTTAAATGTAAATGTTGGGGGAACTTGACGGGTAGAAAGCTAGTGTGTTATTGGGAACAGCTCTCAAATTTGCATATCCACATTACATAGCTCAGCCCCAGAAGTCACTGTATTGTTTCCTCTACCGTTTCAGTGAATTCGACCCCAGGACATTGTTACGTACAGTCTTAAACCTGCAGTTAGAATGAACTAAAACTTGTTTTTAAATCTTAGGATTGGGGTAGAGTGAGTCTTGGCTCCTTTAAAGATGAACGATGTTTTGGGCAGAGCATGGTTAAGTTGGTGATATATCGAATGTAATTATTTTCTTTATAGTCAGTTGCAGGCTTTGCCTTTCTAAATGTCTCTATAGGAAGGTGAGCAAGAGAAGCACAGACTTTACCGCTCTTTCCTGTTTAGTGTTGGGGTTGGACCCTGTTTCTTCCACGTGTTGAGTGGTTGCTGAGCTCTCACCACAATGCTTCATAAAAGATTTCTCCTTTTCCAGACAAGCTCAGCTAAGGTTTCTTGTATGTAAGTAAGAAGAGAGCAAATGTTTCTCCAACTTGGAAACATATTTTCTAATGTTTAGTAAAGGTGAGACTAGAAAAATACACGCTATAAAATTGAACTCTAAGCGTAAGGATAGAAGTTGAAGGCCAGCTTCAGCTACACAGCAAAAGGCCAGCGTCAGCTAGGTACACCTCATTTAAGAAGCCAACTGAAGGTCAGTGGAAACTGAGCAAAAGAGTTTGCTCTGTAAGCGCTAAGGCCAAAGTTTAAGTCCCCATAGTGATCATACAAAGCTGGCCATGATTATAGTTGCTTCGTCCCAGTGCTGTGTGTGTGTGGACAGATGCAGAGACAGGAGCATCACTGGGACTTGTTGGCCATCAGCCTAGCCCCAGGTTCAGGGAGAGTCTGTCTTGAAATCAAGGGGCAAAGGAACAGGTCCACTGACATCCTCCTCTGATCTCTGCGTGTGCATATGAGCATGTGAATGCCTACATACATGTGCGCATTACACCCCCCCCCACACACATCCAACAAGAGAGAAAAGGTGAAATAATAAATACTTTAACAAACATGTTGAGACTTCTTGTTGGGGAATATTTTAAGGTGCATTACTTTTTTGTTTCTGCTGTGGAACATTGGTTTAATGATGTAAAGATGTGTTGCTTTTGTTGTGCTACGTTTGTTTAACTCTGTCAAGCTGTGATTCTTTGCCTGTCTAAAACACCCAATGGTTTATAAAGAGATGAACGGCCAATAATGAGGCAGGAGCAGGGATAGGCGGGGCTGGCAGGTAGAAATCATAAATAGGAGGAAGAGGTGGAGCAACAAGAGAACAGGGAAGGAGGATGGCAGGGGCAGCCACAGAGTAAGCGTGTAAGGAAGATATATAGAAGTAAGAAAAAAGTCCAGAGGCAAAAGGTATATAGGATAACGTAAGTTAAGAAAAGCTCACAATAAACGAACCAAACTAAAGCTGGGCATTCATTAACTGAGAATAAGTCTCCATGTGTGATTTATTTGGGAGTTGGGTAGTGGGCCCTCCGAAAAGCCAAAAGGAATAAAACATCACACTAATTCTTAACATGAAATCTGGACCAAATCTCTTCTTACAGCATTAGCCTAAAATCCAAAATCAGCCTTAATTTCCAGCAAAAGAACATTTTGAAAAGCTAAGGCGGCACCCCAAGAAACCGAGACACGACATAAAAGCATCCAGAACAGTTCTTCCTAAGTTTTAGGGAGTTATTGTAAGCTTGTTTTAAAAGTTGAAAATTAATTTCTCAGAACAGTAGTCGAGTAGAGAATTCTTATATAAACCAATACCAGTGATTCTTTGCGGCTTTTGAGTCTCTGCACTGATGTTTTCTCCGTTATTTACTATCTACAGGACATCAAAAAGTAGTCGGATATGCAGGTACCTCGAAAGGGAGTTTCAAAACAGCATCATGATATAGAAAATAAGTTTAGGTAGGAAAGATACTCCTGACGAAGGAACAAAGTTAAAGTATTTCCTTAATACTTTTGAAAAACAAGAATAAACTCTAAGCCGGGTGATGGTGGCGCACGCCTTTAATCCCAGCACTCGGGAGGCAGAGACAGGCGGATCTCTGTGAGTTCGAGACCAGCCTGGTCTACAGAGCTAGTTCCAGGACAGGCTCCCACAGAGAAACCCTGTCTCAAAAAACCAAAAAAAAAAAAGTAAACTCTAGAACCCCCACAAAGCCCTGCGGCAGCAGCCTCTCTAGAATTCCAGTGTTAGGAGACAGTTGTCATCATTCCCAGATAAAAGGCCATGCCTAGAGCAGGACACGGGTAGTCGGGTGAACTCTGTCGATGTCTCAGAGTGCCGAGGAGTAGAGAAGCCAGTGAAGACCTTGTGTGGCCGAGGTAATGGCGGCAGGAAAACAGCATTTCCGCCATCACTTCGTCATGTCCTGTGTCGTCCAGACACTGCCTGTAGGCTCTTCCTGCCCCAGCCAACCATTTCTGCCCTCTTCAGCATCTTCAGAAAACCTGCTATACAAGTACCTTCAAGACTAAAATATGTCAACTGCCAATTAAGACGTTCCTAGTATTGCCTAGAATGGCTTTTGTTGCTGTGTCGTTAGAATTCATACCTATAGAGAGATACATACCCCAGTCTGAACTGACCTCTTGCATGGAAAGCATGAACTCTTACCACTGAACCACACTACCAGCCCCAGAGACCATCTTGATAATCACCTTTGAAGATGTCACAGTTAGCCTGCAGCTTCATGTTGTCAGACTGTGTGTGTGTGTGTGTGTGTGTGTGTGTGTGTGTGTGTGTTCAGGTGTGTGCATGCAACAGCGCACGTAGAAGGCAGAAAGGGGCATCAGGTCTTTCCCCTGACAGGGCAGACAACACTCCTCACTGCTGACTCTCCTCGCCAGACCCTTAAAGTGAGGACTTTATAGGAACTGGCGTTCTGTATGGTAGAGACACAGACTGACGATGGTGACAACCTTCAGAGAGCTCTGTTTATCCTGAAAGTGCCCTTTCCAATAGAGTGCTTCAAAAATAGCTTCTTTGGAATTCCAAGTTCCACTGGGGGCAGAATGTTTGTGAATGTCGACTCAGATTACTCACCAGTCAGTCCCTTGGATCTCTGAGGTGGGGGCCAGGAGCTTCAGTGTTGTCCTTTCGGGTCTGGGTGGGGACAATCATCCCGTAGCCACGTTCTTCCACTTCTAACACTGTCCCTGTCTGAGTTTCTGTTTAGAACCTTCCCGTTTGTCAGCTGCTGGGGATGGTTCTGACTTGGAGTCTATTGTATGGAGGGAGGAACATTCTCAGCCCTCTTGTCATCGGGACTGATCTTGCCACTGCTATGCAGTGGAAGAGCCTTGACGTGGCCTCTTCCGGGTCAGATGCCGTTTGGCCCATTGCTTTGCTCCCTGTACAAAACAGGAAGTGCTTTACAGTGTCCTAAAGTTTGAACTCTACTGTTGTATCATTTCAATCAACTTGGGCCTGCGCTCCAATTTCTCATTTGAACAAGTGTGTAAGCTATGTATGGCTTGTGCTAAAGGTTTAAAAATAGGTCCACACAGAGAAACCCTGGCTGGGGATGGAGTGGGAAGCTTGGAAAAGCCTTCAGCTCAGTGGTAGAATCCTGGCCTCGAGTGCAAGGCTCTGGGTTCCGTCTCCAGCATTTGAAAAGAAAACGATTTTGGCTGAGGATGCGCTTGCCTGCTATGCTCAGAGCTCTGGGTGCAAATGCCAGCACTTGTCTTCAGCTGCGGGGTGAGCTTGAGGCTAGCCTGGGTGCACGAGACCCTCTTTGTAAGGTGCAACTTTTGCCCCACTTCTCATCCCATCATGAATACCTTTATACTGCTGCTTGTATGACCTTTAGAATAGAAATAAGATGGTATAGATGACACCAGTTTTATCCTTTGTAAAGTAAAAGTCATTAATACATAGTCAAGTAGAATTAATAGTAAAGTGCTAATAAGTAGTTGTAAATAAAGTAGTAATAAATAAGTAGTAGCAATAAAGTAGTATTAGTAGTAAATTAGAGTCTCATATATTATTTTTAATGTAGAATGGCCCTTTCCCTTCTGGGCATTTCTGCTATCTGGTAATTGTGAGGCTGTACCTACTGGATTCCTTCTGTTACTCTTCATTATATTAGGGAACCCGGGAGTGCACAGAGAGTGGGAGTGGGAGCATTCCCTGCAGGGAAGCCGGGCAGCAGGAGTGGGCCTGTAAACAGACATGAGGGCCCACTGTGGCCCGTGTCTGATCTTAAAATGGAAGCCTTTTGACAATGGCCCCGGAAAGTTCAGGCAACTGTCTTTTTCTCAGTTACAGAGTTTATGTCATTGCTATTTTTCTTTTCTCCTCTCCCCAGTCCCCCAACCTCCTTCTATACCAGCCGCTGATAAAAGCTCAAAGTAAACTTTCCAGAATGATCCTTAAAGCATAGAAAGTTAAATGGCCCTCAGATAACCCAAGGAGCACTTAGATAAGACCGGGAGACGAGCATGTTAAATATGTCTTCTTGACCTGCCGCCCTTACAATGCTTTATTCTTCATAAGGTTTAAACAGTAGACACCGGGATGCTCACACTTGGTGTTTATAATTGTGAGACTTCATGTTGTACCCTGGTAGCAGTACCCAAACCCCCACATTGTGAAGCTCTTTCACACGGCCCTGGGGCCATTGCCTTCTTCTGTCAGTTTATGTAGTATGATATAACATTGTATGTAATAGATAATATGTAAAATCAGACCTCGTCTTCTATAATCAAATCAGAAGACAAAGCATCCTTAAAACACTAGCTCCAGAACCAGTAATCTTCTTATCTTTACAAAAGTGACTGTGTCTCTAAAACACCTATATAGTCGGGTGATGTGAAGTCAGTATTCCAAAACTCGTCGTGTCCCCCCCTCCCCCCCAGTGACTCCAGGCTTTTTCCTCAGCACAGCCTTCTGACTGAGCATGTGCGGCCTTTGGGAAAGGAAGTGGCTTCTGTTTGCCATCACTTGGGAAAGAATTTAGGTTTTTGTTTTTATGTTTTTCCAAGACAGGGTTTCTCTATAACAGCCCTAGTTGTCTTGGAACTCACTCTGTAGACCAGGCTGGCCTCACAGATCCCCCTCCCTCTGCCTCCCTAGAGTGCTGAGATTAAAGGTGTGCACCTTCACAGCCAGTTTGTTGATGTTTTGTTTGAGGATTTTAATTCTTTTTTAATTATGCGCATTGATATTTTTGCCATGGGTACCAGGTCTCCTGAAACTGTTGGTGCAGACAGTTGTGAGCTGCCATGTGGGTGTTGAGAATTGAACCCAGGTCCTCTGAAAGAGCAGCCAGTGCTCTTAGCCCCTGAGCCATCCCTCTAGCCCTGAGGTTTTATCTTTTTAAGACACAGGGCCCAGTGGCACTTGGGAGACAGAGGCAGGTGGTTCTCTGAGTTTGAGGCCAGCCTGGGATAAAATGAGACCCTATCACAATTTTTTTTTTTAATGAGAGAATCACGCGTGAAGGTCAGAGCGAGCGTCATGTTCAGGAATCCCCTCTCTTTCTACCATGTGTGTTGTAGGCATGGAACTCAGATCCGCACAGGTAGTGGCAGGTAGCATGGACCCACCAAGCCAGATAGAGACCGTTCAACTAGTTTTTAAGGTGCAGTGCACAGTGAATTCACACATAAGTCCTCTTGGCTTTTTTTCAGCTATGCTGTGACCGGAGACATGCATTGTCTTGACTGTTCTCACTCAGTAGTACAGACCAGCTAACAAGGGCAATGATTGAAGCGTGTGTTCATAGGTGAACATATAACGTTGGGACTGTTACATCTGCATACCGGCAGACCTTGTTTCTGCTCTTGTTTTTTTTTTTAAATAATGTATATATTCTTTCACAATTTCATACATACGTATGTAATTGTGTGTGTGCACACACTTGGATTTTATATCACCACCTCCTGAGCCCCTTCTTTCCAACCCCTCCTACCTTCACTTCCTCAGGTTGTGTCTCATGGCATTTAATAAAGGTTCCTTGCGTGGACATGGAGGTCTATAAGTTACTTATTGTCTGTTATTCTGAATTTACTTTAAAATTTGTGTCTGCCTGTCTATGCAGTATGCATGCAGGTGACCACGTTACATACTGTTTGTGAGCCACTCAGCTTTGGTGCTGGGAGAAAACTCTGGTCCTCGGGGTGTTCTCAGCCACCAAGGCGTCTCTACGCCCTCCTATTTTATCTTTCTTCACCCACTTTCTTTTTTTTTTTTTTTTGGTTTTTCGAGACAGGGTTTCTCTGTGGTTTTTAGAGCCTGTCCTGGAACTAGCTCTGTAAACCAGGCTGGTCTCGAACTCACAGAGATCCGCCTGCCTCTGCCTCCCGAGTGCTGGGATTAAAGGCGTGCGCCACCACCGCCCGGCTTTCACCCACTTTCTAATCTCAGAAGTTTTTACTGAGTCCCACATGGGCCTTGGTGAAGTACAGTAAGGTACTTAACCCTCCCTAAGAAAAAAACAACTGATGTGGGAAGTCCTTCTCTATATGTGTTGCTTTTATTGGTTAATGAATAAAGAAGCTGCTTTGGCCTGTGATGGGGCAGAAATTGATCTAGGTGGGAAAACTAACTGAATGCTGGGAGAGGAGAAAGAAGGCAGCGGAGTCAGGGAGAAGCCATGTAGCCACTGGAGGAGACAGATGTCAGATACCCCAAATTTGAGCATGAGCACCCCATTAGCTTAGTGTGGTGGTATATGACTTAAGTGATTGGCCAAGCAGTGATTTAAATAATATAGTTTCTGTGTAATTATTTTGGGTTTGAGTGGCCCGGAACAAACAATCAGCCTCCGACAACAAACAACAAAAACTGAACTATGAAAATTCTGTGTGTTTCATTTTCTCTGGTATCCAATGTCTCTGGCTGACACCGAGCACATGAAGATCACTGATAAAGTTTGTTCTCTATATCACCCCATGGTTGATGGTGACAACGACGACGATGGTGCTGGCGGTGGTTATGCTGGCGATGGTTACGGCGACAATGATATCAGCTTGGGTTTGAACCCAGGCCCCTGTACTCGGCATATATTCTTGGTTTTGTTTAGTTTTCTGTTTGAGGCCTTGTCTCTAACCCCCTATGTAATTTTGAATGGCTTTGAACTTCTGGTCCTTCTGCCACCTCAGGTAGTAGTCATATACCACCACACTAAGCTAATGGGGTGCTCATGCTCAAATTTGGGGTATCCTGTGTGCTGTGCACGCACCCTGACAACTGAGCTGCATCCGTTTGGCCCAGTTGGAGCTTTTGCCTGTTTACCATTTGTTTGAATGAAAGGATTGGGAGTAGCCCTGACTTCATGACAGGGGAAAGGGCGATGCTTCTATGTGTATATCGTCCCAACAGTGCTCAGAGGCCCCTATTTACCTCCAGAGGTCTTTGGAGTGAAAATGTTATTGTCAGAATTCCTAGGTAAAAGAGTACCATCTGCTCTCTGGCCCGTGTTCCTTTTCATATAATATCTATTTCAAAGCCACCCAGTAAAATTCTGCTTTAATGAGTAGCTGGCTGGGTGTATTTGGCTTGTAGACAGCCCCTTCCTGTCATTGTCAGGGTACAGGTCTTTCAATCATTCTTTTCAGGAGACTCGGAGAACATAGAGGCAAAAGTTCAAACACTCGTGGCCTCTCGACCTTTTGGAAAATAAACTCTGGTGTGTTGACATGTTAAAGATGGAGTTCGTCGTGTCTTCAAAGGCCCTGTCATGACTTTACAGTCATCCTATACAAAGCAGATTCTCCTCAGGCGCAGTGATGTGCACAGGGAGGGGTTCCTGGCTCACAGAAAGTAAATGTGTTCTAGTGGAAATCAATTTAGCTCGTGTGGACAGCCAAGCTGGATAGAGTCTGATAGCTCCTGGTGTCTGCCCTAGTCCTGCACCAGAGGATCCAGTCTCTGCGGTTTGCCCAGGCCCCCAGGAGCAGGTCAGTCCATGGATCAGCAGACATGGGGCCTGCGAAGCAGAGCGGAGGTTAGAAAAGCCCTGTGGGCTAAAAGATTTCTCTCACAAAACTCTTGCGGACGGATAACTAGCAGCTCAGGGGTTGCACCGCTGTCTGGGGATGCCTCCTTTGCCTCTGTAAGCCTTGCAAACACCTCTCCAAAAATGCCCAGAAGGTGGGGCGACAGAGGAAGGAAGCTTCCAGTTTGGAGGAATAGCATGTGCTAGTGAACACTGGGCCCCCAGGGATCTGTACATAGCTTACACTGTGGACTAATCTAACCACCCACAGGGAAGTCTCCCTTTCTCTTCAAGGCAGACCCTGCAAAGGTTCTCACGCTCAGTGGGAGAGAGCAGCGTAAAGGTAGCCTTTGGTCCAAGGCAACTAGTTCCCAAACCTGTCCCTAAAGCCTAAAAGCTCTCTTGCAAGGAAGTTCCACAGAGCTGTGGCCTCTACTTGAGGTGTTTATAATTGCCACTGTCCTTAGCCACTGCCGAGGTGTCGGTGTTCCTGGACCACGGGCTTTCTTGCCTGCTCCTGCCTAGCTGGTGGAAGGAAATTAAGCACGGGCTTTCTTGCCTGCTCCTGCCTAGCCAGTGGAAGGAAATTAAGCAAGCAAGCAAGACCACCTGGAGCAGTAATAAGGGTTTCCCCACTGTAGTTCATAACCTGAGGCAGGTGGCTTAGTGGGGTGTGGGCGGGGTTAAAACGCCATTTCATCATATAAATGAGAGCAAAGCCTGATTTCATGGCCTTTAAGGAAGTTGCCTGGTCACTAGGAAGTGTCCAGTCCTCAGACTCCCGGACACAGTTGGTTAATGAAGGGTGAGCTACTGTAACAGTCAAGTTAATTGTGTCTTAGTACTCAGAAACCTTAGTTTGTCAGAGGTAAGAATTACACAATCAGGAAATAGTGGCTAAGCCTCCAGATTATTCTAGCCTAGGCATGGAATAATACTCCTGTTACTTCAAAGCAATATAAAGTTTCATAGTTGATTTTGTTGTTGTTGTTGTTTGGTTTTTGGAGACGGGGTTTCTCTGTAGCTTTGGAGCCTGTTAAAATTTGCCTGTCTTTGCCTCCTGAGTGCAAGTTTCATAGTTTTGAGTTTCATTCACGGACTAAAATGAAGGTAGATGGTACCTAGCACCCTGGTACTTCATTTAACAAGGAATTGTGCCTGAATTCCTATCCCTGTGTCTGCGACTCCATCAGGCACACAACCACATGTCCGTAGACAGCCCTGGGAAGGGGGTCTGCTTATTGAAGCATAGCGATGTCTTGCTAATGGAGAGGCACATGTACTGTCGTGTGGGTCTAACTCGAGCTTGGACAGTGAGCCTTAAGTTGGATTATTCTGAGCTGAAGCCAGGGCAAGCACTTCTCGGGGGTGGTTGGATCAGGGAAAAGAACAGGGTGTGATTGGTCGGCCATAGTCTGAGCGGGCCGTGGCCCAGCAGTCCTCGCTGTGGTATTAACAGTCCTGAGGTTTCCGCCAGCAGCATCCTTATTTAGGAAGGTATGAGACACAGCCATCCGATGGCTGCGTTCCTTTGTTCATTCTTCTCCGGAACCCACGTGCACCCGGGTTTCAGCACAGTGGAGAGTGAACAACAACCTCGATGATGAGCAGAACAATGTGGTCTTTATAAAACTAGAAGCCTGTCCCAGGCCAGAGAAGCAGAAAATTGAGTTCTGGTGGCTTCTCAGCACTCACCTGGGGACAAGAGCGGATTACTTAATATGGGTGGCTCTTCCTTTCTCACGTGGCAGAGGCTCATGGCGTTTAAGATGAGCCTAACACAGCACCCTCCAGCTCCTACAGGGGATTGAACCCGTGACCTCGTGAACGCTGTGCAGACACTGCCTTCTGAGTTCTACCCCTGGCCCTGCAGTGAGGTTTATGCTCTTTCCGGTAGGCCGGTATCATCCTTCCCTCCCCTCGCTTAATGCCAGGTGGCCAGCAGCCCCACACACCCTCACAGATCCAATTATCCCTAATTGGCTGGGGAGCAGTCCTGTCCACAGGTGAACACACTAGGTTCAGATGTCTCCAAAATTCCCAGCTCTGAAACTGGGTGAATTTCTTGCTTGATACAGATATTTGCCTGGTCTCCAGCGGTTTGCACTATTTCTTGAATTATTGCACGTATCACTGGGACACAATGGTGTTTATTAAATGGTAGAAGATTTCTGATTCCTCTCAGAAATAACAGCAATGCAAGATAGATTTTTTTGGTGTTGAAATTTTTTTACCGTTTATTTTATTTTATTTTATTTTTTTAATTTCCTGGTTTTGTCAAGTCATCCCTTTATTTACATTTGCACCAAACTGCTGCTCTTCCTTTAACTATTGTCTCTGACCGGCTCCTGCCCACTCTGAGGTTATTGATGACCTGGAGGGCTTTGTCTTTGCCTTGTCATTGGAATGAAAAGGCTGTTTTCACAGACCTCTAGGGAGAGCTTTGCTTAAAGGCTGTCTAGAATCTGGTTCTAATCCATTTTATGATGCTGGCAGAAGTGAAAGCTGATAGCACTCCCGAAAACTCCAAATCTGTTTCGTGTTTCAGCCCCCGTAAGACCTCGGAGCGGCTGAAATGCGTGTATTTACCTGCTGGGCTGGGCTGGAAATGGCCCGCCTTTCAACAGCATCAGAAAGCAGCTTTTATTCCTAACGTTTGCTTTTAATTTCACAAGTACTTTCATTTAATTTCCTTCTTTTCTGTTGGGAGATTGTCCCCAGGATATTTCCTCCCTGTGACCAAAATGCTCTTGGAAAACAGTGGACTTACTCTTTCTATAAGAGGGATGCAAATCAGAACCATAACCGTGTGTCTGTTCACACTCTGTAGACTGTGAACATAGAGACAGGCAACAGGTAGTGTCTGGCCAGAGGAGTAGGAAAATCCGGATGCTTGGGCATCAGCGGATGGAATTGAACCGGTCTGATAGTGTTAGAAAAGCTAACGGAGAATTACCTCATGATATAGTTCTGCTCAAAGTATGTGTTCATACAGAAATCTGTTCCCCAGTATCTGTAATGGGCTAATATGTAATACAGTCAAAAAGCTGACACAGGGCAGTGAGATAGCTCAGTGAGTTAAGGTCCCTGTGGCCATGCCTGGCAGCCTGAGTTTGATCCTCAGAACCCACATGGTGGTAGGTAGGACAGAAGTGTTTCTTATGAGTTGTCCTCTGACTTCCGTACAGGCACCAAGATGCGTGTCTGTGTGCACACAGAAATAATCTACTGCCATTAGCTGGGGAAAGGCTGTTAAATACCGTGTGCTTATTTAATATCTATACAGTAGAGTATTAGTCAATAAAAATAATCGTCAGTGGGATAACCTGTGGTATCTGGAATAATACACAAATAAGTGAACCTGGAAAACATTATTCTTGATGAAGGGTCCTGTTTGAAAATGCTACATTTTATTTATTTGAATTATATAAACTAGATAATCAAATTCATATAGATTGAAAACATTATTATGAGTGTTGGGGGAAGAGTTGGAAGAGAAAAAGGAGAAAGAACGATTGCTAATGGGTACAGAATTTATTTTTGAAGTAGAAGAAAATCCTCAAATACATTTCTTATGGTAGAAGGAATCTGTTTTGCAACGGGGTTTCACTGCATAGCTCACACTGCCCTTGAACTTGACTTCCTTTGGCCTCTCAAGTACCACTTCATCTAGCCAAAAGCAATATTTTGAACATAATATTGTATAATTAAACCCCTTCCAGCCTCTGACTATCTTGCCCGTGGCTTTCCCACATACTGTTGTGATTGGAAAACTTGAGTTTGAAGTGTTTCAGAATGGGTAATACAAGTCATTCTCTCTACTGTTATTATCTGGTTCTGGTCAACTGTAGGGAAGAGATGTGACTTTCTTATAGAAGGAGCAGGTTGCTGGGAAACCTGTCACTGTTTAGTAAATCCCAGCCAACTGATGATCTCACGGAATTTGAATCTAAAGACCTAGGAAAACCTCCCCAGGATCAGCACGGTTCACCACTCTGTTTACGGAGTGCTCCCCCCCCCCCCCGTACTGTTTTCTGTTGCTACTGCTTACAGTAACCAACACTGTTGGTTCAACTCAATTGTTCAATGCTTGATATTTACTGATAATTGGGCAGGAAGTCACTTTCCTGACCCTCCCTCCAGGCTCACCACACTGCTTGATTTCTTAAGGCTTCTGCCTCTGTAAAGAGAAAGAAGGCATAGTTAGTAATGTCTCCCGTGTAGTCGGTGATAAGACAGGTGTGTGGGGGTTAGGACGTAGACCAGGTCATGAAGAAGCTACCTTGAGTGTTGGCTAGGAAACCAGATGATAATAGAAGGACTTGAGAATATGAGATTTTACAGCCAGAAACCATGAAGCTGTGCATCAGAAGGGACAGTAGACATTAATCTAGAAAGGCCGTTGATTGGCTCAGTAACAAGCCTGGCTTTGGCTAGGGGACCTTTTCCTCTGGTTTCTTATTGTTTTCTGGGATCTGTGCTGGCTGTTCTATTGATGTTGCCCTAAAAAAAAAAAAAAAATCTGCTTTAATCTTAAGTGTGTGCGTGTGTGTCTGTCTGTGTGTATAGGTGAGTAGTGCCCACGGAGGCCAGAGGTGTTGGATCTCTTGGAGCTGGAATTACAGAGGTGATGCTGACATCAAACTCGGGTCCTCTGGAAGCGGTACCTACCCTTAGCCGAGCCATCTCTCCAGCCTTGAGTTAGAAGTCCTTAAGGCTGAGGAAGAGCCAAGGAGATTACTGTAAAAGGAATGATTTTCCTACATTCTGGTTCTCTGTGTGATTTCTAGTACAAATTACCCTGTATTTGAAAGTAAGAATGGATTGGTTCATTAAACAAGAGCTGTTTCTTTCCACCTTTGGCACACAAACCTGGCTGGGCTGCTTCTGGACCCCCTATTCCTTAAAGCTGAAGAGGATTTCCCTTAGGAGTCGAGTGTAGAGAAGGACAAGTCTCAGCCAGGAAAGTCTGAGCAAGATGAACCCCGGGGCATGCTCTCTAGTGTGATTATTGTTTGATGTACATGTGTCTCAGAGATGTGTGATCACTGGGCCGTGAGAAAGCAAGTGAGCGTTCCAACAGGAAGTAGCCATCATCCTTAACCGGAAGAAGAAGCAAGACGCTTAGAGTGAGCAGGGAGGGTGAGGGTGGTATGCTGCTCACCAGTAGAGGCAGTTGCATAGGATTGCTCAGCTGAACACACAGGAATTGATGGGTTGGGGCGTGGTGGCACCCCATAATCCATCTATCCAGGCACTTGGGAAGGGGAGACATAGAGGACTGGGAGTTCAAGCCAGCCTGGGATACATAAGACCCTTCCTATCAGTAAATTCATTAGAATTTGGGGCTGGGGGTTAAAGCTTACTAGGGAATAGTGATGCCTTTTTGTGAGTTTTTAATCTTGCTAAAAAGTGGTTTAAAACGGACTCAGAAGGATGCTCAAGGACCATCTTACTAGAATAACAGGGCCAACAGATTGTAATTCCTGGCAACAGCCAGAAAGAGGGAGTTAGAGAAGAGGAAGAAAGCTGAGGAGGTCTGCCAGCAGCTGTGTGGAGGTGGCAGGGGTCTTCAGAAGAGAGACCGACCCTAGAGTGTCTGGGCAGCTTGCTTAGGATTTTGGCTGGTGGCCAAGGAGATAAAAAGGCCAGACGAACTACCAGATTTAGTTAGCAGTGAGGCTGCTCTCGTGGGTGTGTGAGTACATTAAAAAGATACCAAGAACTCAGCATACAGTTTCCTGTTGCTCGATTGACAGGCCTACTTAACTTAAACTAACTCCCAAGGGGAAAGCACTAACGCGCCTTTGTAACGTCACAGTCTTTGACAGCGAAGAATGTCATGACTCCTCCCAGAGCTCCTGATGCAGTGTAAATAGTAGCTGTGTTGTATGTTCAGGGATAGTGACAGGAAAGGAACTCACGGCAGCAGCCATGTGCCCTTTTATTTTATTGTTTTAATATTCTTTTCTTTGATTTTAAAGGTAGGGATTCACTGTGTAGGTCCTGCTCATCTGGAGCTCAATGTGTAAACTTAGCTGGCCTCAGAATGAGAGATATCCTCCTGCTTCCGCCTCCCAAGCACTGACAAAAGGCATGCACTACGATGCACAACCGATTTATTTATTCCTAGTTTATGTGTATGAGTGTTTCGTGCATGTGAGTGCAGACCCAGAGGCCAGCAGAAGGTGTCAGGATGTTAAGATTCCCTGGAGCTGGAATTACAGTCGAGAGCCTCCATGCAGGTGCTGGAACTCAACCCTGATCCGCCCCTTTGATTTGGGTTTGGGTTTTTTGAGACAGGGTTTCTCTGTACCTGTGTTGGTTGTCCTGGAATTGACTATGTAGACCAGACTGGCCTCCAACTCAGAGAGACCTGCCTCTGCCTCCCCAGTACTGGGATTAGAGGTGTGCGCCACCATGCTCTTCCTCAGTTGCTATCCACAGTGGCCTGGGCTTTCCTACATCGGTTATCAATCGAGATAATCTTTCACAGACATGGCCACAGGTCAGCCTGATTTGAGCAGTTCCCCACTCCAGTGTCTGTCTTCACACCTGGCTCTAAGTCATGTCAAGTTGACAGTTAAAACTTAGCGTGCCACGTGCCACACACTGCTGTTCTGGAGATTTTTAGTCTTTTTTTTGGATGATAGATACTCTCAGTCTGCCAACAGTTGAATCCATGGGTGGGAAAGCCTCCGAGACAAGGTTTGGGTAGAATGAGGCTGTCAGTCATAAAGCAATGAATTATAATCACACAATACAAACCTGTACGTCAGCACTGATGTGAATGCTCGTTTTCCTGGGAATAAGAAGTACCGTGTGGAAAGGGAATGAGCCATGCCTGGTGGTAGTGCACTCCTTTAGTCCCAGCACTCAGGAAACAAAGGGATCTCCAGAGTTTGGACCAGCCTAGTCTATGTAGTGAGTTCCAGGACAGCCAGGGAGAGCTGCCTTGTGAGACAAAATACACTACAAAAAGGGAATGATTAGTTTACCATGGCACCATTCGTGCCGGTGAGAGTTGGAAGTAAGTCTTCCACTAGTCTTCGTGAGAAGTGGGGTGTTTCTAAAGCCTGAGAGGACTATTCTGGTAAGGCGTTTCATTGTTAGAAGAGCTAGCCAGAACTGGTGGCCTGTCAGTGGCCTGGAATCCTAGTGCCATGTAGCCTGAGGTAGGGCTTCTCTGAGTTTGGGTTACAATGATACGCTATCCCTAACCAAACACAAAAACAAAATTTTAGTGACCCCACACTAGAGAAAATGTGGCAAGTGATCAAAGCTCCTGTCACTAATGGGGGTCCAAAATGACATCGTCTGCCTACTGAAATAACGCTGAATGTAAATCAGAAGCCGCGCGTGTACACACACACTTCAATGAGAAACAGTTTATAAAACAAAGTTGGTATTAAATGTCAAGGAGACGGAGCAGGTAACAGGTAGATGCCCTGTACAATTCTTGGAGAGGTCCTGGGTCAGAAAACACAGAACAGCCCTTATTTTTAGGAAGTCAAGCTGCAGTGAAGTTAATGCATTACTCATAAGACTTAAATAGTGGTAGAAGCTATGGAAAGAGGCAGAAGAGGAGCAGAAAGATAAAAGTACGTGTGGTCATATGTCAGCATCTCAGGGACTTGTGTGTGGTAACAGGAATTTCTTGTGCTACGTACCCGTTCTCTAAATTGGGAGTAATTTCTCAGTAACTTTTAAAAGATAGGCAGACCATGACACGTGACAGCCAGAGAACAAGGTTGTGGGGCTGATTTGGTTCCCCCTTTCACAGCGGTTCCAGAGATGGAACTTAGGTCACCACATGGCAAACACCTTTATCTGCTTTATCCATCTCACTGGCCCAGCATAAGTTTTTAAGGTAAACAGAAAATGCCAGCTGAGTGTTGTATGCCTACCATGGCCCTGCTCTGGGCAATGTAGCCCTCCATAAGGAGCGCACACACACACACCCCAGGCAGGGTTTCTCTGTAGCCCTGGCTGTCCTAGAATTTCCTCTGTAGACCAGGCTGGCCTCCAACTCAAGTTCTGTCTGCCTCCCAAGTGCTGGGACTAAAGGTGTGCGCCACCCCCTCCCTATAATGCCAGCTTCAGACGCGCTCTTTTTTAAAAAAGGATTTGTTTTATTTATGTTGTTCTTGCCACTGCATGTACGTCCGTGGAGGTTGGAGCAGAGCTCATGTAAGTAGAGGAGAAAACCTCTCTCCGCCCTGGGTGTTTGGGACCCAACTCAGGTTGTCAGAATTTGCAGCCAGCAGTCTGACTTGACTGATCGTGTGATTCCTGGCCATCACACCAGCCTCATCTTTCTCTCTTCTGGAAATGACTGTGCTGGGTTTTGTCAATTATAGCTTTAAATTAAAGTATGTAACAATTCAAATAACCCAGTCTGTGCTCGTCTCTCTCTCCCTTTTCTTAACAACAAGCCTTAATATAGCCAACCCACAGGTGTCTTTGTATGTGTGCCACGACTGCCTCCTTTACTGGTTTCTCCCCTCCCTCCCTCCCTCCCCACCTCCCTCCTTCCCTCCCCACCTCCCTCCCTCTCCACCTCCCTCTCTCCCCACCTCCCTCCTTCCCTCCCTCCCTCTCACTCTGTAAATGATTCTACTACCCCTAAACTCCCTGCTGAGGACCGATAGGCATGCTCACTGTGCAGCTTGGGCAGACTGTTAGACACAGGTCTCTGTTTACTGCACTGGTTAACCCCTCTTCCAGGCATTCACATTCTACAAAGAACCCCAAATGGACAGCTGCTCTCCACGAGAGGCAGGGTGACTGCTCTGGCCACCTTCGTTTTTGTGTCTTCAGGATTTCAATCCCAAAAGAGAAAGATGGTTCGGTCACTTGGGGAAGCATCTATCCCTTAAGTGATCAGCTGTGGTCAGAGAAGCAAGGGCACAGTGCACAGACATTGGTCCCCCAGTGCCCAGTCTAGAGAGGACCAGTTGGGCTGCTTTCTCAACCAGCTGCCCTGATGACTTCCTGTCTGGTCTCTGAGATCCTGTTGTGGATTCTCAAGGAGCTCATCTTTCTTACAGTAAAAAGACCTCTGGCCGCTATGAATCATGTGATCACTGCATAGGTGGCCACAACATTACTCAACAGTCAGTTTCCAGTCCTGTGTCAGAAATGCTGAATCCAAAAACACAGTGGCCCAGCACTGCAAACAAAGCAAGCCCCCCACTTGGTCTTGACGGCACTACTGTGTGGGGACCCCAGCCCCACATGGACTGCAGAGCCCCCAGGGCCTGACCCCGTTGTGACCTTACCTTTGCTTATGCCCACTCCCTGTGCCATCTGTGGTTCACTGCCACCTGGTGACCTTTGGCCCTTTGCTCTTTCACCATACTTAACCCTCGCGTTCTCTGACGCACAGTGGACTACCAAGGATCCACCATTGTCTGTGGCGTTGTGTCTTCACACACAGGCTGCCCTGTTCAGCCTCCAGATCATCCCTAATCTGGATTGCTGGAGACTGGCCACATTGCTGTGCACAGCCCTGTAGCAGCTGGAATGAGTGGTTTGTAAAGAACAATATCTTTATCCCCACGTTAATGTTGATATCTAGAGCGTGTCTTTTTCTGATCTGTGTAAACCCCCTGCCATTTGCATTTTGGATAGAAAGGGTCTTGATGAATTGTTGGCTGGAGGGGCAGAGTTGGTTTTGAGCAGCAGAGAGTCCCTGCTTCTTTTGGTTGTCCTCTCACCTTGACAGCATTTAAAACCACGTTTCTGTTGCCAGAGAGGGATCTTACTAGGTTTTAATTAAAAGCACAAGGTATTTCCTCCCATGGCATGTTCTCTCTCTCCTTTCTTTCCTTCCCTTTCCCTTGCTTGTTCTCCCTCCCCCAGCTCATCATCCTGTACCATTTAAAATGTTTGGGACTTGGCTAATCCCTATGGATAGAAACCTAGTGGGGCAGGATATTGATCACCAAATATGGTATTGCTGCTAAAGATGCTGGCAGAATGCGACTTGTATTCTGAGCCTCTGGCCTCCCAATAAGCTGCCAAACAAATTAGGTCATTTTAACTTCTGAGCTTTTCTGTTTTGTTTTGTTTTTGTTAATAAGATGCTGGAACTTTGATTTGGAACATGATGTTGATGTTATTTTAACTCAGACAAGAGAAAGGGTATGAGAAGGGGACAGGGAGGGAGGGGGACTCTCTCCAGTATGTTTTAGATTGGCTGTACAAGGGGTGAGCACAGTGATGGCTTTGGTGGATTCTAGACTCCAGGAAGTGAGCCCTGTGGTCTAGGGCTAAATGCTCCAGGGGCTACTGACAGGCCCCGGACGCTTTTGTTACTAGGTCTCAGGTTTCTGCAGGCTCAGGCTTGGTGGGCAGTGGTGTTTGCAAGAGCTCCTGAAGTGTCTGCTGTGACTGTTCCATGTCTGCCATGCTTTGGTGCGGATGTGCAGGACTTTCCAGGGGAACACAGTTGCCTCTCTGCAAAGACACTTCTTTAGTCCATATCTGGGAATATGGAATTCGATGTGAGGGTAATTCTACCATTTATTTTCCTTAAAGATAGGGTTTGTCTCACTCTGTAGCCCAGGCTATCCTTGAACTCACGCCCATAATCCTTTAGCCTCAGCTTCCTCCCAAGTGCTGAAATTATTGATGTGAACCAGTGCTAATAGGTTTGAGAGAGGATAAAGTGTGTCTGGTTGTCCATTGGAGGAACGGAAGCAAAGGCTGCTTAAGACTGTTTCCTCGTGTGTGCTCTGGTAATACAATACAGAGGTTTACTGATTGTTTTTGTTTTATTTCACAGAACTTCTTTTTTTGACTTTGGTTGGTTCGACTTGGTTATACAAATGCAATGCTCCCTACCCCTTGCTGTGTTTAAGCCTTAATGGTTTTCTTCCCCCATAATAATCAAGTCAAGAATAAGTTCTTCACACTCAGGGCAGTCTCTGGGTTGAGACGCTGTTGTTTGACTGCAGCTGACCACTCCCTGTTGCTGTTATTATCATGTTTTTCCTTATGTCTTTGGAACTGAACCTGTGAAGTTCAGAGTCGTTCATTCTGGTCTCCAGACATTCTGATGACTTGTGGAAACAGCCCTAACTTTTCTTCCAGCGAGGGAAGGTGGAAAGAGGCGGGAGGGATGCTGTGCCTACAGCGCTCATGGAGTTCTCAAAAGAAAGGGTTCTTTTTTAAAGAAAGGGATATAGAGACCATCGGGCCCACATAAATGAAAAGCTCGTGTTCTTAGCACACCCCACTTTCAGGACTGAGACAAACGTGGAGTCCAATCCGGAGTGCCTTTTTGATGGTAATGTCTAGAATTCCTGCCATGGAATGGCTTTCATTAGGCTCCCAGCTCTGCTTGGTGATGGAGACATTCTTGAGGGAGAAAGTCCCGAAATCTACTTGATGTGAATCTCGTAGTTTAGGTTGCCTGGAATCTGTTTCAGTGAAACGTGGTTTTTGTTTGTTTTTTTTGTTTTGTTTTGTTTTGTTTTGTTTTCCCAGGACAGTGTTTCTAGGTGTAGCCCTGGCTGTCCTGGAACTCACTGGCCTTGAGCTCAGAGATTACCTGCCTTTGCCTTCCAAGTGCCCCTCCCTTCCAGGTGCTGGAATTCAGGGGAATGCCACCAGGCTCCAGCTGTTTTGGTTGTTTGTTTTTGTTTTGCTTTTTTAAAGGTCCAAGGCACAGGTAGGGACTAAAGCTACTTTTCTCTCAGGCCTGTGGAATCTTTTGTTTCCTTGTACCTTGTAAGCCAACCATAAAAGAAGTCAGGATCTCTCCCCTTTGAGCCTAGCAAATTCATGCAATGGCTGGAATTAAATGAAAATAGTTACATTTAAAATGTTGCAGCTGTTTAATTTCTGTGTTCTGAGTGTACAGAGACTTATATTACCTTTGTAAAACCAAATCAGAGACAGAGTTCTTTTTATTTATAGGTAGCCGGCAGTAAAAGCCCTGAAGAATTTCATTGTTTATAATGCCATTCAGAGTGCAGCCTGCTCGGGATTTCAGGTGTCAAACCAGCACAGCCCAGCGTCTCTTTCTGGATCGGTCATGTTTTCCAGCCTCAGTAGCTGCCAGTCAAAGTTTTTAAGCTGTGTTATGAATTTGCTGGTCTCCATTTTAAAAGGCAGACTAGACAATGTTCTGGAAGAACAGGGATGTTTGCACATCTACGTAACTGAAGATTGTGGTAGCACGAGCCGCATTTGTCTGGCCTTCTGGCCACGCTGTAGTGTAGGTTTTGCATGTTCTGTGTGAATACTGAGAACGAGAGCCCTTGCTTGAGCCTGTGACATCGGCCAGAGTTTACTTGTGTGTTGATTTTGTCACCATTCTGGTTAACATCTTCCATTTGTTCTTTTTCCCAAAGGGCATCCGCTTCGATCCTGAAATCCCGCAAACACTACGACTAGAGTTTGCTAAGGCAAACACGAAGATGGCCAAGAACAAACTCGTAGGGACTCCGAACCCCAGTACTCCATTGCCCAACACTGTACCTCAGTTCATTGCCAGAGAGCCATGTAAGTTGACCTGCTTTTCATTCTGGAAACAACACCAGCAAAGAATTGTTACGCGCTGCTTGTGAGACAAGACTGTGGGATGCCAAGCTAGCTGCTTCTCGTTTCCATTTTGGTGATGAAATAGCTCGTTCTTCCTCCCTAAATTATGAGGGCGGCACTCTTGTTAGTGATTGGCCATCATTTGAAGAAAAAAAAAAAGGCTCAGCTTGATCAGAACTGCACTTCCAGATAGATTCTCATTTTCTGGGTTTCCTTGACATGCCATTGGCCACTTCTTCCCTGCCCCCATCCTTGGGGAAGAGCAGCTGGCTCTCGGTGTTTGCTTTACTCTGCTGAAGGACATTAGTTCTTTGGCTTCAGAAAGGAAAGACTTAACAGGGAGAAAAATTATTTTGCTTTTTCATGTCCTAGGTTGAGGAAGGAAATCTAAATAGAACTGCACCTTCCTGGAATAGTTGCAGGACAAGGGAGGTTGTGAGGATAGCTCTCGCGTATTTCATCCTGACCTGTTTAGACCCGGTCTTTGTGACACACATACTTATTTAGTATTAAAGTAAGTGGATGAGTAAGTTGAAACTTTGGATTTTGCTCTCCAAATTCTGGAAACGTTTCCATCCATCTTTGTGTCTGGACATATCCAAACAGGAAATGTCACCCTAGTGACAAACCAACCAAGCTCCAGCCTTCCCTCTCAATGCTGTCTGCTTTTTTTAGAACTCAAACCTGTAAACCAGGTAGCCGGGGACCAGATAGACAGCCTGCTCACCGAGGCAGGCAGGACGCTGCAGAGGGGTGCGCACTAGCCATCCCCAGGGCCCTGAAGTTACAGGAGCGCGTATCAGCAGATCTTGGCTCTCGGGCCTCACTGCTCATTTCCTCTCCATTCCAATAGAACAGAACTTTGCAGTGGTCAGATAGTCTCCACGGCTCCATGAGAACTCTGCAGTGGTCAGATAGTCTCCACGGCTCCATCAGAACTCTGCAGTGGTCAGATAGTCTCCATGGCTCCATGAGAACTCTGCAGTGGTCAGATAGTCTCCATGGCTCCATCAGAACTCTGCAGTGGTCAGAGAGATAGTCTCCACAGCTCCATGAGAACTCTGCAGTGGTCAGATAGTCTCCACGGCTCCATCAGAACTCTGCAGTGGTCAGATAGTCTCCACAGCTCCATGAGAACTCTGCAGTGGTCAGATAGTCTCCACGGCTCCATCAGAACTCTGCAGTGGTCAGATAGTCTCCACAGCTCCATGAGAACTCTGCAGTGGTCAGATAGTCTCCACGGCTCCATCAGAACTCTGCAGTGGTCAGATAGTCTCCACAGCTCCATGAGAACTCTGCAGTGGTCAGAGAGATAGTCTCCACGGCTCCATCAGAACTGCTGGGACTGCTCCTGGCAAAACAAACTTGAAGCTGGATGTGGTAATCAAACCTGTAATTCCAGCACAGGGTCAGGGATGGGGGGTGGTGGTGAGATGAGGCAGGAGAGTGGCCACAAGTTTGAGGCCAGCCTAAGCTACATAGGGGGTCTGCCTCCCCCCCAATAGCTCTGTCCTTTCAAATCAACTAAAGAACTATTTTTGAAAATATATTTTTGAAAAATCAGAGAGTAGCATTTTCTTGAGAAAATTAAAGTTAGTATGCCTTTTCTTTATATAGCTCCCTTTTACGACAGCGACCCTGACAAACAGCCCTTCGCAGCAACTCGGCTGACCTTGTCATCCGCTAGTGTTCCCTCTGGGAACTGTGATTTTTCCATGTCCTCTCTTCTGTTACCGTTTTCTGAGAAGCACCCCACAGACTCCCGGTGCCTGAGTGAATGTGGACTGGTGGGTCCAGTTACACGGTACAGCGTTGATCCGTTTAGCGACCTGTCAGGTGGACTTGGCAGTGGGCTCAGAATTTGGGGGTTGGAAAGCCCAGAGGATGAGGAACTGACGTGAATGCCGCTTTTTGTTGCTGCTCTCACATGACTACCCTGCAAAGTGCGCTCTGTCACCTCTAGAGGAAGCATGTTCTCTGATTTGATTATACAGCAAACATTCACCTGCACGGTTCTCAATTGATACCTGTTGGGCTGAAAGGAGGACCCGGTGTGCAGTATCCTGGGGAGGAAGGAAGCAATGGTTCCTGCTTGACAGAGCTGCCAAGATATTGGTGGCAGTCACGGATGTCAGGAAAATTTTGGCCCCACTGTGAGGGACATGGGAGAGATGCTACATCTTAATCTAGATAGGACCTGACTCCTGTGTGTACTGGCCATGCATGCTCCGTTCGTGCTGGGGAACAGAGCGGGAAACCGGGTTTTAGAGTGTGATGGTGGCCATGCCTGTAGACCCCAATATCTGACAGTTCTGGTTCTGGCAGCTGTGGTCAAGTTCAGTGACCTGCACAAAGGCATTTAATCTTTCTGTGCTCCTGTTCGCTCAACTATAAGAAGAAAGTTATGTTTTCGTCACGTGATAGCGCTAAGCTAACAAAGCCGTATCACAAGATCACCCACGTCAAGATTAGGAAGGCAGAAATATATGTGGGGTAGCAGGTGAATGCAAGATGTCATCCAGTTTTATTTTTATAGAGCATTTGGCTCGCTGTTCTTTCCCCATAGTTGATGGGTGTTTGCATTGTGTGGCTTCAGCCATTTGTCCTTCCTTGCAGGTTTAGGAGAAAGAGAGTGGTACAATTCCAGGAATGTAGTATTCTTCTCGACTAATTGGGGGCGGGGGGGATATGGTGTATCATGCAGGGTCTCCCTGTGTAGCCCTGGGTAACTGGAGCTTCAGGGTACATTAACCTGGCTTTGGATTAAGGCATTCTGCTGCTTATCTGCCTCTCTTGTCTGCTGTTTGTGAGTATGTACCTCTGCACTCAGATTAACTGTATTTTCACTAGTAAAATCATGGGTTTGAGTACACCTTTAATGCCAGCACTCGGGAGGCAGGCAGGTGTCTGTGAGCTCACGGCCAGCCTGGTCTACAAAGCGAGTTTCAGGACAGCCAGACCTGGTCTAGCCTATGTAGTCATAGTGATAGCTGTGCCCTGTGCCTGTTGCTCCTACAGTTAGGGCTCCTGGAGTTGTCTACACTCAACATTGAGCAGGGAGATGTGCGTCCAGAGTGTTTTCACAGCATGAATTTATATGCTTTTATGTTCCTAAATCTGGTCATAATTGCTTACTGTCCACAAACGTGGAAGGGGCGACACCGTAAGGGCATATAAAAATGTACAATCTTGCCGGGCTGTGGTGGCACACGCCTTTAATCCCAGCACTCGGGAGGCAGAGGCAGGCGGATCTCTGTGAGTTCGAGGCCAGCCTGGTCTACAAGAGCTAGTTCTAGAACAGGCTCCAAAGCTACAGAGAAACCCTGTCTCAAAAAAAAAAAAAAGAAAAAAAGAAAAAAAATGTACAATTTTTACCGCATATTGTGGGTGCTGGGCACCAAACTCAGGTCCCGGGAGAAGAGAAAGTACTCTAACCTGCTGAGCCATTTTTCTAGCAACCTCCTCCCCAGGACATAGTTTTGGTATACACTGAAGTGTAGGTATGTAAGAAGTATACCTTAGATTGTGTTTCTCATCGTGCACATGGAATTTAATTGAATAAATGTGTCCGAGTTTAACTGCAGTGTACCTATATTGAACCTTATATTGTACCTGAAGGCAGAGGCAACCAATACCTATTAGTGCTTTTGCTTGGCCTAAACAGATCTCCTCCTTGTTGGCCAGTAAATGCCTGAAGACGACCTTGACTTTCTGGTCTTTCTGCCACCTCCTCCCAAGTGCTGCGGTAACTGGTGTTCACACTGTGGCCATTTTCTTGCGTCACTGGGCATGAATCTTCTGCAGATGGAGCTACTGACTCCTGGTCCTCAGTTGAGTTTTGAGCAGATTGTCAGTGGACTCCAGAACTCTGCTGTAAACCAGCTTCCGGGGTTTTGATTCTGTGAGTTCCTAGCTAGGATTTGGCTCTGAATTGTGTGTGCAGATGTGTGTGAGCAGGTGCATGTGGAGGCCAGATGTTAACCTCAGGTGGTCCGCCGTTACACATACACATGAATTTTTAGACTCACCTTAAGCGATCCTAATGTACAGATGTCTTGGGGGTCGTCAGTAAAGCACAGAATTAAACAACCTTTAGCCTGTTCCTTGTAACTCCCCCTTGCCCTTGCAGCCTCCAAAGCAGGTCTGTAAGTACTCACATGGCTGGCAGGGGACAGTCTTAGGAAAATCAGAACCCATCTTTATTTGCCCGCCACACCCCTGGAACTTCCCGCATAGTACTGTCCAGGTTTACACCTGAAGAGTTTTGTGACCGTTTGGAACCATGAAGTCCTTGTGAGTGTGAGCCAGGGTGGGGTTTAGCCTCCCTGTCTGAAGCTCCCAGTGACCACAGAACAGCTCTGTGCTTCTGTCTTCCCGAGAGCAGCAACACAGCGCACGGCATTGCAAACTCTGAAGACATCTGTCTGTCCCTTGCCTGCTCTGACAGTGAGGTGCTGGGAACTCTACTCCCACTCTCCATAAGCTGGACCCTTTGGGAGGTGGGGACCCGTCAGGGGACAGGAAGCAAAGGAAAGATTCTGACTTGTAGGTTTTCGAGGGCTACGGGTGGAACCATGACTCCGTACACAGCTCCCTCGGGTGTTCATGTAAACTCTTCATAGTATGGACAGTCTATGTATAGTATGTGCATGTATGTGTGTATGGTATACTCGTGTGTGCACACCTTTGTACAGGTGAATGTGGAGGACAGAAGGCAGCCTTGGTGCATCTTACTTTCTCTGTCACTACCTACCTTATTTCTGAAAACTAGGGTCTCATTGGACCTGGATCTGAGTGACTAGCTAGCAAACCTCAGGGACCTTCCTGACTCCAACCCCTCCCTGCAAGTGCTGAGAGCCCAGAGCCACCCCCACTGTTTTAAGCAGCAAGGATTTCACCAACCAAGCCATCTTCCCAGTCACATGCTCTCAGGATTAAAAAATACATTATTATTATTATTATGCAGGACCAGAAGATAGCTGTCATCTTTGCCATGTTTGGTTTTGATGTATGCATTTAGCTCTTCCCATTGCTGGGACTAGATTCCTGACACACTTACCGCACAGTTTGAAGGTGCAATCCATCATAACCAGGAAGGCACAGCGGTAAGAAGGAAGGAAGCAGTACAATTGTGTCTGCCACCTCAACCAGAGAGATGCATGCCAGGGCTCTGCCTCCTTCTTTCGCTCAGTCCCAGGTCCCAGCCCTTGGAAAGGGGCTTCCAGCCTTGTGCAAGCGTGACTAGAAATGCCACCCCCTAGACACGTCTAGAGCTTCATCCTAGGTGATAGTGAATCGTAGTCTTGGGTAGAGTTGAAGACAGGAGCCAGAGCTCTATGAACACCAAGTGCTCTGCCCACTGTGCTGCACCCCCAGCCCTGAGTCTCTCTTTCCCCCAGTCTTCTCCTTAGACTTAAATATAGAAGGTTCTCAGTTTTCTTTAGGGTTGGAGAGATGACCTAGTGCTGCTAACCCTGACTGTCTGATTCCATCCCTGGGCCCCAAATGCTATCCTCTGATCTCCACACAGTTAGTTGCTCTAGTGTGCACATGGCCATGCTTGCACACACACAGAATGAACATTTTAAAAATGCATTCATTATTTCACTTTATAAAGTTTCATGTTTTATCCAATTTTTTTCTTTTCTAAAAAGAGGCCACAGGGCGGTGGTGGCGCACGCCTTTAATCCCAGCCCTTGGGAGGCAGAGGCAAGCGGATCTCTGTGAGTTTGAGGCCAGCCTGGTCTATAAGAGCTAGTTCCAGGACAGGCTCCAAAGCTACAGAGAAACTCTGTCTCAAAAAACGAGAGGGAGGGAGGGAGGGAGGGAGGGAGAAAGAGAGAGAGAGAGAGAGAGAGAGAGAGAGAGAGAGATGACAGGTTAAAGAAAGGTGCTTAGTGCCACACCTGAAGACCCCGTGGTAGGAGGAGGTGTCTGATTCCTGACACTTGTTCTCTGGCCTCCACATGCATGCTGCAACGCACAAAAGGTGATGATGATAATGATAATAACCTTCAAACAATCAGAAATCTTCCCACCATCCAGAAGCACCCTATTCGCATTCTGTGTACCCTTCTGCGGCAAGTGTGTATAAAACACAGATCCTGCTATGTTGTTTGGGTTTTCAGCTTCACTCCTCAGCCTGCTTCCTCCACCATCCAGCTCCTCCTCCGCTGCCTCTATCCTCCATCCTCAGAGCAGTACTTTTAACAGTTTGGGGTGGGAAAGGGGTGGGTCCTAGCTGAAGGACATTTCCTGTGCTGACTGGCTGAGGCAGAGTGGAGACTGGAGGACACTCCCCTGCCCCAAAGCCTCTAACACAGCCTTGAGAAGTCGGGCGCAGGAGCAGAGCAGTACATGAATAGTCTCCAGGTAGAGGAGGAGAGTATTAATAAGAAACCAGGGCCTTGGGCTGGAGAGATGGCTCAGTGGTTAAGAGCATTGTCTGCTCTTCCAAAGGTCCTGAGTTCAATTCCCGGCAACCACATGGTGGCTCACAACCACCTGTAAAGAGGTCTGGTGTCCTCTTCTGGCCTGCAGACACACACACAGACAGAATATTGTATACATAATAAATAAATAAGTGTTTAAAAAAAAAAGAAACCAGGTCCTTAACTATCTCCTTGGAGTAGCCTAGAAAGCCCTCAGGGCCACTCTGAGGTGTCTTTGTTTATCCCTTTGTCTTTACCTATGCCTACTGGTTTTGATGGGTGAGATCCTATCATAAGCTGGGCATGGTGACTCGAGCCTGTAACCTCCACACTCTAGAGGCTGAGGCAGGAAAACTGACTTGGAGGCCAGGCTGGGCTAAGTTTTAAGACCCTGTCCAAAACAAACAACAACAACAAAGAAGGCTGGAGGGAAACTCTAATGGGGGAGAGGGTGCGGTGAAGAAAAGTGTGATCGCAGGCATTCCAGGCCCGCCCACGGCACAGGAGACCCTTTTCAGTGCCCACCCTATCCCCGCACGATCAGGTGCAGGGTGGAGGCCAGGAGGGCCGCACTCCTGGATGGGAAGATGAACCGGTGGCTTCTGCCTTGTGTCAGCAGGCCTAGGAAGACAACAGGTCTAGGGAGAGAGGTTGTCCTTGCTGGGGACAGTTTGAATCTGGTGATACAGGAGCAACAGTGGTCAACACCCCAAATGACCTTCTCTATGGACACCAGGTACCAAGGCCCTAGAAGGCAAGGATGGTAAGACCAGCCCACACCAACAAACCCCAGAACTGCAACAACAAACATCCTTTTAAGGAGGATCCATCTTTCACTGAGCCCTTCTGCCTTAGTCACTTTCTGTTGACACAGTGAAATACCTGAGAAGATTTGACTTACAAAGGAAAGAGGTTTATTTTGGCTCAGCTGAGTCTGATTGGTTTGGGCCCATTGCCTACGTCACATGCCCTTCAAGGCGTGAGCACATGACCAAAAAAAAAAAATGTTTATCACCAAGAGGCAAAGAAAGAAAGGGCGTGCTCCCAGTGACCCGGAGACCTCATTAGGTCACACTAAAAGTTTCCACCCTGTACTGTGAGCCTGTGAAATGGCCTCTGGGGGACATTTCAGATCCAGCCCTAGTTCTCAGTGTGGACCGTCTGTCTCCATCTCGCTCTTCTCTTCAAACTTAACTGCCCCTGTAGTGGTTGGTGTTTGTGATTTTAGTAATTTAATAACATTAAAATAACAGGAGATGCTCAGTTTTGGTGATACTGTGTCTAACTAGACATAGCTTATTTCAAATGGAAATTAAGTTGTTATACAGCTGGCTTTGAATTCTTGATGTTCTGCCTCCACCCCCAAGAGACCACACCTAATTTAGTATCTGTTTCAGTGTCAGAGCATGGATCTGCTGTAACTAGAAACGTAATCTCAGGAGTCAGGTTTCCAGCAGCTCTTGTGGACCAGAAGTCTGCCATGTCCTGGGCTATGTCTTACCTGTGTTCTTTCTCCTAACCGCAGTGCATCAAAATCTCAGTAATGGCGCACACCTTTAATCCCAGCACTGGAGGCAAAGGCAGGCCTCTGTGAGCCAGTCTGGTCTACAGAGCAAGTGCCAGGATAGGCTCCAAAGCTCACAGAGAAACCTTGTCTTGAAAAAAAAAAAATCTCAGTAACTCTAGCCCATCTTTTAAAAAAATCAAGGAATTTGTCATCCAGATAATTCTCCTCACCTGTGCGTTCTAAACTCAGTTTACTGATGGAAGTATTTACATATACAATAAGTGTACAGGAGTCATTACATTTGTGACAAAGTCTCCTGTAACTCTGGCTTTGACCTCCCAAATCTGTGCTACCCCTCTTGAGATCCAAGCGTCTTCTTGCCTCAGTTGCTTGTCGGGTCTTTGTTGCTAACAGCTGTTGGAAATTCTTGTTTCTTCTTGCCGTCCACCCTTGTAGTCCTCAGATAAGCAGCAGCTGCTGCCTGTGCAGAACAGCAGTTCTCAGTGTGGTCCTCCCACCCTAGGTGGTCTCTGACCAGAGCCCATGAAGTCTAGACTGTTTCCTCTACCCTCAGCCCTTTCTGCTATTCATTTCTGTTGTGCACTATGGGCTGTATCCCTCAGCCCTCATTATCCTCGAGAGACTAGTTTCCCTTCCTAATCGTACAGCGGCGGGCATCACTACTAGCCCACTTGTTCATTCGTTTGTTCATTTATCAAGACAGGGTTTCTCTTTGTAGCCTTTGAAACTCACTCTGTAGATCAGGCTGGCCCCAAACTCGCAGGTCCACTTGCCTCTGTCTCCCTAGTGCAGGCTGGGATTAAAAGTGTGCGCCATCACCACCAGGCTTGTTTTATACGAGGACAGCGGCACTGACATTTGCTAGTTAAAATTATATTCTTTACACTTTACTATTAAAGAATAAAATTTTATCTAATAACGTTGGAGTAGCACTTCCTGCTGAGCTGGTGATTCAGCAGCAGACCTTGTGGCAGATGAGTGAGACCTGGGTTGGGTCCCACTCCTTGCTTGGGTCTCCAGCACTACAAAGACAAACACACACGTTCATCTGTCTGAACTTGGAAGTGAGTGCACCAGTATATCACGCATATATACATGTATGTGTGTATGTATGTAAATAAAAATACACGCTTTTGTGATCATAAGTTGAATGCTGCAAGTGTGCAAGATCAGCTTGTCGTTTTAATCAGAATAACTTAAAAACAATAAAATTAAAGTTTTAATTAATTGAAAATATAGTTTAGAAAACTTTTCTATTATCATGAGTTATAGGTTCCCAACTTACAGCTGTGAAAGTAGTGGATTTTTTTATTGCATAGTGAAATGAGTGGACATTTGGAAGATCCACATAGCGCACCCAGTGTTTTTCCAATGGCATGATTTATTACAAAGCCATGGGTGAGGAAGACAGTCCTTCTAAAGTAACGCTTGATTTCAATGTAGCAGAATATGAAAGTTCATTGCCATTTTAGATTCCATGGTGCAGTATAGCCATCAGAACCGCTGCTTGTCCAGCCTGAAGGCAGAGAGGAAGGCCACATCAAACATGTTCTCTTCTGTGGAATCTGGATTTGACTATCTGTGACACCAAGCAGCAGGGGTCTTAGATGTGGGAAAGAGGTGACTTTCGGGGGGGGTGGGCATTGGACAGAAAGGCAAGGAATAAATCTCCACAAAGTACATTTTAATATACATGTGAAAGGTATATCAAAGCCCATTGTTAGTTTTTTTTGTCAGGTTTCGTTGTGGTATCAGGGAGCATCTACATCCTGACTGGTTTGGTTGACAGTGTTCTGAGACCGTATTTTTTTCATGTACTAGAACCAAAACACTGTTGAGATAGATTTAATTAGAAGCAGATGTGAGGACCTAGTTGTCTTTTAATAAACTAAACACTAAAGAGATTTGCAACACTGTGGAGCTAAAGCCTCTTTTTATGTGTTTTAGAATGTGAAGGGTGCCCTGCCCTCTTCCCCCAAATAATCTATTTACATTAATGACTTTTTGAACTATATGATTTCGTTTAGCACTTTAAGAAATATAGGTATCAATTAGTGTTACCTGAAGTCGTTGGTAGGTTTCTCCCCTCCTGTTCGTCTTTATTGTCATGTTGCCCTGCACACATCTTTTCTCTTGGCACCGCCTGAGATATAAAGAGGGCTTCCAAGCCAGAGTAACAAACCATGACTGATGTCTAGCATACCTGAGCACTGCTTTCTGCCCCCAATACTGCGTGAGCCAAGCGCAATGGTACAGGCCAGTGAAGGCTGGAGGACTGGAATTTCAAGATCGTGTTGGGCCACTCAAGACTATCTTTAAAGATTTTTTTTTTTTTAAGACTGTTGGTAAGCATGTAAAGTTAACATTTGTTCCTGGTTGCGCGGCCATCAGAATCTGCAGGGGTCAGCAATGGACTTTGCTTTGGCAGCAGTTAGAGCTAGACTGGGTGGGCCTGGGCCTCTGTTTTCTGCCTTTCAAACATAGATAACTCCTCCTAGCTGATGAATGACCCATCCTGTTTGCCCCTCCTTCTCATTAGACATTAAAAATTTTTACCTTTTTTTTTTTTTTTTTTGAGACAGGGTTTCTCTGTAGCTTTGGAGCTATCCTGGAACTTGTATTATAATGCCTTAAAACCACCACACAGGGCCTACCAGTGGTGGCACACGCCTTTAATCCCAGCACTCAGAGGCAGAGGCAGGAGAGCTCCATGAGTTCGAGGCCAGCCTGGTCTACAAGAGCTAGTTCCAGGACAGAGTCCAAAGCTACACAGAGAAACCCTGTTTCAAAAAACTGAAAAAGAAAAAAAAAATACAGTTTTAAAAATACATAATTTCATAGTCATGGTTCTCTTAATGTAGCTGTTTAAATTTAACAATATCTATATATTTAGAAGTTAGATGCTGAAAATTGCTATTCCAGGTGTTTTCCAGGTATTTTATTTATTTGGTTGGTTTTTGTTTTGTTTCGTTTCGAGATAGGGTCTCTCTGTGTAACAGCCTTTGCTGTCCTGGAAGTAGCTCTTAGAGACCAGGCTGCCCTGCCTCTGCCTCCCAAGTGCTGGGATTAAAGGCATGTGCCACCACCGCCTGGCAAGAATATTTTAATATATGGTGGGTGAATGACAGGCAAAAAAAAAAATATACAGATAGCTGTTCAGATGGGATTATCCACTCATACGATGCTATTGTCGCGTTCATTCCCAGCTGTAGGCCTGTGGATTTCATACCTGCTTGTGGAATTCCCCGTAACCAAGGCTCTTTCCAGAAAGATTGGAGACCTCATGTCCGCTGGGAGGAGGGCAAGGAGTGGGAACGCCTTGGCTGTAAGGGCTTTTGCCCACTGAGGTCTCCTCCCCTGCATCCTGCAGCAAGGTGGCCTCTGGGAGCTCTGCTGTACTAACGAGGGCACGAGCGGTGTCTGCTTCAGTGAAATAGTTTAATTAGTGGCAGGAGGTGGCGGGGTGTCTCTCTGTCCTCACTGAAATCCCCCCCCCCTTGAAGGTCAAGGAGATCAAGCTTGTCAAACATTAACAGCCCTGTACAAGAAGCAACAGTGAATTCCTCTCCCAAGTCTCTCACTAGAGTTTTGCCAGCATTTGAGGGGAGGAGAGAGAAGTTGGGTTCAACTGTTACCCTAGAGGGAACAGGCCTGTGCGGACTATTAGCATGGGGCAGAACCGAGAGCTGGTTGTGGTCTTACAGACACTTGATGAGGCTGAGGGCCCTGGACAAGATTGTATAGCGGCATCTGGGATGCTTTCTGCCTGTTAGCTTTGCATGGGGAGATCGCAGGAGGCCGACCGTGTATAAAAAGATGGCCAGGCTAGAGGAGAAGCTGTGCGCGCATCCAAACGTACTGGAGGAGGGAGTCCCCAGAAGCCACAGCAGGCAGGCTACCTGCTGGATCTAGGAGCGCTGCACGCACGCCAGGCAAAAGGTTTTGATCTACCCCATACCAGGACACACCCTGACAGCGAAGTAACCCTCCTAAGGAGGGGCTTGGGGCTTAGTTTCTTTTCATTTTTAAACCCTTTGCGTGATTTTTGTTTTTGCTTAAAACAATTCTTATTATCCCAAGATTGTGAGGGTCACAGTTCCAGACATGGGTTAATTAGCGGGGTCCTTCACTTTGTGGTCTCTGCAGAGCTAGAATGAATGCATGGGCCAGGCTGCGGCCCTTGTCTGCTGTTCTAGGGCTGTAGGAGAGTTTGGCCGCTGGAGGTTGTAAGTACTTGACCAGGAGTGTGATTTTTTTTTTTTTAAGCTGTTTAATTTAGCCACTACCACAAATGGATCATCTGGAATTGCTAGCCCTTCACTGTGTGAGGCAGGATCCTCTCTGTGTTACACAAAAGGGCGCAGAGTGAGCCTTCCCCTCTCCTCGTGAGTAGTGCAAGGCCTTTTAGGTGTTGCTGGAGCCCGAATGTGGTAGGAAAGGAAAACAAGTATTAAAAAGCCCACTCCTCCCTCGTGCTTTCAAGGAAAAGACAGGTGTACTGAAAAAACAGGTTGATCAAAACATTCCCCGGGCAGAGGAAGTCGTCAGTCGCTCAGGAGACTGTGTGGAGTCTCTTAGTGGTTTTTAAAGAAGAAACCTGGTTTTGGGTTGGTGTGTATGGAGCTAGAGGGTCCGTGTATGGAGCCCACAGAACAACTTTGGTGGTCGTCTTCACCTCATTTGGAACAACTGAGATCTGATCAGGCTGAGAGTCACCACGTAGGTCATTCAGCCTCGGGAGTCCCCCTGGCATTTCCACAGGGACCGTGGGGATCAAACTCAGGGCCTCATCTCTCAAGCACTTGACTGGGCTGTTTCCCCAGTGGATACTCGCACAGGAAAGATTGTTGTCTCCTTAGTTTGTGGTTTATTTCTGCTGGACGCGGGCATGGGCTTGGTTCTTGTGTGCGCGTTCTCCCCCCCCCCTTTCTTCCCCCTCCCCCCAGATATATCAAATGTAAAGAAAATAGTGTCACCAACAACAGAAATTCACCACTCATACGTAATAGACTTTTGGCCATTAATTCCTTAAAATCACTTGGGGATGGGGTCTCTTTGCATTTGTTATTACTCTGCCGGGCCAATATGGTATTCTCTCTTAAGTACAGAGCAGTGTTTCTTCCCATCTTTCATTTTCACACTGATTTTTAAAAATAAAGTGTCAGCCTTCTTAAGAAAAAGGTCCTCCTTCGGGGTTTGTCCATTTTCTTCGCCTTTACGGTCTTGTCTTTGTTCTCACGTGCAATGAGATCAGAGGTTTGGGGAGTGCAGGGTGCCCTTTGCCCTTTGAACAGGACCGCATCCTGGGTTCACATGGCACTCCCCCCTGACTGCTGTGATGTCCATGGCTGGAGTTAGGAGAGACTGGATTCGGGTGCCTGGGGTAGAACACCTTACCTTAAGGTCCTTACCGAGTTTATTCATTGGTATTTTTGAGGCAGCATCTTGGTATATGTCCACGACTAGCCTGGAGTTCCCTATGCAGGACAGGCGGGCGCTGAACTTGCTTCTTTCTCATCCTCTTGCCTCTCCCTCATGGTGCCGGAATTAAAGGTCTGTGTCATTTTACCAACTTACCTGAAAAGTTTGGTCTTTTCCCCATTTCCCTCATCGTGGGCTGAAACGTGACTGTCCTTAGTTTGCGGGATTACAGGTAGCCCACCCCCAATCCACAGTAATCATTCCCCTTATGGCGAGTTTTCATTGTGAAATTGATACAGGTTTATCTCCACTGGTCTTCACCCTTGTGGGAAAAATTGGCTTGTTTAGTTCCATTCTTTTGGTGTTTGAGGCAGGGTCTTGCTGTGTATTCCTGGCTGTCCTGGAACTCACTTTGTTGCCCAGGCTGGCCTCAGACTCACAGAGATAGATGCACCTGCCTCTGCCTCCTGAGTGCTGAGATTAAAGGCATGGGCAACCATGCTGTTCGTGTTCTCTCTCTCTCTCTCTCTCTCTCTCTCTCTCTCTCTCTCTCTCTCTCCACCTACCTACCTACCTTTCAGTGTCATGGACTCTGGTTCCAGCATGCTGTCCTATAAAGCAGCCATTCTTCCTAATGCCCAGAGCCAGGTCAAGAGTTGCATCTTCTCGTGGAAAGGAGATGCAGCATTACGTCAAGTGAGGCCAAGTAGGAATGCGTCGTGCCCAGGAGCGCGAGGGTCTGTGTGGCCCCGGACTGATGCTCCCAGGTGCCAGGAGCTGGCCCTGCTGACGGAGAGTTCATTGTTGCCTGTGGACCTGACTAACACGGCTCCTCTACCTACAGAAAAGGATCCCTAGGAAAGCTTTAGAAAGGAAGATTTAATTGAGATTTTTAAATTCAGAACGGCCACTGAGCACTGGGAGTGCAGGTGCTTGTGTATGATTTGCTTTTTCCTTCTCACTTTTTGGGCTTCCTCAGCAATAGCATAATGGAAAATAATTGTACGTATCTAGTAATTTCTGGTGAAGTACCTCCTGCAGGGACCATTAGGAAGAAAAAAAAAGACACAGGGCTGCGGATCTTGCCTGGCATGTACATGCAAAACCTAGCACCATGTAAGCCCAGGCATGGTGATGCATATCTGTAACCCCAGAACTCTGGAGGTGGGGGTAGGAGGGCCAGAGGCCCAAGGTCATCCTCAGCTACATTTTGAGTTCAGCCTGGGGTGTAGCGCGCTGCATGGTGTCACACCGGATGGAGATGTATAATCAACTCCTGAGATGGCTAAAGTCTGACCTATGCTATGATCACGCAATGATTATCAGCTGCCTGCATATGCATGGGCCTATGGGCAGTGCCCACCTGGCAGTTCGGGGTTGGCAGCCCATGCCTACTTAAGGGCTGGGAGAGGTTTGCCCAGAGAGAGGTCTGGAGAGAGAGGAGAGAGGAGAAGAGAGAGAAAAGTGTAAAAGGTCCTGGAATAAACTGCAGTGAGAAGAGCTCCGGTGGTCGCATCATCCTTGCGGGTCGAGGGTGGACGCGACACTGGGGTACATGAGATGCTTTCTCTAAAAAAGGGTGGTGGTGGTAATTGAACTTGTAAAAGGAATGTCTCTGAAGTCCAACATACAAGGCTGAAACAGTAGCTGTTGGGAGGTGGAAGCAGGGGCATCCATCGCAGGGTTCAACTACATAAGGAATCAGAGGCCAACTCTGGGTACATGAGACCCTGCCTGGGCAGTGTGCCTGGAGTTGGAATGCCTTTACATGCAAAATAAGTGTAAACAGGGATCGAATGATACTGATTAGATACTTCCAGGAATATTTTATCATGGTACTGCTAAATATTAAACTCCCTACCACTGAATGATGTATTGTTTATTTCCTGTTCCTTCTTATGTTTAGTTAGGTACTTATCCCTTTAATGTTTCTTAAGGTTAAAGAAATGCGTATTTGCCGGGCGGTGGTGGCGCACACCTTTAATCCCAGCACTCGGGAGGCAGAGGCAGGCGGATCTCTGGGAGTTCGAGACCAGTCTGGTCTACAAGAGCTAGTTCCAGGACAGGCTCCAAAACCACAGAGAAACCCTGTCTCGAAAAACCAAAAAAAAAAAAAAGAAATGTGTATTTATGTTTCTTAAGGTTAAAGAATTGTGTATTTATCAACCAATATTCTTTTTTTTAGTCGAGTTTAATGCTTTTAAATGATTTATTATTTGTATCAGTGTTTTGCCTGCATGTATATTTGGTGTGAGGGTGTTAGACCTTGGAGTTACAGACAGTTGTGAGCTGCCATGTGGGTGCTGGTATTTGAACCTGAGTCCTCTGGAAGAGCAGTGAGTACTCACAACTGCTGAGCCATCTCTCCAGCCCCAATCAACCAGTATTCTATAAAGTATTTCTTTTCCTATAGCCAGCAGCAGTGCATATGAAACCATTATTTTATAAGATGAAGAGCTCTTAGGTCTCCCACCCACCAAATCACATGGTATTGCTTACCATTCCTGAAGCTCAGATACACAATATAGTCCTGTTTCTGTCTCACGCATGACACCAGCTTCTGTCTCCTCCAGTCAGGCACATTTTGCCAGGAGTTTCGCTGACTGTATGAGTAGCTGTAGAATCTCAGTGTCGACCTTTGCTAATAAAATTGGTTTCCGTGTCCACCTTCTCCCGCACCTTTTAAAGACGATGAGCAATTCTGTCTATACAGAGCGCCAACACTGGACGCATAGGCATGCCCTCCAAGTGCAGCCTACTTTTCTAAGCAGAAACCATTTTTCCCTAGCACTGTGTTATTTCAGCGGAGATTTCCTTTGGATAAATTTAGTATAGATGTGTTTGATAAACTGTCATTAAAAGTTATTTAAAAGATTATTTTATTATACAATAAACATCTCTCAACTTGCTCAAGCTCTTTCCCTAAAATAGCAATTTAACTGGACTTCTGGCAAATGCTAACTGAATAAAGAACCTAGTAATTGTGAGATGTTAAATTTAGCAATTAGTAGCCTTCAGTGTCAAATGCCAGGAAAGATCTTTAAGGAAAAAGGAAAAAAAAAAACACCCTGGTGATTCTTTGAAAGGAATTTGAAAGTATATATAATCATTTTTCCACTTGGCCCTTCTTTTCTTCTCCCCCAAAGAACCTGAAGCAGCCCCGTGGAAAGTTTAGAAATGGCCTTTTCTCTCCTCATCTCCCTGGTCAGCTATCTTTAGGGCCACTGGTCCACCAGACATCCCAGGAGTCTCCAGCCTCAACTCGGAGGTCCTCAGTTAGAACCGAGACTTCTCGCGTCCCACTGGCGCCCAGGTCTTCTGTGGAGCCCGTGGCTGATCCAGTTCTGAGGGTTTAGATTAGGTAGCAGGCACTCTCTGAGGGACAGTAATCCTGTTGGCAAAAGCGCGTGAATTCGTTCTCGACTGGATCCCCAGAAAGAGCAAAAGATTGATTTCTTGTACCAAGACAGGTTTGGCGACCAGCGGACTAAAGGGGAGGCTGGGTGTCTCAGGAGGTGGCAGTAGGAACACAGCCCCACCCACAAGACTGCCTGAAGGCACTAGGTGTAGGATGTGTTCTAGATAGGTCAGCAGTGGTGGCTTGCATCATTAACCCCAGCACTTGGGAGGCAGAAGACAGTGGATCTCTGTGAGTTCGAGGACAGCTAGGGATACACAGAGAAACTCTGTCTTGAAAACCCAAACAAATATTATTATTATTATTATTAATAATAATAATAAATAAAAGAAGTGGGTCTGTCTGAGATCCAACCTGTGAATTCAACTTTAATGGCTTGGGAGCCCTGGAAATCTTGAAGTGGGCTCATGCACCCATGCTGCCTTGGGGAAACCATTCTGGATTTGTGATTCAGCTCAGTTACCTTCCAGGCAAAGGGAAGAGTGGGATCAGCGACAAGGCTAGCTTTGTCCAGGAAGTCATAACTAGTTCTACGCTGGCACAGGGGAGTTGGTGGGGTGTGTTGGATTTGGGAAGGCAGAAGGGATGAATGACAGAGGGAAGACCTGTAAGATTGTAGAGGCCATCAATGTCCCAGTTCAGAAGGAGTTGGCAGCTGGGGGAGATCTGTGAGGAGGGGAGTGAGCAGTGGGCTGTAAAGGAAATGTGGGGACCAATGAGATGGCCCAGCAAATAGAAACCCCACTAAGCTCTGTCACCAGGTCCCACCAGATGGAAGGGAAAACCCACATCCTCCAGGTTGTACTCTGACTTCCCCATACATGCTGTGGCGCCGGTGGCATGCGTGTACCGTGCACAGGCACACACATGTAAATTAAAGTAACAAAATAATTTATAAAGGCAATATGCCTTTTTTCTTTTCTTTTTCTCTCTTTGATTTGTTTAGTTTTGTTTTGAGACAGGATTTCTCCGTGTAGCAACCCTGGCTGTCTTGGAACTCCTCTGTAGACTAGGCTGCTCTTGAACTCAGATCCTCTTGCCTTTGTGTACCGAGTTCTGGGATTAAAGGTTGTTTATTTTATTATTATTATTTTTTTTATATATAATTTGGGAAAAGGACCATTGTAGTGGTGCCTGCCAGCCTCGTTTGTGTTCCAGCTCCCAGTCCATCAGGCCCACCAGCCAACCTGCAGCTGCTCCTCACAGGGACAGCTACCCCAGTGCTGTGGACGAGATGCTGGGCCTCACACTGTGAGGAAAGGAATTTAGCACAGGCAAAATGATGGGCAGATGGGGAGGAGGGTTACCAGTGAGAAAGGGATGAAGGAAACACCCCCCCCCTCCCAGTTTTTTGAGACAGGATTTCTCTGTAGACTATTGCCCCATTTCACTGAGGTGAAGAATCAAGTCGGGATGGTGGTGCACACTGCCTGTGATCCCAGCACTTTGGGGGATCAGGAATTCAAGGTCATCTCAGCTATATTGCGAGCTTGAGGCTGGCTCTGGCTGCACAAGGCCTTTTGCTTCCTCCCTCCCTCCCTTCCTTTCTTTTTTTAATAATGAGGTATCAAGCTCACAGATTTGAAAAAGTTTACCCAGGTTAGATGCCCATCTGAGATCCACAACTACGTCTTCCAAGCCAGGCGTTTAGGATGAAGGCGAGAGGATCATGGTGAGCTTGAGGTTGGCCTAAGCGGTAGCCTGAGTTCATAACCAGCCTGTGAACATAGTGAAATCCTGTCTTAAAAACAAAATAAAGTCTCTGGCCTCAGACCCTGTAGGGTGTGTGTTTGGTTGGTTTTGTTTTGTTTTGTTTAGCAATTCAGAAGTTAGCATATGCAGCTCATTGGGTTTCTATATTTTTGTTGATCTTTAAAAAAGGAAGGGGAGTGGGAAAAAATGTATAGCTCAATGAAAACAAAAAATGTTAATTTTTTTAAAAAAAACTATGGTGAATACAACTTTGTTTTAAATATAATGATTCAGCAGGCAGACAAGAGCCCCACAGAGCAGGCCTCATAAAGCTGTTCTCTGACCTCCACTACGTTCCTGATCTCGGACACACATTTCACAATTTTAACGTAATCATTCAATAACATTAATTATTTACACAGTGTTTTACAATGACCTATTTTCAAATTTTTATGTCAACTCAGATTCCACCTATTATTGACCCCATTACCTTCCTCTTGCTGGACCTGTCTAGTCAAAGTCAAGCTCCTTTGTATAAATGGAATTATTTAATGTTTCCCGTCTATGTCTGGCTCCTTTGGGTGTCAGTACATTTGTAGGTGTGCTGGTTGAAAATACGCTCTAGACAGCTCAGGGCTGGCCTTGGAGCTGGAAGCTGGTTAGTTGAGCATTTCTAGAAGGTTGTAAGAGTTGTGACGGACTTGAGGAAGGCTCCTTAATTCACGGCCAGTTAAAGCCATGGTAAATGGCTAAACATAAGATATCTGATGTGTTTATAGGTATGACGGATTTGCATAGAACAGTACATAAAGTAGACCATGAGACTATATATAGCACAAACACAGCATTCTGCCTGTGGGACTAGTGTCCTTCAGTAGATGACAGGGATTTCAACCCCTGGGCCTGCTGCTTCTGGGATTACAAGCCTGTGTTGCACTGACTTCGCGGCTTCTTCCCTGTTTTTATTTTTTAAAATGAAATTAAATGTATTTCTGTTTTATTTTTACTGGCAAACCTAAGGTCTTGTTGTTACTAGACAAGTGTGCTTCTGACTTACATTCCAGCACCCTCCCCTTTCTTCTTTGGTGAGACTTGGCCAGAGAGGAGGCGCTAAGCTTTACCTAAGGGTAGCGTGAACCATTGCTACCCTGAGATGGCTGAGACACCCCAGGAGTCCTCACAGGGTTCCTGTGTGCCTCTCCTGCCCTGGAAAGCCACTGTGACAAACACACACATTTCCCCGACAAAGAGAGAGCCCCTTAGAGTATGAAGTTCATCTGCAGCATTGGTCATCCCGAGACAGAAGCTCGGAGCCTTGGTCTAAAGTCCTCCTGTTTCACAAACGAACCCCGCTTGTCATTGACTGCCCGCTTGTGAGTCCAGCACTCAGGAATAAGAGAGGGGTTGCTGAGGTCACATTTGCAGAGTCGTAAGGGCCTGTATCTCACCAGAAAGTCGACGGTGTGACTGTCTGCACCACTGAAACCCAGGCCTTTGTTACGACTCTTACCCTTGTGAAGTTTTTGTAGAAAAGAAAGCAGGCAAGCATAACCAGGACTGTGGGTGGTGGGTTCCTTGGGCGGCCTTGGGAATGCAGCACGGGCCCTGCATGGATGGATGCTCAGGGGAAGTGGAGTCAGGGGCCCCAAAGGCACTTGAGTGGCTGTTCAGTGAACTAGACTGAAGATGTCTGGGCACAGCTGGAGGGCATGGAGCTTTTAAGGATGCTTTCTACTCTTAAAGAGCCGCGTGCATTTTAAATGAAAGATGGTAAACAGTGGTGTAACATAAAAAGTGTGAACACGGCTCTAAGGAAGTTGATAGCAACACGACTCCACAAAAGAATGAAGAAGAAAGAGTGTATCCCAAAGCAGCGCTCCTGAGTTTGGGTTGGCATGGGGCTGTTATCCTATGGTCCAGCTGTTTTCTTGCATGATAAATAACCTTTGGGCTGGAGAGATGTGCACAGATGATGCTCACAGATGTTCATTGATCCTCCATATGCCCCATGTTTGCTTCTAGGCACCCACGTCAGGTGGCTCACAACTGCTTGTAACTACAGCTTCAGGGAATTCAGACAGCCACACAGACGCCGTTCTCTTGATTTGGCCTCAGTTTGCTCTGGGATATATGTCTCCCTGTCCTGCATCCAGGAGGGTGGGAAGGAGGCGGAACCCTGGGAAGTGTGGGGTAATGCAGTCCCTTGAACATCTTGTTATTTGAGGCAGGGTCTTCTGCTGCCTGGGTCCCTCATCCTGCTGCTACCTTTCAAGTGCTGAGATTATAGCTTTGACCCTCATTCTGCTTCTCACTACGGCACGTGTGTGCATGCACACATACAAGCATATTCAGTGCGGATGAATTTGAGTGTATATGTGGAATTGGGTCCCACCTTCCACCTTGTTTTTGAGGCAAGGTCTCTCGTTTCTGCTGGTACCCCAGGTCTCCAGGCTTGCTGGTCCTCAAGCTTCTTGTGCGATCTTCGTGTCTCCTGGCATCATGCCTCTTGGGATTACAGAGCCCACTACCGCATTTGAGTCTTGGGGTTCTAGGGATTCAAACTCAGGTCATCAGGTTTGCACAAGAAGCACTTTTATGGACCCTAACTGCAGTGTTGATTTAAACTTCTGTGAGTCTATAGGAAAACATTACAACTTTTCGGTTACTTATCTATAATAGTTTTGTTTAGTTTTACCATTTATAATGACTTTTAATATTGCCCCTTTTTTAGCCTTTGGACCTCTTACATTTCTAGGGGTGAGAAAGGCCCCTTGTCCTCCTGATTCAAGATAATGTTTTTCATTGTTTCTGTAAAGGTTGTGATATTTCTTTATTGGCATGAGGCATGCTGGGAACGTTTTCGTGTGTCTGTTATTTGCTGAGAATTATTTACGCAGCAGCAGACATGTGCCAGTGTTGTTTCTGTGACCGCAATAAAACCCCACAAGCAAAAGCAACTTGGAAGGAAGAAGGGTCTTACGTGGTTTACCCCCACCCCCCCACCCCAGTGTTCACAGTGAACATGGAGGCAGGACTGAGGCCGTCACTCTGGAGGAGTGCTGCCTACTGGCTTGCTCATCCTGCTTTCATAACCGACTCAGGGTCACCTGCCTGCTAGTGACTTTGCCCACAGTGAGCTGGGCCTCTTCACATCAATATTAATCCTCACAGATAGACCCACAGGCCAGTCTGATGGAGGCATTTTCTCACTTGAAGTCCCTTCCTCCCAGATGATCCCGGCTTCTGTCAAGTTGAGCTGCGCAGAAGTCCCCATATTGTTCCTGTGACATGGGACCGTGGCCTCTCCTCAGCCTCCAGGCCTGAGTGCAGTTGTCTGGTGGGCTGGCAGGCCTGGGAATGGACTCGCCGGAGGCACTAGCTCTGTCAGCACAGCTGCAGGCCACAGGATGGAAGGGAAGGAAAATGTCCCCGTGCAGGAAGTGGTGACCTGACCCTGAAGAGACAGTTTTCTTCCTGCCTGAGCTCCAGGGTCCCCTCACCCCTCACAAAGGAAGCAGATTCTTTAAAACTGTGCTTGCATTGGGTGGCTTCCTCACCTGGACCAGCTGGAACTCACAGGAATGTGGCCATCAGCAGGACAGCCACTAAGACCAGGCAGTCTTGGGCGTGTGTTCAGCAAACTTCCCCTGTGAATCAGTTTCCCTTCGCTCAGGTTTAAGCTGCTGCAGTGTTAGGAAACACCTAGGGAGGTGGTGGAAGTCGCCAACAGCCAGATGGGGACCTACTCAGGGAGCAGGAGTGGATATCTTCAGTGACGTAGATGGGGAGGCAGGGGGGTACAGTAGCCAGGAGTTCTCGATGCTCCGGCTTCAGACATGCCGGAGTGACACTGCATGAGACCTCCATTTCTCCAGAATGAAAGGAGCTGATGCTAATGCCTCCGAGTAACTCTAGACATAGCATGGACCAGTCACCTGCTACTGGCATTATGTCGTCTCTGTTTTATTGTGACTAGGAGTTAGCAACTGGAACTGAGAAGTAGACCTTCTGAACTCATATCCCAACTCTCATAAATAGCTGTGGGCCTGTAGGCCCAGCACCACGCAGGGTGGAGACAGGAGGCTGACCACTATCCTAGCTCCAGGTTCAGTGAGCAGAACACTATACATTCTCCTCTGCTTCTTGCTGCGCGCTCTCTCTCTCTCTCTCTCTCTCTCTCTCTCTCTCTCTGTCTCTCTCATGCACGAGCATATATATATATATATATATATATATATATATATATATATGTATGAGGTAGGAAAAGGGTTTGGTTGGTGAGTTTAGTGTATTTACATTGGGATAGAAAGCAAAATGGTTTTGTGAGTTGTACCAAGTAACTGATGTGGAGGAAATGGCCATGGTCTACAAAAGCCAGAACTGGGCGCAGCCCTGGTTTCTCCTTGCATTCCCAATACTTAGTACTGTTGGCTCTCTTTGCTGAACTGGTGATTTGTGTCTCCACCACCAAGGTAGATTCTCAGCCGGAGAGACAGATGGGCACGCGAGCCCCTCGTGCTTTCAGGGAGATTATAGGTCAGTTTCTGGTGTGCACTGGATAGAGTTACAACCAATAACTCAGAAGGATCGCATAAGAAATTGAGGTGATTTTTACAATTAAAAAGTTAATGATTGCCGGGCGATGGTGGCGCACGCCTTTAATTCCAGCACTCGGGAGGCAGAGGCAGGCGGATCTCTGTGAGTTCGAGGCCAGCCTGGTCTACAAGAGCTAATTCCAGGACAGGCTCCAAAACCACAGAGAAACCCTGTCTCGAAAAACCAAAAAAAAAAAAAAAAAAAAAAAAAGTTAATGCTTTTGTTTGTAAGATTTCCAGAAAATACCTGCAGAAGAAATAAGGCCATATTGAGATCATATGTCCCCAGGCTTCAAGCATGGCTCTTTGCTGTTTTACAGTCTTACTTGAAAATATCTCTGTAAACCGGGCGGTGGTGATACATACCTCTAATCCCAGCACTCAGAAGGCAGAGGCAGGCAGGGTTACACAGAGAGACCCTGTATTGAAAAAACAAAACAACAACCAAGGGGGAAAAAGAAATATCAGCCTTTGTGCATACGTTACTAGTTGTGCTGGAATTCCTGATTCCCAGAGTAGAGCTTCCCTTCCCAATACCTGCTTTGCCTCACTAGTAGGGAGAGAATGCGGCAGACCAGACCTTGAAAAGAGGGGTCGTCAGCAGGACTTTGGAAGCACCTAAGCTACTTGCCAAGGTGTGTGTGAGGTATGGTGAAGGGTGATTGCTAATAGAAGCGTTGGTTTTTCTTGTGTCTTTGTTACACACTGCCCCCATCCCCTGTTTCTCTCAGCTGGGCTGTGGTGGCACACACTTAGGAGGCAGAGACAGGTGGGTATCTGTGAGTTCGAGATCATTCTGGTCTACAGAGTGAGTTGCAGGGCAGCTAAGGCTAAAGAGAGAAACCCTGTCTCCAGCAAACAAGAGAAAGTTTCTCAGGGCTTGGGTCTTCCATGGCATGATTTTCCTGAGTAAAATTTCATCTAAAAAACAGCTCTCTGGTTTCTAATTCTCTGTCCTTTAGTTTATTGCGGTAAATAATTGAGCGCTCTAAAAGCTGGAACTGAAGGCCCCTCCCCCACGCGCCGCACTTAGGGTCTCTGCCTTTGCAGGAGCTGGGATAGGGGTAGGCAGTGTTTGGATGGAACTCTGTGTGACAAGGGGTGGGGATTCTTAGGGCTTGGTGTTGTTTTGTATGTTTCTTTCCTGTGGTTTATTTCCACTCGGGAGGCAGGATGCTTCATTTACTAACTGCAAGTGCGTGGCTGTCTGCTAGTCCTGGGCTGGGCTTGGGCACCTGGAGTAAGAACTCACCTCCCAGGAGGCCGTCTGATTGGCTTGGGAGGGTAGGAGTGCAGTGGAAAGCAAGGGAGTCTACGGGTCCCAGCCTGGGAGAAGAAGCATCCACTGTAGAGCTAACAATAAGCCAGCTGACCTGAGAGAGCAGTCCTGCAGGCCTGGGAGGGAGGGAGGCTGGCAGGCAGGTAGGCAGAGCTTAGACCACCGGGAAAACAGGAAATCCAGGGCTTGTTAGACCATCCTGGGAGTCAAGGCGGCTTCACGGGGGCTTTAAAAGGGGGGTGTCATGAGGCCAAGTTGTGTACTTCAGTTACACTGGCTTCTGAAGTAGCAAGCTAGACAGTCTCAAGAGACCAACTCTAATGCAGGGTGGGTGGCTGAAGTCGGAGTGCAGGGTAACGTTGAATCCAGGCCCAGAGAGAAAGCAAGGCGACAATCTCAGGCAAGCAATCAGTTGAGCATTGTATTGTGCAGCATTTCCAAATAGAACCTTCCAGGCGACAAAATTAATACCAATCAAAGGTTCCTTTAAAGGTTCTCCGGGGACCTGAAGCTTGGTCTTCTCTTTCTTTTCTCCATCTTGTTAGCTTGAATGGAGAAGTGATGGTTAGGGAATGGGTCACTGCTCTCCGGACTCTCCCTGCCCCTTCAACAGGCTTTGCTCTGTAGTCCTGTCATATTAGCCAGCAGAAAGACATCATCCCGGGATGTTTTAAGAGACTTTTGGCCTGGAAAGATGGCTTCTAGGTGGAGGTTGTGTCCCCGGCACCAGCTGTCTCCGGTCGTTCAGGGAACCATAAATCCCTTCTTGGAAGTGGGTAGAGGGACTGCATGTGCTCAGCCCAGCACCGCCTAGTCTAACGTCCCGCTCTGCTGGGCGGGCTGCGCTTGTGCAGATGCCTGCAGGAATTGTGGATGTGGGAGAGGTCACATGCCAGGATGAAAGTGTAGGCAGACTTGGAAATCTCAACTTCATCAGGCAGATGGAGATCGAAACCTGAGTTCATCTTCATTGTTCCCTCTTCCCCCGTTTAATGCTCTGTCTCGTAGGCATAATAAACCAGCTGACTTGAGAAGTCTACCCCGTCAAGACAGTTCCCCAGTCCAGCATCCCAGTGCTTTATGACTGCACCGAAAAATAAACGACCAGAGAATCATTTCACCTCTTAAAAGTCATTTATACTTAGGGGTTAGATGGCTCAGCAGTTAGAGAGATGGCTAGGCTGCTATTCTGGGGGACCTGGGTTCAATTCCCAGCACCCACATGGCAGCTCACATCTGTCTGTAACTCCAGTCCCAGGGCATCTGATACCTTCACACCAGTGCACATAAAATAAATTTAAATGAATTATTTAACATCATCATTTACACTTAAAGAATGGGGTTAGGTGGGATTTCTCCCTCTTTAAAGTGTTTGCAGAGCCACTGAAAACCTCACCTTTGTCTAAGAAGGGAGCCTGGGCCCTGGTGGGTGTGGCCTGCGTTCTTTCTGCCTCCTGAGGCTTCCAGCTTCCCTGGAGGTGGATGGGGCAGCTTTCCCCCCAGTCATCCTGTTACAGTGTGACTGGGGACCACAGACTAGCTGCAGCCAAGCGTGGCTCTCTCCTGGCTTCTACCAGTTGGTACCGGTCGGCACAGCAGGCCGGATAAGCATGAGCTAGGTGTGAGTGCACTAGGGCTAGGGCGTGAGACTCTCTTGACTTTTATAAAAGACATGGTGTCTTAAAATAGCCTGGTAGCTAAAATAACAACAACAACAATAATAGCTTGCCATTTCTGAGAGCAGTTTTTTAAAATTTAAGGTCCCCGTTTTTTGGCAGCAGCGAGTTTCCACTAGCCAGGCTCCCACAAGAACGATTCTAATGGAAAGCAGGAGGTCCCTTCATGACCGGAAATGCAGGATCTGCAGGACTTTCAGCCCTCTGAGGGATTCCCCGAGCCTTGGGCCACAACCCAGGCCTTGAAGTAGATGCATGGACTTGGCAATTTTTGTTTATTGTTTCCCTGGCCGATAGCACTAATCAGTTGTACACTCAGCGGTTAGTGCTGGTCTCAGCCACCTTGATGCTCAGTCTGTCTCTCACCTGGGTTTTAACTGTCCTTTTTCTGTGAGATGGTGTGGGGAGAAGGGGGGAGGTCAGCCGTGGTGCATTTAGCTGGTGTTGGGAACAGCAGGAACTACCTCTGTGTGTTAGCCAACCACCCTGCCATGTAGGGGAAGCTCTGCCCATGCAGAACCTGCCTCCTCCCCGTGCCTGTCTCATGCGCACTTAATGGTTGCTCTGCGGAGCAGAGCCGTACCCACGACACCCAGCACTGTGGTTTGCTCTCCTCAGTGCTCTTCCCTTATTGGTGGTCCTGGCTAGATCCAGTGCTTCTAGGGCTGGGGAGGACAGAGGGTGACAGGCTCCTGGGAGGTGACTCTTGACCTCAGGTCACACACCCCCTAGATTTCTGGGTCATCCGGCGAGGCAGTTACTAATGGCTTTTTACAGTCACCCCATCCTGCCTCCCTCAGCTGTCTGGGGAAGCGTCCTCCGTATACTTGGTTTCAGATGTTGACAGGTGAGAAAAGCAAATATTGAGATTGCTGCTTTCCAGAGCCCATCGAGCTGCAGTGCTGCCTGCACCGAGCTTGCTGGTGCGCCTGCCTCTACTTTTTTTAACAGATTGCTTCCCGGTGCACTGGGCAGTCAGGCAAGTGACCTTCCGTCTGGCAACTGCGGCTTGACCCAAATAGATTCTGAGCTATACAGTGAGCTGTTAGACCAAGCAGTCAGAGCAAACAGCTGCTGTAGACCTTCCTCTTACATCTCTCGGGAGCCTAACTTTAACTGAGACGTTTGAGATTCTTCACTTGTCTGAGTTTGTAATGCCCTAGGTGTCCTGTGGTCCTAGTATTTGGCCCTGCACTTCTGACACAGTATGGAAGGTGCTTTATCATGGCCTGTTTGCCCGTAGCAATACTGACGGCCTGTTGGGGTCCTACCAGTAACCCTTGTTCTCTGAAAGGCACCCAGAGGTTCTCATGGGATGTCTCCTGCTCGCTCTCTCTTCCTTCCATCCCTCAGGGGACCACACACTCTTTCAGCAGGAAATTCCCACTGTTGTTGGGCCCCGGCTACAGTTGGAGAAACAACCTCACTGGGCAGGGAGTACATACGAGCCTTATTTGTTCCAAACTTCCGGTCCCTTTGCTTAGAGTTTGGGGAACCAAAGCCAAGGGGTCTTTACCAGAATGAGAGTAACTGGACCCCTGCCGTCGATCTGGGCTCGGGGTTGCTGGTGGTTGTGTTTTCTGAGGTGGGAGCCACGGTTTGGGACGCACTAACTCTTCCCTATTCTTTTCTTGCAGATGAGCTCACAGTGCCTGCACTTTACCCCAGTAGCCCTGAAGTGTGGGCCCCGTACCCTCTGTACCCAGCGGAGTTAGCGCCTGCTCTGCCTCCTCCTGCTGCTTTCACCTATCCCGCCTCACTGCATGCCCAGGTAATTTATACCCATCGGCCACCACGTCACTCACTCCACCACCAGTCCTCTCCGACCTGGTCCCCCAGAGCACACCACGTGACTAACACCTATCCAGCTAACAGGTCCACCTTCAGTAAGTGAATGATCCCCTCCGGAACTTACGAGGACCGTCTGTCAGCCATGATCCCACCCCACTGCCTGATGTCTCCCCCAAAGGACACCTCTCTCTTCTTAATGATCTCACCCTCATCTCACACGCAAAGACCGGGGCAGGCTTCCCCCCTTGGCTCCCAGACAGCAAAAAGGGCATCACAGGAGCATAAGGGTGTGTGTGTGCGTGTGAGCCTGTGTGTGTTGTGAAAGGGAAGCATGTACTCGAGGCACGAGTTTTAATGTGTGTTTGGTATGCGTGCAGAAAAAGACTCCTGCTCTCTTGTCCGCAGGGAGGTGAGGGACTGGAGGGAGGCTTCCAAGAGGAAGCCTGGTCCTCCACACGGTGCAGGGAAGACTGCCATGTGAGGAAAGGTACTTGTCAGGGGCATGTCTCTGTAGTTTGCTTGCTCAGTTAAAAAAAAGAAAAAGCTTGAGCTTTATAAACAAGCGCCTGCTTCTCCCCAAATACAGAGAGAGGCATCCCAAGTGCGTTCTCTCCCCTGGAGGCCACGGGTCCCTGCAGTCTGCCTCGTGTGAGGGTAACAGTGAGAGCTGAGCTTCACCCTCGGAAAGTAAAATACAGATTCTGTTGTCTTGCTACATATGCCATTCAACCTGGCCTCTTAAAAATTACCAGGCAGCTGGGCGGTGGTGGCGCCTTTAATCCCAGCACTCGGGAAGCAGAGGCAGGCGGATCTCTGTGAGTTTGAGACCGGCCTGGTCTACAAGAGCTAATTCCAGGACAGGCTCCAAAACCACAGAGAAACCCTGTCTCAAAAAACCAAAAAAAAAAAAAAAAAAAAAAAAAAACCAGGCAATCAGCTGGCAAGATGACTCATTGGGCAAAGGCCCAACAGCTTGAGTTCAAACCCCAGGACCCACGTGGTGGAAAAGAGAACTGACTTCTGCTAGTTAGATGTCCTCTGCCCTCCACACACGTGTGCAGGCGGCATGCACACTAAATAAATTCAATAAATCTTCTTAGATTATCAGGCTCATCAGGTGGAGTGTGTGTTCATTTTGCCTGGTATTTGTTTCCAAGACTGGATGTACCTGTAGGTACAGCGAATGTACCCAAGCCACCGGGTCAGGACTCCTGTAGGCACCTGTGCTTTTTGCCTGCGCTGCTCTCCCGGGCATCCCGACTCCAGGCAGGCAGAGCTCCAAGGGAAGCCCTCGTGTGGTGTCCTGTGCCCTGGGAACAGAAACTGCCCTCTGCGGGGAGAAAGCAGCTTGGAAAGTGAGAAGTGCAGAGACCGTGATGGTCGCCTTGGTACAGGAAACAAATCCAAGTCAAGAACTAGACATGCCTTCTGCCTTTCCACCCTCTGCCTGGCGTTTCTGCATCAGTGTTTGTTAACTCTCATGCCTAGGTACAGGCAGGAGCAGCTAGGTTGTGGCTGTCTTTAGCGGAGTCATTAATGTTTTTGTGCTGTGGATAACTTTATTGACAACAAAGACCAACTGCAAACCCCTCTTGTGCACCCCACACCTCATGTGCAGGCATGGCCCCTCTCATATGGCGCAGGAGCAGAGCAACAGACAGTCGGGGGCGTTAGTGGTTTGTGCCATGAAACCATGCAAGGTTGCACAGAGTCTTTTGAGCATGTGCGGCTTCGGGTAGAAAGCCATTCACTGCCGCCTGGAGAGTCAAGACTTGACAATGTCCAGAAAGACCTGGGAAGACTGGCTTGCTTTGGTCGTGATGTGGCATGAAATCTGGAGTGATCTGTAGGATACAGAGGGTGAAGGTTCTAACAAGGGGCTCAAGGAGATTTAGGAAGCCTACGTCACTGTGAGAAAGGATGGAGAGATTAGATGGATCGTGGCCGCATGCCTCACCCACATCGCTCCTCTTAGCTCAGCCCTCAGCCCTAGACCTGGCGGAACTCCGATCTGCTGGTGGTGAAATCTGTGTCTTGAGTCTCACTTCTTTGGACTCATTTAAATGAACAGACTCGTCCATGTTGGAGTGAACTGGTAGAAACTTTGCAGACAACTGGTCCAGCCCGTTGCACAGCTGAGGAAACGGGGAGTTGCCCAAGTCACAGTGGCTCCCTGGTTCTAGAGCAGGTTTGTCACCTGCTTCCCTTGCTGACTTAGACAGCAAGGTGCTGGCTCACCACAGGCTTTTTCCTCTTAATGGAATTTTGGTGAGGCCTCGCTCCAGTGACTGCTTAGGGTTTTGGAGGCCAAGATGGCTTCTGAGAATCCTCACTGGAGGGGAGCAGAGTTAGGGGCCCCTTCCTAGGTGCCTGGGGTTTTGTTTTGGAAACTTGAGTGCTTTGGAGCGTCTTCTAATTTTGCTTTTTTTTTATTTTTTACAATGTTGTGCTTTGTTTTGAGACATGGATTTTTTTTTTTTCTTCTAGTGTTTCTCTCCAGAGGCAAAGCCCAACACACCTGTCTTTTGTCCACTTCTCCAGCAAATTAGATTTGTCTCTGGGAATGTGTTTGTCACATATCAACCTACTGCAGACCAGCAGAGGGAGCTCCCATGTTGAATTTGTTAGCAGACCCCCCCCCCGCCCCTTATTTTGCAAAAGACCTATTTCTTGATGATATTTGAGAGATTTCAATAAAAATTTTAATCAGAGCAAAAAAAAATATGATCTCAAGTAGATTACAGAGTTTGTGTTTTCATGGATGGCGCTGCGGTTGTGGAGCCAAGTTAACCTCTGGCTGAGGTTTGTGAGAAACTGGCCCGTAGAAGCTAGGTTGCGTGTTCCGTGGGAGCAGACCCCAAAAGAGCACCCCAGAAGACTGCGCCCAGCGCCAGGCCTTCACCGATGCCGCTTCTGTCTTCTTGAGCTCCGAAACCACCCCGAGCTTCATGCCAGAAGATCCTCGTGCCTACAGGTCATCGGCCACCAGAAGTTCTTGCTTCAGCACCAACAAGGCTGCCGTGTCCAGCTAGTGGACACAAGCTCCTGTAATCCCCAGCACTTGGGAGGCAGAGTCCTAGCCAGCCTGGGCTTTAGTGAGATATTCTCTCCACTCCCACCCTCTCCAATTGGATAAAGTAACAGAACAGCACAGCCAGTGTCCAGTTTCCAACATTAGTGTTTTTACATGGCCATTGGTTTGCCCTGCAGGTCTCTGATGTTCGAAATGTCCATTCTGTGCATCATTGGCTAGAAGGGGTGTGTTTCGTCTTCCCTTTCTGGAAAGGCAAAGGCAGCACACAGACCCTCCCGCCACCACTGTTCACATCCTTGCCATTGGGTCTGACTTCATATTGCTGTGGCAGAAAATGAAACCTGCTGGTCCCACCACAGGGCAGAAGTGGAACCCTGTGCCCATCAGAGGCAGCCCCAGAGTTCTCAGGGAAATGGCTGAGAATGCCCCGCGTGCTGCTACTTCAGGGGACTCTTATTCCTGTGCCACCATGCTCTCCAACTCATTGCTGCTGCCAGTCGCTCGCTGCAGTGAAGCCTCACCCGCGGACAGGGACAGGCACTTTGAAAATTAGAACAGACTTCCTGGGGCGTGCCCCAGGAGATAGCCAGCCCTGTGACACGCTGGGAAAATTCAGAACTTGTCTATGGGAAAAGAGCCACAGGCAAACACAGTAGAGATCACAAAGGGACAGATGGCCCCAGAGGCAGTGTGGGCACTGCAAGTTTGTGTCCATTGTCAGTATAGCTGGGCGTTTACTCAGCGAGGCGCAGCTTTTTTTTTTCTTCCAATTTTTATGTGCATATATGTGGGCGCACACGCACGTGGAGGTGTGAGGCCGATGAAGGAGCTCATTCTCAATCAGCCTGCAACCTTAATTTCCGATGTCTCCGAGCTTCAGGAACATGGGGCTAAGAATTCTTAGTTATAAAGCTTTAATAATGTCTAGTACATCATAGTGACTTAGTAAATGTTGGCTGTTTGGATTTTGTGTGTGTGTGTGTTGCTTTTTAGTTTTTCTTCAGCCTTTTTTTTTTTTTTTGCGGAGATAGGACAGGGAATAGAACATTCTAGGCGAGCATTTCACCACTGAGTTGTTTCAGCCCCCCTCCCCCCCCCCACCAAATTTAGACTCTACTGGGGCCATTTCAAGGAATATTTGAACTTGAACTTTCTGCAGGAAGGAAACCTAGGACTCAGCTCAAGCTGCAGACAGCTTCTGTCCTCCCTTCGGGCATGATGGGAGGACAGAAGCTGTCTGCAGAGGCAGGATGACAGGAGAGACAGGCAGTAGATGTTGGCCCGGTGACAGCTCCTCCCAGCAGTGTGGTCCTCAGCGCCACCTCTTAGACCACTTCTCCCGCAGCCAAGGCAGGACACACCCACTGTAGAAGTCCTCTCCTAAGAGGGGGCATCAGGACGCTGGAAATCCAGAGAGCAGCATGGTGCTTGTTGATCCACACAGCTCCCCCCTTCTGTCAGTTAAGCTGCTGAAGAGGAAAGAGAAAGGCGCCTGGGTTCTGGGACCTTCCCACGCTCCTCACACCTTCTGGTTCTTGACTCCGAGGTCACGTCTGGCACACTGGAAAGCTAGACTGTAGAGCTGTGACCGGAGCCCAGGGATCATATCATGTTCCTAGCTAAGACATCCTCTCTTCTTGTGACCCTTTCACTGTCTCAGGGTTTGAGCCCCCATCCACTACCATCACCCCCCCCCCCCAAAAAAAACACCCTAGAAATCCGCTTCTTTGGCACTGGTTCTGGGATAAGAGCTCAGGGAGTCTCCTTCAGTGGGCACAGCAGAGCTGTGTTTCTTTGATGCCTGTAATGTTAGGTGCCCTAAGCATGTCCTCACCACCCCCATGTGAAACTAAACCCTGGGTATCTGCACCTGCAAGGTTGTCCTGAGCACTGATGAAGCCCAGGCCTGAGTCTCCGAGAGCCGTGCCCCTAAATGCTCTGATGCAATCACCTCCTCGGAGCAGTGTCATGGGGAGGACCAGAGGTCCTACCACCCCATTAGGACTCTCAGCAACCCACGCAGGAGAGATGGGGTCGAGCTTGGTTGTTGAGTACTCTCCTCCCATGCAGGAGGCCATGGGTTCCATCTCCAGCAACGCATAAACTGGACATGGTTGCTCTTGCCTGTGATCCCCCAGCATTTAGGACGGAGAGGCAGGAAGATCACTAGTTCAAGACACAACTCTCCCGAAAAGCAACAGTCATTTGTTGTTTGGTTTTTGAAATAGGGCCTCACTCAGCCCAAGCTGTCCTCAGATTTATGATTCTTCTTAATTACTACGGTTTTTGTGTGTCAGTGAAGTGTGTGTGTTTGGATATATGTACGGTGGTGTACACTCAGAAGTGAGAGGCAACTTCGTGGAATCTGTCCGTTCTCTCTTTCCACCCTTGCGTGAACCCCAGGGTTTGATCTTGGGTTTTCAGTCTTGCAGGGCAACCACTCTTCCATTTCACCAGCCCCACAAAAAGGATTTTTTTTTTTTTTAATGACAGTTGATACTCACTCTGTTAAGGCTTAGGTTTTCTGCAAGTTTATCTGAGTGCCCTTCCATTTCCTTCTGTATAAATAGAAGAATGAACACCTGTCTCGTGAGGTTATTTAGAGAGGAAGATTACAAAAATGCGTGGCATACAGGACTTACTAAGGAGCCTTGCCACACCTTCACTTTGTCGCCTGGTGTTGCCAGCAGCGCCCAAGTGCTCCAGTGACTGGGAGAAACATGTAGAACACAGACTAGCAGGGTAGCGCCCCGAGAGAGAAACCTGTGCTGAACTTGGTTTTGGGGTACAGAGACAGAGCAGCAGGAGTAGGCAAGACCTCCCGGAGCTCGTAGTGTGGGTGGAGAGGTTCCATGTGGGGCCAGGCTGGCCGTCCACCGTGGGTTCTAGATGCTTCCCTAGACACAGGCTTCCGGGTACCATTCTGTGTGTGAATTTGAAGTTTTGGAAACCCAGAGCCAAAAGGAAACTTTGTGATTATCTAACACCAACTCCAGAAAAGGAGAAAGTGAACTTTTCCCTTTGAAGGAAACCAGTTGTGATGGGAGCAAGAGGAAAATTGACTCCAAATGGATCATGTTTTATTCAGTTTGTCCTGCCAGGGGGGATAGCCAGAACCCAGAGACAGGATAGAAAGTGGGACACCCCAACTTTAAGCTTCATGCATTGTACATGAGCTGTGCCCGCTTCACCGAGCTCAGCTCCCAGGGGCCTCTAATGGCCCTCACCCTCGCTAGCAAACATAGTTAAAAATTAACAGGCTGACAGGATTAAATAGGGAGGGCGAGCAGCCACTGTGGACCGAATCTGACGCAGGGTATTACACGCTCGGGTGCCCACGACCAGAGCAGCGGCTCAGTGAACTTGGAGACATCAGAGCACCTTTCAGTGCCTGTCTGGAAACAAGAGCCAAACTTATGCTCCAACAGGAAGAGCTGAGGCCCAGGACAGAGTTAGCCCCAAGGGCTTGTGCTTGGTCCCCGGCCTGGCTGCTCTTTGAGGATGTAAGTGTTCACGATCCTTGGTTTTGAGGCCTCAATGTCTGACACTCTTGTTATCCTGCCTAGGAGCCTTTGAAGAACCAGTCTTCTCCAGCTGGGGCTTTTTGGTATTTCCAGATAGTGTTTTCAATGGAGTCAAGGCTGACCTCACCCTGGCAGCAATCCTCCTGTCTCAACATCTCAAGTGCTAGGATTTATATGTATAAGGTACCTCTTGGCTACAGCCAAGATGTTCTTCCTTTGTCCTTTTCCAGCTGCTGGGATGAGGAAGATGATGGACCTACCTGTAGCCAAGCCACACAATTCTCAGGTCCCAGGCCTAATAGAAGTGTCTAAAGCCACATTCCTGACAGAGGGTGGTGGGATCCATACGGTGTGGCCCCAGGGCAGTGCGTCGCCCCCTTAACTACTACGTGATTTAGGGAAATTTCTGTTTTCCAGATTTCTCTGTCTGCAATAGACTGAACACTTTCCTCTTTCTAGCACAGACTAAGTCAGGGTTAGTGTTAAATATTAGGTTAGATCAAACCCCTAGAATGGTATGCAAGCTTGGGCGGGGGAGAGAGAGATTGTGTGTGTGTGTGTGTGTGTGTGTGTGTGTGTGTGTGTGTGTGTGTGTGTGTACATGCTTCTCTGGGGCAGGAATGGCCGGGATGATCCTTGAAGCCAACTCTTCTGCCATGGTGTGGACTTAACTGTTCCTGAAGAGCTGACTTTGAGGAAGTCTGGGGAAGCCACTGGTCCTAGCAGTGGTAATGAGGAGTCAGAAGCATCTTGTCCAGGGCTTGGACAGGAGTGACCTGGGGCCACAAGCTTCAGCAGAGCAAACAGCCCAGACGGGGGTGAAGGTTAACCTTCTTGCCATCCTCCAAACAGTGTAGTGATTAGCACAAAACAGCTTGTCCTCCTGGGCTAGCAGCCCACACTCCTGGTTGTGCCCCTTGGACTCTGCTTCTCTCTGGTTACTAGAACAGGGAGCTGCTCAGTTTGGCCTGGCAGGCACTGCCCCCTGCTGGAAGGTGGGTTGCCTCGGGTCTCTGGAGTGCAGCACACTGGAGTCCCAGCCGTGAACCACAGGTGGTGAGCTTTGGGAGTCCATCTTTTCTCAGTCAGCTACAGTGTGATCTCGGGTGTGTGTGCACGTGTGTGCATGTGGGGGGTGGGGAGGGGGAACGCCGGAGTCAGAGGCGGCTAGAGAGGCAGACAGACGGCGAGGAGGCCTCTCTCTTCACAGCCACCCTCACCAGTCCCAGACCCATGCCATCTGCCCTGCAGCTCACTGTCCCCCCGCCAGCCCATTCCTGTGTCCCCTCAGTGAACACTATCCCATGTCGGCCTCAGGGCCCTACATCCCCACCTCACACCCAGGCCTCACAACTGCCACCACCGCTCCACACTGACCCAGTGCACACGGACCATTTTAGGTTTAGGTTCCCAGCGTCCCCTGCCTGAGGGCCCTGGCCCCTAGGCCACCCTTTCCCAGCTGACTTGGGAAGGCAGCTCCAACTTTGCTCTCAGATGATCAAGCCGTGAGCCAAGGGTAGGTACTGGTTTCTTTGGTCTCCAGCCCCTCCACCCCTCTGCTCCTGTCTCTAGCCTTCCGGCACCACCAACCCCCTCCCCACTCCCACCCCTACCTCACCCAAACCAACCCCCACCCCAGCCTTCCCACATTTTTTCCTCATGATTTTGTTAGCTCCCTTGGTCCTATAGAAGACACCCAGGTGTGAGTCTTTAGTCTGTCTTCAAGGACAAGTTTCTGATCCCTCCACCCTTCCTTCCATAAATGGTGGCAAAGATGCTGGCCCGTCTTTAAGGAAGGACCCATGGGGGCTCTGAGGACTCTCAGGCAACGTGGCTTTACCCCCAAAGGTTTTGGTCCTCTGGCCTGCTGGTCTCTGCTTTCTGGAAATAATATCTGGCATGGTCCCCAGAGGACACCTCATACACAAGATGACCCAAGGGGCACCTTGAGGTAGATGCCGATGCCCCAGAAGCTCTCAGCGTTCCTTCAGTTTTGTTAGAGCCGTATATGCCCCAGTCAGAGCAGACGTCTCCACCCTAAGTTGGCCTAGTAGGCAGGGTTCCCCATTTGGCCTTCCTGTCCTACACTGTCAGCAAGGGTGTGTGGGAGTCCTTCACTTGGCAGGAAACCCCAAGGACTGCTTGGGGACCAGCGCGAAAGTGCAAGAACTAACTTCTCCCTGGGACCCGATCCCTTGGCTTCTCAGCCCTTAGAGTCAGGGCTTCTTCGTCCTGAGCTGGACTCTGGGACAGGGCAGTTTTCTCCAAACCCCAAGTCCCCGGAGTCCTAGGGTTGTCTGTAATTTCCCTCTGGCCCCATGGTACCCCCCCCCCCCCCCATCAGCCAAAATGGCTCCTGCTACATCTTGGTGTTTGATGCTGAGAGATTCTCCTGACGTATGCCAGGGTTCCATCACAGCTTCCCAAGCACCCCCTTGTTGCTGTCATTTGCATCTCTTGTTTCCAGCATCATCTTCCCTGTTGCTCACTGTTCTCAGTGGGAGTCCTTCCCTCTTACTTAACGAAAGAGAAGCAAGTTGAGTAAGCCCTGCTCTCTGGAAATAGAGGCTGGAACATCAGGAGTTCAAGGCTAATTTTTTTTGAAAATTTTACTCATATTTTATGTATGAGTGCACTACGTGTATACCTCATGCCAGAAGAAGGCATCAGATTCTATTATTGATGGTTGTGAGCCACCTCTGTGGTTGCTGGGAATTGAACTCGGGACCTCTGGAAGAAGAGCCAGTGCTCCTAACTGCTGAGCCATCTCTCCAGCCCCTCAAGGCTAATCTTGGTTTCATGGTGAGTTAGAGACTGGCCCACAGGTGCCCCACAGGCTACAGACAAAGCTGGCATTGTCAATGTATGGTATTTAAGAATGCAAAGCTTGTGCCTTTCTTGTTGTTGATCTTTTGTGTGACATGGGACCCAGAGCCTTCTGACAGGCGGAGAAGGCACCCTCAGCCTGGTGGTGTTAACTTGTCTTGGGAGAGACAGCACTGCTGTTGACCTGGGTTTAGCTCTTTGCACAGGCCCCTAGGACACTGTGAACACCGCCTGGTCTTCCAGATGTCCCACCACATCAGGAAGCCAACCCTTTTCCTGAGAGAGCAGGCTCTGGAGAAAGTTCAGTTCCCGCCAGGCCAGTCTCAGGAGGAGTGAGTCATGAAGTGCCCCCCCCCCCTTGGTGTTTGCTTAAACCATCAGGCCACTCTCCCCAGCTCTGGTATTTCTAAGAGAGTATGGAAGGGAAGAACCCACAGGGCCTCTTAATTGCTGTTAACTCTGACAAGGACGGGGGGTTGGATGCCCGCTAAAGTGGATGCTGCCCCATAAGTTCCACTGGTATGCTCATAGGGCTTCTGGAAAGTCTCTCGGGGTGCAGCTGTGGTGTTTCTCAGAAGGTCCTAGGCAGGGATTCCCACCCTGGCCAGTGTGAATGGACCCCTCTCAGTGGTGAGGAGGTCTGGGGACCCACAGTGAGGTGGGACCCCTGGCTCACTGCTCTCCTGTCTTTTCAGATGCGCTGGCTCCCTCCCTCCGAGGCTACTTCTCAGGGTTGGAAGTCCCGACAGTTCTGCTGAAGGCTGTGTAAGTACTTGGCTTCTCCGGGGACCATTCGGTGCCCCTAGCCCTCCCGTGGTTCTCCATCTGGGAGAAACGTGGGCATTGCCCCTGAGTGTTCACCTGGGATGGGAAGATGATGAACAGGCCCAGCTCTGCTTGAGTCTCCCTTGGGGACCAGGCTCCTGTCCTCCCGTGCGTCGTCAGCAGTCTATATACTGGGCATCGGGAAATTTGATGACTCTGTCATGGTTCACCTCCTCTCAGCATTAGGGAGAAGCCCCTCCCACGTGGCCCACTCAAATGCAGATTTTTTTAAAATAGGCAGTATGCTGCTGTTGCCTAGTCTTGCCTTACTTAAAGTATCAAAGTATCTTTTTTATGTTTTAGATTTGTTCTTTACATGTATGAGCGTTTTGCCTACATGTATGTATGTGTACCATGTGCATACTGTGCCCCAAGAGCCCAGAAGAGGGCATCTGACCCCCCAGAACTGGGGTTCTGGTAGTTGAGCCACCACGTGGGTTCTGGGAAGCAAACCCAAGTCCTGTACAAGAGCAACAAGTGCTATCTCTCTCTCCAGCCCCCACTTTATAAAAATACATTTTTTTCAATTATTGAAAAATAATTTTTATACAATAGTCAGATCAGTTTTCCCTCCCCAACTCCTACCTCCCCACCCAATAGAAAACAAATAAGTAAACAAAGAACAAACCGGAATTTTTTAAAAAGAAAAGGCACCAGAAACAAAAACACATACACATACAAACAAAACCCATAAAAACTGGAAATTAATATGTAGCCAAATGACCAAACAAAGCAATATGCGACAAAAAGTCTACAGAAACACCTGGAGTTTTAGTGTTGGCCAGCTCCTAGTCATGGGGCCTACCCCCTAAGTGGGGTTATAAACCGTGTCTGTCCTAAATATTCAAGTACACAAACACCTTCTGTAGTTTGGAGTCTTGACTGAATTTCTCCTTAAGCAAGGGGCACTGTAGTTCTGAGCTGTAACGTAGCAGGAACTGGGGCGTATGACTGAAATTAAGTTTTCTAAGTGTTACAGCTCCCCAGTTAGATCCTTCAACCCTTTGTGAACCTGGAAGGGAAGTGGGTGGGCTTGGGTCCTGTTCGATGCTAATGCAGGGTGTTTGGCCCATGTGCTGATGCTGACAGTGACAGACTCTTAAAGCCCCTCTATTTTGAGAGTTGGCCATGTAAAATGGATACTCACTTTTCCCACGGTTGAGGCAGAGGTTCAGTACTTTGTTAGGGCACTGGAGACTCTGAAGAGGTACCGTATGTAAATAAGCCTGCGGTGGCTTAGGTTCTACCTTGACATGTTTGTGTGAGCGCCCGTGGAAGAAGGAAGGATGGTGGGTGATGGGGCTAGCCTTGTCTTCCTGAGGAGAAAGGAGAGTTCCCACAGGAAGGCTCAGGTCATTAATGCAGAATGTTGACTGCGCTTGCTGAGCCCTTGTGGTGATGGGAGGTCAGGGTCAGTGTTTCCCATTGCCCTGCTGGCCTGGGTTGGGGCTACCCGCAGCAGGAATGCATGGAGTGGAATCAGAGTGGCAGGAAAACCATCTGGCTTCTGCCATCTGGTAGGTGCTCTGGGGACACTGATATCGGTTGGTGGGCAAGTTGGCGAATGACAGAGGCACCCAAGTCTCTCTTCATTGTTTTGTTTGCTGTTCATCTAGGCTTAAAGGAAGAAGCACATCTCTTAGCCGTTATATGTGTTCCGGTTTAAAAGACTTTGTACACTTTGTATGAGCATGCTCACATTTTTCCCGAAATCACTATTTTCTGTCGGCCAGAGGCCCGGTGGTAGCAGAGTGGGGCTAGGGACTACGCCATCACCACACAGAAAGGTCTAGCATCTCTTGAATGTAGTTCATCTCTGAGCTGTACATGGGCCAGGCTCGCGCTTGCCTGGGGTGTGAGGTGGTCTCGGGTGTGTCATGTGGAGATCGTCCAGAAGGAATTTGGGTGGCAGTGCCATTACTGTCGCATGGAACTAGGTATGTGCAGCCACCACTCCAGCTCCTTCCCAAGTCAGCTATGATCCAAGCTGTGGACTTTGGGGGAATATAAAACAGATTTGGGAACACCGGTGCTGTTGAGCTAATAGAAGCAGAGGGGACCAAAGCGCGTGTCCGAAAGGGCAGTGCTGGCCAGGTGGGCGGCTCCACAGCACAGCAGAGGGTGCTGGCACGGAGAGTGAGGCACTAAGGGTGCCAGACACCCTACTGGCACACGTGGTATATCGACTGTTGTATGCTCTCCTTTAATCCCCATAGTCCCAGGCCTACTCCAGAAGAGGCCTTACTCTTGGACTTGTGTTAGGATTAGAGGCGTGTAGCCCTATGTCTTGCTTTAGAAATCTCTAGTTTATCTGCTTTGGTTTCTTAGTGCAAGCATAAAACAAATGACTAAACTCGAAATATAAACTGACCCAGCTCTTTACTCTGTGGACATGGGAGTCGTACCAGCTTGTGTCCAACATTCCTGTGGGAGCCCTGTGGACCCAGTCTGCACACAACGGCCGCTCGGAGGCCCTGGGCTCAGCCTGCAGAGCAGGGTGTGTGGGTTCGCGCTCACTGGTGGTGTGAGGAAGACTTGGAAGAGTGGCCGGAGGCTGAGCTTGCTGACGCTGTTGGCTTGGCATGTGGTCGGCATGAGCGAGATTTAGTCTGTCTACACGTTATCACCCCATCACTAGCATTTTGGTGATGATCCAGCCGTGAAACAGAGAACCATGATAGTGTTTGCAAGACATGTTTTGAAAATGATCATTTTCCAGCTCCACCAAGAACAAGAGAACACGTTTTCTGTCGCTCCTTACAAGTAACACAGTGACAGCCTTGCTTGTTGGACATCCAAATATAGCTAAACAAGTCTTCTAAAGAGCTTGGGGACTGGTGTGGGATGAGATAATATTAAGAACTTGTGAGATTCGCTTGGCCTTCAACCACAGCATAGAAATTGCAGGCATGTGCTGTTACAGCCTTGCCGGGTTAGAGGAGGTAATGGGAGCTAAAACGGCAGGATATTTAGCTGTTTATGCCTCCAGCTTCTTTGGGAGGAACAGCCTAGTCTGCCTCTGTCTTTAAGGCCAGGTCTCCTGTAGGCCCAGACGGCCGCTGTGGCTCCAGCAATCACCCCACTCTCTCCTTAGAAGAGACCAGCCTTGTGCTCCGTATTGCAGTAGCCTCAGAAGCCAGGGAAGTTCCTGTTACTTTATCAGGATCACACTTGAGCTTGTAACAGTAAATATTCAGTGAGCAACTCTAGCTTACTGAGGAGGAGGGTAGTGGAATAATAATAAAATGAGCATAATAGGTCAGATAGGGTGAGCGTGGAGTCTGCTAGGAATTGCCAGGAAGCGACAGCTTTTAATGTCCTGTGTAGGAGGCTCAGCCAGCGAAGGTGCCCGGCAGACCAGCTCTTTCCCTGCAGACCCACTAGTGGTACCATGTCTGGAGAATGTGACTCTTCCGATCCTTCTTGTCCCTTGGCCAACTAAAAGTGGGCTTGGAACGTGCCCAGGGGGCACCCTAGGGCTGCTATTGCTAGCCAGCCTTGGGTGGGGGGCACACTTGGTCACTATGGATTGTAACAGAGGGTGGGGGAGTTTAGGTAGTTTCCTCCCTCAAATAGCCCAGCTTTTACTATGAAACCAGACTCATACCTGCCTCTCTTTAAAGGTCTCTGTAGTGACTTCTGAGTTCCCTTGCCTCTGGCCCAGTAGCCTGTCACCCTGTTCTAAGTCCCCAGACCACGTTTCCACCTGCATTCTCTGGACTTGAAAGGTCATCCTACAGTGGGGCTGCGCTTGGGAGCAGGCTGGTCTTCCTGCCCCAGGGCGGGCAGCATGAGGACCACAGAGAAGGTTGCCATGCGCAGTTAACAGCTCTCTCTGTCCACCCAGGTCTCGGGTGTGTGATGGCGGCTGCAATCTGTCTTGTGGGTATTAATGCGATCTTCACTGGTGGCGACTGTCATCCAGCTGTTCTGCAGAACTGGAGCTTTGCTGGTGAGTGCCAAAGTCAGGTGGCAACCAGTGTGGGCAGGATGGGCACCAGCATCTCCTGGAACCACAGCCTCTGTCTGTATGGGCCTATGGCATCTGCATACTACCAGTCCAGTTATCTGACGCACCCTTCCAGTGACAAGCTGCTTCAGGGCAGCCAAGATGTAGTAACCGTCAGTTTGGTTTCGTAGTGGGTGCTTTTTGTTTTGAAATAGTACCTTACTGTGTAGCCCAGGCTAGCCTCAGCCTTTCTAGTACTGGGAAGCTCAAATGCCATCGTGCCTGGCAATAGTTGGCAAGTTACCCATGGCCTTCTCAAGTAAAGAGGCTCCATTCTCGATAGGAGCACTGTGACTTAAAACAAATTTCATAAAATACAGCTTTTTTCCCTCCCTTTCAGCTCCCAAGCCTTCATTTGAAAAACCAGCAGTTAGTTTGTTGGAAGTAAGATATAGTGTGTTCCCCTCATAACTGTCCAATTGCATTAAGTATAATGAAGCCATTTCTCTACTGGGGGACATGTTTTGAGCCTCTGCTGAAATTGGTGAGTGTGGATTCTCCAGAGGTTGTCATGGGGCTTTTCTGGCCTCTCTCCTCAGGCGGTAGTCGCTATCAGAACCTCAGTCGTCAGGTTTGGAAGTCAGGGTTGCTCAGGCCGATGTGGAGCTCCGGATCTTCCTTCCCCGGCCCACCAAGTGCTGAGGTTACAGGTGTGTGCCACCAAGCCTGGCCCTAGGTAGAGGCTGTAAAGGAAATTACAATATACACTATCCGGGATGACCTGCTCGCGGCCACCTCAGACGGCAGCTTCCAGTGACTTGGCTTTGGGTAACAGAATGCCAGGGACACTTCATGCCTCAGCCCAAATAAGGAGACAAATTTCATTCCTTATGATGGGCCTATAAAAAAAAATGAGTCAGAAGGAAGGCAAGGTTGCTGCTGAGGATGGAGATGAGGCAGCCAACCAAGGAGGTCACTGCAGCATTTGGGGGACATGAGCGACTTCACACTGAGATCAGCACCTCGTAGGACCGAGCGAGCCGCAAGTACAGTGTACGTTCCCCCGTCCAAGTCTGTTTCCTACAGTAGCACAGAGCTGTCACAAGTACCATAGTGACACACCGTGCGGTGCAGCTGACGTCCCGGAAGCTATATGGCCTTGTGATCTGGTGCCTTTCGTCCTTGTCCTCAGCAGTAGTGCCCAGTGTTCTTGATCTTCCTTCTTTGTTTTGAAGGATTTTCCTTTCTCTAGAGTGATTTAAAGGTCAGTTGATAGGTACTCATGCAGTTTGTTGTTGTAGTTCTGGGGATAAGAGCCAGGCCCCTGTGCATGCCACGCAAGCGCTGTCCCTCTGAACTCCCCCATGCCAGACAGTTTTTTTTTATATAAATATTTATTTATTATGTATGCAATATTCTTTCTGCATATATGCCTGAAGGCCAGAAGAGGGCACTAGACCTCATTACAGATGGTTGTGAGCCACCATGTGGTTGCTGGGAATTGAACTCAGGACCTTTGGAAGAGCAGGCAATGCTCTTAACCTCTGAGCCATCTCTCCAGCCCCCAGACAGTTTTTAAATGCGATAAAGCAACCAAAATATTAGTTGTCCAAGGTCCACTAGCCCAGTGTCAGAAGCAGGTGGTATATCCAGTACCAGAAAGCCCCAATAATAAAGGAGCAGGAAGCGACAAGAGGCTCAGAACTAGAGTTTCAGATGCCCCTGGAATGCACAGAAAGGTGGGTCAGGTGGGGGCCGTGAAGCAGGCACGGAGGGCCATGGCAGACAGTGTATAGCTCTGCAGGTCCCGGGCCACCATGGCTTACAGACGGGAGGGAGTGTGGTGGCTGTTCTTGTCACCAATCTAAGGCATCCTTGCCAGACAGAGGCACACCTGAGCAAGGAGGGAGGGTTCCCTCTACCCTTAGGCTAGAGCCAGGCCTAAACATGGCCAGGGAGGGTCCCTGGAGACTGGTCTCTGCAGAGAACTACAAACTTTACATGTCTTAAATATTTACTTTATATTAGTATTGACAGGTATAAAAATGAGTTTGTCTGACGGAGTCAGGGTAGCAGAGGAATATTAGAAGTCAAGTTTGGAGGGAAATCACTAACAGTTATTAGGCCAAGCTTATGCAGATGGGTGACCAAAACAGTTGTTAATTTGGGAGAAAATTTACCTGGTGCCTGGCTGAGTGTAGCTCAGCAACGCCGAAGCCCAGGTGGCGGTTGTTCCACCCTAGGTATCCTCCATCTGTGTGGCGGCAGAGTGCCCTAGTGAGCTTACACATCAGGGCCAGCTGAAGTCAGCGTCTTACAATTGTATGTACCATCAGGTATCCGGTCACAGTATCCTGTGTCTTCCCTCGTGTACAGCTGCTGCTGCTGCTGCAGCTGTGTAGTTCATGCACGAGCAGAGGACACAGGAAGTCAGGATAACTTTCAGGGTGTCTGTCAAGCTGACAGCCACACCACCAGCTGTTTTTGTTCTGGTTTTTGAGACACCACTTACATGTTGTTCTGGATCCCCTTTCCCAAAAGGCTCTTATGAAAAGAATCTGCCCCTCGTCACCCAGCCCACTGTCCCTCCGTTGTGCTTTGTGTTCCCGGACGTCTTTGGATTCTTTTTAAACATCCTTGTTAACACATTCCAGGGTTTGAACTCCATTCCGGGCTAAACCTCTTCCTTGTTTACAGGGACTGAAATAGCTGCATTTTGACCTTGTGTTCAGTCTGGGACGTAGATGGCAGTGTGGATACATTCTTTTCCCATGTGAGAATTACGTTTCCAGGGTAGGTTCTGGAAAGCTCAGGGAACTATAGGTTCTGCCCCCCTTCTTTCCCAACTTCCAAAGACCCTGTGTGCAGGGAGAGTGGTACAAAGCCAGAATCTGGGGCTTATTCACCCCGCCCCAGAGGGATTAGCTTCCCACAGAAGGGTGCCCCAGAGCTGGTGTGTAGCCCAGGCTGGACCTCCAGTGCAGACCCTGCCTGGCAGATCAATGTTAAGACAAGGGCCCAAGTGTCTAAATGAAGGAACATTTTGCTGTGCCCTGCTAGCTCCTCTGGGGTAGAGGATCGTCTTGGGGAAGAAAGTAACATCCAACATCATTCCTGCCTACTTCTGTAGGGACTTCTCCCTACAAAGCCCTTCTGGATTGGACCTAGGAAAAATGAGTTTTCAAAGACAAGAGTTTTGTAACTAAGTGGGTGTAGGAAAGGAAAGGGGGAAATACAGGCAGACGAGTCTTGAAGGTTGTACTAAGGGGCCTAGGGAGTGGGAGCCAGTGGAGAAATATGACATGAATCATCTTCTGCTACTCAGGGTTGGTGGGAAGAAGATGGTCCCAGGACAGAGCTGCCCAAGGCCACAGAGCAGGCACAGATAGAGATGGTGACAGCTTTGACTGGAACAGTACACAAAGGCCACTTTAGACTCCTGTTCAAGAGCTGAACCCACCTTCCCTGCCAGGCAGAGCCACAAAGCTAACCTGCTCTCTGCAGCCTGCCATCCTGTCTGTCCTTTCTCAGGGTGACTGAGAACAGCATCCCAGTTGTTAGTCTTGCTGCTTTCCCAAGATAGCCGCCTCTGAGCCAGGAAGAGCTGCACAAACCTAGTCCCAGAGCCCAGCTGTGTCTTGTGCGGAGCCCCTGCAGCACAGAATGGGTTTGATGGGCTGTACTCGAGGTCAGGAGGCGGCAGAACTTGTAGATGGTGGAAAGTTTCTGTGAACCACTTTCATTCCCCCGTGACATCTGCTCTGTGGGGAGCAAGGCAAGCAGGAGCCTCCTAAGACGAGTGTGCTTCAGCTGAAGCTCCTTTGGCACATCAGTGATGTGAGGAAGTGAGTCAGGCCATGAGGCCACAGGCTCACAAGGAATCTCTGTTGCTGTCACCTAAAACGTAACTCTATCTGTCCTCTTCTGCCCCCGGTTCCCACTCCTCCCACCCCACGCATACCTAGCCTGTGGGAACTCTGGGCCTACCTACTCCCAGGTAGACATCAGAAATCAGGGTTTAACAGAAAAGATAGGCACTTTTTGCAAGTGTTTCTGGTGACTGGTTTGAAACGGGGTCTGGCAGTGTAGCCCTGACTAGCCAGGAACTCGCATGTAGATCCCATGCTTCTGGGATTAAAAGCATGCACCACCATGCCCGCCTAGAGATGGACACATTCAGATTCTCCCGGCTTGAGCATCACAGGGTATGCGGTCCCCAGTGGTACTAAGTGTGAGAAGAGGCAAAAAGTGAGAGGTTCCTGAAGGAGCTTTGGCTCTTTATCCCTGCCAGACATTTGACTCAGAATGCTGCTGCCAGAGGACAGAGAAGGAAGTGGTCAAAGGCTACAGCGTTCCTACAGCTTTTTACAGGAAGCAGCTGCCAACATGCTAGGATTGCCGCAGCTGCGAGACAGAAGAGCGTTAGCTTCACAGCTGTGCGCCTACAGGTCTCGTCCTGCTCTGGAAAGCAGAGCTTTCTCACTGGTGCCTTTCCGAGCTCCACAGGTACACAGCCATTGTATTTGGATCTCAAAACTTGTAGGCCATTATTACGTAAATAAGCCTTTCTCTGTACAGAATCCTAGTCTGCTTGTATGTATACCTTTTCTGTGTTTGACAACACGAGTCTAACCTGTCAGTGAAAAAATACGAGAGTTGGAGAATATAAAGTGAATGACAATAAAAATGGGCTTTCAGTGCGTGCATCCTGGACGGTACTGTGGAGCTGTGGAGAGTACAGTCCAGAACCAGGTTGGAGTTACTCAGTGGCAGCGCATACCCAGCATTTGTGAGATGGAAGGACTGGGAGTTTGAATATCCTGGGCTCAAAGAGCTGACTCTATCACAACGCACAATACAAAAGCATGTGTTTCAAAGTTCAGGGAAGAAGGGGAGCTTAGAGTTTATTTTGCACACTTCAGTGCATGTGGAGAGAGGTGAGGGAACACTTGCAAGGAACCTGTTCTTGACCATGGGAGTCCCCAGCATTGACTCAGATCATGAGACCTGACAATGTGCTTACCCCACTGAACCATCTGGCCCGGTCCTGTTTTCTCTGTAGCCCAGGCTGGCCTGGAACCCCAGCTGATCCTCCTGCCTCAGGCTCCAGTGCCCAGTTTGAAGTCTTTACCTATGAGTCTGCTGACACTACTTGTCTCAGCAAGATCCATGTACACGATTGGAAGGTTGCTTTCCAACACGTTTTCTTTCTGTTTCAGGTTTGAAAACGCCTTGCCCAGTTTTGATCCCTTCAAGACTTTGCCACAGCCTCTATCACACATCTGTTTTCCTCAAAGAAAAAAAAATATATAATAAAATGTGTTTTACTCTTTTACACTGTATAATTTTAAGAAATACGTGTTATTTGTGAATGCATGGTCTGACGTTTCTGTACAGTTTAGAGACATACTCAGGTGGAACACAGACAAAACAGTAAAGCCAAGACGGCTAGTATTTTCTAGCGGGCATTTATGAATGGAGGGAGGAGTTCTTACACTAGGTTAGATCACTTTTGCACTTGATTTTTGAATGCTTTTTCATGACATTTATCTTGTTTTTCTTCTAAAATAAGCTGCATGTTTGAGGCATGTCTCTGAATAGCATTGAAATTTCCACGATTGTGTTGTGAATGTGTGGACTCCATCTGCCTGGCCCCGAGTCAGGGCACGTTAGTGACATGGTGTAGAAGTGAGCTCTGCAAGACAAAGCCCCAGGAGCATCTCCCACCACAGTGTTCACAGCTGGGCAGGAATTACTACTTAGGTAATGTCTCCCGAGCACAGCGTACCATCTGAAACCCATGGCAGCTATGGCTGCAACAATACAAACTGTGCCAAGTGGGGTATTGTCATTTCATACTTGTATTATATTGTTACCATTTATGATAGCACCCTCAGAGTGTGGGACCTAATATATCACTCACCTTCCATAAACTGTTCTCTTTCCCAGTGGAAAGATAAAAGTCCACCCCACTAAGTGGAGGGACCTTGGTTTGGACCTGTGAGGCCAACAAGGCCTCAGGAGAAGCAGGCAGCCCACCCAGATACTTTGGCAACAATAGGCATCACATCCCAAGTGATTCTGTAAAGTATGGCCTACCTGAGCTGGTGGTTCTAACGTCTGGCAGCCGTCCATCGTGTTCTCCAGAATACTGTTTGCTCATCCCGAGACTACCTACTGCATTGCACTGGGTGGGACATGTGACCACGGCCATTTGCAATGAATGCAGTTACCCTTGCGCTTCAAGACTTCTTCAGAGCCCAAAGTTAGCCTTGTGTTGTATTCCGACACATTTCCAGAGGTGTCGACGGGGCAGCTTCTCCTGCTCCTCAGACAAGAGCCGTGTGTAATACTGTGACCTCAGAGAACTTCCAGCTGCTGGTATAGCTAACATAATCACAGTCTTTGTATCTTTGTTATTGATCTACTTGTTGTGTTGAAAACGTTATGTTTTAATGGTTATATCATTGGTGGGGGTTCATTATTTTTCATTAGAATGTCAAGTTTTTACAGGTTATTAAACAGAGAAAAAGGAAAAAGAAACACTAAGGCCTGAGTAAGGGCTTTTCACTAGAAACTAGAGGAAGGGGGCGGGCAGCAGTGTGACTTCACACAGCCACACTGGTGTTGAAGGACTGCTCAAACACCCCCCCTCCCCCCCCCCCCCCCCCCCCCCGTGCCACTTGGCTCCGAGACTACTTGCTGTAAGGAGAGCCGCTTCACCAGTGACTATGCTTTTATAAACTGTGTAAAGGTACTTTTCTATTGTCGTTTTTAATAAAATAATAAAGTTTATTCCAGCTATTACATGATCGTCTGGGAACTTATTCACAACATCAACCAATCATGCCCGACAATGCAGAGATTTCCATTTCCAGGCAGAGGCAGAACTAGGCATGATTCAGAGTGGGAGTCAGGTAACTATAGCCCACCCACCTGCCACCGAGTGCTCCACACACCTGTGTACCTTTAACTCGGCTCAGTTGGCACCATCTGCCCTCAGTTACTAAGATTCTGCCAGGCATAGTCACATGTGCCTTAAATCCCAAGAGGCACACTCAGATCTCAGGTTCAAGCCAGCCTGGTCTGCACAGTGAGTTCCACGCCAGCCAGAGCAAGCTACACAGTGGGACCCTGTCGGGGGGGGGGGGGGGGGGGTGTCAGATTCTGTTGGGGATAAGTGGCTCATAAGTTGGAGAGCTTGCTGCTCTTACAGAGGACTGGAGTTAGGTGCCCAGCCCCTACATCTAGTGATTCAGAGCAGTAATTGGAGGTCCATCCATGGGCTACATCATCTTCAGGCAGCCACACACACAATGCATAAACAAAATAAAAAAAAATGGCTGCTGGTTCAACCAAGATATCAGTATTCTATATACTCCCACGATTTGCGCCCCCCCCCCCGGTCTTACATTAAAGTTTGCTGTGCAGCCAAGGGTGACCCCAAACTTCTGATCCCCAGCCTGTCTCGCCTCCTAACTGTTCTTACCACATAATAGTCACTGGTGACCTTCAGTCTAAAGCACTGGTATTTTCAGCTCATGGCTTAGTTTTCCAGAGACCATCCAAACCAGGCATAGTAACTGCTTTCTGATCATCTGGCCTTCCTGGAGACTAGTGGAGCTTCCACAGCCACCCTCCGGCTCTTCCAGTATGCCTGAGGTTGCTCTATAGAGCACACTGACCGTGTGGCTTTGTCTTCAGCCTCCCGTGAGGTTCCAACTCTAAGGCACCAGAGACTACTACTCAGCTGGCACTGATGGAGTCCTCCCTCAAGCTAGCCCCGCCCTAAACAGCCACTTCTGTAAGTATTTTCCACAAGAGGCCTTGAGATGCACTGAGTAGCTGTGTGTAAGGATAAGTCCCCGCAAGGTGTGTCCCAAGCCAGTGCAAGCCCTAGAGAAACTCCCACCGACCAAGCAGTCTACCCGCTTCATTAGCTCCTCTGGAATATTATCTGTCACTATATTGAGCGGAAATGGATGCAGGGTCTTTGGGAACCAGTAACTTGGGATTAGGAAATGGGTACACTGGTTTGTTCGTTCACTAATTATACAGGCTTCAAAACAATGATAGCAGCAAAATGGACTCTTCCCAGGAACACAAGACTATAAAACTAGCATCTAAAATTAAATGCCCCAACTAAATTTCAACTTAAAATGAGTATTGCAAATCCTAAATTTCCAAATGAGAACACCTCTAGTTCATCACTTCTGTGTTCCAGAGTCACTGTTCCAAGTGTTTGTATATCTAACCCTTTCCTCATGAGACTGCAACTGGTGCAGATCCCAGCACCCGAAACGCTGAGGCTGTAAGCATTACCTGAGCTACGCATAGCCAACACACTCTGAATTCTTTACCTCAATTACTGAGACAACTAACTGTCCACTGAAACCAGTGCTCTCCCCTGGTTTAAGAACGATGCTCTCTTCCTCCTTAGCTTTTAAACCGGTGTTAATATTCTCTATGACAAAACCATTTACAGCATTGTTGGAAGGCTAGAGAATGTCAGTGACTGGTGGCATGTTTTCTAAAATACTGGTCCTTTTTATTTTTTTTTTCTGTTTGTTTTTTTTTTTTAAGACAAGGTTTCTCTGTAGCTTTGGAGCCTGTCCTGGAACTAGCTCTTGTAGACCAGGCTGGCCTTAAACTCAAAGAGATTCACCTGCCTCCTGGAATAAAAGGCGTGTGCCACCAAGCGCCTGGCCAGTTATCACTTTTGACATCCCTTATTATTTTTGTTTTGTTTCTAGGGATTGAACTTAGAACTGTGTGCATACAGTGTTCTGGCAAAGTGAAAAGCCACTGGCCTTTCGCCAGTCTGGAAAGCATGTACTAAGCAACTACCAAACCAGTGGGGTTGGGCCACACTGCAGCCCATACTTCCAGGGGGCCATTTGTCAATCTGCTCAAGAGAGACTTCTCCCATGCGAGTGTTAACCATGCCAGTCACACTTAGTTCCCAAGGTGAGATATGGCTAAGGTGGTACAGTCATGGTCCAGGCACATATATTTACTTATTTTATGAAGGAAATCGTGCGTTAGCAGTGCCACAATGTCAGGACCTATTCCAATTTGTCTTTCCGCAGCATGCTGTCCCTAAATTCACAAGACAGGCCAGAGCCAGTACTCCACATAGTTTGAGAGGGTTTCCAAGTCCCCACTGGTCCTCTCCTTTCGTGAACACCTACTGACCTCTCAGGACAGACCCACTGGGAAACAACCGTCCTACATGCAGTTCCAAAGACAGCAATGTCCCTAGCCAAACCTGAGAAAACCCCAACCCTTCCCAAAACAAATCATTTCAAAGTAAAGCAATAGCTATAAAGGGGACACCAAGTTTCATCTTCTATGTCTCAGATAACTGCCATTACAAGAATAAAGTCCATAAATCCAAATGTACTTGTCCCTGGAGCGCCTACGTTCAGAACATGCTTCCACTCTTGATTTCAAACAAAGCTCACAAGAGAAATCCTGAGCGCACACTCGTAGGCTCCCCAGGACTGGAACTGAAGTTCCTCTACTGCCTTTCCCTGAGTACTCAAATCAACCAGTATTGAGCGTTTTTGCATCCCCAGGGTCCGCCCATCACCTGACCACATTTACAGGCTGTGACAGCAGCTAGAGGTTCGCTTTTTACTCTAAGCTCAACTCCATTTCTCTTAACTAGCCCCTAAAAGCTTGTGACTGTGATGAATTATAGATCAGATGCACTGAGGACTGTCTCAGCCTTTTAACTCTCCCAATCGTGCCCATTCCCACTTGTTTCTAAATGGCAGCAGATCTGGCAGCAACTGGCAGAGGTGAGATCAAGACTTCACTTGGAACTGCTGGAGGAGTGTCTGCAGTCACCCAGAAGAACTGCTGGAGGACTCTTCAGTCACCCAGAACTGCTGCCAAGGCCTGTTCTTTTTTATTATAGTCACAGAACACAACCAGGCTCTCAAGTTTCCCACAGGGCTGTCTGTCTGCTACCCATATCACCCCAAGATGCCATCCCAGGACCTCAGCAGAGAGAATACTCACACAGGCTATAGGTCAAAGGGAACAATACTTGCAAGACAATGCAAATGAATGAAACAAAATTATAGAATTTATAAGTTTAGTAACTAGCAAGATACTTTATTTTTCTAGATTTCAATTTCTTTATTTCTGTGAAGAGAGGTAAGAAATTAAGATCAATTATCAAACCAGTACCTAAAGCACAAACGAAAGCAGGCTTAGCTAGAGGTGAGTAGGACGCAGGCCTGGCAGTAAACATGTATCTGAGCACCTACCTGTCCATGAGGCCTGAAGTCTGCCTCCTTAAAGTCAGATGAGGCCTATGAGACAGTCTTGTAAACATGTATCTGAGCACCTACCTGTCCGTGAGGCCTGAAGTCTGCCTCCTTATCAAGTCAGATGAGGCCTATGAGACAGTCCTGCACTTGCAGACCTCGCCGTAACGTGGCTCTGAGAACATGGTTTGCAAACGGAGGCATCTGCTGGGAGATAAGTGAGTTCTAATTTACGGGGAAAACTACCTTGACACCATAAGCATTATATACTCTTACCAGCAGAAACCTTCAAACACAAAACAAGATGGCAAATCTCTTATATTCTAATTATGTGGGAACCACAGTATGACATCTTCTTAGACCATATTTTGGAGTTCGGAGGTAAGATGACATGAAATGGATATAATACTAATTCATCAAAAGCCCAATGCTTTGGGCTACTGTTGCACCTTGTTTGAGAATATTAAACTTGGTTTTTATATTCCAACAATACCATTCCAATGGGAGAGAGAAAATCTGTGATAATCAACTCAAAGGAGCAGGGCAAGTCATAGCAAAGGGCGCAAGAAAATGCCTTCTTTAGGAGTGAAAACCCTAAAACTGCACACATGCTTGATAATAAGGGTTCTCACTGAACTGGACCAGTAACAGGACAGAGGGTCCCTCCACCAGAATGGCCAGGAAAGCCACCTGAGAGCTGGGCTATGGTGAAGCTCATGTTCAGGCTGGCAAGAAGAGTCTCCTCATCCTTGTTCAAGATAGTAGCAAATCATGAATTCAACTTACTACTTATTTAGCCTTTTTAAAGAAAGCATTAACAATTATGTTTAGTGTAATTTTATTGCTTAGCTTATTCACCAGAGTCATACCCTGTGTTCCAAAGAGGATTCACACACTTGCCAGCAGTACTGACACCACTCTGAGACATCCCAAATGCCCACCCTAGCAATCAGTGACTGTGGCTGTTCCCTGCTATTTTCGCAAATTAAGAGAGACAAACTGAATTTCCTAACTTCTTAAAGATCCTCCTACAAACAAACTTTTATTATAAATATTTTCTCTTGGAATAAAGAAATATTGCATTCAGCACTACCTGCCAACTTGTTCTAAAGCAACAGAAAACATGGAGTCAAGATAAATAGCAAAGACACCCGCGTGCCATGCTAAGTGTCTTTCTAGAAAAATAAAACCAACCAACCCAGGAGTTAACAGGAACCGTTCCCACTAGCCTGCTGGGTGACAATAGCTGGGTTTGGTAATCTGCTCCTGTTGTGTAAACTGAACTGCTCCTCTCAGTCCCGAGGAGCAGATGAGAAGGCAGAAAGTCTTCAGATCCCAAGCATCACAAAAGATCTTGACTGTATCTGTAACCTTGTTTGAGGATAAAAACGTTCCCTATTTGCCAGGGGTAGTAATGTCCGAGTAATCCTTCAGCACTCCAGCCAAATGATCATTATGTGTCTTAAACCGTCGCTTCTTCTGTGAAGCAGGCTTTTTCCTTCTCTGAATAGAGGCCTGCAGAAAAAGGTAAGAGAGTAAACAACAGTGACTCCAGGAGACATGATGGTTAGGACTTACTGAACAAGTTCAGAGACCAGCAGCAAAGACCTATTCCTCACACACCCCAATCACAGCACTCCGAGTCTGATGCCCTCTGCAATGAACAGGCAGGGACCTAAAGTGTAACACAAGTATGGTGGCCATTAAGTCATTAAAATCAGAGGCAAGGAATGTCTGTACTTTGTCTCCACTACCATGTCTAAAAAGGACTTGCCACTTAGCGGTTTAAAAAATGAGCTTTAGAAAATATGGCAAAATATTGAAAAATGACAAAACTAGAAAAAGCATAGGCACAATGAAGTTTGCAATATTCTCTATTCTGTATACCTGAAACACTACGTTTTGAAAATTCAAAATTAGGGCTGGAGAGATGGCTCAGTGGTTAAGAGCATTGCCTGCTCTTCCAAAGGTCCTGAGTTCAATTCCCAGCAACCACATGGTGGCTCACAACCATCTATAATAAGGTCTTGTGCCCTCTTCTGGCCTGCAGGCATACATGTAGACAGAATATTGTATACATAATAAGTAAATAAATAAATATTTAAAAAAAAAAAGAAAAGAAAATTCAAAATTAACAATAATCAAGTATTAGGGGGTGGGGTGTGTGTGTGTGTGTGTGTGTGTGTGTGTGGTGTGTGTGTGTGTGTGTGTCCCCTCCCCACTACCCTGAGACAAGGTTTCTCTGTGTAGCCCTGGCTGTCATGGAACTCACTCTGTAGACCAGGCTGGCGTCAAATTCACATAGATTTGCCTGCTTCTGTCTCCCAAGTGATGGGATTATAGACATGTGCCACCACTGTCCAGCAACAATAAATCTTTTTATTCACTGACCCTTAGAGAGTCACTGTTTTTTTTTTAAAAAAAAAAAAAAAGGAAAAAAGCTACAAAGCATGCATGGCATGGGAAGGGGAGCGAGCAGAGCCCTAGAGCCCTAAGTCTAGAGTGCTGGTAATTCTGTCCTGGCTGTTCTTAGACTAAATTTAGTAGTTAACAGGTACAGGGGGATTTACCAGCCTTCATTTTAATATCCACTATGAGTAGAATTTAAGCACTATAAAGACTGTACATGGTTGCTAAAAAGGACAGTTCAGTATCATCAGGATATGATAGATCCATCTGGGCACAAACATGAAAGAACAGGGGAGGGACAACGAAGTCTAAGAAAGACCAACCAGATGAAGATGAAGCTCCCCTTTGAAATCAGGGACAGGACTGGGAGGTGGTGGTGCACACCTTTAATCCCAGGACTCGGGAGGCAGAGACAGGCGGATCTCTGAGCTGGAGGCCAGCCAAACACACAGGGTTTCTCTGTGTAACCCTCCAGGTCAGCCAGAGCTACACAGAGAAACCCTGTAGGGGGAGGAGGGGAGAAACCAGAGAAAGTGTATGGAGAATCAGAGATGAGAAATGTGGCTGGAACTCAAGTTGCTCTGCTGGGACGGCTGCAGGATGATGAGAAAGCTCTCCCATGCTGGGGCATCCCTATGGGTGGGTTCACTGGCTCTATCTGGCCAAGTCAATACATTAGGCCCAGAGAAAACCTGGCAGAGGTAACCAGTGCCTCATTTGTCAGAGAGCAGGATGAGGAGCAGAGAAGGGACTGAACTGCATGTCTAAAGATGACATACCACTTTCTTTGGTCCAGATTCCTGCATGGAAGAAATACCCTGTCGTTTCAGATACTCTTCAATTTTTTCCTCATCCATTGAATCCACAGTGACACTCCTCCACAGTTTCTGGAACTCTATAACAACAAGACAGTAGTTATTGTAGTCACTATCCATTTGACCATAGACATTTTATAGACCACTGCATCTTGGTAGGCAAAGCTCAGAGAGAGAGACAGAGAAGGCAAGACTACTCCAGTGCTGGGCACAGCAACAGAAGGGTCTGACCTGAAGGCAGCAGGACAGTCACCAGTGAGTCCAATCTCTTAGAACAGTAAGAGAAGCAGTAACACTCTTTAGTCCTAAACTCAGTTCCTCCTTTTGGGGCAAATTCTTCAAATACTGGCTCAAGGCCCTGAGCTCAATGTATTCCACCGCTGTACTGATATGAAAGAAGCATTTGGGGAGATGGGGCCCCCAAGCTTTACAACATCTTGTTTAAAAGTTTTCTTTTTTATTTTTTTTTAAATCTGCTAACTGAGGCATTGGTAAGTGACAAAAAGGAAAAGAAAAAAAAAAAAAACAAATCTAGGGTAGGTTGAGAAATAGCCCTTATGAAACAAAGGAGAAAGGCAGGTGACTAGCCTCAGTATCTTGTTCTTGTATTGAACATGTGTAAAACAAATTCTTTGCATCTTTAATTCCCCTTCTAAAGACAGCTTTAATACAAGCTTGGTAACAGCCGTGTCAGCATTCCTTTCATACACACAACCTGAGACGGTCAAGTCTTCCAGCGCGTACTCCGGGATCTAAGAAAGATTCCTTTCTGAATGCCGAGGTGGTTCACTAGGCTTCCCGCTCACCATGACACAGAGGCTGCTGTGCAGGCCTGACTGCCATCCCAATCCCTACACCAACATGCCTCTTCCGAGTCTTTCCATTAGCCTTCCCATAGGTTGTCACATGCTCCATCTGCAGGCTATATGACAGATCAGTAGGGAAGGCTATTCTTTCAGAAAAAACATGATTTCATTCCCAGTACCCACATGGCAGCTCACAACCATCTATAATTCAAATTCTGGGGACTCTGATGCCCTCTTCTGGCCTCCATGGCCCTGCCCAAATATGATGCATAGACATACATGTAGGCAAAACACCCATACAACAAAAACAGAACTGTGAAAAAATTCAATGTACAAGTAGAAAAGGCAGGCTCATCTCTTACCATATGCAACAGTCATTCAACATGGATTAAACACACATACACGCATGCATGCACACACATGCACATAGTTTATGGAACTCTGCTGTAATTATTTGTTCCTTTGTAATGACTCTTTCCCCTCACGGTCTTCAATATTTTCTCTTCACCTTCGGTCTGAACTATGTTGGATGTTTATTTTTTTTGCTTGTTTGGAGAGGGATGATATACCTTGTGTTCTCATGATTTAAATCCATCCTGGTTCGATGCTATTAATTCTGGAAAATCTTGGCCACTGATCTTAAAGTATTTCTTCCCTTCTCTCCTTCAGATGTAAATTATACATTAGGACCATCTGAGATTGTCCTACAACTCAGGGGTGCTCGTTTTTTGTGGGTCTTTGTTGCTGTTGTTTGGTCTCTTTCCTCCACTCTCTTCTGTTTCTATGTCAGCTTTCACCTCCCTTGGTCGCCGTGCACACTGACAGCCTAGCGGAGCCTCTCTTCAGCTGTCGCCACACTTCTCATTTGATGCTCTTAGTCTTTTCTACTAGACAGCATTAGCAGTTACTAAGGTTATCAGCTATTTTAAGTTATGTATCTTCTAGTTCAAATATGGGATCTTAAGAATTTGGTTCTAGCCAGTAAGTGGTAGTCCATGCCTTCAATCCCAGCACTCAGGAGGCGGAGGCCAGAGATTTCTTCATTTAAGGCCAGCTTGCTTTATATACTGAGCTCCAAGACAGCCAGAACTACACAGAGAAACTGTCTAGAAAGAAGGAAGGAGGAGGAAGAAAAGGATTCTGTCCTAGTTCTCAACAGTGTATTGATTTCTTTTGTCTTGTTATGGTTTTGTTGGTTTTTTTGTTTTTTGTTGTTTTTTTTTTTTTTTTATTAAGCAGGACATCCTCTGTGAGACAGTTGGAATCATAGATGAATAGGCTGTATGCCTGGAAATGGGAACGCCTTTCCTCCTGCCAAGCATGCAGAGATTGAGTCAATCTAGTCAGGATGTGAGCTTGGTCAGCAAACTCTTCTGCTACCATAATAAACCACTAGCTTCCAATTCCTTAAGCCATTCCGTGGGTTGCAGACAGTCTGGTTTTCCAGCAGTATCTGTCGGTGGCTGCTGATCTCCAATCCTAGAGCCTCCTTGCATATTCCTGAAACTCTCACAGAACTCAGTCACACTACCCCACTGTGGGAGGGGGTTGGGGGGGGCTAAGCCTCTGTTTTGGGCAAACACTGATTTCCAGAATGTCCTTCTCTGCTACTTCCTTTCCTCAAAGGTTAGGAACACACCATAATTCTTGTTCCTCCCTGAGGGTTAGGTTTCCTTGTGGTTCCATTCCCACACAATGTTTAAGGCTTTTGTCTGACAGAAAGGAGGAGGCTCTAGGTGTGGTGGTACACTCCCATAATCCCAGCCCGAGGACAGAGGAGGATATGAGAGGAGGGTTCCCAGATCAAGACCATCTATGGGTATACAGAGCTGAGATACAGTCTTAAAAATGATTAAGTAATAAAATAATCCAGACAGGGCTCTGGGCTTCCTAGCTTTCCTTAGCGGCTACTGTTCCTCTCCTCCAAGGCTATCCAATGAAGGAAGACATTTTCCCAGTATCTCCACACTGGCTCAACCTTCAGCCCTCAAACTCTGATGGAGTCTATGGAAAAGAGCTTGTCGGCGGGTAACTTGTACCCCTAAATCCACAACTCTTAAAAAGTCTATGACTTCATACTAATCTGAGCCAGGCCTTCGGCAATACGTTTACAATTTCAACTGCATTCACTGATTGGTGCTCATTTTGTCTGTCTTAGGTAAGCAAGTATTCATGCACACAGGAAAAAACTTACCCTGTACTGGTTAGTTTTATGTCAGCTTCACACAAGCTAGAGTCCTCTAAAAGGACAGAACCTCAACTGAGAAAATGCCTCCCTAACTGCCCAAGTGTAGGGAATTTTCTCAAGTAGTGATTTGGGGAAGTGTAAAGTCTACTGTTGGTGGTACCATCTTCGGCTGGTGGTCCTGGATTCTATAAGAAAGCAGGCTGAACAAGCCAGAGGAGCAAGTAAGTGTGAGCAGCACCCCTCCATGGCCTCTGCATCAGCCTCTGCCTCCAACTTCCTGCCCTGTTTGAGTTCCTGTCCTAACTGCCTTCAATGATAAACAGTGATACATAAGTATAAATAAGCTAAATAAACCCTTTCTTCCCCAACTTGCTTCGGTCATGGTGTTTCACTACAGCAACAGCTAAATAATCCTAAGACACACACTATAACTTTCATTCATTAAAACAAACAAAAAACCCAACTATTCCCTTTTTCTTATTTTATTTTGTTTTTGAGACATCATTCCTGTGTAGTCCTGGCTCTCCTGGAACTTGCTCTGCAGACCAGGCTGGCCTCTAACTCAGAGATCTGCTTCCAAGGTATGCACCACCACCACCTGACCCCATTCCCTTTTACTAAAAACAAGATACTAAACTATTTTCAAAGAAAGTTCATGACTTCTTTTTGCTCATTTACCTACTTTTTTAGCAGTACTAGTGATCAATCCCAGGGCCTTGCAGACTCTACAACTTAGCTGTATCTCCAGCTACTTTGTGCTTTAACCCAAGGTCTGCCTATCGAACTCATAAGCTGGCCTTAAGCTTTTAAGATCTCAATCCTCCTGCTGCCTCCCATGTGTCAGAATTACATGTACCAACAATGTCCAGTAATTTTTTAAATAAAATGTTTCTCTTGAAGCTTTGAGTTGCCCTGCAGCTGTTACAGGATTTGTTATCTACATAACTCTACAGATATAGTACAGCTACACATATATTTAAGATGAACATTAGATCACAAGGCAAAATTTCAATAGGGTTTGGAATGATCCCAAATTTAATTGTTTTTTAACTATGTGAGGAAGAAAACTATTCAACAAACAAGGGTACAAAGTGAAATAAACTTTTTAATTTTATAAAACTGATCTAAGAAACTACAATTAAAAGTAAAATAATCTTTATTTTCTTCTTGTTATTTAGTTTGGTCTGATTTCCTCCCAACAGACAGGTTTTCTCTCTCTGTAACCCTGGCTGTCCTGGAACTTTGTAAGTCAGGGTAGCCTTGAACTCACAAATACACTTGTCTACTCCAAGTGCTGGGACTAATGGCATGCACCACCACACCTTGCTTATTCTTTATTTTCTTTAATATTGTCAAGTCACTTAAAAACTCATTAAGCTGTATACAGTATTTCATCATCATAATACTGGGATTCGGGAGACTAAGTGCAGACCAGCCTGGGATACTGAGTTATACCCTTCTCTCAGATAGGTAAGTAGGTGGACAATCTGCACTGTCGGTCTGACTAAGGTTGGAGTCATCTATAAAACAGACCTCTGGTCATACTGTGAAGGCGTTTCTAAAGAAAAGGTATTCTGGTTTGCTTTCTGTTACTGTGATGAACACTGTCAGGGAGGAAAGATTTATTTCTGCTTACAGGTTACAGTTCAACAACTGTGGGAAGCCAAGGCAAGACTCTGCTTACTGGCTTGCTCCCTGCCACTTATGTTCAACTAGCTTTCTTATACAACCCAGGAATACAACCCAGGACCACCACCTGGATCCAAGGATGACAGTGCTCACAGCAAGCGACTCTCTCCTCCAGCAATCACTGACGTGCAATCCCTCAAACTGAAGTGCCCTTTCTCAGTGTGTCAAGGTGACAGCTGAGACCGGCTACAAGGTAAGACCCACACTGAATGTAGACAGTTCCTTATCTTGAAGGGCTGAGGTAAGAGGTTGAATAACAAAGCCTTTTTCTGCTTCCTAGCTGCTAGCAGGACGTGACAAGCTGTCTCCAAGTCCTGGTGTGCTGCCTCCCCTGTCATGATGGCCTTCAACTATCTGCCTGTCTGTGCCTGTCTCTTTCTTAATTTGTGAACCAAAATAAATCCTTCCTAAACTGCTTCTAGCTGCTGTTAGGTGTCTGGTCACAGCAAAGAAAGAGGAACTGGTGCAGGTGGAATGCAGGTAGACAAACACCACCTACTATTGATGAAATACAAGGAAATGGATGTCTTCTTACAAATGCTACAAATATCTACGTCTGTCCAAAGTTCACCATGGACATTTTGCAAGATATTGAGATTGAGATCTGTTCACGTAGGCCTTTTGACATAGTAAGATTCCTTTTCAAGAAAATGGGCATATGTAAGTCAGGCACTGGGCACACACTTTTAACCTCAGAACTCAAGAGAGAAGCAGGTGGATCTCTGAGTTCCAGGTCAGCCAGGGCTATGAAGAGTGTCTGTCTCAAACAAACAAAATGGGCATGTGTGTGCATGACACCAAATATCACTTATAATAAATAGCACATGACAAAGTAAGTTAAACTTTCTATCTGCAGAGATACATAAAAATTGTGCTGAAGTACGTGCATGAAACAAAATGCTACCAAGCCATCGAAAATAGTGCTCTGGTCTGGGGATGACGTTTTGTGGCAAAAAAACAAACAAACAAACAAAAAACCCTACCCAGCATGCTCAAGCCCTTAGGTTCCATCCACAGCACTGTAAAATAAAACTAACCACTGAAAAGAACAACAGAGTCCAAAAGTAAGGACTCAAAAGTGACAGCTATTAGAAGGAATACTGAACTCTTAAGAAGAAACAGTTTAAGCTTCCAATTAAAAACAAAAATTACCAGTTGTGCTAGTTTGAATGTGATTGGCCCCATAATCTCATAGGGAGTGGCACTATTAGGAGGTGTGTCTTTGTTGGAGTGGGTGTGATCTTGTTGGAGGAAGTGTGTTACTGTGAGGGAGGGCTTTGAGGTTTCCTAAGCTCAGGATACCAGCCAGCATCTCAATCAACTTCCTAATGCCTTCTGCCCACATCTGCCTGCACACCACCACGCTCTCTGCCATGATAATGGACTGAACCTCTGAAGCTGTGAGGCACCCCAATTAAATGTTTTTCTTACAAGATTTTCAGTGGTCATGGTGTCTTTTCACAGCAATAAAAACCTTAATAAAAATAAAAACTAATAAAATAAAAACCCTACTAAAGACACCAGCAATGGAAAGAGTCCGTCAGATACTGGGATTCTCATCAGGAACACTATGCCACTATGCTATGTAGCTGCAGAAGATGGTTGTGACTGCATCCACAGACTACTACAATTGATCTATTACTTTCCTGACTAACCAAACACAAAACTAAAAACACTGAGTCAAGATAACAAGTGGACAGATAGATATGACTAAACAACCTGTATCTTAGACACTGAAATTTTCAGTATGACTACTAGCAGCTAGCAATCCCTATGTGCTACCTGGGTGCCAGGTTCCCTTTTATTTACTTAATACATTAACCTTCATACAGTCACAGCTTACAGAGAGGGGAGCTTCCCTAAGCTACAGTTTGATTCCTTGGACTGTTCTCTTGACCACTGACATTCATATTACATCTAAATGAGTAAGAGCCTGGTTTAAGGAAATAAATGCCTTTAGGAAATAAATTACATGCTTTGGTCCAAATGCTGTTTACTTTTCTGATTAAGACAATTACTACAGAACAAACTATAGGACATGTGCTTTTATCAGGCAAAATGAAGGGTGATCTTTATCTTGCTTGAAACTTTTCATTCAAGAGCATTTCTGCTCTACATCGGAGGCTGACATCTAGTGGGCTAAAGCAAACATCACCATTGATGCAACCATATCAAAGACAGTATCAAAATGTGCCATGAATGAGGAGTGGGTACAGGCTAGGCTTTGAACTCAGAGCTAGCAAACACTTTATTACTATACCCCAGATCCAAAATCTACAGATTTTCAATTGGTTTTACATGGAAATACACATTTACATCATCAACAAAAACTGTTTTTCAAAATAATTTTACATCATTGATTCACACTGACCTTAACCGAAAACCAGTCTGTTATCCTTGGGGCTCCTGTCCATGACTGCCCCTACAATGTCTCCAGAGCACTGTGTGACTAAACTATACTGCATCATGCTACACCTATAGACGTCTGACTCAGAGTGGGGTTATGTCTTGATAAGCCCATTGTACGTTCAACACATAAATCAAAATACACCTTATCTACTGAACAGCACAGCTCAGAAAAATGGTATTATGTATTGTCGTGTATAGGCTCGATGGCAAAGACCTTATTTACTCTATCCCAACAGCACTGTGCTAAATGACTGAACCCATGAAAAAGGGAGCTAAAGGTAATGAACACATCTCAATCTACTTTTCTCTTTTATAAACATGAACTGAACCTTTAACCCAGTCTTCAACCAGAGTAAGTCTGTCTCCCGAAGGACATTTGGTAATGTATGAGGGCAGCTATGGCTTCACACCATAGGGAAGCTGTGTATCTGAAAGCTACACAGCCAGAAATGCTGATAAATGTTCTACACTGCATAGCAACAACAAAAATTTCGGTCTCCAATGTCAATACTGCCAAAATTGAAAATTCTGCTGCCAGTATCTTTCCTAGGTGTTATTGACTGAAAAATACCAGTTTATATTAAACTGCATTTATAATCCAATACTGTCCACAAGTATTTTGTGTTGCTTTAATACTTCATCCTCTACATTGTATATTGTGTATAGAATGGCTTACCTTTGTAAACCACAGAAAAGCTGCACTTTTCACTTTCGAGAACCTCACAAATATTCTGAAGCACTTAAGGAAACCACAAGTTACAGCACAAATGCCTGCCCAGGCATCAAACATCTACTGCTTATTTATAAGTATCATGATCATGGTGACTCCGCATTTAAAGGCATAAACATATTACATTTCTGGCATAACTATGCCTGATTACTTATAAATATTCGAAGAAAAAATTTAAATATGGTAATTTACATTTAGGGTATTCTACTGACTTGGAAAGAAATTATACATTTATGCTGGGGCTAGAGAAACGACCCAGTAGTTAGGAGCACCGACTGCTCTTCCAGAGAACTAACCCACGTGATAGCTCATCTGAGACTCTACTTCCAGGACATCCAAAGCCGCCTTCTGGCCTCCATGGGTACCACAAATTCATGTGATACAGACCAAACAACCATATACATATGTTTTAAAAAGAAGCTCAAATAATGTTATGCATAAATTTCCAAACAGAAAAAGGATTACAAAACCTATCATAAAGAGTTCACTGACTCTGACTAGAAAAGCACCATTAGCATTAGACTAGCGTTTCTCTGCACAATAGGAAACATGGACGCCACTCAAGGCTGGCTCCATCTAGCTCAGGTTTTCAGCTTGACCTCATCTTTTCTCACAGAAGTCATCTCAACACTTCACCTGCCCCCTTAAACAAGCGTAACAAAAACTTGTTTATGGCCTTCCTTGTATTTTAAAAACTATAGTCTTCTCTCTCAGAATGTAAACTTCGTGGGCTGAAAAAGACCCGAGGTGGCTCAGCTTACCAATAAAACAAGCCTGATGACCTGCGTTCCATTTTCAGGACCCACATAGTAAAAGGAAAGAACTGACTCCTGCAGCGCCACTACACTGCAAATAATGTATAAAAAGAAAGAAAACAGCTTCATACACACACACACGAGAATGTAAGCTTCATGAAAATACAGTGGTCCATATTGTTCACGTCTGAATCCCCTACAATTAGCAAAATGACTGCAGCACATACAGCAAATTATTTAGTAGGGTCTGTAAATAAGCGTTTATAGAGGCAAACCCCCAGAACCTGTCAAAAACAGAATATAAAGTTAGAAGAAGGCTGGGTGTGCTGGCATATGCCTTTTATCCTAACACACTTCAAGAAACCATGAGTTAAGAGGTCAGCCTGATCTACACATCCAGGGAGCCAGGACAACATTTTGAGACTCTTGACACACAAAAAAAGTCTTAAAAGCTAAGGATAACCATAGGCCACCACAAAAGAAATATCTAAAAACACATGGATACAAGTGAAAGTGAAAGATGGGCAAAAGTGTATCCGGCAAATAAAGGGGGAAGAGTTATTACACAGGATCTGGACTGCAGTGAGTGAGGTAACAAGGCAACCGAGGGGACCCTCTATGGTGAGTATGAATATAGTCTTTTACTGTGACAGTCGGGGACATATGCAGATGAACTGCATGAAAACATGTAACAACAATTACACAAAGCACTGAAGGAAACCATTAAAACCTTAATGCCTGCTTAGTTCAGATTAAGAGGTCAAAAGTTTAATAGGGGGCTGGAGAGATAGCTCAGAGGTTAAGAGCACTGACTGTTCTTCCAGAGGTCCTGAGTTCAATTCCCAGCAACCACATGGTGGCTCACAGTCATCTGCAATGAGATCTGGTGCCCACTTCTGGCCTGCAAGCATACAGACAGACAGAACACTGTATAGATAATAAATAAATAAATCTAAAAAAAAAATAAAGGTCTTACGAACTTTAAAAAAAAAAAAGCTTAATAGGTAGCAAATGATCTGATAGATTATATGTTACAAAAATAAAAACACTGCCAGGCAGTGGTAGCACATGCCTTTTATTGCAGCACTCAGGAGACAGAGGCAGGCAGATAGAACTCTGTGAGTTCAAGACCAGCCTGGTCTACAGAGTGAGTTCCAAAACACCCAGGATGGTTGTTACACAGAGAAATTCTGTCTCTAAAAACCAAAATTAAATAAAAATAAAAACAAAACACAATAAGCAACAAAAGTAAAATAATAGTTTGGTAAAGAAGAAAACACCGGGCGGTGGTGGCGCACACCTTTAATCCCAGCACTCGGGAGGCAGAGGCAGGCAGGTGGATCTGAGTACGAGGCCAGCCTGGTCTACAAGAGCTAGTACCAGGACAGAAACCTAAAAAGCTACGGAGAAACCCTGTCTCGAAAAATCAAGAAAAAAAAAAAAAAAAAAAAGAAGAAAACCATACCAAGTATAAGTTGGCAATTAAGAAGTGAAATAACAAAAAAATTAAAAGGGTTCTTCTAGAAACCATCTTCTGCAAAGCTGTCTGCCATTATATATGCGATCTGTGAATGGATGACTTTGAAAGAAATGAGTTTATTGGGACTGACTCACTAGGCAGAAAACTTAAAGCCAAAGATGCTGCTAAGAATAGAATAACAGTAAAAAGCAGCCAGTCCAATACCCTTAGTGAATGCTTTCAAGTATTCAGGGAATCTAATACTTTAATAAAAGAAGGAGAAAAGGGCAGGGAAGAACCAACACTTTTACTTTTTATGAATCCAGCAAAACACCCATCAACAACACCCCACAAAGCACCAAGAAGAAAATTGAGCAAACTGAAGTAGAAATCTGAGCAATAGGTCTGGAGAGATGGCCCCGTGGTTAAGAGTGCACACTGCTCTTGCAGAGAACCCAGGTAGGTTCCCAATACCCATTATCAGGTATCTCACACCACCGGCACCTCCAGCTCCAGGGGAACAGATACCTCTGGCTTCCTAACATACCTGCACTCACGTCCACAGGTATAAGCCCACAGGCACATACATATTAAAAATCTGAGCTATGTCACTATGAAGAATCCAGAAATAGGCAGTTGTTTCCAGATCTTAACCTCTAAACCTGCCTGCCTACCTTCCTAAATACTAATTCAAAAGCATAATTTTGCTTGTCTCTTTCCTAGCTTACAGAACTGTAAGCATGCTTGCTAGCCCTGATACTCTGGGCTTTCTCACTGTTTTTGTTGTTGTTTGGTTGGTTTTTGGTTTTTTTTGTGTGTGTGTGTGTGTGTGTGTGTGTGTGTGTGTTTTGAGACAGGGTTTCTCAGTAGTTATGAAGCCAGTCCCGAAACTCGCTCTGTAGACCAGACTGGCCTCAAACTCTCAGAGATTCACCTGCCTCTGCCTCCCGAGCCCTGGGATTAAAGGCGTGCGCCACATTCTCACTGTTTTCCTTAGACTGCTCCCAAGCCCATACAGACACCTGAGCAGTGGTTCAGCTGCGCAGGATCATACTCCAGCTCTGGGAGACAAAAAGACAGAGACAAATACCTGACAGCAATCAAAGGTTAATCCATTCTAGAAGTGGTAAGCACGGCTCAGTACTAAGAAATCTAGGGAAACATTTCACAGTATATCGAATAAATAAGCAATAGCAAAGATCTTAAAAGAAGCAAATCTTTTTCTCAGTCTGCCTCTTGTTTTTAATAAAATCTCAGTCGTTTGATTTTACCAATAAAGACTCGGGAGGCAGATGCTGGGGTGAAAGCCAGCTATCTCAGAGAGGCAGACAAAAAAAGACTCCTCAAAACTCAATGTTCCTCTCTTCGCATCTGTGAATCTCCCTCCAACCTCCCGACTCTTATTCTCTATAGTTTTCTCTTGTTCTCTTCCTGTCAACTGGCTGCTTGCTCTGCCTCTTGGCCTATGGTTGATTTTATTTAATCCTCTTTACAATAAGCAGAAAGCTCTTGGATTATATGTGTATGCAAGGGCTGAACCACCAACTAGAAAACAGGTTTTTCCAGTAAATACCATCTTCTGGACTCAGACATACAAGTGATGCAAAACCATACATGTCAGCAAAAACATTGAAAATAAAAAAATTTTAAAAATTAAATATAAATCACAAGCTGCTACATTGTAATTTCATATACAAATGACATAAAACCTTTCAAGACAGCATAAGATGTGACATAATAGATGTGAGTCTTTTAGCTATGAGCTAAGAGGTGCTAAATACCAACACAACATTAAATTACAACTAAGTATTGCAAGCTTTATCACCTTTAAACTGTGATATACTGAGCCAGGTGGTTGATGTGTGATTCCCCTTTATATACTGTGAATACCATTTGGTTAATAAAGAAGCTGCTTTCGGCCAATGGCTTAGTAAAATAAAGCGAGACTGGAAATCCAAACAGATATATAGAGAGAGTAGGCGGAGTCAGAGAGAGGCCATGTAGCTGCCAGAGGGGAAAGACGCCAGATGTCACCTGGAACCTTGCTGGTAGGCCTCAACCTCGTGGTGATGCACAAATTAATAGAGATGGGTTAATTTAAGATGTAAGAGCTAGCTAGAAATATGCTTAAACTACTAGCCAAACAGTACTGCAATTAATGTAGTTTCTGTGTAATCATTTCGGGTCTGGGCAGCTGGAAACAAACAAGCAGCCTCTGCCAAGTAGTGGTGGTGGCACACATCTTTAATCCCAGCACTTAGGAGAGAGGCAGGCATATTTCTGTGAGTTCAAGGCCAGACTGGTCTACAGATCAAGGTCCAGAACATCCACGGAGAAATCTTGTCTCAACAAACAAACAACAACAAAAACTTCGATATACTTAGAAGCATCTGCACAAAATGGCTCACCTTCATCCACAGAAAACTGACAGCTTTTATCATTGAAGAAAAGTATTTTCTTCTTATCAGGACGATTTACGAAAAGTATCTGGTCCCCTAAAGCCTTAAAGAAAAAAATTACCATCAAATTACTCATTTAAAATATATACTGTATATATGATACATATGCTACACACACGAGGGAGGGAGAGAACAAGGCTTCTTGTCTTTATCCTACAATGTATCACTAGAGTCTACAATGCCTCCCACGTTTCAGCTGAATTTTTTTTTTCAGCAATCCTATCTTTAAGGATACTTTCAGACTTAAGACTTCTGTCAAAGAACACAAAGGGGTGTGTGTGTGTGTGACACAGCACTGACTGCCTAACATACAATGGCAACAAGCAGTTTTTGCAAAAGATTCTCAAAATTAATGGGAAAATGTAACAAATTTCATGACCATAACTTTACTGCAAACTCCTTCATGTATATACATGTATATAATTCAATTTTGTTTTTTAAATGTTTAAAATTTCAAAGAGGTACTGGAGATGACTCAGTGGGTAAGAGCCCTTGCTGCTCTTCCAAAGGATCCAAGTTCAGTTCCCTGCACCAACATCAGGCAGCTCACACTGCCTGTAGCAGCTTCAGCTCCACAGCATCCAACGCCATCTTTTCTTCTTGAGCACCCACACATACGTGGGCAGATACACACAGACACATGCATAAAAACATAAGAAACAAGGCATGGTGGCACATTTTAGTCCCAGCGTTCAGGATGTGGAGGCAGACAGATTTCTGTGAGTTCAGGACAACCAGGACTACACAGTGAGACCATGTCTCAAAAAAAAAAAAAAAAAAGAGAGAGAGAGAGACAACATTATTAATTCAAATTGTAGTAACAATATAGGAGTAAAAAGAGAAAGATTACCTTGACAGCTTTCTGGGAATTAGGAAGCCCTTCTTCTATGTCTTCTAATAGGATCCCTCCTAACCCTCGCTGGTCATGGTTATCCAGAAGCCTGAGGAGGGCCTTCTTATCTTTCAGGTTGTACTTTGGCTTGAAAGCGTATTTCCCATCTATTACTTCAATTTTGGGATTGTTGACTAAAGCCTGTAATAACACCACTGTCAGGTTATATTTACTAAAGGAAACCTCATGCGTATGTTCTTAAATTCTAACACTACCCTACACAGGGGCAAACTGAATTATCTTCAGAACATAAACTAGCACCTAAAATAGACATCTAGGATCCCAGAACAGGTCATCAGCATAGTGCTTACTTCTTATTTATTTATTTATTTAATTTGTGGTTTTTCGAGACAGGGTTTCTCTGTGGTTTTGGAGCCTGTCCTGGAACTAGCTCTTGTAGACCAGGCTGGTCTCGAACTCACAGAGATCCGCCTCCCTCTGCCTCCCGAGTGCTGGGATTAAAGGCATGCGCCACCACCGCCCGGCTTACTTCTTATTTAAGAACACACAAAAAAAGCTGTGCTGTTGTGGGATATTTGTACACCGTGTGAAGACACACTGCTGTGATTGGTGTGAACAGAAAGCAGCTAGGCAGAAGGATGGGTGGGATTCCTGGGAGAAAGAGGAGGAGGAATCTGCGAGTGCTAACGAGACACGGGAGTTGGATGTACAGAATAGAAGAAAGGTAAAAAGCCACGTGGTAAACGTAGATTAGTAGGAGCAGGGAATTTTAAGTTGTAAGAGCTAGTGGGCAAGCCTTAGCTAAGGTCAAACTCATGAGTCGTTATTTGTGAGCTGGCGCCCCAAAGAAAAATCCCACTACACTGGACATTATTTGCATACTTTTTTAAAGAGAGAAACACACTTTATCACAACTGCTTTGAAGAACCTTTATTCTTTTAGAAGACAAACTGGTAAGAATCAGTAAGATGGCCTATTAATAGACACTTGGTTTGCCCATCCCTCCTCTATGATATACTGGCTCTATAATGGGAGAATCCTCCTCTCCTGGTATCATCTGGCTAGAGCGGCTGTGGAAAGAACTCAAGAGGACCATTCTAAAGCACATGGGAACTTCCCTGGATCATCAAGAGAACAGAGAATGAACTCAAGTTTTGTTGTGCAGCTAATAGAAGGAAAGCATGGTGGTAGGCCTGCAATCCCAGCTACCTGAGAAGTTGAGGCAGGAAGATTACACACTCGGACTACCTAGGTTACAGAGGTAGCTCGGGCCAGCATGTGCACTACGTGAGAACTGTCTGGCTCAAAGCAAACAGGAAAACTACACAGGCAGCTCAGTGAGTGCTCGTCTCACGTCTCACATGTTTACGTCTTTCTTCAGTGCCAAGGCACATGAGCGCTTTATCTCTAATGTAAAAGAGGTCAGAGGATGAAGAATAGAAATAGTCTTTGGCTGGCAACAAGGTTCAGAGGTTAAAGGCACTGGCCACAAAAGCTTCATGACCCAAGTTTAATCCCTGGTAAAGGTGGGAAGTAGATAACAAACTCTACCCAACCTATACTAATAATAATGATAGATAGAATTTTTAAAAATTAAAAACTTTAATGTTGCTAAATATATAAAATATGAATATTACATACACCAGCATATTTAAATGTGAATTATTATCTGTGTATCACTAAGATTTAATACCTGCAACATCTATGTTTAAACATTTTCAAGTTAAAAATCTTAGGTATAAACTGGCTGTGGTGACCTATACCTGAGGCAGAAGACTGCTGCCAATGTGAGCCCAGCCTGTACTACAGAGTAAGATTTAAACCAGAGTAGTCACACACCCTTGATTCCAGTACTCAGGAGACAGAGACATTCTGGTCTACACAGTTGAGTTCCAAGATAGTTAGGGCTACACAGTGATACCCTGTCTCAATAAAACAAACAACAAAAACATCCAAAAAAACAAGATAAAACCCAATGATCTTATGCAGGTTCTGCTCTAGCAACTGCCAAGTAACTGATAGAAGACCATGACCTTCAATGATTCAGGCTCAAGTTCCAATCATTTTATAGTCCAAAAATCAAGAACTCCACCCTGCTTGGTAAAATAAATTAACTAAATTAGGCCAGTCATGGTGCCACCTACCTTTAATTCCAGTATTTGGAAGCAAAGGCAGGAGGACCACTGCGAATGTGACTCTTCCTCAAATCAATGAGATTACTACATCTAGTGATTTAGGGGGTATTCTGTGCGAGTTTGTTTATGTGTTTTTTATTTTAGCTGTAGCCTAGACCACGCTCTGACCTCACTGCGGAGTTAATGATGCCCTTCAACGTTTGGTCCTCCTGCCTTTACCTCTCAAGTGCTCAGAATACAGGCGTGTGCCACTACATCCTGGCTCACATCTGATCCTCAGATTCATCACGGGCCCTGAAAAGTAGTAGTCTTCAGCATCCATTTAAAGAAGCACACCCCCAAATAGATGAGATGCCATTCATTTGCAAACTGGCATGGTCGGTGACTGTTTCAGACTTTCTTTACATGGTACGTATTTAAGCATAACATTTGTGATCATTTTTCTAAGAAACTAGAGATAACTCACTTATCAAACTGTACAGTGATAATAATGCAATAAGATGTTTTATTGTCCCTAACATTATAGGCTTTTAAATTTTCTAAAGGATGTATACAATATATAATTTATGAGCACATAAAGTTTTGAGTTTAACAATTCAAAATACTATTTATAAAAACAAAATTTGGTACACTGACTTCACAACTTTAATGTAGTCTTAAAAGACATTTTAAAGCCAGGTGGTGGTGATGCATGCCTTTAATCCCAGCACTTGGGAGGCAGAGGCAGGTAGATCTGAGTTTAAGGACTAGTCTACAAAGTGAATTCCAGTGTGTACTATTACACAGAGAGATCCTGCCTCAAAAAAAAAAAGACATTTTAAAACAATATTATAAAAACTGTATCAAAATAGCTAAACAAATTATAGGAATGTGTATGTTTAAATTAAACAAAGGCTCTACATCAAGTCTTTTAAGAAAAATTAAAATATTATCAGATCACAGTATTTATTAAAAAAAAAAAAAAAAAAAAAACTCTGAGCCAGGCATGATAACTCATGAAGCTAAAGCAGGAAAACTGTCCTGAGTTTGAAGTCAGCTTGGACTTCAAAAATTAGACCCTGACTCCTGCCCATCTTTCTCCCTGCTCTCTCTCACACACACTTATCCCCCAGTCTTCCTCTCCAAAAACAAAACAAAACAAAACAAAAACCCAATAAAACATGTCTACGGTTGGAGATGACACAATGGTAGAGTATTCTATCAGTAGTGGAATGTCCCGACACATGCTGGCCCTGGGCCCCTTCTCCAGCACCACCCCCACCATGCAAAAAAAAAAAAAAAAGAAGAAGAAGAAGAAGAAGAAGCAACTCTAGATAGCTGCAGCACATATCCCTTTTTGTAATTAACTATTTTTAAAGTCTGTTCTTACCTCAGTCATTAGCCATTGTTTCTGCTTTAGTCCAATATCTAAGTGTTGTGTCTCATCCAAAATCTCTTCTAAAGTTAAAGGATGTGTGTCTCCTCGCTGATGCCGGGTCTATTGAGGGAAGTTTTCAAGTGTTAAGTGCATGAAGTCAAAGTCACAAATCTTTTCATAAACTATCTTTTCAGGAACGTAAGCACATATTCTCTGCAGTAGTTAAGTATGTATACCAGGATCAAGAACATGAAATCATACAAAACCAGAATAATAAAAATCAAATGATAAACTGAGACGGAAAACAAAAACCACAAACTAACCATAAACCATGAGTGGGGACACACACCTGTAACACCAGCAAGTAGAAAGCTGAGGCAGGAGAATCACAAGTTCAAGACCATCCTAGGCTACATGACGAGTTCAAGTTCAGCCTGATCTACATAATGAATTCAAAACTAATAGAGGCTACACAAGATGAAATGTGTTCAGATGGGGGAGGACAACAGCAACAAATTCTTGTAGTCACTGCAAGAAAAAAAACTTGTAGGGAAACACAGATTAAGAGAAAAAGAAATTCAAATGTCCTAAAATATGCAAAGACACTCAACTGCCACCAGGATGCTTCTCACCTATCAGATCAGCAGAGTGCAAATGTCCTGTCACTGGTAAAGAAACACGGAAACAGGCCTTCTCACTGACAGAACATAAAGTGTTGTAACCCTTGAAGACAAGATGCACTTTAACGGCCTGACCAGCAGTAAGAACTAGTTAAACTGCAGCACAATACAAGGTATATACAGATGTTTTCTGTTAAGCAAAAAGTTCTCTATGCAGCCCTTTCACCGCTGGACCACAGTCATACATATGCTCACACTTCAAAAATGGTTGCCTCTAGTGTCCTCCACTGTGGCAAAAAAGGTCAGGGTGAACACAAACAATATCACCACCAACTCAGAGATATGCTGATACCTGAAAACTTGTCTATTCTGGGGTTTGATGTCAAAAAACACCTACACTTATTAAAGGAGCAGGTACAGGGACATGGGTAAGGAGAAGGGTACTGCAGATTCATGAATGCCAAAGGAGGTGGCCCAGTGGCAGATGTGGCTCCTGAACAGGCTTCTCAGAAGATACTGTGATTCTAAGATTAACGACCACATTCACGGCAGTGTGTACCTAGAGATGAAAAAGATGTGTTAAAAGGTGGCTTCTCATGGAACGTCCACGATCTAAAGGTGGACAGGGTACCACTAGGGAGGGTTAAGACAGTAGGATTAGGAATGAGAATGACCTCTGTGTGTGAACCTCTCTATACTCTAGATTTTATATTGAAAGATATATTTATTATTCAAAACAAAAATAACTACAAGACTCTACCTCAAGTAGGCAACAGAACTTCTTTGATCCTGTAAAACTCGAATTCGCAACTTTCAAAACTAAGATGGGATGGGGGGGGTGGGGGCATAAAATCCAACGTATCACAAACAGAAAGCATTTCCTGAGCATTTGCTCTTCATTCATTCATCTTTAGTACTGACTACTACAGGCTAAAGATGCAGAGACGACACAATGAAATGCAAACTATACCTACATTTTCACAAGCTCCCAATTGTGGGGCCAAGTTAGACACGTATCTATAAAATTTAGGTTAAAGAACATTTCCTAAAGGTTTTTTTTTTTTTTTTTTTTTTTAATTTGAGACAGGGTTTCTCCGCAGCTTTTTGGTTCCTGTCCTGGAACTAGCTCTTGCCAGGCTGGCCTCGAACTCACAGAGATCCGCTTCCCTCTGCCTCCCGAGTGCTGGGATTAAAGGCGTGCGCCACCACCGCCCGGCTAGAACATTTCTTTTTTTTGTTTTGTTTTGTTTTTTTTTTTTTTTTCGAGACAGGGTTTCTCTGTGGTTTTGGAGCCTGTCCTGGAACTAGCTCTGTAGACCAGGCTGGTCTCGAAGTCACAGAGATCCGCCTGCCTCTGCCTCCCGAGTGCTGGGATTAAAGGCGTGCGCCACCACCGCCCGGCTTAGAACATTTCTTAAAAGACAAAATCGGGGCTGGAACAATGGCTCAGAGGTCAGGAGCACTGTCTGTTCTTTAGAAGGTCCTGAGTTTAATTCCCAGCAACCACATGGTGGCTCACAACCATCTATAATGAGATCTGGTGCCCTCTTCTGGCCTGAAGGCATACATGCAGGCAGAACACAGTATACATAATATATAAATCTTAAAAAAAAAAAAAAAGACAAATTCAAGGGGCTAAAGAAAAGGCTAAGAGGTTAAGAGCTCTCCCAGAGGTCCTGAGTTCAATTCCCAGCAAATACATGATGGCTCACACTCATCTATAATGACATCTGATTCCCTCTTCTGGTGTGCAAGCAAACATGCAGACAGAATACTGCATAAATAAATAAATCTTGAATTAAAAAAAAAAAAGACAAATTTAAGCCAGGCTTGCTGGTATAAGCCTACCATAGGTACTTGGTAGGCTAAAGCGGGAGAATCAGGTTCAATGCTAGTCTGGACAACTTAATTGAGACCTTATAATAAAAGGTAGAAAGTGTGGAGATACAGCTCAGTGTAGAAGTGCTTTCTGCTCAATCCCCAGACCTGGGCAGACACAGATACAGACAAGCAGGATGACAGGCAGACACACAGACACGTCTTTTAGTCAGAAAAAAATCAAAGAGAAAGCTGCATATGGGCAGTCCTTGTACTGCTCACTAGTTTGGGAGAGAGATTCAGCAGCTGAAGAACAGCAGTGGCCTTTAGGGTACCCGGAATCTCATGGAGAGGGCATCCTTCAGGATACCCGGGATCTCATGGAGTAGGCATCCTTCAGGGTACCCAGAATGAAGAATGTATCCTTCACAGCACCCAGAATCTCATGGAGAAGACATCCTTCACAAGGCAATCTTCAGAAAAGCTCCAAGTACTTTTAAGACTTACTTAAACAATAAAAATGTTTCATATTTACTACCTTTTTGATTCTTCTAAAATGGGTCACAAAGTTCCTCTATTTTCATAAGCAGCTCCAATAATAGTGTAACCCTCTTGTCTCAGTTTTTATCTTAAATACCAGGTTATGACATAATAAACACATCTAGATCTCATATACTTGACAGTCTAACCCTATGCTTCATGCTCTTAGGTTATGATCTCAAAGTTCTCATATATGTCTTTATGGTATCTTTTATGTGTGCGCACATGTGTGTGTGCACATGCATGTACTTAGCGGTTTTCATTTGCTGTAAAATCGCTATGTCTATCTCAGTTTTTTAAATCTCCTTGAACTTTTCCACAATTTCTGGTGAGCAACTAAAGATGTCCATTGTAAGTATTTCTGTTGTTGTCCTTGGTTTCTGAAGACAGGGTTTCTTTGTGTGGCCCTGGAATTAGCTCTTGTTGACCAGGCTGGCCTGGAACTCAGAAATCCTCCTGTCTCTGCCTCCCGAGTGCTGGGATTATAGGTGTGCACCACCACTGCTCGGCAATTACAAGTATTTTTGATATTATGTTTACTTATTTTGCTTTTGAAGTTCCTTTTATCAAATCTTCCAAAATGGAAGGGAGAGGTCAGCTGACTACACTCATCTTCTATTAGATAAGCATACTTCCCCTTTCAAAACAGGCCTTCGGGAAAGGATGCTGAGAGGGAGGACAAAGATATAACTGACTTCCACTCACATCTTGCAATGTTTCTTGCTTCATTTCAAACATGTCCTACCTTTTGACATTAATACAGTTGTCACCTACAAAATACATACACCAGACAACAAAGGTAAAATAATTGTCACAATGAAGCTGGGATATAGCTCAGGGAGCAGAGTGCTTGCTTAGCACACACACAGCCTCAACCAGCATGCCACTACACCAATAATCCTAGCACTGGAGGTGGGGACAGGAGGGTCAAAAGTCATCCTCAAAACAGTACATCTGAGACCAGCCTAAGTGTAGCTCAATAATAGTAGGTGATTGTGTAGAACACCAAAGCCCCGAGTTTGATCCCCAACATTGCCCTCCCATACCTGACACACACACACAAGAATATGTTGGCCCCACCTAGAACATTCCAAATTGATATAATTTGTAAAACTGATCAGTTTCCCTTTACACACTCTCTCCTCTTCCCATCCTAACACCTAACTCCCAATTCAATATTATCCACGAGCACACTGTCCTCAGAAGAGTGTGATAAAAAAGATTTTTTTCCCCCAAAAGTTTAAATCTAAGTAATTCTCTTCAGGATTCCCAAGTTCATTCCTTAACTATTAGCTTAGGGAAAAACAAAAACAAAAACAGTTTAAAATGCGTACTTAAAGAGCTAAAGCAGTATCAACTGGGAGCCATTTCCTTTAGGTAACAAGTATTTTCCAAGACTAGCAAGTTTTTCTAACTATGCTACATAAAATCCACAAGTGGCATATACATTTATCCCAGATGCAGGCATATCCGAGTTCCAAGTCAGCCAGAGCTATATTATAAGGTCGTGTCTTCAAGAAAAAGAAAGAAAAAAAAGGGGGGCAGCAAAATGGCTTAGTAGGTAAAGGTACCTGATGTCAAACCCGATGACCTGAGTTTGATCCCCAGAACCCACAATGTAGAAGGAAAAAAACAACTTCTCAGAACTGTCCTCTGACCGCACAAGCACTGGCCTTGAAACTTCCAATATCCCAATCTTACAGCGCTAGGGACAGAACCCAGCATCTTACACATACATGCACACTATCACTGAGCTACACAGCTCTAGGTCCTGCCCTTTGGACTCATCTTCTAAAGGCTGAGAAAGTCAATAGTTAATGACCAGACACCAAGTCCGTTGACAAGTTAGGTATTTTCCATTGTTTTGTTTTCAACAAAACAACGTGTCAAACAATGGCTGCCTGAAGGACGAAGTTCCAAGTATTTTTTTGACACGTAACTGTACTTATCACAAAATGTTCATTAGAACTAACGTAGCTTCATGAACATTTATTTCTCTGCACTTAAATCTACAAAATCTAAAAACAGCAGCAGAGTTGTTGCCAAATTCTACTTTATCCTACCAATAAACTAACAAGAATCTTCAGATGCAGTAACTACCAAAAAAAAGAAGATTCCATTCATTTCCTTGATGGGTGAATTACCGTTACATACAAAGCAAACTGAATCAACCTATCTCAATCAACCCTTTATCAGTAATTGCAAAGCAACTCAAATCAGAAGCCTTGTGATCACAAGAAAAATGTTAACTTTATTTGTACACTTGCTTATTAAGGAAAATAAAATTAAGAGCTAAATATATTTTAAAACACTGTCAATTTCCTTCAACTGACTGACAGCCCTTTCTTGTTATCCCAACATCAGTAGTAGATGTTAATAATTGTTTAACACACAGGGCAAGAGGTAAACAGAACAAACAATCAGAATCCTCTGGTGCTGAGAAATATAAATATAAATGTTTGTACTCGAAATCAAATACAAACTACACAATTCAGACACAGCCAGACACCAGCTTCTTATGCTTTTGAGTCAACGTTTCCTAAGATCTTCGGTGATTCTCTTAACCTCCAAGCAGAGAAATTTGCCATCAACTGCTTGAACTGTGCAATTTTTATTTCTCATATGAATGAAGGAACTATCTTGAAAAGCTACCCCATCATTGGTTTTCCCAGGAAATGTATCTACTCCTTGGGAGGCCTCTTATTGAGTCAAATGGTGAGCATAAGTTGTACACTTGACTATAATGTAAATTAAATTAAACATAATTGAATGCCCACTGTAATGCCAGTTTAACAGAGGGCAAAAGGCTGGAAACATTAAATATTTAAGGGTTTCTTGAAGTATAATCAACATATAATAAGCTACACATACTAAAATGAGTAATTAGATAAATCTTGACATATTTATATAAATATCTAACTTCAGCAAACCCAGATCTCTTTAATATTTATTTATTCATTATGTATACAACATACTGTCTGTGTGTATGCCTGCACAGACCCCATTACAGATGGTTGTGAGCCACCATGCAGTTGCTGGGAAGTGAACTCAGGACCTTTGGAAGAGCAGGCAATGCTCTTAACCTCTGAGCCATCTCTCCAGCCCAAACCCAGATCTCTTAACTCCTTTTGTCAAAAAAAAAAATCAAAGTGGACTTTTGGTATGTGAGTACTTACTTTCATGTAATTCACGATCTTAGCAAGAACACCAAACTTATATCCAGAGCTTCCAGATAGTGCTTTCAAGTTAAATGATCCATTGTTATGATCTGGAAATGAAGTTCAAAAGATTATAACAAATTCATATAATGTGCTATTATGACTTAGGAATAAAAATGATTTTAACTTTGATAAAATACTTCCCTTTGACTTTTTTCATCTAATGAAGTGTACCCTGTAATATTTTGGCAAAACTCACAAAATCAATGTATATTTATTGAATTGTCAAGCCCACCACCCACCCACCCTTCTTCAGAAAGAGGGTCTCACTCTAGTACACTCAAACTCACCATCCTCCACCTTAGCCTCCAAAATGCTGGGATTAGAAGATTATGACATATTTTAAGCTAAATATAATTTAAAAGCATTAAAATATAGTTTGGGGAAGGAGAGTGCTGGAGATCTAATTCAAGGCCTGTGAGGGTTAGGCAAGTATGTTGCCGCTTGTATTTTGTAAAAAAACCACACTAACCTCCAACTCCGAAATCCACCTGCCTCAGTCTCCTTGGCTGGAATGAAAGGCCTGTGCCCCCATACCCATCTCAAAACACAATTCTTTTACAAGTACCTTTATTTCTTTCTACTCCTACCTTCAACTTGATTAGAGTCCTCCAATAATTAGACAACATTATAAACACAAGAAATGAGTAAAGGATGGATGGATACCTATTGCCCCTATATAATGTCCTCTTTACCTCCCCTTCTTCCTCCCTCATCCTCTTTCAAAAGTATTTATTGTTCCAAAACATCTACCATTTTACCGCCTCCCTCCAGATAATGTTGTCAATGTATCTCAAATGCATTTGAGCCACAGACAAAAGAGATTACAAAATTCACTAAAAATACAAGAAAAGCATCTCCGTAGCACACATTCTATTAGAAAGGCATCAGGTCAGATATCAACTTCCCACACAGTTGATACACAAATAGAGTGGCTAAATAAAAAAGAAGGGAAAGCCATCTCTGGCATCAGCTTGGTAATAACCATTTAAACAGAAGACTGCATTAGCACAACCACAAGTCAAACAAAACAACTGTCAGAGATCCAAACCAACAATTTCAGATGCAACATAATACTCCTTTGAAATTGGACAGTGAAAAGTCTTTATTGAATGTTTTCTTTCCTATGATATTAAAATGCAATGTCCTGAGGATCATGGGAGAAGGTAGAAAGGGAGGGAGAAAAAAGGGAGGGGAGCGAAGAAAAATACATAGTTCAATAAAAAAATCAATAAATAAAATGCAATGTTCTTTGGAACTTTCCCTTAGAAATAGTTTATAATTTTGAAAAGTAACTCAATTGGCACATTAAAGTCTACTATGCTTCCAAAACTAAATATCAAAAATGACATACTGATAGTCTTTACATAAATGATTTCAAAGAGCAGGGGTGGTGGCATAATCTATAATCTTAAGACTTGGTAGGCTGAGAATCACAAAAGACGAGGCACATGGGAGGGGTCAGAGGGAGGAAATGGTAGAAGGGAAATGCCATAATTATTTTATACTTAATGTTTATATTAATATGTATATTATTTTATATTTTATTTATATTATTTTGTATTTCATTAAAATTAAAAACTCTGTTTTTTCCCAGAGGCCATGTTCAATTTTCAACACTTACATCTGGCGGTTCACAATTACCTGCAACTCTAGCTCCAGGGAATCCAATACCCTCTTCTCAACTCCAAGGGCACCAAGCACACAGCCACACACAAAGTAATATACAATACTTATTGTTTTTTTTAATTTTAAGGTCATGTTATGCTACATAGCAAGTTTAGGATGAGCCTGAGTTACAGAAGACCCTGTCTCAACAATAATAGCACATTTGTTTCAATTATGAAATACTAACCTTATGGTTATTTTTCCCCAAGATGTTCAAAACACTTTTTAATAACAGTTACTAACCTTTATTGAACTGAGCATCACACTACATGATCTCCTCATTTAGTCCTTATAAAAAAAAAATCCTGTTTAAGATTTTACTAAATTCAGGAAAATGGATTGAGCTAGAAAACATTATTTTGAGGTAACCCAGACACAGAAAGACAATTATCACAGGTACTCACTCATAGGTTTTTAAACATAAAGCAAAGAAAGCCAGCCTACAAACCACAATCCCAGAGAACTTAAGACAACAATGCAGACACTAAGAGAGATTTACATAGATCTAATCTACATGGGAAGTAGAAAGTAGAAAAAGACAAGATCTCCTGAGTAAATTGGGAGCATGGGGACTTTGGGGGAAGGTTGAAGGGGGGAGGGGAGAGGCAAGGAGGGGAGCAGAGAAAAATGTAGAGCTCAATAAATATCAATAAAAAAGATTTCATTAAAGTTTATTAAGATTCTACTGTTCTCTTTGATTTAGTGTGTGGAGGGAGAGGTTGCATGTGTACATGTAGGCCAGTTTGAAGTTTTCAATTGTTTCTCCATTTTTTTAAAAATTTTATCTTACACATATGGGTGTTTTGCCTATATGTAGGTCTGTGTACCCCACGAATACCCTGGTACCTATAGAAGCCAAAACAGGGTGTCAGATGCCCTGGAACTGGGGTTACAGACAGTTGTGAGTGTCCATGTGGCTCCTGGAAATCAAACCGAGGTTCTTTGGAAGAGCAGCTAGTATTCTTAACAGCTGAGCCATCTCTCCTGCCCCTCCATCGTATTTTTCAGTCTCCCTGAACCTGAAACTCACCAAGTGGCCACAAACCCAGTAATCTTTCTGTACCAGCCTGTCCAGCAATGGGGTTCCAGGTGCAAACTCCTGTGCCAGGCTCTCTGACATGGGTGCTGGGAATCTCAAGTCAGGGTCTCCTGCTTGCACAATCAGTGCCTCACAACTAGGCCATCTCCCCAGCTCCAACTGTCCTCTTTTAAACATAAAAATTTGAGGGTTTTAACAAGGCTAAGATTTTTTTTTTTTTTTGGATTTTCGAGACAGGGTTTCTCCATAGCTTTTTGGTTCCTATCCTGGAACTAGCTCTTGTAGACCAGGCTGGCCTCGAACTCACAGAGATCCGCCGCCTGCCTCTGCCTCCCAAGTGCTGAGATTAAAGGCATGCGCCACCACCGCCTAGCTAACAAGGCAAAGATTTAAATCAAGCTGTAAACCCTGTAATAATGCCCTGTACAAGAAGCTCTACCCACACATTATTATTAATTACCACACATTATTATTCCGTCTAACATGGGCCATTTTGTCAGAACATAGACACCCATAAATACACACGAACCTAGGACCTCATGAATGCTAGGCAATGGTCTACCACTGAACTTCAGTGTAGTCCACTAACTCTCTAAGTTACTTAGACTGGCCTTAAACCTGTGGTGTTACCTCCCAGACTCCTGAGTAGCTGGGATGATAGGGCTGTACCATCAAACCCAGAATTTTAACCAGTATTATTAAATTTATCCTATAATACTGTGCACGTATGTATCTATGTGTATATATGTAAAACTGAAGAGAAATCACAGTATATTAAGAACAAACTTCAAACAATCAACTATGAACCACATAGTCTGCTTACCACAATGTCCCTAGTACTAACTCAAAGCCAACTGAAGCCAACATTCAAGTATCTATTGAATGATTAAAGCAATGTAATAAGGGTATTTCCATGTACTCCTTTACAGTGCCAGAGACTAATGGAATGATTTATCTAAATATTTTTTTAGTCTATGTAGCAAGGATTTACCCAGTCTCCCACTGTTTTTGTTTGTTTGATTGATTTTTGCTGATTTATTGTTGTTGTTTAAGACAGTGTGTCATTATGTAGTCTAGAACTCACTAAGCAGACTGGGCCAGCCTCTGCTTCTAAAGTGCTGGGATTAAAAGTGTGCACCACCATGCCCAGCTCTCCCACTTTTATTTATTTTTTAAAGAATAAACTATTTTATTTTTATTTATTTATTATATTATGTGTATAGCATTCCTTCCACGTGTGCCTGCAAGCCAGAAGGGGGTGCCAGGTCTCATTACAGATGGCTGTAAGCCACCATGTGGTTGCTGGGAATTGAACTCAGGACCTCTGGAAGAGCAGTCAGTGCTCTTAACCTCTGAGCCATCTCTCCAGCCCAGCTCTCCCACTTTTAAAAGCTATTCCTTAGGCTGGAGAATGGCTCAGAGGATAAGAGCATTGGCTGTTCTTCCAAAGGACCTGAGTTCAATTCCCAGCATCCATCCACATGGCAGCTCACAACTATCTGTAACTCCAAATCTAGGGGATTCTACAACCTCGCAGTCAAAACACCAGTACGCATAAAATTTTTTTTTAATTTTTAAAAATTAAAAAAGGATCACTCCTTGAATTAAAAATAAATCTTGATTCTGCTTTGATTAGGCCAAATTCCTATCACCATAACTAAAATAACAATGAACAGACAGTTGCACTAGACCCAACTAAAACATAAAAGTTGTATCTTAAAATTTAGAAAAAAAGCCTGCCCACCTAAACTAACTCTAACTTAAAGAACTAAAACATTATTTCTGTTCCCTCAAGATTTCTCCCAAATATAAGCACTATGTGTCCATAATCCCAGAAATCAAGACTTGAGAATATACTGAGAAAAAAAATGTTAATTTTAAACTTATTTATGAGATTTTACATACATTTCCTTGTTAACATTTTACCAACATGCTTAACCTGGGCTGCGTTTCCTAGGTAACTGCCTCTGGAGACCATATTCTTGCTCTGGCACTGAACTACTAACAGAGGGATGTGAAATTTTATAGAAAAAAAAAAACCAATCTGTTTCTATGTGAAAAATCAGCGAAAAGACAAAAGAAATTTTAAAAAGGAGGTGGCAGCTGATACCCCAGATGGCTCTATCCAGTTTATGAATGACCTGTTCCTCGGGGTGGCAGGTCTTTATGCAAATGAGCACGGAGGAAACTGTCAGCTGCTTTACGCGTCCAACCAATAGAAGCACAGCTCCATCTTGGCTGTGCACTAGACTGCATTACAAACAGACGATACCATCGCTTCCACAGCATCCTTCCAGAAGAGAGGTAGGCTTATTTGATCCTTTTTATTCAGTAGTCCATATCCTTACGAAGCAGCAGGAAAATATTTTACCATGAAAATAAAACAGAAAGCATTATGCCTTCAGAAAATGTAAAAGCAATGTATTAACCCATTATTTGGTAGGATTTTATCATGAAAATGACGGCTGCCCTATGCTATTTGATAAGCATCCTTACCATCTGTATCTTAATGGAAAATTCATTACATTTTCTACTAATCTGATCTATCCAGACCTTAAGTAAGACAAAAGCATTTGATGTTAACCTGGGCCTTTGCTAATTTTATTTTCTAAAAGCAAATTCATTTCAGAAGTCCGGTCTGTCTTAACAAAGGATGTTTCTCAAAAGAAAAAAATAGCAAATCTTTGGCTAAAGCTTTCTGATTATATGTACAAATTATATCAGCTGGTAAAAAGCAGTTATAAAGAAGCATATGCTTTAACAAATGAGAAGATAATTCTAATTTTTTATACTTGACTTTGAGTACTAATGCAGAGAATGCCAAGAAAAAACCAGTTATAATTTTTATATAAAAACACTTTAACATGTATCATTATGTGTTGTATTATACTATAAGCAGAGATAAATTATAGAACATCAGATTTCCCCAAATCTATCCTATCATAAAATACAAACCATGTTATTACACAAAAATCTTTTAAATATCCTTTCATTATAAGCCACACAAAAATTTTTAATTAGTTATTCTTAAGCTGGTATTGAGATACATACAAATTCAATCTTTTTGTTAAACTATATCTTAAAATTAAATGTGTCCTAAGACGAGCTGGTTAAGGAAAAACAGTAATTTTAGGTAGTAAAATTATTCTCCTGGCTCAGAGTAATCAACCAAATTTCTGTAAATAATATCTGAAGATGAAAACCTTTAGTAGATGCTAGCTCTCCATGATACACTGTACTCAACTACCTAAATATCCAACTTTCACTTTTTACCTTGTTAAGTATATTTACTACTAAGGCTTAGTTTTTTTTTCTTCTGCTTTTCATAATTTCTATTCCTTTGTTTCTTCATCAGCATTCAGGTTACACAAACAGTGTCTTTGGAAAACTCAAAAGGCTGCTGTAACAAGATACTAGATCTCAGGTTCAGCACAGCAGGGTTAATTACCTAGAAGCCTTTCTTGCTTACTCTACAAAAGATGGGAGCCAAATAATATAAAAACAATGTCAAATAACCGTTAACTTACACCCTAAAATTTCAAATTGTTTTAACACTCATAGCAGCCTACATCTTTGTAGAGTAGATCTATAATTAGCATAAGTGGAGGTCTATTACTGTTCACCAAACCATCCCTCAAGTGCACCCTACCTCAGAGCCTCAGAGCACAAATCAATGAGCTGCTCTCTCCAGCTAACAGCTCTTATGATCAACAGATCGTATTTCACAGTGATGTACTTAAGGGAACCAGAGAAAAGAATTCAGTTTACAAGTTTTTACCATAAATAGAGCTAAATCATAATTTCTAATCTGGTGATCCAGGGTCCCCAAACCACAAGACTATCCCCATAAATACGCCACTGGGACCTTTTGTAAAAAGCAAATAGGGAAAGGGAACCTAGAAAAACAAAAATAAAACCTACCTAAAAATTATGTGATTTTAAGGTTTCCCATTCTTGTAATAAAATTATAAAGGGAAGATCTACCAAGTACAAATCCCTTACTGTTTCTATTTTTAATCATTTTCTGTTTTCTCTATTTTTAATCATTTTCTGTTTTCTAACATGTTTACAGCATTTCCTTGATACAAATTTAATTTTAATTGGGAAAATTTCATCTAGAATAGGAAATCTTGATGGTGTACTTTTTTTAGGGTACTTAATTACACCAAATCCACTACCAATAAATTTAGTCTTTACCTGAAATTGAACAAACAAAAATTACTAGAGCTCTTCTATACTCAGAAAGAATACACATCAAACTGAAGGTGGGAAGTGATGTCTATCACACAGGTTTACTTGTTCCAGACATGTATAGACGCTAACTAAAGCATGAATGTTTTTACTTCAGTTTCATCTCTGTCAAAAGTGGCAAAAATGCAAAAATGTCGTAACATACAACATAAGCCTGGAACATACTATCTTAGTCTCTGTTGCTGGGGAGAGAGACATTTCATGGCAACTCTGGTGCACTGGAGCAGGAGCTGAGAGCTACATCCTGATCCTGGGCCTCGCATGGGTTTTTGAAACTCCCAGTGACACATTTCCTCAAATAAGGCCACACCTCCTAAACTTTTCAAATAGTGCCACTCCCTAGGGACTGAACATTCAAATATATGAGGCTATGTGGACCATTCTTATTCAAAGCACCACTCAGATACTCCTTTCTAAACTGCTTAGACACATGCCTTTGGTAAACACACTGCTATTCCATGGTCACTTAGACACATGCCTTTGGTAAACACACTGCTATTCCATGGTCACTGCAGGCACAATCACTCTATGAATTTTCACAAGTAAATAAGGTACACTGCCAGGGTGGGATATAGAGCAGTGGCAGAGTGCTCGCTCTCCTGGCACAAACAACTCCTCCGGTTTTAGTTTCCTCAAGTCTGGGTCTTCTTTCCATCACTATTACCTCTGCTCTTCAAAGAGAATCTGAAGTCTGGTGGCGGTGGTGCATACCTTTAATTCCAACACTGCCGAGTTACACACAGAAACCTTGTCTCGAAAAACCAAGAATGTGAAAACTCATTCATGTTAACATCAAAGCAACACGTTTACCAAGTCCTCACACTGAAACCAGAGAAAATGCTCCTTTGTCCAGGTAAATATTTTAATTTCAACATGATTTCAAAATGCATTTTGTTCAAAAGACAACCTAAGTAAAATTTAAGCATCTGGCTCGATAAGTTTCTAAGTAATCGTAGGGATGAAAAAGGACCTGGCTTTGTAGTTCACTGATCCTAAATTTTCTACCTCCTACCTCAGCCCCATGAATGCTGGGATCCCAGGCATCTCCTTGCATAAATATTCACATTAAACTAGTGTCATAAATCTTAAAGATGCAGCAAAAGATGAGGATTTTAAAGTTACATGGGAGCATGCTCATACTTCACGCGCTTTTATTAAAGAAGAGGCAAAAGAACCTAGCCATGACACATATATCCCACAGCTACCCACACCCCTAAATTTTGTCTCTAACCACATTTCAGAGTACTTGTACATTTGTGTTCACGGTGTTTAGACTAAGAATCATCGACAACACAAAAGTTGGATTAGTCTATCAGGGCAGCCACATCACAGCATAAAAGGTATCACTTAACACCGGCTCATATGGCAATGGTACCATAAAGTACAAGGCAGTTTTTTCCCCGTAAGAATGCGCTCTGCAGGGTGCGCATCAGATGAGGGCCTAGAACTGGCAGGAGAAATGGACATACACTCTTATCCCTATCCCAGAAGCTATCTCCAACTGATTGCCACTTGCAAATGAAAAATTAGTTTTCTCCAAAGGAGTCTCACTGGGGAAACAAACCACTGTTTAAGCTAGGCATGTCAAGTCACAGCAGTTTTTGAACCTTGCAAGTCCTTAGCATATACATTATAGCTCCCAATTTTGTTCTATGGGATCCCTGTGTGTGCACATGGATGTGTCTCTGCATCTATGCTTCTTGTGCTTTCCTTTGGCTCTTTTTAGTTTGGTTTTTGTATTATTCCTATTTGTTTTTATCTTATTTTATTATTTTATTGTTATTCCAGAGATGCCTAATTGTTTTCTAAGGAGAAACAGGAAGGGTGTGAATCAAGATGGGAGGGGAGGTGGGGAAGAACTAGGGAGAATATGGGAAAGAGAAACCATAACCAGAATATATGAAAAAAATCTATTTTTAATAAAAAAAAGAATGTAATCTAAAGAGAACATTCCAAGGATAAGGTAATTTTGATTTTTATTTTGTGTGCATTGGAGTTTTGTCTGCATCTATTCTGTATGAGGGTGTCAAGTCACTTGATCTGATTACAGCAGTCGTGAGATGCCATCTGAGTGCTGGGAACTCAACCCAGGTCCTCTGGAAGAGCAGTCAGTGCTCTTAACAACTGAACCATCTCTCCAGCTCTGTTAAGGTAATTTTGAAATCCTAGGTCTAGTGACATAGCTTACATGAAGTGTAGTATGAAATACACCTCACCTACCAACAATGTAACTTCATATGGCCCTCAGCTAATAGAAGTAACTCAATTACACACCGCCCATTAGGTCTGCTGTCTCTCACTGAAGAACGAAGAGTGGTCAAGCACCGTGACACAGAAGCTTTAAGTCCAAACAAAACAGATGTAAGCCTTTACTTCTGGCTTTAGATAATACATCTAACCTTCAAAATACAGGAAGTAAGCAAGTGGACAGAGGTGGGATTTTATAAAACAAACTTGATTTACAACAGAAACTAAAACCTCAGAAAACATAACTTTGGTAAAAGTTATAATATTCTGTTTAAGTAGGAAGACAAATTTAACCAATGACTTCAGTTTGAGTGTGGAAATAACGCCATGCTTGTATTCAGAAATACGGTCTTCATCTTTTTAGAAATCAGCACTGAGATATTTCTAGATTACATCACGTCTAGGAGTTGACTGCACATGTGACAGAAGCAAGTGGGTAAGGCACAAAGGGCAGCAACTGATAATGAAGATGGAACGACGAGCACACGAGTTTATTACATGTTCTTTGCTTTCCTGAGATAAAGTCTCACGGTACAGCTGACACCCATCCGGAACTCCCAAAGGAGCCTTGGCAGGCCTCAAACTCATATCCTCCTACACCTGTGTCCCAAGTACAGGATCACAGGCATATACCATAATGCCAAGGTTATTATTTAGCCTTCATGTGCTATGTTGAAGTTTTCTTTACACATAAAAGACATCTCTACAATTTAGATAACCACACAGTGCACTGGGTGATATTTGTTGTGAATACACACGAAACCCTGTTTATAAGAATATATAACAAAGGAAAAGCATAAAAATATCAGCAAAGTAAAGAAATAGAACCATGTGTTTATTTCCTTTTCTTTTTCCTTTTTTAAACTGGATAGGTATTTAATGACTCTTTAAAATATTTTTTAAAAATCAAAATAATGGGGGCTGGGTGTGGTAGCACTAATCTCAGCACTTGGGAATCAGATAGGCAGACCTCTGAGTTTGAGGACAGCCTGATCTGTGGAGTGACTTCCAGATCAGCCAAGGCTACATAGTCAGACCCTATCTCAAAAAAGAAAAGAAAAATTAATTACAATATTTCTATACTAACAAATTTCCAATCCTCACATTCTCATATAAGGTATAACAAGTATTAGGTCAACAGAATTACAAAAATACTAAAATTAGCAAGGATAGTAATGCACTTTATTATAGTCCCAGCTCTAAGGAGGCAAAGAAATCATACAATAATCAATCTCAACTACATAACAAATTTAAGACCACCATGAACTATAAAAGTTTAAAAACAAAACAAAAACAAAAATAGGGGTCAAGGAAGGAGCCCAGCAGTATAAAAACAAATTTAAATCACTAGCTTACTTGAAGAAATTAATAATTCACACTTTTTTTTTTGTTTGTTTGTTTTTCGAGACAGGGTTTCTCTGTGGTTTTTGGAGCCTGTCCTGGAACTAGCTCTTGTAGACCAGGCTGGTCTCGAACTCAGAGATCCGCCTGCCTCTGCCTCCCGAGTGCTGGGATTAAAGGCATGCGCCACCACCACCCGGCTAATTCACACTTCTTAAAGAGTTAAATTTATCTGCTTTTTAAAAATTGATTACATTTTCATGGGTGCACTTCACAAGCCATGGAGGTCCAGTTCTATTCACCACACAGATCCTGGAGATCACACTCAGGTCACTAGGCTTAAGCAGCAAGCATCTTTACCTCCTCGGCCATCCCGCCAGCACTAAATGTATCCACTTTAAACATTACTATCCATGGGTCACTTATCTTACTTGAAGAAATTAACCATATATAGACTATTATATACAGAACTAATTAACATTTTTTAAATATTTATTTATTTATTTATTATATATACAATATTCTGTCTGTGTGTATGCCTGCAGGCCAGAAGAGGGCACCAGACCTCATTACAGATGGTTGTGAGCCACCATGTGGTTGCTGGGAATTGAACTCAGGACCTTTGGAAGAGCAGGCGATGCTCCTAACCTCTGAGCCATCTCTCCAGCCCCCAGAACTAATTAACATTAGTAATAACCAACAGTAACATCACCTCACAGGCTACTTAAGTCTAAAACTTTATTTTATCCTCATACTGAAAACTGTCAGTATGGGCTTTTCTTTTTGTTATTTTGTATTCAGCTACAATTTCTAGATTCAGATCGAAGTTGACAGAGTGACAATAGGAGACAGAAACACCCTAAACCAAAAGGCAAGAAGCACCTGAAGGGTAATGACAAGCCTTCCCACAGGTACTTGCTCACCACTGTTTCAGTCAAGCTCCAAGCTGGCAGTTGCTTACCCTTCATCAGCAGTGAATTCCATATGTAAATTTTTTTCTGTGTGTGTGTGTATGTGTGTGTGTGTGTGTGTTAAGTATTATCTAATAAGAGAAATACACAAAAGCTAGGGTATAATTTACTAGTTAGCATAAACACAAAAAAATTAACTGTAATTCAATCATTAATTTTGTTAGATCATAACTAAAGTCCAAGTTACTATAAAGTTACTAAGGAACTTTAGTGTTGAGATCTGAGCGCACGAATCTGTATTTGGCTAATTCACTTTCTCCCTTTGGCAGACTCCAAACACCCATAAAGGAGGCCTCGAGGATGGCTTCTAGCCACTGGAATGAGACCACCACCTCCGTTTATCAGTACCTCGGCTTTCAAGTCCAAACCATCTACCCTTTCCACGACAGTTGGAACACGGCCTGCTTTGTCATCCTGCTCGTGTTCACCTTCACCGTGGTGTCCCTAGTCGTGCTGGCTTTCCTCTACGAAGCACTCGACTGCTGCTGCTGCGCGAAGAACAAAACCGTGAAGGACTTGAAGAGCGAGCCGAACCCTCTCAGGAGTATGATGAACAACATCAGAAAACGTGACAATGAGGTGGTCTAGCCCTTCTCAGAAGAGGAACAAAAGCTTTAAGAACAGCCTTCTGCCTCATCTGAGGAAAATGAAAATTTCCTGAAGCCAATCGTTTCAATAAAATTGTTTCTGACTTTTAATGTCCACAAGATTTCTAGTAGAAAGCAAGTGTGCATTTTTGTGTGTGTGTCCTTCATTAAATACAGTTCATAACAGGAACTTACCAGTCTACTTAATACAGCATCTCAAAACTAGACGAACTATTCCCAGCATGCACTACTGGGAACATTGTGCAGCAGTGTTCCCATTTCCAGGCAAACTAAAAACTAAGAGCTAACTGCTAAAATAAGTAACTTATGCCTGGTCACATAGGTTTTAAAAAGTGCTTCAGTAGCAAAATCCTACTTAAAATGTGCCTCTAAGTCAAGAGTAAAACATTCCTGGGTCAGCAACGGTGGTGCACACCTTTAATCCCAGGACAGCCTGGTCCACAGTGAGTTCTGGAACAGCCTGAGCTGTTCCAGAAACCCTGTCTGGGGTGGGGGTTGGGAGGACATTTCCACTCCAGAGCCCCTTTGTTATGGCAGGAGAAGGGATGAGAGAGTCTTGATATGCAGTCCACCCCACCTTAGTCTTCAAAATGATGGGATTACAGGCTTGTGCCACCATGGCACAGAGCCCCTACTTTTTAGAAGTCTAGTGCTTTAAAACTGACTAAGGACATATATTTACTTTAGTTATTTACTTTTGGTTTTTTTGAGTTAGGGTTTCTCTATGTACACCAGGCTGTCCTTAACCTCAGATCCACCTGCCTCTGCCTCCCGAGTGCTGGGATTAAAGAGGTGAACCACCACCACCACCCAGCTGATTATTTTTACTTCTGCTATTCATGCTATCAAGACCTAAAGATACTCAATGCAGAAAGGTGAAAAGCTTTTGTTAGAGCTGACAGAGTACTATGTGTACTGGGGATTTGAGGTTTTTATTTTGTTCATTTTGAAATGCAGCCCAAGCTGACCTCCATCCCCAATACTGAGACTCAGGTTTACACTACCCACCCACCCCCACTCAACACCTACAGAACTGAGGCAGTGTGGGGTCCCCTGAACCCACAGAAAGCCAGCAGCTCAAGGCTGCACTGCAGCACTCGTATAGCAAAGACAGAACGCCCTCCTGAAGTTCATGGGTTGGCTAGCTGGGCTACGACACTGTTTCTAGAAGGAAGGCAATGAAAGACACCTGCAGTTGACTTTTGGCCTCTATACACATTCCATGGCACAAGTGTGCGCACACACTCTTTAAAACAGTGTGATAGTTTTATGCCAGGTGTGGTGCACATGCCTGTAATCCCAGCAGAGGCAGAAAGACTGCCACAAGACCAAGGCCAGCAGGACCTGGCTAAGAAAAGAAAAGAAAAGAAGTTTCCTTTTATGTTCATTTTTTATTTTATGCGTATGGATGTTCAGCCTGTGTTTATGCACACTACCTATGTGCCTGCTGCCCATATAGGCCAGAAGAGGGCATAAGATGCTGTGGAACTAGAGTTAACTGTCATATGCATCCAGAGAATTAAGCCTGGCTCCTCTGCAAGAACAACAAGTGCTCTTAACAGATGATCCATCTCTCCAGACCATTTTATTTCTTGATATACCAATGGCTATGTAGATGATATATTTTACAATTTTAATACTGCTTTGCTATTACATATGAGGAAATCTTAAAAATCATTCAACTACTTTTAGGCTATAAACAACAGCTACAAATTTACTTCAGGTAATTATCTCAGAATAAATCATCCTTATCCGTGCATAAAAATGTAATAATGAAATCCATTATTCTAATGGACTAAATTAAAAATATAAGCTATTTTTAAAAACTACATTAGGGGCTGGAAAGATAGCTTAGTGGTTAAGAACATTTGTTGCTCCTCTAGAGGATCTAGGTTCAATTCCTAACACCCCAAGGGAAGCTCACATCTGTGACTACAGCTCAATCAAATGGCCTTTTCCAATCTCCACCAGCCACGAATGTAGTGCGTGGACATACATGAAGGCAGAACACCTATACACAAAAATAATCATTAAAAAGAGATTTAAGTAGATCTTAAAAAGCAAATGAAAAGGAGCTGGAGAGATGGCTAGGTCAAGAGCACTTGCTGCTCTCTCAAAGGATCTGCATTTAGTTCCCAGCATCTCCACGGTAGCTCACAACCATCTGTAACACTAGCTCCAGGAGACAAATCACCCTCTCTGTCCTCTGCAGACACTGCATGCATCTGATACATATACATATATACAGGCAAGACACTCATACACAGAAAATTTTTTTTTTATTTTACAGAAAAATGTTAAAAAAAAAAACCAGACTCACTCTGAAAAAGCAAGCAAGCAAGCAGCTAGGACCGAGAACCCCGCATACCCTGGGTTCAAACTCTATACTGCGATAAGGTAAAAAATAAAAAACAAAGAAGGTCAGTGGACAGAGATTATTTCCAATATTAACAAAAAATGAAAATACCTTTTACTAAATATACCAAGTCATTTTACTGGATTACAAGGCCACTTAATACTATTACCAAAACAAAATAGTGTTTTATATTTGAAGTGAAAAAAAAATCAATTCTGAACTTTTAACATTTTATTTTGTGCATGTGTTGGTAGAAGTGTGCATGCACGTGCAGAGGCCACAGGAGGACAGCAGATGTCGTCCTCTACCGCTCTTCACCTTTTTTTTTTAAATGATCTCACTGAACCTGGAGCTTGCTGATTGGCAAGAGTGGCTGGCCAGCAAGCCCTAGGGATCATCCTGTCTGTCTCCGCAGCACTGGCTGCACCCCGCTTTATATATGGGTGCTGGGAATCCAATCTTGGGTCTTCGTGACTACACAGAAAGCACTTTACCAACTGAGCCACCCCAGTTCTAATTAGTTAACATAACAGATGCTATTTTAAGTTTATACACACAAAGACTGAAGACAAATGCAGAATAACCAGCATGTTTAGAGGATCGTGGCTGAGCAGCAGTTTCCTAGAAGTTAAACATTCCATCCTGCAGGGAAGCTCAAGATAGGAAGCAAACAAACACAGCTTCACAAAGTCCCTGAAACTGACCAGATTCACTAGGCCTCTCCCTTCCCAAGAATATACAAACACATATATGCAGGCAAAACACTCATACACATAAAAATAAATGTTAAAAAGTAAAATCTCGGGGGCTGGAGAGATGGCTCAGTGGTTAAGAGCATTGCCTGCTCTTCCAAAGGTCCTGAGTTCAATTCCCAGCAACCACATGGTGGCTCACAACCATCTGTAATGAGGTCTGGTGCCCTCTTCTGGCCTGCAGACATACACACAGACAGAATATTGTATACATAATAAATAAATAAATATTTAAAAAAAAAAGTAAAATCTCAGATTCACTACGCCTCTCCCTCCCCCAAGAATATATAAGCACACCCATATATGCAGGCTGCTAAGTCACAGACAAACCTCTGGGAACAGAGAACAGCTGAGCCGTCTGGAAAGGACAATCCTCAGCCAGTGGAGGTGCCTACTAGGTGTCCAGCTTTGGTGATGCAGCTGCCTGAGTTCTTTCTGCTCCTGTAAATAACCCTAATAAAACTCCTTAGTTCACCAAGCAGGACTTTGATAGTATACGATAGTATACATTCTTTGTTCTGACAATCAGTTCCTTATTTAAATAAGTAGACGTGGGGGTGTGAGTGTCCTCCCTAGGAAGTCTGTTACACAATCGTGGAGAGTGCTAGGGTTTGCAGGGGCTGTTTCTTTTTTTTTTTTTTGTTTTATCTCCACTACTGATGGGATGACTTTTTGTACATAACTATGTAAAGAGAAGGGAGCAGAAATCTATTAATTTCAAAAAACACTAATTTGCAGCATAAAATCACTTCCACAAAGCATTACCTTTTTTTTTTTTTTTTTTTTTGGTTTTTTGAGATAGGGTTTCTCTGTAGCTTTGGAGCCTGTCCTGGAACTCCCTTTGTATACCAGGCTGGTCTCGAACTCACAGAGATCCGCCTGCCTCTGCCTCCCGAGTGCTGGGATTAAAGGTGTGCGCCACCGCCACCACCACCACCACCACCGGGCAAAGCATTACCTTTTTCACATTTTCCTAACTAACATAAATACAAAGCTGGACATGGTGGCTCATGTCTTCGCTCTCAGTCAGAAGACAGAGGCAGAAAGACTGTCATGTATCAAAAACCAGCCTTGGCTACACAGTAAGTTCTAGGCCAGCCTTGTACTACAGTAACATCATTTCTCAAAATAATGATAATACCAATAATAACCTAAGTATAAAAAATACTATGTAGCCAGGAACTGATGTGGGATTCCCCTCTGTATGCTGTGAATACCATTGGTTAATAAAGGACTGTCTTGGGCTAAGATTAAAGTTTTAAACTGACTACTATTCTGAATAAGATGATGAATCTTTGTCTTGCTCTGTCTGTCCTGGGTGATGGGTATCCATTCTGTATATACTTCCCATGTTAGGTATGAAGTAACTGCCTAGGTTATCAGATCCACTACCAAGATATTGCAGTTTTTGTATTCAAGTAACCCCTATATAGGGCCCAACACCACACAGGGGTTAAAGCATTCATAAGACTAAAATACTTTGATAGTTTTCTTAAAAGCTAAACATAAATTCACATTATCCAGAAATTCCATTCCTGAGTTCTGTATTCAATAGAAATAAAAGCACTTAGGAGGCAGAGGCAGGAGAATTATTGCATTTGAGACTACCCTGACCCACCTAGTGAACTTCAAAAGCCAGACTGGGCTACATAGCAAAATCCTATCTCACACCCCCTCAACCATTAAATAAACAAGTGGTGATACATCCATATAACAAAGAATACTCTTTGGCAATAAAGTACTGATTCACCCAATAAAATGGATAAACATAAAAAACATTAAGTAAAAGAAGTCACATATAAAAGATCACTGTCTATGTAAGTCTATGTATAGCAATTGTCCAGAAAAGACAAATATGTAGGCAGCAGGTATATTATTGGTTATCTGGGTCTGGGGTCAGAAGTCACTGTAAATGAGCACCTGCCAGTCCTTTGAGGGATGACGGAAATGGTCTAAAACAGGAGTGATAGTTGTTCCATATTTACTAAAAATATTTACACTATATCACTACAATTGTGGGTTATATAAGGCAAACCTCAATAAAGGAAGTTTCTGTTCTGTTTTTGCTTTACCCCTTCTCCCTGTACATAACTGTACGCGTTCTTCCTCTTTAGTTTTATGTGCACGGATGTTTTGCCTGCATGTATCTGTGTACTACTTGCATGCAGTGCCCCCGGAGGCCAGAAAAGGCTGTTAGATCCCCTGGAACCAGAGTTATAGGCAGTTGTGAGCTGCTTTGTGGGTTCTGGGAATCAAACCCAGGTCCACCTGAAGAGCAGCCAGTACTCCTAACCAATGAGCCATCTCTCCAGCCCTGATACTTTTATTTTTAAAAAGTTAATATCCTAATTTTTAAAATATGAGACTAATATAAACATAGTAAGGACTTAAATTTCATCCTTTATATTTAATGATGAATCTAAAACTCATTAAGAATATTAAACTTACTGGGTTATGTAATAGCACAAGTCTTAAATCTCAGCATTCAGGAGGCAGAGGCAGGCATCTCTGTGGGATTATCTACATAGAAGTTCCAGAGCAGCCAGAGCTCCACAGACACCCTGTCTCAAAAATAAACTGAACCTGAGAAATGCAAATCAAAACAACTCTGAGATTCCATCCTACACCTGTAAGAATAACCAAGATCAAAAACACTGATAACAATTTATACTGGAAAGCTGGAGGGAGTGCAAATTGGTACAGCCCCTGTAGATATCAGTATGGCGATTTCTCAGGAAATTGGAAACAGCCTTCCTCAAGACCCAGCAATACCACTTTTGGGTATATACCCAAAGGATGCTCAATCGTACCACAAGAACATGTGCTCAATTATGTTCATAGCTGCTTTGTTTGTCATAGCCAGAATCTGGAAACAACCTAAATGCCCCCGACCGAAGAATGGATAAGGAAAATGTGGTACATTTACATAATGGAGTACTACACAGCAGAAAAAAAACCGACATCTTGAAATTTGCTGGCAAAATCTAGAAATCATATTGAGTGTGGTAACCCAGACCCAGAAAGACAAATATCATGTACTCACTCATAAGTGGCTTTCAGATTTCAGACATAAAGCAAAGAAAACCAGCCTACAATTCACAATCCCAGAGAACTTAGACAACAACAAGGACCCAAAGATATACTGGATCTAATCTACATGGGAAGTAGAAAAAGACAAGATCTCCTGAGTAAATTGGGAGCATGGGGACCACGGGAGAGGGTTGAAGGGAAGGGGAGGGGAGAAGAAGGGAGAGGAGCAGAGAAAAATGCATAGCTCAATAAAGTCAACTAAAAAAAAGGATTAAAATAAACAGACAAATGAACTTAACTTGCTACTACTAGTTACCTGAAAAATGAAACCAACATTCCTAAGACAATTCTACTCACCTGCATTTTGTTTAGAGCTTGATGTCCCTCCATGTTCAACTTTTGCTTTCTTCTTCTTGGATGAGGCAGAGGGCAACTCAGAAGGCACAGAACGTTTTTCTACCACAGGGGTGGAAAGAGCTCTTTTTTTGAAGAGCTCTCGGTCTCTCAACAGGCTTGGATCCATAATGCTATAAAAACAAACACATTAATATAAATTCCGAAGACTCAAACCTGCATGCCAAGTCTACAGACCTTGGCAAGTTAGTCCCTACAAAATGATCTTTTATTTAATTTGCTAACATTTATATTTACTCACTCACTTTTTTTAAAAAAAATGATGCACTAGGCAGTAGTGAGGTCAGTAAAACATGACTATTCTCCAAAGCCCTGCAGTTATGCTGCCCAAGATAGCGGTTAACTATGACCTACAGGTGACATGTGCTAGTTAGACCTCACTTAAGTATATCAAGACTGCAGGGCTGGGGATGTAGCTGTTGGTTCAGTGCTAGCCTAGCACACACACAAGGTCCTGAATTAAATCCTTTTTTTTTTTGTTGTTTGGTTGGTTTTTTGTTTTTGTTTTTGATTTTCGAGACAGGGTTTCTCTGTAGTTTTTGGAGCCTGTCCTGGAACTAGTTCTTATAGACCAGGTTGGCCTGGAACTCAGAGATCCGCCTGCCTCTGCCTCCCGAGTACTGGAACTAAAGGCGTGCGACACCATCGCCAGCTTTAACAATGGCTGTAGTGATGCAGGTCAGTAACCCCAACACTCTTGAGGTGGACAGGAAGTTCAAGGTCATTCTCAGCTGGAGAGCCCAAGGCCATCATGGGCTAACACCAGGCCTTGTCTCCAAAACAGGCTCACACGCACACAAACCTTATGACCTGACACCTAAAGAACCCCGTAAGTGCAAAGGAGATGCCCTGTATTAATTGCATGTGTGAGTAGTATTTTTAGATCTTATTTTTAATAATATATTTCACTAATTATTTAAAAATGTATTGTTGTGTGTGCATGCCAGCTCATGTTCATAAATGTAAGAATGAGTACACAGCCTTCATTATGTGTGTGGAAGCCGAGGACAAGACAACTCTGAGGAATCTGCTCTTGCTTTCCACCTTTCTTGTTCCTTCCACTCTGTATACTTCACAGCAACTGCCTGGGCACTTCAGAGCAATCCTCCTGTCTCCACCTCTCGTCTTGATGTTGGAGTTAATAGGATTATAGATGATAGCCACCCAGACACAACATCCAGCTCTTTGCAGGTTCTAGGGAGTAAACTTAAGCCCCGAGACTTGCACTGCACACATTTTTACCTGCTGAGCCATCCCCTCAGTTCAAATTTTACTTTTTAAAGCAATATAGCAGCTATACCTTAAGTGCTACTCAGTCCAATTTCACCAATTTTTTCTTTTTAAAAATATATAGAGTGTCACTGGTCTGAAGAGCAGTGGCTGCACCTCTAGTGGCATGACCCCGGCTGGAGTAGAGGTGCACAAGTCCTTCCCAGACTATCTCACGAGTAAGCTGGAGGACCCAGCTGCCAACTGGGTCTCCCCATTCCGGCCATCAGTGACATTTAGAAGTCTCCAGAGATTATCAGTGGGTGAATGACTTTCATCCTGTTGCTATACTTTGAGATTCATGAGATTTGCCTACAAGGTACAACCTGGAACTTGGCTTCTGATTTTATGTCATGTAACAAATGTTTTAAGTTGATCAGTTTATCAACTAAAGAGGAACAGAGAGTACCCTCTCTAGCAAAGCAAGAGCCAGATCTGGAAGGGACAGTGTCCCAGCCACTTCTGCCAAGCCACAGATCAGCAGATAGTTTTGCTAAAAAACACAAAATGCTCTGTTTAATAACCTTGCCAACTTCGTAAAATGCCAAGAAATCACACACCAACTCTGCTGCCTTATCAGCACTAGCAGCTGTCTTTAGAGCAGTCCAAAATATGCGACTAATTTAATAATCTTAACTGATATTTTTATATGCAGTCATCTGTAGAAATATGTCTATTATCTATTGGGACTTGTACAATAAAAATCAAAGGGAACAAAATTTTGTAAATTAAGTACTAAACTTTGACTTTTTCCTTAATGACTGCAGTATATCCCTCAGTTAGCCACACGCCTACACATGACCTCCAGTGATGAAAATTACCAGTGTTCGCCACAGTGCATAAACTCAGATTTGTAATATAATGGCAATAAATAATTTGCACGCACACACAAACATATATTTATATAAACACACATCTGTGTCTTTGTCTCTGTTTCTCTGTCTCCATCTCTCGGTACATCTCCGTCACTGTCTCTGGCTGGGAATACAGTATAGTTGACAGAATACTTGCCTTGCTTGCATGGTGCACTGGGTTAAAATCCCAGCACCACAAACACGCAAATTTTAATTACAAATATGGCTCACACTTGGAGCTCACATTATTATTTCTGCTATGGACCAGTGCTCTAGAAACAAAAATCTGGACAGAACTAGGAAGCAAATTTAGGGAGGGGGGGCAGGAGGGAATCAGAGCTGCTATAAATAAAATGTTGTAGTTTAAAAACCAGTGTACTCTTACTAACTAAGGAAGCTGGGTTAAAGTATTTAAAACATCTACAGCAGCTAGGCACAGTGGTGCATGTCTTTAATCTCAGCACTCTGGAGGCAGAAGCAGGCAGAGTTCTAGCTAGTCTACATAGAGAATTCTAAGCAACTAGGACCAAGTTAGACACAGCGGGGGGGGGGGGTACACAGGGAATCCTTGGAAGAAATCTGGAAGAAAATCCTGATTTGGAAGGACATAAACCTAAATGATCATTTTGTTTTCCTCCTTCCCAGTTATAAAATTCTGCAATTTTACACAATCTCAACACAACCAGAAGAATCCCCAAGGATCTTTTTTTTTTTTTTGGGGGGGGGGTCGAGACAGGGTTTCTCTGTGGCTTTGGAGCCTGTCCTAAAACTACTTCTGTAGACCAGGCTGGCCTCGAACTCAGAAATCCGCCTGCCTCTGCCTCCCAAGTGCTGGGATTAAAGGCGTGCGCCACCAAGCCGCCTGGTTTAATCACCAAGAATCTTAGAAAAATTCTTTTCTCAGCTCTTCCTAGCACCCTGCAGAGGGTCTCAGAAAAGCTCATACCTGCCCCTATGACTGAATTTCACACTACTGAACTAGTGTTCAGAAAGGAAGAGAAAGACAGCTATACAGAGGACCCCTGACTTTCAGTGGGGTTATACCAGATAAGACATTTTTTAAGTTGAGAATGCATTTAATACATCCTTTCTACTGAACATAAATGCCTAGCAACCCAGTACACAATGCAGTACCAATGGTGCCCCTGTGATGTCATTAGGGATTGGGAGCTAGGCATCATACAACATAGTGCTAAGCCTGGGAACACATCATAACCCCAAATTCAGTTTTTACTGAATAACTATTGCTTCCACATCTTCAGGGAAGCTGAAGAATCCTAACTGGTTCCATATGCTGCACAGAGTACAAAACCAGGAAGATGTGCCACAGGCCTTTAATCTCAGCAAACAGAGGCAGAGCTACACACAGCAGAAGCCCCGCTTCAAAAAAAAAAAAAAAAAAAACCCGAAACAAACAGTAAGATGGAGACTGAAGAAACAGCTTAACAGTAGCTTATGATGGGCATTCATGAAGCCTCAGATTTAATCTTGATGAGAGAGAGAAGGGAGGGAGGGAGAAGGGAAAAGAATAAAGAAGGAAGGAAAAACACTTATAAGAAACATATCAGTTGACGATTTCCTGGTCTAAGTAAAACAGCTGCTTCTCTCAGGTTTAATTCCTAAATCTGGGCAGTTTCTTGCGGGGAGGGAGGCTGCCAATGTTGTACACGTTGGGCTCAACCGCACAAGTGAGAAAGTAGTTAGGAAAGTTTTTTTTTTCCCCCAAGAGTAATTGTTATTCTGGTTGTATTTGGTAAGAAATAACAACTATAAATATGCAAGTGAGGAAGGTAGGAGTCTTGGGAGGAGGAAAAGTGTGAAAACGAGAATAAGAAAAACTTCCCAAGTGAGACGACAGGAAACAGGCAGATTGCAACTCCTAAAACAGGACACATTTCTATTTTACTTAGTAAGGGCAGGTGATTTTAATAAAGACTTTAAGACAGCTCGAAGCTGTACAATTTACAAAAACTTAACATTACACAAAGCCCACAGCTCTAAAGACTGGGCATTAGTGCTATCCCTAACTTTAACAAATAAAACCTGAACTGAAGAAGCACAACTAAGATCACAGCTGGAAGAGATCAAGAGTTCGAAACCGGCCGGGCGGTGGTGGCGCACGCCTTTAATCCCAGCACTCGGGAGGCAGAGGCAGGCGGATCTCTGTGAGTTCGAGACCAGCCTGGTCTACAAGAGCTAGTTCCAGGACAGGCTCCAAAACCACAGAGAAACCCTGTCTCGAAAAACCAAAAAAAAAAAAAAAAAAAAAAAGAGTTCGAAACCACCCGGAAAGGACTCTAAGACAAAAGCGACCTATGTGGTACCAACAAAAGCACCCAGAACGAGCAGCTAACTCTTTCGTGTTCCAGCTAACTTTCCCTCCTTTTGCAGCATCTGCGAGCTAATCCGTGTGGCAGAGAAACTAAATTTCACGTCCACTTTTCATTATTTTGGGCTATCAAAAGCACCAAACAGGATACCCAACTGGAGTTGGGACGTTTCACAGGACACAGATACTGAGAAGGTAAAACTGAACATCTTCAGGCTCCACTGCCCAGTTCTTTCCACCCCAGAACCTGCCATCTTTCAGCCTATCTTTGCCTTCTCTGCTGGCCCGCGCCTCCCGGGTGTCCCTGGCACCAGCGCGCACCAAGAAAACGACCTAAGCGTTCCGATCTGGAAAATGCTTCCCGACTCCGCAGAAAACACCCAACTCAAGTTCAGCAGCATTAGAAAAGGCAGGGCAGACGCCAATCGGGAGGGGACGCCGTGGTCCCCCCACTTCTACTCTACACACGCCGCGCTCGCCTGCTAACGTAAACTTAGGGGGTCCAGGGGCCGCACAACTCGCTCGCCCACCGGGAATCTTCCCGCTTTCCAACCCAAAAGTTTGCCTTCTGGACCTCCGGCCTAAAAAGACAAAGCTGGCTGGAAGAGAGCCCCTTTCGGGGTGCTCGGCTTGGCGAACCGCTCGGCGGCGGTGTGGCGTCCACGCGCGTCCCTTCGGAAGCCGCGTCTCCCGGGGGACTCGCCGCTTCGCCCGCCGCCGCGGCTCCTACCTCAGCGCCCGCAGCCCGCGCCGCCTCCCGGCCTCCGCCTCGGCAGCACGCACACCCGCCCGGCAGCCCGGCAGCCCGGCCACCCACCGCGACTCCGCTTCCCGCCCCTCGTCCGCGGCCTCCGCCGCCGCCGCGCGCACGCCCAGCGCCGACCTACCGAGGGGCGTCCAGCCACTGGCCGCCGAGCCCGCTCCGCCCTCCACTTCCTGGTCTGGCGGCTGGACGCTCGCTCCCGGCAACCACCGCGTCGCCGCTCCGAAAACGCGGGTGCGTCACTGCGTGCCCCGCCCCGTGTCCCGATGAAAGGCGGAGCCCGCTGTGGCATGCCGAGTCTCCATGACGACCGGAGGCCGCTTGGAGGCTGCTGGCAACTTTCCCACTGCTCTCAGAGCGCGAAGACTCCTTTCTTGGCAGGAAGTCAGAGCTTAGGAACAAATCCTCCAACGGGCTCTGGAGTCTCATTCAGCTGGCCACATTATCAACATTTCCTTTGTGATTTTTTTGGGGGAGGGGGTTGTTTTGGGTTTTTTTTGTTGTTTTTTTTTTTTTTGGTGTTTTGAGGCAGGGTTTCTCTGTAGCTTTGTAGACCAGGCTGGCCTCGAACTCAGAGATCCTCCTGCCTCTGCCTCCCGAGTGCTGGGATCAAAGGCATGCGCCACCACCGCCCAGCTGTTTTGGTTTTTTTGAGATAAGGACTTACTCTGTTGCCTTGGTTGGTCTGGAACTTGAGTTGTAGACTATTTTGGCCTCAAAGTTAGAGTTCCTCCTGCCTCAGCCTCCCGAGTACTGAGTCTAAGTGTTACAGACGTGTGCTCCATGCCAGGCTTTTTGACTTTACCTTAAATGCCACTCACCAGCACCTAAATTTTAGAATCTCTTACTCCACTAATTTTTTAACAAGTGAAAAACAGAAACAAAACAGCCTAGCCAAAGCAAACTCAGACATAGAACTCGGCTTCTGCGCTTCGAACACGGGCTCTTTCCATACCTGTGAATTTTCTTAGAAAAAAATTTTTGAATTCAGAGACAATATGAGATGGGGGTGGGGGTAGGGAAGAACAAAATCTTTGGCCCATCCTGTACCTAGAACTATCCTTTCCCTTTCCCGTTCATACAGCCTTAGCTAGTGCTCACATATTCTGTAGCTGAAGTTTCCCTTGGCCTCAGTTGTCTCTACCAAGAGAGGATACTACTGACGGAGGAGCTAGCTTTTTTATACCTATGTCTTTGTCAGGTCCAAAGGAAACTCCAATTCCCCAAACTCTAAAAGATCGTTCAAAGATCCAGAAATGAACTCAGTCTGGACTATAGGAGGATTTCCGGGGATCAAACAGAAGCCAGCATTCCTCAGGAACTTGTCTAGCAAAACTTCATCCCCTTTGCTTCCAGCAAAAGTGGTCTATGGCTCTCCAATTAGCACACCTTAGCAGGCAGCCATCAGCACAAGGTCCACATTATCCTCCAGGCTCCCTCGGTCCCTACTCACAAGCACTTTGATACATTTCAAAGCCCCCACACCAGTCATCTGGCCCTCCCTGTCCACCAGTTACTCACTCTTATTAGGGGTGGGGAGATTCAAGACAGGACTTCTCTGTGTAACGTTGGCCATCTGGGAACTAATTCTATAGACCAAGCTGGCCTCAAACTCACGGGGATCCTCCTGCCTCTGCTTTCCGAATGCTGAGATTAAAAGCTTGTGCCACCCCTGCCTGTCTAATCCCCTTTCTTATAACCCGGTTGTTCTCACTGGCCTGGTTCCTGCTCTTATCTTCTCACTATGTTCTCTCTGTTCTTTATCTCCAGTTATCTTCCACCTTCTCACAGATAGGCCTGACCGTGTCCAGTCTGCCAGCCATGCTCAATCTACTTTCTCTCTCTGCTCTGGGCTCTTCCAGATGCCTCTGGGTGTTCTCTCTCTCATATCTACAATAAAAACCTTCCCCTTGACTATATCGTGAGGCAGTCATGTCGGCAGTTTCTTTCCTGCACCACCCCCCCCCACATAATCTGGTGCCAAACACAAATACAGTATTAGGGTTTCCGTTGCTGTGGTGAAAAACCATGACCAAAGTAACTTGGGAAGCAAAGGATGAAATAGCTTACACTTGCAGGTAACAGTCCATCGCTGAGAAAAGCCAGGACAGGAACCTGAAGACAGGAGCTGAAGCAGTGAAGAGCTACTTCCTAGCGTGCCCCTCGTGACTTGATCAGCATGCTTTCTTATAGAACCCAGCACCACGTGCCCAGCTCCAGGTGCCTACAGTTCTTACAAAACCCCGTTCCACCTGCCTACAGTTCCATCTGATGGAAGCATTTTTTTTTTTTTTTGTTTTTTGACACAGGGTTTCTCTGTGGTTTTGGAGCCTGTCCTGGAACTAGCTCTTGTAGACCAGGCTGGTCTCGAACTCACAGAGATACGCCTGCCTCTGCCTCCCGAGTGCTGGGATTAAAGGCGTGCGCCACCACCGCCCGGCTGGAAGCATTTTCTTAACTGAAGTTCCCTCCTCTCAGATGTCTTTAGCTTGTGCCAAGTTGACGTAAAATTATCCAGCACAACCTCAGGCTGCCCACCTATGTTACAGAGCATGGCGTTCAGGTTACAAAGGATAGCAGCATAAAACAGGGACGAGGAACAAACTTGCGGCTGGGTATGAGGTAGCCAAGCAGACCCAATAAGAAACAGAGAGAAGCTCTGAAAGACAAGGTCAGTATCATCAGGCTGGCTGGCTAGCTTCCACCCCTCCCAGGGATTGCACGCTAGGTTCCATTGTCCTTTTATATATCCCTGCTTCTCATGAAGCTTTTTGTGACAGGCCAAATTGTTAATAAGAATGACGTTTAAGAGGCTTTCAGCCTACATGTTGGAAGAAACCAGATGATCTGGTGCTACCGTGGACAAGTGAAGAGTGGGCCGAACAGCTGCAGACAGCCAGGTCTCAGCTGTGAGAACAAGAAGCTTAGTATAAACAGCAGCACAGGCAACACCTGCAAGGTCCTAGGAATACAACGCAGCCAAGAGACCAATAGCTCGCAAACAATCAAGCTTAATAACTAACAAAGCTGGAGCCAGAGATGGGCAGAGAGGGCTTCCTCCACCCCAACTGAGCTGGATCATATGAACAGTCCATGATCATCTCCCTGCTAGGGCTAGAGCGTATGGCCCTCCAACGAGTGAGCCTGTGATAGCCCAGAGATCTCAATAGCAACTACCTCAGCGTTTCTCCAGTGTCTGCCTTGGCCCTCTATAAAAGCCCTTTGGCAAGGAGATTAAAGACTTTTGTCTCTTTGAGGAGCCCCTCCCACTCTCTGGAGTGTCTCACTTTTCCTTACTATCTTTTGATAAGGCTTTGCTTCTGATTTCCTTGCCGCCATGAGTACCTGTATCTTTAATCATCACTGGGGTGAGACACCTAATCCAGGGGCCACTGTCTCAGGACTATCTTTGGTGATCCGGAGTATCTGGGTCCCTTGGTCTTTGGGTCAAATTCATCTGTTCTGAGAAGGGTCTCGTGACATTTTTAAAATAAACCTCAGCAGCCCTAGTACTGCCACGATGAGTTGTTCAAGGTAGACAATGATTAAGATTAAATAAGATAATGCCTGAAATTGTATTCAAAGACATGGAAATAATATGAAAAATTATTATGGTGTGACCTTCTAGTTCACCCTGATACAGCTGTGATCGTCCGCTATTGATAGCAAGCAGAACTTTTATTTATTTTCTTTAATATTTATTTATTATGTATACAATAGTCTGTCTGTGTATATGCCTGCAGGCCAGAAGAGGGCACCAGACCTCATTACAGATGGTTGTGAGCCACCATGTGGTTGCTGGGAATTGAACTCAGGACCTTTGGAAGAGCAGGCAATGCTCTTAACCGCTGGACCCAAGAACTTTTAGAATGAATCTCTCTCTCTCTCTCTCTCTCTCTCTCTCTCTCTCTCTCTCTCTCTCACTGTGTATTGTGTGTGAGGGAGAACTTATTGTATGACTTGCAGACTGTAGTCCAACACTGGCTAGTTGTAAATGGAAAGTCCAAGAATCTAGTAGAGGCTCCGTCTCACGAAGCTGGGCATCTCAGATGGTCTTCTGTGCATGTGGGAATCGTGAAGAAGTAGGCTTCAATGCAGTGAAGGAAGAGATGATATGCTGACAAGGCGAGGACGAGCAGGTGCACAGTCCCTTCCTTCTATTGTCCTTCTATAAGCTTCCAGCCGGAGGTGTGGCCCAGATTAAAGGTGTGTCTTCCTGCCTCAAGATCTGAATCACAGGTGTGCCCTCCAGATCTGGATTATAGTTAATTCCAGATGTCATCAGGGTGACAACCAAGAGTAGCCACCTAGATATCTTCTTGCCACTCTAGAGATTCGTCACTACTCCAAACTAAAGCTGCTAGACTGGAACCCTTTTTATGTCAGTTAACCTCTCTGCCTCACCGGCTCTCAAAAAACCTGAAAGAAACTTCAGATCAGGTTTAACATCCTTCAGAACCAGCCGTGTTTTTTGGCTGCTGTGGTGTTGTGGGATATTTGTACACTGTGTGAAGATGTACTGCTTTGATTGATATAATAAAAAGCTGGATGACCAATATCTAGGCAGGAGAGGATAGGCAGGATTTCCAGGGAGAGAAAGGAAGAGAAGAAATCTAGGCACACAGGAGAAGCCAGGGAGACAGTGAAGAGTTTGGACCTAGAGGTAACCGAATCACGTGGCCGAATGTGGATTAATAAAAGTAGGTTAATATACTAGTGAGGAGCCTAAGCTAATGGCCAAGATTTCATAATTAATAAGAAGTTTCTGCATCGTTATTTGTGGGCTGACAGTCTCGATAAGAAAGTACAGCTAGACCGTGCTACTCCAAAACGAAAGAGAATGATCTCCTGACTCCTGCTAAGGACGGGGTATGTGCCCTCCTCTACAGACCATGCTGCTTGCATGCCAACACCATCGTACCCTCAAATTAAGTACCTCGAGAGTGGCCCTTCCGTTTTCCTGAGCAAAGCAGGGTTAATATTAGACGGGATGGAATAGTTATTTCTACTGGCAAGAAAGACTTGGCAGAAATTAAGGGTTCGGTATGTTCTGTGTCAACAGGTTCCGTGTCAACAGGTTCCGTAAGTACCCATTCCAGTTTTCAGGTTCTCATTCCTTCCCTGTTAGTAGCATCAAAGCCAGCAAGTGCTTTGAGAGAGTAAGACATTGATTTGTGTTATAGTTCAGCAATTCGCAGAATAATATTGAATTTACTTTTCAATGTTAAAGGAGATAAAGATTCCTTCCAGGGCAGAAATACAGACACCCAGGTCATTTACGCAGCATTTGAACTAGGAATTCAAAGGGCCCCACCCCGTCGTCCAGCACAACAAAAAGAAACTGAATAATCTCAGCATATGTACTAGCTTGTCAGAGACGTTCTAAGGTATTAATGACATGGATACCCCGAACTGTGTCTCATACGTGTTTGGAGTATCTAATGGTGACATTTCCTATTTCTCTGTTTCTGGTGTAAGCTGTTAGGAACATAATGAACTTGACATACCTGTGTAACTCGAAAACCACTCTGTGTGAATTGGTCTAAAGCCACGCATGCAAGATAAGGAGTCAGCCACAGGGCAACTCTGAGCCAAGCCTCAGGCAGGCTCTGAAATGTCAGTAAATCAGCACTAAGCTCCGTGCACAGATAGCACAGAGCTGATGTTCACTGGAATAATACAAAAACTGGAACTTGGAGGTACCCCCCCCCGGGATCTCACACACAGCATTTCCAGTCTCCGCACTGACTCCCATCCCGAGCGGGTACTCTGAGACCAGCCACTGTTGGACTCTGGCTTCAGCATCCTGCACTGTTTCTGAGTTCACACGTGCTCACCCGTGAGCACTAGCCACTGAACGATGCTCTCAAGAACCTTCTGGAACTTCCAACAATGCCATCCTCTCATCCTGCCCACGGCTGAGGACCTCACGGCATATGTGGGTCAAGTTCGCTCCCGAAGCTCCCTCACTATAGAGGATTCCTGTAGCATTTCCTGTTTCCCGTTTGGTAAGATGTTGGTTCACACCGGACTACTGTAATCTTTATGATAGCATGATATTGTAAGGACGGTTTGTGTGACTAAACAGCATATTTGGAAGGCAAATCTCATGTGTTCATCCTAATTGCCTAGTGCCTCACAGCCCACCGGCTCTGCTTGTCACGTAAGCCAATTTAATAATTCTCCTTTTAGACTATCTACTGCTTTGGGAACTGGAGAGATTGCTCAGCGGTTAAGAGCATGGGCTGGCTGGGTGGTGGTGGCACACACCTTTAATCCCAGCACTCGGAAGGCAGAGGTAGGTGGATCTCCAAAGCTACACAGAGAAACCCTGTCTCAGAAAAACAAAAAGAAAAGAGTGCTGGCTGCTCTTCCAGAGGACTCAGGTTAAATTCCGAGTACCTACATGGTGGTTTACAACTATCTAGAACTTCTGTCTCAGAGTAATGACATCCTCTTCTGGCCTCCATGGACCAGGCATAAGGTACTTGGATATATATGCAGGCGAAACACCCATACGCATAAAAATAAATAAACCTAGCTGGGCGATGGTGGCGCACACCTTTAATCCCAGCACTCGGGAGGCAGAGGCAGGCGGATCTCTGTGAGTTCAAGACCAGCCTGGTCTACAGAGCTAGTTCCAGGACAGGCTCCAAAGCCACAGAGAAACCCTGTCTCGAAAACCCAAAATAAATAAATAAATAAGCAAACAAACCTTTTAAAGAAAGAATATATACTAATTCTGTTGGCTCTGTTACTCTGAGAACCCTAACACAATGCTTTAATCATATTTGCATGTTAAACTGCATGCTGAGAAATCAAAGTGACTTCAGTAATCAAAGAGCCTTCGTTAAAGTCCTTATCTCACGACCCCTTATTCTCATTTCCAATGGTCTGCCACTAGATGGTGCTAGTTCACTAAAAGAATTAGTTTACCAAATGTTAAAAACCCAAATTAAGTATAATGTCAAGCAATTGCCATAGATGAATGAATGAATAACTTAGTCTGGCGTGGTGGTGCACACCTTTAATCCCAGCACTTGGGGGGCAGAGGCAGGCAGATCTTCAAGTTCGAAGCCAACCTGATCTGTATAGTGAGTTCCAGAACAGTCAAAGCTACATAGTGAGATGCTGTCTCAAGATAAATAAATAAACTAACCAATAAGCAAGTCTAAGGTCAGATATATTTCTCAAAGCAATTTGACACATAAAAATAACAGTACCTGTGAGTTGAGTGTGGGGCCTCATTCCAGTTATTCCAACACACCGGAAGCAGAGGCAAAAGATCCCAAAAAAGTATGGGACCAGTGTGGGCTGCATAGAAGACCTTATCTCAAGGAAACGAGAGAGAGAGAGAGAGAGAGAGAGAGAGAGAGAGAGAGAGAGAGAGACAGAGAGAGGATGCTTATAGATTTGACTCAGCTTCCTGTGATTAAAATGTACACTAAAATAAGGAGTCGTATATCTTGTTCTCAAGGGACATTTCAGAATTAATGTTGAATATTTTTTTGGTGGGGCAGATAACCCTACTTTTGAGGTCATGATTTTAGATTATTGCTCTCTAGAATGAGACCTATCGTACTGCATATATAACCATGTTTTTAATTTTTCCATATTCTGGTTTGGTTTTCGACATAGGGTCATGCTATGCAGGTCAGTTTGGCCTCGATCTTAGGATCCTTCTGCCTCTGTCTCCAAATGTTGGGATTCCAGGCACTAGCCATCACACCTAGGTGGCTTTTTAAATTTAATGATGCTGGGAATTGAATCCAGGCCCTCAAGCATGTTGGGCAAACTGTACCGTTGAGTTACAGCCCCCGCTATTTTCCATATTCAGATGCTTTGGCATCCGAGAAAGACCTCAGACCAGGTGTGGCTGGCTCCTCCCAGCACTGGTCAACTTCCAGCTACAGTAAACGGTGAAGAAAACCTAGGTGAGGAGCCTTTCACGTGCAAATGAACCAGGCTATGTCTCCAACCACCATTTCTACTGAATTCTCACCCTCTGCACAGCTTCTAAGAACTCCAAAATCAGCCAGGCACCAAACAAAGAGGGGTCATCCCTGTGCCCCAGAGCTCGCCTATCACCCAGATAAGGCAATCCCAAACCTGCCAACCCAGCCTTGCCAGTTTGTTCCCATAGAAACCGCAATCTTGTCTTTCATTTGACAAACCAAAACAAAACAAAACAAAAAACTAAAGCTCATTGATGGGGCTAGTTTGTGGCCAATAAGATCCAGGGAACTACCTGTCTTGTCCACACCCGTCCTGTCCCCAGACCTGTGCCTCTGTGCCCGGCTCTTAGGTGGGTGTTGGACTCTGAACTCAGGTCCTTATGATGTCAAGGCAAGCACTTCACCAGCTGAGCCATCTCCTCAACCCCAGACCCTCTGAAGCTTTGGTTTCTGTCCTGGAACTAGCTCTTGTAGACCAGGCTGGCTTCGAACTCACAGAGATCCGCCTGCCTCTGCCTCCCGAGTGCTGGGATTAAAGGCGTGCGCCACCACCGCCCGGCCAGCCCTTGTATTTCCAACGGCGGTTACTTTTCATCTACTGGGCCTGCCTTATTAAACAATAACGTCCATGTTTTAGAATACATGCCACACTGTACTGGTTACCTTCCTAACCATTCCTTTGCTCTCTTGCTTTTTTAAATTTCACTCAGGTTGATGCTGTGCTCATCTTCAATGCCTGCTTTGCCAGGTTCCTTGTGCTAGGGTGTGTCTATGTGATGCATGGCTTCCACATAAGCAGAAACCTGTCAGGGGTTACTGTGACATCCTTCCTCCAACAAGGCCACACCTCCTAATGGTGCCACTTCCTTTGGGGTCATTTTCTCTCAATCCACCACAGTCACCTTCTATGCTTCGTTACCTTACATGACTTGTAAAATTAGAGACCTGGGCCAGGAAGATGGCTCAGCAGGCAAGGGAATCTGTTGTCAAATGTCAACTCGTGCTCCATCACTGGTACCCACAGAGGGAAGGAGAGGACTGACTCCCACACATTGTTCTCTGGCTCCACGTGTGCATTGTGACACCCACAAACATTTAAACACATACAAGTAAAAATAAATAGAAACGGTTTTTAAAAAAGGATTAAGGGCCGGGTGATGGTGGTGCACGCCTTTAATTCCAGCACTCGGGAGGCAGAGGCAGGCAGATATCTGTGAGTTCGAGACCAGCCTGGTCTACAGAGCTAGGTCCAGGACAGGCTCCAAAGCCACAGAGAAACCCTGTCTCGAAAAACCAAAAAAAAAAAAGATTGAGACTTAGTTGGTAGAAACCGAGCGTCTGGGGATAACCGAGCATACGCCCCACCGCCATTCCTGTTGCAACAAAAAGAGCTCTCATTGTCCGCTTAGTTGCGAAATACACAGCGGTGCTTGCTGGTCTCCTAACTCTGTGAGCTACTGATAGAAAACCCTTGAACTTTTGCTCCCATTGGCCTCATTATAAACATACTGAGTCTCAGATATGTGCCCCAACAGGTTTATGGAAGTTGTGGGTGCCACTGTAGCTTTGTAATTTAATTAGACATTGCATAACCTGATGCAGTGTGAAAGTGTGCTGTTGATTCTTTAGATAGATTTAATCAGGACAAATGTCTTTTTAAAATTATTGTCGAGGGCTAGGGGTGTAGTTAGCTGAATGACAGGCAACTTGCTTACTATGTGTGTGGCCCTGTGATCTCCACAAATTATATATATATATATAATTACACATATATATGTGTAATGTAAACAAATTGCTGTTGAATTAGGTATGAGTGTGGCAACAAAAATTTGCTTTAGGAGGAAAAAGAGTATGCTAAAAATCTGGGAAATCTGAATGCATTCTTGATTGCTAACTTCCTTTCCCCTACTCCTATGTGATCCTTCTGACCTCTTTCACCAGTTAAAATAGTTCCTAAATTTTAGTTTCTCTATTCCATAGATCCCCTCAACTTTGAAATACTCAATAGCTGATATTTTCTTTTCTTTCTTTCTTTCTTTTTTGTTTTTCAAGACTAGGTTTCTCTGTGTAGCTTTGGAGCTTGCTCTGGAACTCACTTTGTACACTAGACCGGACTCGAACTCATGGGGATCCACCTGCCCCTGCCTCCCAAGTTCTGGGATTAAAGGTGTGTGCCACCACTGCCAGGCCAATAATTGATATTTTCATGGAATGGGGGAGATGGTTCTGTGAGTAAAGCATTTGCTTTGCAAACATAAAGACCTAAGTTCTTATTCCAAGCACCCACTTATTCCTAGCTGGGCATAGGGGTGCACGCACGCCTATAGCCCCAGTGCTGGGGGCCAGAGATACGCAGAACTCCAGGCCTCACTGGCCAGCCATTTTATGCAAAACAAGGAGCTGCAGGTTCAGGGAGTGAGAGATCCTGCCTCAAAATAGAAAGTGGGGGATGATGGAGGAAGACAACATCAACATCCGGCCACCACAAATGATCAGGGGTGTGAGTATGTACACACACTCATACACACACTCCAAACACAACAAAACCTTCCTATTTGTTATTCTTCCTCAGCTCTGCTCTTCAATGCCCTTTAGTTGCTGAAGAGAGACATTACCTATTTAGCTGCCCGAGTCAGAAAGTGGGTACTCCCAATGCTGTGCTGGCCAAGGTGTAGCGAGCACTGATTTATGACATTGCTAATTTCTGTGCTGTCAATACCTCCCTCATGACCTAATTCAAACTGAGGATCCAACAGTCTCCCTGGATGAGGAACTGGAGACTGCTGTGTCCATATCTTCCCCTCTGTACTCTGTGGAATTTCTGGAAAACAAGTACAGCAGATGGAGATCCCCTCAATAGAATGGGCCAGAGAACAAATAATCAAAAATAAGTTTCGAGTGTTTTTAACCTTTGCTTCCATTGAGATTTACCTAATTGCGATCAATTATATTTTACTTTGTTGCAGTTTACTTAATTACAAGTCTACATAATTTTTAATAAAGGTTATGTTTTTACAACCAGCTTGCAAAATTGTTGAAAGTTTGGCAATCAGCTCTCACAAGCCAGATCTGAGGCTGCGCCAGTAGCCTGCTGGGATTCTTCATCCAACTTCTCCACCACCAATTTGTCAGCAAATTCTATCAATTCTGTCTTCAAAGTCTCTCTTGAGTGTGTCTGTCCCTTCTCATAACACAGAAGGCACACCAGTTGCCCCTGTAAAGTGGGATCCTGTCCAGGGCATCGAGGCTGGCCACTGGGAAGCCAGCTGCAAGGAATGTGTTTTTGCCTAATGCTATGATTCAAATGCAATAAATCTGTTCTGCTCTTGGTAGCTACACACGCTACTGAGTAGAGAGTTCTCATGGAGCTCCTGGTCCGAAATACGTGCGGCTTGCCCTATCCTCAACATTCTCCACAGAAAAGGACTTGTGGATAGAATCTAGGTGACATCACTGTTACCCATAGTGATGTCACAGTTCATTCTTGGTCTTTATACCCACTCCAGATATTTGGACAAATGTATCAGTTATTTAAGCACCATGGCAAGAAGAGTAAATTTGCTGTCTTAAAAATCCTCTTTGCAAGGTCAGAGAGATGGCTCAGAGTTTAAAGCACTAGATGCTCTTGCAGAGGACCTGAGTTCTATTCCCAGTATCCACAAGAGGTTTTTATTTTTTGAGTCAGGATCTCTCTACATAGCTTAGGCTGCCCTGAAACCCACTGTGTAGACCAGGCTGGCCTTGAACTCACACAGATCCTCCCACCTCTACCCCCAAGTGCAGGGATTAAAGGTGTTCGCCAACATGCCCAGCACCACATCAGGTGTCTTCCGGCCTGTGTGAGCACCTGTATGCACACACATGACACACACACAAGTAAAAAGAAATCTTTTTTAAAACTCTCTTTTTATGGACATGGTAGTATATACCTTTAATCCCAGCACTCAGAAGGTAGACACAAACTGATCTATATGAGTTGGCAGCCACTGTGTTCAACATAAGCTCAGTCTATATAAAGAATTCCTGTATTTTGTTTGTTTAAAAAAAAAAACAACCCTCTTTGCTGCCCTGTTTTGTCTCTTCCTCCCTCCCCCTGCCATCACCCACCTTGTCAATTCACCTAAGGAAGAAGGTCTTAAATAACCTCTGTGCCCATTTGGTAAAAATTCCCTTTTCCTCTACCACCCAGCCTCAGACAACTACTCAGAATTTCTGTAGCATAGCTAGGGTATAGCTTAACTGTGTGGGGGTGGCAACCCCATGTAGTGTGTGAAAAATTTGGCATGCGTAAAAAGTTTCTGTGTGTACAAAGACCCACAATTAACTCAAAACCAAGGTTAGGATGAGCCTGAGAGATTTTGGGCAGGGCTCGGCGGAAATGCCTGACTTCATTGTAGCCTTTGTTCTGAGCTTCACGGGGATACTGGAAAACTGTACCCACTGTCTTGCTCTGTCGTCCAACAATACCCGATACACCCTGAGTCACTCTAGTTTTGTGCACGCTACAAATGACAGTTGCCATTCTACTCTAAAAGAAATGTACTGGTCAGGGGCTGGTGAGGATGGCTCAGCAGGTGAAGAAACTTGTCCCCAAGTCTGACAACGTGAATTTGATCTCTAGGATTCACCCAGTGGAAAAGGGAGAACTAACCCCTCTCTCTAGTTGTCCTATGATCTCCATACCACTGTTATACATGTATGCTCATAGATACACACACACACACACACACACACACACACACACACACACACACACACAGAGAGCCATAATACATTTAAAGAAATACAATGCTTTAATTTAGAGCTGAAGAGATGGCTTAGCTGTTAAGAGCACTTGCTGCTCTTCCGGAGGACCTGGGTTCAATTCCTGGCCTCACAACCTTCTGTAACTCCATCCTCCTTTGGTCTCAATGGGCACCAGGTAGACATGTAGTGCACAGACATATGCAGTCAAAACACTCATGCACATAAATAAAAAAAAAACCTTAAGAATATCTTAAAAGAAATGTTTTAATTACAGAAGACAAAGCGTTTTAATATTTTCCTACTACCATTCTTCAGCAAATAATTATCAAATTGCTGTATCTTTGTATTGTATTGTGTTGGAGTGTTTGCTTTTCAAAACTGCTGTCTGAGGGCTGGAGAAATGGCTCAGTAATTAGAAACACATGCCTCTCTTCCAGAGGACCTGAGCATGGTTTCTAGCACCAACTGTAGTAGTAAGAACTAATGTCTGGGTGCTCTGCTTCTCTGATTTTTCAGCATGAACCTCTATATCTGACTGAGTTTTTATTATTAAGACCAATTAGAATTAGTGCTACATTTGATACTCCTTCAGTTCTTTTGGGTATATGCCAAGAAGTGGAATGCTGGGACACTTAGTCCTTCCACCACTTAGAGTGTGTGTGAGTGTTACTATGGAATTAAACCTTGGGGCTCACACAGTCTAGGCAAGTGCTTTACCATAGAGACACACCTCCAGCCAACTATGTTTCATTTTTTTAGGCACCATGTCAGTTGGGTGTTGTGACATCCAGCCTTCAGGAGGCAGAAGCAGTCTCTGTGAGTTCAAGATCAACTTCATCTATACAGCAAGTTCCAAGCCAGGGCAACCCTCTATCAGAGACACTCACACACACACACAGAATCACACCAAAGCATCAAAATGTCTCCACAGTAGACATATACCATGTTAGAACAATCTTTTTTTTTTAATTACCCCTTGTATGTCTGTGCACCCCTGCTATGCCTGCTGTCCTTAAAGGCCAGAAGACAGCATGGAATCCACCAAAGTGTAACTAAGGTCGTGAGTCACCACGTGGGTTCTGGGAACTGAACCTGAGTCCTCTGCAAGAGCAGCAGGTGCTCTTAACCACTGAGCCATCTCTCTAGCTCCCCTTAATTCTTTTTTAAAAATTAGCTTTTATTACGTGTGTGTGTGTGTGTGTGTGTGTTTGCCTCAGACACAGGAGGTCAGAGGACAACTTTCGTGGGTCTGTTCTCATTCTCTCTTCCTATAGTTTGGGATCCGGGGATTGAACTTGAGTTTTCAGGCTTGGCAAGAAGGACCTTTATGCCCTTTATCTCAAATTGCACTGAAGAATATTTCAATTGCTGAACAGCTCTGTGTGGCTAGAGGCGGCCATATTGGCAACTACGTTAGAGCAGTAACAGCAGAACGGCACTTGGGGTTTAGAGTTGTGTCCCTATTCTGTTGCCATGTCATAGCTGACTGTTAACTCAGAAATTCAAACAACAAAAACTTAGTATAGCACAGATTCCAGGGGCTAGCCTGTGTCCTCTGCTCAGGGAGTTATGTTCACTGGACTTAGGATTTGTCTGAGGCCCACACTCCACTTCCAAAGCTTCGCAGCTATTGGTAGAATGCAGCTCCTCACCACCGTACAATCAGAGTCCCCACTCTCCAGCTGGCTGTAAGCCAGACACCACTCTATAGCATGACTAAGAAAAACTCAGAGACAGAAATTGGGGGTCAACTTGAAGGTCAGAAAAGCAAAACAACCAGCCACTGGCTCTTACCTTTGTCTCAGTCCGAAATGGCAATCCTGCCTCCAGGAATCTCAGAATGAGACTGTGTCCGAGAGCCGTCTCCTCCCGTTTTATATTCTTCTCTAGGGCTGGGATTAAAGGCGTGTGCCACTACTGCCTAGTTTCTATGGCAAACTAGTGTGGCTACTGGGATTAAAGGTGTGTGCCATCACGGCCTGGTCTGTAAGGCTCAACAGTGTGGCTGTTTTACTTTCTGAACTTCATCTGATCTGGCAACAGCTCTCCAGCCAATTATTGGTAATAGCCCTTTCGAATAAGCCAATCATAATAGTCAAAGAACAACCCCCCCCCCTTGCTTCTGTGGCCTTCTCCTTTAAAAGTAGCCTGTACCAACTATTCGAGGTCTCTCGGCTTCCCAAATGCTGAGGGACCCTGTCATGACAGAATTAATAAAATCCTCATGCTTTTGCATCGGCTGTGGTGTGTGAGGTGGTCTCTGGGGGCAACTCCTCTTCGGTGCTTAGACTCTAGAGTCCAAAAATGCCTGGCCCATTTTTACTTTTATGGCGCTGGGAATCCAGTCCATGGCCTTATGCATGCCAGGCATAAGCCCTACCTCTAGCTATCATGCCCCTGACCCATCCCACTTTGACATGGCTCCCAGGGATCTGAACTCTGGTCCTCATCCTGCATGCCAAGTGCTTTATCCACTTAGCTGTCTCCTCAGTCTAATACATATTTTTTTTAAGATTTATTTTTGTATGTGTGTTTTACCCAAATGTTTGTCCACTGCCTATGTTAGCCAGACGAAACGTTGGATCCCGTGGTACTGGTGTTACAGAAGGTTTTGAGCTGCGTTACAGGTGTTGGGGAATTTAAACTGGCTCCTATGGAAGAGCAACCAATGCTCTTAACCCCTGAGCCAGCTCTCCAACAGCGACCCCCCTACATACTTCTGAATGGATGGATGGCTTTAAAGTAGTCACTTCTTGTTCATCATAGATTATCTTCCCAATCCTTCTCATCTTGTCTTTTCTCCCTACCAATTTAAAATCGGCATCTCAAATCACCAATAAACCAATTTTTAAAAAGTCCTTGAAATCTGAAAATGACCTGATAGACATAAATCCTATTGTTTTCTTACTGCACACGGGCAGCTCATAAAACACTCAGGATCTCAGGCCAGGTGGCAGCAATTGCTTGCCTAGGGCAACTGGGTGTGGCCTCTGCAAGGGGAAGCATTCAGCAATTACTGAGGGTTGCCAGATCTATGGTGATGGCTCAGGGGTCAAGGTGTTCTGAGTGGAATAGACAGCCTATGAATCTCACATTCTGTGTAAGTGGAAAATTGTTTCTCCAGCTGATAAAGGCAACATAAATAAGGTTATGAAATTTTTTTTGGTAGCTAGGTCTCATGTAGCCCAGGCTAGCCTTTACCTCTCTGGTGTGGTGTGCCCCACCATACCTGGTCTATGTGATTTTGTTTTTCCAGGTAGCTCTTCCACCTCCTATCTGCTGAGGCTCTCTTTTACACCCCTGGTACTTTACAAAGTTTTATAATTTTTTAAGGTTTAATTTATTTTGTGTAGGAGTGCTTTGCCTGTGTATATCTGTACACAAGGTGTGTCTGCTGAGGCCGGAAGAGGGAATCAGATCCCCTAACACTGGAGTTATGGATGGCTGTAAGTCATTATGTAGGTGCTGGGAACCGAACCTGGTCCTCTCCAAGAGCAATGAACCCTTAGCTGTCCCTTCCCTCCAGCTCCTGACACTTACCTTAGAGAGACGTCTTGTTGGGAGCCATACAGCCTAGTCTCAGACCAGCATGTGCCTACCTGTCTAACGGGTTCCCTCAGGGCAAGGCACCTGTGGAAATGGACTGTCACTTGGCAAGAACCAGTAGCCCACGGGACAGCATAGGAATTTGCAAAATTTGTGCAGCTTGCTGATTCTTTTCTCTCTCGTTATTTTTCTAATTCTTCGGGTGGTTTTTAGTTTTACTTTGTCAGTCACACCTGCAGCAGCAGTAAGGGTCCCTGGAAATTCTGTGCTTTCTCCAACATTTTCCCCTAAGATTCAACAGGGGGCTAATGCTTCTCAAATCTCTTATCTGGATATGAGAAGTACAACTCCCAGTCCTGGAACTTTCCAGGCTCAATGGAGACAGTTAGGTACATATGAGAAAGCAACACTTGGAACATTAGCCATGTCTCACAGTATACATGCATACACAGAATAGGGGAAAGGCCTCAGGAATACACATGGGCCAGCTGTTGAGAGTAAGTTCCTTGGTGACCAAGCACAGGATCATTGGTAGGACCTGGTATGCTCCAAGACGAAGAAACCACAATGTAAAATATGGAATGGACAGATCCATTTTTATACGCAGCTTATATTGAGGGGAGAAAAATGGTATAGTGAGATGGGAAAAGAGGGCTTTGTCGAGGTCTGCCTTTTACGGAGAGATGGAGACATGGGACTCTCTTGTAGAAAAGGGAGCTGCATAAAAATATATCTTATAGACATGAAAGAACTGTCTGGGTTTGAATATTCCTTAAATTGTGATGTATTTCGTAAAGTCAAAAATAGAAGCCAATAATAAATGTAGCCCTGGTTAAAAAAAAAAAAAAAAAAAAAAAAAAAAAAACCTCTGTGTAAGTATAAACAAAGTCGGCCTGAGCTATCCGGGGCCACTTGAACGCAATCCACTTGGTGGTCACAAGTTTTCCTTGTGCAGATGCCCCTTCTGGCCTCAGAACCTGAACCGAGGCTAGACCCCGGCAACTTCTTCTCCAACAGGCGTTGGTATCTGTTCTCTCAGTGTGAGAATGCTTAGAAAACAAACAGAAGCCGGGCGATGGTGGCGCACGCCTTTAATCCCAGCACTCGGGAGGCAGAGGCAGGCGGATCTCTGTGAGTTCGAGACCAGCCTGGTCTACAGAGCTAGTTTCAGGACAGGCTCCAAAGCCACAGAGAAACCCTGTCTCGAAAAACCAAAAGAAAACAAACCGACAGCAAGTAAGTTCATAATAAATTTTATAAGGCAATGCAGTGACTTTCAAATTTTTGGAACAATTCTCATAAAAAAATAAAATGACAGAAACTACAGAAACATTGAAATGATCAGCTGAACTGTGAGTGCTCAGAAGGAAGGACTCTGAAGTGGCTCAGCCTACCCCTCCTGCAAGCACAGTCAGCTCGTGGCTTTCTCACGGATTCAACAGCCTCCTGACTTTGATGCACTTCATGTTATAAAAACAATGCAAACCATTCTAAATCATTTAAAACAGAGCAAAGAATAAAATGAGATTAGCGAGAGGTCACATCCTCAGCGCAGCTTTGCAATACACGGAACAAAAATGGCAGATTCAAAAACACACATGTATTCTGTATACTCATATATTTATAGATGGAGACTTACCATCATATAAACTAACAAGCTAGGCCAGGAAGGGCCAGGCATGCCTATAATTCCAACACTCATGAGGTCATAGCTAGAGGATCTTAAGTCTGAAGCCACCCTGGGCTGCATAGAGACACTGTCTCAAATAAAAAGAAAAATAGCCAGCTATATTCATTCATCGGGTGCATTAACTTCACTGTACTTCATATATTTTTTTTTTTTTTTGGTTTTTCGAGACAGGGTTTCTCTGTGGCTTTGGAACCTGTCCTGGAACTAGCTCTGTAGACCAGGCTGGTCTCGAACTCACAGAGATCCGCCTGCCTCTGCCTCCCGAGTGCTGGGATTAAAGGCGTGCGCCACCACCGCCCGGCTGTACTTCATATTTGTTTATACCTGGAATGAGGGTGAAGCAAGAAAAAACAGAACTAGCGCAGGGATAAAAAATTAAAAATATTAATTACTGTGAAATATTATCAAATGAAAACCAACCCCAGATTAACAAAACAAATTTCCAATTAGATAAATAAGATTTTTTTTTTTAAACTAAAAATTTACACTATCAGAAGATCCTGATCCTGATCCAAATCAACGTAGAACGCTGGAGCAGGAAGTAAACTTGATCCGTCAGTTCTTCTCAGAGGTCTACTGGTCTGCCCGCAGCCATACAAGTCCCTGGCCCTCAGCGGAGTGTGACCAGCTCTTCTGAAGAGGTAGGATGAATGGCGACCGTGTTGTCAAAGTCGGCCTTGGTGGCCCCCATTTTCACTGCCACGGCGAAGCCCTGAAGCATTTCATCACAGCCAATCCCCTGCATGTGGATCCCAACCACCTGCAAGAACACAGAAGTTACGAACGTCAGGTTTTTATTAGTTCTGTATTCGTGAGAGAAATCTGATAGCCCAGGGGCAGAAGAGTTGGCTGGAAACGCCTGAGCTGCTGCAACCTCTAGCACCAGCAGCACCAGCACCAGCACCAAAACCAGTCTAAAATTCTGCTATTTCCAATCCAAAGTCAGTGCAGGTATACCCAAGAGGCCCTGTACAGCCCTGCTTCAGTAGCTCCCTCCAGCGTACACCAGGCATCTCTTACTCCTGCTTCCCTCCTGTCCTATGTACTTCTCTTTGAAAGTGATGTCTCTGTTTGATGAACTTCCTTTTCCCTCCTTATTTTCCAGGGTCTTTTTTTTTTTTCCCCAGGGTCTTGTTGTATAGCCTAGGCTGGCCTCAAACTCCTGATCCTCCTGCCTCAGCCTCCTGAGTGCCGAGATCATGGTCTACAAAACAATGTCTGGCTTTCCTCTCTCCTTCCTAAGAACTAAGGGCATTCACTAACCAGACAGCTACAGAACCTGTCCCTTCCCAGTCACTAACCAGACAGCTACAGAACCTGTCCCTTCCCAGTCACTAACCAGACAGCTACAGACCCGTCCCTTCCCAGTCACTAACCACATAGCTACAGACCTGTCCCTTCCCAGTCACTAACCAGACAGCTACAGACCCGTCCCTTCCCAGTCACTAACCAGACAGCTACAGACCCGTCCCTTCCCAGTCACTAACCACATAGCTACAGACCTGTCCCTTCCCAGTCACTAACCAGACAGCTACAGACCCGTCCCTTCCCAGTCACTAACCACATAGCTACAGACCAGTCCCTTCCCAGTCACTAACCACATAGCTACAGACCTGTCCCTTCCCAGTCACTAACCACATAGCTACAGACCCGTCCCTTCCCAGTCACTAACCAGACAGCTACAGACCCGTCCCTTCCCAGTCACTAACCAGACAGCTACAGACCCGTCCCTTCCCAGTCACTAACCAGACAGCTACAGACCAGTCCCTTCCCAGTCACTAACCAGACAGCTACAGACCCGTCCCTTCCCAGTCACTAACCAGACAGCTACAGACCCGTCCCTTCCCAGTCACTAACCACATAGCTACAGACCCGTCCCTTCCCAGTCACTAACCAGACAGCTACAGACCCGTCCCTTCCCAGTCACTAACCACATAGCAACAGACCTGTCCCTTCCCAGTCACTAACCAGACAGCTACAGACCCGTCCCTTCCCAGTCACTAACCAGACAGCTACAGACCCGTCCCTTCCCAGTCACTAACCACATAGCTACAGACCCGTCCCTTCCCAGTCACTAACCACATAGCTACAGACCCGTCCCTTCCCAGTCCCTAACCAGACAGCTACAGACCCGTCCCTTCCCAGTCACTAACCACATAGCTACAGACCCGTCCCTTCCCAGTCACTAACCAGACAGCTACAGACCAGTCCCTTCCCAGTCACTAACCAGACAGCTACAGACCCGTCCCTTCCCAGTCACTAACCAGACAGCTACAGACCCGTCCCTTCCCAGTCACTAACCAGACAGCTACAGACCCGTCCCTTCCCAGTCACTAACCAGACAGCTACAGACCCGTCCCTTCCGGACCCAGTCAATTCTGTCCCTTGCTCTCTAAACACCAGTAGCTCTGTCATGTTCTATGACAGTTACAAGATTATCTACTGTTGGGAGGAACTACACAATTACAAATCAATCCCTGTTGCTGCTGCAGGAGCAGCAAGAACGCCTGGATTTCACTTATAAAGGAACATGGGAGCCCAGGCGCCGGAGTGAGACCCTGGTCAAACACGAAGAGAGCAGGAATACTGCTGACTTAACCGATGTGCCAATCGCAGGCCACTGAGGAAGGACTGTTCCGGGCAGGGAGCTGTGTTTTGCTACCACAACCCCCTCCTCTGCTGGTGTGAGGTGCTGCACTGAAAAACCAAGACTGTCTTGTGGCTTTTGCTGCTGACGCCCATCAAATCACACACACAGCTTATAATTATTAAAAACAGGTAACTTTTTAAAATAAATGTTTATGTTTAGTTCGCTGTGGGGGGGGGGGGGGCAGAGACAGAGCATGAGCAGGCCCAGTGGTGAGAGAGTGGCCGGGTCACTTGTGCTACTGGATGTTGATGGAGGGCAGAGGAGAAACCCCTGAACAGTCAGTTCTCTTTCGCCATCCTGTGGGGTCAGGGGGTCAACCTGAGGTTATTAGGCTTTTGAGCAAGCACCTCTACCTGCTGGGCCAGCTCCTAACATAACGTAACATCACAGCTAGGACCTGGCAGTATGTGGCTTTGGATTTACAACTTGGGAGGCTGTCGCACAAAGGTCAGGGAGTACGAACCAGGCTGTGTGGTAAGAACCAGGCTGTGTGGTAAGAGCCAGGCTCAAAAACCCAAGAGAAAGAAACACTACGTGTGAGCCGTATCCTTTACCAAGCTCCTCAAGATTTAATTCAGTTAGAACAAACAGCTTGAGAAGTGGAGGACCCAAAACTAAACCTATTTTCTAAATTTTAGAATAAGACCCACTCAAATACAGATCAAAGCCATACTGAGAAACCACACGACACTCGCTGGAGACAGTGAAAAGGACAGTGGTGAGGGTGTGGGAGAAGTGGGGCATTTACTGGGGGGACACACAGAGAAAATCCCGCACACCAGAACCCGTTTGGCAGATCCCCAGAAAGCTAAACCGAGAGACTTAACCTTCAAATAAATGGCTGATTAAATTTCTGCTTTATTGTTTTATTACGTTAAGTTTTAAATTGTCTTATATTAAAACACATTTACCACTCTATTCTTTAACAATTTATTTCATTTTTATTTCTGTTTATGTGTGTGGAATTCTGTTCACATGTGTGGGGTGCACTCAGAGGCCAGAAAAGGGTTCCAGATTCCCGCAGAGCCATAGTTACAGGTAGCTGAAGCCTCCTGACTGAAGTCGGTGCTAGGACTGCAGCCAGTTCTCTGCAAGAGCAGCCAGGGCTCCTCCCCATTGGGTCATTTTTCCAGGCCCCCTTCGCCAATATCTCTGAGTTTCCTGTCTGTTCTGGATTAGTGGCTAGTGACAAGTTTTTATTTTTCCTCCTGATTTTTATCTTTAAGACAGCCATTCTTTTTTGCAATACTCCTTTTTTTTTTTTTAAGATTTATTTATTATGTATACAGTATTGTCAGTATTCTGTTTGCATGTGTGCCTGCAGGCCAGAAGAGGGCACCAGACCTCCTTACAGATGGTTGTGAGCCACCATGTGGTTGCAGGGAATTGAACTCGGGACCTTTGGAAGAGCAGGCAGTGCTCTTAACCACTGAGCCATTTTTCCAGCCCCTGCAATACTCCTTTTAATTTTTTTATTTTTTTTTAATACTCCTTTTTAAAAAAGGACCAGAATCTTGTTTCTAATATAAAGAGCCCCAAAACACATGGAAGAGAGAACATTTTCCCCAGTACCTTTTCCTCTTTGTTAGCACAAACCATTTTCATCACACATTTTGTCTTCCTTGTGGTGACAGCATGATACATCGGGGTAAAGATGGTGGAGTAGATTTTCACATTCTCTTTCCCGTATTTATGAATAGCTTCATCTACAATGCACATTCAAAAAGCACCAATCAAAGACTAAACTCTTCCACAGAGATATGAGACGGTACTGTCCAGAAATACACCTGAACCAACAAACAAGAAGGAAGCAGCCAACTGTACCAAAATAAGGGGCAGTCTACAGACTAAGTGTCCACGTCACATCGTACACACAATGGCTGAGGAATGTGTCTCTGATGAAGAGACCAAACTCTCGCAATGCTGGACTCAACTCTGGACTGTGGGTGGAGGACCGTGTTCTAAATGATATCTGAGGTAGATGGCTAAATATGCATGACGTCTGAAGTTTAAATAATACTTTATTAATTGAAGTTTTCCCATCTCAAAACTATGTTTATGTAAGTGAAGACCCTTGTTCTTAAAAAATAAGATGCAGGGTGGACAGTGGTGGCACACACTTTTAATCCCAGCACTCTGGAGACAGAGGCAGGTGGATCTCTGTGAGTTCGAGGCCAGCTTGGTCTACAGAGCAAATTTCAGGACAAGCCCCAAAGCTACAGAGAAACCCTGTCTCAAAATCAAACAAACACAGATGTAGGATGTGTACACAGCAGTGACTCTCAACCTTCCCGACACTGCGACATTGCGACCCTCATGTTGTGGTGATCGGCAACCATAAAATTCTTTTCTTTTTTTTTCCCCTTTGGTTTTTCAAAACAGAGTTTCTCTGTAGATTTTTTTTTTAAGCCTGTACTGGAAGTAGCTCTTGTAGACCAGGCTGGCCTCGAAATCAGAGACCCTCCTGCCTCTGCCTCCTGAGTGCTGAGGTTAAAGGCATGCGCCATCACAGCCCGGCTCATAAAATTATTTTCATTGCCACTTCACGACTATAATTTTGCTACTGTTATGAATCATAATGTAAATATCTGCTATTTCCATTGGTCTTGGGTGACCTCTGTGAAAGGGTCATTTGCCCCTCAAATGGGTCTAAGAACCACTGCAAAAATAAGGCAAAAATAGCCAGGACAGAGGAGTCCTTTGTATTTTTTTGGCTATTTTTAACTTATATGAATATAAAAACCGAGGAGCGGGGAGAGAGAGAACGGACACAGAGACATACGGGCAGCAGGACTACTCCAAGTACTCATTGTTTGAGAACTATGACTAAAGACTCAACAAAAGGGTTGGTGTAACCTGCACACAGTTATTTTGGCCAACAAAAGTTTAGACGAGGAAGCACAAATGACCATCATTTCACGATTCCTACCTTCGGTGAGCCCCACCGTCCCGATAGGGGGGTGGCTGAAGACCACGGTGGGGATGTTGTCATAGTCCAGTTTGGAATCTTTCTTGCATTCAAAAAGCCTATGGGCCAGTTTCCGGCCAGCAGCTATCGCAACTGCAATGACAGAAACAATAAGCCTTGCTTTACTTGTTTTCATACGGCAACACTATCTGATCGGCTGTTTACCCATCTGCGCAGCTCCAGTGGAATGTTACTCCCATGCTCATGATCATCTCTACCTCAACATGGTGAAAACCCAGCACTGCCACTCTGACCAGTCCAAAACTACTGTGTTAGTCACCGCACATTCTCCTGGGAAGGAAAGCAACACGCCTACATTCCCAGCCACCTGGAAGCTAATCTGCTTAATGAGGTCACGGGCTTCCCGGTAGGGTATTTGTGGAATGAGACGCAGCTTGACACATTTTCATTTCTACTTCAGAAAGAGTCCTTTACACTAAAAGCTTCTTTCCACCAACCTGTTTTTATTCCTATGACTTCTCAAAGGGCCTGAGTTCAGAAAAAGCATCAGTTATAGGTTTATTCCCTAAGACAAGCTAAGCAGACCTACATCAAGACGAGACAAGGTTGTTTGTCCAAGTCTTGTAAAGGGATGTAGAATTTTAGTTAGGATGATGGCGTTCAAGAGATCACTGTGCAGCGTGGTAACAGTTGTCAATGTAAGCATATAATTGAGTATACGATGTATTGTTTACGTAAAAATTGTTGAGAGGAGCTGTGTTGTGGGGGCGCATGCCTTTAATCCTAGTACGTGCAAGGCAGAGGCAGGAGATCTCTGAGTTTGAGGCCAGCCTGGTCTACAGAACGAATTCCAGGACATTAGGGCTACACAGAGAAACTCTGTCTTGGGGGAAAAGGCATAGCCATGCACACCTCTAACCCCAGTACTCAGGAGGCAGAAGCAGGCAGATCTCTGTTAGTTGGAGGCTAGCTTTAGTAAGTTCCAGGACAGCCAGGGCTATTTAGAGACCCTATCTCAAAGAAGAAAAAAAAAAAATCACCGAGAGTAGATTTTCATTGTTTTTGAAAAAAAAAAAAAAAAAGCAGGTGAGGTAATAAATGTTAACTAGTTTGACTAAGCTTCTCTTCAAAATGGAAATATTTAAGAACATGACATTGTGTGCCACAAATGCATCACTTTGATTTAAAACTACGCAGAAAGACAGCTTCCTAAGAGAGCTAAAAGGATTGGGGGTGTAACAAAACAGGCTTGCGGGGCTGGAGAGATGGCTCAGTGGTTAAGAGCACCAGCTGCTCTTCCAGAGGTTCTGAGTTCAATTCCCAGCAACCACATGGTGGCTCACAACCATATGTAATGAGATCTGGCACCCTCTGGCGTGTGGACATACATGGAGGTAGAATGTTGTATGCATAATAAATAAATAATTTAAAAAAAAACAAACAAAAAAAAACAGGCTTGCTCCCTGAGGTAAAACTGGAGGGTCCGGTGAGGTCTCAGAGACAGCAGAAAATGACATAGCAAATGATGTGGCAAACACCTTGGATATGTTCCTCAGGTGAGTGGAACAGGAACGAGGACAAGGACATTAGAGCTGCTGGCACCAAGACCACTTCCTCCTATGAGAACGCCAACTGCCTAAACAGACGTCTTCAGAATGTGGCCTATACGAAAGGTCTTCTAGCTATGAATTCAGGATTTGCTAATCTGTGATGGTTCATCATCAACTTGGCTGGATTTAGAATCGGCTAAGAACACAGCCCTGGCTGTATCTGAGGGCTTTTCCAGAGCCGTTTAACTGGAGAGAGGACCTGCACTGAACATGGGGAGCACCACTCCCCGGGGCTGGCATCAAAAAGGGAAAAAGGACAAAGCAAGCCAAGCACTAACATCTGCTTCTCTCTGCTTTCTGAACGTGGACACGATGTGCCCACAGCCTCCTCCTGCTGCTGCCGCCATCCCCTGCCCGCTATGACGGACTAGGAATCCCTCACACCAAGAGCCAAGGGAAACCCTTCCACCCTCAAGTTACTTTTATCAGGTATTTTGTGTCAGCAACGAGAAAAGCAACAAATACAGTCTTCTGAGGAATAGTGAATTTTGTTCAGAAAATGTGAGATACCTAGCCTGCATCTACTTTAATGCCAATTTAACAAAGACATGAATGCTTTTAATTTTTCTGAAGTAAATTTGACTACAAAAAGCTGGGCAGCAATCCCAGCACTTGGGAGGCAGAAGCAGGCGGATCTCTGTGAGTTCGAGGCCAGCCTGATCTACAAGAGCTAGTTCCACGACAGGAACCAAAGCTACAGAGAAACCCTGTCTCGAAAAAAAAAAAAAAAAAAAAAAAGCTGGGCAGCTTTAGATGACACAGGCCTTTTTTTTTTTTTTTTTTTTTTTTTTTTTTGGTTTTTTTTGAGACAGGGTTTCTCTGTGGCTTTGGAGCCTGTCCTGGAACTAGCTCTGTAGACCAGGCTGGTCTCGAACTCACAGAGATCCACCTGCCTCTGCCTCCCAAGTGCTGGGATTAAAGGCGTGCGCCACCATCGCCCGGCCACAGGGGCCTTTTTTCCCCGAGAAAGAAAGCAGCATTACCTGGGGTGAGAAGAGCTCTCCCACAGACATCTCCCACAGCATAGATGCCTTTGACACTGGTATTCTGGAATTCATCTACGATGATATGGCCTTTGTCGTCGGTCTGAACCCCCTAGAACCACAAAGGAAAACCTGGTAAGCACTGGGTCCATCTGTCATGGAACGTCAACCCGAGATCAGCGGCACTTCATGCACCTGCAGCTCCAAAAACCCACAAGACTTAACAGCAATGTGTAAACCACTTCAAGTCAACAAGTTCCAGAGCTTCCTTAGTATATATTGAATTGTTATATATTATATAATATATTGAACTGTTTTATTTATTTTATTTTATTGAGGTGCTTTAATGGAACCAGACTGACCCATGACCCAGTAAACATGGAAAAGAATGACAACAGACACACCACCCTACTCGATACCCCGCGGGGCTCCTCTGAAACAGTGCCGGTCAACTGTTTCATGAAGTACTTGAAAAGCACTGAACTTTGTCAACTTTACAAATGCTAGGGGCCCTTGGGAGGGTGAAAAGCACTGAACTTTGTCAACTTTACAAATGCTAGGGGCCCTTGGGAAGAGAGACCCTCAATTGAGGAAATGTTCCTACCAGACTGGCCTGTGAACAAGCCTGTAAGAGGGCATTTTCTTGATTAATGATTGACGTGGGTGGGGGCAGCCCACTGGGGTGGTGTCATCCTAGGCAGGTGGTCCTGGGTTTTCTAAGAAAGCAGGCTGAACAAGGCACGGGGAACAAGATAGTAAGCACACAGCACTGCTCCATGGCTTCTACACCGGTTTCTGCCTTGAGTTCTCTGGATAATGGACTACAGACTATAAGCTTAAAAAAACACCAATTCCTCCCCAAGTTGCTTTTGGTCATGGTGTTTTATCACAGCAATAGAAACCCAACTAGAACAGTCACCTAGAGGGTCACAGTCTGAAACAGTCACCAAAGGCACTTTTTTCAAGTTACCATCTTTTTTTTTTTTTTTTAATTTAAATCTCAGCCAAGTTTGCATTCTACTCCAAAATGTGCTATTCTGCACACCAAACACACTCCCTTTATGCTGAGTCGCCTTTCCTCTAAGATGTGCTCTGCTTATTCTGCGGCTTTGCCGGATCTGAGTGACACAAGGCTCCAGTGGGAGATAGAGAGGTAAGTGCAGTGGCTTCTGCAGAGAAGCACAGTGCTGACGAGCGGCCACTGAGTTTGAAAATAGCCTGGTCTACTTAGCCAGTTCTGGGCCAGTCCTGGCTACACAGTGAGACCTAGTCTCAAAAATAAGTAAATTTTTTTATATGTTCACACACACACACAAATACAATATTTGGAGCTGGGATGTGGCTCCATGCTAAACATACATATGTTTAGCATGTATCAGGCTCTGGCTCCCAGCATCAGAGAGAGAGAGAGAGAGAGAGAGAGAGAGAGAGAGAGAGAGAGAGGCTTGAATCCCAGCTCTGTCACTCACTAGTTATGAAATTTCACATAAGCACCTATTTAGCTACAGACACTTGGGCTTCTATTGCAAACGAGTTTAGCTTGATCTCTAAAACACAGTGGTGAGCTGGACTGACTTCCTACTCCATCGAGCTACCGGCCTGGTGAAGTATCTATTAATCCTGTGTCTTGGTTTCCTTGCCCTTCAGTTACCGGCAGGATTTACTGGATGAGTAATCACTGACATGACTTGGCACACAGCAGCCATCCAGTTTGTGTTACGACAGACCGAGCTCAGCTTTTCATAAGGTGAGAAGGAACCTTCGTTTCTGGCCTCATTGCTTAAAAAAATCAGGAAATAATGAGCTGGGGAAATAGGTTGGTAGAGTACCAGTAAATTAATGAGCTAAGGAAGTAGGTGAGCTGGTGGAGTACTAGTGAATTAATGAGCTGGGGAAGTAGGTGAGCTGGTGGAGTACCAGTGAATTAATGAGCTGGGGAAGTAGGTGAGCTGGTGGAGTACCAGTGAATTAATGAGCTGGGGAAGTAGGTGAGCTGGTGGAGTACTTGTCTAGCATGCTTGAAGCTTTGGGTTTGATCCCCAGTGTCAGTGCAATCCCAGTACTTGGAAGTAGAGTCAGGAGGATAAGGAATTCAAAGTTGGAGTTAGGAAGATGGCTATGTGAGTGAGGAGCTTGCTGGGCAAGCGAGATGACCTGAGTTCAATCCCCAATGCCAACGGAAAAGCCAGGTATAGCAGTATCACAGAGATGGGGAGGCGGAGACAAAACTATCCCTGGGGCTGCTAACCAGCCAGTCTAGCCCAACTGGCATGTTATAGGCTCACGGATAGACTCTCAAAAAATGTGCTATAGAGCAATTGGGGAAAATACTAATGTCCGTCTCTGGCCATTACATGAAAGCGAGCACACATGCACACGCATGCGCCCACACCAACATAAACACACAGAGTCAGCAAATAAGGATGGGAACTGAGAGGAAAGAAGAGGAGGGGTGAGGTCGGTGGAAGGACATGAATTAGAACCCAGTACAACCACACATCCATATGAAGATGCAACAACAAAATCCATTACTTAGTTTACCAAAAACAATTTTTCAAATTCAGCAAATAAAAGAGAGTAAGAGGGGGAGAGACATTCACCACACAGGACGGACAGGATGGCCCAGTGGGTTAAAGTGCTTGCTGACAAGCCTGAGGACCCGAGTTCGATCCCCAGGACCCACGTGGTGGAAGGAAAGAACCGAGCTCTGTAAGTAGTTCTCTGACCTTCACACGGGTGCTATAGCACAGACATACCCTCTCACAAATAAATAAACGCAATAAAAATAATTCAGCAAATCTAGTTAAACACAGGACCTCAAAACATTCCATCTGCACAAACACAAGTTACCTATTAAAGATGAAAGGCTCAGGAACTAGTTTTATTATTATGAATAGTGAGTTTTCATTAAATTTCATTGAAGACTGAAAATAAGACAAGCCCCTCCCTAGATATTTAATTCTTTGAAGTGTTGAAGGCTCCAGGTATAGTGGCTCCTGACTAGAATCCCAGTAGTTGGGAAGTGGAGGCAGGAGGATCAGAAGTTCAAGGTCATTTTCAGTTCCCTATTGAAATGAGGCTAGCCTGTACTATAAAAGATCCCGTCTCAAAAGCCAAATAAACAAATTAATACGGGGACCTGTGGTGCAGATCTGTAACCCCAGCTATTTGGAAGGAAAACTGCAAGGCTAGCCTGGACTACAGACTGAGTTCAAGGCTAGCCTAGGTAACTTAGTGAGACCACATCTTTAAAAAAAGAAAAAGAAGGAAAAGGAGGGCTAGGATTACAGTCAATGGTAGAGTACTTGGTTAGCATGTGTGGGAGACCCTAAATTAGCACATGTGGGAGACCCTAAATTAGCATGTATGGGAGACCCTAGATTACCACGTGTGGGAGACCCTAAATTAGCACATGTAGGAGACCCTAAATTACCACCTGTGGGAGACCTTAAATTATCACATGTAGGAGACCTTAAATTAGCATATGTGGGAGACCCTAACTTAGCACGTATGGGAGACCCTAAATTATCACATGTGGGAGACCCAAAATTAGCATGTGTGGGAGACCCTAAATTAGCATGTATAGGAGACCATAATTCAATTCTTAGTACTGCCAAGAAGAAAGGAAAAGAAGGGAGGAGGAAGAAAGGAAGGAGAGAAAGATGAAGGAACAGGAAATGGGAGGGAAGGTGGGATGCATACCCAAAATCCTAGCATTTAGAAGTCTGCAAAAAGGAAGTGAGTCAGGAAATGGCTGGACGATCTGGATCAGACCCTTCCAATACATGATACCTGACCTGGGGTGAGGACACTAGAGAGGAGAGATATTCCAGAGCAAAAAGGCTGCATGACAAAGCCCATGGATGGGTGTGCAAAAGGTCACGGGGCTATCGGGAGACTGAAGACTACACAGGAAAGCCTGTGGATGGGTGTGCAAAAGGTCATGGGGCTATTGGGAGACAAGACTACACAGGGTAGACCGAGTCAGCTTACCACTTTATTTAGATTCAGGCCCCGAGAATTTGGGTCCCGTCCAATGGCCCAGAGCAGGCAGTCAACATCTGGAATCACAGTTGTAGTGGGTTTCCTACCAGGAACCGCAGTAACGACCTGAAGTTCCAAGCCGGATGTTGTTTTCTTTACTTCCTTAACCTATTAAAAAAAAAAAGCGTTAAGTATGTATGGGAGGAACAGGGTGAGAGTAGCACGAAAGCAAAGATTTTTCTCCCGGCACCAGGACTGAACCTAGGGCTCCACTCACGCCAGGCAAGCATGCAACCACCAAGCTACATCCTACCCTCTTGTTACTTATTTTGGAATGGGATCTCACTAAATCACCCGGTATGGCCTTAAGCTTACTCTGTTGCTCAGACAGGCCTTGAACTTATGATCCTCCTGCTTCAGCTTCCTAAGTGGCTGAGAGTTCAGACCTAAGCCACTAGGCTTAGTAAAACAGAATTTTTTGTGTGTTTTATTTTTTTTTTTTTTTGAGACAGGATCTCAATCTATAGCCCAGACTGACCTCAAATTCAAATCAATATTTTCGTATCAGATTTCTAAGTGCTGGGATTACAAGTTTGGGCAATTATATCCAATGACTAGGAACACTGGGCATACGAGGTAGTTTGTATGAAAACAGCTCCCACAGGCGCATGCTCGGTCTGGACCTGAACCTGCAGAAAAAGGGTCCTAAAGGGCAAGGTGCTGAGGTGGAGGATGGGATGAGAACAAGAGACAGAGTTCCGGGACAGCCAAGGCTAGCTCAGCAGTAACCAGGAGGTCTGTATGAGCTGGTGATTCATGACAGCAAACTTAAGAATCACCATATCTTCTGGGTGGTGGTGGCACACACCTTTAATCCCAGCATTTAGGGAGGCCGAGACAGGAGGATCTGTGAGTTTGAGGCCAGCCTGGTCTACAGAGAGAGTCTCAGGACAGGCTCCAAAAGCTACAGAGAAACCCTGTCTCCAAAAAAAAAAAAAAAAAGTTTCAGTTCTAGCCAGTTGGTAACACACACACAACTTTAATCCCAATACTTAGAAGGCAGAGGCAGGTGGATCTCTGTGAGTTGGAAGCCAGCCAGGTCTACAGAGCTAGTTCCAGGAAAACCAGGGCTACACAGAGAAACCCTGCCTCGAAAAACTAAAAGTTTCAGCTCTAAGATCAACTACCAGCTTGTTCTTTTTCTACATCTTGACTTCATTAATATGAAATACTCCTTTATAAGAAAGAAATCAGGGGGCTGCAGAGATGGCTCAGAGGTTAAGAGCATTGCCTGCTCTACCAAAGGTCCTGAGTTCAATTCCCAGTAACCACATGGTGGCTCACAACCATCTGTAATGGGGTCTGGTGCCCTCTTCTGGCCAGCAGGCATACACACAGACAGAATATTGTATACATAATAAATAAATAAATATTTTTTTTTAAAAAAAAGAAAGAAAACATTTTGGCAGAAGCCAGGTGTGGCAGTGCACATCTATAATGCTAATACTCGGGAGGCCGAGGCAGGAGGTTCACGAGTTCAAGACTAACCTGGAGCATGCCTTTAATCCCAGCACTCGGGAGGCAGAGGCAAGCATATTTCTGTGAGTTTGAGACCAGCCTGGTCTACAAGAGCTAGTTCTAGGACAGGCTCCAAAGCTACAGAGAAACCCTTTCTCGAAAAACCAAACCAAACCAAACCAAACAAAAAAAAAAATCACCAAAAGAACAACCAACAACCATTCACTACAAAACACAAACGGGGTTAGATGGGGGAGCACACGCTGATAGAGAGATGGCTCAGAGGCTACAAGTACTGGCTGCTCACAGACACCCATAACTCCATCCCTATACATTAAAGGAAAGAGAGATGAAGGAAGTAATTGGCCCGCGGAATCAGGCAGAAGCAGGCTAAGCTGCAGCAGAGGAAGTAAGTGTGCATTTGCAGCGCTGAGAGCTGGCTCAGTGGTGGAGCCCTTTCACACACAGGATCCTGGGGTCTTAGCTCTGGCCACGTACCTGTGAGAACTTCAACACCTCCACACCTGCGTTCTCTAGCTCCTCGGTGCAGTTGGAACTGATGAGCGAGTCAAAGTTCCTAAGGACCTGCATTTCAACATGGCGGCAGAGAGCCGGGTGTGGGGAAAGAAACGAAACTTGATTAAAGGGCCTGGAGAGATGGCTCAGAGGTTAAGAGCATTGCCTGCTCTACCAAAGGTCCTGAGTTCAATTCCCAGCAACCACATGGTGGCTCACAACCATCTGTAATGGGGTCTGGTGCCCTCTTCTGGCCTGCAGGCATAGATACAGATAGAATATTGTATACATAATAAATAAAAAAATAAATATAAAAAAAAAGAAACTTGATTAAAGTCATAGCACGGACTTAGGAAAGCAGCTCCAACCCTCTATGACCCGCCTCTGACCACCTCCTTCACGCATGCTTGCGCTGGGGCGGAGTTTATTAGACCCTCTCTTCGCCTACGTCAGCACCAGTGTCTCTACTAGCTCTGGTTTCATCTACATCTAGAGCTCTGAAAAATGAGCAATCAGACTTCTACCATCTTCACACTCCTCTCCTATTCTTCTTTTCTTTTTTCTTTTTTGCAGAACCTAGGGGAATTCTCATGCAGCGGGGCTGGCTTTCCCTCTAGTCTACAAGAAGGCTTCCTCAATTATCCTATGAGAAACAGCTGTGAGAGCCAGCATTTTAAACTAGTAGTGAAAGAGAGTGGGGGCCAGGGGCGGGGGTGACATAAAAATTTGGCAACAGTAAGAAGTTTCTGAACACACAATGACAGAAACTTCATTCAGAACCAAATGTATACTGAGTCTAAAGAGCTCCTGGCAGGGCCCACCACGCTGCACACTGCGACTTCCCGGACGCCGTGCGGCACATGCCACTATGCCAGTGACCATCAAAGGTCAGATTGAAGACGAGCTTTGTGTTATGACCTGCGGTGTTTTTACTGCACATACAAAGCCTATGGTCCTTATAGAACCCATGACATATCTCTATCATCACTCCCTAGCATGGAAGGGTCAAATTAGTGTACCTTTGGATTGTACTGTATCAGAACGTCTGATTTTGAAGAATGTTTGCCTAGAGGAGCGAGCCAGACCATCCCATTTGCAGTGCTTTTTTTTTTTAAGATTTATTTATTTATTATGTATACAATATTCTGTCTGTCTGTATGTCTGCAGGCCAGAAGAGGGCACCAGATCTCATTACAGATGGTTGTGAGCCACCATGTGGTTGCTGGGACTTGAACTCAGGACCTTTGGAAGAGCAGGCGATGCTCTTAACCTCTGAGCCATCTCTCCAGCCCCCATCCCATTTGTAGTGCTTTGAATGAGCGTGTCACCTAGGCTCAGATGTTTGAACGCTTGGTCTCCAACTGGAGGCGAAGTTTGCAGGGGAAGCTTAGAAGGTGAAGCCTTGCTGGAGGGCCAGCTCTGAGCATGTAACGCCTCAGGACACTTCCAGTTCACACGCTATCTGCTTTGTCTGTAGCTGAACGCTCGGTTTCCTGCATAAGCCACCATGACTGCCATCTGCTGTCACAGGCAGCATGGCGTAAGCCCATCCACATGCACACGTACATATCATATGTACATAATAATAAATTCAATTAAAATTTAAGAATTAGGTGAGACCTAGTTTTTATTTTATTTTTTTTTAAAGATTTATTCATTATGCACACAATGTTCTGCCTGCATGCATCCCTGCAGGCCGGAAGGTGGCACCAGATCTCATTACAGGTGGTTGTGAGCCACCATATGGTTGCTGGGAATTCAACTCAGGACCTCTGGAAGAGCAGCCAGTGCTCTTAACCGCTGAGCCATCTCTCCAGCCCGATACCTAGTTTTTAAAACATAGGGCTGGAGAGATGGCTCAGTGGTTAAGACCATTGCCTGTTCTTCCAAAGGTCCTGAGTTCAATTCCCAGCAACCACATGGTGGCTCACAACCATCTGTAATGAGGTCTGGTGCCCTCTTCTGGCCTGCAGACATACACACAGAATATTGTATACATAATAAATAAATAAATGAATTTTAAAAAATAAATAAATAAAACATAGGAAAAGTTCTCCTCTAATTAGAAACAAAAAAGGGAGAAGAGGAGACGGGACTTACCTTATCATGCCTTATCATAAGCGACGTCCTGGAGCCCAGGGCAGAGAAGATGCCAGCTATCTCCACGGCAATGTAGCCCGCACCCACAATGACACTGCGCCTGAGATGAGAGCGAAGGGGGCCGGTCTTGGAAACTGGCTTTGGAATGGCTTCAGAGGTACAGGCTAGCATGGTACCTCAGCCTCTCTGCTCAGTTCTCCCAACAGCTAACATTTTAAGAATAACATGGTGACATGCACCTGCAATCCTACGCATCTGGCGGCAGCAGCAGCCTGGTGTGAGTTCCAGGGCACCCAGAGCTACATAGCGAGTCATCATTCTCAAAGAGAACAAAACAAAATTCTCCTCCACAAAGGAAAGATATTTTGCTGGTTGGTGGTGGTGCATACCATTAATCCAAGCACCCAGGAGGCAGAAGCAGGTGGATCTCTCTGAGTTCAAGGCTGGCCTGGTCTACAAAGTGAGTTCTAGTACCACCCTCTTTCCCCCGAAAAGAAAGCTTTTTGTGTGTGTGTGTGTGTGTGTGTGTGTGTGTGTGTGTGTGTGTGTGTATTTTTCGAGACAGGGTTTCTCCGTAGCTTCTTTGGTTCCTGTCCTGGAACTAGCTCTTGTAGACCAGGCTGGCCTCGAACTCACAGAGATCCGACTGCCTCTGCCTCCTGAGTGCTGGGATTAAAGGCGTGCGCCACCACCGCCTGGCTAAGAAAGCTATTTTTATTTGACATATAAGTTCCTTATGTTCTATTTTCATTCATTTACTTATTCATTCATTGAAGATAGTCTCTGTGTATCAGTTGACCAATACATAGTAGCTGAGACTGGTCCTAAGCCCCTTCCAATTTCCATACATAAATCTAACAGCAGCATTATTTTCGGGGCTGGGTATTTCTCCTCAATCTTTATTCAGCTCTATTAATCCTTGTAGCATGATCATAGGCCAATTTAAGAAAGCCATTTGAAGTCAGGCATGGTGGCTCATGCCGGTAATCCCAGCATCTGGGTGGCCCAGGCTGCAGTTGAACTCAGCTTCCTGAATACATTTTGGTTTAACAAAAGAATTTAAGCTCCAGTGAAATGCTTGAATGCCTGGATCAGCGCCGGAGAAACCCAGCTGCTTCAGGCTGACTTCCAGGCTGAGGCGTAGAGCCTAACAGCCCCAGAGAGTGATTTCTGCTACAGGTTTTCCAAGGCTCCAACACGCCCCTCTCATGGCTGCAAAGAACAAAGGAACTGTCTTCCAGGACTTTCTGTAGACGTAGCTTACAGAGGCTTCCTGGCTTGGCTGGAGGCTAAAGAACTCAATCGGTTGCAAATGACTGGTGAGGACCCTGTTACCCTAAAATCCTGAGCATGACTGGAAGCTTCCATACTCCTGAAATCCCATGAAACGGCTCCACTTGCATCTCCATCTCTCATTCCCACGCGAACCCCTTCCTTTCCATAAGTCTCCCCCACCCACACCCCACTTTTGCTTTTCTCCTTTCCTCTGCCCCTTCTCTTTCTTTTCTGGACACTGAAGTCCTACATTGTTCTAGGTCTTACACTAGACGAGATGGGTAACAGTTTCTGCCCTGTTTCAAAGGGTCTTTTTGTTGATGCTGACAGGGGTGAACCCAGAGCCCTTTCCATACAACGCATGCCTCTGCCACCTAGCTGTATCTCCAGCCTTAAAAAAAGTCTAAAGACTGGTCTGGCCAAGTGGCCAAGGCTGGCTTAAAATCTGTTCAACAGCCCAAGGGCCTTGAATGAATCTGCAATTCTACAGCTCAACCTCTAGAGGAGGTGGGATTATAAATCCAAACCGAAAGGTCTGGCCCATGAAGAATTCCTAAAGAAAGAAACGCACCCTGTAGCTGGTCAAAGAGGACCGAGTAGATGAAGGTAGAAAGTGATGGATTCCTGAGAGGTGGGTGTCTTTTATGGGGAGGGGGAGCATTCAGGGGGAAAAGGACAGGTCGCCATTATGAGGACCCGACTTTGCAAACTCCATTTTTAAAAAGGGGGTTCTCATCAAAATGTGTTGGAGAAAAAAAGGGGGCTTTATCTTAGGCCATATAATGAGTGGGGAACCAATCTTGGCTCCAGAAATGTGCTGTGATAGCAGAATTTGAACGTATACCCTGAATAGCCAAGTAAGGAGCTAAGGAGCGGGGTAGGAGGGATCCTGTCCTTGAAGACACCTTGTCAGTTATTAATGGCTCTTTGTTAGGGTTTTCACACCCGAAAACTGACCAATGGTTTCAGAAACTACCTCATTCTATGTACTCCTACCCAATCCCAAAAAAACAGGACATGAAACCCCCTGATTAAGGCGTTTCTCCTGTAAAAGATGCACTTTCCTCACACTGCCTTGGTGTGCTGGAGGTGTGGTCCAAACTCGAGTCTGAATATTAAAAACCCTCTTGTGCTTTACATCAGAATCTGGTTCTGTGGAGTGTCTTTTGTGGGGGGGGGGCAGTTAACTTGGGCACAACAGCCGTCACACGGTTTTGCTTCTGAGAACTGCAAGAAGCCAATGTGTCCCTTGGCTCCCACTGGCGGGCAACTTCATCCCCACCTCCTGCCACCGCAATATAAATCAAACACGACTTTCCACACTTTCACATCCTTTCTACCTCCTGATGTCTTGAGAACCAACACATCCTTCCAGAGTGGGTCAAGGTGCCCCCCACCCAGCCATAAGTCCTTTGAGGGCAAAACCAGAATCACGTGGTGCACTAGGACCTCACCTATGGATTTCCAAGACTATAATTTGATTTAAAGAGGAAAAGAAATAAAAAAAGAAATCACCTAAGAAAAAGATAGCTTTGGGGGAAGGGCAATCAATGAAGCCCAAGCTGGCCTTGAACTTACTACATAGCAAAGCTATCCTCCTGCCTCAGTCTTCCAAGTGCTGCAGGAATACAGTGCCACAACCGGATGTTCTTTTTGTTTTGTTTTGTTTTTTGAGACAGGGTTTCTCTGTAGCTTTGGAGTCTGTCCTGGAACTAGCTCTTATAGACCAGGCTGGCCTTGAACTCACAGAGATCCACCTGCCTCTGCCTCCCAAGTGCTAAGATTAAAGGTGTGAGCCACCACGGGCTGACTGGACGTTCTTTTTTGAGATAGGTTTCTCTAGGTTATTTAGCCTAGCCTGGAACACCTAGCTTCCAGCCATTCTCCACTCTAGCCTCCCAAGAAACTATGATTCAAGCAAAGGCACCATGCCCAGCTCAACTGGAAGCTCATTTCCTTTTGTTCCCAGAGTCTTTTCTTTATAGCATGAATGACTTCATTCATTAAGGTTGTATTCATACCAATAAAAGTTTATTAAGTAGCTCTAAAATATATAATGGGAAAATATCTATAATAGAGCTTGCTCGGGGGTGGGACTGAAATGACTGACATTATCATCCAAACATTCCTGAGTCATGGCTATTTCTGGAGGCATGCTCACTGCCATCCTATCTGCTGCGAAGCCTAAAAACACGTCAGGGTGGATCGTGCTAAGGCAGGTGAGTCAACTGAGACCGTTCAAGACTGGGCAACAGAGAAAGACAAGGGAGGAAGGGAGTCCAGGCAGAAAAGGAAGAACACTGGATCCCAGGAGAGGGAGGCAGGAATCCGGACGTCACATCTGCTTACCTAGGCAGGTCCTCCAGCTGAAAAAATCCATCACTGGTCATTCCCAAGTTGGCACCTATGGAGAAAAACACCACATGGTGGTAAAAGGGACACACTACTTAACCTTACGGCACCTATGTTGAAAAAGACCACAGAGTGGTAATATAAACATACGTTTAGCCTTACAGTTTTAGCAAGGGCTAAGAAAGGGTTACACATTGTCACATTGTCATCTAGGCTGACCTGGGATTTAACTATGCAGCCCAGGCTGGTCTCAAACTCATGGCAATCCTCCTGCCTCAGCCTCATGAGTATTGGGAATTTGGGGTATAAGCCGCCATGCCTGGACAAAACACAAGCTATCCAAGAACCAAACACTCTCTCAGCCAAAGCACTCTGTCTCGACAGCTTGTTAGACGGCCACTGAGAGAACGTCTTCCTGTATTCTAGATTTTACATTTATCCCAAGAAACTGAACAGCGATGCAGATAAGTAAATGCAGATTTCCCTGAAGGACCAAGATCTTGTCAGCTGTTGTAGCTCTAAGAGGAGTTTATTAATAAAGAGAAGGGAAAAGGTGGGGTGCACTGGCCCGTCTGGAAGCAACGTGTCGAGAAGTGGAGTGGCTGCATCCACTTTTAAAGGCCGTTTACGGCATGTGCATAGCCACGTCATGCGCAGATCAGATTACCCGACAGTGTTGCACATAGATCATGGATTACGTAGGGCGCAAGGCCCTAGGGTGACTAGACAGTTTGCCAGAATGCTGATGGCGCATGCGTGGCCGTGGGACCCAGAAATGCTAATGCCTGGGGTGACTAAGCGTCCTGCCTGAATGCTGATGACCCTGGTACTTGCTTGGATGTGATGGGAATAACAACACTGGCTACCTTGGAACTTAAACTATGTAGTTCAACTCACAGAGATCAGCCTGCCCCTGACGCTTAGGCGCTGGGATTAAAGGCTTGTGCTACCACACCTGGCTTCCACCTTGTCTTTCTTCTCCATGACTACACATACAGTGGCAGTGCTGATTTCCTCCTCAGCTAGTCCAGTTCCATTTACATCTGTCTTGCTTTATAATTTCCTTTCTGCAAGTTCCCCTCCTCTGAGACATGTGAGGCCAGAGTTCTGAATTTCAAATTTCAGAATTGGGAATATGTCTATAGGGTATTTTCTTGATCAATATGGACAGGTGGTGCTAGGGTTGTTTAAGAAAGCAGGCTGAACAAGCCGTGGGAAACAAACCAGGTCAGTTTCTGCCTCCAGGTTCCTGCTTTGAAGTTCCTGTCCTGACTTCCCTTCATGAGGGACTGTAACCCGTGTGATGAAATGATCCCGTCTTTACCTCCCCAAGTTGCTTTTGGTCTTTAAATCAGAGATGTACAGCACCCGACCTTTTGTGGGCTGTCTTTAGCCTGCTCCCCTGAATCCAGGAAGGGGGCTCAGCAGATGCCTACACAACGGGGCTGAGAATCTCCCACCGTATTGCTGGTGAGAGCACCAATTTAGAACTGTCTTCCACTTCCTGCAGACTAGGAGTCAGCCTCGAAAGTCTCTCCTCATCCAGTCACTGCCAACTTAGCTTCTGGACACCACAGAGATCTCCTCATCGTGTACAAGCCAACAATGACCAGCTAAGTTGCCAAAGCAACAAAATGATGGGTCTCCCTGAGTCTATATAACCTAATTCTAGTCTCAAGAAGCGTGGTGCTGTCAAACTGACTAGCCTGGCTGAGAATCCTTCAGAGACATCTTTAGCACCCACTGACCCCCCCCCCCCACACACACACTCTTCTCTCTCTTATCACATAGTTCTGACTGAGAGCCGTCTTAGGAGTCATCCCGGATCATGCCGGTCCACAGAGATCCTCACTTCTGTTGAACACAGTCCAAGAATGGAGTCCTGTGAGGATATCGGGTGCCTGTGAGAAAACTCCAAAAAACAACACAGGAGTCTTTTGACCTCTGTTTCTTCAAAACATTTGTTCTTGGAATGTGGTTTCATACTCCTCCCAGGGGCCGTGGACAGGAGTGAGTTGACTTCTGCTGTTGTTACTCATGTGCCTCTATGGAAAATCATGTTTTTGTCATGTGTGGCAGTCCTTGTGATTACACTTTCCTCAGGGGACTCTCCTTAACCCTCAGAGTATAAACTGTCTGATGCCCTGAATAAAACTGGCTCCTGACTAAGACTTTGGTCCCCTTATTTTTAGGCCCCACTCTTCCAGGTTCAAGCTACCAATTAAAATGAAAAAACAGGGCAGGAGAGATGGCTCAGTGGTTAAGAGCATTGCCTGCTCTTCCAAAGGTCCTGAGTTCAATTCCCAGAAACCACATGGTGGCTCACAACCATCTGTAATGAGGTCTGGTGCCCTCTTCTAGCCTGCAAGCAGAACACTGTATACATAACAAGTCAATAAATCTTAAAGAGAAAAAAGAATGTTTGTATACATAATAAATAAATAAATATTTTAAAAAAACAGATAGTAAAACGAAAAACAGAGAATCTCTGCCTTTACTATCTGGCATCAGAGAATTTAGAGGCTACACTTGTTTTTATTACCTTAATTAATGAAGTAATGTTTTACATCACTTAAAGGTCACTAAAGGTGAGGCTGGGCCAGGCTGTGGTGGTGCACACCTATAATCCCAGCACTAGGGAGGCAAAGGCTGGCAGATCTCTGTGAGTCTGAGGCCAGTTTGGTCTACAGAGTGAGTTCCAGGACAGAGCTATACACAGAGAAACCCTGTCTCAAAAAAAAAAAAAAAAAAAACCAAACAAACGAAAACAACAACAACAACAAAACCCACAAAAGCTGAACACTTTTAATCTCAGGACTAAGGAGGCAGAAGCAGGTGGATCTCTGTGAGTTCAAGGCCAGTCTGGTGTACAAGAGCTAGTTCCAGGACAGGCTCCAAAGATGCAGAGAAACCCTGTCTCAAGAAACACACACACACACACACAAAATGGTAGCCTAGGCATGTACACAGGTAATATGCATATGATTAGCATGTATGAGATTCTGAGCTCAATCTCCAATATAAAAAAATAAATTGCCAGGCGGTGGTGGCACACACCTTTAATCCCAGCAGAGGCAGGTGGATCTCTGTGAGTTCAAGGCCTGCTTGGTCTACAGAGCAAGTTTCAGGACAGCCAGGGCTACACAGAAAATCCCTGTCTCAAACAAACAAATAAAACCATGAGAAGGTATACTGGGAGTGAGGTCAGGGCTCTTCTCCACTCGATGCCTCTACTCCTCTCTCTAGACAAAATAAATCATTAGGCTTCTGTTATTGTTTTGCTTTTTAAAAATCATTTTATTTTATGGGATGGGTGTTTCCATGCATGCATGTTTGTGTATCATGTGTATACGGTGCCTGCAGAGGCTAGAAGGGGAACTGGATCCACTGGAGTTAGAGCTGGTTGTTGTTAAGCTCCATGTGGGTGCTGGGAATTGAACCCAGTTCCTCTGGAGGAGTAACCAGTGTTCCTAACCACTGAGCCATCTCTAGAGCCCCGCCATTAGTGTTTTTCTTTTAAGATTTACTATATACATCTATGAGTATTTCACCTACATGTGTGTATGTGCACCATGTTCGGGCCATGCCTGTGGAGGTCAGAAGAGGACGCTGGGGCCCTTGGAACTGGAGTTATTGAAGGTTGGGAGCTACCATGTGGGTGCTGGAACCCAAACTCAGGTACTCTGGAAGAGCACCAACCGCTCTAAATGGCTGAGCCCTCTCTTCAGGCAGTGTCTTGTTTCTTGCACTGCTAGAAATCGAACCAAGGTCTCAGGCCTGCTAAGGGAGCACTCCAGCACAGGGCTACCACCCGCGCCCTCGGGGCTTTCTGTTCTGCAGGCCAGCCCTATCCAACACCGTTACTTTCACTTGCTCTCCAAGTAGAGTTCTTGATGGTTTCAGCTAGGTGTTACCTGCTGCTTCTATTTATCTAGTCCTTACAATTTGCTTTTCTGGTTTTGCTTGCTGCATACAGAGATTCACTGCCTCAAACTGAAGCTCTACCTGCCAGGACGGAGGAAAGCAGCACCTTGCTGGTGGAGGCGCAGCTACAGAGAGGACAGAGGAGAGAGAAGTGCAGCTTTTGCCCTCGCCTTCGCTCCTTGCTGGCGCGTGCATCTACCCTGCTGTTCCACTGCTGCCACCCTTCACTGACATGAGGACACAGCTGCAGCCCTCTGGCAGAAGACCAGAGGCTCTCTAGGAATCCCCTAGGCCTGCAGAGTCAGACTGAGAGAAATCCAGCCTTGCAGATGGAGCGGCTAATTACTGGGTATTCAGCCTCTCCAGCATACAGCCAACTGTGAAGGGCCTGGTGCTGGGAAGAAAACGTCAGATGCCCTGGAAACTGAAGCTGCAGATGATTCTGAACCACCATGGGGCTGGTGGGAATCAAACCTGGGTCCTCTGGAAGAGCAGCAAGTGCTCTTAATCACTAAGCCATCTCTCCAGACCTGCCTCCAGACATTACTGGAGACTGGTTTTAGCAGGGGTTACGTCCACCCAATATAGGTTATGCCCACCAAATATTCCCAAGTAAACATCACGTTACTTGAGAATGGTATCTTTGCAACTTTTACAAGTGGTTTTCTTTAGCTTTGGGGATTATAATCCCTGCTTAAAATTCCAGAGGGTGGGAAATAAAGAAAACAACAATAAACACAAGAAAAATATAAGCCAGTGTGATGGTATATGCCTGTAATTTCAGTAGAGGCAAAAGAATCAGTAATTTAAGGTTATCCTTGGCCTGAGTTACATGAGACTATCTCAAAAAAAAAAAAAAAAAAAAAGCAAATAACAGGAAAAGATCTTTTAAAGGCACACACGCACACACACACACGAAGTGCCCCAAAACTCACAAGCTATGGAGACATTCCATGAGAATTCAAAAGATGTGTAAAGTATGCCCCCCCCCCCTTGACAGCTTTTGTTAGCTGTCAATGTATGTGAAAGAATGCAGAAGGGCTTTGTGGAAAAAGCTTGACAGCACTGACTGGGAAGACCCGCCCACTGTGAGCAGTGCCATTCCCTAGGCAGGATCCCAGACTGGAGCTGTGCAGGGAGAACTGGGCGAGAGCAGGCACACACTCAGTGCTGTGTCAGGACTGCGATGTGCTGTGACTCGTGTTCCCACTGCTGTGGCTTCCCTGAATAATGGACTGCAATCTCAACTGTGGGCCGCATTAAACCTTTCTTGTTGCTTTTGACAAGAGTAGCTTATCACAGCAAAAGAAATGAAGAAACTCCCCATTCAAGACTCACGGTATTACAGGAAATTAAGAAACTCACTATCCAAGACTTACAGTATTACAGAAAACTAAGAAACTCACCATCTAAGACTGACGATATTATGTGGGGGAAAGAATGACCAATGCATCTTAAGAGTGACTATGGCCATCCATTCAGGATTCATTCCTAGCTCTTAGCCCAACACACAGATACACAGGCAGATAGGACCACCTCGGAGATTCATGGCTAGTTTATCTTTTATACATGGCTATACAAGAAACAAAAACTTGGGGCTGGAGAGATGGCTCAGCAGTTAAAAGCACCGGCTGCTCTTCCAGAGGTCCTGAGTTCAGTTCCCAGCAACCACATGGTGGCTCATAAACTCTGTAGTGAGATTTGGTGCCCTCTTCTGGCCTGCAGGCAGACATGCAGGCAGACCACTGTCTACATAAAAAATAAATAAATCTAAAAAAGAAGAAAAAAAAAGAAACAAAAACTTGCAATGGGGAAAGCTATTCTTTTTACAATAGTTCTCTCGAATAGTTACTGTATATTAAATCTTAGAAATAATCATTTGTCTGACAGCCCCAGCACTCTGCCATCCCAGGAGCAAAAAGCTACAGCTCTCACGGTTTCTCTTCCTGACTCCTGAACTGGATGAAATAATAATTACCACTTAGTTAGACTTAGGACCTTCTTTCCTGGCCTTTCTTAGGACAGAACCAGCCCAGGCCGATCCCATGATGTGGCATGTAAACTCTCTGACAGCACTGGCCTCTGGAAGACTCACCTGGGATCTGGCTCTCCTGAGGAACTGTGGGCACACCACCTGTGGCAATCAGGATGTGAGGGGCAGTATACCTCTTCCCATTGACCTCGACCGTGGGCTGAGGACCGTCTGCAAATGTTGCATAGCCGTGGATGATTTCTATGTGGGACTGGGGAGGGAACGCTGGCATTAGCAGTCATAAGACTTAGAAAGCAAACACACAAAAAGCACACCTACTGGGGAGGGGTGGTGTGCTCCTAGAATCCTACACTTGGGAGGAGGCAGGAGGATCAGGCACTCACTCAAGGTCATCCTTGGCTATATAGCAAGTTCACAGGCAGTTTGAAGTACAGGAAACCCATCTCAAAAAATATCTAGCTGCCTAATATATCAGCTCCTTACTTCACCAAAAAAGTAGCCTAGGCTAGGCTCCAGTCCAATTATGTAATGGATGACCTCAAAAATCCTGGTTCTTTTGCTTCTACTTCCGAGTTTTAGGATTACAAAGCTCAGACACCTTTAATCTCAGCAGAGGCAGGTGGATCCCTGTGAGTTTGGGGTCAGCCTTGTCTACAAGAGCTAGTTCCAGGACAAGTTTGATAGCTACAGAGAAACTCTGTCTCAAAAGGCAAAAAACCAACCAAACAACAACAAAAAAAACCTCAGGCACCTGTCTCTTGCAGACCAAGTTTTCCTTGAAGTGGTAATCCTCCTGCCTCGGCCTTTCACTGCTGGGATTATAGGCGAGTGCCGCTGTACACCGCAAGATTTTGATTTGGGATTTCTAAACAGTAAGATGGATTCTGTTGCTCACATTCTTAGACCTGCTGATTAGTAACTGATACGCAGGAGAGCTCACCGCCCGTTCGTGCTGGACGTGAATAACAAGAAGTAACAGAGCTACCTCGAGCCAGGAGCAAGAGAACAAAACCCATGCTAGCCACTCCAAGGAAAGAGACAGCATCTTTGATTCCAAGAGCTGAAGGTGAAAGTCTTCCTTCCTCACATTGAAAAGACACTAAAAATGACATGCCAGCGGGGAGGACAAGGGACAAATAAAGGGGAAAGATGCCCGAGAAATACTCTGGCCAACAGAGAAGAGGCAACCTTTTGCTTTCCTTAGTGGGAGAAAAGCTACTAAAAACAACAAACTCCACAGAGACGCTCTACCATGGAAATTCTGAGAGCACTAATGCTTGACCTGCCGAGTAGATCCCTGTCTGTACAAGGGTCAATCCGAGGCTCCAGCCGGCTGTGACCTATGTCCTGGCACACAAAGGTGGATGATGAAAGGCTAATGGAGCCACATATGTGTGCTCACACAAAGGAATGAGTCAGCGTTTTGCTGCATGCCTGGTTCTGAACTCTTTCCTCCCTGCTAACCTCCCTTCCAGGCCTGTTCTTGCAGGTGCCTGGCTTAATGAACTGAATTTAAACTAATGCCAAACCCACGAGCATTACTAACAGCCTTTCTTGGGGGGCAGTGAGTACTCCCTGGGAGAAAAAGGGCTGAGTGGTGACAACACACTTAATAGTTGGGAGAAAGGTTTGCACTGCCTGGGACACAGCATCAAAAGTTCCTTTTGCTGTAGAACCTTCTACCAGCCCTAGCCTATCATAAGATTGGAGTGAACTCTACCACACACCAATCCTAAATTCTGGAGAAATGCTGATTTCTCAGTGACTTTCCTTTTTTTTGGGTAAAGATTTATTTATTTTTATTTTATGGGTGTGGGTGTTTTGCTGCCATGTATGCCACACATACAAAGGGCCCTGCAGAGGCCAGAGGCCAGCATCAGATCCCCTGGATCTGAAATCATAGCTGTTAGCCACCATGTGGGTGACTGAGAACCAAACTTGGGTCCTCTGGAAGAGCAGCTAGTGTTCTTAATTGCGAGCCAGCTCATAAGCCCATCTTTTTTCTTGAAATTTAGTTAGCCACCTTAGAGAAATTCCAATAGCAGCTGGCCATGGCACATGCCTTTTGTCTTAGCACTCAAGAGGCAGAGGTAAAAAGATTTTTGTGAGTTCTGCACAGTGAGCACCAGGCCAGCCAAGGCTACTTTCTAAGCTCCTACATAAGGGAAGGAGTGCTGGACAGATGGTTTTGTGGTTAAGAGGGCCTGCTGCTCTCCCAGAAGACCCAGACTTAGAGCCTATCCCCTACCTCAGGTGGCTCACAACTGCCTGTACCCACGGCTCCAGGGGATCCAACACTGTCTTTGCCCCTATGGGCATCTGCATACATACATACACGCATACGTATAAGCAAAAATAAATCTTTAATTTAAAAAATGATCGGGAGAGAGGGACAGAAGGCAAACACTTGCTGTAGGCAAATACACCTCTGCAGAATTTTCTTTTTTTTTTTTTAAGATTTATTTATTTATTATGTATACAGTGTTCTGCCTGCAGGCCAGAAGAGAGCACCAGATCTCGTCAGGGAGGCTGTGAGCCACCATGTGGTTGCTGGGAATTGAACTCAGGACCTCTGGAAGAACAGCCAGTGCTCTTAACCTCTGAGCCATCTCTCCAGCCCCCAGAATTTTCTTGATAAGAATTTACTTACAAAGTTATATTTCTGAATCCAGTCTGTAAGAAGCTGTTCTCAGCAAAGGATGGACACTGAGTTTCGAGCATGTGCTCCTGGCTTTGGCCAGCACGCTGTCCTACACATCCCTCTCTCTTGATTTAACTGAAGGGACAGAGCTACTGAAGATGCACAAATGAGGGGAGACCTGGGTAGCGAGAACCCACGAGAGTCTGGGACAGCTTCAGAAGAATTCAGATGTAAATATAGGGGTGAGTACTCATTGACACAGGACAGGTTAGCTGCCGCCACAGCTGTTCTGCCCATGGGAAAGAGCAGCACCAGCAAACTGCCTGCTCTGCTCCGACCATCCAAGAGCAGCACCAGCAAGCTGCCTGCCCCGCTTCGACCATCCAAGAGCAGCACCAGCAAGCTGCCTGCCCCGCTCCGACCATCCAAGAGCAGCACCAGCAAGCCACCGGCTCAGCCGACCACCCAAGCACTCTCGTGTATTCTGGCTACAGACCTGGCATACCCTGTCTGCTCTCTGTAGATAGAGACTGGCCTACTGGATCAAAGGTTCCTGATCAGTAAAGTCAGCTTCAAAATAATTAACAGAAAAAAAGCATAGAAGTATTAAGACATGGTCGGACAAGGGTGGTGCACACCTTTAATCCCAGCACTTGGGAGACAGAGGCAGGGGGATCTCTGTGAGTTCAAGGCCAGCCTGGTCTGCAGAGTGAGTTCCAGGATAAGCCAGGGCTACACACAGAGAAACCAAAAAGGAAAGAGGAAGACATATCCAAAGGCTGCATTTTTGTCTGGTCAGATCTGGTGCCTCCTCTAGGACTCCTTGGCCAAGCTCAAAGGCCGGCATACGCACCTTGGTTAAATTGTTTTGGTAGATGGTGTTCAGGCGGCTCACGTAGGCATCACGCTTCTCCTTGATGACACTGTAAAGACACTGGAGTCACTACACAGAAACAAATTTCTTTCTACACCTAGAAGTCAGGGCCTCAACCTCGAAGACCACTGACTATCCGTAAGAATAAAAGAAGTAACTGAAGAGAGGAGTCCCTTGGGCCAGAAGCTTCTCCATGCTGAGGACGCTCAGGGTGCTCCTGTTCTGTTCTGGAGAATGTTCAGGGAGCATCTGCAGTATGTGTGCCTCTGTTTGTGCAGAAGATCAGGAGCTAGACCAGCAAGATGGCTTACTAGGTAAGGGCACATGCTGCCAAGTCTGACTGCCTGAATTCAATCAGTCTAGGCAAGAACTCTGCAACCAAGCTACACACCCAGCCTTGGACATATTCGGACACAGTAAACCCCCGCCCCTCAAAGTACAAATGGGTTTCAAAAGCACCCAGACTTGTAAACAGAACCCTTATAGCATTAACACTTACTGCCAATTGAATTTACTCTCACAGCTTTGGAAGCCATAATCCACATGATCGTGAATGAATTCAGAGTGGACAGCTGTGTTCCACATTACCTATTTAAAAAAAAGTATCAAAATTAGTCACTCTTGAGTGCTGAAGAAAGACAGAAGCCACGAGGGAAACATGACAGACAAAAATAGTGACCTTGGAGTTAAATGGCAACTAAATACATTAAGAGAGAACATTCGGGACCTGGCTAGACAGATTTTATATCTGAAGTATCAGGGAAAATGATAGCATTAATTAGCCAGCCTATCAACATGATAAAAAGTAGAATATCAATGGCCTCATAATTGCTCCTCTGAAGTTTTTTTTTATTCCTTACACTTTTTTGTTTACTCTTCCTCTAATTCCTCTTTTAAACTTTATGTTTTTGTAAGCTTTGTGGATATATATAAGAAAGCAAGCTGAACAAGCCATGGGGAGCAAGCCAGTAAGCAGTGGTTTCATCATGGTCTCTGCTTCAGTGCCGGCCCTGACTTCCCTTTATGATGGACTGTGAGCTATAATAGGAAATAAAATCTTTTCCTCCCCAAGGTGCTTTTGGTCAGGTGCTTGCCACAGCAACAGAAAGCTAACGAGGGCAATCTGCAAATGGTATGTTTGGAACGCCCTTATTCTGACCATGATTCACTAAACATGAGCAAGGAGCAGTGAGGGGAGGCAAGATTAAAAATTTACCTTTTTGGGGACACATCCGACATTCACCTAGGGGAAAAAAAAATGCAAAAAGACACAGGTTAAGAATGCCCAATCTGAGTCAGTCAAACACCTATAAGAAAAATGAAGACCAAAGGTCACAGCATCACCCCGAGACCAGCCACAACTAGTGACAGTCACAGTGAACTGGATCCTACCGTCACTTGCTTGTTCTACCACAATTAGAAAATCATGCAGAGTTCCTCGTGTGACAGAGCAGAACACATGTATCCATTTTTCTCAAAAGGGGGAGGGGCGGTGAGATTTTCTTTGTGTGTGTATGTAGTGTATGTGTGTGCACGCGTGCGCATGCATGTGCATGCTTACCTGCATGGACCTCCACCTTCCATATGAGACGGGCCTCCCACTGAACCCGGTGCTCACTACTTTGGCTAGACTGACTGTTCAGAGAGCCCCTAAGATCTGCCTGCCCCAGGGCCTGGTATAAGCTGCTACATCTGGCTTTTATGTGGGTTCTGGGATCCAGACTCAAGTCATGCTGCCATGCTTATACAACAAGCTTCTCACTTAGCCATCTCCCCAGCCTGCTAACCGCTTTTGATCACTGCCTCTTTATTAAAAGCTGGGGCGTCTAAGAATGCGTTTACGACGGCTTGAGAGTGGGAAATGTGAGCCCTGGCCAGGCGTGGGAGCACACACCTGAAATCCCAGCACTTAGAGAATCTGGATCCAGGGATCCTTAGATACGCAGAAGATTGAGTCTAGCCTAGGCTATATGAGACCTTGTCTCAAATAAAATAAAATAAAATAAAATAAAGACAAATCCAAGCCTGGATCTCACTGCATGGGTAATGTTCTGTGTGTACTAGCAGGAAAGCCGCTTGGAGAAGGAAAACCAGACTGATTTCAGCTTAAAGGGAAAATTACAGATCCCCCGACACACATTCCAGATACTCTTTAACCAGATATCTACTGACTAGGAAGAAGAGATAATTTATCTCGGCTGACATAGGCGGTTCTAAGACAAAAGAAGGAATCAATAGTGCATTTGTAAAAATAATCAGCGTGGGGCCAGTGAGATGGCGCAGTGGGTCAAGATGCTTGCAGCCAAGGCTGACTGGCCGAGGAGGAGAACCAACCAGCACGAGCTGTCCTCTGCCCTCCATACATGTGCCATGGCAAGGAAGCCCATGCACACACGTACACATTCAAACAAACAGATGCACTATTTTTTTAATAGTGCTGCCACATATTTACAAATTGGTGAGCAGTCACCAAAAGCACAAGATTATAAGGCATGTGATATGAAACCTGGATGTTGAGCAACCGCTGCTAACGAAATGAGAAAACCTCAGTGGATCTCATACCCTGAACTGGAGGGTGAGGGGCAGCGGCCTTGGGAGGCCAGGCAGGAAGGAGTTCAAGGACAGCAGGGTTACGTAGAGTTCAAAGCCAAATTATGCAATAGGTGAGATCCTGTCTCAAAAAAAAAAAAAAAAAAAAAAACAACAAAAAAGAACAAGACTTATGGCTAGTTTTTTGATTCCTCCAATTTTCCAGATTCTATTTGCTAAAGTATACCTGATAAAGCTTTATTATAATCCTACTGTTCACTATTATCCTGTACCCAGAGACTGTAAAGGAGAGAATGATGCTTCTCTATGGTTCCAAGTTATCGGGTTTGGGTTTTTTGCCCTCTAGAAAGAGATGGGTCACTACCTGTCCAGTTTTGTTCTTGGAATTTTTTTTTTTTTTTTTTTTTTGGTTTTTCGAGACAGGGTTTCTCTGTGGTATTGGAGCCTGTCCTGGAACTAGCTCTTGTAGACCAGGCTGGTCTCGAACTCACAGAGATCCACCTGCCTCTGCCTCCCAAGTGCTGGGATTAAAGGCGTGCGCCACCACCGCCCGGCCTTGGAATTTTTCTTATATTTATTTATTTTTGGTTTTTTTGAGACAGGGTTTCTCTGTAACTTTTTGGAGCCTATCCTGGAATTTGTTCTGTTGACCAGACTGGCCTTGAACTCACAAAGATCCCCAAATGTCTCTGCCTCCCAGGTGCTGGGGTTAAAGGTGTGCGCCACAACCACCTAGCAAGAATTTTCTTTTTAATTTATCCCACAAGCTAGTAGGGCTCATTATGAAACACACACACACACACACACACACACACGCACGCACACAATGCACATGCACGCACACGCACACAACACACACATGCACACACATATACACACACAGAGCACCATACTTTGTTTTCATTCACCCCAGCACTGCTCCCTCCCATCCCTACACCCTCCTCTTGCTGACTGTACTTGGATTTAAAAAATGAGATTACACTTTAAAATGATTCTTAAAAGACAGAAGCAGGAACCCACAGAAATGAGAGAAATGTACAGAACCCAAGCCTAATAAAACCCAGAACACCTATGCAGCCGTTTGGACACACAATAAAACCCAGAACACCTATGTGGCCGGTTGGACACACTTGGCAGGAAGTCCTCTGTTACAGCTGGATAAACGCTGTCTGCTAAATCACCAGCTGACCAGGCTGAGGCTCTGCTACTCAAGGGAGGCATTTGACAGTCACAGGGACAGCAGAATGAGCCACTCCTAAGGAAGGAGGGTGACAGGGGTTTTGCAGATGCCAAAAGCTAAAATCCCCAGGGAAGATCAGCCCTGGCTCCTTGGTGGGGTGCTCCAGGGTGGGCAAAGTGGGTCTCGGTGCCTTTAACTCACACCCCCACCCTCTGCAGTTTGCAGTATGAGTTCAATTCCCAGCAACCACATGGTGGCTCACAACCATCTGTAATGGGGTCTGGTGCCCTCTTCTGGCATGTGGGCATATACAAAGACAGAATATTGTATACATAATAAATAAATAAATAAGGTTTTTAAAAAAGTAAGTTCCAGGACAGCCAGAGCTACACAGAGAAATCCTGTCTTGAAAAAAACCAAGAAAGAAAAGAAAAACAGAAACGCTCTCCACTTCCTCCCCACCCCACCTCTGGCTCCCCAGCAACCTCAGAAAGCAACCTAAGCACTGGGATGCTCTGAGCCACTCAGCCCCGCGATGACTTTACTCCTCATGTACACCTGAAGCAACTTTGGGCACACTGTAGGTGTTTTGTTTTGTTTTTTTTAAGTGTGCAGACAGGGTGTTGATGCACACTCATAACCCTGGAAGGCTCTGGCATGAGTAACAGGATTTCCAGGCCAGCCTAGGCTACATAAAATCCTAAATTTAACCCATGAAAAATGGAATATGCGTCTGCTTAGGGTCAAGATGGCCAGACCTACACACGACTTACTGCTAAGGTCTATCTGGTTTATTTTTAAGAAGCTTCTACCATTTCTTTTAAACTTGGACTTAGTCATTCATTTCCAGAACGCACTAAGCATCCACTGTGCAGGCTAACGCCCCATGTGGATCTCATCCCAGAGCTTGTAGGGGCTCCCACGCTCTAAACTTATTTAAGGTGCCCACATATCCAACCAAGAAACTAGACGGAGAGGATGACAGAAGACAGCCTTCTTGGGCCAGAGAATACGCACTGCAGTGTCCCTTGTGCACACTTTAGAGCCTGGGGACGGAAAAGAGGGCCAGAGTCCTGAAATAGCGCTGTCCTATTTTGGCAGCCCTGGAGAACAAAAGCTAGGTGCCTCCAGCCACACTCGGTCTTTCTCCTGCAGGTCTCCCCACCGGCAGCAGGCCTGGAGGCCACCAGACACTGGCACCTGGGGCACCTCCAGTATTAGCAAGTGGAAGGCGGCAGAAGGAGCCTCAGGAGATAAATGCCAGCAGCGGATACGCGGTGAGTGGAGGCAAGCTGAGGTGACAGGTGACTCTGTCTCAAAGAAGAAAATTTTAATGTAAAGGTATGGCCGGAGAGATGGCTCGGCAGCTAAGGGCACATCCTGCTCTTCCAGAGGACCCACTTTGATTCCCAGCTCTCACAACCACCTGTAATTTTGTGGTTCCTGGGGGTATCTGACACCTCTGACCACTGTAGGTACCTCCACCCACACATTTAAAAAGATAATATTTAAAGTGTAAAAACAAAACAAAAACAAAACAGGCAGCTCATTTTTGAGGCCCCTTCTAGCTACAGAGAGCTGGGTTTTTGTTTGATTGTTTGTTTGTTTACTTCTGAACAAAATGCTTGTTTGCTCTTCAAAAACATTCGTTTTTAAAATAAAAATATAGCAATTATCACTGCAAGACAACCAATCAACACGGCCAAAGTGAAAAATAATAGTTATTACCAACTCCAACCAGCTCCCCAATTTACAACCTCTTCTGTATTTAACACTCAGGAGAGCAGGACAGCCGGGCAGTGGTGGCGCACACCTTTAATCCCAGCACTCGGGAGGCAGAGGCAGGCAGATCTCTGTGAGTTCGAGACCAGCCTGGTCTACAAGAGCTAGTTCCAGGGCAGCTAGGACTGTTACACAGAGAAACCCTATCCCAAAACACAAAAACAAAAACAAAAAAAAGCCAATGAGGGCTAGTTTATATTTTTAAAGGGAACTTATTGGAATCAAAAGGAAACGAATTGGGCTGAAGAGATGGCTCAGAGGTTAAAGGCACTGGCTGTTCTTCCAGAGGTCCTGAGTTCAATTCCCAGGAACCACATGGTGGCTCACAACCATCTGTAATGAGATCTGGCTCCCTCTTCTGGTCTGCAGGCATACATGCAGACAGAACTCTGTATATATAATAAATAAATAAATCTTTATTTTAAAAAGGAAATGAATTTTCCTTCCAGCAGGCTGGTTAGAGAGCTACACTGAGAAATTAAAGTGCATGCTGGCAACAATACGCCAGGCTGCATGTCGCTAAATCACTGCCTGCCGACGACATGAGCCACAATCTACGGGGCAGTCCTTTCCCGGGCCTGCCCTGCGGGTTTCTTGGGCAGCACCACTGTAACTTTGCTGGTCACTCAGTCAGCCCTTACCACACGCTTCCTGGCAAGATGTAGAGAACAGAGACCCCACAAGAACTGGGTTCCTCCTAATCCCAGGGTCAGCACACTCAGCAAGCACCGGAGCTTGAGCTCCCACGGAGTTTCCCCCCAAGATTCCCCCCAAGGTCTGCGTGGGGAGAGAACTACCCTGCCTTGGGGCGCTTCCCTCTGCTGCTCTGCAGGTGTGGAGTTGTGTGCAGGAGAAGTCCTGGTTTGCACTTCTCAGAGACTTTGAAACTGAATTCAAAGATCATTTCTAATTTGTTTCTTCAGGAATAACTTCAGTGCACTGGGCAGTAAGGGATTATCTTTAATTATTCGAGGGAGGAAGATTCTAGGGGGGTTCTCTCCTACCCCAACCCCCAGCTGTTTTTTTATTTAATCCCACACCTTACAACTACATTTGGTTTTTGTTTGTTTGCTCACCTAAATTCAGAAATTAAGCTCCAATGGAGGCATGTTATTGGGTCTACCCTTTGGTTATATGTTCTCTGATATTGGCTGCAGCCCTACCCTGCTTTGTAATTCCAAGCCAAAGTTATACCACTAGAACGCACCGGACATTGATGTCCCAGGGACACCAGTGCTTGGATGTGAAATGGGAGCTGCTCCACAAGGATGAACCAGGCAAGGCTAGGTGTACCGCAGGCGGCTAACACTGTCATTCTGAGCGGTCCTGTTTGCCGTGGAAGCAGTTTGTCTTCGTTTTCACCTTCTTAATGGGAGCCTAAACCCACCAGCCCCTTCTTTACCAACGCCCCGTAGAACCAACAATGACGGTGGACATCCCAAATCCAAGGTGACATGAAGAAAGAAGTTGGAAAACAAAAGCCTTGAGAGTGCAGAGGTGACAAGCGACAGAACTCTACCATTTGTGGAGGGCAAAGGGCGGGCTCTGGGCAGCATCCTTCGGTCTGCCCCCTGCACGGATTTCTAGAGTCACAGTGCAGGTTAATCATTAACAGTCAATCAAGACTGTACCTTTCTCTCAACGTCCCCCTCCACCCTCATTCCCAGCAGTGGCTTGAGCCTGCTTCCAGCCACCATCTCTAGCTTCATTCATTTCACAAACAGCTACCGAGCAAGGTATTTTAAGGTAACAAGCAGTACACAAATAAAGGAACCCATCCCTGCCCCTAAGGAGTTCCCAACATAGTATAATTTAAACGTCACTCTTCAAAAGGCATTGAGAGAACCCGAGTCTCAGGTGACTCTTGGGTCAGCATTTTCAGTCACCAACAACTCTGCCTTGATCTTGTGATAGGAGAGGGCCACACTAATGTGGGTTCAAGACTTTTAAAAAGATGAAGTTTTTCAATCTACCCCTCTTCCTCTGCGGTGTGTGTAATTTGAAAACTTGTCCCCAAACAATGCAAAACAAACAGTATCACGAAGCTGAGAAACTCCTTAAGATTTTTCTTAAGGTAGCTTGTCGTCCTCAGCGTTGGCTGCAGTTCAGATCAACTGCGAGTTTCTGAGCTCGCTAACACCCACGCGGCACTTCTAGCCACAGCTGGGAGCCTTGGATGCGCGGGAGCAAGTGAGGCAGAACTTCAACTCTCCAGGGGATTCCCATGCGCAGCCAAAGCTGAACACTCTTGCTACCCATGACTCTGCCCTTGAAATCTAGACGAGATCAGGTCCTCATCACTCAACGTCAGAGCCCTAGTCTTCCCCACTCGCCCACGCCACTAGCAGTTTCCCAGAGGCAGTTTCGTGTTTCTCTGGCTCCAGCGCCAGATGCAATACTCCCCCGTATGGAGATGCATGCCGGACAGCTAAGCTGGGCTTAAATGCTTGGCTTTCCTTAGCATTGCACCTGTGTTGCGTGGCCGGACGGCCTCTTTTTTTTTCTTTCCCGCCATCTCCCGGGACCCGGGGCCTCCGAGTAAGGAAGCGCCCGGGACGCCCGCGCAGAGGTCGGGGAGCAAGCGCGCTGCCGACGAGGCCCGAGGGCCCCGATACTCACGCAAGTGCCACCCAGCTTGTGACCCTCCACCACCGCGGCCCTGGCGCCGAGCTCCGCCGCCCGCCGTGCGCTGGCCAGCCCTCCCGAGCCGCCGCCGATCACCAGGTAGTCGAAGGAAGCAGCGGCCGGGGCCGGGGTCTGCAGCTCGCCAGGACTCGCCATGGCGCAAGTGAGCGCGCGCACCGCCCGCTGCAGGCTCGGGGCCGCGCCCACGCTCAGTGCCCGGGGCAGCAGCGCCATGCGCGGAAGTGCGCGCGGGGAGCGGGTGCAGCGTCGGCGTGACTAAGCACCCGCGGCGGGCCGGGCGCAGGGCCAACGTCTCCACCCCTCGATTAGCACCCGCCCCGCAGCGCGTGGATCTGGACCCAAGAAAACGAACGTTTTGTTTGCCCCCTGCTTCTCCGGCACCCGCTCCTGCACTGCCCAGCCCTGTTAGGCCTTGACTCAGGTTCAGAGCCGCTGGGGGCAGGAGACAGAAATTTGAACATTTTTAAACCATTTTTCCTCTTTAACGTGATTCTCTTGTACTTTTAAAAAGACTGGGATAATGTGTTGAGTGGCAGAAATGATCCACAGATGAAGCTTGAAGGCAAAGGCATTGCCTTGCCAAGCTGTGGAAGTTACTGAAATGGAGCTGCTAACTTAAACCGGCCAAGATCCCAGGCAGGGTCTTTGGGAACAGTGTACAGATCACAGAAGCAGAAGACTGGAAGCCCACGGCGAAGAAATAATGAATACTGGTCCCCTAGGTCCCACACACCAATCAGAATGCACCGAATGAGAATGTTATATAGTTCATTGTTTTGGAGTTATTTTTTTCCTGCTTGAAAAGTACTATGACTTGGGAGGCAGAAGTAGGAGGAATCTGGGCTCAAGATGATCAAGGAAAAAGATAGATTTTTTTTCTGTCTAGTATAGTACCCAGTAATAAACGTAGACAGAATAACAGCGAGAAAACATTTTTCAAGGTCACGGTGAAAGCAGCTCAATGATTGTTAAACTCACCAGGTTAAAGTATGAGATAAAGGTATAGAGGCATGTAGATACATATAAACGGTCCCTCCCATACACTGATTTCTTCTTGATCATAAAATGGAAAGGGCACTATTTGTGCAGGCAACAAGTGATCCTCACCTTTAATCCTACCACTTGGAGGGCAAAGGCAGGCAGATCTCTATGAATTTGAGGCCATGAGTTCCAGGCCAGCTAATGCTACATAATGAGACCTTCGTACAACCATAAAAGATGGGGAGATGGCTTGGTGGTTAAGAGAACCCACAATAGGCTCACAACAGTTTGTAACTCTAGCAACCTGAGGTCTGACACCTTTAACCTCCCAGAGTGCCCACACTTACGTGCACACCCTGATGTACAGACACACACTTAGGAACACACACCTGTGATTTAAAATAGATAAGGTTAAGATGCCAGGCAGTGGTGGCGCACTCCTTTAATGCCAGCACTCAGAGACAGAGGCAGGCAGATGTCTTTGAGTTCGAGGCCGGCCTCGTCTACAGAGCGAGTTCCAGGACAGCCAGATCTACACAGAGAAACCCTGTCTGGAAAACCAAAATAATAAAAATAAAATGAGCCGGGCGGTGGTGGCGCACGCCTTTAACCCCAGCACTCGGGAGGCAGAGGCAGGTGGATCTCTGAGTTCGAGACCAGCCTGGTCTACAGAGCTAGTTCCAGGACAGGCTCCAAAACCACAGAGAAACCCTGTCTCGAAAAACCAAAAAAATAAAAAAATAAAAAATAAATAAAAATAAAATGAAGTTGAGATCTGACTGGGCTACAGAACAAGTTCAAGGTGGCATGAGCAACTCTGCTGTGTTCAGCATGACTCCAGGGATGGACCTGACGAGGCAAGAGTATGAGGAAAAGACAGACACAGGAAAGCTGGGAACTGGGTAGACTGGTCTCTCTGATGGAGAAAATGTGACGAAGGCTCTTCTAATGGCATTTTGTTGCTGCATTCTCACATACTGAAGGTGTAGGGATGGAGATGGGGGTTACAGTTAATCTAGGTTGTCAGCTTGATTGAGTTTGGTATAACTAAGAGACAAGGCTCTATGAGGGTGTCTCTGGGAAGGATTAACTGGATGAAGACTCTGAGTGGGAAGTGCCTTCTGGTGGGGTTCAGATGTGAAGGGTTCTGGGAGGAAAGGGCTGCGGCTTGCGCGTGTGCCTCTGATTGCAGGTCATGGAGCATCTACATCAGACCAGACTGCCCAGGTGTCCAGCCTGCGGACTGAGTAGCTACGGGGCTCTCAGCCTCTCCAGAGTGCAGTCAGTTTGACTAGGCAGCCTGTACTGTGCAAACAGACGTAAGACATCCCCTCAGTGAGGTCCACTCCCTCCTGTCAGTTCTGTTCCTCTAGGGAACTCTAAGACAAGGAGATTCCTTTCTGTCTCTTTTATAAAATGCTAATCCCTTTTACCTGGGCAGAGCGCTCATAGTTTAACCAATGCCGAAAGCCTACCTTAAGTACTGTAATATTGTTCCTAATCGGTTCTTGCAGAGGCGTTCTAAAGGGACGGGAACCCTCAAACCATCACAATGACTGTGGATTACCAAAAACCTATCAAATAACATGGAGAGATAAAGAGGAATACGACTTTACAGAAAAAAATGACGACAGCTTTTTATTTTTATTTTTGAAACCTTTGTGCTTCTGTATTTGGGTATTTTACTTGTAAGAATGGCTGTGCACTACTTACGTGCAGCACCTGCAGAGGTTAGGAGAGAACATCAGGTCCCCTGGCACTGGAGTTAGAGGTTGTGAGCTGCCATGTGGGTGCTGGAAATTGAACCAGCATCTTCTGGAAGAGCAGCCAGAGATCTTAACCACTGAGCGATCTCTCCAAGGCCCACAACATCTTTTTAAAATATTGAAGTTTGAAGTTAAAAGAATTAAAAATCAGGCCGGGCGGTGGTGGCGCACGCCTTTAATCCCAGCACTCGGGAGGCAGAGGCAGGCGGATCTCTGTGAGTTCGAGACCAGCCTGGTCTACAGAGCTAGTTCCAGGACAGGCTCCAAAGCCACAGAGAAACCCTGTCTCGAAAAACCAAAAAAAAAAAAAAAAAAGAATTAAAAATCAGGGGGCTGGAGAGATGGCTCAGCGGTTAAGAGCATTGCCTGCTCTTCCAGAGGTCCTGAGTTCAATTCCCGGCAACCACATGGTGGCTTACAACCATCTGTAATGAGGTCTGGTGCCCTCTTCTGGCCTGCAGGCATACATGTAGAAAGAATATTGTATACATAATAAATAAATAAGTATTTCAAACAAAAAAAAATTAAAAAAAAAAAGAATTAAAAATCAGTCAGCGGTGGTGGAGCACGCCTTTAATCACAGTATTTGGGAGGCAGAGGCACGTGGATCTCTGTGAGTTCAAAGCCAGCCTGGTCTACAGAGTGAGTTTCAGGACAGTCAGAGCTGTTACACAGAGAAACAACTGTACTCATCAGGCTCTGTTTTATGCAGGGGGGGGGGGGGGTGTTTAAGAGAGGGTTTCTCTTTGTAACAAACAATTCTACTTATCCTGAAACTCACTCTGTAGGACAGGCTGGCCTCAAACTCACAGAGATCCACCTGCCTCTGCCTCCTGAATGCTGGGATTAAAGGCCTGCACCACCACTGCCTGGCTATTCATCAGGCTCTTAAATGTGCTTAGGGCCTTCAGGGGTTTTTGTTTTGTTTTGTTTTTGGTGTGTTGAGACAGGGTTTCTTTGGTAGCCGTGGCTATCCTAGAACTTGGTCTGTAGACCAGACTGGCCTTGAACTCACAGAGATCCACCTGCCTCTGTCTCCCAAATTCTGGGATTAAAGTCATGTGCCACCACTGCCTGGTTGGTCTTCAGTTTTTATATTGCTTTTATTGATTTGAATGAATGTGTTCACACCCATAAGTGAATGTGTGTGGGAGCAGGACAACATTTGTGAGTTGGTACTCTTCTTCCCCCTTGTGTTCTGGGGAGTCAAACTCAGGTCATTGGGCTTGGCAGCAAGCAAGCCTTTACTGACTGATTAAAACCCAGATTTGTGGGGTTTAATGCATCTTAAATGAACTTTCAACCAGCTTTCCATTTTGGCTCCCCCTTACTATCTTACAATTCTTTGGTATTTTGGAGATTTTGCATCGTCATCATCACAGTGAATGAAACTTGCCTATTCATTGTCATTCCCTCCTTCCCCTTTCTTCTCTCTTGGTCCCTGCATTTTTGTGGTCTCTGTAGAAGAAATAAAATAGTAGAGTCAATATATTATAAACATCAGAATGTGATAGCTGTTTCTTGGAGGTACTTAGACCTTGAAGAAATCATTGCAGAAAACAGTGATTGTTTTCTCTGATTTACAGAGTTGTTTTTCTGAAGGAGCTTTACAGTCTTGGGATGACTTTGGTCACAAGACAGTCCTGGCATACCTGGAGTGTCTTGCACTATTGGGCACTGCAAACAGCGCACAATAAGGACTAAAGTCACAGGGGTGTGATGCTTTCCTTCCGGAAACATTAGATAAAGGGTTTTGGTGTGAGGAACTTGTTTTACTCCCAAAGCCACCTTTGTACCACAATCAATATGTTTCTGCTTGGCTGTTGAAGGTTCAGCTCAGAAACTGAACCACCCTGCTGCCGCAGAACCTGAATTACATTCTGGAGTGACCTTTTCCTCTGATGATTCCATGTAACTCAGAACAGGGGGCTTGGGCTTGTTACTGTGTTAGTGAGACAATAAGCAAACCTTAATTCATGTTTGTCTCTCCTATATTACCCAGAAATCAGCTTTATCAAAAGTTGTTTGCCACCAAACCTGATTCCATCCCTGACACCCTCATGGTTAATGGAGAGAAATGTTGATAATTAACAGAAAATCAGTCAGCCATACATAGTGGCTAATGATGTTTGTCTGTTAGCTTAGCAGCTGCACATGAATCCACTTAGATTTTAATTAAATCATCTGTAGTCCCACGGCCCCACAGTCAGCACTCCACCTGGAAGGACTTCTGGTCCTGCTGGCACTGGCTCAGCTGTGGCCAAGATATGTAGGTTTAAAATATGTCTCAACTGTTCTATTTACCAACAAAGACTTGGAAGTCAGATGTGGGGTGAAAACCTGCTACATCAGAGGCGAGAAGCAACCAGCTGACCTTGCTTTTTGTCTGGAGACCCAGCAAGAGATGCATTTCTTCACTCAACCCAAACCGAAAAGAAGCTACTCCTTCCAGTGTGTCTCTTTATCCATATTCCTGGCTCCACCAGACTCGATGGCTAATTCCAGTCAGCTAGTTGCTGGCTCCGCCCCCTGAACAAAGGTTGATTTTATTTAATTAATGCAAACACAAACTTGGGTTTCACAGTGTGATTTAATATTCTGCAACAGGCTAATGCTTGTAATTTCAATACTTGAGAAGCTAACAGGAGGATTGATTGACCTGAGTTTGAAGCCACCTAGGACCATGCAGTGGTTCCAAGTCAGCTTCCAGTGTAAGACCCTGTTTAGAAAAACAATAGCCAGGTGGTTGTGGTGCAAGCCTTTAAACCCAGCACTTGGGAGGCAGAGGCAGGTGGATTTTCGAGTTTGAGGCCATGCTTGTCTAAAAGTGAGTTCCAGGATAGCCAAGGCTACACAGAGAAACCTTGTCTTGAAAAACAAAAAACAAACAAAAAAATCAAACAAATAAAAAGTTAAAAAATTAACATAAACTAGTTGGTTGTATGCGGTGCATACACAGAATATACAGGGATTTGTGTGTGCATGCAGTGGCCAGAGCAGAATAGGATGTCTTTCTCTGTGGCTCTCTGTCTTATCTCCTTGAGACAGGATCTGTCACTTAAGCAGAAGGTTACCATTTGACCTAGCTCGTCAGCAAGCTCTTTAGTTTGGCTTGTCATCGTTCCTCAGTGCTGGGATTACACACAGGCACACACACAGACACTGTAATATATTAATTAAAAATAGAAAACATTTCATACGGCTCTCATAGAGCAGGCTGGCCTAGAACTCATTATGTGCATGCAGATGACTCAACTCCTGGTCCCCTTCTCTACCTCCCAGGTGTTGTGATTACAGACAGGGTCTGGTCTTGAATTTTATCTGTACCCAGGCGGGTCTGGAGCTCTCAATCCTCCTGCTCCAACCTCCAGAGTAACTGGAATTGTAAATTTGCACACCCAGGCTTGGTTTGACATGTAAATTATGTAAATTTTTTTTTTTTTTTTTTGAGACAGGGTTTCTCTGTGGTTTTGGAGCCTATCCTGGAATTAGCTCTTGTAGACCAGGCTGGCCTCAAACTCACAGAGCCCCGCCTGCCTCTGCCTCTTGAGTACTGGGATTAAAGGCGTGCGCCACCACTGCCCGGCTAAATTATGTAAATTTAAAATGTGTTGATTGACCCAATATGGTGGCACATGCCTTTAATCCAGCATTTCAACTGAAGTTCACTGAGAGGACCAATGAGGTCCTGGGTTTACTTCCCAGCACTAGAAAAAAGAATCGCTGCATATATACTAAAATTAGGTGTTTCATAAGATGTTGTTGTATATGTAGCCTACAACTTACTCATCACTGCTAAAATTAAGGATCTCAACATCAACCACTGCAGCTTTAGTGTTTGTTTCAGGATTTTTTTTTTTTCCTACCAGAGACTATAAATCAGTACAGATTTTCATGGTGAATTTAAAAATTTCTTGAAAATTCATTTATCTGAAGGGTCAGGTTGCTCACAAAAAAACAAACAAAAAACCCAGCTTCCTTCTCCAACATTGAGAGATTGAACTCAATTGGCCAAATCCTCAAATCCCCGTTCTCATCAAAATACAGTAGAGCAATAGAGTTGGGGATGCTCAGGCCTGGATTCAATCAATCCCCAACAACTCAAAAAGGAGTGGGAAATCTGACTTCTATTTATCTACTTGCCCAAAAACTATTATACCATGAACCATGTAACAACCAGAGCTCCATCTTGAAAATGTCACCCACATCATTTCAATTTAAGAAATCTCTAAAAATCAGCTTGACCTTTCCCTGGAGGTCCTGGAAGATCACGTCAGACTACTACTACACTTGCCTACGTTAGGAAGCGTGGCTTAGTGAGAGATTGTCACTGTGGTCTTCATGTGGTGATTACCGTAATGGGAGTTCAAAGCCAACAAATTTGGTAAATGCTGGGTATCTACAATGGGAACTTAAAAATTCTTGTGTGTGTGCATGTGGAGGTCGGGGGACAACTTTTGGGGTTACTTTCTCTCCCTCCCGCTGTGGGTTCTGGATGGAACTCAGGCGTTATCCTTTGAGCCATCTTGCCAGGCTCAAAACTTGTACTTTATAGCCCAAAATAAGACACAATGGTGTCATTAATAGATTAAATTGGTAACACAGGAAGTTAAGAAGGAAACAACAAAAAGGAATACAAAGCAAAAGGAGGCTGGTAAGAACTGAAGGGATTCCTTTTCTGTCTTCATAGAGTCAGCACAGGGAACAGTGGGGACATAGGGATGAGTCGGCAGTTTAATCCGTGCATTCTGTTATAATTCAAATCACCTTTTTATTATTGACTTGAGGCTGTGCTCTCATATTTTGAGCTTTTGGAGTTTAAAGTTTTTTGTTGTTATTATTTTTTGTTTTTGAGGCAGGATCTCACTGCATATAGGCTGGTCTGGAAACAGTCACAATCCTCCTGCCTCAGTCTCCTGTGCTGAGATTATAGCCATAGACTTTATAAATAACATTATTAGACAAAGAACCTCCAAAAATGCCGTTGAGTTCATTTTCTGTTGGCCATCGACAGCTGGGCATGCAGCCTACCCTTAAGAGTAGTGTTTTCCCAGTGAGACTCCCTAGGAGAAAACAAAATTTTCATTTGCAAGTGGTTATCAATTAGAGATTGCTTCTGGGTTAAGGATGGAAACGTGTCCACTTCTTTCAGATCTAGGATCCTATCTGGTGCAGACCTGTGCAGGCTACCTTAGTCTCTGAATTCATATGTGCACTCATCTTTTTTATTTAGACCTTGTTTTCTTGGTGTCCTCCATCCCCTCTGGCTCTTACACTCTTTGCCTTGAGTTTCCCTGATCCTTGAGGGCAAAGATTTGATGAAGACATTCCATTTAGGTCTCAGTGTTCCAAGGTCTCTCACTCTCCTCTGTACATGGTTATTTATTTATTTATTATTATTATTATTATATTTTTTGAGACAGGGTTTCTCTCGGTAGCACTGGATGTCCTGGAACTCTCTCTGTAGACCAGGCTGTCCTTGAACTCACAGAAATCCACCAGCTTCTGCCCCCTGCTACCACGCCCAGCTTCCACTGTATACTTTCATTTAAACTTTAAACCTCATTAATATTTTAGCCAACAGAGCACCTTTGCATTGCTTCTGTTATGCCCAGATCGTGGAGTTCCCCAAAACCCGAGGACACTGAGTCATGTATGTAAAAGCAAAGAGCCCCTATTTAGGTATTTCCTTGGAACATTAGGTACTTTCCCCTTTGGACAGTCCATTCTTGGGCGGTCTCTGGGTGGTTGAGCCTGTCATGGCTGGGCCCTACATTTTCCTAAACATGAAATCGCGTGCTATCCTTTTGAATCCCGTCTCTCAAATCTATTCATTCCATTCTTTTTTGGACAAATGTCTCAACATGCCTGCCTATTTGAATAGAACAATGTAGACTAAGCTGGCCTCAAACTCAGAGCTATGTCCCCACCTCCCTAGTGCTGGGATTATAGGCATACCCAGTCCAAATTCCTAACCAATTAAAGGTTAGGCATTATTTCCTCGGGAAACTCTTCTCCACCCTGTGGAATGTGTTTCTATAGCACTGTTGTTTGGCACTAGACATCATATAGTCTCTGTAGGGCATCTAACCAGAGCTGAGTACATCCGGAACAAATTCAGTAATTTGCACATTCTCGAATCTGAGTTCCAGAGAACCAGGCAAATTGTGGGACACAATAAATGTGACTTGAGCTAAAATGAGAAGTGACCGCAAGTTTGGATGTTTCCTTTCAGTGGGGAGTCCCCCCATTCCTGAGATGCCAAGTTGCCAGATGTGTCACGGAGTGACAGTGAAGTCACAGAACCCCGTGAGGCCAAGGTGACGCATTGCCATGCTGGCAGGAGAGCAATAAGGGGGTGCAGGTCCGGAGAATCTTCACTCAGGTGTGGTGCGGGAGCAGGCACTCGGTAGCGGGCCCCACTTTTAAGCTTCCCGCAGGGTCCATCAGGCTGGGAAAATGCTTGGTAACTAGAAAGCTAGGAGCCACAAGGCCTCGGGGCCACACAGGGACAACTGCTCCGCACTTCCAGTCATTTCACTCTCCTGGCGCCATCTTATAGACCCTCACCGTCGGGCAATCCACAGCCATCCCGACCAACACCACAGGGCAGCCGGCTCCTCGGACCTCCCCAGCCGAAAGGAGATGACCCGCGCCTTCTGAGGCGGAAACCATGGGCTTGGTATCAGAGAAGTTGCTCCGGCCCACGGCACAGCCTTAGGGCCTAACATCCGGCCCGCAGCGCTCACAGCGCGAGGCCTTCGAACCAGCCCCGCCGGAAGGCATGGCCGGAAGGGGCGGGCACTGCGCCCGGTGGGGCCTTCGCGCCATGGCTTCTCGCGGTGTCGTTGGCCTCTTCTTGCTCTCCGCTCTCCCTCTCCTGTGTCTGGAGCTCCGGCGCGGGATCCCGAGCCTCGGTAAGTATTGTCTCCCTGCCTCTCGGCGCTCACGGCTCACCTGGGTGGTGCGTGCAGTTCCTTTCTGCCCATGGCGCCTCCGCGCGGCGTTGACTACAATTCCCAGAGTCCATCGCGCCCGCTCCTTTTCCGGAGCCCCCTCCATTTCACGGGAAATGGTCTCTTGGCTCTGGCCAGGGTCTACTTGGAAAGGGGATATGTGCGAGCTGTTGCACTTCAGAGTGTGATGACAGTGGGAAATAAATAGGCTGTTAGCATTGGAGCCTCCCGAGCATTGAGACTGAGTCCTGAAGTCGAGAAGCCGTCACCTAGAAAAGAGGGTGACGCGGAGGGGAATGTTCCAGGCGAAGCCCTTTGTGGCAAGTTCAAGGAATGGTAGAAGGGGAGTCCTCAAATAACATTTATTGAATCCTTATTCTAAGTCAGACACTGTTTGCAATCTCAGTCTCCATTACTGCTGGAAGGATTTGTAGGTACTGTTAGCATAAAAACAAACACAACAACAAAAACCCACCCAAAAGAAAAACCAGCTCTCACCCCAGAGGGACTAAGAGTTTATTTTAGAGTCAAATGTGAATGTCCGTGGTTTTGGACCATCACGGTTCCACAGTCTTAAGAAGTTCGGAGCTAATCTTTTGTAAGGGGGCTTCTTTGGGGGAACTTGAGTCCACAGTACTGTTAAAGTTCTTATTCCACCTTGGAGAATGTTGTGACCTTCTGAAGAGGGCAGGTGGCTTCTTGGAAGTAGTTCGGTTTTGGTTTTTCTTTGTGTGTGTGTGACAGAGAAGTAAACTAGGTTTAAGGTTGGCCTGCAACTTGAAGAAACGTCCTGCCTGTGGCCCCCAGGTGTTGAGGTGATAGGTGTCAAACCATGCTTGGCTTACCCAGAGCTTTTTTTTTTTTATTTTATTTTTTGTTTTGATTTTCTGTGTCTCCCCCACCCCCCCACCCCCCCTACTCCCATGTAGTAATAGGGGTGGCGGGGCTGCGTTCCCAGCACCCCGGCTGCCTGCTCGGCTAGCTTATGCCCCGAAATAATTACATGGACACTGTATTCTTTTAATCACTGCTTGGCCCATTCTCTTCTAGGCTAATTCTCACATAATAATTTAGCCCATTTCTAATCATCTGTGTGTGGCACCCCAAGGTGCGCTTACCAGGAAGATTCTAGCCTATGTCCATCCTGGGTCGGAGCTTCATCCCGGGAGTGGGGCATGGCGTCTCTCTCAGGCGTCTGGCGTCTCTCTCAGGCGTCTGCTCCGGAGAGGAGAGCTGTCCAGACTCAGCTCACTTCCTCTTCCTCCCAGCGTTTTGTTCTGTTTACTCCTCCCACCTATCCTCTAACCAATAAAATGGGCCAAGGCAGTTCCTTTATTAGCCAATGACCTTCCTCCATCACTCCCAAAACAGGGTTTCTCTGTGTTTAGCTTTGGTGCCCTTCCTGGGATTAGCTGTTGTAGACGGCTGGCCTCGAACTCACAGAGATTCACCTGCCTCTGCCTCCCGAGTGCTGGGATTAAAGGTGTGTGCCGCCACCACCTGGCTACCCAGCGCTTTTTAAAGGGTCCTTCTGGATTCTGTGTGGAGATGCTTTGGGTGGGAACTAGAGTGGAAAGTAGTGAGGCAAGTTGGGGTTTCCCATAGATAAATTGTTATGCCGATGGCCTGGACCAGGATAACAGAATGAATAGCAACTGTAGACAGAATTGGGATATGGATGAAATGGATGAAGTAGAAAAGATAGACCTCTTGGATGGATAGTTGTGTTGTGTCTCCCCTCCCCCCCTTCTGCCTCCCTCCTTAACCCCCCACTGGGTTTCTTTGTGTAACAGCTTTAGCTATTGCAGAACTCACTCAGTAGACCAGGCTGACCTCGAACTCATAGAAAACCATCTGCCTCTGCCTCCCAAGTGCTGGGATTAAAGACGTGCACTCCCACGCCTCGCTCGTATGCTTCTAAAGTTAATAATGTCCAAGCTAAATTCTGTTTCCTCCAGTCTTTTTCCTCATCAGCAAGGAGTCAGTGCCCAGAAACATATCTAGAGACAAGAAGTGAAAATAAAATGTTCTTTAAAAAGTTATCAATGGGCCGGGCGGTGGTGGCGCACGCCTTTAATCCCAGCACTCAGGAGGCAGAGGCAGGCAGATCTCTGGGAGTTCGAGGCCAGCCTGGTCTACAAGAGCTAGTTCTGAGGCTAGGCACCAAAGCTACAGAGAAACCCTGTCTCGAAAAACCAAAAAAAAAAAAAAAAGTTATCAATGGATGCCCAGTGGTGGTGGCGCGCACCTTTAATCCCAGCACTTGAGAGACAGAGGCAGTGGTGGATCTCTGTGAGTTCAAGGCCAGCCTGGTCTATAGAGTTCCTGGACAGCCAGGACTGTTACACAGAGAAACCCTTTCTTGAAAAATAAAACAAACACAAAATTATCTTGGAGTATAACAAGACTTTTCGAGCTTTTTTTCTCTTTTTGAATATTTTCTGTGTGTGTATTGATATGGGTGCTAGCAGGGGTTCATGGAAGTCAGAAGACAACCTTTTTTGAATAATTGATTTATTTTTATTTTATGTACATTGTGTTTTGCCTACATTTATGTCTGTGTGAGGGTGCCGGATCCCCTGGAACTGGAGTTACCGACAGCTGTGAGCTGCTTTGTGGGTGCTGGGAATTGAACCTGGAACCTCTGGAAGAGCAGCCAGTGCTCTTAACCCCTGAGGCATCGCTCCAGCCCAAGGGCGACTTTTGAAAGTCAGGTTTCTCCTTCAACCTTTCCGTGCGTTCTGAGGAATCAAACTAATTCAGATTGTCAGGCTTGTGAACCGAGCACTTTTACCCTCGCTGGCCCAACAGGACTTTTATTTCAACAACAGCAAGAGCTCACACTGGTCATTGCAGAGTTGATGCGCTCTTGTCTTTCCACTGTGCGCTAATATTTGAGTCACAAGTCAGTGAGAAGGTCGTCATCTTGGATTGTGGGATCTGCTTCCCATCAGCACTGACCTCGGTTAACTTGAGGTTAGAGACCACTTCCGATTTGTCTCTGTTTCTAGACCTTATCACAATGGTTAAGAAAACTCAGCCAAGAGGTGGAGGAAATGCAGCTGGCCTTCTGGTGGCGGCCCCTACTTTGGGAAACTTCACTTAGCTCTGGAACCCTTTGCTGTGAAGTGGCAGTGGTTTTCTTTCCCATACGCTCCCTCCTTGGTTTCTTGGTGATCTGGTGCTAATATTTATGTCCACTTTAGGAATTGCATCCTTCCAGTGCAGCTTCATGGCTAGTGTTGCTCTACGGGTCTGTAATTCCTTCTTTAAATAGTCTTCAGCTGGTCTGGACAGATGGCTCAGTGGTTAAGAGCATTCTTCCAGAGGATCCGGGTTCAATTCCCAGCACCCACATGGCAGCTCACAGCTGTCTGCAACTCCACTTCCAGGGGATCCGACACCCTCACAGACATATATGAATGCAAAACACCAATGCAATGGAATAAAAATAAATAAATCATTAAAACCAAAAACCAAAAACAAGATAACCTTCAGTTAAAGGACCACTGGACCCAGACCTTATCATTGGGTAAAATGCTATTTGTGTGTCTGCCAAACTTTAAAAATAAAAAATAAAACCATTCTGGAATCAGGTTTCAGGGCCAAACAAAACCAACAACAACCTCCTGAAAACTCAGGGTGAGTTTTGATCCTACTGTACATCTCTTCCCCAGCATTTAACAAACTGTATTACACAGACTGCTACTCTAAACATTTTCCATTTTTTCATGTTTTGAGATGGAGTTTCCTTGTGTAGCCCTGGCTGTCCCGGAACTCGCTCTGTAGACCAGGCTGGCCTCAAACTCGCAGAGATCAGCCTGCCTCTACTTTCCCCTAGCCCTGGGATAAAAGGTGTTGTGCCACTATGCCCAGCTGGTGGTCTTAACATTTTTGACAATTGAATGTTTGCCTAGGCTCTCAAAACAGTGTAGGACGTACTGAGTTGTTCCATTTCCCCCAGAGAAACACGGAAGTAGTGATTCTACAAGTAAACGAGTAAGTGCCGGGAACTAGAGAAACAATGGCGCAGTGCAGCCCGGAGAAAGATTTTGGTGTTTTAGAGACTAGGCAGGAGTGCATGGCTCAGGGGAGAAAAGTATTCTAAGAAGACAGGTGGCTAAGGCCCAGAACCAAATCAGTAAAGAAGCAAATAGGCATTTTGGGCCAGCAGGATGGCGCCACTGGTAATGATGCTTCCTGCCAAGCTCGTGACCAGAGTTGCATTCCTGAAACCCATGTGAAGGAAAGAGAGAACTGAGTCTTGCAAGTTGTCCTCTGACCTCATGTGTCTGGGAGGATGCACTCTGCCCAACCCCCAGTGCCCCAAAAGACCAATTCTTGAAAAATGAATGTAGTCATTTTTTTGAATGACTATTATTTATTTAATTATATATACAGTGTTCTGCCTGCATGTATGCCTGCAGGCCAGAAGAGGGCACTAGAAATTATTACAAATGGCTATAAACCACCACGTGGGTGCTGGGGATTGAACTCAGGACCTCTGGAAGAGCAGTCAGTGCTCTTAACCTCTGAGCCATCTCTCCAATCCCATGGAATGACTATCTAAAATAGTACTGGAATTGGACAAGACACTACTGTCAATCTTACTTAAAGCAAATCAAATCTTATGCATTACTAATTCTCATAATATTTATAATACAGCTGAACACTGTCTTCTTAAAACAGGATGTTTCTTCAGAATTATTTTCTTTTTTTATTTTGTTTTCACTCAGAATTATTTTCTGTTCGTTGTGGCCGTGACGGCCAGGTTGAATTGTAGGGCCCCAGGAGGCTCAGGAAGAGTCAGTCCCCACATTCTTTAGCATCTCCTGTGCTCTCTGGGGCAAACAGTCCTTTATTATTAGTAGCAAGGAGAGTGAGAATTTTTCAAAGAAAAGTGTTTCTTTTAAACTTCTCTTTCTAAGGAATTAAAGATCTCATCTTGCTGAGTGGCCGGATATTCCTGTTGCTTGCCCTGCTGACCCTCGTCATTTCTGTGGCCACCTCCTGGTTTAACTCACCTAAACCTTCCCGAGTTCACGTGAAAGGTATGTTTATTACTTATGTTACCTTTACATTTTTTTTACTCAAAAAATAAAAAGTAACCTTTTCTATTCAAATTTCTTCCTTTTGTTTATTCTACAATAAGAACTATTTAACCATCAATTTACGATGTGTAATGTTCAGTGAGAATCTGTTCTCTCCTTCCATCATGTGGGCTCCAGGGGTGGAGCTAAGGTCTTAAGGGTTTGGCAGTAAGGTCTTTACCCACTGGGCTGTCTTGCCACCCTTAGGTGCCATGACATAGAGAGACGGCAGTGCGTAAGACCACGGGCTGCTCTTCTAGAGGACCTGAGCTCTGTTTCCCACACCCACATGTTTCTCGCAGCTGTCTGTAATGCTAGCTCCTGGGGATCGGACACCCTTTTCTGGCCACCATGGGCTCTGCACGGATGTAGCACACAGACATACATGTCATACACATAAAATTAAAAACAAAGCCAAACAAAACAAAAAGCTGTATTCTATTTGGCCTTAATACAGATTACATTTAAAACTAATAGCTGTTTTTAAATGTAGTTAACAAAAGCGGCCCAGTAATGAATTTGTTTTTGTTTTTTAAGATAGGGTGTTCTATAACTCAAGCTGGCTTGGTACTTCCTACATCGCTAAGGATGACTTTGAACTTCTAATCCTCCTGCCTCTTTCCCCTGACTGCTGAGATCACAGTGTGCACCAACAAGCCTGGTCATATGTGTTACCTAGCGTTTTGTGTGTGCTAGGCAAGTACTCTACTAAGCAGGCTACACCCTCAGCCTCTGTAGTTTATTGCTATTAAAATATAAATAAATACAATGGGTGGTATAAATTAAAGTCTTTTTTATTTTTTAAAAAAAGATTTACTTATTTATTATGTATACAGTGTTCTGCCTATATGTCTGCCTGTAGGCCAGAAGAGGGCACCAGACCTCATTACAGATGGTTGTGAGCCACCATATGGTTGCTGGGAATTGAACTCAGGACCTCTGGAAGAAGGAGCAGTGCTCTTAACTGCTGAACCATCTCTCCAGCCCTAAATTAAAGCTTTTTCACATTAACCAGCCCCCCCCAAAAAACATAATTGCAAAAGATTATTCAACCCCATAATATAAGATAACGTGGGTGCTTTGGTGATTCCCAATCATAGATTTTGTATTTTCTCTGCTTTGATCTCTTAAACTTCAGAGTACTCAAGTTTGGAAATTAAGCAAGAACATTGTAACTTCCATTAGGGATTTTATGTGAGTTGTATTTCCAGGGTGTATGTGACCTCAGCTGTTGAAGCATTAATAGCATGTGTGCCCTGGTTTCAGTCCTTAACACTCCCCCAAAAAATTAAATAAAAATGTGAAAGTGTAGCTGGGCGGTGGTGGCGCACGCCTTTAATCCCAGCACTCGGGAGGCAGAGGCAGGCGGATCTCTGTGAGTTCGAGGCCAGCCTGGTCTACAGAGCTAGTTCCAGGACAGATTCCAAAGCTACAGAAAAACCCTGTCTCGAAAAAAATAAATTATTTCTTGGGCTGGAGAGATGGCTCAGAGGTTAAGAGCATTGCCTGCTCTTCCAAAGGTCCTGAGTTCAATTCCCAGCAACCACATGGTGGCTCACAACCATCTGTAATGAGATCTGGCTCCCTCTTCTGGTCTGCAGGCATACACATGGACAGAATATTGTATACATAATAAATAAATAAATATTTAAAAAAAAATGTGAAAGTGTGTTGCTGTGGAGAAGATGGTTTGCTGCTTCCATTGCTCCACCAGCCCCTGAGGTGCGCTGTTTATAAATATGGAAATGTGCCTGGTGGTCCCTGCCCTCGGAAGGGGTTCATTCGCATCATTTGAGTGTGAGTCACGAGGCTCAGGTATGGGTTGATAGGTTATTGGCATAATCTTCACTGAAGGCTGATGCTACATAATATGTAATAAAAAAATGTGTTCAGGCTGCTGTCATCATAGTGACTGGAAGCTCAGGCAGCGGGATATCCAGTTATAGGCCAGTCAGGGTTACAGGAAGAAATTTGTTAATTTGTTATATATAATAATAAATGTTTGTGAATTGTTTCAGAACAAAATTTTTGCTTGGCACTGGTGGCGCACGACTTTCATCCCAGCACTTGGGAGGAGGAGGCAGGCGGATCTCTGTGAGTTTGAGGCCAGCCTGGTCTGCAAGAGCTAGTTCCAGGACAGTCTCCAAAGCTACAGAGAAACCCTGTCTCAAAAAAACAAAACAAAAAACTATTGGATAGAGTTCATACGCAAATGACTTTGTTTTTGCTGGTTGAATGTACCTTATTTTCATTATTTGAAAAAATATGTAGTGCTTTGAAATGTTCAAATGTAGTCTTTTAACATGTTAAAAATCTATAGATTGGTTTTTTTAGAGAAAATGTATTTGATTCTTTGATACTTGAGAATGAAAAAGTCCTTTTATGTTTTGGTGTCAGAAGGAGAAGAGAATGAGAAAAGGCAACGACTCGTGAGGAAAAAGCAACAGGAGGCCCAGGGTGAGCAGGTAAGGCTCGGCCCTCAGGATTCCTTTGGGTGCTCCTGCTGTGTCTGTGCTCAGAGGTCTTTGTGTGAACGGTTACTGGTGTCTAATTCACAGGGCCTAAGATGGTGCCCTCCCTCCTCCTCCGAAACTAGCTTTCTTGTATTGCAGGCTGACTTTGAATTTAGAAGGTGACTAAGGCTGACCCTGGATGCTGTTCTTCTGCCTCCTCTCCCTAAATGCTGACCCTTTAAAATTAGAATTAACAATCCTTATTAATTACATTATATTCTTGTGTCTGTGTGGGTCCCAGGGATTGAACTCTGGCGGGTGACCAGGCTTGATGGCAGGTGCCTTTATCACTTTGACAGTTGCTCTTGCCTTGACCACTGTTGTAGCCAGTGCTGGCCACAATTTCAGGATCCTCCTGCCTCAGTTCAGCAGCTGGAGTGCTGAGATCAAAGGTGTGTACCACCATGACATCCTTGTTTTACATTACACCTGTAATTTTCTTTTTTTTTTTTGTTATCTCAGAGTCTTGGTGACTGTTCTGTTGCTGAGAAGAGATACTATAACCAAGGCAACTCCTATAATTGAAAGCATTTAGTTGGGGGCTGGCTTACAGTTTCAGAGGCTTAGTCCATGATCATCATGGCGGGGAGCATGGTGTCAGGGAAGTGTGGTGCTGTAGAAGTAGCTGATCTCAGGGAGCGGGCAGAGTGAGAGAACCTGGGCCTGGCATGGGCTTTTGAAACCTCACAGCTCACCCCCACTGGCACACTGCCTCCAATGAGGCCACACCTCCTATTCAAATTTATGATTCTATCTTAGGGTCACTGTTGTGATGATGAAACACTATGACCACAGCGCCTCTTATAAAGGAAAGCATTTAACTTGCTTCCAGGTTCGGAGGTTCAGTCCATTGTCATCACGGTGGGAAGCATGGTGGCACGCAGGCAGACATGGTGCTGGAGAGGGAGCTGAGAGTCCTACATCCTGATCAGCAGGCAGCAGGACAGGGGAGTCTGGGCCTGGCTTGAGCTTCTGAACTGTTCACAGCCCATCCCCAGTGACATACCTCCTCCAACAAGACCTAATAGTGCGCTCGTAAGAGTGCCACCCCTAATGACTAAGCATTCAGGTGTATGAGCCTGTGGGGCCGTTCCTATCACCACCACCACAGGGCCTGTGGAGCCATTCTTCTTCAAACCGCCACGAGTTTCAAGCCTTGCTCTTGATTTATGACTTTATAGACAATGTGAACAGTGTAGTAATAACACTTTTTTTCTTGAACAGGCCAGCAGATATATACAGAATGTTTTAAAACCTCAGCAGGAAATGAAATTGAAGAGACTAGAAGAACGGTTTTATCAGATGACGGGTGAAACCTGGAAATTAACTCCTGGCCACAAACTCGAGGTTGGAAATGCTGGTGTCATATTTTGAATTTTATTATTTGTTTCTTGGTGGTGGTGTGTGTGTCTGTAGACCAGACTGGCCTTGAACTCACAATGATCTGCCTGCCCCCGACTCCAGAATGCTGGGATCAAAGGTGTGCACCACCACCGCCCAGTGCGGTTCTTAGAAGGTTAGTAGGTGAGGAAGTAAGGAGTTACTGAGCCTGTATTTGAAAACTCCATTAGTGTTTGGTTGATACCCCGTGAGGCCTGCTCTTTTCCGGGGCAAGATGTGGGGGTGGGGACCGGGAGTAGTGGAGGGCGGGGGTTACAGCTGGGATGTATGAGAGAATAAACACAAATGAAAAGAAACTTCCTCCTTAAATTATGTGGCTGAGGAGGAAGTTTTGGTAAGGTATGCAGTTGCTTTAGAGAACACCTTAAGGAATTATTTTTGTTCAGTTTCACAGAAGTTAGTCCGCTCTGGTTGGAGGGTGTGGTGGACAGAGCAGAGGCTGTAGCATGGAGAAGGAGATGGAAGGCAAAGGGTGTATTCAAGGACGTCAGTTCAGACAGAGCTCCAGGGACTTGTTCCCAGTGACCTGTTTCCTCCGCTTCAGCCCACTCCCCATCTCTCCACACTTCCCAATAAGTCATCCTATTCTGGATCCATTGGCATCCTTTTTTATGTCATGGGATTGTTCAGAGGCGGGCTTTACTAATCCTGTGGAGATGTTGTATCCAGGTGGCCAGTGGAGCCACTGTAGTATATGATACCATAAAGTGTAAGGTGCTGCAGTAGATAATAGTGTAAAGTGTAAAGCTGCAGTAGATAATAGTGTAAAGTGTAAGGCTGCAGTAGATAATAGTGTAAAGTGTAAGGCTACAGTAGATAATAGTGTAAAGTGTAAGGCTGCAGTAGATAATAGTGTAAAGTGTAAGGCTGCAGTAGATAATAGTGTAAAGTGTAAGGCTGCAGTAGATAATAGTGTAAAGTGTAAGGCTGCAGTAGGTAATAGTGTAAAGTGTAAGGCTGCAGTAGATAATAGTGTAAAGTGTAAGGCTGCAGTAGACAATAGTGTAAAGTGTAAGGCTGCAGTAGACAATAGTGTAAAGTGTAAGGCTGCAGTAGATAATAGTGTAAAGTGTAAGGCTGCAGTAGATAATAGTGTAAAGTGTAAGGCTGCAGTAGATAATAGTGTAAAGTGTAAGGCTGCAGTAGGTAATAGTGTAAAGTGTAAGGCGTTGCTGTAGATAATAGTGTAAAGAATAAAATGTTGCACTTTCTGGAATACTTTGCCTTTAGCGTGAAGAGTTACTGTGTAGTTGAGTCCAAATTAGAAAACCTGGATGTTTAATAGAACATTATATTTATACTCTGATTATTTTTAGCTATGGATGTTTTGGAGTCACATACTGAGACATTTTTTTACATACATGTTGTCATGTGACTTCCTGGGGAGGCTAAAGCAAGTGCCTATTCACCCGAGATAAGGGTGTGAGTGAATGGCCAAGGAAATGACTCCATCAGTCTAGTGTGTGAGCCAGTGACTTACAGGAGTGTAGGTGAGCGCCTCTGCCCAGGAGAACAGCCAGCTGCATCCAGTCACTCAAAAGCTGGTGTTTCCCCAGCGAAAGGACGTTTGCCAGGCAGAGGCAGGAGATGCTGAGGTTCAGGGCCAGCCCGGACTCCATGCAGGCCAGCTAGGGCTGCCTCCCAAGTTCTGTACCAAAACACAAACCAGAACCAAGAGGAGCAGGGCTTTGTCAGTGCTTCTTAGCTGGGAAATGGGGATGGGATGATGGGGCCTTGGAGCTAGATAAAGGCAGGTTCCGGAGCTCATTAGGCCTCCTGTTTTCTTGTCCAAAGAGATTGTGCATTAGCTTTCTGCATCTAAAAATGACAGAGTTAAAAAAAAAAAACACAACAAACTAACCATTATGAATAGTCTAGTTGACAAAACATGCCTCTTTAAAATTGTGCGGTTGTTTTTGACTAGGGGGATGAAGATTTGGTGCTTGGAAATTCAAGCCAGACATCTTTTGAAACAGCAAACAGGGAAGCAGCCAGAAGACGGAATTTGCCCAAGCTTTTAACTGAAGTCTCACCACCTGCTCCACAGCCTGCCAAGAAGGAGGTTTGTGCACATCCCTCACTGAGTGTGTTCTCTGGAGAGGTGGCTACTAGGGAGGAAGAGGATGGCTTTTAACACAGATGCTGTCTTAGCTCCTTGCAGAGGGTCAGCTGCACAGATCCTTGGTCCTGTTTAATAGCAAAAGTCTGGACCAAATTTAGAGGAAAGCTAGAAGATAAATGATGGTGTAGCGATGGAAAGGACAGTGCTCACGGAGGGAAGCCTTTCTCCTGGGGGTCTTCAGACGGGCTGTGTCCTGAGAGTGGTCTACACCGTCTACAGGCTGGATACCCTCATTTGACATGCCTGCGGTCACAAGTATTTCAGACTTTAGGATATATTCATGTATATATTGAGATACGGGGATAGAGCACAAGTATAAAGACATTCATTTCTATATGCCTTATTTACATAAACTGAAGAAGTTTAGTCAGTGTCTCTAAGTTTTCTGTGCATAATGGCACGGAATTATGTTTCTGCCTCCTAGGTGCTGGGACGACAGCCTGCACTGCTACCGAGGCTTTTCCTGTTTCTTTAAATAGTGCATTTTTACATAATATCCTAGAACATCTTAAAAGACAGATTTTAGGGAAGCATGCTGGCGGTTGATTGCAGGGCCTGGTGCATGCTAGGCAAGCACTCGATAACTGAGCTGCCTCTTCCAGTGTGAACTCCCTCTCATTTATTTTTTGAGACAGAATTGGAGATTAAAAAAATATATGTATTTGCTGTATGTGAGCATACATGAGACTGTCAAGGCTTGAGTACAACCTATGGGAAATCATTTCTTTGGGGATTGAACCCAGGTTGTCAGCAGGTGTCTTAGTCAGTGTTCTGTTGCTGTGAAGAGACACCATGACCATGCAACTCTTTGGGTTTCTCTGCACTGCCCTGACTGTCCTGAAACTCACTCTGTAGAGCTCTGCCTGGCTCTGCCTCTGGAGTGCTGGGATTAAAGGTGTGTGCCACCACACCCAGCTCTATTGTAAACTTTAAAAAACTTGTATAAAAATTACAGTAGTAATTGTGTGTGAATAGATGTATACACGTGCAGTAGTAATTGTGTGTGAATAGATGTATACACGTGCAGTAGTGTGAATAGATGTATACACGTGCAGTAGTAATTGTGTGTGAATAGATGTATACACATGCAGCAGTAATTGTGTGAATAGATGTATACACGTGCAGCAGTAATTGTGTGAATAGATGTATACACGTGCAGTAGTAATTGTGTGAATAGATGTATACACGTGCAGTAGTAATTGTGTGAATAGATGTATACACGTGCAGTAGTGTGAATAGATGTATACACGTGCAGTAGTAATTGTGTGAATAGATGTATACACGTGCAGCAGTAATTGCGTGAATAGATGTATACACGTGCAGTAGTAATTGTGTGAATAGATGTATACACGTGCAGCAGTAATTGTGTGAATAGATGTATACACGTGCAGTAGTAATTGTGTGAATAGATGTATACACGTGCAGCAGTAATTGTGTGAATAGATGTATACACGTGCAGTAGTAATTGTGTGAATAGACGTATACACGTGCAGCAGTAATTGTGTGAATAGATGTATACACGTGCAGCAGTAATTGTGTGAATAGATGTATACACGTGCAGTAGTGTGAATAGATGTATACACGTGCGGTAGTGTGAATAGATGTATACACGTGCAGTAGTAATTGTGTGAATAGATGTATACACGTGCAGCAGTAATTGTGTGAATAGATGTATACACGTGCAGTAGTAATTGTGTGAATAGATGTATACACGTGCAGCAGTAATTGTGTGAATAGATGTATACACGTGCAGCAGTAATTGTGTGAATAGATGTATACACGTGCAGCAGTAATTGTGTGAATAGATGTATACACGTGCAGCAGTAATTGTGTGAATAGATGTATACAAGTGCAGCAGTAATTGTGTGAATAGATGTATACACGTGCAGCAGTAATTGTGTGAATAGATGTATACACGTGCAGTAGTAATTGTGTGAATAGATGTATACACGTGCAGCAGTAATTGTGTGAATAGATGTATACACGTGCAGCAGTAATTGTGTGAATAGATGTATACACGTGCAGTAGTGTGAATAGATGTATACACGTGCAGTAGTAATTGTGTGTGAATAGATGTATACACGTGCAGTAGTGTGAATAGATGTATACACGTGCAGTAGTAATTGTGTGTGAATAGATGTATACACGTGCAGTAGTGTGAATAGATGTATACACGTGCAGTAGTAATTGTGTGTGAATAGATGTATACACGTGCAGCAGTAATTGTGTGAATAGATGATGTATACACGTGCAGCAGTAATTGTGTGAATAGATGTATACACGTGCAGCAGTCGGGATAGCTTTGCACGAGTTGCTTCACTGTTTCCACCACGTGGGTCCTAGGAATCAAATCAAATCAGCTTTAATCGCGTCACCAGACAGACCTCACTGAATTTGATAGAGGTCTATACAAAGAAGCCTTTTAAACCGAGATGCATGGATCCTACTGCAGAGGACTCTTCTTAAGAGTTCTCACTTCTTGGAAATGTTTTTTACTTTCCTTTCATTAACACGCAGCTTTCTTTAGGTTCCTGATTTACCTGACGAACCATCAGAAACAGCTGAGGAGGTACGTTTCTCGTTTCCATTTCCTTTGATGTCATCAGGTAGGTAAGTCCTACTGTCCCTGGGTTTAGAGAGAAGAGCAGGTTCCCGCGGCTGACTCGGAGTCACGTCTCTGAGGATGGCATCCGGCGAGAGCTGCTGTGGGAGGCAGTCTGATGAGTTATCTTGTAGAGCACACCCACTTCAGGACCAGTAAGTCGGCGCTTACCACAGAACAGCAGCATTGAGACGGGCGGTGGCTTCACCCTGGTCCCCATTTAAGCTGAAACTGCAGCTGCGTGTGCATTTTAAAGAGTGGCTCACTGTTGCTGGGCTGGGGCGGGACAGATAGATAGCCCACCTGCCTCTGCCTGGAGGGAGCCTGTCTTGTTTTCTGCCATTGGCCATCTTAGTTATAGGTGATCGTCTGATGCAGGGGGACCACGTGTCTTTAGAACCATGAAGTTATTGGGCAAAATGTCCAGAAAGAGAACTGCCCCTGTGTCCTCAAAAAAACAGGTTTTGAAACAGTCATGCCGCTAATAGTCTGTTTTCTCAACACATTTGTAACATTTAAGTTTGGAACTTTGTATATCTTAGGAAAATCTGAAAGTTACTCACAGGTAAAAGACAACTGAAGAAAGCAATCTATTGCTTTCAATGGAACATTGGAGTTCCTAACCGGGCTTTTGTTCTTGAGATAAGGTTTGCTTTGTAGTCCAGACTGACCTCAAATTTGCAATCTTCTTGATTCAGCTCCTGTGTGGCTTACCTGAATATTTATTTGTATTCTCCAGGTAGTTACTGTTGCCCTTCGATGCCCAAGTGGGCGTGTTTTGAGGAGGAGATTTTTCAAGTCTTGGAATTCACAGGTGAGGAAATCAAATATTGACTTATCAAATTTGTCAATAGTGTGTTCAAATGTAGTGGGATCTGTTATCACATAGACAATGTGGATATTCTGCATTGCGTAAGGTTTGATAATTTCTTTGAATTGTGATCTCTACATTTGTATTTTTTTCCTATTTTTTTCTTCCTTTTTAGTGTTAAGGATAGTCTTCCTCTGTCCCACGGCCAGCTCCCAAATAAACAACATGGAGACTTAATAACAATAAAGCTTCAGCTGATAGGCTTGTTACTAACTAGCTCTTACAACTGAAATTAACCCATTTTTACCAATCTACGTTTTGTCTTTATTGCCTTTACTCTGTACTGCCCATACTGCTTCCTCTGTGTCTGGTGACTCTGCTTCTTCCCAGCATCCTGTGTGCCTGGAAATCCTGCCTAACTATTAGCCATTCAGCTTTTTATTAACCCAATCAGAATGTCACATCTTTAGTGTACAAAAAGATTTTCCACAACACAATAGATCTAAGGCTTCAAGCAGGCATTCTCTTACTGAGCTATATTTCCTTGGTTGTTTAATTACATGTTAGTTCGTGGGGAAAATGGTGGTTTTAAGCCCAGGGTAGCCTAGAACTCACCGTGTAGTCAAGGCTGGACTGAGCTGTGTCAGCTTCCCAAATGCTTGGATTGCAGGCAATGAGATACTACACCTGGCAGCCTGTTTTAAAAATAGTTATACTGGGGCTGGAGAGATGGCTCAGACGTTAAGAGCACTGTCTGCTCTTCCGGAGGTCCTGAGTTCAATTCCCAGCAACTGGCTCCAAACCATCTATAAAGAGATCTGGCGCCCTCCTTTGGCGTGTGGAGGCAGAAAATTGTATACATAATAAATAAATTAAAAATAAATAAATAAATAAAAATAGTTATACTGGGGCTGCAGGTATAAGAGTGCAGTCCTCCTACCTCGGGGGTTATGCATATGACACCTGGAAGGATTGGGTTTGGAGCCAGTTAGACCCTGACTCAGAACCACCACCAACAGAAAGAGGTTTTTGTTTGTTTTTTGAGACATGGTTTCTCTGTAGCCCTGGCTGTCCTGGAATTTACTTTGTAGTCCAGGCTGACCTCAAACTCTCGGAGATCTACCTGCCTCTGCCTCCCAAGTGCTGGCATTAAAGGCGTGTGCCACCATGCCTGGCAGAAAGATGTAATGTTGGAGGTGTAAACTTAGTCGCAGAGCGAGTGCTTAACATGTGCAAAAGACGTGGGTTCAATTCCTACACTTCTAAAAATGTCTTAATTAAAATTATTACATATTATATAGATCAGCAGTGGTTAGCAATTCAAGGCATTATTTGATACTTTGGTCCCTTGGAACATTATATCTTTGTCATGTGTCTGTTTTTTGTTGTTGAGACACAGGCTGGTCTCAATCCCCGTAACTTTTGGCTCCTGTAGTCCTCCAGCTACAGTTTGAGTAGCTGGGACTACAGCTGTATAGAAATACATCCAACTTATTTTTCTTTTCAAAGCAGAACATGCTTTAACAGTTCATGTTTTGAGGCAAATGAGCTTTCAAAAGGATCTGAAAATTTTTTTTTTAAATTTATTTATTTATTAAAGATTTCTGTCTCTTCCCAGCCACTGCCTCCCATTTCCCTCCCCCTCCCCTAATTACGTCCCCCCCCCCCCAGCCCGAAAAGCAATCAGGGTTCCCTGTCCTGTGGGAAGTCCAAGGAACCCCCCACCTCCATCCAGGTCTAGTAAGTTGAGCATCCAAACTGCCTAGGCTCCCACAAAGCCAGTACGTGCAGTAGGATCAGAAACCCAGTGCCATTGTTCTTGAGTTCTCAGTAGTCCTCATTGTCCGTTATGTTTAGAGAGTCCGGTTTTATCCCAGGCTTTTCCAGACCCAGGCCAGCTGGTCTTGGTGAGTTCCCAGTAGAACATCCCCATTGTCTAAGTGTGTGGGTGCACCCCTCATGGTCCTGAGTTCCTTACTCGTGCTCTCTCTCCTTCTGCTCCTGATTTGAACCTTGAGAATTCAGTCCTGTGCTCCAATGTGGGTCTCTGTCTCTGTCTCCTTTCATCGCTTGCTAGGATCTGAAAATTTTTATGCCTACTTTTTTCTTTTTTGTGGTGCTGGACTTTGAACCCAGTGTGTAGATGGTAATCTTTATGGACAGTTACAGGAATGGCCTACAGTAAGTTGGGCTTTGTCTTAGGGGCCCAAGTACGTCTCTTTTGACAAAGCTCCTTTGTGATTCTGTTGACTTAGATTTTGATTCAAATTTTTGTTTCCAAATGTTTTTTGTTCTCAACATTTCATTGAAGTCTCCATCCCCTACTTAGGGATGAGGCTCTGTTGGTAGGCCTGCACTCTCTCTCAAATGAAGGCATTCAAGGTTATTCATGTCTCCAAATGCATGGCATACTGCTCTTCCTTAAAGTCTAGACGGTTTCTTTGAAGATGTGGAAAGTACTTCTGATTCCTTGGGACATGATTACAGAGTGACAACTGTTTAATGTCATAATGAGACAGATTCTGTAGGAACCTTTAGTCTAATACTAAAGTCTTTTTTCTTCTAGGTCTTATTTGACTGGATGATGAAAATTGGGTACCACAAATCCCTATACAGCCTTTCCACTTCCTTTCCCAGACGACCTCTGGAAGCGGACGGAGGCTTGTCATTGGAGGACATAGGGATAACTGTGGACACTGTACTTAATGTGGAAGAGAAAGAACAGAGTGGCCAGTAAAATCAGAACTACCTGTTGTCCGTCGAGTCGTATGACCTCACCGGCAGCGTTCACATTAAAGCCATGCTGTACGTTGTGCTCCTCTTGTTCATAGGAGCATACCTACATACAATGGAAGAGGATTGCTTGATATGGAAAGCTTTGTGGACTGTACCATCTTACAGTGTACCCAAGTGAGAACAAGGTAAAAAGGATGCAAGACATCTGACAGGTCTGGGCCAGGCAAGGGGGCACATGCCTCCTGGAAAGTCTGAATTAGACCGTCTTAAAACAAACCAACTAGCTGATAAAGAACTGTGTTTCTGCTTCTTGAATCTACAGTATTTAACAATTCAGCCAAACCCTTCAAATCTTCAAGTAGGAATACTGATTCCACTGTATTTCTAAAAACTTAAAAAAAAAGATTTTAAAGAAATTTCAGAGTGGACTGATTCTGTGTAGTTTTGACCTAAATCTGAGGGTGAAGTTTTTGCCACAGGAACTTTGGGGACACACTGAAACTGCAGTAAGCATGGTCACTGTTGGTCAGTGCATTTTGTGGGAACACACTTTTACTGGAAGTCAGAGTTTGAGCTTATTTTTGCTCTCAAAGTTTTTGACTACAAGCTAGAGATTCTGACCAATTAGTATTTTGGATGTAGAGGTGAATCTGCTCCACCTGGACCAAAGGTCGGAGAATTCAAGTCTCCTTCTATCATGTTAATAAAGTCTGTTGCCCCTCCTCCTCCTTTTGGAGTGAAGTATATAAGCATGTAGAAAATAAACGAGGCGGATTCAGTATTCTGTTTGTCTTTTATATCTCTCTTCCTTTTACTTAATAACCCTAATCCTCATGCTCTTACCCTGGAATGCATGAGAAGCGGGTCTTTGACAGTACCTGGAGTGTGAGCTGTTGTATGCACCGATACCCTTAGAGTCTGTTTTCAGAGATCTCTCTTTCTTTCTTTTTTTGGTTTTTCGAGACAGGGTTTCTCTGTGGCTTTGGAGCCTGTCCTGGAACTAGCTCTTGTAGACCAGGCTGGTTTCGAACTCAGAGATCCGCCTGCCTCTGCCTCCTGAGTGCTGGGATTAAAGGCGTGCGCCACCACGGTCCGGCTTCAGAGATCTTTCTTAACCTTTGATATTTTGGAGATGGGGTCTCATAGAGTCCGGGGTGATCTTGAACTCTCCTGGATCCTCCTGTCCCCCATCCCAAGTGTTAGGATTACAGGCCTAAACCACTGCTCCCAGTTTATGAAGTGGTAGGATTTCATTATGCCCAGCAAAGTCTATATCAACTACATTCCAGCCCCATATTTCCTATCTTTCAATTTCCAAGCTACCCAAGTCTTTGCTTTTGGCGTTTGTCTTAATCACTCTACAGCTAGATTTAGAGAGGCTAGAGCTTGTATTCATGACCTTGGAATAGTAACCATCACTGCTGATCTGAACTCAGATCAGTTCATTACTATTTCTAGGTTAAGGGAGATCCAGATAACCTGTCTTGGCTTTTAAAGTTTCTTGTTTATTTAGTCTATCGTTATTAAAGCAGACAGTCCAAATTTTGTACTTAAAATTATGAACAAATCAACACAAACCACCCAATGAAATGTTTAGAAATGTAAAAAATGGCTCTTTAATGGTCTAAAAGTTATCAACAAATATTCGATTTTGTTCTGCTTCTAAATGTAAACTATAAACAAACATTGTATAACCTGGACCTGAATATAAGGAAGGCCTGCAGTGAGCACCCGTAAACTCAGAAGTATAGCTGCTTCTTTTTATTACACATCAGATGTCTGTGGCACAGCAGGTGCCCCACACTGTAATCCTAGCACTCGGGAGGTAGAGTCAGGAGAACCAAGAGCTCAAGCTCATCTGGACTATATGAGACCATCTCAAAAGCCCAAAGTAAATGAAATAAACCACCAACCACAGTCTTGAGTATTTGTATCAAGTTTTAAAATGCAGTGCTTCCATTTAATGCATACCACAGTTAATGTTTTTGTTTAAATTGGAAAGTTTATTTGTTTAGTCCACCAAATAGGATGCAAGCACTGTCAGGACAAATACACAGAAACAATGCCGATCAACATCAAACAGTAATTTAGTTTAAATGACAACATACTCCCAAGAATCTCTTCTTCAGTTAGTAGACATTTCAATAAAATAAAGGGTAATGAATTAAGTGGAAGTCAGCTTGTGAAATCTTAAAAATAAAACTCTGACTCTATTAATCCATGCCAGTTAAACAATGTAACTAAATTTCCAAGTGCAAAGGAGATGAAGCAGTCAGTGACCCTTTTTGTTTAACCAGCCAAAAAGAATGCTTCCTAGGACACAGCAGGCAGACTGATCTAGAACAAATTGTGCTAAACGCTCATCATTAGTATGTATGGCACATTTGGTCCATGATGTAGTTTAATGTCAAGACATACCACAATTTGTTACAGAAACACATAGATAACTATTGTTTTTAAATATATATATATGTATATATATATTTTAAAAAGCCAGGTATACTTCCACATACAAAGAAAGGTCCTGGGGAGGAATTTATAGGAAGTAGTCTGGGGTACGCCGGGTCACATGAGGCTCTCCACGACGAGGTGCTGGGTCAAACTGAAGACTAAACAGAGAAAGTGAGTCAGCAGGTAAGCCAGGAGACACTGAGTGGACAAAGCCATCCTTCCTGCACCCTTCTGCTATCACTGCACTCCGTGTGGCTGCAATGACCCTGAGTGTGTCACTTTACAGAGCTCTGGTGACACTTAGTGGCTGTTAGTGCCTGGCAGAAAAGCCTTGTGACGCCATTATCAGTTGAAGGGCCTAGGATCAGTGCTGTTTCTCGCCGTCACGATGCTGAATCAGGGTATTTACACCTGTCTTCAGGCACAGCAAGTTTCCTTCTGTGAGGTTTGCTGATTTTAGTCAAAAGAACACTAAATTTTATCAAGTGCCTTTTCTGTCTGTTAAAATTACCAGTTCCTTGCCGGGCAGTGGTGGCACACGCCTTTAATCCCAGCACTTGGGAGGCAGAGGCAGGCGGATCTCTGTGAGTTCGAGACCAGCCTGGTCTACAAGAGCTAGTTCCAGGACAGGCTCCAAAACCACAGAGAAACCCTGTCTCGAAAAATGAAAAAAAAAAAAAATTACCAGTTCCTTTTCCTATTTTTTTTTGGGGGGGGAGTCCATTTTCATATTTTGAACCAACTCTGTGGTCTTGGGATCAATCCCATTTGAATTTTCCTTCTCCAAGCAGTCCTGAGAGGATGTAACCTCAGGCATGCACACAGACTTCACAACTGTCAAGGTAAGTATTTATTTTCGATTTTTGGTGCTGTGGTTGAGACCAGATCTCATGTAGCCTGGAATGGCCCCAAACTCAACAGTAACGGTTCATTCTGACCTTCTGATCTGTGCCTCTACTTTCTAAGCACCGGGATCACAGGCAAGCAGGTGTCATCATGTGGAGCAAATGTTTTATTTAGTCACAAAAAGTTTTTTGAAACAAGGTCTCATGTATCCCAGGTTGGCCTGAACTCTGACTGGTCTGCTTCCATCTCCTGAGACTGGGATTACAGAGCTGTATCACCATGGCCAGTTTATATAGTCCTGGGCTTGAACCCAGGGGCCAATGGAGCCACATCACCTCGTAGTTTTTAAACTTTTAAAATAAGTCATCTTTAATTTCGTGCTATGAGTGCCAGTGCTCAAAGACGTCAAAGGAGGGGTCCCTTGGAACTGGAATTACAGATGGCCGTGAGCTGCCATGTAGGTGCTGGGACTTAAATTTGCGTCTTCTGAAGGGCAGCCTGTGCTCCTAACCACCTAGTCATCCCTTCTGACCCTGGAGTAGTCTCTGTAAGAGTCGTGGGAGTAGGGGAAGGATGCAAGCCTCCAGTAGTTATGACAGACAGGTTTCTGTTTGTCTGGGTGTTAATGTGTTTTTCTGAGACAAGGTATCTGTATGTAGTCCTGGCTGTCCTAGAATTCACAGCTTAGACCAGACTGGTCTCAAACTCTTGCTTCCTGTGTGCTAGAATTAAATATGTACTCTACCATGCCTGGCTTAAGGTTCTCTTAAGGTTAAATGTTTTTCCATTACCTGTACACTCTTGGGAAATTTTCACCAAATTTTAAATAATTACAAATTATTTTTCTGGGCTGGGATATAGTTCAGTAGCGCAGCAATGAACTGGTATGTGTGAGGCCATGACTGTGTGCCGAGCACAACAGAAGGAAATAATTCATCACATTAAATGTTTGGAGAAGAGGGTTTACACACAAAGAGAAAAAAATCTTTGTTCAATCATCTCATAAACAGAACTCTTCAATGTTTTTCATTCTAAAAAGATATTTTTATTCATGCGTGCATGTGTGTGTATGACCCAGTGTGTGTAGATGTGTGTATGTATCTAGAGAGGCCAGGAGAGGCTGTTGGATCCCTTGGAACTGGAGTTAAAGGTATCTGTGGGATCTGAATTCCAGTCCTCGTGACTGTAGCAAGAGCTCTGAGCTGCTGAGCCAGCTCTCCAGCCCCCCCCCCAACTGTTTTCAATAGTTCCTTTTTCCTTCTAAAAGTAATTATACACAATTAAAATGTATAGTTACTTACAAAGAATATTTTAAAGTGTCATCTAATTCCATGATAGCAGCCTGATTTCCACAGCGGTAGCAGTAATTGGGCGCACTAAAAATGGTAACCACATTCCGATCATGGCACCAATTATAACCCTGCAACAGTGAGAAAGGTCAATGTTTCATTACAGAATTCAAGCTTGACACAACAACACACAAGTACTTCTGTGGCTATGTAGTCAAGTTACCTTCTATGATCTGACAGTTTATATACCTGCTCAGAATACTGGAACTTTTCTTAACCTACACTTCAGATGTGTGTGTATGTGTGTGTGTGTGTGTGTGTGAGAGAGAGAGAGAGAGAGAGAGAGAGAGAGAGAGAGAATTTTGCTGTTTAATAGGTCACAGTAGTCTCAAACTTACATCTGCCCTAGCTTTCCAAGTGCTTAGATATGACAGAAACTACCTGGCTTACAAAGTCTGCTACATAAATCTTGAACAACTTAAAGTAAGCTTCTGAAGAGCTGAGCCAATCATTAGTAATGGCCTCGCTAATCTCTAACAATTACCTGCACCAAAGCCTCTCACATCACATCACAACTGAAATTTGATTATCTTCAAATTTCCTAGTCTCCAACTTTTAGGAAAGTAAAAGTCTTTTAGCAAAGTAAAAGTCATTACTTTAAAAAAAATACATCATCCAGTCACCATGACATACATGATGCTATAATAATGAGGTTTAATATCACTACATGGACACTGCTCCTTGCCTGTTCTGGGCTGGCCATTCCTTGCTGGTTTAGAGGGATCATGTATGTTCTCTTTTGTTCTGTCAGTAGTGACAATACTACAACTCAAGCTGCGGCAGGTGCTGCCTCAACTCAGTGATCAGTTATTAGGACCAGCAGGGGACAGATTTTAAACCTCCTTGATGCAATGCACCAAGGATGCATCACTCTGCAGTATGCATCTCAAGCATGCATGTACTAAATCCACAGTCCTAAGGAACACCTGTCAAGTCTCCACCGAGGATTCTCTAGAAGAGAAGAGTGTGCTCTTATCTGCTGAACCATCTCTCTCTCTCTCCAGCCCCTACCAAGGGGTTATTTAAGGGTGTCTTCTTATACAGCCTACACAGGCCTGAAACTCATGACCCCCTCTGCTTTGGCCTCCTAAATATTGGGACTACAAGCATCCACCATGCCCAGATTTAGAAAACCATTTCTTATAAAACAAAACTTTGGTCACTTCCAAACATCAAGAACACATAAAGAAAATCTGAAGAATTACTTCCACTTGTAACCTGGATTGTTATACACACTGTAAAAATTAAACTTTGTTACAATCTGTCAAGTATTTAGGCAGGAAACATTCTGAAACCAATGGAGACATTCTGACTGAAATACGGGTTACAACAGAAAATGGCTTTAGCAGAACAGACATGGAGATTTGGGGTAAGGAGCTAGTCAAATCAAGAGTGGGGAGAGAGGAGAAAAAATGAGAAAGATACTTAGGCCTCATTACAAATGCACAGAACCATGAGATAAAGGCATTCTGCAGGAAAGTACATACTTCCATTACAAGCTGGTGAGCGCGAGACACCAGTGTGAGACCGTTGGCGTGGTTAAATGTTTCAGAAATATCTTGTCCAAAGGTATAGCCAGCACCACGTGGTGAAATGCCCCATCCACCACGGTCATCTGGATCTGACCATAAGAGATCACACATTGGGCCCTGGTCAAGGAGAACAGATACGCATTATGAATTATTAACAGTTATGTTTAGCTTTATCACATGTAATTACATTATCTTGTTAAAATCAAAACAAAACCACCACCAAATTTACCTCATGTGGAACTTCTTGTAAACGATCCAGGGCTCTTATATGATCCAGTGTATCTATGGATGGAGACAGGCCACCATGGAGGCAGAATATCTGTTTATAAATTAATGAGGAGTAAGTAGTGGCTGTGTTAGCCCTGACAGCTCCCCCGTCCGCTCCTGCTGCCCCCCAAAATAGCATTAACTGAAAAACTTGTCAATTACAGCGCAAAGTAGACTCAGACCACCAGCAACAGCCTCAACAGTACTGTGAGTGGGGGTTTCCTTTTCTCCCCTCGTGGTACCAGGGCTCTGAGGGCCTTCTGCAGGCTCTACTACTGCTCCAGTTCAGCTGCCTCACCCCAGCTTTATTCAGTGCTGCTGCTAAGTAGGATCCTCACCCTCATCACCTGTCACTGGGTTCTGTCATGTACTCCTGATTATAAAATTCTGTTTGATTCAGACATCACGCCTTACTGATTCCTGTTATTGATTACAATAGGTTTTTAGTTTTCCTGAGACTGAGTACATCACCACATTTGCAGGTTATTTTCTATACAGTTTATCATCTTCAATTCCTTTTTATGTGTGTGGGGCACATCTAATAGAGGGGACAACCTTTGGGAGTCTGTTCTCTCCTTGCACGCTATATATTGAGCCAGCTTTCCTGCCCACTATTCCTGTTAACTGTATGTAGTACGCATGGATATGCAGGTCTACAGATGAGTGGGTGTGTGCACACATATATGTAAGGCCTAGGGTTGGTACCGGATGTCTTTCTTTATCACTCTCCATGACTGTGGCAGGTCTTGAGGCCTGCTTAGTTGGCTACGTAGCTAGCTTGCCTTGGGAATCTCATCCCAGGGTGAGGGATCACAGGTGGGCACTGTGCCCCATGGGTGCTGGGATCTGAACTCTAGTCTTCGTGTTTGCAAAACAAGTACTTTATCTGTTTATAAATTAAGAAGAAAATGTTTACCCACTGGGCCTCCCTGTGGTCTTTCTTCAGTTCCTTGACTATAGGCAGTGCACTTCTAGGACTTCTGACATAAAAGGACAAGTGTTTTTAAAAAACTTTTCTCAGGACTATCCTCTGAAGACTGAATCAAAGAGAATAATGACAATTTTAGTAACAGTTTCTCATTTATTAACTGACAGGGTCATGCTATGTATGTAGCCCAGGCTGGCTTAAAAGTCATCAGTTCTGCTTGAAGCCCTAGACGCTAGGGTTCTAGGTCTACACGCTGCACCCAGCCCTACACACGGCATCCAGCCCTCTCTCTTGGTTTACAAGCTGCTTCCTTCCAGGACTCTGTGAGCCTGCTTGGTTATCTACTTCATTTCTGAGGAGCTCATGTCCTCCAGATAACACTTCATAAATGATAACCTGTCATAATGGTGTGTATGTGCTGGGTGTTTTGTTTCTTATAATACTTTAAAACAGCAAAGACTGAGTTTGGGAACTGCTGGTTGGTGTACGAAATTTATTAAGAGTTCTAACATTGTATGCATGAAGTTTCAAAACCAGATACACTATCGCTACTACTATCTAAAATAGCTTGTTTATTACTTTAAGGCTAATAAAGACTATTGCTTGAAAAATTTAAATTTTAGCCGGGTAGTGATGTTGCATGCCTTTAATCCCAGCACTTGGGAGGCAGAGGCAGGTGGATCTCTGTGAGTTCGTGGTCAGCCTAGTCTACAGAGCGAGTTCCAGGACAGGCACCAAAGTTACACAGAGAAACCCTGTCTTGAAAAACAAACAAAAATAAAAAACAAAACAACAAACAAAAACAATTAAATTTTAATTAAAATCTAACACCTTATAAATTCACACTTTCATTGACGTTAGCAAGGCAAGTATTGTCATTTTAATTATTGCAGTATCCAAAATCATGGCTGGGAAAATGTAGACTGTTATAATCAAATTATATTCAAGCCAGCAAGCCAAAAAGTATCTATTACACCTTCCAGGACACTGGGTTTCTATCATTTAAACACTGCATTGTCTTACTGTATGTTCTATATCTGGATCTGAATCAGCTCGCCATGAATCCTCTAAACATTGAAATGGGAAACCTGTCTAATGTCTTATGTATGCTTCAGTACTTACTATGGTGGAAACAGAGTAAGTACCCTTTGATAAATAAGATACACAATATGATACTTGTAGTTACTATGAAAATAACATGGGAATGAGAAGTTGCTAACGATAACCAGGAAACAGTGTAATATGGACACAATTTCCAAATACATCTCGTGTGACTCATTACTATACACACCCAGAAACTTAGGCATTTATCTATGCTATCCTCACACTGGCCAGAAGACTTTTGGGCCAGGGAAAGCAGGGCCTGGTGTTCCAGCAACTTGGGAGCCCAAGGCAAGAGAATTACTGTATCAAGCTGTGTTGGGCACAGTGAGCCTCGGTAGCTTTGTGAGATGCCTCCAAAACACGCATACCCCCACCCCAAAGAAATCAGACTAACCAAACCACAGGGCTGTGTTTCAGTGTCAGGGCACTTGCCTAGCATGCACTAGACTCCAGACCCCAGGTTCAACCCCCAGCACTGTATAAACAAACAAACAAGAAAGCCAGAAACTTTTACATAGCTTGTAAATACAGATCCTGAGTGCCTAATAGTACTTCCCCATGTTTAACCTCCTTCTGTAAGACAGTCAGACACACACACACCTGTCCATCCACTAAAGCTGTAAGTGGAAGATAGTCGAAGAGATCTGTAAAGTATTTCCACACGTTGGCATTCCCATACTTTCGCAGACATTCATCATAAAAGCCATACACTTGGGTGATCTGTCGGCTTTCATGATTTCCTCGCAATATTGTAATGCGCTCTGGATAGCGCACCTGGAAAAGAAACCCGTGTACAATCATTTCTTAGCAGTATTAAATTAGTTTTAACCTCAAATTCATTTCCTTAAATAGTTCTCCTGTCCATTTGTAAATTAACTGCCAAATTTAAGGACAGGTATGTAAGATATATATGAACCAAGTGCATTTATACTTAGGTTTGGGTCCCCTACTCCAGACATCTCATTATGAATATATAAATTTTCTGAAGTCCAAAAATCCCAAGCATTTGTTGAACCTGGGCAGGAGTATGAGGAGAAGTAGCTAGTGTAATCTTGTGGGGAAATGGGATAAAGAAAGCACTCGAGAGTCTAGAGCAATGGACAGACATCCTCTGAGGTGAGCAGTCTGTGTTATCAACAGTGCACGTCAGTTCAGAGCGACAGACTGTAAGTGAGGCCTTGAGGAAGACCCTGGGGATGTGGAAGTCACAAGCTAGAACACACATGCTAAATGAGTAAACTGCATCTGGCAGAAGAGCAGGGTGAATGAGGGAGACGGAGGTGCTGAGTGCAGGGCAGTAGAAACAGGAAGTCAAGGAACAATGGCATGAATCACATACAGACTTGCTTAATGATTCCATAGGAAGGCCAGTAAGGGATTAAATCAAACATAATTCATAGAATTCAATTATGGACAACCCAAATGAGTTATACATTTAATAGAAGTCATCAAGTTTAATGCATTGATTTTTATCTCCCTTTAAAAGATGTAAAGCCAACTATTACTTAAGCTGAGCAGATCAGAAATTAAATGACAATACATGCCTAACATTCTTACCCTTGGCCCAATTTAAACCTCCCCTTACCCATTTTCATCAATCATACCTTTAATGCTACAAGCAGAGTCACAGTCTCCACAGAATAATAACCTCTGTCTACGTAGTCACCCATGAATAGATAGTTTGTATCTGGTGACTTCCCACCAATCCTGAAGAGTTCCATAAGGTCATGGAACTGGCCATGCACGTCTCCACAGACAGTAACAGGACAGCGGACCTCTTGTACATTTGATTCTTTTGTTAAAATTTCCTTAGCCTGTTGCAAAAGGAAAACCGACAATGAAAAAGATTCAGTTACACAGTTAACAGTATTTTTACCTATACTGAAAGAAAATCTGGAGAAAACCACTTGGAAGTATGCCTTATAAAATAGAATAACCCACCAGGTGGTGGCGGCGCACACCTTTAATCTCAGCACTCGGGAGGCAGAGGCGGGCAATTGCTGAGTTTGAGGCCACTGGTCTACAAAGTGAGTTCCAGGATACCCAAGGCTATTACACAGAGAAAGCCTGTCTCTGAAAAACCAACAAGCCACCCCCACAAACTAAACAAAAGACCGTTTCTTCCTATGACAAACACAGCCTCACACTTATTCATATTCATTACCCCAAGTTTCATGACTGTTTCTACTGATCTGAGCTGCTACTGCTAGATCTAGTCATGGACCGCCCTAGTGACGTCATGGCCAACCACATGCTGCAAGGACAACAGTGGTTCTGAGATGTTCCCACTGTCAGCCCAGTGTCAGGGCTGCCCCAACATATTAACTTGTTACTTAGGTTCTGCGATGATGCTGTAATAAAAATCAAATCTATTGTGTGACCAGATGTATAAGAAGTATATATAGCATAGGCAATTTTATATGTACTATAGATGTAATATAAACATAAGTAACCATTTATGTACTTTTTTGTTAGGGTATTCCTGTGACTTTAAAAAGCTGTGTAAAGGGCTGGAGAGATGGCTCAGAGGTTAAGAGCACTGGCTGCTCTTCCAGAGGTCCTGAGTTCAATTCCCAGCAACCCACATGGTGGCTCACAGCCATCTGTAATGAGATCTGGTGCCCTCTTCTGGCCTGCAGGCATACATGGAGGCTGAACACTGTGTACATAATAAATAAATAAATACATCTTTAAAAAAAAAAAGCTGTGTAAAACAGTATGTTGAATTCTGCCCACAGCAACCTTGTACATCAGCATCTCTTGTTTCTATGGTAAAATATAACATATATATGAAATATACATACATATATACACACATATATATATATACATATAAAACATAACATAGCCTAATCATTCAAGCAATGTAAGGCTAGAATCAATGGTAATTTTTAGTTGACACAATCCTAGGATTTTAAAAAATCTGAGTCTAAAACTTCCATGCTTTAAGTTCCTTTCCTGTGTTTGTTGCTAAAGATCCAACCCAAAGCCTCACATACACTAAAAAGTACTTAACCTCCTAATGAGCTGCACCCCAGCCAGTATTTCTTAGTATCTCATTAAGCTCGAACACACATTTAATGTTAATTTTGCTACTATTTAGATCTAGTTCAGTACTTGCAAACTCCTGGATTTTCCATAGACACTGCGCCTCTTCCTTCACGAATCTACTGAGTGCATGCGAACAGAGCGCTCACTCAGGGTGTACTTCTACGGTCTTTCCTCTTAGTCTGGAGACCCTTTCCTAGTTAACTCCCACTTTAAAATGATGAACCGAGTAGTCCACGCTGGCTACGACTTGACTGAGATGTTTCTGCCTCACCCTCCCGAGTGCTTGGTCAGGAGACTTGAGGTTTTAGGAGTGGTCTTTGTCAAGGAAGTTCTTTACTCTGTGTAAGAATCTATTTCTATTCCCTTTTGTCCATGTGAGTGTGTGTGAACGTGTGTGCCTACAGGCCTTGAGGATGCTGTCAGGTTTCTCAGCGCCACGCAGTAATAAACATGCATATATAGCACACACAGTACATAGACATATGCATAGGCGCAACCCTCATACACATAAAAATAAAATCTAAAAAATCATTTAAAAAAATTCTACAAGGCTGCCAAGCATGGTAGCACATGCCTGCATACCCCAGCACTCAGGAGGCTGCAGCAGCAGGATCTGGAGCCTTGGCTACACAGCAAGATCAGCCCAACCCAGCCCAGCTGAAAACTTCGTAGGTATGTAAGCATGGCGCCTCTCTTTCTTCACCGTTAGTAGGCTTAACCAAATGACTTACCATTTCTTCTTCTTGGGGACTGGTTTTTACTAAAAGACAGGCTAGCTTCCAACTCACTGTATAGTTGAGAATATAACCTTACACTTCTGATGCCTCTGCCTTCATCATGAGGTTCTGGAGACTGAACCTAGGGCCAGGTGCAGGCTGGGTAGCCACTACCATTTCAGCTCTGGCCCAACCCTTCTCGCCTTTAAAAAGAGGGAATTAACCCTTTGAGTTTAACAACACAAGCATCTATATGCCAAGCAACATTAAGTTTTGAAGGCATACTATGAATAAAATCTTATGCTCTTAAAAAGCAAGTTATGGATGTGTACACAGATCAAGATAAATACAAAACGTTGTTAGATGTTAAACTTCTGGTCCTGATGTAAAGTAAACAAATCTCCACAAACTCCACTCCATACAGACAGAGACCAAGGCTTAAAATATCACAAACAGATATGTTCATAGCAAGGCATGGCTGTACATGCCCACATTCCTAACAGTCACAAGACTGTGGTGGGGATGAGGAACAAGACCAGCCCAGCTTGCATAGTGAGTTTTAGGCCTGCCTCAGCTACCTTGTGAGATCTTCACTCACAAACAAATGAGGAAAGTCACCAATAGTTGCCAGAGAAGCAGGTGTCCAAAGTAAAAAGCATGCTGTCTTTCTCATACACCTCCCAGGTCTGACTTATAAAGAAGTTACTAGTCTGTACTGTGCAGGGTTGTTCTGCTGCATGTATGCCCGCAGGTGTCTGGTGCTTGAGGAGAGCAAAAGCGGGCACTGGATTCCCTGAACTGGAGCTACAGATAGGTGCTGGACTTGAACCTAGGTCTTCTAGTAGAACAGGCTCTGCTCTTAACTGCTAAGTGACCTCTCCAGCCCTTGGGTGACTTTTCTTTCTTTCTTTCTTTCTTTCTCTCTCTCTTTTTTTTTAATTTGGTTTTTCGAGACAGGTTTTCTCTGTAGCTTTGGAGCTTGTCCTGGAACTAGCTCTTGTAGACCAGGCTGGCCTCGAACTCACAGAGATCCGCTTGCCTCACTTCCTGAGTGCTGGGATTAAAGGCGTGCGCCACCGCTGCCCGGCTGACATTTCTAAAAAAAAAAAAAAAAGCAAGCAAGCAGGGCTGTGGTGGCGCACGCCTTTAATCCCAGCACTTGGGAGGCAGAGGCAGGCAGATCTCTGTGAGTTCGAGACCAGCCTGGTCTACAAGAGCTAGTTCCAGGACAGGCTCCAAAACCGCAGAGAAACCCTGTCTCGAAAAACAAAAAAAAAAAAAAAAAAAAGCAAGTTATGAACCTCTTTCCTTTTTTTTTTTTGTTTAACCTGAAAATACTACCTTTTCTGCTTCTGTTGAGACACTGTTTCACCATGTATCCAGACTGACTATAAACTCACAATCTACCTGGCTCAACCTTCTGGAAGCAGAGGTATATATGTGTCCTACCAAGTGTGTGAAAAATGTAACACTTAAAACTTTTTTTTTTAAATATTTATTTATTTGTTATGTATACAATATTCTGTCTGTGTATATGTCTGCAGGCCAGAAGAAGGCACCAGACCTCATTACAGATGGTTGTGAGCCACCATGTGGTTGCTGGGAATTGAACTCAGGACCTTTGGAAGAGCAGGCAATGCTCTTAACCACTGAGCCATCTCTCCAGCCCCCAACACTTAAAACTTTAAACCAACTTTCAACCACGTAAGTGACCACCCTGCTATATCCACACAATGGATTTACGTTCAGCCATTATAGGGAATGCAAACTACTACTGACGGCGTACTAATAAAGACACCTTGAAACTAAACTGAACATCTGGAAGAGGTAACTTTTATACATTCACTATTACATCTCGATTTTTAAAACTTGAGGAAAACTTTCTGAAACTAACTGTGAAACACTGCTGCAACTGGTAAGACCAGAAAACCGCAATCCTTGGTCCTACTGGATTACTTTTCTCAAATGTAAGCACTCCTTCTCATTTGACCTAATTCTTTTCTATTTTGTTGTTGTTGTTTTTTGAGACAGGGTTTCTGTGTTCTGGAGCTCTATCTGTAGCCCAGGCTGGCCTCAGACTCAAAAGATCTACCTGCGTCTGTGTGAAGGTCTGGCTCACTGAGCACAATCCTAACATATGTCATTTCCACATCCAAGGTTAACATCAGGCCTTCAACAACATGGTGGGAATGTCGGTTACCAGGCCAGTGGGTAAAAGTGCGTGCTACCAGCCTGACGACCTGAGCGCTACTCCTGCACCACACGGTAAGAGAGCCAACTCCCCAACACTGTGGCACACATTCAGTGGCACGCACACTATAGACATACTTGGTACACGTGCGTGTAAACTACACAATAGAGTGGGTGTGGAGGCCAGAGATTGGCATCAGGTGTACTCTGTGGTTTTTCAGACAAGGTCTCTCACTGAACTAGAGCCCACCTATCAAGCTAGGCTGGCTAGCCAGGCAAGCCCTAGGAGTCTGTCTCCAGCTCCCCATGTCTGGCTTTTTACCTGGGTATTAGGAGTCTAAACTCAGGTAGGTCCTCATGGCAAGTACTGTGCCCACCGAACTATCTCCCAGGCCCAGCAATATTTTGTGAGCAATTCAAATACGTTTTTACTGCTTGTCTGTAAATCATGTGAACAATTACTATTTTATCACTGTTAATGACAAATGATATCACTTCTTTTAAAGCCTGCGAATGGTCATTGAGCGACTCATCACTGTGTTTTCCAAGAGCAGCTATGCTCACCACGTACTCAGCTTCAGGCAAATGTGACAGCTGTTCCAGCACCAGTCACTGTGCAGTGTGTGGAACTGCTGCCTCCTCGTCTCCAGCAGTGAACTCCCAAGACATTTCATGAAAGCGGATATCCACTAGCCACCTCAAGCATAATGTGAGGGCCTAGGTGCAGATCCCTAGAGCCCTCGGAGAGCTAGACTTGCAGCGCATGCTCCCTGAAACCACAGGCTCCTACAGCAGGATGGGAGGTGGGGTTCCACAAAGCTGGCAGGCCCACCTGCTATAAACCGCAGCAGTCTCACACACGGCAGAGGTGAGGCTACACTTGGGGCTGTTCTCGGACCTCTACAAGCATGGTGGCTTAGGCATGCCTGCCCACACTCACACACTTGAACATGCACACATCATATACATACATGCGTGCATGTGGAGATTTCAAAAGTGGACAATGATGACACCGAGGGAAAAATACAAAGTCAAGTAAAGAAAAATAAAGTAGCTAGAAATAAAATCTATAAAAAAGCAACTACTGGACTATGCTACTTGCTTCCACTGGAGACTCTAATACACAGCTAGAAACTTGGCAACATAAGCTAACTGAGAGAAATGAAAAAGAGCAACCGTACCGCAGGGATGAAGAGAGAGGTTCTGAAGACGAAGCCATCCCGGTGCAGCACTGAAGGACGAAGGCGAGCACTGTTCAAGAGTCCTCTCCTCTTCCCCCTCTTCCTCTCCTCTCCTCTCCCTGGAAGAGGGTTTTACTAGGTAGTCTAAGCTACCTTTGCAGTCTTGACCTTCAATTCTCTTGTCTCTACCTTAAGTATGAGGGATTCCTGCCTCAGGGCTATCTTTTTTCATTTTGAAGAATTATTTTATATGTATGAGTGCTTTGTGTTAAAAAAATAAATACAGTGCTTCTATTCTGGGGCTCTGACAGGCAAAGGCCAACCAAATGCCTCTAGGGCTCTGGATGAGTGCAGAAAAGCAGTGCTCTAAATACCAGGCCCTCTTGAACTCCATCCTACATCTCTCCTCTACCCTGACTGGTCCGATCTTGTGTTCTTTACCGTTAGAGTAAAAACTTACAATTGTGACTGTAACAACTTCCAGGGAGTTCTCAGATCCTTTCTGTGCATCTCTGAACCTTTTGGGAATTCACCAAGTTACAGCTAGTATCAAAAGTAGAGAATGTTCTAAATTATTTTACTAAACTTTTTTTTTTTTAAGCTCTTAGGGCTGGAGAGATGGTTCAGCGGTTAAGCGCACTTGCCTGCCCTTCTGAAGGTCCTGAGTTCAGTTCCCAGCAACCACATGGTGGCTCACATCTGTAATGAGATCTGGTGCCCTCTTCTGCCCTGCAGGCATACACGCAGACAGAATACCGAGAATTCTGCATACATAATAAATAAATAGATTCTTTTTAAAGCTCTTATTTTCATTTGTGTGTGTGCGCGGGCGTGTTGGATATTGAACTTGGGTCCTTGCAAGAGCAGGACCAACTCTTAATCCAGCCCTCAAATGTTCTAAACTCTTGAAGATGGAGTCAGAGGTGAAATATAATTCTGGGACCTGTGCCCTCTGTCACAAAAAAAGTAGTAGATTAAAAAATTTTGGGCAGTGCTGACCAAAATTGAACCTACCTTACTGAACTACGCACTTCAACCCCTACAAAATTCTTTTATTAAAACAAAAAACAAACCCTGACTTTAATTAACTAATGCATTTTGGCTTTTTTGATACAGAGTTCTCATTAGTTTAGGGGGTCTCCTCCCTCTTTCTCCAGTACCCAAGTACCTGGACTTCAGGCTCGTCCTGGTATGCTTCTACATTTACAAAGGTCACTCACTAAGAATTTACAGGCTGCTGGTGAGATGCGGGCAGAGGCCCCTGTCACCAGGCAACAGGAGTCTGACTGCAGGGACCCTGTGGTGATGGGAGCTGACTCCTGCAAGTTGCTCTCTGACTTCTCATAGCTACAGCATGTATATGCATACATAACAATAAACCCCTGCCTCCAAATAAACCTTTAGGAAATTAAAAAACAAGGATGAGAGACTGTTACAGATTACGAAAGAACACACCAAGTCCAACTTGAGCTTTCCCTTCCTAGACAGGGAAAGCTACACTATACAGACCTCCTTTCTAAGGCTAGTACAAACAGACTTGAAAAGTATGTTCAGGAAAAGGTAACATCTGATCACTAATAATAACACAAGAAAAAAAGGTGTTTTCATATAAGTTACTTAACTGTTTTTTAGATTTATTACTTTAGGTTTAGAGTGTTTTGCCTAGCCGGGCGGTGGTGGCACACGCCTTTAATCCCAGCACTTGGGAGGCAGAGGCAGGCGGATCTCTGTGAGTTCGAGACCAGCCTGGTCTACAAGAGCTAGTTCCAGGACAGGCTCCAAAACCACAGAGAAAACCTGTCTCGAAAAAGCAAAATAAATAAATAAATAGAGTGTTTTGCCTGCATAACTGTGTACCACATGTATGCCTGGTGTCAAGAGGGCACTGGATCTCCTGGGACTGGAGCTGCAGAGTTGTGAAGGACACATGGGTTTGGGAATAGACCCTGGTCGTTCTTCTGCAAGAAGCAAGTGCTCTTTCCTAACTGCTGAGCCATCTTTCCAGCCCTCATTGCGGTTACTTTCAACAACCTAGACTAGGATTATATCTCATTACATTTACTTAAGAACATAAAAGAAAATCTACTCAAAACACTAAGATTTCACCTTAACATAGATGCAAATGTCTTGTGATTCTAGTATCATTATCTTTTGGCATTTGGTTTCATTTACCAGGCCATCAAACTGGCTCAGTGATGGGCTATTTGATCCCCAGTACTTCAAAACCAAACAGCAGCAACACTACCTTAAACAAACGACAAAAAACTAAGGGACGATTTGAACAAAAGTTATATTCTGCATATAAAATTATTCAATGAAAACAAGTTTATAATGTACCTATATTTTACATATCACATATAGAGTCAAGAAATCACCTGATTTAACAAAGTCCACTTTCTAGTCACTAGTTTATGCTAATATCATGTTTCATTTCTTCATCTGCCAGTCTAAGGGCAGAGTGGCTTAGATGGGCCAGAAAACACTGTTCTGCTCAGTCAGCACTCTGGAGCTTATCCCACGGGAACCAGCTTTCTCCGGTATAGTCAGAAACATTCTCTACATCCCTAGATTTTGGACTTTATCAATGGACCAACAAGCTCCAGTAACCCCGTTCACATGAAACTTTAATAAATTTACTACAGAGCATAGTGTCTCAAACATGTCATCAGAGCCCAGGGAGGCAGAGGCAGGCCAAACCCAGAGAGTCTGAGATCAACCGTAGTGAGTTCCAGGCTATGGAAAAAAAAAAAAAAAAAGAAGGAAAAGAGCATACTAGTTTGGTATTTTTGTTTGAGTCTTTTGTTTTTGTTTCTTGAGCCAGGATTTCACTATGTAGCCTTGGCTGTTCTGGAACTTGCTATGTAGCCACTCAGAGTTTTTGGCACTTAAATCACCTCCCTGCCCCTCGAGTTGGGGGACAAGGTCAGTCCATGTAGTCTGGCTGTCCGGGACCTCATTATAGAGACCAGGCTGGCCTCTACTCACAAAGATCCACCTCTGTCTGCCTCCAGAGCATTGGAATTACAGGTGTGGCCACTATACCCAGCCTAAACCACTTAAAAAAAAAAGTTGTATCTATCACAGAGAGTAATCGATTACCTCAATGCACAAGGTCCATTTGTACTAGGACTAATCTTTGGTAACACAATATTGCTTCAGAAGTATATGCTTGTCTACACTATGAACTTGAATCTTAAATGCCTGCTTATGCCAACGGCTTTGAAGTCAAAGTCATGAAACACACCCACCAATTCAATATAGAATTTACACATCTTTATTATATTTTTGGTTGTGAATATAACTCGAGCCATCTCTCCAGTCCTAGAATTTACATGTATATTTCTACACTAGCCTCAGGTTTTCTGATTTAATCTGCTGCGCACCCGGCTGGTCCAGGAAGGAGTCCCAGAGAAGTCGGACTTCCAGTGAGCTCCAGGATCTGAGCTGCTATTTAGGTGAGAAGAGACAAGCCGTACTGTCTGATACCAACAATGCTACAGCGACAGGAGGCAGATGCTTGGTCTGTGCTTGCTCTGGGGCAGCCTTCCACCCACTGACCCCGCCCCCGACCCACCCACACAGGGCTGTTCAGTTCAGCTGTTTCAGCTTTAATTCCTAGGGACAACCATCGCCTTACAGTGTTACTTCTTACAGAGCACTACAGCAAACAAAACCTAAAAAGCAAGCTACTAAAAAATTTGGTGGGCTGAGCATGGTGGCGCGCACCTTTAAACTCAACACCCAGGAGGTCAGCCTGGTCTCAAGAGTTCCAGGGCAGCCAGGACTACATACTGAGACCCGCTCTTTATAAAAAGTTAATTAATAACTCTTATAGCCCAAGAAATAGCTCAGCAGGTAAGGTGCTCGATGCCCAATCCCAGAACTCGCATAAACTGGAAGGAGAGGACTTTCTCCAGTGTTCTTTAACGACGCCCTTGTGCACTTTTCAGGTTTGTGACTTTTGTTTATGCCACATTTGTTTAACTGTGACGCTTTTACTGTGCCTGTCTAAAACACGTGATGGTCCAATAAAGAGCTGATCGGCCAGAAGTGAGGCAGGAGCAAAGATAGGCGGGGCTGGCAGGCAGAGAGCATAAACAGAAGGAAAAATGAGGACAGGAGGACATCAGGGGCCAGTCAAGGAGTAAGAAGGAAAGAAAGGTATACAAAAACAGAGAAAGATAAAAGCCCAGAGGCAAAAGGTAGTCGGGATAATTTAAGAAAAGCTGGCAAGAAACAAGCTAAGCGAAGGCTGGGCACTCACAACTAAGAATAAGCCTCTGCGTGCAATTTATCTGAGAGCTGGGTGGCGTCCCCTCCCCAAAATCCAAGAGTAAAACATCACACAACATTTTGATGCCCAACGCGCCAAACTGTTGTCCTTTTATTTGTTTGCCTTCTAAACTACTGCTGTCCTAGTCAGCCAACTGCAACTCCAGTACCAGCAGCAGCAAGGAGAGTCGCGGCCTGAAGAAATCCTATTCCTTCAGGCACTGACTCTTTCAAAACTACTAAGAGAGCTTTACTAAATCTCTATCCTGCTAAATAATTCAAGATTCAAAGGTTGAGGTAGAATGCTGCTTCCCAGAGAGGTTGAATAGCAAGCAGCTCACCCTGCTCGAGTCTCCCAAGAAGTCTTCATGTTCTTCACAGCCCTCTTTCTCCACCTGGCTCCTCTCTACTACTTCCTGTCAGCTAGTTGCTGGTCCAGCCTCTGGACTACAAGAGAATTTTGTTTACATTTTGCATAATTAAATGTTCCAGAGCATAAACAAAAGTAACACACCTTAAACTAATATTCTACAACACATGCACGTATATAAAAATTATATAAGAAATTAAAAACAAAAAAACAAGCAAACAAACAAAAACAAAAAAAGGCTGGGCAGTGGTGGCGCACGCCTTCAATCCCAGAATTTGGGAGGCAGAGGCAGGCGGATCTCTGAGTTCGAGGCCAGCCTAGTTTACAGAGCTAGTGCCAGGACTGCTAAGGCTGTAACACAGAGAAACCCTGTCTCAAAAAACCAAACCAAACCAAACCCCTAAAAAACTAGCCAAAAGGAATTAAGATAGGGTCTGCCTTTCTCTTCCATCCTTCTACACAGCATTCTGCTCTGGATGGGGAGACTTCACAGGACCACCCGGGAAGCTGTTTCCAGCACAGCTGTGAACCCTGGCCATTTGTGTGCTGAAGACAACAGGAAACAGTGAAATTGGTTAGGGCCACTACACACAAACTCTCCTCTGAGGGACCATCACAGAGGCCTTGTCACCACATCTGCTTTACCTTCTCTTTACCAAAGCAAGTGCAGTGACATCTGGAACGAGACACGCGTACCTCTCCCATTCTCTCAGCGTTCTCCAAGCTCGCTTCCTGCCAGGGCTGCATGAGGAGCCTCCTAATAGCTCCCACCCAACAGCTTATAAGTATCATCCATGCTTCAGAGCGGCATCATGTGTGCAGGGAGCAGGAGCTAGAGAGCGCTGGAGCAGAATGAACTCTGACAGGCCCAGCAGGTAAGAACCTGGACAGCTCTGACAGAGAGGACCAGAGCTCCCTTAGTTCCCAGGACCACAACATCGGGTGGCTCGCCACCAGCCAGTTTCAGGGGATCTGATGCCTCCGCTTCCTCACGCATCAGCACTGAGCACACAGACACATAAAAATTAATAAGTCTTTAAACCTATGACAAGATGGGACTAGGGACTAAAGAACACACACACACACATGCACACACACGTACAGGCACACCAGAGATGCTGAAGAGGGCTGTGAATCAATTGTTTCTCCCACGAGCAACTCCATCCTCTGGGTTAGAGGACGTGATGGGTGCCGCCGTGAATTAGTGGAGCTATGCAAAGGAAACCCTCACTCACAGCCTAGGATGTCAGCTTTAATACACTACGTGGTGCTTCAAACTCCTAATCCAGTTTACTGAGAAGCGGAAGTTTTTTGTTTTGTTTTTAACAGATTCAGAGAGCTTCCAAAAGAGTTAAGGCCCACGCACGATACTGCCCAGCAGCTGGACAGCCTTCTGCAAGGAAGAGTCCTACAATTACTAGAAAGTCAAAGGGGAGCCCTGGGCTGACTCAGCCACCTCTTGGTTTGCACCTTCAGTTCTGGATGTCACAACTACAATAAGGCTGACTGACCCAGCCAATTTCCAAACTGGACAGTTCAGTGTCTAACTCGGGCTAGACAGAGATCATCTAAAGGGTTAATTTTAAGACTTATGGAAGAGGTGGGGCTGGAAGCAAACCGTTTCACTGGGGGACACCACTTTCTTCATGGTTCTATTTGAAGGAAGAAACTCCCTGTTCTAAGTAGTTACTCAATATACAAAGGCCTTGGACAACACCGAACGCTTGAAAAACACATCACGAGCATTTACTCCCCCTCCCTTAAGAGAAGAGCGCTTATAAGACGAACAAAATCCTCCGGTAGTATCCGGATTTCTAAGAAAAATATACAGATTGTGACTTGAAATAATTAACTCCTTTACTCTTTCACAGGAAAATACAGGGAAGCGACTTAAGTCCATACTATAAAAAAAGTAATGAAAAAATACAGACTCTAAAAACCCAGCGGTTAATACATCAACGGATACAGATTTCAGATACGAAAACACAGTCAAGAAGGGGGACGTTATGCAAGTTATGGGGACGGGGGAGAGGGGGAATACACGCGGTAAAAATGGCAGTAACTTTCTGTAATGTTGGTAGCTTATTAATAGCACCCGTCCCAGTTCTCTGCCAGTAAACACGGCTTCCAAGCTCACACCTGCTGCCTTCTTCCCGAGAAAGAAATCACCGCTCCCCAGAGCCACTCACCACCAAGCCCAAAGCCACCGCCTGCCTCCGCCACAGTGAAGCCGGGCTGAAAGGTCTGCCGGCCGCCCTACCCACCGGGGTGCAAACAAAAGCTTCATGCACTCCGTGGTTTTCCGAGGGGGCCCCCGGTTCACCCGCGAACAACCCCACGCTAGCCCCAAGTGGCCGTGTTAACGACTTTCAGGAGCGTAGCCCGCGTCTTTAGGGGGCTGCAGCTGCCTGATCCTCGGGCGGAGACGGGGTCCCCAGCCCGCACTCCAGGCGGGGCCAGGGCCCGTTTCCCCGCGCGCGCCTCCCTCCGCGGCGGGCCGCCTACCTTCTCGCAGAGCGTCCGCACTTGGTTCTCGTTCAGCTGCTTACACTCGTTCAGCTGCTCCACCCACTGGTCCAGCTCCTTGGTGAACGCCTTGTCGTCCATGGCGGCGTGCCGCGCGTCCCCGCCGCCTCCCCCGCCCCCGCCGCCGCCGCCGCCGGCCCCCGGCGGGACCACCGAGCCGCGGAGCGCGCAGCCCGCGCCCCGCCTAAGCGCAGCAGGCAGCTGCGGGCCGCGGCCTCCGGGAGCTGCCGCCCCGCCCCGCCCTGCCCGGCCCCGGCCACGCGCCCCGGGGCGCGGCGAAGTGGCACACGGCTCGGAGCGCGGAGCGCGGAGCGCGGCGCGGCTCGGGGGAGGCTCCGGCCCGACGGCACCCGCCCGCTGCCGCCGCCGCCGCCGCCGCGCCCGCAGGCCTCTCCGCGCTCTGGCCCGGGCTCTCTCGCTCTTTCTCTTCCCTCCCTCCGGGTTTCCGTCATCGCCCCGGCATTTCCGCCGGGAAAAGGCGAGGGGGCGGCGCCGCTGGGCTCGGCGCACGAGGAGACGAGCAGCGCCCTCGCGCGGCTCGGCGGAGAAACGGTCCTTGGGGGTCCCGGGGCCGGGGCCAGCGTCCTTCCCGCTCCTCCCTCTGGGAATCCGGTTCTCGCCTTGGATCCCTCTCTGCATCGGGAATTGGGAAGCTTGGGCTTTTTCCTCAATGTTTCACAGTCCTAGATACGTATTGAGTTAATTTCTACTCTTAGCACTAATTAGTTGTGAGGCCCAAATTCTCCGATCCTTTCTATCTGCATCAAAAAGATAAACATTTTTTTTAAATTTTATTTATTTATTTATTTATTTATTTATTTATTTATTATGTATACAATATTCTGTCTGTGTCTATGCTCGAAGGCCAGAAGAGGGCACCAGACCCCATTACAGATGGTTCTGAGCCACCATGTGGTTGCTGGGAATTGAACTCAGGACCTTTGGAAGAGCAGGCAATGCTCTTAACCTCTGAGCCATCTCTCCAGCCCAAAGATAAACATTCTTAAAGGATTTATTTATATGTATGTTGTGTCACGTGTGTGCAGGTGCCTAGGAAAATCAGAAGAGGGGGTTGTATCGCCTGGAGCTGGAATTGGGTGGTGTTGTCTGAAGTAGGTGCTAAGAAGCAAACCCCCAGCATCTTCAAGAGTAGCAAACCAACCTTCCTTCCTTCCTTCCTTCCTTCCTTCCTTCCTTCCTTCCATCCTTCCTTCCTCCCTCCCTCCCCCCCCCCCTTTTTTCTTTTTCGGTTTTTTGACATAGAGTTTCTCCGTGGGTACCTCTGGCTGTCCTGGAACTCGCTCTGTAGACCAGTCGGGCCTCGGACTCCTGAGATCCTCCTACTTCTGCTTCCAGAGTGCTGTTTAGATGTTCTGTTTTGGTTTTTTTTGAAGAGCCTCCCAATAGGCTTCCATGAGGCTGTATTAATTTGCAGGGTTTCTCTGTGTAGCCCTGGCTGTCCTAGAACTAGCTCTGTAGACCAAGCAGGCCTTGAACTCTCAAAGATCCACCTGTCTCTGCCTTCTGAGTGCTGGGATTTAAGTTGTGCACCACCACCGCCTAGGTGTCAGATTTCTTTTAAAAAGAACTTTAATTACATGATCTGTGTTTCTGTGTGTGGGTATGTGTATGTAAGTGCAGATGCTCGCAGAGGCCAGCATGTGCTGATTTGCTGGACCCGGAGCCACAGCTGACTGTGATCTACCTAAAATGGCTGAAGAACACTTACGGAAATATCAACATCAGAGAAATGCAAATCAAAACAACTCTGAGATTCCATCTTACACCTGTAGGAATAGCCAAGATAAAAAACACTGATGAAAACTTAGGCTGGAGAGGTTGTGGGGAAAAAAGAACACTTCTGCATTGCTGGTGGGAATGCAAGTTGGTACAGTCCCTTTGGATGTCAGTGTGGCGATTTCTCAGAAAATTAGGAAACAACCTTCCTCAAGACCCAGTAATACCACTTTTGGGTATATATATCCAAAGGATGCTCAATTGTGCCACAAGGACACGTGCTCAACTATGTTCATAGCAACTTTGTTTGTCATAGCCAGAACCTGGAAACAACCTAAATGCCCCTCAACTGAAGAATGGATAAGGAAAATGTGGTACATTTACATAATGGAGTACTACACAGCAGAAAAAAAGACATCTTGAATTTTGCAAGAAAATGGATGGAGCTAGAAAACATTATTTTGAGGTAACCCAGACACAGAAAGACAATTATCACATGTACTCGCTCATAGGTGGTTTTTAAACATAAAGCAAGAAAAAACAGCCTACAAACCACAATCCCAGAGAACTTAGACAACAATGAGGACACTAAGATAGACTTACATAGATCTAATCTACATGGGAAGTCAAAAAAAGAAAAGATCTCCTGATTAAATTGGGAGCATGGGGACCTTGAGGGAGAGTTGAAGGGGGGAGGGGAAAGTCAGGGAGGGGAGCAGAGAAAAATGTAAAGCTCAATAAAAATCAATAAAAAAAATGTGTCTGGTGATGCAATAGTGGTATGATGGTTAAGAGGTAAACAACTCCTTCTGTTAGCATACTGCAAATCTTGTCAAAAGCTAATGACTGAGTTCCAGGACAGGCTCCAAAACCACAGAGAAACCCTGTCTCGAGAAAAACAAAAAACAAAACAAAACAACAATAAAAAAAAGCTAATGACTGGGGAGATCATATACCTTAAAGGGGAACTTACTATTTTGCTAACTTGTCATGTTATCAAACTGTCCTTTAAATACTTAAGTTTATACTGATAAATTAGTGTTGTTTTTAACTTTAGTCAGAGAAGCTTCTTTTTGCAGTGGCTAGTAGCAATGTTGAGACTCGTAACTCATCAAAATTCTTAGTATAAGTAACTGAGTGCTCAGCTGTAGACAAATGTATATCAGCCTTAACCCTATCCAAGTCTCAGAGAACATCACAAAAGAGAGCTGGCAGATTGGGAGAAGAGCTGTAATATGCTGACTTCTAGACATAATGTGGCTTTCACACACATCAACTCACAGCAGCTGTTGTTACTTGTGAAAGGCTTTGCAGAAGATTGAGCCAGTCAAAATTCCATATGGTGTCGGGTGGGGCCCCTAAGGTTCCACCCTTAGCAGAGGAGTTGTTAGCTGCAGAGGGAGAGTTTACTCTTTTGGAAACATGGCTTACGGTTGGTCATCCATAATCAGTGGATAGTCGCATACTGGGTCTATGGGTAGAACTAATGGAATTTGGAGTTATTATACACCAAAGGGGAGAGGGAAGACGACAAGAAAATAAGAGCAATATGAGGCAGGGGGTAGTAAGGGGAATTGGAAAGCAGTAGTGGTGGGTGGATGATCCAAATATATGTGTGTGACTGGAGAGATGGCCCAGCAGTGAAGAGCACTTGCTACTGTGCAGAGGACTTCTGTTTGGTTACAAGAGCCACATGGTGGTGTGCAACCATCTGCAATTCCAGTTCGAGGGAACCTGACACCCTCTTCTAGTCACGTCAGAACACCAGTCATGCATGTGGAGCAATACATACTTGAATGCAAAATACTCATACACATAAAGTTAAAATAATAAATCCATCTGCCTCTGTTTCCCAAATCCTGGAATTAAAGGTGTGACACCACTGCCTGGCCTCTAGTGGCTTAGTTCTACCATCTGGTCTTCAAACAAGCTTTATTTATAAAGCATAAATAAATATCACAATAACTGCTATGGGATAATCCTTCTGTATGTTGTGAATATGTATTACTTTCATTAGATAATAAAAAAGCTGATTGGCTTGCCTAGGTAGGAAAGCCAAAGTGAAAATGTTGGGGGAAAGATGGGCAGTGAGTTAGCCAGGCGCTGGAAAAGCAAGATGCTAGAGGACAGATAAAGCCATAAGTCATGTGGGAATATATAAACAGACATGGTTTAATTTAAATGTAAGAGGTAGTTACAGTAAGCCTGAGCTATTGGTCTCCTGAGTCACAGCCATGTGCCTTCCAGCTAGTGTGCTGTTGAGGATCAAACCCAGAGCTCTGTGCATGCCAGGAAAACACTATCAACTGAGCTATATAATGTCTTTCTTGTTTTTTTTTTTTTGGACCATCAGATCCTAAATTATGACAGAGATTTCTTATCATTTAGAAAAGCTTGGCCTTAGCTTAGGCTTGTTCCCAACTAGCTCTTTTAAATTAACCTATTCCTCTTAATCTATGTTCTTCCACATGGCTTTTTACCTCTCCTCCATTTTGTCTGTCCAACTTCCTCCCTCCATGTCTGGCTGGTGAATCCCATATGCCTCGGATTCATCCCAAGTTCGTCTTTCCTTCAATGTCCCTTCTGTTTCTTCCCGCCTAGCTATTGATCATTCAGCTCTTTATTAAATCAATCAGGAGGCACCTAAGGCAGTCGAGGCAAAACGTAGACACATCTTCACACAGTATAAACAAATATTCCAAAAGTTATATCTCTAGTCACATTTTGAGAAACTTAAATCATTGAAACTTTCACCAAGACAGTACTGAATAAAAGAATCTGTGAAGAGTTTAAAGGAGTATTTGACTGGAATAGTTAGCTTTTGGTTTACCAATAGTTTTGTTTTGGAGACAAGACTTAAAATATCCCAGGATAGCTTCAAAGGGTTAGCAGTGAAGGATGATTTGGAACTCCTGATCCTCATGCCTCCAACTCACAAGTGTTGGGATTACAAGAATTACCTTGGTAATAGAGGTATTTCTAATAACAGGCCACTTTTATCAAACTTAACTACATATGTATTAGGAAAAGTCTCCACCATCCTCCCCCCCCCCCTCCTTTTTTCTTTTTTTGAGACAGGGTTTCTCTGTGTAACCATTCTGGTTGCTCTGGAACTTGCTTTGTAGACCTGGCTGACCTCAAACTTATGGAGATACACCTTGGGATGTTCTCTGTGCTGGGATTAAAGGCATGTGCCACCCCACCTGGTGAGAAAGTTTTTAAAGATTTATGTACTTGATGTATGTGAGTATTTTGTTTGTATGTACATTTGCACACCAGAAAAGGGCATTGGATCCCAAAGGACTACGATTATAGATGGTTTTGAGTCACCATGTGGGTGCTAGAAATTTAACTCAGACCTTTGGAAGAAGAGCCAGTGCTCTTGATCACTGAGACATCTGTCCAGTCCAAACAGTCACTTTTTGATTAACAGCGAATATAATGGCCTTAATTTAAGGTCCAGGAGTTCTAGTTTTGATACTGTTTTGAAATAAAAGAGCTATGAAGATGTACTTTATACCACGGCTATACTTGCTATCCTTTCAGATTCCTTAGTTCTTTCAGGGATGGTTCTGCCCATACAGCATCCTTTTAGGTCTGCATGTTGACACAACTTAAGTATTTTAACTTCCACTCTATTGGCTTAATGACAATCTAAAAGCTCATTTTGTGGGGGAGTCTCAGAAGGTGTTCTGAATGGAAAATTGAGTTAGTCTATATTAAATAAGGCAGAAATAGATGATCTTTGGGGCTTGTGTAAGATAACAGAAAAAGGGGGGCTGGAGAGATGGCTCAGTGGTTAAGAGAACTGGCCTCTCTTCCGGAGGTCCCGAGTTAGGTTCCCCGCAACCATGTGGCGGCTCACGACCATCTGTAGCGAGACCTGGCGCCCTCTTCTGGCATAAATACATGGAAGCAGAATGTTGGATACATAATAAATAAATAAATAAATAAATAATAAATCTTTAAAAAAAAGATAACAGAAAAAGTATTTTTTTTAAACAAAAATAAACATTGGAACTGCTATTTGCATTGGCTCAGAAAGTCTCTTGTACAGCAGGGCAAACTACAAGCTAAGAAAGGTTTACTCTATTGGAGGCTTTTCCTGATGGGAGATCAACACAGAAACGGTTGCTAAGCTTTGGTAAAGGTGATGTATGTGTACACACTGCTCAACACTATTACATCCTATATCCTGTTTGGTACTAATGATTACTACGAAGAAAAACTTCACTTGTGTAGAACATGAAAGATGAAAATAACTACAACATTAAAACCAGGCTTCTGCAGAATTATCTGAATCATAACAGTACAGATTACGTTAAGTGTAAACATATGAGTGTTAAAGAATTAAAAGAAGTATTCAAATATTCAAGAAATACTCTTGAGGCCGGGCGGTGGTGGCGCACGCCTTTAATCCCAGCACTCGGGAGGCAGAGGGAGGCAGATCTCTGTGAGTTCGAGACCAGCCTGGTCTACAAGAGCTAGTTCCAGGACAGGCTCCAAAACCACAGAGAAACCCTGTCTCGAAAAACCAAAAAAAAAAAAAAAAAAAAAAAGAAATACTCTTGAGATGGCTTCTTGAAAAAATTGTCTCTCAATGCTAACCTCAACTTAAGCAACAGTGAAAACATGAGCTACTTTTTGCGTTTATAACATTTGAATAAAAATAATAATGAAATTAAAGGAGCTCACCATAAAGTAAGATTATAAATTATATAAATAAAGCATAAAAACTTATCAAATAACTGACCTGATTGACTAATGCAAGAAAAAATTTCCTCTTTTTAAGCCCAATAAAATAGTAAAACACAGTGTATTGAAAACAGAAACAAAGCCTGGTTTTTAAAGATTTTCGCCATTGCTGCTTAATGCTGATAATATTGAATGTTGAAAGCTCCTTTATAACTGCACAGAACTTAAGTTTGCTTAGTTCAGATATTAAAAATTAATTTCCCGTTATCTTATGTGATACACTATTATAATTACACATTTTATAAAAGTTATATACCACATTTATATACATTTAAAATTACTAAATACTAAAGTAAGAAAACATACAGGTATAAAAAATAACACATAGACAAAAATACTTGGGAAAACTTAAATTGCATTTATTTCAATATGAAGAGATTTATTCGTAATGCCTTGGTGGAAATGGGTCCTGCTGCCATGGAGCTGGAAGATAAAAACAAAACAACGATTTGAGGTATATTAATGATACAGACTAATACTAAGTAGAATAGTAGAAAGAAGTAGTATAGTACTAAGCAATAGTATAGTATACCACTATACTACTAGCTTAAGTTAAAGTCAGAGAGGTTGAGATCAAATTGTACATCTGCAACTTACCAGTTATAGGATCTTGAAGTTATTTAAGGTTCTCTAGGTAATAGTTTCCTCATCTGTATCTCAGGTATTTGAGAGAATTAAACATAATAAAGGACACACTGTCTGGCACACAAATTTCAAGTATTTTCCTTTAGCTCCAATTTCTGGTGTAATACATCTTTTAAATATGAACACACTAACAGGTGTCTTCTGTTAACCTCCCCTAAAAACTAAAAGATGAGCTTGAAATACAATGTCTTGTACTTTAAAGAGTAATTTCTCAATATTTTAATATTTAATTGTTTTTCTTTTTCATTGGACCAAAGAAGCAGTAAGTAAGATTTCTGAGTCACAGCTGGGCTTGATCCTGGAGTGACCTTTTCTTACTATCACAAAAGGTATAACTATTAGTAACATAAGAATGCCTAAACTGTAACTACCTTTGTGGAAACTACAATCAAGGTTCTCCATTTCAGAAACTGAAGTATCTAAATAATTTTCTTTTGAGACAGGGTTTCTCTGTGTATCCCTGGCTGTCCTGAAACTCACTCTGAATTCAGAGATCTGCCCTTTTTCTGCCTCCTGGGATTAGAGTCATGTGCCACCTCCACTACCTCCATCACCTGCTTCAAGTGTCTAAATTATAAATCTGCCACATCTGTTTGGTGTTTACCTAACAGCATCATCAATGGCACTTTCTCCCCTCCAGGCTTTCTCAGACAAACCATACTGTCCTGTTTGAACTCATCTGGCAGGGCAGGGAGGAAGGGAGGGAAGGATAAGGAACTTAGATTACACTACCACCTCATAGATGCCTTTCACACTAGAGAACAATGCAGACAGAGAAACCATCAAGTAGGAGAGCAACCGCTTCAACGAGACCTGCCTGTGGAGGCAGCAGTGGTGGGAGCTGAGGCTGGGATACAGGACTTCAACAACTTTGTATTCCAAGAAAGAATTGGAATGATATTCTGAAGTAACTGAGCTAGAGTGTCTTCTTGTCTTCATCTTACTCTGACCTTGTATCCGTTTAGGCCTTGGCAACACATTTGGGACTTTTCCATCGCCCTGTACATGGCCAAGATGCATATCCAGAAAAACTAATGTGTTCTGTCAAAACAAATGCTAGAAGGGTCTCCTGATTTACCTCTGACAATGATGTCATTGTGGTTTTTGTCTGTATAAATGCTGTATTCCTGAACTTTAGTGCTGGGAGGTCTTTAGGAAATTCTGCTATTGGTTGCCAGCTATAAGGACTCTACTTTAGACTTACATGTGTGGTTGTGTGTGACTTTCTCACCTGGGCTCTAATAATTCCACAGTTTAATGAATAGTAATAATTACAATGTAGTGGTGTTGATATGATCTGATTTCCTTTTCTTATTTAAGAGTGTCTCATGTGCACAGCTGACCAGAGCTAGTGGGAGCTCAATGACTCTGGACTGACAGCAAGAAAACCTGCAATAGGATAAAACTAGGCTCTCTGAATATGTGTGTGACTGTTCTGTGACTTGGCCAGTCTGTGGAGCCACTAGCAATGGGACCTAAATTTATTCCTAGTGCATAAACTGGCTTTTTGGGGGCCCATTCCATATGGAGAGATACTTTGCTTAGCCTTGATATAGGGGAGAGGGCCTTGGTCCTGCCTCAACTTGATATGCCAGACTTTGTTGACTCACCATGGGAGGTCTTACCTTTTCTGAGGAGTGGATCAGGGCGTGGGTAGGAGAAAGGTCAGGGTGGGTAGTGGGAGGAGGGGAGGGAGGGGGAATTGTGGTTGGTATGTAAAATGAAAAAAAAAAAACTTTTAAATTAAGAGTGTCTCATGTGGTCAAGGCAGGCTTCAACTTCACTATATAACCAAGTCTGACCTGGAACTCCTGACTACCCTGCTTCTACTTCCCAAGAACTTAAGAGTTCTAAATTATAAGCAGAATTATATTGGGCTTACATGTAGCTTGGGAAAGAGCACTTGCCAAGGATGTTTAAGGCCCTGGGTTCCCCATTAGTAGGACCAAAAAAAAAAAAAAAAAGAATAGACCTATTCAACAATATTTCCACTCCAAACAGTACCTCCAAATAAGCTTTGACAATTAATTTTTATTAGTAAGGGTTTTAAACAACTGCTTAAAAGAAATTTGCTTGTGTTTTTCTATAATGATATTTTAAAGGACATTCCATCTCTGATGGAAGAGTATTTGGGTGCTTTTGTAAAACTAGTTTCAGCAGAGTAATTAGTTAAGAAATTTGTTTTGATTCTGGCTAATTTGAAACATGTAAAAATACTTGCATTTTGAAGCACCAGCATTTCTCTGCTTCCTGCCTGTGTACATGGTGACCGGCTTGCCGCACGCTCTTACTGCCAGGCTTTCCTTTTCTAATTGACTGCATTCTATGAACTGCAAGGCGAACTAGACTCTTCTCCCAACCTGTATTTAATGTGATTTTTTTTTTACAAACACGTGCTTTAAAGAGAAGACAATCTAAGTTCAAGAGGCAAATGTCAAAGTTCTTTTTAAACTAATACCTTCCAATTAATTACTTAATTCACTTATATGAAGGTATTAAAAAACGGAGAGAAGGAAAAGGTTGCTTTAAATAATTGATGTTTTTCCTTTTTTCAGCTTTGTTTTTTACTCTTACCTCCATTTACCAAAATGAAGTTTTGCAACATGAAATGCAGATTATGAAGGAAGACTCTCACATAACCTATTACTAATGGCAAGTGGATAATTAAAATTTTGGAATATTTTCTATTTCTGCTTTATTCACATGTGACGTTAGTTTTAAAATACTGTCATGTCATTAAAAACATGTATACTTCTTTAATGGTTTCAGCATTTTATGATTTACTGCAATTAATTTAGCTGTTTCCTAAGGATGGTTACTGAAGTATGTGTTAGTGATGTCGACAATTTTTCTTTTCTGATTTCAGACTAGACTTATAACTTATGACAAAATTCAACTGTGCTCAAAATATGAACAAGTCTACAAGTCCACAAAGAAAACTTGTATGTACCATCATTTGTGAATTCCTTTACATAAATGTAAAGCCAAAAGTAAAAATGAAGCAAGCATTGAATCTTTCAACTCACCGTAAGTCCAAGGCACTTGTGGAAGTACACCAGGGTTAGGAGGATAAGGATGCGCAGCTTGTGGTACCAGCTGATGAGATGCGAACTGTGAATAAACTGGTTGTTGATAATTGTAAGAAACAGGCATGGGAGATGGAGAATAGCCATTTCCTGGGACGCAGGCATTTGCTTGTGGTTGCATAGCAAAGTAACCAAAATGTTCGGAGTATGAATGATTAAGATGCGTGTTCTGGACAGCACTTGCAACTGCAGTCACCATGGGAGGAGGAGCTGTCTCATATGTTGTCATCTCTTGGTATGTGTGAGTAACGGCAGTGCCATTGCTGCTGCTGTACTGATAAAAACGCCAGGCACAGTATGGATATGAAGTTCCAAATGCATACTCAGGAGAATTATACACTGCAGTGCATGTGGACTGCGGAGGTGCACTCCAGGATGTGCCAACTTTCTGAGTCAGGACTTCTGGGCTCTTTCCACCCTTTTCAGTGTGCCGTGCTGTTTGACTCACACCAACGGCTGAGTTCTCATATGAGCCAAACGGTGTGGTGCTGGGATTCAGTGCATCTTTAATACACTTTTCTGGTGACTCAGTTTTTATAGGCTGTGTTTCATATACTTGCAAGACAGGAATTTTTTCCTGGATACACACAGGTTCTGGAGAGCTCGTACATGTACAATCTTTAATAGACAAATCTAGTATTTCACTATCTTCATGTTCAAAGATTGTATCACTCATTTCAAGATGGCTATGGATAGCCCTCATAGGATGGGAAGTAGGCAATGATTCATTAGGCACAAGAGGGCTATCATTTCCTGCTCCTATATCTGTAGGGTTTTCATGCAACTTCTGTGCAGGTGTGCTGTCAGGTGAGAAAGTGGTATCTATATCATTTTGGTCACAAGTTACCAAAAGATGGTCTTCCTTATCATTTGTTTCAGCAGCACTAAAATTCACGTTTCTTTTCATTATGCCATTTAAGTTTTCGTGCTGTTCAGTGAGATACTCTGAAACATCAGATGAACTATCTGTCAGTTCTACTTTGCTTTCTGTCTTGGGTGTGCAAGAATCTTGTACATTCTCAGAAGGTGAAAGCGAGTCAGGTGTTGAGCTTTGTCTTTTGACTGTCTCTGGAGATGCAGAGTCTCTTTTCAAACTGTCATCTTTGGGACGAGATTCTGTAGTCCTATTGAGTATAATATAAATTCAAGCAACTTTACAGATACAGTCATAACATTCTAATAGATACACACTTGAATTTTTATTGTATAAGAATCTATAGGATTGACATTTTCTCATTTCACACAGACCATATAGGTAAAATACCTTTTAGTTTTACTCATTTGGTTTCAATTTAGATATGGTTCACACTGGAGGATGGTACACTCCACATTTCAAAACATCCCCAAGCCGGACGATGGTGGCACACGCCTTTAATCCCAGCACTCGGGAGGCAGAGGCAGGCGGATCTCTGTGAGTTCGAGACCAGCCTGGTCTACAAGAGCTAGTTCCAGGACAGGCTCCAAAGCCACAGCGAAACCCTGTCTCGAAAAAACAAAAGAACAAAACAAAACAACAACAAAAAAATCCCCAATATTGTATTAGACAGCTGATTTCAAATTTAAAAGCTTTTCAGAGTAGGAACCTACCATTATTCAGTTGTTCAGTATACTTTCTAGTTCATTTATGTTCGACCCACTGACTTCATTACTCATGAATAGTTCTTTCCCCATCTCTTTTGGCATAACTACTATAGTTGCAGGTCCCTACACACAACACATCTCCTTTTCTTCTTATTAAAACAAATATTATTTTTGCTTGTTCATCTTCTGAGAGTAAGAAAAGCAGACCTGCAGTATTATTGGCAATTTAATATCCATCGCATTCTTACTAAGCTTAGTCTCAATTAGGCAATTACGGCACTATGAAGAACCAAAGTATGTTGAGAAAGGAAAAGTAGTACTATTTCTCCAGAATTAAGAGGAATTCATCTTTGGCCTAGAGTCTCTATTCCCTTCTGAGGAAATCAACAGGTTCATGTTTTAAAGGCATTTTAACGACAACTTACACTGCCATCTAAAGCTATATAAACTGAGCAGGTAATCTGTCTCTGTCGTCTCTATCAGAGTGCCTGTGATGATTTTCTGCGTAGATGTACAGCTGCCTAGATGGTCTGTCCCTTCAGAGGATATTCATTTTCATAAAGTTAGTCCTCTGTGTCAATCTTATAGCAGAATTAATTTTTTTGTCAAGTTACAGTTTTAATTCTTTAAATAGCAAATACTTAGCTATTAAACTGAAGATAATTGTGCTGGTGTATGTTACTCTTTAGGCCTGTTGTATATGTCATTTTATAATAATACAGCTGCATATGCTATGAGAACAATTCTAGAAATGCATTATTTTAAAAGAAGAAAATAAAGAAATGGAGCTGTTTGTTCTCCCTTTTATTTTGTTATTCATTATCTTTCTTTCATTGAATTGAAAAAATGGAGATAGTGAGAAATCCTAAATTCTACACAGGTAAATGAGGGATAACAATTAACCCCAGTGGCACTACTTAGCACAAAATGATAAAAGTGTAAGTGATGTAGTGAATTTTCTATAGTTAACCTATTCAGTTTAAAGAAATAGCCTTTGAGACAGTCTTCCTATTTTATACTGTTAGAATATCCTTCTATAAAATAAATGTTTGTATCATAAATGTCTGTAAAATATACACCATTTTAATTAGTGTACCACTGGTGTAATATGGCAACTTCTCTTTAATCAATTTTGAAATTTAGTTGGTGGGCTGGAGAGATGGCTCAGTGGTTAAGAGCACTGGCTGCTCTTCCAGAGGTCCTGAGTTCAATTCCCAGCAACCACATGGTGGCTCACAACCATCTGTAATGAGATCTGGTGCCCTCTTCTGGTCTGTAGGCATACATGCAGACAGAATAGTGTATATATAATAAATAAATAAATCTTTAAAAAAAAGAAATTTAGTTGGTATGTAAAATCCACAACTTAAAAACTAATCACTTACCCTATTATTTTATGTACTTCTAGAAAACAGTTGAAGCAATACCTGTTAATATGATTTCTAGATTTAAGAATTTCTAAGCCCCAGCAAACATTAACAATCTGTTCTCAGAACCTACTCACTCTTTCCATCAGTGAAAACAGCCATTCTACATAGCATTGTCTTCAATACTTACACAGTGAAGTTCAAGCGCATCAGGCCTCACTTAATCTGCCACTTATCTTTTAAGCTACATGTATGATTCAGTATTTGTTTTGTATTATTTGCTCATCTTTTTTCCTCAGATTTTATGAAAAGAAGATTGATGCAACTCCTACCTTGGATTCTCGGATACTGTCTTTGGTCTGCTTATATCGTTCATGGTAACCTATAAAAATATAGA